>NC_040903.2:174486999-177467481 GCF_004126475.2 Phyllostomus discolor
ACCACTTCATATGTAGATTTAAATAAAAACAATATAGTTTATAATTAATCTTTTAATTTTTACAATTTCTGGAATGGAATTATTTGTATATCTCTACTATTGCTGGCACTATTGTGCCAGCATGTATAATAAATAGCCTTCTTCCAATGACTCAGTAAGAACTAGGTGAAAAAATTACTCTAAGTAAAAAACTACATTTCAATGAAACTGAATTGGGAGTCATTATCATAGCAAGTAGCAATTCTAACCTTTCTTGAATCTAACTTTTTCATCTCTAAAATGAAGTTATCACCTACTTCAGGAAGTCACTCTTAGGATTAAGTCTGAATATGAGAGCACCGAGCATTTGTCTCGCATATTAGCTCAAGTGTCAGTCAAATTTACATAATAAACAAAACGGATAATAATTCACTGACCCAATACAATCACCACTCATCTACTTGCTAGCTACAGAGTAGCTCAGCACTGTCATAGAGATATCCAAGATTTTTAAGTAGAGGATTTAGTGGGGTTTACACTAAATATATTATGAGTTATAAAAGTTGTGGGAAAGGAGGAAATGATGGCTACTCCTAAAATTCAACCCGACTGACTACATGGGTTATTTAAGCTTCTTTACCACTTTGGGATGTTATTTTTTTTTCTCAAATCCTCACCCAGGAGTGTAGTTATTGATTTCAGAGAGAGAGAGAAAAAAAACATCAGTGTGAGAGAGAAATATCAATCAGTTGCCTCCCATCCACACCCCAGCTGGGGATCGAACCTGCAACCTAGGTTATGTGCCCTGACCAGGGCAATCCTTTGGTATACAGGGATGACACTCCAACCAAATGAACCACCTGGCCAGGGTTGGGGTGTTAAAACTTTTAATTACGGCTTACTAAGTACAATGCTTATAAAACTATTTTATAGTTCAAACTGAAACACAAAATAAAATTACATAAAATTCTTCAGATCATTTTACATATTTCATATTTCCCACGGAAAACATATAAGCTAGTGGGATACTGAGCACTATTATTATATTTCATTGTTTAAAGGAGGGAACTCAAGTATGTGTACAAATGCCAATAAAGATAAAATACCTTATTTCCATCTCCAGAACCATCTTTACTTATCCCATCTTTTGAGGCTAAGTATGCTGGTGTTCCTGTAAAGGTTCTGAAAGGAACTCTTCGTAGAACCTGAGTTTCAAAGGTCCCAAGCCTTCCTAAAACAAGTATATGAACTCGACCACAAGAAATACCTGAAAATATGATAAAATGCATTAGTCCATATATCAAATATTAACATTCTTTCAATAAATCCCCTGGAAACAAAAATTCCTTAAGCATAAGAGACTGAAAAAGCTGTAATTTTCACAGTAGCAGCACAAATTGGTAAAGAAAGTAGTGGTATCATCAGAGGCAAAGCCTGCTCAAAAACAGGCCAGATTTGGGCCTTGGACAGATTTCAGGTCAACAAAGATGTTTTCTTCCTCCCAGGCCTGTCCTTTAGAAGTGAGGAAAGATCATCAAGGTCATAATAATGAGTGACTCTTTCAAAGTTTGAAATAAGTAATTCATTATCAGCCTCACTTGTAGGGGGGGAAGGCTATTTATGTCCTATATTCTTATTCTTCTTATATTATTTCTGCCAATGAGAATAAGCAATTGACATGAATCCTTATCTGTCTCTCTGGTTATACTGGGGTAATATCTGCAACAGTAGAAAGAAACATCAAATGTTCTTTAAAAAGTTAATGTGCTGTTCATTAAAACACATGTTTTAATGATTTCAATCCTACGGAAAGCGTATAATTCAGTGAATACTGTGTAACCACCATCCACCATTCTGCTTTCAAAGATTTTTAACCTTCTAACATCAAGTTAAAATTCTTTCAAAGAATATAGGTTATTATTTAGTGAACTTTTTCTGTAGAGGACCAGAGTAGTAAACATTTTCAGCTTGGTAGGCCATGTAGTCTCAGTCCCAACTACTCTGCCTCTGACAGGAACGTAAATGTAAGTAATATGTAAACCAATGGATATGACTAGATTTGGTCCAGGGGGTCACTGCTTGCTCACCCCTGGTTTTTCTTATCTAAATACAAAATAAACCCCAAAATAAATTATAGGCAATGGCAAAAAAGCCATACTGCATAGAATGAGGCCACATTTACCAAGCTGGTCTTTAAAAGTGTTCTCTACACAAGAAAATTGAATGGCTCTAGGTAAAGCAAAATTCCATAGACTTCAGTACTGTAAGGATACTTAGAACCTTGCATAAGCTAACATACATTAATGAATCACCAGGAGAGAAGTTTCCCACCAGTTTACTAGAGTGCTGTTAGAAGGTAATCAGGTAACCAACACAAGGGGTATGTGTGTTAATGTTAGTATTTCAATAAATTTAAGAAACTGGTTTTTGCCTTCCTAATTTTATTCCCTGCAAAATTCTCAACTCAGGCTTTAAATATTTATTTCTACACCTCTTAAAACTTTTAAGAGATCATGCACATAGGTAAGTATTGCATCCAAAGGCAAAAACTGGTTTAAACTTATCTCCTTCAAACAAGTCAAAAACAATTGCTTAGTTATAACTGGTTTTATTAATTTCAATTTTCCAACAGTGTATAATATTAGAACAACTAATTTCTTTAGTTATTTATTACCCTAGGCCAGGAATTTTCAAGTGGTGTGACAAAATAATTTTTAAAACATGCAACACCTAAAAAAAAAAACAAAGCAGTTATCTGAATATTTAGTTAGGGGCACTGACCTCTTCTCCCTTAGACTGTCAAATTTAAAAAGTGACAACAGCCAACACAACAATAGCAGCCCACTGTGAATGCCATCTTGAACCACAAATATATAGGTCATATAATATAACTGCACCTTATTGGTCATGTTGCATAATAAGGTTGCATCTGATTGGTTAATTCTTGGTACCAGAAATCCTTATATACAAGTATAAGCATCTGATTTTTTTAAAAAGTTACTTTGGAGCAAAAAAGGTAAGTAATTACTTTCTTTTTAATAAATCAATCAAAACTATACTTACTTTTTGTCAGATCAGCAAAAAACATTTTTTGGTGTGCCACAGAATTTTAGTAATTAGTTTGTGTGTGGCATGAGATGAAAAGGTTGAAAATCACTGCCCTAGGTTATCATCTGTTCCATAAAGTACAAAAATGAGCCCACCAAACTACTCAGAAAAGATACAAATAAGAAACAACTTGTCTCATCTCTATATAAATATTTACAAAAAATACCAAAAAAGGTTTAAGGTTTAGGACACCTCAGTCCCTAATCCATAAACTGTAAAATTTTGCTTAACACTATTAAGCCTGAATATTTAGGGGGAAAATGTTTGATGATTTTAAGTAACATTTTCTTTTTTAATATATTGATCATGCTATTACAGTTGTCCCATTTTCCCCCCTTCACTACCTTCCACCCTGTACACCCTCTCCCACCCATATCCCCCCCCATTTAGTCATGTCCATGTGTCATACGTATAAGTTCCTCAGCTTCTACATTTCCCATACTATTCTTACCCTCCCCCTATCTATTTTCAACTACAATCTACGCTACTTATTCTCTGTACCTTTTCCCCCTCTCTCCTCCTCCCACTCCCCTGTTGCTAACCCTCCATGTGATCTCCATTTCTGTGGTTCTGTTCCCGTTCTAGTTGTTTGCTTAGTTTCTTTTGGTTTTGCTTTAGGTGTGGTTGTTCATAATTGTGAGTTTGCTGTCCTTTTGCTATACGTTTTTTTCAAATCTTCTTTTCTTAGATAAGTCCTTTTAACATTTCATAAAATAAGGGCTTGGTGATGATGAACTCCTTTAACTTGACCTTATCTGAAAAGCACTTTATCTGCCCTTCCATTCTAAATGAAAGCTTTGCTGGATAGAGCAATCTGGGATGTGGGTCCTTGTCTTTCATGACTTGGAATACTTCTTTCCAGCCCCTTCTTGCCTGTAAGGTCTCTTTGGAGAAATCAGCTGACAGCCTGATGGGAACTCTTTTGTTGGTTACTATCCCCTTATCTCTTGCTGCTTCTAGGATTCTCTCCTTCATTTTTACCTTGGCTAATGTAATTATGATGTGCCTTGGTGTGTTTCTTATTGTGTCCAACTTCTTTGGGGCTCTCTGAGCTTCCTGGATTTCCTGGAAGTCTATTTCCTTTGCCAGAATGGGGAAATCCTCCTTTATTATTTGTTCAAATACATGTTCAATCTGTTGCTTTTCCTCTTCCCCTTCTGGTACCCCTATAATTTGGATGTTGGAACATTTAAAGATGTCCTGGAGATTCCTAAGCTTCTCCTTGTTTTTTTGAATTCTTATTTCTCCATTTTTTCCTGTTTGATTGTTTTTTTCTTCCTTCTGGTCCACTCTATTGTTTTGAGTCCCAGTTTCCTTCCCATCACTATTGGTTCTCCGTGTATCTTCCTTCATCTCTTTTTATGGTAACCTGCATTTTTTCATCTAATTTGCACCTCAAATCAACCAATTCTGTGAGCTTCCTGATCACCAGTGTTTTGAACTGTGCATCTGATAGATTGGCTATCTCTTGGTCGCTCAAAAGGATGAGTCCTGGGGCATTGATCTGTTCTTCTGTTTGAGACATATCTCTCTCTCTCTCTCTCTTTTTTTTTTGGTCTGGTCGCTCCTGTTACGGTGAGGCGCGGAGCCTTAGGTGTTCACCAGGGCTGGGCACCCTAGTCGCTAGATTGTGATGTTGCATGTGGGGGCAGGGGCGGGGGTGGGCAGAAACAATGGCAGTAGCTCCGTTCTCCTGAAACCTCAGTCCCTTCTCTGGGATCCTGGGTTGTGCGCTCTGCCCTGGTCCACGCTTGCCGCATCACTGGGTCCGCCAGCTGCCGCTTGCATACTCAGGGTCCACCCGCTGCGATCTTGTGCACCCCAGATGCCTTACGCGCTCCTGGTTGCTTTATATGCCCAGTTCTCCCTGTTCTCTGCGTGCCTCGACCAGTGCCCAGCTGCTCCTCCCCTCCCCTCCCACCGGTCTGGATGAACGGGTCTAGTTCAACTTCTTGGCTGTCTGAGTTCCATTCAGATAAATTCTCTGTCAGTTCTGGGTGTTATTCTGCCTCTGAATTGTTGTTCTAATCTTGGTTGTGCATAGAGGTACAGTGCATCCACCTATGCCTCCATCTTGCTGGAAGTCTGATTTTAAGTAACTTTTTCAAAAGACATTTCAAATTTTCTCAAGTGTAACATTTCCATTTTTGCAGTAAATGACAATAGCCATTATTCTCTCATTAGAGATTAAGGTAGTTCATAAATTTTTTAGTTTTTTTTTAAGTTTTATTTATTTTTAAAAGGGGAAGGGAGGAAGAGGAGAGAAACATCAATGTGTGGTTTTCTCTTGTGCGCCCCCTATGGGGGACCTGGCCCACAACCCAGGCATGTGCCCTGACTGGGAATCCAACAGGTGACCCCTTGGTTTGTAGGCTGTTGCTCAATCCAGTGAGTCACACCAGCCAGGGCAACAGTTCATAAATTTTAAGCTAAACATTGATGTTTTTCCAAGAATGTATATGATTTAAGGACTATGACAATATAAAAAGCAAGTCTAAAAAAATTAATGGGGGAGAGGGACAGACGAAATCATGAATGCTGGGTGATGGTTATTTGGCGGTTCATTCTATTTTGTGTGTTTGAAAACATTCATAATAAGAATATGAAAGGTAGCAAAATAAAATTATAATCTATGTAACAAGTATAACTTTTTAATTAGGCCATTACAATGTATTCACAAAGAAAACTACAGTTATAACAAAATTATGTGAGGCTATTTGAACTTGGATGTTTGGAACAAAATAACCCTGAATTATCATATACAGTACATTATTTCCCACTTATAATAAAATACATCTTTTAAAATAGTATTTAACAATTTACAATATCTAATATTATTAGAAAATAAGCTGAAAGGAAGCTATCTTTGGGAATTTAAGAGATATAAAAATTACAAAGATAATCCTTTTAAAGTCTACTTAAAAAGAAAGAAAAATAAGTCCTCCCCCTTAAATACCTTGTCAGGTTAACAGATGAGACCAATGCAATCATATAGTCACCACAGAAAATACTACCTGAAAAACAGGTTTGTGTCATTCAAACTTCTAAATTCAAGAATTTCTTTGCCGATCCTAATGGTATGGTACTGTACTGCTGTTTTAGCTTTCTATAATCTATGAGCTATACCAACAAGACGCCATGAGTAACCTGTGGTTCTCAAACTTGAGCACGCATCAAAATCATGAAGAGGGCTTGTTAAGGCACAGATTGCTGGGCCAGCCCCTAGAGTCTTTGATTTCATAGATCTGATTTCTAACTAGTTCCCAGGTGATGCTGATGCTGCTGGTCTGGGGACCACACTTTTTAAACCACTGTACTAAACAATTTAAATAACCGGTCACTCACCACTCAGTAAATCTTTATAGAAATCACTGCAGCAAACTAATCAGGAATTTTAAAACTTTTTGAGCCTTGAACCACTTTGGCAGTCTGGTGGAGCCTATGGACAGGCCCCTTGTCAGAATGTTTTTAAATGTAAAGAATAAAATACATAAGAAACCAATTATACTAGTTATCAAAATATTTTTTAAATATTCTTGTTTACTAACAAAGTTAAATAAGATCTAACAGCTCTTTTAGTAACTACCATGATCTCAAAGGTATGAAAAGGATAAACAATATTTTGAGATGTGGGCAACTGTGCTGTGACATAAAAACATTCATGATTCTGACTGGTGATAAGTTCATAAAATGCTGCTACTACTGTGGTTTGTTCCCTACATTCAGAATTGAAGGACATGCTGTTACTTCACATCAAGTTTAGTGAAATAAAGTTCACAGAACCTCTGCGTTCTATTCCTAGACCCCTTTGGTGGCCTGTAAACCCTGAATGAAAAAAACCCTAAAAGCCAAAAAAGGAAGTATTTCTCCCAAGTGTATTTCGAAAGACTACTTGGCAGCAATGACAGGAGACAGTTAAAAGCTAAACCACTTACAAAACTTCTGCCTTACAGATAAAGCTTTCTGAGCTTAAGAACAACTGTTTTTAAATAGAAACATTAGAATAAGGTACACTTATTTGGGGGCTATTAAAATTAGGAGTTATTCAACTTTTATATATTTGACTGCCTATATTCAATCTTGAATTAAGCATTCTCCAAAAACATACAAATGATTCAGTTTAAAAGATAAACCAAGCCCTGGCTGGCGTAGCTCAGTGGATTGAGCTCGGGCTGGGAACCAAAGTGTCCCAGGTTCGATTCCCAGCCAGGGTACATTCCTGGGTTGCAGGCCATAACCCCCAGCAACCGCACATTAATGTCCCTCTCTGTCTCTCTCTCTCTCCCCCTCTCTCTCCCTCTCTCTCTCTCCCTCCCTTCCCTCCCTAAAGATAAATAAATAAAATCTTAAAAAAAAGGATAAACCAATCTTTAATCTATATTTTAGAAATAGAGTGAAAGAACTAATGAAAACCGTTAAATTATCTATTTACAGTGACAATATGTGAGTGTGTAACAATTGATGAAATGGCAAATAAAGGTAAATGCTCGCTTAAATGCTTGGCCTCTAACCTCTAACACAAATTGGGAAAAAATTCAAAGCTCACAAATAAAACCAGCAACTTAGTACATGCTTATTGCTTTTATTAGCCTCAAAATTTCATTGTATGCCCAGGTTATTGTTTCAAGAATTTGGAATACTTCTTAATAAAGAAAAATAACATCACTCCTATGATAGCCTTCTGTCTTCAAGTTTAAACATGTTTTATGGATTTTCACTGAGGCTAGTCTGCTGCTCTGAAGATGAATATGCCAAGAAAAGAGAAATGCTGATTAAAAAATAGTTTGCAATAAAGATGCTTTATCATTTCACTTTGCCTTATGTAAATTGTACTGAATTTACCTGCAGAGAGAGAATTAAAATTAAAGTCTAGGCACTGTATGTAACTATCATAAAAATTATGAACAACATGTTTGAGCATCTTCACATCATGACATTCTCATGAGGTGACACCTTTTAAACAGATAAAGGCAGAAAGCATGCGATCCCTCAATTCTCACAGCCAAATTCAGACCAAATATTGTCATTCTGGAATCAAGCACTTCTGAACACACATATTTAGAAAACAAATTGTTACATATAAAAAGCACATTTTAAAAAATATACATTAAAATCGAAAAATACCAGCAGCTTGGATAAAAGGTTTTTTTTAAAATTTCTACTCTACTACAGATTTCATATTCAAAGAAACTAATGAGGAAAAACACATTAAATTGGGAATACATAGCCCATCAGGAAAAGAAAATAAATCAGGTCTAGTATGACAATTCACCAAGTAATTTTTCAAACTACATACAAAATTTTTAAAGTTTAACATGACAGACCAATGGAAATAAAGAATAACATTATACTTCAGAGGAGCGCTGAAATATCCCCTTTTATTCTTAATTCATTTTACAATTTGTTAGAAGACTATTCTGATCAAGTTTTGTTTTTACTAATGTTGAAATTTTTATTTTTATTTTTTCCATCACCATTTATCTGCCACACACCCTCTTCCACCTCCAGCCACCCCCTTTCCCCCACAATGTTTAAATTCTTTACTATGTATGAGAATAATAAAGCTCAACTCTGATTTTTCTATCTTTTGCCTTCCTTCCTCTTTCCAGGAATCTTAAATAAAAATAATCCTCCTGGAGTTTTTTAAATAACTCTGTATTTTTGTAGACTTTTAGGGTCTCTACTATGGAAAACAAACATTTTTGTAATTAAATCTTGGGAAAAGTCTTAAAACAATGCGAAAACCATTTTGCTATTTGTCATGTAAAAATACTAAATTTTATCATGATCTTGAACACACACTTTATTCATTCCCAGAAACAATATTACTCTTTGTCAACTATACTAAATTTAAACTTGAAGGTGACGACTTGTTCACCACTCTATCTCCAGCACCAAAACAGAACCTGCCACACAGTTGGCTCTCAACTAAACATCTGTCATTTTCAAGTGCCTGCAACTCAAATTCCTGGAATAGAGAGATCCGCTTGTTCCGGTTTAACAAGGTCTTGGGACTAAATACACTCCTTTACATTCATGTATCATTTTTCTAAAAGTGCTTCTGCCCACATTTTCATTTAATTCCTCCGTGAAATAAACTGTCAGAAAATGTACATTATTAAACAATAAAAAGTTATAATTATCCTAAATTTTAGGAAAAGGAGACTTTTTTATTTATCCAAGGGTCATAAGCTGACAAACCAAACGAATCTGTCTAGAAGATAGTTATCATATCAGGATCTAGCCTCATAGCCTGATATTCACAGATTTGGGGAAGAGAAAAAATGGTTTGTTTTCTGGAATCTCCTAGCTGGAGTGCCACTTTCACGGCTCCTGGTAAACAGAAAGAACAGGTAAACCAGCGACACCCTTAAGAAACTACTGGGACTGTCAAGTTGGAAAAACAACACCTGAGACAACTCAGTACTTAAAACAATTTCTATGAGAATCTCCCCAATCTCTCTGCAGTTTCAGTGAGGGCCCGGGAAGGTTTCCGGGCGCCGAAAGGTATTCTGAGACCTGTTTCTGTCCCGGCGTCAGCGGCTGCACACTGACAGTGACACCGCGGGACGCGCGCGGCCTGCGTCCGGGGCTGGGCTCGGCGCCCCGCGAGGCCCCGACAGTGGCAACCCCTTACCGGTGCCCTACTCTGAGCTCCCCCACAGGCCCGAGGGGAACCCGCTCACGCTCCGGAAGAGGAAGAGCAGTCTTTGGAGGAGATCTGAGTAGGGCCTGGGGACATTTTTAACGAAAGGAAGAGCATTTTGTGCCTTTCAGGGTTTCTGCAAAGTGGCCACATTCCAGCCCTAAAGTCCGGAGACGTAAAAGTGGGCAGGCGAGGGAGGAATGGGTTTTAGTTCAAAAGTGAGAAACAGCTGCTCAGGGCTTGGCAGAGCCCCAGTCCAAGGGACAAGGGGAGGGGGGGATGCCAGGCGAAGCGCTGCGCATCGCTCACATACTCGCGGTGGGGTAGGCCTCTGGCTCTCCCCAGGGTCCCCACCGCCGGCCGCCACACTCCTGGCCCCATGGCTCAGGCGAGGTACTACTTCGTTACCTCTCTGCGCGGAGGCGAGCGAGGAAGTGATGAGCCGCGCGGCGACAGCCCCGCAACTACAAGCGCCGCAGCCGGACATCTCCGCGGGGCCTAGGTCGGGGCTTCTGCCCCTACTGTCCTCCGAGTCTCAATGGCCCGACTCCTACTGGCAAGGCACGCCGACTAGGCTCCGGA
This sequence comes from Phyllostomus discolor, assembly GCF_004126475.2. Lineage (NCBI taxonomy): Eukaryota > Metazoa > Chordata > Mammalia > Chiroptera > Phyllostomidae > Phyllostomus > Phyllostomus discolor. The sequence goes on from NC_040903.2 coordinate 174,497,315, forward strand.
GCCGCTCGCTGACCCTAAGCCTAGGGCAGAGTTCACCCGTCTGCCCGTCAGGCCTTCGGGTTCCTAGAGGCCCACTGCTGTCTACCCAATACAGTAGACACCTAACCCCTCACCCTCCCTCCCCTCCTCTTCCTCCCCCATCCCCCCACCCCCGCCCTCAGTACCCGCCTACTGGGCCCCGGGAGCGTGCGCGCGCCTGCGTCCTAGGTCTAGGAAGAGGACGTCGGCACCTGCTGCGTGTTTGTACGTGGGATACAGACTAGTGGAGAGGGGAAGGGGGCGGAGACCTAGGGGCCAATGATCACTACGGTGCTGGCCCTAACTGCGAGAACTACAAGTCCCGAGAGGCAGTTCTTCCGGAAGCCCCCTTTTCCTAGCGTTGAAAATTACGGGATAGGCATAGGGAGGCCCAGGCCGGGAGTTGTAGTCTCAACCCGTCACAGTAAAGTCCTTCTGGTCATTTTCAGTTGGTGTAAGGGAAGATGAAAGTGGGGCGGGCGGCTTAAGCGCCTCGCCAGACGCAATTCAATGAATTCCTTTGGGACTCCACATCGTGTGCTCCTTATTTGCCTTAGTTTCGTCAATTGTAACACAGAAGTGGTATTTTTACCTAGTCCCCCTAGCAACAACTGTTGGATGTCAGCTGTCTGTGTCTTCAAACCATTGGTGATAACTTGGCAGCGGTTGCTAGTCCCTGGCTGCTTTACAGTCCTTTATCGGTTCCCTAAACCTTGACCACACCCTGGTAAATCGTCCCTTCATTAACTCTTCTGTTACGCATTGACTCTTCTGTCTGCATGACTGCCTCCTCTCTGGACAGCTATGGCAGATGCCCCTGTACAAAGTAAAGGATGGTGACAGATTAATCGGGATCTTTTCCCATCTGAGTTGGTGCCAGACTGAATATTGGAGTTTTAAAATTCTGATTAACAAGCCCAGAGAAATGACCAGGTGAACTTGGATGCTTCTAGTTCTGCGCTTGAGGGAGTGGGGAAGGAGTTAGGCAAGCTAGAGTCAACACTAGGTCACACAAGTTATTTAACCTTCATCAGTCTTTAAAAAAAAAAAGACTATATTTTTAGAGAGAGGGGAAGGGAAGGAGAAAGAGAGGAAGAGAATCATCCATATGTGGTTGCCTCTCACACACCCCTCACTGGGGACCTGGCTGGTGACCCAGGCATATGCCCTAACTGAGAATTGAACCAGCAACCCTTTGGTTTGCAGGCCCTCACTCAATCCACTGAGCTAAACCAGCCAGGGCAGTTTTTATCAATCTTGGATCAGAGAAATGTGGCTTCTAGTTCCACAGGTTTGGCCATGAGAAGGGGCATTGGCCTTGGCCAAGGCAGTGTGTGTTGTGCCTGTTGTGTTTTTTTCTCTCTGGGAGAGCTCACTGCTGGTACTTCCTCAGTTTAAAATGGCAGACACCAGAACAGAACCCATGTCTTCGTCAGCTGCCTTCATTAACAGAACTTTGAGAAAGGAGAGGCTCTAAAGTTCTCTCAATACAGTGTTATCAAATTGTGTTCTTAGAATCCATCAGAAGCCATAGCTCTGTGGTGGGGGTGAGGGGACTAAGAGGGTAGACCTCTCCTGTCTCCTCCTTTGTGCCACTCCAAAATCAAACAGAGCAGCTCTGCTTTTATCTGTTTCATGTATTGGGCTTTTGTTTGAAAATCGAGTTCTTCTGCTTTAAAACAATGTTTCAAAACCATTGATTTCAGGACAAACCTCTCCTTTTAGCAGTGACCTGAGCAGGTGGCATGGACCCTAACAGCCAATGTAAATATTCATCCCACCCTACCTTCGATTTCAATTACATGCACACTTCCTTCTTCTTATATAAATAAAGGAATTGTTTGCTAAAAACAACTTGCTATATATAGGTTGCTCTACAGCAAGCTGAATAAATGCTTGGTGAACTCAAGGCTCATCTGGTGGCACTCATGAAGATTTCCCTTCTCTGTCTGTTCTGATCTTTTTTTTTTTCCAATCCTCACCCAAGGATACGCTTGCTTTTAGAGAGAAAGGAAGGAAGAGAGGGGGAGAGAGAGAGAGAGATCAATTAGTTGCCTCCCATATGCTCCCCAACTGGCGATTGAATCCAAAACCTAGGTATGTCCCCTGACTGGGGTTGAAACCTCACAATCGTTCAGTGTGTGGATTGATGTTCCAACCAACTACCCAGCCAGGGCTATTCTAAAATCCTGACTTCTCACTCATTCAGTCAATAAATATTTTTTGAACACCAGTTATATGCTGGGTACTGAGGAAATAACATTGAGCCAAAAAACATTGCCTTTGTGAAGCTCCCATCCTAGTGGGGAAGTTTAAAACAGTAAGTAAAAAAATACATATATGCCACTGGTATGATGACATAGGAATATCCTTATATTGTTATGTAATATGTTGTCATGTTATTCCCAAGACAACTGAGCATTTCATTTTATTTATGGGCTGATATTTTCTGTGTTTGGCCTGTATCCCAAATGAACTATGAGCTTTTTGAAAGCAAGTGTTTTTATTACATACTTGGACTGAATATTCGGTAGAAATTAAAAAGTACTTCATGAAATACTTATCCTGCAACAATACTTTTGTTTAGCAGAAGCCTGGGATGGTGTTTTCAGAAAATCCTACATATAATCAGAGCAAATTATAATTGACAAAGAGGTGAGTGTTAATAGACACAAATTCCACAAATTTATACAATAGTTAATCTAACTGACTAAGTGACCCAGAAGGAATTCCCAGGAGACTCCTGATTAGCAGAGTGTAGACTTTGGCCTAGAAAGTCAAAACAAGGGAGGCTGTGCACAACTATTTAACTTTTTCTCAATAGTGAGCAAGGGTCATGTGGCTGTGGCATCAGACCAGCGATGATTGCATCATACAGGCAACATGATTTTGGTCATCTCAATGCATTACCCCACAACTCTGCTCTGTGGGTCAGAATGTACCTGGGTTATGAGGATTGGCACCCAGCAGGCATGGATTGGGACACCAACTTCGCTCTAGGCTCTTTGTTGGTGTAAGTCTTATTGTTGTGTTCAAATTGGGGAACTTGTACCATGGGGATATACCAAGATTTAACCTTTGGTATTGGAGCACAGACAGGTGTCAAGTTCAAATAAAATAACATCTGTATTGGAAAGGGTTCGAATGTAAAAGGAGCATGTTCCATTTCAGTGTACATTCCCTGACCTGAAATTCACAGGTTGGGACAGTGTCCTGGCCCCAGGGTGTAGCCAGGTAGCAGTGAGATGGAGCGGAGCTTGGCCTCTGGGCCGGTGTACCCCAGGACCCTTCTCTCTCAGTTGGCCCTTCATGGATAACAGGCCAGGATCCTCTGTCAAAAAAGTGATGGCAAATACCTGTGGTCACATCTTATCAGCTCTTTGGGACAAAATACTTTCACATCACACCTACTTTCAGCTCTGTTCTGACAGGTTAATTGATGTTTAAAATAAGAAAGTCAGCTGCAGTTTTCCAGCTCAAATAGTTTCCAGGACCTGATTCCTTATCCTGAATTATTTACCTTTTGTGAACAAGATAGCTGCAAACACACAACTTTACATGTCTCCATTTTACATATAAGCCCTTTTTTCCTTCTGTACTTGAATCTACCTCTCAGGGCTGTGAACATTATGAGTTGCTAAGTGAAAAACGTTTTATAGGTTATAGTTAGGGAGTCATCCAGTTTAGCACTGGATTTTCAGATGGGGAAACAGCGTATAAAAGAGCAGGAACTTGATCAAGGTCACATAATGAGTCAGAAAAAGAGAAATAAAGTCCAAGCCTCCTGACTTTAAGTGTTTCCCAATCTTTTCCTTTTTAACCTAAGATTCTTTCTGAGAAACAAAAATCTTACCTTCCCTGTTGGGAACCACCCTGCCTGGTTTCAGAAACTGTAACCTCTCCTGGCTAAGGCTGAGTAAAAAGACCTCGGGACCATAAGCCACTTGGGGAGACAAAGCTTATCTTCCTTGTGGGGCACTGCCTCTGCCCCCTTTCAACTCACCCTGTTTGGCCCCAGGCAGATGACTGGTTAGCCAATGACGGGTAAGATTCCTCAAAGAGGGACGACCTAAGACAAGCATGGCTGTGAAGGGGCCCTCAGGGAAGGATTTGGGGGGCTTTAGAAAAAGGGGGTGATGGACCCTCACCCCTCGGCCTTGACAGAGCCTGAGTCCTCATTCTGTCTGCAAGAAGTCTCCTAATCTCTTGGCTGCCTTACTTCCCCTGCCTGACTTAAGCCTGAAACAATGCCGGTGGTGGATGTCGCCCTGTGCTGGAAAGGGCAGGTTCCCTGGGACAATTAGGCCTAAGAAAGGATGCATAAAATTCCTTGAAACCTACTTTGCTAATACCCTCAATTTAAATGATAAGGGTCCAAGCAAAAAGTGAGTTTGTTCCCCAAAGTTTTATGGCTCTTTAACTATCTGACTCTGACTCAGAATAAGCCCTCAATGTTCTTTGAATGTTATCTATTGTTTAATCATTTCCACCTGCCAATGATTGACGAGCTTTACATATACACTCTACATTCCTATGCAAATTAAGCCCAGTAAAAGCCCATTGAGGAACAGGTTACTGGTCCTTCTCCTTTGAGAGATGGGCCACCTTTCCTCCCTAAGCGGATCATGTCTTGGTAGACTTATTCTCATCCTTGGCAGACAGGGGTGCTCTGTGGGCAAAGCTCCCCTATACTTCCCCACCAGAGATTCTGGTATAGCCTCCCAAAGAGCCATCATTCTGTTGGGTATCACTGTATGTTCTGAATAAAGGCATTTCTTTTTCATTACTGAACACTGATCTTTCAGATGTGTGGATATTGATTCTGCCAGACACAGGAACTAAACATTTATATTCTAAAAGATAAGGACTAAAAAAAGGGCTTATATCTACAGATAGCGTGAGACTCAAAATAATACAACACTGTGTAGGACTATATAGAGTGCTTTCGTTCTATTCTTATCTGATTCTCACAGCAAATGATGTTATTATTTGCATTCCAGTTTTGCAGCTGAGAAAACAAGACACAGAGGGTTTAAGTGACTTTTCCAAGGCCATGTCAGAACCAGGGCTCACACCTTAATCACTACTGTTTTCATTACTTCCTTATGTCCTCCTCCAAAAGCTGGTAGGATGTTTAAGGATCTGTAGACTCTTCCTACCCATAAATATCTCACATCAAAGGCTAAAAAGCTGCCATTCCACTAAGGCAGTAACCCACCCCTCCACCCCCCATCCTTAAGAGTGACCTCAATTGTTAAAATAACAAGGTCTGTCCAGAAGGTATCCAGCCATGTAATATGAAAAAGAGACATTTATTAAAGAAGATACACTGTATAAGAAACCCTGTACATAGGACAAAGACATCTCAGTCCCCTTCAAAGTAGGTACCTTGGGATCTCACTCAGTTCTCCCAATCACTGTTGGCCGCCCCATTACATTTTCCTGAATCTCCCTGATGGTCTGAAATCTCTTCCCTTTCAACAGTGATTTTAGTTTTGGGAAAAGTCAGAAGTTACAGGACACCAAATCTAAGCTGTAGTGGGGCTGAGTCACCTGGGTAATCTAATGTTTTATTAAAAAAAAAAAACTGCAGTAGACATGATGCATGAATGGGTGCACTGTTGTGATGAAGCTTCCAATCACCAGTTGCCCAGAGCTGCGGCCTTCTGAATCATCCAAATAGTTTCCATGGATGAATGTTCAAGTTTAACACCAAATCTGATGCAGATTCATTGCTCTTCTCACTCAGTCATTTTGAATGCAATAGCCACACAGTACACGTGCTCACTCACAGAGGTATCTACCGCCCCCAGTGACTAGTACAGTGACATTGTCATTGTTCACACACACACATTCCAGTCCACTCTCCTTGGCTGTCAGGTTACGTGGATGTGACACAAACCATTCTCATTATATCAACAATGGCTGGACTTTTTCCAGACAGACTTCATCATAAACCTAGACTGCTCCACTAAAGGTTCTGATAAAATAGTCTGGAGTGGGCTCAGAAATCTATTTTTTACTGCTAGAATACTAGAATCAGGAGATGCTAAGGTGTATTTGCAGAAATGAATAACATGAATTTCCACTTTGGTAGTAGTCTTTATTTCTAGAAGTCTCTTTTTTAGACTTCATCCAATTGCCACCACTTTCTCCTTCAGGTTGTCACTGCTCAGCCTTGGTATTGTAGGGAGACCAAGGGTCTACTGAAGGGTGATCATCATCATCCTCCTGGGCTTGTCCCTGGGGGCTGGTGGTGCTTCAGATAGCACGAGACCCACCTTGTCCTCAATCAGAGGACAGTTCTTCATCCTGATAATCAGAGACATGGCCAGCAGATGGCGTTAACTCACCGTGGCTTCCCTCTTTGAATGGAGGGGAGGGGAGGGGAGAGGAAGTGTTTTCAAAGCTAATGTTTGGTAACTTTGGCATATCAAATCTTGAAGACAGTCCTAGGAAATGCTTGTTTCTAAAGGGCAGTGGTAGCATGACTGGTGTGTGGATCCCAGCTGAGTCACTTACCAGCTGTGTGACATCTGGCAAATTAGTTCATAAACCTGTTTTTTCAACTATAAATTGGGTGTTCTCCTAGGGTTAATGTGAAGAATAAATGATTCTTTGACCCATAGTAAATAGTAAGTGCTTCATAAATAATAAAGATCTCTTTTTTTACTGTGTAATGTGTAATTTTTGGATTTCCTTTTATGCCTGTAAAAATTTTATTTTTAGTTGTGATTCTTAACCAGCTTGTTGATAACCTCACCCTATTCATTATAACCTTAGCATTGTAAGGAACTTCCTTGATTTCCCATGAAAAACTGAAAAAGGGATGAAAGAAAGAGGACATGGAACCTTGGTTTATGTCTTTTTCATTTCGAGATTAGCTTGCCTTAGCTGCAGCATTAAATAATAAAAGTGATATTCACTTCAGTAACAACTGCAACAATTTATTCCTTGCAAGCAATATTTACTCACACGCAAGCACCCACTGGGCTGTGTGTGTAAAGTTGTGACCATCTGTAAACTAGCCAATAATTAGGAAATGAGGAGAAAAGACTTGAGTGGCCAAGATGGATATTGCAAAGTTGGCACATCTAAGTTCATTTTGCTCACACCCAGGCCTTCGGAATCTCATGGAGTCTATTTACCCATTTTTAATAGTTTTGGTCATGTAGCTCCCCACCCTACAAGTGAGTAAATTAGAAATGAGAGATATGCTAGAACCAAGTATAGTGACCACAGCTAAAGTTCTCTAAGAGCCTGACAATAAAAGGAGGAAACAGAAAAAGGAATGTAAGAACTCAACAACAAGAGTATCTAGTCTAAAGTTCTTGGTATTGATCAAAACTTTTATATATTGTTTCAGCCCTGGTTGTCATTTGATTATACCACCATAATAGTTGGTATTCCAAATAGATACAGAAAAAAAAAGAATTATGTTACTTCTGTTTTATAAAAATAGAATATATACTTTATTATAAAGATTTCTATCCAAAACAGATCATAGTGAAAGTTAAAAAGTTCTAGAGCTTAAATAAAGGGAATAAAAATGCATTTTCTGGAAAACTACTTCTGTAGAACAACTCAATTTCTTATGATACTACAAAAAATGAGGCATTGCCTTATTAAATTTACATGAATGTTCAATCTTTTCCATTTCCAGCATGGTACACAGTAATAACTGTGAGGTTATATAGAGAGAGGCTACTGTATGGCAGTAACTAATATATACTGTGTTCATATGTACGTTTAACTGACCCTTATGACAGTCCCATGAGGTACATGTTATTCTCTCAAGTTCAGTTGAGGACACCAAAGTGCACAAAGCTAAATAACTTGTCCAAGATTGCACAGCCAATAAGTAAAATAACGAATATTTAGACCCAGGGAGTCTGGTTCTAGAGTCGTGCATCAAACCACTGCACTATACTCTGCAGAACTCAGTATTAGGTCCGCTTGCCTGACACACAGTTTTCATTACATTGTTGGACTCATGGAAAGAAAATTCTTCAAGAACATGCATGCAAACTCTTGTGTTACTACATAGAATGAAAATGTATAATATAAATGTTTTAAAGAATCAAAAATAAACTCAGGATTGTTTTAAAAATGAGCAAGCAATTAGAGGCTATCAAATATGACCAGATGGTTTTTGTCCCTATTGTTCTTTCTCAGGCACATAATTTAACTCAAAATGCACCAAAGATCTAAATGTAAATGCTTAAAACTATAAAGCTCTTAGAAGATAATATAGGCAATGTTTGCTTAGATAAGATACCAAAAGCATAAGCAGCCAAAATAAATGAATACATAGATTAGACTTCATCAAAATAAAACATTTTTTTTGTATTACAGCAGACTGAATAAGAGTCTAAGACAATGGGCAAAAGATTTGAATAGATATTTCCCCAAAAAAGATATGCAAATGATATGAATAAGTATATGAAGAAGTGCTCAACTTTATTAGCCATAAGCGAAATGCAAATCAAAACCATGAGATACCACTTTACATTCACTCAACAGCTATAATGTAAAATAGCAGAAATGTCCCTGTCTGGTGTGGCTCAGTGGATTGAGTGCCAGCCTTCGAGCCAAAGGATCACTGGTGTGATTCCCATTCAGGGCACCTGCCTGGGTTGTGGGTGGGCCCTCAGCTAGGCGTGTGTGAGAGGCAACTGTTTCTCTCCCACACCAGTGTTTCTCTCCCTCTCTTCTCCCTCCCTTCCCCCTATGTAAAAATGAAATCTTAATAAAATAAAATAGCAGAAATGCCAAGCGCTGGCAAGGAACCCTCATACAGTGCTGATAGGAATAAAATGGGACAGCTGCTGTGGAAAACTATTTGGTAGTTCCTCAGAGCTACTACATGATTTCCCTCACATGTGGAATCTAATGAACAAAATAAACTAACAAAACAAAGACATAAAGTCAAAGGTAAAAACATTTTCAAAGATATACTGAACAAATACTAACCAAAAGACTGTTGGGAAATATATTATACAAAATAGGCTTTAAGACCAAACACACACTATGGGGAAAAAATTACATAATTATACAGAGTGGGGCAAAAGTAGGTTTACAGTTGTGAGTATGTGAAACAGTTTATTCTTTTATTATTTATTAATTATTGTATTGTTTTCCATGCAAACCATTGTAAATCTACTGTTGCCCCAGCCTGTATAACAATAAAAGATTCAGCTCACAAGAAGGCATGAAAATTCAATACATAATAGACATCCATTAAAATAACCTCAAAAGATATAAAGCCAAATTGAGGAATCACAGGAAGAAATTGGCAAGTGTGTCCACCATCCAGTGGACAATTCCAGCACACTCCTTATTTACTGGACTGAAGTATTAACAAGCTTGAGTTAATTGTTAATGTGGAAACCTGCACCCCATGATTAGGGAATACACTTTTTTTTTAAATCTCACAAGGAAACTACAAAAACCAAGTACTAAGTCATGAAGCAAGACTTCAGATTTCAAAGAATAGGTACCCACAGATCTCATTTGATGTATTTGAAATCCCCTGATGTCTGGAAATGAAAAACCCTAAATTCCCAGTAGGACAATGATCTGCTCACTGTCCCCTGAAGTAGTCACCATTTGGGGTGTCTCCCCAAATCACCAGGATTCCCTTTCTCTAAGAATTGCCCCACCTCCCCAGCAACCCTGGCTATTAGGACTCCTTTGTGCCCCACCCTTGACTATTGCCGCAGCAGAACAGACTAGAGGTGGAGACCCAGTTCAAACTCGGCCAATCAGATTGTCTCTCCAGGGAATCTGGTCTTAGGACAGGTCTTTGGCTTAAAGAAATAATCACTTTTCTATGAACCTAGGGGAGGACAGAAAGCTGATCTACAAAGAGAAACTAAGGGTTCCTGCAGAGAGAAGAGACTGACAGAGAGAGAGAGAGAGAGAGAGAGAGAGAGAGGCCTAGAAAGAGGAGAAACGAGTCAGAGAGTCAATCTGAGAAACAGAGCATGTGGAGCATGACTGAGTTAGGTTGAGAGAGAGCAAAAACCACTGAGTGTGAGGAAATAAGAGAATCAAAACCAGAGAGAGTGATGGCCTGGATTCTAACAGCTTTGCTGTTCCTGGTTAAGTCCTCCCTGATGTCTGCTGGCACCTCGGCGTAACCAAAAGCCTTCCAGTGTGCAGTCCCTCCTCTACTCCTTGGCTCCAGCCGATCCCTGTGCCGGAAACTCCGCCTGTCCCTGCACTGCCTCCAACTTGGCTTGTCTACGTTTTCTCAATCTTTCAAGACTGTTCTTGTCATCTCACTGACATTTTCCTCTGTCGTCCTCACTGCTAGAGCTCTCCAAACTACAGAGTATTCTGCCTGGAAAACTTCCATGGTTGGAAGCAAAAGCAGCCTGAGTGTCTCTTCTATCTTTCTGCCCGTGCCCTTCCTCCCTGTCCTCTGGTGTCCTTCCTCAGACAGTTAACTCTCAGCAGCGGGTGGTCAGCCAGTTTGCAGCAGTCTGAGACTGAAACCCCAGGGCTTTGCTGAAATGAACGTTTTGTCCATCCAGTGTGCAGTCTCCACAGGGGAAGGGAACACCCGGTGAATCATCTGCGGTTTGGTGGAGCAAAGGCATCCTTGGAACAGTGCTCTTAGCCCCACTGAAAGCCATGGAAAGGACTCTAGAGATGGTTTAGATTCTAATCTAGACCAACTCCCTCATTTAAAAAAATCTATCTATTGAGATATAATTGACATATAACATTATATTAGTTTTAGGTGTACAACCAACTCCTTAATTTATAAGTGAGGAAAATGAGGTCCAGGGAAACTGACATGACCAGAGTCACACAGCTAACAGGTAATAAGCACAGCTGTCTGGAAGACAGACGCTTAAAAATTAGATGTCATGAGCTCAACAGTGTTTCCTTGTCTGAAAGAGAGGTACCTGCCATTCCCTCCCATCCTGTAAGCTGCTTCTGCCTGTGCTCCTTGCTCCTGACAGCCACACCTTCAGCTCCTAGCTATTATTCAAACCTCAAGTTAGATGTCACCTCCTCCAAGAAGCCTCCTCTGACTACCACCCCAAATGGTGGTGGCTACTATGTATGGTACATTCTATATACTGATAAAGTCCAGTCCACTTGCACACATGGCTTGGCATAGAATAAACACTCAATAAATGTTTGATGAGTGAGGTAAAAAGTCAGGTACCAACTGCCACCGGCTTGGAGTCTATTTATTCAGACCCTCAATGGAGAACAGAAAGGGAAGGGCATGGGGTAAGAGCCCAGCCAGCTCACCTGTCCCAGCACCCCACTTAGTGAGTGGGAAGGAGCCAGGATGGTCAGGCTGAAGCAGCACACACTCGCTCCTGAAGCAGTAAGGCATCTGGGCTGCAGATAGCCAAACAATGACCCCCTCAGTGGGGGCAGTGAAGTCCTACCTCAAAGCAGTCAGTGAGAGCTGCTCCCCAGAAAGTGTAGGGTGGAAGCGAGTCAAGAAGCAATCACAAGGCCACTGGGCCCCAGCCCTACATGTGCTCGCTTTCCTGAAGGTCATGGGGAAGGGGTGCTCAGCCAGAGAAATTTATAATTAATTGTGAACCAAACTCCTGGGAGCTGGGTCGATGCTGATCCAAGAGCACAAATCCAGTCCAGGCCAGAGGTGGCCGAAGGAGCTGCACTGGGCCGGCCAAGGGATCAAGGAAAGCTTTTTGTCCTGATTATAAATTATATCCTCTCCCAATCCCATGGCCTCGTTCCTGACAGATCCTGGAGGGGTTGGGAGAGGGTCAGGCAGTGTGGCTCACTCAACCCCACACTCCTACCGCTTGACTGTGGATGCCTCCAAGGTCACTCTGGCACCAGCCACCAGCCTCTGATTTACTATTCAAACCAAACACCTTTTCCCAAAACAAAACCCTATTCATTTGGACCAGTTGTTTTACTCAAGGAACAGGGGCTATTGCACACGATAGAGATCTGGTGTCCGGAAAGGCAGGGTGTCTTTAGAAGAGGTTGGGTGAAAAAAATCCCATCATTTCTCAGTGAGGTCAGCCGGCCAGCTGGAGAAGGCAGCAGGCTATGGGGGGTTGCCGAGGACCACTTGGCCAGCTTGCCGGACCTTGGGCCAAGCCATTGTATAAGCTCCCCAGTATTGGAAAGAAAGAAAGAAAAAAAAATTGGGACATGTGTTTAGCTTTACTCAGGAGCCCAGAACACGCTCACAACTCCAGGAATCTCTGCTCTTCTCTGCGAGTGGAAAATATGATCCATGAGAACAAACTTGACTGTGGAGTGTGTGTCCAATTCCCCAGCCCTGTCGCTTACAGGAGGCAGTGGCTCGCGCCACCCTGAGATCGTTTTCCGGAGTCCCCCATGTCTCCCCGAGCAGCTGGCTCGCTTCAATGGTTAAAAGACAGACAGCTTTCTCAAAATCAAGTACAAAATGTGCATTTATTAACATCTGCTCTGGGCTGCACTGGGCTTCCAGTAAGAACAAAAACAAATGTAAAGGAAGCATGCTAATCTAATTAGCAACCTGGAGCAGTTGCGAATACAAGATGTTCTTTCCAGACTTGGTAGAGGATTACCCTATATTCAGTAGCTTAACATTAAATGTGCACTCGAGTACCAGATTCAGCAAAGAAATAACTTACTTACATTTCAAGTAAAAATGTGGGCATTTATTCCTTTATTTCACCACCACTTACATGTATGGACTGTGATGAAGACCCTGCTTACGTCCTGTGGAGCAAGACCAGGAAATATGCTTTATATTGGTTATTTGACCTTCAACATCAGATTATCATTATCATAAAGGTGGGTAAAACCATGCAAAAAGAAAAGGAAGGCATTTCCACTGATGGCACTACATGAAGAACAAAGTCACAGCACTTGCCAATGGCCGATTTCTGGTGTTCCGTGATTCTTTTAAAGAAAAGATCAAAGGGGCTTTATTTTGCCATTTGGGGGTTATGTGCCAATCATATCACGGGATGAAGACAATAAGTAAAGGCATGAAGAAACAAAAACAAGCAAATTGCACTAGAACAGATGTGCTTAAATTAACCGAGTGGCAGTTTGTGCATCAGTCTCACAACGGCTGTCACGAGAGATGGGGGGAGAAGAGAAGTACCACAAAGACTTAGTTGTTCAGAGGCTGCTGAGCAACTCCAGGAAACCTCAGTGAGGCCACCCCTCCAGGCCGGCGCTGGCCACCCCTACCTGCCTGCGGCTGCCTGCTAGAAGGCACTCTTCCTCTGGCAGTGCTGAGGCCAGGGGACTGGACAGGGGTACCTTGGAGGTACTGGAAGGCACTCTGGCGGCCCACCTGCCTTTCTATGCAGTTAAAGGTGAGGGCCACTCCCACATTGCTCTTCATGACTCTGGAGGACCCATCAGAAGTGCCATCAAAGCACCGGCCGAGCGCGATCTCCTTGGCTACACGAGGGTCCTGGTCAGTGACAGTGTAGATGCCATAGTTGTGGCCCAGGGGGTCCAGGGGTGCCAGCATGGTGTATTCACTGGTGTCATTGTTGACTGCCAGTGGCAGGTGGTTGACCAGGTACTCGTGCAGCATGGAGTTTACACTGGCTCGATGGCAGCTGCCTTGGGGGATGATCTTCACTAGCGTTCGGTCCACACGTTCCTGGTCATAGAGCATCCCACTGCACTTGAACTCCAAACAAGCAGAGGAGACATTGGACTGATCCCTATCCCGTGTGCTTTTCACATCCCTGATTCCATACAGCTTCCCTACAGTCTGCCGGTGGGTGCCCCCCATGTTGCGGGACCGCACATTCACCTCCACTGGCCCCACAATCTTCACCTTGATATAGCAGGCCCTGAACTCCATTGGCTTGGGCCACCATGCCAGGTAGTCTTCAGTCCAGCTCATGGGGTCATCCTCATTGAAGGGGACAGTGTTATAGTCATACCGGTCCCCCTCAATCTGGTAGAACCGGAAGTGGGCTGCACTGGGCGGCGCCTCCTCACATGCCTGGAGGTTCTCAAAGGCATAGATGGGCCCATTGCTCTCCTCAGCTGAGTTGGGCCTCGGCTTGGCCATGCTAATCTGGAAAGCTGTCTTCTTAACCCGTGGGTCCTCGTGGTCTGTCCGACGGTACTTGAGCTTGTTGAGGTAGGGCTGAGGGACACCAATTGCATTTGGGTTGAATTTAGGAGAAGACGCCACTGCTTCCAGTTCTTCCCCAGACAGGCTTGCCAAGACATAGGCAGAGTAGGCATCAGGGGACTGGTCATCGCAGAAGGCAGGCAGACAGGCCCCGTTGGGGCCTGTGATGACACTGTCAAAGCGGCCCCAGGCCCTGGGGTTGGACGAGAAGCCAGTCCTGGGCTCCAGGTTGATCACAGAGACAACGACCCCCTGGATCTGCTCGCTGGGCAAGAACCTCTCACTGCGGTAGGCCCTCACCTTGATAAAGCACCTCCTGCTCTCAGGGACATCTAGGTTAAAAAGCCTCCTCTCTCGGATCTCCATGTTGCCCACCAGAAAGGTTCTCTCTTCCCTTTTTCTCCGTCTTTGGTTTTCAAATTTGAAGTCACTTTCCTCTTCCCACAGCCCTGTGGCTGGGTTGAGTGACCAGAGTTTCATCATGGGCACGTGCTCTGGCATCTTGACCTGGGTCGAGTCAAGGTGAACCTTTACCTTGCCAACATTGAGTGGCTCAGAGGTGGCCTCGTTTCTGAAGTCCACAGAAAACATGCCATATGTCCGAAGGGGGAAGGTGTCTCCTTCATCATCAATGAAGTTCAGGTCACTCTGAGCAGCTGCGGCTGTGGAAATGTCCCGGGGATCTAGGAAGGTCACACTGGCTTTTACTTTTCCTGTATAGGGCTCCCCGTTCTGTTTGTAGAAACTCTCGGATGGGATCTCCAGCTCAGCTACAGGGTCTTCACCCTCTACCTCCCCCAGGGGGATAATGTTAGTCTCCATGGCCTCCAAGGTGATGGGCTCTTTCCGCCGAAGCAACTTGATCTCATGGAACACCGCGCTCCCCTTCTTGTTGAAGGGCAGCACTTTGGTGGTGTTGACGAACTTCTGCAGCCTGTCCACAAACGTGAGCACCAGCCTCTCAGTGTCCTGGGGGACGTGGAGGGTGAAAGTGCCCTTGTAGCCAGTCATGCCCACACGGTTGCTCCCCATGTACACGTGGCCAAAGCGCATGGGTTCCCCATTGTCGGCGGCGCTGACACGGCCCCGCACAATACTCCGGGTCTCTGTACACCGCTGGCAGTTACACTCCTTGGCCACCTTGGTGGGCAGCGTGTACCCGCTGCATTGGATCTCCCTCTCCTCTGTTTTGGAGATGCCACAGCAGTTCTCCACAGCATCCTGGCACCTGATCCCATTATCCTGCTGCCCTGCACAGGTCTTGACAGGGCAACGGCCCACATCATAATAGAAGGAGTTGGTATCATTCTGGAAGCAATCGTGGGGCAACCGGATGAGGTAGCTCTCAGGGATGGGGTTGCATGGAGTTTCACTGGGGCCTGTGGAGGGAAATGGTACGGCTGTTAAATGTAAGTTCACCTCCCATCCGAAGGGCACTTTAACCTCACCTCTCTGCACTGTGTTATGGTTTTCAAAGTATTTGCATATCCATGATCCTGATTCTCACTGAACTCCTCTGGGGAAGATAGAGCAGCCATTGATAATCCCCTTGTACACATGGAGAAATGGGGTTGGTTGCTGAGACCACTAGAGTAATGGCTCTTACTGAAGGTGTCTTGAAAACCTGAGAGTGTGTGTTGAGCTACCACCGCACTGGGAGTGTCGCCGGCGCATGGCAGGCGGGGGCACTGCTGCACTGTGACCTGCAAAGCCTGGAACTTCTCTGCGTAAAGAGTTTTTCTGTGTCCTGTGTGACTTTCACCTGTCCCACCAGACATGTGTGTAGGTGGCAACTCTGTTTAAAATGATCAGAGCCTTGTTTTTTTTCTTACATAGCTTTACTATAACATAGAATTTTTAAAAAATGCAACTACCATAAAAGTCGAGTAAAGATTGCATTTTGTGTAGCTTGGAAAAATACCGAGAATTGTACCTTGTCTCAGAAAAAGTCACGTACCTACAACCTTACTTGAGGAACGTGAACCATAAAAGTGACAGCCTGGTATCCATCAGTATCTGCAGTGGTACATTCACAGTGACCAGGTTCAACTGCATGTGTCTGACCTCATGGTTGGCATTCTTGTGTAATTATGCCAAAGCCCTTACATATTGAAATACATACTATTTTGTATTAAAAGTATTTTCTTTTTATTTCTCCTTTATGGTATAGTCTGAGCAATTGTATGCTGTTAATTTATTATCTAAAAATTTAACTTCAGAATGGAACAGTATTTTTAAATTTAAAGTGTAAAAATTGAGAGCATTAAAAATAACTGGGATAGCCCTGGCTGGTGTAGCTCAGTGGATTGAGCGTGGGCTGCGAACCAAAGCATTGCAGGTTCGATTCCCAGTCAGGGCACATGCCTGGGTTGCAGACCATGGCCCCCAGCCACCGCACATTGACCTCTCTCTCTCTCTCTCTCTCTCTCTCTCTTTCTCGCCCCCTTCCTTCCCTCTCTAAATAAATAAATAAATAAATAATCTTTTAAAAAAAGAGCATTTAAAAAAATAAAATAACTGGGACAAATGGGGAGCACGGGTGCCACGGGCTGGGACCACAGCCAACGGGGCTCTACTGTTGCCAAGGCCCGACTGTCCTGTGTCCGGAGGTCTGTTGCTCAACTTTCTTGGAGTCTCTAAAAATTTCCAGAATCCTTCCAATAAATTTTCTCTTCCTCTGCCTTTTGTTTGGTTTTGTTTAGGCCAATTACTAAGCTATTGTTCTTCTCCCTCACTTTCCAAGTACAGGTTCCTGATTGCTTTTGGCTGCGAGTATTCCCCACGCCAGCTCACTTCTCGGAGCCGGAGCCGGCTCTGACCAGGTCACTGTTCCCTGTACTGCCCCTCAGCCTCCCACTTCTGGACCTGTGCTAATGCTGGCCCCAGGGCCTGGAACTCTCCCACCGCCATACGCACAGTCTCCGGCCATTCTTCAGACCAGGGGTTTGCAACTTGGACTGCAGATTAGAATTACCTGGGGGAGCTTTTAAACTGTGCACACCCAGGCCACATCCCAGGCCACTAAAATCAAACTCCCTGGGGGTAAGACCCAGGCATCAGCATTTTTGAAACCAACCAGGTGATCCCACCAAGCAGCCAAAGCTAAGAGCCACTATTTAAACCCCAGCTGAAATACGACCACAGATGGCTCCCTCAAGCAGCCACCTGTGGTCATTCCTACCTGGAGGTTCCCTGTCTCTCACCTACAGAGTCCATGGCCTCTTATCTCCTGGTTTAGCTGCATTGGTCTATCTTTATTTGTCTCTAATTTGCAATTATTCACCTCTCCCGGGGTGGCAGCTCCGTGAGGGTAGGATTGGGGTCTGTGCCATCTTTGTGCCCCAGAGAATGCAGCACGATACGTAGCACAGACACGCTGGGGTTTTTATTGCCCAGTTATGCCCACTGGAATGCTCCCCAGTCCTGCAGTAGGGGCCCTCCAGAGGCCCTGACAGGCTTACCTATGACAATCAGCTTGGCAGCCTGGGATTTTGCAGCCCCGGCATCACTCTGGGCCTTGCAGAAGTACTCCCCAGCCTGGTCCCGCTTCAGGTTCTTCAGCATCAGCTTGCTCTCGTACTTGTAGAGGGAGGAGTCCAGCAGCGTGTTGTTGTGGTACCTGCACGGGATGGAGAGGTGTGGCCTGAGTGGCAGCGCCAGGGGCAAGAAGCCAGGGAGACAGGTGGTGGATGGGCCCCTGCCAATGCCAACACCACTTTCAACATAGCTCATCCAAGGGCACTGACTAGCCTGGGACTTGAGAGACTTGACTGAGTCTCCGCTCCCACCCAACTCACTGGTGGTGGATCCTGGGACAAATCTTCTTACCTCATTTGCCTTCATCCTCCTGCTCAATAAAATGGGAGCAGTGATTCCAACCTGACATCACGAATCGTGGGGAGGGTGAAATGAGACAGTGGCTATAAGATGTTGGTGAAGAGAAAAGGACTCACAGCCACTGGAGACTCTGCCCTTGTTTGCCTTTGTCAGGGAGGCAGGGCTGAGGAATCTCGTCCTGTGTCCTGAGGATGTGCAAGTCAGGACCCAGGGGCCAGGGCTGCTCAGTGTGGGCCCCGGTTTCAAGAAGACCACAGCAGGGCCTGCTGGTTGTCCAGGTGACCTCAGCCCTGTGGGCCTCCACTTAAAAGTGCCAGCTTCCAGGCTCTGCACCAGGGCCTTCCTTGTCACTTGATTCTGTCGGTCGGTGTTATGATTCATAAGACCAGACTGAGTGTAAGAGAGCTCTGGCTAGATAGAGGAGAACGGGCAGTGTGGCTGGCAGGGTGCTCACCAGAAGTACTTGTCTGGGCTGGGCTTCCCCGTGGCCTTACAGCACAGGGCCACACTCTGCCCTGCTCTCCGCGCCTTTGTCACAGGGTTCTTCACGATGTATGGAGTCTCTGGGGCAGAAGATGAGAAACGGCGTTTGGGGTTTGCCTTCGTGACAGATCCTCCAGAGCCACAAGAGTTAACCTTGTGTGACTTCACATACACCCTACCCCACACCCCACCTGCCCCTCTCTTAAGGTCCTAATTAGGGTGCTGATTCAATAAAGTCCACCTCTTCTACCTCCTCAGCCTACAGCCTGCTCCCCTGGCCTGCCAGACAGCATCTAGGTGAAGCAATGGAGAAGGAAGGTGCCAGCCAGGATCCCCAGGTACTGCCGTTGGGATGGAGTGAACTGGATTAAACAGCCCAACATTCCTGTTCCGCTGCCTCCCGCAGAATGTCTGTGCCATTCGGAAATGGCCATTCCGTACCACTCCTGAAACCACCCCTCCCCGCAGCACCTCTCGCTCTCTCTTTCTGACCTCCAAACCTTGCACTGTACTGTAACGACTTTTATTTTGTTAAATATTTTTAAAAGATTTTTTTATTTATCTATTTTTAGAGGGAGAGGGAGGGAGGGAGGGAGGGAGGAAGAGAGGGGGAGAAACATTGATGTGAGAGAGAAACACCTATCAGTTGCCTCTTGTACACACCCTGACTGGGGACTAAACCTGCAACCCAGGCTTGTGCCCTGACCAGGATCAAACCGATGACCTTTAGCTTTGTGGGCTGATGCCCAACCAACTGAGCCACACTGGTCAGGGATGTAATGACTATTTTAGATAAGGTGGCTTTTAGACAAAATGACTATTTTAGACAAGGTGGTCCAGGGAAGAACTCATTTGAGAGAGTATTTAGCAAGCCAAAGGCCCTGAGGCAGGAGTGCACCTGCAGGTTTGAGGAACAGCCGGGAGGACACTGGAGCTGGAGCAGGGTGACGACTCACACTGGAGCTGGAGCAGGGTGACTCAGCGGGGGCGGAGGAGAGGACAACAGAAGAAGAGAGCAGACAAGTAAGGGGAGCAGATGATGTAGGACCTTGTGGGTCATGGTAAGGATTTTGAACTTTACCCTGAGCAAACCGGGGAAACCAGCTCTTAGCACTGCAATCCCTTTATTTAAAAGTCCAGCCCTACCCCAGAGAACTTAAGTACCTGCCCTCGTGAACTCCGCATTGATGGTGGCTGACTTCATGCTAGTCTTGGGCATTGTGAGCTTGATGGGAACAAACTTGGCCTTGGTGATCTTCAGGGTGGTTTCGCCATCAGGACACAAGCCAGGAACTCGGAATCTCCCACTACTGTCCGTCTGGGTCAATGGCTTAAGCGTCTTGGTCAGCAGGTAGACAGTGGCCCCTGGGGCTGGGGCGCCCCCAGGGAGGGAGACAGCTCCGTGCAGCACGAAGTCCTGGCACATGCAGGCATCACAGTCAGCATTCGCCTGGCCCATGGGGCAGGTCAGGTCACAGGCTGCAGGAGACGGGGCCGCATCAGGAGGGCTTGTCTGGATTCTGGCCCTCCTTCAGCCACATTTCAGCCTGTGGACTTGCCTATGCTTCCCTTCCTCCTTGGGCCTTTGTTACCCTTTCTTATTAGCCTGCATGATGAATTCCTGCCCATCCTTCAAGACTTAGCTCAGGATACCTCCTCTAGGAAGTCCTCTTTGATTCCCCTGCTCTGTGCTCCCACCTTATCCTCTGTACCCCTCCATCAGAGCACATAATAGCTGCTCAGTTAATACTTGATGACTAAATGACTGAATCCATATCAGTCTGCCCCTGTAACCTATTCTAGGCTGCTTCAGCCTCTGCCCCACACCTGGCCCAGTACCAGGAACAACAGTCGCACCTGTACAGGCCTCCTCCATGCAGAGCCGGCCCTCCTCAGAGGCCTCGCCGCACAGTGACACCGTGTCTGCCAAGCAGGTGCGTGTTCGGGTCTGGACCCCAGTGTGACCACAGGCAGCAGAGCACTTGCTCCAGGGAGACCACGAGCTCCAGATGCGGTCTGTGTCTCGGCGCAAGGATCCTGTAAAGCAGGAGCAGCAGACAGCCTGACTTCCCTCCCAGGGGGACTGTGTCAGGAAACCTGACCCTGAGGCTGGTTTTTCTCGGACAGCAGGGCCTCTGTTTACATTGCAGATGTCATTAACATGCATGCTTACCACAGTGGTGTTTCCAACAGATGGAAGTCAAGTGTCTTGAGGAAGGGTTGTCTCTAATTTGCACAAAGACACCATATGGACTACAGGTGGAGGGACTTCTTGGCCAAGCACTGGGACTTGGATATGCTGTCCCAGGCTGTGCAGGGGTGGCACCATCTCCCCTCTCCACCAGTGTGGAAATAGCCATCAGGGCCTGGGACTTCGGTAATTCAGACATCAAGCTCCCTTCTGTCTACCCTCCTCACCTCTGGTCTGAGGCCCGTGTGCAAGAATGGGGGCCTCGGTCCTCACCCAGGAGACCTTGTACAGCCTGAGCTCCTACTCCCCAGATAACCAGCACTGCCGCCTGGGCCTGCAGGGTCAGGCCGTGCGCCCTGGCAGGACACCGAGAGCGGTGAGCACCCACCCAGAAAGTGGGCAGGCCCGAGGCTGGCTCTGTATCATCCAGGGTGGGGAGGGAAGACGTAAAGAACAAAAACTTTTGGACTCTGCAAACACAGACATGGGTTCAAACCAAAGCTCTCCACTTACGGCTGTGTAACTGCGAGAAGTTACCTAACCTCCAGGTTCACCTCTCTGAACCTGGAGTGACTTGTCGAGATAGAGATCCCTCACAGGTCAGCTGTGAAGTCCGCATGATGTAGGTAACTAGCACAGTGTCTGTCACATAGGAACTCAGTGGAAACCGGCATTTAGTGAATGCTCACCTGGGGAAAGCCCTGTACATTTATTATCTTATTTAATCCTCATAAAGAACCCCTACGAAGATGGGCTGTATTACCCCTGTTCTCCATGGGAGAAACCTGAGGCTCAGAGAGCTTCAGAAGACCTGCCTAAGGAATGCAGTTCAGCTGGCAGGCCCAGGGGTGGACCAAGCAGCACAGCCCTGGGGTCTGTGGTCTTCACCTCCATGCCACATGCACCCAGTAAAGTGGATTGAACGAAGAGCACTCAGAAACACAGGACACTGTTGGGAAGATGATGGCTCTCGTAACACTAATGGGTTATTAGTAGGAGCCAAAGTGCACATGTGCGTGGTATTGGAGTGCCCCTGGCCAGAGGCAGGTGGGGGTGAGGGCTGTTCGGGCTCACCTGGTGGGCAGAGGAAGCGCACGGTGTAATTGGAGCAGTTCTGGCGGGGCCGCTGCTCCCTGTTGTGGCACCAGAAGCCCTCGCGAGGATTGCCGTGGACAACCTGGCCAGTGCTGCCTGCAGGTATCCAGTCAGTGGTCCGAGCCTCCAGGCGCAGGGGCCGAGCACACACACGGTCCCCGTAGTAGAAGCGAATGGCATCCAGCCGCTCATAGTCTCCCTGCCCACCTGGGTGGTCAATGTTGAACCACGTCGTCCACTCGCCAGGACCTGAGAGAGAGAGCCAGGTGGGGGCGGAGCCAGGCCCTGGAGCCCCAGGTAAACTCCAGTTGCCTTGGGCATCATCCCTGCTATCATTCACGCTCCCACCCAGGCCCCTACACAGGTCTCAGGGCCTGCCTCATCTGTCCCTCCAGCAAGTGTCCAATCTCCTGCCCTTTCTGCACATATCCTCTCCATCCTCGTCTCCACCGTCTCTCCCCACCAGCCTATGCTCTGGCCCCAGCAGGTCCCACAGCATTCCCCAAACACATAGAGCAGCTCCACGATTCTGGAGTGTCCTAGTACTAGGTCTCTCTGCCTGGACAAAGATGTAGGCCAAATGCCTTGTAAAAGTAGATTTGCAGGCAACCCTGACACTATGCCCAAGCTCAGTAAACACCCCCCTGGTGACGTCTCCCAGTTCCAGCCACAACTCACTCTCCAGGGGATTCAAAGGCTTGGCAAAGTTTCGGATGGTCCTCCTCCCGGGCTGGACTCTTCTCACAGACTGGGTGAGCATCATCTGCCTCCCTGAGGGCCAGGAGGAGAAGTGAGAGGCCAGAAATGTTAGTTACCAGGGCCCAGCAGGGTCCTGCTAATAGCCTCTCAAGACGCAGGGAAGCGGTGCGATGTGGTGGATGGAGCATAAGCACAGGACGTGTGTTCAAATCCCCACTCTGCTTCTTACTGCCTGTGCAACCTCATAAAAGCTTTATTCCTCTAAATCTGTTTCCCCACAAAATAGGGCCACGTTAATAATCACTACATCACAGGGCCCTGGGCATAGTCAGGGCGATAACGAGCAGAAAGGGAGCTGGCATGTAGTACACGCTCAACAAATGGCCGCCCTCTTTTTGCTCTTGTTCTAGAAACGGATCTTTGGATGATGTGGAGCAGCCAGGGAGCTGGAGCTCCTACATTAGGCTCTGGGCCCATCCTTCCCGGAACAGAGCCTTGTTCTCCTCGCCCGTAAGAAGGAGACATTCATTCCCACCTCACAGGGTGACCAGGTTGGCACGAGGAGTCCAGGAGGTCACCCAAGTGAACATCTCTAAAATATACAAAGATTGAGAGCATGAGATCCAGAGACTCTGCCACTTCCTAACTGTGCGACCTTAGGACAGACCCTTACCTCATCTGACCCCTGTTCCCTGGTCATACACTGAAGGCAATAATAGTTCCTGCCTCAGAGGACTGTGGGGATTAGGTAAGCTCATTCATAAAACCCACTTCGAACAAAGCCTAGCCCATAGTGCTTGCCAAATAAGTGTTAGCAACTCCTGTTAGCTCAGTGCCTGGGCAGTGGATGTCTACTTCCCTTTGGTTGGCAAGGTTTGGCTTGGGGAGTCCACCCTCCCCCTAAAGGGTTTTTTTTTTTTTTGGTCTGTTTTTTGTTGTTGTTGTTGTTGTTTTTCCTACTTGGGGTAGTAGTCCTCAACTTTCTTACCCCAGGATGGCGGGCCGGCCTGAGGGTGGGTGCAAGGCTGCAAGGCAGCTCCCAGCACACACACCCCGCCCAGCCCCCCCCCCCCCCCCCCCCCCCCCCCGCACCTGAGGCTGGGCTGGAGCTCCCGGATGGGAAGGAGATGGGGGAGCAGAGGGCTACGCTAGCTTTGAAAGGCAATGAACTCTTGTGTGAGGAACCAGATCAGAATTCTCTATCCCTTTAAATTGGGGTGATAGGAGTTCTTTTAATCAAATGATTCTGATTTCCCCTCGACGGTTAAATTTGAGTCCTCCATCCAGGCAGCAGCTGTCGGGATAAAAAGAGCAGGGCGGGAAGTGGGCACACAGGGCCTGGCAGGACACTGAGACAGCCTCTGTTCCTGTGTCTGTGGTCACAAAGCCTGCAGGGCATGCAGCTCTAAAAGAAGGGTTTGGCGATTTCTTTTTCTTTACCTGAGTATGTGGTTAGAAATCAGGAGAGAGAGGGGAGATGGAGAGAGTGTACAGGGTAGCTCTGGGAGCTCTGATACTTAGATGCCTTAGAGAGTCCATTGAGCAAATTCTCTCTACCTCTTCCTTTGAGAACTGTGTCACCAGAAGATGGGGTTAGAGGACAAGGAGACCAGAAGGGGTTCTAGTGTCTGTGAAATCTGGCTTCAGGGGCTAAATAAAACTGAGCTTTAGGCCAAAAGAATTTTCATGAAACTAAAACCAGATTGAACTCCAAATCTGCTTTTGAGAACTCAGTGATCCCTTGTGATTTCCTTTTGCTTTGGCTGCCAGGAGGCTCAGAGCTAAATTTATCATACAGGAGTGGTAACCCTCTTATCTTTTTTCCTCTCTCTAAATGACAGCTCTTTCTTCTCATTTAAAAGATTCTGTCCTGTGAGTTTTAACATTGGGAACCATCTCAAATCCTTGGGGGAAACAAGCAGGGCATAAATTTTGAATACATCTACAACCCAGTCTGAGGTCTTAGGGCAGATGCATAGCTGAGTCCCAAAGCAGACATGACTTCACTATGTCAAGCTGGGGATTTGGGAGAGGGCAGATACTTAGCCTGTACCCAACACAGAGGTGACCTCCAGGATCAGGAAGAAGAAGAACGTCCAGGCCTTGGTCCCCACCATCTTCCCCCCAGGCCCTTTGGGGAACATGGCGGAAGATGGGTGAGGGTGCTTCACGGAGTCAGGTCGTCCCTGGAATGTGGTCCTCTAGGAAGCTTCTCAGATCCAATGACCTGCAAAGAAACCAGGCCTGTCAGGCTCCACATTTCTGAGTCACCTCTTACGGCTGCAGCAGAGTAGCTTGACCTATCAAGGCAGAAGGGTGGACAGAAGGAAGTCCTGTGGAAGGCAACACCTGACGAAGTTGCAAATGCAGGCAGCTAGGAGGGTGCAGGGGTTCAGAACCTGGGTGCAAGTGAGGGAGACCTGATTCACACCCTGGGCTCAGGTGCCAGGGCCCCACATAGAGATGGGGCACAGAGGAGAGTGAGTTCTTTGCCAGGGAGGAGGGGCCTGGGCTCACTCCCAGCAACCTCTGGGTGACTCATTAATCACTGCCAAGACCTGGGCATGGGGGCATGTTTTGCCACCCTTTGGTGGGGCTCACACTCTTACACAAAGGGGCCACGTATTAAGGCTGTGAAGCCCCAACCCCAACTTCCGTGGCCTCTCACAGGGCAGGCAAGCTGAAGTGCACAGAGGCTCCAGACATGCCACCTCCATGAACACATTCCCAGATGTGCACCAGCTGCAGCTGGAACACATTTCCGGCCTGCTTATGTGGGGTCTGGCAGCAGTTACACAGCCAGGAGCCCACTGAAGGAGAGCAGGGGGGATGCACTATGAGGAGACCCCAGGTTCCCCGGTACCTGCTGGAGCGGAAGAGGAAAGCAGCCTGGCAATGAGGACAGGGACCCACGGGGTATGGCCCAGGCTCCTGCTCATTCTCTCTCTCCCCAGAGCTCTGGTCAACCCAGATCTGACCGGTTCTTAGAGATTCAAAAGTGGTTCCCTTCAACTTCCAAAGCCCAGGATATGGTGGGAAGGGGGAAGATTTCTCCTTTCTGGAAAAAAGATTCAAAAGTACTTAGCTAACCCAGGAAAAGACCAGACCAATCTCATATTTTTGACTATCTAGCTCTAAGCCTGCTTCCCATCACCAGCTGTTTCTCGACCCCGGAACAGAGGCACCGGTGTCCCCAAGGTCTCCAGCTCTTACGTGTGTGTCTTAGCCCAAGCTCCGGGCTCTGAGCGGGGAGCAGAGTGCTCGGCGGGCCTGCGCGGCATTCGCTCTGGGAAGGTCTGGGAGGCCAAGATGGCCTGAGGCACCTTGTGGAAAAACCATTTCCCATCTGGCAGCCCACGGAAGTTTCCTCAGCATATGTTCTGCTGGTTAGGCTCCCCATCCTACAGTCCTCAGAACTCGCAGACCAAGCAGACCGGCTGACAGCAGGAAAGAAGCAGGGCGCCCAGAGGTACAAAGATCCTGGCTGGGGTCATTGGAGGGTCCCTGACCTCAGAGGGGGGACGGAGAAAACTTTGGGCCAATGGGGGAACAGAGAGACCTCCAAAGCAGAAAAGGAGTTCTTCTCTAGGGGAGCTGAGAGATGGTCAGGGGAGGGCAGGAATAGCTGAGCTGGACAGTGGGGTGCAGGGATGAGGCGAGGAGAAGGGGAGTGGGGCTCACCGTGTCCTGAGCAGGACTCCTCAGCTGGGGGTCCAAGTCTTCGTCTCTTCAGCAGCCCAGCCTCTGGGCCTTATATAGCACAGCTGGTGGCTCAGGCTGTGGCAGTGCGCCACGGGAAGCGGCCGGGAAACCAGATCTGAGCATGAGGAAGCTCAGCCTCTCTCTCCCCTCCCCACATCCCAGGCAGCTCCCAGAGGCTGGGATTTCACTTCCAGATCCTTAGGGGGAGATGCCGCAGGGCCTGGTCACCGGCCAAGTGGACAGCGGCCTGGGGCTCCGCAGGCCAGAGCCGAGCGAAGGGTGGGGAGCTGGGGTGGGCACAGGGAGCAGCCCTGGGAAGGTGCCAAGGGGAATTGTACATCTGGGCGGGATTCCGTGGCTTTGCTGCCTGATCCTCCACACTCCCCTGGCCGTGGCCCACTCACACAGAGAAAGGACTTTGTTGGTTTTATCACATACTTCAAACTCTCTTAGACACACAGGCCACTTGACCTTTCAGCTGGGTGTGCCTGGTTGGAACTGGACAACCACTCAGTTGCTTGGGCCTCTGAGGTCGCACTCAGAGATCCTCAGAAGGAACAAGGAACAAAGGAATTGGGGGCACAGGATGTCACCTGTTGAGAACAGCTCTTCCCCGACCCTATCTCCTTCCATCTGGGTGCCTGTCTGTGTGCATTAGGCCCCCAGGGCCCCTGCATGTGGACTGTGGGAGACCCTGTGCTGGTCTGGGAGTACACGTCTGACTCTGGTAGTGGGCGCCCACCAGCACGTGAACAGCCCACCTTACCCACGGGTGGCATAAGCAGCTGCCTGTACCTCGGGACTTCACCCGCCTCCCCCTCAGCATGAGTCTGCTTGTTGTCTCAGGCAATGGTTCTACATTTTTAACATTTGTCAGAATGCTTTGGAAGGCTTCTTAAAACACAGATTGCTGTGCCCCACCCCCAAAGTTTCTGATTCGGTAGGTCTGAGATGAGGCCTGGGACTTTGTGTTTCTAAAAGCTCCCAGGTGTTATTGATGCTGCTGGGTCATGGGCCCCACACAAGGAGAGAGTCCCAGCTGGTGGCAGGAGATGGGGAGGGGGTACACACAAACTGCCAAGGCCTGCCTCCCGTCCCAAGCTCACTCAGCCTAGGCTGGGCTTCCTGCCTCCTGCTGGGGCCTGGAGATAGAGGCCTGGCCCCCGTGGCTGTGCCCCCACTCCAGTGTCTGCTCTCTTCTTCCACATACCCTCACTGAGGTCCTGTTTGGGGCAGGCTCTAGGCTGAGCACTAGGAGGCTACAAGGATCCTCTCCTGCCCCTAAGTGGGTCTGAGCTTTGTGATGCACAGAACTAGATTGGGGAAATCTGAGTCTACCCCTAACTCCTCACCCAAGGACTCCTTGGAGGGACAGGCTGCTGCTCTCCTCAGACAGAACTCCAGGAGAGACAGACAGACAGACAGGGCTTGGGAGGTAGCCACAGGTCTAGACAGTTCAGCGCCTGACCTGGATGGGTCAGCCTCAGCCATAAATAGCCATCTGGAGCTTCTGCAGGCCAGGCTAGTCTGCAGCAGCTCCAAGCCTTTGCCTGGAACACATCGGAAACCCATCAATCACCCCACCCTTGTCCAGGGGATTGGGAGGGGGCTTGGAGCCCAATGTAGCCAGGCCACCTGTGACCTAAGCGTATGGCCAAGGGTTCTTACATTCCTGAGGGGAAAGGAGCCTAGGAACACTGGGAGGTGTCTGATCCGATGCTGGTGGCTCCGGAGGAAGATGCTGTCTAAGATGTTGTCTGACCTCCTCTCCTATGCTCTCATCATTGCCCCCCTGAGGCCTGGGGAGGCTCTGCAGGCCTGGCTAGGGACAGACCACTGATGATCCCTGGGGACTGGGGCACTTGACTAAAGCTCCAAATGACTGTCAAGGTCTGCTGGATCCAGTACCTAAGGAGCCCAGAGACCTGGAGTCCAGGGTAGTGGGAGAGATGACCCTCTGACCTTGTTCTCCTTCGTGTCCCAGGTACAGTCTGCTACTGTTCCACCTCTGTGTCTTTATAGATTTATTCCCCAGCTTCCTAATTTGAAAGACAGCCCCTCCTCCCCACCAGTGTGCATCTTCCCATCTTTCAAAGCCCGAGCTCAGTCTCCTCCCTCCTACCCTCTCTGACCACCCAAGCCCACCTTGATTATTCCTTCCCAGGTCTCAGATGACGATGTTCAGTCACATGCACACGGTGCTCTGTGATTTACTAAGCACCTTCACGGTCATTATCTCATCCTGAGCCTCACAACTGAACGATGAGGCAGGGATGATTGCACCCATTTTACAGTGCAACACTGAGGCTCACAGAGGTGAAGTCACTCAGACACAGTAAGTCTTCAACTCAAAGTTGACCCTGGGAACAAACAGTCTCATGTAGACAGAGGGGCCACCATGCAAATCACACTCCAGCTGTATGCCTCTCAGTGAAAACACGCTCAGGAGAGTCTGGCTCTGTCTGTCTGGCACTCCACCCGCCCCCCCCCCCCCCCCATTTCCTTCACACGCACTGATTCTGCAGACGTTGCACCTACGTGACCCAGCTAGCTCTCATACTGAGGCGGGTTAAACACGGTCTCAAATTCTTGGCAACTCTCCCATTGTGAGGTGGAGTCCATTTACACACTCATTTGATCTAGGCTGGTTTTGTCACTTGTTCTGAACAAAAGAATATGACAGAAGTGACACCATACAACTTCTGGAGTTTAGGCCTCAAGGAATCTTGCCACCCTCACTCTCTTGGAACACTGGACCGAGACCATCACACAAGGAAGGAGGAAGCCAGTCTGTCCCACTGAGACACG
Source organism: Phyllostomus discolor (assembly GCF_004126475.2). NCBI lineage: Eukaryota > Metazoa > Chordata > Mammalia > Chiroptera > Phyllostomidae > Phyllostomus > Phyllostomus discolor. Next base: position 174,526,255 of record NC_040903.2, read on the forward strand.
AGAGACCACACGGAGAAGAACAGAGGCCCCTGGCCAACCGCCAGCGACGTGACTGAGCCATCCTGAACTTTCCGCAGCTGCATGAGTGAGCCCAGGCAAGACCCGCAGAGGAACAGCACAGCCAGCCCATCGCTGTCGTAAGCCACTGAGTTTCCACAGGGTTTGTTGTGCTGCAATAGGTAACTAGTATGCACACTGAAAGGAAAAGCTCTTTCAGGTACAAGTGACAAAAACACAACTCAGATTGGCTGAAGCAGAAAAAGAATCTGATGGTTCTCATAACTGAGGTCTTGGGAAAAAATTGGATCCAGGTTCAGATATCATAAGGACCATTCTCTTTCCATTTCTCAACTGCTTTCTCTGAGATCACCTCATTCTCAAGGAGGCTGTAGCCGCCTGTGTTTTCCAAAGACTGCTGCAGTGGCAGCCTCCATTGCACATGGTCTTGTGCAGTGAGACTTCACTATTCCACCATCAGGAGGTAGCATCTAGGGAACATTTTAGATCTTGCTCCCTGGCATATGCATCAGTTTAGTTCATATAAACTCTTACAGCAACTTTTTAAAACATTTTATTTGTTTATTTTCAGAGAAAGGGGAAGGGAGGGAGAAAGAGAAGAAGAGAAATATTGATGTGCGAGAGATGTTGCACACCCTCAGCTGGGGACCTAGCCAGCACGCAACCCAGGTATGTGTCCTGACTGAGAATCGAACCAGCAGTCTTTTGGTTTGCAGGCTGGTGCTCAATCCACTGAGCCACACTAGCCAGGGCAACTTTTTAAAAAGAGGTAGAATCCCATTTCCCTCCCCTTGAATCTGAGCTGCCCTATAACTTGTTTGTAACCAAAATGAGGTAGACCTCTAAAACTAGGTCAGAAAAGGTCATGCAGCTTCCATTTGGCTCTCTTGAGACATTCGCCCTGGGGAAAGCCAGCCGGCGTGTAGGAAGGTCTAACCACCCAAGGCCACCCTACTGGAGAGGACTGGTGTCGGTGTACTGGTGCGGAGTCCCACTGGGTCCGGCCTTTCCACCAGCATCACCAAGGCACTAAACATGTGAGTGTGACAGTCTCAGACCCTCCAGACCAGACCGGCTCATCCACCAGATGAGTGCCATGGAGTAGCCTCAATCGATGTCATGAAAAGCAGAATTGCCTTGTCAACCCCTACATGGTACACTGACCTACAGAATTCATGGGGTATAATAAAATGATTGTCATTTAAGCCACTACAATTTGGGGCAGTTTGTTACAGAGCAGCAGTAACTGCAACATTTGTTCCCGTGCAGTGTTATTTCCGGAAGCGCTAGGCTCCCTCCTAGCACATCTTAAATCTCCAGCAGAAAGAGTGTCTCTCCCTCATTTGTTCCTGGGGAAGGCTCTCATGGCTCACCCCTGACCCAGCCCCTGTAGCCATGGGTATGGAAGCCCTGAGTAGCCCAGTTCTGAAGTCAGGGTAGACGACCACACTGGGATCACATGGACTGATTTTTCCCGAAGGAAAACTGTGGTGACAAGACTAGGAGTAATGGATGCTGGGACATAAAAAGTGGCATGTACCCACTAAAAACACAACCCCACAGGCACCCCTTTCCAGTAGGCATCAACCTGAAATGTCTAACTACTGACCTTGACATCAGGAGCTGAGTCTTGATATCAAGAGACCACTTTAATAGCTGTCAGCCCCAGAGCTTACTCTCGCTTTGTTCTGTTGCAAAGCCACCCATGTATGACTCTCCCCACCTCGTAACTGCATCAACACACCCCAGAAGAGCTGAGCAAAACTGAACCATAATAACAACTCCAACTCAGAAAATGGAAGACAAAGAAAGAAACGGTCAGGACCAGGCATGCTGCACAGGTTGCTGTGCACACTGCAGCCTGCAGGTCAGCACCCTGGTGTGCTCACTCCATGCAGGCTGGAGGTGCAAGCAATTCCTTGAGAATGGGCCATGGGTCTGTCTGGCGGATACCCCAAATCACGTCCCATAGAGCCCTCTGCCTTATGTACTGTGCTTACTGTGGTCATCGCAGAATGCTCCTTGAGCTTAAAAAGAGGGCTACCTCACTGTCCCTATAGTCACAGTTATAACCTTATGTTCACATGCAGCATCTCTACTGTTTACCACAGTTATCACTGTGCGTCCACCACCCCCTGAGGGCCCAGTGTTTTCCCCCCGACTCTGGGATTCCCTCTCCATCACCACGATGTCCACCAAGCTTGCCATGGTGAGCTCATTGTCTTATTGTGCCACACTTTACATTGGGTTAGACAAAAAGTTCATCTCGTTTTTTCTAAATGATGGCTCTAGTAGTGCTTAGTTGTCTTTAACTTCATTTGAAACAATTTCGTTAGTTGGATTGTGACAGCTGTCATATTGGCATGCATTTTAAAAAATCAAAATTGTTCAGTATTTGTGTAGTCATTTCAATATTGAAGATGGAAGAAAATACACAACACTTTTGGCATATTATGCTTTATTATTTCAAGAAAAATAAAAACGCAACTGAAATGGAAAAAAATATTTGTGCAGTGTATGGAGAAGGTGCTGTGACTGATTGAACGTGTCAAAAGTGGTTTGTGAAGTTTCTTGGTACTATCAACATTTTGGCCAAATAACTCTTCACTGTGGGGCTGTCTTATGCACTGGAAGATGTTTAGCAGCACCCCTGGCCTCTACCCACTAGAAGCCAATAGTGGAAGATAGCTGACATACTCAAAATATCCAAATCAATAAAGTTATTGGTGAAAATGAAAAATGTGTCTTTTATTTTATGGAAAAAAACTTAACTGACTTTTTAGCCAACCCAGTAGTTAGCTCACACCCACTGACATTTTAGTGTTGACAGCACAAACCAGTGAGTTCATATTCTATATATGGACATCACAGTGTCCCCGCAGTGCCTCTGTATTTCTGAAACATCCACATTCATGATTTTGTCTAGGATTAGGGGTGCTCACTTACCAGGGTGTCATCTCAAGAGTGTTCACACTTTCCTCTCCTAACTAGTCATACCCATGCGACACGTTTGCCCCAGTTGTTCATCCCACGCATCTCCCAGATTGTGTCGTGTGACTTGAGGCCTCTTTTCATGACTCCCCAAGAGGCCCCAGGTGGCTCTGGGTGTGGTGTGGCTTCAGCCCTGACCAAGATTATGGCAGCCCAGAAGAGCTTTCGACAATGACAGGGGTGGCCTTGCTCAGGGATGAGGTGACACAGATGCTGAGTAGATGTCCTCTCTGGCTGTATGTGTCTGGACATACAGCTGTTTCAGGGGCTAGAGATGTGGACAGCTGAGTGTGAGGAGCCTCCCTCTCTCCAGGCAGAATCTTTCACCCACACGGTGCCAGGGCCATAAAGGATTTGGGACTCCCATGGCCAGGGGGAGTGGGCAGACAAGGGGAAAGGCAGGTTAAAATGGCCTTAGTGGTACTTCTGGTCAAGATGGTGGCGTAAACAGACACGGCTGGCCTCTTCACACAACCACATCAAAATTACAATTAAAATACAGAACAACCATCACTCAGAGCTGTCAGAAATCGGGTTGAACGGAAGTCTGACAACTAATGGAATTAAAGAAACCACATCCATCCAGATTGGTAGTAGGGGCACAGATGAGAAACGGGCTGGCCCCACATCCACATGTGGTAGATAAAAATTCAGGGGGGATATCTTGGGAGTGAAGAGTCTCAGACCAACACCAGGCCCCCCAGCCTGGGATTCCAGTACCAGGAAGGTAAGTCCCTACAACTTCTGGCTGCAAAAACCAGTGATGATTGAATCTATGGAAGAAAATTCTGGAGCCCCAACCAGTTCCTCTTAAAGAACCCACACACAAACTCAGCTACTAAGACTCTCTCCCTCTGAGTTCCAGGACCAGGATAGCGGCTTGAAAGACACCAGTGGCATACAAGGAGAAAATGAAGTGTCTGGCATCAAGGCCAGCAGAGGCCATTGTCCCTTTGCTAAACCCTTCCCCCATAGTGCCCACAAGCTGGTCCCATATCTGAGACTCCATCAACCTGGCTAACACTGTTTGACCTGCCCTGGATATCTCAAAAGACTCCACCCCACACAACTTACAGGCCCATCAAAGCTGCTTTTCCATATGAATAGCTGGTCTTGGTTCCTGCTTCACAACCTCCTAAATCCTCTCAAACAAGCAACAGCTGGCTTCAGTGAGCCCTAGGCCTGGCAGTAGCAGAAACCAGTTTAGATTCACACCTCAGCTTTGCCTGGGAATCTCCAAGCCTAGCACTAGTAGCATCCATCTCAGATTGCTTTATAGCTCAGGCAGGATGGCCCAGGGAAAAACACAGGTAGGGGCTGGCTGACTTTGACCTGCATGTCTCGGGAAACCTCACAGCCAGTGCACCCAGGAACAGCTACAGACCACATCAGAGCACCACCACCCTGCCCCTGCACAGCTAATCCTACATGGAGGGCAGAGGTTGGTGGTAAATGGTAACAGCCAATCCCTGCAGCTGACTGGCCTGGGCAAATCCCTCCCATTGACCTGCTAACAGCAACCAAGGCTCAACTACAAGAGGAGGGTATACTCAGCCCACACAAAAGACACACCTCGAGTACCCAGTTTGGGTGATAGGGGAGGCTGTGCCACTGGACCCTACAGGACACCTACTACATTAGGACACACTATCAAGACACAGTCAAAGCAGCTCTAAGTAAAACATAGAAACAAACACAGGGAGGCTATCAAAACAAGGAGACAAAGAAACATGGCCCACATGAAATAGCAGATCAAAACTCCTGTTAGCAGGTCAATGGGAGGGATTTGCCCAGGCCAGTCAGCTGCAGGGATTGGCTGTTACCATTTACCACCAGAAGAGCTAAACAAAATGGAGATAAAGAATCTATTAGAAGCAGAGTTCAAAACACTGGTTATGAGGATGCTCAAGGAACTTAGTGAAGACCTCAGCAGCATAAAAAAGATCAGTTAGAAATGAAGAATAAACTAATTGAAATAAAGAACAATTTACAGGGAAACAACAGTAGAGTAGATGAAGCTGAGAATCAAATCAATGATTTGGAACATAAGGAAGCAAAAAACAAACCATCAGAACAAGAAGAAAAAAGAATTTTAAAAAATGAGGATAGTATAAGCAGCCTCTGGGACAACTTCAAGAGGTCCAACATTCACATCACAGGGGTGCCAGAAGGAGAAGAGAAAGAGCAAGAAATTGGCACTCTATTTGAAAAAAATAGTGAAAGAAAACCTCCTTAATTTGGTGAAGAAAATAGACATGCAAGTCCAGGAGGCACAGAGAATCCCAAACAAGATGGATGCAAAGAAGCCCACTCCAAGACACATTATAATTAAAATGCCAAAGTTTAAAGATAAAGAGAGAGTCTTTTTAAAAAGATTTTATTTATTTATTTCTAGAGAGAGGGGGAGAAAGAGAGGGAGAGAAAAAGCAATGTATGATTGCCTCTTGCACGCCCCCTATTGGGCACCATGCCTGCAACCCAAGCACGTGCCCTGATTGGGAATTGAACTGGTAACCCTTTGGTTCACAAGCTGGCACTCAATCCACTGAACCACTCCAGCCAGGGCTAAAGAGAGGATCTTAAAAGCAACAAGAGAAAAACAGTTAGTTACCTACAGGGGAGTTCCCATAAGAGTGTCAGCTGATTTCTCTAAAGAAACTTTGCAGTCTAGAAGGGACTGGCAAGAAATATTTGAAGTCATGAAAAGCAGGGACCTACAGCCAAGGTTGCTGTACCTCAACAAAGCTATCATTTAAAATGGAAAGGCAGATAAAGAGCTTCTCAGACAAGAAAAACTAGAGTTCATTATCATCAAACCATTATTATATGAAATGTTAAAGGGATTTATTTAAGAAAAAGAAGAAGATCAAAACTACCCTTTATCAGAACAATAAAATGACAAAAAAATACATATCTATCAACAACTGAATCTAAAAAACAAACTAAGCAAACAAGAAGAACTGAGGCAGAATCATGGATACAGAGAACATTTTGATGGTTGACAGATAAGTAGGGGGTAGGGGGAATGGGTGAAGAGGTGAGGGGATTAGGAAGTACAAATAGGTAGTTACAGAATAGGCATGGGGATATAAAGCACAGTATAGGAAATAGAGTAACCAAAGAACTTACATGTATGACCCATGGACATGAACAATAGTGTAGGGATTGCCTGAGGGGATGGGGGGTGCTAGGGACAGTGAGGCAAAGGGGGGAAATCAGGACAATTGTAATAGAAAAATCAATAAAATATAATTTTAAAAAATGACCTTAGTGAGCAGGCTTACCAGGCAAGGTGCGACAAAGGGAGACAGATATGTGGGCCCATAGACACCCTTCTTAGTGGGTTGGCCTTTTGTTCCAGAAGCAAAGCAATGTTCACAGAGTCTGGATCAGGGCATTTTTCCCCCAGGAAAACATAATTTGAGGACAGGATGCTGGGAGGTGACAAGGAAGGCAAAGACAGAGTAGAAAAAATTTTAATTTCACCACCACCTATTTTAAAAAATTAAAGTATAATTTTCACACTGTAAAATTTACCCTCTTGAGTGTACAGTTCAATGATTTTTGACAAATGTCAACAATCATGTAACTACCATACAATCAAGATATAAAATATTTCCATCATCTCAGAAGTTCCCTTTTTAGTCACTCCCTCCCTCCATTCCTAGTTGTTGACAGCCACTGATCTGCTTTCTTTCCCTGTAGTCTTAACTTTTTAAGAATGCTATATAAATGGAGTTCTTTGATATGAGCCTTTTTAAAAAAGATTTCACTTACTCATTTTTAGAGAGAGAGGAAGGGAGGGAGAAAGAGAGGGAAACATCAACGTTTGGTTGCCTCTCACGCATCCCCTTCTGGGGACCTGGCCTACAACCCAGGCATGTGCCCCGAATGGAAATCGAACTGGTGACCCTTTGCTTCGCAGTCTGGCGCGTGATCCACTGAGCCACACCAGCCAAGGCTGATATGAGCCTTTTAATTCTGCTTTCTTCCACGTAATGTACTCATCCATGTTGTTGAATGTGCCAACCGCTCATTCCTTTTTTATTGCTAGGTAGTACTCCTTTGGGTGGCTATACCACAGTTTATCTATCCATTCACCAGTTGAAGGATACGTAGGTTATCTCCAATTTTTTAACAATTACATCTTAGCTATAAATATTTGTGCACAGCCCTGGCTGGTGTGGCTCTGCAGATTGAGTGCCAGCCTGCAAACAAAGGGTCACCTGTTCAACTCCCAGTCAAGGCACATGCCTGGGTTGTGGGTCAGGTCCACAGTAGAGGGTGAGTGACAAGCAACCACACTTCGATGTTTCTCTCCCTCTCTTTCTCCCTCCCTTCCCCCATCTAAAAATAAATAAATATTTGTGCACAGATTTCTGTGTAAACATGTTTTTCATTTATTTTGGGTAAGTACCTAGGAATGGGGTTAATGAGTTGTGTGTTAACTTTATAAGGAACTGCCAACTGTTTACAGAGTGATTGTGCCATTTCTGTTCCTTCCAGCAGTGCTTACAAGTTCCAATTGCTTAGCATTCTCATCAAATCTTGATACTGCCACAGGTTTATATCTGATTTTGTTTATCTTTAGCCCTTCTAATGGATGTGTAGTATGACCTCAGCCTGGTTTTAATTTGCATTTCTATAGCGACCAATGGTGTTGAGCATCTTTCTATAGCATTTGCCATGCAGTTACCTTCTTTGGTGAAATGTCTATGCAGATATTTTGCCTACTTTGTAAGCGTGTTGTTTTCTTATTGTTGAACTTTGAGTGTACTTTATATATTCTGCAGACAAGTTCTTTACCAGATATATGTTTTGAAGATATTCTTTCCTAGTCTGTAGCTTGTTTTTCATTTTCTTAACAGTATCTGTGGAAGAGCAGTTCTTAATTTTGATGAAGTTTACTTTTATAATTTTTTATGTTATGGATTGTGCTTTTGGTGTTGGACCTAAGAAGTTTTTGCCCAATTCATGATCACAAAGATTTTCTCCTATGTTTTCTTCAGCATATTTTTTATTCTACGTTTTATCTTTAGGCCTATGGTTCATTTTTAACTTAGCTTTCTGCATGTAGTGCAAAGTGTGGGTCAAGTTTCATTTCTTTGGCATGCGGAGGTCCAGTTGTTCCAGGACTGTTTGTTGAAAAGACTGTCTCCTCTTTTCATTGACCACCCCTGTTTTTTGTTTTTTTAACACTGTTGGATGTTTGAGGCATTGGTACAAGAACCCGAGAGCTTTCTTGGTGCACAAAGTCAGTGGCATAGCAGGACTGAATGTCTCTCTTACCTGATCCCAAAGCAGGACTGCTTATGCTCAAATAAGACACAGAGCTGTCAATGAAATATCTCTTACAGCTTTTACTTATAGCTCCTCTGCTCTCCCCAGGACTCAGACTTGAGTCTGCTGAGAACTGCAGCAGGAGAAGACAGCTAGGAGATAAGCCTGGGTCCAGAACTGCCCCTCCCATGGCTTGATTATCTCCCAGGAGGCTCCTCTACACTAAGCTAATCAGCCTTGATCAAGCAGAATGCCCTGGGAAAAGACATCAGCTGCCTTTCATTTCTGGCTGCTTTCACCTGTCAAAGTGACTGGATTTTCATTTTAACCTGACCCTGACCAGTTGAAGATAAGCACACTGTGCAAGGTGTATGAGACTTCTGCCAAGACCTTGCTCTTGGGGGAAGCTTAGGAACTTGATTCAGGCTCAAACCCAGGTCAGGTCTCCTAACCTCCGGTCCTCTGATCTTTTCATTTTCTCACAGTGGCCTCTCATACAGAATGCTGGAGAGAGTTGGTGGCTCTCTGGGATACCAGGGATATGAGGGGGGCTCTTTAACTGGTTGTGTACTACAGAGAACAAATATGATAACTCTCGGGCAATTCTAAGAAAAAAAGGAGGATTGTTGTAAAGATAGTCAAGTCAGGAGCTGGGGCTGGGCAACTCTTGGACACATCCCTCTCTCATAGGCCACCTGGTATTTCTCCTGCGGTGTGCCTTTGCTCTGCCTAGGAGCTCCCCTTGCCCTTGCTCCTGACAAGTCTATCATCTGTGTTTTCTTAGTTCAAATCCTAGTAGGAACATCCTGATTGGCTCAGCTAGTTCCCACCTCTACCCCTGTTGGGTGGAGCCTTTCCCATGAAGCCCTTCACCAGTCACCAGCCAGCCTATGAATGAACTGGGTTTAGGTCAGATGCTCGGCTTGAGCCAGTTGATGGCCACTCCTGGCCAAACACTGTGGTGCTCCTACTTCCCTTAATAGGGGCCTGTGAGTGGGCAGTTAGAGCTAGAAGGGGATCTGGGGTGCGGTGGTACCATGAGGGTTGCCAACATAATTTTTTAATTCAATTACTTATTTATTTATATTTAGATACTTGTTTTTGGTATTATAAAGGAAATTTGAGCATTTATTTTTGAAATGTGGATATTGTTATTGCTTTCTAGAGTTACGCTTTTAACACATAAGCATAAAGAATTAAAAACATTTATATAGATATGGAGTTAGTACTACCCATGTACAATGCACATCCTTATTTCCCTCAAAAATTTGGGTAAAAAATTTACCCATTATACATGGCAAAATACAGTATCTCTTCCTTGCAAACTACCCAGCCTCAGCTCCATTTCCCACTTGGCTCCACCCTGAGTTGAAGAGCTCTTTGATCCACCTGAAAATGCTGTGTCTTCCCTCACTTGGGCTCCTGAAGTGTGAAGACCGTGTACCTGGCTCAACATAAATTCATAGATCTCAATTAGCGGCTTATCTAAGTCCCTTCATGAGGGAGGGGCAGAGCCAGGGTGGGGCCAGGTCTTCCGTTCCACACGTAGCCTCTCTATACACTCCAGTAGGCTCCCTGGCATCTCACTGAGATGACACTAGGGAATTGCAGTCCCACTTCTGGGTCTGGAAGCCCTTTGGCTCTGCCCCGAGACACTAGACATGCTCCCTTGCGGATGCAGGCCCAGCCCTGACGCTGGGGCAGCTCTGAGTCAGTTCTGGGGTGAACCTCCTGCTCTGCTGGAGGAAGCCTCCAGGGAATGCTCCAAGCAGACCCATGACAGCATGACTCCAGGGTCCCCAATGCTGTACTTCCCACTACGGGCCATATGATTCATGAGGGCTGGAGTGGAGGGGGAATGGGCAGACAGGCTTGACCCAGCTGCTCCTGCTTAATGAGGGATCGGAACCTCCCAAAGTGTGCATGAAGCTAACCCAGTGGACAGCAACTGCAACTGTGGAGCAGCGGTGTGCACCCCTGTGTGTGTGTAGGGTGAGCAGTTGTGTGGGAGCGTGCAAGCCTGATCGGGTGTGTTGTGATGTGCATATGCACACACTTAGCTCTGACCCCCAAGTGCAATGTAACTAGGCATTTCACCCTCCTGCTCTGGACCTCAGTTTCCTCCATAGTGAAATGAGAGGATTAGATGGCCTCTAAAGCTTCCTATTCCTCTTCCACCTCGGCTCCTTACACCTCCCTCCAGACCCTTTTCCCTGTGTTCAGCAGAGCAGTTTCCCCAGCCTCTGAAACCCTGTCCCTGCAGATTCCCAGCCACCAGGAAGGAGCCTTATCTTCTACTCCCAGTTCTTAATAAAACCTTTCTCTTACAGGAACAGCTCTCTCACCGAGATGATCTCTGGTACATTCAGCACTATCTTGCACATACACATGGGCTCATGTGTAATTGTGACTATAAGTTTGAGCCTAAATGTGTTTGCGATGGGCAGTAGGAAAGGAAGAGATGGCGGGGGCCCCCAGAGGGAGAATGAGTCCATGTGCTTGTTTCTGTGTCTTTTTTCCAAACACACAGAGATACAGTCCTAGGGCGAGTACCCAGAATGTGCCCAAAGCTGTGCCCATGTGAAAGCTTTGGGCACATTCGCACAATATCGATTTGTAGCAAAGACTCCGAAGGGGCCACCTCCTCCAGGAACCCTTCCTCGCTGCCCTGGACTGAGCTAACTGCGCCTCTAACGTCTTCCATAGGACCTGTGCCTCCTTTTGAAGAGCATTTGTCACATTCTACTGACATGGTCTATTTTCCCGCCTGCCCTATCTCTACAGGGAAACTCCTAGAGGACAGGGACCATGTCTCACTCTCTCGGCACCCAGCACCCAGACCATTTGGAACTTGTGTGTGGTCTGGGCTGGCCTAGCCTCAGGTGCTCCAGTAAGATGTCCCGACTCTAATGGCCCCACCCCACCATGCCCACCACCCTCTCTGGAATGCGGGGTAAACTAAACCTAATACACCCATGGGGCTTTTCCCTTGGAGTTACAACCCCGAGACCTCACACTGGCCCAGGCGAGGCTTGCTCTGACCCTGAACATGGAGACAGCTGGGGTGAAGGGCGTGGGTGCCTGGCTGATCCTACAGCCTGTGGGGGCCCCCACTGCGGGGAGCTTTCCTCCTCTTTTCTGAACTTCCTGGCCCTGCCGCGAACCTTGCTGGCGCCCGTGGGTTTTTAATATTTTCCGTTCCTGGCTGTTATACAATATTTCACCTCAAGAATGCATCCTTCTCCTCACCAAAGGACACGCCTTTCCCGTGAGAGGCACCGGGAGTTGGGTGAGTGGGGGTGACCTGCATGTTCTGGGCTTGGAAGAGCCCCAGCCCAGTGCCGCAGGGAAAGAGGTGACAGAAATGTCTTCACGGCCAGAGGACACTAGCTCCCTGGCCAGCCTGAGGTTCCACCGAAGCCTCGACCCAGCGCAGGCGGAAGCCGCCTGCTCGCTCCATCTGGGACTCCAGTCCCACCCCTTCCACTTGTCTCTGGCCTTAGCCAAGTGTCTTTACCTCTCTGAGCCCCAATGTCGCTGCCTGCACCGTGGGGATAGCGACAATGCCTGTCTTTCAAGGTCCAAGTGAGGCTCGAATGCTGCGCTTTCAGGTCCCCTGGGGAGCTCTGAGACACAGCCCTGTGTGTGCGTCCCCCAGAGGTGCCCACTTCATTGGTGTGGGCTGCAGCCTGGACCTGCTGTTTTTAAAAGCTCACAGGTGATTCTCACTCGCAGCCACAGCTGAGAACCACTTGTTCTGATGGGAAAGCACTTTCTAAGGGGACTTCTGACAGGTGCCAACTGCTGGTTTGATGAGCTAAGGCAGCACACCACCCATTTTCCAGAAGACACAACCCCACAGATGCCTGAACCCCACTGGCAGGGTGGAGGGAAAGCACTTAGAAAAGGCAGGTGCGCTCTGTGACCTGAGAATTTCCAAGCCCGCCCTCTCACAGACAGATGCCTCTGAGCCACCACCCTGTCCCAGGCCAGGACCTGGCAAACCTGCCCTGGTGACGCTTCTGCTGGGCAGGCCAGAGCCTCCCCAGAGGGACCCAGGCTTGTGGCTGAGTGACAGCCTTCCAGACCCAGCCAGACACAGGCCCTGAGCCTGGAGAGTGGGACTGGGGGTCGAGGCCACCCTGCTCCCGTCACTCCCTCACAGCCTGTTAGTGTAAAGGGCAGAGGTCACCAGAGAATTAAACGAGGAGAGAGCCAGTTGTTCTGTGCAGGCGGAGGGAGGCCGTTGGGGGCCTGGTTGGAAGAGTGGCATCTGCTTTCTTCATGCTGAGGAGAGAGGATCTGCGGGAGGTTCCACAGCCCAGAGGAAGAAAACAGCTGGAGAGGCAGGCGCCTGGGGAAAGAGAGGGGAGAGCACATGGCCTCTCCCAGTGACAATAGTGTCTGCCCCAGGGCCACGCCCACAGTTAGCAGGTCTTGGACAAAAGAGGGGAGGACAGGTTCTCCCCAGCGGCAGCCCAGCCCCTACCTGGGGAGCTTCCACCAAAGGCCAGGCCCCAGTGAAGGCCAGAGCTCTCCAGGCCTGAGCTTCTCCAACAGGGCAGTGCATGGGGGCGGCGGGGGACTAGCGCCCCCGTGGGAGACTCTGGCCATGGGGGATGGCTGGCTTTCTGCAGGTGAGTTGTGGTTGAAACAGGCACTCACAGGAGACACAGTTCTTCTGGGATTTACTCACAGCGCTGTGCCCCAGGCTCCTGGCCAGAAGGAGCGAGGTACAGGAAATGTGGTATGGGGCCCACCTCCAAAGGCAGGAAGGAGGAGAGGACAGCGGAGCTCCAGAGTGGGCCCCACCAGAGGGCATCCAGGAAGAACAGAGGCCATGGCCCCACGTCAGGGAACACCGCTCTGCCCAGGTGCTTTTTTTCCAACTGGGGGCACGCTGAAAGGAGGACATGTGCAGTGTGGGCACAGGGAGGATGGCGGCCCCTTAGGCCAGGCCGTGGCCTCCACGGAAGCACCTATATCCTCAGCAGGACCAGAAGAGACAGGGAACTACTGAGCTGAGAAAAAAACCTCAGTCTCAACAGGTCTGCCTCCAGCCCCTGATATCTAAGGTAGAAAATCCATAGGTTTTGAATCCAGAAAAATCTGCCTTAAACCCTCCTTGCCTTTATCACAGATTACATGTATTCACACAATCATCCCTCAAATATTTTTAGCTTCTAATATGTATTGGGCCCTGAGCAAGGTGCTGGCTGTTCAGCAAAGAATGAAGCACAGTCCCTCCCTTGAGGAACTTCCCCTGTGGAGGGGAGATGGGGCCGTAAACATACCCCTGTGACATGGTTAGTGTGTGTATAAGTCTATATACACATGTATGTATTTCTACCCTCTTATTTTGTATTTTCCCCAAACTTTTCTAGATTTCTTTTCCTACTCTTTCTTGGTTTCTCAGTTATTTTTCTTGTTAGATTTTTCTCCCTTACTAGTTTGCAAATTATGCCTTTTTTGCTATTTTAAGTGGTTACACTAGAACTTTTAATATGCATATTTTATTCATCTAAGTCAAAGTTTAATTAATATCTTTATTTTTTGGTAAATGAAACAAGGACCTTAGAATTCTAATTTTCCCTCTTCTACCTTATATATTACTGCTTTTATGTATTTGACCCTTACCCTGTATTTTCTGGCCTACAAGACCTTGTGACTATGGTTTACAATATCTGTTCTGGTTTATTCGCGTATGTACCACTTTGCTTGCTTCCCATTCCTCCTTGTCTTGCCCTCCTCCCATCTGGGGTCGCTTTCTTCCTGCCTGCTGGTGGCGAATACGGTTTTCGTTCGTCTCGTCGTGTCATTATTGTTTCTTACTATTAAAGTATCTATCTTTTCACTGGTTTCAGAACTCTTTGCTGATAGTCATTTTTTCTCAGCATATTGAAGATATAATCCCGCTGACTTTCAGCTGTTCAGGAATCAGCTGTTTTTGTCTGTCACCGCTCTGAAAGCAATCTGTCCTTCACACTGTCTCTGTCTTTGGTATCCTGCATTTCCACCCTGGTGCACTTCTTATAGATTTTTTAAATTCACTTTGGGGAGATTTATCAAGATTCTAGAATGTACGTATAGATTGGTGGATTTCTGGGTCCCAGCCCCCAACCCCAATAGTGTTTCTGTCCCACGATCTCTCTTCTGTCCTTCTGGACCCTCTGGTTATATGCGCCTTGGACCTTCTCACTCTCGCCTCCACATCTTTTAATTATTCTTTCACACTTTCCATATTTTTACATATCTTATATTTTAGAGAATTTCTTCTAGTTCTAATTTTATTATGTCTGATGTAGTCAATTGTGTCTAATCTATCTAACACAACCATTGCATTTGTAGATTTAGTTACAATTCTTTGAATTTCTAGAGGGGCATTCTATTTCTTTCTTGTTCAAATACACTTGATCTTTCTTCAGAGTCTCTTGTTCCCTGCTCAAATGTTCAAGCTTCTCTGTTTTCAGCATTTTAAACAGTTATTTTAAGTGATTTGTCCGATAATTCCAACATCTGAAGTCCATGATGATTTTTTTCCACTGCATGTTGTTCCCAGGAATGTTTTGTGATTTTCACCTACAAGCTACTCATTTCTTGGAACTTTGCGGGACTCCTCCAGGCTTCGGGTAAAGGTGGGGTTTTTCCAGGAGGGTTCGCATCTGATTTGCCACAGCATTACCAGACTGGGCACTCTATAATGTTTGACTTAAATATTTTAGACCACTTAAGTAGTAAGAATTTGGGCTTCAAATCCACTTTGGTATGGCTTCTCATTACCTATTTGCAGGGGATGTTTCATTTTCTCCTGAGAATAGGGAAATTAAGGCAGACGTTTTTCTTCTCAGTCTATTGGGAGGTGGTGTTGCTATACCTAGTTCATCCATTCACTGAAGTCTGAGTCTTATGTGGGGAAGGTTTTATTAGCCTTCCCACCTTAAACAGGCCCCGAGTTTCTCTCAGTAGTGCTGGAACTGGCTCTTATCAGCTCAAAAGAACCAAATATCCAGGAATTTCGCATACCAGTTCTTAACGCCATTAGTAGCTTAAAATTGGCCATGGTGGAGTGTTTACACCATGGGAATCAGCAAACACTAAAAACAGGTGTGTTGCTTTGTTGGTGAGGCAATTACTAGCATACCACTGGTTTCTCTCAAATCACCCCACCCAAACAGGACCATAAATATTCAAGTTCAAGTTTACCGAGTTAAAAAAAATGATAACGTTTCTGTTGTGCAAGATAAAAAAGTTCTAGCTATCTGCCATACAACATTGTGCTTATAGTTACTGATATCACACTGTACATTCAACAATCTGTTGGGCATAGATCTCATGCTATATGTTTTTTCAAATAAATAAAATAAAATAAAAGTGTGCTCAAGGTAAAAGTCAATTTCATTGCTCAAGTTTCCTCTCTGGTTTCCTGAGTGATCAGGCCTGAGTATTCCTCACTTTCTTGCTGGCATAGCAGTCAGTATGTTTTTAAAAGATTTATTTTATCCAGAACTGTTTTCAGAAGGAAGCTTATTTAGGATACCTAGTCCACCTTATTCCCTGAAAACTGTGTCCTCAGTTTCTTAACGTAGGAATTGAGAGAGTTGAACTAGATCAGTAGTTCTTACCACTTTGGGGACAGAGATCTTTTAAACATCTGATAAAAATTAGATCCTGGAGATCCTCTCCCCCAAAAAATACACATCCACACAGAGGAAATGTATGGTTTTGCTACCCTGAAACCAAACAGGAGTTTAAGAACCTCCAATGACATGAAGGTTCTCTGAGGTTCCTGCCAGAGCTAACTTCTGATGGCCTCACCATGGCCTCTGCCCAGAGCAGGGACTTTCCACAAGTCTGTCTCCCCTTGGCTGGGCATGGGGAATGCAGGCCTTGGAGTCTCCAGGACTGCCAGGACCTCTGGGGGAAGGAGAAACTGTGAGTTGTCACTAAAAGCTGCACAGGGCTAAAGCTCAGGCAATATGCCTTCAAGCAGAGCTCCCCACGTTTATTCATGCAGTAAGTATTTATTGGACTCTGTTCTAGCTATCTACTGTTACATAACAAATCACACCAAAACTTAGTGGCTTATATAATAATAACAATTTTATTTTTATCTCCCACAGTTCTAGGAGTGACCAGGCTCAGCGAAGTAATTCTCCCCCCGGGTGTCCCATGTGGCTGCAGTCAGGTGGGAGCCGAGGCTGGCATCATCTCAAAGCTTTCCTCAGTGCGCGTCTGGCGGTTGATGCTGGCTGTGGGCTGGGTTTTCACTGGGGCTTTTGGCTACACACCTACATGTGGCCTCTCCATGTGGCCCGGGCATCCTGACAGCATGGCATCTGGGTTCTGAAAGGGAGCATCCAAAAAGAGAGCAGGCCAAGAGGATGCCATATTAGCTTTTACGGCCGACAGCATCATTTCTGCCACATTCTGTTAACTAGATGCAAGTAATTAGACCTGCCCATATTTAAAGGGAAATCAATGAACCTCTAACATGACGGAAACACATGTTTTTGCAGACATGCTTCAAAACCACCACATACCCCTTCTGGGTGCCAAGTACTTAACAAGGCACTTGGGACAGCGTGGTGAGTCACACAAATCCTGCCCTTATGGCACTTACGGTCTAGGGGTAGAGATAAATATGAATAAAGCACTATCACAAATAGCGCTATGGAAGATGAGGGAAGGGGGCCATGAGACAGTATACTACACATTTGTATGACCTGGACCAGGGGCCCAAGGAAGAATTCCCTCAAGAAGAGACATCTGGTTTGAGAGCTGAAGCATTAGTAGTTGCTAACTCTGTGAAGCAGGTTGAATAAGAGAGGCTTCCAAGAGAAGGGAACAACAGGCCATGGCCGTGGGGCAGAAGGAAGGTGGCCCAGAGGCAGGCAGTGTTCCTGGACACGGTCAGCAGGGGAGGCAGATAGCAGCTGTGAGACAAGGCTGCAGCAGTGGGCCGAGGCCTGGCCCCCAGGCTTTGCACACTCGGTGGGGTTATCCGGCTACCCATCTTTGGCGTAACAGCTGTGGGGAGCTGTTTAAGGGTCACTCACTGGAG
This sequence comes from Phyllostomus discolor, assembly GCF_004126475.2. Lineage (NCBI taxonomy): Eukaryota > Metazoa > Chordata > Mammalia > Chiroptera > Phyllostomidae > Phyllostomus > Phyllostomus discolor. The sequence continues at coordinate 174,543,605 of NC_040903.2, forward strand.
AGCGATATCGATAGATCCGCATTGTAAAGATCTCTCTGGCAGCTGTGTGGACGGCCACTGCCTGATGCAGAGTCAGGACCGCGAGGGTGGGGGATCCGTCTGTAGTACTTCCCCTCTCCATGAGACTCCCACACACGTGCTCAGGCCAGCAGCAGCCTAGGTCCTTCGCCTCCAGACTGGGCTCCTGCAGCCTATACCCAACCTCCTCAGTCCCTCTTCCCAGGCACAGGAATCCCTGCCATCTTAAATTATTCAATTAGTCATTCCTTTAGTCTACCAGTCATTTGGTGTAGTGGCTTGAACTGTGGCCCCCCAAAACATATGCCTACATCCTAATCCCCAAAACCTGTAGTGTGACCTTATTTGGTGGGGGGTGGGGGGAGGTCTTTGTGAACATAATTAAGAATCTCAAGGTGAAGAGATCATCCTGGATCATCTGGGTGGGCCCTAAACCTAAACAAATGTCCTTATAAGAGTGGGGCAGAGGGAGACCTGACAAGGACAGAAGAGGAGGAAGTAATGTGATCGCCGCGGTGACAAAAGTGATGTGGCTACAAGTCAAGGAATGCCAACAGCTGCCAGAAGCTGGGACAGTCAAGGAACACACCGTCCCCTAGAGTGCGGCCCCAGTGACACCTTGATTTCAGGCCAATGATCTGATTTTGACCTTCTGGCCTCCAGACTGTGAAAGAGTAAACTTCTGTCTGTTTTAAGCCACTGAATTCATGGTAATTTGTTACAGCCGCCTGAAAAGCTAATACAGTCGGGCACTTCTCCAGTCGTTCCCTGCTGACGAGCTCTACTGGCTCCTTCAGGGGACCTCTATGCAATGGGATACCCCAGGCTGAGTTCTCAGGCCTCTTCTTTGTCTCTGCCCTCCCCCTGTGCGACCTCACCCACTCATTTGGCTGTGAATCGCCATTTATTTGCTAATAATCGCTCCCAATTTTGTCTCCCTCCAGACCCTTCCTGCGAGCCCAGCCACCATCACAGGCAGATGAAAAGAGGCCTCTGGTTCTACCCCACCCCACCCTCACATCTTCCTGGCCAGGCACCCCCAGCCACTCAGAGCTCAAGTCAGAAATGTGTAGCCATCCTAGATTTTCCCATTTCCCTCATGCCTGACATACAATTGCTAGCAAGTCTTGTTGTTTGGGTCTCAGAAGATTTCTTCAATCTCTCCACTCGCTTCCACTGTCACCACTGCCACCAGCACCTCTCACCCAGATGACTGACCAGCTTCCTGACGGCTCCCAGCTGCTCACAGCCGCGAGAGTGAGTTTAAAAAAATCAGATCAGGTTTCAGGTTTCTGAACAACTTTACTGAGGTATAATTGACGTATTAAAGTGTACAATAGAGTAAGTTTTGACATGTGCATTCACCCATGAAATCACCAGTACAATAAAAATAAGGAACCTATCACTCCAAAACATTTCCTAGTGCTTCTTTGCAATCCAGCCCTGCCTCCCAACCTCCCACCCCCAGGCAACAACTGGTCTGCTTTCTGTCGCTATAGGCTAGTTTGCATTTTCAGAATCTTATATAAAGTGGAATAATACAGTATGTACTTTTTAAAAAAAATTGTTCATTTTTTTGAGAAACATCAATTTGTTGTTCCACTTATTCATTGGCTGCTTCGTCTTTTTTTTTTAAGATGTTGTTTATTTATTTTTAGAGAGATGGAAAGTGAGAGAGAGTAATATTAATGTGTGGTTGCCTCCCATGCACCCCCAGCCCAGACAGGTGCCCTGACTGGGGATTGAACCAGCAACCCTTTGAGTGCCAAGCTAGCACTCAATCCACTGAGCTACACCAGCCGGGACTGGTTGTTTCTTATATGTGCCCTGATGGGAGATTGAACCCATAGCCTTGGCATATCAGGACAATGCTCTAAGCAACTGAGCTACCTGGCCAGGGCTGTTTGTACTCTTTTTATGTGGATTAATAATTTTAAGAGTCATCCATGTTACTCACTGTATCAATAATTAATTTTGTTTTATTGTTGAGTATTATTCCATTGTATGAATTGACCACAATTTGTTTAACCATTTACCTGATGATGGGCATTTTATAGCTATTATATATAAAGCTGTATAAACATTCACCCTGTAGGTGTCTGTGTGGGCTTATGCTGTCATTTCTCTTGGGTAAATACCTCGGAGAGAAATAAGGGGGTCATATTAGACGTGTCTGTCTAACTTTTTGAGAAACTGCCAAACTGTTTCCCAAAGTGTTTATATTGCTTAACATTCCCGCCAGTAGTGCAGAAGGGTCACAGCTGCTCACATGCTCGCTCACACTCAGTCGGTCTTTTAATGTTAGCTTTTCTAGTGGGTGTGCAGTGGTCTCCTATTGTTTTACTTTACATGTCTCTGATAACCAAGCAGCATTTTCTCAAGTGCTTGTTTGCATAACTTCTTTGGAGAAGTATCTGTTCAAACTTTTTGCTCATATTTTTAAAAAGTTGTCTTCTGAGTTGCACATACTTTTTAAATATATTCTCAATGTAAATTCCCTTTTTTCATATATTCTATGTATATAAAGAGGTTTTTAAAAATATGTTCTAGATACAGCTCCTTTGTTGGATATATATTTTGCAAATATTCCCTCCCATGGGCGACTGTCTTTTCATTTCCTATCAGTGTCTTAGAAAGCACTAGGTTTAAATTTAATGGAGTCTAGTTTATCAACTTTCTGCTTTATTGTTAGTACTTTTTGTGCTAACAATATCTAAGAACTCTTCTTCCAACCCAAAGATATAAAGATTTTCTCCTATGTTCTCTTCTAGAGGTTTTACAGTCTTTGCTCTTACATGTAGGTTTGTGGTCCATTTGGAATTAATTTTTGAGCATGGTGTGAGACTTGGGCAGATGTTCATTTTTTTTTTCCACACAGACATCCAGTTGCTCCAGTGCCATGTGTTGAAAAGCTTATCTTTTCCCCAAGGATGCCCTGGCACCTTTGTCGAAAGCCAATTGGCAATACGCGTGCAGCTTTATTTTGGGACTGTCTTTTCTGTTCCACTGCTCTGCGTGCTCATGTGTACATCAGTTCCATGCTGTCTCGATTACTAGAGCTTTGCATTGAGTCCTGAAATCAAGTAGGGAAAGACCTCCAACTTTACAATTCTTCTGAAAATGGTTTTGCTCTCCAAGGTCCTTTGCATTTTCACATACATCTTAGAATCGGCTCATTGATTTCTTTGAAAGGACCTGCTGTGCCCTGACTAACGGGGCTCAGTTGGTTGGGCGTCGTCCCGAAAAGCCAAAGGTTGGAAAGATTCTTTGACAAGATTCCAGGTGAGGGCACACAGCTGGGTTGAGGGTTTGTTCCCCATCTTCAACCCCATCCTCGGGGCCCAAACATGAGAGGCAATGAATGGATTGGTGTTTCTCTCAAGAAGATGTTTTTCTTCCTCTTTCTCCCTCCCTCCCCCGCTCTCTAAAAAATAAATGATAAAAAAAAAAACCTGTTGAGACTTTAATTGGAATTATTTTGAATCTGTATATCAGCTTGGGGAGAACGGCCATATTGACAATATCAGAGCTTTGGACCCACGAACACAGGCCCTCTCTTCATTTACTCAGATCTTATTTAATTTCCCCGGCACTGTTCTGCAGCTTTCAGCATTACAGATCTTACACGGCTATTGTCAGATTAGTCCCTACGTATGTCATATTATTGACAGTATTATTAAAGGTATTGTTTTTGTAATGCCAATTTCCAAGCATCCATTATTCAAATACAATTGGTTTCCTTTTTTTAAGATTTTTTAAGTTATATTTTATTGTTCTTATGCAATTACTGTTGTCCCAGGTTTTCCCCCTTTGCCCGCCTCCGCCCAGCCCCCCCACTTCCTCAGGCAGTCCCCACACTGTTGTCCAGGATTGACCCTTGCATGATGCAGGTGTTGGGGGCACTGACCCCTGCCCCACCCAAGCAGTGGAAAACCTGCAGCCTAAGTTGGCCTCTTCATTAGGGGATTCCCAGTCATGGGTCTGACAAAACTGCAATTGACCTTGAATACTTTTTATACGCAGATAAGCCCTTTCTCCTTCATGTTAGGTAGAATTCAGCAGATGTTCTAGGCCCGGAGTTTTCTTTATAGGAAGATTTTTAACCATAGATTCAATGTTTTAGTGGACATAGGGCTATTTGGGCTATCTCTTCTTGAATGTGAGTCACGCTGTCCCTTAAAGCCCTCAGGGTCTTGCCCTCACACCTGAAGTCCTTACTGTGGCTTACACGGCCCGTCTGGCCTGCCCGTCCCTACAACCTCATCTGCTTGCCGCCTCTTCCTCGCTCACTGTGTCCCAGTCACACTGATCTTCTGGTTATGCCAAGGTTATGCCAAGCTCTTCCCCAACTCAATACCTACACATTGCTTTTGCCTCTAACTGGAAAGCTCTTCCACAGGCTCTTTGCATGGTTTCCCCCCTCCCCCTCATTCTTATCCCCCAGGTTTCAAACTATGTATCAGGGTGGTGCTTCCTGACTTTATATCCAGAGTGGGGCCTGCTGGATCCCCTCTCCCACACAACCCTTTTACTGCCTTCACAATACACAGTCACACTCTGTCACTGTTTCGGTTGCTTATTGTTAGCTCCCTAAGAGCAGGGATCTTGTCTATCTTATTCACTGCTCTATCCCCTGCACCCAACTATGACCTGGGACAAACAAGATGTTTGGTCACTAGTTGTTGAATAAGTAGACTAAATCAGTAGGTGGGTCTGTTGATCAGTCAGGCCGCACACGAGGAAGTCAGCGAGTGTTCCGTGAGCCTGCCCGTCAGACTGAGGATGTTGGTCAGCCTGGGGGAGGTCAGGCAGGCACAGCTGCTCTGGCTGCTCTGTGGGGCGGGCCTGTGTGGCTGGTGAGCCCCTGTGAAGTCAGCCCAGGGTTCTGGGGGACACAATGAAGTAAAAGGCTAATGCCGACACCAAGAGGTGGACCAAGAGGCTTCTGGTCCACCTGTCTACTTGGAGGCTCACTGCTTCACACTGCCCAGCCAGAGGGCGAAGTGGGGGAGTACAGGGTGACTAGGGTTGGTGCAGAGCCTGGCCCAACTCTGACAGCTGCAGCTGTGTCTCAGGGCTTTTGAGCCCCATAAAAGTCTCACCTGGTGACTGCAGTGCTCAGGAAGAGCCTGTGCAGGAGGCACAGAGAGGGCTTTGTGGCTTCTTTCCCACCCCACCCAACTTCCCGACCTGGGCCCTCTGCTCATGGAAACTCCCACGCTGGTCCTGGCTGCCTGGCCCCAGGAGACAGGCGGGGGTGCACGTTGCCACTGCCTGCTCAGCAGGGGGACAGGACACGTGCCTGTACCTCCAGGGGCCATTCTCTGCAACTGAACCCATCCTGGGTCCCCTCTCCATAGACCAGAGAAGGCCTAGCTCTCTGGTGGAAGAAGCAGCCTTGCGTGGGAGCTGGCAACCTCACGGTTAATCCCGAGCTTCTCCAAACACCCTTGGCTGTGGGGTCATGGCTGTGGCTGGAGTCCCATCATGGATGAGGAGATGTAGGAGGGTGTCAGAGCCACTTGTGTAGGAGGCAGCTGTTTGCAATAACTAGGCAGCACACCCAGGCTGCCGGTGATCCCTGAGCCTCCGTCCTGCTCACTGACACACTCCATGACCAGGGGGCCCTGCTTGGTGACGTCATCTTCCTCACACAGGGCTGAGGGAAATGAGCTCAGGGAGGCCATCAGAGGCGGCCTGTTTACTTACAGAGACCCTGGCCGTCAGCAGCTCTTTGACCAGACGTTTCCTGTCCTAGCCAGCATGAAGCAGAAATTTCCTTAAACACATTATTTTGGCCTCAAACCACTGCTTGCTCCCTTGCTTTGAATTTTTTTTTCAAGAGGAAAATTCCCAGTTCTGGTCCCAAATAGAACAAACTAGAGATGGTGCGGGGAGAGCCCAACGACCCCCAAAAGGGCCTTTTTCGGTTTAAGTTGCTCCTACCTCCCCAGTAATCCTTGGAGCTGGGAGACCATCAGACCGATTCGCAGTTACCCGTGTGTGGGGAGAGGGGGTCGGAGGGGAGGCCAGCATCACCCCAAGGCAGACCCTCTCCCGCCTCGCCTCGCCTCGCTCAGGGTCTCAGCCACAAGCGGCTCATACTCACAGCATTTCCCAACTCAGCAGCGCTGGCTAGGCCCTAGACCCCTCCCTCCTTCCCTCAGGGTCAGACAAGTCTCAGGAGAGCCCCGGAGCCATGGGTTATCACAGGTTCCAGGGGACTGCCAAGATGGCCAACCCCCAGCAGCCCTGGCTGAGAGGCGCTGTTGCCTACCCTTACCCACTCTCTTTGTGTTGTTCCTGCTGGAACTCAGCCATTCCACAGCCCTTGAGGGTAGAGGGGACACAGAGGTCTCCTCAGTTCCCCAGTGTTCCAGGATCCTAAGGCCATCTATGCCAGGAGCAGAGCAGTGCCCTCCCGGGAAGATCAGTCACAGGAGACAGGTGCCCTCTGTCTCACTGGGTCTGCCCACGGTCAGGGCTGGCCAGGCAGGCTCAGACACGCTGGGGAGCCTGAAGCCTCACCTGACCCAGCTCTGCTCTGTGGCCTGATCCTATTTAGCTCAGCATCCCGGGCACCAGGGAGGGTGCAGAGGGGGCAGAATCAGGTCAGAGGAGGGCACCAAATCTGTGTTTCACACACTACATGAGCCTGAGAAACCGTCAAGGGTCCCCATCGGAAGGGGTGAAGGGAACAGCTCACACACAGATCTCAGCTGGCAGCTTCTTAGAAGACACTGAGAAAAGAGCCAGATCTTCTCACCTAACTAGCCTCCCACAACCAACATAAACATGTGGTTCCCGTGATTTCAGTTAGTCAGCGTGTCTACTGAACCCAGACTTTATAAGGTATGAAAGTTGGAAAGACCCTCCCTAAAGACAGAAACTAACACTCATTGGACATCTGTGAGCCTGGCTCGGCGCCGGCCTCTGCACAGGCTCCCATCTGACACCCACGCTCTGAGGGGGACTGAGCGACTCTGAAGGAGATGCCGCTCGCATATGGCGGAGTGGGACTCTGATGAGGCATCCCCACATCTGGCTTCCAGAAAGTAATCAAGTCATGAAATCAATCATGCTCCTTCTGTAAGCCAAGCAAGGCCTGCAAGTTAAAGATGTGGGAATCCAGCCCTTTCATTCTATAGATGAGGAAACCGAGGCCAGGTCACAGGGCCAAGCATTTGACAGTTGCTCTGACCAGGGCCCCTCCCACCACCCTGACCTGTCTCGTGGTCCCAACTTGGCCCAGGTGAAGGGAGGGTGGGAGAAAAGCTGTGGCTGCTGCTGTACAGAAGACCAGACAGACAGAGATGAACAGGGAAACACACACAGACACAGAGACGCACATGCAGGCAGACACGCAGAGACATGGATACACAGGCAAAGATACACACAGGGCTTGTAGCCATGTGTTGTTTCGCTGTCATCTCTCTACTTGATGCGTGGTTCCTTTCCAGATCGCAAATTCCACAAGGAAACAAGCAAAAAAGGCCCTTACTCTGGGCGCCCCCTCCAGGTGGCCACACTCCACCACAGACTGTGAGAAGTCTGGGGCCAAGGGAACGGGCCCTCCAGGAGCCCATGCCCTCCCCCTGGATCACCAGGCGGGTCCACAGGACCCATTACTCGGAGCCATCTGGGCAGACTTCACCAATGCCGTGGGCACCCCTGGGCCTAGAGGATGACCAAGAGGTGACTGTTTGTGGAGCGCATGCATGTGATTTGGACACATGTGAGGAGAAACACATGTATGCCAGGCCCCTGAAGGTACGGCACAGAACCCCGAGCTGTGTGTTGCTGAGTTCCAGCACAGAACTCAGACGAGCTGAGCATTCAAAACCAAACCCAACCTTCTAGGTTTTTAGGATTGAGTATTTTCCTTAGCAGCTTGTCCTGACTTATTAACATTTAAATATTTAGACATAAGAATATAAGCCTTCATTTGTACTCTTGCCCTGGGCCTTGCAAGTGTTGGGAGCTGCCCTGGACACCTCTCTAACTCGCCAGTGTGGGCCCAGTGTGGGCCCAGTCACAGGCTGAGCGCTTTGCAGATGTTAGTCAACGAGCAAATCGCTTTATGAATGAATTGGTGAATGAGTGAATGAGAGCTTCTGCACAAACGCACACAGACAGGCACACATGCTTTCAGGGACTCACCAACACATTATTAATAAATGCATGCCCACACTCCCAGAGACACACACGCCTAAACTCACAGCTGGAAAGACAAGGACATGTTTACAACGAAATAACCCAAGTGCTCATGCGCATACTCCCACGACACAGGCAGGCCGGGGCAGACCCACTCATCTGTGCAAAGACACAGAGACCCACACTTTCCCTCAAAGTACACACATGTATAAGGCCGCACAGATGTGGACACACACATATGCAGGCAAACACGTAAGTACATGCTTTCCCGCCCAAGAACCTAGCTCCCACCGGAAACGCAGCCGCCTCCACATACAACCCACATTGACACACGCAGCTGCAGAGACAAAGCTGGAGGCTGGAGACAGACTGTCAGAGAGACACCTGCCCACAGAGACCCTGGGGCCGCCCTGGGCTCCCACACTGTCTGCCTGCCCCTGCCCCCGCCCCACCCTGGCTGTCTGCTGCCGCAGGGGCTCCTGCAGGAATTCCTTTTGCGGACTGGCTGAGAAAGGCTGCTCTCTCCTCCCCCGGAGTCCCAGAGTCCCGGCCGGAGTCCTGGGGCAGAGAAGCAGATGGCGTGTGCTGGAGGGGTGAGGGTGGTGGGGCTCCACCTCCCCAAGCTCTCTGCTCTCTGTCCTGTCCACCTCCCATGGGCTGGCCAAGCCCAGGCGGGGCGCTGGGCTCTGGGCAGTGTAGGACCCCACTCAGGCCCCGCTGACCCGGCTCTGCTCCTGACAGTGTGATTTAGGAGGAGCTGGTGAACAGCACTTTTCCAGAAGGCCCTGCTTCCTCAGGAAACGGCTCGGCCTCAAGCCTGATCTCCAAAACAGGCGTAGGAGGAAAACACCTCTGCTCCTCTGCAAAAACATGGGCCGCCCCTCTCAGAGCCCCTGGCGTCGTTCCAGCCACAACAGCCACAGCCTCCCCAGGCAGTGGACGGCAATGGAAGGCCCACGTCTAGTCCTGCTTCTGCTGCTGACTCAGGGTGTCCACCTCTATAAAATGAGCCATTTGGGTGTGACCACTTCAGATCTATCTAGAATGATGCAGGAGTCTCAAATTCCCTAGGAAGCCCTGGGCAAGGGTGAAGGGGTTTGCCCCCAGGGACAGTGGCCTGGTGTGAGCCTCCTCGTAGGTCACAGTCATTATTACAGAGCTTGTGTGGGAGGCGGCTTGAGGCTGAGATGCCCAGCATCGGGGCAAAACGGGCACTCAAGGGAAGGAATGCCCTATGCAGTCTGGAGACAGACAATGACCTCCCCTCTCCCTTCCACTCCCCATGTCCCCCAGGCCTCAGCTGGAGGTGGACACAGGGCCGCAGCCCCACCCAGGCGGGTGGGGCAACAGACATACTGCTCATCACAGCTGGCTGGACAGGGGAGACTGTTTATTCTCTGATGTCAGAACATCACAGACAATCAGGGAATTTGGCTGCTGGCAGCTCCTGGATGTGAGGTCTCAAAGAAGTCAACCTAATCAGAGCAGGCTGATGCCCACACTCTGAGCCAGCAGCAGGGGTGCCAGGGAGGGGCTGACCCTCCCTGCCCCACATTCGGTGCCACGTGTGCCTCTGAGCTCACCTGCTAGGTCTGCGGTGATGGGGCTGCAAAGGTCACTGGAGCTGAGCCCAGAGCTCTTGTGCACAGTGTGGGCAACAGGTCCCACTCCCAGGTGCCCTGAGGACGTGGCCGAACTAACAGTCTTAGCCTGGGAGGGGAGCTCATTCTGCATCCCCTGGTATGGAGAGTTTGACTCCAATGGCCCCAGCCTTCCTTTTCTCCTCCCGCCCTCTCACAAGGGGAAAGCTCTTCTCATCCTCAAATCTCTAGTGGTCTCTCTCTCTCTCACCACACCACCCCCCATTCATTACAAAAACCTGTTCTTAGCAGAGGCCGCCATCAGCCTTTTACACATGTAGTTGAATAAGCCTCAAATCAATATTTTAAACCTCTCTCAGGCCATTTGTATTTTAAGTCTGAGCCTTTTTAGTGACACAAAGGCTCTGTCCTGCCTACCTGCCACTATTCCCAAAGGTAATTCTGGTGACAGAAAGCAAACGGAACTCCCTGAAATCAAACAACAGATGTTGACAACCTTCTCTGAAACCTTCACTCACCCACACTGCCTTGCCAGCACGCTTTCTCTCAAATCCAACTTCAGTCCCCTTTGCTGATGTTTAATCATTCCCTTCTACTGTGGCAGGAGTCTGGGCATCCTTTCATCCACTTATTCACTCAACAAACTCTCCTCAAGTGTCCACCGTAGCTTCTATACTCAAGATATACAAAGACAACCTGGACACTGCCCTTCAGCAGCTTGCAGTTGAATTTTAATGCAGGAAACATCCCTAAGCAAAGCCCAGCCCACTAGCTGGTATACAGTAGGAATTCAATAAATGCTGCTTCCCTTTCTCAGGGCTGCACTATATGGACACTGCAGTGAGACACCGGAAATTTTCTAAAAACCCTTCCCAGGTGGACGAGAGCGCCCTAGGACGAGTGGTTTCTCTCTGGGTCCAGAGCACTGTGACTTGCCCGGGATGTTCCTGACATCAGGTTGCAGAGGCATGCGAAGGAGAGGGGCTTACTCTAACCAGATCAGGGCTAGGGCAGCCCGGGACACTGTCTCCATGGTGCAGAGCCCCAGACAGTTCGGAAACAAACAGAAACCCATCCAGAGGGAAGAGACTGACAAAAGCAAAAACAAACAAAGACCAAGAGATGGAAAACTCAGGAGGTGGGGCAGGGTGGAGACGAAGGGAGAGGGGAGACTCGGGGAGAGGGGAGGTGGGTGTGGGCTTCGGAGGGGACTTAGGGAGGGGCCTGGTCCTGGGATTTTGTGTGTGTGAGGAAGGAATCCAGTCCTACACCCCCCACCCAGGAATCACCATGGCGACAGGGAGGGTGAGTGCCGCTGATTCCAAGCCAACATAAACCTCCTGGGTTTAGCAGCAGGAATGGACTCAGATGCGTGGGGCCATGTTCTAAAGAAAAATATCTGAACTGGGCTCTTTACATCACAAACTCCCCATCCATGCCTGGTTTGGCAGGCGGTCACTGTTAATGAAACAACAGTGAACCACATCCCTACTCCACATCTCTCTCTCACACACACGGAAGTCCACAGAATAAAACCCCTTCCCTTCGTGGCGGAAACTGACAGGTCACAGGATTCTCAGCACCCCCCAGAAAACAGGTACCTCACGGGTAGGAGACTCACTTGTCCCCCTTCCCAAAGCTGTCCTCCTTGACAGCAGCTTTCGTGACAGAGGGCTGATGGGATTGCTTTCACAAGACCAAGGCAGCTGGAGCTCCAATGTGAGGAGGTTCCCACCGAACCACCATCCGGCCTCCTCTGCCATCAGCTGCCTGGTGAAGCTCTTGGTCCAAGGGGTTTGTCAGCACAGACGCCGCTCCTTCCTCCTCCAGGAAAAAGTGTCTGCAGATGAGCCTGCCGAACCACTCCAACACCCAAGTGTGCCTGTGCCTGGAGCTGCCTGGCCTCTGGCCCTAGATGTAGGGTCGGTGCTACAGAGAGCTGAGTCTTTAGTGTCCCTCCTACCTCTCTGCTCCCAGGGACGCAGAGACCTCATCCTCTCCCCCACTACCCTAAGTCCAGGCTGACTCACCCATTAGGCATTACAGGCACAATGCCTAAGACCCACATGGTGAAAAGAAGTCTTCACCTCTTTTATAATCAGAAGGAAAAAATGAGCTTGCAAGTGGAAGAAAACATTTTAGTATACAATAATATATTCACCTCTGCACCAATATAGGCATAAAATATACTTTTAAGTGTTTTTTTTTATTGAGGAAGGAGCCCACGAAGGCAAAAGCTCCCAGTGCCTGAGGAAGGCATCACACTCCAGTCTCCCCTCCTGCCAGCACTGGTCCTCCGACGCCAGGGACGTCCTTCCCCACGTCAGAGGCGTCCATCCACAGGCCCCCACTAGCCTGGGAGCTCCCGGAGGGCAGGCCACCCTTCACTCACCCCCATGTCCCCCACGGACTCAGTGCCTGTTTCGCCGTCACGTCAGATATCGCACTGCCTCTTCTCTCTGGCGGGGGGTGGGGCTCAGGAAAAAAGGGCTGGGCTGTAAATAAACATTGCCTAAGAACCAGCCACGCACAACAGTTCACATGCATGCAGTCGGACTTTGTCCATGTCCCCGACCCTGTACTCCCCCAGCCAAGTTCACCAGTGGTCTCCAACTCGGTAAATCCAATAGACACTTCTTGGCTATGACCTTGACTATGCAGCAGCATTTGACACTGCTTGTCAAGCCCCCCTTATTGGCTTCTATGACACTGTTGTCTTGGTTTCCTCCTACTCCCCTGGATATTCCTGCCGTCTCCTTCGCATGCTCGTCTCCTCTGTTGGGCCACGAAGAACAGCCGGTCAGAGAAAGACAAACACCATGCGATCTCACTGATATGTGGAAACTAATGAACAAAACAAGCTGACGAACAAAATCAAACCAGAGGCACGGACACACGGAACGGACTGACATACCTCGAAGGGGAGGGGTGGGGGGACTGGAAGAGATTAGCCAAAGAACACGCATGCATGCATGCAGAGCCCGCAGTGCAGACAGCAGCGTGGTGAAGGTGGGGAGGGGGCGGCGGGGTGAAGGGGTAAGGGGGGAAATCAGGGACACCTGTAATATTACTATCAACAATTTAAAAACATAAATTTTTAAAAAGATACAGGACAAAGAAACAAATAGTGACGACGATGACGATGACAATGACCGCGCTGAAACACAGCAGGTATCTACTCTGTGCCCACACTACTGTAAATACCAGCTCTTCCGATCCTCGCAACAACCCTGAATCCACTCTTCAACCACCAGCCAGTGCCTTTTCTCGAGACCAAGTCTGACCTCCCACTTAAAAGCTCTGCTTGAACCCTTCTAACGGCTTCCGCAGCCCAAGAGTGCCAGGCCCTTCCGGAGCTGGCCCCTGCCCCCTCTCCAGCCCCGTTTCTCACCAAACCTCTTCCCTCGCCCCTCCTGCTCTGGGCTTCTCCATCAAGAACTTGAGGGCTTTGCATGTGCTGTTCCCACTGCCTGAAATAATCTTCCTCCCGCTCTCAGCCAACCCCTGATGGCTCTTTCAGGTTTCAGTGGAACATCACCTGTTCTGAGAGCCGGGGCTGGGGCTCAGGGGTGTATCACATGGTGGTTACAAGACCAGCACTGAACCCGGTCTGCCCGGTGCAACCCCCAGCTCTACCACTTCCCAGCCAAGTAACCTCGGGCGAGCTGTTCAAACTCTGTACCTTCGGTTTTTCACCTGTCGTGAGGATTAAAGCAATCAGGACACAAGGCACAATGCAGGGCTGCGTGTGTCACTTCCATACTTCCAAGCCGTGTTAAGACATTTTGCAATTTTCCAGAACTCCACTGTAATAACACCACATGAGGTCGACCCGACTGCTGAGAACGCCCATCTGCCCGCCGAGCCTGACCGCCAGCTCACCGAGGCCAGGGACTTTCTGGTCTCGGTCCTGCCCTATTTCCAGTGCCCGGCACACAGCAGGTGCTCGTATTTGGTATATCGATGACTAGAATCCCACATCTACCAGATATCCTGATGATACATGCTTTCAAGTAAACAGCCACCTCAAGCAAGGAAGGAAAAAGAGGGGAAGATTTTTAGCAAAAGCGCATACATGGCAGACCCAGGCTGGGACTAAACACAGTCACAAAGGCGACCTGGTACTTAGGAAAATACTTTTATTATTTCTGAAATGTTCCAGTATTCAATGTGAAAACCATGATAGTGGCTTTTTCACAACTTCACAAATTATGGAAAAATGACTTTGCCCCTTCTTTATAGAACTCCCCCCCTGCCCACCACCACCATCCCCAAACGAGACAGGGCTCCATCGTGACTGAAACGGGGCAGGGGGAGGATACAGCAAGGAGACCCGAGGCTCTTCCTGCATGTGCTCAGCCCAGGCTGAGTCCCGGAGACCCGTGACCCCTCCGGGGGAGGCTCAGTCCCCACGCACAGGTGACACACCGAGGCAGGCCTCTGTCTCGAAGGCAGGCAGCAACGGAGGCCCACGGCTGGCCCTGGTGGCCGGCTGGCAGGCCACAGCGGAGGCAGCGCTGTGAGAGCGAGAGCAGGAGGCAGGCCTGCAGCTGTAACCAGCGGTCAGTGGTTTTTTTAAAAAGATGACTTGAGTTGCTCACTGTTAGGTTTGTATCTTTCATCAGACCTGACTCCTTCCTTCCTCGTCCACGGTGGGGCCACGGTCGGGCACAGCTGTAGCAGAATGCTGTTTGTTGATTTGAAAAAAACTGAAAATGTTTTGTACTCACAAAGGTGGATGGAATTTAAAAACTGTCCCACCGATTTTTATGAGAAACATGACTTTCCTCCTGAGTGTCTCAAGTCAAAACAAGGCAACCGCCTCGTGATTTATCGCCCCCACTACACATTTTCCGCCGTCCAGAAGGCATTAGAGAGAGGTCCAGAGTCCGCCAGGAGCGATTGTAAACATACCGCTGACAGCTTGGACACTTTGTTTTTAAATGCAGCAGGACTTTTTCCTTTGGCCCTGATCGAAAAGCCAACTCCCTAGGACTGTTTAGGCAGGAGTAGACAGGAGGGCTCCCCGAAACCTATGCGCTAGGGACCAGCAGTCCCTGTTGGCCGGAGTGTGGCTGGGAGCATCATCAAAGGCAATCGAAACATTTATGGCATATGAAAAGTGTCCTGTGGTCCCCAACTGGCCCCCAGGCTCACCCTGACCAGAGGCGGGACACAGGAGGTACAGCACAAGTTGTCATAAGGCACATGGCTGAGGGGGTCCCCACACCAGGCCCCAAAAGATTATCTTTTTGCACGATTCCAGAAGTGCTGGAAGGCTGAGGAGTTGATCACACTCACTATGAGCAGCAGCAGCAGATACAGGGATATCAAGACCGTAAACCAATGGCTGGAAAACCAGGACAGCTGGCTCGAAGCCCTGCTTAAGGGGGGAAAAAAGAGTGATGTTGGCAAAATGTGGAAAACATTTTTTAAAAGTGTATGCAACAACTTCTGGCTCCAAGATGAAATGATGAATTTCACCCTCTGAGTGAGCCATGAAATGAAGCTTCGTGCGTTCTCCTTTGCTCAAGAAATCCGAGGCTGTTTGCCCTGGCACGGACACGCCTTTCCCCAGAACATGTTCTAAATGTACAAAGACAGCTATGCGGTGAGCTCATCCCGAGCTTCTCTTTCAGAGCTGCTCCTCTTGGGCCTTCTCTAGCCCGTCTTTTCTTAAGCAGGACTTTGGCACCTAGGAGAACACCCTCACTCAAGGTGTCTGCCCAGATGGCAGCAGGGGGCAGGTCACTTAGCAAAATCTTTTCACTTTTAGACACGTACAGATACCAGCCCACACTGGGGAGATCCTCTTTGGCCCACTAGGAGACAGTCTCTAAACCATCCAAGCAGGACATTCCAGGGAGAAGTGGGAAGGAATGAAAATTTCAAGTACAACAAGCCAGATGATTTTAAACCAAAGGATAATGTCCCCCAGATTCAGGAGCCCTGCACAAATTTCCCAAATTTGAGGGGAGGGCGGGTTTTTCCTGGTTTATGAAATCCTGAAGCATGGAAACCACTGGTGTGTACAAGCAGGAGTAGGGAGTATTCAAAGTGACCCCCTTCCCTGTCTTACCTGCTTGCTGGCTGCTCCTCCCCAGGAGAAGCCAGACTCCAACAACGAGAGGAGATCTCAAAGTGACCCCGACCCTGGAGGACCCTGTGCACAAACTGCCTGCCACCCACTGAGAGGTGATGGGGCACCCACCAGGGCTCTTAGAAGCCGCAAGACCCCATCTGCCGTTGGGTTCACTACATTCACTTTAAAGATGAAGATGAGACATCTCAGATCCAGAGAGGGGAAGAGGGTGATTCAGCAGCCACCATGGAAAGTGAGCACGCTGGGCGGCACACAGGCCCAGCCAGTGTCCAGTCACACGCTACTCCTCAGCTTGATCTGATCAGTGGGTTGGAGACTGAGATCAGGAGCCCCGGTGGCTGAGGGGCCTCGCAGTCTGGGGCAGCCAATCTGGCTTCACTCAGTCCCTCCTGCGATTTGTGTTAAATCTCCTCTGTCTTCTTCATTAGAGTATACAGTCCCCTGAGGGCCAGGACCACACCTTATCCTAGCTTACCCTCACCCCTCACCACGTCTAGCACAGCAATTTACATACTTTATGCATAGCTGAGGCCTTCGGCTGGGGGAAATGGGGTGCTGAGAACAAAGAACCCAACACTTTCAATGCAGCCCTTAGGTGTCCTCCTGGGCCTCAGCGGGCCCATCCGTCTTACCTCTTGGCCTGCTTCTGTGAGTACACCAGCAGGTACTTCACTCGCAGGAGCTGGTTGTTAGTGACCACAAAGTACTTTGGAGGGATGTCTCCCCCTTCGCTGTGCTTGATCCTCGCTCTCTTGCGATCTATCTCCTTGGAATCTGAACAAGAAGGGTAAATAAAGCACAACTTTACTGGCGGGTGGGGAGAGGAATGCACTAATAAAAGAAGCAAATTATGAGTATAAATGGGTCAGGGGTCCTAGCAGGCTGGGGAATGGGCCTGCGTGTGTATGTATGTGAAGCACAGTACAAAACAGGAGAATCAACAGAGACAAACAGGAGAAGGAGAAAAAAGAAATACGAAAATAAAAGAGGCACGAGGGGGAAAACAAACCTGAACCGGGGAAAGCAGAGGAAAGCAGCAGATTGATACCCAAAACAAAAGGCAACAGTCTGGGAGGGAGCAGGACTGGGCCTGCGCGTGCCTCCAGCAGGCGCTGTAAACGGCCCGTGCTGGACTCAAACTCCGCAGAACCCACCGCCTACTCTCCACACCAAGCCTTGTTTAAACAAACAAACAGAAACAAAGCTTTCCTTTGAATAACATTAAATGCGTTAGCAATTTTAAAAAAGGCCCAAGTCGTGTGACAGCAGACATTGCAAGGTTTTGTTTTCATGTTTAATGTCACGATTTGCAAACTTCCTAAGAATTATAAATGCAAATATTCACATTCCGTGGTTTAGGAGGGTGGCATCAGGCCTGGGCCTGTTCCTCAGAGTTTCAGTTGTTTTACATTAGGGGCCAGGAATGGACAGTTTTCTCAATTTTCCTTTCCTTGGTGGAACCAACAGACCACTTCAGGAGACTAGCATGACAGTTCTGTGACTCTTCAACCTTTGCAGGCAAAACAGCAGGGGGTACTGGACAAATAATCTAAGGGACATGTTGGGGACACAAGGTGGCCAGCTGGTCACCTGCTCCTGGAGGCCTGGGCTTCTCTGCCCACGGCCCCAGAGGCTGCTCATCCCTCCAGGAACCCCAGCACACACCAGAGCAGCCCGCAGGGACAGGTCTAAACACATATTTAGCTTCAGTTTGGCAAGTATTTATTGAACGTCAAGTACATACCGGCTCCCCACTGATACCAGGTGCCCAAGACGGAATGAGACCCACTTCCTGCCCTCAAGGAGCCCACGCTCTGGCCGTACACACTCCCTTCAGCGGTCACACTCACTTCCTCCCCAGAGCCTGCTCCGAGCATCGGGACCCACCAGGACTGCCCCTTCCTCTGCGCTGCCCCACGGACCCCATCGGCCCCCTCACCTGGCCCACTCTACCCACCACCTTATAGTACGTGATACCTTTTCCACTGTGTGTTCAGTCCACGAGGAGACTGCTCACCGTTTGAAGGCAGACCCCTGTCCTGCATTGCTCTGGACTCAGCCCATCCTTGGTGTGCAATGGGCACTCCACCGACAGCTAGGCCCACAGCGAGAGCCTGCCCACCCTGAGGCCTGCAGCCCAGGTCTGGGCCAAGTGCTCACTCACCTTTCTTCTTGGTTTGGCACTTGACATCTGGATGGTCAATGACCTCACACACAGCCACGCAGCTGAGGATGGGGCCGAGGAGACTACGCTGCCACCCGTGGCCGTGGGGGCTGTAAATGAGGGCCAGGCTCAAGTCGCTGGTGAGGTAGGTCCCTTCCCCGAACAAGGACGTCTAGGTCGGCAGAGCCATCAGAAAAGAAACAAGACTGGGTAAATATCGACAGGCACAGCAAGATGACACAGGTCTTTCTTTAACAGAGTCACAAACACAAAATTCCCAAGCCTCTTTTTCTCCCTGCAAAAGTTACAAGATCAAATAATCCTATGACATCATCACGGGGTTATTACTAAACATTCCTACCTGATGACAGTTTAACTGACTGCAGATATACCCGACTAGCCTGGTGAACTTGGCATTCCTGAGGTCAAGGTTGAGTGAAAAACACATGAGTCCAAACAGACCTGAGTTTGAATCCTGCCTATACCTCCAACAAGCTGGCAAGTTATACTGACTCTCTGGGTCTCAGTTTCTACATTTATGAAACCGTGATAACGGTGTCTCCTTCACAAGGTGGTGGACGAGGACTCAGTGAGACAGTGTAGAAAGCACCAGTCAGCACGCCTGGCACACGGGAGGCGCAGGCACTGGTCGCAGGACTTGTGTCGTGGGTCACAGAGTCACTCCTGCCACACAGATGCGTCAGCACACAATGCTGGCGGGCTCTCAGGAGCAAAGCCACAGCCCTGTGTACTGAGTTGGGGGGGCCACACTTGCAGGGGGAGGTAACCTGAGCCATTACTTAGAGAAGAAATGACTCTCTCAGACCAGAAACTGTGACTGAACAAGGAAGGCCTACAGAAGGGGCAGGGCAAGGTGAACTCTTTGTATTGGTGTTAACCTAGAAAATGTCCAAAAGTCCAGAAGGCAGCTCCCAGGTGGTGCATGCAAACTCGGGTCCCTCGGTGAGGCAGCAAGCCAGGTGAGGGAGGAGGATATCAGGTTAAACACCTCGAGCTGGGCCTGCAGAGGGCATAGCAAATGCATCCTTTGCCCATGGCAGACATCGATAATCAACCGTGAAGGCCAACATAAAGACATCAACCCTGCTCCTCATTTCCGCTGACTCAGAATCCTTCTCAACACAGCACTCCAGGTAGCAGCTACCCAGAAGAGCTACTATTCTGGGGCCACAGCATCAGCATCCCAAGGCGGTGAGTGGACTCAGGCGGCACGCTGAACATCCTGTGCTTGGGAACTGAGGAATGTCCCATTCGGTGGCACCCGACTCCCCCAGTTCTAAGCCAGTGAAGTGAAGCTTGGGGCAAATGAAACGAGCCTTTGCTTGGCTTTTGGGAAGCCCCTTGCTGGGTTAGGCAGGGTTCCATGTCTCAAAAGCTGACAGAGACCTTCAGCGAAGACAGTGATGTCCTCTGGTCTGACCCCAGGTCCATTCTCCCTTTATGCCTGCTATATGCACGCCCTTCCCTAGACCCGAGAACCGCGAGCATGGCTGCAGTGAGCAGAGGAGTGGGAGATGCCGCGTCTCTACCATGACAACGACCTCCCAGCTTCAGCTGGCCGGCCCCTCACTTAGAACCCAGACGAGAGGGGGCTGGAAGAGCAGCCCCTTCACCGAAGGACTCTGATAAGATGCCACTAAGCAGCAAACTCTGGGGCGCACTGAGGTGAAGGCCCGGCGTGTGAGACTGATCTGCAGGCCACTTCTCCAGGCCGACTGCTGAGCAGGGAGGCCCCGGATTCCAGTAGCCTGGCGGGAACAGTCCGCGGAGAGCCAGTATAAACAAGCCCGTCATCCTCAACAAAACTCAACTGCGCTCCTCAGCTGCAGCACAGTCGGGAAGTCTCTCCCGCCCGCAGCTGCATCAGCCCCAGCTCCGCTGGCCTGCGGCTCAGGGAGCCAGCCCCTCAGACAGGGCAGGCGCCGTCACCACGGGGAAGGGCTGCAGCACTCCGACGACCCGGTCCCGCTCCATCAGCCTAGGAAAGCAGAGTCCTTGGTGCTTAGTACAGAGAGGGCCCTCGGCATTCACGAACTGCTTCAATCCTCCCAGCACACCAGGGAGCAGGTCATGGCGTCCCATTTTACAGATGAGGACACTGAGACCCAGAGAGTTTAAGTGGCCTTTTTGGCTCCTATCTGTACACTTTCTTCTAAACTTCACTGAGAGGCAAAAAAGTGCCAGCAGAGAAGGGGTGGGTGGCACTGCTTTGCAAGGAAGGGAGCTAAAGGGAGGCAGTGAGCTCAAGGTGGGAGGGGAATGGCCTCTCCTTGGCGCAGCCACAGCCCTCAGCCTCTCCAAGGGCCCCTCCACCAGTGCTTCCCAAACCCCAACCTGCAAGTGATTCCCCTGGGGAGCCTGTTAAAGTGCCATTTCTCATCAGGTGGTCTGGGCTGGGCCCTGGGATTCTACTAGTCCAACAAGCTCCCAGGTGACACAGATGCCACAGGCCCCAGAACCATACTGAGTGGTGAGTGCTGGCCACACACTGGGGTCACCTGGTCAGCTTTTACAGCGTGCTGCTTGTGTCTGCGCCCCACTCCCGGAGACGCTGGCTGAGCTGGTCTGAGATGCAGCCAGGCAGGGGGGTTTGTACAGGCCCCCCCAGGGATTCTAAATGAGCAGCCAAGGTGGGAACCATCTGTAGGTCCAGCTTCTCAAACTGTAATTGGTACAGGAGTCACCTGGAGATCTTGTTAAAATGCAGGTTCTGATTCCCAAAGGTCCAGAGTGGGCCCGGATTCTGCATTTTCACAGGCTCCCCGCTGCCGCTGCTGGTCTGCGGACCGCACTTGGAGCAGCAGGGCCTTAGTGAGCTGACCCCTCCCGGGCGCTTCCCCAGCCCTCCCTGGCACTGACCCTCCTCCACCCCCCCAAGTCAGCAGGTGCAGGCCCCACCTTGTTCAGGTGGCAGTGCAGGCCATTGTGGAGGATGGAATGGAAGTTTTCTAGGCGGCTCCCATGGAAGGCATAGATTAGGTCTCGGTCTCCTTTGGTCTCATAAAATTTGGCATTTGCTGGGTCGGAGTACTCGATTTCAAACAGGAAGTCCGGCACGGGAACAGGAGTGTGAGGGGCACCGGTCAGCTTTTGGATCTTTTCAAACTTGAAAACACGAAGGGAGGTACAATTTTATTTGGGACGCTGGTGAAATGTGCTGCCAACATGGCCTCCTAAGTCCAGTGGACTCTGCACACGGAAATAACTGGTTTCATGAGAATAAAGACATCAATTTATAAATAAGCTCTGAGCTTATAGCTCAAGAGTGCCTTCCTCTAATAATGGTTTTACCCTACAATTGGCCGAGAAGCCTGCATTGCTCCTTCTAACTAACGATCACTTCTAATTTTCCTAACACTTTCACATCTAATTCCTGTATTCCATCTTTACAATACCTTCAGCAGGTAGAAAAGCGTGATAAATGGCAAAAAAAAAAATAGCCACGTTCTGTTTCTCCCACCCCTCCACAATGTGACTTTGCAGGTAGAATTCTACCAAGTTTCCATAAAGAGATGGAAACTATTTCTCTGCCCCTTGAATCTGGGCTCGGCCATGTGACTTGCCTTGGCCAATGGGACCTTAGTAAACATATGGCAAAAAGAGACTTGAAAACGACTTGCCCTTCTTGCCTGCTGCAGGGACCCCTTCACCCTTCACTGCTGTGTGAACAAGCCCTGCTGGCCTTTCAGCGGATGAGAGCCTCCGAGAGGAAGGCTCCAACCACTGCAGCCATCCCCGCTGAAGCCCCACACATGTAAGGGAGGCCACCCTAGGTCATCCAGCCCCAGGATAGCCAGTCCCACCCAGAAGAACTACCCAATCAATGCACAGAATCATGAGGAAAAATCAGTGTTATTTTAAGCCACTAGGTTTTGGGGATGGTTTGTTACACAGCAAAAGCTAATTGATACAGGAAGGTGAACTCCTTCCTGAGAGGCAATAATCTTTTTCAGGGCAGAGACCGCATTATTTCAGTGATTTCCAAACAGTAAGTCATAGTCTACTGGTGAGTCCCAGTTTTTTCTGGGTTGTGATCAAATAAGAAAAATTAAGGCACCCTGACTGGTATAGCTCAATGGATTGAGCACAGGCCTTCAAACAAAAGGGTCACTGGTTCAATTGCCAGTCAGGGCACATGCCTGGGATGCAGGCCAGGTCCCCAGTAGGAAGAGCATAAAAAGGCAACCTCACATTGATGTTTCTCTCCCTCTCTCCCTTCCCTTTTCTAAAACTAAATAAATTCTTTAAAAAAAGAAAAGAGAAAGGAAAATCAGGGCAATGTAACAGATATAGTTATACTACTTTCAGGTTGCCATGATCCTCTCTTTGGAAGGACTGTTCTATATTCTGAGGTCAGGGCCATCCTCCTTTTTTTGTGTTAAAACATCCTTTTATAAGATGATGATTCACGGCAGGTTAATGTCTTTCCATGGGCACAATAAAAAGCTGATAACCCTGGGTGGCAACAATCCACATTTTTATGGAAGTTAACTGGTCCATAAACAAATGCCAAGGAGCCACTGCGTGAGCAACTTTACCTGCAGCAACACCTAGGAGGTGCCTGATGCCCACATGAGGAATGAATAAACCCTGACTTAACAGACAACAGAGCTGAAACCCAGAGACCACGTGAGAGTTAACAGCCCAGCCTGGACCTGAATGTGGATCTCCCGACGTGCCCGCTCCAGGGTTCCCTGTGTCACTTTACCATCTGACACAGGCGGGTGTCCCTGGACACCAGAATTCAGGACATCAAATTCTCTGCCATTTAAAGAGAATTTCTGTCTTTAACAGAAGCTTATAACACTGACAGCTCTTAAATTAAAATTGACTAATTACGTGAAGAACAGTGGAGATGAACCTCTGCTGCCTCTCAGAGGAAGGAGCACCAGACTGGGGATCTGCCATCCCACACTCTGGCCCTTGTCATCCCAGCCTGTCCCCGGGAGATGCAGCCAGGCCAGGGACACCGAATTATGGAATGTCTGGTCTATGCCAAAAACTATCCTGGGAGTGACACACATTCTATTATAGCTCCCCTCTGAGGTAACTGTTACTATTCTCAATTGGGAAAAGGAGATCTGCTTATGGATGGGAGTGGAATTTGAACCCAGAGCCTGGGCTTTTCCATTGCTTCAGGCTCTGCCTCTGTTTCCTAACAATTAGATTGGGCCAATGTTTCTTAAGGTGCAGTCAAGGGTCTGTCCTTATCAGAATTACCTGCGGTGTTTGCAACACCCAGCATCTACTGAGCCCTCAGTACATGCCCTTAGATGTTCTTCTAAGTGTGAAAATTCATTCAATTTTCACTGCCATTTTCCTGATGGAAGTGTGCTATTCATATCCCCATTTTATAGATGAGGAAACTGAGGTACTGAAATGCACCAAGAAACCTACTCAAGGTCACACAGCTAGCAGGAGAGAGAACACAGCTTTGTGCTGCCAGTGCACAAGTTCCTGGGCCCCACTTCCGACACAGATTCAGAATCTCTGGGGGCCAGGCCCAGGAGTCTGCACTGACAACAAGCTCCCCCGGTCCTTTGGTGCACAAGGAGGTCCCTAGGATCACAGGTTCCTAGGGACCAAAGCCTCACCTCTGACTTCCCTGCACTGTGGACTGTCAGGACCTTTGAGGATAAAATCCAGTTCAGCAGGTCCCAGGCCCACTTGTCTTTGTCTTCGGAGGACTGGAGGAGTTCTTTCAGGTTGGGTAACTTGCTGGCATCTGCAAGCTGAAGTGAGGAAAACCTCTATTAGCAAGGATCCTAGACAAAATGAGAAGCAGGGGCCCTCTAGTGGTACAGCAGACAACCTGCACCACTTTTGTGTCAGGAATTTCCTAAGAGGAGGAAAACGCACAGGTCTACCATAGCCTTTCCAAGTAACACCCAGCCCCCAAAGCTCCAAACACTGAAAGGTTGTTTTGTAACTCCTTCAGTACAAAACCTGCCCTGAGCTGACGTGAGGTTCATTTAATCTTTACTTATCCCATTTCATGTTATATTTTGCTGCAGGAACATTAATTCTGATTATGGGATGCAACCTCACTGGAAGTGTTAGCAAATACATGATATATACACATGGGTGGGTCAAGGGCCCGCAAAGTATGAGAAAATAAGCTTTGGCTAACCTCCTGCCAGCCTGTCCCCTTGAAGGCCAGAGAAAGGTAGTATGACGACTACATGCGAGGACTGTCCAGACTAAGTCCAGTCATTGCTGATGTAAAGAGAACGGTTTGTGCCACAACCATGTGACCTGGCAGCCAAGGAGAGTGGACTGGAATGCACGTGTGTGAACAATGACAACTTCATTGTACTGGTCAGTGGGGGTGGTAGACGTCAATGAGTGAGCATGAGTACTGTGTGGCCATTGAATTCAAAATGACTAAGCAGGCAGAGCAACAAATCTACATCAAATTTTGCATTAAGCTTGAACATTCCTCTGCAGAGACTATTTGGATGATTCAGAAGGCCACAGCTAGGGGCAGCTGGTGATTGGCAGCTTCATCACGACGATACACCCTCTCATGCATCACGTCTACTGCAGTTTTTTTGATGAAACATCAAATTACTCAGGTGATTCAATCCCCTTCAGCCCAGATTTGGTGCCCTGTGACTTCTGGCTTTTCCCAAAACTAAAATCACCTTTGAAAGGAAGAAATATCAGACCATCGATGAGGTTCAGGAAAATACGACAGCACAGCTGATGGTGACTGGAACTGTGTGAAGTCCCAAGGTGCCTGCCTACTTTGAAGGGGGCTAAGGCATCACTGGCCTATATACAATGATTCTTATATCTTATAGCTTCAAGAAATATTTCTGTTTTCCATAGTGCATAAAAATGACCCAGAGTGGCAGGCTGCGCCTACACTGGGAGGAACTACGAGCGGGGACTCCAGGGTGTGGGGTTTCCCTGAGTGTAGTGACTTTCTGTGCGGGCCCCGACAGCTGTGTACACGGCACTCTCGTGAGAGAGACCAGCCTCTGCAAACATGGGGCCTCATGGGGCCAGAGAAGCTCCTACACCCAGCCGACATGAATCCCTTCTCCTCCCACGAGCTGTCACCCTTGGGGGCAGGCTGGACCTCTGTGTGGCCTGCTGCAAGGACTTCCACAGAAACAGAACACCCTGCTGAAAGCTGTGACCTGTCCTAGGGCCTCCTGATTCGGGCTGGTGCCCGTGTGGCCCTTGGAAGATGTCAGTTTAGTTGTGCCTTTACACCACATTGCTACCTTTGGAAAATCTGTCAGAAGCTGAATTCCAAACACAGTTGTCAGAAGCTGAATTCCAAAACACAGTCGGGGCCGGGTTTTTCGATGAGGGACTAGGCATACGCACTAACATAGCTACAAAGTAACTAGCTTTTACTCAGAAATCATGACCAGAAGCCAGCTCTCTCTAGAGTGGCATTTAAAAACACCACTGCAGACTGGAGCCATCTGTGAACATGCCTTGGGTTGTACCACCTCCAAACCTTGTTCACTCTGGACGCCCTTGTAACACCCTGGATGCCTTTCCCCCACTTCTGCCAACACAGGCACCTTCTCTGTAAACCCCGAAGGCACTCAGCCCCTGCACTCTCTCCCCAGTACAGCCAGGATTCCCAGAGGCCAGGGACAGTCTTGCATTTTTCTAATTCTCCTCTTTCCTGGATGCGGGGAGGGGGAAAGTGACTTGTCTCAGTTAATCCAGCTCCTTAAGCAAAGCACTGGACCTGGTGGAGCCTCAATCTCCTCTCGAACATGGGAAGCCCACTATCTCCACGTCAGGGTGTCGGGAAGATTAAAGAAAGTAACAGAATCCCAGCGCCTGGTCTCTACATGTCCATTTCTTTTCCCTTATTTATATTTCTCACTGACAACACTCCCACATGCTTTCACTGCAGATGTAGTTGGTCATTCATGGGTATCAGTGGTTTTTCCCAGTGTTTTACACCACGGATGCTGACCTTGGGGGTTTTACTTTTAAACTCTGTAGTTGAAAACTGAAAACATTTCAGGGCTGCTTTATTCCTGTCTCTGTTCCAAAGAGTCAATCAACAGCTCAGACTCCTGATAAAACTATCTGTACATTCCTTGTGGAACAAGAGTTTAAAAAAACACCACCACGGGGCGGGGGGGGGGGGGTGTACAAATGCTCCATGAGTGTTGGTGCTGCAAGTGGACAGTCAGAAACGTCAATCATTGTGACTTAAACCTTCACTCTCATAACAAAGATGAATACAAACTACTAAGGAGACCTAGTGGGACTTGTGCCGGGTAGAGGCTGGGGGACAAGGGGGAGGTCAGGAAAGGCTTTGCCGTGCGACCCGGTTTGATACTCGAAGACGGGGAAGCACGGGAGTGCGCTGTGTGGTTGGGGCAGCTTATAGTGAAGGCTGTCCTCCCGGGCAGGCGGGGTCCAAGCCTGGGCTCTCATACCCGCTTCTAGCTCTGTGACCGGAGTGAGTTGTTTTGACTTTCTGTGTCTTGGTTTCCTCAAATACATAATGGGATAACAGGGGTAGCCACTTCACAGGATCTCCGAGCAGGTTAATCAAGTTAAGCAAGCCCAGTGCTTACAGCCACAGGAAGGCATGAAGTAGGCACTCCAGTGTTAGTGGGACTGCCGTGGGTGTTGTCAGCACTGACTGCAGGTGGTTGGGTGTCACTGGAGCCCAGAGTGTGGGGGAGGGGTCGCTAGGAGGAACAGTAGTGAGAAGGCAATGAGATCAGCCTGGTAAGGCCTTGGATTCCCCCCTTGGGGTCTCTGAGCTTTGTTCTGTGCAATACAGAGCCACTGAGGTACCTGAAGATGTGTTCCAAATGGTGCACCCTCAGGTCGCCACCCAGATGGCCTGCTGTCTGCCCAGTCCAAAGGACATCCTGGGACGTCCCCTGCCTGCTTTTCTACTCCTGGCCCACACTTGCTATCCCAAAGCCAGAGCTGAATCTTCTCTCCCACTGTTACCGTCCCCACCACTGTTCTCAAGTCCCACCTGCGAGCCACAGCCCTTGCCAACAGTCCAGGCCTGGGCACAGGAAGCCCCACAACATGACAGTCAGCTAAGCCAGGTCCTTTCAGGAGCTCCATCTGGGGAAGTGGCAGAGACTGCCCCCAGCTCCGAGCTTGACCCAGGCCTCACTTGAGCTCCCTTGGGGATGGCCCTCTTCCAGGGCTCAGGCCCTCCCACTGCCACCCACCCGCCCACCGGCCACCTGGGTATGCCCTGCAGGCTGCCCTCTCTGCTCCCCACTCTTTAACTCCTCGACGGTGCTTCCGTAGGTCCTACTTCACTTTTCAGGCTACTCTGAAAAATAAATCTGCTTCAACAAGTTAACAGGACTCTTCTTAGAACCAAAACCTGTCTGCAGGGCTTTTTGGAGACCAAGCACGCAAGCAGGGCTGTCTGATAAAATACAGTTGTCTAGTTAAATTTGAGTTTCAAATAAATAACAAGACAAAACTGTTAGTATAAGTATAACCCATGCAATAATTGGGTTATACTTAATAATTGGGGCATACTTACATTTTAAAAATTACTTGTTGTTTCTCTGAAATTCAAATTTAAACAGGTGGCCTACATTTTTCTTTGCTAAATGTAGCCACCCTGTCCTTCACAAGGCCCTCAGGAATCTGCTCTGGCCTCTCTGCCTAACAGCACCCCCTGCGACACTGTTCTCACCTGCTCCCAGCATGCCAGTCCTCAAGTGCCCTCTGTCTAAAGTCACCTGCCCTGCTCCTGCCCGCCCACGCCTTCTGGGCTCCCCGGTGCCCCATGCAGAGTCCGAGGTTGGCACTGACTCTCTGTGGCCGCCCCAACTCTGGCGGGAACAAAGGCTTCCTGAGGGCCAGCCCCACCTGATGAATCCTGCAGCCCCTACAGCCGGCCTAGAGCCTGGCACGGAGATCAGATCAAGACAGCGAAAGCTACCATTTATTGAGGCCTTATCACGTGCCAGGTGCTGGGCTGAGTGCTACGCACGCCTCAGCCATTGTATCCGCATAACCACCATTGGGAAGGGGAGGAAACTGAGTCTTGGAGAGGCTTGGGGCACCTTGCCTAGGATCCTGCAGCTCCTCAGTAGCAGGACCATGAAGCCAGACAGCCTGACTCTGAGGTCCGATCTCTGTGACTCTCTCCTATCAATGGAGACACTTATAATGGACTAAATATCTTAGCCCAAGGGAGCAACTCCAGCAGGACTTGAACAGGCTCCTTGGGAAACTAATCAGGAAGGTTTCTGGTGTCTCCCCACTCCACCCCCAAATAATACAACCAAGACAGCTACCAGCTGTGCTGAGGCCCTGTAGGAAGTAGGGAGAAAGACTCATGTCATGTGCAATAGAAGCGGGGCGAGGAGACAAGTGTTACAACCTGTTGTTCGCGGTGGTGGAAGGTTATTGAACTGGACTGAGGAGAACACAAGTTCAGGAGGGCAGGCATTTCTGGGGGGATGAGGGAGAAGGCAGAGGGAAGGGTTTATGGAGCAGGCAGGATGAGAATGGGCCCTGGAGGATTTTGAGACAGAACATTCCCAGAGGGAAGGAGCTTAGCAGAGAGGCAGTTAAGTGAACAGAGCCTGTCCCAAGACGTGGTCCCAGGCTCAAATGCCCCCAGAGCCAGAGAGGTGATGAATATGAGTAAGGGGGGACTCAAGGAAAGAGTGGTGAGGGCTGTTGAACAGAGGCCCCTGGGCTAGCAAAGGGCCCAGCCCCCAGCCCCCAGGTCCAGCTGGTTTCTACCCAGGAGTGATCCTTACCCAGGTGGCTGAGCCTCAGAAACCAGCCCGGACTGGTGTGGCTCTGTGGGCTGGGTGTCCAGTTCCCAGTCAGGACACAAGCCTGGGTTGTGGGCCAGGTCCCCGGTTGGGCGTGCACAGCAGCCAATCCATGTTTCTCTCCCTCTCTTTCTCCCTCTCTTCCCCTCTCTCTAAAAATAAATAAAGTGGTTTTTTTTTAACTATTTTTAAATTTTTTATTTATTTATTTTTAGAGAGAGAGGGGAGGGAGATAGAGAGAGAGAGAAACATCAATGTGTGGTTGCTGGGGGTTATGGCCTGCAACCCAGGAATGTACCCTGGCTGGGAATTGAACCTGCGACACTTCAGTTCACAGCCTGCGCTCAATCCACTGAGCTACGCCAGCCAGGGTCCATAAATAAAGTGTTTTTTAAAAAATAAGTACATAAAAAGAAATCTGCACCCTGGCTGTATAGCTCAGTGGACTGAGTGCTGGCCTGTGAATCAGAAAGTTGCTGGTTCAATTCCCAGTCAGGGCACCTGCCTGGGGTGCAGGCCAGGTCCCCAGCTGGGGCATGAAAGAGGCAACCACACACTGATGTTTCTCTTCCTCTTTCTCCCTCCCTTCCCCTGTCTCGGAAAATAAATAAAATCTTTTTTTAGCTTTTATTTCTTAATTTCCCAATTTCTAAAAGGTTAGAGGACAAACAAAACCTGTCATCCCGCAGAACACACTTTTGCAGCCTCTGCTCTGGGAGAACGAACAAGGAAGATTCCGTGGGAGAAGAGGCTCAGGGAGCCGGGGCAAGGCCTGAATGGTGGGCAGTGCCAGGCAGCCGTGGGGTTGGAGAAAGGAAGCCTCTCAAAAGCGAGGTGGTCTGGGTGACTGACCACTGGGTGACAGAGGCCAAGGGCAGGAACCAGCAGGGAAGAGCAGAGAAGAGAGAGGACTAATGGCGCTGGAAGGAGACGACCTCCCTGCTTTGGGTCGGGCAGCAGACAGCCCAGTGGACACTTAGCAACCACCGGGGCCACATTCTCCTGGGGAGATGGCCCAGGAATCTGCTTACAGAAGTTGCCCCAGGTGCTTCCTGTCTCCAGGAGAAGGTGGGTACATGGAGGTTTAGACATTAAGCAATGTTGGCCTAGAAGGACTGGCAACAGGAAAGACAGAGCATCTGAAAAAAATCCTTATCTAGAAAGATGCCAGAGGTGGTAATGATTAGATGTGGGTGGAGTTGCTGGAAGGAAATGAACCAAAGGTACAGCCAAGGTCACCAGCCTCAGGACCAAAGTGACACCTACAACAGGGGGTGGGAGAGGTGGGTGGAGCTGGCAGGCTGCCAAGAGGAGGCTGGAAAGGTAAACACTGCAGTTACATCCAGGTGCGCCTGGCTTTGCACAAACCCTTGGGTTTGTGGGTGAAAATCACTGAAACAGACCGGGGGTGAGAGTCTACTTTCCTCGAGAACTCTTCACGAAAGGAGTCATCACCGGGCCCTTTAATGGAGTGGTCCTCCGCCCTGGCTTCACACCAGCAACACCTGGCAGCTCGAGGGTGGTCCACCACCAACACACACCCGCTTAGCTGACGGTGACAGAGAATCTAACGAGATTAAATGAGTTCCACATAGAAACAGCTCAGAACAGTGCCCAGCAAGTAGTAGGGGCTTTTAGTATCTTATAAGTGTCAGGTACTGTACTATTATTGTTAATCAAACATCCCTTTTTACTGCTCTGCAATCAGCCGAGGGAAGGCCTGCATTTCTGGGGTGGGTGGGAAGGGAGGAGGTGGTTTCTACCTGAAAGATGGATCCCACCCCTGGATCCGCCGCATCACCACCCCACTGGCCAAGGAATCCTCCCAGCCACACACCCACCGCCAGTCACATCCCTCGTATCGAGGTCCGTGTCCACATCTTTCCATATCTGCACACCCGCCCTGCGCCCAGGTACCGTCTCTGAGGGCAGGGAAATGAAAGGCAGTCTGTGAGACTGAGAACTTCAACTTGAGCTATCAGGTCTGTACCTAAATGGACACTTGCTGACTGGACTGAATCTCATTGTTATCACTTCCTCAATTAATAGGAAAATTTTTTAACTACATATTTTCTGCTAATAAACAAAAAAGTCCCAATGCCCAGGCTCTACCGCAGAGCAATTAAACCAGAATCTCTAAGGGTGGCGCCCAAACAGCAGTCGTTTCTAAAGCTTTCCAGGCGACCCAGCGGGAACCAAGGCTGAGAGCCTTGTAAAGGATGATCTCCAGTAAATGTAAATATTCAATTTCCAATCTGGGAATGAGCATCAAAAGCCTCCCTCAGAAAG
The DNA here is from genome assembly GCF_004126475.2 of Phyllostomus discolor. Taxonomy (NCBI): domain Eukaryota; kingdom Metazoa; phylum Chordata; class Mammalia; order Chiroptera; family Phyllostomidae; genus Phyllostomus; species Phyllostomus discolor. The sequence goes on from NC_040903.2 coordinate 174,574,715, forward strand.
TTCTGTTAGCCTTTGGGCCAGCAATTTCACCCTCCAGAGTTTACCTCAGGAAAATAACAATGATTAATGTGGAAGGACGTTTATCACAGTATCATTTATGTGTAAGAGCAAATTTATAATATTGCAAAGGAACCGTGCGTGGGAAGGACTCCTAACCGCTGAGGCGGGGGGAGGCACAGAGTACGCACAGAGGTTTCAGCTGTGTCTGAAAGGACGAGGAAGCGTGTGCCTGGACAACGTGGGGGATGGCGTGGGCAGCAAAGGCCTGCCCCGGGGTTAGGACAGGGAGGAACCTACTGGTGTTTTTAGCCCAGATGCAGGGATCCAGCTTGTCCAGAGAGTGCCAGCCAGAGACCAGGACCAGGAGGGCAACCACAGCAGTTCAGGCCCCCAAATGGTAGATGGGAGCAGGGCAGGCTAGGTGAGACGCTTCTCAGACGCGTTGGAAGCGCAGACCCTACCCTGGCTGGTGTGGCTCCATCCCACTCAGGGCACAGGCCTGGGCTGTGGGCCAGGTCCCCAGTCAGGGGCCTGAGAGACTCAGCCCATCCAACTGATCGATGTTTCTCTCACAGACTGATGTTTCTCTCCCTCTCTTTCTCCCCCCCTTCCCCTCTCTCTACAAAAATTAAAAATAAAAAATCTTTTTTGTAAAAGTGCAGATCCTGAGTAGGTAGGTCTGGGGATGGGGCGGGGGAACCTGACATCCTGCGTTTCTAACAAGTTCCTAGATGCTGCCGCTGCTACTGGTCCTCAACCCCACCTTGAGTGGCAAGGGCCTGGAATTAATACAAAGAAACCATTCCCACCCACCTCCCACCCCAGAAAAGGTTCTCAGGCTAATGGAGAATCAGGGAATGGGTTTCCTAGGGGGAAAGCAAAGCAAACCTGAAGTCTAAAGTCAGGGCTACAGGACATCGAATGCTACAGATCCTCTGCCCTAATAAGGCCAACCGTTGTCTCAAGGAACAAGATCAGAAACCCTCGGCCTGGGCAATCACACATACCCAATTTGGTTCCCCGAATACCTGATAAGCACCTTCCAGGCCAGGCACTGGGAATACAAAGACCTTCCAGTGTAAAATTTAAGTGCTGACTCGGAATAAAAATATCCTCAGAACAAGGCACCTGGGAGATGATTTGGGACTTTGGGGAGTGTGAGAGAACAGGTCAGAGCCGTAAAGCCAGGAGTTTGTTTCAGCAGGGGGCATTCTCAGGAAAGCAGTAATCAACAAAGTAATTCAAGCCAGGGCTCTAATTTTTGGAAACTGCAACATAAGTATGATAGGTGTGTAATGACATCCTGCAGTATGGAGAAAATTAATTAGAAAGGGCTGAAAATGATAAACTGTTACATATTACTTTCAATTGCTTTTAGCTAAACAAATGCAAATGAGACTTTTTTTTAACAGCTCCATGCCTTCTTCAGGTAACCACAAAATGATGCAGAAGAACAAATCCAGACCCCATTCCCCTTTCTTTCAAAGTTAACCACTGAATCAGATCCAGGCCCAGATGCCAAAGTCTCCACATTTTTTCCTGTAACTCATGTAACTTGTGTCAAAATGAAACCTGAAGTGTGTTTATCTCATTCTAAGCACGTGAGCACGCTCCCAGAGGTTGTACCAGATTGTGCCTGGAGAGTGGCCTTCGCCTGGGTAGCTGTCATTAGAGCCATGCCTACAGACAACCCAGAACCTCTATGGCCCAGGCTGGGTTCCCTCATATGGCGACAGAACAAGCTAGCAAGAATCTGTGTTTCTCCAGAGGCCCTTGAAAGAAAGGGTGTGCTATAGAACCAGCACAATGAACCCCATGAGGGCGACAGGCTGTCCCTCTAGAGAAGGTGGCTCTTTGGGGCTACCTGCTGCTCTCTGAGGAATTATAGATACAGGAGGACTGGTGTGCCCCCAACTGAGAGCACTGATACCTACAGGGAGGGATGTGGGGTAGTGTGAGCTCTGTCAAGGGCACTTTCATTACTCGGTTGGTATCATATAAATTTTTTATAACAAAAATATATTCAAACATTACTTGCATAACTAAAAATAATTCTTTAAAAGCATAAACAAAGCAAACCATTCCAAAGCTCCCTTTGCATTTATCCCCTATATCAAACACACCTGCCTAATTCTTCTGGCAGGAGGAGAGGCATGGAGCATCCAGTCCGCTTGGATGTTTACAGTAAAAATGAATGAAGTGCACAGTGGGGCACCATCTCTGAGGAATACGGTCCCTCTGACTCCAGTCTCTCCTGGACAGATCCCTCTCTTACCCCGCCACCATGGGGGTCTTTCAGAAGTACATCCTGGATCTCACCAATGCTACCCTCTGACCAACGACACAATCTACACACCTCGGCAGGACATGACAAGCCCTGTACGCTCCGGCTGGCCTCCTTTTCCTGCTCTCCATAAGAGCCACACTAGAATACAGACTTGTTCTTCTCAGTGAGCTCCTGGAGTCTGCCCGTCCTTGCTGCTCCTCCTAGCATGTCCCTGGTTAGTATCCCCTCACCCCAGCTCAGTGCCAAGGGCTGGGGTCCCTGCTCTGGGCTTCTCCATTGTATATACAGGCATACTTCATTTTATTGCACTTCACAGACACTGCATCTTTTACAAATTGACCAGCAAAAAGATTACAACTACTTTATTTCAGCACTCTGGAACCGAACCTGCAATATCTCTGCGGTACACCTGTACAGGTATTACACCACAGTACAGCTGAGCACATTGTTAACCTTGCCACGGGTCTTTCTGTATCCTCAGCACCTGGCCCTCAGCAATGCTCCATTAACATCTATTGACAAAAAGGTAGGGTCGTCCCCAAAGCCCCAATACCACAAGCTCACAAAACTGAACACCTGAATTTACAGAACAAGTTGTAGGGAAAGTCAGTTGGTTTGTCTTTCTCTGACCTCCCACTCCCTGTACCCTGAAACACCTGTGCATGCTGGTCTAGGCCTGAGGTACCCTCCACACATCCCTAGCCTGGGCTGCAGTGGACCAGGTGGGGGCCAGGCCACTGGGCCTTTGTCCTTTGACCTCCTGGAAGTAAAACCAAGGAGGGAAACCAACACTGACCACCTCATCAGAGATCATTCTAAACATCTCCTTTAATCTGTTCATGTGGTTCATAACACTGATTGATTTTCAAAGGTTGAACTCATTTTGCATTTCTGGGATAAACCCAACCTGTCAATGAGGAATTACTCTTTTTATACATTGATTCAGGGTTCTAATATTTTACAGAGGACCTCCACATTTACATTCATGAGTGGCATTGGCCTGTAATTTTCTTATATCATCCTTATCAAATTTAGGTTATACTAACCACTTTTCAGTATTGTGAAAGAATTTATGTCCGGCTGAAGTTATTCCCTCAGTGACTGTTAGAGCTCACCAAAGAAACCAGCTAGGCCTGGAGTTTTCTTTGAGTAAATTACTAATTCAATGTCTTTAATGATTATAGAATACTTCCATTTTCTATTTCTTATAGAATCGATTTTGGAAAATAATATTTTGCTAGGTAATGCCAAACATTTGGATTACAAAGATAACTGATACCTGGAATGCTAAACCTGAAGTGAACGCTGCAAGAAATTAAGTGCTTTGTGAATCATTGCAGAAATAACAGCTCACAGGTGTACTGTATGTTATAATTTATAACAGCACTGCCCATATATTACCTCATTTGAAGATCAAGGTGTAAGTGGGGCTTTGGTTATTTTTGGTGTCTTGAGTATTTGCAAAGGGTTGTTAACTTCCTATTTGGTGAGTCAGCTGATTCAGATCAACACCCTGCTGCTGGCCACACTGGGAAATCTTGTGGAGGCTTCTGTAGCTATTTAATTCCCCACTTCACTCTTGGAAGTCACTTGTCATTAACAAGAGGAAGCAGCCACAAAGTGCCTTGGTAGTTTGACATTAAGGCGTGAGTGTGTGTGTGTGTGTGTGTGTGTGTGTGGTGGTGGTGGTGGCAGGTGTTCTTAGCTCAGGGAAACCTTTCCCAAGGCCAGGTTGGGGGCTGGCATGGTTACTAACACGGGTTCCACAGGACACGTGGCATGGGAAGCAGTGGACAGCTCCGAGGAAGGAAAACACACTCACCAGGGCCTCAAAGTCCTTGCAGTCATGGCGGGTATAGGATGCGGGAAAAGGCCGCAGCGCGGAGTCCCGCTTGTAGCTCTGCAGGGCCGAAGTGAACAGACTGCACCGCAGATCGGCGGCCAGCGAGTCGCGGGCCACCGCCTCCCTGACGGCCGCCCTGCCTGCCGGCTGCATCCTGGGTCGCGGCGAGTTGCCGGGGTGGGGAGGGGCTGGGGGGTTGGGGTGACGCAGCGGTTCCAGAGCGAGCGGGAGCCTGCGGTCAGCGCGGGGCTGGGACCGGGGACAAAGGGCCAGAGGGGACAGGGCCTAGGGTGGAGCTAGGCAGAGGGATAAGATGACCCGAGTGAGAACGTGCTGACGAGTGTCTTCTACGTGGGTCTCGGCCCGGGCGCTCGCTGCCCGGGGAGACGGACCGGTGGAGGAGAGGGACAGGACAGGGAGCTCGGGTCAGCACGACGTGGGGCTGAGAGGTGGACTGGGAATAACGGGGCCGGAGCAGCGGGGCGGGGGTCCCAGGCCTGGGGGAGGGGCTATGACAGGGGATGAGACGACAGCGGCAGGGACGTGCTGAAACGTGTCCTCTGGAGGGGCCTGGGGCTGGGGGCACACCCAGGGGGGACCGTGGGCAGAACCCCCTCCCCGCGCGGCCCGAGGCTGCTGCGCCACCGGTGCCTTCCTGTCCCGCCTCCGGCCGGGCGCCGCCAAAGCCCCGGCGCTCGCCCGGCTGTCCTCGGCGCCGCCGGAGTTCGCCAGCTGTGCAGGTCCCCTCACCGTGCCCGGCCCGCGGGAGGGACTCCGCGTCCCGCGCGCACACCGGCCTACCTCCCCTCTACGCGCCGCGCTCCCGAGGCTGCTCCGCGCTCCTCCCAGCCCGGCGAGACCCCACCCCTTCCCGCGGCCGTTCCCCGCCCCGCGCAGGGTGTGCCCGCCCTTCGCGACCGGAATGGCTCCCTGCTGCTCGGTGTGCGGTACTAGCGGAGTGCTCCACGCTGCTGCGTTTGGTTCTCACAGAAGCCCAGAGTAGAAGCTGACCCAGGCGCCCTTTTGATCCGCCCTTGGACTTGCCTTTGTCCCAGTTCCGCGGACTGTGATTAATCTCACCTGGCGAATCGCTACTACCTACTACCTCCCTCTTAAATAATTTCCTAAACTTGCTGCGCAGACATTCACCACTCAGGGAAACTGAGTCTCAGGGCGCTGCAGTGCTTGCCCAGGGTCCCACATCAGGTTAATCTGGTAGTCACACCCAGATCTGAAAACCAAAAGACCTTCCCTCTGCCTTTCACCCTCCAGAATTCTCTTCATTGCTTAAGTTTATGGCCTCTCATGCCAAGATCCTCCTTGGGGGCCCTCTCTGAAAGGGAGCCCGGGGGAGCTGACCTAACTGCAGGAGGCGAGGGCCTAGACTCCCATCCCCTCTTCCAACTCACAACCCCATTAGAGAGAAAACCCCAAAGTTTGCTCTGGTGGTCACACGGAAATTTAAGCCCAGGATCTCCCTAATATCTCGACCAAGAAGCCCCTCAATCCCTGCCCACACTGGCACACCGCATCATCTTCAAAGGGAAGAACTTCCCCTCCTTCTGTATCCAGGCTGAGCTGGGCCCAGGGCTCAGAGGAAAGGTGGTCTATACCATTGGATTGTATGACCTTGGAGGAAGAGCAACGCTTGACCCCTGACACCACAAGGCTTCCCAGGCCAGGCAGCGAGTGCTGGCTGCTCCCAGGAGTCCAAGTCAGACCTCTGGTTTCTCTGAGGCCTGGACTGGTCCAGAAAAAGTGTCCCATTGTACCCAAAGTCCTGGGGTCCTCATGGCACCCAGGAACTTGAACATGGCTGCTGAAGGTCAGGCCTGGAAAGGCAGAGCCTACAGCAGCGAGGCAGGAGGCCTGGGAACCCTCCCTCGTTTCACCTCATCTTCTCCATGGGCCCTCATTCCTGGCCTCAAGGGTTGTTTGTTGGATGCATAGTGAAAGTTGCTTCCCTGAAGCACACAGACAATAGCATGTTAGTGATGGGGCACTGGGTGCAGGGTGTGCATGAACTCGGTGCTAGCTTCACAACTTTCCCATAAATCTAAAACTTTTCCAAAACACAAAATCTATTTTAACTACATTATGGCCAAGTTGAGGTTAGGCTATAAATGCTGGGATTTATATATTATAAATTTATAATCTATGAATATAATCTTCCACATTGTTAAAGAGGAAACCACAGGCCCAACAGGGCATCACTTGTGCTAAAATCCTATGATGCCATCCCTAGATTTAACATCTTACCTAACTGCAGTTTCAACCTCTCCCAAAAGTGGATGTCCTTATTTTTAAAATTGTTAAATATTGTATTTATTTTTCAACGGGAGAGGAAAGGAGGGAGAAGGAGAGGGGGTGAAACATTGACGTGAGAGAGAAACATCAATTGGCTGCCTTCTGTACACACATGGACCAGGAATTGAACCCGCATCCTAGGCACGTGTCCTGACCAGGAACCAAGCCTGCAATCTGTCAGTTTGCAGGATGACGCCCAGCCAACCGAGCCACGCTGGCCAGGGCTAATGCTGTTTTAATTGTTAGTGATTTTTTTAGAGAGAAGAGAGAGAGAGAGGTAGAAGGCAAACATCAACTTGTTGTTCCACTTATTTATGCCTTCATTGGTTGATTCTTGTGTGTGCCCTGACTGGAGATCACACAACCTTTGTATATGGGGACGATGCTCTAACCAATTGTTTAATTTTGGGCCAGGGCCCCAAAGTGGAATTTTAAACGAATCAGTCTGGAATTTCCTGATCCACATCACTGAGGTAATCTACCTGTTAAGACCCTCTGCCTCCCCCTAAGGAAGGTGTCCCTGCCTGGAACAATCCACTCTCAACTTTGTCGTCCTGCCTTCTTTCTGCCTATAAAAACCTTCTATTTTGTACACCCCTTGGGAGCACCCTTCTAGTTAGTTGCTAGAGGGTATGTTTTTGATTCATGCATCACTTAACAAACCCAATTAGATCTTAAAATTTACTCAGTTGAATTTTGTCTTTTAACAACATTAATTGATGAAAAGGGGAAATTCATGATGCTCTCAATACCTACCTATGCTATTAGAAAAACATATATCTATACATCAAAGCAAACTAGGACTAGACTTGGGGTGGCGAACACACAGTACAATATTCACATGGTGTATTATAGAACTGTACACCTGAAACCTGTATAATCTTATGAACCAGTGTTACCACAATGAATTCATTTTTTAAAAAAGGAAACTAGGAATAAAATGGGACTAGCTTAATCAAGAGTGTCTACCAAAACCCTGTTGAGACCCAGTACAAAATAAAGATATAGAACCTTTGTTCAAGAATTATTAAGAATTTTAGCCCTGGCTGGCGTAGCTCAGTGGATTGAGTGCAGGCTGCGAACCAAAGTGTCGCAGGTTCGATTCCCAGTCAGGGTACATGCCTGGGTTGCAGGCCATAACCCCCAGCAACCCCACATTGATGTTTCTCTCCCTCTCTCCCTCTCTCTCTCTCTCTCTCTCCCTCCCTTCCCTCTCTAAAAATAAATAAATAAAATCTTTAAAAAAAAAAGAATTTCATGAAGAGTCATAGCGGAGCTGAAGCCCAACGAGCACAGGACCCAGTGCAACTGGGTGTGCGACCTTTTTGCACCTGGAGAGGTCTGATGACACAGCTGCAAAGACTCTTTGCCCACATAGCCCACCTGTCTCCAGCAAACTTACCGTGGCAATCCTTTCTTGCCTTTCTTTTTCCCCCTTCCATCCTTCCTCAGAGAATTTAACAGAAGAGCCACTCTAGTAGTTAGGATTCTGCAGAGAAACAGACCAGGCTGGAGAAGGAACAGAACCAATAGGTTATATACAGATATATAGGGAGACTCATCATACAACTCTGGAGGCTGAAAGGTCAGTCCCATGATCTCCTGTCTTCAAACTGGAGGCCCAGGAAAGCTGGTGGCACCGTTCTAGCCAAACCTGAGAACCAGGGGAGACAACGGCCTAAGTTTGGTTCCGAGGCCCCGAGGCTCAAGAGCCAGGGGTGCCAGGGTCCTTGGACAGAAGATGAAGGTCCCAGCTCACACAGAGAGTAAATTTACCCTTCCTCCACCTTTTCGTTCTAGCTGGACCCTCCAAGGATTAGATGATGCCCATTGCATTGGTGAGGGTGATGTCAATGCTACTGATTCAAGTGCTAATCTCTTCCAGAACCACTTTCACAAGCACACCCAGAAATAATGTTTCACCAGATCCTTGGGCATCTCTTAGTCCGTCAAGTTGACACATGTAATTAATCGTCACAGCCACCCTCATCTCTGAGTTTCATCCTCATAACTACCCCATGTGGAAGCAACTTGGTTCTCTCTTTACCGCTCTCAGACCCAGAGCAGCCTGCACTGCTTCTGTCCGGAACCGCAGGTTCAGTTTGCTTGTTTCTCCTTGAACAAAAAATCCTGCCCAGTGTCTCCTTCTTGGGTGGTTTTGTAACCGGAAAAGACACCGGCGTTCAGGCTGCCTGTCACTACCAAATCCAATAAGCAATGACAGTGACTGAATCTTTTATAGGCGCTTTATTCAGATGTCGGGCGATCCGAGAAGATGGCGGGTTCATACCCTAACAAACCATCTCCCTCTTTCTTTCCCAGCCAGATCTTTTATAAGGGGGTTGGGGGAGGGCAAACAAGGTGTCAGCGAAAGCCTTTGAAATTCAACAGTTGCCTCCAAGGGGGAAGGGTAGTCGCTTGCTTCTTCCTGGTACAGACGTCTCCAAGAGGTCACCTGTTTATTCTTAGGCGCCAAGATAGGCCTTATCTGTAGTTACTGAAACGAAAACTTAACATACATATTACTTGCTAGATTTATGACTATTTACCTTAAGCTAAATTTTCCCAAGTCTTAAGCCCCTATCAGTTTCCCTCCAAGGCTGGTAGCCAGGCCAAAAGGGTCTGTTTACACCCAGGGAAACGGCTGCAGGGAGTGGTGCAGGCCACAGGGTCAGAAGGGTGGGCCTGGACCGCCATCTGCACTGCCTTTCAGCCCTAGGAATTCTTCACATTGCCTTAAGATTTTGCTCTCAGATGTCTCAAGATTTTCCTTTGGGGTCCTCTGTAATGGGGTTGGGATGAAGGCTAGGGATGAGGGATACTTTGACCTATCTTCAGAAGAGAAAGGCCCAGAGTCCCACCTCTTCTCCCTCTTAAGAGAAAACCCAACAGTCCAGTCCATTGGTCAAGTGCAAAACCCAAGCCAGGACATTGCTGAGATTCCCTAGCTCTGCGCCATCCAATATGGTAGCTGCTGGAATGTACTGGGACTTGAAGGATCTAAGCCACAGCCCTATGCAGGAACAAAGAGAGTTTTACCAGCTAAACACCCGACCTTGAGATTCCCTATTATCAGAAGCAACTGAGACACAGCCACCAGCTGAACCCTCACTTCCCGTCCCCTCTCCCTCAAGCTTTTTCCCAGAGGCAAGGCCCGTAAATCTCCAGGACTTTCTGTCCCCAATCAGCCATCTCTGAGCACAGGACATTGTCTTGCAAACGCCTGTGCCCAGGACACCTGGGGCAGATCAGCAGGGTGACCCACCCTCCCCCAGGGGTCTGCTATACACCCTTAAAAACCGGCCGTCCTTTCCCTTGCTACTACAGTCTGCTGGGACCCAGCCCACCCGATCAGCACTGTCCCTCCTCGAATAAAAGCCCTTAACTGCACCTTTTTGCCACCTTGGCTACCTAACAGTAGCCACTAGCCATATTGGCTGTTCAAATTTGATTAGTTTAACTTAATTAAAAATTCGGTTCCTTAGATGCACTGCTCACAGTTCAAGCGCTCAATGGTCACATGAATTGGTGGCTGCCATTCTGGACAGCCACAGAACACAATAATCTCCATCACTGCTACCCTAGGCCACGAAGCTCCCAACATTCCACACCCAGGACTAGAATCACTGAACAACCTCACCTCCACGGAGGGGCGGGGGCGGGGGGGTGCTGGGCTGGGCCTGGCCACACAGGGGAGGTGGCTGCGTGAATGCCCGACTTAGGGTGAGCTGGGGAGGACTGCTTTCCTGCTTCCGTTTCACTGATCACCCTTCTCCTGCTTCACAAAATAAAGGTTCTCCTGTCATCCACCCAATACCTTTCCCAGATGCAGCGCTGGAGGATCTGAACTTGTTCAGGGAGGGCACCCAATCAATGTCAATTTAAAATATCTTCAGTGGGGATGAGGGGTATAAGGAGACTAAATGTTAATGAAAAAATACAATACCAATTATTTTAATAAATAAAATATCTTCAGGCATTTTGAGGAAGTGAATGAGTCTGGATAGCAAATTATTTTGTAATTTAAAAGATTTCTAACTTTTTTTCTTTCAACAGAATTTAAGGAGGATTTAATTCGTTGTCACCTGATCATTCACTGAATGAACTCCTTCCATCTATTGATTTATGGCAACAAGGGTGTTTAGGTTAGCCATAAAAATGAAAAAAATAGCATTGGGACTAAAACCCTGTCTCCTCTGGCAAAAAGTAATATGTATATATCTACTTAAGAAATGCAATTCCAATAAAAATGATACTTTCATATTTAATAATTATAAAAATGTGTGGTATATTTATAGTGGATTAATAAAGCATGTACCACAAATAATTGTAACAATAAGTCAGTCCAGAAGAAAATCATTAATGCATAAAACTTTAAGTTCAAAGAATGTGGGAAAAATTTAAAAATTCAATTAATGTACTTATTTTGTCATAAAAATATGATTGAGTAATTAATAAAACACTTCCATGTACAAAAAATATATTTATATTCATATCTTGGATAAATGCAAGTGGTAAATAAGCTCAAGAACAAAAAAGAATTATGTAAAAAATTAAAATTAAGAAATTATGATGGTATCAACTCTCCTGGGTATTTACCTTCCATTGTTTACACTTAAAAGTGATGTAACCACTTAGAATGTCAATATTTACAATGCACAAAATATTCATCCTTCCCACCTACTCAAACGTATGCTATCAGCGCCTCAGCCCCTGGCCAAGTCCTGTGCGGTACAGCTATTACCATAGGGTAGGAACCTTGCTTCTCCACGGGTCTCTAACTTTCCATTACATTGTGAAATGTAGCAAGCATGCGAAAGAGTATCAAAACAAATGTTTGCATGAATGATCCTCACAAACATTATGCTAAGGAAAAGAGGCCAGTCACAAAGGTCAGCTTCCACTTAAGTAGGCCAACCAAACACTGATGGAAAATATTCAGGAAAAAATGTTACATTGTTGCTGATGTGCACAAAGTAGTTAGGCCTACAATGGTTGCACCTACACTAAACATGTACAGGCTTTTTTTCTGGTCATTATTCCCTAAACAATCAGTATAGCAGTTATTTAAATAGTATTTAACTTGAGCATCTGGGAACTTTGGTATCCATTGGGCACCTGGAACTAATCTGTGGACACAGAAATGACCAGATGTGAAATGTCCAGAGTAGCCACTTTAGAGACAAAAAATAGATTACTGATGGCCTGGGTGGGGTGTGGGGAGTAACTGGTAGTGAGTTCAGAGTTCCTTTTTGAGGTGACAAAAATGTTGTAAAATTGGATTGTGGTAATGATCACACAACTCTGTGAATATACTAAAAAACACTAAATTACACACTTTAAATGGGTAAATTGTAAGGCAAGTGGATCATATCCAATAAATTTTATCATATCCAATAAAATGTACTGTATTAGAAAAATTTAAATCAAGTATATGTCAAATATGATTGACTTGTTAGTAAAGGAACCAGCAAAATGTGCCAGCACAGGAAGTGTCAAAGTTGGGAAGCGGAATGTTTGCATAAGCAGCCAGAAGTAAACAAAAGAAAAAGAAAGAAACAAGAGTGCCACGTGATCACAGGGAAGCAAAAAAAAAAAAAAAAAAAAAAAAACAACAACAAGGAAATACGAGACCATAAAGCTATGGCAATGCTTAGTCTGAGAGATCAGAGGCTTAAAGAAAAGAATAGATTAAAACCTAAAAAGAAAAGAAAGAAAAGAGATCCCTATGCACTCAAGAAAAAAGAAGTCCCCCAATACTTTTCCTGCTTATTCTATCAATGTAACACACAACTGGGCCCACCTTACCACACCCTGGTTGATACCAACTTTTATCAACTTTTCCACTAAGGCTAAACTGGACTTTGTGCAGGCAATGATGGACTGTCTCTATGCCAAGTGTAACCTTTGTGTAACTGACTGGCAATGGCTGAAACTGAGAAGTTGTGGCAGAAGTATCGAGTGACTCTAAGGACCACCAAGGATCCAAAATTTGAGTGATTACCATGCACACACAAAGGAACCTGTGCAGATGACTGTTTAGTAGAGAGAGTAATTCAACACAAGTGTTAAGTTGTGGCCACAGTTGACTCAGACCTTAAACAGAGAAATCAGGAAGATTCCTGGAGTTCCCATCAGGTTCATGCCTAATCACAGGGACAACACTGAGCAGATGCCGGATGATTATGTAACCCCAAGGTTTTAATACTTAATAGACAAAGTTCCTCTGCTTTCCTTCAACTAACTTTCTCTGTTGCCAGTTTATTAAACATGCCACAGAATGAGAAAAAAGAAAAGAAAAGAAAAACAAACAACAAAAAAAGAGCTGCAGTTTCCCTTACCAAGGTTGTTCAGGTACCATGATGGACCTGCATCAATGAATTGTTAGGGAGGCCCATGTCGTCTGGTTGGATCTGGCAGCTGAGCGCCACAGAGGAGAGAACAGCGCGGTTGAAAAGCATAGGGTGAAAAGATGGGAGGTCTGAAACACGAGTACAAGATATCATTTGCAACATTAGCGTCCAGCTGGAAAGGAAACCTGAAACCGAGCAAGCAAGCTCCAATTTTAAGCAGGACACTGCCAGGAGTTTTTCTCAAATGGCAAAGATGCAAAATATTCCAGAGTGTATACCCTGGAGGTGCACGGTTTAAAAAAACAGCAAGCCAAGCACCCGTGCGCCCACCCTGCAGCTTAAGAAAAAAGAAATTGTCAAATTTTAAAACCCCTCGGTGCCCTTTCCCAGACACACCCCCAAATCCCCGCCGAAGGGAGGAACCACCGTCCTGAATTTTGTGTCAGCGGTTTATTTGCTATTTTTTTTCATTTTCAATTTAACATCAAAGTCCTTATTTAACAGACTCAAAATCAGGTGTGTAAATACGTAAAACACAAAAAAGAAGTCTCGTAGACAAACGCGGCGTTTAGATCCCATTCCTGGAATTCTCCGCTTCGCCCCCTAATGGTGACACAAGGCACCGTGTGAATAAGATATTTCCCGAAAGAACGGTGACTGTCCTTATTTACATACCCACAGTGCACTGCGCCACGTCCAGGTTTAAAACAGCAACACTTTAAATTTTCTTCCACTTATATTTTCTGAAAACTAGACTTTAACTTACAGAGTAACCCGTAAACTTTTATTCAGACACTGAATCTTGGCGTCAACTAACCACCGTCAGTGCAATAGAAGTTTCTTTTACTCGAGGTGTGGATTACAGAACACTAACCCATACTCTGGTTTCTCTTCAGATCGTATAAATCTTTCGCCTTTTACTAAAGATTTCCGTGGAGAGGAACAACTCTGAGTCTTAACCCAATTTTTTGAGGCCTTGTTTCGGCAAGGCTAATAACTGTGTCTTAAAAAAAAGAATGTTTAGTTTCCTAACAGTTTGATGTGTGAGAGTATATTTTCTCACACTACAAGTCAAATTTGCTGAACTTATCTGTCTGCAACGTTAGTCGTTAAAAACACACTAAATTTGTTTAAGCAGTTAAGCAAGAAAAGTGCTTTTCAGTTTATGGCATACGTAAATTTTTTCATTCTGAGTTTTACAAATCCAATGTATGCTTTGCACTTAGGTCATACCTAGCACTGAGCAGGCGCTGACGATCGAGGATGTCATTAGGAGAGCCGAACTCTACAGAACAGACTACAGTTCATAAGTCCATTTTCCCTTACCGGACGACTCACCCCACCCCACGTGCAGACGATGCTTATTAGAGTGATGTTAATCATGGTAAGCAAGTGCAAGATACTCTCTCTGAAGTGTGGGATGAAATCATTGCATCTAGAGAAGGCAGGTATAATAATTTTTCTCAAAGTTGAGTGTACCCATTTATGCTTCCACCAATGGCTTCCACCATTGCTTCTCATCCTCACATTCCCGTGGTATGGTGACTTTAATTTTTGTCCATCTGGTAGGCATCAGGTGATATCTTACAGTGGTTTTAAATGTACATTTTCCTAATTACTAATAAGGTTCAACTTTTCAAGGTTTTTTCGGACCATTCTTGATTTCTCTTTTGTGAAGTGCTTATATGTGTCTTTTGCCTGTTTTTTTCTTAGATTGAAAATCTTTTTCTCAGTGATTATAGGAGTTTTTCTTACACAGCCTCTAGTCTCCAGACTTTACATAGTAATTCTTTGTTGATTGTATGCCCCTTCTCCCACTTTGGGGGGGTCACAACCATTCAGTCTATTGCAAAACCTAGCTTGGTCATATTATATTTTTAAACATTGCTGGACTTTGCTAATATTATGATTAAATTCTTATGTCTAAATTCTCTAGTGGAATTGGCCTATAAAATATTACTTTACTATACTATCCTTGTTTTACTATCAATGATATAAAACTCATAAAATAAGCTGGAAAGTATTTTCTCTGCAGTTTAACTTTCATTGGCATATTGGCACACAGTTCTTAACATTTTTTAAGGTTATTAATTAATTTATTTATTTATAGAAAGAGGAGAAGAGAGAGAGAGAAACATTAATGTGTGATTGCCTCTCACGTGGCCCCCACTGGGGACCTGGCCCACAACTCAAGCATGTGCCCCTGACTGGGAATCAAACTGGTGACCCTTTGGTTTGCAGCCTGCACTCAGTCCACTGAGCCACACCAGCCAGGGCAGTCCTTAACATTCTTCATCATTTAGGGCTCTGCTGTATCCATATGTCCTCTTTTTCCCTCCCAGTATTATTTATTTCTTCTCTCTTTCTCTCTCTCCCTCTCTCTCACTCTCTCTCTCTCTCTTTTTTTTTTTTTTTGCTTATAAATCTTGTCAGAAGTTGTCTATTTTATGAGTTTTCTTTTTCAAGGAACCAAATTTGGAATTTGCCGGTCCTCTCTAGCATGTCTTTTTTTTCCCCACTGTTAATTTGTTACACTTCAATATACCCTCTGCTTACTTTCTTTGTATTTTTTATACTGTTTTAAGAGGAATTTCTGTAGCACTCAGCAAGCTGATTTTTAAATACATTTGGAAAGGGAAAAGATGTAGACTATCCCTTTCTGAACCCTCCTCACAGTGATATTTTAAGTCACCACACCCAGCTTCTCAGGTTCTGCTGGATGATATC
This sequence comes from Phyllostomus discolor, assembly GCF_004126475.2. Classification (NCBI taxonomy): domain Eukaryota; kingdom Metazoa; phylum Chordata; class Mammalia; order Chiroptera; family Phyllostomidae; genus Phyllostomus; species Phyllostomus discolor. The sequence continues at coordinate 174,590,232 of NC_040903.2, forward strand.
CTTTCCTGCCAGCCCAGGTGCTCCGCCCAGCAGCCTCAGCCTCCCTCTCCTGGCACCTTTGGCCAAGGCCGCAGCAATGGTAGTAGCAGGTCCCAGAAATGTGGAAGGGAGCAGCAGGAAGAAAACAGTCTCTCTTGGGGTGCTCTCAGGAGGAGCCCATCCTCTCCATGAGAAACTGGAGGTTAAGCCTCGTCCTGTCAGCAGCATAGGGTATGGTGACAAGATGGGAGGTGGGTACCAAAGGGAAATGTGTAAAAGTGATATGCAGAATAAAACATTGCTCTAATCTTCCAGAACCAGACAGCAACACAGAGGCTTCCTGCAGAGCCCGTTCCTGTGTCTTCAGTCACAGGTGCGGCCTTCTCCAGAAAAGCAGAGGCCCTCCATTCAGTGACTGCCCCCTCGCTTTGGGTGTCTTCAAGGGGTGAAGGGACCCATGCTCACCTGCTGCAGAGCCAAGAAAGCAGCCCCAGCCAATCACACTGTTTCCTTGGGGCCTAAATCAGCACTGTTGGGGCTGGGAGGGTCACCGCTCAGCCAGGAACCTCTGCCCCCAGCCTTCCCAAGGGTCCCCCAGCAGCACGTACAGCTGCCTGTCCTTTCAGAGCTACCCCTCAAAGGACCCTTTGCCACCCAACCTTTCCAGGGGCAGCCCCGGGATGCTCTCCGAACACATAGGAATGCTAATTACACCCCCTTTCCAGAACAGTTGGGTTGTTGTCCGGGGGAGCCCCTTTCCTGTCATAGAAAAGCCTCTTCATCTCCTCAAAGATAATTTACCTCCTGAGGGGATGCAGAGGACTCCTCGGCCTTTTTTGTTTTGATGAAGGGACCAAAAACCACTCAAGTTCAATCTCTCCCAGGCTCCTCTTGATACTGTCAGCCTTCATTCCTCTGTTCCAAGACATTTCCAAGACTTTCATCAAAGATACCATTTGTAATTTTTTCTCATGAACCCCACCTATTGTAAGAGTTTTGCCCACTGCATTTATCAAATAAGAATTTATTCATTTTCTATTTGTAATGAATCAAAAGCATATCTGGCCACCAACTACAGTCCAGGGTGAGGAGGCCAGAATACTCTCCCAGAGCGGGTGTAAGCCTGGTCCCAGGTGGAAAGGGTGGGGGAAGGGCCCAGTGTGGACATACTGAAGCAGCTCCCGACTCCCAGACACCTTCTCTCGCGCAGAGCGTTCTCACCTGCAGCCTGCCTGGAACCGTTGCTCTGGCATTTGCAGACCGTGGAGCAGACACAAGTCCGGGCAGTGGGGTTGTGGTAGGAATGTGAAACTGGGTGCGGGGTGTATGGATTCTCATCCCAGCTCTGCCTCGGACTGGCTGGGTGACCTCCAGGCAGAGTGCCCTCCCCGTCAGGGGAGGGGCTGAGTTGGAGAATCTCCGGATTTCCCTCCAGGCTCTGACATTTTACAGGATAAACTCTGGGCTCAGGGGAGTGGAGATAGGAGCAGGAGGAAGACACACAGCACTGCCGGGGATCAGAGAGCTCTGCCATCAGTTACATAGCCGAGCCGTCAGGCCCCTCCCTGTGGGGATGAAGACTCAGCAAGGCCAAAGTAGGGCTGCCTGGTCGCACCAAGATGTCCAGGCTGGACACGCTGGCACACGCCCTCACAAACATGCACAAGCACAAATGCACATGGCACATGCATGCATATATGCACTCACACAGTGCACCCCACACATGTAAAGGTACACATGCAGAGACATGCATGTGCACATGCTCACACATACAAACATGCATGCACAAACACATCCATCCCAAGTGCTGTATACTACGCAGCACTACAGGGTCTTGTAGGCCTGCCCACTTCTCTGCCCTAGGTCACCAGCTGCCATTTCTTGGGATCTATGAGGCTGGTTAAGGGGCATTCTGCTGGCCCAGATGAGTCTGCCTCTGGGTGGGCTGGATCCACAGGACTGCAGCCTGGCTTTCCAGAGCAGACAGCGGGCCCGGAACGCAGCCTTCCTCTGCAAGCGTGCTGCCCTGGGTCTCTGCTGCTGCTTCCTGTTCGCTCCTGTCTCATGAGTCTTAACCCTGCTCTGGTGTCTGCCACAGGGTGATGGAGGCAGGCAGAAAAGGGGCTCTAGTTGCTAACTGGGGCGGGAGAAGGGACAGCGGGACTGAGAAGGGTGGATGGACAGGCACAGGCAGAGGGTAGGAGCTGACTTGGTGTTGGCCCTCCCAGGGGAGAATTCCAACATTCACATCTGTCCCCCTGGCACTGACCACAGAGGCTGGCACCTGCTGGGTTGGAAAAATGTTTCTTGAAAGCATGAATGGATACCTGACTAGGTAAGGGAGATAAGAAAGTAAGATGCTAGGGAGGAGGGAAGCAGGTGGGGAAGGGGAGATGAATAAACAGAAGTGAGTAGGGACAGGCCCAGGGGAGTTTTCCTTTGACGTCTTAATTAGAGAGGGGCTGGGCTGACACTGCAGAGTCTGGGAAGGGCATTAAACTGTGGACCAGGCGCTTCGTTTCCTTCCTCTTCCTTCTTGAGATAAAATCTGTCCCTGTCGTGCTGTGAGTCTGGGTGATCTCTCTCTGAGCCCTAGTCATCCCATCTCCAAGTCGGGCCTACCTGTCCCTCAAAGAGTCATTAAGAGGTTCAAATGAAAGAACAGACTAAGAACAGTGCTTTAGAAAACAGGTCTATAAATAAATAAATAAATAAATAAATATGGAGGTGTAGGTAGTAGGTAGATACACTTGCCTCCTTGCACAAACCCCCAAAAAAGGACAACAACAAATTTAAAAACAACAAAATAACCAGAACTGCAAAAAAATTGAACTGTATGGGAGTCCAACGACCAAGAAGTTAAAGAAGAAACATTCATCCAGACTGGCAGGAGGGGCGGAGACGGGCAGCTGGGGTGAAGATTCTCAGCAAGGCGGTGGCTGCAGGACCGAGGTGGGCGAAGCCACAGCAGCTGGCGGACTAGATGGTCCCACATTCTCGTGTAGGTAACCAGGAGGAACCACTGGGGAGCAAGACAGAGTGTGCAACCCAGGGTCCCAGCGTGGGAAAATAAAGCCTAAAAAACACTGACTGAAAACACCTGTGGGGGCTGTGGTGCCAGGAGAAACTCCCAGCCTCACAGGAGAGTTTGTTGGAGAGACCCACAGGGTCCTAGAACATATACAAACCCACCCACCCAGGAATCAGCACCAGAAGGGCCCAGTTTGCTTGTGGGAAGCGGCGGAAGTCACTGAAAGCTGGTAGAGAGCAGAGCAAGCCCCACTGTTCCCTCCCTGACTCCTGCTCCACATACAGCATTGCAATGCAGTGACGTGTTGCCCCACCCTGGTGAACACCTAAGACTCCGCCCCTTACTATGTAACAGCTGCCCAGGACAAAGAGATATGGCCCAAATGAAACAACAGATCAAAGCTCCAGAAAAAAAATACAGCTAAGCAATGAAGAGATAGCCAACCTATCAGATGCACGGTTCAAAACACTGGTAATTGGGATGTTCACAGAATTGGTTGAATATGGTCACAAAATAGAAGACAAAGTAAAGGCTATGAAAAGTGAAATAAAGAAAAATGCACAGGGAACCAAGAGTGAATGGAAGGAAACCAGGACTCAAATCAACAGTTTGGACCAGAAGGAAGAAAGAAACAGTCAAACAGAACAGAATGAAGAAACAAGAATTCAAAAATAATGAGGAAAGGCTTAGGAACCTCTGGGACAACTTTAAATATCCCAACATCTGAATCATAGGGGTGCCAGAAGGAGAAGAGGAAGAGCAAGAAATTGAAAATTTATTTGAAAACATAATGAGGAGAACTTCCCCAATCTGGCAAAGGAAATAGACTTCCAGGAAGTCCAGGAAGCTCAGAGAGCCCCAAAGAAGTTGGACCAAGGAAGCACACACCAAGACACATCATCATTAAGTTCCCCAAGATTAAAGAGAAGGAGAGAATCTTAAAAGCAGCAAGAGAAAACGAGACAGTTACCTACAAAGGAGTTCCCATTAGACTACTAGCTGATTCCTCAAAAGGAACCTTGCAGGCAAGAAGGGGATGGAAAGAAGTATTCCAAATCATGAAAGCCAAGGGCCTACATCCAAGATTACTCTACCCAGCAAAGCTATTATTCAGAATGGAAAGGCAGATAAAGTGCTTCCCAGACAAGGTCAAGTTCACCAAGCCAGTATTATATGAAGTGTTAAAGGGGCTTATCTAAGAAAAATATAGAAAATATGAACAGTAAAGTGACAACAGACTCACAGTTATCAACAACTGAACCTAAAAAAAAAACCAAAAAAACAAAAAGGAACTAAGGAAACAACTAGAACAAGAACAGATTCACAGAAATAGAGATCACATGGAGGGTTATCAGTGAAGAGGGGGCGGGGGGAGGATGGGGGCAAATGTACAGGGAATAAGAAGCACAAATTGTAAGTACAAAATAGAAGGGGGGAGGTTAAGAATAGTATGGGAAATGGAAAAGCCAAATAACTTACATGTATGACCCATGGACATGAACTAAGGGGGGGAATGATGGTGGGAGGAAGGTGCAGGGCAGAGGGGAAAAAAGAGGAGAAAAAAAAGGGACAACTATAATAGCACAATCAATAAAATATGTCTTTTTAAAAAGTAAAAAAGGAAAACAAATATATGTGCCTGATTGCTGTTTCTCTCCTTCTCTTTAGTCCTCCCTTCCCCTCTCTCTAAATTCAAAGTTAAAAAAACAAATATATGTGTTTAATTTAATTAATTAATTTATTTTTAGAGAGAGGAGAAGGATGGGAGTAAGAGAGGGAGGGAAACATCAATCGGCTGTCTCTCCCACGCCCCCACCTGGGGACCTGGCCTGTAACCCAGGCATGTACCCTGACTAGGAATCGAACCTGCGACTCCTTGGTTTGCAGGCCCACACTCAATCCACTGAGCCACACCAGCGAAAAACAATAATAATAATAAAATAAATTTTAAAAAGAACAAATATATGTGCCCAATGATGAGAGTGGTATGCCCACGTTAAAGCTTGAAAGGCAGCATGCACAGTGGTTACCCCGGAGCCACACTGCCTGCATTCTGATCCCAGTTTTCCTACCGTGTAACCTGGAGCCAGTTGCCTAAGTTCTCTGAGCCTCGATTACTTCATCTGTGAGGCAGACATGATGATAATAGTATCTACCTCATAGGTTTAGTGTTGAGTGTGTTAACGTGGGTACTTGGCCCCTCAGCTGTGCTGTATCAGGGAAGCTATTAAATCATTTCTAAAGCAGTTCAGATTGTTGGAATTGAACTAGCTGTCCACCAATGGGCAAAGCTCCTGGATCCTCTCTTTGGTCCTCAGAGCAGCCTTAGGAGATGCAGAAGCTGCCCGTGTGAGACCAAAACCATCCTGGTCCTCTGAGAGACTGGTGGTGGAGGGCACAAATGCATAGTCACTTACTGGGCTCACTCAGAGGTGGTCAGAGCCACAGCACACATGCCCCCGAGCCCAGCAAACCCTCTTGTCCCTTCTCTACAGAAACACAGGCTGATGAGCACAGGGAGCCGGTGTGAGGATGTCCCTTGTCGCACTGGAAGTTAGAAACACTTTGGAAATGTAAATGGCATTATTTACTATACCATGTATTTGATTTAGGTGTGTATGAAAGTGTGTAATTACATAGAAAAAGGCCTGGAAGGACATCATTAGCTCATAAAAATTACCCAGAGAAGAGACTGGGCTTGGAGTGGTTGCCAGAGGAAATAATGTAACATTTACTTTTTTTTTTTTAAGGAGAATGATTTTGTGTATTGCTTGTTTAACTTAAATTAATAAAAAAAAATTTAAGACATAGAGTTACTTGAAGAAGACCCAAATTGATCCTCATGGAAGAGGGATTTGGGCAATAATGAGAGAAAATCCAGGGTAGACTGGAGTTGGGGAGAAAAAGGGAGGTTTGAAGGTGCAGGAGGGGCCACAAGCCCCAGGGAGAAAGATGGGCAGAGAGCACTCAGGACTCTGGTGCATAACATCTGACGTAATTCATCCTCCTGTGCCTCTTCCAGGCTATTCAGCAAAGACTTAAACAGCTTTTCAATTCGTCTTTGGATGCTGGATTTTCTTTCAAATGTAAAACTGAGATTGATTACAAGGCAGCCTGGTTTTCTTTGAGTTACAACTTTTTTGGCAATATTTATGGAGAACCTTCTACGATGGGCACCGGGCTGGGACCTAGACAGACCTAAGGGAGCAGTAGGAGCCTCTATTACATTGAGACAAACCATGTGATGAGGCAGAAACTAAGGGTTATGGAAGCAGAGAGGAGGAAAATAAAGGAAATTGACTCTGCCTGAGAGTCACGAAGGTGACCGAGCGGGGCGCAAACCCCGTGAGAAGACACAGGAACGTGCATGGCAGGCTGTGCTGGGTGGATTTCCTCCCAAGGTTCTAGGTTGCAGCCGGTGGGGTTGGAAGAGTCCCGGAGAGCACGCGCCTCCGGCGGCTAAGGCTCAGGGCCCACCCACGCGAACCGTTCGCACTCCTCCCCGCCGCACCGCACCGGGCAGCCGCCAGGGGGCGGAAGAACAAGCACTGGCCTTTGGCTGGAAACCCGTCACAGAAACAGGGGCTTCATGGGCCTCCAGATAGGATGCCCTAAAATGTGCACCGTTCATGGCAAAAATATTACCTGCCTCCCTAGTCAGGAGGCCACATGAGACAAATCCACACTGTGGGTGACTCTGCAGGACAAATGACCTTGTCCCTTTAGAAATGTCAATATCAGGAAAAACAGAAGGCCGTGCTGTTCTGGAACGGGAAGAGGAAGGAGCTGTGACAACCAAGAGCCTGGCCGAGTCTGGGTTGGATCCTGAACGGAGACAAAAAAAGCTGAGATGAATGTTGTGGGACAACCAGGGACACTGGTTTATGGGCTCTATGTTACATAATAGTTTTCAACCATTTTTTCTTTTGACAATGGAAAAAAAATGTACAGTGTTGTTTCCCTGGGGTGAGAGGAGGCAGGGAAGAGGATCCACGGTTCGACCAGGAAAACAGAAGCCGGGACTCCAGTCCTGGCGTGCCGCTTCCCACCTGTGATGCCTGGGACCGCCGTGTGACCACTCAGAGCCCGCTTCGTCATCCAGGAAACTGGGGTTACAATAGTGTCCACCTCCCGTGGCTGCTGAGGGCCGACTGAGCACCCACAGGAGAAGCCATGGCCAGCGGGTCATCTCAATTCAGCCAGCAAGGAAGGCTTGCCGGGACTGGCCGAGGGGCAGCGCCCGCGGAGCCCGTCCCTCTGGGCGCCTGCCCCGCAGGTGGGAAGCAGACTCGGTGGGGAGGGGGTTGTGTCTCTTTTGTCCCTCCACCTACCCCACCCCACCCTGTTTCCCAGCCAGCCCTGTAATAGGTGCTCCCAGCAAGATTTCTCAGCCGCAGGGTGCTCAGATCCTCTGTGTTGGTTTCTAGCAAATTAAAATTTATCTCTCAGGGAGGAAATGAGGGGTCAGAAAGGGGGGGTGGGTTACTTCTTCTTAATGGGCCCTGATGAAGGAAATGAATGCAGGGAAGGGATCAGAAATCCGATCCACCACCAGCCTACTCGGAAAGGTCTGGGGGCTCCCTGCGCCCTCAGAGGGGCAGCTGGGCGCAGTGTGTTTTATTATGTAATTAACCTTGACCCTTCTGGGTTCAAAGAGAGAGTGTAGTTGGAAATAAATCAATAGTCTGGTCTGGTCACTTCAAAGGCTTCAGAACCCGCTGGAAAATTCCATGTTGATTCAGTGTGTAAATTAGAATAGGGTGTGCAATTCTTTCTGAAAGGTGGGTGGGGGGTGAGTCTCAAATTGAAATTAATTGTGTATCCGCTTCCTTTAATCAAGCAATCAGAAGTCTTTATTGTATGTCTTGTTGTGGGAGGAGGATGGGGAGGCCCAGGAGAAAACACCATGTGACCTCTGTGTAGCCCCCGGGCCAGGCACCAGGACAACGGACATCTCCCCGAGCTTAGGAGGCGCCTCCCCTCCCCGACAGTGGTCAGCTTCTCATGTCAGCACGTCTGGAATGCTTGGAATCACTGAGCCATCACCATCATGTCACAGCATTCACTGTGGACCAGGTGCCAAGGATTTTCCAGCTATTTTCTCATTCAGCCCTCACAACAACCCAATTAGATAAACACCATTATTATCTCCATTACAGATGAGGAAATTGGGCTTCAGAGAGGCTACATAAAGTCCAGAGCCACTTGGAGGTTTGCAAAGTCCGTTTCAATGCCACGGCTCAAGCAATGAAAATAAGGGCGTGGAAGAGCTGCCAATCATCCAACACCTCCAGTCTCCAGGTTCTTTCCCTGAAGTCGCTGGCAGGGCGATGGGGCCAGGGCTGCTTTCTCTTAAAGTCCCTCTTGGCATCATCTCTAATTCACCTTTCATCCTTCTCTCCCTTCTCTTCACCTTTCTTTCTCGCTCCTTCCCCCCTCCGCCTCTTTGTTTTCCTTGTTTCCTTTCCACAGGCATGTTCCGAGTGTTCAGCCCTGCTCCATGACAGCCCCAATGGGTCATACAGGGATGAGACACTGCGCCTGGCCTTGGGAGGCTCACATCCGAAGCTCTCGGAGCAGGGATGACGGAGTGCCTTCTGTGCCTATCGTGCTGCAGAAGGAGACCAAGGGCCAAGCCAGATGCAGAGGAAGGACCAAAGGAGAAGCGGTTCTAGCTGCAGAGAGGATCAGGAAGGGTCAGGCAGAGGTGATGTTTGGAAGGAGCTGGAAAGACGGATGGTGGAGCGCTGTCATTCCAGGGTGAAGGCACATCTTTCAGAAAGGCCCGGAGGGACACTGTGCACAGCATGTTCCAGAGAAGCCAGGATCCCAACTTGGAGGACTGGAGTCAATGACAGGAGCTGAAAATTAAACTCTGTTCCTAATAATAATAATAATAATAATAACAGCAGCAAGCATGATCCTAAGTGCTTTACATAACTGACTTGTTTACTGCTCAGAGCAACCCATAAGGTGGGTGCTACCTTTACCCACAGTTTATAAGAAGGAAATGTGCTCCAGAGGTGAAGGGATGTCCATTAGGTCACACAGCTGGACAGCGGCTGCGTGGCGGTTACAACCCCACGCTGCTACTTTTGACCACTGCGCCACACTGCCACCCCTGAATGGGCCCTGAATACCAGGCCGAAAGTTTTGACTGCTCTGGGGGCAGTGGGGAACTATGGCAGGTTCCTAATCCAGCCTGCATTTTAGGGCGTTCCCAAGCCTCCTACTCCAGGGTCAGGCATTCCTGGGTCTCTTCTCAATATTCAAAAAGAATATCTCTCTATTGGCCAATATAGACCAATCCCTCCCTCCTTCTCCTGCCCCCACATCCTCCTGCCCCTTCTCTTCTATACACAGATAAGTCATCAGAGAGCACGAGCTTAGAACAAGGAGGTCAGGTTCAAGCTCCAACTCCACCACGTCACTTCTCTGGGCCTCAGTTTGCTCATCTGCTAAATGGGAGGCTGACGGTAAGTCCAGCCCTGCCCAGCATAGGGCTGTGAGAAGACTCAGACAAGGTGACATGAAAGTATTCTCACACACCACGGGAAGGAGTGACAGAGGTGTCATCACTAACATGGGGGCACGAAGGACTCCCTAGAGGCTCTTTCCCTCCCCTGAGGAAGCTCTAGGCACTCTGACCCTCTTGCTGGGTTCCCTTTCCATCTGGTGAGCCCCAAACGGCTTTCCTCAGACACATCGCTCAGCAAAAAGCATATGCTCCGGAAATCCGGTCGTCATTCATGTATATCTGTGTTGAGCACCTACCGAGCGCCGGACCCCACGCAGCCAGTGACGCCTCCCGGCCGCTCCGTGACCTCACCATGCACGTCACACCTGCAAGCCTTTGCCCCTGCGGTGTCGTCAGCCTCGGACATCCTTTCCCCCTTCTCCACTCCCCTTCAGAGGCTTCCTCAATCCTGGACTTCAGGGAATCACGTTTTCTTTTGTTTCTACAGCTTATTGCTGGTAGTCAGACAAATAAGCATATAGATAGATTGCAGTTATTTTTTTTCAAGCCTCTTCTGTCAGTTGGCTGGGTCCGTCTGTCTCCTGTAAGGGGCAGAGCACATGTTCACTGCTAGCTTCAATCACCTATATTGGGTAGAGATCAGGCTGTTGTCCCTGTAGCTGTAATCTTCAACAATTCCACCGGGTGGCAGCAAAGCCCGCCAGTCACAGCCCTTCTCCCGGAAGCACAGAGCGGCCAGGCTCCCTCAGCCTGGGGCAGGGCAGGCCAGGCGGGGTGCAGAGTTCCCTTGGAGCGGACTTTCTACTTTCTCTCGCCCCCACCCTCCGCTTGGGTCACTGTGCCTTCCCCACCCCAGTTTCTCTACTTGTAATAATGGATCACTGGAACACTTAAATTGCATACTTCACTTATGAACTCAGTGAGTCCTCATTAGCAAGGGTTTTTTTTGATAGCTTTATCAAGATGTAATTCACATACCATACAATCCACCCATTAAAGTGTGCAATTCAGTGGTTTTTAGTCTATTCACATCATTCTGTAACCATCACCACAATTTTAGAACATTTTCATCACCCCGAAAGAAACCCTGTATCCATTAGCAGTCACCCCTCATTTCTCCCCAACCCCCAGCCTAGGCAACTAACTACTAATTACTTCAGTCTAAGGATTTGCCTATTCTGGACAATTCATGTAAATGGAATCACACAATATATGGTCCTTTGGGACTGGCTTTTATCACTTAACATAATGTTTTCAAGTTTCATCCATTTTTTTAAAAAAATATTTACTTATTTTTAGACAGAGTGGAAGGGAGGGAGAGAGAGAGGGAGAGAAACATCAGTGTGTGGTTGCCTCTCACATGCCCCCCACTGGGGCCCTGGCCAGCAACCTAGACATGTGCCCAGACTGGGAATCGAACCAGCGACCCTTTGGTTCACAGGCCAGCACTCAATCCACTGAGCCACACCAGCCAGGGCAAGGTTCATCCATTTTAATGTTAAAAAAAATTAATCTGTTGTATGGATATGCCACCAGCTGATGGACATTTAGGTATTTTACAATTTTCATCCATTATGGATAATGCAGTTGTGAATATTAGTGTACAAGTTTTTGTGTAAACATGTTCTTAGTGAATTCCTGGTGATGCTGAGTGGGCTAACTCGGGGATCCCAGGTCCACAGGGGAGGTGAGCCTGAGGTCCCCAAGACTGGCAGATGATGGCTGTTGCCACTGTGGGCAGCACTGATAATGCCAATGGCTTAGCTGATGCCAGGAGGAGCATGTAGCCCTTACAGGGGTTGCCTATCTAGGGCGTCTGGTTCGTGAGATTGGCTGGAAGTGCCAGGCAGTTACAGCCACTCCAGAGGAGAAGAGGAAGAAGTCCCAGATCTGTTCCCAGAGGATAAAACAGCCCATGAAGCTGTGGAAACAGGCCGAAAAGAATGTGGAGAAGAAAATTGAGATACACAGAGGTCCTCAAGGCTCCTGGACTCCTGGTCTGAGTCCAATAAAATTGACTGTTAATTCCTAAACAAACAAACAAACAAACAAGAAAAAAACAAAACCATGTTTTCATTTGTCTTGAATATATATCCAGGAATGGAACTGCTGGGTCTTGGGTCTTACAGTGACTGTATGTTCAGCCTTTTGAGGAACGGACAGGCTGTTTCTCACAGCAGCCGTCCCATTCTCTCATTCCTGCCAGCAGTGTGTGAGGGTTCTGATTTCCTCCACTTGCCTGCCAACACTTGCTATTATCTGACTCTTTGATTCTAGCCATCCTAGTGGGAGTGAAAGCCTGGGTTGTGGGCCAGGTCCCCAGATGGGGGCTCTTGAGATGCAATCACACATTGATGTTTCCCTTTCTCTTTCCCTCCCCTTCTTTCTGAAAATAATAAATAAAATGTTTAAAAAATATTTTATTTATTTACTTTTAGAGAGAGGGGAAGGGAGAGAGAGAGGGAGAGAGACATCAATGTGCTGGAGACACATGGGTCGGTTGCCTCTCGCTCGCTCCTTGCTCACGCCTAATGGGGGCCGGTGGTCAGTCCACAGAGCCACGCCTGCCAGGGCCACTTGTGAATATTCTTTAGAGAAATGTCTATTCAGACCCTTTGCCCATTTTTAAATTGGGTTACTTGTATATTTATTATGGAATTATTATCAAATTATAAGGGTTCTTTATATTTTCTAGATACAAGTTCCTTATCAGAGACATGACTGGCAATTACTTCCTCCCATTCTGTGGCTTTGCATTTTCTTGATGGTGTTACTTGACGCACAAAAGTTTTAAATTTTGATGGTATTCAATTTATCTATTTTTTTCCTTTTTTTAAAAAGATTTTATTTGTTTATTTTTAGAGAGGAAAGGGAGGGAGATAGAGAGAGAAACATCAATGTACGGTTGCTGGGGGTTATGGCCTGCAAACCCAGGCATGTGCCCTGGCTGGGAATCGAACCTGCGACATTTTGGTTCGCAGCCCGCACTCAATCCACTGAGCTACGCCAGCCAGGGCTATATTTTTCCTTTTTTGATTATGCTTTTGGCATCACATCAAGGAACTATTGCCTCACTGAGAGTCAAGCTGGGCTGTGGGCATTTTCGAGTGAGGGCCAGGGCCAGACCCTGCATCGGGCAGTGGGCACAGGCCCAGGGTGGCCAGCTGGAGGTCTGTGTACCCAGGAGCTCCTCCGGCCCACGCCCCTCCTGAGCTCAAGAAGCAAGGCACCTCCCAGCCTGGCTCTGCCCTCAGAGCCCTTCCCAGCCTCTGCTCTCCCCACGCCCTCCCTGCCCCGGGTGGCTCTTCGAGGCCGGCCGAGGCTGGGGGAGCAGCAGGACTCAGGACCAGTCCTTGTAACACCTCTTCATGGGAGGGCATGGGTTTTGATGTCCCCCTCCCTGACGCCAGCCTGAGTCCAGAGCTCAGGACAGTCCCTCTCATCCCTGGTGACTCCCACTCCATTTCCTGTCTCCAGCCCAGCTTCCCCAGACCTGGGCAGGGGGACTGCCCTCACTGCCCCTCCCAGTCCCCAGGTAATAAATGCCTGCCCTCCGTGTTTGAGCCGGCCCCATTCTCCCCCTCCCCTCCCTGTGGGCTCTGACTGGGCCCTGGCCAGGCTGAATGGAAAGGGCTCAGGTAGGGCGGGGGGGGTGTCCTGGGCTCCACCCCTTCTTAGCTCTGCCTCTAATACCCCTGTGACCCTCACAGATTCCTACCCCAAATGGGCCCTGTATTGCCTTGTCTGTCTCATGAGGGGTCCGTGGTCCCTTCTGGCACTGTCATTCTGGCATCTACCATTCTGGGAAGGCAGAGACCTTGGGCTTGCACCAGCTCCCCTTCCCTTGCCCCCCCCCACCCCCCCACTGTGTGAGGAGAGGGAGCAGGGAGCAGAGAGCAGAGAAGCCCCTGTCCAGGTGTTCGCAGGAGCCTGGTCCCCCTCCCTGTGGCCTCGGGGCTGGACCCCTGGGCCGATGGTCACTAATAATGGAGATGACCCACAAGCAGTAGTAGGAGTCGGAAGCATTCCCTGTGCTGCTGCTCCTCCTCCTCCTCCTCCTCCTCCTCCTCCTTCTCCTCCGCAGCCTCCGCAGCCCTTTCGGGCTGCACCTCCCCTCCCCTCACTGGGGCCTCTGGGGGGAGCTCTCCCCTGGGCCCAGCCTCCTCGCTGACACTCTCCACCTGTCCCTCCGGAGTCGTCCTGCGGTAAAACACGTCTGCTCCTCTTCTACTGTACTGCCATCAAGAAGGGGGATCTAATTCCCTCCCCTGGAATATGACCTCCTTGGTGGCTTGCTTCTAATGAATAGAACATGGCAGAGGTGACACTGTGTGACAACCAGGGCTTGAAACGATGACACAATTTCCACCTGGTGCGAGCACTCCCCTCCCGCCCCCCTCTCAGAACGCCTGTCCTTCCATCCCAGCCACTCTGCTGTGAAGATGCCCAGGCCACATGGAGAAGCCGCATGGAGGTGCTGGGCCTGGCAGCCGGCATCAGCTACCAGATATGCGAGCCAGGAGCCTTCGGATGAAGCCGGGCGTCAGGATGCCTTGCCGATGCCGATGCTGAGGGGAGCAGAGACAGCTGTCCTGCTAAGCCCCACCCAAACCGCAGAGTTGTGAGCAAAACACGTTAGGGTGAAGCGTGAACTTGCAGGTGGTTTGTTCTGCAGCAGCAGCTCGTTGCAGCGGGCCACTGTCGGTTTCTGCGCAAAGACAGTGTGCATGCATTCCTGTGTCTGCACATGTGCATGTGTGCCCGTGAACATGTGTGTGTGTGTATTGTGGGGGTCTTCGGCCTGAGGCCTGCAGATTATTTGAGATCTCAGGACCCAGTCTCCAGCTGGGCCTCTCAGCTTGGACATCCATTTCTGCTAAACTCCTAACTACAACCCTGCTTCTCCCTCTACTTCGGCCCAGTTCAGCGCCTTGTTAGAACAGGCCCTGCCTGCATTTGATATAACTTGTGTGCAGTTTGCATACACCTACATGAGTCATATTAGGTGGTTTCTAAATGTTTACCTGATGCCTCCAGGAGGGAGGTACTGGCATCTCGGACGCTTCGAGGGGACAGGGGTCCTGGAGGTTACCTGGTCTATTCTCCCACCTTTGCAGGGTCTGTTTGAACAAAGGACAAACCCACCACCTCCCCAGGCAGCCCTTGGATGGCTGGAGTTGTTGAAGAGTTCCTGTGCTTGTCCCTTCTGTGTAGAGATGGGTGACGTAATCTGTCCACATTTGTATTTAGCTCTTTCCTCAGGGAGAATCAGGCCAAGTCCACCATTCCTCTCCGGCCTCGGCACCCCCGCCCCCAGAGGTACAGGACAGGCAAGGTGGCCTCAGGCTCTCTTCCTTTGTCTAGTGTCCACAGCACCATCCGCTCTGGCCTGCCCTCAGCCCCAGCCACCCCAGCAGCCTCTCCCAGAAGCGCCAGACCAGGGGCTTTCCAAGTTCTTTCAGGAGCAGAGCCCTGTTTTCAAGTGAGATCTCACGACGAGGCCAACACAGAAGGCAGAGGAGCGTGGAGCTGCTCCGGGTGAGGGTAGGCAGGAAGAGCAACGCCCCCCAGACGAGGTCCCCAACACCCCTAGCCACAGCCAGGGAACCCAGCTTGCAAGCCATTGTCCTGGTCTGCTCCCCACCACAGGTCCTCTGGGGTGGTGAGCCCCGGCTCTCCCTATCTGCAGCAGGGGGGCATTGCCAGTCTGAGCAGTGGCCTTATAACATGCCACGCAGTAAGCCTGAGGCCTGCTGAGCCCCCAGACCCTGGTCAGCACAAGCACCTTTAGGCCAAGGCTCTCCACCTGTCCTAGGCCTCAGCAGCCCCAGACAGCTACCTTCAGGAGCCTGGGCTGAGGACTGCACAGGGAGGAATGGAGAGGCCTGGGCCGGGCTGTGGTTGTGTGCCCTGGAAAGAGTCACTCACTCAGGGCCCCAGTTTCCTTCACTGTGGGGAAGGAAAACAGCCCCTCCTCGCAGACAATGCAGGAGAAGCACACGGCCCTGCCCAGCGCCTGGCTCCATGCTGGCTGTCCATACAGAGCTGAGGGCCTGGCCTAGGGTTTCTCTCCGCTGGCTAAGGAGGCGTGGCACGCAGACGCTGGCCTGGAGGCCAAGCCTGATCCTGCCATCACTGGCTTATCCCTTCTGTAAAATGGAGACGATAATAACTAGAATATCTACCTCTTGGGGAGGTTGTGAAGATGCGGGAAGCATCCCCACCCATGGAAAAGACTCAGCATGCATGGTGCCTGTCGGTGGTGGCGGGCAGCCGCGACCCTTCAGGGACCTGGCCCCGTGAGGGTCCAGCCCAACCTGCACTCACACCCACTCCCCCAGGACCTGACACAGCCACCAAAAACCGCGAGCTTTACTTTGGCAACAGGACTTTTATTCAGTCAAAATGAGTAGCGTGACAAGCGCCAGGCCAAGTCAGGCCAGGTGGCGCCCCCGGACCCACCCTCCCCACAGGGGCGGGGCTAGATGATGAATCGGGGTGCAGAGAGGCCAGTGTGGCGTCCAGGGGCCATCTGGGAGCCTTGGGGAGCTCTGGGGAGCCCTGGGCCTGGGCCCAGCATTTGGGAGAAGGGGCGGACTTCCCTTCCGGGTCCGCTCGGACACGACTCCAGTCTTCTAGGAGAACATCACAAAGTCTACCTTCTTCAGCTAATCAACTAAGGTTCAGGTGAGGGGGTTCCTAGAGGGCTGGGGGTCAGGGGCGTCATTATAGTCTAATCTCACACTTCAGGAATACACTTAATCTTTTTTTTCATTTAAAAAGAAGTTTTCTTTCTGCTATTTAAAAAAATGTTTCTGAGTGTAACCAAAAATAGGTATTTGTTTCCTTGGTTTTCTTTTTTCTTCTTAACTAAGTATTTCAAAGAACAACACAACAGAAAAGAGAAACAAGAAGTCACAAGAACAAAAGAAGCGTTAAACACACCTCGTATAAAAATAGTTTCCGGCCACATTTGCTGACTGACAGTGGTCGTCCCACTGTCCAGGGGGTGGGCCGAGCTGGCTGCATCCCACGGCACAGAGGCCCAGGGCACCTCTGCGGGGGATCCCCCACCCCCGCCCCCATGCGCGTGCGCAGTACATTCCAGGGGGGCCAGCCTGCTCCGGGGCTCTGCGTCTGGGCGGGGCAGGAGGCAGGCTTCGGGGCGACGTCCCACCCTCCCGAGGCCCAGGAGAAGAGAAGGTCGCAGAGAGGGTCTTGGAGACCCCAGTCAGGGGTGAGCTGGCTGACAGGGTCAGAATGGGAGTGGACATACAAGACGAGACAAAACAGCACGGGCAGCGTGCTGGGAGGTGCCTAGTCCGGAGCAACAGCTTACATTTTCAAGGAACGGATTTTCCTCTCGTATTTGGCTTTTTTTTTTTTTTCACATTTTCTTTGACCAATTCCATCTTTATGTCTCTAGGCCCCGAGAGGCCTACCCTTGGTGACTCAGCCTGTGACCTCCTCTCCGGGGAGAGACACGGGCCTGGGCAGGAGGAGGGGCCAGGGGAGAGGGTCCAGTGATAACCGCGCAGGCCCGGGAGCCAGTGCGCCTTGAGGTAGATGGTTTCTTTCACACCTGGAAGTAGGGAAGTGCTTTTTTTTTTTGCCTTTTTTTTTTTTAAACTCTAGACAACAATGTGGGGAGGGGAGAGGGGCTGCCCATCAAGGGGCTTGAGGTAGGAGTGCATTCGGGGCTCTGTCGGGGAGGGGCCTAGGGCCAGGCCGCTCCCCCAAGGACATTCATTCCGGCTGAGGTAGGTGCTGAGAACCAAACAGCAAAATCCATCCTGAGAAAACAAGGTCAGTGGGGGTGACAGTGTCGGGGCCCGCCACAGCAGGGGCATGTTTTTGGAGTCTGATTCACCTTCCTCTCTCTTTTTTTCCATTTTAAGTTTTTTTAAAGAAAACATCAGTTCAGTTCCAAGTCATGTGGGCACCAGGCAGAGGTGAGGGGGCACTAGCCCAAGGAGGGACTCCTGCAGCGACCCCTCCAGGTGCCGGGGGTGGGGCGGGGGCGGGGCGGGGGGGGGGGGGGGAGAGCTCCCTGCTGAGGCTTCTTTAGGTCCCAACGACGTGCGGGGCAGTCAGAAACGCTGGGAAGCCCCCACCCGCGTCCCACATGACAGGAAAGTCTTGCCTTTGACCTGAGAATGAGGGGGGTCTCCCCCTCCAGAGCGGGTGAGACACTGGCTACTGCCCCGAGAGAGCGGACTGGGCAGTAGCCTGGGCAGTAGCTGGTGCCGAGCGAGTCGGGGCAGCGTGTCCTTCACTGAGGAGGCCGGAGCCTTGGTCCTGGGGTGGGGGCGCTGCTTCGGGGCCCACGCGGGGGGCCTTGGCCTCCGAAGTCCTCTCCTCCCGGAGGCCGAACCCCTGCAGGGGCAGCGTGGAGAGCTGGGTCTCCTCGCACAGGGCGGGGCCCACCAGATCCTGCTGGAAAACGGGCCAGACACACAGGCATCAACATGAGGGCCAGGGGCCCCCAAGCCCTCTGCCCAGAGGCTCAGGCTCTGGGTCCAGCCCCACTCAGGGCTTAGGGTCTTGTTTCGTGTCTGGAGAAGACCTGGAGTTGGGTGAAGGCCAATGGCCAAGGTAAAGAGAGGGCAGGATCGGGAGGTGGTCAGAGCCTCCCGGGAGGTAGGGACACTCACCGTGGGGCTGGGGCTGGGGCTGGGGCTGGGGTCGGGTTGGCCTGCGGCCCCACCCGGGGGGAACAGCTGCTCCAGTTCCTTCATGTCCACTCGTTTCTCGTCTTGGCTCAGGTGGCCTCGATCTCCTAGTCTGGCCCCATTCAGTGCCAGGACACCGGGGTCTCTCTGGCCCCGGGGGCCCTGAGGAGGGGACAGCTGGTTTTCTACGTCCTTACACAAGAGGACCCTAAGGGGTGAGCCAGGAGTTAGGGGAGGGATGTGGAGTGGGGAGGACAGAAGGACAGAGACAGTGAGCCCGAACTCACCTCTCCCCCCAAAGCTCCTCCTGCTCCAGGCCGCCCCACCCCAGGTCAGTGTAGCCCCTCTCCCAGGCCCAGCACCCACCTGCCCCTTTGGCCAAACAGGAGGAAGAGGACACAGAAGATGATGCAGGTGACCCCGATGTGGATGCCGATGACGATGCCTGTGGTGGACATCTGGTTGGTGGCTTCCTCCTTCCGGCAGTCACATGGTGGGCTCAGGGCTGTTTGCAGGGGGGGGGGGGGGGGGGGAGTGGGTTGTGGGCTGTGGTTCTGCTGGTTCTGGAGCAGCCCCAGATACCCAGTCTCTGGGGCTTCTTACCCCCACTTCCACTGCCATGTCCACTGATCTCTGCCCTTGCCCACGGGACCCCAGCCCAAATTTTCAGTTCTTGTCACCAGTTATTGAGCACTATGTGCCAGATACTGGGAATAACACTATACATCCTCGGCATGGCTTTTATAGAGTAGTTATTATTATCCTTCTTTTATAGAGGAGAAAACTGGGGCTCAGAGAGGTTAAGTAACTTGCCCGATGTCACACAGCTGGCATGCTGCACAGCCAAACTTCGAGCTCAAATCTAAGCCTATGTTCTCAGGGGCTGCATGCACTCTTCCACCCTCTTAACTTCCCTGGGTCCCTGCTCCCTTCTTCCCTCAGCCCTGGCCTCCCTTCCTGAGTGCCAATGACCCCACATCCCACCCCCAACCCTCACCTGTCCTCTCAGAAACTCCTCTCAAAGACACAAAGCGGACCGTGGCGTTGCCATCACCGTGCTGGTTGTAGGCGAGCAGCTTCACCTCGTACACCACAGAGGGGTCTGTGGGAAAAGCAGGGAGCGCTGCTGAGTGGCCAGCCCCCCACCGGCGGTGGCTCTATCCGAGCAGGAAAACAGAGGTGACTCCTGCGCCCCACCTCCTGGCCCGAGGCACGCACCCCTGCCGGGCTCCCCAGGCCCAGGCTGTGTCTGCCTCACCGAGCTGGCTGAGGTTGTAGGAGGAGACAGTCCCAGGCAGCAGGATGGGGCCAGTGAAGGAGGCCTTGCTGGCTGGGCGGTAAAACAGCTTGAAGCCGCCCTCATGCTGGGCTAGCCGGGGCCAGGGCTCCCACAGCAGCTGCAGGGTGGAGCCGCCCAGGACTCGCACTGACAGCGCAGGAGGGGCGGGCGCTGTGGGCAGAGAAGGAGGCCAAGACATGAGGACTTCTTCCACCTTCCACCCATGACCCACACCCCCCATGAGCTCGACAGCTCTCTGGCTTCTGACCCTAGCTTGCCCAAACAGCAGCTTCACATGAATTAGAAAAGACAGAACCAGCCCCACTGGGCCTATGCGGTACACGACCTGAACAAGCACACACGTGGTTCTGCTCTAATACCCCGGTGTCTGCAGATTGGTATGCACAGACAACCAGGCCTCACCTTCACCTGGGGTGCTGACCAGCGTGGGGGGCGAGGCCGAGCTGGCCCCCCGAGGCGTATAGGCCTTGATGTAGAAGCTGTAGGCTGTGGAGGGCTCCAGGTCGCTCACCAGGTGCTGAAAGGTGCTCTTGCTGACTGCTTCCTGATACTCCAGCTCTGGTGGGTCTGGGGAGGCAAAGGGCAGTGTGAGGGGCAGCAGGAGGCCTCCCAGCACCAGTGAAAGGAGGGTGGCCAGGGTGCAGGGGGAGAGAGAATGGAAGGTGTTGGGTCAGGACGCGCAGATGGAAGGGGACGAGAAGCAGTGGGTAAGGGAAGGGGCTGCCGAGCCCGCCTGGCCCCCCGCGGTCCCCGCGCACCAGCAGCCTTCCGGATGTGCAGGACGTAGCCGATGATCTCCTTGGTGTTGGCCAGGGGCTCACTCCAGGACACTCGGACCTCAGTGGATGACACGGAGACCGCTCGCACGTTGATCGGGGGCCCGGGCAGCCCCTCCGCCCACAGTACGGTCAGCCTCGCACTGGCCTGTGAGGAGCCAGCACTGTTCTCGGCCACACACTGGTAGATGGCCTCATCTTCGGGGCCGATTCCAGAAATGGTCAGGGTGCTGCAGGGGGAAGGAGAGCCTCAGGCCCCAGCCCCCTTCCAGAGGCCCCCTGCTGGTGGCCGAACCCCCCATTTGAGAGGTGAGGAAACCGAGCCCCTCCGGAAAGCAAACGACGCGCCTGGGGTCTCCCAGCAGGTCAGCGGCAGGCCTGAGACTTGAACCCAAGATTCCAACTCCCGGCTCGGTGCCCAACCCCAGCGCACAGCGCGCGCGCACACACACACACACACACACACACACGCGTGCCTGTTGTTATTCTTGAGCCTGACGTGGCCTCCGGGCCCCAGCACCTGTCCATTCTTCAGCCACGTGACGTGAGGGGGCGGCTCGCCCTGCGCTTGGCACGTGAACATGGCGGTGGTCCCAGCTGGCCTGGAGATGGACTGGGGGTGCTGGACAAACTCTGCTGGGGCTGGACGGGGGGCACAGCGAGGCAGGTGGGGCAGTGAGGGTCAGGGGAGGTGGGGTGAGACAGCTGTGAGTGCAGGGGTGAGGAAAGGGGACAGGGGGACAGGGTGGGCTCCCAACACACTCTCCTTGGAGGGTCCTCCAAGTGGGCCCCAGGCTACGAGATGGGGGCAGGCCCCTCTTCCCTCCACCCGAGGCAGACCCCAGAGAGGACTCCATTTTAATGACTGTTTAAAAGACTGACATTTGTATCCGAAAGCAATCAAGCTGAGCTCCCTGTTCAGGAAATTGTTAAATAAATAAATGTGCTAATAGGTTCGGCTGCACCTCCAAGGCTGTAATGAAGGGGAGATGGATGAGCCCGCAGTGCCAGCCCACCCCCGCCCCTGCATTCAATCCCGCTCTCCTCCAATCCCAGGCCCGGAGCCTCCATTAGCACCCGAGAAATGAAATGCTCCATCACTTTCATTTGGACAGATTAACGGCACATGGAATGCTAAACAAACGGGCATTTAAGTCCCTAGCACCCTCCTGCCACCCCTTCCCCAGCTCTGCAGGAGGGCACGAGTGCAGGCAAGCCCTGGGAAAGGGAGTCGCAGCCCGGTCCGGTCGAGCCTCAGGGCAGGAGGGTGGATGCAACGGCCCGGTCAGCTGCAGAGGCGCTGCAGTGGGAGTGGAGCCCAGCTGTGTGTGTGAGGTGGGAGCTGGGGTGTGCGTGTGAAAATGACAGACACGCTGAGAGCACACAGGCAGGTGTGGAAGTGTGGAAGTGCCGCACATGTGAATGAAAACAGCACGTGGTGCAAGGGACACATGTGAGTGACACAGGGGGGAAACCAGCTGAGGTTATAAAGTGGGGGTGACTGGGGAGGGTGTGCTGGCAGCTGGGGGGGCACATGGGGGCCCATGGCCAGCCCCCACACGCGTTCCTGAGGGGGAGGGGAGAGCTGTCCCTGCGGCCTGGCCTGGGGCCGGGAGGAACGGGGACTGGGTGGGAAACTGAGTGAGTCCAGGGTCCTGGGCTTGGGCCAGGGGTGTTGATGGGCCAAGGAACAGGGCAGGAGGAGGGGCTGCGTGGGAGCCCGGTGCCCCCTCGCCCGGGGGTGGGGGGGCAGGTACCTTGCACCACCAGCCGGCCCTGTGCCGTTCTTCTCACCCGGGTGCCGGGCCTGTTGGCCGCGCAGACGTAGACGCCCGAGTGCTGGACGGTCACGTCTGAGATGATGAGGTTCCCTGTGCCCAGCACCTGGATGCCCTCCACCCCGATGGGGCGGCCATCTGGGGAGGAAGGGGGCTGGAGATGAGGGGGGGGTCCAGGAGACGGTGCGGAAGAGGCGGCAGTATGGCGGGGGGACGCTCCAGGCTGCGAGCAGGCCCGCCAACCGTCCAGGGGCCCCAGTCTGCGACTCAGAGCCTTCCCTCCTCGGCATCACGTGGCGGCACCTCGGAGGCAGCGGGAGCCGCACACGAACCCCAGCGGTGGGGACCTGGCTCCTAATTCTGGCATTCTCACTGACACAGTGGTGGCCTTCAAGTCCCTCCCTCCAGTTGCCCAACCAGGGAATTAAGGGGGTTGATTAACTAGGCCTTTCCCAGCCTGACTCGTCCCTCTTGAAAAGAGGTCGGTGGTCAAACATCCATTCTGCTCCTGGCCTGTCGCAATGCCCATTACTACAAAGGCTCGGAGAGTCCTGCGGCAGAAGGACCTGGTTAACTCTGTTCCCTAAACTTGTTAGACTACCAAGCTATTCTTTCCCTCTGCAGAGCACGCTTTGGGAGATGTTGGGCCAGATGGCCCTTGCAGGGCCCATGGGCTCCTCCTAATGGTGAGGCCACTATTTCCAGTCTCTCCCAGGGACCAGGCCCTCCCCCCACCCCAGGATCAGATTAGCACAGTCAGAATGCAAGGAGACAGCTCCCCATTCAGTCCCTGAAGTGGTGAAATCTACTCCATTATCCTGCCTGCTGCCCCCTCCTTCCCCAATCACTCAGCTGCTACAATGTGGCGCAGTCTCCCTGTGAATGCCCACCCCACCCTGCCCCTCCAGACTCTGCTTCCCCCGTGACCTTTCTGCTTAGACAATGTGGGCCCATCTGCATCCTTTCATTTCTCTCCTTCAGCTGCCTAGGGATTTAGGCCTGGGATTTCGGGGGCCAGGCTAGAGACCAGGGAGCCCAGAGTAAGGGTGTGACAACCGGCCGATATTTTGAGGGGTCTGGGATCACAGAGCTGGGGTATATGGCCAGGGCGCAGAGGGCAGAGGTGAGCAAGAAGGAGAAGAGACCACAGTGCTGAGCGCTGCAGAGGGTTTCTGGGCAGGGTGGGGGTGCCCAGTGCTGAGGCTGGACGAGAAAGAGGTAACCCGGGGAGCTAAGCCATCCGGGCAGGGGGAGGGAGAATGCAGTGAGCAGGCGGACCTCCAGCAGACCTCCCTGGTACTGCCAAGGAGAGGGAACTAACCACCCCCCCCCCCCCCCGCCCTCCCCCAGGCCTTGCAGAGACAAGACCCCCGCGGAGAACAAACAGGATTCACAGTCCCCCAGAGCTGGGTGATGAGACTGGCCCTCCCAGGGGGTGGGACCGCAGTGGGAGAGGCAGGGGCTCTGGGACGAGGCTCACCCAGGCGGCTCCAGGACACAATGGGGCGCGGGTTGCCCGTGGCGACACACTCCAGCACCGCGGTCTGGTGCACGGTCAGGGTGAGGTTCTCAGGCCCCACGAGGATCATAGGCTCCTTGTAGGCCCCGGAGCCCGAGCCTGGGGTGAAGATGCCACATTTCTTCACTTCAGCTGGGACCCTTCCTAGCTCCTCCCCCACCTACAACACGGGATGTGGCGGCGGAGAACAAGCTCCAGCCCAGAAGCCGGGTCCTACAGGCGCAGGGGTGATGCCAGGGGCCCCGGGACGTCGCTCACACCCGTCTCTCTGCTCCTGTCCCCACAGCCTCCAGCGTCAGCAGGGGGCTGGGCTTCCCCAGGTGGAACCGAGCCAGGGTGCAGACCTTGGACTCCTGAACCCTCACTGCCAGGAGCCCACAGGGACAGACAGGTACCCTGTCTGCCCTCGGCTGACCAGTCTCCGGGGTGAGCTGAAGGGGGACTGATCTGAGGGTGGGGAGAATTCAGGAGGCTGGTCAGGAGAGGGACTAGGCAGGGCGAAGGACCCTCACCTGACACAGTGAGCCTGGCCCCGTGGCTGACACGGACACTGGCAATGTTCGAGGCCACACAATGGAAGACGCCACTGTCCTCTGCTCGAAGTCCCGTGATCTGCAGGACGCCCTTGGGCAGCAGTGTGTACCTGTTGAGGAGGGGGGCACAGCTGACCACCAGCACAGACACTGGCACCGTCGGCCACAGGAACACTGCGCATCACAGGCACACCAGGCACCAGGCGCTGTTCCATGTCACCGTCATCATTGCAGACACACTTGGACCCTTGCAGGTGGACACGCCCATAATTCCCGTCTCGACAACAGTCACACACGGTCCCCCTTATGGATATGTCCATGAGCATCAAATCCGGGCCCCACGAGCCATGCGGACACTCAGGCTCAACACAGCTGCAGAAGCCCCACGCCGGGGCAGGCGGGCGGTCCTTCCTCGAGGCCCAGACCTGGGCCCGCCTTGCCGTCCTCCCTCCAGCGTTCCCACACGGGGCTCACCTCTCGTTGTCCGTATCGATGGGGACTCTGTTCTTCTCCCACATGATCAGGGGCTTGGGGAGGCCATGGATCTGGCACTGGAAGCGGGCCACGCCGCCCTCCTCCCCCGAGACGGCCTGGGGATGCACGTGGAAGTCCGACATGGCTGGTGGGAGACAGGGAGGCGCGTGTGGGAGAGGCGCCCTGCCGAGGAGCAGAGGGCAGGGGCGGGGGCTCACAGGCTAGTGCCCTGGGACCCAGGAGCTCATCCCACCGGGGGCGGGGGTGGTCCTAGCACTGGCAGACGCACGGCATCAGCCCGGGACGCGTCGGCACTTATCCAGCCTCCCATCGTGGGAAACGTTTCCCCCCAAGGGGTTGTACAGGCTGGGCTGGCACAGTTAGAGAAAGATCTGGATAAATTCTTGGATGACGAACCTCTAACTGGGAAATCTTGGGCTGCTGACCCACAAAGGCTAGCCAGAGAAAGCCCTGCTTCTGAGTTCTGCTGCCTACTTTATCCACTGCTTCCTAATGTACTTTTATAAATTCCCCCTCGGCAAGGCCTCCGTGTTCTGCTGCATGTTTTACGGAATAGGAAACGTGGCCCAGAGAGGGAAGCAGGTAGTCCGGGTGCTGCCCAGCACCCAGCAGCCTTCTCCGCCCTTCCTCACCACCCCCCACCCCCTGTTCTTCTGCGGCTTTTAGAGGTACCCCAAGGGGGTGGTATTTCCACCCAAGGTGACAGAAGACTGTCAGACCTACCAATCTACATTTCAATGCATCATATATATTCAGGGGCCCCTTCCCCACCTTTTGGGAATCTGAATGCTTGAAGACTGGTCTGCAAAGGCCGGTGCAGTGGGGGCTGTGGCATACCCCCACCCCATTTTAGGCTGGTTAAGTGTTCCCTCCCACCCTCGTTCCCTCCCATCCCCAAATCTCACCCTGTAAAGCCTGGGGAAAGGGCCCCTCCCTCTCGGGTTCCCAGCTTCAGCACCAGGGCTGTGATTTCATTAAAATCCACTTTGCTTCAAGTGCGGGAAGGCAGCTCACCATCTGTCCAGGCAGGCAGCACCTCCCCTCCGGCACTCCATCAACTGGGACAGTCGTCCCCTCCCAGGGCCCCTCCCCCCACTGCAGCCGGGGTGCTGGCGCTGGTTCTGGCTCCTGCTCCCAGCTCCCTGGCATGGGTGGGCACGCCCTGTCTCAGACCCCCTCAATCCGCAAGCTTGTTCTGGACTCCAAGGCAGCCCCGAAAGGCGGAGCCTTTGTGCCCTTCTTCCCAGAGCCTCTGGGGACTGATTCTTTTGTGGCATGTTCTCCATCTCATTTGCATGTGGTTCATTAAATATAAACATGCATAAAAATTCCCTGCCCTGCCTCCTCTTCTTTCAGGGCCTCCAGGGAACCGGCTGATGGGTGTGAGCGCCTCCTTGCACATGAGTGTGGGGCCGTGTCTGGCAGGAGGATGTGGCTGTCCCTGTGTGCGTGGTCTGAGTGTCACAGCTGGATGTGAATGGGGGTCTGTATCCCCCAGCTCCTGTGACTGGTGTGTGATTCTGGTAATCAATCACATGTGTCCCCTTGTAGGTATGGTCCTTACAAACAGCACCTTGGGGCTCTCAGAGTAGGAGGTGGGGGCAAGTGCCCCAGCTGGTGTCTCCATCAGGCTTGCTCGAGGATTCCCCTGGGAGCCCCGGGGAGGTCAGCCTGCCCTGTCTCAGGCCATAGGCTGTTTGGCCAAGGGCCTGCAGGTCAGCCCAGGGACTTGGGGGTGGGGGCTGAGGCACTGCTGGGGCCCCTCTGTGGCCTCCAGGCCGCTGTGCCTCTCAACCTCCAGGGCATGGCTGAAAGTGGGCCTGCTGAGCAGAGAGGGCACCCAGGTTCCTGGGTGGGGGGTGGGGAGGTCTCTGCCCACTGGGCCCTGCCCATTCAGGAGCTGGGGAGCTGCCTGCCCCTCCTCACTCCAGCTGGAGAGGAGCTCACAGACCCCCAGGGTCCAGGGGCGGGGACTAATGGCTCTGCTGACTGCAGATGCCTTCTCATTAAGGAACTGAATCCTTTTGTGTTTCTAGCCCCTGTTCTGGGGTCCCTGGAGGCACCTGGAGCCAGGAACAGGCCTGAGGAGAGATACAAGGGATGTGGCTGCTTCCTTACTGAGAAGTGGGGGGCGCTGGGGATGGAGAAAGTCTGGCCTCTACCACTCAGCTCCTCCTTCTCCCCCCAAATGAAACAACAGCAGCAGCACGGATTAAATGCGACACTGGGGAGGAATGCTCGACGGGAGCAGGCAGGCGGTAGCTGCGGAGCCAGTCTGCGCCTCCTCACAGGCACAGCAGGACTCCCCAGGGTCCCCTGGGGCCCTTGGGTGCGGAGGAGCCCCTCCCTGCTCAGGGCCCCACGCTTCCCTCCCATCAGACAGCAGCGCCCTGCTGTGCCTCTCTGTCTGCGTTACTCAGCTGCAGTTCTGCCAAACATTTCATTTGAAGGGTAGCTTTGCCTTTAAAAGTGCTTGAAAACCACTCATCTAAAGCCAACCCCTTCATTTTATGAAGGGCGACCTGAGGCCCAGGCCCAGCTGGTGGCTCTGCCAGACCGGAATCAGAATTCCCATGTCCTAGGCCCTCTACTGGGATGTCCTTTCATTCTCCAGCAAGCTGTCCACTCTCCAAGGGCAGGTAAGTCCAGAGGGAACTGCAGGTTGGACTGGAGTCTTCTCACTGGTTGTGCTGGGAGGAGGACCGTGCTGGAAGTTGCAGGGAGGATTAAGAGCCCCGGAGATGGTTCTTCAGTCCCATCACTGTGTAAACAGCCCAGCTGGTTACACAGATGTGGTCCAGAGAAGGTGGGCACGATAGGGAGATGTAGTCCTCTGTATCAGAGGCTCCTTCCCTCCCCATCCTCACAGCCCGCCCACCCCTCTGATCTGCCCTGCACGTCCCTTGGGTGTCCTGGGGATGGCTGTGTCCGAGGGCCCGTCCTCTCATCTGTGAATGAAGAGGCGAGCCGGCAGGCGCTCTTCGGGGCCTTCCAGCTGCAACTCCTGCTGCGTTCACGAACGGGCCTTTGTCCACACGTGGCTGGGGTTTCTTGGAGTCTTCCACTCACTCCTAATTCACAGGTCACAGCACTTTTTTCTTTAGGAAGTCAGGGGACAGTTTTGGGGGGCCATTTAGGCCTTCTCCAGTCTTTCAGAGTGGGGCATGCTTGGTTTACAAATCTGCTTCTGCTCTGGCTTGTGCTAGCAGGACACAGAGCCTGGGGTGGGGCGCCTCCCCATCTCCGTCTCCCCGGGGGGCTGTGCCTCACCGCATCTCTCAGGGCAGAGGGCCCTTGGGCAAGTGTGGGGATGCGGGGCTGAGGGTCAGTCCCCTGAGCACCCTGAGCCCCGAACAAGTCATCCTGGAGGCCACGGTGGGGTTGATAATGGTGTGCACAGGTTACAGACACTAGCTGTGGCCGGTGTTGGTGGTATTTTGTCAGTGGCTGGTGGACATGAAGGCGGTGCTGTGGCTGTCGATGCTTTATGCTCCTGCTAACACCTCGGTCAGGTAGGGACAGTCTTTGGTCCCTCACTTGAGCTGGGTGATGAGAGGAAGTAATTTAGGTCAGTGGCTGGAAGGCCCTTCCAGTGTAAGGGCTGGAGTGAGCGACCGGGTAAACAAAGGCCTGCTTAGGGAGCAGTTGTGGAAAAAGAAGAAACACCTTCGTCCCCAAGCAATCTGGGAAGGAATCTCCTAGCCCCTCTCTACCTTGACCTTGGGTAGAGCCAGGCCATAGGGAAAGACAAGGGCAGAGAGTGAGCCCAGCAATCCACCGAGCTAGCTAGGAGAGAACAGAAACAGGCAGGAAAGGACTCCTGGACACCCCTATAAATCACCGAGAGGGGAGGGGTCTCCTAGAGTGAGATCTAGAGTGGCTCGGGGAGGGGAGGGAGGCTTTCTTCCTGGTGCAGGACCTCTGGCGAGGTCAGGCCTGGATCTGATTAGACAGGCTCCAGGGGGACGCTGAGGGGCAGCGAAGGGTCGAGGCAGAGCGCTGGGAAGGAAGCTGGCAGCTCCCCTGAGCCCAGCCTCCCACCCTGTGGCTACAGCCAGACTCTTATCCGGTGTGTGATGACAAAAAGATCAATGGGTGTGTTGGGACGCAGAGTTCAAAACAGCCTTTGCAAAAGCCGTGCCACTGGGGGTCCGAGGCACAGACTGTCTGCACTCACAGTCACTTGAGAGGAAGAACCACGAGCTCCACGCTCTTCCCAGGTCACCAAGGCCAGCCCCTCCTGGTGCCCATTCCTGCCAAGGACCAAGGACACGCAGCCTCCTGGGTGCTCAGCCCCTTCTCAGGCAGCTTGGGTCATCATACGTTTCTCCACACACCAGGGACGTGTCTGAAGCCCACATGCTTCTACCCACTGCTCCAACTTCCCCTCCAGAATCACATTTTCCAGCATAGTAGCAGCCAGCTGTGAAGCCCCTAAAATGTGGCAGTCCAACCTGCGATGGCTGTCAGGATAAAATATACCCTGGATGTCAAAGACTGTGCATAAATAAAAAGACACTAAATATTAGGGGAAAGCACATCAAAATCATAATGAGATGCTACCTCATTCCCATTAGGATGGCTACTATTAAAAAAAAAAAAAAAAGGAAAACCAGAAACAACAGAAGATAAGCACGTAGAGAAACTCACACCCCTGTGTATGGTCGGTGGGAATGTAAAATGCTACAGCCGCCGTGGAAAACAGGATGGTGGGTCCTCAAAACAAATAAATAGAATTACACATAACCCTGCAATCCTGCTTCTTGGTTTATACCTGGAGAATCAAAAGACACACACTGTGCGACTCCACTTGTACGAGGTACCCAGGACCGCCAGGCTCACAGAGACAGAACAGAGAAGGCTGCCGCCAGGGGCTGGGGGGGTGGTGACTCGGTGTCCCGGGGACAAGGGCAGGGACGGTTTTCACAACCACGCGAATGGGCTGATGCCACAGAACGGGGGGACGCTCAAGCACGGTCAGGGCAGTACATGTTCTGCTCTTGTGTGTTTTTACCAGAATAAGACAGTGCATGATTTAAGTTGATAATAATAAACAATTAAAATGTTGACTTTAAGTTGAAATAATATTTAAAATTTTAAAGACAGCCCTAAATTTATAAAAATATTATTAGTAATTACAAATAATGATTACAAATGGATAATACTTTGCATATATTAAGTCAAATAAAATTTACTATTAAAATGGACTTCATCTGTTTCTTTTTAAACATTTTTTTGTAACTGCGACTATCAGGAAATGTGAAATGCCCTGCGGTGGCTCACACTCCATTTGCACCACACGGTACTGCTCTCCGAGACACGGACAGCTCTGTTCTTCACACGAGAGCCCTTCAAACACTCGAGGTCTGGGCTGCTCCCTGAGAAGCACCTCCTGAGGTAAAACACCCTTTTCAGCCGCTTGTGATGCAAAATGACGTGCAGATGCCCCGGCCGCCAGCCCGGCTCCGAGCAGGCACGGCCCCTTATGACGAACGTGGCCCCTGCACATGGCAGGAGCCCCGTGGGGAGGTGCCCACAGGGCCGTGCCCACCAGAGAACTCTGAGCAGTTGTCAGCCACCAGCAGCGGTGGGCATCCCTTAGTGCTGTCCTACGTGGTAGCCACTAGCCACAGGTGGCCATTTGAATTAAAGTTAGGTAAAATTTAAAAAATTCCATCTCTCTGACTCACTAGCCACATTTCAAGTGCTCAACAGCCACAGGTGGCTACCGGCCACGCTGTGGGACGGCACCAGCAGCACCTTCCCATCATCACAGAAAGCCCTGCTGGGCAATGCTGGTCCAGGACCCAGGCCAGGCTCAGGCCCCAGGCCAGGCTCAGGCCCCAGCTGCCTTCTCTCTTGCCACCGCCCCCCCAGAGCTGCCCCCTCCTCCCCATCTTCCTCACCAGCCTGGCCTCGCCCTGACAGCTGCCTCCACACGACTGACGCCCAATGTCTGACACAGAGACCTCGGATGAGGCCCGCAGCCGATCAGCATCCCAGGGCTGTCCCCTGCAGGGCAGAGAGGGGCTTGTGGGGCAAGGATTCTGCTGCTAGCGGGGAAACGCCTGCCAAGAGCTCTTTGAAGTAGTGTCGCAGGGAGAGGTTAACAGTGCAGGCCCTGGAATCACGCTGAACGGGGCTCAAACTCAACACCACCACTGTCAGCTGTGTGACTGTGGGCCACTCAGCCTCCCAGACCTCTCTTCTCTCACTTCCACAAAGCAGGGAGAACAACAGGCCATGGCGCCAGAGCTGCGGCACCGGGAAGGTTCAATGAGCTGTATCTGCAAAGTGCTCAGCACAGTCCTCGGCAAGCAGCAACTACTTGCTGGCTACTGGTGAGAGAAAATGGTAGGATCTCGAGTGAAAAGGGAGCCAAGAGGTTATGAAAGGGTAGAGCTGGGGGTTGGAGGGGGTGGTAAGGGGGTAGCAGCTGCCTTCTCCAAGGGGGCATCCATCTCCCCTGAGAAAGGCTGAGGCTCACACAGTTACTGGTAGAGCCTTCCGCTCTCTGGAGATGTGAGTCAAGTTAGGATCTGCGAGATCTGAATGCTGAGGGGGTCGGTGGGGGGCTGGGGGCAGCTGGGTACAAACCAGAGCGGGGCTTCTTCTATTGCACTTCTGCCTGGGGGCTTCACAGAGGCCCCGGTACACCGAGCTGTCAGTGGGAAGGGGCCATTGGGTAATTGAGGCCTTGATTTCTCTAGTAAAATGTTTATGAAGCCCATAAACTCATGCCTTTATAGGCCAGGCTCATTCCAGGGGATGGATGTGGCTCTCTGAGGTGTAGTTAAAGCACCTGCTGAACTCAGGCACCCGGTGACGACTCTGGCCTCCACCCAGACCCACCAGGCAGAGCCACTGGTGGGCTGTGGCTGGGGCAGAGTGGCCCTCGGAGGGCAAGGAGGCCAGCTAAGGCGCACCTCACATGATCCTTAAACTCCTCAAGTCACTTGTAAATGTCCTCTTCCTAACTGTCTGTGGGAAAGAGGGAAGCAAGGGCAGAAAACCCTGAGTCCCGGGGAGGCTGGCGACTTGCCCATAGTCCCTAGAGGGGTATTGGCCTTGTTCTCAGGGTTCTCCAGCCCAGGGTCACCCTCTCCAACACTCTGTCTCTCTCCCATCACCTGGTCCTCACCTTGCCCTTGGATCTGTAAGGGAAGAACCCCCATACTGACTGGCTATAGGTTTTTGAGCTGTGTGAACTGAAAAGACCCACATTTACTTCCCTGGGCTTCCGGAGGGGAGTCTGAGAGCTGAATCCAGGTTCTGAGTCCAGAGTGTGTTTTGAGGAGGAAGGGAGGGGTGTGTGTAGGGTTTGGGTGTTACATGGATCTGGGCAGACAGTGTCTAGCACTTAGAAACGGCCCCAGAGGGCTTTGATGGCTCAGAGGCCCTGCTTAGCTTCCCCGGGTGGGGGGGTGTGGGTGATTGATTCATCTGGGCCTTTGCCGGGTGACCCTGCTCTGAGAAGCCTCTGGATGCCTTTGTCTGTCTCCTCAAGCCCCTCACCCCCTGCCTTGGGCTCCTGAACCCCAGCCCCTCCCTGCCACCCTCCCACTCCACCACCAGCTCACCACTCCCCCCACCGCCCCAATTCTAACACAAAAGACAACTTTGTCTTTCAAGTCAGCAGCCATAAATCCATGTCTCTCCCCTCCCTCCCAGCAGCCACCTCTGACAAATGGGGGCCTGGATGGGGGAGAGGTGGGAGGCAGTGGTGGGGGAGCTGGCCTTGGCTTGGGAAAGTCCCTGTATCCAGCTGTTGGCCCATGGCAGAACTGGGGAGCCTCGAACCTTTATGGCCTGATCTTTGATTCCAATGGACTATAAGGCCCGATGCAGGGCTGCAGGGGAGGCAATCTGGGGCTCTCTGCAGTCCCTGGGTTGGGCTTTTACAACCCAGGGAAAATAAAACCTCTCAAAGCCCTACTTTTAATTACTCAGCCCATAATTGGGAGGCTCCGGTTCTTCCTCCAGATCAAGCCATGAGCTCCTCCCCCTGCAGCCTCCAGTCTGCAGCGCAGTGTATAAAGTGTGCTCGGGGGCGTCTGCCTGAGGGACGTGGGCCTGCCAGCCTGCTTAAGCCACGGATTGGATGTGCCACTGGGTGGGTGTGCGCCCCACTGCTTTCAGTGGTGGCCTCTTGCCCATTCCGGGAACAGGAAACAGAGAGAAGCCCACCTACCCCATGTGACTGCCCTACCCACCCCACTGACAGGTTTGCAAAAGCAGTAACCATTTCAAAATATTTGTTTTCATCCCAGGTATCAGACAAAGAGTGAGAAGATGTGTCGTGGTTTTCGGTTTGGGAAATGTGGCCCTCTCTCCTATTTACACAGCAGACTCACTGAGTCGGCTCCAAGCCCTCATTCGACGGATAGTGACTGACCGCTAGTGTGTTGGGCGGGATGTTACAGCACCCCGAGAGCGAATTCTTTCCATCTCACAAGCCCTGTCCTTAGTGTTTCCACTCAAGCTCTTAAGAAATGTCAGAAGAGCCCTGGCTGGTGTGGCTCAGTGGCTTAAGCTCCGGCCTGCCAACCAAAAGGTCCCCAGTTGAATTCCCAGTCAGGGCACATGCCTGGGTGGTGAGCCAGGTCCCCAACTGGGGGCGCGAGAGAAGCAAACCGATCAATGTTTCTCTCACACATTGCTGTTTCTCTCCCTTTCTCCCTCCCTTCCCCTCTCTAAAAGATTTTATTTATTTATTTTTAGAGAGGGGAAGGGAGGGAGGGAGGGGGAGAGAGAGAGAGAGAGAGAGAAACATCAATGTGCGGTTGTTGGGGATCATGGCCTGCAACCTAGGCATGTGCCCTGACTGGGAATCGAACCTGCGATGCCTGGTTCAAAGCCCGCGCTCAATCCACTGAGCTACGCCAGCCAGGGCATAAATAAAATCTTTTTTTAAAAAGAAAGAAATGTCAGAAGAGGGGGTGGAGATATAAGGGGGCTACATGGTAATAGGAAAAAAATGCACACACACAAGAAAGGAAGGAAGGAAGGACGGAAGGCAGGAATGTCAGAAGGGCGAAAGCACCAAGGTCAGGGTCTTAGGTCTGCACTAACCTGCAGGAGCCATTGATTAATCAGTATACTTCTGGTAATAGGGATTACTAGCCCTTCTCAGGCTCAGAGAGGTTAAGTAACTTGCCCAAGGTCACAAAGCTAGTTAATGGTGTTAAGGTGGGCATTTGAACTTAGAGTGCTCTCCAAATCCAGTGGTTTTTTTCCCTGCACCACAGCCGCCCTGGGAGGTGGAGGAGACAAACGCTGCGCAAACGTCATCGATAACACCTAAGGACGTTCACACTGAGAAACACGGAGGCACACAATACCCTAGACCCTTATAAACACCACGCCTACTCACATTCAGGTACCCATGACACAGCAGGCTTCACTTTAATTGAACTCCCCCAGGGCCTGGGGTAGGTTTCATAGTGCAACTAAGGCAGCTAAGCACCAAGATAAGGTGGTGTTATCACCCCACTAGCAACCACTGAGCCAGGCACGCTTCCTAAATTCTATCAACGCAGGTGAATAAGTAACAAAGACCATTAGCCAAGGGCACTCTTCCCTGAGCACTTCCAATTTGGCAATTCAGGAAGTCCAAGCTACAGGGCTACTCCTCTTGGGGCCTTATAAAAGAAAGAAGCAATTTATTTTCCTGCTTTTGGTGGGGAGGGTAAAGCATTGTGAGATGCTAGTGGCTTCCGTGAAGTGAGTTGGGGGGAGGAGGTGGTGAATTGCTAAAAGGAAGGAGTAATGAGGGAACTGATTTAGTCCTTTTAATAACTGGATGTGTGATTTTTTAAAATTTATTTTTATTTTTTAAGTTGAGGTATAATTGGCATATTTTGTTCATTTCAGGGGTACAACATAATGATTTGACACTTGTATAGAATGTAAAATAATCACCACAATGTGTCAACATCCATCACCATAAACACAGTTATGAATTGTTTTTTTCTTGTAACGAGAACTTTCAAGATCTTTTCCCTTAGCAACTTTCAAAACTGCACTACAATATTATTAACTACAGTTGCCATGCTGTACATTACATCCCCGGGATGCTATGAGCTTATTTTTAGATTCCACATATGAGTGAATAGAATTTGTCTTTCTCTGACTCATTTCACTTAGCATAATACTTTCAAGGTCATTCGCATTGTTGCAAATCTGGATGTGTGATCTCGATAAAGCCAAAGCTCCTCTCCCGGCCTCTCCTTCCTTCTCTGGAAAATGGGGGAGTTGAGTTGGACAAGTGATAAAGTCTCCCCCAGTTGCAGCCTTTGAGGCACATCTGCGTCCAAGCGCCAGCCGAGGATGCAGGGTCAGGGGCTGGGAATCACTCTCTGCCTTAGACTTG
The DNA here is from genome assembly GCF_004126475.2 of Phyllostomus discolor. Classification (NCBI taxonomy): domain Eukaryota; kingdom Metazoa; phylum Chordata; class Mammalia; order Chiroptera; family Phyllostomidae; genus Phyllostomus; species Phyllostomus discolor. Next base: position 174,625,165 of record NC_040903.2, read on the forward strand.
AAAATGTCCAGGCCCAGCAGAGCCCCTCTCCACAGACTGCCTGTCTCCGCCCGTGTCAGGGTCACCAATCTTCCTTATGTAAACCTGCCCAAGCCCACAACATCCTTAACTTCCGTTGTTCTGGTCAGGACACCGGATCTCCCTCACCTCCCGGAAGGGCCTCTGGTTAGGGGGCTCAGGCTGGAGCTATTAAGTAAATTGCTTTCACATGACCATGAGGTTTACTCAACAAAAACAGATACTTCCCCCAAATTTCCAGAGCCATACACAGTATTAGGGTTTGTAAGGACTAATATAGTAGGCGTTAGGTTGTGCAGAGGCAACCTGGGGTCATGCTGGCCTCTGTCACAGACTCCTACATGACCCTTTAATTCCAATCTGTGAAACGGGAGTGGGGCAGAACAGACAGAATCATATCTAAGGTCCATCCCAACATTAAGACTCTAAGATAACACGGGCTAGAAAGGTCCCTCTCCACCCATCAGAGGACCTCTCCTGTTCTCGAACCTTGATCCGGCGCTGCGCTCCTGTTCATGGCTGTGCAGTCTCTGATGACTCAACACCAACCCCCACAAAAGAGTAGGGCCTGAAGTCCCTTTACCCCAACACCACTCCAGGATAAGCTTTATCTTTTAGGGGGAGATGGGGCCCTACACTCCATGGCAGGACCAGGGAGCCTCCAGGGGCCACCGCCCCATCCTCTCCCTTTACCTCTCCCACAACAGCTGACTGGTCACCGAAACCCAGTCTACCCTCCTTTTTCCATCCCATTGCCTTGGCTTAGGTTCTTATCCCTCTTAACTATTACTCTTTCTGTAACAGCTTCCCCTTTCTAGCCTTGTAGATCTCTTTCATCCTTTCTCCAGCTTGAACCCATAATCATGTTCCGGAACACCCACTACATTCATTAAACATCTTCGGTGGTTCTCCACTGCCTTGAATCAAGGTACTCTCCTTGGGATGACATCTAAGGTCTCGGTTATTAGGTCCCGCTTCATCTTTCCGCCTCAACTGCCAGCCAGTCCTCTCTCTGTGGGAACTGTCCTTTGACTGTGTGACATAAGTTTGCCTTCTCTGGACATGACATGGACGTTCATGATTGTATTTCTTCTGCTGTCTCCTCTGCCTCAAACTCTTCTGCTTCTTTCTGTGAGCACCTTCATCCTCCACATCCCCCAGAGGAGGCAGAGTGAACTCCTGCCTGGAACGTGTGGTCTCCTACTTCTGTCCTAGCATTTACAGACTGTGTTAGTCGGTTGTTCACAGGTCAATCCTTCCACTAGCCCTTAGGGGCAGAGAAGAGCCTAATTTACTTTTCTACTTTCCAGCACCTAGAACAAATAAATAATAAGGTGAATAAGAAGTCCTCACAAACTATTTCCTGAATCATGATGACCTTAAAGGTCATATAATCTCGGGGTGGGGGGCCATCTCTTCCACCCTACCCTGACACAATTCAATGTCTACCATTGGGTAAGTTACGTCCTCCAGCTGGGTCTCCACTTCAATAAAACACAGGAGTTGGACTAGGCTCCCCCATCAGCAAGCCTGGCTGCACCTCAGAAGAACCCTGGGAGCGGCGAGGCAGTGCAGCTGGATTCCACTGCCAGACAGTCAGATCTCGTGGTCTGGTGTGGTGCTCAGGAATCTCTGTTCCTATCAGAGCTCCGGGTGTGTACCGTGTGCATAATCGGGGCTGGGAACCCCTGTTCCCTCAGGTTCTTGAGATTCCTCACGGAGGGCTCCAGCGTCAGAAAAGGGCAGGCTCTGCGCCCGGCGCTCGCGCCCTGCGGGAGGCCGGCTGGCCCAGGCAGCCTGACCGCCGCGGCAGAGGCGCGGAGCGGGCCGCGCGGCGGGCGAGGCGCCTGCGGGCGGGAGCGCAGCCCCCGCGGGGCCCCAGTTCAGGCATTCGGACGGCGGGCGGGGTCGGGGCCCGGAGCCTGAGGCCCTGAGAGCCGCTCGCTCGGCGGCAGGAGTAAGTGGGACCATCTGCTCCGCTCCTCCGAGGTCAGCGCTTTGTGTCAAGCTCCCATCCCCCTGGCTCCTCCCGCTCCTTCCCCTCCTTGCCCTCTGACTCCCGGGACTCAAAAGAAAAAAAGCACTTGAGGTCCTGATGAAAGTGGGAGTGTGATGGGGGGCGACAGCGGCCGCGGGAGCTGGGGCCGAGCGGCCGGGGACGGCGGCGGGCGGCGGCGGGCCGGGCAGGACCGGCGGGTCCCCTCCGCGGCGGCCCGGCACCGCGACGGCGGCGGGGCGGCCCCGGGGCGGGGGCGGCGGGCAGCGCGGGTTCCCACAGCCGGCCCGCCCGCCCGGCCCCTTTGAAGTGGCCGCAGCTGCGCACCCCGGCCCGCGGCTAATCCCCCCGACGCGGGCGTCCTCGCCCCCCCGCATAGCAATAGTGTCCGCGCTGAATGGCGCTGGCTAATTACCTCGCTCGCACCGCCGCGGGTGAATGAGAGAATCCGGCATTGTGCGCGGCGAATGGAGAAAATAAGACAGCCATTGTCCTCGCACGCCAAACGAGGGTTTGATGTCGCTGGGGCGAGCGAGGCACCATTTCCCGCCACCCCCTCCCCTTCCCAGCGGTGCAAATTCCCCAGCTGGGCCTGGCCGGTCGGACTAGGCTGCGGCCCCGGGGAAACTGAGGAAGGGGCGCGCGTCTCCTTCCGTGCAAGACGGGCGGGCAGACACAAAACCGCTCTCCCACCCCCACCACCGGGCTCCTCACCAGGCTTTCTCCGCCAGCAGGTTCTTAGGGACACCTACTGAGCCCGCCCAGTGCTATCCTGGACTCAGAAAAACAGGCATGGCCCTGCATTCAGCAGACTAATTAGATTTCGTTCTGAACACATGAAACAAACGGGTGGAGTTGGGAATTTCATACCTCGGTGCCCAACTGCGTGCCGCCAACCGAAAGGGCTGGAGAAGTTCAAAGAATGGCTGGGAGAGATTTGAGCAGAGAAGGCAGGAGAGAAAGACTCAGAAAAGAAGGGGAAGGAAGGTGGGGCGTTGTGGGGAGCCTGGACTGAGGGAGGGACTGGAGCACTCAGGAAGGAAGAGGGCCATGACTGGAAAGGGGGACCCACGTTTCAGAGGAACTGCAAGCCGGTGTCAGGCTGGGGTGTACTGCTCGGAGCTCAGAGGCCACAGCTTTGATCCGGGAAGAGCGGTGGCTGATAGGTAGGACTGGGGTTCCATGGACCCTGGCTCACTGTCAGAAAGGGGACTGGCCCGGTGCATGTCACCCTCTTTACACGTAAGGATGTGAAAGAGCTCAGCTTAGAAATCAGGCCTGAAGAAAACCACACTGCAGAGGGACAAGCTGATTCTGCGCTGTCTCGGGCTGCCTTCTCTTCACCACCACCCAATAAGCTCGGTTTTTCTTTGGGGGCAGGGGAGGAGAAGGAGATGACATCCTTCAAGATCAGGAAGTATCTCATTTTCCTGTTCCCTCAGAGCAATTAGCTTAGAGGAAGGTAGGTACAGGATAGATGTTCTTGGAGACTCGTGTATTTGAGAACTGACCTGCTTTAATATCCCTCAATCCCACATAGCCTTTTCCCGGAAACACATACTTTCTACTCCCTTCTGATGGGCCCTTAGACCATTTCTGCCCAAAGAAGAATGCAACACACAGGCTCATCCAATGGTAAAAGGTCTGGTATGCTGCTCAGACCAACATTAAGCCACTGGTCTGAGCCAGCAGCCCTCAGGGACACCACACCTGTGATGCGGATCACAGAGCTCTTTCCGAGGCGACAGTCCTTTCCAATGCCCATGTCACCATAGCTGGACCACAAACCCTTTGTGGGCTGCCCATAGCCAGGCTCATAAACGAGACCATTTATCTACCCAGCCATCCATCCACTTATTTAAGAACAAAGCTAAAGAATGGACAATAATGTTGAGGGACTGAGTGACCAGCAGCCAAAACTGTTCCTTGCTCTGCCCCACCAACCATATTTAACATCACCAGGTGCTAGTCGTAAGAGCAATCGATGAGAAGCATGATTTCACGTTTTTTAAAAGATTTTATTTATTTTTAGAGAGAGGGAAAGGGAGGGAGAAAAAGAGGGTAAGAAACATCAGTGTGTGGTTGCCTCTCACTCCCTGCCCCCTCGTGCCATCCCCCCACTGGAAACCCTGCCAGCAACCCAGGCATGTGCCCTGACTGGTCTGCAGGCCAGTACTCAATCCACTGAGCCATACCAACCAGGATGAGAAGCATGATTTTAAAGAAGAAAAAATGTAAGTATAGCTCTTTGGTTTTTTGATCCAATCCTGAATCAACCCTGGTCATAACTTCAGATGTGATCCATAATGTTTTCCTTTATAATTCTCCTAAATCTTCATCTTAGCATCATATTTCTTCTGCTTAAGGCTCTGGCTGACATCACAGCACCTGCTGCTGCTGAAGTACTACTCTACTCAGGCCAATCAGCCTAGTTAACTGATCTGCTCTATTGGTTGGTTTAGAAACATCTGAAACAAAACGAAAAGATAAAGCAGCACTGCTGAGGATGGGAGAGATGTGGGAGGCCTGGAGCCCCACCAATCTAGCCTCCCCTTCCCCCCATTTCCAGCCCCTGAGCTCCCTCCACAGACCCAAGGACCCTGAGGAACGATGCTTAAAGTCTCCTGTTCTAGAAAAATAATATTATCCAAAGAAACAATGGCTAGTTGGCAGATCAGAGTTCCTTTCAATGCTATACAGACCACTAGCTTCATTTCACAAGACCAAAATGACCATTCAGGTTCTGGCTGGGTAGCTCAGTTGGTTAGAGCATCACCCTCCCCACCCTGGCCCGTATGCCAAGGTTGCAGATTCTACCCCCAATCAGGGCACACACGGGAATCAACCAATGAATTTATAAATAAGTGGAACAACAAATCAATGTCTCGCTCCAAAATCAATAAATAAAATAAATAAAATGACCATTCAAACAGGAACTACAAACATAATTGTTACTATCTATTACTCTATGTGTCTCTATGGTTTGCCCAGGTTTCAGCAAGAGTGCCTGAATGTCTAATCCCCAGATAAATTGTACTTTGGAAAATGATCCCCTATTCAAAAAGCAAGAGCTGCCTCCAGGCCTAAATTAGAGACTCAATACTTTTAACTGAAAAAGTGCTTTCAAAGGAAGCCTATTTCCGCTCACATCTCTTCTTTCTCCAAACCCAAGACCATAGTAACTTTAAAAATAATGCTCTGTGGGGGAGTATTCCAATAGGAAGATAATGAGTAAAATAATGAGAGTGTGTTTTCCTCTCCCTTTCCCATTTCCACAGCGACCTGCATTCACAGGATGCTTTGTCACCCAGTTCTGACTTTCCAAGATAACAGAAAGGTGGGCATGTGCGTGCAAGGCTAGTCTTCCGAAGAGGATGCACAAGTACTAGAGGGCGGACGGATGCTTCTTAGCATGGAACCTGGCCTATCAGCTCTTTGGTGGGTAAGGCCCGTGGTCTGGCATTCTGGGACGTTCACCAGCTTGCCTAGGAAGGTGTTCCACCCTGAGGTGACTAATTACCAGTAGCCACCCTCCTGGGGTGGCAAGACTGAGGTCTGAACTCACCAGGCCAAGTCCTTCCCACTTAGCACTGAATCATTGCCTTCCACTCAGTCTGACCCCTCTCCTCCCCGAGGTGGCCCTTGGGAGAAGGGCGTTTCAAAGGAACAGAACAGGAAGATAGGGGTGCCTTTTAATAGGGCACAGATGCACACATGCCCGTTCTCGGCTCCTGACATAGGGACTCAGGAGCCTGGGAGAATGGCTAGGTGAAACCACCCCATAGGCCCTTGGGGAGTAGTATCTGACTCAACTATCAGCCCTCCCCTCCAGCCCCAGGCTGTTAGCTCCAGGGGGTGAGGGATGCACTGCAAGCAGGAGGTGTTTACATACCCAGGCTCCCCATTCTCTCACCCTCTCCAGGTACAACTCCAAGCCGAGTCCCACCCTCAGCACTGAGGATGCAGAGGAGCGAGCCCCTCCAGTCGAGGAGTGTGCAGACCAGTGAGCGGGACAAGCTATATGCGCACTGCCTCCGGATAGACTAAGTCTTCCGATTCCTCCCACCCCCGGAAAGCGAAGCTGGGCACACAGACCGACGCATCTTTCTTGAACTGATGTAATGAAAGCTCTATTGCTTTATTTCAGGAAAGCCTTGATCTTATCAATATCACCGTTAGCAACTTGCTTGTAATTATCTTGATTTTTGTCACAGTTTGATGGGAAAATGACTGATTTGAGAAGCAAAATCAGAAACACAGGAGGGCAGGAATATCAAGCAGGCTCAATCCAGAGACTCATTCTATGTAATATCATTATTGGTAACCTGACATAATAGAAGGAAGAATATTCTAATCCAATCTGCAAGTGGGACTAAATTAGGGCTTCTCTAAGGTACTGGAGGTTTGGAATACCATTTTAAGAGATCTCCAAAAATGAGGGTGAAGGGAATTATTGCAGAAAGGGGGTGACATTCCATATAGCCAGGACGGAGGAGTCAAAACAAAAGTAACCGAACAAGGGGTGAGGATGACAGAAAAAGATCCAAGAATTGTTTATCACAAACCAGATACTGGGTTTCAATTCTTCAAGATCCTGGCTCTGAAGTTGGAGCCCAAATCCCATCCGGCCAATCAACCTGTTTGTTGGAAAGAGCACCTAGACCTTGCGCTCCCAGCCCTGTGCACCCAGGCCTCCCGGCAGCGCTCTCTCTCTGCCTCGGCTTCCAGGGCAGTGATAACAGAAACACGGGCAGGAGGCTGGCGAGAGGGGAGAGGAGGAGGGTCACCGCATCCTGGAAAGCTTTACCCCCTCCCCAATCCTGTCTTCCTGTTTGCCCGGAGCGACAAGCACCCACCCCTATGTTCAAGTCTGCTATTGGAAAAGGCTCTGAGACCTTTCTTTTCTTCCTTTTCCTCGCAGAGTTGGCCTGTAGAGAAAGGTCTGCCCACAAACTTTTGTCTGGCTCTAGCTCCTCCTCAGTAGTCCCTGGACTACACCCCAAGCCAATGAGGAGAAAGGGAGCTGCGAACCCAGTTCGGGCTCCTGGATGGGGGCGGGGCGGCGGGGCGTTGAATCCGGGAGTTAGCAAGTAATAGTCTCTTCCGGCCCTGGTCAAGGTAGGCCAGGGAAGTAGTGACCCTCAGGTGCCGAGCCCAGGACTCCAGGAAGCAAGACACACGTACATTCACAGACAACATATACTCACACACACTTGCACATGCACACCCATGTTCACAACCCACAGACACACGGGGGAGCGGAGACCTAGCACCTCCGCCTCGGCGCGGTGCGGGGTTAAATGCACGTAGTTCTGCTGCACATCTGGCCACCGAGCTCTACTAGGCCAGAAGCAGCCGCTTAGTGCCTGAAGGGAGGGTTCGTACTTCCTGTCCGCTGCAAGGGACAGAGGTCGTTCGTGGAGCCGGCTCCTCCCCGGCCACTCTCTGCCGACCTCGGCCCTGAGCGGTACGGGCTTCGCAGGAGACCCGGCTCCGGGAGCGCACGCGGGACGGGCGAGCTCACTGCAACATCCCAGGGGGGCACGGTCCCGCGAGCGCCAAGGACCCGCGCGCAGCTTTGGACACGTGAGCTGGCGAAAGTGAGAAGAGGGCTGCCCCCACGTAGGGGCAGCGAAAGAGGGTAGAATGATTAGAGCTTTTTCTGCAAAACTTTGATCTTGACATTTGCGAAAGGAGGAGGCCCACCCAGCTCAGTGCTCCAGGAGAGCTCGATATAGGGATTGAGGGACACAGGGATTGAGGGAGACGGAGGAGGGAACTGGAGCGAGCCTGGAGACAGACAGGGAGGGGCGGGACGGGGAGGAGGAATAACGCTAAAAAAAAAAAAAAACGGGCAGCGTCTCAGAATTGTAGAAGTGGGAAGGGCTTTAGGAATCTTTTCATGTGGTCCTCTCCACACCACCTGCTGCCTATGAGGAAACTGAGACTCCAGGAGGTGAACTTGGGTCCATAATCACAAAGGGATGAGTTGAATACATACATTTTAAAGCAGTTTCTGGCTGAAGTGGGAGTGAGGGAGGGCACAGAAGCACGATGCTGTCTGAGCCAAGGCTAAGTAAGCTCTTCTCATGACCCTCAGGCAGTAATGGTGGGATTCCAGGAGGTGTCCCCTCCCAGCCCAAGCCTGGCACTTCCTGTGGGGTCCTGTCTCTGCCCCGCTGAAACATAAACTGACGGTGCCTCTCTTAGTGGATGGGCGGCAGGATCCTACTCATCCTCTCCCCACCAGCAGACAGGTAGGACCATGCTCTCACCCATTTCCCACAAAGACAAACTGAGGCCTTTAAGGGAGAGAGAAAGTTTGAACCCAGAATCAGCCCTCGGTGCAAGTCTCTGTGCATCTTGCACAAGCTTCGGACCCTTGAGGGGGACCATAGTCCCCCATGGTCCCAGGCGAGAATGCTGGGGTTTCATGACAAGTAAAGTTTGGGGATGAATTCTGGGTTGTCCTGATTTCTCCCCACAAAAGTGTGTAGAGTCTGCAGACACAGTCCCTGGTGGGAAGGGGCTGGTTTGAGAGGGGGACATGGAGGGCTGCTGTGGCAGGCAGGGCCGCATGCCCTAGGAATTAGTGGTCCACTAAATCAAGGTCCTCTGGGCGAGGGGTGCGAGCTGGAAGCAAGGCCCTCACCAGAAGTCAGACTTCGGAGAAGCGCATGTGAAAGCCCCGAGTTTCCAGGGCTCCTACATGCCCTGGGAGGGTCTGGTTTGGTGCTCCCTGGAAGTAAGTCCCTTTATGGGTTCTCACCTCTGAGACCCAGCGCCTGCCCCTCTTCCAGGGACCCACAACCGCCCAGCTCCTCTTGTGAATAAGGACCCCTGCGCCACCCCTGGGGCTGCCCCTGCCTGCTGTGCCTCTCAGGTTACTGCGCCTTCGCCCAGCCCATTATTCGGTGGGGCCGAGAGGGCAGGGGACCCTCGGGTTGGGATGGGGCAGAGTCTCCCAGCCACCATGGCACGTAGGGACTGTGGCCTGGGGTGGCGGTGGGGGCACGTAACTCCAGGAGGCCCTAGGCCACCTCACCCAGGCAAGGACAATCAGCAAGCAGCCTGGCTCCTCCAGCCTAACTGTGGCTTTTCCTACTACCCCTCCCTGCCAACAGAACCCCTGGGGAGAAAGATCCTTCCCCGAGTCACACCAGTTCCTCTCCTGTGATTTGTTCTGAATTTTCAAACAAAGAGTAATTACGACAGATGTGGAGCAATCAGCATCATTATTCTGGGAAACTAGAAAGGGAAAGGGAGCTGAGGGGGCCCCAGGGGGAGGGTAACTAGTCTTCCCTCCTGGGAGAGAAGCAACTCCCACCTCCACCTCCAGCAGCCCCAGCACCCTCCCTCCCAATTTCCTTTCCTGCCAGCCTCACAGGTAGGGCAAGACTCCACAGCCCAGCATCCCAGCCCAGCTGGCCCTCCAGAGTCTCCAAGGGCCTCCAGCAGTGCCTGGGGATAATGGGGGGTGGGGCGGGGATAGCCCTGCCTGGCCTGCCCAGAAGTGGCTCCCACTTTGGCAGAGTCCTAAGCTGTTCTCTACTCCCAACACACCCCCACCCCAACCCTGCACGTACCCATGTACCTGCCTCTGTTTCTGAGGCATTAGTACTGATTATATTCTCAAAGGGCTCCAGCCCCTTCTCAGGAGCTCCAGACATTGAATTTTGGGTCAGGCAGACCTGGGTTTAAATCCCAGTTCATCTACGTACTCTGTACCCTTGGGCAAGTTAATTAATCATTCTGGGCTTCTGTTTACTCATCTGTAAAATAGGACTAGTAATACCTATTAGTGGAATTGTGGGAATTAACTAAATTAATACATAAAGATCTTAAGACAGTGTAGCTCCATAATAAATGCTAGGACGGCTTCTATAACTATGAGTTAGTCCACCACCAGCACCAACACACAGGTGGCCCTCACACCACTCAGCTCAGCACCCAGGGTGCCTGGGAAACTCAGAGACCCTCTGTCGTGGGTGACAGGAGCCCCCACCCAAGACTGGTTAAAACTCACACCCAGAACTGAAACCACTGACAAAGCCTGGGCACAGCAGGACCCAAGAAAAACAGAAATGTGCCTGCCAGCCTGCTCTGGGAAATACAAAAGGATACTCCCTTTTCCAACCAGAGAGAAGGGAAGCTCGAGGGGCCCAAGTGGCTCGCTTACCTGCCCAGGCTGGGAGACCAGCCGGGCTTCGGCAGGTTACCTTGTCAGGGCCTCAGTTTTTGAGTCTGTAAAATGAGAAGATCGGACCGTAAGAGCTCCAAGGTCTCTCTCACAGCTCTGGATGCCTGGGATTCGACCTGGAGGCTGGGAAGGCCTCCAAGGTCCTGCGAGGACTGGGAATTTCAGGATGCTTTTGTTGCAGCCTGCAATTCAGTGACAGGGCTAGAACTTGGTCCTCTCTGCCGGTGGTCTGTCCCCTCCTCCCCACTGAGGTGGTCTGGTCTCCATCTGCCCACCCCAAGTCCCTGGGGCCTCTTGCTTGTTCCCCCTCACATTCCAATGGCCTTGGGGGCAGCAGCCAGACCAGAAAGTCCAGTTCCTGCCCATTATCACTGCTCACATCTGCACTGCAACCCAACACCAGCATTCCAGAGAGCTGCCCCCACCACCCACTGTGGTCAGTGTCCAGGCTCAGAGACAGGCCCCAAGCAGGGGCCAGTGTTCTCAGATTCCTCTCGGTGAAGGTCTGCCCCCCGGGGAGGCTTCGACTTGCTGGGGAGGCCAGGGTCCCCTTCCTCTGGGGTCCTCTATGAACCTGACGCTCTCTGCCTTTTCCCTGTCTCTTTGCTCTGTGCTGAGGCCTGAGCTCACCTACTTTGCTCCTGAAACAGAAAGGTCTCCCTCCAAGCGCAGCAGAGGATGACGGACCCAGAAATCAGCACAAATGGAGAAAGAGGCAGGAAGAAGGAAAAGACAACAGAAAGAGAGGAGCTGGAGAAAGGAAGACAGTGGGCAAGAGAAACTAGGGATACAGGATGATAGTCAAAGACCCTAAACGTGGTCTCACAGGAAGGCAGAGGTGAGTAAGGGGCAGCGTATGTGGGGTGTCGAAGAGCACTGAGACCCAGATCAAGAGAAGAGATGGAGAAGGGTGAGTGGGAGGTAACGGCTGGGATGTGAGCCGTTGGCATGGAATTCTCCCACTGCCGGAATCAGGTGGCTGGCTGGCCTGCATTAAGCCCCCTCCACTTCCCTGTGAGCTGGCTGGGAGCCCCTCCTGGTCACCCCTCTTCAGGACTTTGTTTGGCCTCTGCCCTTTCCACATTCACTGGGTCCCAACATCACCTGTCCACTCATCCCCTCGGGAGGCCACTGGGACTGCTCCAGTCTGTAGAGATGGCTCTCTCCTCTGCCCTTGCCTTACATTTGAGGGCAGTCACAGAGGGTTAGCATTTCTCAGAAGTGGGTGAACAAAGTTAGGGGTAGGAGGAGGCAAGCTCAGAAATCAAAGAGCTGTCCTTTGGGGAGGACGGAGTGGCACAGGGCAGCAGGCTCAGACTGCAGCCAGACAGTCGGCACACGCCTCATGAATGAGAAAACTACGGCCTAGACTCCCCAGATACTGTGGCCACGCCTGCGTGCCCATCGTGGAAGCCCCCCACCCCACCCCAGCCCTCTACCAGTGACCTAGGACTCACCTCCCTCCTCCTCTCTCACTTCAGGGGGCTGGGTAGGTGTCAGCCCCCTGCTAGACCTAATACAACTATCTACCACTGCCTCTGGCCTGGCACCAGCTCTGTCCACTCTGGCTCTCTAGCCTGGCCACAAAGCTTATGGGGAGACGGATTCCCACAAGAAGACCTTTCAAGGAGAGCTGGACCCCAAACCCAGGTTCCATGCGCATCCTTCAGGTACGCACTAGTATGCTTAGGTCCCCACACAGGTACATGTGGCAATACGCAAGCACAGCTGCGCACTCGTACACACACGTACACCCCTGGTCTCAACCCTAGGTTCCTTGTTGCATCAAGACTATGGCCAGAGAATCCTAAGGAGCCATAGGTTAGTTACACAAGGCAGACATTTTTGGAATCACTCGGTCCAGTTTAAACAAAGACAGCAGTGAGCTGTTTGGTTTTCCATCCTGGGTGCCCTTCTGTTCCACCCTACTGTTATTGAAGACTGTGTAGAACAGCCTTCGGGCTGCTGTGAAAAGTCTCTCTCTCTTACACACACACACACACGCACACGCACACGCACACACACACTCGCGCCTGCAGGGACTCTATACAGGAGAGACAGGCAATACAAGAAGGCCAGGAGTGAAAAAGTCCTTTCTCCCTGGGGGTGGGGAGCGGACAGGGAATTGAGGGGGGCTGGGGGCCTGTTTCATTTGCAGGCTGCAAATGCCTCTCCTATTCACCGGCCTGCATTCCCAGCCAAGGCGCCTGGCCAGGGACAATGCCGGGAACAGGAACAGAGAAGATTTGCACATTGTGTTCAAGGGGCCAGCTGGCTGCCTGCGACAGTGGAGCCAAGGTGTGGGAACCAGAAGCATTCGACTTCCACACTCCAGTCCTGCGGGTGGAAGTGAGGGGGGCCCTTCCCCAACAATTGGGGGCCAATGGGCCTGGGGATATAGGCCTCATTCAGCTAGGGAATAAAGTCCAAGGCAGGAGACCCCAAGACCCAGCCATGAGGGACACCAAGCAATTTGGTCCCTGATTCACACCCCATCTGGCAAGGAAGAGTCTCAGTTCCTCCAGAGATAAACACGCAGCAGCAGCCGCCCCATGGCTGTGCGTGCCCCGAGAGTGTTATATTCTCCTGCCGATCCTCCCTGCTCACAAGCTTCTGCTCCTTTGAGCTATGCTATCAATTATGAGCCAGGGAGAGACAGACGGGGGGTGGGGGGTGGAGAGAGAGAGAGAGAGAAGGGAGACAGAGAGAGAGAGAGAGAGCACGCAAAACAGAAGCAGAAAGAGAAACAAGAGAGCCAGAGCTTTGCACCCGGAAGGCCACATGTCCATTTAGTTTTTACCAGGCTCCACAGGCAGGGGATGTGAGAAATACAAAAGAAAGAGAAGTGAGAAATACAAAAGAAACAGAAGCCCTTTAGGAGCTTAAAATCTAGTGGAGGAGACAGATGGAATATCCAGCCACAAAACAGTTACTTAGCAATGCAAGCAGCCATCTCTGAGAGGGAGGTTGAGCCTGAATGCCCCAGACCACAAATACTGCCTGCCTTAGCAGGGGGGCAGAAGAAATGACTGCAAACTAAGTGGTCTTTAGGGAAGGACTGGATAAGGAGAAGCAGACTTGAGAATAGACTGGGAAAAGGCCCAAAGAAGGTAGGCATATCCCGAGGGCTGGTGGATAACAAGGAAGCCTTAATACTCTAGGGCAGAGACAAACCTCAGTCCAACTGCCCAGTTTTACAATGAGAAAAGCAAAGCCCAGAGAGGGTGAGTGACTTGCCCAGATCTACTCAGGATGCCTGGTGTCCACGCAAGGGTCTTTCCTTCATACCTCATCGCCTCTCAGGAGTGTCAGAAGGGGCCTGTCTGTGGAGTGCTGACTGGAAGGTCAAAGGGCCTGAATCTCACCCATCTGCACCTACCTCTGTGCCATGGCGTATGTATGGGGAAGCCACCTGGGTATGGCCACTCACTCATCACACCAGTGACACTTCCACTGCAGGACCTGATTGCTGCCCTCGTGGGGAGGCAGATGTGTGTGTTTGAGGGCCAGAGGGGGAGGCTTCCTCAGGGCTCCCTCTGCTGAGCTGCTGTTCCGGGAGAAAGGAACCTGGGTCCCACATACCAGGTCTAAGCATACAACAGGTCTTTGCTCCAAGTGGCAAAGGTCTCCAGGGCCACCAGCCACTGCTCCAGAAACCACTTCCCCCCACAACCCACTGCGCTAGACAGAGGCCCTCCTCCAGGACCCCCTGCATCCAGTGAGCCCCTACACAAACTGCGCTGCCAGCCGCTCCAGCCCATAGTTTGCCCGACCCCACCTGGATCCCGTTCCACAGACCTGTGCCAGACTCTGCCCGCAGACGTGCACGGCCACGGGTCTTGCTGCCACGAGAGGATTTCAGAGTAGCTGGTTAAGCTGCCCTCCCTCGGGCAGGCTGAGAATGATCTAGACTTTAGAAGTGGGTACCCGAGAGCCTGAGAAGCAGTGACTTACTGATGTGGAGACAGCAGGGGACTAGAGCTGGACTGTCTCCGCTCTCACCCCACCCCACTGCCTCTCTCTAGGGGTCTGAGCTCACCAGGGGTCTTGCTGGAACCACCACAATCAACAGAGTTTAGCACTTCACATTTCTCCTCTTGAATACCTCCCCGGAATGATGACAGTTACTCTTTAAGGAACACCTTCGATGTGCCCAGTACCTGCTAAATTCTTTACTCCCATTATCCTAGGTGATCCTCACAAGACTTCTCCTTGGTAAGTACTATTTCTCCATTGTAAAGATGGTGAAACTGAGCCCTGGCTGGTGTGGTTCAGTGGACTGAGTGCCAGCCTGCAGACCAAAAGTTTGCCAGTTTGATTCCCAGTCGGGTCACAGGCCTGGACTGTGGACCAAATCCCCAGCTGGCGGCGTGAGAGAGGCAGCCGATCGCTGTTTCTCTCACACATCATGTTTCTCTCCTTCTCTTTCTCCCTCCTTTCTCCTCTCCCTGAAAATAAATAAATACACTCTTAAAAAAGGAACCGAGACTCAGAGAGGTTAAGTGACTTGGCCAAGCCCACCTAGCCAGAGTCTCCTGACCTCCATGCTCCATAGCCCACCCTCATAACCGCTATTGAGCATGCCCAGTTGGGATGGCTCCAGGCTCAGATGGAGGCACTGAAACAGGCTGGACCCCATCCTAAACTAGTGGTCAATACCTAACACTGACAATAGCACTCAATGAACATTTTCTAGATGCCAATCCTGTGCCAGATGCTTTACACCCAAGACCTCATTCAATCCTCCAACAGCCCTGATAGCCTGATGGGACATTATGCCAATTTTCATCAGAGGTTGAGAGGGTTAAGTAATTTATGCTGAGAACACACTACCAAGGTGTAGCAGAGATGGGTTCAAGCCTACCCACCTAGGCCTGGCCGTGGAGCCCACGTGTTTCAGACTGCGCTGTGCTGCCTACAGACCACACACCAGTGACTGTGGCCTGGGAGCGGGCTCTGCTCCAGCACCTGCAGGCCAGCAGCGTCAGCATCACTGGGGCTCCTGCGAGACATGCAGAAGCCCCCTTGGCCTGGCCCTGCAAATTCAAAATCTGAATTTCATCATGATCCTCAGGTAATTCCCAGGCACAGTCAGGTTTGAGAAGTCCTGCTCTGGATCCCATAGCTCTTCACTCCAGTCCCCCCGAGGGCCTCGCACTAAGACCTGAGGCCGCGACCCAAAGGGCAGGAACTGAGGGCTTCTGCCTGAGGGGAGCTGGGGGTGTCCTCCCGAGTATCGCCCTTCCTGGAGCTAGCCCATCCCTCTTTGGAGACATCCAGGCACTCAGACCTCAATAGGTATGAGTCAGGGCACGTGTTCCCCTGGGTCAGGTGACCCACAGGCTGCCCTGAGCCCCTCCAGAGGGACGGTAGAGGGTCTCAACAACCCAGCTTCAGCCGGTACCCAAAGGCTTGGGAGAATCCCCAGGCCCTCCCAGGAAGGGGCTAAAACAGAACAAGTCCCGCTGGGGCTCCAATAATTCCATTCCCTGAGAGATTTCCCTGCAGTGCACCCGAACTAAATCCCAGGGAGGGAGGAAGCCACAGGCCCAGGCAGTTTGCTTTTGTTAGTCAGTCAGTGGAGCCGCCTTTACGTGGAGATTAAAGTACTGGCTCCCACTGCTGAGTGCCCTCGGGCCAGGCAACGTGAGGGGTGTGCTGGTCCCTACACCCGTCTCATGAAGTAGGATGTCCATTTCACAGGTGAGGAAGCCGGGCCACGGAGAGGTGAGCGTGTCCAGGGTCTCCATGTCCAGCCCCCAAACAATAAGCACACGGAGTGGAGCAGCAAGGCAGAGAAACCAGACGTGCTGGAAGCCTGAGTACTCTGAGGACCTGACCCACTCCATCCTAAAGGGGGATACTTGGAACTGAAGTCCCCAGGCAATCAGCCCATAGTTTCGCCCACCCTGGTCAGGTCGTTTTCCAAAGGTGGCAGCCAAGCCCACTGGGATAGAAGGGGAGTACTCCCAGCAGTCAGGCCAGGTGCCCCCAAGGGCCTGCCCAGGCAGACCTGGATCCCCTGCCGCACTGGGTCAGTCCTCCGGGTGGCTTGTGTGTCTGTGAGGGGTGCTTAGCATGCCCCCTCCCCATCAGCCTCTGGGGAGCAGGCGGGAGAAGCACGGGGCTTCAGAGGGGCTCCTCACACCTTTCCAGCAAAGCACCCTCCCATGTCACACAACATCTGTAGTGCCTGCAGGCACCAGGCAGGCAGGGCATTATCACCGAAGGGGGAAACCTAGGCGACTAAGCAGCTTTGGAGGATTCTAGGGACGTCAGCCTGTGAAGTGAGAAAAGGGGTCCAGCCTCTTGGTTGGTTATCCCCTGGGGCCACCAGCCTTGTGGGGAGAGAGAGGCCATATCAGACTGCCAGTGTCTGATGGCAACATGCCCAGCTGTCGCCAGGACGCTAAAGGCTTAACTGGGCTGACCTTACCCACCACCGCTTCCCCCAGCCAGAGCCCTCAGTGTGAGTTTTTATACTGCTAGGAGTTTAAGGAAACCAAACATCTTGAAAGTATTACCATTTATAGAAAAGCACACTTACAATTAACTATATAGAAGCACCTGGGGATTTATCTCCCAGAATTCCGGGCTGGTGGGGCAGAGGTCATCTATCCCTTGGCACAGACGCGGGCCAGGCTGTGGGGTCATCTCCCACCCGCAGACTTCCTCAGGTCCCTACCCTCTGTCCATGCTTCTCTTCCTCACACCCAGCCATCTGCTCAGAGGCTGCACCAGCCGTCCGCTACACTTCCAGGAGGGCCAGGCGACGTGGGGTCGCTGAGCCAGAAGTGCTGCAGTCTCGAGGTCCAGAGCTGCCTCCCAGAGAGCTCCATATGGGGGCCTGCGTCAGCCTTCCTCAGAACAAAGGGGCATCTCAAACTCAACGAGAAGGCTCCTGCCTCAGAGCGATTCATCACTCACCAGCCGTTCAGAGCAACTGTGCAAATGCCCGCAGAGCCAGGAAGAAGCTTGCCAGTGATCAGACAGGAAAGAGGCAGCATGCCACAGGAGGGGGCAGGGGTCAGGCTGCCTGGGCTGCAGTCCCGACTCCTCTGCTTACCAGAATGTCCCCAAATCCCCCTAAGAGTCAGTGTTCTCATCTGTAAAAGGGGTTTCTGCCTTTCTTCCTGGGTCACTGTGATGACAAAATGGGATAATTCATGCTGAGTACTTAGGGTGCCCCTCATGCAGCAAGTGCTTAATAAGCGTCAGCTAGAATTATTGTCAGCCAAAGTTAAAGCGGCCTCTTTAAGGGAGCCCCTCCCGGAGCAGGACAGAGATAGAGGACAGAGACCGTATGCACCTGCCTCGACTTTTGTCATTTCTCAGGAGCAGTGGTTCTCGTCCATGCATCCCCGAAAGTAGCCTGCCATCTCCCCAAGATACAGAGCTAATTTTGGTTTACACAACACATTCCTGTGAGTATTCACAGATGACACTCGACAACAACAGAATTTTGCAGCACAGGGCAGCAAAGTACAGCCATGTCCCCACCACCCACAACCAGCACGGGCAGGGCGCAGCTCCAGAGCCGAGACACCTGGCCTGGCCTCTTGTCTCCCATTCCAAAAAGCACATCAGATATCAGGTCATCACAATGTACACTTTCAGTAGCTTATGAGTTTATTGTCAACTATACCTCGATAAAACTGAAATTTAAAAAAAAACACGTCTTCATGAAGGTGAGTGGGAGTAGTGTAACACTATTATTGTAATAACTCTGAAATCATTCTACCGAATTTTTTGCAAAGCAAATTTTTGACAAGTTTCAGAATGTCATTGCTGGTATCATGAGGATTTATCCTACCCAAAAGGTTTAAAGTCAGCACATAATTTAAAATTCCAGCCCTGGTTGGCGTAGCTCAGTGGATTGAACTCAGGCTGCGAACCAAAGTGTCGCAGGTTCGATTCCTAGTCAGGGTACATGCCTGGGTTGCAGGCCATGACCCCCAGCAACTGCACATTGATATTTCTCTCTCTCTCTCTTTCTCCCCCCATTCCCTCTCTAAAAATAAATAAATAAAATCTTTAAAAAATAAAATAAAATAAAATTCCATGTAGCCAAAAATTTCCCTTCAAAAATCTCTTAAATAACCCAAAGGTATGACAACCGTTTATCTTGAAACACCAGACTCCTCCGCAATGGACCAGGAAGCTCACAGCATCCGAGCACATGGGAATGAGGACACACAAAGCTGGATGAAGAGCTCACTCTCTCTCCCTCTTCC
This sequence comes from Phyllostomus discolor, assembly GCF_004126475.2. NCBI lineage: Eukaryota > Metazoa > Chordata > Mammalia > Chiroptera > Phyllostomidae > Phyllostomus > Phyllostomus discolor. The sequence continues at coordinate 174,643,613 of NC_040903.2, forward strand.
CCCTCCAGTGTTTGGCTATATTCTGGCCAAATCACATTCCAATCAGTTAAGTGAGCATATGATATAATTTCGCCACCATAAAATTACAGCTACATCCGTCTCAACTGACCCATGAGAAATTAGTCCTCCAGAAGGCCGCATAGGATGGAATGGTTCCCTTGCTCCCCATGCCCCCCCACTCCTGGTCTGGGAAAGAAAAGTAAAGGACGCCCACTTACTTGCAGCCTGGATGCGAGCCTTCCGGCTGACCACCAGCCCAAAGCGGTTCTGAGCCACACACTCATAGTCACCTTCATCTGAAGGGCTGCCTCCTCGATCCAGCAGGAAGTGATGAATCATCAAGGACCCATTGGCCAGCATGGTGGAGTGGGCACTCTCTGACAGCTCCACCCCATTCTTCCTCCAGGTGATTCGCACTGGAGGGGTCCCCTCCACCTTGCAGTCCAGCACTACAGGCTGCCCAGGGACAGCCACATCATCGCTTGGCTCCACAGCAAATGCCAGTTCGGCAGAGTGGTCAAGACCTGCATTGTGCAGGGGAGAGAAGGGAAAAAGGAGAGGTCAGTGTGGAGTGAGCAGACAGAAAAAACTCCACGCACGGGAGCTCTAAGTTCTCTGGATCTCTACATCCCCATCCCCATCTTTCTGTAATGTTAATAGGAATCTCTGTTAATATGTAGAACATTATGCATTATGAAGTGTCATCTCATGCAATATTTTACTTAATCAGCACACCATCTCAGAGAAATAGACGTTATTTACACTATTTCTTCTTTTACAAGGAAATTGAAGCCCAGAGATAATTAAGCAACTTGTCCACAGTCTCACAGTTAATAGTTGCACATCTGGGATCCCAAAGCAAGACTGATGCCAAGACAGCTGCTGCCACTTCTGTGGTCACCGTGGTTAAGTAATGAAGCATCACAGACTTTCAGAGTGTGACCTTAGGCAAAGTATTCAACCTGTCCTGGCTTCCCATTCCTCATCTGTTTAAATCAGGAACAACAACAATACAGCGTGAGTCACAGGGTTGTTGAATATGATGAACAGACTTACAGACACTACGAAAAGTGTCCCGGGTCAGGGCATACACAAGAATCAATGAATGAAAGAAGGAATAAGTGGAACAACAAATCAATGTTTTTCTCTCTCTAAAATCCATAAAAAATTCCAAAACGTTCTAGATGAATATAAAGTGAGATAGAAATAAAACTGCTTCTTTTTGCTTGCAAAACCATCTGACGCCTGGTGGCCACCTGGCAGGGAGCAGGGTTGGTGGGTCCAGTACCAAGTACAGGCTCCGCTAAGGCCCAACTCCATTGCCCCTCCCCTAGGATGTGCTGGGCATTCCCCCAGCCCACCTCCCCTGAGCTGGGTTTTTGTCTTAAGGAGAGATGAGGGGTACCAAACATCAACTCAGATTTCCCAAAGTTCAGAGAGACGGGGTTCCTAGAACCTTTACTCACAGCAACAGATTCATTCCTGCAGAACAGAGAAGAGCTGGAAGAAGAGGGGGAAGGAGGGAAGGGAGAAGAGTGAGTGTGGTGGAGAAATCAAGAAACGCTTTAAGGGAAAGAAGCAATCCAATCCCAGGCATGATGCCAAGTCGCCAACTTCTCCAACAAGCAGCTCACCAGACCAGTTACAATTTCACTGCAGGAGATACGAACCTACCTGGGCTGAAAGGGTGGCCACAGACCCCTCCTCACATTGGCAGAAAACTAGTGATCCTGGGGCTGTTCCTCCCTAACAGACCAGCGCCCTCTCGAGTGGAAAGAAAGAAGGAAGAGGGCTGGGATGATGGGCGGTCCCCACACCCTCGTGGATATGTAACATTTAAAGACACTTGAGGATCAAACCCCTTCAAACCCCTACCCATCTTTCCCGTGACCTGTGTTGCAACTGCTTCGCCCCCCAAACCAACCCTGTATAGCAACTGGGGAATAAAGTTTCTGCTAGATGCGGACCCGATGGCAGCTTCTCCGACCTGAGGGGAGAAAGAATTGGGCCCAGATGCGTGTCTGCTTAGAGTTTGTGGTGGGAGGAGAAAGGACAAGATTTTCACCCATTACAGCCACTGAGAGGGCAGAGTGTCGTTACGGAGCTCTGGGCAGCAAAGCCGGCAGATCCCGGAGCCTGGGGACAGGGCCGCCGTGCTTGTGCACACTCCGGGGAAGGGCGGGCACGTGGGCATCCCCGCGCTCGCTCCGTAGCTCTCGGTCAGCTGCCATCCCCCTTCCTCAACTCGCAGGGAGTCTCTCGGATGTCCTCCTCCCCTTGCGCGGCGGCCGGGAATCTTCTCTCTCTCTTCCTCCGTCCCTCCCGTGCACTCCTCGTCTGGGTCCTACCTCCAAATCCAGTCCTGGCAGCCCGCTGGGTCCCGGCCTCTGCCCCCAGGTCTGCTGTCTCCAGTCTCCGTCTCGGTCCTTCGGGCTACTCTGTGACCGCCGCCGAGCTCCGAGCACGCAGCTCGTCCTCTCCGACGGGACTCAGCCCAGCGCCCCAACCCCCCGGGCTGGATTCTCCCGCTCCCCAACTCTGGTCTGTCTGCCTAGCTCCCGCTTTGCCGCGCTCCTTGACCCTCGGTCCGGGGTCGCGTTGGTCCCCACGTCCTAGCGGCGCCGCGGGCTAAGCCCTGTCCCTCCCGAAGGGTTCCGTCCTCAGCATACCCCTGCCGCCCCCAGCAGCCCGGCGTTGGTGCCCTCGCCCGGGCTCCGCCCCGCCCGCCTCCGCTCCCCTTCTCGGGCAAGTCGCTCCTGCCGGGGCTGAGGTCCGCCCGCAGGTCCGCCCCTCGTGCCCGCTCACTCCTCCTTTCCCAGCCCGGGGCTCGGTCCGCAGCCGCACAGAAGCGGCGCCCTCGCTCACCAGCGCTCGGCGCGGGCGGCAGCAGCAGCAGCAGCAGCAGCAGCAGGAGCCGGGGCGGCAGCGGGAGCCGGGGCCGGCGCGGCGCGGGCGGGCTGCGCGGGGGCGCGGCGCGCGGAGCAGCCATGGGGCTCTCCGTCTGCTCCACTCGGCGCTGCGCGGCTCCGGGGCCTCTCGCGGCTCACAGCGTCCCGCGAGGCCGGCGCCGGGGCCGGGGCCGGGGCTCCGGCCGGGGCCGAGCCCGAGCGGCGGGGGGCTGGGGCCACATGTCTGCCTAGGAGCTCCGGGGGCGCCGGGGGAGCGCCGCTTGCGCCATCTTGCACCTACCCCGGCGATCTGTCAGCCTCGCCCGGGGTGCGCGCTCCGCACTCACACTGCCCGCGCCCGCCCCGCCCTCCTCCCGCCGCCCGCCGCCCCCCTTCCCTCCCCTCCGGTCCCCTCCCCCAGCCCCCTCTCCCCGGAGGCCGGGTCTGGGGAACAAAAGAGCCGGCGAGCGCTTTAAGCGGCCGGACATTCCCGGCTGCTAGGCGGACGCGCCCCCTGCGCTTTGAACTGTGGCTGGAGCGGCCGGCGCCGTCCCAGGCTGCAGTGCCGTACCCACCCCAGCTCCGGCCAGCCTGGGACTTGGGGGGCTGGAAATTGGAGACCCAGAGGACTGTGGAGTGGGTCCGGGCTGCGGAGAAACACTGAAAGCTGCGGAATTTGCTCTGACCACCTCTTTCATCTGCGCCCTCCTCCACCGTGTCCAAGTCTATATTTCGAGATAATTCCCTCAAAACTGCGTAAAGTTGTCATAGATTCGGTTTTCCATGGGTTTCGGGTCCTTCCCCTCAAAGGCTAGGACGTTTAGCTCTTCTCTAGACTGAAGCGTTCTGGCGCTTGGGTGAACGGGAGGTGAGAGGGGTGGGAAAGCAGTTTCCTCCAGGGCGAGGAGAGCCGGCCCAACAGGACGATGAGAACGTTAAAGTGACCGCGGTTCCGACCCAATTCTGCCTGCTGTGTAGCCCAGCCAACCCAGGCAGTCCCTCTCTGAGCTCACCTAAAAAATAATAATAATTACACCTCTCTTACTCACCCCTAGAGACCTTTAAACCACACGGGTCCTGACAAATGACCTGGGAACTGGAAAAGCAAATTGAAAGTTTAAATTCCCAGTAATACCTCTAGGCCCAAAGAAGAGTCAGAGTTTAACATCAGAGAAAAAATGAGACAACACAGGTCCTGTGCGGGAATGTTGTGGATGCAGGCACGCCTCCTAGGAGATCGCAGGCGCACGTTAGCCCTCAGAGGCCTTGAATCTTCCCCACTCGCTATCACATGACCTTCTGCTGTGTCCAGCATAATGGGCTAGTCCATCCAAATTATTGAGCGCCTACTAAGTTCTAGGAGCAGGAAATTTAAAGGGAGTAGTCTCTGCCTCACTCAGCTATTTGCTCCTCAGCTATCTGAAGAAGAATAACCAAATCTCTCTTTTGATAGCAACTCTGCAGTGTTGGGATCAGGAGTGTTACCCATACACAAAACGAATCTCTGTGCAGGTGAGTGAAGAAGTGCAGGCCTCCAGAAACCACACAAGTTTAGCAGTGATGGGGCTTGTGCAGCCCAGGGACTCCTGACTCTGCAGCAATGATTGGAATCTGCGTCTGAGATGCAAGCGCTTGAGGTGTGTGAACAGCGGGAGCAATGGAGAAATTCAGGGTCAGCGGACACCAACACACCAGAGCCCCAAGCTGATATTGTAGGGAAGGGTGGGAATGATGGGCCTCTACTGGCCATAGGACAGGGAGGGAAGGGGCCCCTCCTGGGCCCAAAGTCCTGGAACTCCTTCCCACAGGCTCGAATTCTCAACAACCCCTTCTAGGCTTGTGCTGGACTTGGAGAGGCCAAATTGGTGTCCTGAGTTGCTGTCATTTTAAATTCATTTTGACAAGTGTTTAATTCTTCTTTATCACAACCCTTGGTCTGAGAGTGATATGCAAATAACGGCTATTCTGCCGCATGCAAAATGTTCAGTATCTCTCCATATGATCTGTCAATTAACTCGGGTCTGGCCCACCAGCCACTTCAGGGGTGGTCCTAGGCAGGGCAGCCCCGGCTTTTGGTTCCCTTCAGTAGAAAAGCCTGCACTTTCTAGGCTGTCAAGATCTTAGCAGAGCAGCTGCCAACCGTGCTCCAGAGATGAGTGTGGAGTATTAGTATGGTTTTGTATGTGACCAGGTGCCATATTTGAGTTAATGGACACAAAGGTATTTCCGAACATAAGTGTGCAAACGCGGGTTTTGAGCACGCCTATATACATGTTAATATGCAGCCACGAGCAGTTTTGGAGACCAGACTGACACAGAAGAATAACAAAAAATCTTCTGGAGTTGTCTGTTCACTCCTCTCTTGCACCCAAGAAAGTTAAAACAAAATGCGTGTCCGGATGGAAAGAGATCCTCAGAGAATGTAAAAGAGTGCCATCGATGAACGCACCTTCCCTAAGTTTACATCCTTCTCCTAAGCGCCTGTGGAGGGAGGAAGGTGGTTCAGTTCTTTCCCCAAACCACCTGCTCAGGAAGAAACATTTCCCATCTGGTAGGAAATACGTTCTCTATTCAGAAAGGCTGAGGAAATTCTAGACATTGGTTCTGAAAGAGAATTCCACATTTCTGGAAAATAGTTTATTAATTCATTATAAGGACAGATACATGATCAATGCCTTGGTTTAACACTAAAAAAATGTCATATTTGGAAAGGGAACAAATGCTGGGAAAATAATTAAATAATACAGCGTAGACTCAATACAGACAGATAAATGAGCAGATACCGATTACGCTTGTCATGCATCGAAAAAAAGAAAGGTTTTAAAATGAGACTCAAAAAACGTAAGGCATCAATGGTAGGTGGCAATGGGATTAATACCCTGTAAAAGGCCAATAGACTCCTTTCTAATAAAATACTGCTACAAAGACACAAACCTAACACTTCCAAATTACCCAGAGCCCAAATCATATATAATACTAGTGAGTAATGGCCACTTGCTTATCAACTGTGAGTTATAGGCAGATACCAGATTTATTACTTATTTGCTTTTGAGAAACAATTTTCCACCCAACCTAATGGGTTATAAATTGTCTCATTTGCAGCTATTTAATTTAAACCAGAACCTCAGTGCCTGTTAAACAAGAACATGAAAAATGACTATGCGGTGTAATGCTAAGAGCCTACTGTTAAAACAGCCATTTAATTCAGGGCAGGTTTTTTTTCCCCTTTAGGAGAAAAAAATCAAACCGGCAAAATAAAACGAGGCTTTTGACCTTCAGAGTGATGATGAAACATACAGCGTGGTGTCAGCCACAGCAATGCTGAATGCTACAGAAATAGTACAAGTGACAATTCTGTGCTTAACAAGATACAAAAGCAACATTAATAATCTTTAGTGTTATCATAGGCTGGTTGAAGGAGGGGGAGGAGGAGGAAATGTAGGTGGGATGTCAAACGTGAGTGACACCCGAGTGTAATAAACACGATGCTGAAAGGGTCTGAGGAAGCTGCAACTCTGCTGAAAGACGCCTCACCATTTACAAAAGGGTGGTGGTGGTGGTGGAGGAGATAGACTAGTTATTTCTAATTTAGCCCAGAAGCCAGTGTTAACCCCTGATGTGCCAATCAGTTAGAACGATGCATTTGGCGAGAAAAGACCTGGCATTCTATGCTCCTATGAGAGGCTGAGGTGCAAAATCAAATAAATTACATTGTTTTCTGTACACGAGAAATAGAAGTCAAGCTTGTCCTTCTATGGTAGGTCAACAGAAAATGACCTCAGGACTGAATTAAAAACAAAACAAAATAAAACAAAATGCGCCAGTTGCCCTTGTCCTGGGCAAAGACCTCCCTTCCAGCACCCCAGAGGAATGAGATTCCTCTCACCCCTGCCCCATCAGCTCATGTCCAAGGCGCACAGTGGGAAGCTGCTGGGCTGCAGAGCCCCTGATTCCCATTCCCCCTTTTCCCCTTTAGCTTCAGCTGGAAAGGAAGGTCCCAAACCCCCTCCACCAGCAAACCGGCCTGCCTGCACAGAAGGCAAGGAAGAATTTTATACCGAACCTCTGGGTCGAGTTCTGCTTTCCCCATCTCAAAAGTCCCCTTGTGTGACTTGGATTCATCACCTCCAAGAAGAACCCTCCCACCTTCACCCCAGAAAGAAAGATGGGAAGCTGGAAGGTCCTTTCCAACCCTGCACTGGGGGCACTGAGCAGTCTGCCTGGGGAGGAGGCGTTCGGAGGCACAGAAAGAAGGGGTGGGAGGGTAATGGGGAAAGGGAATGGGCAGGTGGAGGAGTCATGCTACAGCCTTGAAGCAGACATGAGGTAGTCATGTTGTTGGGGAAGGAAAGCAGGAGAACTACATGACACAGTCTGGGAGAGGCGTGAGAGATGGGAGAGGCGCCGAAAGAGGAGACACCGAAACAGCAGAGAGGAAAGGAAGGCGCATGGTGGGGGGGGGGGGGGGGGGAGTGAAGGGCACTGGAAGTGGGGGAGCAAGCTGGCTGGGGGAGAGGCTACTGGAGTAGTGAAGGAGAAGGAAGGGGGTAGAGCAAGAAAAAGCAGGTGTTCAAAACCAGGCACTTCCCACATTACAAAATTAAATGCAGACTTGCTCTGAGGGGAACCAGAGCCACCCTCTCGATTTGGGCAATAGACTGTGGTGGGAGATGGGCAGCAACTAAAACGTCAGGTGTTCGGAGCCTACTTGCACTCAGCTCAGCCAGACAGGAAAATGGGCTGGGCTGTCTGTCAGACAGGGCACTGCAGACACTCTCAGAGTGTGTAATAAGAGGCTGGGTGACGGAGATGGGGCACCCACAGGGCTGGGGACTGACCGCCCTGGGGCACTGTCCTGACCTGGAGGATCAGTTAGGCTGCAGTGACTACTGCCTGGACCAAGGTTTCCCAGCTCACCAGCCAGCACACACACACGTGCTTCACATATGTGTACATCGCATATAGCCATGCCTCACTTATCTCTCACATGTCATATGTGTCACAGAGTATGGGGGGCATGAATAATCCATTTCTTCCTCTCCCTCCAGCCAAAGCACTCGAGGAGGCTCTCCAAATGGCTTGATGATCTTCAGTATCTGCAGGTACCCAGGCATCAAATCCCATGAGCCATAACAGCCTGCCCCAAACTGCGCCCTCCAGGGGAGCTAAGCAGAGGAGGAGACCTCAGCCCTGGGCAGGCCTGGGCTGGCTCCTAGGGGGCCAGCCTTTGATTGGCAGCTGTTCCTAGGGGCCTCCTCCAGAGCCTCCCTGGGCGGAAGGTCTGCGTAGGTGCGGGAAGGTGCCTCTGGCAAGCAGGTAAGTCTGTCTGGCCCAGCGGTCATCTGCTCACACCCTCCCAGCTCCACGTCCAGCCACTCTGCCCCTTGCCCTAGATCCAAAACGCTCGAAGTGAGGTCAGCGGCCTCTGAAGGCAGGAAATCCTCAGGTACCAAGTCTTGGAGGTGGAGGTCAGGGTTCCCTTTGGAGGCACCGAAATCAGAGTGAACAATAACTTCAGCCTCCACTTGGTTCCTGCAGACCGGGGGTGGTTTCTTCTTTCCGTTGCCCTAGTCAGAGCAGAGAACACAAAGACAGGTGACCACCACTGGGAGTGACCAGGAGACGAATGACTGATGTATCTGGGGTGGAGAGAGACTGACACCCACCTCCACCTCCAGTGCCCTAGAGCACACTGGGAGTTGGTAAAGGAAGCTGGCTGTCCTGCAAGAGGCGGTGACAGCCCATGGGGAGGCAGGGAAAGTGGAAAACTACTATTTGCCTGTGCCCGGGGGGTTCCAGAAGTACAGCACTCAGCCCAAGCCTCAGTGAGTGGAAAGAGAGGCTGAAGACACTCAGGCCCACTGTAACTCTGCTGTGGCTCACCTAGGTCTAAGCAGAACTGTCCCCCAATCAGCTGAAACACAGATGCCTGAGAAGGAGGCTCCAGTGATCTCCTGGCTAGACTTCTGTCCCCAGGGAAGTTACCGTCAGGGTCTCCAGAGAACTAACTACCTGCTCCTCATAAGCGTGGGGACCCTTCTCTCCTTTCCTCCCCTTTCCTCCCAGGACACTGACCTTTATGGCGTCATACACCAGAGCCTGCAGCAACAGCGTCTGCCCAGTTCCAGCAGGGGGCAGCAGGGCCCGGGTCAGAGAAGGCACCGGGCCTGGCTGGGGCAACTCACAGCCTGCCCAGGAACCTGCCCAGCTCGGCCCACAGGGCTGAGCCCATGAGATCTGCAAGGGGGAGGGGAGTGGGAGCATTGAGGGGCTGGCTGGGAGAGGGAGGGGATGGAGCCCTCTCCACAGACTCTGGCACCCCGTCTTCTCCCTCCCGAGGCAGTGTGGAGGAGCACAGAATGTAGGCTGAGTCTGGAGGGAACTGAGGATGAAGTCCTTCTGCAGAAAAGCTTAATATCACTGCTTTGGTAAAGCCCAGAGCTTTCCCAGCCAGGCACGGCCTCCTTCAGCAGAGGGGCAGGGAAGAGGGTGAGGAAGGACTCAGGTTTGAACAGGCTGGTCAGGAAAGAGTGGGATGAGCCCCCACTGCCAGCGCGGAGGGAGCCTGTCCTGTCCTGCATGGCCCACCACATCCAGGTCCCAGTCCCACTGGGCCACAGCCGAACTGACCACCCTCTTTTTCCCATTTTGGGGAGGGCTGGATCTTAGAGGTCTCCACAGCTCCCAGGATGAGGGGAGATCCGGGTGTTCTGGCTGCCCAGGGTCACCAGCAAACAGCCCCTCAGGGGCCCTTCCCTCCTTCCATAAGAGCCAGGCTGATCTATTCGGCTGCCCCACCCTGCCAACGTTTTCAGGGAGGGAGAGAGAGAGAGAGAGAGTGCCTTTTCTTCTGCATCTGGCCCAGAGGAAGGGAGGGGAGGAGGTGTGGTGATGGGGGGCGTCCGGGAGCAGGTTCTCTCACAGGGTCACCCGTTATGCTCTCGCGCCCCCTGGCGACCTATGTGGGAGTGCGCCGCGGTGTGGTGCTAACCTACGCAGGATGCAGGCTCACCTTTCTCTTGGAGTGACCCCGGCAGTCAGAAACTCCGCCACCCATGAGGCTGTGCACTTCAGCCCTGTCCTCGATGTCCGAGGGTGGTGGGGACCAGTCCTGGGGACGGGGGTGCACAAGGGACTCCAGCTCATGGGTAGCTGGGGGGATGGGGGTCCAAGGCGGGCTCGCGAGTACAGCGCAGGGTTCCCAGTGGCGGCGGTGGAAGACAGGCCTGGGAGGGCTTCCCTGGAAAGGAAGATGGACACAGTGGTGAAAAAGTGAGGGTGGAGGTGGGACTGGGGTCCAGTCTAGCCCACATCCCTGGGCAGGTTCCTGTCCCTCTCTGGGACTTGAGTAGGAACCTGTTCAAAAAAGCTGTGACACTGCAAATGGGTCCCTTCCTCCCCTGGCTCCAGGCACCTGGAGATCTGGGGTCCCTCTTTCCAAGATGTTAGCAGCTACAGGGGAAGTGGGAGACAGGCAGCTCTGCCTCTGTCTGCCCTTGTTGAGGGGGTATGCGGGGGGCTCCCCTAAAGTCACCCCCCACTCTCATGAGGACATTCCCCACAAACCCTTCACCCAGAGCCCCAGCTTTAAGGGGGTGGGTGGGGGTGCCTAGGGCAAGTCCTGGCCACTTTTCCCGTTTCTCTCATCTCAGCTCAGGCAGTAGCTTCTGCCTGTTCCTCCCCGAAACCCCCAGAAGCTCAGTGTCACTCTCGCTACCAATCCTTCTGGACAGCTCTCCTCTCTGCGGCCAGACTGGCCCCTTCGCCCACCTGTGGGGGCCACGGCGCAGGCCGGCACACATGCAGGCCAGGAGGCAGAGGAGGCCCAGGCAGACGCCCACGATGATGCCTGTGACTGAGTGCACGTCCAGGGAGTCTGGTTGGGGGGGAGACAGGACAGGTCAAGGACAGGAGGAGACCCAGGGTTCATACATAGATCAGAACTCTGTGGTTTCCTCAGGGGACCTCTGGCTTGAGTTTCACTCTTTGGACACCCAGAATCATCTGATGCAAGGAGAGCAGGGCCCCACAGCCTCACGGAGAGCACAGCTACCTCTCTCTCCAGTGGTCCTCCCCACTGGACACCTGGAAGTTCCAGTCCCTCCCCATCAACCTGCCGGCCAACCAGGGCTGGTTTCAGGGTGTGTGTGGGAAGCCCACGCTGAGAAGGGCCCCGTGCTTGGTTTAATGCTGTGCTGTCACCATCTTGAAATTCTTCCTAATTTTTTAGTAAGGAACCCCTCATTTTCATTGCACAGCAGGCCCTGCAAATTACATAGCCGGTCCTGCTGCTCACCAGCACCTCAGAAAGCTCCTCCCCTCTCCAAGCAAACCCTCCAATCAAAGCAATCTCCCAAAGAAACCAAGCCAGTCTCCCAAAAATATGCTCTCTCAGCCGAATCACCACTGAACCAACCCACACCTACTTCCCTTCAAGTCTGTCCTCTCTGCACCAAACTAGGGCAGCTGCCCCAAACAAGGCCCTGGCGGCTGGGCCTTGGAAGAGATGATGCTAGGGTTAGAAGTCAATTCCAGGGGCCTCTGGGGCCCTAGGGATGGACCCCATTCCTCCCTTCCTGCCTTCATACCTGAGAGCTTCTCCTGGAGAGTGATCACATCCTGCAGGCCCGAGAAGGGCCCGGGCCCCACCTCTGTGCGCGCCCCCATCTTGAAGAAATACCTGGTGTCGCTCTCGAGGCCACGCACCTCAGCACTGAAGATGTTTCCTGGCAGGCGGGGGAAGCAGGGAGAGCAGGGCTAGTGGGCTGAGCGGGGGGTGGGACACAGGACAGGCTGGACGGCAGGACTGAGAAAGTCCACTCCTCCTACTCAGGCAGTAGCTTCTGCCCGCCTCTCCCTGAAACCCTAGCACCTCAGCGGCACTCTCACCACTAACCCAGCCACTGGAGAGGCTGGAGCGGGGAAGCGGGTGGGGACGCTCTTGCTCCCGCAGCCTCAGGGGTAGGAGCCCTCACCCTCTGTGGTGAGCAGCGTCCACTGGTGCTCGGGCTGAGTGTGGTTGTTGCTGTACAGGATCAGGTACTCCACGATCTCCCCGTTGGGCTCCGTCGGGGGACACCAGTGCAGCAGGACAGTGGACGGCGTCAGGGAGCTCAGGCGCAGGTCAGATGGAGGCGTCGAGGGCCCTGGGGTGCAGGGGAGGAGAAAGGGAGAGGCGGGGTCACTGGGAGTCCCAGCACTGGGGGCAGTTGTGAGACAGGGCATGAGGACACGGCCTCTCTTCTTCCTCCTTCACGGGAACAAGCCACACAGCAAGACGAGGTCTGGTCTCCGATGGGGGATTTCTGGAAAATGGCTGGGGAGGGGGAATAGCTTCACCACCGTGCCTCCCCTCCCTGCAACTTTTCTCCACTCCTTGGGGCAGAGATCCCTAAACCCCCACACCCAGAGATGTCCTCATGCTGAGGAGACTGTCGGGTATTCTAGGGGCCTGGGGGCGGAGCTCAAAAGTTTTTGGAAGGCTTTTTGTATTTTATTTTAACTGTCACACTAAGTTTGCCAGCTATTCCATGGTAAAGTTTAGTATAAAAATAGTATTTAAAATTATTTAGCATTTAAAGTTCCGAACTCCCTTTGCCACCCAAGTCTTAAATAAACTTGGCTGATGCTCTCTGTAGCCAGCATCTGTACTCCCCGGTCCTCCACGGTCATGGGCACCCTGGCATGAGAAGTGCCACCTTGGCAGACTTGGTGGTTTGTTTCAGAGAGAAGCTGATCCCGGCAGGTGGGGGTGAATGAGGAAGGTTGAGCAGGAGGGGCACAAGGTGAGTGGTGAGTTGGGAAGGACAGAGATTTGGAGTTCAGGTCTTCAAGGCCTGACAGAGGGTAGGATGGGGACCCAGGCTGCTAAGGGGTAACAGAGCCACCTCTCGGACCCCACGTGACTCTCTGCTTCTCGGGCTCCAGTGTCCCCATCTGAAGGAGAGACCACCCGCCTCTGTAGCCTGGTCACTTGTGTGGCGGATCCAATGTCATAAAGTCAACTTCAAGAAAACACTGGGTCTCCCTGAATTCTGTATGCAATTTAAGACCATAATAACAGAGGTCATAGTCAGGTGAGGAACAATCTGAAAGCAGTTTCTTAAAAAGCAAATTCCTGAGAGCAGAGGGTCTCCACAGCCCAGCCTGCACACATCTTCCTGGTTCAGGTCCCGGGACAAAGGTCTTCTGTGGATGGGAAGGTGAGCAGCATTAGGGCAGGCAGGACCGTACAGCCTCTGCTGTGAGAACAACAGTCCTTTTGTCTTAAAATGCCATTTCCAGAAGGTTCCAGAGTCACAGGCTTGGAGGGTGGGGAAGGAACCTGCCCAAGTTTACCTGTGTGTGTACGGGTGGATGGGAACCCATCTGCAGAGTCCAGGACACTTGCCCCCTCCCCCTGGCCCTCTTCACCGGCTCCATGGGGCTTGGCATAGCCTCTCAAACGAAGCTGCTTCTCTAAATCCTAAGTTATGACCTTTAAGGAAAAATGGTTAGGACAGCACAGGACCGGCCTATGTCAATGCAAGCAAACGACACACCCTTGAGGGGTTCTCAGGGGCATTTCAGAGAGGAGGGTTTCTGGGCAAAAAGGAGGGTAAAAGAGGGGAGGTGGCAAGAGGGCTGAGGGGCCACTCACGGTCAGGCAGGGTGGAGCGCTCCACCACGGAGCCGAAGGGCCCATCCATGTCCACGCCGTGGGACTGCACCGCAAACTCGTATTTGGTGAATGGCTTCAGCCCGCCAATGAGGATGTCCTCTCCAGAGCTGCCAGGGCAAGAAACATGACTAGTGGTCTCAGGCACACCCTCCTAACCGGGTGGTTCCTCCAAACTTACTCCCCTACCTCCAGCCCTAGCCCCAGGCCCTGCCCTGGGAAGGGAGCCACTAACTCTAGCCTGAGAACCTACAGAGAGGTCTGGATGGATGTATGCTGCTCCTAGGGTGTGCTGCTCCAATCCCTAAGCCAGGCCTCCTCCTCCAGGATGCCTTCCTGGATTAATCCAAGTCATCCTTCACCGGAGGAACCATCTCTGATGCATCTTTTCCTTGACTTAATTCTACTTGAGCTGCAACATCTATTGCTTTTTATACAACGTTTCCTTTCCCAAACTGGCAGCTCCCAAGGACAGGGGCTCTGTCTCTCCCTCTGACTGGGGGCCCTCTCAGGACAGCAGCTGGGCTGTCTCTTCGCCATCATATTGGGAGCCCTCTGAGGTTACAGAAATAGGTCTCTCTGCATCATGTCACCAAGCGTTCAGCACAAGGCTCTGTTGTGAGGGGATGGGATTGCATGGTTTGTCCTTTTCTGCCACCAGCCCACCTGGCCCTCAGTGTTCCCTGGGCATAACACGTGACCCCGGAAGGTTTCTGAATCCCCCAGGCTCCCTCTCCTCATCACCACCTGCCGCCTCCCTCGCCTTACAGCCCCCGTTCCCACCTGGTGTAATAGGTGACCAGGGAGGCATTCCTGAGCCCCCAGGGGCTGAAGCGTACAGTGTAGTTGACAATCTTGACTGTGGTGAAGTCAGGCTTTTTCCACCGAAGCCAAATGGATGTGGAGCTGTTTGATTCCGCGTGAACGTGGGCGGGGGGTAAGGGTGGCCCCCTCTGGATGGGCAGGTCTGGAAGGTGAAATGAGAGTGTGGGGAAGGGTGGGACGCCAACCCGAAAGACGCACAGTGCTTTACAGTGCCCGGTCCACAGGCATCTTCTTCTGCCCTTCCCCCTCTGATCCTGTGGGCTGGGTAGCATCATTCCCACTTTGCAGAGGGGGAAACTGAGGCTCCCAAATATTTAAGTGATTTTTTTTTGCCAAGGTCATATATATAGCAGACTGTAAAAGAGAGAGGAAACAAACCATGGCAATTAGGAGCACAGATTCTAGAGTCAGGCTGCTCTGGTTCAAAACCAGCTCTGCCACTTGTATGCCGTGTGACCTTGGAGAAGTCACTTACCTCTCTCTGTCTCCATTCCCTACTCAGTTAGTGGGGCTTATCACAGTACCTGCTTCATAGTATTGTTGTAAGGCTTAAGTTAGCTAGTATTTGCAAAGTATTTAGAAAAGTGTCTGGCATATTTTATGTTTTGTTTTTGAGATATAATTCACATACGATAAAATTCAGTTTTTAAATGTACAATTCAGTGGTTTTTAGTACATTCATAAGGTTGTGCAGCCATCTGCACTAATTCCATAAAATTTTTATCACCCCAAAAAGAAACCCTGTTCCTTTTACCTGTGAGTCACCATTTCACCTTTCCTCCAGCCCCTGGCAACCACAAACCTACGTTATGTCTGTATGGATTTGCCTACTCTGGATATTTCGTATCAGTGGAATCACACAATGCATGGATTTTTTTTTGTGTCTGGCTTCTTTCACTTCTCACAATATTTTTAAGGTTCCTCCACATTGAAGATGTATCAGCACCGTGCTCCTTTTTGTGGTATATGGCATACTGTTAGGAACCAAATGTTTGTGTCCACCCCCCAAGTCCCCTAGTTTCATGTGCTAGAATTTGAACAAATGGTGGAGCTCTCATTAACGGTATTGGCGCCTGTGTTGGTCCACTCGGGCTGCCTTAACAAAGCGCCATAGACTGGCTGGCTTATGAACAACAGAAGTTTACTTTTCACAGCTCTGGAGGCAGGAGCCGGAGATCGGGCGCCAGCGGGGTGAAGCTCTGGCGAGCGCCCTCTCCTGGTTGCAGGTTGCAGGTTGCAGATGGCCGACTTTTCATGGCATAGTCACGTGGTGAAGAGTAGTGCGCGGACACTACTCTTCCATGGCTCTTATAAGGGAACTAATTCCATTCATGTGGGCTCCACACCAGGACCGCATCTAATTCCTGATTATCTCCTAACACATCATATCGGAGCGTAGGGTTTCAACATACGAAATCTGGGGGCCGCACACACTTTCCGCCCCTACCTTATGGAAGAGAGCCTCCACCCACAGCGAGAAGACACCGATGGCCTATGAGTCAGGAAGTGGGCTCTCACCAGAAACTGACTACCGGCATGTCGGTGCCTTGGTCTTGGACTTTCCGGCCTCCAGAATGTGAGAAATAAACGTTAGTGGTTTAAGTCTACGGTATTTTTGTTATAGCCACCTAAACTAAGACATATACAGCAAGCCCTCCACTATGAGTATATGAATGATGGGTTCATTACATAAACACAAACTAAAATGAACTGCACGAGAGCAGGTCCCTTCCTTGTGCTGTTTGCCGCTGAATTCCCAGAACAGCGGGCAAGCAGTAGGCACTCAGGAAAAGATTTGCTGAGCCAGCAAATGGGAATCAGAAGCCAGGTTTCTCAGCCCTGGTTGTGTTCTTTCCACTGACCACATGGTTAAAAACTGGCCTGGGAAGTTAGGGGTGAGGGGATGTTGTGATGGGCAACAGTACAGGGCCCCAGGCAGCACACCGCAGTGGAGAGGTTCCTGCCTGGGGGCCAGGGGTCTTGGTTCCCGTCCAGGCTCTGTGGGACCTTGGACAAGACCCTTTACGTCTCTGAGCCTCAGCTTCCCCGTGGGCCGCACAGGGATAATCCCCTGCCTGGAGTGGAGGGATGGACAATCCAACAGTGTAATGTAGCTGCACGTGTTTTAAAAACTGTCCGAAGGTCAAACTCGGGGTCTGGAGTCACTGACTAACCACAGGTTTCTCCGCCCATACCTTCCAGATTAGCCCTGCTCACACATGATGGAAATACAGCAGCACACCCAGAAGACGGTACGCAGGCTAAGCTGCTGTCTATGACAGAGGCCGTCTGCATCTAGAAGAGGACCCCTGAGCCTAGGAGAAGGGCTTTGGGGATGGCTGAGGCCACCAGAAAGCCTGACCACCAAGGCCCAGAGGAAAGAGAAAGGGAGCTGTACGCAGACGACCCCTCACCTGGGGTGGGAGCCTTCTCCGTCTTGCCCTTCCACACTGCTGCATAGCCATCCTCGTGTTTGTTGAATGCCACAAGCTTCACCTCGTACAGCCGGCCAGGGACTAGGGAGGAAGGTCACAGGGGTCACTCACTAGCTAGAGGAACCTGTGGGGTCACACTCTCCTCCCCAGAAAGGAGTCCATCTCCAGCTCTGCACCCAGCTTGTCCAGTCCCCCACCGAAGCTGCAGTGTCTCGCTCCCTCCCTGCAGCCCTCCTCACCTAGCTGGGTCAGCTCATACTGCTTCACTTTCTTCTTGAGCCGGACAGGCCCCACATCCCAAGCCTGGTCTCCACGGCCCCCTGGGGGGCTCTCACCATCAGCCTCCTCCTCAGCCCCCACCTCCCGCCAGTATAGTTTGTAGCCAGAGATCTGGGCGGGGTGAGGGGGTGGCTGCCAGGACACAACCAGGGACTCCATCCTGGCCCGTACCTTCAACTCTGCAGGGGCAAAAGGGACTGGGGAGCAGGATGAGGAAGAGGAGGAGGAGGGGGAAGTGAACGAGAAATGAGGAGAAGGAGGCCAGGGACAGGAGAGGGGGAAGAAGCAGGAGGAAGCAAAAAGGAGGAAGACGGTATTGAGTGGCAGCCTTGCCAGCCTTCTCCCAAGATCACCACTCACCACCACTCTACGTGCCAGGCCAGGGCTGCTCTAGAGGTGAGCTCACTGCTGCACAAGCCTAGAGTGCAGGCAATGGAGGGTATCTCCTGGGCACTGTGCAGGGTTAGCAAGGAGCACCTTTGTGGCAGGGCTGACGGTCCCAGCACAGTGAAGGTTCTGTAAGTTTTCCGAAGGAATGCACGCATGGGTACTGGCAAGGTGAGGGTGTCACAGGGGTTGCTGAGGCCAGGAAGGAGGGGTGGAGCCATTGGAGTGGGGACCCTATTTGGAGCCTAAATGTGGGGAGATTACTCTGTGTTAGACACTATTCTAAGCACCTCATAAATATATTTTAACTTTATTCTCCCAACCCTATAAAATAATGAAATACCATTACCCCCATTTTACAAGCAAGAAACTGAGGCTTGGAGAAGTAACTTGTCCAAGGTCACTCACATAGTATATGCACCATATACTATGTTGGATGTAGTCACCCTACTATTGGGCCTTTCAACAAAACCAGTAACAATCATAATCATGGAACAGCTGCTATTTACCAGCTATTGTGTACTAAACACTTTGTTTACAGTACACTCATTATCAATCTTCATGCCTGGCTTGCAAGTGAATGAAGCCTCAGAGCTGTGAATGGTTTGTAGGAGCGCACACAGCAGAAGGGGCACTCGAGCCCAGACGTGTCTGCAAAGGCCAGCTGTTCACCTCTACGCCCACCCTCCCTGTCTGGCATACAGGGGGCGCCATGGCAGGCCTCTGGTGGAGAGGGTGGCTGGGTTCCAGGGTCACACACACACACAGTCACGCACGCCCCCGGGGCCTGGCCCCTCCGAGCCCGCACCGTGGCTCTGGTCGTGCACACTGGGTGTCCTGTGCTGCATCCACTGGGAGGCTGCTCCATAGCCGGCGCCCGTGCCCGCTGAAATCCGGACTCGATACACCTTGTTGGGCAGAAGTGAGTTCAGCATAAGCTGCGTCTCATTCCCTGGCACTTCGGTGGAGAAAATCTGATCTGTGGGACAGAAAAGACAGGCTGCTGGGAGGCCACTTAAAGACAATGGCCCCTGAAGTCCCCTACACAGACTCTTCTGCCTCAGACCCTGGTTCCTCAGTGCCCATCAGAGCCCGAGGCGCCCTCAGCACTGGCTCCAAAGTGCTCAGATGAGCTCCATGGCTCCAGGGCCGACCCTGGGCCTCCTGCCCTGGCTGACACAGCCATCAGCCTCAGCTCCGAGTGGGGTGAACCATGGCATGCGACCCCCACTCCCCACAAGCAGTCATTGACACCCCCTCCAACACACACCAGGGCGCAAGCAAAGGGGTTGGCTGTGAGGGCCACAGGGCACCACCTGCCTTCCAGAGCCCCGACAACCACCCAAACCCCTGCCTCACCTTTTCCTCCCTCTGCACCCTCGCCTGGGCCCCCCAGCAACTCGCCTTCTCCTAACTCTTTCTCCCTTTCAGACTCCTGCCCTAGATTACAGACACCTGCCCTAACACACCTTCCCCGGTGCTCCATTCTCCCCATCCCACAAGCATCGCCCCCCACCCGCCGCCTCCCTATCCCTCATCTGCTCTTTGGGCTGGAAGGGACCCCAGGGATCACATAGGCCACCTGCCTGATCTCACAGATAGGGAAGCTGAGGAAGGGACTCAGCAGGATGACTTACTGCAGATGTAGAGGAGGCGGGGCCAGAACCCAGCCTTGAGCTAGCCCTCTTTTCAGTCCTGCCACCTCCACCCTCAGCCCACACTCCTCTTTTCCCGGCTCACCCTCCCCTACTTCCCTGCACCACCTAACTTCCTCAGACCCCTCACCCCCACCCCCGCCACTCTGCTCTGCTCCTCAGAAGCTCTGAGCAGCTCTTCGCAGACCCAATTCCCAGCCAGGTGGAGCCCGCACCCTGCCTCCACTCACCTTCCTTTCCCAAACTGTACTCTATCTTGTACTTCACCACCTGCCCATTGCTCAGGCTGGGAGGCAGGGGCAGCCACGCCGCCCTGATGTCCGAGGGGTTGGGGCTGGACAGGGAGAGCTGGGGCGCTGCACTGGGGACTGAGACAGAAGAACATCAGCATGAGCTCCGCTCCACCGACGTGGAAGGTGAGGCCCAGGAGCGGTCAGAGACTTGCCCAGGTCACACAGCAAGTCAGAAGTAGGCCCAGGACCAGGATCTGAGGGAGGAAAGGGAGCCTCTCAGGGGAGCCCCACGCTGGAGAGGAGGAGACACCCTTCCCACCCTGAGAACGGTTTGGGGCACAGTCTCCCACACCCAGTGGGCTGCAGTCACACTGGTCCCTGCCTGACTGGGCGGTACACAGGGGTCAGGATAAAGGGCCACGTGATGCAGGAAATCTCAAGCCGAGATCTCAAGTCCCAGTTGTCCTACTGACCCTGGGCAAGCCACTCTTATTTTCTGGGCCTCTGTTTCCCCAACTGTAAACTGGGGAGAAGAACCCCTGCCCACCCCTTTCAGGGTACAAAAGACGAGGCAGGGCAGGTAAAGGGGCCTGCTTGGCGTTCACTAGTAAGGAGAGGCCCAGCTACCACTGCTAGGGAATTCCCTGGACCCCATGGTGCCCGTTGCGGGTACGGAGGCCCTACCATCATCCAGCGTGTGGACCAGTGCCGGGGTGGAGGTGCGGCTGGCCCCCAGCTGAGAGTAGGCCACCACGTAGAACTCGTAATCTGTGTTGGGTTCCAGGTCCCGCACCTGCAGCTCTGTCGTGTCATTGTTCACTGCAAACTGGTACTCCACATTGTCCATGCCTGGGACGATGACACAGGGGACAGAGGGACTGTCACAGGAACACCACCAGGGGCCCACCAGCTGGAGGCTGTCATACAGTCCCAGTCTCGGGAACAGTCTGTTTGTAGCTAAATAATCCCAGATAATCTGCATTGGCGAGTATAAACTTCCCCGGCTTCTAGTTCCGCTGCATTAATTCTTCCACCTGGCTAGGAAGTTCTTTCTGGCATCTAACTGAAGCAACTCTTACTGCATTTAATAGCTGGCTCCAGGAATCCTTGGGAGGAGAAGCATCCTCTCCCTCTTCTCTGGCAAACCGTGAGGAGTAATGGGCCACGTCGACCCCTCGAGCACCAGGCCCACCCCATCTACACGGTGTCTCCTGTGGGCTCCCACCTCATCCTACCCTAACCCCAAAGGTAGCGACGGGCAATTCTTCAGTCACACAACTTGCCCCCGCCTCAGGGCGTTCCAGCTTGGACCTTTGCTTGGGCCTTTACTGGGATGTCTCCTCCCACTCCCCACCACCCCAACACCGCAGACGTACCCCGAGCCTTCTGGTAGTGGAGGGAGAAGCCAATGATCTGGTCGCTGTGCAGCTCAGGGCGCTCCCAGGCCACCAAGACAGTGGAGCTGCTCAGCGGTGTGGCCGTGACCCGCGTGGGGGCGCTGGGCAGCCCCTCGCGGACAACTACCGCCAGCGGCGCTGCGGCGCACGCTGTGCCGGCGCCGTTCTCGGCCACGCACTGGTAGTAGCCGGCGTCCTGCAGGCCGATCTGTGTGATGACCAGGCTGCCGCCGCCGCCCTGCACCTTCACACGCCCGTTGGGCCGCAGCGGCGCCCCATTGTGCAACCAGCGCAGCGCGGGCCGCGGCTCTCCGGACGCGCGGCACACGAAGCGCGCGGTGCTGGCCCGCGTCCGAGACAGGGCCTCGGGCGCCTGCGAGATGGCAGGGGCCGCTGGGGGCGAGCAGGAGGAAGCTGACAGCGCGCTCCGTCCACTGGGGACTGGGCCGCTCCCATGTCCCCTCCGATCTCTCTGACCTCTCTCTGGTTCATCCCTCTACCTTTACTTCCCCCCCACTTACCCCAGCCCCACGCTGGCCTCCTCGGCCTGCCCTCCTCGGCCTGCCCTCCTCCTGGGTCTAACCCATTCCTCATTTATCACCTCCTTCTCCCACACCAGATTTACTCCGGTCTACAGTTATCTCTGTCCGGAGCAACTTCGTCCCCTTGTTTTCTTAGTACCACTCCGAGTTCCACTATCCCCCTCCCCCACCCCACTAACCTCAGTCCTATGCCTCCCCCTTTACCTAAGTTCCACCCAGACCACCCCTTCCCACCCTCCAATCACCTGGGAGCTAACCACCCCTCCTCCTTTCCCTCTCCTCTTACGACCTAGTCCGTCCCCTCCAAGGCCCCGCCTCCGAAGAACTCCCACCAGCTCCACGCCCCCACCCCCAACCCTACCCGTTTCTCATGCTCCAGGATGTCTCTCAATCCCTCCAACACGCCCAATTGCCCACTCCCCAGTCTCGCCCCGCTCTGTTTTTCCCTCGGCCCCGACTAACCCACCCCACTCGCGCACGTCCACTCCCCCAGCCTCCCTGCTGCCTCACCCAGTATGCGAAGCTCAGCGGCAGCGGTGGCGAAGTCGCGAGTGCGGGGCTTGTTCGCGCGGCACACGTAGACGCCAGAGTGCCGGGGCTGCGCGCTGGTGATCAGCAGGTTGGTGCGGCCCAGGACGATGACATCGGTGGAGATGGGCTTCCCGTCTGGGGAAGAGAAGGGAGAGCGCTGGAGGGGGGAGGTGAGGATTGTCCTCCATCCACTCCCGGGACCTCGGGGCCTCTCTGCGCTGGGGTTATGAGGCCATAAGAGTCCCCGGTTCGAATCTCAGTTCTTCCACTTGCTGGCTAGTGACCCTCTCTAAATCTTAGTGTCCCCCTCTGTAATATGAGGAGAGAGCCTCTCACTGGAAGGACTGCTGTGGAAGTGGCATGAATAAGGTGTGTGAGAACCCCCGGCACAATGCAGGCACATAAACGAGTGCTCAGCACACTAGTCAGTGATTACTACATCCACTGCTGAAACTGATTTTCCCAAGGAGGACACATCCCTGTATGGCCCTGGCCCAGTCCCTGTGATGAAATATGGCTGGTGAGGTCTGACCAAAACCAAAGACTGGAATATGTGCAGAGACTTTCAACTTGATGTGAAATGGAAACCATTTTTAAAGTCCTTGCCTTATGGACACAAACATAAAATTCAGGGGGAAAAACAAAAATGGCCAAGAAACACACACACAAAAATTGTTCAACTTCATATACTCAAAGAAATGCACATCAATAAATACAGTTGTTTTTCACCAACCATAATGGGAAAGGGTTAAAAACAGTGAGTTGCAGTGCGGGAGAAAAGGTCAGGGCTAGTAGGGCTCCACCCGAACCTTGAGGTCAGGGATTCCACTATGGGTCCCGGGGAGGTGTGAACAGGGCTGGTCACTGTGGTGTCAACTGCAGTGGTGGACAACTGGAAAGACTTAAAAATTCAACAGTAGGACCTGGAAAATTACACTGCAGCTGTACTCAAATGATGGAATCTCATATAGTCATAAGGTCTGAAAAAATTGTAAAGATGGGGACATGCTTATGAGATACCTATGAATGAAAATGGGACCTGGGATTGTAAATTCAACAGGCTCTCAATTTCAGGGAGAAATGTGCAAGTGCATAGACAAAAATCTGGAGAAAATACATATGTTAGCAATTTTTACCTCTGAGTGGTGAGATATGTTGTTTCTGCCTCTCCCTAGCTCTCTACAATGAGCACACACAACTTCTGCAGTCAGAAGAAAAGGAAACACGAGGCCCTCCCCTGACTTAGTGGAGCAGGGGCAGGAATGAAGTCCCTCTATGGCCTTTCTCTTCCCAGCCTCCGTCCAGCCGTGTTATTAGCAGAGTTTCTCTAAGTGAGTTCCCGAAACTACTGGTGTCAGGATCCTCTGGGACAGCGCTTCTTAGATCCTTCTTGTGTACACAAATCGTGGGATTTCAGGGGACTCTAAGATGTGGAGGCCTAGGGCAGGGCCCAGATTCTGCACTCCTGACCAGGCCTCCAGGCAGTGGACGCGCAGACCGCTGGTTCAGTGCTCTCCTGGCGGGAAGGGAGGAAGTCTGCAGTTTTCTCTCTAATTGCCCAGGCACACGGTCAGTATTTGAGAAACACTGATATTAGAACTTCTGGGCAGCATCACAGCCTTACCCCAATAACAGTCTGAGGTCCCTGCTGCCCTGGGATCCCCCTAACTAGGCAAATGTCACACATCCAATGAGGCCATGCAGGTAAAGGAGGTGCAAAGATTTCAGAACTGTTCTGTCTCATCAGATCAGAGGAAGAAGGTATATAGTTGTTGGTTTATTATTTTTCTTTTCTTGTTTTTTTTTTTTTAATCCTCAGCTGAGGATATATTGATAGAGAAAGACATCGATGTGAGAGAGAAACATCGATCAGTTGCCTCCCACCCGAGCCCTGATTGGGGATCAAAGATCCCAGGGCACAAACTAGGTACGTGCCCTGACCAGGAACGAACCTGCAACCTTTAGGTGCACAGGATGACCCTCCAACCAACTGAGCCACCAGGGCAAGGCTAGTGTATTATTTTTCTTTAAACTCTATGCATTCATTATGTACTCTTGCATGTGAGATACAAACTTACAATAAGGAAGCAGTGTAGGGTAACAGACTGAGCCAGGAAAGAAGGGTAAAGAGGGCTAGGTTTAAGATTTACTTCTGCCATCAGCTTGGGACAAATCACTTCTTATCAACAAGTGGAAACAAAGATAATCCTTGCTTTTCTTCCGTACAGAACAGTAGGGAGCAGTAGGGAGGGGTATACCGGAAAGAGGACGGGCTCTACGGTTTGGGCCCTGGCTTTCGACTTGCCTCTCAGCCTCAGCTTCCTCACCTGCCCACTGGGAATAATAGTCCTGGCCTCTCCCCTCCTCCACGGGCTCTCGGAAGCTCAGGCGAGAGCCCAGTGAGTGTTCAGCGGACTGCAAGACGACGGTTGGCCCAGCGCCCTCATTACCCTGATAGCGTCTCCAGTAACACAGTCCCACTTGGCACTTGTCACTTGCTGTCTGATACCGTCAAGCCTCTCTTCACAGCTGTGGGTCTTATCTCCCTCACCCAGACCATGAGGGTCCTGTGTCTGTCATCTGGGTATTCTTTTCCCTGTGCTCAGCACGCAAAGGAGAGGCGCCCTGGGTAGAGGCAGCCTTGTGATAAACAGAGTGGCAGTGGGGGCCTGGTTCCACCTGACCTGCTGGCTGTGTGGCACCTTCCCAGCTCTCACACGCTTCTCTGCCACACTGTAGTGAGGAATGAAGCAAGGTAGAGAAGCCAGCCTGGGGCCCACACCGACTAAGGTCTCAATGACAATTTTGTGAGTGGCAAATTCCAAGCGCCTTGTAATGGGAAGGTGCTATGCAGATTGATGACTAAGGGTGTCCAGGTCCCCACCCATACTCAGCCCTGGGAGAGGAGCTCCTGCCACACCAAAGGTTGGTGACTATGAAGTGGTCACCGTGATAGCTTCCTGACTTGGGGACACATGAGATGCCACACCCCTCCTTTCCCACACCCTCCCAGTGCCCTCCCTCCACTTACCCTGCCGGACCCAGGACACGAAAGGGGTGGGATCAGCGGAAGCCACACATTCCATCACCACACTCTGGCCAGATACTACTGTGGTGTTCTCTGGAGCTGCCACAATGACCACATCCTGCTCCCTGGTGGACACCAGGGACCCTGGAGAGAGGGCAGACGAGCAGGCAGTCTTACCATTTGGCATCTTCACATGCGAACCTCCCCCCCCCCCCCACGCCCCTGGTGAGGCAGGTGGGGCAGGGAGCAGCCAGCTCCCACCTGACAGACAGGGAAAGCAGCTACATAGTTCCGCAGAGCTGGGACTGGGACTCAGAGCTCTTTCCCTCGGAGCCAGGAGAGGAATAACCTGGTCTCCAACACACCAGCCCCGCTCTTCCCTGCCAAACTGAACCCACGCTCCAGGTAGAGGACAGTCAGGGTCATGAGTAGACTTGAAGTCAACAGAGTTTCTAGTTTTAGCACTTATTAGCATCATCATCACCCTGCAGTGTGACCTTAGACAGGTCCCTTCCCCAAAGGGTCTCAGGTTTCCGAGCGCGAGAGGGAGGGGGTGGGCCCAGGTTTCTGCCGGCTTAGCAGCTCCCTGAGCACCAATTCCTGCCGAGTTCTCAGTGCAACCGGTGCCCTGGATCAGCATGGTGAATACCTAGTTTGTCCAGCAGGTGGAGGCAGAGACCCCAGGCGCTGGAGGGAGAGCAAACCAGAGTCTAGAGCAGCTCACTAGCTAGGCCCCCAGGAAGTAGAGTGGAATTGGAGGCCAGGGACTGGGAGGAGAGGTGCAGAGGGGCAGGGGTGTGGGGAGATGCCCATGGCAGAGAAAGGCAAGTGAGAGGCCTGAAGTAAGATCCGTGGACTGTTGCTAGGTGCCAGGCACTTTCTGTTCTCACGGCCTCCCAGAGCTGGACATTTGATAACCAGCTCATGGCCACACAGATGGTGAGTAAAGCAGCCAGGATTCAAATCAGGTCTTTCTGACCCCAAAGCCCGTGACCTTCCCACTGCATCACCCTGGGATGGGAGCTTTTCAGAGAAATACCGGACTGCAGGGAGCCAGACTTTCAGGGCACAGCAAGCAGCGAGGGGCAAATCCCTCAGTGCCCAGAGCCCCCGGGGCACACAGAGGGGCAGGGACCAAGGCTTCAGGTGCCTGACCTCCCCACCCATCTCCAGCCCTGGGTGCTCCAGCCGACCAAGGGAACACAGGGTCTCCACAGGAAGGGAGCGCTGCATGGGGAACCCAGCCCCAAGTCTCTTCCTGACTTGCTGGGTGGCCCTGCCTTCTCTGGGCTTCGTCACCTCACCTGTCCGACGGCAGTGATGCCCCACCACCTATATGAGGCACAGCTTGGACCTCACGGGACCCCTCCGAACTCGGAGGCTGCTCACTCCAGAAACACCCTGGTTTCCCCCACCTGCCAGCCCCCTTACCTCTGCGGGCCACGCTGAGGAGGGCCTCCTGGCTAAAGCGCTGCTGGGCTGAGTTGGTGGCCACGCAGCGGTAGGAGCCTGCGTCACTCTCCTGGACGTCCAGGATCTGGAGAACGCCGTTGGGAAGAGTGATGAGCCTTGGGAAGGGGAAGAGGGCACCTGTGAGGTGGGCAAGAGTTCTGCAGGGAGGGCGGCACACCCAAACAGGCTGCCTCCTCCAGCCTGAAATACCTGCAGTGTCTCACTTTCAAGCCTAATTCGTCATTTTAAAAATGCAAATTAGAACTACACCATCTTCATCTACCAGGTGGGCAAAGGTCAAAAGGTTTAAGGACAGCCTACTTGCATGAAGGAACGCGGGGAAGGCTCTCCTGCCTTGTCAGGAGCCATGCCAATCAACGCGGCCTTTCCAGGGCAGGCTGGCGACAGCGTAAACTCGCACGTGCTCGTGCACCCAGCAGCACCACTTTGAGGACTCTGTCCCACAGACATTCTCGGGCACGTACACAAAAATGTGTGTTTAACAACATTCACTCCAGCGTAGTCTTTAATAGCACAAGCCTGGAAACAATCCAGTGTCCATCTGTAGAGTGGGGACTGGCTACATTGGTGTGGGTCTGTTCGTACAATGGAATGCTAGGCAGCCGTTACAAAGGGGCAGGTCCACATGTGCCAGCATAGGGAGACCTCCAAAATGTGTGGGTGCAGAACAGCATGTGGGGGGGGATATGTGCATGGACACACTGGCACTGAATGTCCCTGGTGATGGTGGCTATCTCTAGGGAGGGGCCCTGGGATCCTGGGAGCTGGAAGTGAGAGAGAACTTCTTTTTACTATAGAGCTTTCTATGCCTCCTTCCTCCCCTGACAAAGTTCCTATTATTCACACTACTTTATCTGACCCTCAAAACAAGCCCAAGAAACAGAGGGAGTTACAACCTTTGTTATATTGGTGACGACACTAAGGCGCAGAGGGAGCAGAGGATTTTCCCAGGGTCTCACAGCTGGAGCAGAGTTAAAACTTGAATCCAGGTCTTCTGGTAACAAATCCTACATTCTTCCCGCCTGCCTGTCTCAGCAGCCCTTAGATGGCTGGGAATGACAAGGCAAGGGGGGTGGTCCCCAGCAAGCCCCGATCAACATGTACATTACTGAGGAGGAGCAGGATGGAGGAGGGTGGTGTTCTCTGCCCTCCTGGGCAGAGGGCTGGAATGTGGCTCGGGCTAGGGAAGGCACACAGAGCAACCCAGGGCGGGGAAGTGTCCATGGTGGTGGGCTCCGGCCCAAGTAGGGAGTGAGTGAGAGCTCCTGGATCCTTCGACTGTGATCCTGCAGGGTCAGTTCGTGGCTGAGAGTTCTCAGTTTCTCAAGAGAGCAAACAGTGCTGGCCCCTGGATTAGGTTGGACTAAGGTCAGAGAGGAAATAGGGCAGCTGTGTTCTTGGTGCAGGAATCCATGAGCTTGTGGGGAAACAGGGTATATAATAAAACCTAGACAGGGGAGAGCAGAACTAGCTCAAGGGCGTTGGGAGAGAATCCTGGCCATGGGTCTGGAAACCTACTGTGGCCCAAAGACTTTGGGAGAGAAACCTGCATCAGTCCCTTCCTCATCCCAAAAGCAAACCCACCCCTATCCCAGCGTCTTATCCCCGGCTCCAACAGCTGCCCACGCCCATGCTAGGCCGGTGGGGGAGAAGGGACAAGGAGGCAAAGTGTGACTGGAGGTAGAATTCTGGGCCACAGCCCAGACTGCAGCCACAGAAAGTTTAATGGGAAAGACCGAGCAGGGAAGGACAAGCAGGACTCGTCTGGGAAACAAAGCCCCTGGCCCCATTCAGGTCACGTCCACCTGAGATATTCTTCCTTCAAGACCCCTTGTCCTTCCTCGGTCCAGCTGGCTGGCTCTGCCTGCAGGTTCCTGCCAGGAGCGGCCCATGCTTCCTAACCCCAAAGGGCCTTCGTTTTTACAGGGAAATTGTGCTCCTAGTACCCGACAGCTAATACCTCCTTTGACAAGTAACATTTCCTTAATTATGTGTGTTGAATGATTGAATGAATGAATACCTTTCCTCAGATGTGTTGTGGCTACAGCTAACAGAGTGAAATAGAACTGCTGTTAGTGTTCACCTAAAATCTTTTCTGTTTTGTTAAAATGTGGTTTTTTTTAGCCCTGGCTGGTGTAGCTCAGTGGATTGAGTGCCAGCCTGTGAACCAAAGAGTCGGAACCAGTCGGAACCAGTTCGGTTCCTAGTCAGGGCACAAGCCTGGGTTGCAGGCCAGGTCCCCATTGGGGAAGTTCGAAACACAGCCACACAGTGATGTTCCTCTTCCTCTCTTTCTCCTTCCCTTCCCCCCTGTCTAAAAACAAATAAATACAATCTTCGGTTAGTGGGGAAAACAGTCACAAGACAGTGTCTGTGAAGCGATTCCATTTTTGGAACGTAAATACATCATATGTTAGGACATACACAAGAAAGTCAAGGGTGGTAAAGCTCCCATCAGTGACAGAGGTTTTCTCTGGAAGCAGGATTACTGGGGACTTCCTTGTTGTGTTTTTAAACATGTTTTTGCAGTGAGTACTTATTAGTTTAGAAACATAAAACTTTAAAAAATTTAAATCTCAAACAGTACGTGCTCTCGCACTTTGCTTTGTGGCTGCCCGTGCTGTGGGGAGAGCTGGTGCCGGAACGCGGCGGCGGCGCGTGTGGGCGTAGCGGGTGGCGTCGCACGTCGCTCGTCGCAGCCTCGGGTTCTCGCTCGAGCAGCGGGCGAGATAATTCCCGTCCTGCCTTCTTCGCAGCCCTGCCCCTTTTTATGTCTCAGGAGCCCACATTCGCTAATGGACACAAGCACCACGTACGAATCGCAAGCTCAAACACATCTGTACAATGGTGTAAACTGTGCACATATTTAAAAAGACTGGAAGGAATACTCAAAATGATAATAGTCGTCTGTGTTCAGGTGGTAGGTGACTTTTTCCCCTGTTAAGTTAGTATTTAAGTATTCCCCTGTTAAGTACCATTTAAGCACTTAATTCAAATTTCAAATCGAACAAAATAGCCACTTGTAGAATGAAAGGAAACTTCTATCCAAAAGGAAGGACTCATTCTCTCCAAGCCTGACCTTGAGCCTGCTCCCACTCTCCCAAAAGGCCACGAGGCCCCAGGGATTCAAGAGCACAGAAGAAATGACACAGCTGCTCTGAATTCCTGAGGGCCAAAGAGCCCCCACCCTAAGCCCTACAGAGACCCCCTGGGGGAAGAGGGACACTAGCTGGGGGCCACACAGGGTCCGCAGTCTCAATGGACACCGGGAGGAGGGTGGGGCCGAAGATGGGACGAGGGGGCCCACGGCATTTACGTCCATCAGGGCCGTGTTTTTTTAAAGTGTGAGCGGACGGCGATAACAAAGCAATTTCAAAGGGGTCTAGACACACACTTTCTTATTCCAGTGGTTATGTATTTATTTTTATGGCCACCTTCTATTTATGGTAAGTGTTGCTGGTTTTCCATTTTACTGCCGTGAGATAATGTTCCTTTTTAGTATGTGTTAAGTTACAAAAGAGAGAGTTGATTTAAAGAAATGAACTAAGTGAGTGATTGTATAAATGGTTTAGGGACAGCCGAAATTACAAAGGGGGTTTATGAATGCCCGGATTTGGGGGAACATTGCTCTCGTTGATGACTAATTCCCATGGAAGAAAAATGATCCCCTATCATTAGAAATTAGTATAAGTACCGGGGAATTGCCTCAGGGTCTAGTCTGCACCATCAGTTTCAAAACTGTGCACACACCCCCCGACAGAGTGTGTTTATTAACTGCACATGTGCGCACCCCACGCCAAGGCACATGGTCTCCCTCAAGCCACTGGCCAGGTCTATGAATAGCATATTTGTGCATGTGCTATATCTGGGCACGTGTGAAAGTGCATACCTTGGGCATAGTCAAGTTGCTGTTTTAAACATTTCTTTATTCCCCCCACACAATGTGCTGGGACATGTGAGCCCGGCTTATTTATAGATGAGGATCACTTTTCAGAGGACTTGGGGGCAAACCCTGCCAGAGCTCAGGAACTGGCAGCTCCAGGCTCCTGGGAGCGGCCTGTGGCTTCATGGAATGAGGCCTGAACGAGATGAGGGGAGGCGGGAGGCAAGGTCTGAATCCCACTGTTTGCTGAAGAACTTGGGGGAAGCAACCTCCCTGCCCTGAGCCACAGTTGGGCCACGCGACCTCTGAGCCCCCCTGCGACAGGGGCCTCCTCCGACCCAGCAGCTGGCCCACCCTGACCGCTGAAGCCCGAGAGGCCGGTGTGCTGTCCATGCCGGCGAAACGGCACCCAGCACTCTGAGCACCCTCTGTGTGGCCTGGACCAACAACGAGGCATCTCTGTCTATGATCTCCAGTTCCCTCGTTTAACCATCTGGACAATAATATCTGTCATAGGCATTTATTCTATGTTAAATGGAAGGATGTTTGTTCTATGTTAAGTGGAAAAAAGTAGAAGTTGAAATAGAACCCCATTTCTGTTTTGGAAAAAAGGTGACTGAACAACAACAACAAAAACCAGTGTGAACAATCCAATCCAAGTTTTCAAAGGGAATTTTTATGAGCGTACAGGGGAGAAGTCCAGCGGACAGACACTGAGACTAACAGTGACTTTCTATGGGTGGACAGGTTGACAGGTAATTCTTGTTCTTTTCTACTTATATGAATTTGAAAGATGCATTTCTAGGAGTATACACTAAAAGAGGACAATATGAAAAAATAAGAATGCCTACCTTGAAGGATGCTGGGAATCATTAAGTGAGAAGACGGCTCTCACTAAGTGGCACCAAGTTGTGACTTTGAACGTGGGGAGATTCCCCGTTCTCTCCTATTCTCCCTGGGTGCTGCCAGCAGGAGGCTCTCACTTGGGTCTTGCCCAGCAACTCCCAGGAAGCACCCACCCAAGAGCAGCGAGAAGCCACACATTTGGAAGGCACAGACCTTGAAGCGTCACTATCCCCATGGCCCGCCCCCAGCATGCTCACTCAGGGAACGCTGCAAGGGGGGCCTGGGGAGACGAGCCCAGGGAGCGTGCAGTTAAACAAGGCGAACGGGTTCTTCAGCACAGGCTTCTCCGCGCCCTGTCAGCTCCAAGAGGGAGACTCACAGGCAGCTTCCTGGCCTCGGCGACAGAATCGTTTTTTTTCAAAGAGCCCCTTCAGGGACTAATTTTTACAAAGAACACGCTTTGGGAAACCATGATCTAATCCAATCCATTCTTCTTTTCCCTTTAACTTTACAGATGGGGGAATGAAGCTGAGTGAGAAGTGACGTGCTGAGGACCAGTGGGGCTAACTGCTCACCCAAGTCAACAGGGTCATTTACATCTTGACCTCTCTCTCGCCCTTCTTCCTCCTTCACAACTGTTACAGAGATGTGTCCTGTGGCTCTTCTACCTAGAAGCTTCTCCTACACTTCCACCCCCAATGTGGACATGGGCAAAAGTCACAGAAGCTGGGACAACTCAACACACTCGAGACAGGTTAGTCCCGGTGCGGGGAGAACTGAATGAAAACCAGTGCTTCTGGGCCTGAGGAACCCTGCCTCCACCAGGAGAGAGTGAGGTGGTCAGCACAGCGGGAGGGGTGTAGGGGCAGGACCGTGGGGTGGCGGGGAAGGGCCCTCGGAGCCACATTCCCAAAGACGTAGGAAAGCAGGGAGGGGGAACCAAGTCACGAGATCGACTCAGAGGCCACAGATGTGAACGAGCCTCATGCTCACTGGCCACACTCAGGTCCATCTGGGCATGGCTGGGAGCGGGTCCAGCCTCTGCTTCTTTCCCACCTTAGAAACTCTGCCCTGGCACGGCTCCAGGGGCCCACAGACTTCGGGGGGAGGGAAGAGGGTGAAACAGGAAAGACCTCTGCAACCCATTCATCAGAGGCTACACCCTACAGGATGGACTGGAGAGAGGAAGAGAGGTAGAAGCTTCAGAAGAACCTTGTAAGGAGGATACCTTTCCAGCGGCCTTGGGACCCTGAACGAACAACAAACATTCCCCGGTGACTCATGGTCCGGCCTTGGATAAGCCACGGCGCCTCTCTGGCCCCCAGTCTCCCTCAGTAAAGCGAGTGGTGGGACCAGAGATGCTCTCAAGGACTCTGTCACTACTCCCTACCCAAGCTCCACAGCTTTGGAGGTGGCTTTCCTCCCAGGGAGCAAAGACTTCTTGCCTAACTTCTCTTTGGGGCCAGAAATGAGCTGAGAGTCAGGTAATGTTTGGCTCCTGAGTCAGTCTGAGCAAATGGAGCCACCCTGACCGTACAAATCCCTGCGCCCTCCCTGGCCTGCCCACGGGCACCCACTCTCTGCGCCCCTGCAGGGCACTCACCGAGGCTCCTTAGGCACTGTCACCTGGTCCTTCTCCCAAGTAATGATGGGTGCCGGCAGCCCTTCAATGTGGCACTCAAATCGAGCTGTCCCGTTCTCCTCCACTGTCTGAGACTCCGGGTGCAGAGAGAAGCCTGCGAGGGCTGAGGACGAGGACGGGGACACACAGGCAGGAGGGTGAGAATGGGACACACAGGCAGGGGCAGGAGAGGAGCAGGGGAAGGGAGGCCACCACGAGCACAGACAGTGAAGCACACCCGCCCAGAAACACAGGGTTTTAGAAACGCCAGCAGAGCACATCCAGACCAACAGAGACACAGCTGGAGAGAGGCCATCAGGGGAAAAGAGGGGGTCGTGACTGGCCAGATGCTGTGAATTCCAAAGTCCCCAGGCTTAACGTCAGCATCACAGTCAGACTAGAGTAAGATGCACATTCTTCTGGCCTGAAAATTATTTCTTGGTGATCTGTGCCTCCTGAGAGCCCCCCACAGAAGGTGGGCTGGCCAGTGGGGCTTGAGTCCACACACTCCACCTGCTGTAGGGTGGGGAGCTCCCTGGGGAGGCACCTCTGTGCCCCTGACACTCTTACGAGCCTCTCTGGCAGGCTTCCTGGAGGAGAGCACAATGCTAGACTCTCGAACTCCACGGGAAGCAAAGGAGAAAGAACAGATGGGTGGAGAGATGGGACTAACGAACGGTGAGGCAGACATACCAGGGAGGGACTCACTGAGCAGGACGGGAGGCAGGGACAGGGGGCCTGGGCTCAAGGGATGGGCCTTTGTGCAGGATTTCCACATCCTACACCACGGGCTTCCTGGGTCTTAGCCCAGACCCCAGATACGAGCACTTACTGGCGAGCTTGACCACTGCAGGCTGGCTGGCCACTACTCCGAGGGGCCCGTGGGCCAGGCAGGAATAGCTGCCCTCAATGACATCTGAGGCCCCAGGGGCTGCCTCCTCACTGCCATTGGGTGCTAGCGGCTGGGACAGCCACAGGGAGCCATTGGGTAGCAGGCGCAGGTGGTTGTGTTCCAGCAGGGCATCTCCGTCTTGCTCCATGTGACGCTGGTGGGGGGTCCGCCAGCAGCGGTCCCAGACTGCAGTCCAGCACCGCCACCTGTGCTGGGGCCAGAATCACTTGCACTGGCCCCGTTCCACAGCTCAGCTCCACGGTTGTCTCCTGGGGCAACGGCAGCTCCCCTGCATAGAGGAGAGGGTGCCAGGGCTATCAGTGTGTGTCCTCCCACTGCCACGGGCCCCAGCTCCCACTTCACCCACCCCCGTGCTGGGGCAAATCATGGAGAGAGCCCCCGAGAAAGACCCGAGTCTGGATCCCGGCTCTGTCCCTCGATGACTATGGTCTTGCGCAAACCGCCGTACTTCCCCATGCTCGCCTTCCCCAGCTGCCCGATGTCCCTACCCACTAAAACACACAGTTCTCAGCAACGTCTCTCATAACAGGCAATAAGTGGAAGTGACCCAAATGCCTGTCACTTGATGAATGGATAAATACATTACTCAGCCATTGAAAGGCACAAAGTACTGGTACATGTTTGCAATGTGGATGAAGCTTGAAAACTATATGGTGAGTATAAGAAGCCAGTCACAAATGCCATATGTTGTATGACCTCATTTCTGTGAAATAGGCAAGTCATAGAGACAGAAAGTAAATGAATGGCTGCCAGGGACTGGGGGGAGGGAAGGAGTGACAGTTAAGGGACATGAGGTTTCTTTGTGGGATGATGAAAATCCTCTAGAACTGGATAGTAGTGAGGTTGCACAACCTTGTGAATATCCTGTACTGACTTCTACTCCACTGACTTGTACTCTTTACACAGTGAATTTTGTGGTATGTGAATTGTATCTCAATAAAAAGACACAGCAATGGCTTCCTGCTGGGGCTGTTGCGAGCACTGAATGAGAGGAGGTGGGGAAAGGAGCACAGCCCAGTGCCTGACCTGGCACAGGACCCACGCTCAGCGATGTCACTCCCTCCCCGGGAACCGCACGGATCATCTGGACCCCTTCTGCCCTAGTGGCTGGAGGAGCAAGGCACTCCTCCCTGCAGCTGATTTCCCCAGGGCCACAGCAAACCGGAGCCAGCGCCCAGCCTCCTGCCAAAGCCAGGGATCTGTTCTCTGCAGAGGCCCCCGGAGAGCCTGCAACTCCAGCCCTGCCCTTGGCACACAGGGAAGAGGAGGGGAACAGTGGAGGGAGGAAATGCCACCCCACAGCCAAAACCAAAACACACAGAGGCCAATATATATATAATATACATTATATAAAATATATACTACAAACAATATAGTATATATTACATATGTAATATATGTACTATACAGTAGTGCTATACATATATAGTTCTATACGTACTATAGAACTATACAATATGCACTGTATATACATACAATAGAGTATATATTAGTTTAGTATATAGTATATATTATAATATTAAAATATATTATAATGCAATAATATACTATTATTGTAGCATACTATACTATTATTATACTATCATTATACTATACAATACACAATATACTATTATAAAAGATACTATATTACTTATGCAATATGTACTATATTGCATATATAACATATGTTATAGTACATGTGTAATGTGTACTGTATTGCACATATACTATATAATTATATTTGTAATATATGATGTATAATGTGAATATATATATATTATTATAAATATATAGTATGTATATATTTAAAGATTTTACTTCTTTAGTTTTAGAGATCAGGGGAGGGAGGGAGAGAAGCACTGATGTGTGAGACACATTACAATCGGTCGCCTCTCACACGACCCCTCCTGGCCTGCACCCCAGGCCTGTGTCCCGACTGGGAATGGAACAGACGGACTCACAGTTCGCAGGCCGGCACTCAGTCCACTATGCCACACCAGCCAGGGCACCGATTTTATTATTTTAACCAACATTTCAGCAGCGCCCAGGAACCATTGTTCCTCGAGAACGGTTGGTTCTCCTGCTGTGTCTCCCATTAGGTTGACCTGCTGCCTCCCGTCCCATGGAAGTGTCTCATCCCCTAACCTGACCCCTTCCTTCCAGGCACAGTGGGGTATCTGAGAGTGAACCAGGGACCACGGCCCATGCTCGTGACGAAGCAGGTCTGTGCGGACAGAGCCATGGGAGGCAAACGGAAAGCACAATGACTACAGAATCAGAGAACCTCAGTTCTAGACTCAGCTCTGTCAGTCCAGCCGTGTGGCCTGGGTCAGTCACTGCTCCTTCTCACCTTAGTTTTCTCAGATGTAGCAGGTGATGTCTGAAATTCTATGATTTTAGGATTATTAATGAACTAGACACACTATTGCTGAAGAAACACAGGGCATCATCTAGACATGCACACACTGCAGATAATACCTTCCACGCCTGCACACACGCACCCCAGTGTCTGCCACACTCATCAAAACCCGGTCACACGTGCCCACCCACACTTGGAACCCTGGTCTCTCCCCAGGCTCCCTTCTCACCACCCTCAGAGAAGATCAGGTCTGGGGGAGAAGTCCTGTCTGGCTAAGATAAGGGGCCAGGGCAGCAGCCGGGGCTCTGATGCTGTAGTGGGAAGGACAGACAGACAGACAGACGAGGCCTGAACCAGGTCTCCACCTTTGTTAATCTATGAGAAAAGCTCTGCTGGCACCCAGCTACACAGCTGGGCTCAGTGTCACCGGTAGGCGCAGGGAGCAGGAAGCAGCCCTTGCCCTCACCCAGTTTCCACCCCTAATCGGAGAAACCAAACAGGCATCCACGTCATGGTGAGCCATTTGTTGTGGTGAAAAGAGCATTTGTCCTTGGTACAGAAGATCAAGGTTCCAGCCCTTTCTTCTGCCTACCAGTGGTGTGACAGGACACTTAACCTCTCCGGGCCTCAGTTTCCACAGCTGTAACGTGAAGACGATCACCCCCAGGCTTGGGAGGGTTAGACCGGACGATGGAAGCCAGGGCTCCAGCCCAGAGCCTGGCCAGCCCTGGCCAAGGAGTGGGAGCGCATCACTTAACGGCACTGGAGGGGCTGCATAAATGCTAATCACTGTTCTCAACACCCAGTCCTCACTATCTGAGGCCCTAGATGCTAGGATTCAACGCAGGCAAGCCGGGGCTCTCAGCCCAGCAGCTTCCAATCTCCGGGTTCCAGCGGCCCAGCAGTCAGTTTGGGTTTCAGGGGAGAAAAGCCGCACATAAGAGGAATCCCTGCGCCCTCCGACAGCCTCCCTGCCCCCCAAAGCACGTCCGGGGCCTGGAAAATCCCTGCCGCGCTGAACAACAATGTGAACAGTTGGGGCCCGAGCAGGCT
The DNA here is from genome assembly GCF_004126475.2 of Phyllostomus discolor. NCBI lineage: Eukaryota > Metazoa > Chordata > Mammalia > Chiroptera > Phyllostomidae > Phyllostomus > Phyllostomus discolor. The sequence continues at coordinate 174,680,600 of NC_040903.2, forward strand.
GCTGGGTATGTCAGCCGCCTGGGCTCTGGCAGGCAGGACGGCGGCCAGAGGGGCCGTGCGGCTGGCTGGGGAGCCCAGAGGAGGCTCCGGTTCCCGTTCTGAATATTCATGGATGAGCAGATGTCTGGCTTCCCCACCTCTGAGGAGCCCAGCAGCGCCCAATATGGCAGAACAGGGAGACAGCAGGGAGGTACATGCGGAGAGAGCACAGGAGAGGACAGGGCTGAGCCTGGGGCCTGAGCCGGCCCAGGCTGGGGAGCCTGAGATCCCTCTCTTTATAGATGGGAAACTGAGGCCCAGAAGGAGGGTCTTGTCTCTCTGCAAGGCAGTTGCTCCTGAAACGAGAGGCTTCTCTCTGCCTCAGTGCCCCACCCAGCCTCTGTGGTCAGGACCTTCGTCATCCTCAGGGGCTCAGCTCGGGCACCAGCCCACCCCCCGGGACTCCCTGAAGCTGCCCCTGTCTTCCCCAGTGAAGTCTTTTCTGAGTCGACATCACACAGCCAATTGGAAATCATCCTTCCTCTTGCCTAGATGGACGATGGGACTTGGTAGAACAGGCCTTGACCGAGATCAGAGTCCTGGGTCCATCATTTGTTGTATGACCTCGGGTCCACTACTTTCCTCCTTTCGGCCTGCATTTATGCAGGTTTAAAAATGAAGAATCTCCACATTTCTCATTTTCACCCAAACGCTCCCAGCAGCATCGAGGAGTGCACTCAGGAGGCTTGCGGGCTGCCTGAAGTGGTTTTATTTTAAACCTTTGGAACAGTTTGCATTCTGCGCCATCACACAGAAATGTTTGTTTTAAACAAAGTGGTTCCTATACCACCAATCTTTCGTCAAAGGGATGCTCTGGGGAGTGGGCCTTGTTTGTCCAGTGGCGTTTGTGGCCGCCCGCTTCCTGCAACCCCCAGACCACCCCCAAGACCCCTCCCACAAGCATTTCTCCGCGGTCCTTGTGAGGACTGGGGCAGATGCAGTGGACACTTGCTGCCTGCCAGCTCTCTGCCTCCAGGGGGCCTCCTCCCCCACAGTCCTCCTCAGTCTCCTCGAGGAGACCCTGCCACAGACACGGAGCTTCTATGCTTGGAGCCCCAAGGCCATCTCTCAATCTCCTTTTCTGACAGACTGCTGTACCCATTTACCGGATGAGTGAGATTTTATGAGACCCGTTAGAACCGAGGCAGAAAGGAGCTCCACTGCTGAGTCCCAGGGTCGGCTCAAGGGCTGTTTCGCAGGGTCTCCACGGGCCATGAACCAGGGTTCCATTTTTCAGTAAACGCTGAGGAAGGAGGTGCGTGAGGGGCAGGGAATAAAGCCGAGATGTCTCTGTAATTAGGCCAAGATCTTGCCACAAACATCAATGCCTTGTCACTTCTGAACTCTAGGGCCTGATATATTTACAACTTGTTTTTGATTTAGGGCAATTCTGTATGACACCATCAGCACTCTCTTTCCCAGGAGACGAAAGTCAGTTTTTTCCAGAAACCTCCCTCCCCGCCCCCCACCTTGGCCATCTCCCTAACCACACAACAAGCCTCTCTCACTAACAGCTTGGGATGGTTGCCTGGGACACAAGGAAAGCCGGAGCACCGCTTTGGCCAACTTGACAGCAGAGCCACCCTCAGCTGCCTACCTCCTGTTCCAAGACCTTCTGTCCCCCACCAGACCAAACCACCTCCAGTTCTCTGGAAGCTCGTTGCCATTCCGTGGGTTGCTCACGCCGCTCCCTCTCCCCGCAGCAGCTGGCATATGGGGTCTGATTCAGACACCTTTCCTTTCCCGCCCTAAAGGACCCTGGGCACCCTGATCCCTCCCTGCAGCCATCACCCACATTTTTGATTCGCCTTTCTCCCCAACTAGGCCACAAGCTCAAGATTACATCCTACTCAGCTTTCTAAATCCCCAGGTACCTAAAACAGTACCTGGCACATAGTAGGTGCTTAGTAAATATTCCTTGAACACATGAGTGCACATGGGGAACACACTCAGAAAAACACAGCCCAGAGCCTCATCATATTTTCCAAGCCTTGATTTCCTTATCTGCAAAAATCATAGGAACTCCCTTCAGGGCTAGAGACGATGTGATGTGAAAGTGCCTGGCATACTCTGTGGCACCTAGTAGACACCTAACAAAATGCTTACAAAGCACAGAAACAGAACAGCAAACGCACACTGAACAACTCTGTACTTCAACATTACCAGGGCTAGGGAGCTCACTACCGCCCCCTCCTGCCGTGTTATTTGAATGGTGAAGCATCTTCCTCCTGTGCCCACTGTTTTCTCCCTGTTTGCTCCACTCAATTGCCAGGGCTCTGTCCTCCACACTCCATGACTCCAGTGATGACCCCCTTATCGAACCATCCAGAAGGATTGTCTCTGCACTACTTTGTACCTGAGAGAGAGCGTACTGAACCTTTGCTTCCCTGACTCTGATGACCCCACAGCCCCTCAAATTCAAAGGATGCCGGATGCCTCAGCCTCAGCAGTAAGGCAGCATTAGCTGGCAGCCCCGCTAGACCAGAGACAAGAATTCCGTTTCTCTACATGTCAGGGCCCACAACATCCTCTCTGGTTTTCCTTCCCCTGCAGCTCCCATCACCCCCCTCTGACCAGGCTGGGGCTGGGGTCCTCCCAATTAGAGCTGCTCTTACTCTTCTCTCCCTCCACCCCAGGGAGCTGGGAGCCCCCAGGCAGGCCTGGCAATGACATCTGTTCTGCATCTGGAATTCTGTGTCAAATCTGGTTGCTGTACCTCAGAAACAGTGGAGGCTGAACAGGAGACAGTGCAGGGAGGGGAAGGGTGGAAAAGTGTGGATTCCAAGCCCAGCCCCACCAACGGAGGGAGGCCAAGCCCAGAGTGATACTTCTCATGTGAGGGGGAGGAGGTGCAGAGAGGTTAAACTGGGGTATGTGCGTACCAAACCCCAGGAAAGTTTGGCTGCTCCAAGAGCCAGGAGACTGGTTCCAACCCCCAGCTCCATCCCTATCCATGTAACTCGGGGGAGTAGCTCAGTTTTCGCATCTGTAAAATGGGTTCATGCTAAATTATTTCTAAGTTCCTTTTACTGCTGACATTAGCTGATGCTCTCAATTGTGAGGCCACTGAACTTGAAAGAGGTACCTGGAGGACAAAAAATGGAATGCTAATTTGTATGTTACGTGTGATTGACGGAGCCATGAGAGTACACACGGGATCAGGGAAAGTTTAGATAACTTTCTGGGCAAGAGTCACTGTTAAGAGAAAGCTGTTTCACCTGGTTCCTGAACTCCAAGAGGGGGTCAGAGAAGGCCACCCGACACTCTGATGGACAGGCTGGCCTCTGAGCCTCCAGACTGAGGGAGGGGAGGGAGGGTGGCGATTTCTGGGTAAGAAGGAAGGCAGTCCCTTTCATGTTCTTAGAGGCCTTCTATTATTGACTTCTGGCTTCTCCACCCCCCAAATTCTAATTGGGTGGGAGGGAGAGCCCCACTTTTTGCATGCCATGAAAACAGCACACTAAGCCTTCCAGCACCAGCCCCATCCCTAGAAACGTCCCCCCAGTTCCCCATCCCTGACTCAAGGGAAGTGTCAGAGGAGAGCGGGGCAGTCAGCATCCTGGCCCCAGCGCCAGCCCTTCCTTCTGCTGTGATGAGGTTGTTGAAGTGTCTGTTATTTTTTACTTCCCTTTCCCTCACCCCTGCAAACTCAATTTATTTTCAAGTCCTACTGATTCTACTTCCTAAATATCTCGGGAATCCAGCTACTACTCCGGCCACCCCTACTGCACTACACTAGTTGCCACCATCCTCTTCTGGATTACTGTGACAGCCTCCCAAGAAGCTGGAGCTACCCGCCTCAGCCCTGCCCAATCGATTCTCCACACTGGCTGGAGGGAGCTGACGCAGAGCTGATCTGAAAACCCACCAAGAGCTGTGAGGGCCTCAGAGACCCTGGTGGGGCTGACAGGGCCCTTCATGAGCAGGTCCAGGCCGACCCCCCTGTTCCCTTGACACTCCATGGCCCATCCCATCCTTCCCCACCCTGCACACTCTCACCCTTTGTGCTCTGAGCTCCAGCCAGATGGAGCTTCATTCAATGGTCCTCAGCTAAGTCACCTCAGCACTTGCACATGCTGTTGTCCCTGGAAAACTTTCCCATCCTCACTCTTCTTATACAGGGCGAACATGGGCTCTGCACTGAGGCTCCATAATTCATTGCTTCCTGAAGGCAGCCTTTCCAGAGGACCTGTCAGTACCCACCAACCCCATCCTGCCCCACCAGACCTGAAGTTTGGCACCAGGGACAGGTCTGCCTCCTTATTTACTTTAGTCTAGGCACCAGGTGCATTCTAGCCACACACACACACACACACACACACACACAAAGTGCTCAGTAAATATTTGTTGAATGAATGAGTGAGTGAATGAGTGACCTTGGTCCAGATAACTGTGGCTAGTCAAAACTCTGTAGGAGTGTCCCAGGCCTGGCTTGCTGAACTTTGCACAGGTTTGGGACTGAAGGCTGGTGGAGTAGTTGCTTTAGTTAAACATGCTGCTGTCAAGGAAGCCCCAGATCTGTCCCTGTCACTCACTGCCTCCTGCACTCCGGAGTGGACATAGGCCAGGTCTCTGAGGAGAACTGAGCCCCTTGCCAGAGGCCCCACCAGGATTCATAATGCTCCAGTGCACTTCCCAGCCCTGGTCCCGCTTTGTTGGGTGACACTGAGCCCTGTTTGGAGCTCCTGGAAAAACCAAGGAGAGGGGGAGGCACAACTATTCCTTAATCTCCTGAGTTTCAGGGGATGTGCTCTTGCCCTCCTCACCTGACAACCCTGAGCCCCCCACTCCCCTGCATCCCTTAGGGCCTTTCCCCCAGGCTTCCAGCCAGGTGGGCAGTCAGCCTAGAAAAGGGACGTGTCTTTGTAGCGAGAGAAGGGGTCCCAGCGGTTCCCCGCACTTTTCCACCCGCTGTTTGGGTTTCCTGGAAATGGGCCTAAGACCCGCTAAGCGAGGGCTCCTTCCCGCTCCGCCATCCCTGCTCTCTCCCACGTGGCCTGGCTGAATCTCTCTGGAAAGCCGCAGCAGCTGGAGAGAAATCCCCCTCCCCACCCCCACCTCCAAGTCCCTCCCCGACTCGCCCCGGACGTATCCTCAGCTCTCCCCTCAACAGGGAAGGCAAGAACTGGGCTAACAAGCGGGCAGCCCATCCCCCTCCCTAGCCCTTCTACCTATCTTCCCCTTTGGCCGTCCCCAAACGCTTATGGGACAGAAAGCGACAGGGCTGGAAGCGCAAGCAGGAGCCCTAGCCATCGAGACTCTGGACTCTGTCACCCCCCTCCCAGCCCTTTTTCCAGCGTGGGCAACTCTGGCTCCTTTCCAACCCCGAAATGAGGTTTGGGGGGGCGGTTTGGAGGAGGCCTTGCTGACCTCGTCCACGCTTCCCAGACCTGCCCCCGGGGTGGGGGGGGTGAGGAGTGACACGCGTCCCATCCCCACAACGACTGTTGGACACTTCCACAAAAGCAACTGGTTTCCTGCCCCTCCAGGCCACGGGTTTGGGGGAGCAACACTCCCTGCACATATACACCAGCCCTAGGGACCACACCCACCGGGCAAAGTCGAGTGTTGTACTACCACTAACCCGAGTCAATCAGAAATCTCCTGCTCTGTCGCTCCCCCACCACCGGCAAGGGCACTCCCCAAAAGCTAAGGCCAAATACTAGTTCAGCCCCATACACACAATTACACACGGTTGTGATACAGACGAAGGTGCGGGACACCCCCCCCCCCCCAACAACCCTCCTCTTTCACACACACACTCAACCCCAAGACACTAACGGGCAAGGCAAAGCCCGCCCCGCGCAAGGCACCAACACCGCAGCCACAGCCCCGCGTTGCCACGCGGAGACCGTGGCACGCACTGCGGACACGTCTGCCCGCAGGAGCCCCCTCCCTACCCGCGGCAAACGCGCGCGCGCGCACACACACACACACACACTCACTCAGTCCACTCCGGACTCCGTAAACCAAGGACACACACCCCCTGCGGACAAGTTAAGAGCCGCAAACGCCCCCGGTCACTGCTCGTAGACCCTTAAGCGCAGGCATCCCAGGGACCCAGACGCGCAGCCCACGCCCCACCGACACAGTACTCGTTCGGACGCGGGGTGCACGCCAGCCCCGCAGCCCCGCGCGGCCCCTGGCGCGGGCGCACCGACACACCGCAGCCGCTCCGGCTGCGGGCGCGGTGCCCGCCCTTACCGCGCGCGGCCAGCAGGCAGAAGGTCAGCGCGATTAGCCGCCGTGGCCAGCGTCCCCTGCGCCATGGGGCCGGCCCGGCCGCTGCCGCCGCCGCCGCCGCCGCCGCCCCGCGCCTCGGCTGCCGCCGCCGGGGGAGGGCGCGCCGGGCGTCAGTGGCACGGGGAGGCGCGGCGCCGCGGGCGGGGGCGCGGCCTCGGGGGCCCGGGCCCGAGCGGGGGCCTGCGCGGGGGCCGGGGCTGCGGCCGCCTCGCCCGCCCCTCCATCGCCATCTTGGGCGAACAGCCGAGGGCGGGGGCGGGGGGTGCCTCAGCGAGTGCGGCCGCCGGGGCCCGGGCACCGTGACCCTGCGGCGCGCTGGGCTCTGCCCTGCTGGGGTCTGCGCCACAGTGCCTGGCCCTCTCTGGGTTGCCTTGGGTCCCTGTTGGGCCACTTGTTTCTGAGTCTGTCACTTAGTCTCTCTGTCTCTGGGTCCACGGGTCTCTCTGCCTTGGTGTCTGCATTTCTTTTCACCGTCGCTGCCTTAGAGTCCCCCCCACCCACCCCCATCTCCGTTCCAGGCTAAAGGGAGGCAGATTCAAGGCCCCTGCTTCTGTCCCAATGGCCCATCTTGCCCTCGGAGCCCAGTCCATTCCAGCCCAGGTCCTGTCCTGAATCCTGGTTAGCTTCTCCGTTCGCTGCACCAACAGACCCACTGAGGACAGGACGGTTTCCCTCTTCATCCCCATTTCCATTGCCATTCCAAGCTGAGGGCTTCTCTTGGCCTCTTTCCCCTGCTCTTGCAATAACCAGCCCAGGTAGGGCATTTGCTCAACACTGAGCCCATTCAGACGTCTTTGCAACCCTGAAAGGGACAGAGAAAGCTCGACGGCTTTCATTTTACACATAGGGAAGCTGAGGCTGGAGGAGGTGAAGACTCACCTAAGGACCTGAGGCCGGGGAGCCGCGGATGCAGGACCAGAACTCTGGGTTTCTGACTCTCGAAGGTCATTTCCACTCATTCTTCAACTGTGCCTCCTCTGTCCTAGTCAGACTGGTTGCCTGATGAGTGTCCCACACATATTTCTTGCTCTAAAGCCGGGGATTCAATCTTCAGGCTATGGTGGGGAGAGGAGTACAGATGAAAGGACCTATGTGAAGTACCTCGCAAGACCAAGATGCCATGTTCTTTATTCCTAGTGCTTCCAGTGTTCCCATGACCCAGAGCCATTTTGTCTCTGTACCCAGGGGGTGCCTTACCTGTCTGTTGCTAGTCAGCCCTTAATAATGACCTGTACTGTGCCGATCTAATGGAACCAGGAATTTATTCGTTCATTGCCAGGCCCATCAGCAGCCTTTGACTTAGCCAGTCCCTCCCACTTGCTTCTCTTGGTGATGTCTGGCCACCAAGTCTTTAGGAGACATCTTTGTACGGAAGATGCCTGCATGTATAGCTCTGGGCTGCACCCTCTCCCCTGAAGCCCAGGCTTATCCAGCTCCCTGCTCAACATTTTCATTGGCATCTTGATTTTAACATGTCCAACGCGGAGCTCTGATGTTCCCTTTCAAACCTGCTCCTCCCAGTTTCCCCCATCAGTTCCGAGCCACTCCATCCTTCCCGTTGCTCAAGTGGAAAACACTGGAGTCATCCTGGACTCTTCATTTTCACGTCTGTCTGCTCTGTCTCCCGCTGCCACTGGGATCCGAGCACTTCTCACCAGGCCTGTTGCAGTAGCCTCCTCACGGGCCCCCTTATTCCTGTCCTTGGCCCTTTCACTCTTTTCTCAGTGCAGCATCAGAAGTGATTCTGTTAAAATGTGAGTAAGACTGTGTCACTTCCCAACTCAACACCTACCAGGGCCTCCTAGCTCAGAGCAAAAGCCAAAGTCCTTGTTACAGTGAGAAGCTCTGATCTGGAGGACCCTGTTACTTTTCTGATCTCGACTACTACACCACCCCCTCTGCTCACTACCTCTCCAGCCACACTAGCCTCCCGGTTGTAACCTGATCATGACCAGCCCCCTCCCTCCTGCCTCTAGACCTTTGCCCAGCTAGTGCAAGTCTGAAACTCCTGTGCCCCCACCCCTCCCGTCCTCACAACTTCCTCCACTTCCCTATCCACGCTTCTTGCTAACATGCTCTACATTTTACTTAGTTTATTTATAGTCTATCGCCCCTCAACCAGAATGAGGGCTTCCCGAAGACTGGGATTTTTGTCTGTTAGGTTCCCTGCTGAATCCTAAGTAGCTGGACCAGTAGCACTGTGTAGGTGCCAATAGCCAGGATAAAAGGTACCAGTCACTGCCCACAGGGACAACAGTATCTAGGTGGCATGGGGTAGCTGAGAGGATGGGAGCAGGAGAAGGAGGATTTGGGGCGGGGCTTATTGAGGAAGAGGGAGGGCTTCACAGAACTGTTGATTGTTGTACATGTTCATCCTGAGTCGTGATGGTTTCAGGAGGTGGAACCGCAGGGTTGAAAGGAATAAACACCCTCTGCAGAGGCCCTGCGGTGTGAGAGCACAGAAGGTACCCCGGGAACGGCAGCGCCAACAACTGACTGCACAGATACTTGTGGGTTGCCTGTCGTGGGTCAGGTCCGCTCCAGGCTCCGGGGATACCACAGTGAAGACGGTTCTTGCCAGCATGGCACCGGGTCCAGTGAGGGAAACAGACAAGGAGAAGAGCAATCGTAACACGGTGCGACAGAGGCTGGGGTGGGAGCAGGGAGGAGTGTCACCCTGCCCAGCCTCGGCGGGAGCTTCTGGAGAAAACTGAGTACCCGAACCCAGTGTAAGCAAAGTGTAAGTGTGGACTGGGCAGGAAGGAGGGCAGAGGTGGGAGAGGAAGCCAGACAGGGAAACTGGCACCTGATGGGGAAGGTCTTGAATGTCACCTAGAAAGCAGTTGATGATCTGGCTCTCAACTCAATGAATAAATGAAGGGACAGGGTATCGCCATGTAGTGTCACTGGTCCCACAAGGCACACACAAAAACCCAGTGCATGTCTGTCTTTGCACCTCAGCACACAGGGGTGGAGGAGACGTGCAGCGTGGCGAGTCCAGGCCCGTAAACCCCGTGTAAGGACTGAGAGGCCTGGTTCTGGTCCCACCTCTGCCCCCGGTTTGCTGTGTGACTGTGGGCGACTTCTTTCCTCTTCCTCGGCCTCAGCTTGGGCAGTGAGGAAAACGAGAGGCCTGGGGTGTGTATGATGCACTTTCTAACCAGCAATGCCCAAGAGTTCCACGCCGTTAAAAATGGATATGGCACTTTCCTTAATTTCTCTCTTTTTAAATCCATTCTTAAATTATTCTGTTACTTCCCCCCTTCAAATGGTGCTGTGGGGTGCCTCCAAACGTATGTGAGGTGTTCACGGGTGGAGGGCTGTGGAGGGCCAGCGAACACGCTCAGGTGAACATCACTAGCCACCGTCACAGGTTCTTACCATTAAAGAGCTTAAATTGTTTCCCATCTTAGCTATGTAGGTGTTGTTTAATTTATATCCTTGTGGGACCATGAGAAAGATAGGACAGGAAGTATAAAGAAGCACTGATGGCCAAACTACAACAATCTGATGCTGAGGAGAAAATGAAGATGTTGTCAACTTGCTTCAAATTGACAGAAAAGAATGTTATAAGTGTCCCAGGTTCGATTCCCAGCCAGGGTACATTCCTGGGTTGCAGGCCATAACCCCCAGCAACCGCACATTGATGTTTCTCTCTCTCTCTCTCTCTCTCTCTCTCTCTCTCCCTTCCCTCCCTAAAAATAAATAAATAAATAAATCTTAAAAAAAAGAATGTTATAGTCTTCTAATCAAGTCATTATTCACGAATATATAAAAAGACTTTTTTATTTTATTACTATTATGTTTTAGAGAGCTAGAGGAAAAGGGGGAGAAAGAGAGGGAGAGGAACACCCATTGGCATCCTCTCCTAAGTTCGCCAAACCTGCAGCCCGGGCATATGTGTGCCCTGACCAGGAATCGAGCCAACGACCTTTTGTTGTTGTTGTTGTTGTTGTTGTTGTTGTTGTTTAACAATATGATATCTTTTTTAAAATATTTTATTTATTTATTTTTAGAGAGGGAAGGGAGAGAAAGAGAGAGAGAAACATCAATGTGCGGTTGCTGCGGGTTATGGCCTGCAACCCAGGCATGTACCCTGGCTGGGAATCGAACCTGGGACACTTTGGTTCCCAGCCCGAGCTCCATCCACTGAGCTATGCCAGCCAGGTGGTGTTGTTTTTTTAAAAGATTTTATTTATTTATTTTTAGAGAGGGAAGGGAGGAAAAAAGAAAGAGAGAGAAACATCAATGTGCAGTTGCTGGGGACCATGGCCTGCAACCTAGGCATGTGCCCTGACTGAGAATCGAACCTACAATGCTTTGGTTCGCAGCCCACGTTCAATCCACTGAGCTACGCCAGCCAGGACCCAATGACCTTTTGGATTGTGGGATGATACCCGACCAACTGAGCCACACCAGCCAGGATGAAAAGACAATGTTTAAAAAAATAAAATCTAGTGATAATTCACTCTAATTTGGAGTTTTGTTTACCAGAAACCCAGACCTATTGTATCTAAATGTTTTTTTTTGTGTGTGTGTGTAGAAGTATTTACCAAATAGATATAAAATCTTTTATTTCACATTTCAGGAATAAAATGAAAATTTCTTAAAGATTTTTTGGTTGTAGCGCAAAATTGAATCACATCATGAAAGCAGTTTTTGTGTATTTTTGATCCTGTGGTTAAATTTCAATGTATATTTGGTCCCCAAATTTGATAGTTTTGTTTGTTGACAAATCATGTGGGATTTTTTGCAATTAACTTAAAATCAGTACACATCACTTCTTAAATGGGGAGGAGGGTTTTTTAACTCATCAACTGAAATGTATTTACTTTTCCTTCCATTAACAGTGTAGTGTCATACATTTTTGTTTTTGAGACAATTTTAAGACAGTAGTAACCTCTGGGGACAGCTCGGTGTGGGGGCTGGGAGACTAGGCAAAGGCTGGAGGTCTCCAGTTTTCATGGTCTTGACCAGGTGGGTGGGATGGGATTAAATACAGAGAATGTGGAGAGAGAGAGGCAGAGCAGAGGGGAGATAATTTGCTGTCTTAACACATTAAGGATGAGGTGCCTTCACGGCATCCCCGTGAAGATGTTAAAAGGACCAGAAACTCCTTTCTGATCTGAGCAGAGCGATCAGAACCAGAGAAGTGATTCTGTCAGCTGCTGTGTCTCCTATCAGAACATCTAATACACTTTATTACAACATTCTTTGTTAAACTGTCTGGCATCCTGCTGGGCAGTGCACTCCTGTGGCAGGGGCTGTGCGCATTCTTGCTGCCGCTGGTTTTCCTGGCATCTATGCGGCAGGTGGTAAAACCCCCAACGAGCGTTTTTGAAAAGGCTTCTCCTGTATCATATGCCATGCAAACATGATGAAAGTTCTAAATCACGGCAGGAGTTCTCGAGAGAGCCTGTTACTGTAAAAGGGGTTTGGGCAGAAACTGTCAGAAACTGCTGAGAGACACTTGCCTGAGGGATCTCCAGGACCTCGCTAGACTCTGTGACACCAAGTCAAGAATTTACAAACCACTTGTCCTGTAGGACCCGCAGAGGGGTCTGCAGCACTCATGTCAGTCTAGAACAGGTGCCGGAACGCACCAAGGTGGGGGCCAAGAAATATGTATACAAGCTCTTTGCTCCTCTCCCTGCAGTGAGTAGAGTCCACTTCCCTGCCCTTTGAATACAGGCTGGCTTCGGTGACTCATTTCTAAAGGACAGAATGTAGTGAAGGTGATACTGAGTGGCTTCTTAGGTTTGTCATAAAAGAAGACACGGCTCCCACCTGACTTTCTCTGGAGGGCATGTGCCTTTGGAGCCCTGAGCTGCTGGGTAGGAAGTCTGGCCACCCGGAGGCCACCATACTAGAGCCCAAGTGAGGAGGTCGCACGGAGAGGGAGATAGATGGCTGCTGTTCCAGCCCAGGAGCCAAACGTGTGAGTGCCGCCGTCCTGATGTCCAGCCCAGTTGCTGTCTGACTGTGACCACACAGAGACCCTGAGCCCGGTGAACCCCAGCCGTGCATAGGACAGGAAGAATAACAAATGGGGGTTGTTGCTTTGCACCACTGTCTTTGGGGTGGTTTGTGCTAGATAACCAGAACAACTGCTGGAATCTTTCTGTTTTTTATGTTTATTGATTTTAGAGCAAGAGGAAGGGTGTGTGTGTGTGTGTGTGTGTGTGTGTGAGAGAGAGAGAGAGAGAGAGAAAAGAGAGAGACATCTATCAGTTGCTTCCCATATGTGCCCTGACCAGGACTCGAACCCAAAACCTTTTGGCGTAGGGGACGACGCTCCAACCAACTGAGCCATCCAGCCAGGGCAACTGCTGGAGTCTTTACTGCACTGGGCTCACTATTAGACCCACTCACTGCCTCCCCCATTCATCCTCCTGTAAGGAAAATACAAAAAAATAGGTATGCTTTCATATCTTCAACCTTCCTCTTCAAAACTCTCTCTCACACTGTGCCTCAGCTCAAACTCTGAGCCCGTGGGATGGTTCTCTTCTCCCACTGGGACGCCTTCCCCCCCTTTCACACCATCAACTGCAGCCAATTCGTGGAAATGGGGATGTTTTTATTTTTGTCTTTGTGTTTTTCTATGTTTTCCTCCATATTATCTACAATAAACACATGTTATTTTTGTAATCAGAAATAGTAAATGTAACCAAGAGAAAAAAATACAGTCTTCAGTTTGGGATGATGAGAAAGTTCTGGAAATAGTGGTGATGGTTGCACAACGGTGTGAGTGCACTTAATGCCACTGAGCTGTACACTTAAAAATGGCTAAAATGACAAATACTATGCATGTTTTACCACAATAAGAAGAACGTATATAATCCCTTAAAACTCAGCTCAAATCCCTACTCCTTCAAGGTGATCATCCAGTCCTCACCCTCTGTCTGTACCACTTGATAGGCACTGGATTATTTCTGCCTCATACAGCGATTCCTTCATTTATGTAATTTATTTGTTTCAGTCTTGTATCTCAGATAACCCTGGCAGAAACTGGCACCAAACAGGTGGCCATGCCTACATACACTTAAAAATCAATTGCCTGGACCTGGCTGGTGTGGCTCAGTGGGTTGAGGGCCGGGCTGCAGACTGAAAGGTCGCCGGTTGGCTAGTCAGGGCACAGGCCTGGGTTATGGGTTCGGTCCCCAGTTAGGGGCATGTGAGAGACAACTGATGATGTTTCTCTCCCTCTCTTTCTCCTTCCCTTCTCCTCTCTCTAAAAATATTAATTAAATCTTAAAAAAAAATCAATTGCCAGCCCTGGCTGGCGTAGCTCAGTGGATTGAGTGCGGGCTGGGAACCAAAGTGTCCCAGGTTCGATTCCCAGCCAGGGTACATTCCTGGGTTGCAGGCCATAACCCGCAGCAACCGCACATTGATGTTTCTGTCTCTCTCTCTCTCTCTCTCTCTCTCCCTTTCTTCCCTCCCTAAAAATAAAAATAAAATAAAAAAATCTTAAAAAAATCCCCAAAACTGCCTTTAAAAATATATAACAGAAAAACTTTGGTAATAGTAGCAGTTAAAATAAAACAAAAATCTATAGAAAGGCAGACAAGTTTAGGATTGAATTAGTATTAAATACATAGACCAAAAAAAGAGAATTATTAGCCAGGTAAGACAAAGTTCTGCATGAATGAAAATGATTCAGTTTATTACATGACTCATCTCTGGATGCAGTTACACAGCATAATGATGTAAACCCTGAATATCAGCCTAAGTGAAGTTATGATGGAACTATACGGAAAAGGTGAGGGAGATGGGATGTGTGTGTGTTTGGTGGAAATGGAAGGAAAGGCAGACAAATATGAATCTTTCATTGTGGGATGTCACTAGATAATGCATAAAAAATAAAAAAACACAGAATAACATTACAAACACATTATTTAGAGATTTTAGAACTTGACTCCTCAAGCTTTGTGCCTATGTAACCATGATAATTAAAACTAAAAGAAAAAAAAGTGGCGCAGGTCTCTGCATTGTTCACATGGACGCCCCCTGCCCTGAGCCCTCCTTCCTCATCAGCTCTCCAGGCAGACGCTGTGCTTCCGTTCGCCCGGCTCCCACCACCACCTCGCTGCTCTGACAGCTCGCCCTGCCCAGGACCAGGACTGCTCAACACCCACCTCTGCTCAAGGCCAGCCTGCCCAGCCAGCCTGGGATTCAGAGGGCTGCTTTCTGGTCCCCATTTATGAGGGCCCCCATACACACATCCAGCACAACGGGCTGTGCGACCTCCTCTCCCCAGAGGTCTCTGGATGCTTTGACCGCAGTTGGGCGCACCTATCAGGGTGGGTGCACTACGTTCCACAGAACTGAAAGGTAGGTGATGCAGGTCACATTGTCCATTGTCTCTTTGGCAGCTGCACCCTCTCTACTGGAGGCCAGCATCCTCCCCTTAGGCCTGTTCTGCCCCATAGCCTTCTTCCTCCTCCATTTCCCCATCAAAGTGTGTCTATTCCAGGGCCTGCCCTCTCCTCTAGTCTCTCAGACTAACTAAGGTAGTCGAGGTGAAGCGAGACAAGCCGGGGGCAGATGCCTTGGCTCCCGTTATTCGAGGCCCTTTACATTCCATCCCCAGCACTTCCACCTTTCCCTATGATTGCCCCAACCCCTGCTCAGGATCCTGCCTCCCAGTATGCCAGCTCCCCCGCTGTATTCCTTCGTGTCTGTTTGTAAACTACTCTCTCTGCCTGGACTGACTTCCCCCCACCTGGGGAAACTCACTCCTTAACACCTAATTCAAACGCCACCTCCTTTGTGCAGCCTCCCCTGACCATCCCCTTTCCCACGACCAGAGAAAATAGTAGCTCAATTTTGTTGAGTGCTGCGTGTCAGATACTAGGTGCTCTGCAAGCATTTTCTCATATCAAAGCTCACAGCAACTCCACAAAGTATTACCATCATTAACTCTAGGTTAGAGAAGAGAAAACTGAAGCACAGAGAGGTTAAATAACTTGCTCAAGGTCACACAGCAGGAAGCGATTCAGGACAGCAGGCTCTCAGGGTCCCAGCCTGCACTCCTTCCTCACTGCTGTCCTGCTCTGCCTTCTGGGGACTCACACAGCACTCAACACCTCTGCGTTTGCACTCACCCTCTTGTTTGCATATCCACCTCCACTTCCGGACTGAGACTCCTGCGAGGGTAGAGAACGAGTCTGACACCCCCGAGCGTCCTCAGATCCCAGAAGCCCTCAGCCCGAGCCTCACCTGCCTGCGGCAGCTGCTCCTTTCCCACTGCTGCCGATGGGTGAGTAACACCAGGATTAGCATTCCATGTCTGCACTCTGACCTCGGGCAGGACACACAACCTCTCTGAGCTCTAGTTTTTTCTGGGATGGGGAGCTATTGGAGGAATAGTAATGCTACCTAACCGATGTCTCCTGGCCTATCGTGAAGATCGAATGAACATGACGCTGACATATGGAAACATTCTGTAGGAGGCAGGACACTCACCATACAAATGTTAGCAGGGTCAGAGGGAAATATGCCACCTGCTCAAAGGTTAAACATGTTACCCCTAACAAGTTAGTAACGCCTTTATCCAAACAATGTGAACACTGGAAGATAGGCCCTTGGTCAGGCAGGTGGGAGGTATCTGGGGCCAAGGCAGAGGCGGTCAGCCCCACAGGGCAGAGGCTTCTGCACCCACCCTTCTCGCTCACGTCCCAGAACCTGCTGTTCTCCCAAGGTCTCTGGGCTGAGTCACGCTCCTCTTCCCGCCCAGCATCCATCTTCTCAGCAGGGCTTGGGCCTGACAGCTCAGGTCCTGGAGAGCAGGTTGCTCCCACTGGCAGTCCTACATGCCCTGGAGGAAATGGCAGGGGTGCCAACTTGAACTTCGTAAATCACTTCCAAGCCCCCAACCCATGCGAGGCCTGTGCTTGGCACGCTGGCCTCGCTGCACTCTGAAGGAAGTGTTAGAATGCCATTTTAGGGTCCAAGTTTGGAGAAGCAAAAGGCTAGCTCCGAGTTATAACTGCTGGACTTGAACCCACCCGTCAGGTTCCAAATTTTCTAGTCTTTCCCATGGTCCCCTTTCCTCTCTGGGCAAGTTCGGGGAGAGTCCTATCCAAGACCCACCCCAGTACATGCTTTCTCAGCATGCACTCAGTCCCTGAAGGAACTCAGATTTCAGGCGAATACCGTATTTCCTTGATTCTGAGATGCGTTCTTACTCACAATTTTGTATTTCTGAATCCAGGATCTTACAAACAGTAGTATCTCATATTTTAGGAAATTTAGTAGGCAACCTAGAGACTGCATTCAAGTGTCTCTTTTCAGCTACCAACTAGTTTGTGACTCTGGGGAGGTCACTTTACCTGCCTGCACCTCAGAGAGCGCAGTCAGCCTGACCTGGTACCCCCTCTGCTACTTGACAGCTGTAAGGCTTTGCAGTCTTCTCTGGGCCTCAGTGTCCCCATCTGATGCAGGAGTCACTGATTTTTTGAGGGGTCACCCCTTTTTTGAAGCTGCCAAATATGTGCCCGGAGCCTCGCAGAAGCATAAAGAAAGCTGAGCAGCTCTGTGTGGAGTGAGGGCTGCGGGGGCTGGAGTCCCGCGGTTTCCTGGCAGCAGCCTCTGCTCGCTCACTGTGGCAAGGCCCTCTGCTGGGCTCTGGTTCGGGAGTGTGTGGCTCTGGGAGGCCAAGGCAGAGCTGGAAGACCTGCGCTCAAGCATGGACTCTCTTTAAACAGCTGGGATGGCTACAGTATCATCACTTTCTGGCTTTGGGCCCCCACTCCTCATCTGCAAAGTAAAGCAGCAGATGAGATGATTTCTAAGAATCTGTTCTCTTAAAATCTGGCTCTCACATTCTGTGAATACAGTCTTCCACGGCTCTGCCTCCCAGGCACTTTACTCTGATTACACATTAGGATCATCTAGGGTGCTTAGTGAAAAAATAAAAATAAAAGATGGCAGGCCTACTCCCTTCCCGCCCACCCCGGCCCCACGTTGATTAATTGATCCCAGGAGGGACTCAGATAACAACATTTTTAAAAGCTCCCCAGGTAACTATGATAGCAGCCAAGGCTCAGAAGCGCCTCTCCTCCAGACCTCAAGTTTCAAAGAACAGAAATTCCAATGACAGTTCAAAGAAGGAGTCTGAAAAGCTTAAATTAGGGAGAATTTGGTTTCTTTGGCAGTCTTTTTTAAGTTTTTGAAAATCATTTTTTAATTTTTATTTTGCAGTCTCACAAGTAAATTGGTAAGTGGGTACTTAAAAACCTATCACTTAGCAATCAGACAACCCTGAGGGAGGTCACAAGACTCCTTAGCTGAGCCCTGGCTGGTATGGCTCACTGGGTTGGCTGAGCGCCGGCCTGCAAACCAAAGGTCGCTGGTTTAATTCTGGGTCCCTGGTTGGGGGCATTTCAAGAGGCAACCGATCGATGTTTTCCCCTCTTTCTCCATCCCTTCCCTAAAAAATGATGACATCTTTAAATAAGAGATTTTTTCTCATCTGAAAAATTCTGGGTACTCGAGGATCTAGTAAGTGATTGCTACATAGCCGACTCGGTAGCAGGTACGATGGGGAGAATGAACCAAGTGTAATACAGTGCCCATCCTGCGTCTGCAATCTAACTGGAGAAATAAAACCAGAGGCAAACAGTACAGTATAAAATGAAGTGCTAAACCTGAGATAATGTTTATAGAGTACTTTTATTGCATGCCAGGCACCAAAGGCTTTATAGTGTGGTAAATGAACTTAATCCTCACAATAAACCATTAAGGGGAGTTCTGTTATGATTCCTATTTCACACCTAAGGAAACTGAGGGTCAGGATGTTACGTAAATATGCCTAAACTCATAAAGCCAGCCTGAGTCAAATGCAAGGGTTGAAGCCAGGCTCCAAAGCCAATGCTGGTACCATTCCCATGGCGCCTCTCCCAGGTGGAGCAGATTCCCATACAAGCTTGTTAGGATGCCAAAAGGAACCTGGGTCTGACCAAGATGTTCGTGGAAAAAAAAAGTCTGTTGTCCAACAAGACTTCAAGTCTCGATTCTCGGCCTGACAACCCTTTCAGGCTGATACCTGTATGATCAGTCACATGTTTCTCAGGCAACAAAGGAGATTCGATTTTTGAACAAATCGTTTCTTGAACAGTTTTCTCGAACAAATCAAGTTCGAGAACCAAGGTTCCACTGTATTTGCTGAGTGAAAAGTTGAGAACTGCTTCTTTGAAGTCACTTGGAATTCTTAACCTCCACCTCCAACTCCGGCTAGTGAAAGAGCTGCCACGGCAACCCAGCCTGCCACTGCCGCCCTGGACTCAGGCAGGAGGAGCAGCACAGGAGTGAGGAGTGGACAGTGCAGACGGCGCAAAGCAATGAACTGGCGTGGCAACGCATTAGTAAGTAGCCAGCTGAACTACAGCAGCAGCATTCACATGTGCTCTTAGGAGTGCAACTATGACAGTGTACATGGCCAGCAACCAAGCCAACATGGAGAGTTCATGTTACAGAAGGGCAGTATTTTCCAGAAACTAAATGGACAGTGGATCTTCCTGCAGAGAGGTATCACCTGGGACTACAATGTTAAAATAAACTATGCCCTTTCTGTAGGGTGCTTTTGCAGTAATGGTGCGGAGGGGTGAGAGGAATTCCTGGGAAAGGACAGCTATCCTGTTTGCCAAACCTCTACTTCAAGAACTCAAGTCTGGGAGCCAATTCAGAGAGCACCTTTCAGTAAGAAGCACTCAGCAAACGCAACTCCACTGTTTGTGTCGAAGCTCAATCCCATCCACTCCATGTCAATAGGAGCTCAGCTTCTCCCAGTGTGGCAGTGCCAGGGCACCAGGTCTGCGGACAGAACTGGGCTGATGAACACTTACACCCCGGTACGTCCCCGACCACTCAAAATCCCCAATAAAGTTACAGCTGGGTCTCATACTGCAGCTGTTTCCACTCTGCTCACCCAAACAAAACAGACCACGGGATGGAACGCTGTTTCCTCCTAACCACTGATGGGTGAGGTTAGGCCAAAGGGGAGGTCCCAAGGCTCCGATGCCACAGCTCTTGCTGTGATCTGACGGGGGCGCTGGAGTCCTAGAGACACAGGAAGTCTGCACCTCAGAAGTTTTTGCAGAATGCTTATGGCCAGGTTGAATCCTGATTTTTGATTAGCATTAAATCCAGGCTGAATTTGAGACCAAGGTAGCCTGTAAATTTCTCAGAATGCCATAGATTATGGGTATGCTGAAATATTTCTTTAGAGCTGGGTGGGCGTGGCTGGTTGTTTCTGGTTGCAGCAAAAGCAACAGGTTACTAGGTTAATCCAGTGTACCTCAGCTTGTCCCAGAGTGTCATACAAATGTTTTTTTTTTTTTGTCATGAGGTGAAAAGGTTAGGAAGCACTGCCATTTAAAGATTATCTTTATTCCTAATACTTTTGTATACAAATTAAAAGTTTAAGATCCAAATACATAATACAGCAGTGGTTCTTTAGCATTATTATCCTTTTGAGAATCTGATAAAGCCAAAGTCCTTCTTCCCAGAATGCACCTCCACTCATTAATGCAGTATTTTGCATACAAATTCAGAGGGTTATAGGATCCTGGTAAAGTGTCTGTTCTGGAAGGATTATCAGATGAGTCCACGTTTACTAATTTTAGAAGAGTTCATCTGTTTCTTTCCCCCCACTCTTTCTCTAGTAGCTTCAAAAGACCAGAGAATTGTCAAAGAAAATATCTGAAGACATGATTACACTGAACTCCTCCCTTCAAGGTTTCTGGGGAACATGCAGAAACCACTATCTAAGTGGTATTCCCAAGAAGCGCCCAGCTGCTCAGGGAGGATATACCAATTACTGGCTCTGAGCACCGCCTCCCTTGCCACACCAATTGCTGGGTACTAGGAACCACTGGCAGGCACAAGCAGCACTCTGCACACCCTTCTTTGGGTTGGGTGCAATTTTGGTTAGTGGGTATAGTACCAGGAGCCCCACGTCATCACCTTACAGTCTCCCTTCTCCACTGAGAGCACATGACCTTGCTCGTGTGTGTTCACCACTCCACCCTTGCCACTACTCAAGTCAGGACTGTTCAAATGGAGAACAGGGGGAAAGAAGAACATTTACATCAATTAATTTTAGCAGCATCTTTATTGCAACAAAGAACCTGTAATAAAATGCAACAAAACTAATGTTTTGCTTTACATGATTAAAAGCTATGAAGCTGAAAATGAGAAAACCCATAAACTTACTGGTGTGAGACATGCAATTCTTTTTATACAAGTCAATGCTTAAAGCAGCAGGCACTTTATGTCTAAAATTAAAGACCTGAACTCCAATTATGCTGAATACAACATAAATTTGTACTTGGGTTATTTAAAACAAACATACAAACACTACTTTTTCTGTCTTCGAGGGACTTCTGAAATGATTACCCAAAGCTGTCTCTTGCCAAACAAGCAGGAGCCAGCACCTTGCACTGACACGTCTCCACACTCCAGGCTGCGTGATGGCAGGTGAGGCTGGAGAGGCTGGGAAGGTGGGTGTCAGGCAGGTCTCCGTACTCCGTTGTGTCTGCTGGGGATGGACACTAACACCTCAGTTTCGATAGGGCCATGTCTCGTCTCTTACTTCGAGCAGCTCTCAGGCGGGCTCCCAGGCTTCAGCAAGCACTCTGCATCCCAGTCCCCAGTCCCTCCACTACACCAAGGACACATTCAGTACAGTTTTGATGAACTTCAGAATGTCATAAACTAATGAGAAGTACTGCTTCATTAATAAGCATGCTTAGCATTTACTTTAGAATGGAAAAATTAACCATTTTATGTTATCTTTAAAATGTTTCATAGGAATATATTAATAAATATTTCTTTAAAAATTTGCCTTTTCTACATATTTAACTACCATGAGTCAGGACATCTGAATGGAGTCTAGTACCGACTGAACACCGGCCATGGGTATACATTCTTCTCTCTCTAGATGTCGGTTCCTCTTCTAACAAAGAGTATTAGATTATATCAAAGATATACCAAATTGACACATGTATGATTCTATAATAAGGAGAGATCTCATGGGAATCATCCCACCCAAAGAGAGAATGATGTTACAGAGAGGTGGGGCACACCTTCCGTAAGGAATAAAACTGGGAGTAAAGAAGCAAGCCTCCTCACCTGTATCTCACTCATTCAGAAAGTAAGACATGCATTGTGACTTCGTCCTCTCGCATGAGGCTATGGAAACGACCCAGGAATGGCAGAGAGGGAGAGACCTTCATCCCAAAAGGACTCTCCAGACAAAAGGGATACATAGTTAATGACCCCTTCTGCTTCTTTTAGGGTGAGAAGGGACCAACAGCTATCACAGATGAGCAGCTGTCTTTATTGTTTTAGGTTCTTGTAAATGAGTCCAGTGTAAAAATCGCCAATTATTTTCCTAATCCAACTCCACTGTCTATAGAAAAGTTTCTTAAAGCAGCCCACGAATGCCTTGCAAAACTGGAAAACTTCTTAGAAATACAGATTCCTGGTCTCCATCCAAATAAACCGAATCTGAATTTGTAAGAGTGAGGTTAAAGACTGTATCTCTCTTAGTTAAGTGTCCCAGACGAATCTTTGATTTTGAGTCCCACTGGCTCAACAATGCACAAGCGACCCTGCCTGCCAGTGACTGAACAAGTGTGCCCATCCATCAAGCCTGCAAAAACGCCACTTCATGTTTAACCTCATGCCTTTTGGCTCTTGCCCAAACTGCTGCTACTTTTATATAATCTTGCCTTTCAAGTTGTTGTCTGTAGACAGGGGACCTACAGGTTTAGTGATATTTCTACTGACTGCTTGAATTGACTGTGTCTTACACAACAGTTTAAAAAGCCATATTCAGTCAAGCTGTCTTTCTGCAAGTGAATTCAGTCAGGTATTCCCCCTGCAGAAAGAGACTGGCATTTAAGTGACTGAGAATTACAGCAGAAGGATTCCTCGTGATAGCAGGAAAGGAAAAGGCAACATGCAAAAGGAAAATCTGTGAATTCCAGAGTGCATGAGGTTTTTTAAGGTTTGTTTTGATAAAATAAGAGATGCTATTTTAAAGGAACGGCCTCAGTGGGCGAAGGGCTTCAAATGCATGGTTAACAGCCACTGTCCAATCCATTTCTACTTGGCAGATCAGGTAAGGATGAGATTGTTGGGGCCAACCAGACCACAAAAACCACCCCTTTCAGCTGTCAAATATATGGTTAAATCATGTGGGAAAATACTTTCTTGGGGAAGAAGTTACCCAGATCAATTTAATTTAACGTTGAAAAAATAGAAACAAATCTTGGCATGGGAAAGTACCATAAACAAGAAAGTCAATACAAACACAGACCAAAGGGGCACGTGTGGCGCCTATTACACAGGACAAACATACAAACGGCAAAACTGAACCCCCTTCCCAAGGACAGAACCCCAGGTCACCCTGCCATTCTGGACGCCTCCCATCCCCCACCCGGCCCTCAGTGGGGACGCCCACCTCTGACGCATAGTCACTGTTCTGACTAACCAAGGCCGTGCCCTCTATGGGAGAAAGCTACTCTGTGCAGTGGTGAGAGAGAGAGAGAAGAACAATTTTCCCTGGAGCGTTGTTTAAAAGTACTAGTAACAACTTTCCAAACACTGAGGCTTGTGATAAAAGGGGTCAAATTCACAGCTGTGTTCTCTGCCCGAGGCTCCGTGACCCACCCCAGCCAGCACCCAAGACTCTAAGGGACAGACCCCAGTCAATCAGCACCTGAGCTCCGCCAGCTATCAAGCGCTAGAGCTACCCCCGGGACTGCCATGGCCGTTCAGGAACTTGTTCACGGGCTTTGAACACTGAAAAAGAGAGACGTGGCTTGCTGGGATCAGTTTATGCCAAAGAGGTTGTTCTGGAAATCTCTTTAAGCTCATAATACCGAAATTATGCTCAAATAATTTAAAAAGGATGAAGGCAGTTCAAATTTGTAATGTTTCTAAAACTAAAAGAAAATAAAAAATTAGAACTTAGAATTATGAAAGTAACTCTTAAGAACTTTTCCTCTCCTGAATAACATTCGTCTATAACCATGTTGGCAAGAGAGTAATTTTTAAAATCTGGTTTCCTAACATCCTAGGAATTTAAATTTCACCTTCCAAACCTTTCATGAGTACTTTTGGTCAAATTATACTTTGCTTAGTTCTCAGGCAGGCCCTCGCCTCCCCCCGCCCGCCCGCCACCCTCCACAGCCGGCTCTCCCTGAAGCCCTGGGACATTTTATTTAGAAAACACCCAATGGAAACTGGCACCACTATTTTCTGAAGAATACAAGTGAATGTGTACTTTTTTCCTTTTCCTAAAGGAAAAGAAATTGCCTATAAATATTCAAGCTCTAATAGTTTGATTAAAATTTTTCTGCCTGTAATTATCAGTATTGTAAGACTAATTAAACCCATGCTACATACAGTTACTCGCCTTTACGCGAAGGGAAAGCTCACTCTGTCATGTCGTCGAAGAGAACTGTTTATCCTAGATACAGTTACAACTGGCTCAAGACCTGTCAGAGCTTGAATGAAACAACGTAAGTGTCTTTAGGAGGCCACTACTTTTCCTTGAAAAATCATTAATGACTGGTTAAGTCATAGGTTTAATAGTGATTAATTCATAACATGCTGGATACACCCCAAGCAATGAAGCATAAACTATTCAATTACATTTAAGTGCTATCAAATCTGTAACTAGTCAGAGATTCTGGAATTGAACCAAACCAATCACTAATATCATCATATTTTAACAAACTCAGAAGTATACTGTAAAAATACACTAATTAAGTCCATGAGGTTTATAATGCTATTAAAAGTGAAAATACGGTAACAGGGATACATAGTGCTAATGTCTTACTTCTGTCAGTAATTCTCAAGGTATTGCTGGATCCCTCAGAAATATGTCATTCAATTTTCTGTGTGTATGGTTAAGGTGTTAGATTACTATCCACAACCTGTAGATGTCTGCATGGCACCAAATAAACTTCCGGAAGTAGATGTTATGTGGCAGGAATCAAAATGTGATGATCAACTCTATGCTCTCCATTGATTAAACCATCTCATTTGGTTAAACAGCCAGTGTACACCAGAGTTCTACACAGGTCAAAATTATATCACTTTCAGAGCAGCAATGCGTGATCCCAGGTTTTCTTGAAGGTAGTGCAAAAGATGCAGTTCATAATGTTCTCCAGATTCAGGAACTCTTATGCTGTGTCTCTCCTGAGGATAGATCTTAACAACAAAAAAAATTAAAATACAAGAAATACGAATTTAATAATACATCTCCTTCCAAAGCCTTCCAAAGATCTCCCACAGGATGAAGGACACAGAGCATACCCTCTCGGACATTACACACATGCATCCTGCCTAAAGGCCCCTCTCTTTTTAAATTAATTTTTTAATGGCATGTTATTTTGTATTAGTTTCAGATGTACAGCGTAGTGGTTAGACAATCATACACTTTAAGAAGTGGTCCCCTTGGTGTTTCAAGAACCCAGCTGGTACCTTACATTACATCCCGTGACTATTTTGCAGCTATCAATTTGTACTTCTCAATCCCTTCACCATTCTCGCCCAGCCCCACAACCCCTCCTTCGCTCTGGCAGCCACCAGTCTGATTTCTGTTTCTGTGAGTGTGCTTCCATTCTGCGTATTTCACTCTTTAGATTCCACATATAAGTGAAACCATACAGTATTCTGTCTGTCTGACTTAGTTCACTGAGCACGATATCCTCTAGGCCCATCCACGGTGTTGCAAGTGGTAAGATTTCATTCGTTTTTTATGGCCGAGTATATCTCACTGTATATATGCACCACAGCTTTTTTATCTACTTGTCTAGTGATGGCACTTGGGTTGCTTCCATATATTGGTTGTTGTAAATTTACAACACTGCAAGTGGAGTGTTGGAAAAACTAGACAGACACATGCAAACAAAATTAAACTAGACCACCTTCTTACACCATATAAAGAATGAACTCAAAATGGATTAAAGGCTTAAATGTAGACCCTGTCCTCTTTTTATAAGTCCCTATACACCATTAAGCTTACAGAAGGATTTGTGTGTAGACCAATGGTTCTTCCAGTTTAGTATGCAGACTTCTAGGGTCCTAAGAAACACTTTCAAGGGATGCACTAGGTCAAACTGCTTTCAGAACAATACTAAAACATTATCTGCATATATTCCCTGGGTTGGCATTCGTACTGGTAACGTGAAAGCAGTGGTAACAGTGCTGGTACCTTAGCATGAGTCAAGGCAATGGCATTAAATTGTAGTAGAAACTTGCAGTAAAAAGAAAGATGTTAATTTCACTTGTCTCAGTAAAAATTATAATTTAATTTTATCACATTGCAACTCCTGAGTAGACGTCTTTTTAATACCCTGTGGTGACGAAATGGGAGAGAAGGCATAAAGCGCTTCTGCTATGGGCTGTCTCAGGAAAAACAACTCGTGCAACGGAGTCACGAGCTGAGCTGACACTTCTAAGTGGAATTTAATTTTTAACTTGAAAGAAGGGCTGATGATTAATAGTTATTCAGACGTGGGTGTGAATGAAGCAAGCTGGTCACTTCAAGGACAACACTGGCAGTATTTGTTTGCGATGATAAAGTGTGAGCTTTTTAAGAGAAAATCAGAATTCTGGAAAACCTGCATCCAGCACTACTAGCTCGTGAGCTTCCCAATACCAACTTAAGAGACTTTTCTGATGAGATCAGCGGAATTTTCACGTGAGTTTTAAAACACTATATAATGAAGTGAGTCAACATTTAGAAGACTGGCATAACTCAGCAAACCAATATTTTCCAGCTGACGAATGCATGATAAAAGATCCATTTGAAATACAAGATCCAATAGGTTATAATGTAACAACACAGTACGAAAAACTAACAGATATGGCTCAGATTCCACGCAAAAACTAATCTTTAGGACACTAACATTTGTCCAGTTTTGTAGTATCAAAGAATATCCACAATTGTCTGAAACGGCTAAACCCTCCCAACTCTTCAATACATATTCCATGAGACTGAAAACAGCAATTCACAACAGACAGTGTCTGGAAGTAGCTGTAAGAATCCAGGTGTCTTCCTTATTACGCCAGAGATTACGGGGATTTACGAAAATGTAAAGCAGTGCTATTTTTCTGAGTAAATTCTGTTTTGTTTTGGAAAATAGCCTCCCTTCTCCATAAAAATGTGATTTTTATTAACATGTAATAGTTTATTATAGCTATTTTTAAATAAATAAGTATTTTAATAGTTTTAATGTCTTACACGAGAAATATGACAGCAATAACCCACACAAACAAAAGCTGTTTGGTATGTACGGGGGCCCAAAATGCTTAATAACTGCTGCCGTGGACAAATATCTCATAGTTTATCCACAGAAATGCCAAACGAAACAAAAAAGGAAAAAAGTAACATTTTTCATTTCTTAAGAGCATATAATCTATGTAAGAAGTAGAAAGGAGGAAGAGTTTCTCCTAAAATCTTTTTATTTGAGTAATGGAGCAATGAAATCAGGACCTAAAAATTCTCTTTACAACAATAAAATCAAGTAACACTTCCTCACCCTTGCAGGGGAAGAAGAAAAGCAGAGGACAGTAAATGGACCCCTGTAATCTTTTCCATGATTACAAACTGAAAGCAGATAGCAACACATAAGTCATGGAATCTAACAGGCAGGTTTCAGCCTAACTTCAACAGAATCTTAACTTTTATCCAATTGGAGGCACTACTCCCTGTGCCTATCACTTTAGTTCTCTTAAGCAAAGAATGTCCACAACCAAAAATTTGGCCTTACTCCATAGTTTATTGTATTTCAAAGTAATCAATTACTAATCACTATTTATTTTAAAAATGTAGACAACCAGCCCTGGCAGGTGTGGCTCAGTGGATTGAGTGCCAGCCGGCAAACCAAAGGGTAGCAGGTTCGATTCCCAGTCGTGGCACATGCCTGGGCTGCAGGCCAGGTTCCCAGTCAGGACCACGTGAGAGGCAACCACACATCGACGTTTCTCTCCTTATCTTTCTCCCTCCCTTCCCCTCTCTCTAAAAATGAATAAAATCTTAAAAAAGAAAAAAGTAGAAAACCTCACCTGTAAATCGTATGGCTTTCCAGCCCTCACTAAAAAACTCAGTAATATACTGGTGTGTGCAAAGTGGACATTCTCATCCAAGAATCCATGTAAGAGCAGTAATCGATTTGGTCTGGAGAAACGAATATCACAGGATTAGGCAAGACAGAGTATTCAGGAAAACCACTCACCACCTTGAAACTAATCACAATGAACTATGTTAAATTCCTTACGGTGTAATGTTAGAATAAGGATCCAAAATTTTCTATGTTGTATTTGTAACCTGTTAACCAGATGCTACATGTATAAAAGTTTAAAAAAATAAAAAGATTAGGTATAAATTTCCTATTAAAATATTAGCATGCATTGGTAGCATGTCCCCAGAAAAAGAAAAATCATGAACACTATTTGTAAAATAATGCGGAAATAATTTTTTCCATCTCAAGTAGTTCACATAAACTTCTTTTAGCACAAGTGAATTGCCTCAAATATAATTTGTAGAAAAAAACAACACAAGAACTATCCTATAGTTCAGTTTTGAGAAACATCCATGCCATTCTAGTATTCTATAAAGTATTAGTCTTGGCTATAGTGTTTGTAGTTTCCATAATTATTATTAAAGATAACTTTCAAATATACAATTTTAAATTTATAATCTTATTTTTAAAGCCTGAACTTACTCAGAGGGGAACTTTTCTGCTTGCATGGCCACAGATCCTAAGTAATAGCCCTGTTCATTCTGGTCAGGGTGGCCCATGTAACGTTCCGTGTAGCCTGTGTCATAGAAGATCCACAGGGTGACTGGGGCCCCGGCAATAGCAACCTGCACAAGGCAACAGTGATAATCAAGTGTGGTCCAGAAAAGAATGGCTAGCAATGAGAATCTGTAACTGCAAATTCACAACCTAAAATTATCCTTAGGCTTTAGCTCCAGGACTAGAGCTACATGGTCTCACACCACTCAAAAAATCAAGGCGGAGTGCCAAGGTCAATAACTTGATACTTTGTGAGTCAGTTAGTGTTTTCTTCCATAGGCACGCTGTACACTAAACCCTTAGCCTGGGCTAGTTGAAATATAAACATGTTTGTTAAAAGGGTAGATGAACTAGAACATATGAATGAATGCCTCAGTGTAAACTCATTCCTGCTCCTGGGGAAAAACTGTGTAAGAAGGGTCTGTCAGCTTTATATACATAGGAAAAACAGTCATTTTTTAAAAGGCTTCTATTGGCAGTACAGGATTTAAAACAATGAATGAAACATATTTAAACACTAAATAACTAAACAGTTACCTCATTCTAAGGTTCCCACACAGTTTTATTTTAAATGTTACAATTACATTCCCGACAGCTATAAGCATGGACCAATTATGACAGTTTTCAAAGTTCCCTTTGTGGATATTTTATTAAAGGTTATCTGAATATATATGAAAGAACAAAAACCCTATTGTTTTTATTCTTAAAAATAATCTTTCACTGTGTAAAATAAAATCATGTTATTGAAATACAGGGTGGGGCAAAAGTAGGTCTACAGTTGCGAGTACACAAAACAGTTTATTCTTATATTATTATTTATTAATTACTGTATTATTTTCCATACGAATAACTGTAAACCTACTTTCCCTCATCTTATATAAAAAAGAAAACCACTACTCATAGTTCCCACTCTCTTAACACGTTAGCATTTTTATATATTTTCTTCTAGCACATTTTTCTAAGAAGTTGTTTATAGAACTGTAACTATCATCTGTAGATTTAATAATTTGTTCATCTAATATAGATTTAATTCAGACCTATTATGTGTCAAGCACTGCACTTAGCTGCTGAGGATACAGTGATCCAGTGTACCTGAGTGACAGGTCCCTTGGAGCTCGAAGTCCAACAATGAAACACGTAATTACAATCTAGTGTGTATGTGTGCATGTTTTCACTAATCATAACTAAATCTCATAACCTTTGGCATCTGTCTACAAATAACCAACAACTGGTCACCAAGTTGACAAGCAGTTTTTAAAAAAAATCTATTTAATACTACCAAGTCTGTAAACCTTTAGAAAAATCAGCATCATCCTCATGTCCTCGCCATGCAGAAAACTCTATCCTTATGACCAAAATAAGTACAAGGGAAATCACATACCCTGAAGACATCTGATCGCTGGATTAAAGCCATCAGGGAGAGGTATCCACCATAGGACCAGCCGTGGATGCCCACGCGATCTAAGTCGATGAAGTCATATCGGGAGGCCAGGTACTGGAGCCCTTCCACCTGGTCGTCGATCTCTATCTGTCCCTGTCAAGAAAGGGGGAGTATTTCACTGGCTCCGATGAATGGGAGTCTCAGTGTAAGACTGCTTTTAAAGCTAATAAATGTTTCTTACTGAAAATACCTGTGGTTTTTAGATTACAATTCATGATCAATCGAGATTCTGTCGCCCGAAAAACTTTTCTAAACTCTATTTAGAGATAGGAGTCTATAGCTTCTGTTGCTAGCCTGTCCTGGAGTTTAGTCCTAAAGTTCTTTCCTGTGGCAACCCAAACTGCCCCTGGCCATCTGGGTCATTCCCCGTTTCCATTTGTTCTGTTGTCTGCTAAGAGCCAGCATCTTCCTTGTAACAAGCCTTCCCATACCCAAAGGTGAAAAATTAGCCCCCTGAAGCGGGTGACTAAATTTCATTTCTCCTTTTTAAAACGTAATGCAGTATAGCAGGAGGAATCACTCGTGAGGCCTTATCCTCCTATTTCCCCACAGTATACCTCTAGGAACTAAACATACTGTTTCTTTAAAGTCCTATTAAGTTTTAATTCCTACCACCACCACCCTGTCTGTATTACTAGGCCTGCCAGTGCACACAATCTCACTTCACTGAGCGAAATAAAAATAAAAACAAAAAAAACTTACATGAGAATACAACATAAGGTCAAAGAACTGGCTGTGGGAGAAAATCCCCATGTCTTACTCAGCATGTCCAATACACTGGCAAACACAGTAACTGCCTTACTGTGCAAAAGGAACATCGGATTCTCATCATTTCCCAAAGCAGCAGAAAGGACATGGGGCATCTCTAAAAGGTAGCATTTAAAGCTTCCTGTAGAGAGAAAGAGGCTTGTCACAAGGAAGGCACTAACCAGTTGGTTTCTCTCTTCACAGAGGACAGAACAAACCTCAATTATTCCTCTCAATAGTGTACAGGATGCCGAAAGCTAAACGGTGCTGCTGTCCGGCTAAGCTGGACGTACAAAAAGCAAACAGAGGCTATTTCTACAAAAAAGTGGTTCTGTCTCAGCTCCCCAAAGTTACATGTAAGTAAACATGAGCTAGCCTCGTGAATATGAAGTTGCATCTTCCCTCCCACCCCCAAACTCTAACACACACACACACGCACACTCTCTCTCTTTCTCATTCACTCAGAGCCCCTTCCCCTGACTCTCTCTCTGGGATTTCACCCCAAACAATGCACAAGAAATTGTGTCTTTAAAAGAATGTTTGTATGTTCACACACCATTTTATATTTAAAGGCGCCTTCAAATTTAAGCCCTCGGTGACAGGATCCCCTGTTGTCTATCACTACAACCACATAACCCAGAGAGGCTAGTGTGTTCAAACGGAAATACTTGACTCCTTTAAACCGATTATTCACCAGCTGCACCTGAGGAAGAAATACAACTTCAGTGAAATTTATTTCATGGCGGCATACAAAAGCATAAGAGAGGCAGGATGCTGCAAAGAGTAGAAAGCTTAAATTTTCAATATCATTTTTGCTTTTGAAAAGACATTTCCTTTTTCTTGTGGACAAAAACATTTAACATGAGATTGACCCTCTTAACAAAAATTCAAGTACACAATATGTTACCACTAATCACAGGACAACGTTGCGCAGCAGATTTCTAGAACTTAACTCATCTTGTGTGACTGGGACTTTATGCCCATTGATTAGTAACCACACACCCCCAATTTATTTTTAAATTAACTTAAACTTTTTCATGTTTATGGTGCTGCTGCTGCTGCTTTTTCATTCTGTGTGGGACGGCTGATGTCGAGCCTGCAGGGAGCAGGCCACTCCGGACTTCCCCAAGTCCACACATCTTCGCCTCCGGTTCTTACACGTCCAGACGCAGGGAACCATGGACGCCCCTCTGTAGGAGGGTGCTTCTTTTCTTTTTCAAATTTTTAAAATTTTATTTTTATTGTATTTTTTCCATTACCATTTATTGCCCCTTTCTTTCATAACTTCACACGTAATTCAGGGTAATTACTGAACAACTAATGACTTTAAAACTATAACCTACATATTAATTACATACAAGAGATTTAATCTGTCCCACAGAAAAAGTTACTAGAATGATTACTTCTCCCCTGAAGAACCGTGTCATTCAAATGATACAGACGAGAATAACCAATCGCTTTTCTTCCCTACCCCTCTCTTCTGGAACTGTCTCTGACCAGTAGCAGGAAAGCTTAGTATTTTAATAAAACACTGTAACCAGTTCAGCTTCTTTTCTCCCATTACACAAATCAGTGCAAAAGATAGAATAATTCTTAAATACCTTTATCTCCCAAGAACCTACTTCAAAGTGACTCGGAAATTAAATGTAGTTTAGTGTTTCACCAGAAATAAACTGTCTAGTGAAAAGAGAACTTTAATTATTGGGCAGAAAGTTACATAAGTTTGGTGAACACTAAAATAGATATTAAATAACAACAAAATGAACATTCTTTCACGTGAGAAAGAAGTTTTCTCTGACTGAAACCAGTGGAAAAAACCAAGTCAGCCAGGACTTAAACAGGAATCAACACTGGCCCTTGCCAGGCAGGTCAGACAGTTAGAGCATCGCCAAGGTTGCGGGAATGATCTCTGGGCAGGGCATATTCAAGAATCAACCAATGAATGCATAAATAAGTGGAACAACAAATTGACATTTCTCTATCTCTCTCTGTAAAAGAATCAATCAATTAAAAAATTAAAATAAATAAATAAATAAATCAGTAAGAATCAATACTATCTTTACTCAATAGCTACTGAGCATTTATTGGGCTAGATCTGGAGAAAGGGGTAGAGAATCTTCTCTCTGACATTTGGATGTTAGTATCACTGGTCTTCCTGTTTCTATTCTTGTCCTCCTATACTATAGGACCTACAGCTTGTTCACACGGTAGCAGAGCAATGTTTTAAAATTGTAAATCGGTTATGATTTTGTAGCTTAGCTCTTGCCACCGGTAAGGAGTTTAGATCTATACTCCTTACCACTGTCTCTTGAGACCCTATATTATCTGGCCTTTGGCAATCTCTCTAACCTCGTCTCATACTATTTCCTTACTTACGCAGTGTCCTCTAACTGTATTACCAATGACTGATTCTAACCACAGGATCTCGACCTTGAAACACTATTTTCCCTCTGTCTGGAATACTCTCCCCTCAGATCTTTAATGTGGCTCATTCCTTCTCATCCTCTGCAGAGACCTTTCCTGTATCAGAACTTCCATCTTAGTCATGTTGCCATCCTTCTTTTGAACAATTATTCATAGCATTTCCATTTATGAAATTTTTTTGTCTACTTAGTATTTTCTGAATTAAGCTCTGTAAGGGTGGAACATTAGTCTGACTTGTGAGACTAGTACTTTGTGCATAATGGGAACTTAAAACTCTTTACAGATAGAGATAGAAGAATGATGTTTTCCCTTCCTACCAGGAGAGGAGAGGTTTGATGGGCAGGAGTTTTTCTTTTCTGTTTCTTCTCTCTCTTCCTCTCTCAGGGAGTTGAAATAAGAAGTACTATGTATAGAACACAAATATGAGGATTTAAAGAAAATTACCTCATTTCATTGCCTGTAGTCATACAAAGATGGCCCAAATGGTAAAAAAAAATCCCCCCAAAGCCAGTGTTTCTGCCTTGGCAACCTGGAGGCCTCTGCTACTTCTGGAAGGAGGTGCTTAAACATTATGCCCTTTGACACTGAGAATTCACGAGTGCCTTCAGAATCAGCTCTTCCAAACCCGTGTCCTGCTATCTCCGACTCTGCTCTTCCGTGCATTTACATTTGCACAGAGTGTCTGGCACATAGGAAGCATCATAAATGTTTGTTAAATAGACATTTTTAAACATAGTACTATTACCAATGAAGAGTGTAAAGAACCAAGTCTTGATGACCTTAATGAGAAGTATTTGTTGCTTTACTTTAGATTTTACTTTTGTTCGACTACAGACATGGTTGTATTTAGTGACAAAGTAATTCAACTCATGTTATGAACTGTGGGATTTTGACCTGAATATATACCAAGAAAGAACAAGGAACACTCATATCATTTCACCAAACTTCAGAAGGCTATTAGAAAGACTTGTCTCACATTACGGAGCCTCTTCGTAATGATCTCACACGGAGCTATCCAACAAGAGGATGAGTGCTCTGCTCTCCCCCCCACCCCGCCCCCGTGGGTGCCGTACCAGAGGCACTCTATCCTGTGAAGTCTCCTAGGGACATCTCCCTGTCAACCGAATGCCAGATTCTCTAAGGCCTCACCAAATTTGAATGTTTCCAGAAAACACTTTGAAAAAGGAATTGTTTCTACAAGTATAAGAAAGTACGGTTATGTTCATCAAGTATTCCAAATAACTAAACAATTTTGTTTCCATTGCAGTGACTACGATTTTTTCATTATGGTAAAACACACATGACATAAAATTTATCATTTCAATCCTTTTAAGTGTACAGTTCAGGGGCACTAAGTACATTCACACTGTTGTGCAATCATCACTTCTATCCAGTTCCAGAATTTTTTTTATCATCTCAAACAGAAACTCCATACCTATTAAACAGTAATCTCCTATTTCTCCCTCAGCCTCTGGCAACATCTATTCTACTTCCTGTTTCTATGAATTTGCTTATTCTAAGTACCTCTTACAAGTGGAATAATACAGTATCTGTCCTTTTCTGTCTGGCTTATTTCACTCAGCACAATGTCCTCCTCAAGGTCATCCATGCTGTATTTTCTCCTTTTTAAGGCTACATAATATTTCACTATATACCACATTTTGTTTACCCATTCATCTGTCAATGGGCACTTGATTTGCTTCTACCTTTTAGCTACTGTGACTAATACGGCAATGACCACTGGAGTACAAGAGTCTGTTCAAGCCTCTGCTTTGGGTACACACCCAGGAACGGAACTGCTGGATCAGGTTGCAATTCTGTTTAACTTTAAAAAAACTGCATATTGTTTTCCATAGAAGAGTTCTAATTTCGCCACACCCTTGCCAACTTTTATTCTCCCCTCCTTTTTCCCTGAAAATAGCTCTCCAGATAGGTATGATGTGGTATCTCACTGTGGTTTTGATTTGCATTTCCCTAATGACTAGTGATGTGGAGTATCTTTTCATGATTCAGACTTTTAAACTTAATTACTGATATAAGGTGTCTCTTAGTCTTAAAATCTAGATAACCAGATAGTTTTTATAGTATGTTTTTCACATATTTCATATATCATTTTTTCATTGGAAAGAAAAAACACTTCTTACTTAGCCTTAATATCAAAATATAACAAAACATGCAAAGCTTCTGAGAGTGCCCTGTAATTTTCTTTTGAATTTCCTTGTATTAAGTTTTTTTTAAAGTTTATAAAGATTTGGCCTCAAGTTTTTAATGGAAGTCTAATTTAACCTTTTCATGATTTTTATGTGTAGATAACTATAATACAAATGCAAATCACATTTCTTTGTAAAAATACTTCATGATGGCAAAGTGAGTTAACTTGATATATTGAATAGCTCACCACTGAGATTTTATGGCTTATGCAGTTATTTTACTTTCATTTTTTTGGATGGCTTAGAATCTAGATATATTTTCAGATACTAAATAATAGGGTATAACTATAAAGGATATTTACTGAGCCCAAGAGTTAACAGTGTAAAAACAGTGCAATTATATTCTAATCTCTTCAATGGTTCAATGTAAGATATGTAATCAATAATAAAAATTTAACAAAAATTCCAATTAACAAACTCACCTACTCTAAACACTTTACTTTGACAGACAATAGAATTTACTTAATACTCACAAGCTATTATTTTAATAAAGGAAAAAGAAAATCAAGGTTAAATTTCTTATAGTGCTAAATAGTAGTATAACAGTTGCCTTAACTAGGTAATAAAAGTATTCTAGTTTGTTTAAGAGGTATAGCCTTAGAATGAAGAGGACAGAATTCATCAAGCCACCACAGCTTTCTAAAAATAGCTATTAAGATCCTTTTTATTTACCAAGAAATTTAATTACTTAATTTCATTTCCCAAACAAATTTCTGTAGATAGAAAACATGTTTACCTACAGACACGAATATTCCCTTCCCCATGAGTTACAGTCCTTGTTGTAAACTAAGAAACTGACCATGATTTACAAATTAGATATCTAACAAACCCAGCTTCCTGAACTGGATAATCAGAACATAAGCCAGAGTCAGTAACAGCAGAGGCTCAACAATGCTCAAATCTTAACTTAAACAATTGACTAGACATTCAAAAAATAAATAACCTTAAAAATTATATATACATATATGAATGTGTGTGTGTGTGTATGTATATACATAATAAAAGGTACCCACCTGGGGACCACCATATATGAACAGCACAGTGGGGTACTTCTTTCCAGGTTGTAGATCATGAGGTTTGTAAAGCATCCCATACAATGTAAATCCAGTAGTACTTTCAAAAGAGAAAATTTCTGGAGGGGTATAGTCAGGAAGAGGACCTGCAAGGAAATAACATTCAGAGTGTGTAAGAGGAGTTGTTATTGGGAGCTCTACAACCTGAGCAAGGAAAGGTAAATCTACAACCTCAACCTCACACACAAATAACTGACCATCTTCCCTTCAGGTGACAGGCAAAAAATTAAGCAACAACACTTATACTTTAAAAAGAGAACCCAATGAACACATTAAGTTATCTATTTCAGAAATAAACACAGTGTTCTGAATAATCCTTGGCGCCTCCGTGCAGTACTATACAAATACTTTGTGCTTGGGTCAGTGTAACTTATGGATTAGAACTGGAAGCACAAATTTAACTTAGTCAATTTAAGTTGCTCAAGGCAGGTGCTCAATAAAATTTGTTTCTGATTATTAGAGAATAAGCTTAACCAGAAGCCAGAAATAAAAGGAAGTCATCACCCTAGTCAGGTGGCTCAGCTGAAAGGTGCTGATGTTTCCTTCCCTCTTCCCCTCTCTGTAAAATCAATAAATATATCCTTAGGTGAAGATTAATGTGTATGTGTGTGTGTATATGTGAGAGAGAGAGAAAATAAAGCCATGAACAGTCTTTGGTTTACCAAAGCTATACAAACCTATCCTAAGTCTATATATTGGATGAGGTTGCTGTTTAAGCAGAAACCATCACCACATTACAAATTCTACTTGCTCCCATTAGAACAATTTATACTAATTCTTAATCCCTTGCAAATATTAATGCATGAAAATACCTAACAGGAAAAAAATTGGGGATATAGTAGATTAAAAGATACATAAAAGCAGTCAATATTTTATGTTTAAGAAATTAAGCATTTTGCCCTGGCTGGTGTGGCTCAGTGGACTGAGTGCCGGCCTGCAAATCAGAAGGCTGCTGGTTTGATTCCCAGTCACAGTACATGCCTGGGTTGCAGGCCAGGTAAGGTCCCCAGTAGGGGGTATGCAAGAGGCAATCACATATTGATGTTTCTCTTCCTCCCTTCTCCTCTATCTAAAATATATAAAAAAATAAATTAAAAAAAAAAAGAAATTAAGCATTTTAAAAATAAATAATTCACATTGCTCTTCACTCCCATACAGGACAAGTTTCTATCTTTAATAAAGATGGCCACTGCAAGTGTTTTAGAAGTGGGTTTTTTTTTTAGACTTTATTTATTTATTTTTAGAGCAGGAAGGGAGGGAGATAGAGAGAGACAGAGAGAAACATCCATGTGTGGTTGCTGGGGGCCATGGCCTGCAACCCAGGCATGTGCCCTGATTGGGAATCGAACCTGCGACACTTTGGTTCACAGCCCGTGCTCAATCCACTGAGCTACGCCAGCCAGGGCTGTTTTAGAAGTTTAAGAAAGCTACCAGCTAGTTATTCCCTAAAGACGCAGCTTCACTGCTCAAGAGTATCACTAGTTCAGGGTACGTTATCCTCAAGGTCACTTGTTTATCTGGGAAATCATCCCAACGTGTGAATAAATGGTTTCCTGACTGATATACTATTTTAATCCCACTTTCAAAAAGGCCTTCCAGCCCTAGCTGGTTGGGCAGCACCCCGCAAAGCAAACGGTTGCTGGTTTGATTCCTGGTCAGGGCACAGGCCTAGGTTTTGGGTTGGGTCCTCAGCAGGGGCATATAAAGAGGCAACTGATCGCTGTTTCCCTCCATCTCTTTCTCCCTCCCCCTGCCTCTAAATCAATCAATCAATTGAAAAGGGGTACCCAGCCTAGCTGAGGGTCCTAAAATAAAAAATAGAAATAAAAATAAAAACAACACCCATATTACTTGGTAGTTGATCGACTAGGAGGGGTGGGATGAATCGGAAACCCAGCAGCTCGGGGACAGGCAGTGGTGAAGACAGAGATGGGACAGAGATAGGAAGACTCTGCCCAGGAAACGTAAATGCACACACAGGCTTCAGAGCACTAATGTACTAATCTTATTTAAGATCAGGTTTAGAGAAATGAGTACCTGCTGAGTCCAA
The DNA here is from genome assembly GCF_004126475.2 of Phyllostomus discolor. Lineage (NCBI taxonomy): Eukaryota > Metazoa > Chordata > Mammalia > Chiroptera > Phyllostomidae > Phyllostomus > Phyllostomus discolor. The sequence goes on from NC_040903.2 coordinate 174,718,651, forward strand.
AATGGTGGCCCAAAATTCCTTTGTTTTGCAAGTTGAGTCATCCTCAGGACTTGAGAGCTTATAGAGGGTCACAGAGTGTGGATTCTTCTGGTTACTGTACTTACTTATAAAGAAGTCACAATGCTAAAGAAAGGAGAAACAGTTACATTTTCCCCAGGAACACTAACAAAGGTTATCTGCTACTACATCTGCACTGATGCTATAGAAGGAATATAAGAGTCTGGCCATTTACGTACATACACAATACTGAAGTTAAGGCTAATCTTTTCAAAGTCTTTCCTAAAAGAATCAAACTTCTGTAGGCCAATTCTGCCAATTTTCATATTACTCCAAAGGACTATTACATGAGTAGAGATTTTTTCATATGACAGGAAAGTCTTTTCAAACAGGGATTTAATACCTGGCTGATGCAGCAAGAGTGGGAATAGCCACGGTCGGTTAGCCTTGTCACTTCTCCAGGATTTACATAACTGACCACATACAGGTGATGTTCTAAAGGAGAATCTTTGGTGCCTTCAAAATATACCAGTTTTCTGATTTCATCAACCTGGATCTGCCAAAATGACAACAACATGAAAATCAGTGCTCGCATGACCTTGGCAAGGTCAGTAACTCAACCAACAATCCCCAATTTTGTTCAGAATCATTTGAGTCACCCTTTGATTTGTGCCTCTTTAAAAAAAAAATTTCCAGCCTTGGCTGGTATAGCTCAGTGGATTGATCTCCGGCTGTGAACCAAAGGGTCGCAGGTTTGACTCCCAGTCAGGGCACATGAAAGGCAACCACACATTGATGTTTCTCTCCCTCTCTTCCCCCCAACCCCACCCTCTAAAATAAATAAAAAACCTTTAAAAAATATCTACAGATGTTAATAAACTTGTTGGTTTTGTTTATGACTTATAGCTAAGAATAAAATTTACCCAGAAGAGAAAAGGACACAAGAGTTGCACACTATTAGTAGAGCTTCCTATATGGCCAGAATGTGTGCTTTTCTTAAAATACAAGAATTATCCCATTAAAGACAACCTTCTACTGAAAAAAAAAATAGCCATATTTCAGCTTAGGTCAACCATTCAGGCACACTTAACAGAGTCTAACTTTGGCATCCTGTATATTTCTCAGTTAGTGCAGTACTATCTTAGCACTTTTTGGTCTTCTGCACAAATTTACAAAAATGTTTTATCTGTTGGGTTGGGGAACAGTTGAACTCAATCACAGTTTCAATACTGTTATAGTTTATAAACAAGTATCGATAACATCTGCACCAGTCCGTGAACCAAAGGGTTGCTGGTTCGATTTCCAGTCAGGGCACATGCATGGGTTGCAGGCCAGGTTCCCCAGTGAGGGGTGTGCAAGAGGCAACCACACATTGATGTTTCTCTCCCCCTCTTTCTCCCTCCCTTCCCCTCTATCTAAAAATAAATAAATAAAATCTTTTTAAAAATGCAGTAAATTCACAGATGAATTCACTTAATATTTTCCCCAAATCACAAGACTCTAAATAAATGCCTTCTACCGTTTCTTTTAAAAATCTTCAAAAAAATTTTCTTACAGATTTTATATATTTATTTTTTATGAGGGGCAGGGAGGGAGAAACAAAGGGAGGGAAACATCCATGTGTGGTTGCCTCCTGCACACCCCATACTGGGGACCTGGCCCACATCCCAGGCATGTGCCCTGGACTGGGAATTGAACCGATGACCTTTTGATCACAGACCAGCACTCAACCACTGAGCTATACCAGCCAGGGCTCTTTTAAAAATCTTTTATCAGACTATTCAAACAAGTTTAATAAAATTTAAAAAACTTTTTTACAAACCAAAGAAAACACAGATACATTTCTAAAAGCAAGTATTTTTAACTGTCACATTTTCTCCAGGAAGCTTCTTCAATAAACACAATTGATGTATACAGAAAGGATACAAGTGATAAGAAATGGAAGAACAAATATTCATGAAGCTTCAAAGGTATGTGTTAATCTGTGCAAAAAGTTGGGATTGGTTCTACTCTTGTCCTAACAGTTGGGAGTCAGGTCTTTCAAAATTGAAAAAAATAACTGGTTAATTCCTCACCCCCTGACTTTATTCAACAGAAGTATTAGGATTACCAGAGGGGTTGTTAAACAGCTTGCAGAGTCCCACTACCAGAGATTCTGATTTAGGAGGTCTGGAATGGGCCCAAGAATTTGCATTTCTAACAAGCTCCCAGGTGCTGCTGATGTGCTGCTGCTGGTCCAGGGACCACACTTTGAGAACCACTGCTAACAGTCAAGGGGCACAAAGGCTTACCAGTTTCAAATTCTTACTCAATTATAGCCATTAAAAATCTTTGGGTGGGAACAAGGACACTGGCAAAAGTAGAGAGAAAAAAGTAACTTAAAAAAAAAAAAGCAGTCCTGGCAGGTGTAGCTCAATGGATTGAGCATCAGCCTACAAACTAAAGGGCCGTTGGTTCCATTCCCAGTCAGGGCACAGGCCTGGGTTGTGGGCCAGGTCTCCAGCAGGGGGTGCGTGAGAGGCAAACACACAATGATGTTTCTCTCCCTCTCTCTCTCCTTCCCTTCCCCTCTCTCTTTAAATAAATAAAATCTTTTAAAAAATATTTTATTTATTTATTTTTAGAGAGAGAAGGGAGGGAGATAGGGATATATATATATATATAGAGAGAGAGAGAGAGAGAGAGAGAGAGAGAGAAAGAGAAAGAGAGAGAGAGAGAGAGAGAGAGAGAGAGAGAGAGAGTGAGAGAGAGAAAGGAACATCAATGTGTGGTTGCTGGGGGTTATGGCCTGCAACCCAGACATGTACCCTGGCTGGGAATCGAACCTGGGACACTTTGGTTCCCAGCCCGCACTCAATCCATTGCTACACCGCGCTCAACTGAGCTACACCAGCCAGGGTAAATAAATAAAATCTTTTAAAATATAAAGCAAAAATAGAAAAGAGAGACAAACACATTACACAAATAAATGTGACATAAACAAAGAAGAAAGGTGATGCACATAATGGTTTAAGTTGACCAAATAAAGTTCAGGTCAATGTAAATATAACTTTGGGGGTTCCTTAGGTATTACCCAACCATTATACTGCATGAAGTTTACATTAGCGTCATTTTTTGTTATTAAAACTTAGAATTTCACAAAAAAGATTTTTCTCAGTTGACAATAACATCCAAGGTCCCTAAACAGGAAAAAAAAATGGATATATAACCAGAAGGCCATCTGAGACTCTAACCAAGAGGACTTTCTGAATGAAAATTAACTTTAAAGGTTGCCTACAATATTCTACAAGTTTTTACCAATGGAAACAAACGTGGGACCTGAATCTTCATTCTCTCTCCTTAGTCACCTTGGGGACTATGAGTGACTTTTCTCAGTAACCAGTATTCACAATTCTTCAAATAAACCTCCAAATCTATTTGAGGAAATCACAGGCCTTCACTAAATCCTAGTATACATCAACTTAACTGTATGGATCACACATATAAAGGATGGAGTTCTTAAGAGAGTTCATGAAACTGACACATAACGGAAGGTTGAAACAAATATAAAGTGCTATTAAAGGCAAAAGAAAAAAATTACAATTCATTAAATAACCACAGAAAGCTATATGCTAAGAGTGAACAGAGGGTGGACTTCCCTCCTTTCCCCTATCAATCTATGCTGCCTGTATAACATCACTCTTTGCAGATGGTGGATGAAACTGAATTTGTGAGATAAGATAAATAGGTGAATGAAAGAGAATCATGACCTCAAAAGTAGTAATGTAATTTCTAATGTAGAAATGACACAAGTAGTTTGTTAAGAGATTTAGAAGTAATTTTCAAACCATATCTTAATTTACAATTTTTGCTAGACTTTTCCTTCCCTTATTAAGCAGCAACAGTATACTTGAAAATGGTGATCTGTAATAACCAGTACAGATCTAATACCAGGGCTATAAAAAGTGGGTGAGATTTGTAATTTAAGATTTTTTTCCCCAACAACTTGAGTTCTTTTAGGCCTAAACTTAATTTTTCAAAACACTGGGGTTATACAAAGTTGTACTACTGATTTTCAGTAGCAGACATTGACCAAACACCAGCAGAATAAAGGAACATACGTTAGATCCATGCCGGCCAAGAACTTCCCATTCACCGCTGGTAATTGCTAGTTCTTCTTTGATAGGACACTTGAAATCACCTACAGATAAATAGAGTTATAATTCAGCACTTCATACTAGACTATAAGCAAATGAAACAATAAAGAATATTGTCCAAAAGGGTGCATTTAAAATGTCAAGTTATGTCTGGGGTAATGAAGATGTTTTGAAACCAGCTCTGGACAGGTAGGTAGCTTGGTTGGTTAGAGTATCATCCTAATACTCCAAGGTTGTGCACCGGTCAGGGCACACACAGGGGTCACCTGGTGAATGCCCAAATGGGTGGAATGACTAATCAATGTTGTTCTCTCTTTCTCTCCAACCCCTCTGAAGGCAAGAAATAAAAATTAAAAAAAAAAAAAAGGAAAATGTTTTGGAACTAGTTAGAGGTAGTGGTTACACAACACTGTGAATATACTAACTGCCACTGTTCATTTTAAAATGGTTTATTTAATGTTATGAGAATTTCACCTTAATTAAAAAAAAAACCTACAATAAAAATCTCCAAATTATGAGTCTTCACAATACTTTGGAGTAAAAATGGAATGATACATGTAAATAAAGTGAAAACTGCAAAATAGATTCTCACGGCAAAGCCAGAAAAGAACTCAAAAGCACTTGCATTCGTAGACCTTTGGTTAGACAAAGTCTAATGGGTCAAACAAGGCATTTTTTTCTAGAAATGCAACAAACTACTTTAAAAGCCACAGGAAGAAAATTTTAATGAAATTGTTCATCATTTGCCAAAAACAAATTGGTTATTACCATATTAAATGCCAACATGCCCCACTCGCCTTTATGAAATTCTGTCCTGGTAGACGAAGCTCTCTCAGTGGTTTGAGGAGGAAACTGAGAAATGGGAACTATTTCTCACTGCCTATCTGCTGCTAACTCCAGCCACGGAAGTGACCGCTGCAGGAAAGCCGAGATGCTGAGAAGGCACTGGGTCTTAGCTAGTACCACTCAACTTAGACACAAAAATTCAACCTAGTACTTTACATTTGATGGCCAGAAAATAAATTATTATTTTATATACACATATACAAAACAAGTACTAATTGTTTTCACATTATAGCCACTTAAGGAAGAAAAGAGAAAGGAGGAGGAAAATAAAGTGGACATTAAAGAAAAGGAGAAAAACATGGAGAAAGACAGACTAAGAAAGAAGGAGGGAACCAGATGAAAGAGGTGGACAAACAGAAGGGCCCAGAAACAGATGCTGAGAAGGGACAGTGGCCAGGTGTTCTGAGATGAGTACTAACTGAGTAACAGCTCTTCTTCTAAATTATCATCTTTTTATTATTGTCCCCTAAGTATTTTAGCTAATTAACTACTATTCACAGCTCTCTGACCAGTCTTTATTGCTACACTATCTAGAATTCCATAAATGAAGTTCATTTCTGCAAAACAGAAGATTTGGCAGCATGATTTCACACTAAGAGCCACATTAAACCAAGGCTCTCAGGGAAGAAACTCTCCATCTTAAATATGTAAGATCTTGCCTGTTTTTAAAATAATTAGGGATAGGAAAGGCATGGAATTATAGGTAGTATTTACTATACTAGTCCTAGATACAGCTGTTTACCAAATAACAATATTTAAAAGGTCATGCTGAGTGCTAGCTGGTGTGGTTCAGTGGATTGAGCACCGACCTACAAACTAAAAGGCTGCCGGTTCAATTCCTGGTCAGGGCACAGGCCTGGGTTGCAGGGGCCCTGTGTTGGATTAGGGGAGTGCAAGAGGTGGGTAATTGATGTTTCTCTCCCTCCCCTTCTATAAACAAACAAACAAACAAACAAACAAAGCCTCAAAAAATTCCTTTGTCCCCCTTTTTTTAAAGGCCATATTGAAAAAACAAACAACCCACACTTCTCCAAAGAAGATATTCAAATGGCCTATAAGCACATAAAATGATGCAATGTCGCTTGTCACTAGGGAAATGCAAGCCCAAACCATAATGACATACTACTTCATACCCATTATGATAGCTATTAAGAAAAAACAAAAACACAGGAAATAACAAGTGTTGGCAAAGATGTGGAGAAATTGGAACACTTGTTCACCGCTAATAGGAATAGAAAATGGTGCAGCCACTATGGAAAAGAGTATGATGATTCCTCAAAAAACTAAAAATACAATTACCATAAAATCCAGCAATTTCCCTTCTGGGTATATACCCAAAAGAACTGAAAGCAGGGTGTCAAACAAACGTGTGAACACACATGCTCACAGCAGCATCATTCACAGCAGCCAAAAGAAGGAAGCAGCCCAAGGGTCTGCGGACAGATGACTGGATGAGAAAAATGTGGTATACACACAGAATGGAATATTATTAAGCCTTAAAAAGACTTTCTGACACATGCTACATGGATGAACCTTGAGAACATTATGCTAAGTAAAATAAGCCAATCATAAAAGGATAAATACTGTATGATTCTACTTGAATGAGGTGTCTAGAACAGTCAAATTCACAGATACAGAAAGTGGCTGCCAGGGGCTGAGGGGAAGGAAGGAATGAGGAGTTATTTTTCACTAAATTGTGTATTTATTGGGTGGTTTCAGTTTTGGAAGATGAAAAAAGTTCTGGAGATAGACAGTGGTGAAGGTTGCATAAAAATATTAATACCTTAATGCCATGAAACTGTGCACTTAAAAATGATTAAAATAGTGAAATTTTAAAAATATTTGATTTATTTTTAGAGACACGGGAAGGGAGGGAGAAAGAGAGGGAGAGAAACATCAATTGGTTGCCTCTTGCACACAGCCCCAACAGGGGACTGAACCTGCAACCCAGGTATGTGCCCTGACTAGGAATCTAAGTAGCCGAGTCTTCTGCTTTGCAATATGATGGCCAACCAACTGAGCAACAGGGGGAAAGAGTAGATTTTGCTATGTATATTTTACTACAATTTTTTCTTAAATGGCTACATTGAGTCTGTTAAATTATAAGTAACAGTTAAGCATATAACGTAACATCATAAAGTGCCTACCATTCCAAAACAAACTATTATTAAAGTAGAAAACTATAACTCAATTTTTTAAAAACACAGAAGGATTCAATGTACCATTTCATTTTTCCAAGGCTTATACATCCACTCTGTATTACATTTTCCAGAACGAAAACCATCACTCTTTTTAAAGACCGAGTGATGGTTAACTTCAGCTGACACAATATTTAATTTCACTTTGGGCAACATAATTATACCAATCTGAAGCTCTATAACTATAAATAAACTTCAGTGTAGATAAAACAGTATTAAAAAATCTAATATGTAAAAATAACTAATAACTATGTATTTTAAAAATATCTTTTTAAATCTAAAAATGACATGGCCTCACTTTAAGCAAATTAAAAATTATAGTTAAGGCAAAAGTAGGAAGTAAAAATAAGTAATCCCACTACTCAGAGATTATCTACTATTAATTGTTTAGTATATATCTATCAAGAACTGTGTCCTACAGGGCACAGTCAAGATGGTAGAGAGGATGCCAATTCAACCCCTGGAATGCAATTTTCCAGCTAGGGTTTGCAAATATTAAAATGAACACACTCATAAAAACAAAGCAAAATGTCTTTGTCTTCTATATTTTTACACATGTACATAGTTATATTTTAGTTTCTACTGGGTTTAATGAAGTAGTACTGATGCTTATGAAGTATACAAAGAGACGATACATTACCCCTGCCCCTCTGACCTTCTCCCCCCAACATTTTTCTGTTTTAAATAAAAATTATTTCTTACTTGGGGCAGGTAGTCCACCACTGGATCGTTTATATTTGCTCTCCTTTAAAATGGATGTAATTTTATATAAATGACGAAAACCTGTTTTGCATTCAGAGGCAAAAATAAATTCAATCTCATCTTCATGACTTTGGGGAAAAACATGAAAGATGTCATGGATCTGTAAAATGAAAAGCTCAGTTTACTATACACATTAATGAAATACTATATAAACAATTCAATTAAGCTAGAGAAAGACCTGATAAACATATTCTGAGGTATAAATAATTGTTGGTGCTAGGGGCTATTATATATTTACAATTATAGATTTTGCCTGGGCCTTTCAGATTTGTCTTACTTTAGTCAAAGACTTTATCCATTGAGAAGTGAATGTTCCTGAATGGAGAAGAAAATGCCAGAAGTTTTTTCTTACTCACCATTTCTGTAATCTTTTGAAACATGGCATAAGGCTTATTAAGAATATAAATATTACTATGGAAATGATGAGGGAAAAAAATTTTTTTTACATTTTTTCCCCAAAGGGAAATAGTCTAACAGTTGAAGGGAAAACAGATGTTTGTTTTAGGTGAATCTTATAAAGCTTATATTTAGCAAGGGAGTGAGCTGGCTTTATTCATTTTGTATTTTAATTTTTTCCTACTACATTGGAAAATGCAAAATTCAACCCCAAAGTGTTATATTTTAATATAGTTTGCAAACAAAAGGAGAAACTCTTTTTCTATACAGGACTCTTATGGCCCTCTAAGAGGCACTGATGAGGCTGTGTTTTTAGCATCGGATGAGTCCAGGACCGCAGGTAAATCTGCAGCCACAGAGATGTCGTTTCCATGGCATCTACTTTCCACCCACACCCTTTCATTATTCTAAATAGAACCATCATTCCAATTTGAAATGTTAGAGCTTAGCAAATAATATTCACGGTTACTTTGAACTTAAAACTTCATTCTGACAGTCTGCTGTAAAGCCTCATTTGCTTTAGCACCCCAAGAAAACATTTCACCAAGCACAGGAGGACAGGCATACATTTATCCAGATGTCTGTTGTTTCTTCATAGATAATCAGTGGTGTCACAGAGTCAGGCACTGACTCGATGAGCCTCTGTCTTTCCATGGCATCGTCTTCTACTGGGATAAATAATTCGGGTGAGATCAACACTATCTGTAGGCGAGTTTGGGAGCGATCTAGCAGGATGGACCAAGCACTATTTAAACAAATAAAAGAAAAGCACCAAAAATAAAGCAAGCTCTCAGAAAATGAATATTCCCCTACTCTCTCCCCTAGTACCCACCACTTATTTCTATAATTATAATGAAAAAATTGCTTTAGTATATGTTAAATCATCTCTTACAGATGGCTAATTAAAAGTATGTATTTATTCTACATTTATTTTTAAAAGCTAAGCTTGAATAGAGGTTTTAAAGTGCTTTTCTTTAAATTCCCAAAATCACAAACGGCCTTTGAAATTTTCTCCCTGTAGTGTCACCAAATACCAGCCTCGTAGAACTCCTGAGGTCTCCATTAGACACAGAACTGTATGTAAGCAGGTTCACATAAGGCTCTACAAATATTTCTGCTTAGATTATACAATGAAAAAATACACACATGTTGAGCCTTAAAGTCACACTATTTTTAACCACAAATAATGGAAACCCTGACTGGCTGAGTAAAAGTCCATTAACATGTAATGCACCTATGCTTATAGGGTTACACACCAAAAGTCCATCTAGTTTTAAAAAAGTCTTTGTGTATAAATAACTACACTGCAGATTTACATGTGAAGGCAGCTCCAAATGAAAGGCAAACCTAATAGCACAGACATTTCTAAAGTTCTGGATCCTAAATTATTTGTAAAGAAGTGACAATTTAACATACGTACTATTTTCCCTCTGGAGTCCAGCCAGCTCTGGCAATATATTCAACACCTTCAAAGAGAATCTCAAAAGGCTGAATTAGTTCCTTATCTATGACATCTATAATCTATTAAAAAAGAAAAAAGAAATCTAGTTACAAAAGACTCAGATAAATAATTATTTTACTAGTCTACTTAAATCATCTTTATTAGTGTGATACCTTTTCCAGACTTAGGCATTTAAAAAGGCACTCAGGGTATAGCAAAACCAGAAATTGTAGGTTACCTATGCAGGTGCTCTTTGTGCCTAAAAAAAGTTCTAATCACAAGAATTAGCAATAGTCTATGATAATTCTTAGAGGGGAGGAGGGACGGCTAGGGAGCTGGGTGAAGAGGGTGAAGGAATTAAGAAGTCCAGATTGGCAGTTACAAAGTAGTCACAGGGATGTAAAGTACAGCACAGGCAATATAGACAATAATACTGTAATAACTGTAATAACTATATACTGTAATATAACTATATACAGTGCCAGATGGGTACTTGAAATATCAGGGGAACTGCTTTGTAAAGTATACAATTGGCTAACCATTATGCTGTACATCTGAAACTAACACAAAATAATATTGAATATAAACTGTAATTGAAAAATAAAATTAGCCCTGGCCAGTGTGGCTCAGTTGGTTAGAGCAGTGTCCCATAGACCGAAAGGTCACAGGTTCAATTCCTGGTCAGGGCACATACCCAGGTTATAGGTTCCATCCCCATACTGGGCATGAATGAAAAGGCAACCAGTCAATGTTTTTCCCTCTCTTTCTCTCTCTCTCAAAGCAGTTAAAAATGTCCTCTGGTAAAGATAAAAAATTAAATTAAAAAAATAAATTTTTAAAAATTAGCACAGTCTAAGTGTTTTCCCATGAGTTTATATTAATAGAACCCTTGATACATGGGTTAAAAAAAGTTCTAATCTGGGGCAAGATGGAGGCATAGGTGGACACACTGTACCTCCACGCACAACCAAGACTGGAACAACAACAATTCTAGAAGCAGCAAGAGATAAGGGGACAGTCACCTACAAAGGAGTTCCCATCAGACTGTCAGCTGATTTCTCCAAAGAGACCTTACAGGCAAGAAGGGGCTGGAAAGAAATATTCCAAGTGATGAAAGACAAGGACCCACATCCCAGATTACTCTATCCAGAAAAGCTCTCATTTAGAATGGAAGGGCAGATAAAGTGCTTCTCAGATAAGGTCAAGTTAAAGGAGTTCATCATCACCAAGCCCTTATTTTATGAAATGTTAAAGGGACTTATCTAAGAAAAGAGACAGAAAAAACATGTATAGTAAAAGGACAGCAAACTCACAATTAACAACCATACCTAAAGCAAAACCAAAAGAAACTAAGCAAACAACTAGAACAGGAACAGAACCACAGAAATGGAGATCATATGGAGAGTTAGCAACAGGGGAGTGGGAGGAGGAGAGAGGAGAAAAGGTACAGAGAATAAGTAGCACAGATTGTAGGTAGGAAATAGACAGGGGGAGGGTAAGAATAGTATGAGAAATGTAGAAGCTGAAGAACTTATAAGTGTGACACATGGACATGAACTAAAGGGGGGGGAAGTGGGTGGGAGAGGGTGTACAGGGTGGAGGGGAGTGAAGGGGGCAAATGGGACAACGGTAATAGCATAATCAATAAAATATATTTTAAAAAAGTTCTGATCTGTTTAGACTCTAGAATCCATGAAAAGTAATAGTTCCTAGTTCCCTATATTTTAATTTTTTACTTTGTAACACTTTTATTAAGAGTGAACGGAAATCAATATTCCTAAACTGTAAACAATGGGTAACTGAAGTATCAAAGGAAACACGTTAGAGATCATATATAATAGACAAAACCCCTTAAATTTTCTTATTGCCTTAATACATCAATGTGTAATGTTTAAACATAACTGAATTTCTTATTAAGCAAACGTTTTTGCATACACTGCCTTCTCTTTGTCTTTCTGTGCCTTTATCTTCTGTTTGACTTTCAGAAGTTGTGCCTGGATGGCTTTCTCTTCCTGTGCTATCTCCTGAGCTTTCTTAATATCAGCCGATGTTTGGTCATATTCTTTCAGTCATTGCGATCCTGGAGCTCTACAGTACAGTACTTTGGTATTTGATGGGTCTATTTCAAGAACCTCCAATAAAAACTGCCAACTGCTCCCTGTGAATTTGATATCCTTAGTTTACAAGGGCCAATATTCAGCAAGCAGCTTAAAGCTACAGGTTGCAGCCTCAATCTATCTGCCTTCTCAATAACAGCCTTTGAACCTTCCACATATCTTAAAACCTCTGATATATATATATATTTTTTTAAATTACTTTACTGTTGTTCAATTACAGTTGTCTGCATTTTCTCCCCACCACTCCACCATCTGTATATTTTTTAATGGCCATCTCCCAGTTTTGGGATTTGAAAAAAAGTATTTTCAATGTTTTTTAAGTCTTCTGTTATTTATAATATTTTATCTACATCTTTTTACTTATTTATTTTTAGAGAGAGGGGAAGGGAAGGAGAAAGAGAGGGAGAGAAACATCAATGTGTGGTTATGCGCCCCTTCCTGGGAGCCAAACCTGGCCCTGCAACTTAGGCATGTGCCCTGACTGGGAATCGAACCGGCGACCCTTTGAGTCTCAGGCCAGCGCCACACTAGCCAGGGCTGGTCTACATCTTTTAAATCTGTATCTGCATCCTTGAGGAAATCTGGGTAACTATCACCGGATCCATCTATTGGAAAAATTCCCTAATCATCCCCTTCCTTCAATACTCCACATTCTGCAATAACGCACAATTTGGCAGGTTCTTCACCTTTCACTTCTACATTTCCAGAATTCTTGCCATACCCATTCCTTTAATCATTTGGTCAAATACCACATTTTTCCCATCCAAATGAGTAGTTAGAACTATTGCAATGAAGAACGAAGAACCATTTGTATTGCAGTCTGCATTTGCCATACCCAATAAACCCCTCCTGGTTATGGTTATAATAGAATTTTTCATCTTCAAACTTTTCACCATAAATATTTTGTTCACTTGTCCCATTTTGATTTGAGAACTCTCCACCCTGAATCAGAAATTTCTTAATAATTCTATGGAATGGGCATCCTTTGAAATGGAGAGGTTGCCCAGGGGTGGATCCAATGCCTTTTTCTCCAGTACACAATGCACAGAAATCTTCTTCAGTTTTGGGTACAATATCTGCAAACCATTCTAAGACAACTGGACCAACTCACTCGCCTCTGATATCATGCCAAAGAAAACTCAGGGGTTCCTGGAGTTGGAGGGCTTAGCACGGGTGGACCGGTGTGACATTTTGACGTGCAGATGTGTTTGGAGGTGGGTTTGGAGCACCTTGTGGCCACCTGGCAGCTGAAACCCAAACCTAGTTTCCTATATTTTAGCCTAAAATATTATTTTTTATAACATATTAGTGAAATAGTCCTGGGCTAGCAAGCTTTTCTTCTTTAGAAGTCTACCCAATGCAAATTTTTAAAAAAGATTTTATTTATTTATTTTTAGAGAGGGGAAGGAAGGGAGAAAGAGAGGGAGAGAAATATCGATGTGTGGTTACCTCTCATGTGGCCCTGACTGGGGACCTGGCCTGCAACCCAAGCATGTGTCCGGACTGGGAATCGAACTGGCGACTCTTTGGTTCACAGTCCATACTCAATCCACTGAGCTACACCAGCCAGGTAGCCAGTGCAATTTTCAAAAGTTTTTTTTTAATGGGCAAAGATCTGATTAGACAGTTCTTCAAAGAAGACATACGAATGGCCAATAAGCAGATGAAGAAATGCACAATATCATTCAGCCATCAGGAAAATGTAAATCAAAACCACAAGTAGCCCTGGCTGGGTGGCTCAGTGGATTGAGCGCCAGCCTTTGAGCCTAAAGGCTGCTGGTTGATTTACAGTCAGGGCACATGCCTGCATTGTGGGCCAGGTCCCCCTTGGGACCTGGTGTGATAGGCAACCAGTCAATGTGAGAGAAACACTGGTGTTACTCTCTCCTTCCTGTTCTTTTCCCCTCCCTCTCAAAAAACACACAAACAAAAAAAAGAACCCACCCAATGAGATACAACTTCAAGCCCACTAGAATGGCTGTAATAAGTAAGATGAACAATAACAAGTGTTGATGAGGATGTGGAGAAATTAGAAAACTTATCCACTACTGGTAGGAATATAAAGTAATGCAGCCACATTAGAAAAGTTTGGTAGTTCCTCAAAAGGTAAAACAGAGTTATCTTATGACCCAACAATTCTATTCCTGGGGATCTAGCCAAGAGAAATAAAACCATATGCCCACATAAAAATTTATACAAACACATTCATGACAGCATTATTCATAATTGCCAAAAGGTGGAAACAACCCAAATGTCCATACTGATGAGTCGATAAATAAAATGTACTATATCCATGCAATAGACCATTAGGTGATAAAAAGTCATAAAGTACTAACACATGATGCAACATGGGTAGAGCTTCGAAATGTGATGCTGCCCTGGCAGGGTAGCTCAGTGGGTTCGAGTATTGTCCCGATACACCAAGTCTGTGGCTTTGATCCCCAGTCAGGGCACAAATAAGAATCAACCAATAAATGCTAAATATGTGGAACAACAAATTGATGTTTCTGTCTGTCTCTCTCAAAATCAATAAATAAAAAATTAAAATTAAAAAACATGATGCTAAGTAAAATAAAGCAGACTAGATACTGTATGATTCCATTTATAGGAAATGCCCAGAACTAGCAAATCTATAGGATGAAAGTAGATGAGTGGTTCCCCAGAGCAGGGGCACGGGGAGGTTGGGGGATAACAATTAAGGGAAGTGGGGTTTCTTTTTGGGGATGATGAATACATTCTAAAATTGACTATGGTGATGGTTGCAGAACTCTGTGAATGTACTAAAAGCAATTATAAACTTTAAATGAGTAAATTGTATTGTACATGAATCAGATCTCAATAAAGCTTTTTTAATAAGTCTTTTTTTAAAAGATTTTATTTATTTATTTATTTTTAGAGAGGGAAGGGAGGGAGGGGGAGAGAGAGAGAGGGAGGGGGGAGAGAGAGAGAGAGAGAGAGAGAGAGAGAGAGAGAGAGAGAAACATTAATGTGCGGTTGCTGGGGGTCATGGCCTGCAACCCAGGCATGTACCCTGACTGGGAATCGAACCTGTGACACTTTGGTTCGCAGCCCGCGCTCAATCCACTGAGCTGTGCCAGCCAGGGCAATAAGTCTTAATTAAGTCTATAATTAATCCTGTGTGCATTCAGCTTATAAGTCTTTGACTGCCCAAATGGAAAGCAGCACTACAAGAGAAATGTGGAATATTAATATATCAAAGACATATATCCAACACAGAAGGTAATTTACCAGTCAATAACCAATATTTTAAAAATACTGATCTGGAGATTAAAAAAAGCAAAGAAGAGAAACTATTGGAAAGCAGTGGTATATGTGCATATCCCCAAATTCCTATGGGGATATCTTTGGGAACCAGCAGGAAGTTTTGAAAATGGAAAATAAGGTCAAACTGAAATCATGACCAACAAGCCCCCCAAATGATTGTGTACCTAAGATCTACACTAGACCGACCAGTCACATGACACATGCAAAAACCAACTCAACATTTTCTACTTACCCTTCCTTCAGGATCAATCATTATCTCTGACATCTTAAAAGTGACTTTTGGATTTGCTGTGCCTTTAGGAAGAGATATAAATGAATAAAAATGCATATCCAAAATTACTGAAATTTTACCAGATCGATTCTCTTTACACTTCAAGTTAACTCAGACTACTACAGAGTCAGAGCTTCATTGCATAAGAATTTTAGAACTCCATTGCAAAATCTTAGTTTTTATATTATTTAAAAAAAAAAAAAAAAAAGGAGGTTGCCTGGCTGGGTAGTTCAGTTGGTTAAAGTACCATCCCAATGTGCCAAGATTGCAGGCTTGATCCCCGGTCAGTGCACATGTAAGACCCAACCAATGAATGCATAAATAAGTAGAACAACAAATTAATGCTTTTCTCTCTCACTCTCTCTTCCTCTCTCTCTAAAAAGCAATACAAAAAAAAAGAAAACTAAAAATAAATAATTTAAAAAGAAGCTGAAAACATCAACAGTTAGTATGAAATAAAGGGAGATTTTGTATCATTTTGAAATGCTATAAACAGCAAAATGGGGGGAAAACTACCAATTTATTAAGAACTTAATCCCTTAAAAAAATCTTAATTTTCTAGCAAAGACACCTTTCTATTCCCTCCTTGAAATGATCAGTTTTGTGCACTTCTCAACCTTGAAAATAATTTAAAAGGACCAGTCTGTGATTAAAAAATCTACCCAGTGACACTTAACCACCCACCCGTCCTTACCAAGGGCACAAACAACCAATGTTGACTGTAACTCTGGATGGCTGCGGAGAGACTCTTGTCTGGAAAGCAGAAACGAGTGAATATAAAATGCCAGTGGGATACAGTACCTGTTTTAGGATAACGAAACGAATCTGCCCTTCTCGTTTCCAACATAGGGGATGTAACATGAATAACTTCCACCTCAGACTCATCATTTTCTTCATACAAAATTCTAAGAATTTTGTTGCCACTGGGAGCTTAAAAGGAATTTAAATATCGAAAATTTAGAATTATGCCAGAAAGCAATCATAACTGACCATTCCCTCTAGTATTATATTTCCCAAGGTAAAAATAATTTATATATAAAGTACACTACCTTTTATATATAAAATATTACTAGTCTTTGCAGTGGCAAGGTGAATTTCTGCTAAGTCATTCTTACTAGTTAATAAATGTTAACGCCTTTTGGAGGAAAAAAACTGAAGCTAATTACGTATAGATATATAGTTAAAACTGGAAAACACCAGTGAAACACTCTGGTTCTTGTATACATTAACATGCACTGCTTATTAAAAAATGAATTAATTACATTTGTAATACTTCCTATAACAAGATAAATGCTACTTTAGAATAGAGTCCAGTTTTTTGAACAGTTTCTCTAATTCATGACAAAATCTTGCCCTAAAAAGTACAATTATAGAAAAACACTTTATATCTTCAAATAAAATGTCCAAATCTAAGACATGGCTTAAAAATAATTTTATTTTCACGGTCCCTTAGAGAAGTGTTCAAATGCTAGCTGTAATCCATTAGTGGATTATAGTCCACTAATGAAATCTATTGATGAGGCATAACCAGTTAAAAACAACAACAGGAATAACTTCTGGTCAAGAAGGCGGTGCAGGCAGACATGGTTCACCTCTTCACACAACCATATCAAAATTACAACTATGATATAGAACAACCACCACTCAGAACAGTTAAAAAATACAACAGAAAAAAAAACACACATAAGTATGTTACACATAAGTATAAGTATTACTTCGTAACATTTATTTTCTAGTTTCATATGATAGTATATTGTACAATGTATTAGAATGCAAAGCAAATTTCTCATTGGGTCATGCTCAGCCACTGCTTTAGACAGCTGTTTCTCAGGCAGTAAGAGTTGTAAATTCACCAAGAAAAATGAGGAATTTGTGCCTTTTTCTGATCCATTCAAACACTAATTGGGCCATTTGTACATAAAGATTCCCTAGTCAATCCTACAACTAATTAAGGTATGGTATTTTTGTATTTTGCCACAAATATTACTAAGACAAGCTTCTAGATGAAAAATTGGCAAGGGAAGTTGAAGGGCCTAAATCAATGAACCACAGCACCAGTGTTTTTGCTGGAATTCACTATGGTGGAATACAGCCTACACATTCTAAATAACCACTAGTAGATTCTAATCTTCATCACTTCAGAATCTACACATCAGGATTTAGAATCTGTGTACTTAAGTAATTGGCAATTGAATCTCCTAAAGCTTTTAGTGAACTATAATGTATAATTTTGAACCCGCTTACTTGTTTCAGCTTCTGGACACCACCAATAGCCAGAGTACCTATCAAATTCTTCTTGAAGAACAAAGGTAGCAACCCCAGCTGATCTGGGATCCTCTTCCATGTTGGCCAGCTCTAGATAAACAGAAAAGGCAAAATTATCACAGGACGTTCTCTGTCTTTTCATGGGTACAAAGCAGAACGATTCAGTTAATTTTCAAAGGCAGTTGTGGTACAGTGGTGAACTCTGGAGCCAAATAGGCTGAATTCAAATCTGGACTCCATCACTGACTGACTGACCTTGGGCAAATCACCTAATCTCATTCCACTAAAGTATCCCATCTGTAATGGGAATAAGAACCTACCTTTTAAGGCTGTTATGAGGATTAAATGAATTAATTCACATAAAGCAGTTAGAACAAAGTCTGAACCACAGTATATGCTCCATGAATGTTATTATTTTCCAATGTAGCTAGAATCATGGAAAACACATGTAAAGGGTCACATTGCTTATAACTCTTCTATACAGAGAGGTACATCTTTAGACCTACAATGGGTCTTACAAATCATATAATTCATGATTCCTCCTCCCTCTCCTTCAACCAGAGCAGCTCAGTTTTGGTCTGTTTTATACTTAAAATTTCCAGCAAATAGTTAGAAGAGAACTTGTGCTTTAAAAGCAAAAACAATAGACTTCCAGCCAAGATGGAGGTGTAGGTGGATACACTTTGCCTCCTCACACAACCAAAAGGACAAAAAATTTAAAAACAAAAAATAACCAGAACTGCCAGAAAATCAAACTGTATGGAAACTGGACAACCAAGGAGTAAAAGAAACAGCCATCCAGATGGGCAAGAGGGGCGGAGACAGGCAGCTGGGGTGGAGAGGACACAAGACAAGGCAGCAGACAGTGAGGGCAAGGCCGCAGCTGGCAGGAACAATTGGGGGGTGACGCAAACAGTGCAACCTGGGTTCCAGCACAAGGAAATAAAGCCTCGAAACCTCTAACTGTAAACACTTGTAGGGTTGTGGTGGCGGGAGAAACTCCCAGCCTCATAAGAAAGTTCATTGGCGAGACCCACAGGGTCCTAGAACATACACAAGTCCAGAATCAGCACCAGAAGGGCCCATTTTGCTTAGGGATAGCTGGAGAGGTGACTGAAAGCCAGCCTAGAGCCAAGCAAGCTGAATTGTTGCCTCTCATAACCCTCCCTCACATACAGCACCACAACACAGCAAAGTGGGTTGCCCCACCCTAGGGAATACCTAAGGCTCTTCATCTTACTATGCAATAGGCATGCTGAGACAAAAATATATGGCTCAAGAGAAAGAACAGATCAAAGCTCCCGAAAAAATACAACTAAGCAATGAAGAAAGAGCCAACCTTCTCTTATGTAGAGTTCAAAATACTGGTAATCAGTATGCTCTCAGAAAGGATTGAATATGGTCACAAAATAGAGGAAAAATTGAAGGCTATGCAAAGTGAAATAAAGAAAAATATACATGGAACCAATAGTGAAGGGAAGGAAACTGGGACTCAAATCAACAATTTGGAGAAGGAAGAAATAAACATTCAACCAGAACAGAATGAAGAAACAAGAATTCAGAAAAATGTGGAGAGGATTAGGAACCTCTGGGGCAACTTTAAACATTCCAACATCCAAATCATAGGGGTGCCAGAAGGAGAAGAGGAAGAGCAAGAAATGGAAAGCTTATTTGAACAAATACTGAAGGAAAATTTCCCCAGTGGTGAAGGAACTAGGCATGCAAGTCCAGGAAGCTCAGAGTCCCAAAGAAGTTGGATCCAAGGAGAAACACACCAAGACACATCATAATTACACTACCCAGGATTAAAGAGGAGAAAATCTTAAAAGCAGCAAGAGAAAAGAAGAGTTACCTACAAAGGAGTGCCCATAAGACTATCAGCCAATTTCTCAAATGAAACCTTGCAGGCAAGAAGGGGCTAGAAAGAAGTATTCCAAGTCATGAAAGGCAAGGACCTGCATCTAAGATTACTCTACCCAGCAAAGCTATCATTTAGAATGGAAGGGCAGATAAAGTGCTTCCCAGAGAAGATCAAATTCAAGGAGTTCCTAATCACCAAGCCCTTATTATATGAAACGTTAAAGGGACTTATCTAAGAAAAAGAAGATCGAAACTATGAACATTAAATGACGACAAATGCACAACTACCAATAACTGAATCTAAAAACAAAAACAAAAACAGAAACAATGTTTCTAGCAAAACAACTAGAACAGGAACAGAATCACAGAAATGGAGATCACAAGGATGGTTATCAGTGGGGAGGGCGAGAGGGGAGAATGGGGGAAAAGGTACAAGGAATAAGAAGCATAAATGGTAAGTACAAAATAGACAGGGGGAGGTTAAGAATAATATAGGAAATGGAAAAGCCAAAGATAAGTACAACCCATGAACGT
Organism: Phyllostomus discolor; assembly: GCF_004126475.2. NCBI lineage: Eukaryota > Metazoa > Chordata > Mammalia > Chiroptera > Phyllostomidae > Phyllostomus > Phyllostomus discolor. Next base: position 174,738,759 of record NC_040903.2, read on the forward strand.
GAACTAATGGGGGGAATGCTGGTGGAAGGAAGGGTGCAGGGCAGTTGGGAATAAAGGGGAGAAAAAAACAGGACATCTGTAATAGCATGATTGATAAAACATATTTAAAAAATAAAAAAAACAAAAGCAATAAAACCACAAAGCCGTAATTACGTAAGATTTTGTGACATGAGGAAATGTTTACAATATAACAAAAAAGCATGTAATTCCACTTATAAAAATGTTACACAAACATGTATTTTAAAATGTGTTGGCATTTAAACCAAAATGTGGTTTTCTCTAAATAGTGAGACTATGGACAGGCTTTTTTAAAAAACTGGTTTATAATTTATAAAATCTTGAGTGTACTTTTTATTTCTGGGAAATGCATATACTTGTATAACCAAACCCTAACAAGGTACAGAATACTCCCAACACTCCAGAATGCTTTCTCATGCCCGTTGCCAGTCAATGGACATTCCTGCCCAGAAGCAATTGTTGATTGATCTCCATCATCATGAGTCAGTTTTGCATATTCTAGAACAGCACATAAATGAAATTATACACTATCTATTTTGTGCCTGTCTGCTCGAGATCAATCAATGTTGCATCAACACGATGTGATATCAATGTACCAGTAATTCCCTCCTGTTTATTGCTAAGTGTTATTCCACTGTATACCACAGTTCTTTTCTCCAGTTATCCGTTAATTGGCATCTGGGCTGCTTCCAATTTTTGGTTATTATGAAAAAAGGTGCCATGATCATTCTTGTATAAGAATCATTGTGGCTCTTTGAGGAAGACGTTGTGGCAGCTGTAGCAGAGCTGTTCCGCCTGCTCCTGCTTCTGATGCACCACTGACTGCTCTCACTGAGAACGGGTCAGTCAGGCAGCAACGCCACAGCTATGCCTTTTAAAGATACTGGAAAAACACCAATGGAACCAGAGGTGGTGATTCACTGACTTACAATTACTCTAACCAGCTGCAATGTAAAATCTCTGGAGCACATGCATGTTGACTTGCTCAGAGATGCAAAGGATAAGAACTGGGAAGTGAAAAGACCAGTTTGGATGCCTACCAAGACTCTGAAAATCACTACGAGAAAAACTCTCTGTGGGGAAAGTCTTAGACTCGGGATCGTTTTCAGATGAGGATCCACTTCCACAGTCCTTCTGAGATTAAGCAGATTACTTCCATCAGCATTGAGCCAGGAATCAGGGTTGAAATAACCACTGCAAGATGCTTAAATTAACCTTTTGAATAATTGACCATCAGTTGCTAAGAAAAAAAAATCTTTGAGGATATATCTTTTTATTTCTCTTAAATAATGACTTAGGAGTGGAATGGCTGCATAGTATGGTGAGTATATGTTTAACTATTAAGAAACTGCCACAGTTTTCCAAAGTATTTGTATTATGTCATCTGCTCAGTGGAAATGTGTGACGAAAGGGCCTCTCCAACCTTTGATGTTATCTTTTTTTTTAAAGATTTTATCTATTTATTTTTAGAGAGGGAAGGGAGGGAGATAGAGAGAGAGAGAGAGAGAAACATTAATGTGTGGTTGCTGGGGGCTGTGGCCTGCAACCCAGGAATGTACCCTGACTGGGAATCGAACCTGGGACACTTTGGTTCCCAGCCCGTGCTCAATCCACTGAGCTACACCAGCCAGGGCTTGATGTTATCTTTTTGACTTTAGCCAGTCTAATGGGTATATAGAGTAATATCTCATAGTGATTTTAATTTTACCTATTATTTTTGTCTGTATTTTCTATATATTGTCTGAAATAAATATGTAGTATAAACCAATAATCCCTTACCCAAAATTTTTGAGTTCAGAAGTGTTTGGAGCACTGGCTGGTATTGCTCAGTGGGTTGGGCATCGCCCTAGTTTGATTTCTGGTAGGGGCACATGTCCAGCTTGCAGGCCAGGTCCCCAGTCGGGGGCACGCAAGGGGAAACCGATTCATGTTTCTTTCCCTTTCTCGCTCCCTCACTTACCCTCTCTCTGGAAAGAAACAAAATCTTAAAAAAAAAAAAAAAAAAAAGGGAACTCAGAATTTGGGGGATTTTTCATGTACTACTTGTGGACTGTGTTATTATGTAACATCGCCAGCAGGGTAATCAAATACCCTGTAATCTAATACACCAATATTCATTCCTGCAGCAAATACGTGAATACACACACTAAGTAGGATTAAGATTATAAATAGCTTCAGGTCAGGTTAGGTCAGGTTTTGCTACCAAATAAGTTTTAGCACCAAGCTAATGAAAACTAATCTGAGTTTTTAAAGCTTTTTAAATCTTGGAATTTAATGATATAGCCAAAACCAGTGATCAGTTTTCTTGGATCTTTCAACTACCCCAAAGTTATGCCCCCAAAACTGTTTTATATTTTGTTCTCCTTTATAAAATAAGTACCACTCATTTATATTTCCCTATTACTTATTTCGGATCTTAATTATTAACTTATTTTTTTATAAAGTAATTTTTAAAAGATTTTATTTATTTATTTTTAGAGAGGAGAAGGGAGGCAGAAAGATAGAGAGAGTAACATCAATGTATGGTTGCTTCTCACGTGGCCCCCACTGGGGACCTGGCCTGCAACCCAGGCATGTGCCCTGACTGGGAATTGAACCTGCGATGCTTTGGTTTGCAGCCCGCGCTCAAGCCACTGAGCTATGCCAGCCAGGGCTTATTAAGTTACTTATTAAATGAATAAATGGCATCGTCTTGTTCTCTCAGCGAGACACATCATTTGATAGTAGAGGGTGGCATGAATATGACTTTTAAGTTCCTCTAATACACTGCACGGAGCGCAAACACAAACACACTGCCCGCTGACTGCCTGAACCGGTCTGAAGGCAGACTTTCACATGAAAAGCTGCTGTGAATAAGGGGAGTAATGATGATGCTCCCTCTCTACTTACCTTTCTGTCTAAACAAACACAAAGCACTTACTATGCTTCAGACGATGTCCTAAACACTTCACAAATATTGCCTCATTAAGACCTCATGAAAACCCTATGGTGACATGTTATTAATTAACCTTTCTTTACAGATATAGAAACAAAGAGATAGGTTACATAACTTAAAGCCACAGACCTAAAAAATGGTAGATCTGGGACTTAAATCTAGATAGTCTGGTTCTAGGTTGTATTTTTAACTACTATACTAATCCTGAAAATTAATAAATATACCACATACCTACATGTACACAAAAGAAAAAATAGAAACACTATAAGGAACTCTGCAGTGTTTCAATGCTGTCTACTTTGAATTCTGCCAGTCTTCACAATAATGCTATGTGGAAAACAATTCTACAGAAGAAAAAAAATAGACTAAAGCATGTCTTAATTCTACAGTTTCCTGAGGGCCTGAACTATATTTTATTCAATTCTGTACCCTTAGTTTCTGCCCCATTGCCTGGCACACAGGCACTTAATGTTGATTTTTGTTTGACTGAGTAGTTAGAACAGATTTCTTGACTTCTAATTAATTTGTTATCATTAAGACTTTGCAGCCCCAGGCTCAAGTACAATAACTAGGACATAATAAGTGTTCAAAGTTTATTCAAAGCATAAAAAAAATGCAAAGATTTCCAATCTAGATTTACTAACTACCAACCTAATCTTTCTATTGCCATTGGTAGCTGTTCTAATTCCCTCCAAGTGGAGAACCGTTAAACACCAAAAATATACTTTTTACTTAAAAATTTCCCTACTCTACCCCTTCTCTCTATCCTATGCTCTAGTTTCAGGCCATAAAACCTAAATAATTTCAAGTCAAACTTGGGTGTCCCTGTCTCTAGTCATGTGCTTCTCAAATATAACTTTCACAAAGTACTCTAAAAAGTTACATAATCTACGTATGACCCTGACCATACCACTCCACTGCCAGAACTATTCAACGGTCCCCTATATCATAACAAAGACCATGTCCATTTACATGAGCTAGAGTCTACCCTTGTCCTGGCTTTTTTCACCTGCCAGTTTTACCTATCCCCACTTCTTGACTCAGACCCTGTGCTTTAGGATCATCACATTGCTTCTAACTCCTTACACACACCACGGTACCTTCTGCATCAAGACCGTTCTCATCCCGTCTCCGCACCTGTAGTGTACTAGCTACTGTGCAGTTATTTAAGATCAGTTCAGGTGCCCTCTCTTCTGGGAATCCTTTCCCGATTGCTACCCCTCCATGGTGCTCTCACGACACCCTGCATTTGACTCTCATCATTCTGTTTTGCTGTCATTTGTTTATATGGTTTCCTTGAGGGCCAGATCTATGTCTTATTCAATTCTGCACCATTAGTTCCTGCCACAATGTTTGGCACATAGGAGCTTAATGTATTTTGGTGGATTGACTAATAGAACAGGTTTTTGGACTCCTAATTCAGTGGTCTTTTTATCAATTGTTCAGGAAAAGGCTTCTTCTATAATACTGATTATTCTACTGAAGAAAATGTTTGCTGTCAATACATTATTATATTCTTAAATAACTTAAGGAAGATGCCCAATAAATCAACTTTGTGAACATTAAGCAAAAGTTGGACAAATAAACTATCAGAGTGACCATTCTTCATTATGGAGTTCATCTTGAAGCTCTGTTTCATATGTTCAAAGAAAAAGCAATACATTATTTCCCATCTTTCATTTGCATGAAAGCTTCAGAGGAAAACGCCTACATCTTTTCTGTGCTTTGAGTAGTGCTTAGGACTATTACAGTTACTTCAATAAAAATTAAGTATTCCCACAATACACGTAGTTCTACAAAGTCCTGTTTTTCCTATTACGACAATATAACTAAGTAGCTTCTCCAAAAAGGGGAGATAAATCTTCAGGTAGTTCTTACAGTATTAGTTTTTCTGTTTAAAATTTTATTTTACTGAGAACAGGTGGGGAAATTCTGGCAGTCTCACTTGGCTAAGAGAACAATCACACCAGGGGTGCCACTGCTGTGCTGTCCGGGAGTGAACATTAACACAAGGCAGCACTGCACAGGTAATACGTAAGTAATATCTCCAATATTACTTACTGTCTGCACTGTTTTCTTTTTCAGTTTTAGAGATCTGAATAGAAAATATAAAGATTATCCACCTTGCTTCATTTTCAAAATGTAAGCAAAAGCAAATTACATTTTAAAAATACTTTTCAGAAAAGGGGGTTTTAAGAACTGTCATTACCATTGTGCACATAGGTGAGCCTTCTCTCTTCTCTGGTTACAATGTTGGAGATCCAAATGTCATTGCTATGTATAAAAGCAATCCAGTCTGGGTCAGCTGGGCATAGTTTTGGATCCATCCTAATGTTGGGACAACTAGTCTCCACTAAATTGGGCCGTAAGGGTTGTTGCTAGAAAAGTAAACATTTTAAGGCAAGAATCAGGTTAATACACACATACTCATTTGCCAGTACTCTTCCTAGAAAACAATAATTCCAAGTAAAATGTCAACTATACATTTTGGGATAACTGCACTCCAGAAAAAATATTTTCGTATTCCTTAACTTATAAGAAAGGACTCATTTTTTAAAATATGATTAGAAAGCTAAGCATAACAGGAGAGGAAATAAAGATGATATAATAACACTTCATAAATTTTGTTGCCCAAACCTATTTAATAGAATAGTTTTTATGAAATACTTTTATTAAACACTTATTTTATTTATTAAACACTTCAAATTCATTTTACCAATATAAAATAGTTGGCTCATAAAAATCTCACAAAAGCCAGAGTCATCACAATTCTATCAAAAGAATAGTTCTAGTAGCACACAAAAAATTGCCTGGAACAAAACCGCACATTTAAACCATTTATTAAGATGAATTAAGCTTTTAAGGATACCAAAAATGGACTGCCTTGCGATAATGCCCTCCCAGATGTCCCTCAGCACTGGAAAAGTGGGCACCGATGCCCTTTACTACATCTTTACTACACAGCAAGTGTTTTTAGCATTTAAAAACTGTATATTAGTGTCACTGGAAAAATGAACTCTTAAAATTGAAAATTAACACCCAAATTTCTTGTTTTCTTTACTACTAAATTTCTTAGTTGATGGGTAAACAGAGTATTTTGGTTTGTTTAATTAACTTTCTGATTTGGGTGCAAATAACCTTTAGGACCCCAAAAATATGTTTAATGAGTAATACTGCCAACTCACAGTGAACCCCTGCGGCCCTCCATCTTTGACATGATATATTCCACTGCCAGCCTGAAAGAGGAACGTTCCACTTCCTTGGTGATAATCATAAGAAGCAATTCCAACTGTTCCAATACGCTTTCTTTCTCTTAACAGTTCTTCTTCTCGAGAATACATTCCGTAATCCAGTGTTGCCTAATGCAAAAGAAAAGAGAAATCACCTGTTTCAGACTTCTGAAACTTGATTTTGCTTTTAGCACTGAAATTCTAGCATCTCCAATATTAAGTCCACAGTTTCAGTGACCCCAGAATTTGCCAGCAACTTTAAGTAGATTATTCATTTGAGGGAGTCTGCTGAAAGATATCTTGGTAAAGGGTCTCTAGATGATCGCTATATACATTTGAGAACAAGAACTACATCTCATTACCTTGGCTTGGCATTCACGATCTTCTACATTACTGAAATGGTACTTAGCAGTTTTACATGCAGTTAAGATGTCTGAATCTAGGCTTTGGCCCTCACTAGAAGTCTGACTTTGAGCAAGTAGCCTAATTTCTTCAAAAAGGGCAATATAAGAAATCAACTAATGAATGCATAATAAGTACAACAACAAATCATGTTTCTCTCTCTCTCCCTCTCTCTTGGGGGGGGGGGGGAGAGAGAGACAGAGAGAGATAGGTCAAGGTATAGATAAGCTTCTTAGAAGGAATATACCACTCCGAAATTAAGTCTGCACACTGAAAATAAAGTGTTTTCAAAGATGGCAAATACAGATGTGTACTTGCAAACCTGAAATAATGTTAGATGAGATTAAAAAAGGAACAACCTTGGAATCCTGGTAAAAGCTCCCCTAGTTTCTTGTATTTATTGTACCACTTTTTAAATATATTTTTAAAAATTTTTCATTTATTTATTTTAGACAGAGGGGAAGGGGGAAGAAAGAGGGGGAGAGAAACATCAGTGTGTGGTTGCACTTACATGCCCCCAGATGGTGACCTGGCCCACAACCCAAGGCATGTGCCCGACTAGGAATCGAACCAGAGACCTTTTGGTTCTCAGACCAGCACTCAATTCACTGAGCCACACCAGCCAGGGCCACTGTACCACTTTTTAAAAATATATATTTTTTAAAATCCTCACCTGAGGATATGTTTGTTGATTTTAGAGAGAAAGAAAAGGGGTTGCGGGGGAGAGAGAAAGAATAAATGTGAGAGAGAAACATCGATCAGTTGCCTCCTGTGTGCGCCCTGACCAGGGATCAAACCTGCAACCTAACTATGTGCCCTGACCAGGAATCAAACTTGTGACTTTTCGGTTTATAGGTCAACACTTCAACCAACTGAGCCACACTGGCCAGAGCTCTTACTGTAACTAATTTATAAATTAAACTTTATCAGAAGTATACATAAACTGTATTACATGTATAGGAAAACACATAGTATATATAAGGCTCAGTACTATCTGTGCTTTCAGGCATCCACTGGGGGTCTTGGAACATATCCCCAACAAATAAGTGTGTGTGGGGGGGCTACTGTACAGCCATACAATGGAATATTAGTCAGCCATAAAAATAAATGAAGTATTGCTATTTGCTACAAAGTAGATCAATCCAGGAAACAGTGTTTAAGTGAAACTAGTCATGGAAGCCCACATATTGTAGAGGCAAATCTACAGTGACTCGAAGATTAGTGTTGCTCAGGCCTGGGGTAGGGAGTGGAAGGAGATGGGGAGTGCCTACTAATGGGTTTCTTTTGGGGATGATGAAGTGTTCTAAAATTAGATTTGAGGATAGCTGCATAACTTCGTGAATACACTAAAAACCACTGAACTGGGTATACTTTAAGTGAGCTGCATGGTATGTGAATTGTATCTCAGTAAAGCTGGTTAAAAAAAGAGAAGAATGCAAAACCCTAACCCTGTTAACATTAATAAAAAGAAAGCTGGAATGGCTGTATAAATATTAAAGTAAATTTCACAGTAAAGAATATTGCTAGAAACAAAGGTCATTTCCTAAAATAAAGGATTCAATTTATCAGGAGGACACAATAATTCTACCTTCTTATACACCTAACCAGTTTCAAAAGAATAAAGCAAAAACTAATGGAACCACAAAGAAAAATGGTCAATTCTACAATTACGGTTGAAGATTTCAACGTTCTCTTTCAATAACTGATAGAACAAACAGAAAGTCAGTAAGGACATGGAAGATTCTAACAGTATAATAAACCAATTTGATCTAATGATCATTTATAGACCCAACAACAGCAGAACACATAATCTCTTCAAGTAAACACAGACCATTTACCAAGATGAATCATATTCTGGGTCATAAAGCAAGACTCAATAATATGCAAAAGATTCAGGTAATCAAAGTATGCTCTCTGATTCACATCTACTTCAAATATAAAAGCCCATTTGAAATTCTGCCTCTAAATAAATGCTAAAAACATATACCAAATCTCAGGAATAACGATGTCTAATCCTACCTGAAAAAGATCCAATAGAGGCTTCCACGAAAGCATTAAGACTGCTGCTTTGTTGATGGTTTTGGGAATTTCAGAATAAAACAGTGTATTTTCTCTGTTCTCACCAGACATAGCTATAAGAGAAAACAATCTTTTTTAAAATCATTTTTTAAAATAGCGATCTACTGCAATCATAGTAAGTACCAAATGTCTTCTGTATCTGCAAATGTTTGTTCTCTATGGGATCTATAATAAACATTAACAAGTAGGAGGTGCACACGCCACATGCATGGGAATCTGCTGCAATAAAACTCAGACTTCACAGAAGAATGCTCATGTTTCATTCTGATATTCAGATCTTAGTCCCTCTCAAAACAAACACAAAAGTATATAAAATGATATATGGACAAATATCATTTTATATTTTTTGAAAATTGTTAGTCTCTTACAAGTTGGCAAAAGATTCATGAGATTCCAAATGAGCATGCTTTGTAACAAATTCAGATGACTAAATCTCTTTTTTTGCTGTGCCAATATATATAGGTCTAACTAAATTCTAGTTTTTCTTCAGTACAAATGTAATCACTAATAAGTTTCAAATTAAAGTGTACTCATATTAAAACAACACCAAACTGCTCTCTGATTTGCTAAAAATCTCTTAGTCTTCTATTGGGGAAGGGTGAAGGAAAGTGGTCTGTATTAAGTAGAAGCCAACCAAGTCTATCATGCAATAACTGAATGGGAAGATGACAGCTGTGTACAATGACCTATCTACAAAAGAGAACAGAAATACTGGTACACTTTGGTTTTGAAGATGTGAACCAAAGAAAACTCAAAGTAAAAAAAAGCCCTTGAACCCTAAATGGCATTAGAAATGTATCACCTCCAAAAAGCTAGGAGCGAGTGAAGGAAGGAGAAAATAAATCTCATAGTCAGAGCAAGAAACTCTTGGGTGGAACGCAGTCTCAGCCTGGACCTTCAGACAAAGGCAGCGCAGTCGGTCTGCGGAAGGGCAGGGCAACCTCCACACACCCCATGCAAGGTTCCAGATGAGCCCTGAAATATCCGTATCTTCCTTTGCCCTTATTTTCCTAAACTTTTCTTAAACCTTCCTTAGTTTGTGTTGCCTTTTGGAGTAAAAAGTTAAATACAAGCTGGCATTTACTTCAGCACATGCTCTTGCTGTAAATCTATTTTGTATATTCCAGAGTTACTTTGTTATAGAATGCTTAAGATTGCAGTCACCAATCTATACCATTTATAATTTTACTACAATAAATGTGATCATATCCTCCTTAAGCCCTATGAGTCTTCAGCCCTCAAATATGAAAAAAATTGGTTCTCAGCTATCCTCAAATGTGAGACATTTCCCATTACCATTTCAGTTGCCCCTCTTAAAACTTCTCCTTATTCTATCATATTTTCCTTGGCTTCGTCCATGACCAATACGAATTTCCAAGTCATGGGTGGGGAATCACTTCTTAAGTTATATAAGTGCCTAACCACTATGCTGTACACCTGAAACTAATATAATACTGAATGTCAACTGTAACTTTAAAATTCTTTAAAATTTCCAAGGCATTCTATGTACATAACACACCATCTGTATAAGCACAAAATGGGCTTTTCCTGCTGTTTATTTTCTGATAATACACTAGTTATTGTTTGATGTATATTAAAACAATTTAAAACAATATATTTATATTGAGAAAAAATTTTAAATTCAAATGGATATAAGACTTGAACGAATGAAAAGGCATACAAATTTTTAAAAATCTCAACATTCTAAAGACTGCCATTTTCCCCTAACTTTATCTATAAATATAGTATAATCTTAAACTGTATAAACAGAATTTGGGGAAAGGCACTATACAAACCAATTTTAAGTTCTCACAGAAAAACAAGCAAACAAAAATAGTAAAAAAAGTATGAAAAAGAGTGATGAAGAGTGACTAGTGCTATCAAACAGTAAAACATACAGAGCTATAATTGCAGCAGCACAGTATTGTCATGACAGATAAATGGAACAAAACAGAATGTCCAAAATATATCAAGATTTCTTGCCCTGGCTGGTGTGGCTCAGTGGACTGAGTGCCAGCCTGCAAAGTGACAGGCCAATGGTCCGATTCCCAACTGGTGCCCATTCCCAACTGGTGCACGTACCTGGGTTTTGGGCCAGGTCCCCAGACGGGGGGTGTGCGAGAGGCAATTGATCAATGGATCTCTTGAACGTAAGATATTTCTCTCCCTCTCTTCCTCCCCCTTCTCCCCCTCTCTAAAATAAAATCTTAGAAAATATATACATAAAGATTTCTTTAAAAATATAATGTTGGAGTTTGGAAAACCTCTCTAAATGATGCAAAACTACATAAAAATAAAAATTTAACTCCAAAAGAAAAGAGTCTTTACATGGCAAAAACCAAATTAAACCTCGAAGGAAAATATCACAATGGATTAATTACCTCATCATATCAAAAAATGCTTTAAGTCAATAAGAAAAACACCCACAACACAATAAGACACAGACAACGACTATAAATGGGTTAAAGAAACAAGAAATACAAATGTCTTTTAAATATGTGAAAAGATGCTTGACCTCACCCCTAAGAGAATGTGACTGCACACTGCGAGGGGACATGGGGATGGGGGCTGTAGCTCCTAATACTGTATGTAGTGCCTATGTGACAGCTGCTAAGAGAGTAGATCTGAAAAATCCTCATCACAAGAAAAGTTTTTTTGTTAACCATGTAAGAAATTAATGTTAACTAGATTTACTGTGGTGATTATTTTGCAGTACACACAAATATTGAGTCATTATGTTGTACACCTGAAACTAGTATGTTACTTATACCTCAATTTAAAAAATGATAATTAAAAAAACCTATACTGAGACTGTTGTTCACTAAACAGATTGAAAAAGATAAAACATTTTGATTACTCACTGTTGAAACAGGTGTGGAGAAATAGATACTTAGATACAATACTGATAGGAATATAAACTCTATAAGCTCACTGGAGAGGCAATTCTGCAATACAATAAAAATTCAGAATATATGCACTTTTGTTCCAGCAATTCCACTCTTTGGAATTAGTTCTGTAAGTAAATTCACACATATACAAAATGATCTAATACTGTGATGTTCGCTACCTCATTTTTTTAAGAGGGAGGGGGAGGGAAACACTGACGTGAGAGAAACATACCATCGGCTACCCCTCGAACGTGCCAGCTGGGGACTGAACCCAACTGAGGCCGTGTGTCCCAACCAGAAATTGAGCCCACGACCTTTTGGTTCACAAGATGATACTCCAGCTGTGCCTGACCTGGACTCTACTTCAGCTTTTGTAATAGCAAAACAGGAGAACCTAAATACCCATTATTGGAGGTCCGGTTAAGTAAAATACGGCACAATTATACAATGGAATACTCTAGAGTTGTTTAAAAGAAAAAGAATGAATCTATAATTACCAGTATGGATTCCTCCAGAGAATATCTGTTAAAACACACACACACACGAGAAAGAGGAGGAAACCCATTTAAAAATTTAATAAACAAAAAATTTAATCAGTGGTATGATATATTTAATTAAGATAGACTTTAAATCTGGACTGAATGGACTCTGGAAGAAGAGACCAAAACCAGTCATGGTTTAAAAAAAATGAAAGCAGCAGATGTTAAAAGTGGGAATAAACTAATGGTGTCAGAGTTTGTGCTCCTAAGTTGACCATTATTAAGGAGAGGAATTTTATTTTAAGATTTCTTTATTTATTTTTAGAGAGGGAAGAGAGGGAGAAAGAGAGGGAGAGAGAGGGAAACATGAGTGTGCGGTTGCTGGGGGCCATGGCCTGCAACCCTGGCACTTTGGTTCGCAGCCTGCACTCAATCCACTGAGCTACGCCAGCCAGGGCTAGGGAGAGGAATTTTGAACCAGCTATAGGAAGGTAATTTCTGGCATCTTTAACTTGACACTGAAAATAAGATTGTGATCAATCCATGATTTGTTACCTTAAAGTAAAATAAAGTTAACAGGACAAACCAAAATTAAAACAGCACCAAAACTGAAGTTCTTCAAAGAAGCTTTTTTTCCTTTAATAGTATCACTGACACATTTTTAATTCACCAATTGTATCTAGCTTCTAAGTTTGAATTAATAAAGCATTTCTGCTCAGAAACTGACTTCATACTCACCAAGGTAATAGATCCTGTCTGAATGAGGCCCATCTGGATCATTCCTCTTCACAAACATAAAATCATGCGGTGCCTTAGCCATCATGTAGCCATGGTATTTTCTGGTATCAGCAAGCAGCTTTTTAAGCTGACTCCAGGAATACCGCTCAACATAAAACGGCTCCAATTTGGGCCGATCCCCTGATTCAATATTCTCCTCACACTCTGCAGTTTCAAAGATCTCAACACCCAGCTGTTCTGTTTCCATAGCTGCTGCCATGTTGCATTTTCCTAGAAAAACAAAACACATGGAGCAGTGTCAGAATGACAGTGTGATGGGGACCCCAGCCCTATCAGAATGAACACAGTGGGAAGACTCTCTGGGGTTGCAGTCTGAAACTTTCAAATGTCATACTGAACAGCAACAGGTCTGCTGAGATGTGTTTGATCGGCTGACATCAAGCCTGCTGACTCGGTACAGATTGTGTGAAATTCATTTGTAAGGGCTATCAGCATACTCACAAATGTCGAGACTTTCAGAAGCTCTACCAGTTTTTTGTACCCATCCCCTCAAAAAGAGGCAAGGAAAAAATGCTTTTCAGCAGTTGCAATGAAACCTAGTAAGAAAAGCAACAGCTCCCCCTTCTCTATATTCAGTTTAAAATTGAGATTTAAAAAAAAATTGAGGTCATGTCTTTCACAGTGACTATAAATCCCTTTGGGAACCTTTCTAAAAGGCTCTCCTTAGGTATCTCTTGCCAAAATTCCTTCTTTCTTTCCCACACTGGAAGGAAACAGGCCACATGCCAGTTGGCTGTTAAGCTCCATCCAAGAGCATGTCAACAGTGAAGCTGAATGTGCCACGGGAGTTAAGTGCTTCTGCACCTTAAGAAATAACACATTTATAAATGTGGACTTCTTTAGCTAAGAAAAATAATCATGACCAATTAGAAAAGTGATAAAATTGTCACAAACAACATGCTTTTAATAATTTTCCTCGGGCACTTACCCAAGATAACCTAAATACTGTTTCCTTTTAATTGGAACTCCAAGAAATAAAAGAGCAAAAGACTTAACTGGCTGGTAAGTTTTTGTCTTCTGCTCTTTCCTAGATATCACTATCTTAAGATCATTTGTGGGACTCTAGACTACAAGGAATTTATGTATTATTACAGATTATACAAGTGTTACTCCCCCAATTAGATGAGAGGAAAAAACTTCCTATCTTTAAGTGGCTTTAACAGTTGAAGTAGTTGATGTTCAGAGACTTCCAGACAAGATGGAGGCATAGGTAGATATGCCTTGCTTCCTTGCACAACCAAAAGAAGGATAACAACCAATTCAAAAACAAAAAAACAACCAGAAGTGCCAGAAATTCAAACTGTATGGAAGTCTGACAACCAAGGAGTTAAAGAAACATTCATCCAGACTGGTAGGAGGGGCAGACACAGGAAGCTGGGGCAGAGAAGATGCATAATAAGGTGGTGGCTGGCGGACTGGGACATCTCACATTCACATGCGGGTAAGCTGAGAGGAGTAACTGGGGAGTGAGAAAGACTCTGCAACCCAGGGTTCCAGTGCAGGGAAACTAAAGCCTCAAAACCACTGGCTATAAAAATCAGTGGGGGTTACGGTGCCAGGAGAAACTCCCTGTCTCACATGAGAGTCCACTGGAGAGGCCCACAGGATCTTAGAACGTACACAAGCCTGCCTACCCACCCACCCAGGAATCAGCACCTGAAAGGGCATAATCCACTTGTGGGAAGCAAGGGAAGTGACTGAAAGCAGGGCAAGAGCCCAGAAAATTGCATTGTTCCCTCTCTGACCCCTGCCCAACTTGCAGCACCACAATGCAGCAATGTGGTTCACCCTGTCATGGTGAATACCTAAGGCTCTGCCCCTTACAACATAACAGGTGTGCCAAGACAAAGAAATATGGCCCAAATGAAAAAAACAGATCAAAGCTCCAGAAAAAGAATTAAGCAGTGAGGAGATAGCTAACCTATCAGATGCAGAGTTCAAAAAACTGGTAATTGGGATGCTCACAGAAATGGTTGAGTATGGTTGCAAAAGAGAGGAAAAAGTGAAGGCCATGCAAAGTGAAACAAAGAAAAATATACAGGGAACCAAGAGTGAAGGGAAGGAAACTGGGGCTCAAATCAACAATTTGGAGCAGAAGGAAGAAATAAATTCAACCAGAACAGAATGAAGAAATAAGAATTCAAAAAAATGAGGAGAGGCTTAGAAATTTCTGGGGCAACTTTAAACATTCCAACATCCAAATCATAGGGGTGCCAGAAGGAGAAGAGGAAGAGCAAGAAATGGAAAGCTTATTTGAACAAATACTGAAGGAAAATTTCCCCAGTGGTGAAGGAACTAGGCATGCAAGTCCAGGAAGCTCAGAGTCCCAAAGAAGTTGGATCCAAGGAGAAACACACCAAGACACATAATAATTACACTACCCAGGATTAAACAGAAGGAGAGAATCTTAAAAGCAGTAAGAGAAAAGGAGACAGTTACCTACAAAGGAGTGCCCATAAGACTATCATATCAGCCAATTTCTCAAATGAAACTTTGCAGGCAAGAAGGGGCTGGAAAGAAGTATTCCAAGTCATGAAAGGCAAGGACTTGCATCCAAGATTACTCTATCCAGCAAAGCTTTTATTTAGAATAGAAGGGCAGATGAAGTGCTTCCCAGATAACGTCAAGTTCAAGGAGTTCCTAATCACCAAGCCCTTATTATATGAAATGTTAAAGGGACTTATCTAAGAAAAAGAAGATCAAAACTATAAACACTAAATGCCGACAAACTCACAACTATCAATAACTGAATCTAAAAACACAATAAATGCCGACAAACTCACAACTATCAATAACTGAATCTAAAAACACAAACAAAAAAACAGAAACAGAAACAATATTTTAGCAAAACAACTAGAACAGGAACAGAATCACAGAAATGGAGATCACATGGACCACAGCAGGGAGGGAGAAGGAGGGAAAAGGTACAGGGAATTAAGAAGCATAAATGGTAGGTACAAAATAGACAGGCGGAGGTTAAAAACAGTATGGGAAATGGAGAAGCCAGGGAACTTACATGTATGACCCTCGGACATGAACTAAGGTAGGGGAAATGCTGGTGGGAGGGGGTGTGCAGGGGAGAGGGGAATAAAGGGGAGAAACATGGGATAATTCTAATAGCATGATCAATAAAATATATGTATTTTTTAAAAAGTGCATTATGATAGGGGCCCCCAACCTCCCTCCTCCTGGCGGGCGATGCCACTCTAATTACCACTTAAGCTCCACCTCCTGTCTCCCCTCCATCCCACCCCAGTTTGTGGAAAAACTGTCTTCCATGAAACTGGTCCCTGGTGCCAAAAAATTTGGCAATGCAAATGAACTAAACTGTGTAGCCGTTTAGTTCATTTAACACTGTGTCTTTTTTTATGTTACAACAAACTGTACTACCATTTGCAATGTGATAGTACCAAAAGTGGCCAGAAACGCCACTGCAGGGTTATATAAGGTATACAACATATAACATCATTACAACTTTATATATATTACAACCGGGCATTTACCACCAATGACTAAAATCCACATGGCACAGTTGTGTGGACAAAATGTCATTTAGTTCAACTGGTATTCAGCACATTGATATTAAGTGGCTGTAACTGACAAAAGTGGTTGTTTGCCCACCTAAAAGCTAGTGTAGGTCTACGTTCTATCAAATGGCAGTGATTTTCAACCAGTGTACCACAAGAATATTTAAAACATGCAATACCTGACTATTTAGTTAGGGGCACTGACCTCTTTTTGCTTAGGCCATCAAAAAAATGGCAATGGCAACAGCCAATACAATAGTTTTCCAGTGTGAATAAATAAAAATCACACCTTTTTTGGGTCAGATCAGCAAAAAATAGAATATATTTTTTGGTGTGCCATAGAATTTTAGTAATTAGTTTAGGTGTGCCATGAGATGAAAAAGGTTGAAAATTGTTGCAATATGTCAAAGTATCTAACTTTGTGTTTAATGGGATGAGAGAAGCAGCTACAAAAACTGGGCTCATTTTCCTCAACTTCCCCTGTGTTAAATTTGGAATTTCACCTGCAAGAACAGGGCTAGGGAACAGAACAGGGAACAAAGCACACAAACTGCTGAAGTCTTCCTGCCCAGCTTCTGGAGTTATCATTCATTTGACTGACATCTCTCCTATATACAAGTTGCATTAGCTTGCACTTAAGCAAATTTATTGGTATTCCTAAATTGTACAAGGTCCCTGGATTACTTCTCTGTCTTTCTATACACACACACACACACACACACATTTTATAGTTCAAATGACACTACCACTTCATGCTTATGGTGAATGTACATCCTGCATTTTCTAGGTAAGACCATATATATATTCTAATTAATTTATACAACTGGGAAACACAGTGATTTAATTTCAAGGTTTCCATAACATCTACATACAGATACATTCTCAAAATAGGAGACTCAAGTTTTCTCGTTTCAAAATTTGGAACACAGGGTTAGCACACATTGTCAGAACGGCACCAGCATCTCACTGCCCCACCTGCCTCCTCCCTTAAGGACCTCCCCTGGTGCTTACCTGATTGTATTTTCATCTGCTCAGATCTCTTCCACATTCAAAGAGATCTTTTTCAAGGGACTCAACTTCAAGCATAGATCCCTCCACTCATCCTGCTCTCTTCTCACAGGGGTCTTCCTTTTGTTACCATCCAAACCTGTTCACCAAAATGATGACATAAGCTATAAGGCTGCTGATCATTATTAAAGTGAATCCGATGTGGCCAAAAAGGTTAAATTTTAAACGTCTCAAATAGTATTTAAAACTGATACAGAAATATTCTATTTAATTGAAATATAATGCCTGAATTATTTTGTATGTGCATTTTAGATTAAAATTATAAAATTATTTCAGAAATGTATAGCCAATTTACTCAAAACAGTATCTTAATATCCAGACATACATTAAAAGTTATAGAAAAGCTTTAAAAACTATAAAACGCATATAGATAGATGTGAGGCTACTCTTAGCAATTGCAAATCCTCAAAAATAACATGATTAACAAAATTAATTTCTATGGTACTGTTCCTACCTTACATAATACAACTGTATAATTTTACATAATACACATTGAGCTGGTTGGAGACAGAGGACAGTCCATAGAATAACCATAGAGAATTACAGAATAGGCTCTGGCTGAGAAGCTCAGTTGGTTAGAGCATGGTCCTAATAACCAAGGTTGCAGACTCCATCCGTGGTCAGGGCACGTACAAGAATCGACCAGTGAATGCATAAATTAGTGGATCAACAAATCAATCTTTCTCTCTCTAAAATCAACAAATATGTTTTAAGGAAGAATTATAGAACAGGCCTATATTCCTGAGGAAAGGAAACTAATTGCATTGAATAATTTAAGATTTTCACAAGATACAGAATGTACTATCGATTTTAAGTGCATTCCACTTATGCTTCTTTCCTTTCCATTACACTCTGAAAATAACTGAGTTAGGTAACTTTTCTGGAAAAGAAAGCATTCAGATTGTTGAAATGATGGCTTAGTAAGAGAAAAAGAGGGTCTGTGATTACATCTGTTACTTTATCATTTTTAATTCTGGGCTCTGCCCAGCCCAAGCTGGTGGTGGTGGAGAGACGTGGTGAAAAAAGTTCGCGGGCCGGTGAAGGGAAAATGGTGAAGTTATGACAGCACCGCAACAACGTACAAGGTCAGGACACCTTCCCATGCACTGTAAGCCCCTCAGAGAAGAGCATTCTGAATTAGAAAACAGCTTCGGTCAGGACTCTTGAATTTGGACCCACTGAAATATTCACTATTTTTAATCCAAGGGCCAAATCATCGTCCATTTAAACACCTCAAGCCTCACTGAAGCTCAGCTCTTTTTTTCAGGGTTTCCAGGTAGTTGAGAGGTAATTATCAGAGAGTGGGCAAAGATTTTGGAGGCTATGAATGAGACATGTCAAGGAAAGGGACTGGGGAGAGGCCAAATCTTAGAAGTCTTAGAAGAAAACTGTGTCGCAAGAAAAACTTAAGAAAGGAAAGTACCCTGCCCCAGATGGGTGAAATAGAATGCGAGGGGGCTAGTGAGCAGGGGAAGGAGGGAATCGATCCAGAGTGAGGCAGCATCAAGAAAAGACAACCGGCAGAGAAACTAGAACGTCTCGGTCCAAATCCGATCTATCACAGTCGGGCTTTAGGCAAATCCCTTCGGCTCCGTGGGCTTCCGTTCCGTTTCCTCATCTGTAAACCCCGCCAGTACCCGACTCCCAAACCCAGCGAGGCTCAATTAAGATAACGAACGTGGAGGTCCGAAGGCCAGCACCCAGCGCTCAGGGGGTGCCCAGTGAACGTTGGCTGACTCGGAATTTCAGAGTCTCAGCTTCCTCTTCCGGCAAGGGGGGGCCCGCCGCGGTCTCCGGCCCGCGCAGGGCAGGGCGCCGGTAAACCGCGGGGCGGGCCAACCAGAAGAATGCGGAGCGCCCCCACGGGGAAGCGGGGAGGGCCCAGGTGGGCTGGGGCACAAGCCTCGCGAGCGAAGAGTAAGGAGAGGGGGCGGATACAGCACCTTCTCCCCCGACCCGGCCCCGCCCGGACGGTCCCGACGCGCGCGTTACGGAGCGGGCCTACGCCGCTTCATGCCGCTCGGTCTCCTCTCCAGACCCGGCTGCAGCTTCCTCCGCGCCGACACCAGCGCCGGCGGTAACTCAGACGGAACGCGGTACTTAAAGGCAGCGGCGGGGACGGCTCGAGGGGCTCCCGCGGCTCCGGCACTTCCGGTTCCTCGCGACCCGCCCTTCGACCAGCGATGGTGTAGCGGGGCCAAGAAGGCCGCAGCTCCTTGCGAGGTGGGGTCGGTTCCGACAGTGCCTTCTTGTGGCCGGAGGAGCGAACGGGGCGTGGGAAGAAGACTGAGTTGGGGTGGGGGGCGGAGATGAAATCCCGAAGCCGACACAGGACAAGTAGTGGCGCGTCTTTACTAATCCATTTTCTTCACTCAAACATATATTGAGTGCCTACTCTGTGCCTGGCAGAATTGTAGGTGCTCAGATTACAGCAAGGAGCAAACCAGGTAAAAACCCTGCCCCTTCAAGGAGATTACATAAAGAGGGAGGTTCCAGGGCCTTGGGGATCTTCCAAGCGTCCCATTGTTGCGATGAAGAGAAACTTGAACTTGGAGTCAGAGAGCTTGGCCCTGGTACTAATTAGTGGCCTCCAGCAGATCTCACAATGTCTTTAGGCTTTTTATCTGTAAAAGAGATACAATAACATGTCACTTAGTTGCAATTAAGGGAAACCATGTGTGTCACACTAACACATAAAAATGGGGAAACGGGCTCAGGGCAGACAAATGAGTGACACATGCTATAATCAGAACCAGAGGCAGGTCCCTGGGCCTACAATTTCTTTCTTAGTGTACGGCATCATTGGTTGAGGGAAGGAGGAAAAGGGAGCCTGGGAAGATGGCCGAGGAAGTGGTAAGCTAGAACGAAACAGTGGCGAAGCTGGGCCTCCGCTATTTTTTTTTATTACAAGGAACCGTGTGTCAGAGGTGTGTGTCATTAGGGTTTATTATAATAGCACTAATAAAAGATACACTGGAGTGCCATTTCCATTCCTCAGTATGTAATAATTCACTCTGAGGTTAAATGAGTCTTCCCTGAGATTTTTTTTTTAGTTGAGCTCCCCTAAAAGAAAGGTACAATCATTTGCACAGGAATTCCTCCGAATTTGCTGCACATGACCCAAAAGTAGGTTTTAAGGCTTTGAATGCACATACTGACAAAATACAGTGAAATATCCTGCACTTCATTTCATTCATCCAACAAGTATTTGTTGAATGTCTGCCACATGCCTGACCCTGTTCTACGCAATGAGACTACAATAGTGACCAAAGTAGGCAAAACAACTGTCTTTGTGCAGTTTATATTCTAATAAGAGGGAAAAGACCTCCTAAAAAACAAACAAAAAATATATGATTTTATGATCTTTAAAAATCAAGCCCTGAGGAGGTAAAGGACTTGCTTAAATCACACGGCTAATTTTTGATTGAACTAGATTTGAGTTCAGATTTCATGGTTTTCAGTCTTACTACCTTTCTGCATGGCAGGCTTAAAAAGCCTCAAACCCTGAAAACGCTACGGGGGAACATCTCCGCCAGGCACCTGGCAACCTTGCATGTGTCCATACGGGCCTCACAGGCAAAGGCTTCAACCAAAGCATATCTGAGTCTTAGCAGAATGCCTTATGATCTTTGCAGAACCAGAGAGGATGGGAGGCTTGTGAGGACCTGGATCAATCAGCAGCACAGACTAATATCTTCCTCCTGGATTTAGAGCATGACTGAGTCAAAGGAAGAGAAAACTCTGGGAACCTTGGTTTCCCAGAAGGGCACACCGAAAACCTTATTGGACAGCACTACCTGCGCCACGTCCACCCAGCAGCAAGCATCATTCTTTCAATTTGAATTGAGTGTAGACACAACTTTTTGACGTCATTAAAGAAGTATCCACTAATAATCCTACTATCCTACCATAACTTTTATTTTGTATAGATATTTTACCTATGTAGGAGGAGCAACATTTTCAAGCCACATACAAATGTACACATACATTTAATATCCTTACTTTTTCTATCATTCAACCCAACCTGTATTTATATGACCATTTCACTACAGAGTGAAAAGTATAATCTTGATTAATTCCAGCCAAACCCAGTCACACAATTCAGGATCTTCCCTGGTGGAGGGGATGATGACCAGTCTCTGGTCTATACCAGGATCAGAGCACATACAAGAATCAACCAATGAATGCATAAATAAGTAGAAAAACAAATTGATGTTCTCTCTCTAAAACCAATAAAATGAAATGATTTTTTAAAAAGAAGGCCATATGAACACTTAGGGACCGACACACGCATTCACAGAGAAGGCCTTGTGACAACAGAGGTGGAGATTGGAATGACGCTGGTACAGTCAAAGGACACCAAGGATTGCCAGCAGCCGCCAGAACCTAGGAAGAGGCAGGAAGGATTCTTCTCTAGACCCTTCAGAGCATGGCCCTGCTGATGCCTTGTCTTTGGACTTCTAGCCTCCAGAACTGAGAGAATACATTTCTACCAATTTAAGCCACTTGGTTTGTAGTACTTCGTTTTGGCAGTCCCAGAAAACAAATATGCCAGCTAATCCTCAGGTGCAAACTTGCCCCCCATTACGCACCCCCCATTAAGTATATGTTATCCATTAGTTTCCAGTTGTCAGTTCACAGTCTCTGTTCCTTTTCACCTCAACTGCTTGCCCATCTCAAATGCTCTCCCAAACCTACACCCACACCCAGGAGCCTGAGACCCTCCCTTGCCAGCCCCTCAACCTCCATTTCCACTGCCTACTGGTATACTAGGGTGGTCTTCTCTAGGGCCTTGCACTAAACTTGTCATCAGGAGTGGGGATCTATCAACACGATGCCCCTCCACCTTGGGGAAACCCTTAAGGGGAGGTGAGGGCAAGACTCGAGCTTTCTCAAGGGTACTCCCTTACTTCTCTCTTGACTTTCTCCTCCCTCCTCTACTTGGAAAATTTTTATTTAGTCTACATGTTATTCCAAATATTTCCTGTCTTGCATGTGTAGCTGGGCTTAAAAAGAGAAGAACTTGATTGTTCTCTGGTCCTACCATTACAAATCCCAGAACACAATGGTTGCTCCGTGTTAGCTCGCTAAATTAGGAAGGCTCAAGGGTTATAAAGGAGGAAAACAAAAACAGAAGTTACTTCCTAGTATTCACCACTATATAAAGTTGTCATCGGAATTATAAAATTTCTAAATCATAAACATTTTTAATATTGCTAGTTTCTAATTCATCATGTTTCATAGCCATATAGTTTTTCCATTGAGTAGTTATGCTACAATTCAATTGGTCATTCTCATTTAATTTCCATTGTTGCACCATGTAACAGCATAAATGTTTTCACATATACATCTTTCTTCCTTGAAATTATTTTATTAGAATAAAATCTCAAGAGGGAAGTTACTAGGCCAATTAGCATAAACATCTCCACTTTTCTTGCTAGGTATTGCAAAACTGCCTTCCAGAGTGGTTCTGTGGATTCATTTCTCCCATACCTACATTCAGCATGTGTGGTGATTTCACTAAACGTTTTTTAGCGCTGGGCATGATCATTGATCTATTTTAAGCATCAACTTTATGGAACACATTGTGGTGGGTGCTACAGGACCCCAGAAGGAGGCAATCTGTGCTCTCGGGAGATTTATAATTTAGCTGAGGAAACAGATCATAAGCATATAATGCACACACTAATAGCAGTTGACTACAGAAGACAGTGAGTTAGAGTTTGTTTTTCCACTTCCCCCAATTTTTTGGTCCTTTTGGGAGGCATAGTACAAACAAAGCTGTAACAATAAAAAAGGGCATTTTACCTTTATTTTTTCATATTTAAGTCTTTAAATAGGTAATACTATCACATGGTTCAAAATTTTTGAAGTATAACCCTGGCAGATGAGGCTTAGGGGGTTGAACACTTCAAACCAAAGGGCTGCAGGTTTGATTCCCAGTCAGGGCACATGCCTGGTTTGCAGGCCAGGTCCCCAGTAGGGGATGCATGAGATGCAACATTGATGTTTCTCTCCCTCTCTTCTTCCCTTTTCCTCTCTCTTTAAATAAATAAATAAATAAGTAAGTAAAATCTTAACAAAATTTTTTTTTGAAGTATAAAAGTTTATATAGTAAAAAACGTTCTCCCATCCTGGTCCTCCAATCACCCAGTTTCCTTGTCCACAAGGAACTTATGTTACTGGTTCCTTGCATATATGCTTTCTTGTAATATTTTATGATATATAAACATGCATGAGTGTGTATACCTATATATATCTGTAGGAGACCATTCTGCGTGGTGTGGGTCCAGCTCCCATTTGGAGATGCACAGGACCCACGCCCACGAATAGGTTCTCCCATGGGGAATCAGGCCTGCAATGTGCCTAGGCCACTTTGAGTCTTGCTCTTGCTAAAAAACTCCCTCACCTTGAAATGAGGACATTTACTACAAAGTAACTTTCTAAAACCCATGCTAAACCTTCCAAGGATAAGTGTAATGGGTTCAACCCCTTTTGCCTTTTCATTTGCAAATATCCCTCTTCTGTGATGGGATTAACAGCATTGGCTCCTTTGTTTTCTGTAAAAGGTAACCACCTAAGGCAAACCTGTGCATAGTAAATGAGGACCATCATGTAATGTGGGAGAAGCCCAATAAAGCCTGGCACGGCAAGGGCCAAGGCTTTTGCTCCCCTTGAGAGAAAAGCCATGCTGTCCCTTTTCCTCCACCGGACTTGGTAGTCCATGTGAATGTCTCATTTCATCCATAATGACTTGGACACTGTGGGCCGGTGCCTGCATCATATATCTATATAAAGATATATGTATTATTCCTCAAACTGATCCAGTATTTTTATACAAATGGTAGTATACTTACCCACTGTCTGCACCTAGCAACCACATGGGCAGCACAGAGAGCCAGGAAGTATCAGGTAGGTCAAACTGAATGAGGTTGAAGGGGTCTTTATTCTCACCAACAGTTGAGCCTGGGGTGGTGGGGGAGGGGTGGGGAAGGTTGGCATCTCTGCACCTGCTTCTGAACTGTGGCTTGACAGGCTGTGGATGATGGCTGCAATCCCACCCTCCTGGCATAGTTAGGGGATGACAGGGCTCTGAGCTGGATGCCCACCATTTTGCAGTAGATGCCTGAGCTTATCCAGTCAGTCTCCTTTTCCACTCTTAGCTTTGTGCTGTCTAGATAGAGAAACCTCATTTAGGTTAAGGGTATCTGACTGGGTGACTCTGGGTGAGGCACAAAGAGCCAAATTCTACAGCTCATTTTCTATAACATCTGCCAGGGATAAAAACATTCTGTAAAAAGATGAACAGCATGTACTTGATCATTTGCCAAAGGTAGAAAAGTAACCTGAAGCACTGAGCTTATGCGTCTGAGACAGGAGACAGTCAGGAAGGAGGAAACTGTGGAGATGCCCCAGAGCTAAGATAGAGGCTATGGATACAGGACAGAGACCCTGTTCTAAGACCCGCTGTTACCCCTCTCTGGAAAAGTGCTGAATCATGGTGAATCATGAATGCACCTGCATGAAAGATGCTACATGACCCCTGCTTCATTATAATAGCATTATAATACACTAACATTGTGTGAACCCGTTCCCTGATGGCCAATCAGGGACAATCATGGGAGACCACATGTGCAGTAGCTTTAAAGTAATATAACTACTTGTACATGCACAATAAAAGCCCACCAAAACTAGCCAAGAAATATCTACCCTATAAGAAAGAACAGAATCCCTCCAGGCCCTGAGGTGAATCTCTGTTCAGAGTTGGCCTGCTCCCATGTTCTGTGGAGTGTACTGTTGCTGAATAAATCTGCTTTCCCTCTTTATGCTATAAACTCTCTCTGTGTTTGCTTCAAATCTTTGTCCACAATCACCAAGAGCCTAGTTACCTGGGCCCGCCTGTGACAAAGGTCTACTGACATTAGAGAACTTTTGGGATGCTGGGAATGTTCCAAATCTTGATCTGGATGGTAACTAATTACACAGGTATAAAAGTATATAAAAATTCAGCTTAAGAATTGAACATTGAACATTGTTCAATGGAACATTGAAAATTTGCCCATTTCCTATATGTAAGTTCAAATTTTAAAAAGTACCCTATATTTCATCTGCATTGTAGTAAAGGTAATGCAATAAAAATACTTTTATCATTTTAAAAATGTTTTATTTTTACCAACCCTGGCTAGGTAGCTTGGTTGGTTAGAGTGTCATCCTGATATGCCAAGGTTTCAAGTTTGATGCCTAGTCGGGACACATACAAGAAGCAGCCGATGAAGGCATAAATAAGTAGAACAATAAATTGACATTTTCTCTTCCCCCTTCTCTCTCTTCCTCTCTCTATAAAAATACACATTTAACAATATATTTTATTTTTAAAATTCAAGGCTATCTAGTTTACTGCTTTCATTATCTCATACCTGGCAGATTCTATCACCTTCAACTGGTATGAGTACTACCAATTCCTCCTCACTGACAGGTCCTTCTGCTGAGCACATATTTGATTTTGCTAATCTGTTTAACAAACGTCCTTGGCTCCCACATGTCTGTGGGATACAGAACAAACACCTCACTGAAGCAAATACTTTCCTAATCCACTCCCTAACTG
This sequence comes from Phyllostomus discolor, assembly GCF_004126475.2. NCBI lineage: Eukaryota > Metazoa > Chordata > Mammalia > Chiroptera > Phyllostomidae > Phyllostomus > Phyllostomus discolor. The sequence goes on from NC_040903.2 coordinate 174,764,788, forward strand.
TGTTTCCAGATCTAGGGCAACCTCTCTTCTCTATGCCCTTAACCCCAGCAGTCAGAACCTTCCTCTTCTTTTGCTCTGTGCTTCCACTGCCTTACCTGGCTTCCTCTTAACAAGTTCCTCCTCACACATCATTGTCCCGCTCTCAGGGATTTGCTCTCAAAAGGCCGCCATGGTTTCTACAACTCTCAGTTCCTACCTTCCTACTTTTATGGGAACTCAGCACGTTCCCCATATTGAAACCCTCTGTATGTTATACAATCCACGCCCTGAGCTAAATGTTTCTTGAAAGCTAGCTTCATTTCTCTTTCATCTTTGTGTCCCTGTACTCAGCATTTTGGTAATAAGTAAGTGAGCACTAACAGAACTGAAGGATAAATTCCATTTTTTTTTTGGTCCCAGACTTCTAGTTTTCATAGTAATTTTACTTTTTCACTGTGGCAGGCTTGAAGATGAAAGTGGATACATATGAGATAGTTTAAATTAGACTTAAATTAGTGTTTTCTCTAGTTTGTGTTTCTTATTTTAGGAAGGCAGATCTCCTGCTCTATCCAATAGGATAGCACCAATATGTGGATATTTCAACTAATTAGAAGTATATAAAATTAAAAATTCAGTTTCTCATTCTCACTAGCCACATTTCAAGTACGCAAGAGCTTCATGTGGCTACTGGCTACTGTACTGGGCAGCTTAGAATGGAATATTTCCATCAGTGCTCTAAGTCTCTGACCTTTACTCTTAACTGTCCCCTCTGAGCTCACTCTTCCACCTCTTCCTACGCCACTTCCCTTATAACCATCATCATCCTTATTGTCTGTAATCACCTGAGTCTTTGTTTTTTTTTTTAAACTTCATAAATGCAACAAGTACTTGTTGAGAACCTACTATGAAGTGTGCCAGATATGATATTAGGATGCTCGGGTAAATTTGAATTTTTTTATTGTTGACACTATTATGGTCGTCTCCCACCTGTGTCTTTGAATAGACTGAGGGCTCCAGTTGTGAGGAACTGTTTCTTACGGTTTTATCGATAGCTCTTGGGCTTTGCAGCCCAGGCAGTAAGTAGGCGGTCAGTAAATGTTTAATTACTAAGTGACAGATGGGAGAGATCTTCCAGATACACCAGTTTCAAGTTCTTTTCCCATACCGACCGGTTCCTCTGAAGTCTCCGCGTTTCTGGTTTTTAAGCTTGCTTATAGGTATCGCCCCAAAGAGCTGAGCGAAGCGCTGTGCACCTGCTGGGATTGCGACTTTCCAGGCTACCGCAGCCAGCTGGGTGGTCCTACGCTCTTGGGCCCCGCCCCTTGCCGCCTACGCCTCGCCCCGCCCCGCCCCGCCCTCACGCGGCTCTCGCTAAGTCCCTGATCCCGCGCCGCCACCGCCGGCTTGTCACTGCGCAAGTGCGGCGGGAGAGCGTGGGGCGTCTTGAGGCTGCGGGCTGCGGACCCTTAGGAACGCGGGGGTTTGCGGCCTGTGTCCCCGCAGTCTCCAGCCGCGCACTTCCAGAGGCAGCAAGGCGTAGCGAGTAGATTCTCCCTGCGCCCTGGGCTGTGTGGCCATGGAGAATCAGGTGCTGACGCCGCACGTCTACTGGGCTCAGCGACACCGAGAGCTGTATCTGCGCGTGGAGCTGAGTGACGTGCAGGTAAAGGCCGGGTCCCGGCGGCGGGACCAGCGCAGGGTCGGGGGCTCCCAGGACTCACCGGGACCAACCCGGATCCCCTGGTCCTTTGTCCGGGTGCCTGCAGGAGAGCCTGCTGTGCGCCGACGGGGTCTGGGACGGGGTGTACTCACGGCGCCCAGAGTCGAGTAGGAGCTAGCCCTTGTCGAGGAGAACCCGCAGGCCCGAGCCACGACCCCTGAGGACAACAAGTACCTTCGGGTGCTGCGTGAGTCTCGCGGGGGCTTCGGAGTCTGCCCTGGGCCTCTTCTTTGTTCGGAGTCTTCGGCCTGATGGAGCCGGAGCCCGGTCCTGGAGGCCTGGCGGTCAGAGTTGGGGTTTGCCGAGGCCGTAGCAGGCGCAGGATGAACTCATGGGGTGCAGTGTGACAGTGGCTTGCTGGACCGTGGTTAGAGGTCTAGCACTGGTCTGACAGGTCTAAACGGTCCCTTCCGACCTCAGGAGGCCTGCCACTGCCTCAGAGGGGCCACACCCACCCACTCCCCCCTCAACCGTTCAGTAATGCAAATCATTCTTGTTCATTTTCAAATTCACAGGACCTCGAAGAAATGGGCTTTACCCCTTATTCCGAAGCTTGTGAGCTCAGGTTTGCTGAGTTGCATAGAGAACTTAAAAATTATCTTAATTACATTGAGCATTTATGTTTGATCTCATTGGCTCCCTCTGTGAGCAAGCTGAGGCCTCCGCAGTGGTGGAGAGCTCTGGACTGGAGTACTCCCCTATTTCTGTCCAAACCGTCCAGGATTCCAGTCTTTGAGGAACTGGAGTTTTCGATCTGGAATGTTCTTTCTACAGTCATCCTTAGTCCCTACTCTCCTTGACATCCACGGTACTTTGCAACCTCCTTCATTCTACTTACACTCTCTGAATTTATGTCTGGACCTGTCAGGCATATTGTCTTGCACAGCGTAGGTGCACTTTGAGTGTGGACTTGAATTTGTTGAATTTAATCTTTACATGTGGAATATAAACCTGTTTTCCCATTGAAAGATAAAAGACACTACTGGCCAGAATGCCTTTAAGCAGGCTGTCTCATTGCACAGTGTGTCATTTAATATATTAAACCAGGCTGAATTATACTTTTGCCTATGAGATCGAATTAGTGTTTTGTGTTGCCTGTCTCTTCTCTGCCTCAGGGTGTGTTAATAAAAAACAGAGAATACAAAAATTTTGTAGGCAGGGGCCAAAGCCTCCATCTAGAGAGGGCGTTTTTTTAGCAATTGATAAGGAAAGTCTGGTGTGTTAGGACAATCTCTCTCTCTTTAAGTGTTTAGCACTATGTGGACTAGCGATTTTCAACCTGTGTGCCGCAAGGATTTTAAACATGTAATATCTGACTATTTAATTGGGCACTGACCTCTTTTCCCTTAGATTATAAAGAAAATGACAATAGACAACATAGCAAACAATATCTGTCCAGTGTGAACGAATCAAAATTATACCTATTTTTTGGTCAGATCAGCAAAAAATAGAATATATATTTTGGTGTGTCACAGGATTTTGGTAATTAGTTTATGTGTGCCACGAGATGAAAAAGGTTGAAAATCACTGATGTATACCAATTAAACAAACTTAGACTCTGCCCTCTCTACATGTCTGTCACGGGATAAGGATGCAATATTCTGGGTACTTTTGAAGCTACAAACAGAAAAGTTGTTTTTAGGGGGGAAAGAAGTGGTGGTGGTGGGAAGAAGTGGAAGTTAGTTGGACAAATGAAAGAATGCATTATACTGACATTTTTTCCTAAGAGATTTAACCTTTACTTAGGAAACATGACCACATGTCAATCCTATTTGGTATATTTAAAAATATAAATTTATATGTTTAAAATATAGTTAAAGTAAAGAAATGTAAAGGTGAAGGAAAATGGAGTTTTCTTGTGGAGAGGGAAATCCATTTTTTAACTTTTGGGAAAAAAATTAATCTTTTTTTCTGCAATTGAGTTTCCCCCCCCCCCCCCATATTATTTCCTATGTGTAACTCTGAGGCATCCATTTCAGCTACCATTATTTTAAAAGCAACAAATTCATACCATTCTTAAAAGAAATTTACCACATGTGAGATACTGCAGTTACAAAGATGAGTTAGACAGATTCAGATTTCTAAAGGCTTACTATCTAGAAGGAAGTATAGTATATACCAACAAAACATTTTGTGCATGAGTATGTTTATTGATAAAATTAGACTTGAATATTGACCCAGGTTCCTGGTGTTAAAAGGAATTTGTTCCTTTTGTTTTGTTTAGTTAGAGATGACTTCCAGAAATAAAGTGAATTCTTGTCAAACTGAGATTGGGAGAAATTTCCAGAGAGAGAAAGGCATAGATTTAGGTAATCTGACTTGTACCATGTGAATGCCCTGCAGCCAAGGACTGCCAGGAGCACACCATTTAAACAAATTGGGTTTATTACCTTTTCAGCAAGGAAAGGCATGGAGAACTATAGGGTGTTTAAAAAGGGTATTTGAAAGAACTGTTGTAGGATGTGGACTTCGGTGATTCAGGGATGGTCTAAGGGAGCAGGATTTGCTTTATATGCTGTTATGAAATGGAGGCAATTCTATGGTTGGTCATCTGAATAAATCTTATCTACAGGGAAGAGATTAGCACAAGAATAAAACTTTTCATGATTGGTAGGGAAGTAGAGTGGAAGGAATGGTGTCTGGTACCTTATGGGTGATATAGTGGCCATATTTCTGTCTGTGCTTACACAAAATTATGAAACGGCCTGTGTCTCATTTTCTCAAGGTTTCAGAATAACCTTGTCTCAGGCTGGTATTCTCTGAGATTGTTTATGTCCAGTAGGAGAACAATATGCTTTAGCAGTGAGTGCCAAGCCACCTTTTGAATGTCAGGGCTGCTTTTTATTTTATTATTAAAAACTTTTTTTTAAATTTTACTGGTCTGTGTAGGACCTGTGAAACTGGTGGTAACTGCCTCAGGATGAAGCAATTCATGTATTCGGTCAGTGGAAACATTTGTGGAATACCTTCTCTTGTCTCTCATTCTGCTAGGTGCCGGGTTGTTGGACAGCTTTCCGTTGCCCCCTGCTCTGTAGCTTATGTGTGAGTTTTAGCATTGAATTCCAGTTTGGGGGCATCAGCTTTGCTTCCCTCCCTTTCTGAGACAGATAACTTTGTTTAAAAATGCAACTTACAGAAACTCACATCTCTGTTTATTCTGTCTTTGGAGGGTTAGTGGCTGATGAGAAACCATGCTGATGTGAGGAGAAATGAATGGTGCACAATAAAGATATCAACAGCTGCCTTGTCTGTGTTTGAGGTGAGCGGCAGCGAAGAGGCTAGCTGGGATCCGGGGGCTAGGACAAGGTTAATTTCAGAGTGGAGTTTATTTTCCAGATAAGCATAATGGGCAGATTTGTGTCAGCAAACATAGTTGGTAAAGCATTTGTTCCCTTATCAGGGCTTTTGTTTGTTTGTTCTGGTGGTGTGTGGACAAAGTGCATAGCCCTGAGACAGCTCTTGTCCTTATCCAGCAGAGCCTGGTGCAAAGAGTGGTAACTGAAGACGTTAGGCGGGGTCCTTGCTCGTCTTCTTACTATCTGGTGGCCATGGATAATTCACTTAACCTTTATGGACCTTGGCCTCTTCATCCAAATAAGTGGGAATAATAACACCTAATTAACAGGATTGTTTTGAGGTTTGAATTGGATATTGGATTTGGAAGTGCTTTGCGAATTCTGGTGTACTCTTCAAGTGTAAGGGATTATTCTTGTGATGTTAAACCTTAAATGAGAGAAATACAAAGAGCAATAGAACAGAATAAATCTTCTATTAGAAGATTTATCCATAGATGTAAACTTACCGTATGACAGTGTGGCTTTTCAAATGAATATGGGAAAGGATGAGCCATTCAGGAAATTGTATTGGGGCAATTGGTAATCCAAATGGCAAAAAGATAAAATAAGATTGCCTACATACAAAGCAGTCAATTCCAGTTAGGTTAATAACCTAAACGCATAAAGCAAGTGAAACTAATGAAAGAAAACACAGGAGACTGGATGGTATTGGAACAGGGAAGAATGCGTTAATCAAGACACAGAAAACAAAAACCTTGAAAAAGATTGACAAATTTAAGACACGCTTGAAGCAGATATTGTGGCACTAATTATAACTAGTACTTGATGAGTACTAATTACTCATCTAATGAGTAACTAGTACTTGAATATGTAGAGACCTACCTACGGATCAATAAGAAAAAGACGTATTAGCCAATAGAAAAAAGGGTAAATAACAAAAGCAGTTTAGAGTAAAAGGAAACAGGAATGGCTAATAAACTTGGCCTCACTTATAATGAGGGACGTTTAAATGCAAATGATAGGACATTACTTCTCACATTAGATTGTGAAAAATGAAAAGTCTAACATTACCAGCTATTGGCAAGGATGTTCAACAACGGGACGTTTCTGTGCAGTTGGCGGTGGGAGTGCTAACTGGTGCAGCTGGTTTGGAGAGCAGTTCGGCACCATGTAGTCAAGCTCAGCATGTGCATATCCTTATGACTTCGTTTTGCTCTTTAGAGAAGCTCTTCCATTCATGTACAAGGAGACAGAGTGTTCATTGCAACAAAAAGAATTTTTTTTCAGAGAGGGGAAGGAAGGGAGAAAGAGGAAGAGAAACATCCAAGTGGGAGAGCAACATTGAGTGGTTGCCTCTCGGCACGCCCCCAACGGGGGACCTGGCTGGATACAGAACCGGTGGTGACCTTTACGTTTGTAGGCTGGTGCTCAACCTACTGAGCCCCACCAGCCAGGGTTGCAGCAAAAAGTTTCAAAGCCATCTTGATTCTTATCAACAGGAGAATGGATAGGTTGTGGTGTATTAACAATGGCACACTGTTGCAACAGCTAAAATAAATGAAACAGAACAGCTCATATCTAGAACGATAAAGCTCAGAAATATAAACTAGAAAGCAAATTGAAGAATTCTATTATAGATACTATGAAACCATGTGTGTCGCATGTAACATAAAACTTTGTGTAATAAAGAATGCCCAACACGTTGTAAGTGAATGAAGAGCTATGGCTGGGGTGATAAGCTCCAGTTTTGGAATGGTGGGTACCCGTGGGATGGGTGTGTCTGAGAGAAAGCGAGGGCAGTGGGATTGGGGAATTGTGAAATTGTGCCCGTATCTGTTTCATTTCTTTGGGGGAAAAACCTGATGCAGGTAAAGCAAAATGCTGATAGATGATAGGTGCAGTGGTGCTTGCTCAGCTTTTCTGTGTGACCAATTGCCTGAAATATTTTATAACAAAAATTAAATAAGCCTAAGCTGTTCAGAACCACAGTGCAAGAACACTCATAAAGCAGTTAAGTCATCAAATGATTGGATCTCTGTTGAGTCCCCACGATGGTACAGGCACAGTGCCAGGTACCAGGGAGTTCAGCGAGTCTCACACTCACTTTGTAAGTCTTTTCTGCATAAATGTTAATCACACATGCCAGCAAAGATAAATACTAACGATTTGAACTAGAAAGGAAACCACTGTCTAAAGAGTTAGGTAGCAGATAGTTCATGGGATTCTTGTTCTGTCTGAAATTGTGAAAATGGAGTGAATTGACTTAATTTCATTTTATTAAATAGTAATTGAGGCATTAGGGATTCAGAGATTAGTAAGACACAGTCCCTACCATCAGAGAACTCAATTCTAGAGGAGCAGATAAAGCAATGAACAGTAATTACAGCACAGTGTGATAAGTATTATAGTAAAAGTGAAGACAAGGTAGTAAGAATGCTATTAATTTTGATGTTGGAAGTGAGTAGGTGGGAAGAGCAATTAACATTTTGTTAGTGTAGGTAGCTAGATATTAACAAAGGAAGGAAGCAAAGGGAATCAGACATTATTATGTACAATAAACTAGGGAGCTGCAGCTTCACAACTCCCCAGGGTACTACAGCATTTCCCCCCACCTTCCTGCCAAGTGGATTAACAACGGAAAGACTGGCTTTCCAATCTCCCCAGGGTACAACTGGTCCACTGGCCCACATGGTGAGTTGGGGGGAGGAATAAAACAGTAAAGGGGAAATTCCTCTGCTGGGCACATGCCTGGTAGAAGCCACAATGGTGCAGGGGGAGGTCCTTCTACTTTGAGGCTTGCGCAGTAGGAGCCAAAGTGGTGACCATAGAGGCCTGTCTGTGCAGCCTATGAAAAGGATTGGTAAGGGACCCACAACACCCCTCTACCCCAAGGTCTAGGATATGGTTTCGTTAGGGGGAGGACCCAACAGCAGCCCTCAAAGGATTGGGAAGTTGATTGGTTAGTTTAAAAGAGTGCCTGGTCCTTCCCAAGCCCAAGATAATATAATCAGCTTAATAAAGGCAAGATCTCTCCCTCCCTCTCTCTCTGTCTCCCCCTCCCCTCCCTTCCCATATGTATTGGTTCGTAGGCTCATGCATTGTCTCTCCATAGCAGCCATGTGGGCCTAGCAACCTCCTGCGGCCCGGCAGCTGGGCAGACTCCAAGTGCAGGCTTCAAGCGCTGGCCAGAGTGCAGCCGGGAACAGAGACTTGCATCAGCCAGACAGGAACAAAGGCTGCACTGGACTAAGCTTTGGCATGGAACAAAATTTCTGGACACTGGCCCTGTTTCTGGGCCTGATGAAGACAAGGCAGGACTTTTTCCATGGTGGGATAGACAGAGATGAGACACTGGGAACCTGGGGGCAGCTTTCCATTTCTGTTCCAATACACCTCACCACTGCACCTCATTCTCTTGTGTGTGAGTCTCCCAAATGCTTTTCTTGCGACTGCAAAAGGACCCCATGCCCACTGGCAACAATTTGATCTGGACTTTGAAAGGTGAATAGAGATGGGAGCTTAGAAGAGCATTCTAGTCAGAGGGGAAAAAAGCAACCATGACGTGAGTGCTTACTAGATGCCAGACTGTATGTGTTATTATAGTTGTCACAACGATCTTGTGAAATAAGGGGGTTTATTGTTTCTCTAAAAAATGATGACAGTTGCCATGGATTTGAAAGGGAACGAAGGGAATAAGTATGATACGACTAGGATTTGTACCAAGTCCATTTGACTTCAGACACCTTTTACTCTTTCCTTATTCACTTCTCTTTTCATAAGCAAAAGCACAATTAAACTTCTAGTAAAACATGGGCTAAGTTGAGCAAATCAGCTTTTCTGCTAAAAATAACTAGAAGTGTTCAATATAAATCTAAAAATCATCATGGAGTCAACAAATTAGAAAATAAAGTGGGAACTCACAGAGGTAGGCTGAATTCTGAAATTGTTTTTGCCATGAGAACATTTACTCAACTGCATGAACTTGAACTTTGGTTTCGACAGCCTGACAGAGTGCAGGGGGCAGAAGTAAGATCCAGTCCCACCAGAGATGCACTGTGTAATAGGAAACCCTTCTTTCCCCACTAACTGTACTTCAGAGGGCCACGCACCTGTAGAAGAAGGGGGAATTAGAGGTAAAACCACACCACCTTCCTACCCCCATATACACCGGCACTGAACAAAGTAGCGGAAAAGGTCCTCCAGGACTTAAAACTGTTAGTTGGCTCTCAAAAGATTCTGCAGCCCAGATTTACACAACTTTGGAGACCCAAAAACCCTCAAGCCATGAATTTAGTTGAAAGTAGTCTAAACTGATAGGGCGTCTAGGTGCCTGGCAGACGAAAATGCAGATCCTTGTGCTGTAGCCACGTTGATTGATCAGATAAGAGTCCTAAGCAAACATGTGTTTTTAGAGCTGACAAGGTATGGGAAGTTTATAATGATTGAAGTTTCAATTCACCAGGATGGCATAACAATATTAAACTTATATATAACTAGTAACATGGCCTCTATAATATGGAAATTAACAGAAGTACAAGGAGAAATAGACAAGTTTAAAATAGTGTGATTTTTCAGTAATTGATAGAATAAGACAAAATTCCATAAAAACAGATTACATGAACAAATAATTATCAGTAAACCCAATAAGTATATATAGAACATCCCATCTAATAATTCCAAAATATGCATTCTTTTTAAGTTTACTCAGAACATCACAGAATTTTACTATATACTGCTTCCTCAAGCAAGTATCCAGATATGAAAGGATTCAAATCATACAGAGCATTAATGTTCTTTGACCACTGTGTACTTGAGGTAGAAATTAATAACATAACTAGAAAATCCTGTGTTTGGCAGTTAAGAAACACTTCTCAGTACCCATGTTTCAGGGAAAAAATCAATGGTGGAAATCAGAAAATATTTTAGAGTGAGTGATGAAGCAACTACTACATTCAGAGCTTGAGGGATGCAGCCAAAGTAGGAGTTGGCAGGAAATTTATATTTTTAAATGGTTATATTTACATTATTAATTAAAAGAAAAGAATGAAGCCTGAAGGTTAATGGTCTCTGAGTCAGTTTCAAGAAGTTAGAAAAAAAGGCAAATTCTCTCAAAGTTGGAGGAAATAAAAAGCAGAAAGTTCTTGAAAAAACAATGAAAACCTCTTGATAAGATTAAGACAAACCATATCAGTAATGAAAAAGACTTAACCATAGAAGCTAGAAACACTACAAAGCAAAGAGAATACAGAATTTATGTCAGATAAAATGGATAAATTCCTAGAAAGTAAAGATGGTTTCTACCAAAGAGATGGAAAACCTAAATAGCACAATGACAAATTAATCAGTAGTAAAAAACATCTTCCCACAAAAGGAAATTCCCAGGTTTGAATGGCTTCACAATTGACTCTACCAAACATTTATAGAAGTAATTTTGTTAGTTATCTATTGCTGCATAACAAATCGCCCCAAAATGTAGTGGTTTAAAACAACAACAGTCAGTTATCATCTCCTGGTTTCTGTGGGTCCCTCAAGAAGGACAGGGTGGTGGTGGCTCAGGATCTCTCCGCGCCGGCTGTAGTCAGAGGTGCGTCGTGTGACAGCCCGGGATGCTCACCTCAAGGCTGTCTCCCTCACCTTGGCGGCAGATTGACGTCCACAAGTTAGTTTTCCAGGTGGGCCTCCACACAGGTCTGCTTGAGTCTCCTCATGGCGTGGGCCCAGAGCGAACGGTCCAAGGGGCCTGGATGGAAGCTTCAGTGACTTACGACCTGCCCTCAGAAGTCACACTGTTGTCTCCACTGTGTTTTGTCAGTTACTCAGATTACATCTGACGTCAGTTAGGAGAAGGGGACTACACGGGGTGTAAATACCAGGGGCCGAGGCTCACTGAGGGGTCGTCTTGAAGGCTGACTGCCCCCCAGACTTGTACTTACATTTCCAGCGGGGGCCGGGGGAGAGGAAAAGTAGAGATAGAGAGACAGAGAGAGGTAACACTCTCTAATTCATGAGGCAGATAAAGAAAGAGAGTATAGGCCAATCGTTCTTATAAATGTAGGTGTTAATTTTTTAATCCTCATCCCAGGGGATTTTTATTATTGCTTTGTTAGAGAGGGAGGGAGGGAGAGAGATTCTTCGATGTGAGAGAGAAACATCGATTGGTTGCCTCCTGTATGTGCCAGGACCAGGCATCAAACCCGCAACCTAGGTATGTGCCCTGACGGGAAATTGAACCCGTAACCTTTCGGTTATAGGCTGATGCTCCAACCAACTGAGCCACACTGGCCAGGGCAAAATGTTAGTTTTTTGTTGCTTCAGGGTCTCATTCCAATTTTGAACTTGTTTCTGGCATAAGCATTTTTAACTGAAATACCCTCCACTGCCACCACCTTCAGAGGAGCTGAACCCGAAATGCCCAGTGCCCTGCTGGGTAGGAGCTGCCCTTCTTGCTGACTTGGCATCTGAGGTCTGGCTCCTAAAAGTGCTGAGTGCACTCCGGGACCTGTGCTGTGGCTAGCCCCTCAGGCCTTGGTTGCACACATTTGTCTGTCCGAGGAGAGTAAACTGGGCCTCCAACCTCCACGTTTCCTTCCACATGAATTAGGGTATGGGAGACGGAGTTGGGGAAGAAGTGACCTAGGTAGGGAACTTACTTCCAAGACATCCCAGAACTCCAGCTTTCACAATAATATTGACATCAAAACCCTGTTTCCCCGTGCTGAGGAACCGTATCCCTGGAAGTGTAGCCTTTTTTGATTTGGTTCCCTAATTCCCACTTCCTGCCACAGAGATCACCTAGATTATTACCCTCTTTGGGTGAGCTTCTCAGCCCAAAATCTACACGCCCACTGGGGAGGGTCTCACCGTAAAGCTTGGCTCCAATGCTCCCCAAAGCCCAAGTCCTTGTTATTTCCCTTTTCCGAACGCGCTTGGCTCTGAATAGAACATGCCGGCCCCCACCGCAGGGTGGTATGCTCCGTCTCCAGCCTGTCGTCTGTCCTGTTGGTTTCCTTTGACGTGTGATGGAGCTCAGAGAGCGGAGCCTACAGGAGATTTAAATGAACTAATTATGGCACTGAAAACATGCTGCTTTTCTTTCTTACTCACTTTGAGCTGGGAGGTAGGAGGTGAGTTGTTTCTCATCCACTGGACAAAGAGTTAAGTAGTTTGACTTTAAATTATTCTGCTAAATTTAATGCTCTGGGAACAAAGAAATGAACAATTTAGAGAATTTCAGTCTTTTTTAGTCTTCCTTTGGATGGAGGTTGAGTGTGGAGCCTGAGGTTAAGGCACTGCATGTTTCGTTTTCATCCACAGCCCTTCCCTCTGCCTGCTGGAGTTAATTTGTTCTTCATGTTGGAACACAGGTCTTACGTTTGGTGCAGCTTTCCCCACCCATTCTGTTCCCATTGTGCGTGTGGACTGAACTGTAACACTTAGTGCTGGTTACAACTCTTTTGGTCTTGAGTGTATGTTATTTGATGCTATTTGATGTCTTCTCACTGGAAATGACTCATCTGTTCCACTAGATTCCCTGCCTCCACGGCTCAGGGACTGAGTCTTAGAGATCTGTGTATTTCCCTATAACACCCCTCCCCCGCACCTTGCACTGTTTGCAGTTATCAGAATGGATTGGCTTAGTGTCTGATGCTTCTGCACCGTTAGAGCAGTTCAGGGCCCTTCTTGAAGTAGGCTACGATCTCAGATGGGTGCAGATAGACAGAGAGAAATCCTACACACAGATGTGAGTAAATGACTAAATGTATGTTCTGGGGGCGGCACAGGTTAGGAGGTTGAGTCCCCAAGGGGGAAGGATAGAGGGAAGTAAGCCCCTGGTTTTATTTCCATTTTTCTCCTCATTAAAATCCCCTTCTCGCATCCTTGGTCTCTTTTCACAGAATCCTGCCATCAGCATCACTGAAAATGTACTGCATTTCAAAGGTCAGTATCCGGGCAGATGCTCCCAGCCCCCTACACAGTTGAAGAAGCATAGTGGTGGTTTCTTTTTATTTTTATGTATTTGTCTTATTCATTTTCTATTTATGCATACCTCTCTGATACTCTTGGGGTAAACTAGATTGTTTTGAAATACGTGGTTAAAAAAGTCAAAGAATTTGTTTAAAATCCTGCTCTCCCCTTGGAGAGACAGTAGATATAGCAAAAAAGAATCCTGGGCTAGAAATAAGGAGTTCTGTCTTTTAGCTCTTGTTCTGCTACTACCTCAGACAACTTTTTGACTTCTCTGGACCTATGAATATAAAATAGGGTGTTGGGTTTAAGCTGTGTTTCTCAAACTTGAGGACCCACAGACATTTGAGATTATGTCCTCAGCGTCCTCCAGGGTTACAGCCCCAGGTTGAGACACATGTTAGGAGTTAAATATGGTCACTTAAAGTGATACTTGGCTTCATCGAAGCTGCAAACAGATGCAGACATGGCCACTGAACTTGTGTGGTAGTGCTTGCTTATAAGGTGGCTATCTAGATCAAGGCCCTGACTGCTGGGCTGTAGTCCGTGGCTGTTAGGAGCTGGACCCGTATGGCAGGTGAGGGGCGAGGCGAGTGAAGCTGCACTCTCATTACTGTGTGAGATTTGCCTCTTGTCCTCCCGCCCCCTGGGAAAAATTGTCTTCCTTCAAATTGGTCCCCGGTGCCAAAAAGGTTGGGAGCCGCTGATCTAAATGATTTTTTTTGAAAGCATATAATGAAATTAAAAAAAAACACACAGAAATTTTCTCAATGAGTCTGTGTGGCTCCCTGATATTACACTTACAGACCAGTTTGAGAAAGCTTACTCTAGGTGACATGTAAAGCTTTTCCAGCTGACGGTCTTGATTCTGTGAATCTGCCTCCCTCTCCTGTCTCCTCAGTTCATCAGCACACTTGGTGCTTTGCCTCAGGGTAGGTCTGGATTCATTGTTAACCCAACGGGTGTGATTCTCCTTATTCTCTTTGTACTAGTGTCTTGGAATGTCATTGCTAAGTGACTGGGGTTATGGAACATTGACTAATTTCTGTTTTACATGAGATTCCATCTGCCTTAATGTACTCACCTGATTTTTGTATCTACTTTTCAAGATGAGAGCAGTGGTGGCAGCAGCTCAGGTATTTTATTTTTTATTTTATTTTATTTTGTTTTGTTTTATTATTTTTAGGAGTTACACATTTGAAAGGAAGTCAGAGTGATGAAAGTGTATCTTGCCACTCGGAGCTCATAGACTATCCTATTTTCAGGAATTTATGGTCTTAGGGGACGACAGCTACCTGCAGCAAATATCAGGCAGGTTTTACTGCGTGTGGCTAGATGAGGGAAGAGAGCCGAACTGACAGACAAGTCAGTCGGAGGGGCAGGGTGTCCGCAGGCACCGGCACTGGGCACGGCTTGCTTGGGGGAGGGAGCCCTGTCAGGGCCCAGGGACGGCGGAATGGCCAACCCCAGCCCTTTGCTCCCACTGCCATTTGTCCTTAGGAATGAGCTGAGAAGATTGTTCATCTCCTTTTTGTTGCATTTGGGATGTGCTAAGGGAGAAGTCAGCATCTCCATTTTCTCCCCCTGGTTGGGAGGTGTTAGGTCCAGAGTCTTTGAGACAATCCAGCATTTCTGTATCCTGCAACTGCCCTTAACCTGCTTCTTCTCTGCTTTGGACTCAGTACCAAAGTAAATGTTAGACTTATATCTATGTGATACCTCGGGCCATGCTTTCAGTATTCTTTTTCCTGCCTGTTATTTGCATTGGGTGTCGCCAGGGCCATGTGGAAGATTGAGTAAACATCCTGGAACTGACCGTCAGAAGGACAAATGGAGATCAGTGTTTGTCCAGCTTCCCCTTAGCTGGCTGTGGAGTAGCTCTTCTCACAGGTGCTCACCCATTCCGGCAGGACCTGTTCATATTTGCATACTTGTGAAAGAGCTGCAGGGAGCTTTTGGATGGCCTTTTCTGCTGAGCTTTGCAGTAACCCGAGTTTCTTTCCTTATAGCTCAGGGACATGGCGCCAAAGGAGACAACGTCTATGAGTTTTACCTGGAGTTCTTAGAACTTGTGAAGCCAGAGGTATGTTCTTCCCTTCCTATTTTAGGAAACAAACATTAGCCCTTTAGTGAAATGGGGAGCAGGGGTGGTAGGAAAGAAGACAAAAACCAAAGGAAAATGTAATTCTTTCATTTGGAACATGTTTTAGCTGTAAAGCGATGTGGAAGTCCTCTGCCACTTATTAGCAGTTTGCACAAGTCCCTTCACTTCCTTGACTTCCAGTTTCCTCATGTGTTAAATGAAAGATTGGGTTAGTGATCCCTAGGGTGTTTTCCAGCTCTGATACTCAGTTTTTTCAGCGATGACAGAGAGGAGTGTGGCACCTGTGGAGAGCAGAGCTACACAGGGCAGGTGAAGCCGAGCCAGGGGGCTGCTTTCATTAGAAATCAGAAAAGGCTGAGACAGTTGATCTTTAGAAAGAATGCTGAACATACACTGCAGTTTCCTGTCTCTCAGAGCTTGAGGAAGCTTCTGGAATAGGAGGGGAGAGAATCTAACACACGGCGTAGGTCGGTTTCTGGAATTACACTCTGATTTCTGCGCACATTGACCTCTGTTTGCAGGGGGTTTCAGTTGTTTTGGTTGTTTCAATAGTCAGCCGTTGTTCAAGCGGTGGAGAACTTGTCAGGGGTCTTGCTTTGGAGGCAAAGGGAGAGGCCATGGAGAAGAATAATGAACTGGAACAGCCTCTAAGAATTTGAGTTTAGCTTGGGAAGACTCCCTAGGCCGACTGTTGTGAAAAAGTCATATCTTCTCTGGGGCAGGTCTGGCCCTGATCAGACCTTTCTAAAACAAGGACTGTCTGTGCCAGGGACCACCGATCGTTTGAATTCAGTTGTCCTTATGGGAGGAAAGGTGAGGATGCCCTTGACAGTGATTGGATGTAGTGTCTTGCATGTCGTAGATCTGGCAGGAGATTCGTCTAGTTTCATCTGGGATGACCAGGACCATCTGCCTTTCTCATCTCGATCTCCTCCTGTGTCATTCATTGGCAGAATCAGAAAGACAGTGATGTTCTTCCCAGATATTCCCTGTACCAGTCCTTGGTCTGGACTCCAGATGTTCTCTTGGTGTCAGGACTAGTAGGAACAGAGAAGGAAGGGGAGTAAGCCCACCCTGCCGCTTCTTTGTGTACTCACACTGGCTTGGGACAGTTTCAGGGGCAGGACTGGGGGGTGGGAAGGAGAAGGCATCCTCACATTCTCATTTCTCTCTCAGCCTGTTTACAAACTGACCCAGAGGCAGGTAAACATTACGGTACAGAAGAAGGTGAGTCAGTGGTGGGAGCGGCTCACCAAGCAGGAGAAGCGTCCACTATTTCTGGCCCCCGACTTTGACCGCTGGCTGGACGAGTCTGATGCGGAAATGGAGCTCAGAGCCAAGGTCAGTAAGCACCCCGGGATCTGGACAGAAATCATGAGGAACTCGAGTTATTTCAGCCACCTCAGATACTTATCAGGATCTGATAGAATTAATAACAGAGTTATAAATTCAGTTAATGACCTGGTGACGTGGTCATCCGTTTTATACACTGAACCTCCAAGGGATTTGTTTGGTTTTTCCTCCCCCGTGATTAGACTTGGGTGATTGGTTTGGGGGGAGGAAGACTTGAGAGGTGTCATTCGTACATGCCATGTCACGGTACGTTCTGTGACGTGTCACTGTTGATACTGGCCTTGCTCGTGTGGCTGAGGTAGTGTGTGTCAGGTTTCTTCACTGTGACGCCACTCCCCCCTTTCCATACTGCACTCTTCGGGGGACGTCACTATGCACTGCCCACGCTCGAGGCGTGGGGAGTTATGCTTCCCATTCAGGGTGGAGTATCTGCACACTCTATTAGGAATTATTCTGCATTCGAGATTATTCTCTCCCATTTATTTAGTCATTTAAAAAATACCAGTGTGGACATGAATATTTATTTTATAGTTTGGTTATAATTCCATACTATGTTATTTATTTTGTTGCTCAGATTGTTCCAGCTTTGGCCATTAGAACTCTTTCAGCTGGCTCTCACGTCCCTTTGACAAAGCTCAAGGCTCCATCATTTAGGGGCTCGTTCCCCCTCTCGCCCTCCTGTCCTCCCTCCCTCCTGCTCCACTTCCACTCCTCCTTAATTTCTGGCAGTATGAACTGCTCCAGGCTTATTTTGTATATTCTCTGCTCCAGTCCTAGAATCAGCCATTTTTCAAGGAACTCTGTTTTTTTTTAAGATTTTTAAAAAAGATTTTATTTATTTATTTTTAGAGAGGGAAGGGAGGGAGAAAGAGAGAGAGAGAGACAGAAACATCAATATGTGGTTGCTGTGGGCCGTGGCCTGCAGCCCAGGCATGTGCCCTGACTGGGAATCGAACCTGTGATGCTTTGGTTCGCAGCCTACGCTCAATCCACTGAGCTACGCCAGCCAGGGAACTCTGTTCTTTTATTAGGGAAAAACGGTAGTGGAAACCGAGATCTGGGCTCAGGTATGCTTACTGCTACGAGGTACTGCCCTCGCGGCTGGGCCCTCGCGGCTGGGCCCTCGCAGCTGACAGAACGACGAGCTGTGTGTGTGCATACCAGCGGTGCCCAGCCATATGTCATAAATGTTTCTACGTGCAACCATCTATATATTAACCATCTATATATATTAATATGAGCTCATACTGAGGTGGAGACATGATTTTGGATTCTGGAAAAATTATTCCAAAAATCTAGGGGTGTTAAAAAATAAAATAAAAATCTGCTTTCTGCCTTAAATTTCTGTTTTGTTCCTATGGCAGTGACAATTCTGGATGTCTTTCCAGCTCTAAGATTTCAAGCTTACCCGCTTTGTAGATGGAAGCCAGCTGATCGGCCTAGTCTGTGAGCCTTCAATGGGCGTTCTGTGATGCTAACACTACTTAGGTAGTTAGGAGGAGTCAGGCATTTTGACTCCACGAACTAAGACATTTTCCCAAAGAAGCATGAAGGCAGCTGGAGGAGGTAGCTTTCAGGGGGTCAGATCACTTCTCCAGCATGTGGACTTTGGCAAGCATCTGGAAGTTCTAACTTGTGTTCTTGGAAAACTTTTGTCCAAATTCTAGGAAGAAGAACACCTGAATAAACTCAGAATTGAAAGCGAAGGCTCCCCTGAAAGTAAGTTGCCTGCGCTGCTGTGGTAGTTACCAGTTAACTTGTGGCAGAGGTGGGTGTGGGTGAGTGTGATGTGGTAGGAGAGCTGATGCGGTGTAGGTGAGTCGATGGGCAAGCCTCAGTGTCCAGGGCTTACACTGTGCACACCCACGTTAGAAGCCCTACTTTTATTGTTTCCCTAGGGTTCGGAGCCTAACATCATCTGAGAATACCAGGTTGGTGTAGCAGTGCGGCAGAACCTTCATCTCTTGGACTAGCCTAGTGTTAGGGGGCAGCATGTGTGTGCTGCATGGACATGGGAAAATATCACCTAGGACCATGGCTCTCCTCCCTCCAGCCTGGTGTTTTTCTCCCACCCAAAATCTTAAGGATTGTGACACAGATAGGTGTGATTGTCAGCCTTAACAAATCCATTGCTATTTCTGTCTGTCCAGCCACTTATAAACAAGAATTTCTGTAAGTGTATTATCTTCTGGGTGACACAGATTACCTTTGACAGCTAGCCATTGAACTCTTGCTGCAGCGCAAGCATTGTGCTGGTCCCCTGAGTGTGGAGCCGATGAATTTGTCCTAACACCTGCGCTCTGAGAGCTTACATTCGAGGGAGGGCTGTGAAAGCCTGTAAGTTAACACTAATGCTGAAAAACAATAAAAGACGGCTCCTCATTTGTTCATACTCTTTCAGGTTCTAGTGGTGCTTATTCGGCCTGCCATAAATGGGGAAGTGGGCAGTTGCGGAGCAGTGGTTTTCAGACTTTGTTTCAGGATGCCCCAGCAGTGCCCAGAGATGCTTCAGACGCGTAGGCCAACTGAGCAGTTGGACTTTAGTCACAGCAACTCTGCTTTTGTGTTTTACATATTGGTGTTGTCAATCAAGTTTCCCTTGAAAAGGAGGTTTCATTGCTCTCTAAACAGATATGAATAGCTACTAATTTAGAGAAATATTTCTTAGAAAAATAAAGGAGGGGAAACAGTGGAGGTAAAGAATAACAACATGAAAGTCCACCTAAAATTTATCTATTTATCTTTTGTATTATATTTCTTTGTTTTTGGAGAGAGGGGAAAGGAGGGAGAAAGAGAGGGAGAGAAATGTCAATGTGTGGTTGTCTCTTGCACACCCCCTACTAGGGATCTGGCCCACAATCCAGGCATGTGCCCTGACTGGGAATTGAACCAGTGACCCTTTGGTTCGCAGGCCTGCACTCAATCCATTGAGCTATATCAGCTAGGGTGCCATCTGACATTTAAATTAATTTTTGGTTTCAGAGGGATAAACTTAAAAAAAATGCTTATATGTGGATTTTTAGGTTGTTAGATAAAGCTTTAATTGTTTTATCTAAATTCATAAATTTTCCTGATGAAAGAAGTTCTTTAGGATAGGGAAGTATAATAAACCTTTATAGTTTTAAAGAAAAAAATTAGTGAAATGTTAAAAGTCTGGCTTTTTGGCCCCTTAGAATAAGACTGATTTTGCTAGCACACCACTATTCAGTGTGTTTATCTGAGCATCGGCCGAGTGTGAAAGCAGTGTGTGGTGTAGAGGTGTATCTGTGGCAGCAGGGTCTGAACCCCATAGCTCTTGTCTTAAGAATGATCCTTTCCTGTATCCTTCCCCTTTGACTCAACCATGACTTTAAGTTCCTCATTCCTTCTCTCACTCTCATCAGCCGAGTCTTCACAAACCTTAGGCTGAAGACAAAATGAATGTCCCTTATTCTCTTGCCTTTCAGTTTGTAATTTTCCTCCTTTAGTATATCCTCATCCTACCCATCTCCAAAGCCCAGATCAGAGACTTGCCAGATTCCCACTTCCCCCAGCCTAATGTCATTTCCTCACCTTGAAATTTCACAAGACATTACCTGTCACTCTATCTTGTATTATGGGTTTTAGATTATAAGTCTTTGAATCCAGTAGTGCTCCTTCAGAACTTGGACATTGTAGGTGTTCAATTAATGCTTGTTGAGTGATATATGATCGAATATCAGAATTCTTTCATTATTCTTTCTCTCTCTGACCTGGTTTGTCCTGTATGACCTTAAAAATTCCAGAGAAGTAACTGTAGATTATATTAACCTGACAGGACCTGAGTAGCTTTCCCCCACTACCTTAATTGCCTCCTAAGATATATTCTCCTTTTGGGATTTATGTCTGTATACTTATCCCTCAAGGCTCTAAGGGGAAAGACCACTGAAAACATGCCTTGGAGTACAGTGTTCCTCATAATTTTTCCTTATCTGTGGGACCAGGAGCCAGACTGGTGCAGACTGGGGCCAGGTCTTGATGTGGGATCTTGGGGCACCCAAGTAGGAAAGGGGTGGAGTGACAGACACCACTGTGTCCTGCACACCCCTCTCCTGCTGTGACTGTGACTCCTGATTGTAACATGCTGCCTTGCTTCGCTTTTCAGCTCTTGTAAGCTTGAAGAAAGGGTACCTGTTCATGTATAATCTTGTGCAGTCTTGGGATACTCCTGGATGTTTGTCAACATGACTGTGCGGTTCTTAATCTTCGGAAAAGGCAAGTACCCAATTTAACGCTAGTTTTCGTTTTTTAGTAGATTGGCCCACTGCTCGTCAAAGCTGATACCTCTCTGCCTTTGGAGTTAGTAATAACCCCCCGTATTTGCGTAGCTCTTCATGCTCTTCATTGTACTTTCACACCTGTTACTTCCCATGGCCACGGAAATAGGCGGGCTGATCTCCGGTCTGTTTCACAGGTGAGGAAATGGGTGTAGAGATGGCCAAGAAATGGTCTGTGTCCACACAGCCCACCAGGGACATATCTTGGGCTAGCATCCCTTTCTCTATTCACTAACTGAGCATTTATTTATTTATTATTTATTTATTTAAAGACCTTATTCATTATCTTTACAGAGAGAAAGAGAGGGAGAGAAACATCAATGTGTGGTTGCTTCTCACACCCCCCACCCCACCCACTGGGGACCTGGCCTACAACCCAGACACGTGCCCTGACTGGGAACTGAACTGGTGACCCTTCAGTTCACATGCTAGTGCTCAGTCCACTGAGCCACAACCAGCCAGTGCAGGACTCTGACTCTTCTTCCTCATACTGTATACAAAAATAAATTCCGCCAAAGGATTTAAGAATTATGAAAAGTTTAACCATAATAGGAGATACAAATAAATGTTATAAAAATCTCATGTGGAAGATTAGGCTTTTCTAAGAAGTGTTGGAAGAATCATTAAAGGAAAATGTCAATATATTGTGACTATAATAAAAGTATTTAAGTTCCGTATAATCTAAAAACACCCCAGCCAAGAGAGCATTAAAGATTAAAAGTATTTTTGAAGTTAGCAGTGGGGGATGAGGGTTGGTGGAAAATTGCAACAACTACCAGAAGGAAGGGTTGATTTCTTTACGTAAAGAGAACTTGCACAATTGATTTAAAAATGTGAAACTGCCCTGGCTGGTGTGGCTCAGTGGATGAGTGCCGGCCTGCGAACTGAAAGGTCTCTGGTTCACTTCCCAGTCAGGCACATGCCTGGGTTGTGGGCTGGGTTCCCAGTTGGGGATGTGTGAGAGGCAACCATACACGATGTTTCTCTCCCCTCTTTCTTCCTCCTTCCCCTATCTAAAAGTAAAGAAATAAAGTCTTTAAAAAATGTGAAAACTCCACCAAATAGCTCAATAAACAAAATTATCTATAGGAAATTCATAAGAGGAAATAAAACTAATTTAATATATTGAAAAAATATTTAACTCAGTAATGATGAAGAAAATAAAAAATAAAATGAGGCATTTTTGTTATCAATTTTGCAAAGTTAAAAAAGATACCTAAGTCAGTAGGACATATGTTAAAATAGTCACACCAGTGGCTACTGTGAGGGTACAGCTCTTGGGAAATCATTTGGCAGAGTCTAGAACCTTAACTGTTTATGTCCTTGAACCTGGTAATCTCATTTCTGGAACCATCTTCTAAAGAAAGAATTGAAACTACACGAGCAGCTTTTTAAAAAGATAGACATTATGGCATTATTTATATAATAACAAAGTAGAAGCTACCTAAATGTCCACTGAGGGACTGATTTGGAGTATTCTGTCAGTGGCATGTTGTCAAACACATAAAGCATTTAAAGAGTTTGTTGGAACACAGAAGAATACTGATGATAGGCTAAAGAAGTAACATACACATTTGTTCTTCCAGTTTGCTCACACCTGGCAAAAAGGAGAAAATGAACCAATACATGTAAAAGGAAATGCACCATTTCAAATGGTTTGTGTGGAATTAATATTTTTTCCTGTATTTTGTGAAATAAATATGAGGAAAAACATAAGTATAGTGGAAAATATAAACTATTTAAAGAGAGGGAAAAAATTCTGTGGACTGTTTTATTCTTCACTCCTAAGTTTTTCCATCCTAGGTTTGTAGGAGGTGAATTGTAGTTAGCTCTAGAATCATTTGAAAGACATGCACGTTTTTTCCAGCCTTCTTAACACCTTGAAATTATGCAAATCACAGTTTAAACCTACGCCGCCGCCGTTAGACTGATTCTGTGTGTTGTCACGCAAGCCTGCTGGGTGTTAGGTGGTGCAGCCCAAAAGCTGCCAAGTTGTCTGGGTCACGTGTTGAAAGTAAGCTGCCCGGATTTGTAATTGCTGTTTTGGCTCAGAGCCCCTTCCTAACCACCTACTGGAGTGGAGCTGCTGGTTTAATTCTTCTCTTATCAGTCCTCAGAGAGTGGTTGGGGCTTGGTACCCAGGGTCACAGTTTGACCTTAGCAGTTTTCTCCTTTTGAATAAAGGATGTTGCCAAATGGCAGATTCGACACATGTACTTGTTTTCTCATATAAACATGTATTTGCTGAACTTCGTATGCGAAGGAAAAAGCAGCAGACTCTTGGGTTTATATAGAAACTCTTGTTTGAGCTTGTTTAGGTCTCTATTAAGTAATACCTTTTTATTAATTTTGAATTTTTTCCTAACTATAAAATGTGTTACAGAAAAAAATCAGAAAATAAAGACTTAAAACAAAAAACTCTACCATAATCACAACTCTGAGAGCAACAGATTCTTGGTCCCTGGCGTCTTTCCCACGTAACTAACTTCCCTGAGAACAGTTCCTAAAGTGGAATTGTGAGATTGGAGGACAGATTTTTTTTAAGGGTTTTGGTGTATACTGCCCAGGGAGAGTATGTGCTACTACCACAATTTAAATCCATGTTCCATTCACATATGAGTGCCTTCTCCTAGTTTCAAATTTTTTTTTCAAATCATAAACTTAAATGTAGCAATTTAAGAAAGTTTGTGACATGGGGAAATGGGTGGGGGTGTGGAAGAAGGAGGAGGGGTGAATCAGCCACTGTCCGTCACTATAATCTGTACATTGCCTGTTAGTTTTGTTCTCCTACCATTAAAAATTATTATCATACTCTACGTGCAATTTTACATCTTGTTTTTAAAACAATATATAGCAGTTCAATGTTACTAATATTCTTTATAACTGTCACTTTAGAAATCAGATTAATATTCCTGAATTGGAACAAGGATCAATTTCCTGTAAAATTAGAGGCAAAGACCACAAGATCTAATTTTTGTTTACTGTGTGCCACACCCTAAGTTACAGCTCTCTAGTATGAGAGGTCCTCACTTTTTAAAGGAGAAATGCCACTTACAGTGAGTTCCCCTTGAAAGGGTACCAAAAGTCATTGTAAATGATAATAAAAAGGTTGGATTGGTTTTTTATCTTGAAAGGAGGGCATGAAACTTTATGAACTTTATTTTTAATTTTTTAATTTTATTTATTTTTAGTTTTATAGAGAGGAGAAGGGAAGGACAGGGAGAGAAACATCAATGTGTGGCTGTGTCTCACACATCCCCTACTGGGGATCTGGCCTACAACCCGGCATGTGCCCTGACTGGGAATCGAACCAGCAACCTTTTGGTTTGCAGGCCCACGCTCAATCCACTGAGATGCACCAGCCAGGGCTGAACTTTATTTTATACATAGCAAAATTTAAATTGTAATTTTGCATTAGTTTGTATAAAGAAAGTAGTTAGTTAAATTTTGAGCTACTTATTGGTGGGATTTTTCTGGTAAAATTATACGTTAGCAGTATATACGATTCTTCTTTTCACGTTTGACTTTATAACAGAACTATAAAATGAATCATTTCCGCAAAAATACTTTAGAGGGTTTCTTCAGTTTTTGCAGGGGCGTCTCTGATTCATCTGGTATTTAAACTGTACTCTTTGAGGCTCCTGCAGCACCTGTTCGTTGGTAACTGTCCTGACTCTGCCAGATGCTTGGAAGCACTGCTTGGATTTAGCAGGCAGCCGAGAGTCCTGCACTTTCTGCGATGTGCAGGACAGGCATTGCCCTAGCCCAAGTGCCAGTGGTGTCCTGGTTGAGAAACACTGCAAAGAGGAATGTAGGGATTCAGGAGGTCAGGTGGGATCAGTGTGGAAAATAAAGGATTTTACATTATGGACCACTTGGAATTGATGCCACATTTGCTGACCTCATGTAAGCAATAACTGTTATTTCAAATTGTTATGTAATACCCATGAAGTGGATATACTGTAGTTTTCTCAAACTTCCCATGCCCTTGGACATTTAGACAGTTCCTACTTTAATGCATTGAGAAGTGTTGCAGAGAGCAGTCTTGTTTCTTGAGTTCTTCTTCATTTTAGATTTTTTTTAGTTTGGGTAGATTCTCAGAATAAGGATAATCGGGATTACATATATAAGCACAATTAAGGCTTTTGAAAGTTAATTTCATTCAGTACTTTTGTACCTCTCTATTGGTGGATGGTTGTACAATTTTTGAGATTGTGAAAGGCTAGATTGCATTCAGTATATGGGATACAGTTCTAGCTTTAAATTAAATGAGGTAATGGAGCTGAAAGGCATTATCGCTTTGCGCGACACATAGGTTTTTCAGCACGTAATAACTGAATGGAGCTGAGGGTGCTTTCTTCCTCGCCCTGTACGGTGAGAGGTGCACGCAGGGTTTGTGTGTTAACTTTCTGGTAACCAGTGGGGTTGAGGGCTCATGATCCTGCAGTCCTGCTTTCCTCCAGCTGGTTGGTTAGTAAACTTGAATCTAACTGGGTAGTTATTTACCTTTCTTAAAATTTCTTTCATGTAACGAGTTACATAGTTTGAGAAAGAATTCTGTTGGAATTTGCCAATTTGTTTACCTCAATGTACCTTTGTCCCACAGAGTCCTTCTATGACACTTTCCACACCATGGCTGACATGATGTATTTCTGCCAGATGCTGTCGGTGGTGGAAACTATCAATGCAGCGATCGGAGTCACTAAGTCCCCAGTGGTGCCCTCTCTTACCCAGGTACTGGATAGTTGACCTCGAGGGTGGAGAATGAAAGATGTCAGTGTTATTTTGGAGGTGTGCCACAACTTGATGAGAAGTCTCAGTTAGTAAAAATACCTATCTATCAGCACAGGAAAAGCACTGTTTTATCTGAACGAGGAGGATATATTTAAGCCTCAGAAATATTTTCTGAAGTAAACTGTCGCCCCTTCAGGTTGATTTCATTATAACATCTTTATGAAATCAGTTATACTAGTAAAGCTAGGGACACTTGATTCCCAGGCAGGAGAAACTCCCACCTCAATCTTCTTAGAGAGACCTTGGTCTCCTCCCATCTTGGGTAGATGAAGGCAGTATCATAACTAGTGACTCTGTCTACTGTGGGACTTTCGTATATGAAGCAGGATGTTCTGGCTCCTGTGGGGACCCCTCCCCCCAGCGCATCTCCGTCTTTCCCTAGTATTTGGAAGGTTGTTAGCAGGAATGGGGCGTCAAAGCCTTGCATCCTCCTTTCCTTTCCCAGCTGTATGATTACACGCCATTAAATATTGCCTACGCAGACACGGGGGAGCCAGGTGATTGATTACTGGTTAGTCTTTCAGGAGTAGTGTTGATCATTTTACCCTTTTGTGGTATACCAGTGCTGACATGCCAGTAGTATCAGTTGCCTGGTAAAGGGTGTTAATACAATAGCTTTGTTATATCCAGCTTTTCTGCCCTGGGAAGCGGCTACTTTGTTTAAAGAATAAAAAGGGAGTAGTGAGTGACCTACTAATATGGAGTAATATATATATATATTTTTTAAATTTTTTTTATTTTTATTTATTTTTTAGAGAGGGAAGGGAGGGAGATAGAGAGAGAGAGAGAAACATCAATGTGCAGTTGCTGGGGGTTATGGCCTGCAACCCAGGAATGTACCCTGGCTGGGAATCGAACCTGGGACACTTTGGTTCCCAGCCTGCGCTCAATCCACTGAGCTACGCCAGCCAGGCTAGTAATATATATTTTTTATGTCAATGACTAGTACAGATAAGAAGTAGGGTAGAATTTCTAGGGCCAGGATTCCTAGGTTCAGCATCATGTTGCAAGGCTCCAGCGAGTGCCATGCATGTAGAAATCGGTGTGAAGGCAGCCCCAGGAGTGGGACAGTGCCACGAGATTCCTGGGGGTGAGTCTTGGGAACCTCACATTGAGTAAGAAGTCACAGAACGGTACACACAGTATGATTTCAGCACATGTAAAAACAGGCCAAGTGAAACACTCTACTGTTTAGAAATACATACATAAGCAGAACAGAATGGTTAACATAAGATAGTAGTTATGTACATGGTGGGGGTGGGTGTCTTACAAAATGTTCTACTTCTTAACTTGGGTTATGCAAACACAAATGTTCATTTGGCAGTATCCTTGAAACAGTGTTGGAATGTGTGTATATTTTTAAAAAATATACTATTTATGATTATGTATTTATACACACACACATTCTTATCCAGAAAGACTGGCTTGGGTATTAACTTGTTTCAAAACTAGGGCAGAGGATTAAACCATTTGAGCTAGTTTTTTTCTGTTTACCTTGAATCTAGCTGGGTTAGGTTTCAGATGACACATATATATGGTTTTAAACATATATTTTTAAACTTTTTTCTCTCTCTCGGGTCCTTTTAACAGCTTTTAGGAAGAAATTTCATTTTGTTTATCATCTTTGGCACCCTGGAAGAAATGCAGAACAAAGCTGTGTTTTCTTTGTGTTTTACATATGGAGCACAGTTGAAATTTTCAGGTGGGTAGAAACGCTAGGATGCTGTTTGAATGCGTCTCCTTTGGATCAGCTTTCTTTTCAGAGAGCTGCTGTCTCATCCAGAGTCTCATTTGGTTTGGGGTGCAGGTTCCATCTGTGGAGAGTGGTAACTGGATGTGTGTGCTCCTCAAAAGTGAGGCAGAGTGTTTTTTTAAGCAGTCTTTGGATCGTAACACTGGCCACTGTGAGCAGAGGGAGGGCTCCAGGGAAATGAAAGACCTGTTTTACCCTTCAGGCTCTTGCTGTCTGGTTGGGAAGAAAGGGCTCATTGCACACAGAAGAATTCATGAAGGGCTGAAGGAATGTGGGGCTGAAGGAGGAGTCCAGGTTGTGGGGGTTAGTGAAGACCAGCCTTCTAGAAGGGATGGTAGAAATGGATCTTTTACTACAAGATTTTTGAAGTTTAAATTGATCTCTTATCTGATTCTTCCATTCTTAGTTGTCAATAAAGTAAACGTCTTTAAAAAAATTCAATTAAAGTAGATGTATTCTTCTCTACCAGACCATATATTCCTATGTATGATTCAAGGTTAAAGGTCTTCGGTATACTTAACTATACTTTTGTATACGTATCTCGATGGCATTCATTTGTCCAGAGATAGTGTCTGTCATCCTTATCTACCCTATTTTTCGGACTGTAAGATGCACCTAGGTTTTAGAGGAGGAAAATAGGAAAAAAAATTTTGAAGCAAAAAATGTAGTAAAATATCTAATAACAAAAATAATATAATACTTCACCAATGTAAATGTAAACAGAACTCAACAGCAGCAGTAACAACCATTATTCCTCCCAAATTTGGGGCGGGGCAGGAGGGTGCGTCTTATAGTCCAAAAAATGCAGTACTTGGAATTTTGATGGGAACTAGGAATGAAGCCAAAAAGCTTCTGAGCATCCATTCCACATACTCAACTATTCCAAAGAGGGTTCCTTTGAGACATACACTTGGTATCTCATTCAAGAGAGTTCACATGCTTTGAAGATTGGGGGAGGAGCATGATGGGAATTTATGGGTAGATAGCTCAGGGTTACACTACTGTTCGGAAGAAGAAGCGTGTGGCGAGTTGTGAAATGGTTCTGTTTGAATGGTGTTGTAGAGCTGCCTTCAGAACCCAAAGTGGCTTTTCACACTGAATCCTTATTTTCAACAGGTACCCCTTCTACATGCTCTGCTGCATTGACATGGATTGGAAGGTGCTCACGTGGCTTCGTTACACTGTGTGGATTCCTTTGTATCCTCTGGGATGTTTGACAGAAGGTACTTTCAGGAACTCAGGTTTAATAGCTTAGCTCCAAGGGACAGCTAAGCCAATAGGCCAGTTAGTTCTTGCTCCCTCTGCCAGCTTTAGCCAATATGTGGATGTTGGACTTTTCAAGATTTTCTTTCTAGTGGTTTCCTTCCACAATACTCCTGGCATCCCGACTATTCCAGGGAGACACCTCATTGGAAGCTTATGTGTCACGTGCTTCCTATTTATACGGTAGTTTTAGTTTTCCAAAGCAGGTTCATACTGATGACTTCATTTTATTTCTGACAGACAACTAGTGGGTGAGTCAGGTAGGGATTTTCTCTCCATGTTATAGAATAGGAAACGGAAGCCCAGTGTCACCAAGTGATTGTTCCTCACTCCTCTTCTGTTGTCAGTTGGGAGGTTCATGTGGAAAACTGGGGGGGGGGGGGGCGGGGAGAAGAGGCATAAGTCCTCTGTCCGGAGGGAGGAGGCATTTTCAGCAAACCCATGACTGAAACTCGGAGGGGTCAGAAGGCGCTGTCACTAGACGTGACTCCATTTTATTTGCTTCTAACAAGTTCTTGTTTCTGCTTTCAGCTGTCTCAGTGATCCAGTCCATGCCAATATTCAACGAGACAGGAAGATTCAGTTTCACATTGCCGTACCCAATGAAAATCAAAGTCAGATTTTCCTTCTTTCTTCAGATTTATCTCATAATCTTGTTTTTAGGTAAGCATTGGCTCTGCAACAGACTATTTCCTTTCACTTCTTTAGAGGTAGAGTAAAATGACTCCAAGTTTTCAAAGTCTTCAGGAACCATATTTCCAAAGGAGTCGTGTAGAGTTAAGAGGAAGAGGACTGCTGAGAATAGACCGTCTAGCAGAAACGCTGTGTGGGCAGTAGTTCCTCCCAGACCCCTAGTGGTCGAGTTAGCTTTCTTGAAGTGCTCTTGGCCATTGGGAACTCATCATAATATAGTTCATGTTTAAAATGATTCAAGAAGTTCTTTTAAAGTAGAAAAAGAAGCTCATTTTCCTTTTACTAATTTCAGGAGCACATTCCTTACCCAGAGCTTACAGGGCTGGGGGACGGGCAGTCCAACTAGCAGCAAAGAAGGGGGAGCCCCGAGCCATCACAAAGCCTTCTGCCTAACCATTCCTCACGTGCAACCTGCTTGCTTATTTATTAATTTACTTTCATAGAAAATAGAAATTCTTGCCTTAATTCATAGAAACTATAAGGGAAAAGTATGTAAACCTAGATGATTGCAAATAGAGAGACTTACAAGCCTTCCTAACTATAAGGACTGTTGACTTTGGATAAAGTTCTCATACATTTTACTATAATTTATGTGTTTATCCCTGCTTTAGTTCACAAAAGCCTTGAGGTGGCCCTAAATAAGCATGGCTGTCTGGTCTCCTAGCAACACAGGATGTGACAGCAGATAGTATATTAATCTATTGCTGTGCAACAAACGACCCCAAAATTTAGCAGTGTGGGACAACAAACATTTATTATCTCACATGGTTTCTGACGGTCAGGACGCAGTGTGGTTTGGTGGCCCTGGTTTAGGCTCCCTCATGAGGTTCTGGTGAAGCTGTCAGCTCAGCCGGGGCTACCGTTTCTGCAGACCTGACTGGGGGCTCTGGTCCCAGCCCACTCGCGTGGTTGTGGCCAGGAGGCTTCAGTTCCTGGCCGCAGTACTTGTTCACGTGCTGCTCGTTCGTGACATTACTTCTCCCTGAGCAAGTGATCTGAGAGAGCCAGAAGCCACACTGCCTCTTAAAAGTTTTAACCATTTAATTTTTAATTGTAATATACTTGAAATATAACATTGTATAGGTAGGTATACAACATGTTGATCTTATACATTGATGTATGTAATATGACTGCCACAGTAGCAACAATTAGCACCTCTGTCATGTCCACACTGCCTTTTCTAACCTGATATCAGGAGTGCCTCTGTCATTTTTCTCATATTCTGTTGGTCACATAGACCAACCTAGTCCAGTGTAGGAGGGGACCACACCGGGGTATGAAATACCAGGCGGTAGGATTGCCGGGGACCGTCTTGGAGGCTGGCTGCCCAGACAGTGAGAGGAAGACCACAGAAAGTAAACCCTGGAAGCCAGAAAGGCCGTGGTCTTGGTGACTCAGACTGGGGAGGAGGAGCCCGCACTCTGGGTGCCAGCACACGGTGGAGGCATGGATAATGGTTAAACAGTATCCGTTATGGGTGCAGATCATTGCCAAAGGCTACACTTTACTCCACTTCTTATTTTCTATTTCCGAAAAGGTATAATACATTACAGAAAGATTTCTAACCAGCAGTGTTAAAATGGTCGTTGAAGGGAGTGAGCTTCAGTTTGGAAAATGCACTCATTAAAAGAACTATTTACCTCTGTTACTGGATAAACTTCCTGTTACTGTGGTCAGGCTCCATGAGGTGGGCATGCTGAAAGTGTTAAGAAGGAATAAGCATTGGAAAGACCCTTAAAATGTTTTACTAATAAAGAAAGTAGTAAAGAAGGAATAGCATTGGAAAGACCCTTAGTTTACTAGAAAGGTAGTAGAAGTATTTTGATGTGCATGCACCCCAGCGGCCCTTCTTCGTGTTGCGTATGTTGTCACACACTCTAATTTTCAAGGTTTCATGCAAATACATAGTTTGCCTACAATGAATATGTAGTTGTTCTTATTCTTCAGAATGAAATAAGTTCTAGATTTGCATAATTAGCAGTATAACAACCAGTTACCTCTGTGCATAGATCAAGTTGCTCTTCTAAACCTACATGTTCTCACAAAAAGCTTATAAAAGAAGTGTTTTTAACTGCTGTGCAATGAGGAAGTTGAGGTGAGGCCAAGCCACAGACTAGCCCGTGGTCAAGTAGAATTGAAATTTGCTTTTTTGGCTCTGAAGTCCTATGTTTTCTAATTCACTAGATTGTGCTTCCTAGAAAAGTGTCATATCTTGTAAACTGTTGCTTAAACAGGTTATTACATAGCCTTGAATTAAAAATTGGGTTGTTTCTACACTGTAGATTTGTGTATTTTATGTCTTTAAAAGAAAATGAACAAAAAGAACATTGTGAACTCCAATTAAGGAAGTGTTTAGGGATACATTCCCTAATGTCTAACTTTCATTGAAAAACATAAAAAATGAGATGGGAATGGGCATGTGATAAAGTAAATGTAATGAATAAAGTTTAAATCTAGGTGGTATTTACTGTACAGTGATTTAGTCTTTTTTTTTTTTTTTAAAGATTTCATTTTTATTTTTAGAGAGAGGGGAAGGGAAGGAGAAAGAGAGGAGAGAAACATCAATGTGTGGTTTTCTCTTGTGTACCCCTACTGGGAACCTGGCCCAAAACCCAGGCATGTGCCCTGACTGGGAATCAAACCAGCAAACCTTTGGGTCACAGGCTGGAGCTCAATCCATTGAGCCACACCAGCCAGGACTGATTTAATCATTTTTATGTTTGAAAATTTTCATAATATGGGAGAAAATGAAATTGTAAACCCACTGGGAAAAAACTGAGCTGTCTCCAGTGCATTGTAATAATTTTTAATAACTTCTTACTAAGTTGTACTTCCTGAGCAGCTGTGGTAAGTACAGAGAGGTATGAAAAACAGACAACTGGAGACCGTCCCTACCCTCGGAGCTTTTGGTTATAAACAAGGACAAAGAGTCTCCTTCCTAACTGGCCTCTTTTCTTTTTCAGGGGTATACATCAATTTCCGTCACCTTTATAAACAGCGCAGGCGGCTCTATGGACAGAAAAGAAAAAGATCCACTGAAAAGAAATTAGATGACTTCTTGCCATTTAGACTTTTGAGCCTAATCTATAATTCTTAAAGTTTTACCTTCTTGTACTGATGTAAAAGTTTTTTAAAGTTAAATGATTAAATTCTCAGTAAGGCTATCTTCCATTTCCCCCAGTAACATCCTGAATTTGTTGTATTATCTTCCTGTAGTTCTTGCATGACATCCAAGACAGGTTCGTCCTTCTGTGTTCTGCTAGTGACAGCAGACTCAGCCTGCTCCCGCCCGCTCCGGGTCCAGTCGGTCTGCTCCATGCAAGCCAGAGAGGCTTCTTCAGTGTCCTGAAGCTACTCGGTACTGGCCATGCTTACAGCTGGAATTTGTTCTTTTCAGCTATTGATTGTGGAGGGAAAAATCACCCTTTTGCTCTATAGGGGGCTGAAAAGTGACCCAGGGAGGACCTAATATATTCTATACCCAAGGGTTACTTGTTAAGTAGGGTGGCACTGAGTTTTTTGAAAATCAATCCCATTTGCTAGGACATGTCTGAGTCCAAGTGGGCCTAGAGAACACACATTACCTCTGAACTCTTGGGCCTTTCCCGCACTGTGTTACCAGACAGTGCTTACCTGTGTGGGCACAGAGTGCTTTGAGAGAAACCAGTCAGAACCTCGAAACACCGTGATCACTTCATTCCAAGATAAATCAGAACTGTTTTCAACACTAAAGGAAGATGAAACACTAGTTAGGCAATAATGAGATCATAAGAATTCCAAACCCAGATGGCTATGGGGATCAAAAGGGTCAAACTGGCGATAAGATGACCGCTGGCAGTGCGGCCTGTGGCAACCTGGAAATATGAGAGTAGGCCAGGACAAACATGCCTACAAAACAGTTAGGCTGTGTGTGAACATAAAAACTCAATCTTCCTTCCCCTACACTGGCTAAGTCCGTTTACCTGCATACCTGTCAGAGTGAGTGGTGGGATCGTGTTTTGAACAGACCTAAAAACACCTGCTTTCATTCTGCCATTGTCCCACCGTCCTGCAGTAGGCCGGTGAGCAGAGAACCTGGGCGGGAGAACAGCCAGCTCGTCCTCTAACAAAGATTCCTGGCGGGAAACCCACCAACAGAGGAACGGGGGAAAAGTCGAGCATTGTGAAGTACGGCCATTGTCAAAAACATCAGTTTCTTCTACTACATTCCAAGTAAACGAAATAAAATGGGTTAGAAGTAATGCTTGTATAAAGAATTTAAGGTGCGATTGCTCTTTCTGTTTTCCATTCCCGTTGTTCCTGGGGGGAAGGGGCTGGAATGAGTTCTACGGTTTCTCTGAGCCCAAAATGGAGACTTGGTTTGACCTAAAAACATATGAGTAGCACAGGCAGGGTGATTTTTTACAAGTTCATTGCATTGAAAGGTATTTTGCATGTCTAACTTCTGTCGATACTCGTTTGTGTTAACTTCTGACGTTCTCTCACCTGACTTTGTGTGTGTAATTGGGCAGGTCAGCTTTGCAGGAGATTATGCTGCATCTGTGGCGGAATCTTATATTCTTATAAGCCCTTTTGTTGCTGTCTGAGAAAGCAAAAGATTGTGTATTTCTATTAAACATTTACAGTCAAAATCCTAATAACTTGTGTTTAAAGATCATTTGTGTATGTGAATGGTTTTGAAATTGTTAGTGATCAAAGTCCTTTGTTCATACAAAATAGTGTATAGCCCTTCAGCATGTTAAACCAAAAGTGGCTGCTCGGGTTGAGGCTGGCAGGAGTAACACCTTAGGCAGCCCACAGAACAATTTGAAAAGCACTGATGATGTAAATAACACCTGGGGAAGCTACCAGACTTGCCCAGCGTTGTGAAGCTGGCTGATGGATTGGAAGGGTAGCTGACTGCAGACACCTGTCAGAATCTAGCCTAGGCAGTGTCAGAAACAGGTCGACTTCTGGCCAAGATGGAGGTGTAGGTAGATCCACTTTGCCTCCTTGTACACCTAAAAGGAGGACAGTAACACAGTTAAAAATAAAAAATAGCCAGAAGTGCCAAAATTGAACTGTTTGGAAGTCCGACAGCCAAGGAGTTAAAGAAACATTCATCCAGACTGGTAGGAGGGGCAGAGATGGGCAGCTGGGGCGGAGAGGACACGTGGCAAGCCAGCAGCTAGAGGAACCAGGGGATCCCATATCCGTGTGCGGATAAAACAGGAGGAACAACTGGGGGGTGAGACCACACAACCCAGGGTTCCAGTGCAGGGAAATAAAGCCTCAAAACCTCTGGCTATAAAAACCTACAGGAATTGAGGAGAGCTCTTTGGATAGGCCCACAGGGTCCTAGAATGGACACAAGCCCACACACCTGGGAATCAGCACCAGAAGGGCCCGATTTGCTTGTGGGAAGGTGGGGGGAAGTGACTGAAAGCCTGCCAAGAGCCGAGCAAACAGCATTGTTACCTTTTGGGCCCCTCCCTGCCACACAGCGCCACAACACAGCAACATGGGTTGCTTCACCCTGGCGAATACTTAAGGCTCAGCACCTTAGAATGTAACAGGTGCGCCTAGACAAAAAATGGCCTTCCCCTCTGGGTGGTCAATGAAAAAACAGATTAAAGCTCAAAAATAGAACTAAGCAATAAAGAGAGAGCCAACCTGTCAGATGCACAGTTCAAAACACTGGTAATCAGGATGCTCACAGAAATGGTTCAGTATGGTCACCGTAAAATAGAGGTAAAAGTGAAGGCTATGCAATGTGGAATAAAGGAAAATGTACAGGGAACCAACAGTGAAGGGAAGGAAACTGGGACTCAAATCAAAGATATGGACCAGAAGGAAGAAGTAAACATTCATCTAGAACAGAATAAAGAAATAATTCAAAAAAAAAAATGAGGAGAGGCTTAGGAACCCCTGAGACAACTTTAAATATTCCAACATCCGAATCATAGAGGTGCCAGAAGGAGAAGAAGAGTTAGAAATGGAAAACTTATTTGAAAAAATAATGGAGAACTTTCTCTATGTGGCAAAGGAAACAGATTTCCAGGAAGTCCAGGAAGCTCAGAGTCCCAAAGAAGTTGGACCCAAGGAAGCACACACCAAGGCACATCATAATTACATTATCTGAGATTAAAGATAAGGAGAGAATCCTAGAAGCAGCAAGAGAAAAGGAGACAGTCACCTACAAAGGAGTTCCCATTAGACTGTCAGCTGATTTCTCAAAAGAGACCTTGTAGGCAAGAAGGGGCTGGAAAGAAGTATTCAGAGTCATGAAAGGCAAGGACCTACATCCAAGATTACTGTATCCAGCAAAGCTGTCATTTAGAATGGAAGGACAGATAAAGCGCTTCTCAGATACAGTCAAGTTAAAGGAGTTCATCATCACCAAGCCCTTATTATATGAAATGTTAAAGGGACTTACCTAAGAAAAAGAAGATCAAAACTATGGACAGTTAAATGACAACAAACTCACAGCTATTAACTGAATCTAAAAAAATAAAGCAACAAACAAACTAAGCAAAC
The DNA here is from genome assembly GCF_004126475.2 of Phyllostomus discolor. NCBI lineage: Eukaryota > Metazoa > Chordata > Mammalia > Chiroptera > Phyllostomidae > Phyllostomus > Phyllostomus discolor. The sequence continues at coordinate 174,800,519 of NC_040903.2, forward strand.
AACTGGAACAGGAACAGAATCACAGAAATGGAGATCACATAGAGGATTATCAGAGGGGAAGGGGAAAGGGGATGGGGTAAAATGTACAGGAATAAGTAGCATAGATGGCAGGTACAAAATAGACAGGGAAATTAAAAATAGTATGGGAACATAGAAGCCAAAGAACTTATATGTACGACTCATGGACATGAACTAAGGGGGCAGAATGCAGGTGGGATGGGGATTACAGGGCAGAAGGGAATAAAGGGGGGAATGGGAAAACTGTAATAGCATAATCAATAAAATACATTTAAAACCAAAAAAAACCCCAGGGAAGTCAATATGAAACCCAAGGAACACTCATGATTTATGAATCTGTTTCACATAGGAAGCAGGATTTATATCAGATAGGACAGAACAAAAGGCAAAGACATTAGTTTCCCAGTGAAACCATTTTATAGAAAATCAAATTTTTTATTTTAAAAATTGAAGAAACGGGACTAATTTTATACATTTATGGTTGTTATTTAAAAGTATGTATCTCAAGACATACCAAAGGCACCTAAGGGTCACCACCAAGTTTTGCCCAAGTTCTAAGAAAAGTTCTGAAACTTAGTGGTGTAGGGCTTGTACTTAGAAAGTCCCAGACAGCCTGTGTTGGTCAGTCCAAGGCCAGAAGCTTGAAACTGTCCTTACGATCGAGCGAAGACAATATGCCCTTCAGAAAGCCAGAGGACCCTTGCAGGTCAGGTTTCCTGAGGAACAGGGACAGCCCTGTGCCCACCAAAGCTTCAAGCTTCTCAGTAACGTACCCGTCGTGGCAGCCACAGGTGTCTTTTGGGCTGGAAGACTCTAAGCCTTAGAAAGTTAAAGCCCAAGCAGCCAACCACCCTTCAGAGCCCTTCTGAGACGGTAGCACTCATTCAAGCCAGCAAGTGGGGCTTCTGAGGCAGCTGCTGGGAGCTCTCTGGGTGGTCACTGCAGAGGGGAACACTCTGAAAAAGTGTTTACCCTTACGCATATTCAGTTGAATGAAAAAGAAGGAAGGCTCCAAAGTCAGCTTCACATTCTTTCAGCGCTGCTCCCAGAGAAGTCTGTCTGCAAAGGCGTGATGTTGTGGTCATAGCCGGCATACTCAGAGGTGCCGGTGCTGGCCAGCTTGAGCTGCTGGGCAGCGTGGGTCAGCTGGAAGGCGGCATCAGGGTGGGCGTGTCGGGCAGCAGCGTGCACTCCCTTTCCAGCATGTCCGCCACGCCCTTGAGCAGGTCCAGGAAACCGAAGGCCAGGGCAGCCTTTCGTAAACGGTTCAGCTCCTGCAACCATGGCAACAAAACAATGTTCCTAAATGCATTTTCCTTGTCACATACTTTTTTTTTTACAATAAATGGGGTTTTTAAAAAAGATTTTATTTATTTATTTTTAGAGGGAAGGGAGGGAGAAAGAGAGAGAGAGAACATCAATGTGCGATTGCTGGGGGCCATGGCCTGCAACCAAGGAATGTGCCCTGACTGGGAATTGAACCTGCGATGCTTTGGTTCACAGCCCACGCTCAATCCACTGAAGCTATGCAAGCCAGGGCTAAATGAGGTTTTAATTCAAAGGTATACGGATAAGTAGATTTTGTTGCGACTATTAATGTGAAATGCTTTTTTAAGAAAATACAACCAACTTCTCTGCAAATGGCAGACATATACCTCAACTATGATGAACTAATTTTTGGTGGATAATGTATATAATTTGGCAGAAAGAATAGGTAAGCTCACTTTGGTAGATTAACTATTAAATTCTTGCTTAAAACCCCATTTAAATTCTCATTTCTGTGAGAATTTGTGATTCTCACTTCTTGGTTGATCTCTATTTCCATTTGTCTTCTACATCTTGTTGACTTCCTGACCAACTGCCAGGGGACTCTGTCTACCTGATCAGCTAGTCCAGCCACTTGACCAGGCACTCCATACCTGGAATTGTCACATACTTCTCAAGTGCTCAGCTCAGAATAAGTTTTCCTTGACCCCGAACTTAAGTGAATGTTTTCTATAAGCACAAAGGCTTGTATAGAGATGCCTGTGACGAGGGCATGAGGACGTGTCTGAGAAGCGGTTCCTCCCCAGGCGAGGAGGAAGTTGGGTAAGAAACACAGTTGACCAAAGCACAGGTCATCACCACTGCAGGGAAGGAGCATGTCGGCCAAACGCAGTGAGGCACTTTGCATACATCACTTCATTTTACTCCTAACTAAGGAAGGTAACTTTTCCTCTGTACTTGGCTACGGAAAGGCTCATCCCCAATCTCAGAGGGCTCTTAAACCTCAGGTGCCTCTCAGGCTGGATGCCAGTGAGCATGTTTGAAAGAGACTCTGGAGGGGTCAGGAAGTCTGACCTGAAACCCCGCCACAAAAAGAAAGGTAGGGTGGTGAACTGGAGCAGAGAAGTAGGAAGTGCCCCATCAACCCCGTAGCAGCATGATCTGGGCAAGTGTGTAGCCTCTCTGGGTCTCAGTGGCTTCATTTACAAAAAGGAGGAAACCTGCTCCCTGCCCACTGCTGGGGCTTATGCAGTCGCCTGGCAGAGGCCCTTTCCAGCTTTGATATGTGAGATTACATTAAAACCAGAATAGGAAATGGGCTTCCTGACCACTTGTCAACATGTGAAAGTTCAAAAGGCCAATGTACAAGTGTGTCAGCTTGACTAGATGGCTGATGAGTGTGAGGAGAAAGCTCTGCAGGGAGGAGGACCACAGCCACAGAGTGGCCAAGGCCTGTGTGAGTTACAGGTGTCAGTCAGAAGGCCTGGGGCTGATCGTCTGTTTGAACTCTGACTAAGGTCGTTCTTGCCTGGTTTCACCAGCCCACTACATAATTACGTTTGAACACAGCAGTGATATAAGGCAATGAAATAACATCCAGCCAAAGTAGCATGTATGTTCTCTGGGAGAAATGCTAGCCTGGGGCAGGCCATGTACCCACCTTTTCAGATTAGCAAGCTAGGACGAAACCGACAGCACAGCACACCTCACAATGCCACTTACGTAATTTGGTCTCACCCAAACACCAGAAGGACTCGAGAAATGGTGAGCTTAAGTGCCCCACACTCCACCTCAGCCCTTGTCACTTGGTTCCCTCCACCGTGGTGCTGGGTTGGCTAGGCAGGGTTCCTGAGGGCCATCTGTTTGCAATTCATAAATGTGCAATTTGAGAAGTCATTCTGGAAGCAGCTTTTCTGGTACAGTGAGAATGTTCTGGGCAATCACCGTCCCAGGAGCCACATACAACGGTGGCCCGAGGTCAGGCTGGACGGATGCCCATGTGGGATGGTGAGAAGGGCTAAGGCCTATGAGGGTGAAGGCCCTTTCGCCCCTTCCCTTAGCCTGTCACAGCTGCACCAACACTGAGGGGCCCTTCAGCACAAAACCAGGCTGTTTAATTCTTGGGTTTTAGAGCAAAAATGGACCTATCGCTCATACTGACTTACTGATGAAAACACTGAGGTGGAGGCCATGCACTTCTAATCCCTGTCCATGTCCACCTCTGCTACTCCACACGGGCGATGGTGAACCATTTATATTTTTGGCAAACTTCTCAGGGCCCGCCCTCTCCCACTACAATTCTAATGGTCTCACCTTATAGAATGTCTGTGTTTTTTCAGGGTAGCTTCCTTGCATTTCTTAAAATCTTCTGTACATCTGTCTATCAAGGGTAAAAATAGTTCCACATTAGAATTCTATGGTAAAGGGGAAGGAATACAAAAGGATGGCTCGAAACATTTACAGCAATGGAAACAGGAACAGAGCGACGGTGTCAAAATGAGGATCCTCCTGAGTTAGCGCCACTGTTCTGCTCAGCGTCAGTACAGCACCTCCCTCCTTCCAAGTGCTTGATCCTAAATCCCTTGGTGACAGAAATGAACTTGTCTCACAAAAACACACCCACAATCATGTACATATACCTAGCTGCTTTTTAACGAGGTGCCAAGACCATTCAATGGGGGTAAGAACAGTTTCTTCAACAAATGGTACTGAAGAGCCACATGTATAAAAGAATGAAGTAGGACCCTTACTTCATGTCATATATAGAAAAGTAAATTAAAATTTGTCAGAGCTAAAACTCTAAAATTCTTAGAATAAACATAGGGGCAAATCTTTATGTCCCTGGATTTGGCCATGATTTCTTTTTTTTTTTTAATTTTATTTATTTATCTTTAGAGAGGGAAGGGAGGGAGGGGGAGAGAGAGAGAGAGAGAAACATCAATGTGCGGTTGCTGGGGGTTCTGGCCTGCAACCCAGGAATGTACCCTGGCTGGGGATTGGCCATGATTCCTTAGTTACAATATCACAGCAACAAAGAAAAATTAATCTGATGAATGTTCACAGCCGCATCATTCAGAACAGCAAGGATGCAGGAACAATCCAAACGCTCATCACCCGAGCGATGGGGTGAACACAGCGTGGCATCGTCAGAAAACAGAGTCTCTCTCAGCCGTGGCGGCAAGTGACGCATGGACACAGGCTGCCGCGTGGATGAGCACTGAAAGCATTATGCCCAGTGGGGGCCCAACAAAAAGGCCACACATTCTACGACGCATTTATAGAAAATATCCAGAATAGGCAATCCACACAGACAGAAAGCAGATTAGTGGTTGCCAAGGACTGAAGGATGATGGGAAAAAAAAGTGACTTGCTTAATGGGTACAGGGTTTCCTTTTGGTGATAAGATGTTCTGGAACTAGACAGCAGTGATGGTTTTTAACATGATTATACTAAATGCCACTGAATTGCATATTTTAAAGTGGTTTGAAATGGTGTTATGTGTATTTTACCACAATAAAAAAATACACCCAGACTAAAATACAAATTTTAAAATAATTTTAGAAAAACCCAAATAAGAAAAAGAAAAATCCAGCCATCCTTCCAATAGGGAAATGGTGGGGTCAGGGATGGCAGAGAAGGGACAGAACCCAATTTTCCGACAGAGAGAGAGACCCCGTCCCCATGACAAGGGGGCCAGGAGAGACCATGCCACCAACGGGAGCCACTTCTGTGGTCAGATGGCCCGATGCCACCTCCTTTGCCTGAGGCTGAACTCATCTTAGGAACAAAGGAAAAACAGGTACTCAAAAGAGAAACAAGGCTCAAAAGTGATTTAAAAATAGGAAGAACAGATGTCACCGAGTGCCCTGTGTGAAGTACCATGCCTTGGTCATAGTACACGCTTAGCTTCCCAGGAAAGTGTTTTTGTGGAATTGCAGTGTAAAAGCTATGGTTGGGGCTCTACTGCGGGGGTGGAATAACCACATGAAGGTTTTTACATCTTTCTCAAATTGATTTAGAGGATGACACCCGTTACATCAGTCAATGCCTCAAAAGTCCACGCCAGGAAAACGGGTCTCCCTGGAAGAACTGGCCTGCTTCCTCTATCAGACACATAACCCTACACGACAGAAAATCCTCCGTGTTTCTTTTCTGACCTTGGTAAGAAAGCTCAGAGCCAAATTGCTCAAATACAATCATCATTTTGCCTTGGCTTCCTGGCACAATTGTCTCTCCTCTTCTTCTAGGTTTTGTATTGCTCTAAATTTTGTAAAAAATGATTTTGGCTGTATATGTTTTTTTACTGTAGGCTACCTCAAATCCTTTTTGGAAATAATGACAAACATTAGAAGTAATGAATTACTAAGTATCAAAGAAAAGGAAAATCAAATCAAATGTCTGCTGGCCTGCCAGAATCCCCCCTCCTGTCCCCGGGGGAAAGCGATGTGACGGCGACATTACCTGCAGGCCACTGGGTTTGATCCAGACAGTTACATTCTGGGCGTAACTGCGTTTGTTTTTGGGCTGCAGGGGGAATGGGCTCTTATTGTCATCCTCACCATAAGGATTTTCTTTAGCATCTTAAAAGAAAAAGACATTCTTGAAATGACATCTGGCAAACACAATCAATTACATTTCCAATTAGGCTAGAAGCTCTTTCAGTCATTCAATCTTCTATATCCTGTTACTTCTCTAATTAAGAAAATCCATTAGGTTAGGTTGGGGGACTTGTTCTCAATAAAAAGCCACAGATGGAAGAGATCAAACAATCAACTAAGGCTCATGTAAGTGAAAAACAGGTTCATGTTTTTAAAGAAACAAGCTTCAGTTATTTGCTTTATAAATTAAAAGTGAGAAAAGTTAAAACTAATACACTGTTAAAAAAATAAACATGCATACTGAAATTCTGTAAGTTTAGTCTGGCTCTCTCCTACAGAACTTTCTGAGACGACAGAGCAGCAGCCACTAGCCCACGTGGCCACTGAACACTTCTGTGTAGCTAGTGTGGGGTACTGAATTTTAAATTTTGTTTATTTTAATTAAATAGCCTCAGGTGGCAACTGGATTGACAGCATAGGCACAGGTATTGAAATAATTTAAAAGGAAAATTATATGTAGCCAAATTAAGAAAAAGGACAAGGGAAGAAATACTTGTTGGTGAAACATACCCCACCGTATTATGGCTTATTGGTTTATCGTTTTCAAGGAATGAAAGCCGTATTAGTCATGTGGATAAACGAGGGTTCCTGTTTTCCTGCCTGCTTCCTGAGCCAGTGACACTCTGCCACAAATTTACAAAGCATATTTACATCTACTGTTGTACTTCATCATTATTACCTCCTTCTGGGGTAGACAGAGCAGGAATCATTTCCCAACCACCCAGGGGCTGCATCCTTGCCCAAATGTTCACATTGCAAACTGGAATTAGCCCAGTTTCTCTAACTGAGTAGGAAGCTTTCTAACCCCGATTTGGTCACTGATTTAAACACTTCACACTGGCCCCAAACTACCGCTGTCAGTCCTCCCTCCGACCCCTCCAAAGAGTACCGACCCAGTTTTCCAGAGATGGTCCCATGAACACCTTCTCTGTATAAACCTTTCGAGTCAGGCCAGACTCCAGCAGTCCATTCCCACGCAACATGCTCACTTCCAGCATCCTGGCCACTGTTTCTGTTATCTCCCCTTTTGGATGCTGTCCTCCCTCATCCATTTATTCCCTCGCTCTTGTACTCCTTTATTATCTGCAGTAAGACCCCACTATGTAGCAGGTGCTATGCCAATAAGTGTGGCTAGAAAAGATATTTTTCTGAATCTTATAAAAATGTTTATTAAATCCTAACTAGATACCATACGCTATACATACACAACTTCTCTCTTTACAGCAGTGGTGGAGGGTAGGTATTGTTAGTCCCATTAAAGAGGAGGAAACTGAGGCTCAGAGAGGTTGGACCTCCCAGGTTTTCACAGTGACTCAGCTGGGCCTGGTGTCAGTGCCAACACTTTCTCTACCACATAGCACGGCTGCTCCTCACCCACCCAAATTTACTTACGTTCCAGGCAGATCCTATTCTGCCTTCAACATGAAGTTTGTCCCAGGTTTTTCTGGCAGGCAGTGATTTGTCTAAACCCTTCTATTGTACAGCACTCGGTACTGGTACCAAACATTCCAACATCTAATCACTGCCCATCGTGTACTGTCTCTGAATGTTTAGAACCTACGTGTGGAAACTGGCTTAGCAGACAGAAAATACTGCATTTATGAAAAAAAACAAAAACAAACCAGGAGACTCTTAGAAATACAAAATATAACAGAAATTTAAAAATAAACAGTTGTAAGATAAAAGTTGAAAATACTTCCCAGAAGGTAGAATAAAAAGAAAACAATAGAAAAAGGGGGAGGAGTAGATAAAATTCACACATACACACAAACACAAATCATAAATATATGTTCTGGAAAGGAAGAGGAGAGAGTACAGAGAGGGGAAATTGGAAGGCACAATTCATACCCCAAGACTGAAGAGCACGAATTGCCAGATGGGAGGGCCCCCTGAGTGCCCATCGCAGTGGACGAAGAGATGGACAGGTAGGTACATCATGCTCATAGTCCAGAACAGCGGGGACACAAAGAAGAGCCCCAAGGAGCACAGAGGAAATACAGGTCAGGCCAACGCCCAGGAGTCAGCATGACACTGCCTCCCAGGAGCAGCACCGGAAGCCAGAAAAGACAACAGAGCGACACTTCCATGCTCCGGGGAAGAACGATTCCCAACCTAGAACTCCGTATCGGACCAAACTGTCAATCATGTGTCAGGGATGAAACATAGACATTTCCAAATACTCGAGATTTCGAACAGTCACTTCCCAGGTACCCTTTTCTCAGGACGATTCATGAATCAGGAGAGCCACAGGACAGATGTGAAGGGAAGACACAGAATGACAACTAGGCAACGGGCTGACAGAACAACCAGTCCGTTTTATGAGACAAGAGGAAGAAAGGTGACTTTAAGGAAAAAAAAAAACCTGACAAAATCCCTGAAGAATGTATCTTAGTTAGGTGGAAATTAGTGATAGGTACACAGAAAACAGCAAAGAAAAAAGAAGAGAGAGCAGAGGAGGTAGGGAGGCAGCCCGAGAGGAGGGCCACACTTGTCTGCTGCGGGCTCCGCCAGCCTGGCCGCCCAGCTCTTTCCTAAAAGTCTTGGAGGAACCTCAGTGTCTTCCCAATACGGCCTTCTTTCTAATTGAGGTTAGAATACATTTATCTTTCCTATTAGAAAGAAAGAAAGAAACTAATTTTAAAAAGTAACCCTGGAACAGGGGACAAAGAGTTGCAAAACAAAAGAAATGTAACTGGTATACCACATGGCTTGGTTGTAAATAACATTTACATTATCTTACAAGGACAGTACTGATTTAACCAAAAAGAGTGCTACAACCACACTGAGAGGATAGAAGGAAAAAATGTGCTTTTTTGGTGGTTGGTGGGTAAAAATGGTAGTAAGAAAGCTAAGTAGTAATCCTTAAGTTAAAAACGGCATTTGAAATGAAAAGTCAAGAAACAGCTGTACAGTTACTTAGAAATGTAAGTAAATACAAAAGAAACAAAAGCTGAAAGCGGCTGTCTCCAGGAACAGAGTCAGGATTCCGAGGGACAGGTGAAAACAGCAGTGTTGCACGCTTTGCTTTGATGAACAGAAACAGCGGGTTCTACCATTATGATGCGTTTCCAGTGTCAGGCACGTTATACTTATTCCCTCAATAAAGTCTCTCAATAGCCCTCTCAGGCAGGGTTTTTTTTTTTTATCAGTCATTACTTGTCACTGTAAGGACAACCCTGGTCTTGTACGACTACCGTGAGGTTCAGGGAGGCGACTCACTCCAGTGTGCCCAGCACAACCTCCGCTCAGTAAGAAGCTCTGACAGCAGACTCAGATTACGATCACCTGGAAGTGCGTGTGCGCACTCCAGTAAGCGTAGGTACGTATGGAGAGACAGAGTAAAGGAGAATTCTGAGAGCGAGACTCTCTGAAAGCTGCCATAAGATGACAACTGTGCTCCCCGAGACCGCGGGTGGGGACCCAGCACCTCTACAGCAGCCTGACACCCGACTCAGTGACGGGGGCTTTGGGTGCTGCTCAAGGTCAAAACGGACCCTTTCCCTGAAATATTTTCCAGCTCTAGGCAAATACTAACATGTATGCTAGAGAAATTAGTTTTTCTTACCCAAATGAACTGATTATAACGTATTTGAAACACTGGAAGCAGAACTTTTTAACAGATTGCTCTGAGGAAAAAAAGACTCAGAAACTTGTTTAAAAAAGTACACTTGCTAAAGCAAATGAGATATCTAATTTTTAAATTAGGCACTTGAGGTAAAATGACTTTAGACAGAAGTACTATTTTCTAAGCTACCATCTCTTTCCATCACTTTGTAAAATTCGTCTTCTTTGCAGATAAGCTGCAAAGGATATCTATATAAAAAGACATGAAAAACATAAAATAAGTTTTTTTTTAACCAAAAATTCTGGTATATTTTTCAAGAAGGAACTTGACAATAGCATCCTTAATAAGATAGCAGATCCACACTCTTTAAAAATCAGTAACTGCAAAATAACACATTTGAATGCATGACATCTGGGCTAGCGTACGGAACTATACTGAACCTAGTGATTGCTACTGCTCTGAGGTTGATCAGAAACCAAAAAAAGGGGAAAGCTTGAGGTAAAACTCAAGGTAACACCTTTAATAAACTTTTTAAATTAAAAAATCACTTGGGGGGAACTGAATGTGGAAGAGGGTGGGCAGGGCAGACGAGAGTAATGGGGAAAATATGGAGACAACTGGAATTGAACAACAATAGAAAAAGTGAGCTATTACCTTCATTGAAAAGAAAAACAGACCTAGAGGGAGGGGAAGAAAAATATAAATATAAGACAGAACAAACAGCAGTTCAATCTTAATGAAGAGTGCCTACAACAAGTCAAGCACTAGTGGTTGGAAGCCAGCTCAGAAAGAAATTTGAATGCTTCTAACTTCGATTACGGACTGGCATCTGTGGTGAAAACTATCACAACAGTCTAGGTCAGGGGTGGCCAAACTTCTTCTGTAAAGGGCCCGACTGTAAGTATTTTAGGCTTTGTGGGTGATGTGGCATCATTATAACTATTCACCTTTCCACTGGAGCCGGAGAGCGGCCACAGACCACGTGAAAAGGAATGAGTGAGCCTGTGTAATAACACTTTATCTACACGACAGACAGGGGGCCACTCTGACCTGCAGGCCAGGCTCAGCTGACCTCTGATCTAAGTGAAAGGTAAGGAAGGCTGTAACAAGGCAAGAGCAGTGAGCGTGAAAATGGACAGTGAACGTGAGAATGCCACACAGAGACCAGAGGAAGGAGGTGAGGAACCCTTCCATCCTCACACACATGCACACCTACTTCCTCTGCCATCCTGTTCTCCTTCAATTACTGCCTTATTTCTTTCCTCCTGGTGGTCAAACCGTCCTCTTCATTTCCTCCTACTTAATTCATTCCTCAGCCTATGTCCTGGACAACCATCTGCAGAAGCTACTTTTATGAAGCCACCAATAATCTCCTAACTGCCAAGATCAAATGACTCTGGGTGCATGGTGTCCTCTTCTTTCCTTTTGGTTCCTAGCCCTTCCTGACTCTTCAATCTTTAAAACACTCATTCCACAGTCTCTTTCTGATTAAGTTCTCAAGGCACTCATCCTTCTGTTGGTGTTCCTACAAAGGAGCTAAAACCCTCCCATGATTTGGAAACTTTTTTAGATCATGAACCCATCTTCAGGGGGGATTTGTTTTTTCCGGAGAAGTCCTTTGCCCTGGGCTGTGAGGTGTTCCCACAGAGCCACCGCATCAGCTTCTGGAGGAGGCCCTGAGGGTGTCTCGGCTTCAGAACCAGGTTTGTGTTCTGAAGCAATGGTTTTAGAGGCGCCCACTCCAGAGCGAGCAGTGTCAGTCCGCATGGTGCAGGACTTGGGCTTCAGTTTCTCATAGGAGATGCTTACATTTCTTCATTCCTAGAAAAGTCGGTAGAAAAAAATGGGCAGAATTTTTGTCATCTTCTCATGGAGGGGGTAGACTTTCTACATTCTCCGCTTTCCTCACAGATGTCAGTTCTTTGTCTTGTTTGGAACCAAAGTCATGTCTCTTGTCCCGGTGGGACCATGAAAACCCCAGCCCCTGGATCCTGGCTTACCAGTGGGCAAACTATGGCCTATTGCCCATTTTTGGCTTAAAGAATGGTTTTTGTATTTTTAAATGATTGGGAAAAATATCAAAAGATATTTTGATATTTCGTGTATATTTCATGAAATATACATGAAAATTATATGAATTCAAGTTTTGATGTCCATAAATAAAAGTTTTTGTAACAGTCACTATCATTTATTTACATATTGTGCTATGATGGCAGAGTTCAGTAGTTATGACAGAGGCCGTGTGGTCTGCAAAGCCTAAATATTTACTATCTCGTCCTTTTTCTGAGCAAGTTTGCTGAACCTTGGCCTAGCTTCTAAGGCTTATATTCAGTCAGAATCTTCTCTGGGCTTCAAAGCAAAAGGCATCCTCAGACCTTAACTGGCACACATGCGCTTGTGTATGAGACACTGTACTTTCTTCTTGAATCTCTTTATGCTCTTGGCTTCTGCGACGTCTCTTCTGTTGACACTTTTCCTCTTTCATATCTGCCTATTGCTTCTCAATCTCCTTTACTAGCGCCCTTTGCATCGTCCCCAGTAGTTGGTCCTTCCTAGGGGTTTGGTCCTTGTCTTTCTTTTCTTTTCTTAATCTGTGTAATTTCCTAGGGAAAGCTAGGGCTCTCCCTAGCTAGGGCTCTTAAAGTGTGGTATGGATCACCTGGATTATAATCATGCAGGCAACGGTAAAACTTCAAGTTCCTGGGCCTGAATCCAGCCCTACTGAATCAGAATCTCTGTAGGTGGGGTCCAGGAAACAGAATTTTTACACAGGTTTTCCATGTACACATTTTTGTACACAGAAACTCAAATTTCCTTAAGTAATCTCCTTCATTCTCACCATTTTAACTATCAGCAATAGGCTTATAATGAAAAATTATATTTCCAATTCTGCCCTCTCTCCTGAACTGCAGACTCACGTAGGAATTGTCTCCAGGCACCTCCCCCTAAATCTCATAGGTATAAACTCAGCATGCACAAAAGATGCTCTTCCAAATCTACCCTTCCTCCTCTGTTTTGTTTTCATTAACAGCACCACCTTCTACCCTGCAGCCCAGGTCAGACACCTGGGATCATTCTCAGTTCTTCTCTTCCCTTTATTCTACCTCGTAAACATGTTTCGCATGGATCCCGTCCTCTCTGTCACTGTCCCTTATTCTGGCTCTCACCTTCACATCTCCAGGCGACACCGGCAGAGTCACCTTCAGACTGCAGGGTGCCTTTCCCTTTTCAAGCCCACAACCCACAGCTATCTTTCTAAATGCAAACTTATTACCACTCACTTGGAGCTCAGTCATACTGCACCACACCAGGGGGACACCAGCACCTAGAACACAGAGTCTCTAAACTGGTATCTCAACTGTTCTCGTTATAGCCAGAAGGAACTATCACTCCCCTTCAGTGGCTTCCCAGTATCTACAGAACAAAGTCTTGGCTCTTCACATGTCAGAAGAAGCCTCCCCCACTCCAGCCACCGCCAACCTGACACCTACGAGCTGGCCCTCCAACCCCCACCCTTATACCATGTGCTCCAGGGCTCCTTGCTTTTCTGCATGTGCACATTTGTCCTTCATTGGCTCATCAAATTCCTCTGTCTTCCTTTAAAAGTCGACTAGGGTACCTGTCCTCTGTGAAGATTTTCCTGAGTCCTCCAGGCAGAGGTGATCACCCTCTCCTGCAGGCCAGCTCGGACCTTGTGTTGGTCTGTGCTGATTATTCGACTTTCCACTAGACCTACAGCAACTACTGCTAACTCTTGTATCTCCTAGACCTGGCACAAAATAGGCGGTAGACAAATGTTCCTGAAACTGAAATGGACCCAGATGAGTCGATGACTCTACAGTTGGAACCTGTGTACCTAGGAGTACAAAGGCCTCCATCAGGAGTAGGAAAATCAGAAGGAACAGGTTAAAAGGCAAGGGGTGAGACAATGGTTCCTATAACTAACATCCTGAGCATGGGACTGTGGCAGCATATCCAGTGGCGAGGCCCAACGGGGAAGTGGAAATGCAATATGCAATTCCAGGGAGCAACCTCACAGGACCGGAGTTACAGATTTGGGGGAGTCATGAGGAAAGAAGAAAAGACAACGAGGAAAAGAAAAGTTGCCAACAAAAAAAGGTGAAGTACCGGAAAATCAATGTCAGGAAAGCCAAGAACAAACACTTTAAGATGGAAGAGGGTTAAATTGTCTAGGAGTAACTGGGAATTACCTGGGTTGAAAATTACACTAAGGAAAATTTACATTAAGAAAAAATAAGTGTATGGAGAGTTGCTTTTCACTATTAAGCAGTTAGAGCATTTATACATATTTAAAGCAACCGAAATGCTGGTCTCCCCTGAGCTACACAGTTACAAGTTTAAACATCAAACTCTCTAGGGCTCTCCATCCAGCATCAGAGACCACAGCACACCCATAAGGGAGATCACGCAGCTCTCTGACTACACAGTCAGAGCTCAGGACAGCAGAGAGAAGACAAAGTCAAGATAAAAAAAATCTGATCTGGGTTATACCTGAAATAGGACCCAGCTGTGCCATTTTCCCTAGCCATGGGAGAGGTTCTGGGCCAGGCTCAAAGAGAGACATCATGAGGTTTGATTTCTTCTTGCTGTCAGCTTGGGAGTAGAGCATTCCATGCCACTCAGGACTAGACGGAGAGAAGATGGAAGATCAGAAGAATATCAAGCCTGTGACCATCATGTTAAATAAGTCTAACCTGTGTTTTTCTCTTGAGCAACAGGGGTTTCAGCTCTGAAATTAGGTGCTTTACTTTTACTAAAGTCAAATCCTAAACCTGAAAGTGCATACTGTTGCCCCCTAATATTACCATTCCTCTGGGACAGGTATTTTATTCAATTATGTAGGCATGGCACTCAAAAGCAATCTTAAAGGAGAAAAAAACCACAAAGGAGGAGGTAGCTGCAGGGGGTGGTGAGGAGTAAGGGCTGCGATTTGTAGGTCTTTCCAGCTGCCTTCCTGAGTCATTCACAGCAGCACCAACACAGAGAAGACCTCGTAACAAAGGGCACAAAGCCATCACCTAGCTCTGCTCCTACTTTTCAAAGGGCCCCGGTAGTTCTCATATTCAGAACCAGTACAAGTAGCTTGGGTACCAAGAAATGCACCAAACTGATACCTGAACAAAAGCTGCATTCCTCTTTTTAGACCAGCTGATTTTAACTCAAGCAGAAATTGAGCCATGCTCCCTCTGATTACTCCTAAACTCTTGATATCTTATACCAGTCTACCCCAGGTAATGGCCAGAAAATGTTGAATCCCCTCTTGTTTTCTAACAACAGGTGTTATAGAAAGTAAAGCAGGTAGTCTTGCACATTTCAAGACTGCCGTGAATGTGGAAGCCAGAAGGCCTTCCCCCATAGGCAAAGAATACAGCAGAGTGGTTCCGAGCTTGGGCTCTGGAGCCAGAATGCATAGGTAAGAATCCTGGTGCTGTCAGTTACTCGCTGTGTGACCTTGAGCTAGTTCCTTTACCTCTCTAAGCCTCAGTTTCTCACCTATAAAATGGGGAATATCAATACCTCCCGTACAGTGTTTTCGAGGGATTAAGTTAATATATTTAAAGTGCCTGGAGGAATGTTTGTTATATGGTAAAATGTTCAATCAATTTTATCAGCATCTTTTTTCATTTATTTCTACCTCCTCGTTTTATAGCCAAGTTTGTGAATACTGCATAAGATTCTACAGCAAGTTAGCAGCATTGCTATAACTAAATCTAGGTTTCCTAGGTAGAAAAGAGGAAAACTTAGGATATAATCTAAAACCAATATAGTTAAAAGGTTCATTTTTTACTTATTCTGGGGGATGATTTGAAGAGCAGTTTAGAAGGTGATGGCAGGAGGGAAGGGTATGCCAGGGAGAAAGGAAGAATGACAAGGACCTTCCTATTTCTTTCAGAAAAGTGTGGAAAATACTTCATTTTGTAAATTGATTCTCCCTTTCACTCAACCAAAGGTAAACAAAATTCCTTACCCTAGCTGAACTATCGCTACCATGCCTTCCACTTTTAGGCTGCCATGGAGCAGGACACAAAAGTTGGGTATTTTCCCTGCAATCTGATTGGCTGAATTTTCATCTTCATTATCATCAGTTATGCCAGTACCCACCTCATCACCTTCTGTGAAAAGAAGAGAAAACAGGTCAGGTTGAGATTTGCTACAAAACCCCCAAATCCCCATGATACTGCTGGCTGTTTCTAGCCTTCGAAGGAAAGGATATGGAGTTATAAAAGGAATACATAACAAGTAGGAAAAACACATATTCTGGTTTTCCTATGTCCATATAAAAATCAGTTTTCACATGTTATATGAATTCCATTGATATGAAACATCCAGAAGAGCCAAATCTATGGACACAGAGAGGACATTAGTGGTCACCTGGGAAGGAGGGAGATGAAGGGCTAGGGGTTTTAAAATTTTGATTCTAAAATGGACTGTGGTGATGGTTGCACAATTTTGTAAATATACGAAAATTTACTGAATTGTATAATTTTTTTAAAGATTTTATTTATTCATTTTTAGAGAGAGGGGAAGAGAGGGAGAAAGAGAAGGAAAGAAACATCAATGTGTGATAGATACATCGACTGGTGCCTCTCAAATGCCACCAACCGCGGGCCTGGCCTATAACCCAGGTATGTACCCCGATTGGAATTGAACCTACAACCTTCCGGTTCACAGGGTGGCACTCAGTCCCCTGAGCCACACCAGCTGGGGCATGAATTGTATGCTTTAAATGGGTGAAGTGTATGGTATGTGAATTACATTTTAGTGAAACTGCTACATTTAAAAAATCAGCTTTCCAGTTTCTACTGGGATTCTCAGCTAGGTGTTCTCTGGGGCTTTCCAGTGCCATCCAAACAGAGCCACAGATTCAGAGTCGAGAGTATTCTTAACTGAAAACCTCAGCCAGGACGTGGATGGGCGCCCCCCAAAGGTGAGCAGTGTTACTTCATAAATTTCTTTTCTTTTTTAAGATGTTATTTATTTATTTTTTAGAGAGGGGAAGGGAGGGAGAGAAACATCAATGTGTGGTTGCCTCTCATGTGCCCTAGACTGGGGATCGAATAAGCAATCCTTTGATTCACAGGCCAGTACTCAACCACTGACTACAATAGCCAGGGCATAAGTCCCTTGATCGGAGTCTCCAAGTCCAAGTCCTCTCATACACTCTGCTGACAAATGGATCTTCCTACAACTAACTTCCCTCTAGAACTGTCTGCTCAATCTCATTCAAAGACTTTCTAATCCAATAGGAAGGATTTGCCCAGTTTAGCTTCACATTCAACAGCCCTTAAAACATAGCCCAATTCTGCCTTCCCACACTTTTCTTTCCATCATTCCCCTACCCAAACTCTTCATTTGTCCACTTTCTTTCTTGGCAATTTATATAGGCATGCAGAATTCCCCTCCCCCCAAGACCTCAGCAATAAGGGAAACCTGGTTATCAACATTAACATCAAGAATAACAAAGTAAGAGGGTCAATTATAAACGATAATCACAATAAGTCACCTGTGGGCACATATCAAGATTCTGTCTGTGAATGTGTGATGGAGGGTTATGGGACACCCCAATTCTACAGCTGAGATAACCAGCATAAATGGAATGTGATCTGACTCGGTGTGTAGAAACCTGATTGACTATATACACTTCTTACAGAAAGCTGGTGAATATAAAGTAGATGGTCAGCCTAGAACAGAGAAAAGAAGTTTAAGGTGCTAGAGACTAACATTCTCTAGAGAGAAACTGAATTTGGGTTCATGACTTTACAGTTCCTGGAGAGCTTTATTCTCAGTAATGAAGCCTCACAAGGGGCTGGATTCTTCCATCCATTCAACCGTTTTTACTGTGAATCTACTGTGTGCTGGGCACTGGTAGAGAACAGATGTTGTTTCTCCCCTTATGAAGCTATACTTGACCCCACATTTATCAGGCAACCTCTGAGATTAACTGGCTTGCTCACCATGCTCCTACCAGGAAAGGCAGAGCCCTGGATTAGTGACAAAGCATTCTCATCTTAAAGAGGACTTCCACTGCAAATTAACAAAATATACATATGTGTCAATATGCGTTCCACAATGTTCCACAATGTATGCGTTCCACAACGCAGAAACAGTTTTCTAGTATATTAGGTATATTCCATTTTAAAAATTCAATACAATTCAGTAACCATTCCTTCCCCTCAAATTCTGCAAAATGAGCTACTGTATTATTTAACATTTAAAAGTAACTTTAAGCCCTGGTAGTGTGGCTCAGTGGATTGTGCGCATTAGCCTATGAACCAAAGGGTAATGGTTTCAATTCCCAGTCAGGGCACATGACTGGGTTGCAGGCCAGATCCCCAGTAAAGGGCGCACAAGAGGCAACCACACATTGATGTTTCTCTCTCTTTCTCCTTCCCTTCCCCTCTCTGTAAATATAAATAAAATATTTAAAAAATAATTTTAATATATTATTATTTTAATCCTCACTCCAGGATATGTTTTTTATTGATTTTACAGAGAGAAAAAGTGGACGTGAGAGAGAGAAACTTTGATCTGAGAGAGAAATATTGTTCAGCTGCCTCCTGTACATGCCCTGACCGGGGACTAAACCTGTAACTTAGATACGTGCCCTGATCGGGGATTGAATCTGCAACCTTTTTGGTGCATGGGATGACATTCCAACAAAGTCGCCAAGCCAGGGCAAAAGAATAACTTTAGTTAATAAGATAAACTTAAGATACTTCATATGTATCACTGAAGAGGAAGAGAACTCACCTTTGTTAAGTGCTATAGGTAGGACGAGATGTCTGGACAGAACAGGGGGGCTTGAAATATCAGCTATATCAATAAATCCCACTATTTCCAAATCTGAAAAGAAGGAATAAACATAGAATTAATTAGTTCTACAGGAAAGTACGCTATCTTCTATGCACTAAATTTCATAAACACAATATTTAATTTAGGTAGGGAATTCAAATATGATGACTAGGAAGGTTATTAGAAGTTTTTTGGATATCTCTAATAAATTTTCATTTAAGTAGCTCAGAAAATAAGAATAATGGTCTTTATTTAGTGAATTTAAGTTATATGACAAATCAGCTAAACTTTTATTTTTATGAGGCTAGATCCCCAGCTAAGGCAAAAGCTTAAAGGTCAAATCCCTCTGTATCATCAGGATTGTTCAAGCCACAGGGGGCATTGTAGCCAAACATTTCCACAACCATTCCAAGCAACCATCCTTGCAGGGTAAAGCTATTCCAAGAAAAAAAAATACTTTCTCGACAAAACCAAGGTAGCAGTCTAAATATGACAATGATTTCTTTTTTATAGAGGCCTATTAAAGACCCCAAGTATTTTCTGGAAACATAAAATAAGTAACCCTAAAATAAGTAAAACCTAAAATAAAAGTTGTAACCCAAGGAACTTTTTGAAAGTTTTTTTTTTCTGATTATATAAATAGTATAAAAGCACCTAGTTTGGGAGCTCAGTTGGTTGGAGCATTGTTCCAACGTGTCAAGGTTGTGGGTTCGATCCCTAGACAGGACACATACAAGAGGCAACCAGTGCATGCATAAATAAATAGAACAACAAATAAATGTTTTTTTCTCTCTCTCTCTCCCTTCCTTTCTCTCTCTAAAATAATAATTTAAAAAACTGAAAAAAGGAAATAGTATAAAAGCTTGGAAAGCACTAAAAATTGTAAAGAAGCCAGCAAGATGGAGGAATAGGTGGACGCACTGTACCTCCTCGCACAACCAAGATTAGAACAACAATAATTTACATATAGAATAACACTCAGAACTGACAGAGGATTTATCTGAATGGAAGTCAGACAGCCAAGAAGTTGAAGTGGACCCGCACATCCAGACTGGTAGGGGACGACGAGCTGGGTGGGTGCGGGGCTGGCGCGGGTCAGCAGCGCGCAGAGGTTGGGGGAAGTTTGGCGCGAAATAGGCGCGACAGCCATCCGGTGCGCAAGAATGCAGCGGTGATCCCTGAGTACGCAAGCTGCGACTGGGGGAACCAGTGGGGCAGCAATTGTGGACCAGGGCAGAGCTCGCAGCCCGGGATCCCAGAGAAGGGTCTGAGCCCAGGAGAACGGAACTACCGCCATTGTTCCCTCCTGTCCCTGCTCCCGCCCCCGCCCCCACATATAATGTCACAATCTAGCGACTGGGGTGCCAGCCCCAGTGAACACCTAAGGCTCTGCCCCCCACCGTAACAAGAGCGACCAGACCGAAAAAAAAAAAAAAGGAGAGATAGGGAAAGACATAAGACATGTTTCCAACAGAACAGATCAGTCCCCCAGGACTCATCCTTTTGAGCAACCAAGAAATAGCCAATCTATCAGATGCACAGTTCAAAACACTGGTGATCAGAAAGCTCAAGGAATTGGTTGATTTTGGGCGCAAATTACATGAAAGGATGCAGGTTACCATAAAAAAGATGCAGGAAGATACACGGAGGAGAGCCAATAGTGAAAGGAAGGAATGTGAGTTTCAAAACAATACAGTGGACCAGAAGGAAGATAGAATCAACCAAGCAGGAAAGCATGATGAAATAAGAATTCAAAAAAACGAGGAAAAGCTTAAGAGCATCCAGGACACCTTTAAACGTTCCAACATCTGAATTATAGGGGTACCAGAATGGGGAAGGGAAAAGCAACAAATTGAGCACGTATTTGAACAAATAATAAAGGAGAACTTCCCCAATCTGGCAAAGGGAACAGTCTTCCAAGAAATCCAAGAAGCTCAGAGAGCCCCAAAGAAGTTGGACCCAAGAAGAAACACACCAAGGCACATCATAATTACATTAGCCAAGGTAAAAATGAAGGAGAGAATCCTAGAAGCAGCAAGAGATAAGGGGACAGTAACTTACAAAGGAGTTCCCATCAAGCTGTCAGCTGATTTCTCCAAAGAGACCTTACAGGCAAGAAGGGGCTGGAAAGAAATATTCCAAGTCATGAAAGACAAGGACCCACATCCCAGATTGCTCTATCCAGCAAAGCTCTCATTTAGAATGGAAGGGCAGATAAAGTGCTTCTCAGATAAGGTCAAGTTAAAGGAGTTCATCATCACCAAGCCCTTATTTTATGAAATGCTAAAGGGACTTATCTAAGAAAAGAAGATAAAGAAAAGACATGTATAGTAAAAGGACAGCAAACTCACGATTATTAACAACCACACCTAAAGCAAAACCAAAAGAAACTAAGTAAACAACTAGAACAGGAACAGAACCACAGAAATGGAGGGCACATGGAGGGCTAGCAGCAGGGGGTGGGAGGAGGAGAGAGGGGGGAAAAGGTATGGAGAATAAGTAGCATAGAATGTATGTTGAAAATAGATAGGGGGAGGGCAAGAATAGTATGGGAAATGTAGAAGCTAAAGAACTCATAAGTATGACACATGGACATGAACTAAAGGGGGGGAACGTGGGTGGGAGAGGGGGTACAGGGTGGAGGGGAGAGAAGGGGGAAATGGGACAACTGTAATAGCATAATCAATAAAATATATTTAAAAAATTGTAAAGAAGAAAAATAAAGGCACTCATTGCTAAGCATCAAAGGAAACTTCTATTAATATTTTATTGAATTGCTTTTCAGTCTTCTAGGCATATATACACACTCATATTTTCAAAGCAATTTTTAAAAAATAAAGCTCATGGCACCACCACCCTGCCCCTGCACAGCCGATCCTCCATGGAGGGTGGAGGTTGGTGGTCAGTGGTCACAGCCCATCCTTGCAGCTGACTGGCCTGGGTAAATCCTTCCCATTGATCTGCCAACAGCAACCAAGGCTCAACTACAAGAGGAGGGCATACTAAGGGTACACCTCAGTACTTGAAGGGAGGTTGTGCCACTGGACCCTACAGGACACCTTCTACATTAGGCCACACTACCAAGATGCAGAGTCAAAGCAGCTCTACCTAATACATAGAAACAAACACAGGGAGGCTGCTAAAATGAGGACACAAAGAAACATGGACCAAAGGAAAGAGAAGATCAAAACTCCAGAAAAGGAGCTAAATGAAATGGAGATAAGCAATCTCTCAGATGCAGAGTTCAAAACACTGGTTATAAGGATGCTCAAGGAACTTAGTGGAGACTCTAACAGAATAAAAAAAAGATCCAGTCAGAAACGAAGGATACACTAATTGAAGTAAAGAACAATTTACAGGGAAACAACGGTAGAGTGGATGAAGCCGAGAATCAAATCAATGATTTGGAACATAAGGAAGCAAAAAACAACCAATCAGAACAAGAAGAAAAGAGAATCCAAAAAAAGCAAGGATAGTGTAAGCAGCCTGTGGGAAAACTTTAAGCAATCCAACATTCACATTATAGGGGTGCCAGAAGGTGAAGAGAAAAAAGTAAGAAATTAGAACTCTATTTGAAAAAATAATGAAAGAAAACTTCCCTAATTTGGTGAAGGAACTACACATGCAAGTCCAGGAAGCATAGAGTCACAAACAAGATGGATGCAAAGAGGCCCACTCCAAGACGCATCATGATTAAAATGCCAAAAGTTAAAGAGGAGGTAGGAGGGTGGATATGGAAGAATGGGTGAGAGGTGAAGGGATTAAAGGAGGTGCAAATAGTTACAGAATAGCCATGGGGATGTAAAGTACAGCTTAGGAAAAGGAGCAGCCAAAGAACTTACACGCATGACCCATGGACATGAACAAGGGTGCGGGGACTGCCTGAGGAAGTGCGGTTGAAAGGTGGTGGGGGGCAAAGAGGGAAAAATCAGGACAACTGTAATAGCCTAATCAGTAAAATATAATTTAAATAAAAGCCTTAAAAATCAAGCTCATGGTAAGTTCATGATACTTCTAAGACATCAGCAAATCTGCTTCTCTGGAGTTTGCCTTCATTACCTTCTTTAGCTGAGTAACAAGTGAATCAGCATAAGCAGCTATATATTTTTCATTTGAGTAGAAAATGGTTTAAATATAAGCTATAACAGGGATCTTGGACTAAAAGAAAAAAGTTTTCCTAGACATGAAAAGATGTATTCAAAGTTACTCGTCAAAAAAGGATGGGAGGGAAGTGGACTCTAACTGGTTTGAAGACACCAAAACATTTGACATAGCTTAATGCACTTCTGCCTAGGCTCTGTGAAAGAGAGAGATGCCCTACTTCCACACAGCCAGGAGCTAAAGGCACAAAAATATAAAAAGGCTGTGCTTACCCCTTCTCTCTAAGACTCCTAAAAACTGTACACCCAAGAATGAAATGAACATTTACTGTGCACTGAATTTTAATCATCTGTTGATTGGATGATTAACTAGTCAACATCTGCTGAGCATCAGACAGCATGCTGAGCACTGAGGGTGCAAGGGTGACTGACACAGTGATGGTTTAACGTGTATCCACAACTCAAGGAGTCACTTTCCGACAGAGAACAACTCTTCTCCCCACTGTTCCTTGTTACTTTTGACTCTTCCCTTTGCCAATCTTAGCTAAGCACAGCACTGGGAATATGAACCAAGTAAAGGCAGTGGCACACCACTTTTAGTCATAATATAAGCAGCAGGGTTAGAGAGATACAGTAAATCAGAGCTGAGACTTTACAGGCCATCACTCACCTACAGATTCCACTCTCCTAGCCAATAAGAACTAGAGGATGTCTTCCGGCCAAGATGGAGGTGCAGGTAGACACACTGTGCCTCCTCGCACAACCAAAATAAGGTCAGCAACAAGTTAGAAACGAGATAACCACCAGATCTGACAGAAAACTGAACTGTAAGGAAGTTGGACAACCAAGGAGTTAAAATATACACATTCATCCAGACTGGTAGGTAGGGCAGAGTCAGGCAGCGATGTGGACAGGGGTCGAGACACAAAAGTGGTGGTACTGGATGCGTAAAGCATCCTGGGCACATAAGGCATCCTGAGTGCGAGACCACAGCAGGCGAATCCTGGGCACACAGGTGACTGTGAAGCGAGGCACTGTGCACAGGGCGCCTGACCAGGAGATCCCACATTCGTGCACAGATAGACCAGGCGAAATTGGGCAGTGGGACAGACCACGCAGCCCAGGGTCCCAGTGCCAGGAAATAGAACCTCGAGTCACTGACTGAAAACACCTGTGGGGGTTGAGGTTCCAGGAGAGACTCCCAGCCTCACAGGAGAGTGCACTGGGGAGACCCATGGGGTCCTGGAGTGTGCACAGGCCCATCCACATGGGAATCAGCACCAGAAGGGCCCGACTGGCTTGGGGGAAGTGGCGGAGGGGACTGGAATCCAACGGAGAGAGGAGCAAGCGCCATAGTTCCCTCTTGGACCCCGCCCCCACATACAACGTCACAACCCAGTGACTGGGTTGCCCCACCTGGTGAACAACTAAGGCTCCAACCCTCATGTGAAACAGGCACCACAAGACAAAACAAAACAAAACAAAATGGCCCAAATGGAAGAGCAGATCACAGCTCCACAGCAAATACAACTAAGCGACCAAGCAAACCAACCTATCAGATGCACAGTTCAAAGCACTGGTGATCAGGACGCTCACAGAATTGGTTGAATTTGGTCGCAAATTAGATGAACAAATGAAGACTATGATAAGTGAAATAAAGGAAAATGTACAGGGAACCAATAGTGATGGGAAGGAAACTGGGACTCAAATTAATAAAGTGGACCAGAAGGAAGAAAGAAACAACCAAACAGAAAAGAAGAGAGAAAGAAGAATTCAAAAAAATGAGGAGAAGCTTATGAACCTCCAGGACATCTTTAAATGTTCCAACATCCAAATTATAGGGGTACCAGAAGGGGAAGAGAAAGAGCAAGTAGAAAAGTTATTTGAACAAATAATAAAGGAGAATTTCCCCAATCTGGCAAAGGAAATAGATTTTCAGGAAATCCAGGAAGCTCAGAGAGTCCCAAAGCAGTTGGACCCAAGCAGGAACACACCAAGGCACATCATAATTACATTAGCCATGGTAAAAATGAAGGAGAGAATCTTAGCAAGAGATAAGGAGATAGTCACCTACAAAGGAGTTCCCATCAGGCTGTCAGCTGATTTCTCAAAAGAGACCTTGCAAGCAAGAAGGGGCTGGAAAGAAGTATTCCAAGTCATAAAAGGCAAGGACCTACATCCAAGATTGCTCTATCCAGCAAGCTTTCATTTAGAATGGAAGGGCAGATAAAGTGCTTCCCAGATAAGGTCAAGTTAGAAGAGTTCATCACCAAGCCCTTATTTTATGAAATGTTAAAGGGACTTACTAAGAAAAAGAAGATAAGAAAAAGAAGATAAAAAAACATGTATAGTAAAATGACAGCAAACTCACAATTATTAATAATCACACCTAAAACAAAAAAAACAAACTAAGCAATCAACTAGAACAGGAACAGAACCACAGAAATGGAGATCACATGGAGGGTTAGCAACAGCAGAGTGGGAGAGGAAGAGGGGGGAAAAAGGTACAGAGAATAAGTAGCATAGATGGTAGGTAGAAAACAGACAGGGGGAGGGCAAGAATAGTATGGGAAATGTAGAAGCTAAAGAACTTATGACACATGGACATGAACTAAAGGGGGGAATGTGGGTGGGAGAGAGTGTGGAGGGGAGAGAAGGGGGGAAATGGGACAACTGTAATAGCATAAGCAATAAAATATATTTAAAAAAAAAGAACTAGAGGACATGGCTTGTCCAGGATCATGCAGGAAGAGTCACTCAGCCAAGTCTAGAAGCCAGCCCTTCATATCTGACCTCAGTTACGATGCAAATCAACCTTAATTACTGCAAGGATTTCAATGCTAGTGAATCTGGCCATGATTTCCAACTCCAGTGATTTGTGGTTGTAATTATCTAGGGTTGGAAGTTAGTTCATGACCTCACCATCATCACGCAGGACCCCTTATCTGCCACCCCTTAGGCAAGGTGTCCTGTCTGAAGTGTGTAACTGATCACAATGGTGCCCTGGTATCAGAATTTACATTTCTCTTCAACTCTCCTGGATAGAGAGGAATAAGAGTCAGAAGTCAGGAGAAAGCCAGGATAATAGGAAGTTTTCAGAAGAGTTACCTGTGTTAATGACTTTAGGGATCGGGTCGATCTCCTCATCTATAACAAAAGGTTCTGGCCTGGGGAAGACCTGCACATCGGCAGTCAAGTGGCCGCACTTGAGAACAGCATGGAAAGGCGTATATGCCAGATCTATCAGCTTCCTAGAACGTGAAGATTCACTGTTATAGGAAGAGTAATGTACATGTAATATTTTTCAAGTAATACAAGATGCTAAGTTTTTTTCCTTTTGAACTGATTCCAAAACAATGTGACTATTTTGAAATACAACAAAATCTGACATTTTGGTGAGGCAATTTCAATTCTGAAAAGCCCAAAAGCAAGTTAACCTTTGAAACTGCTGAGTCACTGCAGGGAAGTCAGTATCTATGGGCATTATAGACTTACTCATACTTAAAAGGAATGAACTTTTTAAAATCACTACTACCAAGTGTTTTAGCTGGAAAATCTGAAACTTGGGGAAAATTAAATGACACAATTAGAAATAGTAAAATACATATTATTGCTGGATATCAAATTATAATGGATTGTATGTAAGAAGGCAAAAAAAACTCTAAGTACATACTCACCCAAACATAGACTGTACATTTTTCAAGCACAGGGGGCCATCAATAGTGAAAATCTGCCCCTCACCGTTGTTTAAATCTATGAGACGTTCGAGGCAATCCAAGGAATCAGTGCTCTGAAGCTGCAAAGCAAAACCGAGGACTCGTTTAAAGTGGTACAAAATGCCAGACTCTTATCAGCACAGGAAAGTCACGCCTATTGCAATAACATAGGTAACAAGTATAACAAAGATGATTTTTTAACAAAGTGAGAAGGAAAATAACTATTAACAATTTTGATTCATGGTTACCAAAGAGGAAATGTCATGTAAAATGATACCAGTAGAGCTATTTCACTTGGATGTCATTTCGCAAAGATTCTCAGAGGTGACCACAGTTGGTATCTGCACAGTATCTTTCCTCCAAAGTGTTTCTAATATCTTTTGGTAAGTACCATTATTATCTACATTTTACAGATAAAAAACAAACAAGCTGAGATGAAGATTAGGTTAAATAACTTTCCTGAGTAAATGGGAAAACCAGGAAGTAGAATTTAATAAAACATGCATCAGAGTAATGTTACTTTACCAAAAAATCAAAGCACACTTCTGTCAACATTTCTGGTGGATTGGACTTCCTATGAGGGAAATATCCAAAACCAAAAAGAACATTTCAGCATCTGAACACTCTTTGGGAAGTAAGATGAATAACAACTCTAGCTACATTTCCCAAACTGGGCAATACTTTGAACGTTCAAAGAGCATTTGAGCTCTAGAATCTTTTCAAAGATAATTAGTGACCAGCCTCAGCTGAAACCAGTGCACTCAATGTCAATGTCGTAGTATCTGCAATACTACACTTATGCAATATACACACTAAAAAATAAACAGTCCTAAAATGTATCTAACCAAACTAAAAAAAAACGTACTAAAAAGCATTACCTCCTCCAAATTGGCCATGCACATGATGTACAACTTGGATGGGAAAGGAAAAGGTAGTGGGAACCTGTTGCTCTCACTCCGTTGACTGTGAGTAGCTAGGGAATGCCTCAGTGACCCTCTACCAATGCCAAGACAGCCATCGGTCACCAGAACAACCTGTTTGAAAAAAGGGAGGGAAGGTTTCTATGTAAAATAACACAGTCATTTAAAGCAGTCTCACCGAGCAATTTCATTTCTCCACTTCTCCCTAGTTGCATTTACACCCCAAAACCTACCTCTGCAGAGATACAATCGACAATGTGAATACATCTCAAAACATTCTGTCCAGTGAAAGATGACAGGTACATTGTGTAATTATATTGACATGAAGTTCTAGAACAGGTAAAACAAGGCTAAGACAAACCAAACAGAGGCTGTGGGCATGGGGGATACTGACCAAAAGGGACGCAGGAACCTTTGCGGGGTAATGGCAATGCTCTGTGTCCTAGCTGGGGCAGTGGTTGCACAGGTGTATGCCCTGTCAACACTCAGTGAGCTCTGTACTTAAGATCTATCCATTTACTGAATTTTATCTAATTAAACCTTTAAAATACACCTACCAATGAACACTTAAAAAAAGGACAAAAATATTTGTAACTAATTCTTAAGTTAATTGTATTAAAACTAGACTCCTATCTCTTAGATAAGGAGGCGACAACCTCAGGAACCAATGTGAAAATAGCACAGGGGCTGATCTTACGTGTCCCTAGAAAGTGCCAGCACAGAAATCTGAACCTTGACACTTTATTTTCAAAGATGACAAACTCTGCCCCTGGTCAACTGGAATAACTACTGCTTTACAAATATATTTATAAATGCCATTTAATTACATTTGCACAAGACCTTTAAAATGCATTCTTAATCAACCTGTAATTTGAAAAAGCCTTCAAAATATTCTAACAATAGACCACAATTACCAATCATTTTCCTTTTCTTCACTGTTTCAAAACAATCCTGCAGGGGGCAGACTTTTCCAAGCATTCCAGGGGAGGATTACTGTGGCTTTCCCTAGCCTATCCAGGTAACCTGACAGTAACAGGCCAGTAAGGCAGTATTAGGTGGTTGCACTGTGTGAAGTATCAAGACTGGCACCTACTTCTAAAATCCAAGAATGCTTAATAGAGGTCCCCTGGTGCAATGTCATCATTTGGGAAAATAGTCAATTGACTACAAGGTAATTTCCTCTTCTAGGTACCAATAATTGCTATATAATGATTTACTTCTGCCACTAGCTTCTTCAGATACCATAAGATAATGAAATATTTCATGTAATGTCAAAATGAGAAAGATTTCACTCAAATAATAAAGACATAGTCCAGCTGTCTCACAGGGTAGATTCAAACATTCCACATTAGACTTCTGGTCAAGATGGAGGTATAGGTAGACACACTTTGCCTCCTTGCATGACCATAAGAAGGATCACAATGACCCTCAAAACAAAAAACACCCAGAACTGCCAGAAAATCAAACTGTATGGAAGTCCCACAACCAAGGATTTAAAGAAGCCATATTCCTCCAGATGGGTAGGAGGGGTAGAGGTGGGGAGCCGGGGCAGGGGCAGTGGGGAGAGGATGCGGCACGGCAGTGGCCAGCAGAAAGGGTGATCCCACCTTTGTGTGTGATGGATAAAAATCAGGAGAGATTCCTGGTGAGCGATCCCAAGCCCAGGCCACACCACACAGCCCAGGGTTCCAGTGCTTGGAAAATAAAGCATCACACTTCTGGCTATAGAAACCAGTGGGCATTGGGATAGTGGAAGAAACCACGGGTCTCTCAGGAGAGTCCATTTAAAGGGCCCATACAGGCCTAGAACAGATTTGAACCCACCCACTCCGGGAACTGCCACCAGGGCAACAGCTAGATGGGTGCCACCCACATCTGGGAAGTGGGTGAAGTGACTGGAAATGGAGTGAGTGCCAAGTAAGTCTCCAGCAGCCAGGCAGTGGCACTGTCCCCTCTCCAACCTCCCACATACAGAGCCACAAAGTGGTGAAGCGGGTTGCCTCACCCTGGTGATTACCTAAAGCTTTGCTCCACGCAACGTAGCAGATGCACCAAGACAGGGAGTCATAGCAGCTCTACCTAAAACACAGAAACAAACACAGGGAGGCTCCCGAATTCAAAAGACAAAGAAACATGGCTCAAATGAAAGAACAGAACAAAACCCCAGAAAAAGAACTAAACAAAATGGAGATAGCCAATCCATCAGATAAAGAGTTCAAAACACTGGTGGTAAGGATGCTCAGAGATCTCACTGACTACAGCAAATGCATAAAGGAAGAAATGAAGGCTACACTAATGAAATAAAGAAAAATCCACAGGAAACCAACAGTGAAAGGAAGGAAGCCAGGGTTCAAATCAACAATTTGGAACATAAGGAATAGTCAACCAGTACAGAATGAAGAAACAAGAATTCAAAAAAACGAGGAGAGTATAAGGAGACTCTGGGACATCTCCAAAAGTGCTGACATCCGACTCATAGGGATGCCAGAAAGAGAAGAGGAAGAGCAAGAAATTGAAAACTTATATGAAATAATGAAGGAAAACTTCCCTAATTTGGCAAAGGAAATAGACATACAAGTCCAGGAAGTACAAAGTCCCATACAAGCTGGACCCAAAGAGGACCACACCAAGAACACCATAATTAAATGTCAAAGGTTAAAGATAAAGAGAGAATCTTAAAAGCAGCAAGAGAAAAGCAGAGAGTTATCTACAAAGGAGTTCCCATGAGACTATCAACTGATTCCTCAAAAGAAACTTCGTAGGCAAAAGGGACTGACAAGTATTCAAATGGATGAAAAACAAGGACCTACAACCAAGATCCCTCTATCCAGCAAAGCTGTAATTTAGAATGGAAGGGCAGAAAAAGTGCTTCCCAGACAAGATAAAGCTAAAGGAGTTCCTCATCACCAAGCCCTTCTTATATGAAATGTTAAAGGGACTTATTTAAGAAAAAAAGATCAAAACTATGAACATTAAAATGACAACAAACTTACAACTACCAACAACTGAATCTAAAAAAACAAAAACAAACTAAGCAAACAACCAGAACAAGAACAGAATCATAGGTATGGAGATCATTTGGAGGGTTATCAGTGGGGAGGGGAAGGGAAGAGAATGGGGGAAAAGATACAGGGATTAAGAAGCAAACCTGGTAGGTAGAAAATAGACAGGGGGATGTTAGGAACAGTATAGGAAATGAAGAAGCCAAAGAACTTATATGCATGACCCATGGACATGAACTAAGGGGGATGGATTGCTTGAGAGAAGAGGGGTACCAGGCAGAGGGGTGCAAAGGGGGAAAAATTGGGACAACTGTAATAGCATAATCAAGAAAATATACTTAAAAAATTCCACATTAAAACAAATGTTTGACAGTAATTGATTATAAAAATAATCATTAATCACTTCCACCTGTAGTCCAGTGTTTGGACTATTCACCCCAAAAGTCATCAAGTCAGCCGTCCAAGTAGATGCAGGCCCAGCCCCTTTCCCACAGGGCACAACACATCCCAAATTCAGATTCTGCCTTTTGGTAAGGGCGGAAAAACCATGGAAAGGCAGAAGTTTTTCATCTCTAAAACTCTGAAGACTATGGTGATAGAAGATTTAACTTTGGGTGGTGGGCCCACAATGCAATTTACAGATGAGGTATCACAGAATTGTGCACTTGAAACCCATATAATTTTATTTACCAATGATACCCCAATACATTTAACTTAAAATAAAACTACTGAAGAAATAGCAAATGAAATTGTGCTACTTGCTAGTTTCCAGTTCAGAGGTTATTGGCAACAAAACTTCATTTATTTACTATACTGTCATGAAATTAGATATTCTGTGTGCCTAGATTTACCAAATAAATAGTGTTTATGAAGCAAGGTGCCAAATATTTTTATTTCTGCAAAGAAATTAATCAAAAGCATTTACTGGCTTTTTTTTTAGCAAGTACCCATTAAAGTGATCTGATTTAACCTTTGGTAGGAGTTCAGAATCTTCATTAACTCTCGATTCATTTTCTATAAAATAGAGTGGTTGTACAGTAAGAAAACACAACTTTTAAAAAGTTGGGTTTGTTGAAATATAATTTACTTGCAATAAAATTTGCCCTTTTTAGTATATAGTTCTGAGTCCTGAAAACTGCTTTCAGTGATATAACCACGTCTGCAATGAAGAGAAAGACCAGTTCCATCACTTCCCATGTTTCCTGGTCCTTCCTTTGAGTAAGCCCCTACCCTTCCCTTGCCCAGGCACAAATACCAGTAATGCCAGAACGCTACCTCAGGTTTTTGTAGAAAAAGTGTTACTGGAACACAGCCATGCCCATGTATTTACTTGTTATCTACAGCTGCTTTCATGCTGTGACAGCAAAGTTGAGGAGTTGCCACAGACGCAAAGCCTAAAACAGAAAGTTTGCTGACTTCTGTTGTAGACTACAATATGATGATTTTCCTTTTAACAACCTTTTTTGTTCTTAAAATATGCTACCACTTCTTAAAGCACCTGTGTATAACAAACTTCCAATTCTCTTTTTCAGCTATGACTCTGATCTGATGCTAATGTGGACATACTGTGGACTCTAAGCAAAGAGCAGCTGATTTTATGACATTCATACCCCTCGCTTTTTAGATAACTTAGATAGTTGAGATGGTTAAAAGTTTGCTGAATAAATGCTACACTGAGTTACACTGAGATAGCAAAGACAGAGTACATTGTCTGATGTTTACAATTCTATCATTCAAAAAATTAAAATCACTCCTAGGGAGTATTGTAAAATTCCACTGTGAGCCCTTTGTATTTTATAAAAATAATGCTACTTTGCAAGCAGTCAACTTATTAGGAGGACGCTTTCCTTCAGGCATAATTGTGCTGCTTTCTGAGTAATTAGTGTTGATTTAGTGACTTCTTTTTAAAAGATACCAATAGTGTATAACGTAGTTTGTAGAAATGATAATGCATGCTGTGTTAGAGCTTGAAGAAAATTGAAGCACCTCAGTGGTTAGTGGTTTTAAGTTAGGGCAATGCAAAGGAATTGATAATTACCTGGCAAGGAATTGCACCACCCCATTCTTGCTGAACGATATTGCAAACACCAGCTAATGCAGACTCCAAGCAGGTTTTATCATAATCATCCATATTACTTAGTGCTTCCTAATTGAATAAAAGATAAAATTGCTCATTTTAATTTATCAGAAAACAACATAAACTGTTAAAAGCATGAATGTTACACAGGGGACATTGTTACTGAGAGTCCCAAAGCATAAGTTCCTAAAAACAGTAAAATAGACTTCTTCAGCTGTAAAGGATCATTAAAAGAGCTCCCCCTTACTCTGTCCTCTGATCAGTTGAGACTGAACAGCTCATCAAGTTCTTATGTTTATAAGTAGGCCTTGAAGGAAATAATCAAAATTAAGCACTTTTAAATACAGCACAAAAATGCCAAAATTTATGGAGGACTAACTATATCCTAAACACCATTGTAGGCACTTCACATTCAGCTAGTCGTCACAACACCCCATACATCATTAACCTACTTTTATTTTTTAAGTATATTTTATTGATTATGCTATTACAGTTGTCCCATTTCTTTCTCCACTTTATCCCTCTCTTCTCTGCACCCTCCCTCCCACCAGCATTGGTTCATGTTCATAGGTCATATGTAAAAGTTCTCTGGCCTCTCCATTTCCTATACTATTCTGAACCTCCCCCTGTCTATTTTGTACCTACCAACTATGCTTCTTATTCCCTGTACCTTTTCCCCCATTCTCCATACCCTGTCCCCCCATAACCCTCCATGTGATCTCCTTTTCTGTGATTCTGTTCCTGTTCTAGTTGTTTGTTTAGCATGTTGTTTTTGTCTTTGTTTTTTTTTAGGTTTAGTTGTTGGTAGTTTTAAGTTTGTTGTCATTTCACTGTTCATAGTTTTGATCTTCTTTTTCTTGGATAAGTCCTTTTAACATTTCATATAATAAGGGCTTGGTGATGATGAACTCCTTTAACTTTCCTTTTTCTGGGAAGCACTTTATCTTTTTCCCTTTCTAAATGACAGCTTTGCTGGATAGAGTCATCTTGGATATAGGTTCTTGCTTTTCATGACTTCAAATACTTCTTTCCAGCCCCTTCTTGCCTGCAAGGTTTCTCTTGACAAATCAGCTGATAGTCTTAAGGGAACTCCTTTGTAGGTAACTATCTCCTTTCCTCTTCCTGCTTTTAAGATTTTCTCCTTATCTTTAATCTTGGGTAATGTGATTATGATGTGCCTTGGTGTGTGCTTCCTTGGGTTTGATTTCTTTGGGATTCTCTGAGCTTCCTGGACTTCCTGGAAATCTGTTTCCTTTGCCAGATTGGAGTTCTTCTTCATTGTTTTTTTAAATAAGTTTTCAATTTCTTAATTTTCTTCTTCTCCTTCTGGCACCCCTATGATTTGGATGTTGGAATGTTTAAAGTTGTCCCAGAGGTTTCTAAGCCTTGCCTCATTTTTTTGAATTCTTGTTTCTTCATTCTGTTCTGCTTGAATGTTTATTTCTTCCTTCTGTTCCAAATCATTTGAGTCCTGGTTTCCATTCCTTCACCATTTGTTCCCTGTATATTTTTCTTTATTTTACTTTGCATAGCCTTCACTTCTTCCTCTATTTTGCATCTGCATTCTATCATTTCTGTGATCATGATTACCAGTGTTCTGAACTCTGCATCTGATAGGCTGGCTATCTTTTCATCTCTTAGTTGTATTTTTTTCTGGAGCTTTGATCTGTTCTTTCATTTGGGCCATTTTTTTTTTGTCTCGATGCACCTGTAATACTATAAGGGGCAGAGCCTTAGGAATTTGCCAGGGTGGGGCAACTCATATAGTCACTGGTGCTGTATGTGGGGGAGGGGTCAGAGAGGGAAGAATGTTGCTTGCTTGGCTCTCAGCAGGCTTTCAGTCACTTCCCCTGCTACCCACAAGCAAATTGGGCCGTTCTGGTGCTGATTTCAGGATGGGTGGGTTTGTGTACATTCTAGGACCCTGTGGGTCTCTCCAATGAACTCTCCTGTGAGGCTGGGAGTTTCTGCTGCTGCCCAACCCCCACAGGTTTTTTTAGGCAGAGGTTTTGAGGCTTCATTTCCCTGCGCTAAAGCCCTGGGTTGCAGGTCTGTCTTGCTCCCTAGTTGTTCCTCCTGGCTTATCTGCACTCGAATGTGGGACTGACCCGTCCTCCAGCTACTGTGTCCTCTCCACCCAGCTGCCTGTCTTCACCCCTTCCACCAGTCTGGATGAATGTTTCTTCTTTAACTCCTTGGTTGTCGGAATTCATACAGTTTGATTTTCTGGCAGTTCTCATTGTTTTTTGGTTTTAACTTTGTTGTCCTTTTTTGGTTGTGCGAGGAGGCAAAGTGTATCTACACCTCCATCTTTATTATTAACCTATTTTTAAAATGAGGAAACTAAGGTAGAATAATTAGGTAACCTTCCCAGCTCTCATCCCCAGAGGCAGCAGGATTTAGATTTGAATCCAGCTGGCCTGACTTCAGGCCTCCTGGTATTAACAATTACTATGCACCACTTATATAACAATTCTCTAAATTTCAGAACTGCCGAACATCCAAAATCCTTAGTTTACTCACTTGTAAGAAATCTGGTGCAATTAAAAAAAAAAGCTTTTGAGTCATTTTTAAAAAGCGAGATAATAAGAATGATTTAACAAAACTGTACTACTTATATTTTAAAAATGAAACTACATTGATCCTGGATTTCTAAACTGCCTAGCAATTATTAAACTATTCAATTTAATATCACACTTATTGACTGCTCACTATGGGTAGGACACTGTGCTAGGCACTGTTGGAAATACTAGTGATTTAGAGATGTTCTCAGAAAGTAAGTTCTCGAGTATGTCATAGACAATGCCTTTGGAAGATAACACCTCTCAATTGAGGTTAAAAAATTACAATTTCTTGGCATCTATAAATTGGAGGCTATTTGTTGGAGAGGTAATAGAATTTGAATTACTGCAAAGTAAAAGTTATTATGAGGAAGGGCTATTTTTCATCTCTTCAAGTTTCATAGGAAAAGAAGTAAAGTGTTGAACCTAAAGATCCTGAACTTGAGGGAACAGGGCACTATCTCCTGAGAGAATGCCAGAAAACCAAGAGAAGAAATAGGGCAACAACCCACGTCTCTAATCCATAGCTCTACCAAAGGCATAAAACCTACTGGCTGTGAATCCTTGTTTTATAGTTACACTCAGCTATCACACCCATAGACTTATGAAATAATTCCAAGTTCTAAATATTCAGTTCAATATGGTAACACTTTTGCTCCCTATAAATCTGGACCTTGTACATACAATAACTCATTCTTTTTTGTACCTGTAGAGTGTTATAATCTCTAGTGAAGGGAACCATCAGCTCCCAGAGTGATGAAAAAACCACCAGGGCTGTAAACTCAAGCTTGTAATTTGTGGCCATGTGTTCAAACAGCATTGTCAAACCATGGGCTGCGAGGTGCTTTCGCTGATATTCTTCAGACCCCTCGATGGACACAGGCCGGGTCATGGAAAGGGACACATCCATCACCACCACTGTTGGCATGATGACGGTGATCCCCGTGTTCCCGGTCAGAATGCAACAGCTCTACGTAGGAAAATGCTGTAGAAAATTAATGCAGTTAGACTTATGTCATGGAAAGTAAAAAGTATTTTTTCACCATAATTTGAACCCAGCTTTCCAGAAACGAGTGAAGGCAAACCCATTTAAGTTGAGGTGTGGGCAAGTCTGCAGAAAATTCAGTGGGAGGGAAGCAAGCAAGAAACCTATTAAAATCACCTACTAAAGAGCCATAAATCAAGGACAATCTTAAGTATTTCTATTTTTAAAAAAACATTAAATTCAGGTAGTCTTTGACATTCACAGTTCCCAATTTTGTACAACAAACACCCCTGCATCACCTCTCCAGCACTTAATCTACTAGAGAACATTTCTAGCTGTCAGATGGTGGTGCTTTTGACAACCAGTCTCAGGCACCATCACTGTAGTAATCAATACAATGGTATTTGTGCAAGCGTTTAATTATCTTGTTGTGTGGCACCCTCCCTTTTTTTAATTAAGATGAATACAAAATGTAAAAATGAAAGGGCGAGTAAAATCATAATCCAAATTAGACAAAGTTGGAAATCATTAAGTATGACAAAAGCAACAGACTGCTAGCCTCAGGAGGACTCACAGAATGTAACCAGGCAACAGGCCTTTGACTGTGAGGGAAGAGAATGAAGGTAAAGAATATGTCTGACAGCTAGCATTATCTCTTGAAATGGTGTTAAAAGTCAAAATGTAGAAGAAATGAAGAAAACAAAGCGTTCTTTAAAAGTATGGACTGAGAATTAACATGAAGAAACATTTCTGTGCTCAAAAATAAAGAAAAACATTCACAGACCTGCTCTTGGGAACACGGCTTGCTGCTGCCCTACCATTAAGCAAACTATAGTCTAGTGACACAATGAAATATCATAGGGATAACTGACACATGTAGATATCAGAAATACTTACATAAAGTATTAGTAACTGAGAAAAGCAGGTCACAGGATGGTATGTATACACTGATTACAACTTCATAAAAATCATATTGTATATGTAAAATTAGGAGAGACTGAATGGACATAAATAGGTTAGAAATTTAAGGTCACTACTTTCTTTTTGGGGGACTTCAAAACACTTAACAGTGGTCAGACTGCTTGTCTTGGTACAATTTCCAACTTCAAATGTGTGATATTGTAAAATTCCATGTGTGACGAGGCTGTGAGGAACTAGAACATATTGGTTCATGGAAACAATGTTATAAAGAAGGGCCAGGGACTGGAGTCAGGTAACAAAACCCTTTCTAGTACGTAATGGCCTGAGATACATTTCAAATACAATAATGCCTCATGTATCCAACATCATTACAGATTAAACTACAGATATAAGTTAACTTTTCCAGACTCCTTAGAATTCCAAAACGTTTAACTATTTTGATAGGAAAAATTAAAATGTGTAGCCCTCTTCTCTCTTAAACACCCTGTATTAAACATAATTCATGCTCCTATGTTGACTCGACAGAACCCCTCTAAATACCAATACTGCCCAGCACACTGCCACCCTGATGTTCTACATGTACTAGCATTCTCTCAAGTGTGTGCTGCAGAACACTGTTCTGGAGGGATCCTTCAAGAAAAATGAGTGCAGGCCTTATTATAGATGTTGAGTTCGATGGCAAACAATCCATTTTAAACTCTGTGTTTCTCACTTAATCCGTCTTTACTTAATCAGTGTTAAGGTCCCATTGAATAAATATAGTATAGAACATACATGTAAACAATACTTTGCATTTAATAAGTCTAGACTGTTGTGTTCTGTTTTGGTGGCATCTTTTTATAATTAATTTTTAGACCATCAGCTTACATTCCACTTTTTCTCAGTAATCTTCTGTAATTGTCCTCCCTCGAATTTGCTGTTGTGTGGCTCAAAGGATTGAGCTCGGGCCAGCAAACCAAAGGGTAGCTGGTTCAGTTCCCAATCCAGGGCACATGCCTGGGATGCAGGCCAGGTCCCCAGTAGGGGGCGCACGAGAGGCAACCACACATTGATATTTCTCTTTCTCCCTCCCCTTCCATCTCTAAAAATAAATAAATAAAACCTTAAAAACCAACCAAACAAACAAAAAATGTGTCCTAAATCAAAGTTAAAAGGTCTGAAAACCTGTGCATTTCTTCTATTGTCCAATGCATCGGTTTAGGTGTATCACCTTGGTACTATTTCATTTAATCAGTCTTTTTTTCTCTTCTTTCTGGGTCTTAGCTGTGTTGTTCAAGTGAAGTCCTACACTATATTGGTTCAATTACACTGCATTCGATAATATGCCCAGTAAGGGTAGGGACCATGTCAGATTTTGCCCACCGATGTCTCCTCAGAGACTATCACAATAAGGAGCACATAGTAAGTGCTTGACAAATGTTTGATAACTAATGAACCATCCCTAATTACCATAATAACATTAATTCTTTGGTAGAACACCTGATGAATTTTAACTCTGGACTCCAGAAACACATTTCCTTCTCTCCTTCTCATGCAAGCCGAGACACCTGCGGCTCTTGTGCCTCCGCCCATGTGCAGAGTTTATGTGACTCCATGGTAGTCCCATTCATGCACAGAGGCTTTTACGTCATTGAAAGTCGAGATCATAGGAAGTACTGCCCTTGCTTCTAAGGAGACTGGGAGACAGGGCAGATTTAGATCAGGTATAAGAAGGCACTCCTGGTCCATGAAATCTGCTCTAACACTGGAATGGGTGACCACAGCAGGTAGTCTTGCCTCTCTGCACACACCTCTAAAGATGGCTTTCTTCTGACTGATGCATTTGTGTCTACCCGCGAACACACCTCCTCGACAATGGCAAAGTCATGGGAAACCATTTTAGTAACTCAGGTTTTAAGTATTGGAGTAAAAGAAGGAACTGAGTGCTGTTGCAGTACGGATGGTTCACTCAAGCAGTCTAGGCCTGATAAAAGAAAATCCCTGCCCACCACAGTGCTGCAATTGTGTGAGAGCATGATGGATCTCTCACTTGGGTGGATTCTCATCCGCAAGTCTCCCACCCCACATCTACAACTTTCCCATAACTACTGTTTACATACAGCGCCTAAAACAACTAGGGGTCTACTTCTCAAGAAGAGTCTGCTCCTGAGAATAAACCCTAGCCGTCTGTTTGACCTAATGCCAAGCCTCCATCAGTACATATTATAATTCTTCCCTTAAGGTGACAATTAGTTCATTCATAAAGATTCGATTCTCGACAGTTTCGTTCTCAAAGCGTGCTAGAGAAAGAAAGACAGAGAAGGATCTAGTAACTTCTTATGCGGAAATGGCAAGACGGGGCCAGAGGCCTGGGCAGGGGACCGAAATCGTGTGTTTATGCAGAGTCCGCGACCCCCGAGCCCTAGAGAAAGGGGGAGACCGGGCGCAGGGCCCCGGAACTGGCGTAGCAGAGACCGCGCGGAGCGGCAGCCGCAGTGGCGGGGAGGCCGGGCGCTGGCTCCCTGTTCTTCCCCACCCTTGACCCCTGCTCCTACAGGTCCAACAAGCAACCAAACACAACCCCAGGCCCCCGGCTTCCCCCACTCACCCGGCGTCCAACGCCGGCACAGTCCGTCCGCATAAACTTTCCGCCCCGCGCGCCACAGCCGGAACTAAAGGGCCGCGCCACAGAGGAACGCCGGCGCTAGGACTGCGCGCGGGGCTGGGGCTGGGGCGGGGCTTTCAGGACCGCATGCGGCTGGGCTTAGCCTCGGCTGGGGCGCTAGGGGTTCGTCTTTGTCGGCACCACTGTTGGTAGTGGTTTGGCTGCGACGACTCCTCTCTTCACAAATCTCCAATTTCGCTGAGCCTGAGCTGTGCCTGCCCCTTCCTTTCCTCCGTCGCCATCCCCGGGCTCTTCTCCCATTTACCTCTGGCCTCTTGCCCACTTTCCCCTCGTTCCTGAACTCTGACTCCACGCTTTTGTCTCCTATTCACCTGGGCCCGTTGGTGCCGCCAGTCCAGCCTTCTCTGACATTTGCCCCTCTTCTCCGTCCCGCTGTTTCTCTTCAGATCCCTCGCTCATATTCTCTGAACCAGTTGACAGAATCCTCTTCACTCTCTTCTTGAACTATAATTCCTACCTGAGGAGTGCTGTAAGCACGCTGTATATTTTTCTTATCCGGCCTGAGCCAATTTGCATGGCAAGGCTTTTCCTCCTGATCCCCCACCATGTTGCTCAATTTATTCCCCACTCCTCCTTTCAAGGAAGCAGAGGGAATGTTCCGTCCGTTCCCCTACCCTGGCCAAGGTGCATTGCTGAGGGATTTGCACTCACACTTTCCTGACTTTCCTATGAGGCCTCATGGGCCCTCACCCACTTGCCTTTGAATACCTGGTGTCTCCACCGCAGCCTGTGCTTCAGGGAGGTGCTGGAAGGGACAAGAAGCAACTTTCTCTGTAACCATGTAGGGAGTCATGCCAGCTAGGGAAGTAGGCCTGAATGGATGGATGCCAGCAGGCCCTGAGTAGTTGTGGTTCAAAGAACCATGTTGTACTATAGAGATTACAAGTGGGAACAGGGAGGCCCTCTAGAAGGCCTAAAACCGTTGTCGCTTTTTCTTTTAGTTGGTGGGATGGGCTGACACTGAGGGTGAGTCAAGGAGGGAGAATGCTGTGAACTGAACAACTGAGTCTGACATTTCACAGCTTGTTCTGTGGGACAGTGTGGGCTACCAGCTGCTGGTAGTTCTTTCTTGTCTCCTTATATCAGAGACCTCAGAGGAAAACAAATTAGTCCCTGGGAATGTTCCTGCCAGCATCAGGGCCCAGGGGCCTGCAGACTGCCCCATTTATTTCAGAACTTCTCTCCCCAACTTGGCTGGGCTCACCATCTTAAGCGTGCATTATGCTTGAGCAGGCACTGGGATCTAGGTAAGTAAGGTGTCATCCTGGTTACTTGGTTTATAACTTCTAATTCTTTCCCTAATGGAAGGGATGTGGCCAAGAATGTGTGGGCAAGGGAGTTGTCTAACTTACCCCTAATGTGATGGTGATTCAACCATAGGGTCACTGTTCTGGTAGTTCCAGCTCAGTTCCATGGACTGATTTGTTATCTTAGTCTTAAAGCTTAAGTTTACTAGTTTGCTGATGGGTGATGAGATCTTGGTGACCTAATTCTTCTGAATATAGGCTTTCAGGAGACTAGGGAAGTAAAAAAGCAATTTATTAAAATTGACAATAAAAGGTAAAACTACCAAGATGATGGCATCACTTAAGGCAAGTGGCAAGTGCTTTTTTTTTTTTTTAAGATTTTATTTATTTTTAGAGAGAGGGGGAGGGAGGGAGAAAGAGAGGGAGAGAAACATCAGTGTGTGGTTGCCTCTCATGCACCCCCCCATTGGAGACATGGCCTGCAACCCAGGCATGTGCTCTGACTGGGAATTGACCTGGCAACCTTTTGGTTCGTAGGCTGGCACTCAATCCACTGAGCCACACCAGCCAGGGCTGTTTTTGTCTTTTAATTCTTAGTAGAGTCCCATTAAAATCAGAAGGTTGTTCAGTGAATATAAAATCACTGAGAATGATTGACATGTTGAAAATGCAGACTTCCAGGCTGTGCCAACTGAATTGGCATTCCATGGTCCTGTGCCTGGAATCTTCATTGTCAAGTCCCAAGATGACTTTCCATCCACAGAGATGAAGAGTAAGGAGTGTGAGTGAAGAAAATAGGAAGAAAGAGGGTCGGGGAGAGCAGTGAGCGCAGATCCCTTTTCTGTTCTCTCCCTTTTGCTCTCCTCTGCTGCCCTTTGTCCTGTGTCTCCCTTCCTGCCTTCTCTATTCTGGACCTTGTCCACGCCCAAATCATACTTCCAACGTGCAGGCTATCCCCTCTCCTCCATCCCCAGTCCTCATTCCACTGTTTTCACCAAAGTGGATGTCCAAAGAAATCATAGTCATGACCTATCTCTCTTCTTAAAACATTTTATTACTGAAAAATTTCAAACATAAACAAAGATAGAAGAAATAACATGATAAATCCTCAGGTACTCCCTTCCCCCACAACATATTTTGATGCAGATTCTAGATTGGATAACATTTTGTCCATAAAGTTTTCTGTAGTATCTGTAAAAGATACGTACTTTTTTTAATCATCTCCCGAGGACATTTTTTTTCATTGCTTTTAGAGAGAGAAAGGGAGGGAAGGAGAGAGAAAGGGAGAAACATTAATCAATTGCTTTTTTGCTTGCACCCTGACTGGAAATCAAACCTGCAACCTGAGTTTGTGCCCTGACCAGGAATCAGACCCTCAACCTTTCGGTCTACAGACAATGACATTCCAACCAACTGATCTACACTGGCCAGGGCAGGAC
Source organism: Phyllostomus discolor (assembly GCF_004126475.2). Classification (NCBI taxonomy): domain Eukaryota; kingdom Metazoa; phylum Chordata; class Mammalia; order Chiroptera; family Phyllostomidae; genus Phyllostomus; species Phyllostomus discolor. The sequence continues at coordinate 174,842,473 of NC_040903.2, forward strand.
TTATTTTTTAATTAATAAACTTTATTTTTAGAGCAGTTTTAGGGTCATAGCAAAATGGAGTGGAAAGTACAGAGTTCCATGTACTCTGTATACACACACACACAGTCTAGCAACATCCCATACCAGAGTCATATATTCATTACAATCCACGAACCTACGTTGATTTATCATTAGCACCCAAAGTCCATAGCTTACCTTAGGGGTCCCATTGGTGTTGTACTTTCTGTGGGTCTGACAGATGTGTGATGACATGTATCCACCACTGTGCTATCCTACAGAGTAGTTCCACTGCTGTAAAAATCCTCTGTGCTCTGCCTTTTTATCCACCCCCTCCCTTGACTTCCAGCAACCACTGTCTTTTTATTGTCTCCACAGTTTTGCCTTTTCCAGAATGCCATATAGTTGGAATCATACAATTTTAACCTTTTTTAATAAAGATTTTTTAAAGATTTTATTTATTTATTTCTAGAGAGGGAAGGGAGAGAGATAGAGAGAGAGAAACATCAATGTGCGGTTGCTGGGGGTTATGGCCTGCAACCCAGGCATGTACCCTGGCTGGGAATCGAACCTGGGACACTTAATAAAGATTTTTAAATTTTATTTATTTTTAGAGAGAGGGGAAGGGAAGGAAAAACAAAGGGAGAGAAACATCAATGTGTGGTTGTCTCTCATGTGCCCCCTACTGGGGACATGGCTTGCAACCCAAGCATGTGCCCTGACTGGGAATTGAACCAGCGACCTTTTGGTTCACAGGCTGGCACTCAATCCACTGGGTTATACCAGCCAGGACCAGTTTTAACCTTTTCAGATTAGAATTTTTTTGCTTAGTAATATGCATTTAAGTTTCTTGCAAGTCTGCTTATGGCTCAATAGCTCATTTCTTTTTAGTGCTAAATAATATTCCACCCTGTGAATTGGGTTCCTTTTTCCATCTTTCTGGACCAGGCTGAGACTGTCGGATAGTTTATGCAAGAGGCAAAGTAACTAGATCTGGTTCTGCCTGCAGGAGTCTGAAGGCAAGGATGTGGTAGTGAGCAGGGCTCAGCCCCTCTACTTAAGGCTTCCAACATTCAGAGTGACTCCAGGACACCCAGAGATGCAGACAGCTTTCCCACAGGGCAGGCACCTCTGTGTGCTTCGGGAGAAGAAACTGGTAATTTCTCGCTGTTATAGGCCACTCAGGGGGAAGTAGAGCAGGTGGGAGGTGGGGAGGGGTTACCTGGTATTTCCAGGGAGAGCAATCAAAGTGGCATGCTATCCATGAACACTGGGGGAAACCAGGAGGTGAGAAAGGAGCAATCAGTAAGTGTCAGGCAGAGTCAGCTGAATCACTGAAGTGGCCGCCAGGTTCATGGGTAGGAGCGTGACACTCCCAATTGCCTGGTTTCACTCCCACTTCCTTTGGCTCCAGCCTTGAGTTAGAGACACATCTCCTGGGGTATCTTGGGGTGTTGCAGTCTGCTCTGGCAGGATCTGTCAGTGCCCTCTTCCCCCAAGGGTTTCCTGTAGGTCTAATCAGATAGTTGTATATGTGATATGCTTTAAAATTTGTAAATTATCTTCCCTACATTCCCTCATTTTTTTTAAAAAATAGACTATTTCCTAGAGCAGTTTTAGGTTCACAGCAAAACTGAGCAGATATTTGCTCATTTAAAAATTTGATTCTCACATCCACCCTACGAATAGGTAGGCCGGGTATTATCATCTTCACATTTACATTTAGATTAATGACATTGAGAATCACACAGTAGCAAATGGAGCCTGGTGCTGTGGTCTTCTGATCTCTTAAGCCCCAAGACTTTCTCTTGGTTCCCACAGAGCCAAAGTTCTGAATATTTCCTTCCCATAAGCATGGAAAACCCAGACCACCTCTCATTCCCAGAGCTTAGAAGCAAGTTTGAGAAGTTCGCCCAGTTTCCCCTTGACTGCAGGGGCCCCTTTGCGTCCCTGGTGGAAGGTGCACCCTCTTATTCTCTGGCGGAGGCACCTGGACCCAGAACTTGCACGATGTCCTGATAAGCTTCTTAGAGGCGGCATTAGCAGGGATTGGGTATCCCTCCTCTGAGGTGCCCTTCACACCAGGCCCCGCCTTGAACTTAGGATCCATAGGAGAGCTGGGGCAGGAGAATGGGGTGTTCCCTGCTGTCCAGCTTCAGACCCACTCTTTGAGACCCTGGGTTGACAAGTTTTCAGAACTGAGAAGACACCCAGATGTCCAGGTTTGAAGGTAAATGATGTGATTAGCTAGGACCGATCAGCTGGGATGCGAGGTCTGCTCCATTACAGGACACAGGCATACCAGAAAGGGAGAGAGCCTCCGAAGTTTCCTTAGGAGATTCCAAGTGTTGAGTTTATGGCAAGGGACAGGGTGGACAGGGAGACGGTGGAAAGACAATTATAGGGATCAAGGACAAAGAAGGAAAATCAATTATTTTGTAGTTCTCCTTTTGCTAGTCCTTCTTTTGCTTTTAAAGACAGTTGCATTTGTATCTGTAGTGTGGTACTCTGGAAAGACTGGGGCATTAGAGCAAGTCACACCTCTCTGGACCTCCGTGTGTTCGTGTTCCGAATGAGGAGTTACATGAAGCAGTGTCGGCAACTCCTTCTACCTTTCATTACCGAAGATTCTATGGGTCTCTCATCTCACTTCTAACAGATTACTTCACATGCAAAACTGGTCACTTCTAGTTGCTGTTTTGTAATAATCTGTGAACATGGATTAGCGATTTAATAAATATTTACTTGGGCTGGGCCTCCATGCCCTTCTTTGTAAACTGAGGATTCTTGGAGGGCTTTTCATATTCTTTCCTCCTGTGTCCTTATGTAAAATTGCCCTCATGTAGCGCCCAATTCTGCGCCATGCTTTTCACAGACCTTGTGTGTTTTCCCCTCCCAACATTCCTATGGCATAGGTCTTGTTATCACTATGTACATAGCTAGATGCTATTACTACTGTTATTTCTATTAAGTTAAATTAAAATAAAAATATGTGATCTATATAATAATAAGGTTAAAAGGTTAAACTGAACAATAATATATACTGAAAAGTAAGTCTCCTTTTGATCCCTGGCCTTTAGTTTCCCTTCTCCAGATGTCCTTCCAGAGGTCAGCTTTGCATAATCAACATAGGTGCCATACCCATTTCACCCTCAGATAAGGCACTGAGGCTCAGCTCGCCCAGGGTGACACAGCTGGCAAGCAGCATAGCTGGGAATCCAGGCCTCTGACTCTGTTCTCCATGTTTTTCCCACTGCATCACACTGCCTGGGAACTTTTGTGACATTAACTTTTGAGCTTTGTCCTCTCTGGATGATATGGTGGAATTGTTTTAAGTCAGTCTGAAAAAAACATGCAGAATTTTTATGTCTCTGGCATTGTCTTCCACTGTTGTCTCTTTTTGTCTAAAGCTTAAAACCATATATTTTTACCTCCCTTATGCCATTGATAAGGAGAGGTCTGTGGCCTGCGGCACCAGCTAGCGATGACTGAACTCCCAGCAATTCTGGCTTGGACCCAAGGAGTGCTGGCAGACCTTGGTGGACCCGGCTCAGGAGCCTGGGCTGCTGGCTTGCCTGCCCAGCACAGAGGACCCCTCTGTGCTCTTTTCCCCAGGAGCAGGCATTGCTCCCTCAAGCAGGGGGCAGAGGCAGTTTTGCTCCAACAGAAACAACTGTCTTCTACCACAAAGACCCCTGCATGAATCGTTGTTCTTTTCCAGGTGAGGGTTTGGTGGATCCCAAATAAACTCTCTCCTCCTCTCTTTTTTTCTCCTTTAGGTTTGTGGATATCTCTTAGTTGCGCTTCATGGAGAAAACTTCCCTGATCATCCCTCTGAATCCCAGAACAGCCCCCATCTTTCAGTGGATGGAATGAGAGGCTTTCTGTAACCTGGCCTAACTGGTCATCATGGGGAAGTTGATCAGGATGGGGATGCAGGAAAGGCCATTACTTCGGCCAAAACGGCTTCAATGGAGTCGCTTCCTCTTCCTCCTGGGAATGTTGATCATTGGTTCTACCTACCAACACCTGAGGAGCCCCCAGGGCCTCCCCTCACTGTGGGCAGCATTCTCTTCCCAACACCCTGTACAACTGGCCAGCCGGGACCTTCCCAATGAGATGGTGACAGGGAGCAGTGACCCTCCAAAAGCTAGCTCTGAAATGGAGGGTGAGAAACTGACACCCCAAGCCACAATGGGCAAGGAGGAAGTGATGCCTGACATAACAATGGAGAACACCCCCGGCACACCCAGAACAACCGCCAACACCTCTCCAACAATACCCAAAAACAACTACAGCCCAACAGCAGCAGGCACAGAAAGAGTGAAGGGAAACACCCCAACCACACCAAGTAGAGTACTGAGTCAGTACGCCTCAACTGCAAGCAGATCAACGGCAAAGAATTACACCCCAACAACACCCAGGGGAGAAGTGAAGCACTACCACCCAACTCAAGCCAGGGGAAAAGTGAGAAAATACACCCCATCTCCACATGGTAGAGTAGTAAACACTGCCCTGTCTACATTCAGGACAATGGCAAGAAACCATGGGGTCACCCCCAGAATGACAGTGCAAGACAGTGAAACTGTGGCAACCTACAAAGCATTGGAGACCAGCCCCTCCAAGGGAACAGTGGAGGAAACCACCCCAACTACTCTGAAGGGAGTAACTGATAACACCCCAACTTTCCTGATAAATGATATAGAAACAAACATCTTGACTTCTCGGAGTGTGACGGAAAAGAGCACCCTGTCTACCCCCAGAAGAATGGACAATAACAGCTTGACCAACCCTCGGGGGTTAGTGGGAAAGGACAACCTGACGACTTCCCAGGGACCGGCCTTAGAGCCCACTGCAGCCATCTCTGAGGGGCAGGTGACGATTAGCACCACGATAGGAAGCAGCCCAGCAGCAACCAAAGCCTCTACTACTGCTTGGATGGTTAGGAATCTCTCGTCCAGAACCACCGCACCAACCATGGGAATATCCTTAGCCACCTTCTGGGGGCTGGCGAAGAAACCTTCCACAGCACCGAGCACCTCAGCAGCCCCCAGCGCCGAGGCAGACCCAACTACCCAGGTTCGTCACTGTGTGGTTGTGGAGCCAGCTCCAGCCGTGCCCACACTCCCCGCCCCCAGCCTGACAACGGGTCTGCTCGCAGAGACGCCCAGTCCCCGTCCCTCAGCGCTGCCCCCTAGCCAGCTGGACCACCACACCAAGGCAGAGTACCCCCCAGACCTGTTCAGCTTGGAGGAGCGGCGGCAGGGCTGGGTGGTCCTGCACATCTTTGGCATGATGTATGTGTTTGTGGCCTTGGCCATTGTGTGTGACGAGTACTTTGTGCCGGCCCTGGGTGTCATCACAGACAAGCTGCAGATCTCTGAGGACGTGGCAGGTGCCACATTCATGGCTGCCGGAGGCTCTGCCCCCGAGCTCTTCACCTCCCTCATTGGCGTCTTCATCTCCCACAGCAATGTGGGCATCGGCACTATCGTGGGCTCTGCTGTGTTCAACATCCTCTTTGTCATCGGCACCTGTGCCCTCTTCTCCCGGGAGATCCTCAACCTCACCTGGTGGCCCTTGTTCCGTGATGTCTCCTTCTACATCCTTGACCTGATGATGCTCATTCTCTTCTTCCTGGACAGCCTCATTGTCTGGTGGGAGAGCCTGCTGCTGTTGCTGGCCTATGCCTTCTATGTGTTCACCATGAAGTGGAACAAGAAGCTTGAGCTCTGGATGAAGGAGCAACTCAGCAGGAGGCCAGTGGCCAAGGTCATGGCCCTAGGGGACTTCAGCAAGGTGAGAACAGGCTAGCTCAGGCTTCTGTAGCCCCTTTGGGGCAAAAGGGTCGGGGGAAGGCCAGGACTAAACAATAGAAAACGTTGCGTCAGACATCTGGAGAGATGGGTGCTCTGGTTCTCTTGCTATTCGTTCAACATTTAGAGGCCTATTCTCTGCCAGGCACTTATGCTGGGGCCTTTGCCAAGAGCGACCTTGGCTCAGCATCCAATCATCTTCTAAATGGTTGTTGTTATGATCCCCCTTTGGCAGGGGGAGAAACTGAGGCCTAATGAAACCGAACCGCACATGTTCAGAGTCACACAGCAAATAGGTGGTGGAGTCAGGGTTTGAGCCCAGTTTGGTCTGACTGGGTCTTTGGAATGACATTTGAACTGGGCTTTGGGAAATGTCCAAGAAGATGCCAGGCAGGGAAAAGTGATCAACTCTCCATGTGTGTGGTGTCTAGGGTTTACCTAGGGCCCTCACTTTAGTCCTGTTTGTTCACATTCCAGACTTGGAGGGTCTGGTGGCTTGGATGGGGTCTGAGAAAGAAGGGGGGAGAATATTTTGACTTTATTTTGCTTTTAAAATAGTGGAGAAGGTGGGCGCTCCACTCATCCACAGACAAGCCAGCCCTGAGTGCAGAGCCTCTCTCTGTGCGGACAGGAGACTAGATACCAGGAGCGCAAACTCTGGGGCTTTCTCCTGGCCCCAAAGTTCCTTTCCAAGAAATTCTCTGTACCCACGAGGGACCTTCTTACGAAACTCATTGCATGATTCAGTAATCTAGAAGATTAAATCGGGGAAGTCATCTCTGAAAATTCACCTGAAGGTATAGTCTACTCCTTGAGACTCCAAAGTGAGGGCACCCTGGGGAACACAGACCCCACTTCTCTCCTGCTCCTACAGGCCAAGTTTGGGCAAAGGTTGGCTCACCGCCTGCCTGTTTCAGGTCTCAGAGAAGCCCCTGATGTGAGCAAAATTTTGCGTGCAAAGAGTATATGGATTTAGCTACTTAATCCTGAGCAGTTTTGATGAGTGGGCAGGATGGAGACTGAACTCAGAAGCATGTCTGGGAGAAACAGGACGCAAAGGAGATAAAGTGTGCTTCCTTTAGGGTTTTTGAGATAATGTGGTGTTCTGGCTGGAGCACGGAACTGAGAGGCAGGAAACCTGGCTTCTACTCCAATTCTGCCTCTGATTGTGTGACCTTGAACAGGTTCCTTCCCTTCTTTGGGAAAGTGACAAAGTCCAGCTAATCACCAAAAGGTCTTGTCTAGTTCTAACATTCATCGATAATGTCCTGTGTCTGAGTGAGCTCAATTCTGGCAGGCCCAGCACAATGGTTATTTGTCTGATCTGATCAACCGAGCCCCAGTGGCCGTATTTGCAGATTGCCCAAAAAGGAGAAATGTTCTGCCCAAGGTCACACAGTCCAGCAGGTATCAGAACTGGAATCCAGAATCCTAATGCCCCCAATCAGCTCTGTTCCCACCAGGCTACTGCTCCAGGAAGCCAGCTGCTTAAAAAAGAAAGGGAGGCCCAGAGTGTCACATCACTCACTGTGAAGGAACAGGAGCCTCCCTCTAGTGAAGTTCTGGGGTAGGCCTTGCTCTGGGTGGCTGTGGAGCCTGGTACCCTCCTCTGCGAAGAGCATCTAATGCCCAGTGCGCGTCAGGTCAGCAGTTGTCAAAAGGTCAATAACTTGCCTCCCAGTCCTTCATAGTAATTTTGTTTTTATTTAAACTTTACAAATTCTGAATTTGCCATTTCATCACAGCAAAGCTTGCCAAGGATGTGAAGCATGATCATGATTTCAAAAGAGAATTTTTGACCGATTTCAGAGGCTGTCCAAGGGCTTCCATAGCAGCTGTTTGCCAGCCAGTGAGAGCGGGGCACCTCTGTGCCTAGCTGTTTGTTGAAACAGATCCGGGATGAGTTTTGATTAACAGAATTATTTTTTAAAAAAGCAGGTTCAATTACTGGCTACCCTTGAAGGCAAACCTATATTTATTTAAAATTAAACACCTGTAGTTTGGACTTCCCAACACTAACTGCTGTCTGCTAGAAAGGAGTCCAAATAACTCAAGAACTATACCTGTTTTGATTGGGCTTGCCCTCTGTTTCTGTTAGACAGAGCTGGACTAGAGGAGAGCAGCAGGCTGGTGTGTGCGCAGCTAAGGAGTCTGGACTCCCTTCTGAGGACAGTGGGCCCCCAAGATGCAGGGGAGGGACATGATGTGCTTTGCTCTGAAAATCACTGGCTGAGGGGTAGAAAATGAAACAGAAGAAGAACAGATCAGAAGTCAGGAGCTGCTGCAGGAATGTAGGCAGGAGAGTGGAAAGATGAGGCCAGATTTGAGGACTCCCGAGGACTAGGTCTGATAGCTAATTGGATGCGGGCTGTGAGGGAGAGGGAGGAGTTTGGGTAGAGTCTTGGCTTTCCAGCCTAGACACATGAGTGGATCAAAATTAGTGGATGAGGGTGGAAGACTGTGCTCAGTGAAGGGATAAAGTGAAGGGTCCCCACCCAGAGTGTAACCTGGGTGAAGGCAGGACTCAGACCAGGGGTTCAGTAAATGTTTGCTGAATGAATGTTTTTGTAGAAGTCTGACTAATGTGTGGTTAGGGAAATGCGTCAGGGATGTGTGTCTAGAAGGGGAGAATTCAATGATTAATTGCTACATCAGTGGGAGATAGAAATTGGAAATCCAGAGGACACGCCCCCTGAGGGGCCACCATGTTTCCTCTCCAGGTTCCTATGAGTAGCTAGCTGCAAGGGACCCGTTGCTCATTCCCAGAGAGACACATCCATCACAGGTGGCGGGCATGAAGACATCCTCTTCAGTTTCCTCAGCCCCTTTGCTAATTTTCATGAGGAAAAGGGAAAAGTGGGGTGGCGAGGCTGAAGGGAGAAGAGGGAGAATGGTGTGGAGGGAGAGGTGGACGTGGGAGTGTGTTTATAATAAGGGCATATTCTGAGAGCACGTACTGCTGGCACTGTACCCATGAATGAGCCCTCAGCCACACCCAAATGTAGGCAAACATCACGTCCATTTACCTCAATAATCTGAAACGGACACTAGGGAATGTAGATTTGATCTCATGTTCTTATTATACTTGGGAGAAGAAATGTGATTTAGGAAAAACAACGGCAGCAATGAAAACCATGAATGGATGTTAGGAGATTGGGATTGTCACTATCTTTGTGAGTACAAGTCACAGAATATTTCTGCCTCTGTTTTCTCATCTATCAAAATGGCAATAATAACACTAGTTTGTTTACTTCATAGAGTTACCAGTATTGAATGAGAGAATGGATGCGAGGGGCTTCAGAAAGTTAAGGTGCATACTGAGGTTAGAGCGATGTGCTGTGAACAATGAGCCCATCGAGAAGTAGTTGGGCTGAGTAAATCAGAGTTGCAGACAAATCAGTAGGCCTGAGCATCAGGGGACAAAAGTGTGTCTCCCCTGCCCCTCTGGGCCAGAACTGGCCATCCTGGAGAGTGTCCTGGCTCCTAAGCATTCTTTGCCTCCAAGAACTCATTGGATGAAGGTTGGGTATGATGTGCAGGGAGGTGGCTGGGCCAGTGGGGGCGGCGCTGTAGATCCCAGCATCCCAGTGCACTTACAGGTATGTTGGGAAAAAGGCAGGGATTTGTTCAGAAAACCTGCAGTGCCCCGCTCCGTATCCACATTTGTTATTTCTGCTCCATTACATTCATTTGTGAGGCAAATGTGATATTCACCACACCATGGAAACAAGACTCTTTAATTCATCTGTATATTTGTTCATTTGTTCAATCATTTGTTCATTCACTCGCTGTGTATCCAAGCATTCAGACCTCCCCCATCCTTCAACACTTACCCAAATTCTGTTCACTTCAGGAAGCCTTTCTTGTCCATCCCGGGAGCACCTTTATCTGTCCCTCTCATTTCTTGAAACACATTCTGATCTGTCATGTGTTTGTGTGGTCATTTGCCTCAATTCCTTTCGGGACATACAATCTGCATCCTAAAGCATCTTTGAATCCCTACAGCACAGCGTGATGTAAGCAAGTGGGTGCTCGGGAAACAAGAATTAAATGAATGAATATATTGGGTGGATGGGGAGTGGGTAGCCCTAGCTTAGGCAGTATTTTCTTAATTTTCTGAGTGAACAGAAAAGGGAGTGTAGCAATTCCAGTTCTGGTCCTGGCCGTGGAGGTTGGTGGGGTGCAAGAGGTAATGAGAAAGTGAAGACATTACTGGGGTCAGCTGTTAGTGACCTTGCTGCCTGAAGATGGCGATAGAGGCCACTTGGGAGTATCTAGTCACTCACCTTTGTGAGTACCTACTGTGCACAAGACACTGTGCCACAGGTCAGGGGAACAGAGATGCCTATATTGTAAGTTCATTTCATGGCCCCAAAAATAAGAAGTCTAGCTTCTTATTTTTGGTAGACAACTCATATATGTGAAAAGTTAAACAATACATTTTTAAAGTTTAAATGGCAGTAAATGCAAAGTGGCAAGCTGGTGGTCCAGACAGTATATACTGTGCACTTAATGAGCCTTCATCTTGATTCTAGGGCTGTCCCACTTCCCAGCTGACTCCCAGCAGCTCCCCAGGACACTAGCTCTTACTTTTTTACAGAGCCAGACTTTGGCCTCACAACAATGTGCTCAGTGTTGTTATATAGCTTTTTAGGAGAAAGAGAGATCAAATTGACCTCAAATGAGGGTGAGGTGGAAAGCTTTGTATCAGAAAGAATTCACCCTGGCCCTGGCCAGGTGGCTCAGTTGGTTGGAGCATCGTCCCACAGACCAAAAAGTTATGAGTTCAATTCTTGCACATAACTAGGTTGCAGGTTCGATCCCTGGTTGGGTCATGTATGGGAGGCAACTGATTGATGTTTCTCTCTCACATTGATATTTCTCTCTCTGGGGAGAAAAATATTGATGTGAGATATTTTTCCACTCTCTAAAAACCAGTGAACATATCCTTGGGTAAGCATTAAAAGAATAAAAAGATGCCCTGGCTGGTGTGGCTCAGTCAGTGGATTGAGTGCTGGCCTGCAAACCAAAGGATCACAGGTTTGGTTTCCAGTCAGGGCACATGCCTGGGTTGTGGGCCAGGTCCCCAGAAGGGAGTGCATGAGAGGCAACCAAACACTGATGTTTCTCTCCCTCTCTTTCTCCCTCCTTTCCCCTCTCTCTAAAAAAAAATAAATAAAAATTTAAAAAATATTTTAAAAAGAATAAAAACAATTTACCCTGAATTTTCTGAAAATTTGGCAGAGGTATGGAGAAGACATTTTAGGCAGAGGGAAAGACATGGACAAAGTGACAGAAGTTGGAATAGATTAGGTATATTTAGAAGGCCATTCATTCATTTAACACATATTTATTGAACCCTTGCAGTGTTTCCATGCAGGACACACAGGGCGAATGAAATAGGCAGTCTGCCTTCAAGATGCTAGTGGGCAATAGATTTATTTGCATGTTTGCTAACATATCACTAACACACATAAAGTAGGAAAGTGTTATGAAGGAAAAGAGTAGAAGTCTATAGAAGAGAACTAGGTGGGCACCCCATGATCAGGGTTTCAAGGTGGGTGAAGAGGACGGCGCATCCGGGGGACTGAAAGACAGGCGGTGTCCCTGGGCTGCAGCGAGTGGACGTATCTGAGTGGGAGCGATGTGTGCAGGCTGCAGCTGGGCTGTGGAAGGCTGGGTTGTCTCTGGGTGTGTCTCTGTGTTCCAAGCTGAGGGCCTCCTGGAGAGAGAGGGAAGGAAGGAGAAAGCGAGGGTTTCTCCGAACGTCTTGTGACTGCTGTCCCTGTTTGCAGCCAGGTGATGGGGCGGTTGCGGAGGATGAGCTACAGGATAACAAGAAGCTGAAGGTGGGTGCCGTGTGGAATCTGCCGGCGAGGGCACTGTGGGGTCTCGGAGGACAGCCTCAGGCTCAGGGCACTGTGGTCCTGATGCTGGACATCTTGGGCTGTGCTCCGGCCCAGCATGCTCCTGGGGCTGCTGCCAGGGAGAGCCAGGGGAAGAGTGGGCTCCTGTACCAGGGACTTGCAACCCCAGGTGGCCTTGGAGGAGGTGCCAGTTTGGGAGCTAGCCTGTCACTGCTCGCTTTGCCACTAGCCCACTGGATGAGCTGGGGCCTCAGGTTCTGCACCTGTAGGACAACTGGACTAGATGAACTCACGTCCAGCTTTGTAACCCCAACATGCTGTGATTGATCAAAAGCCTAATTACCTGTGGCTTTGGAATGCCCAGGGCTAGGGGAGCCTTCAGAGGGGCACTGGGAGCAGGGGAGCCTGGAGTTTCTGAAGAATTGTCTTAGCTGCCTTTGGCCTATGGGGTAGCTGTGAAGAAGTATGGGGACCTTAGAGAGGAGAGGCTGGGTCCGAACTAAATCTCCCCCATCAGGAGAGAGAATCCCTGGGCCTGTTGTAAAGTACTGTGTTACCACAGCCACTAGATGGCAGAAGAGTTCAGAGGCAGAGGGATAGGGTAGAGGGAAGACGCTGCAAGTGTTTGCTGTCTTTGGATGCTCCTTTGTAAATCTGTGTGTGTCGCTGTGAATAAGTGTGTCACATCTTTGTGTCTGTACCTATAGATTTGTGTATGTGTGTGCCTGGGAAGGTTCTGGAGTACATGGGTAAAAAAAAAGAAATCTGAAACGGGAATCAGAAGACCCAGGTGCCAGCCTTGACTTTCATTTATACCCCTCATGAACTCCTTGAGTTTCCCTTCCTGTCTTGTAGAAGGGGCTCACAGCCTTGTCTCTGGGAGTGCGGCAGTGCTGCAGCCCCACGGTGCTGTTTGTGGACTGCACACTGTCTGTGTGGTGTGTGGGGGAGTGTGTGCTTCTCGGAGTCTGTTCTTGGGCGATGGACAAACCCCTGGTGATGTGCTATCCTCAGCACGCACCGCCTGCTGCTCCCGGCTGGGACCTCAGGGAGTTATTCAGTCGGTAGAATTAGTTGGTCATGGAAGTGTGGAAGGGAGGCTGAGACAGACAGCAGTGTAACTCTCCTGGTTGAGGTGCAGGACGAGGGAGGCCAGGATGAGGCTCCCGTGCTTTTGTGCTGATCTCACCGGGAGGGAGGCCCTCGGGTGGCTCCTCCCTGGGCTCGGCCAGGGGCCCACTGAGACCTGTGCTGCTCTCTCCTGCTCAGCTCACCTCCGTGCTGACCCGAGGGAGCAGCTCAGCCTCTCTGCACAACAGCACCATCCGCAGCACCATCTACTGGCTCATGCTCCACAGCCTGGACCTGGGGGAAGGTAAGCAAGGCCTCCCCAGACCTGCATGATCTCCCTGTCCACTCCGTCCCTCCTGCAGCTGAACAACTGGGACCCGCAAAACTGATAGGCAGTGGGCGGGGTGAGGGTGGGAGAGGGAACAGAGAGGTGGCAGAGGAGAGCGGGTGGTAGTCAGATTGGGAGACAGGGTGGAGACAAGGACAGGGAACTCCCTGGTAGGGGAGGGCACCCCCAGGAGCCACGGCCCTTAGGTATCCATATCCACGATTTCCTGGCTCTCCTGTCTGTCCTCTCTTGTAAAATGAGGAGGTTCACCTGCCTCTGTGAGCCTCGAGTGTCACACGCCGGCACAGCCCACGCTGGGACTGCCCTCAGCACCTTCCCTGCGCAGCCCACTGCCCACAAGTTGGCTCCTGTGTCCCGCAGAGTCTCCTGCCAGGCAGCTTGGCTCAGCTGGTGGGCCAGGGTCACATCTAGGGGAACCTCCTGTAGGTGCCAGAAGCCTGATGGCACTTCCCTTCACTCTGCATTTAGCCCTGGTGTCCTAGGAAGACTGCTAAGGCTTCCCTGCCATGCCCCCCCACCCACACCGGGAGTCCCAAAGGACATCCTGGGAGCTGGCAGGACCACTTTTGGGGATGCTGAGGGTCCAAAGGGCAGTGAGGGCTGTTGTCCAACTTGACAAATGATTGAGGCAGCTGAGACCCTCACCATCCATCTCACCAATTCCTTCCCCAAAGAGCGTCCCCCAACATGATTCTCAGGGCCCCACAAGGCACCCCTCAGGTATGCACCTGCTCTCCTGGAGTCCCCCCACCCTACATCCCTGGAGCTCTGGTGCAGAATTGGGAGTGCAGGCGGAAGGCCCATCAAGGGAAGGTGGGCCTTTGGGCAGAAGCCAAGGGGTCGCAGTCACAGCTGGGCAGGTGGGCGGAGGACTGAGCAGTGTGTGACAGTAGAGACTGACCTTTGACCCCCAGGGAGCACTCTGACGGACCTTTCTGGTCCTGGGACAAATTTGGCAGGCTCAGAAATTCCTCAAGCCCTTAAGTATCTTCTTCAGACATAATAGTGGAATTTGGGTGTTTAAAAGAAGTATAGTGTCCTGTGAAGAGCAGAGTGAAAGACAAGGTGATCAAGCCTTCTGTAGAAAACCCTTAATGAGAGCCTCGGTGGACACTGAGAGCGGCCATCTGCAAGCGTCAGCCCCAGAAACACAGGACCGCTGGGGTCTGAGAGTGGGCCGCAGCCCCTGGCAGCCTATGTGTTCCTGGTGCTGCTGTGCCATGAGGGGAGCTGCTTCTCTGGGTGATGCTTGGCTGCTCCTCAGGAAGTTGCCGACTCTGGCAAAGTCTTAAAGATTTCTCAGTGGGATGGCAGGGCCCCCCCGCCTGGGCCACATCCACGACCAGCAGCTGCCAGCTGGCCTACTTGTCCTAACAGGATTATGTGATGTCCAGGCCAGGCCGAGGTCGGAGGAGATTGATACTAAGGAGATGATCCGCCGAGCTGAGAGCTGAGAGGCCGTGTGAGGGAATGAGCTCTGGGGAGTCAGTGACTGTGGTCCCTCGGAAGACAGTCGTACGTGGTCACTGTGTGCCTGTGTGGCATGGACGGCCCTCACCGAGAATGATTGCTGGCATGCGCTGGGACGCAGCCCTGCTCCGAGAAGCCAGCCCTGGTTCTGCACCCCGAGATTCCATCCAGGGGGCTGGGACTGGCCAGGGCTGTGATGAAGGCCTTCATTCCCGAGACTTTCCAGACACGTGGCTGTGCTCCCATAGGCTGCTTCCAAAGGGCGGTCAGACGTTTCCACCCTTTTCAGGCATTCCAGCTCTTCCCTGAGCGATCTGTGGTCCGAACTCGCAGCCTGTGGAGGGGCTTTACCTCCCGGGGCCCAGCGATCCCACGCCTCTTCTGTGATTTCACTGGGACGAGTGTGTGTGTGTTGGAGAGAGAGACACCCTGTACCTGACCTGCTTTCCTTGGTGGCATGCGCAGTGAGAGGGTAGGCCGTGTGATGAGCGGTGAAAAGGAAAGAGGGGAGCTTGGTTTTCTTGCCAGGCCCTCCAGCCAACAGCCAGCAGATACTCCCAGAGCCAGGACTGGGACCGGAGGAGCCCTTCTTGCTCGGCAGAAGGTGCCAGTGCTCGGTCGGTCCCAAGGGGGCGCTGGGCTTGTTTGGGTGAAGGAGGCAGTGCAGTGCCCGCTTCCTGACACCTCAGCTCTGACGAGGACCTCCTGGGCAGGCCCGCCAGGACACTTCGAGGGGCCACACATGCCAGAGAGATGGCTCTGCAGGACGGAGCCTGTTGCCAGAGGCAGCAGCAGCTGAGCCTACTCTGAGAGTTCAGGAGGCAGGTTGAGAGGAGGAAATTCCAGACCTCTTATGTTTCCTGCCCATGCTGGACCCAGGCAGAGTTTGACCCACCCAGTTTCCCAGACTGCACCTGCTCAGTCCCCCTGGATTATGGACTCGAGGATGTTCAGGGTCTGACCCAAACCCTCTGGAATGTGGGGCCTCATGACTGCAGACGCCGTGGGTCAGCTGCTCTCAGCTACTGTGGTTAATTCAGCATGGTTGTCACAGCTGACACTGGTGTGGCACTTTCTGGGTGCCCGGCACTGTTGTAAGCAAGTTGATATATAAGTTCATTTATTCCTTCAACAACTCTGTCAGATTTCACAGACGAAGAATCTGAGGAACAGAGAGGGTAAGGAATCACCCAGCCTGGCCCACGGCCAGCAAGTGGCAGAACTAGGATTCAAGTCCAGGCTGGCTGGTTCCAGGTTCTGAGCTAAGATAATAATATCAAATTGCAGCAATTAAAGTGTTTTTATTTATTTTGACTCACAGATCCCCACATCACTGTTCTGAGTATATCATGGTGTCACCTTCTCAGGGAGGGGAACCCCGGCTTTCCAAGGTCACCGGCGTTCACAAGGCAGGGCCCACATGGAGTTCAGGAGAGACACCATGGCAGCACCTGGTTCTGTCATCTGTAGCATGATCCTCACCCCACACTGCCCCCTCCCCCAATTACACGGCTGTGAGGGGGCCCCACAGAGCCCCTGCACCTCACTCTCTGCCTCCCACTGAAGTTATGCCTGCAAAGCACCTTGCATGTCTCCTGCAACACAGTCCCCTGACAGAGACCTGCCCTCCCCATTTTCCCTGCCTGGAAACCAGGGCCGCTCCCTTCTGCACACAGTGCTGTGCGCGCCTCCAGTGAAACGTGTGCACAGGCCTCTGGAAGGAGGCGCTGTTTGGGTCCCCGTGTCTGGGGTCCCAGGGGGTGTGGCAGGGAGCTTGGTGGGCAGCCATTTTCTCTTTCCCGCCACAGAGGGAAGGCTTGTGAAGGTGGCTACCAGCAGTGCCCCTGGAGGTACAGTGAAACTCCCAGTAGATTCATAGAAAGTAAGCTGCAAAGGACCTTCCAGATAATCCAGCACAAGGATGGCAGTCACATCTCCCTGTCATCACATCTTCATGCCCTGCCCACTGCAGATCTCCCGACCGATCACACACTCTCCCGGCAAGCATGGAGGAGGATTCCCCTCCAGTCAGCACTCAAGCAGCCATCACGTGGGCTCACAAAGAAATAAATCCTGTTTGTTGCCCCCAGCACCAACCATGTTCTTGTATCAGAAAGGAAATCGGCTTAGATGGGAAGGGACTTGCCCAAGGTCACAGCCAGTTGGTGACAATGCAGAGAATTGGAAACAACGGTTTTGGTGGGACTAGAATCCAGATGTTGTAGCTCCCAGGCAGCCTCTCCCCTCCCACGGCAGCTGCCCTGGCTGCTGGTGACCAGCCCGACCGAGAGGGTGGGGGGGGGCACTGTGGCCCCAGATGTGTTTCCTTTCTCATTCTCAGCCCACTCCTCCAAGAACAAGGACGAGGAGAGCTTGAATCAGGAGGCCAAGGCCGAGCCTCAGGCCAGAGCAGAGAGCAAACCGGAAGGTGAGAGGAGGGCCAGACCAGCGGGTTTTCTCGTGCCACCTCCCACCCCCATGTCCGCTGGGGCTGCGGCTGCCCCTGGCCTCTCAGAGCCAGGCAGCTGGGGCGAGGGCCTGGGGCTGCCCTGCACTTTGCTGTCCATGGTGTCCCACGCCCCGAGCGTGGGCAGGCCTGCACAGCGCCTGCTGTGCCCCCTTTAGATGGGGTAGGCAGGGCCAGGCCGAAGATTGTGGAGCTCCCACTTCTTTGTTGCAGATTAGACTGTTGGACTCTATTTCTTCCCCGCCGTGTCTACACAAGGATGGTTCTGCTAGGGGTGGGCCTGAGACCAGCAGCCCCAGGGAAGAAAGGCCAGAGGCCTGGCAACACAGAAGTCCAGTATCTGTGTGGCAGCTGGAGCAGGGCAGTGAGACAGCCGCTGCCCTGCAGGCTCTGTGCAGCACACCAGTCCGCCCAAGGTGCCCAGGAAGCCTGGGAGGGAGGCAGAGCAGCAGTCATTGTTCCCACTGTATAGACCAGGGAGACTCAGAGAGGTCAAGTGACTTGCCAGAAGCCACACAGCCAAGAAGTGAAAGTGCCTGTACTCGAGCCCAACTCTCCAGACATTCCAAGGCTTCCCAGCTGCCGTCTTTGACTTCATTAGTATCCTCTCCAAGCGGTTGGTAGGGGGACCAGCCAGACCCTTAGGGCTGGGGCTTTGCCCTCTCTCTGCTCCAGTTGCCCAAGCTGTTCGCAGTGACCTGGGCCACACTGGCCAGGGTGGAAGTGTCTGTGAATACGGGGGGAGCAGGGATGGCTCCGTCTTGTCTTTCCACATCTCCGTGGACGGGACGACAACAGTTCACATCACGTCATTTTCCTTTTCTTATCAACAAGAAACTCCCTTCTGAGGCCCTGAAGTGGACAAGTCCAATGGCCCTGAAGGCACTCCCAGCAGCCTCTGCCAGCTGCCCCCAACACCTGGCACCCTTCTGACCTGTCCCGTGTTTATCCTTTAAAGAGGAGGAGCCAGCCAAGCCCCCTGCAGTCACGGTCACACCTGCCCCTGCTCCAGATGTCCAGGATGACCAGGAGGCGGATCCTGGCAGTCAGGTAGGCACCAGCCTCTTCTCAGGTGGAGGCATTTGAGAGGCCCAGGGGAGGGCTTGCCGACTGAAATCCTTGTCCCCAAAGGCCTGAAATGCTGTTTGCGGTTCATTCCTCTGGAATGAACTGTGAAGATCAGATACCTCATGGGACCTGTTAGTTCACCATAACACCCTAGTATGAGTGTGGGAATATACAGGAGAATGGGTCGCCAGCTGTCACATGCTGTAAAAAACTAATGGATAACTGTTAGGGGCTATCAGCAACTGAGGGACAGTGAGACCAGTCAGCTCGACATGCCAGGGGCAGGGGGGCTGGGTAACCTTGGCCTTGTCCACAGGGCTTCCTGAGTCCTGACACTGCTGCTGTCTTTACAGCCTCACAGCCTCTCACCATGCAGCAGCCACATGGGCTTCTCGTCTCCATGCTGTTCTCCCTCCAGCCTTTGGCCCACATGGCCTCTTTCCCCAGAATGCCTTTCCCCTCCATTCTCATCTCCCGATCTCCCTCCAGGCCAGTGAAGATGCCTCCCTCGCTATCAGCCTTCCCTGATCCCCCAGTCTGAATGCCTACGGCACACTGTTCCCCACTCAGGACTCTTATTGCTGCCTTCCTTGTACTTCCAATGAGTCTCTCTTGGTTCCCCTGCTAGGTGGTGAGGTTCCTGAAGGCAGAATCTGTTCTGAGTCATCTCTGTCTCCACCACAGAGAGAAACTCAGAGCACGCAACTATGTTCAATAAGGTTGAGTGACTGGTAATGAATAAGCATTCAGTTTGCAAGTTCCATCAGTTTTTTTTTACTTGATACCCAGAAGCACTCAATTATGTCATACCCTTAAGCCAGCAATTTTGGGTCCAGTGTCTAAGACACCTTCATGGTGCCGTGGGTGCCCTGAGCAGGCCCGTGATAGCCAGCTCAATGAAAAGGGATGAAGAGCCCCAGCGCAGGAAGTGGAGCCCAGCTTGGTGTCCCCAGGAGCTGGCCCTGGGCCTGAGAAGGTGTCCAGGTCCCTGATGGCCTCTCATTCCATGCCCTGCTCTCCCTCACGCCCCCTTCTCTGTGTGCAGGCTCCGTCCCCTCC
This sequence comes from Phyllostomus discolor, assembly GCF_004126475.2. Lineage (NCBI taxonomy): Eukaryota > Metazoa > Chordata > Mammalia > Chiroptera > Phyllostomidae > Phyllostomus > Phyllostomus discolor. The sequence goes on from NC_040903.2 coordinate 174,861,637, forward strand.
TGGTAGCCTGGCCCCACTGGCTCCGTATTAGCATGCACACGCTGGACCACCACCCCCGTCCTCCAGTCTGTTCTCCAGTCTGCTGGGGGATCAGACAGCGACTGGCTCCCAGTCCCAGAAGAGAGAGAATATGTTCAAACCAGGTCATGGGCAGGGGTCCAGCCTGTGTCCGATCAGCTCTGGCAGGGACAGGTGGGGTGCTTTGACTTCGGTGCGGAAGAAGGGACTCTGAGGGGTGACAGTTCTTAGAGAAGAGGGCACAGGCCGGGCAGACACTCCTGTGCCTATCGACTTCAATGACTCATCGTCGTCTCCAGGAAACCTCTCCTGATGGGGCTGGGGAGGTGGGGCAGGGGCAACTTCGGACCAAAATCTTCTCGTTCTTCCTTCCCAGTTCAAAGCAAAGCCTCAAAAATATTAACATTTGACTTCATCAGGGATTCTTAACCCTGGTTTGCATAGTAGGATAATTTGGGGAAACGTTAAAAATGCCCAAGCCCCGCCTTCAGTCTATTAGGCCAGACTATGTGGGGCGAGTCCTAGGGCATGAATGTTTTTAAAGCCTCTAGGTGGCTTTAACGTGCAGCAGAGTGGAGAATCACTGAGCATCCCCTGGCTGTATCAGGAAGATGGTCACAGAAAATCTGCTCCACGAGCACACAGGTCATTTGTTCAAGGGCTTGGACCAGCGTGTTGTTATAGACTAGCTGAGAGCCCAGTCTGAGGAGTCTCAGAATCAATGGCTTTGGGGTGCATGGAGTCAGTCCATGGTTCCCCAACACTGGTCTGCAGGGGGCCTGTTGGGGGCACTTGTGAGCATGTTAAAGTAGATTCCTGGCCTCCGCTCCCAGAGATTCTAATTCAGCCAGGCCAGGTGGTGCAAGGAGATGTGCAATTCTAATGAGCTCCCCACGCGCTGAGGTTTGGGAGCCAAAGACCTCATTTGGCCCTGGCCTTTGCAAAACAGGGCAGGTTGGTGGTTAAGCGGCTGAGTTGGACTGGCCATATGCAAATCCCAGCGTCATCACGTACAAACTGTGTGGAGCACGGGCAAGCTAGTTAACTGTTCTGTACCCTGGCTTCTCCATCTATCAGATGGGTTTAATTCTGTCTGTATCATAAATTAGCCGATTCATGAAGCATAGTAACTGCTAGCTATTATTATTATACCACTAAGCATGGTGCCTGACACATAACCCTTCCCCCCCAAAGTAGGTATTATCATCATTTTATACATAGGAGGTGATATAACAGTTTAGCAGGTTAGGGGGCCCAGCAATGTGATGTAACCACCGAAGGATATCGTGCAACATCAGCGGGTGCATAGTATCTGACATGAGGGAGGTGATAACCCTATTAAACTCGGCACACTGCTCTGCATTCAGCTTTAGAAGCTTCCTCATGGGATATAAGCTAATTAGAATGAGTTCACCAGGATGGGACGAGGCTCTGGGCCACTATATGAGGGAAAGACAGAGGGACCTGCGTACCTTTAATGCAGGGAGGAGCGCTGTCTCGTGGAAGACTGATTAGCTTTGTTCTGTGTGCCTCCGAAGAGTAAACGCGTACACAGAGGGTAGCTCCTTGTATAAACGTGGACTTCAAACCGATCGGAGTTGCCAAAGACGACAGAAGCTGCTTTAGGCGATGAGTTCTCTGTCCCCAGTAATGACTGAATAAAGACTAAACCAGCACTGGGTGGGAACGTTGTGAAGGGAATTTTGCTGAATAATTGCACTAGTTTTCTCCTCATACTAAAGTTTTAGATACATTCTGAGAGGATAACAACACAAATAATAGGAAGAAACCGCGAAGGAAAACAAGCAGGGAAGTTACTACATGTTAATCTGTCGGCTTTGGGTTGCAGGACGGAGCTGTGGCTGGAGCTGAGGGCACAGGCGAAATGGCCGGCGGAGACGGCCAAAGTGGGCAGCAGAGCGGAGACGAACCTCAGCTGGAAGCCGAAGGTGAAGTTAAAGCAGAAGGAAAAGGAGATAATGAAGGTGAAGGTGAACTCCAGACAGAAGGAGATGATGGCGAGGTGAGAAACGAAGAAACGGAGGAGCAGGAAGCCAATGCTGAATGTCAAGGCAAAGCCAAAAGTGATGAGAAATGTGCAGGTGGTGAAGGGGGAGGTGGCGGAGGCGATGGCGAAGATGAGGTCCCAGCAGAATCAAGAGGAAATGGTGAAGGTGAAGGTGAACTCCCAGCAGAAGGAGAAGGTGGAACCGAAGAGCAGGAAGTTGATGCCGAATGTCAAGGCGAAGCCAAAAGTGATGAGAAAGGTGCAGATGGTGAAGGAGGAGGTGAGGGAGGTGACAGTGAAGATGAGGAAGATGAGGAGGATGAGGACGAGGATGAGGATGAGGAAGACGAGGAAGAGGAAGAAAACGAGGAGCCTCTGTCCCTGGAGTGGCCCGAGACCCGGCAGAAGCAGGCCATTTACCTCTTCCTCCTGCCCATTGTGTTCCCGCTGTGGCTGACGGTGCCCGATGTCCGGAGGCTGGTGAGGTTGCCCAGCCGAACCCCAGGCTGTCGATATGCAGGGAGGCTGGGAGGTCTCTAGGCATCCCACCCAAGGGGGTGGGAGACAGGGCCGATCAGCTTGGCAGGACTCAACCACAGGGAGGATCTGGGCTAGAATTTGCAGCTCTGGAGGGGACCATGTACCTAGGGACACACGGATGGGCTTGCGAGGCCCTAGAATGGGCTTCTTTGCACCACTGTAAGCAATGTGAACTAGCCGCTCCCTGACTCCTACCTCGTATCCTGTTTTAACAGAGGAATGATGCCACCACACCCCTCCATGTTTCACAGGGTTCCTGTGAAAACCCAGGGTGACAGGTGCTGTTTCTTCCCAGCTCCCTAGTTATAGGGAAAGAGCTGACTAGCATACCCCACCCAAAGGCAGCCCATATTCCGTGTCTGCGTCTGCAGAGGAAGGGGTAGGACAGAGAGAGGTTGCAGAAGCCGCATTACACACCTAGATCGGTCTGGTTCTGGGGCAGGCAAATAACTCTGTCCAGTTTGGCGACTGCTGAACTCACTCCCTACTGTCCGGACGCCCCTGTAGGCCACCAGGCCTGTCTAGGCCCGGCCCTCTTGGGTTCCTCGCCAGAAAGAGATTGCAGCTCAATGGTCTCTAGACCCTCTCCATCATTCCTCCAGCTGATCCCATCACTGATTCTGAGGCCAGAGACCTCTCACCCCTGCAACTTCTCTTTCTTTTTAAACTTCCAAACAGGAGTCTAGGAAGTTTTTTGTTATCACCTTCCTGGGATCCATCATATGGATAGCCACATTCTCATACCTCATGGTGTGGTGGGCTCACCAGGTGAGTGAACAGCAGGCACTAAACCCTGTGTCAGCAAGCCCCAGGGACCCCTTTCTCCTTCAGGGCAAATTTCCAGGGAATGTTAGGGATCAAGTGTTTGTACAGTCTCTACACTGTTACAGGCAGACTTTTTATCTCAGTGACTGTGGTGCTTTTCAAGTGTGGCTCCTCTGTCGCATGTTCACATCGCAGCACAGAAGGCCCTTCACAGTCTGCCCTGACCGCCCATGTTCCCCGCTCTCTCCGCCAGGCACCTCCCACTCCTTTCCCCCTGGTGAATCGTACTCCCACGCGAGAGCAAGCTCAGTTTTGCCTCCTCTCGGGCATCTTCATCAGCTCTGCTCTACCTGGAATTTTGCACTTAGCACAGAGCCGTAAATGTTGTCTCCAAGCTTCTGTCCTTCACTAGGCTGAGAGGGTCGGTATCGTGCTGCTCACACCTCTCTCTCCACCCTTGGTCCCCGGCATATAGCAGGGTGTCCATGGTTCTAGAAATGAAAATGTGACACAAACAGATCTTTGGAGGGGCAGTTCTTTTAGAAGCAGAGGGTGCTGTTGTTTGAATGGCAGTGACAGGTGATAGAACAGATGGACTTTTAGTCCAAGCTAGACAAGAGCAGAGTCATCTCCTGAAGCCGTGAGCAGGGGCCCTGCTCTCTCTCTGTGGCTGTCTCCACCTTGCCCTACCTCCCTCAGGCCGAGGGTGCAGGCCGAGCTCCCTGGGAGTGCTGGGTGTGCACAGAGTCCAACAGTGTGGGGTCAGTGCGTTGAAGAGCCTCAGATTTTCCACCTGCTGTTGCCACGGTTTCTTACTACTCTCACTGTTTACTAGGTCGGTGAAACAATAGGGATTTCTGAAGAGATTATGGGTTTGACGATCCTGGCAGCAGGCACCTCAATCCCCGACCTCATCACCAGTGTGATTGTCGCTCGGAAAGGCCTGGGAGACATGGCCGTGTCCAGCTCTGTGGGCAGTAACATATTTGATATCACCGTGGGGTGAGTGGTGAAGTCGCTTCCTGAGGCACGTTAAGTAAGACTGCAAAACCTTGTGTTGGCTCTGTTCACCGGGTTTCTGCTTCATTCCCTGTACATGGAATCGAAGGGCATTTATATCGTTGGTTTCTATATGGCAACAAAGAATCCCCCCTTCATTTGTCACAGCCAGATGAGATAACAGAACTAAAATGCTGCCTAGTAGATGACTTGAAAAATGAAGTCCATTGAATTCCAACACCAAATACGGTCAAATGCTCTGCTGCTGACCTGCAGGGTTGGGGGTGGGGGGGGACGAGGACTCATTTTCGCTTCCTGATATCCCTGCTCCTTTGCATTTGGAGTCCTGCCAGCTCTACATGCATTTTGTATAAATAAGCAAATGATGCAGCCTCCTGACCCATTCCCTTACTCTCCTGGTTTATTTGCATCCCCCCAGTCACATCCTGGACTTGAGTGGTGGCTTTGGTTTCAAATTTGAATTCGTTTATGTGAGGGTATGGTTGGGGCAGGGAAAGGGCACAAGTGGGGGGGGGGAGGATCCTGATCACTGAAGAATTTAAAGCACGTTATCCTGAGCTGGGCCTTATCGTAAGAATTTAGAGATGAGAGTCCCACGTCCACAGGTCTGGGTGGGTCACACAGACGTGATTTAGTGTGAAATAAAACACCCAGGCCCAGAAAACTTCGGTTTTAGTCTAGTCTCCCAGTTGTTAGCTGTGAGTCCAAGGGCATGTAATTTAATTTTCTTAGTATCCTCTTTTGTGAAATGGGGCTAATATTTGCTGCCATATTTCACAGATTTGTGTGTGTGTGGTAAAATACGTGCTTTGTGAATGGTAAAATACAGCTGAAGCACAGGGGATGAATTCAACATGAGGAATACTCACATTGTTTTTTCCATCTCGCAGCCTGCCTGTTCCCTGGTTGCTTTTCTCTCTTCTCAACGGACTGCAGCCCGTCCCGGTCAGCAGCAACGGCTTGTTCTGTGCAATCGTCCTGCTCTTTCTCATGCTCCTGTTCGTGATCTCTTCAATCGCTTCGTGCAAATGGAGAATGAACAAGATCCTGGGCTTCACGATGTTCCTCCTCTACTTTGTATTCCTGGTCATCAGTGTGATGTTAGAAGATCGAATCATATCCTGTCCTGTGTCTGTCTGAGTCAGTTGCTGTTGCTCAAAATGGACATGGGCCACGGAACCATGCCAGAAGTCATCGTACCTCTCGTTACATTCATGAAAGAACGAACGTGACGCGGGAGGATGAACTGGGAGGCCGAGAGCCCCCCGTGTGAACGTGATCCAGGCATGAAACACCTGCAGCTCCTTGTGCATTAACAGTCTCCCTTCCGGAGGAGTGGAGCTCCTACCCCCGACCGAAACAGACACCAGAAGGACCCCTGGAGTCAGAGGGTTCTCTACACGAGAGAATTGGGGTGAGGGGTGGGACAGGTAGAACAGGACAAGCTCCCGCGCTCAGTTCCCTGATCACTCAAGGGCTGCTGATCCAGAAGGTGCAGGCGTACCTGGCCCTCCTGGCTCCTGCCCCAAGCACATGCTGCGATGTGCGGTTTCCTCTTTTTCTGTTCAAAAACATGGGGTTCTGCCAGGTTCATAATCATTCCCAGTCCAGTTATGGGTGAGTTTGAAGAGCTAAGGCTATAGGGAAAAAATGAAGTATAGCAGGAATCAATTATCATTGGTAAAACATGTACCAGTATTTTATAGCTTAAAAGGACTACATTAGCTCTTATTGCATTTCTGAAAAGTGAAATTAAAATAAGTAACCCAAGAAATTAAAATGGGTAATTTGCCCTTGAACTGGGAGAATGGCTATTTGGGAAGGAAAACTACTCTAAGGGCTATTTAAAAATATGTCCTTATTAGAAAATCCAAGTTAGCACTGTCCCCAGCAAGTGGTCGCCTTGAGGGATTAGACATTCAACACAGCTGTACTGGCTGTGCCCCTCCAGCACACTCTCACCAGCAGTAACAGCTGTTTCTAGTGAGTGAGAAGGTAAAGAGTTCAAAGTCAGTAGAGGCAAGTCTGGTTTATAAAATAAGAGGTCCACCCTGGCTGGTGTGGCTCAGTGGATTGAGTGCTGGTCTGTGAACCAAAGGGTCACTGGTTCTATTCTGGGTCAGGGCACATGCCTGGGTTGTGGGCCAGGGCCCCCGTAGGGTGCACATGAGAAGCAATCACACATTGATGTTTCTCTCCCTTTTTCTCTCTCCCTACCCTTCGGTCTAAAAATAAATAAAATCTTTATAAAAAACCCAAAGAGATCCAAGGGGACAATATTACTTTTGTATGTTAACCCAGATAGTATTATCTAGAGCAAGAAAACTGATTTCTCATGTGGCTTACAAGAGGGTGTTAAGGCAATGAGAAAGGAGAAATTCCCCAAATACCAGCACAATGGCAACCTGGTGAGGAAAAAAGTATTACCACTTCTAGGTAGCTAGTGTAATGGACACATGTTTTAAAAAATTGTGTAAACATTTCCTGTGGAATTTGAAGTGCTTGTATATTAAATACCACCACTTGCTGCTTTTACTAGCATCGAGTTAAGGGACACATTAGAAATGAAACAGTTCTGTGTCCCTGGTTTTGGAGCAAAGGAAGTTGCAGTTGACTATAGATTATGATGGTAAATACAGCTTTACTTACAAACATGAGAGAGGATTCCCTGAAGACTAGAAGATAGCAGGACAAATGTGATATGAAAAAAAAATTAAACATTTTGGTTTTGAAGGGCTGTGTTCAAAGTATTTCATCCATAATCCATCTCTTAAGAGGGCTGGTTAATTTAATGACCTCACTACCCCAAGATTCACATTCTTTGGAAATGACTTTTATTCAATTTCAATCAATTGTGAGTCCCACTGGTGTTTTATTTTACAAACATAGATGGAGTCATCTGTATCTTTAGGTCACTGGGTCAATGCTCAAGAGAAGGCTGATGAAGAGTATGGAATCGCGTTGAAACCCCACGTCGTTAAGTGAGTTATCCTCAGTCCTGAGGCTGCTGTGCCGCTTGGTCTCCGTGTGCCTTGGCCTAAGACTAGGAGAACAATCCTTACTGAAGGAGATCCCAACGCCAAGACTGGGAGCCAGCCTGGTTTCTGCAGCCAATTCCAGCTAGCTTCGGGGAATTCACGTCCGCAGAATGACTGAGTGGGGAGTGACGGGCGGTGGAACGTTCTGCAGTGATAAAGCACTGGAGAGCCACTTGATGATTACAGCCAACTCTAACGCTCTAACACCCTTTTCCTGGTTGGTGTGCTGAATTTCTGGCATTTCTCCTTGCCTAGAAGGAAGTTCTGATCACTTACATTATGGCAGAAAGGATCAAGTATATAAAATGAAAGCTGAGTCTTGACAGGTGAGTAGGAATTCAAGGATGGGGGTGCAGGGGGGAAATTTCAGGGAGATGGAAAGCTTATGTAACTTCTAAAAGATCAATTTGTTATGCCTGGAAATTAAATTTTTCATCATACATTTACAGATCTATAATTTATTAAGACTGTGCTGTTTTAGAGATAAAGTACCCTCTTAAAATGCCAAGACAATGGTGAGATGGTCCTCTCATCTGATACACAAAATGATCTGTATTCGAATTCATCCGTCAGCCTGGGCGGGCTGAACTGTCCCCGTGGGTGTCTGTCTGAGCGGAAGGCCGGCTGCACAGATGACTTCCCCTTCATCCCCGTGAGGCTGCATTTTCTTCACGACCCTGGTCATACATTGGGGTCAAATTTCTAAAAATGTGCAACTGTTCCTAATTTCATGGGTTAATATTCTATAATACCAGAAAAAAAGGCTGGATTCCAAACTTATGAAAACTGGTGTATGTTTAAATGGTTACTACACATTGTGAACATTACATTGCACCCTCATCTGAAAATGTTCCTATCAAGTTACAGGCTTGGCCTTTTATAACACTGTCTATATCCTAATTGTCACCTATTTAAAGATTGAGTACCAAGGACAGCCAGATTTGGAATTTAATATTTTGCGCAAAGCTTGGTAGATACAAATGAAGAACTGGTTGACCTTATGTGCCAAAGAATATCCTTGGTTATGACCCCCTTTTTTGTGGGTGGATCCTGCTGCAGGTGGGCCTGGTCACTATGAAAGGTGCAGAGAGAGCTCGTGACCTGGCTGTTCATCCCTGGGGAAAGGGCCGCACTGACTTCGTCAGAGGAGTCAGTCTTGTGTCTAAACAGAAAGGGCAGAGCAGGCGAACTCCAGCACAAAGGTGGGCCCAGGGCAGCCTGCTCTTTCCCTCCCTGCTCTGAGATAACATGCCTGACAGCAGCCTTTGTGTTCTAGTGGGAGAGAGAAAGACAGAGGTGGGCTCCCACACACCACTATACAAATGGGTGTTTTCTTACCATATACTTACAAAGTATTTACAGTATAATGTAACAGCCTTCTATATACAGCAGGCTAGCATTTGCTAGGTGCACTAGAATATCTTAGTAATTCCCAACATAAAATAAAGTAAGTATTATCACCTAAAATGTTGAACCAACATTTTTAGGGGGCCATTGCTATACATACAAAAATGGAAAGTCATTATAAGGAAACCTTATAATAAAATAGGTTGGTGGTTTTAGGGTTTAAAGCTAAAAAAAATAGAAAAAGAAAAAAGAAAAGAAAACAAAACAAAAAGCCCCAAATAATCCGAAAAGACAAATCAGAAAGTGAACAGGCTGTACAATTCCCTACCTGACGACAGGATGAGAAAGTTGAATACTGAAATACGATATAAAATACAAATGCGTGACACTCAAAACATGATGAAGTAGTGAGTGGGTTGTACCGGGACATGGAATGGTTTATTTTCAACTATTAGACACACAAACAAAACTCAGAATAAGAAGGTAACAGACAGATAATGTAGCAAAGGGTATTTCTCCCCAACACAAGTGGCCACAATTCTCCAACATGTACGGTCAACAGAGAGAAAATTAAAGGAAAGTACGTACAGAGTTATTTTACAGGATGATCTATCTTTTAATTTCGTTTTGAGCAGAGTTTACCACTTCCTATTCGTGTTTTAGGGTTTTTTAAAGACTAAATTTGTGCAAATAATATTCCCTGGGGATTAAAAGTAGGGGAAGCAAAACCCAGCCAAAAGCAGAAACAAAACTTGGGTGGGGGAGGGGATGAGACACAAATTACATTCACTTTTCCAAATAAGTTTGAACCACAAATAATGGGCTTTACCTCATCTTTTTTGGTTAGAAGTTTGAAATCAATAAACTGATTCATGTTGTATTAAAGATAAGGTAAACAATAGTGAAAGCTGTTCCTACAAGGGAAAAGAACAAAGAAGAACAAAAACAGAATCGAACCCCAGAATCCTGTTTGGAGGGGTGTTTGTGGCCAGTGCCAAAAGCCTCACCTATCACATGTTTCTCACTTGGACAACCTACAAGTGATTCAGAAAAACCTAAGACTCACTTAGAATGTGAAACTTTGATTTGAACAATGGAAGATAAAATTGGAGTGGTATTTACAAAGGAGAGGCAGATACATGTGCGTAGCACCAGATTTTTCAAGTAAGCAAGTTCTGCCCCAAACTAACTGAACTAAAATTTTACATTTTTAAACTCTCCCCATTATTTCCTAGAGTAAACGCGGTGAAATGTTTCAGCTTGGTGATACTCACTTATGGTGTGAACTCAAAAGGTGGTTTTTCTGCAGCTGACCTGATTCTGAGTCTTAGGACTCCATGGCATCTGCAGTCCGAGTGTCCCGACACGACTGGCGTTACACACGTAATTTGGGACTGTATCCATTTTTTTCTTTGCAGGTGACTACAGAGTTCCTTCCTTAATGACAATGTGTGCAGACACACATACACACCCACCCACATGCACCGAAGATCTATGAAATCTAACAGCCGAGGAATGCTTTAGGTCAGAATTACCCAAAGAAAGTGATATTAGAAATAATGGGACTAAAAATATTTTTTAGAGTCTATTTTAGAGTCTGCCCATTGTGATTAAATGTTCAGTTTATTGTCTGATTTTTGGATATTTCTGGACTTTAGATTCCATTAACTTCAGATTCCAAGGCTTATTGAAGAAGCCAAGTTCCTCAATATGGGAAATTCTCTATGGCTTTACGTTTAGAGTTATTACTTTTCTACTTTGAAATTTTTTTGAATATTTATATGTACATATAATATCAACAGAATACTCCAGGAGGTCATATTCCTGATAAATATAGTACAATTTGCATCACACCCAATATTTTAGATATTAAGGTTAAAATTTGGAAAAGCATAAATTGACATATTTCCCAACATAAATATTTATGTAGAGTATTAAAATTTGAATGGATATTTGGCTTTGGAAGCTATTTCCCCTGTGTCCTGTACGCATCCATCAGCAACAGAGAGCTTCTGGAACGGCCATGTGCTGGACCTGGCTTTGGAAGCAGGCTTGGACCCTCCCCGGTGCTCCTTCCCCGGGCTCAACGGTCAGTCCCAGCCGTGCACACCCATGCCACAACGCACTCACTGCGGCCAGGCTCGGGAGTGCTAACACGCACGTCTAGGACAGCGTGGGCACTAGCACTGACGTTTCTGAATCATTCTGCCAAGCAATAAAAAAAATAGAGAGATATACACATAGAGATCTGCAGCTGTGCTCATTACTTCAAATAGCAGACAAGGAAAATAAGCACTTAATTGCTTGCTTTATAAGTTTAAGTTCATTTTAAGTTTGCTATATTAAGTTTAAAAATTAAAAAAATATCAACTTACTATAAACAATTTAAAATATGTATAGTACAACTTCATGGTCAAAACGTTTGACTAGTCCATGGAAACAGGAGATACTCTGACTCTACGTTAGTTCAAGTTCCACACGTGGGTTTTCAGTATGTCGCATACGAGAGAAACCATAAAACGGTTGTTTTATTTTCTGGGAACTACTTTTGTTTAGGGATTTCCTCATCACAAAAATAATTACTTGTTACAGGGAAAGTACAGAAAAAAAGGGAAATGGGAAATAAAGTGGCCCTCTCCCCACCTGTCACTGTTCTCTTCTGAAAACCTTCTGTACATAAGCTGTATGGACATTCCGGACCATTTACAAATGTATTTTCAAAAATTGAAGAAAAAGCTTAAAAGTGTTATTTTATGCACTGACTATACAATACATGTTGCAAGTACACGCGCGCGCGCACACATACACACACACACACACACTAAAGGTAAGGTTCTCCAAAAGTCTTCCGGCACTCCATCACCCCGGTGCTCGGCGGCCTGTCGCAGTTGTGTGTGCTCTTGACTTGACTGGGTGTGAGGCGGTCGTATGCTATCTTGTATTCTTTATCAAATGCATCTGAAAAATTCATTAAGAAATGAAGGCATAAAGAAATTTACATTTGAAGTTGACAACAACCAAGTTTTGTGCTGCTACAGAACCGCAAGGTTAAAGGCGGAGAAGGAATCCGAGGCCGTCCCTGCTGACTGAGGAAGGACCACGCATCCCAGAGCCAGGGCGTGGGGAGGTTGGAGGCCCCAGCGTTGCAGGGCGAGGTCACACAGACCAGGGAGTTTAAAGCTTTAAGATGCCAACTTTTTTAAATGAGTTTTTCACCAAATTTTAAAGCTGTGATAAATACATATATAACAAAATTTACCATTTTAGCTCTATAGTTCAAAATATACTTTACAGTGTGCAACCATTATAACCATTCGTCTCCATAACTCTCTTCATCTTGTAAAACTGAAACTCTGTATCCATTAAACAGTAACTCCCCATTCTGCCCTTCTCCAGCCCCTGGCAACCACCACTCTACTTCTGTCTCTGTGATTTTAACCACTCTGAGTTCCTCATAAGGGGGATCACATTGTATTTGTCTTCTTGTGACTGGCTTCTTTCACTTAACATAATGTCCTCAAGGTTCATACATATTATAACATATGTCAGAATTTCTTTCCTTCTTAAGACTGAATATATCAAAATATATGTATATATCATCTTTGGTTTATTCCTTCACACTTCAGTGAGCACTTGCACTGTTTCCACATTCGAGCTACTGTGAATGATGCTGCTGTGAACGTGTGCGCACAAATACCTCTCTGAGACCCTGCTTCCAATTCCCAGTTCTTTTGGGTACACACCCACAGGTGGAATTGCTGGATTATATGGAAATTCTATTGTTAGCTTTTATTATTTTTATTATCTATGTTACCAAAATATCAAAGTATCTCATATCAAAACAATTAAATTCTTCTAATATTAAAATAACTTAATATTAAAATAGTAAAGACTACCAATATGAAAACTATACTTGATATATAAATATTACATTATATATTATGCTGAATTACCTATATCAATGTTTTCTCTTCCCAGTGCCACAAGTGAGAGAAACAGTATTTCTCTATACAGACTCCTAGGAGGGGAGAGGAATGGAGAAGATATTACTATGCAAGCCCTGCAAAAACTTCTATGCTAACACAAGCATGAGCTATCCTAACAAATTACCAAGCAAACAATATGAATATGCTCAGAGGAACAATATACTCATTTAAGATATTGACTTACCTCTGTCTTTTAAAATGAGGACATTTATTCAGAGTCTCTAAAATCTGACTCATTGGTCCATAGACATCATTCATTTTGATGCTTTTCACCATATTTTTCAATAGTTCCTGGTTAAATGAATTATCACCTTTTTGCAATAAATGGACCATTGGATACTTCTGGGCTGTGAAAGAACAAAAGAGCAGATGAAGGAAAACGTTCTTTGCGGACAGGAGAATGTGACTAAGCAGCAACTGATGCTATCAAAGAAGTCACAAAGCACTAAACATAAATTAAGAGCAACAGATAAAGGGACAGAAATCTAAGAATGTGGAAAGAAAAAAAGGAAAAATATAAGACAAATCATGATAAAAAATAAAAAAAAAAGACCTAAAGCTTTTTGTGGTCTCAAAGACAAAAATGAAAAATACTGTTTTCCTTAACACAGCCCCTGGGGGAAATTCTACATCAGCAGCTTGGGATGGAAACAAACAAAAAGTAAAAAGAAGAAATGGGATAAGCAACGCGCTAAAAGCAGAGCTCTGCAAAGCAGAACCCCTCCGGCACGCACACAGCACTACTGAAAAACGACCCTTGACAAAAACATCAAACTTAACACTCACTCTCAAACAAAAGAGTACGATTTTGACCTGTAAGACAAAAAGTAGGACAGTAAAATAAAAGTCAGATATGCATTAGTTCAGGCTATACAAAGTAAGCAGAGATTAATCTCCTATGAACACAGCCCGCACTCGAGGACAGCACTTACTGTGGGCGTTCCAGAGGATGTACAGGGGTTGTCCCGGATCCTGATGTAATTTCATGTTGTCCCACAACATCTGGATCAGAACATATTTACTGTCTTCAGACATACAGTGGCGGGGAATCTGTGTTGAAGAATAAACAAGAATTCATTAATGATCCTTACACAATGTTTTGTAAATATCTTATAAAGATCCTTATAAATAATTTTTAGGATGTATGTGTGCAAGAGAAAAAGAGAATAAAAAGTGACTGGTTGGTATGCATTTTACATGGGGCTGAGTTGAGAATCCAATGATCTCTAAAGTGAAGTGATCTCTGCTCTAAAGTAGACTTTACAATGTGCTGAGATCAGTGAGAAAGGGTAGTGTGGAGGGCGAATGTCTACCAGCTTATGGCCGAGGCTCCCACCGAAGATAAACCCAGCAGCCCACTCCACACCAGTCCGAGCCCCGAGCCCAGGTAGCTGCCTGTGCTGCCCTTTGGTCACTCGTTCGCCACGCACTGGAAACCCAAAGCATGTGCACAACCACAAACATAATGTACAAGAGGAGAAGACCATGTTTCTGAACTTAGAGACTTTGCAATGTACTGGTGTTGACAACATATGAAAAAGTGAAAACACTTCTAGAACAATGTATCAAAAATACAAATGAACATACATGCCAATTACCTAAATGTTAAGCAAAAATTCAGAGTAAAGGAATGCAGAGAATGGCAGCACATGATTGCAATATGAGTTAGAGACATCCTCTTAAAGAAGTTTTAGGCTTATTTCTGAAGGAGATATGAGATATAAGTGGGGCCAACTCACAAACTTCTCGTAAGAGTCATTTACAGTTTATTCTTGAGGCTCTAACAAAAATTCAAGGCCATTTTATATAAATTCCACAAGAAGGCTAAAAAACAGCACTTAGGCTGTAAGAAGAAAAATGATTTGTAAATACATTAGAATCTTATTACTCCAGTGATTAAGATGGTTATTAAAAAGGGCATAAGCATTACTTTTTTGTCATTAGGACTATGCAGACATTACAATGGTGACAACAGCATTGCCCTTTAGTTAACTTTTATTCTCATACCTTTGAGTACTTGTTACAATGCTCAGAAGAAAGAATCAATCCAGGTAAGTTACTAGGTAAGTCAAGACGTCTAAAATACCACACCAGGTTCCAAAAAACAATTGGGTGGTGGTCCACAAAATCCGCCACTGTTATTGCATGATCGCCTTCATTTTCCAACAGGCTTTCAAGTTCCTTCCACACCACTAAAGGACTGAGATACGGGACCGTGATAGGATCCGGACTTGGGAGGTGCCACTCTAATCCTAAAGAATCCTGTTGAGTAAATAAAAACCATAAATGATAAACAAGATTGATGATACTAAGTCATTAAAAAAATTCCTGCCTGCCCTGGCTGGCGTAGCTCAGTGGATTGAGTGAGGGCCTGTGAACCAAAGGGTTGCTGGTTCATTTCCCACTCGGCACATGCCTGGGTTGCAGGTCAGGTGCCCGGTAGGGGGCGAGCAAGAGGCAACCACACACTGATGTTTCTCTCCCTCTCTTTCTCCTTTCCTACCCTTCTCTGTAAAAATAAATAAATAAAATCTAAAAAAAAATTCCTGTCAATTTGTTACTCATAAGTAGGAAGGTAGTATAATTATATCATGGGATAAGAGACTTCTCTTGACAATAATGAAATTAAAGCTAATAAGGCTGTTTAAGACAAGGTAAACAAAGTCATGTAAGTTATCATGTCCAAATGGTTTGGCTTTTAAAAACACCAAAATACATACTGCAGTTCCATGTAAAGTAGTCGGCAGACTGCCGGTAGGAATGAGCTTCTGCCCTCCAGCGTCTTCCTTATCCAACGGACCGTAAGTACTGGCGCTCCTGGCCATTGGGAATATTGGACATTTTGAGACAGCTGTTTTTGATCTATCAGCAGGGATCTGAATACTTCGGGCATATGTGTTTTCCAGTAGTTTAGATTTGCTTGGGCATTGAAAAAAGAAAAAAGCATATCATTGTCTAGATTTACTTTATTTCATCTAGAAAGACCATATTCTTCTCTCCAGCATCGGAGCCGGACATAGCAAAGTAAATCCAAGGAACTCAGGCTTCAGCTGGGAAAAAGGATATATTTTTAATAATCTAGTTGTGTTAAATTCCTTTTTATCCAGTGAACTTTAAATATTCAAGAGTCATTCAATCATTCAAAACATTTAGTGGACAACCGTGATACACAGTAGGCCCGCAGGACACAAAGCAGAGAAAACAGGCGTCTGTTCCTTCAGCCAGTGGGAAGGGGAGCCCCCCCCATCACCTGTGCACAAGCTAGTGGCAGTCACAGAAAGGGCCACTGCAGTATTGTGATGAAAGACACAGGTTGGCAATGTTGCCGCCTCAGCACTCAGGACCGCACAGGTGGCGTTAGACCGCTGCTGCCGTGCGGGCATTGTCTTTTGCACATGCAGTCGGCAAAATGGCTTCATCTGCTCAGCTATATTGTGACACTTCTCCAAAGTGAAGTGCATTTATGCATTTGTTTTAAGCGCAGATTTACTTATATTAGGCTTACTGTATAAGTCTTAGTTTAATTTTATAGTTTATCAGCTCCAAATGTTTTCTTAGATTATTAAATATTTCTAAGTAGAAAATTAAATATTCTACAATAGTAGTACTAGCTTAATTCCTAAGAGATAGAGACGAGAGTGGTGTTCATTGTAAACTTCAAGTGTTCTACAAATTTTTTAACCTTTAAAGTGCTAGTAGACATTATTATATATGAACTATACAGCTTACACCCTGGGGATTCATAGAGCATAAACTATCACTGTTTAAAGTTATAGACTACAACTGTTTAAAGGGGTGTCCAACCCGCAGCCTGTGGGCTCCATGCTGCCCAGGATGCCTGTGAATGCGGCCCAACACAAACCGTAAATCTACTTAAAACATTATGAGCGTTGTTTGTGATTATGTGTCACAACGTATTTAATGTGTGGCCCAAGACACTAACTCTTCTTCTTCCAGTGTGAACCAGAGATGCCAAAAGGTTGGACACCCCTGGAAACAGTTAGGTTGTTAGATAATTTTAATATTGTTATACTTAGAAGAGTTTAAGAGTATGAATCTACTATGAAATTTAAACCTTAAAATGGTCAGCTAATTTTTGTCATTATCAAAATTACGTATAATATAAACTGTTAAAATAGAGTCCCACACAGCCATACTCACCTATTTAAACCGAAATCCCCTTGAACAGAGAGAACAGATGTGTCAAGACCAGAGGCTGATGTCGAGATACAAGACGGCCTTGTCTGACTTGAAAAGGAGGCTGGAAAATGCATATTTTCTGTAGATGGACTTGACTTCAAAAAGTATCTGTAATGTGAATTAAAGGAGCTTAATGAAAAAACAGAGATTCTAAACATGACCCTCAAACAAAGAGAAAAAAGCACAAATCATTACCTCCCAGGTCTCCTTAAATCTCTTATTTCAATATTCAAAAAGGGCAAGAAAAGATTGCCACAAAACGGACATGTAGTATTAAGGTTTGAATCATCCGCCGTCCAGCCAGCCATGATTTCCTCATCATGGACAAGACAGTCACAAGTTTTACACCGCGAACAACTTGAGATGAGAACCTGTGGGAGGGAACAGCACTGCATAGAGTAAGCTGGTTAGGGCAAATTGTAAATGAAAAACCAGTGTCTTTCATGAACCTACTGGTGAAATAAAAC
The DNA here is from genome assembly GCF_004126475.2 of Phyllostomus discolor. Taxonomy (NCBI): domain Eukaryota; kingdom Metazoa; phylum Chordata; class Mammalia; order Chiroptera; family Phyllostomidae; genus Phyllostomus; species Phyllostomus discolor. The sequence continues at coordinate 174,879,026 of NC_040903.2, forward strand.
TCAGAAGGGTTCAGAAGTTACAAACAAAACATAATTAGAATCAGTACATTATATAATATACTCATCGTTAACTATTTCAGCTATCTATTCCAGACTTTTTGCCTTAAAAGGAAGGTTGCATTTAACTAAGCATTTTTGCTGTTTAATTACCATAAAAGCCATGGTTTTTAATTTGTTAATACCAAAAATAAATATTTGTAATTACATACATATTACAGATCTGTGCTACTCAAAACTCGGTCAACTAAACGAGTGTCGGTGCATGGATTCTTACCGGTTTGTGGTTTAAGTAAAGAAACTGGGATGACTTAGAATCCTTTAGAGTAACTTTCATTGCTATAACACGTAAGTGTCAGATCAATATATTTTCCAAGAGTATCAATCATGACAGATTGGAAATTTAAAAAAACAACAGAAAAACCCCTGGTCTATCACTATAGACAATTTAAGAAGTATTACTGTAGATCAATATAAATAGTGTCTTTACATTAATAAAATATAGAAATCCCTGAAGTCCTCAGAAACTTTATAAACTGCAACATCAGTACTCATCATTTACTTTTCAGCTGCATACAAATTTATTTTCCAATTTTATGCAAATTAATGTGAAATAGCAATAACACCCCCTAATGTATTTGAAAGCAACTTTTACCCCAAAATTAGGACAAAAACCTTAAGGGTGAAAGAGTAACTTGCTCACTATAAGAAAATGAGGTGCAGCACACCCAGCAGATCCCTACATCGGCTGACGCAGGGATGAAACACATGATGGACAAAGTCAATACAAACGCCAAAGCTGCTCCCTGCACCCTCGTCAAACAGGGGTGTGTGCACAGCAACATTGGTTGTAAGTGTTTAAGATATAAAATACAAATACAAAGAAAACATACAGATAGCAAGGGATAAATATAAATGTTGAAAATGAAAATACTTTTTTGTGTTGATAAATGTCAAAGGAAGCATGGAATTTTTCCAAACAGAGGTAAGTAGTATGTCTTCAATAAACTGAAATACTTGATATTTTAAGTTTACTCAGGTGCAACATATACATTCTCAAATTTTCAGATGTTACATATTTATCATTTTATTACTCTATCCAAGACCATCAATACTTAAGAATGTAAATTTCATAAAGGAGTATATAAAAATGCTCCTTTGATTCAGACTGTACCTCCATCGCATAGTTCTGGAAGATATTGGTGTTACTTGTGTTGCAGGAAGATGCCACCTCCGATTTCTCAGGTAAGGCAAACTTCGACAGGGATCCTATTAAAAAACAGAGAGTAAAACCATTGAAATTAATGGGAAAGGACAAGAATCTTTCACTTTCACAAATTCTCTGATAAAATGTTAACTGTTCTATTCAAAATATTAAGGGTAATTTAAGAAAAAAACAAATAAACAATGAAAAAATGGTTTTCATTGCATGCATTTTTGTCTTGAGTATAACCTAAGGAGCGTGCTCTGAGTCTTCCGACCCCCACGTGCTGGTGTGTTCATCCGCCACTCACTCACTGAGCACTTGTGTCCACACTAGAAGACATTCCAGCTGTTTGTAATCACTGTTTTGATGTTTGTGTTTTTCCACGCTTAAATACAAGAAAAAGTTTGGTTCTAAGGTCTAAAGGGTATAAAATAGCTTACCTTATTTCAAATCATGAAAGGATCTTTTAGGATCTAGTATAGTAATCTTGCTCTTAAACACTGGGAGTTTCTAAGTATACTCTTAAGAGCAATGGGATACTAGTAGGTGTTAAAGCAACAACAAAAAGTAAGGGGATTTCTATGATCAAATCAATTGTTGATGGTGACTGTATCCTGTTAGTAAAACTGGTGGCTACCTATGTCTTCTCTACACATTTTTTCCTAGGAGTTACTAAATTTTATGAATTAGCACTGATTTTAGTAGATATAAAGGTAAAAAAAAGTAATGCTATAAATGACCAGTTCACAAGGAATAGATAGGATAGGAAAACATGTTAAACACCACCAGGAGGATGCCATCAGCATAATCCAGGCTGATGACTTGATTGACTAAGCAAATAAATGACAAGGGTGGAAGGGTGTGGGAGAGGAAAGGTAGCTCCAAGGCTACCCCGGCCCTAGGCCCTGCCACACAGAGATACTGAGAGGCAGAGAGCAAGAGAGAGAGCTGAAGCCTCACATCGTCCTTTAGAGCTCAGGGCTGGTGGGAACTGCAGTTCCACAGCTAGATCAGAGCTGCTATCTAATACCTCTATTGGCCTGGACTAATTCAATCATTTGTGAGGGCACCTTTGTATCTACCGTAATTAATCGTTAGCAAAAAATAAATATTCTACTTTTATAAATATGAATCAGGTTGTGAGCTAAGGTATTTTAAGAAGAATTCCCACCTGAGGATATGTTTATTGATTTGAGAGAGAGTGTGAGAGCGCAACACTGGTGTGAGAGAGAAACATCAATAGGTTGCCTCCTCTATGTGCTGTGACTTGGGGATCGAGCCCACAACCTAGGTAGGGGTCCTGACCGGAAAATGAACATGACATTCTAACCTAGCCACCTGGCCAGGGCATGAGCTATGTTTTACTTGCTTAGCGCATAAAATTATTCTTGTATGGTTAAAAAAAAGAATAAGAAAAAGAAAAAGAAAAAAAAGAAGGAGGAGAGCTAATCACTTGATTTCTTCAAAGGCAGGATAAAAAGAGGGAACAAAGATAAAGGGAGTAACAGACATATCAACCAAAGGCAACAAGTAAACAAGTAGACCTTTTTTTGATCCTAACTTAAGCAAATCACCTAAACAAGAGCTTTATAAGATAATTGTGAGAATTCAAACTAAATAAATGTTTAATATAAGATGCTATATAATAACTAGTATTACATTAGAAAATGCAATGGTTGCCCTGGCCAGGTGGCTCAGGTGGTTGGAGCATCATCCTTACACCAAAAGGCTGCAGGTTTGATTCCCAGTCAGGGCATATATACCTAGGTTGTGGGTTCGAACCCCAGTTGGGACGCGTATGGCAGACAACTGACTGATGTTTCTCTCACACTGATGTTTCTCTGTCCCTCTCTCTCTCTCCCCCTCCCTCCCTCTCTCTCTAAAGTAAATAAACATATCCTTGGGTGAGAATTAAAGAAAATACAGTAATATGACAAATTATCAAAAAAACAAATGTATCACAAAAGATACATACCATATGAATCCATAAAATGTTAAGAAATACGTGCTAACATACAGTGTTAGAAGATAATGTTTACCCATTAGGGAGTGACAAGATTTGGGCCTGAGAGGAGGTCCTGGATGCTGTCAATGTTCTGTTTCTGGAACTGAGTGCTGGTTACTCAAGTGTCTTCAATTTGTGAAATATATTTATGCACATGAAAATGTATATATTATATATATAACACAGTAAGATAAAAATAAATAACTTTAATAAGCTAAAATACATTAAAGCCCATCTATTTTAGAGATACATATTGAGGTACTTATGAACAACATGATACGTTGTCTGAGATTCACTTTAAAATGATCCAGTAGGGAAGAAAAAAACGTTGGCAGAAAAGGGGAGAGAGGACAAGAGAAAACAAGCTGGCCATTTGTAGATTAACTGTTGGAACTGGATGGAGAGTACATAGTGGGGAGTTCATTGTTCCATTCCTTCTACTTTTGTGTATGTTTGAAAGTTTCCACAATAAAAGCTTTTTAGAATAGCGACGGTACAAATGAAAAAAAATACATATATTAATTCATTCCTCACATCATATACCAGGGTAAATTTCAAATAGATCGAACATCTAAGCCAGGGGTCAAATTTATTTTTGTACGGTCACAAGCTAGGAATGATTTTTACATTTTAAAGCGCTGTTTAAAAAAATAAGACAAAAAAGAATATATGGAGGGAGAGAGAGAGAGAGAGAGAGAGAGAGAGAGAGAGAGAGAGAATGTATAGTGGCCCACAAAACCTAAAATATTTACAATATGGAGATTCTTTATAAAAAGTTTGCTGACCCCAGAAAATGTTACAAAGGAAACCAGGGAAGCGTCAGAGGAAAACACTGGTGTACCTAGGAGTGGGGAAATCTTTCCACTAGGACTCAAACTTCAGAAGCAAGAGGGGATGAAAGCCAGGCTTCTCTGAAAGTGCCTTGGTTCTCTATTGTTTTGACTTTGGAGCCATGCAAATCTTTTACAAAAACAAAACATAAAGGGAAAAGAAGTAAAGGTACGACCTATCAAATAAAGTAGGACAGAACTGCTGAACAAACCTTCTACGGAGGCAGAACTTTCTAGGCTTGTTCTGCTGAACTCAGTTCCCTTAGTCCCTGTGGTGGCACCGCACTCGTGGGTGGAAGGGGCCCCTTCCAACTCGGGGCAGACGTCTTCATCTGTTAAAGAGATGGATTCAGAATCCTGGGCTCCCACTGAAGAAAGACTGGTACGATCAGAACTTTGATCCTAAGGACACAATTATAAGCTTACTTTCCTTCATATTTAAAGTTTATTATTTTACAAGTCACTTCTAAGGCAGAGGGAGTGCTTAATTACTCAAATGCTGAGTTAATCAACATTACAACTTCCAGGGAAAAACCGCCGATTTTACCAGGGCACAGCAGTTCGGGCCAGCGCGTGCTGTAGATCGACTCCAGTCAGATCAAAGTGACTGTCAGCAAGATAACCTGCTCACTTCAAAATCTCTGCTGTTCATTTTCCACACTGTGAGTACTCAGCCCAGGGTGATGCCATCAGAATTAGATTTTATTCTTTTAAAATTTCATTTATGTTTATACTTTATTTTTTCTACAATAATCCAGGTTTCAAAGACAGTATATCTTTAGTTTTCACTTTTGAGAACACACCAAAGTTAAATTTTTTCCTAGTTATACCAATAATGCATAAGAAAATCTGGTTGATATAAATTTTTGCAGGAAAAAATTTTAATATCTATGATTCTACTGCCTAGATAATACATCTTATTTTTCTGTTGTTACTGGTTGTTATTTTTAAGATTGCTTTTAATATTTTTATTAGCTTTTTGGCTATATCTCTTTGCATTTTTAAGCAGGTGCTCAAGGGATTATAATATATATACCGTAATCATTTTCATTCTATCTAAAGTTAGTATTGTATCATTTTGTCTATAATAATATAGCTACAGGGCAGGGCAAAAGTAGGTTTACAGTTGTTCATATGGAAAATAATGCAATAATAAAAATAATAATAATACAAGAAAAAAACTGTTGATTCATGTACTGACAATTGTAAACCTACTTTTGCCCCACCCTGTATAATAGATATCAGTAGGGTGAGTCTCTTTACCACTATGAAACATCTACATATATTGAAAACCTCATGAGATAATGATACAATTTTTGTTTTAGATAATTAGAAGTATTTTAAGGACTTTAAGAGGTAAAGAAGTAGTCTTTTATATTAACCAGCTATTTGCCACCTGTTCGCTCTCCCTACGCTCTTTGTGCTATTGTTTTTTTTTTTAGCCTGAAGAACTTTCTTTAGCTCATCTTATAGAACAGGTCTTCTGGCCAAAAATTCTTTTCCTTTATCTAAAAATATTTTTATTTCATCCTCACCCCTCAAGAATATTTCCACTGGATATGACTTCTGAGTTGTTGACAGGTCTTTTCTTGCAACTTAATAAAGGTGTTGTTCCACTGTACTCTTACCTCCACAGATTACGGTGAAAAATACATGGTCATTCAAACCCTTATTCCTCTGTGGGTGATGTGTTATTTTTCTTTAACAGTTTTTACGATATGTTTTCTTTTCTTTTTTCAGCCATAATTTTCTTATTAGCAGATGCATATCTTTCATTTTTAGTAAATGCTTATGTGTGTGTAGACAGGGTTTTCTTTGAGTCTGCCCTGTCTGTAATTTACTGAGTCTCTTGTGTCTATCTGGAAATCTAAATCTCTTACCAAATCTAGTAAGTTTTAGTCATTATTTCTTCAAATATCTTTTCTACCACAATTTCTTTCTCCAGCTTTTCTAGAACTCTAATTCGATGTTACACCTTTGATAATTGTCCCCCAAATCTCTCAGGTTCTGTTCATTTTCACTGAAAAACTTTTTTTCTCTGTCCTCTCAATTGGATAGTTCTAGCCTCTTTTCTCTGTCATCTCCATTCTCCTAATGAACCCATTCCAATGAGTTTCAGTACTTTGTTTTAGTTATACTTAAATGTACTTTAAATATATACTTTAGTCATACTTAAAAATGAATTCTATTTTTTCCTTGAGAATTCCTTTCTTTTCATTTATTTCAGATGTGTTTTTCTTTACCTCAAGGAATCTAGTTTTAAGTGCTGCTTCACAGTCCTGTCGTATAATCCCAGTATCAGGGCCATCTTAGGGTTATCTTCCCCTTGAGAATTGGTCATACTTTTCTGGTTCTTTATATATCAGTTAATTTTGGATTTTATTTGAGACACTGTGACCAGTCATGTTGTACAGTCTGAGCACAGTAATAATTTTTTTAATAAAAGATTTTCTTTACTTTTTAGAGAGAGAGGAAAGGAGGGAGAAGGAGAGGGACAGAGACATTAATGTGTGGCTGCCTCCCACACGCCTCTCCTACTGGGACCTGGCCTGCAACCCAGGCATGTGCCTGAATGGGAATTGAACTGGCGACCCTTTGGTTTGCAAGCTGGTGCTCAATCCACTGAGCCACACCAGCCAGGGCAGAGTACTGTAATAATCTCTTGGAGAATGTTGATGCTTTTGTTCAGCAGGTAGTCAATTGAGTTACTTCAGATTATAATTTGTACTTTGATTTTTGAGACTTGTGTGGACCATACACAGGATTAGGGAATCCCCTTCTTTCAGATTCCCCTCAAAATTTCCAGCACACAGAAGCTCCCTTTCCTGGTTCCTTTGTCCAGGAAATATGGGATTTCTCTTGAAGTTTTAGCTTCCAGAGTTGCCATGCCACATTGTGACAGGGACCTGCTCTTTAGACAAATATGAGCGAGAAAAGAAAATGGGAAATTCATCTCTGTGTTGAGACCCTCCTCACAATCTGCCTGCTTTTATTTTTCAGAACCCTTAGATAGTTGTTTTTTTATCTTTTGTCTGGAGTTTTTAGTTGTAATCAGTGGAGGGATGGGCTTTAGTGGTAAGTAGAACTCTCACCTTAATTTTTAAAGAATCTTTTTGCTGGGAATAGACAATCAGGTTGGCAGTCTTTTTCTTTCAGCACTCTTAATGGTGTCTTTTAAGTGTGTTCTGATGTTACAGTTTCTGTTCAAAACTCAACTGTCAATGTGGCATTGTTGCTCCTTTGAAGGTAATAGGATCTCTTTCTCTAGCTCTTTTTAAGATTTCTCTTTGTATTTCATTTTCATCTATTTAGTCAAGATTAGATGACTAAATAGAGTTTTCTTTGTGTGTATTCTGCTTGAGATTTGTAGATATTTTAAACATGTAAGTTGACATCTTTAATTAATTTTCTTTTGGAACATCTTGGTATTTAGCATTTTAAACGTTTCTTCTATACTACTCTTTCTTCTTCTTCTTCTGGAACTCAATTACATCAATGTCAGGCATTTTCACTAAACCCCACATTCTCTTCTGCATTTTTCATTTTTTTCCTGTCTATGCTTCAGTGTAGATGTTTTCTACTAACTGCTCATCTAGTTTACTAGCCTTTCTTTTTTTGTTTTGTCTGTTGTTGAACCCAACTACTGCATTTTTAATTTTTGTATCTTTTTTCAGTTCTAGAATTTATATTTGATTTTTTTAACAAATAATTATTTGGTGCAATTTTCCACCTTTGCAGCTATTTTTTTTTACTATGTCCTCTATGTTTTTGAACATAATTATTTCCAAATCCCTTGCTAATTCAAATATTTGGATCTCTTAAAGGTCAGTTTCCACCATCTGTTTTTCTTTTGTTTTTTAGTTATGGTCCTGTCTCTTAGTATAGCTATTTTTAATTGAGTGACAGATATAAAAAACTGTGTGGACTCCAGATGATGTTCTATTCCTTCAGAAAGGGTACACTCTTGTCTCTTTCACATGAAGGTTGATTACTTTAATCTAACCACAGACTGAGCTGAGTCAAGGTTTCGGCTGAGGCTCAGCCTACCTCCAGTTTGCCGATGTTCCTAAGGCGTACATAGCTCTGCAGGACTTCCAGCTCAGGGCCTAGTGTGTTCACCACCATCCCCTTGCCTAGCAGCTCGTGAACTCTAGCTATGGTATTCCCAGCACCATAAAACTTCTGAGATCTCTTGGCTACCAGAGACTTTCTGCTTATCTTTTTAGCGTTCTGTCTCATGCATTTTCAGTATTGGGAAAAAGTCTTGGAGGAAAAAAATTGTGTATTTGAAGACCCTCAAATCTCCAGTTTTGTTTCTCTAGCTCTATAAGGTCCCCAGAGCTCTGCTGGCCCCCCCTCACCTTTCCACAGTCCTCTGATAAGGCAGAGCTTGGACTTGGAACCAATTGCTCTGTGCTCAAAACAAGCAAACGCCCTCAGGGAAAAAGTAGCTGTGGAACTTCAGCTCACCTTTGCAATTCTCCTCTTTCTAGAATCTTGTCCCTCTACTTTCTAGTTGTTTTAGCAGTTCTCTGATGACTTTAAACTGCTACTTTCTGTATTTCATCTAGCTTTTTGTCCTTAGGTGGTATGTAGGTCTATCACAAGCTACTCCATCCTAATCAGGAGGAGAAATTCTATGCCTGGCTGGTAATTTCTGAAGGTATGCTGGACATTGTATCTGAAAAAAAGAAATCTGCATTTTTAAGGAAATAATGAAGTGAACATTTTCATATGACACTATTTTTTACTCTAGATACTAATCACTATCTTTTAAAACTGAACAATAAACATAATCTTAGTGAATTTTCTTTCCTTTAGATATTTTATTTAATTCAAGTTCAAATTCTGATATTTACAAACATCACACACCCCAGTAGTCCTTTTTGTAAATCTGTGTTTAAGAAGAATGTAAAAACCAGACATTTTTGCAAGTAAGGGACTTCTGGTAGTGGAGGAGGATAAAAGGAAAAGTAGACAATACTAACAAAACTTACCTTAGATGGTGTGGTATACATGGTGAATCTTGAATACCATTTGCTTGCTTTCTCTGCAACTCCTTTTCCAGCAGTGAACACACTGTTCCTTAGAACATCTAGTTTAGGTACCAGTAGTGTATCCAAATTAAATGAAGGTGATGAATGGGTTAATGCATCTTGAGATTCTTCCCTAAATGGGCAACCTGGTGAGAAGGCTGGTGAAGACCAGAGTCTGTCTCTTGGTCTGTCTTCACTTTTTGTATAGCTTTTAGATTTGGTAAGTCTCATTAGCCTTGGAGAATTATGAGGCAGGCTAGATCTTCTGCGTGCCTTGACCAAAACTGGACTTTTCTTATTGGTTAATTTATCATCACACTGCCCGTTGTAAATCAATGCTTGGTGTCCGACTTGTCAAAGGACTGGTCATGTTATTCATATACATCACAATCTCTTCAGCTAAATCACGCTTAGTAGATGGTGTTGAAACGCTTTTGCTATCATCTTCATCTTCCTCTTCCTCCTCTTTTTGCTCCTGCTCAGTCTCAGCCGCCAAAAGAGAGAGGGGATCAAATCCTGTTGCAACATCAGTTTTTTCAAAAGGTTTCACTGAAAAGCTGCTGTTCATACGCTGAATTCTTTTGGGATTTTGTGTAGCAACGCAGCCCATTTTTGACCCATAAGTTTCATTGTCTAAGTCTTCTAAGTCAAAAATAACTGGAGAATCCACTTTATCTGTCAAACAATTATAATCATCAAAAGGTGTATCATCATCACTAGATTCCTTTTCTAGACTCTCTCTTTTTGATCTTAAAGACGGCCTTCCAATATCAAGACTGTTTGGTCTTGTGCTTTTTGAGATAACATGTGAAAGAATTTTTGCATCAGCTCCTAATTTTTCAACCATATCTCCAGGGTTTGCTTCCTGGTTAATTCTATTGAGCATAAGTCCCATCACTGCTCCTCCACTAAGATTATGGTTTCTATTTTCCCAGGACATTTGCTGCTGCGAATTAGGTTCACTGTCATTTTCATGTCTTTTCCTGAAGCATCTACTTTGAATGTTTCCTGTTTCATTTGTATCTTCAAAGGATGATATTAAGAGTGGCTCAGATGTGCTTTCTGAAAAACAAAAAGTGTTTTTAGCCATAAAAAATGTAATGTGCTAACATAAGTTGTCTCAAATTTTTAAAATACTAGTAATGAAAATGGTAATAGCAAGCACTCATCTGGTGCCTGTTCTTGACTGATACTATACTAGGCACTTTATTTACATTACCTACCATAATTGTTCCAACACCTTCACAGGCTGAGAAAAGACCGACACTCAGAGAGATGAATGAGTTGGCCCAAAGTCACCCTGTCCTTCCTTCCATGACAGAACCGGGGTCAGATCCAGGTCTGACTAACTCTAGAGCATTTGTTCCTTGATATTAGGAAGTACTGCTTTTTAAAACTTCTAAGTTAAAATTAATATTTACTCATGGTATGTTTAATCATAATAATAAGTTCATGTTAATTCCACTAAATTGGTTAAGTAACAATGGTTATACGACTGTGGCTGTGTTAGATGACCTTAGGAGTCTGAATCTTCTGCTTATAAAAATGAAAATCTAACCCCAAACACTAAACCCAACACTACCAACACTAAACCAACCAAATAAAAGGCAGCTGTGGTAGCTCTATCCATAAATAAAAATTATTTGAAAAACTGCAAATCCTTATGACTATAGATGTTAGTAAAGAATTTTACCTTTGCTTTACTTATTGACTGTAAGTTTACTCTAGTCAAATGTGAATGGCCACTAGAATTCTATTCAGAAACACTGTTCACTGCTTCTTACCAAATCATTTAGGTACCAATACTGAAAGCAGAACTCTAGATTTCTGATCACTTTAATTGTCCTTACTGTGTGGGAGTCCTGAGTCTAGGTATGGTACTGTCAACTAGTATTCTTTACGTGCTTCATCCAACGAAATTAGATCTCTATAACCAGGCAATTATTAAAAATGTGCCTTTTTTCTTGCCAGGTGATGCAGTCAGGTAACAGAATAGGGGATAAAAGATAATACTAGAGATTATAAACTTCTACAAACTCATGTATTTTTAAAAATATTCTATTTATTTATTTGTAGAGAGAGGGGAAGAAAGGGAGAAAGAGATAGAGAGAAACACCAATGTGTGGTTGCCTCTCACATGTCCCCAGCTGGGGACCTGGCCTGCAACCCAGGCATGTGCCCTGACTGGGAATTGAACTGGCAACCCTTTGGTTCACAGGCCAGCACTCAATCCACTGAGCCACACCAGCCAGGGCTACAAACTAATATTGTTTGATAAGTGTATACCATTAGCAAGGAAGACAGTATAGCAGAGGGATAAAGTTTATTCTTTTTTTTCTATGTCAGCTTATGATTAAATACGTAAGAAACCAAGAATTCACTTTCTCCTGATATTCTGGGAAACATTTCTGCTTGACATGCTAAATGTTATCAAAGACTTGGAGGAATCTTATTACCTAAAAGCAATACTCTGGGATTGCACTTAAATAGATGTGCAAGGCTTCCTTTGCAAAGTCAGAACTACGCTGTGCCCTGAAGACCAAAGAAGATGGTTATCAAATTATACCAGGCATTGACAAACTACATCTGAGCCAAATATCGCTTACATTTTAAAAGGGTTCTAAAAATCACACACAGACAAGGAATAGGCGACAGGAGTTGCCTGTGTTGTGGCCTGCAAGGCCTAAAATATTTACTATCTGGCCATTTACAGAAAAGCTTATGATTCTAAGTTTACAGATGTGTTAAATCCCACATATATAAACTGCTCTGGATTTGCGTGCCTCTAACAGAGAATTTGCAAATTCTTTAACCTCCTAGGGCCAGGTGGTAATTGCTTGACATAATTCTGGCCAGTGATATTAAAGTAGCAGTTTTTGAAGGTTTCTAGAACAATGGTAAAAGGGGATAAATGTGGTTAGTGGTCCCCTTCACTATTCTTTCTGCTTGAACAGGTATGTGATATCTACTGCTGTGTAAAGTGGCCAGTGGCCATATTATAATCATGGTTAGGTCCAGAGAACTGATGGCAGAGCCCCTGAACCAACATCTTGGGCAACTGTTTACTTCTGAATGTCTTGAGGGAAAAAAACCAAAACAAAAACAAGAACCAAAAAGATCCCTGACTTGTTAAACCAACGTTAATCATATTTTCTGAGGCTTAGAGCTGAAAGGATTCCTAGCTGACACACTAGTCCTTTTTCAGATCTTAGAATGTGCTGTAATCCCCTCCCACCTCAAAGCCTTTTACATATTGCTTCCCTCTGCTTGGAGTGCTCCTCTCAACTCCTCCCCCATCCTCACCTGTTTCTGACTCAGTCTTCAGGTGTAAGCTCAAAAACCATATTCTCAGCGAAGCCTCCCCTGACCAATGTTTCTCCCAAACCCAGAACGTGTGTCTCTATGGAATGTTCTTGTGGCAATTTACAGCCCTTTTTCATAGTATGTAATCTCGAAGCATTTTTATATTTACTTTATGATTTGATTATAATGTTTTCCCATCCTGCCTGCTTTCTCTATGAAGGCAATGACCATGCTTCTTTTTTGTTCCTTATTATATCCCCAGTAGCACCCGGTGTATGGTGGCATAAAGTAGACACTGAAAAAATAATCACTGAATGAATACTGTCTGCTGTGAAACAACCACCGCAAACCCCAACCCGCACTGTAACTTAGCATGTAATACACTGTCCTACAACGTATCACAGCCAAATACAGTAGCTAAAGATAAAAAGTAAAAACACACCAAAACCAGAATTAGGCTTAGAAAAGTATCTTTTCATGTTCAGAGTAAATTGTCCTGTGGCTAAACTTTTTATATGTAATTTTTATATACATTTATCAAAATGTTAAATTCTCAACATAATCATGAAGTAACTATAGGGTGATGATTTTATTTCCAATCAAACATTGAAACATCTCTGCTAATTCTACTCCCGTATCTTTTAAAAGCCGTCATATCTTTGAATAATAGCATGTACTAGTATATAAGAAAGGTGTTATTGAAAAACAAGTATTCTTGTAAATCCCATATACAGTTTTTGGCATTAGTGATAAACCCACAGTACTTAACAGATGGGAAAGTTTTCAAGCCAAAAATCCTTCTTTAATTTTATTTATACTTTATTGTATTTTTTCCATCACCAGTTTACTCCCCTTAACCCTGTTCTACCTTCACCCACACGCCCCATGCCCTGCAATCACTGCACTGTTGTCTGTGTCCATGAGTTCTCTCTCTCTCTCTCTCTTATTTTTCCCCCTTTTGGCTAGATTCCTTCATGCCCACTGCCCCCCCCCCCCCACCCCGAGCTATCAGCCTGCTCTCTATCTCTCCATGAGTCTGTCTCTGTTGTGCTTGTTAGTTCAGTTTGTTCACTAGATTGCACACATGAGTGAAATCTTATGGTGTCTGTCTTTCTCTGACTAGCTTATTTCACTTAGCATTAATGTTCTCTAGGGAGCCAAAAAATGTTAAGGATAAACTAACAACTCTAATTTACACCTAGGACACCTATTATAGGCTTCAAAAAGTTGACTTGTCAAGCATAGAAGGTAACCACAAGCCAGATGATGAGTCAGCTGCTGATTGTTTACAATCATATGAAAATAGAAAGTTCACAAAAGCAGATCTTAAGAAAAAGGCAAGCATGAAGAGAGAGTAATAAAAGAACAATACGGTGAAGACTATTAAAGACAAGTTATTAAGGGGTGAGGGAGGTGAGGGAAGGTAGGGGAGGGTATGGGGGGATAAACAGGTGATGGACAGAGACTTGACTTGGGGTGGTGAACACACAGTACAGTGTACAGCAGATGTGTTGTGGAATTGTGCACCTGAAACCTGTATAATTTTGTTAACCAGTTTCACTCCAATAAATCCAATAAAAAGAAACAAAAGGCAAGTTATTGAGGATTAAAATTAGACAATGATTAGGAAGGACTAAATGGTTGTGAAGGAGTTCCATGACACCAATGAAAAAATTTTTAATGTTTAAGTTATAACAATTATCTAACAAAGAAATGCAAAGTAAGACAATTATAGATCATCTAACTGCGTAGTGCGAAAGCAACCACAGACAATACATAAATAACGAGTGTGGCTGCTTTTCAATAAACCTTTGCTTATGAATACTGAAGTTTAAATTTCATATACTTTTTCATGTGTCACAAAACATTCTTTTGATGTTTTCTCCTAACCATTTAAAAATGTAAAAATCATTGTTAGCTCGTGGACCTATACAAGAGCAGGCTGCAGGCCCACTTTGGCCTGTGGACTGTAGTTTGCCCACTCCCAGATCTCCAGGCGCATCTAACCATGTCACAGAACAACAAACACCACTGCGTCAAGCCCGCTTCCAGAGGCAGTTCAGCCTTGAAAGCACATCCTTCACTATTTATTTGAATCAGTGACTGTTAATCTTTTTCATCTCACAGCACACAGAAACTAATTTCTAAAATTCTGCAGTACACTGAAAAAATGTGTATTATTTTTTTCTGATTTGACAAAAAAAATAGGTATAATTTTGATTCATTCTCACCAGATAGCTATTGTATTGGTTGCTGTCATTTTTTTATTTGACATTCTAAGAGAAAAGAGGTGAGTGCCTCTGACTAAATGGTCAGGTATTGCATGTTTTAAAAATTCTCATGACACACCAGTTGAAAATCGCTGGTTTAGATTATGACATGATGCAGAATTGAAGTATTACACAAATAAAATAATGCAATTATGTGATAAGACTATTAACACTAGAAACTCTACATCATACATCCATTTAACTTCCCAAAAATAATCTGATGAAAAATTTGTGAGATAAAGTATTATCACGAACCCTAAACTAACTTCCATTAACTAGTTAACTTATGTGATCTGCCAATGGTCAGATTATGCCTTAGTTTTCTCATCTTATAAATGGTGTTACTATGCCCTCTCACTAATAATAAGCATTACTGTACTGATGAATATAAAATAGCATATATAAAGCACTTTGAAAAGAAAAAAAAATTAGGTGTTGTTACCTAAGCTAGCTGAGGAACTGTGTTTTTGCCCCTGAAAATACAGGAACAATATGAAGACTAGGGGACTACATGCTTCATTTAAAAACTGGCCAGGTATACAGTACCCTCAGACTGATCATCTCAATCGCTGCTCCCACTTTCCCCTTCCTGAAAGTCCCAACAGGCCAAACTTCAAAGATAGTATGTATCTTGTAAGTTTTCCCCTATACGTTTGCTATCATAAAGGCTTGAATAACGTATATTATAAAATATAGAATTCAAGCTACTAAATTATACTATAAAAGGTTGCACAAATATATAAAAAATAACCCTGGAGAATTATGACTTCAAACAAATATTCACTAGGAATACAGACACCAGTGATTCTGCACATAACAGAGCTGTACCATTCAACTCACCTGTGTTTTCTCCCAAAATTTTATCAGCGCTGTCGTGTCTGCGCCGCCAAGGCGAACTATACTGGATGAGCTCTGATAGTCGAGCTTAGGAAGACAATCGGCACTTCCTTTTGTGCTCTCACTCTCCGACACTGTAAAAATTAAAATGAAATTGGTAAGATGACATCTTTATATACCACAGAAGGCATAACTACAAGTAGCTTTCAGTTCTAAATATTTCTCCTCAAAATAGGTAATAAGAAATTTTCGAACACCTCTATATCTATCTGTCAGTCACAAATAATTACACTGATCTGAGGCCTCATGGCATGTATGCAGCTACTAACACTGGTCATGGGTGAGGTCCGTACATTTTTATACTTCTTTGCTTGTTACACACTGCTTTTGATGGGAAGAGGCACAGGGGAAATATGAGTACAGACCATTAATAAAAGCATTAAATAAAAATATTGTTAAACCTAAGAGCAACCGAGACTATACCCTTCACACGCGAAGAGCTGTAATGTTGGAATATAAGGTGGTAGAGAGGGCTTGCGATGGGCGGCAAGAAGAGTTACAATGGGAAAGTGGAAGAGAAAATGAGTACTTTTATACTTAAAGCCCCTTGCATTTATTATTAATATAAGTTTACAGTTTTATACAACACCAACTTATTTTATACTTAAAGCTACTTGTGTTTATTATCAATATAAGTTTATATTTTTCTATAATACCAATTTAATACCTACAGGAACTAGAATCACTCCCTTTCTTATCTTTTTCTTCTTGAATGTCCTCAGTAGATGTATCTCCTCTTCTAACTTCATCTTTAGATAATGAATTATATCCAAGATCAGACTGGCCACCTGGGAAAAAAGAAAAAAAATCCCTCTGCTGTTTATCATAAACTTCTTGAGTAAGAACTGGAATTAGAAGCAATACATTAATGATAGGATTTACTTATAGAAATTTTTCTGGATAACTCTCAATTGAAAGCACTCTGTTAGATTCATCCCATTCCATTTCTATTAATGGAAGAAAAAGATAATCTGAAAATAATTTATCTTTGGCTCCACACTGCACTCAAATGCATATACATTCATACTACTATCTGGGCTGCAAAGACACAGACAAACCAGACATTCTTTATGTAAGTCCATGACCTTTCTAGGTAAAGTCTGAATTCCAACTAAGCAATGAAGAAGAAAAATCTGCAGGGAATTCATAACAGAACCTTCACACACAGGAAGCTGAACATCTAAATGATTTTACCCCCCAAAAAAGGGGTTTATTTAAATTTCTAAATAGGTAATTACTTTTTCTGACAATTCAACTGAATAATTACTGAATTGCACATAAGTACAAGTACATGGGAATGAGAAAAAATTGTGTTAAAGTTATTAAGAAAAACAAAAGTTGCACTGATACAAGAAAACTTTTAATACACTACACATTCTTGTATTAAAGAGATTCTCTACTTTTCAGCAAATTATTTTTTATTAGATTAGCATCAAAACATAAGGTTTTGAATCCTAGGTCACTATCTTAGCAGGCATAATTTTAAGTAAATCATATAACCTTTTTGTGTGGACTTCAAGTTACAACACTTATAATATACAAGGTTGTTATAATTATGTAAGAAATTATATATGGAATGGTCTTATATACTTGTAAAGAACTATCTAAAGAAAATTTATTAAGTATCACTAGATATTTACTTTAATATACTTGTTTTACTTTTGATTTGTAATTTTGGTAATCAATTTTTCAGCTCTATTCCCAAAGAAACTACAAGTTAAAAATGCTTTTATTAGGTTCTATACTGTTTTAAGATAGTGTTTTTTAAAAAGGCCATAGCTAAAAAGAAAAAGACTTCTTAATTTTTAAGAGATAATGCCCAAGGATGACTAACTCTGATTACATTCACATTGCATGATTAAGAAATAAAGTCAGCCAAAGAAAAACAACGATGCAAATTACATTTCAATACAATTAGCTTTTATTTATATTCTTAAAAGTAGGCATAAAAGGAGATAGATCAAAATAATGTTACTGTTTGTAGAGATAGAAGCCTTTATACTTTATTATTAATGCTTGGAGTTTTAAATTTAAAATTTCTGTCCATTAAGAGGTGGCTCTTATATTTAAAAATCATGTGCAAATTTTTAATGTAATAATGAAAATGACAGAACTATTCAAATAACTTATTTTTTAAATGTGTCAGTTTCAGTATTACTAGGAAAAAGTGCCCTGGCTGGTGTGGTTCAGTGGATTGCGTGCAGGCCTGTGAACCAAAGGGTTCAATTCTCAGTGCAATTCTCAATACGTGCCTGGGTTGAAAGCCAGGTCCCCAGTAGGGGTGCATGAGGGACAACCACACATTGATGTTTCTCTCCTACTCTTTCTTCCTCCTTTCCCCTCTCTTTAAAAAAAAAAAAAAATAAATAAATAAATTCTTTTAAAAAACACCTTAACTACAAACCTTACATTTTAGTGAAATTATTGTCATCTTCAGTGCTAGAGTGCTACACATTTTATATGTATTTACATTATATTTTGGAACTTTTTATTATACTATAGTTAAAGATTCACAAGAGAGAGTTCCTGTGTACCCTTTACTCTGCTTCCCCAATAATAGTATTTTACACAAAACTGTAAATGTGTGTTGATATGGTACTATTACCTCAAATCAGGGCTATAAGTTTCTTTTTAAACTCTAATTACATTCTCATAATTACAAAGAAAACTTCATCTTACAATGATACGATGAAGAGAGATCTGTGTACTCTCTGGAGTTAACTGGATTATCATGGACTAAATACTTGAATAAAATCTTAAACTTTTACTTCTATCAAATAAAGAACGCATAAAATTGCATATAGTTATTAAGTACAATATCGAATCAAGTACCTAATATGTAAAATTAAAAAGTGACAGTTAAATACATCATTGAAAATTAAAATCCAAAAACAGGTTAGCAAATCTAGTTTTTAAAATGTACTATAATAAATGTATACATAAGCACACACAAACCTGTACTAGATCTATCATCAGCAGCATATACTTTGATTAAACCCGTATTAAAAGGTGCCTGCTCCACAGTGTGTGTCCCATGACCACTATCCATGCTGCCATGACTAACAGCATCCAGGTCACTGCCATCTGCTTAAGAACACAATTTAACAGCATTTTACTACTCGGGGAGATACCAAAAACACACATTAGTTTGTTGCTCAAGCTAATATCTACTAAACATGAAAAGTGCCACATAATTAGCAAAATATGACTGTAACAAAGAACCCTACTGTGAATCGTTAATGAATACTAAAACAAGACAGCCAATGGTTGATAGTTTAAGTTACAAGAAAGAAAAGTAGAATTTTGTGTTTGTTAAATGTGAATATCAGAATTTGCTTAATGGCAGTAAAAACTAGAAAACATTCAATATTTTGAAAGTAGTTAAAATTTCTAAAAATGTAAAGTATGGGTAGTCAATTTTTTTCTTTTGTGTTAAATCATTTTTTATTGTTAATCTATTACAGTTGTCCCAGTTTTTCCCTCTTTGCCTTCCTCTGCCCATTCCGTCCCCCACAGTCAGTTCCCACACTGTTGTCCATGACCGTGGGTCATTCCTACATGTTCTTTGTCTAGAGCCTCCCCCTTCTTTCTAGCATCATTTCCCGCATTCCCGTCCCCCAACCCCTCTGGCCACTTTCAGTCTGTTCCATGTTTCCATGCCTGTGGTTCTATTTTGTTCATTAGTTTATTTTGTTTATTAGGTTCCTCTTATAGGTGAGATTATATGGGATTTGTTTTCCATCGACTGGCTTATTTCACTTAACATAATATTCTCCAGTTCCATCCATGCTGTTGCAAAAGGTAGGAGTTCCTTCTTTCTCCCTGCTGCATAGCAGTCCATTGCGTAAATATACCACAGTTTTTTGATCCACTCATTTACAGATGGACTCTTAGGCTGTTTCCAGCACTTGGCTACCGTAAATAGGACTGCTATGAACAAAGGGGTGCATAAGTTCTTTTGAATTGGTGGTTCAAGATTCTTACGGTATATTCCCAGCAGCAGAATCACTAGGTCAAAAGGAAGATCCACTGTTAGTTTTTAAAGGGAATTACATACTGTTTTCCACAGTGGCTGCACAAATCTGCATTCCCACCAACAGTGCACTAGGGTGCCCTTTTCTTCGAATCCTCACCAGCACTTGTTTGTTGATTTACTAATGATGGCTGTTCTGACAGGTGTGAGGTGAAATCTCATTGTTGTTTTAACTTGCATCTCTCTAATGGCTAGGCTAGTGATTTTGAGCATCTTTTCATATGTCTATGGGCCCTCTGTATGTTGTTCCTGGATAAGTGTCTGTCCAGATCCTTTGCCCATTTTTTAATTGGATTGTCTGTCTTCTTGGTGTTAAGTCATATGAGGCCTTTATATATTTTGGGATCAAACTCTTGTCCAATGTATCAGTGGCAAATATGTTCTCCCATATAGTTGATTCTGTTTTCATTTTGATGATGGTTTATTTGGCTGTGCAGAAGCTTTTTAGTTTGATGTAGTCCCATTTATTTACTTTTCCCTTTATTTCCCTTGCCATAGGAGGTATATTGGCAAAAATATTGCTGTGTGGGATATTGGAAATTTTCCTGCCTATGTTTTCCTCTAGGACTTTTATGGTATCACAACTTACATTTAAGTCTTTTGTCCATTTTGAGTTTTTCTGGTGTATGGTGTAAGTTGGTGGTCTAGTTTCATTCTTTTGCATGTACCAGTCCAGTTCTCCCAACACCATCTATTGAAGAGGCTATCTTTGCCCTAGTGTATGCTCATGTACCCTTGGTCAAATATTAACTGAACATAGAAACTTGGGTTTATTTCTGTGTTCTCTATTCTGTTCCATTGATCTATGTATCTGTTCTTATGCCAATATCAGACCTCAGAACAAAAGCCAAAAAAAGGGACAAAGAAGGTCACTACATAATACTTAAAGGAATAGTCCAACAGGAGAATATAACCTTTGTAAATATATATGCACCCAACATAGTAGCACCTAAATATACAAAGAAAATCCTGGAGGACTTCCAGAAAGATATTGACAACACCACAGTCATCATAGGGGATTTTAGTGCCTCACTGCAAACTATGGATAGATCTTCCAAACAAAGAATCAACAAGGATGTTGTGGCACTGAAGGACACTCTAGATCAAACACACTTAATTGAGATATATATATATATATATATATATATATATATATATATATATAAATATTTTACCCCAAAGAAGCAAAATATACATTTTTTTCAAGTGCACATGGAACATTTTCAAAGCTAGACCACATGGCAGGACACAAAACAAACCTCAACAAATTAAAAAAAATGGAGATCATATCGAGCATTTTCTCTGACCACAAGGGACTGAAACTAGAACAAACCTCAAGGAAAAAAACTCAAAAACACTCAAATACATGGAGACTGAATAACATGTTATTAAATAATGAAGGGGTCAACAATGAGATGAAGGAAGAAATAAAAAAGTATCTGGAAACAAATGAAAATGAACACACAACAACCCAAAGCCTATGGAACACAGCAAAGGCAGTCCTGAGAGGAAGTTCATAGTAATACAAGCCTACCTAACGAAGACAGAAAATCTCAAATAAACATCCTAACCCTACATCTACAAGAACTGGAGGAACAACAACGAACAATGCCCAGTGAATAGAAGGAAGGAAACAATCAAGGTCAGGTCAGAATTAAATGACCTAGAGACTAAAAAACAACTCAGAGGATCAATAAATTCAGGAGCTGGTTCTTTGAAAAGATAAACAAACTGACAAACCTTCAACCAGGCCATTCAAGAAAAAAGAGAGGGGATCCAAATAACTAAAATCAGAGATGAAAGAGAAGTTACAACTGATACCACAGAAATACAAAGGATTGTGAGAAATTACTATAAACAACTACATGCAAAGAAATTGAACAACCTGGGCAAAATGGATAAATTCCTAGAAACTATAATCTGCCAAAACTGAATCAAGAAGAAGCAGAAAGCCTGAATAAACAAATAATAACTAGTGAAATTGAAGCAGTAATCAAAAAACTCCTGGCACATAAAAACCCTGGACTGGACTGGACAGGTGAATTTTACTGAACATTTATGGAAGAACTAACTCCTACCTTCTCAAACTATTCCAAAAAATTCAAGAGGAGGGAAGACTGCCAAACTCTTTTTTACAAGGCCAGTATCATCCTAATTCCAAAATCAGGTAAAGACACAACAAAGAAAGAAAACTACTGGCCAATATCTCTGATGAACATAGATGCTAAAATGCTTAAGAAAATACAGGCAATCCGGATTTAGAAGCACATTAAAAAGATCATGTACCATAATCAAGTGGGATTCATCCCAGGGGTGCAAGGATGGGACAACATTCACACATCAGTAAACATAATACACCACATAAACAAATGAAGGACAAAAATCACATAACTATCAACAGATGCTGAAAAGCATTTGGTAAAATCCAGCACCCGTTTATGATAAAAACACTCAGCAAAGTGGGAATAGAGGGAACATACCTCAACACAATAGTCAATTAATTTAAAGAAAAAATTAAACACATACATCCCTTAAATACCTTACCTGAGAGAGTTGTTTGTGATAAGTGTGCATGTTTCTTTAAAGCTCTTTTGAACTGTGCTACTCCTAAAACAACATTTCTTAATTTTGTCCAAAGAAAATAGCCATTATGACTTCGTGAAGGCCAGGTACTTTCTAAAACAGCCTATTGATAAAATAAGATAATTAGTTTAGTAATTTTTAGAAATTAACACATTCACTTTAGAATCAAACTAAAAAATATCTAAGTAGATTGTATAACACAAAATAGCACAAAAATTTATAAAATATATTTCAGATACTCTAAAATAAATGTCAAGTAACCACTGCATCACAAATTAAGATTGTATAGTCACACAAGTCATACTCTTTCTCCATTATATAAACGGAATTACCTTATTATAATAACCATAAGTAATGGCATTGGGGTCAATACCAGCTTTCTGCATTTCAAAAAGCACTCGAACTGCAAGCACTGGCTGATCATATTGTCCACAGAGCTGCATAAGAATGCGGTAGCACACCTGAAACACAGTAAGTTCAAAGTGTACTAAAACAAAACATCTACGTACACAAAACTAGAAATAATGCATGCACTTTAAAGATAAGTGTTACCTCATCAGGTGGATCCATCTTCTTTGACTGCATTTTTTTAAGCACATCATATGCTGTTTTCAGAGCTCTGACTTTTGAATGACACACTTTCACGTAAGCTGGGAGACATATAAACCACAGTCCGTAACAGTGACGCAGCAGACACCTAGACCACATCTGAGGAATGGAAGAGTAACGCTTGGCAATTTTATGGGCTGATTTAATTTCCTAGAAAAAAATGCAAAGATTTCATTAATAAATTTATACACATAAGCATCCTTAGTTAACTGCATGCTGAACAAGTACAAGTCACCTGCTTTTACAATGTTTCCATAAGAAAACATATTTATAATTAATATACATTGAAGTCTCTGCTTGAATATGTACTATACTATATATAAAATAAAGTTCTAGGACAAGGGAACTAGTTAATTTTTTGAAGTCCACTTACTCTAAATTATCTTCAGAAAGCTTCAGGGAGCTTAATGTAGTCATAGTTATATGTGCAGTAGTAAAGTATATTAAGGGAGGATGAGTGTCACTTATTTTTGTTCTAATAATTGATTACATGAAGAATGCAAAATTCTCAAAGCACCTGTTTTGTTCTTCTGAACATGGGAGAAGGGCTACTAGGACTACTTGATTTTGAAGGCAATCTGCTTTTTCGTGTTTGTAGAAATCCTTCAGGTCTCTCAAATAAATTGTTCCTAAGAACTGGAAATCCATTATAGCTGTTTTTGAAAAGAAAAAAAAAAACTCAAGCATACATAGATTATCATATCATACTGGTTACAACCTAAAAAAATGTATGACCAATAACTTCTTAACTTGCAATTTATTTTCACTATGTTTCTCCATCAGACAGCAAATATTTATGCTAATGTTGCTTTTTTATATAATATTTAGAAATGTAATAGCCAAACATAAACTCGAATATATATTTTGGAGGAAAGAATTTTGCTGAACTGAAACTACAAAGAAACTCATGCAAACTTTGTCAGTATTTGTGTAAAGATAGAGCAAACTTATGAGATGATATAATAGTTGGTAAAAGACCCACCAAACCAATAACTCTTACAAACAAGACAGTCATTAATATCATTGCTTTGGATTATTTCTGTAGACCCTCCTTCTAAAAATATGCGAGTAATATATTAGCACATCAGGACAAGCTCTCATATTATCATGAATTGGTTTATCAGGTTTAGCAAGCAGATTCAGGACTTCATTTGTGACAAAGAAAGTTGAAGAGGTTGGAGACCAGGAAGAAAAGATTAGAATAGGTAGTTCTATTACGAGGTGGGTTTAATTTGGGTGCTAGAGGAAGGTGTTTGGACATTTAAAAAGTAGCAGCAGCTAGGAAAAAGGCATGCTGAAAAGAACAGGAGAAGCCTCTGGGCAGCAAACTTAATCTATTTCTAACATTCTTAAAGGCATATAGTTTTAATTAACTAAAGGAGAAAACTATACTAAAAGATGGCAAACTATATCTATTATATTCAGTGTAATTAATTCAGTATAATGAGAGTATATCAGTAATGACTATTAAGTAGGAATGAAATATCAAAGAAGCTTAGGAAGATCATGTCCTTTAAAAAAATTCATTGTACGTACATGGTATGATAATAAGACCATTCTGTGTATCTTGTAGAAACTTACTGCTTTATCATTTTGTATAGAAAAATGTAAGTATATTAATGATCTCTTACTGAGAGGACTTACTGTGCTCCACTGAAGACATTTAAAGCTGTTTTTTGAATGATGGGTACAATTACACTAAAATTATATTGGATAGTCTCAAGGGGGAAAAATGCCTTAGATTCCTTAAAAAAATGGGAACTTTTAAAGCTAAGTAATTTTCATATTAAGAGACTAAATCTAAAAGTAAAATTTTAATTAAAAGTTAAAACCAAACCACAAAAAACCCCAAAATATACTAGCAAACATAATAAAAGAAGTCTTATAAGTATAATGTACAAAAGAAATAAAAGAAATAAAATGTTTAAAAAGAACAAGAGAGAAATTAGGATAAATATTTTAAATGTCTTTGACAAAAGACAGACTTTTAAAAAGTAACATGAATCACACCATCACTCAATGAAAAGGGAAGGTGCCAAGTGGCCTGTGAATGAGTCGACACTGACAAGCATGTGCCACACCGCTTTTTCAGTTGTAAAGACCTGGGTTATAAATGAGGGTGTTCAGAAAAATCCTTTTTTAATGAAAATAACACTATGACAATGAATGATAGGTGAGAAATGGTTTTAGAATGTTTAAATAAAATAAGTATTATTGGAGAATAAAAAATAATTTAAAATCTGAAAGAAAATATCGCTTTAAGTAAAAACAAATGTATACTGGAAACGATCTGTAGTACATAGCCAATGCATACATGTAATATATATCTAGATGGATGTGTGAGTCTACCTCTATTGTAGCCTTTATTTCACTGCGCTCAGAACATTTCCCTTTTTCCCACTAGCCTCGAAGGCAGGAACAATGTATCATTCAACTCTAAATACCAGGCACTTAGCACAGTGTCTGACCAAATTTCCTAAATTAATAATCATCAATCCAATAGTTCTGAGTTTCCATGACAAAATAAAAACTCACAGGAAAGTTAACAACCTAAAAAAGTTATACCATCCAAATCAAGGGCACAAATGTTGACTGTAAACTAGATTTAACTTCTGTAGACCAAGGTTACATTAACTACTGTCTGTGTGGGGGAGGAAATGAAGTGAGGAAACCAGCTTCAGTGAGAAATAAAAATAAAAATTTTATAATAGAAGTGCTGCATTTTGGTGAGGTAAGGTCCTAACTGAATTTAATCAACATTTATGAGAACAGATACTTATGTCGATATAGAGAACTTCCCATTCCCATGTCTATATAATGTAAAATTATAATTTTTTCTTTTTATACCTCAAAACTTAATAATGGATGTGGGATAAGCTTGCTTACCACCTAAAAATTAGGGGTCTGTAAAGTTTGGATTTTTGAAAATACCACAGTCCTTAGAAAGCTACGTCACAGGTGATGGATTGCTTCTCTCTTTCAATCTCAAACATTCGCCTCTTGAATACCTGTACTGTAAAGGGGCTTCTTCACCATTGGGTAGATGGGGGATCTCAGGTGGTGTTACAAAAACAGTGTGTTCACTTTTGAAAGATTCATCCAGTTCGATAAGCCGCGTTTCACCACTCTTGTCCATATCCACCTGAAGAAGTTTTAAAAAACATACATAAAAAATATATTGGTTAGCCAAGTGTTTGTCTATAGGGGAATGGTTAAATGAACCATGTACACAACTAGATACTAAAGAGGTAATAAAAAAAAAAGAAAGAGCAAGTTCTCTGTGTACTACTATAGAAAGATCTCTAAGACAATTAAGTGAAAGTAACAAGGTGTAAGATATTGTGTGTGTGTGTGTATATATATATACATATATATATAGTGAACTATCTTTTGAGTAAGAAGGAGGGAAAAATAAGAACATATATTTATTGTTTTTTTTTTGCTTGTATTCACATAAATACTAAAGAATATTAAGAACAGTAATTATCTATATGCGGAAGGGCAGATGGAGGGAATGAACAAGGATGATCAGGACCCACATTTCCCAATGTATATGTTTGTTATTTTCCATTTTGAACCAAGAAAATATATTAAAGAATTTTTTTTTTTAGTGTACACACACATGGGTGTGTACATATTGAGACTACTGGGTTCTATCTTGGATTTATTCGAAATATAACAAAATTCCCTAAGTTTTTCCAGTATATGTAGAAACACACATGAGTTAAATTCTAGTCACCTCAATATTGAAAGCACTTTAGTAGTACTACTCCTCCTAGAAAATTTATAGCAAGGTAATATTCATAAAGAAGGAAAACTCACAAAGTCTATGCTGTGCAAAAGAAGCTCATAGAGAACACAACACTGCATTAATTTTTTTAAAGAAACAGATGTCATGTATATAACAAAATATAACCCACAGAACTTTATTCAGTTAGATAGAATGAATATCACATGCCAGTTGGGAATAAATGGGACAGCAAGGATTATTAACAAGCAAAATCTTTAAGATAAGGATATAGGGAAGAGTATAGGAAAAAGGACAGGATAGCTTTTATTTCTAATTCTTAAAAAGAGCTGATACATTCAGAGTCTTCTTAAATAAACTGTGGGTTGTAGCTTCAGAGCATTATGTGTCATTATGTCCAGGATTAAAAAATGTTTTTCATGGTATATCCACACAGTAAACTAGATAACAACTGAGGCATATTAAGGAATTATAATTAATGACAAGATAAAATGTTCTCAAAATAATGACAAATAAATAATATCAGGATACTAAATCATACATATAGTATGATTCTAATTTTTAAAAGAGAGTACCATATTTTGCCATGTACCATGCACACTTTTTGCCCAAAGTTTTTTAAAAATATATTTTATTAATTATGCTATTACAGTTGTCCCATTTCTCCCCTTCACTCCCCTCTACCCTGTACACCCTCCCACCCACCTCCCCACCCTTTAGTCCATGTCCATGTGCCATACTTGTAAGTTCTTTAGCTTCTACATTTCTCATACTATTCTTGCCCTCCCCCTATTTTCAACATACATTCTATGCTACTTATTCTCTGTACCTTTTCCCCACTCTCTCCTCCTCCCACTCCCCTGTTGCTAACCCTCCATGTGATCTCCATTTCTGTGGTTCTGTTCATGTTCCAGTTGTTTGCTTAGTTTCTTTTGGTTTTGCTTTAGGTGTGATTGTTAATAATTGTGAGTTTGCTGTCCTTTTATTATACACGTCTTTTCTTTATCTTCTTTTCTTAGATAAGTCCCTTTAGCATTTCATAAAATAAGGGCTTGGTGATGATGAACTCCTTTAACTTGACCTTATCTGAAAAGCACTTTATCTTCCCTTCCATTCTAAATGAGAGCTTTGCTGGATAGAGCAATCTGGGATGTGGGTCCTTGTCTTTCATGACTTGGAATATTTCTTTCCAGCCCCTTCTTGCCTGTAAGGTCTCTTTGGAGAAATCAGCTGATAGCCTGATGGGAACTCCTTTGTAGGTTACTATCCCCTTATCTCTTGCTGCTTCTAGGATTCTCTCCTTAATTTTTACCTTGGCTAATGTAATTATGATGTGCTTTGGTGTGCTTCTTCTTGGGTTCAACTTCTTTGGGACTCTCTGAGCTTCCTGGACTTCCTGGAAGTCTATTTCCTTTGCCAGATTGGGGAAGTTCTCCTTTATTATTTGTTCAAATGCGTTTTCAATCTGTTGCTCTACCTCCTCCCCTTCTGGTACCCCTATAATTTGGATGTTGAAATGTTTAAAGATGTCCTAGAGGTTCCTAAGCTTCTCCTTGTTTTTTTTTTTTTTAATTCTTATTTCTCCATTCTTTCCTGTTGGTTGTTTCTTTCTTCCTTCTGGTCCACTCTATTGTTTTGAGTCCCAGTTTCCTTCCCATCACTATTGGTTCCCTGTGCATTTTCCTTCATGTCTTTGATGGTAACCTGCATTTGTTCATCTCATTTGCGACCAAAATCAACCAATTCTGTGAGCTTCCTGATCACCAGTGTATTGAACTATGCATCTGATAGGCTAGCTATCTCTTGGTCGCTCAAAAGGATGAGTTCTGGGGCACTGATTTGTTCTTCTGTTTGAGCCATCTCACTCTCTCTCTCTCTCTCTTTTTTTTTTTTTTTGGTCTGGTAGCTCCTGTTACGATGAGGGGTAGAACCTTAGGTGTTCACCAGGGCTGGGCACCCCAGTTGCTAGATTGTGACATTGTATGTGGGGGCGGGTTGGGGGGAACAATGGTGGTAGCTCCGTTCTCCTGGGAACTCAGTCCCTTCTCTGGGATCCTAGGTTGTGCGCTCTGCCCTGCTCCACAATCACCGCCTCACTGGGTCTGCCAGCTGCCTTCAGCGTACTCAGCGTCTACCCGCTGCTATCTTGCGTGCCCCAGATGCCTTCTGTGCTCCCGGTTGCCTTATGCGCCCAAGTCTCCCCGTTCTCTGCACTGAGACTGCGTCTGGCTGCTCGTCTCTGCCCCTCCCACCGGTCTGGATGAACGGGTCTATTTCAACTTCTTGGCTGTCTGACTTCCATTCAGATAAATTTTCTGTCAGTTCTGGGTGTTATTCTGCCTCTAAATTGTTGTTGTTCCAATCTTGTTTGTGCGTGGAGGTACAGTGTGTCCACCTATGCCTCTATCTTGGCCAGAAGTCCTCTCTTTTTTGCCCAAAGTTTTGAGGGAAAAATAAGGATGGGCATTATACATGAGTATGATGACTACATAACACAGGTATAAAAATGGGCATAATAATCCCATGTATAACGTGCATAAAAACTTGGGTGTGCATTGTACACGACAAAATGCAGTATGTATATTACATATATACCGGATATAGTTGTGTGTGCTCTTACACACACACAATTATCAAAATGACACTTCTGGGTAGTGCCATTACTGGCAAAAAATTTTCTTCTTTTTATTGTTATTTTCTAATTAAAATATAATGAATATCAATTACTTTTATTTGCTTTTTAAAAATTACAAAAGGACTTCCAGTCAAAATAGTGGCATAGGTAAACATGGTCATCTCATTGCACAACCAAATCAAAATTACAACTAAATTATAGAACAACCATCACTCAGAACCATCAGAAATCAAGCAGAATGGATATCTGGCAACTACAAAATTAAAGATACCATATCCATCCAGACTGGTGGGAGGGTCGCAGATGTGGAATGGGCTGGTCCCACATCCACCTGCAGTGGAAAAAATTCAGGAGGGATACTCCAAAAGTAAGGAACCCCAGCCCTACCCCAGGTCCCCCCGGCGCAAGATTCCAGTGTGAGGAAGATAAGTCCCCATAACTTCTGGCTGTAAAAAGCAGCAGGGATTGAATCAGTGGGAGAAACTTCTGAACTCCCAAGCAGTTCCTCATAGAGAACCTAGAACCTGCACAAGGACTTAATCAGACTTACTCTCTCTGAGCTCCAGCACTGGGTGTGAAAAGCACCAGTGGCATATAGGAAGGAACTGAAGTGTCTAGCATTAAGGTGAGAGCTGGGGGAACAGCTTACTCCCAGACAAAAGGCAGGCAAGGGCCACTGCCCCTTATCTGAACCATTCCCCCACAGAGCCACACAGCTGGCAGGTGGGTGCCATATCTGAGACTCCATCAACCTGGCTAACACTGTTTGTCCTATCCTGGAGATCTCCTAATACTTCCTCTAATGTAACTTATAGTACCACCCAATCTGTTAACAGTGACTTTTCCATATGAATGGTTGGTCTTGGCTCCTGTTTCACAACTTCCTAAATCCTTTCAAACAAGCAATAGCTAGCCTCGAAGAGCCCCCAGCCCCAATACCTCTTGATAAATGGCCCCAGGCCTGGCTCTAGAAGCAGTCAGACTATATTCACAGCTTGGCTTTGCCTGGGAACCTCCAAGCCCAGTGCAAGTAGCAGCCATCTCAGATTGCTTTATAGCTCAGCTAGGGTGGCCCCAGGCAGAACACAGGTTGGAGGCTGACCTTGACCTGCATCGCCCAGAAAACTGCTGAGCCTGTGCACCCAGTGGATAGTTACTGACCATGTCAGAGTACCACCACCCTGCCCCTGCAGAGGTGATCCTCCATGAAGGGCAGAGGTTGGAGTCTGTGGTCACAGCCAGACCTTGCACCTGACTGGCCTAGCTAAATCCCTCCTATTGACCTGCCAACAGTAATCAAGGCTCAACTACAAGAGGACAGTGTACTCAGCCCACAAGAAGGGTGCACCTCAAGTACTCAGTTCAGGTGATAGGGGAAGCTGTGTCACTGGACCCTACAGAATACCTACTACATTAGGCCATGATGCCAAGACAGGAGTCACAGCAGGTCTACCTAGTACATAGAAATAAACACAGGCAAGCTGCCAAAATGAGGAGACAAAGAAACATGGCCCAAATGAAAGAACAGATCAAAACTCTATAAAAAAAAAACACTAAACAAAATGGAGATAAGCAACCTATCAGATGTCGAGTTCAAAACACTGCTTATCAGATGCTCAAAGAACTCATTGAGTATGGCCACAACATAAAAGAAGAAATGAAGGTTACACTAAGTGAAATAAAGAAATATTTACAGGGAACCATCAGTAGAGGAGAAGAAACTGAGGTTTATATCAATGATTTGGAACATAAGAAAGAAACAGGCATTCAACCAGAATAGCAAGAAAAAAAAGTAATTAAAAAAAAAAGCAAGGATAGTATAAGGACCCTCTGGGACATCTCCAAATGTACCAACATCTGAATCATAGGGGTGCCAGAAAAAGAGGAAGCGCAAGAAACTGAAAACCTATTTGAAAAAATAATGAAAGAAAACTTATCTAATTTGGTGAAGGAAATAGACATACAAGTCCAGGAAGCACAGAGAGTTTCAAACAAGTTAGACCCAAAGAGAACCACACCAAGACTCATCATAATTCAAATGCCAAAGTTTAAAGATAGAGAACCTTAAAAGCAGCAAGAGAAAAGCAGAGAGTTACCTACAAAGGAGAGCCCATAAGACTATCAGCTGATTTCTCAAAAGAAGCTTTGCAGGCTAGAAGGGACTAGCTAGAAGTATTCAAAGTGATACAAAGCAAGGACTGAGAGACTCACGATGGTGGAGGAGTAAGTGGAAGCTACACTAACCTCCTTCTAGGGTCAATCTGGAATTACAACTAAATTATAGAAAAATCATCCTGAATAACCAACTGGACACTAGATATATAACTACAGACAGAGGGAAGAAGCCACATCATCACAACATGACTGGTAGCGAGTGTGCAGGAGGCAAAAGGAAGCACGAGAAGGCTAGCTGGGATCAAATGGGCAATAGCTGAAGTCCTGCAGGCATATTTCAGCGGCCAGGGGATTGCCCCTGAGAAGTGTGAGGTCTAAACCCCAAGGTGGGCTCCCCAGCCTACTCAACCAGAACAGAGGAAGTAACCAAATAACATACGGCTGTGAAAAGCAGTGGGGTTTCTGTCTGCCAGGGAGAGATAGCTAGAGACTCAGAGAGCCTCTTAAGGGGCCAATGCACAAAATCCCATTTGCAGCCACTTACCCTGGGCTCTGGCAGAGGGAGGTCAAAGTAGACTATAGAGATGTTTGAGGAGAATCTGGGGCTATTGGTTCTGGGGAGAAAGCTAAAGGAACAGCTGCCAGGACCTCTGTGCCGAGTCATTCCCCATACTGCAAGAGCCGTCTTACTCAGGCAGAGCAGACCCCTCCAAGTGGCATCAGCCTGAGGAGAAACAACAGCTCCACCCACAGGAATTACTCTGCCCCATCCTATGGTGCTTAAGCCATGCTGCTGAGGAGTAGAGCTGGAAGACATTCACTGATTAATCGAACAGAAAGCCTGTAGGCAGAGGCAGATTGCTGGGAGCTCTGAGGCTTCAGCTGACACACCTCTGGGTCTGGTGCTGGACAAGGCCATCCTTAGTGCCCAGCCTCATTCTTTCTTCACACACCTAGACCCAGCAGAA
This sequence comes from Phyllostomus discolor, assembly GCF_004126475.2. Classification (NCBI taxonomy): domain Eukaryota; kingdom Metazoa; phylum Chordata; class Mammalia; order Chiroptera; family Phyllostomidae; genus Phyllostomus; species Phyllostomus discolor. Next base: position 174,911,262 of record NC_040903.2, read on the forward strand.
GGAGCTACATGCTGTGGATCCTGATAGCTACAAACAGGTTGTCCAGTGCTTAGGTGTGCACCAGTCTGGCAGATATACCTAGTACACAGAAACGCATAACACAGCAGCAGCCAAAATGGGGAGATATAGAAACAGATCCCAAATGAATGAACAAGAGTGTACTCTAGAAGAAGATACAAATGAAATAGAGGCAAGCATTTATCAGAGAGTTTAGAGTAATGATTATAGGGATACTCAACTGCAAGAAAAAAAGACATAGAAACCATATAAAAGGACCAGTCAGAAATAAGTAATAAAATATCTGAAATAAAAAATACACTGGAAAGAAGAAATAGTAGGTTAGATGATGCAGAGGACTGAATCAGTTATTTGGAAGACAAAGGTGAAAAAAACATCTAGGCAGAGCAGCAAAAAGAAAAACAAATATAAAAAAATGAGGAGAGCTTAAGAAACATTTTTAACATGAAGCATAACAAAATCTGTATCATGGGAACATCAGAAGGGGAAGAGAGTGAGCAAGGTATCAAGAACTTACTTGAATAAATAATGTCCGAAAAATTCCCTAATCTGGTGAAGGAAAAAGCCACAGAAGTCCAGGAAGCTCAGAGAGACCCAAACAAGCTGGACCCAAAGAGGCTTATACCAAGACATATCTAATTAAACAACAAAGCTTAAAGACAAGGAGAGAATCCTAAAAGCCACAAGAGAAAACCAGGTAGTTACTTACAAGGGAGCACCACTTAGACTGTCATCTGATTTCTCCACAGAAACATTTCAGGCCAGAGGGGAGTGGCATGAATTATTCAAGGTGATGAAAAGCAAGGACGTACAACCAAGGCTACTTTACCCAGCAAGGCTATCATTTAAAATTGAAGGAGAAATAAGAAGCTTCGTAGACAAGAAAAAGCTAAAGGAGTTTACCAAATCAGTACTGCAACAAATGTTAAAGGGCTTGCTTTAAGAAAAGAAAGAAAATAAAAATAGAGGAAAATACTCTAACAATAAAATGGCCCTAAATACATATTTATCAATCAAATCACCTTAAATGTAAATGGCTTAAATGCTCCAACCAAAAGACATACAGTAGCTGAATAGATAAGAAAACAAGACCCATATTTATGATGCTTCCAAGAGACCCATATTAGATGGAAAAACACACACAGACTAAAGGTAAAGGGATGGAAAAAGATACTTCATGCACATGGAAAAGGGAAAAAAAAGCTGGGGTAGTAGTATTTATATCTAACAAAATAGACTTTAAAACCAAGACTATAGTAACAGACAAAGAAGGACACTACATAATGATAAAGGGAACTATCCAACAAGAAGATATAACCCTAAGGATGCTTAAGGAACTTAATGAAGACCTTGACAGCATAACAAAGATCCAGTCAGAAATGAAGGATACAGTAATTAAAATAAAGAACAAACAACAGTCTATGAAAAATAAAATAGCAACATATACGTATCTATCAACAAATGAATCTAAAAAACACTAAACAAGAAGAACAGAAACAGAATCATGGATATGGAGAACATTTTGATGGCTGTCAGATGGGAGAAGGATGTGGGGGAATGGATGAAGAGGTGAGGGGATTAAGAAGTACAAATAGGTAGTTACAGAATAGCTGTGGGGATGTAAAACACAGTATAGGAAATGGAGTAGCCAAAGAACTTATACTCATGACCCATGGACATGAACCATAGTGCCGGACTGCCTTAGAGCAGGGTGTCAAACTAATTTTCACTGGGGGCCACATCAGTCTCGAGGTTGCCTTCAAAGGCCAGAATGTAATTTTAGGACAGTATAAATGTGACTACTCCTTAACAGTTAAGCGAGAGCTCAGCACTGCCACCAGGTAGAAACAAGGTGGAGGGCCAGATTCGGCCCATGGGCCTAGTGTTTGCCATCTGTGCCTTAGAGAGTGGGGTGTGCTGGGCGGAGGGGGGGAAGGAGGGAAGATTGGGACAACTGTAATAGTATAATCAATAAAATACAATTTTTTAAAAAGCTATGTAAAATCCCCAGATTCTTGATTGATATCCGTGCAGATTCACAATTACCTATTTTATCCAATGGGTTACAATCTGTTACTAAGTTTGATGTTGAAATTATCCCAGAGGTAGATATTGGGAGTCCTCTTAAACTGGCTTGTGTTTCTGTGTGTGTATTGTTTTTATAAAAACATGTTTCTATCATTCTTGGGGCAATTTCTTTTTCTCTAGCATAAGCTACTTCAGGGCTCATTTGTACTTTCCTTGCCCTAGACTTGGGATCAACCATTTTTTCAAGAAGTCCTGACTCCTTTTAGTGGAGAATAGTATTTAGGAGCCAAAATTTGTGCATTAGGTGTATGCATTGCTATTGGGGTATGGCTGCTCCCAGGTCCTTGCTGGGTACAGAGCTAGGAAATATGTGTTTGTGTGTGCACTTATATCTGTACTTATTTCTATGTCTATCTATACATATTGCAAGGTAATGATATCACGCGGAACCTCCAATTCTACAGGGTTCATTCTGGTATTCTCCTTTTCTTTATTTGTAAATTCCTTCGCAGTCGGTGGGAAACTTAATTACCTTTAATATATTTATTTATTTTATCAGTCCCCCGTATGTAACATTCTTCCCTCCCCATTACCTCCTAACCCACGTATATGACTGTTTTACCCTAATTTGGTGCCGATAGCTCCTTCAAGACCAACCCCCGTCCCACCAAGCCAGCATCTCCCTCATCCAGATCAAACTCTGAAACCACATTTGCCGTCTGGACCCAATGGCAATACTCTCTCTCACTTGCGTAGTCTCTGACACCCCACGCTAGGCTGTTTCTCCTACTATACCCCGTTCAGGTTTTGATACCTCTCTCTGGGCTACTGTTCCCCAACATCCTCTCTCTTCAGCATGGATACCCACATTGCTCTATCTCACCTACTGATATTAGAAGTGAAGGAAAAGGGAAGGTTTCACACATGAATTTAAAATAGAATTAATTCACTTAATTTATGATACAACTCATTCCCAAATTGTAGTAATAGTCAGGTGGAATATTCATTATGCTCTATGCCTGTATCTCAGCATGTGACAATCTACCTTAGAGAAAAAGGAGAAGAGAAATTAAGAATGCCCAAGTCAGAGGTCTACAGGCTTGAACAAAACTCCTGTAGTCTGACGGCTAAAACAAAACTCACAATTTATTAAAATCCTGCAAGGTATTCCCAAGAGGTTGTTGTGTTCTATAATGTCTGGTAGGCCACCAAAACTTTCATAATAAGGGGTCAATGATGAAATGAAGTTAACTGAAATTTTGTTAAAAGCTAGTAAAAGTTATAAATAGAAACTATAATTCCTAACATTTACAACAGTCACACAAAATAACTTAGAGCACTATAGACAAACTATTACTTACTTTATCTACACAATCATCAAAAAATGCCAGGCTTGCGTCTTTATCACTGACAAAAGAACATTCCTCAATGAAGCGAATAAACATTTGTGTTTTGGTCATCATATTATAGAATTTTTGATGTGATCGGTCCCGGCTTCTTAAGAAAGCTGTTCAACATAAATTTCCAGTGTCAGAATATATAATATCATTTATAGATTCATAGAATTTTCAAGCTAAAAGGAATTTGATCAACCATGTCATCTACACCCCACTGTTTTGCCAAAAATGGAACTAAGACCCTGAATCGGAAGCCACCTGACAGAGATAGCAACAGGAAAGAAACTTGAATCCAGACATTTCAAATCCAGAATTGTCTCTGTGTCCCCTCACTACTTTGAAGATTGCACATAAACTAGAAAATGTGAAAGCATTTTAAAATTGCTACTTTTCCCTCTTTATGTGTTGCATGCTACGTGCACATGGCTCCTGTTCTCTTTCCATATACATATGTGGCTTTTTCAAAGCAGCAGTTACACCCCTCCTGAGTTCACACTCACTATACTCAGTTACACAACACTTGGGTTTCTTTTGGGCTCATGAACTCAAATTCTTTCCAGTCTCAGGAAAAGTTTCATATAAAGTGTTCTCTCTGCCTAAAACACTCTTCCACTTTCTCTCTGCCTGGCTAATCTCTACTTCTCCTTTTGATGCTGGCCCAGATGTGAATTCCTCACAAGAGCCCTCTGTGATCTAAAGTTGTGAACTGAAGTGTTCATTCATATTTTCAAATTGTTTATCTTCTTGACTATAAGCTCCATGGGAAAATGATCATGTCCTCATTCTTTCTTTTTTTTCTGACCACGTACCTTTTGTATACCACTATACACCCAATGCCTATCATTTGGAGACACTCAATATATGTTTATTAAATGAATTTCTCTCTCTTTTTATCTTCATCCAAGGACATTTTTCCATTGCTTTTAGAGAGAGGGGGAGTGCGGGAGAAACACATCGATACGAGAGAAACATCGACTGGCTGCCTCCTGTACACACCCTGACCAGGAATTGAGTATGCCACCTAGGTATGTGCCCTGACCAGGAACTGAACCCGTAACTTTTGGTTATAGGACAACACTCCAAGCAACCGAGCCACACTGGCCAAGGTATGAATTTCTCTTTTAAATGTTAAATACTACAAAAGAAAGTAAATACATATTACGGCACAAAATGCATTCCAGGGCTCCCCAACATTTTTTACTTCATGGCATAGAGAGAAAATAATACTTGTAGAGAATACTGAAGTAAAACAAATGAGGCTGCTCAAGCCTGGAGGTGATCATTCCGGGCTACTTGGCATGCCAGTAATGTCTGGCTGCCCCGAAAGCTAAAAGCGTCAATGTCAACACACCTGTGACACAAGTGCAGCAGTACATGTTTAGAAATCTCTGTACTTTTCAAAGAGTTCCTTATGCATATGTTGCCAATGGGATTACATTGAATGTGCCTGAGAAATAACTAGTCCTATGGAAATGGATTACTTACAGAGTTATTATTAACAAAATAGGTATATAAAGAGATCTGTCCAGAAAAAAGTCCAGCCATTGTTAATATAACAAGAATGTTATATTCTTGTTATATTAATGTGCGACATTAACGTAACCTGGGAGCCAAGGAGAGTGGACTGGAATGCCCATGCGTGAACAATGACGACTTTGCTGTGCTAGTCAGTGGGGGCAGCAGATGCCACTGAGTGACCATGTGTACTGTGTGGCTGCTGCATTCAAAATGACTGAGCGAGTAGAGCAACGAATCTGCATCAAATTTTGTGTTAAACTTGAACATTGCTCTGTGGAAACTATTTGGGTGATTCAGAAGGCCGCAGCTATGGGCAACCGTAATTAGCAGTTTCATTAAGAAAACTTGCCTGCTCATGTACCACGTCCATGCAGTTTTTTGGCAAAACTTCAAATCACCCAAGTGACTCAGTCTCCCTACAGCCCAGATTTGGGACCCTGTGACTGACTTCTGGCTTATCCCAGAACTAAAGACACCTTTAAAAGGGAAGAGATTTCAGACCAGTGATTAGATTCAGGAAAATACGATGGGGCAGATGATGGTGATTGGGAGAACTGTGTGAGGTCCCAGGGTGCCTACTTTGAAGGGGACTGAAGTGTCATTGTCCTGTGTACAATGTTTCTTGTATCTTATAACTTCTTCAATAAATGTCTCTATTTTTCATAGTACATGGCTAGATACTTTCTGGATGGACCTTGTACATTTTTGATAAATATGAGCTATTAACCCAGAAAGCAATGAAATCATCGGTTAAGCTCAATAATATGACTTAAACTCAATAATATGTAAAACTGCATTCACTCACCTTGTAGGGCAAAAAGAGAGCTTGCATCTGTGGCTGTCTCAGATGGGGCTCCTGTTATTGGCCTTAAGTATGACCTATACCCTTTTAAAATAGAAGCCATGAAATACAAAAATGCCTCTTGGATTTCCAAATCTATCATGTGCAACCTCTTTCCAGAATTAAAATCATAGTCATTCATTGATAAGTCCATTAGTCCATCATCTCTTGGTCTCTGCTGCACTGTGAAGAGATATAGTATTAGTGTTTTCTTCAAACTGTCAAAACTAATGTTTAAAATTGTATCAATATAAATGTTTTGTACATGTATGTCATCATTATGCTGTACACCTTAAACTTATACAGTACTGTATGTCAATTATATCTTAATAAAATTGAAAAAAATGTGTTATGTTATGTTTTCAAAAGGGCTCAAGATACCTCAACCTTTGTTTATATAACTTTGTAATGTGCAAGTCCTAGCAAAGCTTTCCTTATCCTTTTTTTAGGTTCTGCTGAGTACATTTTGTCTAAATTAAACATAAAATAATTCCAGTTTATCTGACTACTATCAGAAAAAATGTTCATGTTCTGAAATAACTATACATGGATTTATAAATGAAGATCATAACAACAATAGTCCTTCCTTCCTTTTCTTAAAAAATATAAGTGCTTATAGGAGAAACATCCTGCGATTCAAATATAAGAATCAACTCTTACACTTCCTGGAGAATTCCATGCTAAAGCCATTAGGGAGTAAAATAAAATAACTTTACAGTAGAGAAAGAGCCTGGTAGACACCACCTAATCAAGTGATCAAAGTGAACACATTCATCAATAATGGAACAAATTGATACAGTGCTCAAAGGATGCTGTGAAAGGAACTCAGTGTCACTCCTGCAATATTCCTGTCAAAGATGCATGATCTATCTACATTTATCATGAGGACACTCAGACAAACCCACATCATGCACCATTCTCCAACAGTATCATTTTCAAAAGTATCAAGAAAGTGAACAAAAAATTAAGGAACTATTTAGAGAAAAGGATACTAAAGAGACTTGAAACTAAATACAACATCTGATTTGGAAATGGATTCTTTTGCTATAAAGACCACTATTGTGTTAATTAGCTCAAATCTAGTCTGAAGGATGGCAGTAATGCTGAATGTTAATTTCCTGATTTTCAGGGTTACATTGTATTGATGTAGGAGAATGTACTTGCTGGTAGGAAATACATTCCATTTGGAGGTGATGGGGCATCTATTCTCAAAGGGTCAGGAAAAAAAGTCTGTGATTGCTTCAAAATTTAAAAAGTTTTTAAAATATGAGGAACAGTGAATCATCTGAGTCTTCTGGAGTTCTTATTGTCTAAAAAAGAGGAAGTATTAGAAAGAATGTGGGCAATGGAACAGAGGCATATGTTTTAAACTGATAAGAACAGATATTACACTTGATCTTAGCCAAAAGGCCGAGAAGCAATAGAGGCATACATTTTAATCATTAGCTTCAACTGTGTGATCTCTAAGAAGGTACTTTACCTCTCTCAACCTTATTATCTTCATTTCATAGGCACAAAGATAAAAGAATGTATGTGAAAGTGCTCCGAAGGTAAAAAGTGTTATACAGTCCTCAACTATTAATATTGTTTAAAAGTCTATAGTTTTAAGTTTTAAGATTCTGCCCTTCAATCGAGCTAGCTGGGCTATTTTACTCATTTTAATAATATTTAAATGTTGCTACAAAAGATGCTGGACTTCTCAGATATTCAAAAGAATTGCATGCACTTTTAGAAAGCAATTTAACCTGGTAGCTTAAATAAAACTCCATAATAACTTATTTGTTCTACATTTGATCATTTAATAGCATTTTTTAAAAATACCCCATTTAATCATTTGATATAATTTTTTAAAAATACCCCAATATTTTTGAGCCACTTCCAAATTATCTACCTGTGGTAAGGTTTATTTTGTAAACATTGTCTTTCATTTCTACTTCTGTATATACTGCAGGCAACCTGAACCCCCAAGGATATGTCACCTCCTATGTTTATATTTCACCTAATACATAAACGAGAACCTCAAATATCACTACACAATTAATGACCATTTCTCATACCATAAGTATTAAATTGTGGGCCCTGAATGGACTGCTGTTATAAAATATCAAGAGGATTAGATAAACAAAGATGACTTCTTCTTAGTAATTCTGGGTCACTGTCAAGATACTCTTACATAAGATTTTTACTGAAATATTTCATATCCTAATCAATTTTCATTTTTATTAATTTCTTAATGCTCTCAGCAATTTGAGGTAAGCACAGTATTAAGATCCCCTGAAGGTGAAAAGCATATGACCTAGCTCTCGCCCCACTGGAAATCAGCATTTCTTAATGTAATTTAAAACATCTGTATTAGATTTTCAAAACTGACTTTTTATTCCATGTATAAAAGAAGTATACAAGTAGAAATGCTGATTTTTCTCCTTGCATTTCAGTAATGGTAAAATTAAATAACTGCCTTAACCTCTTTTTTAATTTTATGATTCTCAAATGGTTCTATAAAAATGTAGTATCAAAAATAAATTTTATAAATCTCCCATTCAGCTTCTAAAAATTTTGCATTTTCTTTTCTTAACAAAAAAGGCAAATGCTCATTTGCCTTTAAGATTGCAAAACACTTTCCTTTAGATAAACATTATATTTTTACAAGTAAGGAAAAGTAACTGGAGTCCTTTTCTCCGATTAAATCACTTCCTTTAATTAAGTTAGACACTTACATTTTGCCAATTGCTGGTGCAAATTATTCAGTGTGTTCATCAGATTTTTACAAGGTTTCTTTGGGAGTATCTTCCAGGGTACATTTTTCTTGTCACCAGTTCTGAAATTAAATGGCAAAAATAATATATTTGTTAGATGGACCTTTTTGGGGGGGAGCAGGGGAAGTATATACTTGATATATATTAGAAAGGAAAAATAGAAAACACATTAAACAAAAAAATAAAACACAAAAATATTCTAGTTAACAGGAGAAAATACTACTGGGGTAAACTGGGATGTTGAATATTTAAAAATTGAATATTAATTTATATAAGAGTGAAACCTTACACTAAATATAGCTAAAAAATCTGTAATTATGTTGGTAATTCTACTTGTATTGGAATCATGCTAATCACTACCAAACTTAATGTGGTGGTCATTACTCTTAAATTCCATTTAAGATTCTTTAGATACCTAAGTATTGTGAAAATCCTACTATGTGGATTTTTTTATTGTTATTATAGACTCTAAGATAGCACTGCAGAAAAACTTTCAATGAGCTTATCAAAATACTCTGGTATATCTTAATATTGTTTCTTTGTTTCCTAAAAGTGGAATTTATTTTTGTTTCTTTCAGAAAAGAAGTAATCTATATTAAATTAATTGAATAAACTACAACAATCCAAAATACTTTTATAACCACAAAGGAGGACATGTGCTTGACAGTGGCATCTTTGTTTCTATAACACACTTCTATAACCTCCTTTAGTACAATTATGACAACACAGTTTTTCTTTAAGCTTATATGGGGTAGGAGAAGAAAAGAGTATGGTGATAAAACACCAAAAAGGTTTTGGACTTAACTATAGCTTTGCTTATTTCATTTATTAAATCTTTTTTTTCCCTGTTTCTACAGCAATGAATACTCATTTCAGAAAACCTAAAAAATGTACAGAAAAGGGGGAAGAAAAGTACTCACATTCTAACCACCATAGACAATAACTGCACAGGTGTGGTGAAACTTGCTGAACTTTTTTTTCAATGTTCCCTAAACTTGCCACAGAAAAAAAGGGCAAATATCACTTTGCAAAACTAAGAAAAGAAAAAAAGTAGATGAGAAAGCTAAAGCTGACAGAGAACAACTGTCTTGGAATCTATCTTATCTTTCCACAAATGAAAATAAAAATACCGATAGGACATGGTCAAGTTGCAGATGTCCTCCTGTGAAGGTTTTATTTCATTTATAATGTGACCAGGAGCATGGACTCCTACTTCAAAGTGAGAACATAGAAATACTATTTACGTTATTTTCATGAGAAAACTTTGCAATACAGCATTCTCACTGTGCTTTACTCACTGTACGCATTCTGCCTTGCTGGACTAGATTATGAACCATTTTAGAAAAAGGAGTATTATTTGGTTTGCCTTTTTACTCCCAATGCCTAGCAAAAAAAGGTATTCAGGATGTCTGTAGCATAAATGAAATGAAAAATATCTTGTTATCATTTCATGATATCTAATTATTTATTGAAGTAATTAATTTCCTTCTCTTACCCTTGCTATCTTCACTTTACAACTTGGCTGAGTAGGACAGTTTTACTTAGTACCTGAGTTTGGATCTGTGATAGCCTTCTGCATTTTCATTAGTGGTAACATCATTTACAAGATTACCATTGCATAAATAGCCAATAATTAGTGGTAAATGTATTAGTTTAGAGTCAGTCAGTGATGGTTTCAAAATCCAGTTCTGGCAGTATGAGTTATGTGGCTTTTAATAAATTAAAACCTAAACTTTGTTTTTCTTATCTGCCACAGGCACAGCATAACAGGAGATAATTTAGGCGATGCAGACAGCTTAAAGCCTAGCACATATCAGATGCTAATTTCCCTTTCTTCAGAAATTTCTTGGCATTCCTGTATTGTATATATCTAAAAGTCAGAGAGGGGAAAAGAAAACCAAAACTCTCATACTCAGAATTTGTTTTCCTTTTAAATTTCAGGTTGGGGCTCCAGAAATTCTGGATGAAGGAAGGTAGAAAGTTGTTAGTTTACCAGGGTAATTAGACCTTTCACAGGTCTGTCAAGAAGGAAGAACACTGATGAGTGAAATTACTCATGTTTCTTTTATTCTTTATCTCACTAATGATCAAACAGAAAGAAAAAATAATATTTAAAAATTCTTTTAATAAATTGAGGGAAAGAACAAAAAGAGGGAAATATAATTTATTACCATAATAAATACAGTATATACTCATTTACCACTCTTTATTTCAATTTTTAAAAACTTTATGTTACATAACATTAACAACTGGCAAGGAAAAAATTATTACTTTAACATTTAAAGAATCAAATATTCCTAGTAAAGAATCCTTGACTCTATCAATCCCATATACAAAATGGCTTTTACGCACAAAGTACATCCCACATATTCTTGGTTAGGCTTTCTCTGGATAAAAGCTTTTTGACAGCATACATGCTTCATAATAGAAAATTATTTTCTTGCTAAACTCGTCTGATGATTTAGGTGTCTGAGGTTTTGACATATGACAAAACTAGAATTAATGTAAGATTTCAGAATTAAATTAAGAGGCTTTAATATAACACATGCATATTTAAGAATGAAGAAAACCTATTTCACATATACATTTTTAAGTTGTTAAAAGGCATACTAGCTTTTGGGCTTTACTGATAGACTAACTTGTAGTTATTTTAAGTATGTCCTGTGGATTCAGTGTGGTCACTGCATCAATTTCCTCTTCCCTGAATAGCATAAGTTTGATTAAACTGAAAATAAGGGATAGAAGAGAAACATTTAATTATAAAAAAAGGTACAAGTAGCCCTGGCTGGGTGGCTCTGTGGTTGGAGTGTTATCCCAAACACCAAAAGGGAAAGGGTTGGATTCCCCGCTGGTGAGTACAGGAGGCAAACAATCGATATTTCTCTCTCACATCAATGCTTCTCTCTTTTTTCTTTCTCTCTCGCCTCCCCACCTCCCTTCTCTATTCCCTCCCTCCCTCACCCTTCCTTTCTTTCTAAAATCAATAAATATATTCTTGGGTAAGGATTAACAAAAAAGCTATGACTATATAGCTCCAGCAGTAGAACCCAAATATTATTCCATTTAAAGGGGGAGACAAAATCCTCACACTCCTAGGGTATAAAAGGAAAACAATTATGTATAAAAGTTATTTAAAATTTAAAAACATTACATTAATTTTGCTATGAAGAATGAGTATTCTAATAGAATTACACTATACTACAAGTATGATTGAAATATTAATCAAGAAATAATATTCCAATTCAATTTGTGTTTCACCCATACTCGTCTGACTAAAGGGAAATAAATATTTTCTAATCTCAATTTCCCTTCTGCTAATTTCTTGGTAAGTATAAGATTATACTGTTTTTTAAATATTTTAAAAGCTAAGGATGAAAGGTACATTTTCTTTCCAATAAAACCTTCTCCAATGCCCTAAATCTATCCCACTGAAGTATAGTAAGAGCTGATTCAAAGATGGTAATAATCTCAAACACAAAAACAATATGGCTAAAAGAAAATCCTAATAAGCATTCATAAAATAAAAAACTACAGGCATTATGAAGTGAATTATTGGGTATAGACTCACTAAAATGTACTTACTGAGAAATGGTGTTAGTATCGAGGTCAACACAACTAACGTCTGGTGGAGGGTCATACAGATCAAAGTATCTTGAGTCAATTCCTACTATGAAGGGACATGGTGCACTCAAGACGTCAGCTAAAGCCAGCGGGCAGAGAGGAACATACGGGCATGGCCAGTGGAAAGGGAATATCATCTTGGATAAACAGAAGATAGGAGAATATTTAGCAGTTTAACACTGAAGCATAATTTATCAGCATGCACATAAAAATGTCTTTTAAATATTTATTACCTAAAGTCTAATGCTTGAAAATGAATTAAATAATTATAACTAGTGTCAATGCTCAGAAAATTTAGATTGTTTTCACAACATAAAAATTCATTACAGTCTGAATTTTAGTTAAGCATTGAAATGGCTTTGAATTGTATGTTTGCACAATGAGAGACTGTGATACTCACAGACACTAGTGCTTCTGTCACACTAGTAAGCACAGAAGGCCGTAAAGAATGGATGAGAATCTTGTGTTCTGTTACTGCAAACACCAGCAGCGTCACAGCGTTTTCTGGGCCTAAATTCTGAAGTAGTGTTGAAAAGTTGCCGCCACTGTCAATCCAAATGAAAATATGTAATTAATAAATAAAGATTCAATTATCTCATTACCCCAAATAATAGGAAAAAAGTTCATGACTAGGGTAGGATTTAAATTGTATATTCAACTTTAAATGTGATGGCTGATCTTATGTAAAGAAAATACTGCATCAGAAACACACTATGAAAACAATGACATTTTGTGAGGTTCCAAAATCATTCAATTCTTCTGCATTGTATTCAATATGGAAAATAAAAAGTCATCTGCTTTCTTTTACATAGAAAGACCTACCATGTAAATAATGTTGAAATAAAGAATCTAATTTATAAAAGGAATGCTTTGATTGAAAACAAATCCTTTAATTAAAGTTTTGGCTCTTCTACTGTAATAATCAGAAAAATTACATGACTTTCAAGCTCACCTTAAAGTAAAAACACATATTAGAATTTAGATTTATGAATAGACACTATTTCATATTGTAATGACAGCAGTAATATGCAATCAAGAGCTACCAAGTAACACACACACACACAAAGCAAATGTATAACCCAAACTCAGACATTCTGTATAGTAACAAAATACTAGGTTGACAAAGTAAATAATCCAGTAAGCTAACCAGTATTTTTTCTATATAAGGCTAAATAACTTGGCTTCACTGGATTAATGTTTTAAAAAATAAAGCAAAACTAGTAACAAAAGTCTCTTGGAGAAATGAAAACGTATGTCCAAAAAAAACCAAACAACTTACGCATGCTCATAGCAACATTATTTATAGCAGCTGAAATGGCCAGCAACAGATGAATGGATAAATAAAATGCAGTATATCCATATACTGAAATATTTGTTGTACATAAACCAAATGAAGTACTGATACACACTACAACATGGATAAACTTTGAAAACATTATGTTAAATGAAAGAAGCTAAACACAAAAGGCTAAATATTGTATGATTCCATTTATATGAAATGTTCAGAATAGGCAAATCTGTAGAGAGAGAAAGCAGACTAATTGTTGCCAAGGGTTGGGGAGATGTGTGCGTTTGTGTGTGTAGGGATGGGAAAAATAGGGAAGGTAAGCTGCTAAAGCATATAAGGCTTCTTTTTTGAGATGAAAGTGTTCATACTTGATTATAGTGTTAGTTGTGTACCTCTGTGAATATACCAGTGAACTGTACAATTTAATTGGGTGAATTGTATAGTATGTGAATTATATACCAATAAAGCTATTAACAAAAAAAAGTCCTTGAGTAATTTAGAATCGTTTCTACATAGTCTTAGTATTTCTAGCTTATTTTTGGCTTAAATAAAGGTTAAGAAAATACTGGTCACTCTGGGTTGAGGCCTAGTGATGAAATAACCTGCAATTCTTACAAAATGAATGTCAAAGATAGCAGATCTAGTCTCCCTTAGGTATATGCTACAGAACATCTTAATTATAGTGTAACTATTTCTCTGCTAGAAAAATTATATACAGCTAATTAAACTTCAAGAAATGATACCATAGAAAAAACATTGAACAATTTCTCTGAAATTTTAAGGTGATGAAATACATTGTTCTATCCCATCATTTAATATTTATGACCATCTTTGGAGGTTAAATTGAAACTTAATTGCATTTGAATGTTCTTCAGAGGATATTTAAAACTAAAAATTAACTTTTCATAATCTATATCCATATGTACCTATCATGTAATAGTACTTGATGATAACAAATGTATACACAAAATACCAAACACTACTGTAAAACTCTTTCTTTAAAGAATGTTACTCTAAATACTAAGTAAAAGGAATTTAAAAAAGAAACAGTTAAATGAGAAGTACTTTCATCAACATTTGAAATTTTACCTAGGAAAGAGAGAATATATTTGAATGTTACTTTAGCTCACACTAGATTTAGAGAAACAAAAAGAAAAGTAGTTTTACTTGCCTTAGTGGAAGAGGAGAAGAAACAGGCTGACTGAGAATCAGATTATCATGTGGTGATAGCTGGAAGAGATTTAAAATAAAATATTTGAAATACAAACTTTGAAACACCTCTTTGGTAAAAACACATAGACTAATGATGATTCATTACACAACCCTGTACTAAGATCCTGAAAATTATGTCCTGATCACTGTCCTCCTCTGACTACTAACTCTTCTATTCTCAATCCTCTACCCTTCTTCTGCTACTCAGTGTTTTCCTGGTGCCATTTTAACACATCTGTATCAAAAGACTGAATTATTCATTTAATAGCATAAAATCAGAGTTAGCACCTACGGCCTCCAGGAATCCACAGGCCACCTGTGTTTACATAAGTTTAATCAGAACTCATCATTTACATATTACCTCTAGCTGCTTTTGTGCAGTAATGGCAGAGCTGAGCAGTGTAAATAGAGATAGTATGGCCTATAAACACTAAAATATTTACTGTTCAGGCCTCAACAGAGAAAAATTTGCCAGCTCCTGTTATAAACCAAATCTTTTATGTGTATTCAAACTGAGTGTGCTATATATATGTTCTGGCACTAAACATCAAGAAGTAAAGCAAGGATGATATATAAATATGCAGACTGATTATGAAACTTATCAAATTATATTTTTCTAGACATTTTATCTGCATCAATATAATGCAATTATTTTTTCACATTTTCAAATTTATGCAGGTTTTCATGAATTTGTAAATATCTATTTGCCAAATGATTTCTAATCTTGAATAATACCCCATTAAGGGCTGTGATAAATACATAAAAAGAGTGATATTACATGAAAATATTGTCTTGTATAAATCATTTCATAAATGATGATTAAATAAGCAGAAACTTACATTCAAGAATAAAAGCAGAAAAAATATGAACAAAAGGGGAAAGATACAGTCAACTGGGAAAAGTGATGGGGAAAATAATTTATGTTCATTTTAAACTTGCCCTGTCACAAAGATATGAGCATTCCTTCCTGCAATACATGAAAACACACAACTGTTACTTCTATATTTTCTCATATACTTAGCTTAGGGAATAAAGGCCAAAGCCACAGAGGAACTTTCAAATACCTAGAACAAATTTAAAGAAAGAAGTTCCTTTTTGTGTGTTCAGAACGTCTACTGCCTCCTACTTCTTTAACTCTGCAACCCTTTATTTAAGGGAGAAAAATGAGTCATCTGAGAGGCAATTAATAAGAAAATAAGGGCCTAAACTCCAAAAAGAAATAGCATCTTGCTCTTTTTTGATCTTATTTGATTTTCCCCCCATTTAAAACTGTTACCATTGTTACATGTTGACACAGCCAATATGCATTCAACAGGGCATTTACATCAAGAAAATCTTACCTGAACTAAAATTCGTGGTCTCTGAGGAGATGGAAAAGGAACTTTGTGCATAAAATGAGAAATATGCCTTAAAAAACAAACAACAAAAAGCCAATTAATTCATTCCAAAGTGAGTCAATATGCTACAAAGGTCAACATGTCTCCACAAATTCAAGTTAAGTCAAAAGCTCTGTGAACCTGTAATTGCTACATCCTTGCTACTATAAAACATGTGAACAAACAACCAAGTATTTGTCCCATTAAAGCTACTTGTACCTAAATTCAGTTATTTATCATATTAATTGTTGTTCACATTCAACAATCTTTATGTTCAATGTTTCTGTTATGTTATCTCAAAAGCCATTTTAACTTTTACCTCTCTCTAAGTAGATAATATACAACATATCAGAGATGTGGACATTAACAAAGAAGCTAATTTGCACATTTGTAATATACATTTTAGTCAACTGCTCATATTTGAAAAATGAAACACCATTTGGACTGCTCCAGAAAAATAGAAGAGTCTAACTGTTTCTAAAATGAACACTACACAGACAGTCCCTTTTTCACTGAGCTTTATTTTACTGCACTTTATAGATGTTAAGTTTTTTACAAACTAAATGTAAGACCCTCCACCAGCAAAAAGATCACAACTCACTTCACTGCAATACTTGCTTTATTACAGTGGTCTGAAATGGAACTTGTGATATTTCTGAGGTATACCTGTACTTTCTATTAACAATAGGTTAAAAATCCTATTGCTGATTTTATGGGTTTTTTTCCAAGAAGAAAATGGATAAAAAGCTACATTGATGTGTTTTGTTTTGAACACTGTGGAAAAGAAAAAAGGCAACAATAATGAAAAATCCTTTCTTTTTTTTAAGGAAAAGTTTATATTTTATTTCTGCATTACTTTTCTTTTAAACATTATTTCAAAATCATTTTGGTTTCAGAACTGGGATAATTTCAACTGGATAAAGAACACTAGAAATGTATTAATTTTACAAACATGTTTTGACTGCATGCTATGTACAACACTGACAGAAATTATGGGAATTATTAAGAAGGTATCTAGTACTACCACTTTACACCACGAAGGTACTCATAACCTAAGGAAAGAAGGGGCTAGGTAGGTGGGTCAGTGTGGACAAAACGTCTCCATGGATGCTTTGGACAGGACCAAATGTCTGCCAATCCCTATGAGAAAGCCCACAAGTCTGGGTGCAGTGACAAAAAGGAAAATCCACAGTTTCTGTAATCCAAATGCCCTCCCTCTTCTACTCATCTGTGTGAGGCCAGGTTCATATACTTCAACTCAAACAACATATTGCCACAGATTAAATACAGAAGCACATATGAGAACCTACCTGTGTTCAATTAATCCAGACATTAGATTTGTAAAAATGTAAAACAATGTCATTCTTCTCACTATTTTTTTTTTGTTTTGGAAAACAGTTATTTTTTTTAAAAGATATTTACATTGACATATAATAGGTTTATTGTTTTTAAAAATAACAAATATTTTTAAAGTTCCCAGTTTTAATTTCTATTATAGTAAATATCAACAAATATAACATATAAAATAAAAGTTCCGTGTGGGATCCTTGGTTTTTTAAAATATAACGGGGTCCTGAGACCAAAAGATTTGAGAACTGCTGTATCAGACACTGAGAATATAAAAGTGCCAGGAAAAATTAAAGAGTAGTCCTGTACACCAAATGTTCTTAAGATAATCCTATCACTTTCCAATTGTCATTAGAGTCAGATAATTCTGCCTAAGAATACAAAAGAGCTTAAGTGATAGATGGTATAAGTAAGCAACAGTCAGACAATGGAGATAATTTAGATCTCATTTGCATCAGATCTTACTGCTTGAAACATTATTCAGCTTGAATAAGCTTAAAGTAAATCACTAAAATTTAAAAAGAATTCAGAATGCACTTACTAATCTTCCCTTTAAATTCATGATAGCTAAACGTAGTAAGAAATATTTTTAAAGGTTCATAATAAACATAAATTATATGTAAAATAAGAATTACAAAACTATTTTAAAATTCCAATTAGAATCTCCAAATTTCACAAGAACATTAAAAAGTGAAACACTTAATTTTGTTAGAGATAAATTTATTTAAAACAACTGTAAAAGTATAACAGAAAAATCTTTCTGATTGAAAAAAGCAAATTCTTTTTTCCAAATAACTCCTGACAAACCTAATTTCCATATAAAATTTACCAATGTAATTAAATTACCAGTACAGATATACCACACATAATGGAAAGATCTGCCAAATTTTGAGCCAGGAAGGCTTCTAACTTACTTCTCAATTGGGAGGACATGAGGCCCAGAGATGGAATAACGAAACAAAAAAGTCAGAAACTTCCTGAACGCATCAAAAAAAGGCCAGTGAGAAAGAAGACAGATGCACTTGCTAGTGTGAACTGTTTTGGAACTGTCAGACTTCCCATCTGCCGATGATGCTAAACCCAAAAGAAGTCTCTGTTTTTCTGTGAGATTCTCCTCAGGATATGGTTCATAAAACTGAATAGCAGCACCATAGACCTGGAAAACAACGTAATATGTTTACTAAATATACCTCATATCATTTATTCAAATCACATCATTAGTTAAATGAATGAGCCCTTATGAGCCAGGCCATAATGAGCCATTATATGCCTACGAGTCAGGCAAGGTGCCAGGTACTAGGAACACAGTAGTGAACAGACATCACTCTTTGCTTTCTTGAAGTATATTAAAAAATAAAATAAAATTTAAAAACTACATAAATGCTACTCTCATATCTTTTTATTTTTAAAATAATGTTTTTTAATTATATTGCACTTATTTTATGAAGAATGAAAGAAATTGTATCAATATTCTCTATAAGAAAATGATCAAGAATTATTATTAGGTAGACAGTAAGACAATGTTAGATAAGGAAATCCAAATTCCAACTTCAGGCAATTCACTGAATTTCTCTGGATCTCAATTTCTCAATCTATAAAATGAGAATGTCAGACTAGATAATTTCCAAGGTTCCTTCTAACTATGATAGTCTATGATTCTAAATAACATTAAGTATTTAATAATGCCTTTTGTATTACTTTCAAAACTTTAATATCACAGAAAATAAAGCAATGAAGGATCATCATTTGATCATTAAAAAATCATTGACCACATTTACAAGAAAGCATTTGGGTATATGGAACAGAATACAAATTCTCTTTTCCTATGTCTCTGGTATAGTTACCAAATGAAAGAGGTATGTACAACAGATTCAATTCAACCAGTTATTTTTTCCTACTGTTCCTTGCATTATATAAAACTTAAATTAAAAATGTACAAGGAATTTACTGATATAACTTGTTAAAACACACAGTACCTTTTCAGCTGAGGCTCCAGTTAACACGAATGTAGAAAATACAGGGAGAGGGTATTTGCTATTTGGTGGCCAACATTCAATTGTTGCACCCATTGGTAAACAAAATAGGGGAACAGATTCTGGAAGTGAGAATGACTCATAATCTTCTTGAGGATATCTACAAATTAGACCTATGAAAATGACAATAAATATTAGGTTATCATCTCTTGAATTTTAGTGCTCATAATTTGAATGATGCTGAAATACTTTAACACATATCAAAGTTCAAGACATTACATATACAAGGTGAGGCAAAAGTAGGTTTATAGTTGTGAGTATGTGAAACAGAGTTTATTCTTGTATTATTTTCCGTAAGAACTGTGAACAGACTTTTGCTCTACCCTGTATGTTCATCAAATAACTGAATGGCTCAGAAGGATTCATACAGATTTTAATCCTCCAACATTATAACTATTGATATTAACCACTTAATATTTACCAAGCTTCATCCAGAAAGGCCAAGAAAGGCATGCAGAAAAGATTATCTTAAAGAAATACACATAAATATACACATACCCAAAAATTCAGTTTGTGGTCACACTATTTTAAAGTATATGAATATACTATTTTTTTTAAATTGGGGAGCTATAAATACTCTTTTTTTTTAAAGATTTTATTTATTTATTTTTAGAGAGGGAAGGGGGAGAGAGAGAGAGAGAGAAACATCAATGTGCGGTTGCTGGGGGTTATGGCCTGCAACCCAGGCACGTACCCTGGCTGGGAATCGAACCTGGGACACTTTGGTTCCCAGCCCGCGCTCCATCCACTGAGCTACACCAGTCAGGGCTGAATATACTATTTTAAAAAAATATATACCTACATATATCCACTTCATCAGCTCTCAATAACTTTCCCTCAGGGGTTTTTACACATTAAAATAAATATCCCATAGGATTACATACATAATTTCTAGCACAAATACAAGAAATATACTTGTAAAAATAGAAGAGTAATCTATTTATATTTATAGTATTTTCAGAATAGTATCAACTCAATCCCAGTTTCTAAATAATCCCAAGTTATATGAAGATAAAGTTTCAAGTGGCCTATGCTTTCATGTTAAATGACTAGTGTACAAAGTGGTCCAGGAATCTTCTATTGGACACATCCTCCAGCAGAGCCTTGTACTGGATTTTGTGGTACTAGAAACAGAACATAGCTTCCCTGAACTTGAACAGTAAAAGTCAAGTGAAAGCCATCACTAGATATGACCATAAAAACAAAATGATAACTAGGAATATTGGTCTGCCACTAATATCTAAGTGATTTTGGACAAATCGTGTATCTATAAGACTCTGGTTTTCTCATCTAGAAGTTAGATGAACTAGATAAAGTCCAAGGCAGTTCTAAAATTCTCTAATTATATGCTGGCTAGCCAGTAGATCCCACGAGGGTCTACAGGTAACTAACTGTCCACTACTCTCTCAAGTCATGAGGCAACAGTCTAGGCTTTAAGTAGTTTAGAAATAGTGATGAATTGTAGATCCTGAAAAGTCAAAGGTAGAACATAAAGATAAAAGTCTACGACACCAATTTTAAATCTATATTAGTTAAAAGGCTGAATCTGCTCTCTTGCAAATAAGATCAGCATGTTTAATATTTTGAGGTTTCTGGCAATTGAAAATTTCAGCTATGTATTATAAATCACAATTATGATATTTCAGATTATGAAATAATTATACATGAACTATAGATTTGACTAAATCTGATATAAATATTAAAGAAACATTAACTGGAAAATACTTTTCCACATTTTCTAGTGCTTTAAAAACTTCAAACAGAGCTAATTTCTACTTATTATTTATTTAAACTGAGTGTTTAAAAAAAACCTTCTTTTTAATATTTATCTTCCATTAAGCATCAATAAATTTATGGATGAAAACAAAAAAAATCTAATCAAAAAACATGGGCTGCAGTCCCAGTCCTGACACTAATATATTGTAAGATGGGTTTTGTTTATTTTCTTTAATATTATTGGTCCCCATAATACATTTACATATTAAGTATCCCATAAAAAATTATACTTACCAGCTTTGTAAGATATAGTGTTAGTCTTTGCCACGGACTTTTTATAACATAAGTATACTGCTGATCCCCACTGAATTAAAAAAAGAAAACATCATTATTTTTAAAAGGTAGTAACTTAATAAAATGGAATCTCTCTGATCTTTCTATTATGTATTATCTAAGATATAAAAGATTACTCTCTGTTAGCTATTTTTCAGTTGGTTATTGTGGGAGTATTTTATTGGAGTTACTGCCCACTTTTCTTTCAGAAGTAAAAATTAACTTATTTTTTCCTTATAACAGTAATAGCATAAAAATTTGTCCTTTCAAAACAAAATTAATAACAAACTAGAGAAATGATCCCTGAAAGTATAGTCTTATTATATGAAATGTTAAAGGGACTTAATTGAAGAAATAGAAGAAAATGAAAAACTATGAACAGTAAAATGACAACAAACACAACTATCAACAACTGAACCTAAAAAACAAAAACAAACTAAGCAAACAACTAGAACAGGAACAGAATCACAGAAATAAAGATCATGTGGAGTGATATCAGCAGGGAGGGGGAGGGAGGAGAATAGGGAAGAAGGTACAGGGAATAAGAAGCATAATTGGTAGGCACAAAATAGACAGGGGGAGGTTAAGAATAGTAAAGGAAATGGAGAAGCCAAAGAACTTATATGTACCACCCATGGACATGGGTTCCCTAAGGGAGGGAACGCTGGAGGGAGGAGGAGTACAGGGTGGAGGGGGTTGAAGGGGATAAAAGACATGGGACAACTGTAATAGCATAATCAATAAAATATACTTAAAAAAACTAAGCCACAACAATTTAGATTTTATTCTAAATCCAAAATTTGGAAAGAAAGGACAAACAAGGAAATATCTACTCATGTGTGTATACCTTCCTTTTGATTCCATAACCCCTTTTAGATATTGCCAGATTTTTCTGTAGCTCTTTACAACAAAACTCAAGAGTAGTAATTTGCCATATCCACTCCCTTATATCTCATTCTCTTCCTTAGGCTACTTCAAAAGAGGTTTTAATTTCACCATTCCTTAAAAGAATACCTTTATTTAATGATGCCAAATCTAATAGCTGATTCCATCTTCATTTCATTCAACCTCTCAGCAGATTTCGATACCACCAATGACTCTCTTCCTGAAACATTTTCTTTTCTTGGCTTTTGAGGCATTATACCCTCCTGGCCCCTCCCCACCAAATCTCTGGCTGCTCCTCCGTCTCCTCTGTAGCATCCACTCTCCCTTCCTGACCACTAAATGTGATCTCTTCTTTTCTTTACTTTCTCTAAATGATCTCATACGTTTAGTTCTATGGTTTTAAATAACTGCTACTCCCAAACTTGATGTTTCAGTCCCAGCTGAAACTGAGATGAGGAGGACTGGGTGAAGCAGATTTTGGGGTGAAGAAAAGGAGTTCAGTTTTAGACATGTTAAGTTTGAAACATCTATTAGACATGCAAGTGAAGAATCAAATGTAGCTAAGGCAAGAGGTCTGAAATGGAGATGTCACTTGGGAGATGTCATCACTTGACATTAGGTGGTGACAGATATATGCACACAGCACATTTCCTTACCTCCTTTCAGTCTCAACTCAAACGTCGCTCTATTATTTCATCACCTTAAATGCAGTAACAAGCCTCCCTCTACTCTTCTCAGTCCTCCCTATCACCTCTATCTCACTTTTCTTCTCTGCACAGACTTACTGCCTTTGGTGTATTGTATATTTTCTTATTTATTATCTGCTTCTCAACACTAAAATATAAGTTCCAAGATGGCAAGGGCTTTGTTTTGTTCAGCACTATATCAGTAGCACTTAAAACAGTGCCTTTAATGTAAAAAGGCTTTAAAAATATGTTGCATGAGACAGGACGCATTTGTGCACCATGACGGAGTACCTGCACAGACCAGCACATAAGAACAGACTCGTACCACTGAAGACAAACATATAGAGAAAATAACCTTCCTTTAAGAAATATTTTTTAAATATTAAGAGACTACTACAACAAATACCCACTTACCACCAAGATTTAACAAATGTTAACAATTTACCATATTGGCCTCAGATATTTTAATTTATAGAAAAACAAAAAATTACAGGTTTAGGTAAAGCCTTATCTTCCACTCCTTTCTGGTCTCTGGAGTTAACTACTAACCTAAAGCCAGTGCATATTATTTACATGCATTTAAAAATTTCCTACTATACAAATATACATACCTATAAGTATGCATTACTGCTTTGTACATTTTAAATTTTACATAAATGAGGGCAAAGGGGGAAAAATTGTGACAATGGTAATAGAATAACAATAAAAATTGTTAAAAATATAAGTAAGTAAATTTTACATAAATGATGACATGCTGAATATATGCTTTTATGACTTACTTTTTTATTCATCTGTATGTTCTTGAGAATGAGTGAAGTTAATCTAATTTCTTGATCTAAACTACTGGATAGTATTCCATTAATGAATGAATGTTTATTTTGCCCATCCCCCTACTAATGGACACTTAGGTTGTTTCCTCTTTTTTCTTTTTGCTATAGTAAACAATGATGCAATAAATTGGCTCCTCATCTAGAAACTTTTCTTGGTTTCTTAAACACTTTTTCTGTCTCCAGGAGATTAAATGTTAAATCATGCTTAGGGCAGCTCATTGCTGCATTAGAATTTTGTTTTTATAAATGTTTTAGTACTTTTGTAACAAAAGAGTGGATGTGTAAAAGTCAAGTGGATAGATAATATGAATGTAGATCAAGATGGACTTTTAGTTTATCAGGTGACTTAAAAAATTATAAATAAATAAAGGGCTTTCTATTGAAAAGTCCCAACTATAGTTCCCAATAAGCCAAATTTTGTGAAGATAAAAAACTTCCAATGATGACCTTTGTGATGACAAAAAGGGAACTATATGACCATTTGGATATGGTAGAACCCAAAAGGATTATTTTAAAATGAAGAACAGATGTTCAGAGATACAGTAAAAATTATGGGGCTCTGGAGAAAATTAGCCATGATATCAAAACTGCAAAAGGATTTTCTAAATATTTTTCACATACAAGGTTCAGCCAAAACAAACAAACAAACAAACAAAAATAGGAGGAGTCATGTTCTAAAAATACTTTAAATGTTTAACCTATAAACTATCCATATTATGATTTGCCAGGACAAAAACATACTTTCAGATGCTTTCTTTATTCAGGAATTAGATACATGATTTAATTACTTGCTTTGTTAATAACTCTACTTTTCTAAATAAACTTGCTAAAGAAAGTAAAGGAATTAGCCAAAGAACATATATGCATAACCCAGTGACACAAATAACAGCATGGTGATGGCCCAAATGGAAGAGGGGGTGGGGACTGGGTAAAGGTGGGCAAAAGAAGGGGGAGAATGGGGACATCTGTATAGTGTGAACAACAAAAATAAAGTTAATAAATACATTTTTGAAAGGCTGCAAAACAAGAGGTATTACATAGAGTGTGATGTTAATTCTTCCAATCCATGAACATGGTACATGCTTCCACTAGTTTTTATCTTCCTCTATTTCTTCAATGTCCTATAGTTTTCTGAATACAGGTCTTTTACCTCCTTGGTTAAGTTTATTCCTAGGTACTTAATTTTTTGTTGCAGTGGTAAACAGGATTGTTTTCATTTCTGGATATTAATTTTGTATCCTGCTACTTTGCTAAATTCATTTATTAAATCTAATAGTTTTTTTGTGGAGTCCTTAGGGTTTTCTATGTACAATATCATGTCATCTGCAAACAACGACAGTTTTACTTCCTCCTTTCCAATTTGGATGCCTTTTATTTCTTTTTGTCTGATTGCTGTGGCTAGGACTTCCAGTACTATGTTGAGTAAGACTGGTGAAAGCAGACATCCTTGTCTTTTTCCTGATCTTAAGGGAAACAACTTTAGTTTTTGCCCATTGAGTATAATGTTGGCTGTAGGGTCATTTGCATAGAGTATGAAAAAAATACTCTCAATGGTTCAAAAACTGAGGAGTCTCAAATTTGCCAAAAGTTGGCTGTATTCTCAACTACAAATTTTTGTATTTTTGTACCACATGACCACTTTTTTCCTTCCAGCTCTAAAATATTATGATTCTACTCAAAATCAATCAAAGTCCAAATCATTTAAGGCGTATGGTTCAAAGTTTAAAAACTAATAATTCTTGAAAACTCTTTCTGTATATAAGCTTAATGGGTGGTGGAGAGGTAGAGGAGGTTCTTTTGAGGCCAAAGCTGTAAGCCTGGTACAAAAATCATGTAGGAACTTGAGAAAAAAATCAACACATATTTCCTCTTGTCCATTAGATTGGTTTTCTTTTTCCTCATTTAGAAATCTAGTAGACAAATACATTAAGAGGTCATTCACACACAGCCTCTATTTGGATCATCAAGGGTGTGAGTTTAGGTGGTAAGATGAATGGCCTGCAGACTGACTAACCCTGGGGGCATTCCGTTGTGTAGAGGTGAGGGAGATGGAAAGGAATCAGCAATGGCAGAAAAGGAAAGATTGGTGAGGTAGGAGGAAAAACAGAGTACATAGAAAAAGAACACATCTTCTTTTCTTCTGTTTCAAGAAAGAAGAAGTGATCATCTATGTCAAAACTTACTGAAAATAAGATGAAGAACTGATCATTTGATTCAACATGAGCAATCTTGGTAGAATGGTGGAGACAAAAGTCTAACTGAAAAGTGAAAGTGAGGAAGGGGACAGAACACAGTCAACTTGTGAGATGTTTCATTATAAAGGAGAACAATAAAATGGGGCAATAGATGGAGGAGGAGAAAGGGGTCAAGTTCTGCAAACATGGAAGAAACATGGTTTGCATGCTGGAGAAAATAATCCAAGAGAGAGGAAAACGGATGATTCAAAAAGTAAGGAAGAAGAATTGCTGAAGCTATGTACTCAAATAGGTAAGAAGTATATGGGATCTAGTGCACGAATGGAGGGAGGGGTTAACCTTGGCTAGTGCATTACTTTTTCAGTAAGAAGGAAATTTTTTTAATTAAAATAAAAAAGGCTTTTTGCACAGCTCTTTCTGAAAGTACAACTGAAGTACTTTCCTAAACATAAAATATCCAACATCTTTAAAAACATATTTTTACATTAGTAATTATGCTATGCTATTTTCCAAACAAAGATGTTAGGTTATGGTCATTTTCATCAGTGGCTAATTTTATCAGTGCAAAAGAATCACTTACCATACTGTTATTGAGATTCTTGTCAACTTTGCAGAATGTGTGTGGTGGACTTTCTCCTTTACTGGGTATAATAATACATATGTCTGTGACAGCCAAGGTATTCTGAGTCATGTTTTCAGAGGCTCTTCGGTAGGTGATGTAAATCTTTTGTGATGAGGTACTGCCGCTAATATTTGCAGGGCGTCCATAGGGAGTACTCTGAATAATCTCACACCCCTGTTTCAATCTTTCTTTCCAGTCATATAAAACTCTAAAAAATAAATAAAGTAAATGAATACACAAACACAAAGCACCCTGAAATACGAAAGGTAATATCAGGCATCATGAACTGATCCTTAAATGTAGCAGAGATTCCAATCTTACTGCAAGTTGGAATTACGCAGTCCCATGTAAAATTAAAGGATAACTGCCTTTTTCTATCTAAAATTTAAGTAATGTAGGAAAAATTCAGATTAAACTTTGTATTTGTTGACATAAACCACAGGATATCAACAATTAAGGGCAAAGGTACTTGCTTTAGCATTCCATTTAATGGATTTATTTATTTTTGTCTCTAACGCCAAGCATCTTCTTGATAAAAAGCAACTTTGTATTGTAGCCAAAATTAAAATTTTAAAAAGGCTCCTTAACCAGAAGGTATGGAACCTGCTCACACAATTTTACTTCCAATACTGCCCCCTCAAGTTTAGGAGATAAATTTAGGCTTTCAAAAGAGAAAATAACCTCAAAATTATGGGTGAACGACATAGGTTTGTTTTTCCCCTTCCTCCTTGTTATGGTAAAATCATAGACTTTTCCCAAGGGCAGGCCAGGCATCCATTCCTTAAGTCTTCTAAATACTATACTTAAAGTACTTGGGGACACAAAGAAAATGTCATGTTTGAATAACAGTTATTCTTTCACAGATTTCACCAATTTGACTTTAAACTAAGTCCTTTATATCACTCAGACAAAAAATTAAAGGTCTACTATATTAAATGTTTTTGCTGTAGAAACTGTTTTAACAGGCAATGTCCCCAACATCAATCAGTATTCCCTTTTATAAAATCCTATTATACAAAGAAAATTTAGTGCCAGAAATTGGTCAAATTCTTTTTTTTAAAACCTTGGATATGAGGATAGTTTATTGATTTGAGAGAAGAGGAAGGGGGAGAGAAAGAAAGAGAGAAACACTGATCAGTTGCCTCTCCCACACACCCCGAGCACCCAACTGCAACCTAGGTATGTGCCCTGACCAGGAATTGAACCAGTGACATTTTGCTTTGTAGGATGATGCCCAACCAACTGAGCCAAATCAGTCAGGGTAATCTAATATAATATTTAATTTCCCTTTTTGTCCTGTCAACAGAGAAATTTTCTCAATATTTTATTTTGAATATTTAGAGCAAATTAAATGTTTAATCATAGCAACTATGTTTATCCAATTGTTGGCTTAATTGCTTATTCCTTCTCCTCTTGATTTTTTTTTTGTTTTTTTTTAATCTTAAAAAAGGCACTGTAACAGACAGAAATTAGACACATCTAAATTCAAATTCCCACCACTTGTTACTGACTATTGCATCTTAGGCAGTTACTTAATCTTTGAGCCTTATACTACTCAGCTATAAAATTTAAAAAATATAACTCATAGTATCTTGAGAAAATTAGATGAGAGTGTAAGTCAGGTCTCCAGTAAGTGCCTGGTACACAGATGTTAAATTAAAAACAAGAAAATAAAAATACAACACAGAAAAATAAACCACCATTTATTCAAATTCTTAAAAGATGTAGAATATAAACATTTTATACATAGATACCTACTTTCTTTAATCAGATATTGTGCTGTTGCGGATATTTTACATTACTATATTTTATTTTTTAAAAGATTTTACTTATTTATTTTTAGAGAGAGGGGAAGGGAGGGAGAAAGAGAAGGAGAGAAACATCAATGTGTGGTTGCCTCTCATGTGCCCTATACTGGGGACCTGTCCTGCAACCCAGGCACATGCTCTGAATGGGAATCGAACCAGTGACCCTTTGGTTCACAGGCCTGCGCTCAATCCACTGAACTACACCAGTCAGGGCTATTTTTTTAAAAATTTTTATGTTGTTGGATAACATTTCTTGTCCAAATTGTAAGCTTTTAAGGATACAAAATAAACATACATAAATCAGTTGCCTTTTTATATACTAGCTTATCAGAAAGAGAATCTAAGAAAACAATCCATTTACAACTGCATAAAAAATAATACCTAGGAATACGTTTAATCAAGGACGTAAAACACCTGTACTCAAAAATTATAAGACACTGAAGAAAGAAACTGAAGAAGATACAAATAAATGGAAGCATATGCTGTGTTCATGGACAGGAAGAATTAACATTATTAAAATGTATATACTACCCAAAGCAATCTATAGATTAACACAATTCCTGTCAAAATACCAATGGTGTATTTCACAGAACTGGAACAAATTTTCCAAAAATGTATATAGAACTACAAAAGACCCCAAATAGCCACAGCAATCTTGAGAAAGAACAAAGTTGGAGGTACCACATTACCTGATACGAAACTATATTACAAGGCTAAAGTAATCAAAACAGCATAGTACTGGCATAAAAACATATAAATCAACGGAACAAAACAGAGAGCCCAGAAATAACACCATACTTATATGGTCAATTAATATTTGACAAAGGAGGCAAGAACATACAATGGGGTAAAGACAGTCTATTTAATAAATGGTGTTGGCAATACTGGACAGATACATGCAAAAAAAAGTGAAATGACCACTTTCTTATACCATATACAATATAAACTCAAAATGAATTAAAGACTTACATTTAAGACTTGAACCATGAAATTCCTAGAAGAAAATATAGGCAGTAAAATCTCAGATATTTCTTTTAGTAATATTTTTTCTGATATAGCTCCTAGGGTGAGGGAAGTGAAAAAATAAACAAATGGGACTATGTCAAACTAAAAAAACTTTTGCACAGCAAAATGAAAAGACAACTCACTGAATAGAAGGTATTTGCCAATGATACATCTGATAAGAGGTTAATATCCAAAATCTATAAAGAACTCATACAACTCACCCTGGCTGGTGTGGCTCAGTAGATTGGGCACCAGCCTGGGAACCAAAAGGTCACCAGTAAGCCCCCAGTCCCTGTACCTCCCACAAAGAGGTCCCATGCTCAGCACTAGCAACAACCAGCTTTGGATCTCAGTTGGTTTACCGGGGAACCTCCAAGCCAAGCACAGGTAGCAGTCATCTGCAGATTGCTTTACAGCTCAGGCAGAGAGGCCCTGAGCAGAACCCAAGGGGCAGCTGACCTTGGCCTGCACCATACTGGAAACCCAAGAACCTGTGCACCCAGTGGACCGCTACTGACCACATCAGAGCACCACCACCCTGCCTCTACACAGCTGATCCTCCATGGAGGAAGGAGGTTGGTGGTCAGTGGTAACAGCCAATCCTTGCAATTGACTGGCCTGGGTAAATTCCTCCCATTGACCTGCCAATAGCAATCAAGGCTCAGCTACAAGAGGAGGGTGTGCTCAGCCCACATGAAGGTATACCTCAAGTACCCAGCTTGGGTGAAAGAAGAGGCTGTGTCACTGAACCCTACAGAATTCCTACTATATTAGGCCACACTACCAAGACAGGGAGTCATAGTAGCTCTACCTAATACATAGAAACATACACAGGGAGGCTGCCAAATGAGGAGACAAAGAAACACGGCTCAAATGAGAGAACAGACTGAAACTCCAGAAAAAGAGCTAAACAAAATGGAGATGAGTAATTTATCAGATTCAGAGTTCAAAACACTGGTTGTAAGGATGCTCAAGGAACTTAGTGAGAACCTCAATGGAATAAAATAGACCCAGGCAGAAATGAAGGATATACTAACAGAAATAAAGAACAATTTACAAGGAATAAACAGTGCGGTAAATGAGGCCGAGAATCAAAGCACTGATATGGAACATAATGAAACAAAAAACAACCATTAAGAACAACAAGAAGAAAGAATCCAAAAAAATGAGGATAATGTAAAGAGCCTGTGGGACTACTTCAAGTGTACCAACATTCACATCATAGGGGTGCCAGAAGGAGAAGAGAGAGAAAGAAATTGGAACTCTATTTGAAAAAATAATGAAAGAAAACTTCCCTAATTTGGTGAAGGGAATAGACATGCAAGTCCAGGAGGCACAGAGAATCCCAAACAAGATGGATGCAAAGAGGCCCACTCCAAGACACATCATAATTTAAAATGCCCAAAGGTTAACAATAAAGAGAGAATCATAAAGGCAGCAAGAGAAAAGACATTAGTTACACAGGGGAGTTCCCATAAGACTGTCAGCTGATTTCTCAAAATGGATTTTTCAGGCTAGAAATATTCAAATTTTTTGGCATGAATTAACAAGAATATTCAAACTCATGAAGAATGTGGACCTACAGCCAAGACTGCTCTACCCAGCAAAGCTATCATTTAGAATTGAATGGCAAACAGAGCTTCCAAGACAAGAAAAAGTAAAGGAGTTCATCATCTCTAAACCATTATTATATGAAATGTTAAAAGGACTTATTTAAGAAAAAGAAGATTAAAACTATGAATAATAAAATGACAATAACACACACCTATCAACAACTGAATCTAAAAAACAACTAAGCGAAGAAGCACACAGACAGAATCATGGCTATGGACAGTGTTTTGATGGCTGCAGATGGGAGGATGGTGTGGGGAAGAATGGGTGAAGAGGTGAGGGGATTAAGAAGTACAAGTAGGTAGTTACAGAATAGCCATCAGGATGTAAAGTACAATATAGGAAATGGAGTAGCCAAAGAAATTATACACATGACCTATGGACATGAACAAAAGGGCAGGGATTGCCTGAGGGAGTATGGGGTGCTAGTTGGGGAACTAAGAAGAAAAATTGGGATAACTGTCATAGCATAATCAATAAAATATAATTTAAAGGGAAAGAAAAAAATAGGAGCCTTTCCTCAACCATATACAAAATTAAATCAAAAGGTATCAAAGACCTAAATGTAAAGGTTAAAAAAACCTGTAAGACTCTTAGATAAAGCTCAGGCATGTATCTTTATAACTTTAGGTTAGTAAAAGTTTCTTAGATATGACACCAAAACATAAGCAACAACACCAACAAAAAAAAAGTTAAATCAGACTTCATCAAAATTTAAAACTTTTCAGCTTCAGAAGCTACCATAAAAAAGTGAAAGATAACCCAGAGAATGGGAGAAATTATCTGTAAGTCACATATTTGGTAAGGAACTTGATACTAGAATATATAAGAATTCTCAAATCTCAACAATAAAAAGACAACCCAATTAAAGACAGGAAAAGGGCCCTGGCTGGTGTGGCTCAGTGGATTGAGTGCCAGCCTGTGAACCAAAGGGTTGCTGGTTTGATTCCCAGTCAGGGCACAGGCCTGGGTTGTGGGACAGGTCAGGTCTTCAGTAGGGGGCGCACCACAGGCAACCACACACTGATGTTTATCTCCCTTTCTTTTTCCCTCCCTTCTGTTCTCTCTATAAATAAATAAAATCTTAAAAAAAAAACAGGAAAAGGATTCTAAATAAACATTTCTGCAAAGATATACACATGGCTTATAAGCACATGAAAGATGGTCAACACCATCAGCCATCAGGTGAATGCAAATCAAGACCACAATGAGATGCCACTTCACACCCATTAGGACAGCTATAATCAAAATGACAATCAGAATGTTGGGTAGGATGTGAAGACATTGGATGCTTCATACCATGGTATTACAAGCTGATGGGAATGCAAAGCAGTACAGAGTGTTGGAAAACACTCTGGCAGTTCTCAAAAGGTTAAACACACAGTTACCATATGATACAGCAATTCAACTTCTAAGTAAATATACAAGAGAAATGAAAATGTGTGCCCATACAAAAACTTGTACATGAATATTTCCAGCAGCATTATTTATAATAGCAATAAGTAGAAACAACCCATCTGATGAAAGGATAGGTTAATTGTAGTGTATCCACAAGATGGAATATTATTCAGCCACATAAAGGAATAAAGTACTGACGCAATCTACAACATGGATAAACCTTGAAAACATTATGCTAAGTGCAAGAAGCCAGTCATACATACACACACACCATGGGGCTCTGATTCTATTTATATAAATTTTCAGAATAGGCAAATCTATACAGAAAGTAGACTGGTGATTAGGGAGAATTGGATAGTGACTAGAGTGAGTGCGGGATTTCTTTTGGCATGATAAAAATATTCCAAAATTTATTACAGTGATGGTTGCACAACTCCATAAATATACTAATTACTGAACTGTACACTTTAATGGGTGAATTTATGGTATGTGAATTATATCTCAACAAAGCTGTTATATTGAAAAAGGACCCCAAGTTCAATATAGTACTCTAAGGAAAGCACTAATTTACCTCAAGATCCCTTTTTGATCCAAACAGACTTAAGCATCCATTTGTAATGATCATTACAGCAGATGCTTAAAAGCCATCCTTTTCTCACACTTTCAAAATAATTTAAAATTTTATTATCAGGACAATACATTAATGTTCTGGTACTTTTCTATAAATGTTTTTCAAATTCTCTCTCCCGACCTTTAATAGAAAGAAACTTAGACAAAGTGTTGGGATGCTGTAGGTCAATGGGACACTGAAAAGGTATAAGGAGCACAGTGACAGAATACAGAGTTCTGGAGATACATACATATTTTTTTCTAAAGCTCCACATATCTATCAATAAAAAATTCTGAACATTTACTTCAAAATGTACAAGGCATATTATTTGGATTCATAACAATAGTTATTTTTAAAAAGACTTACCCCAGATCTGTAAGGGGAGGCTTATCTCTTCCTCTTCTATAGCAAAGGTAAATCTGAGGCCCCACAAGACTTCCATTATTGAGGTCAGCTGACAGTCCAGTTGGGGTAACATCAATACACATATAATCCCGTGGCACTTCCTCCCCAAGAGATTTAATAATAACTGAAACATCTGTGATAGGTTCTTTCGGTTTTGCTACTTTGTGACAGGCATCATTGAAGTGAATTTCTTCTTCAAGAGGCTTGGAACATCAGTTAATCCTGCTACAACAAAGTAGTCAGCAACACGAGGCCCCTTATCTTCAATCATCTTCCATTACAGAAGGTTACATCTAAAAGGAAAATATAAGACTAATATTTTCCTCTAATAAGCCAAATAAGTGTAAGTGGTTTGTATGCAAATAAAAACAAACAAAAAACTACAAAAAATGCACTACCTCCTTGGTAAATACACTAGAATACATTTCACTTTCATATGTAAAAAGTATACCTTTTTTTAAAAAATGAAAATATATTTAGCATTTAGATGACTTAAATAGACAGAAAATAAATCCCCCACATCCATTTAAATGCATAGAGTAACATGTGAAAATGTAAGGGAAATTCCCAGGGCCCCAAAACAGTGCGGAAACCAAAGGCCAGAAGAAGTATAATAAAAGACATTGTTAAAAATTACAAGGGAAAGAAAATATTTAATATAGAGATGAATAATTCATATTATTTCCGAAAAACTGTATTAAACCAAGAGACTTCCATTAGCATGTGAAATTTATGATCTTTGTGGAAAATACTAAGTAGATATTAAGACACAATACCTGTGTTGTCAAGAGTCATCAGAAATTACTTGGAAAGAGCATTTGAGGAAAGCATTCCTAATCTCACCAAAACTTGGAATTTTTGTTTGGTACATAAGAGCAAAAGCTGTTAAACAATTAGGAGATAAACTGTCTTTCTTTCATTCATTCACTTTTTGGTGGGGAGGTAAATTTCTTTCAATTCATTTTGGAAACTGGGGGCCACACAAAACAAGCATTTGATTCAACAGTTCTCTAAGTATTCACAGTAATACACAACCCTGAAACAACTTTACTCAAGCTGTAGTAACAACACCAAATGCTACACTATCAACTATGTATAGCTTTTAACTCTTTGTTCAACATGATGCAGATAACTGAAGGAATTAGCTCAAAAAGTGTTTATAGGCATATTCTTAAAATTTCAGATACCTGCTTAGCAAGTATTTCACTTCAAATTACATCTGTTTTCTTTGAGAACAGAAAAACAGGAAGGATATGCTCTCTTTTCCTTAAAGGTTCATTAGGACTAAGAAGTCATTATAAGGATGCTCTTACCCATTCAGTAACTTATGATGACTTGTTTTTCTTGCTTTCAATCTCTGTCCAGTCAACTCAGAATCTTTTTAAATTTTTTTCTATAGCTCCATTAGGTCAGAGTCGTTAAGCATTTGCTACTTAGGTTAACCCTGAGGACAAAAAAGGCAAGAGTGGAAATCAACAATAACATTGTAAAGATACAAGAAAAACAAAAATCTGAACATAATAGTTTTACCAAATTATAAAATATTACTGAAATGGTAAAATGAGCAAAAGTCTTTCAAACAGATCTGATAAGCAGTCACAAACTCAAGACATATATAAAAATGGTCAATAACTCAATGGGCCAATCCAACTGTTCCTCACTCCAGTGCATTTAAATAAGCTGGGAGAAATTTTCTTTTTTTTTTAAAACATAACTCCACAGGTAATAATCTGATTTAGTTCATTTTTCTTATATTATGAAACCAGAGATCTCAATCTCATCTTTTTTAAACTTCACCTCTCATTTTTCTCCCAACTAAGGTAATCTACTGTCCTTCAAAAGCAAGTTTTGCTCTTTTCCTCTTTGAAACTACACTAAAGTATTTCCTCTTTTAGTCATTATATTTTTTCAAAATATTTAAATTTATTTGTATTTTTATTTAAACTTTATGAATACCACAAAAGAACAGAAAGAAAAAGAAATTCAACAATCCCCATACACAATAATAAATATGGTTTACATTTGACAATGTTTTCTAGTTTTCTTAGAGAACAGAAAATATCCTTCTTATCTTTATGTAGTTATAATATAGAATACAAATATTTGTATTTTTATTAATTTAATAAGCATTTTTCTAAGCTTCTATAATGTTCATAATTACACTAGATGACTACATAATATTCCATCAAATAAAACAGTATTCACTATATCCAGTACCCTATTTTTTCATTCCAGCTAGTTCCAAAGTATGCTAGATAGATGCTTAAAAATATTTGTTAAATGAAAGATCAGATCACTTTATAATCTTTGTCAAGCATATTATAATTAACATGTCTTTTTTCGTTAATTCAGAATCGATTTTCTGAACTTCGATCATTTTAAATACTAGAGTTGAATGCAGAACAGACATAGAGAAACTAGATAATCTGAGTCTTGTAACCAAAACCCAAAACCATCAGGACCTGAGGCAAAATTAGAAACTTATTCAAGAAGTAATTGATTCATTCATTCAATAAATTTTTCATAATTACTTAGTAAGATCTGACACTATTCTAGGAGCCAGTGAGGATACTGATGAAAGCAATAGCCTCTGCCTTCAAGGCATTTCTTACTTAGTTCTACTTTGGCACATCTCTTTCTGTACTTTTATTCCACTGCTAGGCATCTTTGCTCCTATCTCCCTTACAGAGTCCAAAAGTTTCCTTACCATTTTCCCTCCAAAGGCCCATATGCCTAAACATGATGCCATTCTATGGAAATTTTGAAAAAAAAAAGAAAAAAAGAAATCTTATTTGTGTATCATATTTAAGAGTAGGTTAACTTTTTTATTTATTGAGTTTAGAGGGGGGGTTGGGAGAGGGAGGAGGGAGATGGAGAGTGAGAAGGAGAGAAACACTGAATTGTTATTTCACTTATTTATGCATTCATTGTTTGATGCATCTACATGCCCTGACCAGCGATCAAACCAGCAACACTGGCATATCGGGATAATGTTCTAACCAACTGAACTATGCAGCCAGGGCAAGAACAGGTTAATTTTCTTTTGAAAATGTTAAACCAACACAAGGCAAACTTGACTTTGTAAAAAAAAGTTTCATTAACCCAAATTGATGGACTATGTGGAGCAAACTTCTTGAGCAAGAGAGGCTTACTTGCCTCCCAAGTCTACTTTGGAAGCACCTCCCCTCTAAATACCTATTCCCAAGCAAAAATCAACAACAAAATAACTGTGTAATTTGACAGCATCCTTATGAAAGATTACCAACCCCTGATTTATTTTCTAAAAAGTTAAGCTAGGAGTAATAGACATTTAGAGGGGAAGGGATCTATCATTAGTCATAATCTAAACCCTCATTTTATAGTCA
Source organism: Phyllostomus discolor (assembly GCF_004126475.2). Taxonomy (NCBI): domain Eukaryota; kingdom Metazoa; phylum Chordata; class Mammalia; order Chiroptera; family Phyllostomidae; genus Phyllostomus; species Phyllostomus discolor. The sequence continues at coordinate 174,948,166 of NC_040903.2, forward strand.
AAGCACGAGAGGGGTTTACTTAAGGGCACCTAGCCAGTTAGTGGCAGTCTGGGTACAAACTCAAGTCTCTTAACCCAGTGTTTTTTACATCTGAGGATGTTACTTCTAAAAATAGTCATTAATGCTGGTCAAGGGCACATCTTAAGACATTTTTCAGTAAGTCTTTTGTGTCACTTGTTACTCATAATCATTATGTGGTGAATATATGCCAAATTCTGTGTAAGAAATCTGGTAGATTAAACTGTTTAATACAGAAAACAGCTAAGAGAAATAAATCAAAATGAAAAACAAAAAGTACTTACACATTACTGAAGGTCTTTCTTTGAAAAGGATGCCAGATCTGAATTTGTGAATTCTGTAAGCCTCAAAGTTGGAGAAATACTGTATTGAAAGAACAAGAATTGAGCTTAAATTAATCCCAAATATTTCTCCCTATGATGTCTTAAAATTCTGTTAACAATGATAATTTTCAAACAAAATGCTTATATACATTGTTTTCATATGACTAAGAGCCAATAATTTTCAAACACTAGCTGTTCCAGAAAACACTTTTCTTTCAAAAACAGACACACATACAGCAGATAATGGAGAGGAAAATAAGAAATAAAAGAATGACACAAACAAGTAAATATACAGAAACAAGGAATGTGAGAAAAAAAATTCTACTTCTGGGACTTATATATAGTATCTTATTCCTAGAGGAAAAATGTATACACTTAAGACAACTTAAATATAAACTCAAGCAACTTCAATATACATTAAGAAGTTTCAAAGAAATCAATACCCAAAGTATTTTCCCTTTGTTAAAAATTATTTATATTAAAATTGAATCAGTTATATCAAATCCTTAACATGGTTGCAATCTTATCAAGGAACCCAGGTCTTCTATCCCAGACAAGTGATGTTGTATTATGGGATTCAATAAGTCATTATCATGTTTTCTTAAAGTTATTTAGTGAGTTGTAGTTATAAGTAATTTTTAAAAATTTTTTATTGTCGTTCAATTAGTTGTCCCTGTTATTCGCCCCATTACTCTCCTCTGCCCTACCCACCCTCACTTCCCACTTTCAATCCCTGCTCCTCAGTGACCCCCCTCGCTGTTGTCTTTGTCCATGGGCCCTTTATACCTGTTCCTTGACAACCCTTCCCCTTGTCTCCCCTTACCCCCCTCCCCCCCTCCTCTGGTTAGTGTCAGTTTGTTCTTTATTTCCGTGTCTCCGGTTCTATTTTGCTCGCTTGCTTGTTTTGTTGATTAGGTTCCACTAATAAGTGAAATCATATGGTATTTGTCTTTTGTGACCTGGCTTACAAACAGAAAGATGATGCCACTGATGAAGTCTTAGAGGAGCAATTTTCAATCTTTTCACCTCATGGCACTCATAAGCTAATTACTAAAATTCTGTGACACACCAAGACACACATTTTTTTGCTGATCTGACAAAAAAATAGATATAATTCTGACTTATTCACACTGGATGGCTATACTGTGTTGGCTGTTATTTTATTATTGACAATCTAAGAGAAAAGAGGCCAGTGCCCCTGGCTAAATAGTCAGGTATTGCATGTTTTAAAAATTCTTGTGGCACATCTGTTGAAAATTGTCATCTTAAGGGTATAACCAATCCAACTGTATTGTACCAAATTACTGTGGGTTAGCTTTATAATGCTGAAGATGCACACGTAGAAGTTTCAGTAAGAGTAAAATGCTTTTACAGGAAAGCAAGCTGAAATGCAGTAATCACAAGCCCATCAAGAGGAAGAAACCACAGCTTTAACCAATCAGGGTGCCCAACCTACGGCTCACGGGCCACTTGTGGCCCAGGATGGCTATGAAGGTGGCCTAACACAAAATTGTAAATTTACTTAAAACCTTTTTTTTTGCTCATCAGTTTTCCATTAGTGTTCTTGTACTTAATGTGTGGCCCAAGACAACCCTTCTTCTTCCAGTGTGACCCAGAGATGCCAAAAGATGGGACACCCTGGATCTACTAATGACAAGGAAACAGCAGCAGCAACAGACATGAGATTTTCCTAACTTAGTCCTTGAGATGTGTTTGTGAAAAATGGGAGAGAGGGATGGAAAGGGCCAATGTTATTTGAATCAAGATTTGACAAAACACCGCCTGACTGGCGTGGCTGCAGCTGGTTGGATGTTGTCCCACAAAGTGGGAGGTCACAGGTTTGATTCCTGGTCAGGGCACAGGCCTGGGTTGCAGGATTAGCCCCTGGTCCAGGCGCCTACCATAGGCAACTTATCAATGTTTCTTTCTCACAATGATGTTTCTCTTCCTCTCTGTCTCTCTCCCTTCCCCTCTCTCTAAAAATAAATAAATAAGTCTTTAAAAAATGTGATAAAGTGTCTAGGATTGGAATGGAAGGTGAAAAGAATGAATGAGAAATAAAGTTAAATAAAATCTCGTTACATTCTGGACTGCTAAAACTGGCCAGAATGAATATGTTTTAAAAATTTGAACATCACTCAACCTCAGACTCACTGAAAAATTTCAGTCAGTAAATAAATACAGAGTGGGGTGTGTGTGTGTTATACATGGTCCGGAAGAAGTAACACCACTGAGTGTGGTTGGTAGGGTATGTGTATGTTCTGCACGAGATGGACAGCAATTTGAACATTTCACCTAAAATATCATGTGGTGTGCTTGAGTGCAATTTTGTTATGTTACAGAATTATATGCTTATGATGTCATAATAAAAATTTTTTATGTAGTAAAAAAGGGGCATTACTTGTGCTTGGCCCTTTATATATAGTAGATAGTGATCTGCTAAAACATTTAAAACCAACATCAGATTATCACAAAAATTTCCAGTTGAAATACTCTCTCTATATAAAAATACTTTTAAATTTTGAAAATTACAACTCTTGTTTTATTGGTAGACCATCAGGCTTATTTAGATGCAACTATTAATTATGATTATGCTATAATAAATTCCAAGTACATTTTCTGCTACATGAATTTCTTAATATAGTAAGAACTTTTTTTGGGCAATAACGCTCTTGATCCACTAAACTTAATCTTTATTACTCAAAAACAAATAGTATTTTCTTCAGTGTTGATACTTTTAGATTACTTTATAGTAACATTTACAATATCAAATATTTCATCTTTGACAGAATAAACTTTCAGAACCTTTACTTTAATTCCATGAATTATATTAAAAAAATGGCCCATTACTAGAACAGATTTTCTATTACACAGAACACGAGACATATAAAACTGACATCATTTAAGTGTTTCCAAAGTTCTTCTGCTAGTTAAGACAACACATCACGGAAGATGGAGGAATAGGCCGATGCACCGTACCTCCTCGTACAACCAAGATTAGAAAACCAATAATTTACAACAATTTACTATCAGAATAACACCCAGATCCGGCAGAGGATTTATCTGAATGGAAGTCGGGCAGCCAAGAAGTTGAAGTAGACGTGTTCATCTGGACTGGTAGGAAAAGACGAGCCGGCGGGCGCGGGGCTGGCTCGGGTCGGCGGCCCACAGAGGTCAGGGAAGGTTTGGCGCGAAATCGGCGCAAAAGCCATCCGGTGCGCAAGAACGCAGCGGTGATCCCTGAGTACACAAGCTGCGGCTGGCAGACCCAGAGGGGCAGCAATTGTGGACCAGGGCAGAACTCGCGGCCCAGAAGCCCAGACAAGGGTCTGAGTCCAGGAGAACGGAACTACCGCCATTGTTTTCTCCCGCCCTGCTCCCGCTCCCGCCCCGCCCCCACATATAACGTCACAATCTAGTGACTGGGGTGCCCAGCCCCGGTGAGCACCTAAGGCTCCGGCCCCCCACCGTAACAAGAGCAACCAGACCGGAAAAAAAAAAAACAGGAGAGACAGGGGAAAAAAAAACCATGTTTTCAACAGAGCAGATCAGTCCCCCAGGACTCATCCTTTTGAGCGACCAAGAATTAGCCAATCTATCAGATGCGCAGTTCAAAACACTGGTGATCAGAAAGCTCACGGAACTGGTGGATTTTGGACGAAATCTAGATGAAAGAATGCAGATTACCATAAAACAGATGCAGGAAGACACGCGGAGGAGAGCCAATAGTGAAAGGAAGGAATATGAGTCTCAAAACAATACAGTGGACCAGAAGGAAGATAGAATCAACCAAGCAGGAAAGCATGATGAAATAAGAATTCAAAAAATTGAGGAAAAGATTAAGAGCATCCAAGACACCTTTAAACGTTCCAATATCTGAATTATAGGGGTACCAGAATCGGAAGGGGAAAAGCAACAGATTGAGCACGTATTTGAACAAATAATAAAGGAGAACTTCCCCAATCTGGCAAAGGGAACAGTCTTCCAAGAAATCCAAGAAGATCAGAGAGCCCCAAAGAAGTTGGACCCAAGAAGAAACACACCAAGGCACATCATAATTACATTAGCCAAGGTAAAAAGGAAGGAGAGAATCCTAGAAGCAGCAAGAGGTAAGGGGACAGTCACCTACAAAGGAGTTCCCATCAGACTGTCAGCTGATTTCTCCAAAGAGACCTTACAGGCAAGAAGGGGCTGGAAAGAGGTATTCCAAATCATGAAAGACAAGGACCTACATCCCAGATTGCTCTATCCAGCAAAGCTCTCATTTAGAATGGAAGGGCAGATAAAGTGCTTCTCAGATAAAGTCAAGTTAAAGGAGTTCATCATCACCAAGCCCTTATTTTATGAAATGCTAAAGGGACTTATCTAAGAAAAGAAGATAAAGAAAAGACATGTATAGTAAAAGGACAGCAAACTCACAAATACCAACAACCACACCTAAAGCAAAACCAAAAGAAACTAAGTAAACAATTAGAACGGGAACAGAACCACAGAAATGGAGGGCACATGGAGGGTTAGCAGCAGGGGGGTGGGAGGAGGAGAGAGGGGGAAAAGGTATAGAGAATAAGTAGCATAGAATGTAGGTTGAAAATAGATAGGGGGAGGGCAAGAATAGTACGGGAAATGTAGAAACTAAAGAACTCATAAGTATGACACATGGACATGAACTAAAGGGGGAAATGTGGGTGGGAGGGGGGTACAGGGTGGAGGGGAGAGAAGGGGGGAAGTGGGACAACTGTAATAGCATAATCAATAAAATATATTAAAAAAAAAAGACAACACATCACAACTACTGCTTTACTTTCCACATATCTGTAAGAAAATTTGGAATAAAAAATGGGTAAAATCTATTTAGTAGTGCATCCTTTGATGTAAATGAAAAGACATGACCTACAGAGTAATGTATCAATATACTTCCTAGAGCTATATATATTACCTTTCAGCACAGACTCCTTTACAATGCTTTTTAAATTATATTTGTTTCAGGTGTATATCATAATGATTCAATATTTGTATATATTGTAAAATGATCACCACAATAAATATATTTAACACCCATCACCACAGTTACAGAATTCAGAAAATTTTTTTCTTGTTTTGAGAACTTTTAAGATCTGTCTTAGCAACTTTCACTTATGCAATACAGTATTATTAACTATAGTCACCATGCTGTACATTATATCCTCATGACTTATTTCTTAACTGGAAGTCTGTATTTTTGACTCCCTTCATGCACTTTGCCCACTCTTCACCCCCTATTTCTGGTCCCACCAATCTGTCCTCTACATCTATGAGCCTGTGTGTGTGTGTTCTACATTTCACATATGAGCGAAATCATACAGTGTTTTTGTTTCTCCATCTGACTTACTTCACTTACATAATGTCCTCAGGTTCCATCCATGTTGTTGCAAATGGCAAGATTTTATTTTTTATAGCTGAATAATATTGCATTTTGTGCTTATATATTCAAATATATAAACACCTAAGAAATGTGTGATATATACATACAAATATATACACGTTTTCTTTACCCATTCATCCATAGATAGACTTGTTTACATGTCTTGACTATTGCAAATAATGCTGCAATGAATTTAAGGGTGCAAGTATCTTTTTGAATTAGTATTTTCATTTTATTTGGATAAGTACCCAAGAGTGAAACTGTTCAGTCATATGATAGTCCTATTTTTAGTGTTTTGAGGAACCTCCATACTTTTTTCCATAGTGGCTACACCACTTTACATTCTCACCAACAGTGCATAAGAATTCCATTTTCTCCACATCATTGCCAACACTTATTTTTGTCTTTTCCATAAGAGCCATTCTAACAGGTGTGACATGATAGCTCATTGTGAGTTTGATTTGCATTTCCCTGATGATTAGTGATGTTGAGCACCTTTTCATGTACCTGTTGTCCACCTGCATGTCTTCTTTGGAAAAATGTCTATTCAGGTCCTCTGTCCATTTTAACTCAAATTATTTGGGCTTTTTGTTCCTGAGTTCAATGAGTTCTTTACATGCTTTGGATATTAACCCCATGTCAGTTATATGATTTGCAAATATTTTCCCCCATTCAGTAGGGTGTCTTTTCATTTTGTTGATGGTCTCTTTGCTCTGCAGAAGCTTTTTAGTTTGATATAGTCCTACTTGTTTATTTTAGCTTTTGTTGCCTTTGCTTTTGGTGGCGGGGGACAGGGGGAGAAAGCATTTCTAAGACCTGTCAAGGAACTTATGATCACCTATGTTTTCTTCTAGAAGTTATACGGTTTTGATCTTATATTCAAGTCTTTATTGTGTATGAAAATAGTGCTTCAATTTCATTCTTTTGCATGTGTCTGGCCAGTGTGCCCAACACCATGTATTGAAGAGACTATTCTTTTCCCATTGTATATTCTTGACTTCTATGTCATAAATTAATTGACCATATGTGTATTATAAGCTTATTTCTGGGCTCTCTGTTCTGTTCCATTAATCTTTGTGTCTGTCTTTTTTTTTTAAGTCAATACCATACTGTTTCGTTTACTATAGCTTTGTAATCTAGTTTGAAGTAAGGACATAAGATGCCTCCAGCTTTGTTCTTGTTTCTCAAGATTGTTTTGGCTGTGAGAGATCTTTTGTGGTTCCATAGAAATTTTAGGATTGTTTGTTATATTTCTGTGTAAAATGCCATTGGAATTTTTATAGGGATTGCACCAAATTTGTATATTGCTTTATGTATACGGACATTTGAATAATATTGATTTTCCCAACCCATGAGCATGGAATATCTTTCCATTTATTTGTGTCTTCTTAGATTTCTTTCATCAGTCTTACAGGTTTCAGTGTACAGGACTTTCACCTCCTTTCTTAAATTTATTTTTAAGTGTTTTATTCTTTTTGATACACTTGTAAATGGCACTGTCTTCTTAACTTCTCTTTCAGATAGTTTGTTACTAGTATATAGGAACACAACAGACTCCTGTACATTGTTTTGTATCCTGCAACTTTACTAAATTTATATTTGGAGTGGTATATCAATGTGCTTCCTGTATGCAATGTGCATATGTGCTACACATGTTAAATTATCTTCCAAGAAGATTTCTTTAAATAACTATTATTTTCAATTGAAACTTTTTTTCTTTTGAGATTGTTGTAGGTTCACATTCAGTTGAAAGAAATAACAGAGTTCTGGTATACCTTTCACCCAGTGTCTCTCAGTGGTAACATCTCACAAAACAATATCACAGTTGGACATTACACTGATGCAATTTACCTATCTTATTTTGATTTCCCCAGTTTTACTTGAACTTATTTGCATGTTTGTTTGTGTATTTAGTTAGATACAATTGTATCACTTGAGTAGCTTCATGTACTCATCATCAAAGTTAAGATACAAAACAGTTTTATCACAAGGATCCCTAGTGCTGATATTTTATAAGTCCTATCCCCTCCCCACTACCACTACTGTCCCTAATCCATATGGAGTGTTTTATATATATATATTTGAGTATATATATACACATACCCAAATATACATAAATTATATATATGAAATACATATTTTATATATACATACCCAAATATATAAATATAAAATACAGCCTATGAAAGTAAAGATGACTTCAAAAGCAATACCCCTTACAAAATAAGTACAAAAACAAACCAAAGAGAAACGTGTAAGCATATGTGGTGTGGAAAGACTCAGCTGTCTGAAACATTATATTTGAACATGATTATACAAACATATAAATGCACAGACATATGTATGCACACAAAAGATAAGAAGGATGGAATGATTATCTACTAAATCACAATGAAAATCAATCTCCTTATCTCTGAGATAAATTTTTTATCATAGTTAAATTCTAGACTAGATCAAGTGTTCTATTTTATGTTCTATACTGGAACATAAAATAATGCTACAAAACAACTACAGTGGGGATTCCTAGATGCATAAGAACATAAAAAGGAATCGTTCACTGTGTTCTAGGGCAGCCCTGCCAGTTCTAGTTGGAACTAGAGTAGCTGGTTTTCCATTGAGAATACGGATCTGGTCTGGACTGAACAGGAACAAATTGGAAATAACTAATTGTTAATATACAGATACCTCTTGTCTCTCCAAGTACACTATAAACAATTGAAAGGCAGGAACTCTTATCTTTTTTACCTTTTGATCCAATCACATAAATTATAGCAGTTAAAAACACAAGGCAGGTATATAAATATTCATTAAATGAGTAAGACTAGCATAGTATAAAAATGGGAAAGTGAAGACACCACAGATTCAAAGCATTTTAGAGCTAGAAGGGTACAAGGAGATTTAGTTTCGATTCTTTTTATAATGGAAGAAATTGAGGCATTTGAGTTAAATAGCTTGCCTAAGACAAAATACATCAATTTATAATTCAACTCTCATTTGATTTGGAGTTCTACTATACTATACTTCAATTCAAGAATGGAAGCAAAGAAAGCAATGCTCTGGGGAGACCTCTGTAACATGGGCTTTGACAAAGAAAACTAACAGGTAACTGGAAGATGTTAGACTGGTTGAAGAGTGGGGCAATTAACAGGCAAGAAAAAGAATGGATGACCAAAAATAAGAGAAAGGAGTAAAGTAGAAAAGGAAAAGAGTTGAACAAAGATATAAGAAAATAAAAAAGATGGCCAGGCATAAAAAAAAAATAATAACCAGTGTAGAAATGGGAAAAAGTGAGAAATGATTACAGAGGAATGGGGAAATGGTATTTGGAGAATTTTTTTAGAATCCTCACCTGCCCATCTGCTTATTGATTTTACACAGAGAGGAAGGGAGAGACAAACATAAACATTAAATGGATGCCTCCCATGCACACCCCAACAGGGAATCAAATCTGCAACCTAGGTATGTGCTCTGACCAAGAATTGAACCCACAGCCTTTTGGTATACTAGACAATGCTCCAAACAACTAAGCCACCCGGCCATGGCTGTATCTGGAGAATTTTTAATGCTATTTACATTCTTTTAAAATAAAGAAACTATGAGATTTACCATTCCTACGCAATGAAATCAGAGTCCCTATAAACTAACATTAACAACAAAAATTAATTACCAGTCTTATAGTAAAAACCTGTTCATATTCAACACTGTATACAAAATGCAAATACACAGTGCTCACCAGTCTAGAGTGAAAAGGAAGTCTGATTTTAAATTTTCTCTCTTGCATCACCTTTTTTTTACTTAACTTCCCATATGTATACCACTCACACATAGCAACGTTCTTACTTCCTCTTTGAATCATCATAAAGCATTTGTTCTGGTATCTGAAACGAATTGCTACTTCTGCTAAAATCGTCCCAAAGCTTTCTCTCAAACACAAAATATCTGGTTTTTCTTCTGTATTTTACAGTCATATATATATATATAAGATTCGAAGAGTATTCATGAGGTAATTAAAAAATATATTTATACAAGATGAGTAATCTAAAATTCAGCTATACTAATATATAATAAAAATGAGATACGCTGGTTAAAAATATCACCTTTTCCAAAAAGTAGATATACAAGATTTATAGTTCTGTCATTTGATTAATGCTTAAAATTTCAATTTCTTAATTTCACCACCTATTTAAAGATACTTTACACCTTCTTAAAAACCCCTTGGTGGTGGAGACAAAATGCAGACAACTGTAACTGAACAACAATAAATTAAAAAAAAAAAAACCTTTCCATTTTCCCCAACAAACTGTAACAAAGAACGAATTTATTTGTTAATAAGCACCCGAAAAGGACTTTGAGAATTAATAATTGAACACAACTTTGAGAACTGTTATTCTTCCAGTTAATGACTGATATAATTTTAAGCATATTGTATTGATTATGCTATTATAGTTCTCCCATTTTTTTCACCCTTTTTATCCTCTATGCCTTGCATCCCCTACCTCTAGCATTCCCTCCCTGCACATTGAGTTTCATGTCCATGGGTTGTACACATAACCTCTTGGGCTTCTCCATTTCCCATGCTATTCTTATCCTCCCTGTGTATTTTATGCCTACAAATTATGCTTATTCCCTGTACCTTTTCCACCATTCTACACCCTCCCCCTCCCCACTGTTAACCCTCCAAATGATCTCCATTTCTGGGATTCTGTTCCTGTTCTAGTTGTTTGCTTACTTTGTTTTTGTCTTTGTCTTTTTTAGGTTCAGTTGTTGACAGCTGTGAGTCTCATTATACTGTTCATAGTTTTGATCATCTTTTTCTTAGATAAGTCCCTTTGACATTTTATATAATGAGAGCTTGGTGATGATGAACTCCTTTAACTTGACCTTATCTGGGAAGCACTTTCTCTGCCCTTCCATTCTAAATGATAACTTTGCTGGATAGAGTAATCTTGGATGTAGGTCCTTGCCTTTCATGAGTTTGAATACTTCTTTCTAGCTCCCTTCTTCCTTTCAAGGTTTCTTTTAAGAAATCAGCTGACAGTCTTATGGGCGCTCCTTTGTAGGCAACTCCTTTTCTCTTGCTGCTTTTAAGATTCTCTCCTTATTTTTAATCTTGGGTAATTTAATTATAATGTATCTTGGTAATTTAATTATGATGTTCCTCCTTAGGATCAACTTCTTGGGGACTCTCTGAGCTTCTTGGACTCGCATGTCTATTTCCTTTGACAGATTCGGGAAGTTTTCCTTCCTTATTTTTTTCAAATAAGTTTTCAATTTCTTGCTTTTCCTCTTCTCCTTTTGGCACCCTTATGATTTGGATATGGGAATGTTTAAAGTTGCCCCAGAGGTTCCTCAGCCTCTCCTCATTTTTTTGAATTCTTGTTTCTTCATTCTGTTCTGGTTGAATGTTTCTTTCTTCCTTCTGTCCAAATCATTGATTTGAGTCTTGGTTTCCCTCCCTTCACTGCTGGTCCCCTGTATATTTTTCTTTATTTCACTTTGTATAGCCTTTACTTCTTCCTTTATTTTGCGGTTGTATTCAATCATTTCTCTGAGCATCCTGATTACCTGTGTTTTGATCTCTGTATAAGAGAACTTTGGCTATCTCCTTATTGCTTAGTTATTTTCCTGGAGTTTTGATGTGTTCTTTCATTTGGGCCATATTTCTTTGTTTCAGCACACTTGTTACATTGTAAGGGGCAGAGCCTTAGGTACTCACCAGGGCAAAGCAACCCACTTCACTGCTTTGTGGTACTGTATGTGGGGGAGGGGTCAGAGAGGGAACAATGTCACTTGCTTTACTCCCACTCTACTTCCAGTCACTTCCCCCACTACCCACAAGCAAATTGGGCCCTTCTGATGCTGATTCCCAGGTGGGTGGGTTTGTGTACATTCTGAGATTGCGTGTACCCCTCCAAAGGACTCTCCCGTGAGTCTGGGAGTTTCTACCACCAACACAACCCCCACAGATTTTTATAGCCAGAGGTTTTGAGGCTTTATTTCCCTGTGCTGGAACCCTGGGTTGCGTGGTCTGTCTCACTTCCCAGTTCCTCCTGGGTTACCCACACATGAATGTGGGACCACGGGTCCACCAGCCACTGCCTTCCTGCACACCCTCTCTGCCCTGGCTGCCCATTTCTGCCTCTCCTACCAGCCTGGATGAATGTTTCTTCTTTAACTCCTTGGTTGTTGGACTTTCATACAATCCTGTTTTCTGGCAGTTTGGGTTGTTTTTGTTGTTGTTGTTGTTGTTGTTGTTGTTGTTTTTAAATTGGTTGTTATCCTTCTTTTGATTGTTCAGGGAAGTGAAGGGCATCTACCTATGCCTATATCTTGGCTGGAATCTCTGGGGTTACCCAACTTTTTTAGCTTTAGTACTCACTAGATGATCAAAGACTATAAACAAACAGTTCATACACAAGGAAACCCAAATATTAACATGCTTGGAAGAATTGTTAGCCTTGCAAATAATTTTAAATAGTAAAATTTGAGGTACTTCATCATATCCAGTAAATTAACAAATATAAATAATAAATTCATTAAACCTAATGCTGGTTAGTGGTGATGTAAGAAAAATAAACACACTTAAAAACTGTTAATGACACTGTGAATTTACTGGAACAATTTTTGTTACTTTAGAACAATTTTTCTAAAAAGTAATTCAGTAATTACTTAAAACCAATTATACTCTTATCAACAACATATTCATCAGAAAGAATATATATTTTTAAAATCAAACTGTTGCTTTAGATTATTTATAACTGTACCCTCTTTAAAAGTTCATAGAATTTTAGAGTAGAAAAGGGCCTTAAAAAATCTTTTGGTTCAATCTTATCATTTTGTTGATGAGTAAATTCAAGCACAGAAAGGCAAATATGAGTTGCCCAGACCAAAGTAGCACACAGTCCACCAGTAGAAGAGTGGGCCTGAAACTCCTCATTTCAGAACTCTGGCTACTATACCATGTACAATGTTCCACAGAAGTCTGAAACAATAACCCAGAGGTCAGCTAATTAGCTTAGTGAAGCTAGATGACACATTGCTCTTTCTAAACCTTCTGATGGGCCCTGGCTGATGTAGCTCAGTGGATTGAGTGCGGGCTGCGAACCAAAATGTCACAGGTTCGATTCCCAGTCAGGGAACATGCCTGGGTTATGGGCCAGGTCCCCAAATGGGGGGGTGTGAGAGGCAACCACATACTGATGTTTCTCTCTCTTTCTCCCTCCCTTCCCTTCTCTAAAAATAAATAAAATCTTTAAAAAAATGAAATCAAGTTTCTTAAAATAAATAAATAAATAAATAAATACATAAACCTTCTGAATGTCAGGACTCACCCTAGACAAAGCATACAAAACATCTATTCTTTAAACTCCCATAAGCTACTTTTAGCAATCAAACCAACCTCTGTGATGTTCCCCTTTTTTATATTCCCCTCCAAAAATGTGTTAATTCCGCTAACTCCTACTCACTTTTAAATTTACATCACCAACCATGACTCTTTTGAGATCCAAAAGCCTAATTGATAACTCTATTTTATACTGAATAGTCAAAACAGAACTATTTCTTTGGCAAATTTCCATCTTTAGACCTAAACCCATTTATCTGCTACATGCACACTTACACTCTAAAAATTCACCAGGAAGGGCATAAATTTGAACCTGGGATTTTTGCCTGTATATATTATCAATCAAGGTAGTTGATATTCTCAAGGGTATATGGGCTCCAGGAAAGAAAAAAATAAACACTGCAGGAGTGCAAGCAAAGGGGTAGGGAAAAAAAGTCCATGAACAGAGCCAGAGCAAACAGAATTTATAGTCCACACAGAACATGTTGCTTAAATAAGCATAACAAACATCCCCAGAAAACTAAAATAAGATACCAGGAAAGTAATAAGGAGTCATGAAGAACCAATAAGAGATCTTGGGTATTAAAAATATAATAACTGAACATTTTTTCTTTATTTTTAAAGATTTTATTTATTTACTTTTATAGAGAGGGGGAGGGGATAGAAAGAAAGAGGGAGAAACATCAATTGGTTGCCTCTCCCATGTGCCCCAACGAGGGACCCAACCTGCAGCCCAGGCATGTGCCCTGACTGGGAATTGAACCAGCGACCTTTTGCTTTGTGGGACGATGCCCAACCCAATGAGCTACATCAATAAGGGCAATAATGGATAATTTTAAAACAAGTAGGTTAAATGACAAAATGAATGTCATTAAAAATAAAATGAAGTAGATGATCAGGATGAGATTTTAAGACGGTATAAAGAAACTGAAAATATATATATTCTAAAAATAGTTTTAAAATACGGAGGCTTAAGAGAATGAGAATACCACACACAGATTGAGAAGAAACAGTATTTGCAAAAACACATATCTGAGATAGGACTGTTATCCAAAATACAGTGTGGGGCAAAAGTAGGTTTACAGTTGTTCATGTGGAAAATAAGACAATAATTAATAAATAATAGAAAAATAAACTCTGTGTTTTGTGTACTCACAACTATAAACCTACTTTTTCCCCATCCTGTGTATGGAGTTCTAGAAAGGGCAAAACTATGGAGACAGTAAAAAGATCAAAGGTTGCCAGTGGTTAGGGAGGAGAGATAAATAGGATAAACACAAAGGATTTTTAGGGCAGTGAAACTATTCTGTATAATAGTGTAATGGCGGATAAGTACCTTTACACATTTGTCAAAACTCACAGAACACAGAACACCAGAGAATCATCCCTAATGGAAACTATGAACTTTGGATGATAATACTGTATCAATGTAGGTTCATGGACTGTAACAAATGTACCACCTCAGTGGGGGATGCTGATTGTGAGAGAGGCTGTTCTGTCTCGGGCAGGAGTATATGAGAACTCTGTGTACTTTGTGCTTAATTTTCCTGTGTGTCTAAAACTGCTCTAAAAAATGTACTTAAAAGGAAAAAAACAAAAAGTAGCTCTGAAACCTCCACAAATATGGAAGCTAGAAAAATTAGAGTCAACATCTAAATAATAGAACTTTCAGAAGATGAGGAAAAAAACAAGTGGAGATTAAGAAATACTTGAGAAATAATCAACAATAATTTCTAAGAATTCAAATAATTTTATTTAAAATGTAATAATGAGGTATTTTAAAAATAAGAACTTTGCTGATTTTGCTTATCTTTTGCTTATTTTATGGTTTGGAATTGATTTTGTTTTAGATTAGAGAATGGCACCATAATAACCTCAACGCTTGGTTAGAGGCAGAAAAGTACAATTCTGATTGTCTCATTCATTGATCTAATAAATATTTATCAACTGTTTTTTGAGAAGTACATGTGTGTGGGGGGCGGGGGTTGTTTGTTTGTTCTCTACTAACATCTGAACTCCCTTCCTACATTTCAAGCATCTGCCACTATGCATATTCTGGATGGATGCTGGCTTGGCCTTAGAGTTAACCATGGGAGCCAAAAAGACCAGATACTTGCTTCCCAGTTTAGGGACCAGGCACATAGGCTAGTCAATTAGACGCTTTCATACAGAATCTGAAATAGACCTAAAGTTTCAAAGACAATTCATTCTTACGACAGTGACATACAGGACCCATGTCGGTGTTCCAATAATGGCATCCAGTGACCTACAGAGGAGTAATAGTATTTGAAACAGGAAAGGGATAGTTCTGTGGCCTAGCTTTGGTTTTGGTCTACTACTGGGGATGGCTGGTTGGTTTATTTCCTATTTGTTCTCACAATCTGGTTCTTTACAGTCTTCCAACTCATTCCTGTAGCTGACTAATATCCTTCCAATAAATTCCTTTATGTTTGCATCCCAAAATCTTGAAACAGTAACCCTACCATGTGTCAGGCACTACACCAGGAACTGGAAACACAATGACAAATAAGATATGGCCCTGCCTTACAGGAGTAAAATGGAGAACGCAGATAAGTAAATAAGCAGTTATAATAAATGGTAAGTGTATATAATGTGAGTGGTCATAGAAAACACAAGAAGGACACAGAGTTTAGGCTTGAGGAGTCAGAAAAGAAAAAGATACTATCTAAATCCTGAAATATGAGTGGAATAATAGAGGAGAGATGGAAGGGTGTTTCAAACAAAAGGACCAACAAGTAAAAGGTCTATAACCTTTTCTCTTCTATGTTAATTACCTCCGTCTTACACAGAATATCAAAAGCATATTTGAAGCACAAAAGTGACAAAAAGCAGACTGACAGGTTTGTAGAAGGGGATGAGAAACAGTCACAATTTGTGACCTGAGAAACAAGGTGGTATTTTTGAGCTTACTATATGAAAACGAACCCCATGAACGAAACATACATACCCACATATACCCACCACCATTACCACTGCAGCTACAAAGCTGGCCACAACTGCCTCCTTTTTCTCTCCCCTCACCTACCTCAGTCACTTCTCAGAACAGTCAACTATGGAGCTCTGGGTTTTGGGGATTTTTTTTTCATTTGGTTGGTTGGTTATTTGTCATGGGGGTGTTGTAGGAATCACGAATGAGTGGATAAAGAAATTGAAAAGTAAGGGTGTTAATCAACTGATCAGAGTAGTGAATTATGACAATTGCTTACACTAGTTTTCCTTAAAGACAGGTACCATTTTATAGGAGAAAAAACTACTGATATAAAATAATATTTTACAAAGTTGTGTGTATGTATGCTCTTTCCTCTAAAATTATAAAATTTCACTATTGATATAGGTCATTTCTAGAAATTTATATGCTAAAATTACATTAGGCTTACACTATGTACTATTTTCATTGTTTTATAAAAACGTGGATCTTCAAAAGTTTTGTAAGTTCCAGCATTTTCCATCACCCACTTATGAAGGTCTATGCTTGAACAGGAAAAATCACCATAAAAGTAAACCAACAATCAACCAACCAACCACTATTTGAAAAATGTCATAAAAGAGATGGAAAGGAAATGATTGGTGACAACTCATTCTCAAAAATGACATCTAAGTTAAAGAACAAAATTAGTTAAGCAGTCTAAAATCTACGACCCTCCTTTGAAAAAAGGTAGTGTGTACTATAATGTGAAGGACAGATAATGAAAAAATAAGTTTTCATTTCAGTTTCATTAAATTAAATGGTGAAAAATTTACCTCAGCCATACCAAACTCTCCACCACCTTTGCAAATTGTTCTGTGGGCGCCCCGTGTAATACTTGAGACCTACTCTTTGAGGCCTTGCCTAACCTCTTTCCCCAGAATAGACTGTCATTCTCGTGTCTTACACTTCAACAGTATCCTATACATATTTGTATTATGATTATCACACTAATACTATACTCATTTCTGTGAACATCTACTCTCTGAAGCTAGATTAGGAATTCTTTGAGAGTAGGCAATGTTACATTTCCAGCTTTGTCAATATTGGTTTTAGCACAGTACCTAGCAGAGTAAATGCTAGCAGTCAGTAAATGCTTCTTTTTTTAATCTCTTTTTTTTAAATTTATTTTTAGAAAGGGAAGGGAGGGAGAAAGAGAGAGAGAGAGAGAAACATCAATATGTGGTTGCTGGGGGCCGTGGCCTGCCACCCAGGCATGTGGCCTGACTGGGAACTGAACCTGCGATGCTTTGGTTTGCAGCCTGTGCTCAATCCACTGAGCTATGCCAGCCAGGGCAGTAAATGCTTCTTGAATAGAGAATGACATAATGTATTGATAGTGATATTAACATAAGTTCATAAAATAGCATGACTCATACTTTAAATTCTGTATGTAGAAGCTAAAGAATCAACTCTACCAGTTTTTATTTGAAATGGGGAAACATTTTTACAACTTTCACAATAATCACCTATGGATTGGGGGTGAATCCACCTATGGATTGGGGGTGGATCGCGGGTATATATAAAAGCTAATGAGTGTTTTTTTTCCCCCCAAAATTGTAATTTTACTTCATATTATTTAGTATACCTTTGTAATAACCACCTTTTAGGATATTTATTTGGTTACATACCTCTCCCTCTGAGAGTTAGTTGTATGCACTGCATCTACTCTCCTACCATAGAAATGGAGCCAGAAATGTTCTAAGAGACCTTAGTTCCATTAGCCACAGGTGACAGAACAGGATAGACCCTTGCCTCAAATTGCATTTTCCCCAGGGGTTTAAAGGATCACAGAACCATGAGTCAACATACGAATTTAAGAGTTAGAGACTCGTCCAGCTTGCACAGTGGTAAAAGACAACATGCAGAGAGAGAAAAAGGAGGTGGGCAAATAGGGAGAAGCAGAGGGACCATGCTGCCCCAGGGTGGTGAAGAATTGCTGCCCGAGTTACCCATGAGTTTCCAGTTCCAGGTCCCCCTCCCCCTCCACGAAGCCTGGCTGTACTTCTCTCTTTAGTTGCATGAAACCCCCGGAACCCTTGCCATGAACATTAATTCCCTTTTTTTGAGTTAGTTTGAATGTGGTTTTTAGCACTTACAAACCAAAGAAATTTGATTTTAAAAACCTCAAAAATGAAAAGGTCATGTAGGAATAAAAAAATGTCTGTTAACCAAAGGAGGGGGGAAAAAAGCCTTGTTTTTAAAATGGCTGTTACACTGGTATCTTCAGGTATTCCCCAGCAAAAGAAAATGAAAAATACCACCCATAACAGGTTCAAACAACATCCGATATATCCAACTTCAGCATAGTTGTGAGTCAGCATGAATAAAATTCTATTCCAAAGTTCAAAAACAAATGGGAGGTTAAGGAAGAGGGAATAATTTGTTCCAGAAAGCTCTAGGAATGCCCTTTTAGAGCTTTTTAGAACAAATTATTTTTACAGTTATTATAGATACTTTATTGTTGACACTATTACAGATGTTCCCCATTCCCCTCTCCTTTGCTCCCCTTTTTAAGAAAAATAATATTACTTACTACAATCTTGACCAAAAAGGGGTTGGAGATATGCTTTTATCTTGTAGTAACAGCCTGTCCTAACAAACGAGCCTAAATACCATTGTAGTTTACCCCATCCATCTACATCGTTTCTCTTAAAAACATGCCACTTCAGAGTCTTCCACCAAAATGCTCAGCGGCAGAAAACAGTGACCTATGTGAGTAAAACAGGGACCAACAGGATATCATTACATGGCATTAGCTTACAAGACTGATATATTAGGCTTTCTATTTTATTTTGATGATTTGTAAGAAGTTTCCTTTTTCAATTCAAACTATAAAACTGCTTCTTTAGTAAGTTTTGAAATGACCAGTGAAAAAGAATGAATACCAGTAATATGTACAGTTCCTTCATTTAAAACAAGGCAAACTTATGTTTATAAGAAAAACTGACTAGTTTGTTTCACATAATCAAAATTTAGGAAGACTGTGAAAATCTAGAAATGTAACAGCAAGTTCAGAGATAAAAAAAAACAACAAAAGAAAACAAAAAGTACTATCAAATTCTGGTATTTGAAAAAAGGGGGCAGACATTAAATTCAGGGTGAAAGGAAGGTTCTATGAAAAATTGAACAGTTAATTGCCATAAAATTTTTTCTTTTGTTTTTATTCATTTTAGAAAGAGAGGAAGGAGAGAGAAAAACATCGATGTGAGAGCAAAACATCAATCAGCTGATCACCACCTGCCTTAAGTGCCCCAACCAGGGATTGAACCCACAACCTAGGCATGTGCCCTAACCAGGAATCAAACCCACAAACTTTTGATGTATGAGATGACACTCCAACTAACTAAGCTACCCAGCCAGGGCCATAAAAAACATTTTAAGCAAACAAGTCTCAATCGTTTATGATAATGAAAGAAGGTAGAGGTACTGACAATTTTTAATGACTTATATTGCCCATAAAATGTTTACTGAAATTACATTTGATTATGAGTCTCCAATATTCTGAGAATTTTATTTATTCATTTTTACTTTTTATGATTATTTACATTTATTTGTCAATTACAGCTGACATTTATATTATTTTATATTAGTTTTAGGTGTACAGCATGGTGGTTAGGCATTTATATAATTTACAAAGTAATCCCCTCAATAAATCTAGTACCCATTTGTTGTCAAACATATTAATTACACTATTATTGACTACATTCCCATGCTGTACTTTAAATGCTTGTTACTATTTGGTAACTACCAATCTGTACTTCTCAATAACTTCACCTTTTTCTCTCATTCCCCCAAACCCCTCTTCCGAGAATGTATTTTAAACCAAAGTGAAGGGGTACTATGCAGGTTTGGCCCAAACAGTAGTTGGTAAGTTTTCCAGTTTTTCCCATTCTGCCCCCTTGTTCAATCTTTCTCTATACCATGCTTCAGTTTACCTCCCAAATGAATAAAAAATACAATCTTCACAGACCTATCACCCTCACACTTTAACACAAAATGGGAAAGGCTGGCTAAATGCTATAGTATAGGCTACATGAAGATTAAGAAAAAATAAAGGGCATTCCTAGAGTTTAAACAGTACTATTAAGAAGAAAATTGGGCTGAAATTTAAATAACTAATTAAGTAAGAAGTGCTAATCATCATTAATACCAATTTCAAATTTGTGACAGAACACCAAATGCTGGAGTTACTACAAAGAAAGGCAGATGGTCAACCTGCCGTGGTGGTCTCAAGGCGGGGAATGGCCCTGGCTGGGATGGCTCAGTTGATGGGAACATCATCCCATACACGGAATGGTTGAGGTACATGCCTTTGGTTTGGTTTCAATCCCCAGTTGGGGTATGTATGGGAGGCAAACAATTGATGTTTTTTTTTTCCACATCTGATGTTTCTCTCTCTGTCTCAAATTAACAAACATTTAAAAAAAATTTTTTTAAGATTTTATTTATTTATTTTTAGAGAGGGAAGGGAGGGAGAAAGAGAGAGAAAGAGAGAAACATCAGTGTGTGGTTGCTGGGGGCCATGGCCTGCAACCCAGGCATGTGCCCTGACTGGGAATCGAACCTGCGATGCTTTGGTCCGCAGCCCGCACTCAATCCACTGAGCTATGCCAGCCAGGGCTAAAAAAAAAAAAAAAATTTAAACAGCTAGGAATGTATCTATCATTTTAAAACCCCAAGTTAGTTGGCTTGTTCATTCATACATTAATTTTAGACTAGTAGGCAGGGGACACAGATACATAAATTAAAACATTCTAAGGGCAATAATAGCTATAATAGGTTATTTATTGAACTTTATAAGTGTCAGTCACTGCTCTAAGTGCTTTACTTGCATTAACAAATTAAAGCTTCACAACAATCTTATGAAGACGTAGTAACAAAACCAGATTTCAATCCCAGAGAACATGGTGAGAACCAGGTTTCTCACTTTTAGAGGAAGGGGTAAGGCTAAAAGGAAACATGTGATATTGAAGTACAGTCAAATGTAGCCGTATGAACTCATGTTTAGCTTCAGATAATGATGGATAGACAGAAAAATAGTTATGTGTTTGAATATATGGGTTAGTACATAGTTCCTAAATCTGTACACTGAGAGGGCCTAGAATCAATGACACCCCAGCTACAACCCCCCAGTGCCCAGATCTTGGTTTCTAGTATCATTTTCTAATAAAATTAACCAGGGATTCTTGGAGAAATGGTTGTAGGGCTGAAGTAGGGAATATACAAGATGAACCTGGAGCATCTTGTAGTGTCAAAACATAAGGAAGTGCTCAGAAAGCAAAATAATGAGGTATGTCCTGTTGGTCACAGGAGCCAGCATGAAAGATATGGAACAATTTGAATAACAAAATATTGGATAAAGTAGTATAGAATTATAACCCAAAGTTATAAAATGATCATCTTGAGTGCATACTAACAAATGATTTAATAACTGAGAAGAGAAAAATCTCCCTTATAGAAATTCCAAATAGTTTTGTAGATAACCCCCCTTAAGCAGTTAAAATTTGACTCCCCACTTAGTGACTGAATGGTCTGCACTTAGTGATTTCTTTCCAAAAAGCAGAATATGGAAAAACTTTACAGAAGAGAAGGCTGGCAAACACTACCTCATCAGGTGATAGAGGTTAAAAATATCAGTGACAAATCATATTGATAATATGTACCTTTGATGTAATATAGTAAGAATGGTGTGTTACATTGGTGGTCATCTTCCCCAAAACCAATAACCCCAATCTGACTCTGATGTGGCTCAGTTGGTCGGGTGTCATGACACAAACCAAAAGGTCACCAGTTTGATTCCCAGGCAGGGCACATGCCTGGGTTACAGGTTTGGTCCCTGGTCAGGGTGCAGACGAGAGGCAACTGATCAATGTTTCTCTTTCACATTGGTGTTTTTTTCCCTCTCTTTTTCCCTCCCTTACCCTCTCTCTAAAAACAAATAAATGAAAACTTTTAGGAAGGAAGGGAGGGAGGGAAAGAGAAAAACCCAAATTGAGGGACGTTCTACAAAATATCTGACCTATATTCCTTAAAACTTTCAAGGTAATCAAAACAAAGAAAATCTAAGAAGCTGTCATAGCCCAAATTAGCCAAAGAGAACATGACAACTAAATGTACTGTGATATTCTGGATGGGATCCTGGAACCGAAAACAGACATTAAATAAAAACTAATAAAATCCAAATAAAGTATGGGCTTCAGTTAATAGCAATGTTCTGATGTTGGTTTCTTTGTTATGACAAATGTAACAGAAATGTCAGATACTGACTGCCCTGGCTGATGTGGCTCAGCGGATTGAGTGCCAACCTGCAAGCCCAGAGGTCACTGTGTTGGATTCCTCATCAGGGCAGCAGATGCCTGGCCTGCAATCCAGGTCCCCAGTTAGGGGTGTGCAAGATGCAACTGATTGATGCATCTCTCTTACCTTGATGTTTCTCTCCCTCTCTTTCTCCCTTCCTTCCTTTCTCTCTAAAAGTAAATAAATAAAATCTTAACAAAAAACCCAATGGATAGTAACAGTAAGGGAAAGTGGATGCAGGGTATATGTTAACTTGATGCAACTTTTCTGTAAATTAAAACCATTCTGAAGTTAAGTTTATAATAATAATAGCGATGATGATGATGATGATGATGATAAAGTTGTTACCTTAGCCAGACTGATTTTAGTCCTTTAAGTCATGTATAGTGGATTGGACCAAAATAGAAATACAGTTAGTACTGTGCAAAATAATCTCAACACTGATGAACAGTTTATAATATTATACATATAAGTACACATTTCATAGGTATACATTTTTATTCCTTCATTGGTAAGCACTTTAGGAGCAAACAAATTCTCCTCTAGCAGGAGGCCACTCAAATTTTGGACTAAAACAAAATTGTGGTACTAATTACATTAATAAAAATTCCACCTGGTTTTTGAGTCCACAAAATTTAAATAGTTTTAGGTGAAATATATTTACAGTATATTACTGAAACATTTCCTCATAATTTCAGAAGGAGAGAAATGTAACTATATATATTCTCAGAAAGTACATTGGGTAATTCATTAATTAGAGTAGAAAATTAACAATAATTTGGGTCCATAATGGTCGGTCACTGTTCAAGAGATTTGGAAACTTCAAAAAACAAATAAAAACAAACTTCACTAACATTTGTAACTATCTTGAATATATTTAAAAACAAACAAAAAACCTCTTGTAACAAGGTAAAATGTCTGACCTCTCTAACTCCATCATGGTCAAGCCAGTTTTGTTCCACAGCCATCAGGTTAGTAGCTTCTTGCATAAAGACATGCTAATCATTAGGAGAATTTTATAAGAACAGCCCCTAACAGAAAGTGCCTCTTCCTAGGAGAAAAGGGAAGTGTGTATTGTTTATCAAAGATTAGCAGGAACCTCATGACCAGACGCACATCAACTAAGATGAACAGACTAAGCACAATTTCCTCAGACCCCTTAGGTAGTCTGTGCTAGTCAATCACTCCTTGCCCCTCCCACTTCCCCACTTCCCTCACTACAAAAGCCTGAACTCTGTACTTTCTTAAGATGGATCTGAGGTACCTCAAAGTCTTCCATTTTCTCAGTTGGCACCTTCTTGATCAATAAACTTTCCTTATTCCAAACCTCATACTTTGAGTTTTGGCCCTTCTAAACGTGGGCACACAGATTTCTTACAAAGCATAAGAAAAAGACAGCCCAATAAAAATATATAAAGTAAAAGCACAGTGACATCACTGAAAAGATAACAAAAAATGCCCATACATAAGAGAAGATGAAGGGAAATAAAATAGAAATAAAATGTCATTTCATACCAATCGGACTGGAAAAAATCAGAGTCTGACAACACTAACTGCTGGTAAGGATAGGGAAAAACAGACCTTGTTTGTCAATATCCTATAAATATCTTGTAAAGGAAAAAAATGTTTATATCCTAAGGTGCAGAAATTTGACAATAGGTGTATGACCTGGAGAAATTCTGGCATGTTGCTTCAGGAGATACTAGGATGTTCATAAGACACTTTTTACAACAGATAAGAAATAAAAACAATCTAAATGCCCATCAACAGAGGAATTAAAAAACTGCAGTACATTCATTGAATGGACTATTACACACCAGTCAAAATGAATGAACTAGACCTGTAGGGCCAAAAAGATGGGGTGGGGTGGGGAGTAACATTTAAAAAGCAAGTTTCAAAATACGTATACCATGACACAATCATATTAACAGCTACTTAAATTAACCAGTATATTTTTTAAGTTCCTGGCACAGTTTTAAACTCATTTACTTTTTACAACAACCTTTTGAGATAGACACTTCCATTATCCCTACTTAACAGATGAGGACAAGGAGTCCTGGAAAGATTTAAAAACTTTCCTAAGGTCACAAAAGTAATCAGCAGCAGAATAAAGACTTAAACCAAGGACATATGGCTCCACAGTCTACACTCTTTAAAAGCATCTAACAATGCCATGTACTGTTTATATACATAGTTTATTAAGAGGTAAACTGTAAAGATACACATCAAATTTATCACAACAATTGCCTCTGGGAGGGAACGTGAGGAGGAGGGAGAGAAGGTGAAACTGGGGAGAACAAAAGAGACTTTAACTTGATCAGCCAACGTCCAAGTATAGTATAAAGTTATATACAGCTTTTTTAGAATTCAGTGTGATAACCATAATATACATATTTCTTTTCTACTAAACATGTATCTGAAGCAAAAATGAAAAAATGTTAACATTTTGTATGGTGAGTATGTGCACGTTTACTATTTTTATAATTTTCTGTATTTTTAAAACTTTTCAAAAATAAAAATCTTATCTATAAAAATATTACAATAAAAATAAAAGGGATTTTAAAAAAATTAAATTTATTAGGCTGACATTGGTTAATAAGATCATACAGGTTTCAAGTATATATTTCTATGACATACAAATAAAAAGAAATTTAAGAAATTTCCAATCTCCATACTTGAGCTTTTATTTGGAAACAAAAACAGCTAACCTGTGAGTTTATGTATGCACATACACTAACATACATATGGAAATGTATTTTTACATGGATCTAAAGAGACACTAAAGGTATATCAGAAACATTATCTCTTATACATTTTGATGACAGTATTCTCAGTGAAAACAGCACCAGCAGGAAAACTCCCTTGATAATGTTTCTACCTCATTTTTCTTGATAACTCATCTCTTCTCTGTTCTTTCTGCTCGTTTGCTTTTTAAAAAGAGGAAGAAGGTACCAAGAAACTGTCAAACACTTTACAAATAACAATATCTACAGATAAACATATATGTGACCTTTGTAAATATAAGATGCCCCAACATACAAGCATGTAATGTCTCCAAATGTACTTATAAATTGGTTGTCGGGAACTTAGAACATATTTTCCCATAAAGAAAGTTAAAAGGGGATATGTGAACATCAGCAGAAAGATCCTGCCTAAAGAGCCAGCCATGAGCTGTGAAACAGGAAAAGGAGAGTACATACTATGGCCCCATAGCCCAAAGGAAAAAAAAGTGTTCTCAACCACAATTTGAGGACAGAAATCATATCTCATTCACCTTTGTATCCTCAGTGACTGGCAAAGTACAGCTGACCCTTGAACAACAACAAATGTGAACTAAACAGGGCCATCTATACACAGATTTCTTAATACATACTGTAAATGTATTTTCTCTGCCTTATGATTGTCTTAATAACATTCTTTCTTACTATATTGTAAGAATACAGTATATCATACATATAACATACAAAATATGTGGTAATCAACTATGATATTGGTAAGGCTTCCAGTCAACAGTGGGTTAATAGTAGTTGGGTTTTGGGAATCAAAAGATATATGTGGATTTTTGATTACGCAGGGGATCTGCGTCCCTAACCCTCATGTTGTTCAGAGTCAACTGTACCTGGCACCTTATAAACATTCAAAAACTGCTGCTACTGAGTGATGAAGCAACAAGAAAAAGGCTGAGTCACGCAGTCCACCAATAGGTGGCACTGTCAATACAGAACAGTATGGGTATAAGATCCAAACAGGAGAGAGGTTGGAATGTAACAATGTGCATTGGTTAACACCAGCATCCACATTACCAGGTTGGTGCTATTAACTAGGAGAATGTCCTCACCTAAATTATTAGCTGTCTCCATTATTGTATATTGCATAAGCACCATATTTTGAGTTATTTTTGCTAAAATAAATCATAAGATAATTTCTCTACTGAAGCAGTGGTCAGGTGGGATTTTTAGGATTTTTTCCAATGACCCCAAAAAGTGTATTAATGTCATTTTTGTGGTTATTAGGGTAATATTTAAGAGACAGAACATAGACAATAATAAACACTACAATAAAAATCACCTATAATCCTATCATCCAGAGATAATCTTTTAATATTTTATGTATTTCCTGCCATTCATTTTGTCATACATGTGATATGTCATAGATAATAACATAGTGTATATTTCCTTATATTCTGATTTTTCTCTCAACATATTGGACTTTCTCAGGCCAGTAAATATTTTTAATATATGACTTTTAATTACTACATCCATCACATGGATTATCATTTATTTCACTATCCCTCTATTATATGGCATTTTGACTCTACAAGATTTCACTACTATAGTAACACACTACATAAATTAACCCTTCCCTATGTATAAAGTTCTACACTGCTATTTTAGGATTCAAAGTGCTAACTATGATATACAGTAATAAAGTATGGAGTGCTTGACTTCCCTCTAACCCACAAATTCTACTAAGCAATAATAAAGGGCATTAAAAAAAACAAACACAGTAGCATAGAAAGGAAGAAATTTTTGTCAACTTTTCTTCAGTCATTCTCTTCTTCCACATCTGGTAGGAAAGAAAGTCACACAATGTCTCTGACATCAGAAGGGAAAAGAAAAACAAGTCAATTTTCCTGCTAAAGTCACTTTTGTTTTCCACTTAGAATAATAAGCCATCAATTTAAATAGGAATAGCACAGATTGGTAATATATCAAAATCTCTCTCTGTATCAGTGCTTAAATCCAGGCTTTCACAGTAAGTAGACTTCTTAGGAAAAAAATTGCAAACAAAAAGTATAATATAACTAATGTCATTTAATAGAATAATTTCTCTTTTACAACTCTACTATTATTTTGTTATTGTTTGAATAAATTAATAAATATCACAAACTCAATCTCTTCCTTCTTATAGCCTCCTAATTGTTTCAAATATTAAAACTGCCATAAATAGGCCAACAGCTCCTGAAGCTTAAGAATCAATAACTATTTAAGCCAGTAATTCATGCAGAAAAGTTCAGAACAAATCAGCATCAGTTTCCCAGCACTCTTGCACAATCGGAAAATTTATATCGCTTCACCAATTTTCAAAAGTGTGAATTTGTGTACATAAATTCATATCTCAGGCCAAAAGTTACACATATTTATTCCCAGTAGTGGGCTTGTGTCAAGATCCGTTAACTCCACTAACAAGTACATTCTTACAAAATTCCACAATGAGGTAGGTCTGTTTAATCATTCAGAAAAAGAAAATTATGTAACATAGTATATATAATGATGACGGTGATGATGATGATGATATACCCTATTCTGAACTCCTACTGAGAGCTGCCATTTAAAGGGAAATTGTGAAAATGATGTAAAAGTTGTCCAAACTGTTTAATTCTGGCCAAAGTAAAACAAAGTTCTTATAAAAGAAGCCAAATACAATCTTTTGTTTTATTGTAAATTCAGTGTTCAAATGGCTTAGAAATTCTGTATACGTAAGTTTCAAAAACTGAACCCCAGAACTATCTACTCTAAACATAAACTGAATAACTTGCCCAAGAGTCCTTAATTTATTTACCTAATCTGAGGTCTCCCAGAGACTAATTTTTACAATAACCTCAACTGTACTACAATAGATCAGTGTAACCTGGGCTACGCTGTTTACAGGTGTCTCCGCCACCAAGACTAGAGCAATCAGAAAATAGAAAGAGACTATAAACACCAATTAACAGCTTGTAATCTTGCAAAATTGCTTTTTTACATTTGGGCTACTATTTTCATTAATATAGAATACATTTTCAAGAATAACATATTCACGAAGTAACACAATTTCTGCCCTCACGGATCTCTAGATGGTTGACACGCGTTTTCTCCCTAAATAAATACAAGCCTGTTGACTGATAGCCTTTCCTGCTGCTGCAAACAAGAAATAACTGTCCTGTAAAACAAAAACCCTTCTCTACGGCTCCAGGCGTAACCATACATTTGCATTAAAAGCACACTGAGACAATAACAAAAATCTTCCCGCATATCCGTCATTTAAAAGCACAATAATGAAATGCTGTCGCTGCGACCCAGTTTTAGGTTTTCCTTTCTTTCTCCTCCCCCCAGAAAGCGATAAACTTCAAAGGGAATGGTGACGACCAGAAATCATTTCGCTCCCCCCCCCCCCCACAAAAAAAAGATTGGAAGGTGGGAAACTGGCCAACTTGGATGCTGACCTAGCTCCCGCTGGCCAGAGTAGATAAGCAGACCCCCGGGGGGGAAGTCAGGCCTCTGGGTCCTCGCCAGGCTCCCGCTGCCGCAGGTTTAAAATACCAAGCAGGTGGGATTCCAGGAGGCCACCTCCGTCTTACGTAATGGGCATGTCAAAATCCCAGCTGCAGGACCTCCTCTCTCACCGCCCCCAACCCCACCCCCATCTCCCAACAACAAGAGCCCCAGGCCAGCCTGGAATAGAAACACTGGAGACCCCCACGCGTCCGACGCAGAGGCTCGAGTGCTACTCTCAGCACTGCCGGGCCATCCCGGAGCCCACCGAGCCCGCCGAACACTGGCTGGTCTCTGAGAAGCCCCCGGGTGGAGATCGTGGCCATCCTGGTGGAGATCGCGGCCATCCGCGCCACCTCTCTGAGCTCTGCCGCCCCACTCCCGCACCTAGGGCTGTCACTGCTTCGGGCTGTGACAGCTACAAATGCCACCGCTGTCTGCGTTGCCGCCCCCGCACTCACCTCGCCGCTGGTTTCCTGGCGAGCAGCGGGTCGAGCTTGGAGAGCGGTGCCCGGTTCCCACACGAGGGGTAGCGGGACACGAGGGGCTGAATGCAGCGGCGCTCTGAGTCTGCTTAGCTCATCCCCAGCCCAGCGCTCCGCCCTGCGCGGCACCCCCGCCCGTCCAGGCCTGCCGTCTCAGTCAGAGGGGACTCCCCCTCCCCTTGTGGCCACTGCTGCCTCCGCCTCCTCTGATTCCAGCCTCGGTTGCCGCTGCCTCCGCGACCAGCGCCATCTTGGCAGTGACGGCAGGGGCTGGGGCGGTAATCGCGGTCCTCAAGGGCCAATCGCGGATCAGGTCTGGCCATAGGGGGCGGGGTCGTAGCCCTTGAGACAGATTGCGTAAAGAAGTAGGCGGTGCTCAGCCGCTGACGCGTTGTAGTGTTGGGGAACTACGCTGTGCTTCCCCCTCTGGTCGGGAGATCCCCAACCTGAGGCGGGCTTGGACGAGACACACCTTTCTTTCTCCTTTCACCACCCGGGGGGTCAAAGATCCCTCCTGGGCCCATTGACCTGTTTCCTCCCTTCTCCGCAGAAGCCCAGGGAGTCCAGACAGCGCCTAGCCAGAGCTCCGCGTGTGCGTCTGAGAGGCCGCTCCTCCACTGGGGGCCCTCAGGTTCCCCAGGAAACCCCCTAAGGGGTTAGCAGCCACCTAGTAGGTTTGGGTCCCAAGAGACTGAAGGTCAGGTAAAATGGGGGATTCTCAGTGGGGTTCTCTGAAAAGTGTGCAGATAAAACACCTATTGTTGACTGAAGGGGTGTAGATTACATCGAATTAATGGGATATGGCCTATTTAAACCTGGCTATGGCTCCACATTAAGTGGCTTTTGGCAAGCTGCCTCTGAAAAATGAGCAAAATGAAGGTTAATTGCCGCTACAGTGTTACTCCGAGGGTTAAAATCTCTAATACATGTGAAGTGCTTGGCATAGTGCCGAAAGTACTCAATAAGTATTAGATAGCATTCCATGGACAAATGAAGGAAGAAATGAGACCCTAAAAATCTCTCTGATTTCGAGTCAATTTTCCTAAATTGTACAAAGTAGGCATTAATCTCTTTCACTAACCAAGTTTATAGCTCAATTTCTTATCTTTATAACTTCCATTGCAATATTCATTCAGTCAGTCAACAAACATCCGTTGAATCAAACAAACACGGCGGGCAGCGGGGACACAGTGGTAAGAGAAACAGAAAAGTTCTACCGTCTTGGAGCTGACAGTTTGGTGGGAAAAAGAGGGACAACAAATACTTCATCATATTTTGGGGGTAAACATGGTACAAAAGTTATGAACAGAATCTGGGCAATCAAATAACATGATAGTTAAAAAAAACAGTGGTGAGAAAAGGACCATCTGAAAGATGAAAAGGAGCCAATAATTTGAAAAATGAAGAGGAAATATTTAAGGCAGGAGGGAATGTCTGTGCAAAGGACCTGTGGTAGGAAGGAGCTTGGCTAGTGAAACTAAGTGGAGTCTGGTGCTGGGGAACTGCAAAGAGGGACCTGGCACCAGACTGGAGAGGTGAGTGAGCACCCATTCCCATGGGGCACAGGAAGACATAGAAGAAACAAGATTGGAGTTTATTGTAATTGCAACTGAAAGCCATTGAAAGGTAGGGAATGATTGACTGTTAGAGCAAGGGAGTTGGGAACAGTGATATTTGCTATCTGACAAAGCAAACAACAACCAAAAAGACAAAATACAAATTAAAAACCTGGGGTTGAGCCTCTTCAATACTAAGTAGGTCAAATTATATGCTCTGACCTTCAGTTACCATGTTTTAAAAATGTGTGTGTATCACATAAGACTACAGAAAAATACGACTGTCAATGAAAATTGTTAAGTAACATAAGCTGTTTTTAAGTATTTTGTATTTTATGTTAATGTCGTGCATCTTGGCCTAATCAGTGCTATTTGATAAGTACATTTTTTTTATTGATTACAAGCAGTAATCCAAACAGTCATTCTTACTAATTTTTTTCACCATGTGCTACTAGGGAAAAGAATGTGAACTGTTATAGATGTGTAGTTTCTTTTTTATTTTTATATATATCTATTTATTCATTTTTATTGAACTTACTGTGGTGACAGTGGTTAACAAAATTATACAGGTTTCAGGTGCACAATTCCACAACACATCATCTGTACACTGTATTGTGTGTTCACCACCCCAAGTCAAGTCTCCTTCCATCACCTTTTATCCTCCCCTATACCCTCCTCCCTCCCTCATCCCCCAATTACCATACTGTACCCAGCCCCCCAAAATGGCAAATAGTCTTGGTGATTAATAGAATTATTTGCTCCCATTGAAGGGTTCAATGGGCCATACCATATAAGTTTGAAACCACCACCAAGAAGTAAGTATTAATGTAAGTTTTTTAGCTTGGATGGCTAATATGTCATCCTAATATAGGATCAATTAATTTTTAGCACTTAAAAACTATGTTCCATGACAATAAAATGTGTTCTATGGTCTTGTAAATGTATGCTCCAAAATTGTTCAGACAATCTCTTCTTCCATTTATGTAAAATTATGCTAACGGCATATCTTTTTAATGCTACTAATTTTCATTTAAAAATAAGTGATTTCAAGGCCACTGTAATCAAAACAGTCTGGTACTGGCATAAGAACAGACACATAGACCAGTGGAACAGAATAGAGAGCCCAGAAATAAACCCATGTCAATATGGCCAGTTAATATTTGACAAAGAGAGCAGGAATATAAAATGGAGTAAAAATAACCTTTTCAATAAATGGGTATTCGGAGATCTGAACAAGTACATGTAAAAAAGTGAAAATAGACCACCAACTTACACTATACATCAGGATAAACTCAAGATAGATAAAAGACTTGAATATAAGTTGTGACACCATAAGAGTCATAGAGGAAAACATAGGCAGGAAAGTCTCAGATCTCTCACAGTATTTTCACTGATACATCCCCTAAGGCAAGGGATATAAAGAAAAGAATAAACAAATGGGACTACAAACTAAAAAGCTCCTGCAAGGCTAAAGAAAACATCAACAAAATAGAAAGGGAAACAGCATATGGGAAAACATATTTGCCAGTGATACCTCAGACAAGGGTTTGATCTCCAAAATATGTAAAGAACTCACACAACTCCACACCAGGAAGACAAACAATCCAATTAAAAAGGTGGCAAAGGACCTGAACAGACACTTCTCCAAAGAGGACATACAGAGGGCCCAGAGACATGAAAGGATGCTCAGCATCACTAGCCATCAGAGAGATGCAAATTAAAACCACAATTCGATACCACTTCACACTGGTCAGAATGGCCATCATTAATAAATCAACAAACAACAAGTACTGGTAAGGTTGTGGAAAAAAGGGAAACCTAGTACACTGTTGGTGGGAATGCAGACTGGTGCACTATGGAAAACCATGGAAAACAGTATGGAATTTCTTCAAATAACTAAAGATGGAACTGCCTTTCGATCCAGCAATTCCACTGCTGGGCCTATACCCTAAGAATCCTGAAACACCAATCCAAAAGAACCTATGTACCCTGATGTTCATAGCAGCATTATTTACAGTAGCCAAGTGCTGGAAACAGCTTAAGTACCCATCAGTAAATGAGTGGATCAAAAAACTATGGTACATTTACACAATAGAATACTACTCAGCAGAAAGAAAGAAGCAACTCCTTCCCTTTGCGACAGCATGGGTGGAACTGGAGAGCATTATGGTAAGTGAAATAAGCCAGGCAGTGGAAGACAGATACCATATGATCTCACCTATAAGTGTAATCTAGTCAACAAAACAAATGAGCAAAATACAACCAAAGACTTGGAAATAAAGAACAAACTGACAGTGACCAGAGGGGAGTGGAGAGGAGGATAACGGGAAAGAGGGGGAAGGGGCAAGCAAAGAAACACGAATAGAGGACTCATGGGCATGGACTCATGGCAGGGACTGACCGTGGGAGTGGGGAAGGATGGGGTAGGGAGAGAGCAATGGGTAAGAAGGTGAGACAACTGTAACTGAACAACAATAAAAATAAAAATAAGTGATTTCACTCCTGGCTACATGGCTCAGATGGTTGGAGTGTCATCCCATACATCAAATGTTGCGGGTTCAATTCCCTGTCAGGGCACATACCTAGGTTGCAGCTTCAACTCCCAGTTGGGGAGCATAGGGAGGCAACCACTTGATGTTTCTCTCTCACATTGATGCTTCCCTCATTCGCTCTCTCTCTCCCTTCCTCTTTCTAAAATCAATAAAACAAATCCTTGAATAAAGATTTAAAAATAATAAGTGATTTCATCTCTGAGTAAATTTAATTTTAAAAATCACTCTTTTGTGAACAATAAAATAAAGAAGGACAAGAAAGAAGAAAGCATGGTTGGATTTTTTTTTGCCATGTTTCAAATAACTAAGCATTCCATAAAATTATGAAGTTCAAAAGAGCAAGATTTTAACCTGAAAATACTGAATTGATAACTTTTTTGGTTATTAAATACATCCTAGATGCTGTATTTTAACTCCATTAAACCAACTAAATTTCTTTTCAGGCTGGACCCTTCCTCCACTTTAGCCCATGTCATCCACATTGTTTTTAAACATAACATGAGGGCATGGCTATAGTCAGTCAGAGATTGCAAGGGAGGGGTAATGGCCTAAAAGGGCACAAGGAAACTTTTGGGGATAAGGGATATGTCCACTATCATCATAGTGATGATTTCACTGGTGTGTACATATGTCAAACTTATCAAGTTGCATACTTTAAACATGTGTCCTCTGAATGTCAATTATATCTCTATACAACTGTAAAAAAAAAGTTAGAATTCTAGTTGGGAACCTCCCATTCTTTCCCCATTGGATGCAGATTTAGCCTTTCATTAGTTTTAGTTGCTGGAATACCTACCAGGTCAATTCCTCTTTAATAAGTAGCTTGGTGTATCAAAACATATGACTAGCAACAAAAAAACACTTTCAATTGTCAAAAAAGATTCAAATATTTTCATCCATATTACAACATAACAATTAAAATATTGTAAACATAGTTACAAACATAATTTACAGGTTGGGATTCTAAAAAGTTTCAAAAGTTGTAAAGGTTTGAAGAGGGTTTTTTTATCTTAAAGAAAACACTTTCTAGAAAAAAAACATTTAAAAAACATTGGAAAACAATAAGCAGTACCTTACTGCATGCTCAGGAAGGGCCATTAAGTAGCTCAGAGTCCTTAAGAGTCATTTCATGAGTCCTCTCAACATTCAGGCATATGTCACAATAGTCACAGTTAAACTTAAAACCTATGTGAGATTTGGGCAAGGGAGTCCAACAATGCAGATACAATCCAGATAGAAAACTATGCCTTAGAAATTTGGGCTCCATGCCATTTTTGAAAGTATGTCATCTTTTACATCTGGAACTCTATATGGCTATTTCCTAGAAGTTATTTTTAAATACTGTGGTTTGAACAATGCATGAAGGAAAATGTATGAAACCGGTAACAGTTTAAAGTACCAGAAGCTCAAGCTGTTGTACAGCCTAGTCCTCTCCACCTGTTAAATCTATTCACCTTAATTGCTATGCCAGAAGTTTCCCACATCTTTAAATAAAAACCTGGAGCCTTCTATAAAGCAGTTCTTGATACCTATTCCATGGGGCTTCCTTATGGGTGAGAAAGCCTTCCACCAGGCATTTCTGGTCCTTTTGAAACTCTGGATGTGTCCCAAAGCAGAAGACATGTTGCCAAATTCTATTCATTGTGAAATAGTGTTAGAATAGCATTCCAGTGTATTTAACCCACAAACGGAAATTTATTAGCAATGCTGTCAAATTATCAATTTATTTCTTAACAAAACTCTGACAAAATACTTTTGAAAGACAAATGAACTAAACGACTTGCAAGAATAATAGTGAGAAAAGTCATGTTGCAAA
This sequence comes from Phyllostomus discolor, assembly GCF_004126475.2. Lineage (NCBI taxonomy): Eukaryota > Metazoa > Chordata > Mammalia > Chiroptera > Phyllostomidae > Phyllostomus > Phyllostomus discolor. Next base: position 174,983,199 of record NC_040903.2, read on the forward strand.
TGATAAATTCTAAACCTGACACTTGAGAGGAGCGTCCAGGGACAGGAGGGCTGCAGCCGTGCGAGCCACTGCTGTCTCCACTCTCGTGGTGGCCAGTTGAGGAGTCATATCTTTGGCTCAGCACTCACAATTTTGAAAATTGTCACCTCTCAACATCCTCCTCAAATGAATGCTTTTACCTCTCTCAACAATTCCTTCTAAATTCAATTTTTTCTTTTTTAAAACTTCAACCCAAGTCATTGATCACAATCAAGTTCTGCCCCTTGTTTTCTTTAAAAACGATAGAATAAATTTTTATAACTTTTAACAAATTCACTTCAGTCAGTATTTATATTCAAAGCACTATGCTGAGCACAGAGGGAGAATGAAGACAAGCGCCAGGCATGTAACTTTAATAAAAATAAAGACTATTAGAATTCTACAGTGGATGGATGATTTTGCTGCTGGGGAGCCTGGGGGAGCTAAATGATTAATTCTGTTTGTGGAGATTGAAGGTGACAAACAGATGAAATTTGAACCAGTCTTAAGAGAACTTAGACTTTCTACAAAAGGCCAGGGCATCATTGTTTGGGGTATGGGGTTGGTACAAGGAAGTAGCAGCTTTTCTTTCTTTCTCTCTTTCTTTCTTTCTTTCTTTCTTTCTTTCTTTCTTTCTTTCTTTCTTTCTTTCTCTTTACTCTGAATCTTTATAACAATTGTATTAGAATTGCTCTCAACTGAAAGTTATTTATAAATTGTTTCAGCACTTTGACTCTCTTTGGGAATGGCCAAAGATTCAAATAACTTGGAAGGATGGATATCTAAGCTGACTTACAGGAAATATGACTCAGGTTTTCTCATGTACTCAGCACTGTTATTATAGTTAGGATGTTTGGGAAACATTAAGCTGAACAAATCAGGCAGCACAAGTCTTTTAATTTATTGATTTTAGAGAGAGAGGGGAAAGGGAGAGAGAGGGAGAAGCATTAGTTTGTTGTTCCACTATTTTTATTGGTTGATTCTTGTATGTGCCCTGACCAGGAATGAGACCCACAGCCTTGGCATATCTGGAAGATGCTCTAACCAACCGAGCTACCCAGCCAGGGGCTAAGTCTTTTCTCTTTATTGATTGGCTCAGACATGCATCCTGCAAGGGTAGAAAGGCCTTTTTATTGTCAAGGCTTAAGGAAACCTGCTGGTAACAGGAAACACCTGCAATTGGAAAAACAACTTAAAAATATAATACTTCTGTATTCTATATAATCCTTCAGACTTGGAGGCGGCCACACCTTCAATCCATCCTCTTTTCTATGTTTCAGGGTTGTGTATTCAACTGCCAAGACATCTCACTACCAAGTGTATCTGAAACTCAACATTTTTAAAGGTAAACTCAGTATGTTTACCCAAACCTGTTTTTCCCATATTCTCTAATTTCTTGAATAGTACCCACCATGCACCAATCACAAAAGTCAAAACCTGTGAGTAATCAGCTCCCCTTTTGCCCCTCATTCTTTAACAATTAACCTTCAAAACCAATTGATATTAGCTACTTAACATCAATTGTATCCTTCCTTATTGCCCCATCTCCACTCCCACCCACCTAGTTCAAACCCACATTTTTTAACCTGAAATTTTGCTGTAGTCAACTAATGGATTCCCTATCTTCTTCCTGTCTTTCCCTGTTCGATCTATCCCTCCCTTTGTTGCCAAGCTGATCTTTCTAAAGAAGAAATACGATCAGTAGTTTCAGACATAGTTTGAGGTTGCTAGCTTTCTCCTCTCCTTTCTTTCTGTTCTTGATAGAGAAGTTCATCTGTGTCCACTCTTGATATTAACTAAGAAGAGCAGGGTGTTAGGGCCTATGCTTCATTCTCTTCCCCGCCCCCACTCCCGCTCCTACCAGGACAGTGGTGACAGCCTCCCATTCGGAGCACATTCAGACTCAGGACGCCAGGCTCTTAATTGAGAGAAAGAAATTAAGCCTCTGCAACCATAAGCCTGCACTTCCCCTTCCTACACAGTTGTGTACGAAGAGGTATATTGGTTAGTTAGTTATATCAAGCTAGTAATATGAAGGGCAATGTTAATCCAGAAGGGAAAAAATTTCTAACAATTGGCTTACTCGGGATCTGGAGAATACCTTAATAAACTATTAGTGATAAAGATTTAAATTAAAAACCAAAAAGATCTTCAAAGCTGCTCCTAAGGCTATTTTAGGCTCTCTAGTGTCAGCATCACTTTACTATCTCCTACAAACAGATATCCTTCCTCTACATTCTCTGCTTAGAACCTTACATGTGTTCATACTTTGTTGTATTTAACAGCATTCTTTAAATTTCATAAACATCACCTTATTGATTTAATGGAATTCAGACCTTGTAATAGTAACTACAGAGTTTTAAATTATGCTAAAAGAGAAGCAGAAGGAAGTTGATATGAGGCTTTTATCTGAATGTATTGGAACTGAAATGGAAGAAAGGCGTTTAGAGATAGCACAGTAGGGCAGTGCCGGCAGACTCGTGCCTGCCAGTGCATTGCTGTCTGGAAGGCAGTGGAGGGTACAGAGAAGAAAGGAGAGCCATAGAGTTCTTGATGTTGGATTGAAGAGAGTATATAATGATACAGCTCATTTTAAACAAACTATGATAAAAGAGAATTAGCAAAGCTATGAACGGAGACAAGAAACATATTCTTCTATTTGCACATTCTCCTGATGATCACATAGTGTAAGGCTCTGTTTGCTACAAGGTTAGGAGCAAGAATTGAAATACTAAAGGTAATAAAAATGGCTGTTGGGTACAAAGAAAAATCTCAAGGGTGGAGTTCAGTAATATGTAGGGAAATTCGATAAGGGTAGGGCTAAATGGGTGGGGTTATAGAGCAATTTAGGTGGGGCAGGCAATTAGGAATGGCTTTAAAATATAACTTCTGTCCCACATCATGATGGCTTTATAGGAATGACACTTTCATAAACTTGACTTTATGTCTCTCTGACCTACAACAAAGGGTTTTTGAGGAGGGAAGAAACAGATCATCTAGTGACATTTCATTTTCTCATAAGTGATTATTTGCCTACTTGTGATTTTTCTGAGGTCGTACCACTACATCCGGTAGTGGTAGGAGAATTAGGAGAATCCAGATCTCTAGACTCCCAATTCTTTGATTTCTACACTCCATAAATACCTATCAGATTCTAGATCTCAATGTTCCAAAGTTCCCGTGAAGTAAGCCAGAAATCCTTATTTTTGAAACAAAGAAAGTGAGGATCATGAAGGTGGAGTGAAATATAGTCTATAATTTTGCAATAACTATGAATGGTGCCAGGTGGATACTGGAAATACCAGGGGGAATGTTTTGTGAAGTATATAATTGTCTAACCACTATGCTGTACACCTGAAACTACTACAGAATAATATTGAATGTAAACTGTAACTGAAAAAACATTTTTTAATTAAAAAAAAGAAAGGTGGAATGAATTTACCAAATCACATGGGTGGACTAGACCAGAGCCCAGGCCTCACGATTCCTGGGCCAATAGGCTTCTACCAAACCACACTACCTCAGGGATTCCAAACAGGCAAAATCTTCAATGCCATGGGCCTAAAGTACATTCCCTCCTTTGACCTACAGATACTTTATTCTATCATATGTTATACACTATACTGAGTGCCATAGCAAAGGTTTCAAGACTGAAAGATTCATTTTGTTAGACTAGATTTCTATTTTGCAAGACTGAAAATTGAACATCACCTAGTTATCAGAGAAATGCACATGGCTTTTGGTGGTTGATAAGCTAGCAGGGAGTAAGTCTTGGGTTACCACAATATTGGGAATGTTTCACTTTCACCAAAGGATGGGCTTCAGATTCTATACAGTATTAGCCCAGTAATACATCTATCAGATGGTAAAACATTAAAAAGTCTGACATTACCAAAAGTTATTGGGGATGTAGATAACTGAAATTCTTATGCTCTGCTAGTGGGAATGTCAAATGACCCGACCCTTTTGGAAAGCAGTTTGGCAATATTTAATAATATTCAAAATGCATTTACCCTACAATCCAGCAATTCCATTCATGACTATATACTCTAAAGCAGTTTTTTTTTGAAACTGTGATTCATGATCCATTAGTGGATTATGAAGACAATATAAGGGTTATAACAAGTATTTTTTCAATCTTCACCTGAGGATATGTTTACTGATTTTAGAGAGAAAGGAAGGGAGAAAGAGAGAGAGAAACATTGATGTGAGAGAGAAATATCTATTGGTACAATCCCCGACCAGAGATCCAGCTCGCAACCTAGATATGTGCTCTGACCAGCAATCAAACACACAAACTTTTTGGTGTACAGGATGATGCTCCACCAACTAAGCCACCCAGCCAGGGCAACAGATATTTTTAACAAATAAAATAGAACAGAAAATACTGGAGTAAGGATTGTTTTGTGAACTTTTGAGTGCCACTTAGATTCTTCTCCAGGACTGAAGCATTAATTCACCCAGATTCTAGGAGGGTTGGCTACCAACAGCTTTTAGCTAATTCCCCCTCTGGAAAGAGAGCTAGGGTACTTGCCGAAGGTCAGACCTTCTTCCTGGGACAGCTGTATCAATGCAGGTATATAAAGGACTGACTCCCTTGCTCCAATTCAGTATTACTCTGAGGGATCCCTGCAGCCAGTTCAGTTATCACCTGAGGCCTTTGTAGTCACTTCATCAGATCCCAGACTCCCTCTGACCATTTCTGCTTTCTTCACTCCCTCACAGGTGCTGATCCTGGTACACTCCCCAATAAACATCCTGCACACTAATTTTTGTCTCAGATCTGCTTCCCAGGTAACTTAGCCTATGATGATATGTGCATATATGCATGTATAGGATCTGAGTGTAAAATTACTTCTTACCATGCATATTGGCCATAAAAGTTTGCAAACCCTTGCACCTAGAGAAACCTTTGCACATATGCACCAGAAGACACTATGGGGGTGTTCATTGGAATATTAATGGACAAAAACTAAATATCTATAATCATGTAATGGAATAGTATACAATAAGTACAAGTAGTGAAGTCTACTGACATCTATCAACATGGACAAATCTCTAAAATACTAGGATGCATATCAGCTTCAGGATAGTGGTTACCTCTGGAGAAGGAGCCTAGGGAACAGGACGAAGTTGGGGCTCCAGCTGTAGCACTGTATTGCTTTTCAAGAGGCATCTAAAAAAAGGCAAAATACAGCATTTGTTAAATTTATATGGGGGGCCAAAGTAGGTTTACAGTTGTTCATGTGGAAAATAATAAAATAATGAATAATAATACAAGAATAAACTCAGTTTTGCATATTCATAACTGTAAACCTACTTTTACCCTATCCTGCATGGCGACATGGGTTTCTTTTTTCACTTTTCTATATGTTTAAAGTATTTTAAAATTAAATTGTATTCAATGAACTCTAATTGCAGAAAATCTATACACAAAGCAAAGCATTTTTAACTTTATCTTAATATGAGGAACTAGTGAAAGGACAGTTAACAAGGTCACTTCCTCTTGTACAAGGAATTGGTCATTTGGTCAAATGTAATGGCTCATGAAAAACAGACATACCAGTTATAACTGTGTGGTTGGTTTATTGTAAGTTGCTTTTTTCTCTCTCCCTATTTTCATTATTACTAAGTTCCATGTAATAAGAACAATACTGGAATCTTTCAAGAGTTCATCAAATTCTATCGACATTCTCCTTTAAGAGTTTTGCAATAACTGATTATGAAGAAATATATATCCCTAGGCACAAGAGACAAGGATAGCCTTCATCATTTTTCAACATTTTCATAAAGATTATTTGTGGGATTTTTGTAAAAGCCATGTTTATTGAGAGAAATTTTACATACAGTAAAAGTTCTTCTAAAGTGTACAGTTTGTTGAGTTTTGGCAAATGTACAAAGCTGTGAACCACCACCACAATCAAAATATCAAATATTTCCATCATCCCAAAAAGCCCCCTCATGCCCTTCTGTAGTCAATCTTCCCATCCTAGCCCTTGGCAAACACTGATTGGATTCTTATGTCTATAATATTGCCTGTTCCTGGATGACAAACTAACAGAATCATACAATAAACAGGGTTGGGCAAGAGTAGGTTTACAGTTGTATGTCAAATACAGTTTGTTCTTGTATGTATTATTTATTAATCACTATATTATTTTCCATACAAACAACCTACTTTTATTTTATTTTTAATAAATCATTGTATTAACCAAAAGTAGGTAAACCTACTTTTGACCCTCTCCTCCCCCACATACCATATAGCCTTCTGAGTTTTATTTTTCACTTAGCACAGTTCATTTGGGACTTGCCCATGGTGTGTGTTGCATACATCAATGACTTCTTTTGTATTGCTGAGAGGTATTCTAACTGCAATTTGTGTATTCTTTTTCTAGCTGAGAGACATCTGGGATGTTCCCAGCTTTTGGTCATTATACACAAAGCCTCTATCACATTTGTGCACAGGTTTTTGTGCAGACATATGCCTTCATTTTTCTTTGGTAATACCTAGGAAGGGGGCTTGCTTGGTTATGTGATGAGTATGTTATAAGAAACTGTCAAACTGTTCCTCGAAGTGGCTATACCCTGCAGTACTCCCACCAGTAAAGCAATATGAGAGTTCAGTTGCTCCACTTGGTATTGCCAGGCTTTGATTTATTTGTTTGTTTGGGTTTTTTTAAGCCGTTATAATTGGCTTAATATGGTATTAAGCCATATTAATATGGCTTTATTATGGAATAATGGTATCTCATTGTAGTTTAAGTAAGCTTCCATAAAGTTTTAAACAACAAATTGTATCAAAGTTTGGCTTATTACTAAATCATCTTTCCTACACTGAAAATGATGAGGAAAGGTTCTCCCAGCTTCTGAGCTCTAAAACTGTTGTACTCTGTGAAGCAAAAAAAAAAAAAAAAGGTATTATAAAACAAAACAAGAGAGGGTATATAATTGACTATATAGACATGGTCATGGTAGTTTAATAGTAGCTTCACACTAGTGGCAGTTGGTTAAAAGGACAGAGGATAAGAAAGGACCATAGAAATACCATTGTATTCATGGATCTTCAGGGCATTGCCTTTTGTATCATATAGGGCACTTAGAGTTCACAAGAAACTGGCTAACTTACGTTAGAAAGAGGAATTCAGTAGTGGTTAGTGTTATTATCCAAAAGCATATGTAAAGGATAGATCTAAGGAAGAAACTAAAAAAAGTAAGCAAAATAAAAGTGCGGCCAGTAATGAAACTATAAATTAGGGTAAGAAGTGGTTGCGGCTTTGGGAGAGTCTCTGCTGGACTTTTGGGTTGACCCTCTATTTTACTTACGTAGGTTGGATTTTATCTTTCTACAGAACATGTGCAAAGTGATTTAAAAAATTAATGCAGAAGCTTTATTAATATAACAACTAATGCATATATTTAAGGAAAAGCAAATTTTAGAATGTTAGTAGATCCCATGTATAAAAGCAATCAATAGAAAACAATCTCATACCTAGAGATGAGAACACAATGAGTCCGTTTATAAGGAACTGCAATACTGTAAAATAGAGCCTAAATGATGCTATGTAGGAACTTCCAAAACCAGAGGAAAGTTGAAATAAGCACATTTGAAGATTAAAGTCTATAAGAAATAGCTGCAGATGAAAGTTTAAGGAAGAATTATTTATGTCCACCTCAGTCCTCAGAACTAAGAAATTTGAGTAAATAGACCAGAAGCTGATTTGGAGTATCATCTAGACCAGCAATTTTCCATGGTGTGCCACAAGAATTTTTAAAACATGCAATACCTGACTAGTCAGGGGCACTGGCCTCTTTTCCTTTAGACTGTCAAATATAAAAAATGACAACAGCCAACATAATAGCTGTCCAGTGTGAATGAATCAAAATTATACCTATTTTTGTCAGGTTGGCAAAATATATAATATTTTTAGTATGCCACAGAATTTTAGTAATAAGTTTATTTGTGCTGAGATTAAAAAAAAGTTGAAAATCACTGATCTAGACCAAACACATCTACACTGCTAACTGGAGTGAGTCAGAAAATATCTTCCAAAATAATTTACTCTTGTCACTACTTTGAATTGTCAGAAAAAGATTTATGACTTGGGTGAGTACACTATGAATTAAGGTTTGTTCCAGATGATAAGCACGTATAGAGTGAGATATGTCACTTTCTGGAACTGGAACAGGCAAGATGTTTGTGACATATGTTGTGTTTGTGAAAAGACTGTGCTTTTGGATCGTGATTATTTGCTTATAATTCTAGGGAAACTTTATATTCATGGCCTAAGAAAACTCACTCAATATTTTTTTTCCAGCCTAGTTAAATTCCTTAGAATGGAAAGTTATGGTGCTAATTTTTTCAAGAACTGTGCAGATGCCTCTGAGAAACTTTTGTTAAGGTCCTTTTAAAAAAAACCAATAACTTTAGAGGGACCAGGAAAGGCAATTTGTGTGTAAGATAGGACTAGAATTAAAACCCCAGGCACAAAGATATTAGCAGATCCTAACCCGTTTGGGGAATACTGGGGGGGGAAAATCCTGACCTTCAATTTTCAATGAACTACCTCCCTTCCATTCCAAGTACAGCCGCAGCTACATCTTCATCATCCTGTCCTTTTGCATATTTTATTATCATGGCTATAATTGTTTGAAGGACTTCTCAGATCTCAGTCACATTGCATATCATTCATTTTGTGAATATATGTTGTCCCAGTTCTTAATTATATAGCTTATAACAACATAAATATTTGAATAGAATGATTGTTAATTATCATCATCAATAACATTCAGATGTCTATATATATTCACACAAGTAGACATTTACAAAAGAAATTCCACAAATATATTCCCTTTCCTCCATCAGCCAAAAGTAATCTTAACACAAGGCAATTATTTTATGTGATGAATTTTTGATTGCCCATTTTTATGCCTAAACCCCATCTCAAACCCTAAAATCTCGAAAGCGGAATTAAATAGGACTACATACCTTTTCAGTACTTGATAAATGACGATTAGCTGTTGTTACTTCATTGGTCTTCATAATCCTTATTAAGAGGAAAATTATTTATTTAGATGATTAATGCCCTTAATCTGGTTTTGTCCTAAACTTTAGAGTCTCTGCAGGAATCACCTTAAACATTACTAAAAACTGGATTCATTCAGGGTGGAAGCTCAGAGAGCTTCAAATTTTTTGTTTGAAAAATCGGTTACCTACTATAAGACCTTCAAGTGAAGACTTACATGGAGCTCACTTTCCTCTTTTTTTTTTTTCTTCTCCTGTCCTCCCTGGTTTACAACAGACAGAGCTATGTTAAAACCACAGAGCAAAGTTTTGCAAGAGAATGGCCTTGAAATAGAATGCTGCCCAGTTGAAAACTTAGGCAATCAAAATGGAATAAATGAAACCATGTCCGCTAGACTTCACATGTTGCTTCTTATAAGGAAAGCTATTACTTTTCAGGAGATATTATTCTTTAAGTGAGCCTGTACCCTGTCTGTATCAAAGGACTCTCAGCTACTATAATATTCAGGGTAGAACTGTAACTAAGACACAACCCTGTTGTCTGCATGTGCTGCTTTAGTCACTAAAATGCAGCTTCTGAAAATAAGTGCCACTACATGGTAACTACTATAGTGTTTCTCATTTCTCTTAAAAAGGGTAAAATCACTGAAGGTGTATAAACCCTTTAAAACTTTACTGCAAATGTCTATATACTTGAGCTGCAAGAGCAAATAAATTAAACAGCTGCAATAACGCTCTGAAACCAAAGCCTGTTTCTCAAAAATGTGTCAAATGTGTTAATCTTCTCCCCTCAATCTCTCCCTCTCTCTCCCTCCGTCCCTCTCTCTCCCTGCCTCCCTCCTTCCCACCCTCCCCCCCCCCCCCCCCCCCTCTGTCTCTCTCTCTCTCTGCATGAGGTCTCATTACTCTGGCCACAGATGACTTGTTTGGTTTTCAAAGTTTTCTTTTATTTCAATTTTATTTCTGATGTGAAATTGAAGTGACAAATAGCAACATGTGGGCCGCTCTGATAGACTGAAAATTCTCCTTAGGCTACACATGGCTCATGATAAGGATGCAATATGCTGTCATTACAACTGCTTATCTAACCATCTCAAAACAGTTTATAAACATGGTGTGTCACCTCAAAGCCAGTCTAACGAGAGTGACTTTTCCACATTTTCTCCATTCCTACACACATTAGATAATTTTTAATATGGAAACTTGAAGAAAGGTTTACAATTTTTTTTTCAGTATTTGTGGGTAAATTGTCAGGCTTCTCATAAATGTCACAAGCCAGTGGCTAGCAGTTCAGTAATATGGTTTCCTAACCACACAAAGTTATGCTCAGCGAGTCAGTGGTCTCATGATCTGTCTAACAGTTTTACTGTGTTACTTGGAGCATTATTTTATGATAATTAGGTAGTGCTAAAGCCTCAGGAAAAGCATGGCTCTGGGACAATACAAGATGCCAATTTTATCTGGTCTTTTTTTTTTCTATAGAAGTTTCTTGGATTCTTGGCTGATTAGGATAATGATTTTGGATCAGGGATCGCCAACCCTCCCCATTCAACCACCAGCCAATACTTGGCCTGTTAGGAACCTGGCCGCACAGCAGGAGGTGAGTGACAGGCCAGCTCATTACCACCTGAGCTCCAGCTCCTGTTCCTGGTGCCAAAGAGGCTGGGGGCTTCTGCTTTAGATGACCTCAGGGTTGATTGAATTATTCTATAAATTAAGATTTTTTTTAAAAAAGTAGCTTGCTGGAAACGCATTACTGAATAAGCTGTTATCAACACAAGTCATTCCTCATATAGCACTTGGACCTGTGAGCAGTTACATGAAATTATCTTCTCTTGGTCTATTTTGTTTCATAATTAATCAGTGAAAAGTCATTGTTCACTTATGTAACAGGATGAAAAAAATGGCCTAATTTTGACCTGAAAAGTGAAGAATCTCTTGTGTTTGTGGCCACGTCTACATGGTACACTGAAAAGTTGATATTTCAGTGTGCACTCAGTTCTAGCTTTTTTGAGAAATGGGGAGAAAACTGGTCTGGATTTTGTGGACAAAAGTATTTGGTTTGGGCAAGACTCATTGGGTTTGACTCTCTACATTGGAAAAAAAAATGCCATTGCTCAAACACAATGTGGCAATGTGTTCCATGTTGCTGACAGTTCCTGTCAGAAAGAGAAAGCAAGCAAAGCAGCTACTACCGGTCTTTAGCAACGTAGGCAAGCACATGCCTCTCGCATGCATTGCAAAGCAAATGTGATCATTCAGCTTTCAGGAAAGAGTAATCAATCTATCACACACTATGATTTCCATATTGTCTGTTTACGCATTGAAAAGAAACTTCGTTTGGAACTTAATTTTAATTTTAAAATCCATTAATATAAAGGAGCTGGAATTCAACTCTTACAGAAACTAACAATGATTTTTTAGCTACAAGTTTTGTGGCTTAGCCTTAGATTTATGGTTCAGGTTATTCTCAGGCTGCTGGCGTGGTTCAGAAAACCAAGCACCCTGTACAACTTTGAATTAGAAGTCTCAAAAAAAAAACCCTCAAAAAACAAAACCATCCAAACCTACTTTTCTTAATTACACTGTATTTTATAAGAAGATTACTCCTTCTAAAATTAGCTCTCTGATGGCAAAACAGCTGGATGAAAAGTGAAAAAGTCAAGGACTTATCTTGCTGTTTCAGATGATTTTTTAAAAAACAAAATACAAAATGGAAAACATTTATTCAAAACAAAGAACCATAGACAGTAATCAGGTAGAGTTTTAAAAAATCACAACTTTTAGAAATGAAAAACAGAGTAACTGAAATCAATAACATAATGGCCAAAAAAATTCTTTGATTTTTAGCTTCCATGTTTCACAGTTGTATTAAGATACACAAAACTGTGGTACATTAAAGTATATTTAACTCTGAGTGTATTGGTGTTTATTTCCTGCTAGATGTTAGCAATCTAAAAATAGAAATACTGTTCACTTTTTAATGAGGTTTGGTACATAATCTCATAGGGGTTTTCAGAATGAGAACTGAACTTTGTCATGAGCAAAGTTTGCCCTTGGCCAACAGAGACTGTCAGACCCTATATTTTTTACCCAGTCTGACAATCTTTTTGGGGGGGGTTTAAGTTTTTAACATGCAGTAAAACAAGTTTTGGCAAATATATAGAGTGGTAAAACTACTACTACAATCAAGATATGGAACACAATCCCCCAAGTTTCCCTGTGGTAGGTGCCCCTTTGTGATTGAAGCATCATCTCACCTTTAACCCTAGGCCACCACCCATCTGTTATCTGTTCCGAAAGTTCTGCCTTTTCTAGAATGTCACATAAATGCAATCATGCATGTGCAGTCTTTTGAATTTGGCTTCTTTCACTAAGTAAAATGCTGTTGAGATTCATCCATGTTCTTGTATGTATCAAGAGTTTATTCCTTCTTTATTTCTGAATAGTATTCCATTTTATGGATGTAGTATAGCTCATCCATTTCCCAGTCAATGGACATATGGGCTGTTTCCAACTTTTGGTTATTACAAATAAAGCTACTATAAATATTTGTATTCAGGCTTTTGAGTGAACATAAGTTTTAACTTTACTCTGATAAATACCTAGGAGTGAGATTGTTGTATCTGTGGCAATTCTGTTTAACTTTATAAAGAGTGCCAAACTCTTTTCTAGAGTTTGTGTACCATTGTGCCGTTGTGCATTGGCTACCAGTAATGCATGAGAAAGTAGAGAGAATTCAGTTGCTCCATATTCTTGTCAGCTCTTGGTATTGTCAGATTGTTTTATTTCAGCCATTCTAACAGGTGTATGGTAGTATCTCTTTATGGTTTTAATTTATGTTTCCCTAATGATTGATGATGTTGAACAACTCTTCATTGTGTATTTGCCATCCATACCTCTTCTTTGGTGAAGTATACTGTCTATGCAGGTCTTTTTTCCCATTGTGTTTTGACTTCAGTTTCTGTGTTTTTCATTTCTGAAGTTCTAATGTTTTAATCTACTAAGCTATTTTCTATGTTTTCTTGTTTTGAGGTGTTTTTCACTTTGTATTTTATTTTTTTAATTAAATATAGTTATTTCACTGTGTCTGATAATTCAGATATCTGAAGTCTTTGTGATAGTTTTCTTTTGTTTCTATTGGATATTGTTTCTAATGATTCTCACCCATAGTAACTTATTTTGGGGGTACTTAGACTTTATTATTGGGAGCTGCTCATTTTCCTTGGAAAATAACTTGTGGATTATTACGGTATATTCCTCTAGAGAAGATTTGCTTGTGTTCCGTATACATGGGGCCTATTTAATTTAAAGTAATAGCTTGAGGCTTTATTTGGAGGGCCTGTTTTGGCTCTAGATTATGATGTGTTTACATTCTTTCAGAGACAGAATTTTTTTGGCCTCCAGTTCTGCTTAGCACCACAGGAACTTTCCCTGCAGTTGTCTGAGGGTGAATGGGTATGTAGGTTTTTTATACCCACCTAAATGGTCCAAACTTATTGGGAGGAAGGTCTCTTATAGGATTCTTCAAGTCTTAGGCTTTTTCTTACATTGCACCTCCCACACTCCCAATGAAGCCAAAGCTGAAGTTCACCAGTTTGAACAAAATGACCTCAAGGCCATAGGACTCAGAAACTGCAATGGCGTCATTTAGGTAAATAGACTGTAAATGTTGCCTCCTGGTTTTATACACCTGGGCAAGGTTATCCATTTACCTCTCTTGGTTCCTACTTCTTGTTGAGCTGATAATTCCTCACTTTCAAGTCCATGCTTGAATGCTTTTAAAATGTTTAGAATTTTTTTAAAAATTAGCCTTGTTAAAAAATTGTTCCCAGTGGGAAGGGCAGTTAAAATGCCCAGCCTGCTGTATGCCTGGGAATAGAACTCTCAAAACTCCACTTTTTATACCCTGCAATTTATAAAGTATCTGATAGATTAATTTATTTGAATAATAATCACTTTTTTTCTGGCACTAAAGCTTTAATTAGGAATCATTCAATAGAATTATAAAGAATCCATAGTCCCTGTACTTAATTATCCCTCTGAATTTTACTAAAACATGTATTGGATTTACATTGAAATACCAAAGTAGTTCAAAGGCTTAACTGTGACCACAACTTTTTAAAAATATTTCTCAGAAAATGAGTACATGAAGCCAGAATGATGTGTTTCGGTTGCATAGAAAGTGTTGCGTCCCCATAGTTACATTAAACATAACAAGGGAAATGTCTTTTGGTGGTTGATAAGTTAAAAGGAAGTGAGTCTTGTTGTACTACAATATTAAGGATGTTTTTGAACTTTTGTTTAAGAATGGAAGGTTTCAGGTCCTTCTGTATTACCCCTTGCTCAAACATTTGTAAATGCGGTTATGGAAAACCCACACGTGTAGTCAATGCTAAGACTCAGTGTACTGATGTCACGTAGAAAAAAAAACGCAATGCAGAGATCCTTTCATGTGGTTTATTTCATTTCATCTGATATTTATAGTATTGGCTCTGAAATATAATTCAGTAAAGTTACAGCAATTAAAGGGAAGGGAAATCAGTCTTAGTCCAATATTATGTTAGCCCTACTCTCCGAATGGAAAAAATATAACGCATACCAAATCAGCCTGGGAAACTATAGAGGCCATTTGTGCCTGGCATGTAGTAGATATTCAATAAATATTGAGTCAGTTAATTAATGGACAATATATAATTGGCTATTGTGAGGAAAGCATGCAGTGGTTAAAATGTTGTTTTCATAAAATTATGGGAAAAACATTAAAGACAAAAGATGCCTGAGACTCAATCCCCACTCTAGGGCTCCCCTAGTGCTATAACCTTGGGTAATCCACAAGCACCTTGGGCCCCAATTTCTTCATCACTTACCCTACTCTTGAGTCAAATTGCCCTGACACTCCCTGTATGTGCTGCATGGTTTCCCAATTCTATGTCCTTGTCCTTACAGTTATTGAAAATGCCTTCCCTGTCACCACATGACTAAACCTACCTAGTGGTGGTGTCCTATTTCATAGTGATCCTCCCTGATACAAATACTCAAGTACCAACCTGTTTACACCACCTCAGCTAGAAATTACCTTTCCTTCTGAGCTCACAGAGCATTTTTTCTCTTTTAATTCAGTGTTGTCATTTAATACTTTATAGCTTATATTATGAGCTTTTATGTAGACATATGTACTATGCTACTTCTCTGGTAGGCTGGAAGTTCATGAAGGTAGGGCTTATGCTTGCTATATTTTTGTAGCTACCCCTCCCATGACACCTAGAAAAATGCATTAACAGTTGTGTGTTTAGTAAATATCTGCTGAATCTGAAAATAGGAGATAATAATGCTTTTCTTGCTGATGAGAGATGAGAGAGGTATGTAACAGATGATTGCTTGAGGTCATTTTCAGCTTTTAAACCAATGATTGTAGAACACTGATGGGGAATGATGGATATAAATAAGAGAAAAAAATTGTATAAGTTATTTATTCATTAATGGAAAAGGAAAAGAGAATACTTGGATGGATCAGAGCCTATTTAACAGAGATGAAGAGGAAAATTGATGATGCGAGAATGGGAAGTGACAGGAGCAGTATAGATTATTCTATTCTAGTCATTTTTAGAAGTTCTTTTCCTCACTGCATTTTTTAGACTACGCGTACCTGCCTACAGCTGGTATACAAGCCAGAAAGTGAATTGCAGCTTTAGAATGTGGTTAACAATCTCACAGACACAATGTCGAATTTAGAAAAAGTAGACAGTCCATTCTGTATGATTCCATTAATATGAAGTTCAAAAACAGAATTACAGTACTTGAACTTTAAATTAATTTCTGGTGATAGAAGTTAAAATAGTAGCTACCCTTAGAGAGCGCTGACTGGTATGAGGCACAAGGGATGTTCAGAGGTGCTGGTAATTCTCTGTGTCTTGATCTGGATGGTGGTTACATGGTGTATGCACATGTACAAATGTTTTTAGTTATATGCTTAAGAGTTGTGCACTTTACTGTATGTAAGTTGTACCTCAGTTGTTTTTTTTTTAAATACAGTGAACAAATCTGGTTGCCGCATGTTATAACCAATGAGCAGGTCAAGGATAGATCCGAGCTATGCAGTGTGTCTCCTGGAAAAATGTGCAGCACACTTTTAAAATTCCAGAGTTTTCCCTTCAAACCTGTTACCAGATGGTTCTCATAAATAATGCATCAAAATATGGTTAGAACTAGAAGAATTTGTGATGTGTGAGAAAATGAAAACAACCAATGATCATATGGTTTACTCACTTTGACTTTCTGGAAGAGTCAGGATCAATAAATTGTCGTGCGTTAAGAATGGAGTAAGTACTGTAAGAGGAGACTTGCTAGCTGTGAAACCTCGAGTAAGTGACAGGCTTTCTGGGCAGCAGATGCTTCCTGTTAAGTGGAAAATATTTTATCTGTTCAAAGATAGTGATCTCTTAAGACACCTTCCAGCTCTTAAAATATTTTTGGCCTCTGGAAGCTGGAACTATAAGGAAATACTTTGGTTAAAGCTTTTACACTATTGGAATTAAAATGGGAAAATGAGTCACTTTAAAAATCTGTAATAATAGGCAATAAAAAAAATGTAGGTGGAATTTGGGTCATGCCAAGTGGTAAGAGATCCAGGCAGAAAACATCTTTTCAGGTACAGCCAGCTACTTCAAACCATTTGCTATTGTTCCCTGGAGATTTCCCTAGCTTTTAGCAAGGGGTTTACCTAATAGTGTGAAAGAAAGGAGAGAGAGAGAGAGAGAGAGGAGAGAGAGAAAGGAGGGAAGGAAGGGCAAGAGAAGGAAAGAGAGAGGGGAGGGAGAGAGAGAGGGGGAGAGAAAAGGGAAGAAAGGAAGGAAGAGATAAGGGGACATTTTTAGACTTCAGTCAAAGAAAGTATTGCATGGTAATTTTTTCCTTTTGGGGTTCATATTTGAAAAGAATAAATCCATTGCAGAAAATGGTATTTCATAAAATATATGGGCAGAGAAGAAGCACTAGTCTAATTTTAGCTTAAATAAAATCCCATGACTAGGGGGAACTGTAGGCATCATCTCTTCTTTCAGTATTAGTGTGAGCATCATATCTATTTTTCTAAAGAGGCAGCTGAGGCCCCGTGAGACCTTGCCTAGTGTCACAGAGCTGGGAGGAGCACAAAGTAGAAACAAAAAGCCAGTCTTCGGCTACACCAGGCTGCCCCCTGTGGTTCCTTTTAGATGACTTGAACTCCAGGTAGGAGACAGGGAGGACTTTCACTATCCCTCGTTTTAAAAGCAGTCAGGAAAGTGGAAAGCTAATGGAACTGGAAGTCAGAAGACCTGAGCCCTTCCACTTATAACTGGCTATGTGACTCTGGAAAATCATTTAACTTCTCTGAGCCTCAATCTTCTTAACTGAAAAAGCACCTCACAGCGTTACTGAGGCAGACATCAGTTGATGTAATCTACGGGAAAGTGTTGTAGAAGTTGTAAACCAAAATGTGATTATTAAAATGGGAAATTAAGGCATTAGTAATTGCAAAACAATAATACCTGATAGCCATGCTCTGGGTGAGTACGTGTTAACAGCAGGGCTGCTATTAGCATATATAAAAATCAGCAGTCCTATAACAGAAATGTCCTGTATTTATTGTAACAGTCTAGTGCTGTCACTTTTCATAAGTCTCCAGGGAACCTTTCCTAATGTGTAGATGCTGGTTGTCAAAAGAACCTTTGTATGAGGACACATGTCTCTAACTTCCTCCATACTTTGCATTATCAATCTTTTAAAATTTTGAACCTCAAAAGGTCAATATGCTATCCTATTGTTATTTTAATTTGTAATTTCCTAATTATTAGTCAGGCTTGACATCTTTTTCTTGGATGTACAAATTGATAAAGCTTTATGGAAGGCTGCTAGGCAGTAAAGATTTAAGTGCACATATCCTTCAGACCTGAAATTCCATTTTTCAATAGCTCTCTTAGAGAAATAATGCTCATGTACATGTACATAGAAGCATGTACAAGGTTTTTCACTGCAGCGTTATCTGAAATACCAGGTAACTAAAAATATCCTAAATAACCACCAACAGGAAGAGTGGTCAGATAAATTGTGGGATATCCAAACCATGAAAAACTATGTAACCAGTGAAAAACAGTAAGTGGAGCTTCGACATGAGAAAAAAGCAAGTTGCAGAATAATATGTACAATAAAACATCCCTTACTTAGAAAATGAAAATAAAACTATATATTTCTATATGCATTTATATCATGTAAGTGATCAGCAAATGTCTTTAGAGTCCCAGAACAAACTAAAAATAGGTGACTTATGAAGAGGAGACCAAGTGTGAGTGCAGAAACTTTTGTATTCTTTGTATCGTTTTAATCTTTAAAACAAGAATGTATTTGTGGCCCCAGCTGGTGTGGCTCAGTGGATTGAGCATGGGCTGCAAACGAAGGGTCACCAGTTTGATTCCCAGTCAGGGCACATGCCTGGGTTGCAGGCCAGGTCCCCAGCTGGGGACATGTGAGAGGCAACCACACATTGATGCTTTTCTCCCTCTCTTTCTCCCTCCCTTCCCCTCTCTCTAAAAATAAATTAATAAAAGCTTTTAAAAAAGAATGTATTTGTGTATTACTTGCCTAATTGATAAAAAATAAAGTATGGTTTAAAAATTATGATGAACATTGAGCCGTAAAATTTAAAAGAAAGAATATTACTATTTCATAATTTGTTTTATTAAAATTTCTTAGATTTTCCAGAGTTGCAAGATAAGAATGAATCCAACTAAAGCTGAATTAATATGATACCTGTTATTCAAGTGAAGAGTATAAAGTATTATCAAAAATCAAAATCATCTACTATATGGATATTTGATGTTATATAGAAATGGACTGACTTTTCTTTCACTTTTTATCCAGATATCAAGAGACACAGATTGAGGTTTACCTTTCATGTCACTGGTTTTAATTTACTTAAACAATTGTGTCCCTCATTAATATTTTAAATTGAGCAGAGTCCGTGTCAGTGAGAAATGGACTCTCCTTTTTGGCATCGCCTTTTTCCTCTGATCACAAACGTGTCATATGCTTACTTTATTATTAAAGAAACATGAAGAACATTGGAAGTTAGGGGAAAAAACGTAGTCCCATCATCAAAAAGAAATGTCTTAACTCTTTAGGTGCTTCCCCTCTGTATATATGTTTGTGGCATCGAGTTAATGCTGTGCATAATGTTTTGTGTCCTTTTTTAAATTAGAATTTTATTGTAAGCATAATATGAAGGATCTGCATATTCTCACAGATTCTTCAAAAATGTTTACTATGGCACAATAACATTCCAAAGTATAGATACACTATAATATAGCCCTCTATTCTCCTCGTGTAGGATATTTAACTTGTTTTCATGTTTTTCACTCTCATACTTAACTCTGAAAAACATCTTGGCATAATTCTTTGCTTTCATCTTTGATTATGTCCCTGGGATATACACCTAGAAATGTCATTACAGGTTTGTGCTGGTTATTTGCCACTGCCAACCCCACCCCTTCTCTACTTTTCTTCATTCTGTTTTTATAGATTGTATTTCCAGGATCCCTTGCCCTTTGGGATTTGCTGGGTGGCTCCAGAGGCGATTAGAAGGCCAAAAGAGAGAAGCCTGGGCCCTCCTGCTTTGAGACACTGGCGGCACGCCCCTCCCTCCCCATCTCTGGAGCAGCCGCCTTTCTTGGTGGTGCCTCCTCCAGCTTTTACTGGATTCCACATGATTATTTTCAACCTCTGTCCATTTACCTCACTGTTCTTCTCAAGATGCCTCAACATCCCTTGTTTACCCCCCTAACCTGGCCTACCCATCTGTAAGTAGTTCTTTTATTAAAGTCTCTTCATTTGAACGATTCTGCATGAAATCTCTTTCCTTTTGGGATCCTGACAGACATAAACTTTTAAATGCATTCTGGATAGATACTGCCAACTGCACTGCAGAAAGGTTATGTCCATTCACACTCCCATTAGTAGTATGTGAGAGCCTGATGAGATGAGCTCTTGAAGTTGCCATAGATTTTTTTAATGCATCGGTCTCCCAATTGTTGTCGGGTGCCTTCCTCTCTGATGTTGCTCATAGGCAGGGAATTCTGCTATAGGCCATCTAAGGAAAACTCATGCATGACAAAGATTAAAATATTGGGATAAGTTGTTGTGTATCACTTAGAAACTTGAACTTCACCACGTAAGAAGAGAGTCTGGATTGTATTATGAAAATGACTCCTTTGACGGCCACCTATGAATAAGGAGGAACGCATTCTGCTTGGGCACACAGATAGTATGTGGTGTGGCTGCGGGGTGTCAGCTCACATGCAGACAACAGTTAACACTCGGCCAGGAAACCAGTGTGGATTATGTGCTGCTGCCTAAGTAACCAATTTGTGGAAGAATTCCTGCTTGGTCTTCCTAGTTTTGGCTTCCTTAGGAGAGAAGTTTGCAGATATATGGATTTTGAGGAGAAGACTCCACAAAGACATCTTCCTCCCTTCTCAAATAAGAGGCAACTATACTACTGACATTTTACACATGGTTGCTAAAAAGTGGCTGAGATTTTGGCCAAGCTGACTCATGACACAGGTAGAAATGCGCTTTTCAATTTCCTTGTAAAATAATGAGACACCTAGTGGGCACAACGTGAACATGTCTTTATGGGAGATGGTGAGTCACTTTCTAGGTAAATGATATTCAATAACTGCCTCAATGCTTAATTCTACAACAATATCCTTATTACAGAAATACCCAGAGCCAGGAATCAGACCAACATATTCTATAATCAAGATACATTGTTATTGGCCCTGGCTGGTGTGGCTCAGTCGATTAAACACTGGCTTGCTAATCAAAGGGTCACTGGTTCGATTCTCAGTCAGGGCACATGCCTAGGTTGCAGGCCAGGTCCCTGGTGGGGGATGTGCAAGAAGCAACCACACATTGATGTTTCTCTCTCTTTCTCTCTCCCTTCCTCTCTCTCTAAAAATAAGTAAATAAAATCTAAAAAAAGATACATTGTTATCGTATATTTTGTAGTACTCAATAGTTCTCAAAATCTTTTAAATATAACATTTCTTTCCATAACAGATTAATAATCTCTGCCACCAGGCTGTGGGCTCCCTGAGGGCAGGGACCACACCAGTTTCCTCCCAACATTAGCTCAATCTCAGTTGCATAAAAAGCATGTGCTCAGTAAAAGCTTGATGAACTGAACTCATCTGAATGACCCACCCCAAGAAATGGGAGAGTTTCTAAGTTTTTTTCTAGGCTAGGAAACAAAAGATCAAAGATTCAAGACAGTGTCCTGCAGTTTATTAGGTAGAAGCGCCAGCCATAAATCACATCCTGTACTCCTTGACTTTTGCCCATGCCTGAACAGACCACGAGGGGAAGCCCCCTTGCTTATGTAAATGCTCACTGGTCTCCCTGCTGGATTCAGTTAGCAGCATCTACCTTTATTCCATTGCTAGGGATCCTTTTGAAAGGTCTTAGTATTTAAATCAGGGGCGATCAACCCGTGACCCAAGTGAGGCCCCAGCCAGAGGCCTTCCTCAGAGAATTTTCCACATTAGATTACCTGGTATGAACCTCCTCTTTCATCTCATTACGGGGCTTATGCCTTTCTATCTTCACATTTCACATATTTGATCAACTACCTGGAGTATAGATGGAGTAATTTGCTTTTGTTACCAAGGCTTAGCCAAGGGACTTGTAAATCCCAAGGTGTCTCCGTCCAGGCTTTGTCTTTGGAAAGTATCTTAGGAAAAGTTCTCATCACACAACATGTAAGAGGGTAGCAAATCCTGGAAGATTATCTGGGCCAGTGTTTCTCAAACAAGGGTTCATGGACCCTTGGAAGTTCCACTGGAGTCTAGGAAGTATCTACGAATATTCTTAATTGTAAATATTCTTCCATGAGCATCTAAAGTTAACATAAGCACCTGCTGGACCACCTGGCTAGGTACCGCATAAGTGAATCTTGGATTTACTGTCCCACATAAAGTGTTTATCTTGGTATCCAGTGATCAACTAACATAATGTTGTATAACTTTAAAAAAATACAACCAAAGTGTCCTTTGACAGAGGATTGGCTAAAGAAGATGTGGTACATGTATACTATGGAATACCACTCGGCCATAAGAAAAGATGAAATCCTGCCATTTGGGACAACATAAATGGACCTTGAGGATATTATGCTGAATGAAATAAGTCACTCAAAAAAATCTAAGAACCATATGATTTTACCCATATGGGGGATATAAACTGAAACTCATAGACACAGACAACAGTATGGTGGTTACCAGAGGGGAGGGAGTAGGGGGTAGTAAAGGGTAAAGGGGACCAAATATATGATGATGGAAGATTATTTGACTTTGAGTGGTGGGCACACAATGAAATGTACAGATTATGTATCATAGAAATGTATACTTGAAGCCTATATGATCTTATTAAGCAATGAACCAATGTCACCCCAATATACTTAATAAAAAAAAACATTAGCCACTCAATACTACTCAACCTGCAGCCTTTCAAAATTATAATATTATTTAGTACAACACTTTACAGGTTTAAAAATGGCTTTACTATTACTGAGCTCACTTGAAGATTTTTGTTAAGAAAACCTGAAAATAAAAATCAAGATACCATGTAATAGGTGCCATGGCTTAAAAGTCTTCCAAAGAGATTTTATTTTTGTGTATTCTGATGAGACTGGAGGTAAGAAGATAAACACTTAGGAGGCACTTGCGGAAGTTCTGGTGAGAGATCAGAAGGCTCGAACTAAGGCACTGTTAATAATGGTCGTAGGGTATGGAAGAGGAGGTTTTAGGAGATATTTAAGTAGGAAGACTCAGTAATACTGGGTGACAATTCAGTAAGGGGAATTAGAGAAGGGAAGAAACTGAGAAAAAAAGCCAAGGTTTTCAGTGGGTGACTGATGTTGTTCTTATGCCTTATTGTTAGTCATTCCCCCATACTTCCAGTTTCATGAACCACAATGAGGTATTTTTTTGCAGGCCACATGTACCAGGTCCCAAAACAGGAGGCAGAATCTCATGGATGGAAGTGAGGAAGTTCAGACCACATTGATGGAGCAGGGCCACACAAGCAGTTAGAAGTAAATTTTCCTCTCAATCATTCTGCCCCCTGGTTGGGAGTATACTTTGCCGGTCTCAGCTCCAAGCCCCTACCAGAAATCTGTGCCATCCCACCATTGCAACAGTGGCTGCTGAAGTCTGCCCCTCTAGGGCACAGGTGGCAAACACACGGCCCATGGCCTGAATCCGGCCCTCCACCTTGTTTTATCCGGCCCAGCACCTTGTTTCTACCTGGCAGCAGCACTGAGCTCCTTGCACCTAGTTAAGGAGTAGTTACATTTATACAGTCCTAAAACGACATTTGGCCCTTTGAAGGCAACGGTGAGGCTGATGTGGCCCCCGGTGAAAATGAGTTTGACACCCCTGCTCTAGGGCCTCACTTACCTCTCACTTGATGGTTAGACCTCTTCTAATTAGAACACCATTCAACTTCTGCCTTGGTCAGGGGAAAAGGGTGACAAGCCTAAGGAAAACTGACAGCATCCCCCCAGGTGGCCCATGCCCACTTTTCACCGTAGAATATATATGCCTTCATACTAAAGCACAGCCCAAGTCCTCTCTGAAGGGGCCTTCAGGGAGAATCAGCTCAGCAGCTCCCTAGTGGTCACGCCTTCTTCGTCCTGTGCCATCCAAGTCCGTGAAGGAAGGGGCAGTGTGCAAGCAGCAGGGAGAGCTATGCCACGTCTGCCTGGCCTGCTGTTTCAAGCCCTCCTCTTCACAGGAGTCCATCACATCAAGCCCTGAATGTCGATGGTTTTTCAGTTTTGACCGTCAGCAAAGATGTGTGCAGCCAGGGTTGAAAACAAGCTAAAACGCCACTCTTTCTTTCCCATTAAAAAATGTACGTTAGAATGAAAGTGGGTGAAATTCTTGTGATTACAGGTAATTTTGAATTCTCTTTATGTTAAGATTGTTGACACACACAAAAAATTGAAATATCATTCAAATACCATAAAATCATCTTTTTAAAGTGTATGATTCAGTGGGTTTTAGTATATTCAAAAGGTTTGATTCATAACCATCATCACTATTTAATGCCAGAACATTTTCATCATCCCCCAAAATCCTGATGCCCATTAGCCGTCTACCTATTCCCCTCTCGCCCCAGGCCCTGGCAACTACTAATCTACTTTCTGTCTCTTTGGATTTGCCTATTCTAGGCATTTTATATGAATGGAGTCATATGACATGTGACCTTTTGTGTCTGGCTTATTTCACGTAGCAGGTTTCCCAGGTTCGTCCATGGTGTAGCATGCATCAGCACCTCATTTCTTTTTTATGGCTGAATATTTCTTCCATTCATCAGCTGATGGACTGCTGGTTTGTTTTCACTTTCTGGTCATTATGAATAATGCTGCCATGAGAAACTTTTAAGTCTAAGTTATAAAAATTTGGGTCTGTAAATCTTCAGATGTGTTCTTGGAGTCTGTGACTTTACAAATTTGAGAAATACTGACCCAACCCAGGGTGATGCTATTGTTTCATAAACACAGGAATTGATTAGGTCATACTCACAGAGCTAATGGAAGCTTCTACGTCTAGATTCAGAGCACAAGCTTCTCGTCTTATCTGTAAGAGGTGGACATCACGGTTTAGGGTCTTCCCAAGTCATCTGTTCCATTCGCAAGCGGTGAGAGCCACCACTGGCAGTGTGGTTAACACTTAACTAAAAACACCAGTGTATGTTGATCCAGCCCAGATGTTGAAAGCTTTTAATTTTCCAAACCTGGCCTGAATACTGATAATATGTCCTCAGGCTAAAAGCCAGCAAAAAGAATCACCTGGTCAAACATCCCCTGGCCAGCTGCTTTTCTTCGAATGGCCTCCCAGGGGAGCTCCCTGGACAAACAAACCTTGTTGACCCAGTTCGAAGGCCTGGAAAATTATCATGTGAGTCACTGGAACAACAGAGCAAAGTATCAGACCCTTGAGAAACTGTAGGCACAGACTTCCAGTGTCATTTGTGTCCCCATAGGGTGGGACCAGGAACCCCCAGGAGGCCTGCCACTTTTCACCCAGCTGCTCCTGCAAGTTGTTTCCAAGCTCTATCTGCGTGGGGCCCCAGAGGCCCACTTCTGTTTTCTTCTCTGGGGCTTTGCCCACAGCAGTTCGGAGAGTGACAGCTCAGTTGGAGGAAACCAAAACAAACCTGGATACTCAAAGACAGACATTTAGTGTTGTTTGGAGCAAGGCCACAGGCTCTCCATGGGAAGGAAGTGCTGAAGCAGCTGCAGAAATTTCAAATTAAAAGGCCAAGAATCAGAGGCAGTATTTTAAAATCATACTCACATGATTGAGGCAGAGCCTTGCAAAAGAGTACCTCCATGTTACTTAAGGAGTGTTTTATAATGTTCTGAAAAATGCTACTTCCTAAATTACACAAAGAGCTAGAGAAGAGAAGCAATGCCCATAAAACTTGTTACATGTAGATGGCGTGAACACGTTGTGGCCTAGATGGTGTGCTGTCAGAAAGGGTGCCGAAAGCTTGACCAGTCCTTGGACAGTTCTCCCATGGGTATAAAGGGTTTCTGGGGAAGAGTGAGTACCAAAGAGGGGACAAAAGAATAGGTGTTGACAGGAACAGGCGAGGTGAGAGTCATCCACAGGATTCTTTTTTTTAAGCATCACCTTATTGTAACACTAATTCTAGGGTCTTCATCATTAGGAGAATGTGGTTTTAATACATAATTTGATCCAGGATTGTATAAATTCATGTTTGATGTATGTTTTAAGAGAGGGAGCTACTATTAAGTTTCTCCCACTATAGGAATGGCACTGATTCCCATTCTCCTTCACGATTTTTTTTGGTTTTGTTTTTTGTTTTGTTTTGTCTTCCTTCATGGTTTTGAAGGATAAACATTTGTGCCTGGAAGAATTAGAAGAAAACAATTTGATCACCAAGTTTTTAGTGACTACTGCTCTCTCTTCCCCTCACTACACTTCTCCCTTTCTCCCTTGCTGCTTCTCTGTACTGTGACAGATCTGGCAAAAGGGCAGCAGGTTTGCAGAAACCTGCCGTTCATGGCCTACCCTGGTACTCTCGCTGCAGGGCGCTTCGGAGCGGCTATCTCCAGGGCTTGGGCAGTGTTGCTATCAGTCTTCATCATTCCAGTCCTGCCATTGGCCCTGTGAGCTGGGTGCCCACAGAACCAGCAGGCCAGTCCCAGGCATGCCCTCTGGATGCCTGGGGATTAGAGAAAATATTCGGAATTAGACAATAATGATAAAAAAAGAACAGACCATGTAAAGCTAAGTATTTCCTCTAACTGGATCTTCCTGATGCATGAGAGTCATATGCAGCAGCACTGTCCATTGGAACTTCCTGTAGCGATGAAAATGTTCTACCTCTGTGCTGTCTGACATGGTAGCAACACATGGCTATTCAGCACTTGATATGTGACTAGTGAGGAACTGGTTTTCATTTCATTTTATTTTAATTAATTTAATTGAAACAGTCACATGTGGTGGGAGGGGGGCTGGATTGGGAGTAAAAAGGAGAAAACTGTATTTGAACACTGATTAAAATTTAAAAAAAAAGAAACAGTCACATGTGACTAATGACTTCTGTAGAGATACTAGCATGTGGTTTTTAATTATTTATTTATTTTTGCTGTGAAAAACTTTATTGCTTCCATTTGGTCCATAGCATGGGAGAGGGCTCCAGAGTGGTTAAAAGGCTGCCTAGTGGCTGCAGGCAGAGGCACAGGCACAATCTGACACCAGGGGATGCATAAGGGACCCTCAAAGGCCTCTGGACTCCAAAGAGTCCAAGTCATGCTTGAGGATGAGCCTTTCAAAAAGATATTCGCCCAGACCAGTCTGCAGAGCTTGTCAGGTAGTTGCCCATCTTCTTGATGAAAAGGTTCTCCAAAAAGTTGCAGAGATAGGGGTCCACACAGGCAGAACCCAGGGCACGAAGATCCAAAAGGGCTGCTTCCAGTTCTTCTCCATGACCATAGCAGCTTCCATTCTGTTCTGGGCTTTACCCCACTCATCTTGTGACAGTTTCTGCAAGTCCCAGAAAAGGGTGTGGCCATGGTGCTGGTTTTGCATCTTTAAGAGATACTGGGTGCCCTTAAGCTTCTCTTTGGCCACCTTGAGGAAGAAGTGGCCCATACCCTGAAGGGCCACATAGCCACAGTCGAAATAGCCCAGAGAGAGGTAGGTGTAAGAGGCCCAAATGTGCAGGCTGACCAGGTGGTTGACAGCAGCCTCCACCTGAGTGGAAAAATTCTAAGGAATCTGGGAGTTCATGATTGCTGAGCAATTGGAGTTAAGCTCAAAAAAATGGCATTGGCTGGTCCCGGGGTCAGAGGGCGGCTGAGGTGGTTCTGAAGGTTACAACTGGAAAGGATTAGAAGGTGGTGGGAGGCTGAACGAAGGGGCATCCCTGGGTCTGTTTAGTTCAAACACTGTTGAAGCAAGAGAAAGATCTGCAGGACTTTTGGGCGCACTGCTGACAGACATACGAGTGTTTTAAAAGCAAGGAAGAGTAGGCCAGACATTAGTGACATTACTGTTTGAGTCCTGGGTTCACATCCTAGCTCTTCTGTGTTATTAGCGTGTAACTCGAGGAGAGACACTTAAACTCACTGTCTCTTTTTACACAGCTGTAAGATGGGCTAATAATGTCGTGGTGTTATTATGATAGGTAAGGAGGATGGGGCCTTGGGTGAGAAGAAGGAGTCATTTATCGGTGTCCTCAATCAACAAAATGGGCCGCAAGTACCTGGGAAAGGCAAAGGAAGTCCAGGGGATGCATAACCTTTTCACAAACCGGGGAACACCATCTGTGTTGCCAAATTGTTGCAGTTGCATTAAAATCTCACATTTACAGTTCCTTTTACTTTTTCAATGTTTTCATTAGGATCTTTCACTTTTATTCTGAAAAGCGGCCAAGGCAAAGACTATTAATTTGATTTTGCAGATGAGAAAACAGGAACCCAAAGAAAAGAAATTAATTGCTCCAAAATATTACACTGAGGAGTTAACAGAGGAGAGAACAGTGACTCTGGTGTGTCGGATACCAAGGCTTGCTCTGTCCCATGTTGCCAGAAAGTTCTCAAACCTGCGTGAGGTACAAAAAAGCCTCTTCTCAATTCTGTTCCCATCACCTCTCCAATCAGCCATTAGTGTGATATCTGTCCTGGCATTGGCCTAGTCACAAAACTGGGTAACAAAACTGTTCTCTGAAAGGTGGCAACTGTAATCTTTGCCGTCAGAGAATCCCAGGCTTGTCTCCCACATGACTGTGAAGAAATGCTTTTGTTCTTTCGCTATCTCATCCTTTCTTTGGCTGAGTCTGTAAATGCTTGCTACTCAGGCACTAAGAGTATTCCAGCAGCTCTGGGCTTTACTCTAACCTTTGCACATCCATTTGCCTGTATCTTCATGCCTATGATTATTTAATTGCTTTCTTTTAATACTTGTGAATAAGAGCTCTGTCATCTGAGAAAGGATCAGGAAAAACAGAACCATAAAACTAAAAGACAGGAAAACCATTTTCCATATTGTGGTGCACAACCCCGCCCCCTATTGACTGAAGCCTGACAGTTTAAAACCACAAAAAGGAATTCTTTACAGCTTTAATGAGGAATAATTGATGTATCATAAATTGCACTATTTAAAGCATATGATTTGATGAGTTTTAACATGTGTGTGTGTGTCTTTGAAACCACTACAGTCAGGATAATGAACGTTTCCACCACAGACAGCTTTTCCATTTTAGGGTGGAACAGGGCGAGTGCTCCCAGCTGAAAACTGTATGGTGGCGCCGGCACCTGCAGGGCCATCTTTCTTTCGATCTGTTTTCATTGGAGAGGCAGCTCTCCATGTGACCTCTGTGTGGCTTTTCCTCCTTTCCCACAGTTACAGCATTTCTCGTTCTATTTACCGCCAACTCTTTCCCCGGTGCTCTGTTTTTCATTCCCTCCCCACTTCCCAGATACTTCCACTGTGGAGCAAGCATCCCCTTTCCCTGCTGAGTCATCCACTTCTTATCTGGGTAAAAAGGTTCTTTTCAATCTTGCAAATAAATAAAAACAAAAACAAACACAAAATTAAATGTCTTTTCCTGTCTCCCCGTTCCTTTCTTCAGTCACTCATTGCTCTATGTCCTATCTTCTCATGACCAAACTTCCAGAAATAGTTGTCCAAACCCACTCTCTCCACTTCCTCACTTCCTCACTTCCTCTCTCAGGCCATTCCCCTGCCCCCACCAGGCAGACACTGTTCTTGACCAGGTCACTTACTAACAACCTCCCTGTTGTGACATCCAGTGAGCCCATCTCAGTCCTTATCGTACTGGGACACTGTTGACCCCTCTATCCTTTTCAAAACGGCTGGGTCATTTTCACAAAAGTAATTGATGCTCTTTTTTTTTTTTATAAAAAGAGTCAAACAATACTCGAAAGCATTAGGAAATTCCTCCTAGACTCACCCTCTCTCACTGCTGTAAGAAACTTCAGCTGCTAGACAGCTACCTCATGCAGCGGCCCAGTGCACAGAGCAGCCTCAGGAAGTCCCAGAAATTAGTCACAGTAGACTTCTGATTTGGGGAAAATCCCTTAGATGCTCTATTATAGACACCATAGACACCAAGAAATTGTTATAAACAAACACACAAGCAGAGAAGGGCCTGCATTCAGTAACTCTTTGACTCCTGTCCTGAGAGTTGCTTTAACTAGTCTCCTGGTGATGACGTGTAGCTAGTTCCACATGACTAGTCCCTGTTGGCCTCTGCAGGCAGGAAGCCTGCCTGGCTGTTCCTTTCCTGATAACACCCATTGTTTCCTCTTCCTAAGGCTTATAATTGGGAGAATGACAGGAATGAAGCATATCGGCTGACTCAGTGGCTTTATTGTTTTTTTTTTAAATTACTGTTTAATTTTTAGAGAGAGAGAAACATCGATTTGTTGTTCTACTCATTCATGCATTTATGGCCTGCTTCCTGTGTGTGCTCTAACCGGAGATTGAACCCAACGGAGCTGCCTGGCAAGGTCCTGACCCAGTGGCTTTAAAGGCATATAGGTTTTTAGACACATGCACAAAAAAAGTGTTCTCATGAGCAATGTTTTTACCCAAGGCAAAGTACAAAACAGGAAATAAAAATTACCCCTAAAATCTCCCCAACCCAGAGCAAGAGCCATAGCAATTTTGGTGAGCATCCCTTAGACATTTCTATGCAGGACATACACATACATGGGGTCGTGATTTCCATGTTCTGTAACGGCTTCTTCCCGCTCAGAATATGCAATGGATGGAGATCCGAGTCACTAACTGTAGACCAACACCATGATTGTTAATGTTTGCCAAACATCCGGATGATTTAGTCAATCAGTCTCCTACTGTTGGGCATTTCCTTTGTTTGCATTTTTTTTTACCATAAACTACACAATGATAAACATCTTCTGCTCAGCTTTTTGCATGTTCACAACTTTCTCCTCAAGCTAATTTCTAGAGTGGACTAGCTCAATACAATGTAGCGTACATTTTACATTTTGATATGATTAGGCTCACTTTCTTCCAGAAGTGTTATACCAGTTTATTTTCCCGGGACAGCTTGTCACCAACATTGGGCTTTATCCATTTCTGGTTTTACAGACTGATTCAGTTTGTTTGATCAATTTGGATGTTTTTTATTTCACTAAGTTCATCTCATTCACACTTACTATTTTAATTATTATGTATAGTTTTAGTTCTGTAATCTTATCTTGTTTTCTGTTTTTCTGCTTCCTTGGCATCTCTTCCTTTTTTTCTTTCCGGAGATTCTCTTTGTTTTCTTTGGATTTTTTTTCATTCTGATAATTTTTAGGGTACTTTTCCTGCTTTTAGTTCTCTCAGTGGACATTTGTACTTTTCCTTAGCTATATCTTTCTTAAATAGTACAGTAGTTACTATGATAATAGCTAATCTTTATTTTTTGTTTACTTTGCCCTCATAACAACCCTATAGTAGTGCGTTTTCTCTCCTTCCTCCAACTAGCCCACATCCCAGGCCTGGGTCATCTAATCTGAGTGTCATGTGTACCCTCAAAATTCCTTTGGAGAGAAAAATCATACCCTGGTGGGGTCTGAGCTCAAAGAGCTTCCTGCCCCATTAGGCAATGATGATGACTTCTGTTTAAAACCATTTAACGTCCCCTCCTCAGCTGACAGTGTCCCAAGGCATTGTTTTCTAACCAGTCCAAGCTGCTCTGGTGTAGGCTGCGCTTTCACACAGATGACCCCATTGCCTCCTCAGAGCAAGCTGGCAAAACAAGGTTCTGATCTCCCACATTCATGGCAAGAAAACTGAATTTTGAAAAAAGAGCGTGTGTGACTTGTCTTTGTGATTGGTATCTCTGGGAGCACTCAGCTAGTGTCCTTTGACTGATGGTCACATTAAAAAGAAGAAGAAAAATAACAGTCAAAAGCAAAAAAATCTAAAACACCAAATTGAAATTCTTTAGGCTTTTGTCAAAGAATGTACTTTTAACTGGGTGCTAGTTAACTCATCTCTCTATTGAAAGAAGTTATATTTATGGAAAATTGTTTGAAGTATATAAAAGTCTATGCATTTCTCTAGATTAGCATTTTCTAAAAGGGGTTGTTTGGATTTTATGCAGGATGTTAATAAGTGTTAAGTAAACAATGGGTATGGTCAACTAATGAGAGAAAATACTGTGTTGAAGTTGCTCTCAGAAATTGCTCAAATAGTTGCTTTTTTAAAAAATTATGTTTTACCTAGCTGGTGTAGCTCAGTGGATTGAGCGCGGGCTGCAAACCAAGGCATTGCAGGTTCGATTCCCAGTCAGGGCACATGCCTGGGTTTCAGACTACAGCCCCCAGCAACCACACATTGATGTTTCTCTCTCTCTTCCCTCTCTAAAAACAAACAAACAAATAATAAAAATAAATAAAATATTTTTAAAAATTATGTTCTATTGATTATGCTATTATAGTTGTCCTGATTTTTCCCCTTTGCCCCCCTCCATCCAGTGCCCCCTACTCCCCCAGGCAATCCCACCCACCCCACTGTTCATGTCCATGGGTCACGTGTATAAGTTCTTTGGCTACTCCTTTTCCTATACTGTACTTTACATCCCCATGGCTATTCTATAACTACTATTTGTATTTCTTAATCCCCTCACTTCCTCACCCATTCTCCCCTCCCCCCTCCCATCTGGCAACCATCTGTAACTAACTCCTTTTCTCTTGCTGCTTTTAAGAGTATCTCTTTATCTTCAACCTTTGGCCTTTTAATTATGATGTGTCTTGGAGTGGGCCTCTTTGCATCTGTCATAATTGGGACTCTCCGTACTTCATGGACTTGTATGTCTATTTCCTTCAACAAATTGGGGAAGTTTTCTTCCACTGTCTTTTCAGATAGAGTTCCAATTTCTTGCTCTTTCTCTTCTCCTTCTGGCAGCCCTGTGATGTGAATGTCAGACTTCTTGAAGTTGTCACAGAGGCTGTTTATACTATCCTTGTTTTTTAAAATTCCTTTTTCTTCTTGTTCTGATGGGTTGTTCTTTGCTTCCTTATGTTCCAAATCATTGATTTGATTCTCAGCTTCATACACTCTACTGTTTATTACCTGTAAATTGTTCTTTATTTCAATTAGTGTATTCTTCATTTCTGACTGGATCTTTTTTATGTTGCTGAGGTCCTCACTAAGTTATTTGAGCATCATTATAACCAATGTTTCGAACTCTGCATCTGACAGATTGCTTACCTCCAGTTTATTTAGTTCTTTTTCTGGAGTTTTGATCTGTTCTTTCATTTGGGCCATGTTTCTTTGTCTCTTTGTTTTGGCAGCCTCCTTGTGTATGTTTCTATGTATCAGACAGAGCTTCTTTGACTCTGTGTGTTGGTAGCATGGCCTAATGTAGTAGGTATCCCATAGGGTCCTATGGCACACCCCTGTCACCAAGCTGGGTACTTGAGTTGCACCCTTCCTATGGGCTGAGCACACCCTCCTCTTGTATTTGAGCCTTGGTTGCTTTTGGCAGGTCAATGGGAGGGATTTACCCAGGCCAGTTGGCTGCAAGGATTGGCTGTGACCACTGACCACCAACCTCTAGCCTTCATGGAGGATCAGCTATGCAGGGGCAGGGTGGTGCTCTGATGTGGTCTCTAGCTGTCCACTGGGTACACTGACCCTGGGGTTTCCTGGGTGGTGCAGGCCAAGGTCAGCACCACCTGTGTTTTGCCTGGGGCATCCTGCCTGAGCTGTAAAGCAGTCTGAGATGGCTGCTACTTGTGTTGGACTTGGAGATCCTCAGGAGAAGCCAAGCTGTGAATCTAATATGGCTGCTACTAGGGCTCACTGAAGCCAGCTATTGCTTCCTTGTTTGGTAGGATTTTGGAGCCAAGGCCAGCCATTCTTATGGAAAAGCAGCTTGGGTAGGCCCATAAGTTGGATAGGGCAGAGCCTCTGGGGATCTCCAAGGTCAAACAGCATTAGCCAGGTTAATGGAGTCTCAGATATGGTACCAGCTTACTGGCTCTGTGGGAGGAGGGTTTAGCAAAGGGACAATGGCCTCTGCTCACCTTGATGCTAAACACTTCAGTTCCTCCCTGTGTGCCACAGGTGACTTTCAAGCTGCTACCCAGTGCTGAAGCTCAGAGAGAGTGAGTCTGAGTAGGTGAGTCCATGTTTAGGTTCTTTAAGAAGTTCTTTATACTTATAATAAACAAGATTGAGTGCCAAGAAAAAAAAGAAATTTTTTAACCACTTGGTGCCCCAGATATTTTCCATTGACTCAATTCCTGCTGGTGTTTGCAGCCAGAAGTCGTGGGGACTTATCTTCCTGGTACTGGAATCCTGGGCTCCAGGGGCAGGGGGCTTCATGTGGGGATGGGACTCCTCACTCCTGTGGTATCCCCCCCAAAGTTTTATCCATGTGGGTGTTGGACCAGCCAGTTCCTCATCAGCACCCCTCTTACCAGTCAGGATGGTTGTGGATTCTTTAATTCTGTAGTTGTCAGACTTTCATTCAGCTCAATTTATAACTTTCCCGAGTGATGGTTGTTTTATATTTTAGTTGTAATTTTGATGTGGTTGTGTGAGGAGGCGAGCTGTGTCTGCCTGCACTGCCATCTTGACCGGAAGCGACCAGAGTTGCTTTTAGCAGGCTAATGTGCACCATGAATCTATAAGAAGATATCATATGCAAACTTATTTGACCTCTATTAATATCTAATAGGATACTAGTGTTTTGTGGCACATAATTTGGGAAACAATGATAGGTGAGAAAGGGTTCCATTAAAACCCCCTCTAATTATTAATGGAAGAAAATAAGTTCAGATCTGCTAAGTATAAAGCAAGGTTTTGAGAGAAATAGAAAACACTTCATTTATTAGCTTTCAAAATTAAGAACGGAGATCAGACAACTCTACTTGAGTGAGAAGGTGAACCAGTGTTTACTGACACTTACTGAATGCTGGCCGTTTCATATACTGTACCTCAGGGAACCCAGACAAGCTTGGGCAGGCTTCATTTCCCCACTTCATGGGTGATACAACTGAAGCTCAGGATAGATAATACTCTGCTCAAGGTCCATAGCACTTGGAAGTGAGGAATGAGGGCTTGAGTCTCTGTCAAACAGATTATTTTAAAATGCTTGTCAGTTTGAGGCACAGCCCACTGCTCATGGGGGACCCTTGTCATCTTGTTCAGGGCAGCCTGGGTTCTCTGCCCTGGGTTCTGGTGTCTGGCAGTGAATTAAACAGCCACCATATCAAGCAAACAGGCAAAGACCAAGCCACCAAGAAGGGCCCCCAGCAGGTAACATTTAATGTGTTTACCACGTTTGACTGGTCACAGATTCAGGAGTTTAAAGAGGCCTTCAACATGATTGATCAGAACAGAGAAGGTTTCGTTGACAAGGAAGATTTGCATGATATGCTTGCTTTTCTAGGGAACAGTCCAATGGATTCTTGATGCCATGATGAAGGAGACTCCAGGGCCCATAAATTTCATTTCATGATGTTTGGCGAGAAGTTAAATGGCACAGATCCAGGAGATGTCATTAGAGATGCTTTTGCTTGCTTTGATGAAGAAGCGACTGGCACCATGCAGAAAGATTACCTGAGAGAGCAGCTGACAAGAGCAAGAGGTGGGTTTACAGACAAGAGAGGGGATGAGCTGTATAGAGAAGCACCTACGGACAAAAACAGAAAGTTCAATTACATTGAAATCACAAACATCCTTAAACATGGGACTAAAGATAAAGATGACTGAAAGAACTTTAGCTAAAACCTTCCAATTACTTTGTCTTACTCTGTTTTATTTCCCCAATACATTCCCCACTCGCAAACACCTGTAGCATACAACTTAGTTTCTTTCACAGCTCTGCCTCTTTGTTTTGATATATTTGTTCTAGACTTTGGGGATGAGGTTGTAAATTGTGTTGGAAAAGAGATTGCCAATAAAAATCAACAAATGTGGAAAAAATAAGAATGGTTTTCAATATTGGAAAGTTGAGGGAAAGAAACAGAGGGAAGATAAAGAAAGAAAATGAGAGAATAAAGAGACCAAAAGAGTGAATAAAGGGAGCAGCAGAAAGAGGAACCAAGAAAGAATGCCCTGGATGGTTTGCTTTAAGATAGAGACATGGTGTATACAAAGATAAAAAAAAGGGACAGAAATAGATAGATTTTTAAAATTCAAACACAATTTCTAGAGTTTAAACATAGAGATAGATACATAGAAGCTGATGTTTGCACAGAGATATTCATCCCTATTTTTAAAATGTAGGCCTCTCAGGAGCCGTGAGAAATATTCAAAGTGATGAAAAGCAAGGACATATAACCAAGATTGCTCTACCCAGCAAAGACATCATTTAGAATCAAAGGTTGTATAGTTTCCCAGATAAGAAAAAGCTAAAGGAGTTCATCACCATCAAATCAGTATTACACAAAATATTAAAGGGTCTTCTTTAAGAAGAAGGGAAAAAAGATTAAAAATATGAACAATAGAATGACAATAAATACATACTTATCAACAATTGAATCTAAAAAACAAAATAAATGAACAAGCAGAACAAAAACAGACTCATTGATACAGAGAACATTTTGACGGTTGCCGGTGGGGAGGAGGGTTGGAGGGGTGGGTGAAAAACGTGGAGGGATTTAGAAGTACTAAGTGGAGCCCTGGCTAGGTGGCTAAATTTGTTAGAATATCATCCCCATATGCTTAGGTTGGGGTTTGATGGATGATACTTTGGGGCACATACAAGAAGCAACCAATGTGTGCATAAATAAGTGGAATAATAAACAGATGTTTCTCTCTCTCCCTCTTTCTCTCTAAAATATCAATAATAATAAAAAAAGAAGTGCAAATTGGTTGTTACAGAATAGTCATGGGGATGTAAAGTACAGCATTGGGAATACAGTCAACAATATTCTAATAACTATGTATGGTGTTAGGTGGGTACAAGATTTATCAGGATGATCACTTAGTAAGTTATATAGTTATATAATGTCTAATCACTAGGGTGTATCCCCCAAACTAATATAATATTGTATTTATGTCAGCTCTAATAAAAATGATTTTTTTAAACTGAAAAAAATGTAGGCCTTTGAGTTAGTAATCTCAAAAGTAAACATAGCTAAAATTCATCAGTTAAAATATTTTTCTTCCTATCTCAATTTGGGAAGTACAGATGTTCTTCAAATCACATATTCCTGAATTTTGTTTAGAAAAATCTCTACTGTTATTCTTGGAAAATAGAGAATGTCACATTCCATGGGAGAAAATGGTTCCAGAAAAATCATTCTGGCCCTGACCAATATGGTTCAGTTGGTCAGGCAACATTCTGCAAAGTGAAAGGTTGCCGGTTCAATTCCCTGTCAGGTCACATGCCTAGGTCGCAGGTCCAATCCCTGGTTGGGGAGCGTATTATCCATGTTTCTTTCTCACATCTGTTTCTCTCCCTCTCTTTCACCCTCTTTACCTTTCTCTCTAAAAATAAATAAAGTGTTTTCTTTTTAAAAAAGAAAGAAAATCATTCCTATCTTAAGGGTTCTTATGATATCACTAGTAAAGACTTTTAAAGCCAAGTGCTATCATTTAGATTATAAATCACGATGTCTCATTTGACATTTGCTCTGTGTATTAGATGGAATTAAGAACCAAATCTGGCTTGGGGGAGGAAATTTATCTTTCCCTTTCTAAAATATTGGGATTGTATCTAGATAATGTACCTTGTGCCGCACCCAGAATGATATTTAAAATTTAGTGTTTTGAAATGAGACTGTTGATTTTTGTTATTATTCCTTTATAATGAAAGGTCTTTGGAGATAGGGTAAAGATAGTAGATACCTAGTGATATGGCTAAAGACATGTTAAAAATTTGATAGAAAATAATTTTGTTAAAATGAAGAATTAATAAAAAGTATATCTTCTCATTTGTTTATGTATTTGTAACTTTTTAGGCGCCATGTGGTGATTTTACAAGTTTGTCCATCTGTCAGAATATTTGCCTCTTTTCTCTTAAAATTTTAATTTTTGATATGTTTTCAGCTAGTTATTCTTTTAAAGCTATTTGGAGGTTTGCCAATATGGTTACCAGTTCTCTTGCTCGCCATTGCTTTTGGCACCCACTCCTTCCTTCAGAGTTCAGTTTCCTTCTTCCTGAGTATATCCTTTAATAGCTCTTTCAGCAAGAACCTATAAAAAGTAAATTCTTTATATATCTGTCTGGAAATATCTTGAGTGAGAGAGTAGAAGAGTCTGATATTCTAGGTCAGTGACTTTCAACCTTTTTCATCTTATGGCACACATAAACTAATTACTAAAATTCTGTGGCACACAAAAAACATATTGCATTTTTTGCTGATCTGACGAAAATAGGTATAATTTTGATTCATTCACACCAGATGGCTATTACTGTGTTGGCTGTTGTCATATTTTTATTTGACAGTCTGAAGGAAAATAGGTCAGTGCCCCTGGCTAAATAGTCAGGTATTGCATGTTTTAAAAATTCTGCCCGGGCTGGTGTGGCTCAGTGGACTGAGCGCTGGATTGTGAACCAAAGGGTCATAGTTTGATTCCCAGTCAGGGCACATGCTTCAGTTGTGGGCCAGATCCACAGTAGGGGGTGCTCAAGAGGCAACCACATATTGACGTTTCTCTCCCTCTCTTTCTCCCTCCCTTCTCCTCTTTAAAAATAAATAAATAAAATATTTTTTTAAATTCTTGCATCAAAAAAATTTAAAAATAAAAATAAAAATAAATAAAAAATAAAAAAAATAAAGATGTTGGCTATTCAAAAAATTTAAAAAAAAATCTTGCATCACACCAGTTGAGAATTGTTGTTCTAGGTCATTGTCCCTTGCACTTTGGAGATGATATTCTAGTCTCCTGTAACCTATTGTTACTCATGCTAGTCTGCTGTGAGTCTAACAAATAATCATGCTTTGAAGGTAAGCTTTGTCATCTCTCTGGTAGTTCTAAGATTTTTTTCTTTGACTTTGATGTTTCACAGTTTTACTCCAACATGTCTAGGTGAGGGTATCTTATTTTTCCTGCTTAGCAGGTGGGCTTCTTCAATTAAAAAAAAACAAACAAACAGATCTTTAAAATTTCACCCATAAACCTCCAAATACTGTCTTTCCTCCATTTTCTTTGTAACTCCTATTGAATGTACACGGGATCTTCTCATTTTATCCTTCATATCTCTGATTTATTTTTAAATTTTTAAATCTATTTATGTTTGTG
Source organism: Phyllostomus discolor (assembly GCF_004126475.2). Classification (NCBI taxonomy): domain Eukaryota; kingdom Metazoa; phylum Chordata; class Mammalia; order Chiroptera; family Phyllostomidae; genus Phyllostomus; species Phyllostomus discolor. The sequence continues at coordinate 175,022,046 of NC_040903.2, forward strand.
ATGCATTTTTTATAATTTCTTTATATCTAGGTTTCAATTCATCAATTTCTTTTCAGTTATGCTGCTATAGTGTGTAATCTGTCCATTAAGAGTTTTTCACAATGGTTGTACTTTCTGTTTCTGAAATTCCTAATTGGTTCTTTTATCCTATTGGTGTTTTTATATATTGTCCTATTTTTCTGTAAGGTATCTATTCCTGAAGATTTTTAAAGTTATTTTAAAATCTCTTTAGACTGTTCTATTATTGAGTTTTGGAGGTGCGTCCTTCCTTGTTTCTGCCTCTCACTGGTTTACTCTCCCTCTCGGTGGCTGTGAGCTCACCTGCAGCAGGGCTGTTTCCCAGGGAGCTGTGGGCTGTGGGCTTTGAAGGTGTTTTCAGCAGGTCAGTGTCACAGGTTGCTGCTGCCAAGACTCTGCAGGTTTGACTATTGTGGGAGAGTTTTCATGTTGAATTTTTAGTCCAAGATTTCTGCATTAGATACCAAATTGTGTGTGTGTGTGTGTGTGTGTGTGTGTGTGTGTGGTGTCTGCCTGAGGATATATGAATAAATTAGTCCTTCTTTCGTTTGGTATTATATACACACAGAATTAGTAGAATGGACCGCCAAGTTTTAAAATATGTCCCATTTTTCTTAAAGCTGTTTTCAGTTCCATATTTCAGTTTTGTTTTGAAGCAGTAAAAGTTGAGCTCTTTCATTCATTTATGTTGTTGTAAAAGGTAGAGTGTGTTGTTTTAAATTAAATCAACAGTTCAATACTGAGGGAGTCTTTTCATGCCTCTCTATTAGCTGTTGCTTTTTTCTCCTCCCAGGACGGAAGGCACTGAGAATTGAAGAATACACTTCTTGTCTGTGATTTACAGACTTGATTAGAAGGCACTGTGAATTATCCTTGCCTTGAATAAACCTCAATGATTCATTGCTTGTTGGGGAATTAGAAACTATTGATTCATGTTCTGTCCTAGGAGGAGTTGCTTCTCTCTGCTAAGGGTGCATTCTAGGGCTGGGTTTGGGTTCCCACTCCGCTAACAGGCAGATTGTGGCCCACTTTTTAATCTAAGGTGCAGGGAGGCCTTCCTCAGTATTGCTAGGTAAAGTTTTGATACAAACCTACATATATTTGCACATCTTTCTCTCAGATGTTACCCAATTAGACCAAACTTCCCAGAGGCACGAGCGATTTCTCTGCTGTAAGAGAGTATGTTCGAGACCTGCAGTGTCCAATCAGGAAGTCACTGGCCCCACATGACCCCTGAGCACTTGAAATGTGGTCAGTTCAAATTGAGATACATTGTAAATGTGAAATACACAGTATGAAAAAAATGTAAATCATTAATAATTGTTCCATTGAGTATGTATTAAAATGACAATATTTTGAATATATATTAAGTTAAATAAATTATGTTACTAATGTCACCTGTTTCTTTTTACTTTTTAAAAAATGTGGCTATGTAGAAATTTTAAGATTACTTATGTGGCTGGCATTATATTCCTACGAACAGCCCAGCTATAGAATCCTATGCACAGGGAAACCCGTAAGTACTCTAGAAAGAACTTTTTTCAGTTTGTCATTTTTCTCTGTACTTTTATCCACCTTTTTTTTTTACAATGTCGTAATTTTTGCTATGAGTTAATGCTGCACCACGGAATGCACACAGATGTAAGGGGGGTTGTATCTCACACGGGTGAGGTTTTAAGGGTAGCAGGGAAGGTGAACATTGAATATTGTCAAAATTACCCTCGGAAATCCCCTAGGAAGGCCTCAAGCTGTCCCTGACACGCCACCTTTCATTAAGTTCGACCCAGACCATCTTTTCTGTAGTGGATCACAGTCTCTTCAGTGAGACCAGTTGATGTTGGTTTGTATTTGGTGCCATGCTAGAGCAAGATGCAAATCTTAAACCCATAGTCACCCTCAGCAAGAGAGCTGCCTGCCAGGGAGAGGCGGCAGGGAATTGGGGTCCCTGCGGGAACGGCACATTCACACTTCTTGCTCACTTACCATGGAGCGGGACATGGCTGCTTTATCTATTTTGCTCTCACTGCCATCAATCTTTCTCTGTTTCTTTCTCATGGTTTGCTCAGTTCTTATAGCTCAATGTGCATACTTTAGCATGTGGATCTCTCTCTTCTGCAGTTCTAATGTTCTATGGATCAATGATTCTAAAGGTCCATAAATAGCCAAAATGAAATTGTAGCCCAATGTCAATGTAATGAATACCACTAAACTGTACTCTTAAAAACAGTTAAAGTGGTAAATTTTATGTTATATGTATTTACTACAATCAAAGAAAAAAGTCATAATGAAGTGTAATGACATTTGGTGGGCAGGGTAAAAATGAGGGACTTTGGAGTCAGACAGAATTGGTGAGTGGAGATGTCACAGGTTGGGTTCTCTAGAAAGTGGACTCTGAGACTGAGCTTAGCCTTTAGGACATTTATTTTTTAAAATGCTCCTGGCATCAAGACCTATGGGAGGGATGGGTGGAGAGCAGGAGCGGGTGCAGGAAGTTGAGCTGTGCTGCAGGCTTGCAAACAGTCGCAGTCAGCCTCACAGGGAGCTCTGGAGCAAAAATGTCGCTGGAGGACTGCCACGCAGTGAACTGAAGTGGCCCGGCCTTTACACCCCAGCTTCGATGACATGGGCTGTCCCGAGAAGGGTATAACAGTGGATGATGTGGCTCTCTGCAGCCAAGGCAGTTCCTGAAAGGCCGACAGCTAAAGGCTGCCTCAGCAGCACTTCCACAGCTGGGGCAACGAGTCCTTCCTTGAAGGGAGATTCGCACAGTGCATTCAGGATGTCACCACTGAATACGTTTTTTCTTCACCACCCAGCATTCATTTCACCCTTCAAAACTACATGCTGAATTTCTTCTGAGGAATTACTTCTTTTACAGCAAAGGACTTCTTTATGGGATAGTAAATTACATGGCCTGCCCTCCTTCTTAAGTCAAAGATAAACCGAAGTCTCTTTCCATGGACTTTGAACAAAATGAAAAGATGAAAAAAAAAGGTTCATGCTTTCTGAACTACAGAATGGAGTCATCCTTGTTGTCCTAGTTCCCTCTCTATTTTCTCCAGCTTTGTACTCATTTTATGAGCTGTTCAATATCCCTCTGGTTAATATCTTTCTTTGTTAAAATTTTTATTTATCGATTTAGAGAGAGAGGGGAAGGGAGAGACATCAGCTTGTGGTTTCACTTACTGATGCATTCAGCGATGGCTTCTTATAAGTGCCCTGAGTGAGGATCGAACCTGCAACCTTGTCTTATCAAGATGACACTCTAACCAACTGACTACCTGGCCAGGGCCAATGTCCCTCTTTTTTTTTTTTTGGTGAACTTAGCCAATTTCTTTTGTTTGCAACCAAATAACCCCAATTGATACTGATTCCACCCCACTGAAGTGTTTGTTCTTGAGTAAGTCTCTCTGAGTCTTGGTTTTCTCATCTGCAAATTTAGTATAATAAAGTCTACGTTGCAGGGTAGCGCCAGGGTAAGAGATAGTATATTGGGTCAGAATTGTAATTAATAGTATAAGGGGTTATAAAGCTAATGAGGGCAGCCTCTGGTTCTCCAGTTTACACTGTGAGTTTCTCTGCTAGAATGTCAGATGTCATATATGGTAAATACGGGAGCAATGAGGATTTCTTGTTTGCCAAATTTCTTTTTTGGACTGAGTTTCACATTGCCTCCTCTATAGTGCTCTTCCCTAAAGGGCTGAGGGTGACACCATTCATGATACTGCAGCATAAGCTAGTGGGATGAGGGAAGGAGACAGTAATCTCTCTTTCAAGGAATGTTGGACCAATGGGTAATCAGATGGAAAGTTTAAAACATAAAATATGTCCAAGGGAGTTAATAGTAAAGTCCTTTTAAAAAGTTAAAATTGGAGAAGATGGCTAATAACTGCCATGGGATTTAGTTGTATTAAATAAAATTTGTTTTGATGGGTATTTTTTCAAGTGTAGAGACACTATGCTTCAGTCCAGGTTCTACGCGATTCAGTGTGTGTACAATAAGGTGGAATTTTAATTGGGTTCTATTGTACTTTATCGCAACAAAGAAGGATGGGCTAAAAATGAAAAGATTCTTTAGTAAAGTTCTTCAGATGCTGCAGCTTTTAGACATTCCTCTTGCCCCTCGCAATCAGTTCTCGCTGCCAATACCAGAACACAATGTCTTTTTAGTTGAATTATTTATGTTGTTGTCTTTCTCAGACTACAAATGAAAAAAGCAGAATGAAATATTAAATGATTACCACTGAAATATTTACAGATGAGAGGATATAATGTCTGGGATTTGTTTCAAAAAATGTGGGTGGGGAGCAGGAAGCGGGTGATGTAGCTAGGACAGGGTTGGTTACAGTCCCTGTCCGGAGGAATGACTGGGCAACAGTCCCTGGGGTTCATTATTATATGTTTTATACTTTGTATATGTTTAACATTTGCCACAATAAAAGATTTTTAAAAATTGTATGATTACAACTAGTTAAAATGTGTATGCATAAAGCAGAGACTGGAAGAGAAGACAAAAATAAAGAGTTACGTTAGTATTAGAGTAGTTGAATTATGGGCAAATTATTATTTTTTAAAAGATTTTATTTAGTTATATTTAGAGGGGTAGGGAAGGGAAGGAGAGAGGGAAAGGGGATGAGAGGGGGAGAGAAACGTCAGTGTGTGGTTGCCTCTCATGGACCCCCTGCTGGGGCCTGGCCTGCAACCCAGGCATGTGTCCTGACTGGGAATTGAACCTGCGACCCTTTGGTTTGCAGGTGTGCTCAATCCACTAAGCTACACCAGCCAGGGCTGGGCAAATTATTTTTAAAAATTGCGTTTGGTATTATTCTGATTTTATGTTTCAATAAATGAAAACTCAGAGGAAATAAACACACATGCACAAGCCTCTGAAGGTAAGGAACAGTGATATGTTGGAGTGGCTTGTATCAGATAGAAAGGACAGATTGCTAAAGTTTTAGGGACTTTGCATCCTGGTTAACACCACGTGAGTATGGAAATTGACCATGTTGGGAATATTTATACCTTGGAAATCAGCAAACACTAGAAATCAGTACTTCCAAGAACCAGTTGTTAAACATTTACCACTCACTGGTAAGGACTTTTCCTGCCTAGAATTATCTGAAGATGCTGAACTTATGGGTAGGACCTTATTAATTCTTATTATTCTATACATATTTAACGAAATCCTACCATGGGCCAGAACTTGTGCTATGCACTTTGGGGATTCAAAGTATTGTTTAAGGAAGAGATGGATAGCCCTGGCTAGTGTGGCTCAGTGGATTGAGTGCTGCCCTGAAAACCAAAGGGTTGCTGGTTTGATTCCCAGTCAGGGCATGTGCCTGGGTTGCAGGCCAGGCCCCCAGTGGTGGGGAGGCACATGAGAGGTAACCACACATTGATGTTTCCCTCCCTCTTTTTCTCCCTCCCTTCCCCTCACCCTATAAATAAATAAATAAATAAATAAGATCTTTTTAAAAAATAAAGAAGAGGTGGATATTCTAAACATTTGAGATAATATATGTATAAAGGATTACAATAAAAATATGGCAAAAAGTGCAATGCTCAGTCAGCTGTAAGAACTGTAGCTGGCTGACAGCCTCCAACTGTTAGTGTCTTTAGGATCTGCTTTAGTTTTCTAGGTGTACACTTTAATGGGTAGATTTTATGGTATATAAATTATACGTCAATAAAACTTATTTTTAAAAAAGGAAATACGACAAAGATGCCAGTCACTACTTTTATTGTTAAATGTTTTTCTGGAATGCCTAACTAATGAAATAGAACAAGACAAATAAATAAAAGGTATAACTTTTGAAAGAATGTATAGGACATTTTCAAAGAAAACATACAATTTTACTCAAATATATAAAACTTGAATAATAGACATAGGTTCATGAAAGGAAAAACTCAATATAAAAAAGAAGTCATTTTCTCCCAAGTTAATCTATAATTGCATCATGATTTCAAACAAAAATCCCAATAAAATCTTTGGAGTTTCTCAAATTGTTTCTAAAATTCATCTGGGAAACACAAATGTCAGATAAGCAATGACAATTTTGAAAGAAAGGAAAGAATTGTAAGAAGCACATGGCACATGGGTAGGAAAAATATCAATAGCACAAACTAGAAAGCCCTAAAGCAGATCCATGGACTACACAGTTTAGTGTGGGGATTTAAGATATGACGATGGCATTCCAAAACACTGGGGCAAGGTGGATTATTCAATAATGATGTAGCGACAAGCGGATATTCAGATGTGAAAAAGAATGCTAAAAATGTTCTATATGGAAAAGATTCCATTTAAAAAGTCAACATACAAATAAACTGGGGGAATATTTATAATATATTTTATTGACAAAGATTAATACCCCCAATTCTATTAAGAGCTTTTATGAATTATAAGCAAACAAATACTCTGGAAAACAAATGAACAAGGGATTTGAAGAGGCAATCCACACAAATGAAATGGAAATGGCCAATAAACATTTAAAATTTTTTAAATTTCACTTGTGAAAGAGAACCCCTAATTACAATAAAAGTTAAATAGTATTTTTATATATTAGCAAAGGTAAAAATGATGGACAATACTCCATATTTTTAGGAATATAGAGAATCAGGGACTCTCACAAATTATTGTTAAGAGCAGAAATTGGTACAGTCATTGGGAAGGCAGTTCTTCCCGAAATGTGTTCAAAGAAACCGTGCAGAAGGATGTTCACTACGGCATGTTTGTGATACCAGAGCACCGAGGCGGTTCTAATTTGTTTTCAATAGCAGAATGGTTAAATAAACTATGGCTCATAGAGACACTGGAGCTCTGAAATGGTTTAAGCGAGATCTGTATTAACATTGAAAGTCATCAGAGGAAAAATTGGGTTGCTTAACAGTTTATAAGATTTTACTTAGGTAAAAATAAAATACACATTTTTATTTGTATATCAGAGTCTGAAAGACTGACTCTCCACCAAACCGTTACTACTATAACATTTGAGGAAAGAAGGGGAGGGTATCAGTTATTGTGTTTCAGTTACAAGTAATACAAATTAGACATAAATATTCCTAAATAATAAGTGGACTATATAGGCCAAGTGACCAAAATGCTCGGAGGTAAAGTGTGCTTTCGTGAAGGGCTGAGGGCAGGGGCTTAACCGAGTCATCCAACTGCCAGCTTTTCCTCTGTCTTGCCCTTCGCCTTTAAAGGTAAAAGCTTCTTCAGGACATTATGTTAAGTGAAATAAGCCAGACGCCAAAGGACAAATACTGTAATGATTCCACTTACGTGAGGTACCTGGATTGGTCAAGCTGGTAGAGAAAGGAAGTAGAATGCTGGTGGCCAAGGTGGGAGAGGCGGGGTGAGGGAGCTGTGGTTTAATAGTTGTAGAGTTTCTTTATACACGATCACACGATGAAAAGAATTCTGGAGATTGGTGCATAATAATGTGAATGTACACTCAAAGTGGTTAAGATGATAAATTTTATACATATTTTACCACAATTTTTGGAAAGCATATTAAAAAAGTAAAATCCTCATCCCAAGGCTGGCTCCCCCTGGTGGTAGCACCGTTGCAGGTGCATTTGGGTCTATGGACTTCACTGGGGCCCAGGGGCTGTGTGGTGTCCCCTTCACTTGTCCAATGGCTCTTGCCCAGGGCTTCTCTCTGATTGGAGCACAATAGTATGGTCATGTGCCTGTTTCTGACTTATGCGTTACTCTGGCATCATATTCTAGGGCCTCTCTGTGAACTTTGGGAGCAATATTGGTTGTAATGGTGGTTGGGCCTTCACATACAAGGGCCAGAAGTAATTAGATTTCTGATAATGTACAAGATAGTCAAATACATTACAGAATTCATTAATGTAGACTTATAAAACCTGTTTGTAATAATCTGAACATAAGCCCTAATTCAATTTTATATATAAACATGAACAATTTTTGCATGATCTTACTATAACTGAATTTAAAGATATGAAAATTATGAGTAAATTGAGATAAAATAGTATTTTGTTTCATCTGGAACTTTACCAGGAGTTGTTCGCTGTTTCAGAAAATCGTGTTTTCAACAAGCAACACCACTTGTGGTATTTGAGTCTCCAGTACAGCCTTGCACATTGCAATTCTCACCGAATAATGGAATTCACACAGCTATCTTCCTTCTGAAATCAGGATGTATCCTATGGTCAAGGACAGCTTAGATTCTGTGAAATGTGGTACTGAATACTAGTCTGCACTTGTAGCTGTTGCATTCATTTTCCACCTGGATCCTTGTAGCAGTCCCGACTGGTCTCCCTGTTTTCACCTTACCATCTATCCTCAGTACACCAGCCAGATTCTCCTTTTAAAATGTAGGTCAGATCATGCCACACTCTTTTGCTCAAAGCCTCCTAATGCTGCACTATTTTACTCCAAGTACAAGCATTACAGTGTTCTGTGAGGGCTCGGCGAGGTCTGGCTGTTATCTCGCAGACCGGCATGCTACTGCCTTTTCAAGTGCTACTCACTCCATCCAGTCCACCGTGCTCAACACTTACCACCCAACACTCACCAGACAAGCTTCCACTTTAAGACCTTCACACTGGCTATTCCACCTGCCCAGATACTTTCCCCCTAAATATATCTGCATGATTCAGTCCCCAATCTCCTTCAATTTTTTACTCAAATGTTGCCTTCTAGTGAGGCCTGCCTTGACCACTCTCTTTGAAGCTGCAGCCCACTACCCACGTCCCTACTGTTCTGAACTCTGGTTTGCCCTTACCCTGTTGTACTTCCCCCTCCCCAATAACACTTAGCACCTTCTAAGATAATATATAATTTACTGATATATTATGCTGATTGTTCATTTTCTATATCTCACCACTCTGTTAGTATGTAAGCTCCAGGAGGCGGGGATTTCTGTCTGTAGCCCCAGGAAACCTACAGCAGTGTGCAACACAGTGTTCAGAACTGTTTGCTGAAAGGTGATTCCACCAAGCATCTAACCACTTCATTATGACTTCTATAATAATCGTGCCCATGCACAAATCATTTTATAAATTATCTTCTGGGGGGGGGGCTGGACTGGGAGTAAAAAGGAGAAAACTGTATTTGAACAATGATTAAAATAAAATTTTAAAAATAAATAAATATGAATCAATAAATGCCATTTTCTCAGTTGAAAAAAAATAAACTATCTTCCTATTATTTCTCCATAGATTATAGTTATAGCATTATGTGATAATATGAGATACTGTATATTATAATATATAATCTAATGATTTTACAAGTCAGGATAGTAAAGCAGTGTTATGAAATGTTTGTTACAGTAGCAGAGTTTGGAGGCTAGGGTTGAAAACCACTGGTTTAGACTATTCCAGAACCTCCTCCTGAAGCTGTGGGTACAGATAATCCCACCCAAGCTGCCTGGCTGCTTCCTGGATGGCAGGGGTGGGGTGGGTGTCGGGGAGGCAGCCACAGTGTTGGTGTCACCAAGGAAATAAGCTTCGCTTTGCAATTTTGCTATACTCTTATATTGTTCATATAGTTTGAATATTTTACCGTGAGTATCCATTCCTTTTGTAAGAAGTAAAACAGATAAGGATTTTTTCATTTAAAAAACTACTGCAAAATATAGAAAACAGGTGAGCAAAATAAAAAATCACCTGTAATCCTACTCCCCAGAGACAACCATTGCTAACATTTTGTTTTATAGCCTTTTGTTTTCAGACATGGTTGTGGATACAGAGATTTTCCAGTGATGGCTCAGATAATAAGAGTCATGTGATTAGAGGTGCCCTTTGTCAAGGTTATTCTGGCAGCCACCTGCACGTTGGATTGACGGTAGAACTAGGCTGTAACCTAGCAATGGTGAGGGAGGATTTAGGCCGGACCAGTGGGGATGGAAAGGGTCACTACTCAGAGATACAGTAAAGGAAACATGGAGTGGCTTAGTAATGTGTGTGAAAGCAGTGCACACATTAAACACGCACAGTGTTTTTTTTTTAATCTGTGTATTCCAATCTTGCATTCAAGTACAGGGTGGAGGGAAATAAAGGGGAGAAAAAATGGGACAACTGTAATAGCATAATCAATAAAATATACTAAAAATATTGCTATGAGCAATGAAAAAAAGGAATATTGGAGATGAGGGAGGACCTTTTGTCTGATGCTGCTATGCTCTCTGTCTCTTGCTTTTGTGCTCTTAAAAAAATGAACTGCACATTCAAAGTGTGAAATTTGACACGTTTTGATATATGCATACACTCGTGAAACATCACAACAAACAGAATAACAAACATATCCATCAACCCTGCAAGTGCCCTCACACCTTTTCATTCCTCTCTCCCTTTTCCATTCTGTCTCTAGACCACTGATGTGCTTCCTGTCACTATAGGTCAGTTTGCATTTTTGTGGAATTTTATGCAAATATATCCATACAGTATGTATTCTTCTTTCCTGGTGGCTTTCACTCAGCATAATTATTTTGAGATTCACGCACTTTGCTGTGTGTGTCAGTATTTCATTCCTTTTTATTGTTGGGCAGTATTCCATTGTGTGGATATATAAAAATTTGCTTATCTAATTACCTGTTGATGGACATTTGAACTATTTCCAGGGTTTTTTTTTTCCTGTTATGAATAATTCTGCTACAAACATTCATATACAGGTTTTTGTAGGGATATATGCTTTCATACAAATACCTAGGAGTGGATTGACTGGGTCATACAGTAATTATTCCTCTATTCTAACCTTTGGCTCTGCATCTGAAAGTGTTACTTTTATCTTCTTTTTGCTAACCCCGACCAATTTAGTATTGTGGTATTTTTATTTTTTAATTATTAAAAGGCCTACTTTTTCATAAATAAACACCCAAGGAAATAAAATCATGGTCTCCTGGGTTTTTCTTCTCTTTTAATTAAGCATGCATGTGGGAAACTGTAAGGACTTGACGGGGTCCCGCAATGTCAAAGCCAATCCACTCCTACAGGAGGACTAGTAAACTCACAAACACACCTAGAGGTGCAGGATAGGAGTGTGGGGGCTGGTAATCGGTACTTATCCAAAGCAATGACTTGGTAATGGTGAAATTTCAGAGGCCATAGTGGGTGTCGCTTCTGGGCCCAGTGTGAATGAAAGTGAACGTGTTTAACTTTGATCTAGAAAGGAAGCCAGCCCACAGAAATTCTAGGAGGCTTCAGGAAACAGGCAAACAGCCCCAGAATGATGGGGATCCTGGGAAGACAGTCTTGTGCCATTATCTAGTCTTTTATCCTGACCTTCTGTTTCCTGTTTTAAAAACTAAGATCCAGTTTCTTTTAGTTTTGTGTTTACATTAAGATACACATAACATAAAATTTACCATTTTAACCATTTTAAGTGGTTTAATGGCATAAAGTTCATTCATATTGTTGTGCAACTATCATCTCTGTCCATCTGCAGAATGTTTTCATCATTCCAAATGGAAGCTTTGTACCCATTCAATAATAGCTCTCCATTCCCTTTATACTTTCTGTCTCTAAGAATTTACTCATCCTAGGTACCTTATATAAGGGGACTCATACAATAGCTGCCCTTTTGTGCCAGGTTTATTTCACTTAGCAGAATGTTTTCAAGATTCACCCATGTTGTAGCATGTATTAGAATTTCTTTTTTTATTATATTTTATTGTTTATGCTATTACAGTTGTCCTGATTTTCCCCCTTTGCCCCCTCCACCCAGCACCCCCCACTCCTTCAGGCCTTCCCCCAACTCATATTTATATCCATGAGTCATGTGTATAGGTTCTTAGGCTACTCCCTTTCCTATACTGTACTTTACATCCCCTTGGCTATTCTGGAACTACCTACTTGTACTTCTTCGTCCTCTCACCTGTCACCCATTTTCCCATACCCACCCTCCCATCTTTTTATCTTTAACCTTTGGCATTTTTTGAAGTGGGCCTTTTTGTGTCTGTCTCGTTTGGGACTCTGTGCTTGCTGGGCTCGCAAATCTGTTTTCTTCACCGATTTAGGGAAGCTTTCTTTCCTTATTTTTTCAAATAGATTTCCGATTTCTTGCTCTTTCTCATCTCCGTCTGGCACCCCATGAAGTGAAAGTTGGATTGCTTAAAGTTGTCCCATAGGCTGCCTATACTATTTTTTTTTAGAATCTTCATTTTTGAGAATCCTAATTTTTTGGATTCTCTTTTCTTCTTGTTGTTTTGATCAGTTGTTTTTGCTTCCTTATGTTCCAAATCATTGATTTGATTCTTGGCTTCATCCACTCTACTGTTGTTTCCTGTAAATTGTTCTTTATTTCAAATACTATATCCTTTATTTCTGACTGGATCATCTTAATGCTGCTAAGGTCTTCACTAAATTCTTTGAACATCCTTAAAACTAGTGTTTTGAACTCTTCATATGACAGATTGCTTACCTCCAGTTTATTTAGTTCTTTTTCTAGAGTTTTGATCTGTTCTTTCATTTGGGCCATGTTTCTTTGTTTCTTCATTTTGGCAGCCTCCCTGTTTGTTTCTATGCATTAGGTAGAGTTGCTTTGACTCTGTGTGTTGGTAGCATGGCCTAATGTAGTAGGTGTCCTATAGGGTCCTATGGCACAGCCTCCCCTACCACTCAAGCTGGGTACTTGAGGTGCACCCTTTGTATGGGCTGAGTAAACCCTCCTCACGTAGTTGAGCTTTGGTTGCTGTTGGCAGGTCAATGGGAAGAATTTACCCAGGCCAGTTGGCTGCAAGGATTGGCTGTGACCACTGACCACCAACCTCCAGCCTCCGTGGAGGATCAGGTGTGCAGGGGCAGGGTGGTGGTACTTTGACATGGTCTCTAGCTGTCCACTGGGTGTGCTGGCCCTGGCATTTCTGAGGTGGTGCATACCAAGGTCAGCCCCTACCTGTGTTTTTCCCGGGACCACTCTGCCTGAGCTATAAAGCAGTCTGAGATGGCTGCTACTTGTGCTGGGCTTGGAGATTCTCCACTAAGCCAAGCTGTGAATCTAGGCTGCTAGTTCTGGGCCTGGGGTTCACTGAGTCCAGCTGCTGGTTGTCTGTGAGGATTTAGGAAGTTGTGAAGCATGAGCTAAGACCAGCCATTCATATGGGAAAGCAGCTTGGGTGGGCCTGTAAGTTAGATGGGGCAGAGTCTCTAGAGATCTATCTATAAGACAGATCAGACAGTGTTAGCCAGGTTGATGGAATCTTAGTTTTGGCACCAGTCCACTGGATCTTTGGAGGGAGGGCCCAGAAAAGGGACAATGGCCTCTATGCATCTTGATACCAGACACCTCAGCCTCCCCTTGCATGCCACTGGGTACCCTCAAGTCACCACTTTGGCTCCAGAAACCAGACGAAGTAAGTCTGAGTAAGTGAGTCTGTGTGGGGGTCTATAAGAGGAACTGCTTGGAGCTCCAGAAATTTCCTCCACTGACCTAATCCCTGCTGGTTTTTGCAGCCAGAAGTTGTAGAAACTTATCTTCCTGGCACTGGAACCTTGGGCTGGGAGTCCTGGTGTGGGGTTGGGACTCCTTGCTACTGATATATCCCTCCTAAATTTTTGTCCACCACATGTGAATGTGAGACCAGTCTGTTCTGCATCTGTGCCCCTCCTACCAGTCTGGATGGATGTGGTTTCTTTGATTCCATAGTTGTCAGACTTCCATTCAACTCAATTTCTGTTTGTTCTGAGCAATGGTTGTCCTATGTTTTAGTTGTAATTTTACTGTGGTTGTGCAAAGAGGCAAGCTGTGTCTGCCTATACTGCCATCTTGACTAGAAGTCTCTGTATCAGAATTTCATTCCTTTATAAGGCTGACTGATATTCCATTGTATGTATGTACCACATTTTTTAATCCATTCATCTGTGATGTACCTTGTATTGTTTCTGCCTTTTGGCGATTTATTTTATTTCTTAAAAAAAGTTATTTTTAATAATTAGTAATTAGCACAATGTGAAGCTTTTTGGAACTTAATATATTTGCTTTAATGTTTATCTGGAAACAAAAGTCCTTAAAAATAGTCAAAATTTAGAAAGAAAAAACTGTGAATGGAATTGCCATATTGATTTTTATTTATCAAATACATATGGTTCTTATTATATGCCAGACACTAGTCTAAGCACTATACAAATATTTATTAATTTAGTACTGTTACCTGGTAAACAGTCAGTTGGAGCATCAGGGAGTCTCCCCAGTCAGCCAAGATAGTGGCAGGGGGAGGTTCTTAGACTGAGTGTGCAGAAAGCGAGTGAGATAAGATAGGAAAAAGCTCTCTCCCCTTCCCAGTACCTAACTGGGGGTGGGACCAGGGGTAAGGCTGGCACATGCACCATAGAAGTCAAAATGGTGCTGGGGTGGTGTTTGACCAAAGAGGCCTGTCAGTCTAGCCTGGGGAAATAAGGGATTGGTTGGGAGGTGGACGCACCCAAAGTGTGTAAAAGTTTGGGAAGTTGATTGGTCATTTTGAGAAAACATGTGGCCTGTCTCACACCTAAGTGGATATAATCCTGGGGATCAAAGAGCTCTGTCTTGTGGTTCACTTGTTTGCCGCATGTACTTGCGTGGTGCATTTGCCTGTTTTCTCCATGGGCCAAGTGGCTTTAGCATCCATGTTGCCCATGGCCTCTAGGAGGGAGCCTCTTTCTCTCTCTTGACCACCTGGTGATGCACTGGCCCATGTATTCTTGCCTTGGAAACCATGACCATGTGGCCTAGGCAGCCACACGGCCCATGGCCGTATAGGCTCCACAAGCAGGTTCCAGGAGGTGGCCTGAAATGAATGGCAGCTGGGAACAAACTAAGCTACCTGGATGGAGTCACTGACCTTTTAGCAGCCACCTGCAGGCTCCAAAAGACATTACTTTAAATTGGAGCAGGAATTCTGGACACTGGCCTTGCTGAGGAGATGGGCTTTGAGACAGGAGTCTGCCATTCCCCCAGATTGTGCCGCACCTGAATAAAACCTCTTTGCTGTTGCACGGGTGTCTGCCTCACAAATTTGGCTTTTGTGGTGACAGGCAGCTGAAACTTCATTATCTTTGTTCAGTTTTAGTACCACATATGAGACATCAATAGAGGGGTGGGCAAAAGTAAGCTTACAGTTGTTTGTATGGGAAAAGACATGCAGGTTATGATGATTACAATAGCTTTATTAACTCAAAAGAATGTCACAATGCAACTGTAAACCTACTTTTACCCACCCTGTGTCTAATAATTAAAGCTGTGTAATGTTAACATAAGAATAGAAAACTTGACCAATGGGACTGTTTCAGGATCAGGTCCTCCAGAAGCTGACACCAATGAATTGGAAGTGTAAGAGATGGATTTGAGAAAAATGCCTGTGAAGGATGAAAGGAAGAAGTAGGGCCCTCAGATCACAATTTAGGTTCAATATCTATACAAAGAGAGAGGGAAGGGGGATTTGTTAGAGAGAGCCTAAGACCTTAATGCAATGAGAAAATCTCATCCAGGCCAATGGAGAGTTCCAAACCAAAGACTGCGCATTAGAAGAGCCTTATTTTGGACAGTACTGGTTCAGCTCTACTGCCCTCACTGTGCTCAGTCATTGTTGGGAATAGTCCAGATGGAGCATGGCTTCAGTATAAACATCGCAGTGGATCTTGGAGGCGTGGCAGCTGGAGACTCTCAAACAACTGTATTTCTCACAATAGGCTTTCTCTGGAAGGCACATCTGAGCAGTGTGCTCTGGCGCAGCAGCTGTGCCCTGAGGGGTCTGGAAAAAGGATTTTACCCTAACATTCCGACAGTGTGTTTTCATAGATGCTAAAAGACAACAGACAGGCTCAGTGGTGGTCAAGATTGACCTTTGTCAAGAAAAATACTGGCCTAGGACATCGCTACCTGCCATGACTCACTTTTAGTTAGGAAGTTTAATTTCAGATCATTCCATGTGGTTACTTTAGGTCTCTGAGTGTGTAAGGCCTGACATAGTCAGCTTTAGTATGTGGCTCCTTTTTGTCCACATAAGGGAATTTCTAAGGAAGTTGGTGCAGGGAGGGGCAGTCTGTAGTTCTCAATTTATTTGACCAATCAATCTTTCTTTTGAGAAACAGCTACTGACCATTTCAGAACCACACATTGAAAAACAATGACTTAAGGGGAAAAGTTTATAATTATTCTTCTGGTATTAATGGCCTTGCTCGACATTTTCTTATCGTCAAATTTCCTTCATTTCCCAAAATGAGTTTCCTTCCTCGCTTCTTCCTTCAGGGGTCAATGCTAGTTGCTCCTCCTCCAGGGAGTTCTAATTCTCTGTCTCTCCGAACTGTGGCACTTATCACCAGAACTCTCGTTATTTACTTCTCTAGAACCGTGTAGTTGTTGATATCCTTCTTGTGCCCACCTCGTGTACCCACCTGAGTAGTACTAGGACGGTGTCTGATATGTAATCAGTAGTGCAAATATTTGTGCTTGGGCACTTCGGTCGTACCAAAGGTAGTGCTTGAATAATATTGTGTTTCTTTTCTAATGAGGATAATGGTCACCCCTGCACAGGCAGTATCTAGGCCTTAGGTAAACCTTCTATTGCTCTATACTGTCACAGAAAACACTGAAAATGATACCGTATTAGTTGTCTATCACTGCTATAACAAAGTTCCACAAACTTGGTGATGTGGGTCTCACTGAGCTAAAATCGAGGGTGGTGACCCTTCTGGGGAACTTACGGAAAAATCCATTTCCTTGCCTTTTCCATCTTCTAGAAGACTTTGCATTCCTAGGCTCCTGGTCCCCTCCTACCACCTTCAAAGCCACAAGTGCTCGTTGAGACTGTTAACAAAATTCAACTGGGTAGATTAGAAGATCTAACTGGCCCTTTTAAAGCTACTCATGAATCAGGCAGCATCTCATCTAGCAACCAGAAGGGAGCTCTAAGGCGAGCTCTATAGAAGGGGTTAACAAAAGAAAAAAAAGGATTATTTTACAGCCACCTCACATTTTTATTTTTTTTAAGGTTGTTATTTATTGTTAGAGAGAAGGAAAGGAAGGGAGAAAGAGAAGGAGAGATGTGTGAGAGATACATCCATTGGTTGCCTCTCACACCCCCCCAACCAGGGACCTGGCCTACAACCCAGGTTGTGCTCTGACTGGGAATCAAACAGGCTGGCACAGCATCCCCTGAGCCACATTGGCCAGGGCTCATGTTCTTTTGGGAGAAGAAAACGGCACTGGTTTTATCATGAAGATTACCTTCCTCACTAGTATTGATCAGGATATTCCAGACTGATTGGTTTAAAATATTACTCCTGGGAGAGGCAGAAACTGAAATTGGGTTAGTTATTAAGTTTTGGGTTGGTGAGATCACTTCATTTTGGCCTGTTGTTTCTTTCTTTTCTTTTCTTTTCTTTTTTGTTTAACAATGCTGTTAAACTAAAAAGAAAAAGCCAAAGTGAGAGGAAACAAGCCTTTATTTGAGGTCCAAAAGAACAGCTATTGGGGAAGGGCTGATTCAGAAAGAAACCCAAATAGGGTTTTGATTAGGAGGTGAAAGCAAGGAATATTTATGAGAAAGGGAGGGGGAATAATTATATGAACAGAAGGAAGTAATGCCTATAGTGCAGAAATACTAACATAGTGATACTAATTCTAAAGAATATCTTTAATTTTCAGTCGTTCATGTCTGCTATCTTGTTAGCTTTGCAAAGAGTTGTTTTGAGCACAATGTTGCTTTAGGCCCCCTCGAGGGTTATTTTATCCAGTTTCCACACCCCAAAGGTTTGAGGAGTAAGGCATGCAAGGCAGTTCCTCTGGGATGACAGCTCTGACTCCGTTTTGAAGTGGCTCTGTTTATTATTTTTCTCAAGGCCTTCTCACACATCACTCTGACTTCCTCTGCCTCCCTTTTCCACTTTAAGAACTCTTGTAACAACAGTAGGCCCACCTGGAGAATGAGGATAATTTCCACCTTTTAAAATCAATTGATTTGCAACCTTAATTCCTTTTTGATTTGCCACCAATGTAACAATGTCACAGTTCCCAAGATTGGGAAATGGACATCTTTGGGGAGTCATCATTCTGCTTATTACAGGGACCCTTGCTCAGAAGTCTAAACTGAAGGTCGGCATATAGGTGATGGGGGTGGCAATAAATGGGAAAAGCTTTTTGGAATAACAACACTCTTTAAATACAGAGAGGCCCTGCTGTGTGATCTTAGTATGCACATTTCTACTAAAATGGCAATTGTCATCTTTGCTCTGTGTTAAATAAAATAATTATGTAAATGATTTAGCTTAGAGCAGCAATTTTCAACCTTTTTCATCTCATGGCACACGTAAACTAATTACTAAAATTCTGCGGCATGCCAAAGAAATATATGTATTATACCAATATGACAAAAAATAGGTATAATTTTGATTCGTTCACACCCCACAACTATTGTTGTGTTGGCTGTTGTCATTTTTAAATATGACAATCTAAGGGAAAAGAGGTCAGTGCCCTTAACTAAATAGTCAGGTATATATTTTAAAAATTCTTGCAGCACACTGAAAATCGCTGGCTTAGAGGATGAAAATGCAGTTCAAGAAGTTCTTGATAAATCTTGATGAGGAGGATGGGCGAAAATCTCTGAATCTCATCTGGAAATAAAAAGGAGAGAGTGAAAAGCACTTGACCTTGAATGAAGTTGGGGGTCGAAAAATCTAGCAAAAGGAATCGAGTTTTATCCACCCTTTTCAAATACGGTTTGAGGAAGAGGGCCCATGTTAAAAGAAGTGAAGAAGCAGTTGAGGAGACACCTAGGTGATACAAAGTAAAGGATTAAAAAGGCAAATCACTGAGGTCTTTAGACAAAGATTAAATTTTAGGAAACTCCCTCCCTACTTAGTTCAAAGTCATAGATAAGGTACTTTGACATTCACGTAGTGAATAAATAAAAGCTTCAGGTATACAGGTTCCACCGAGATTTGAACTCGGATCGCTGGATTCAGAGTCCAGAGTGCTAACCATTACACCATGGAACCACCACGTGCACCCAACTGCCTTGACTCTGCTAATTACTCCACCCACAAGCAAAAACCCACCAGCGAGAAGCAGGACTGATTAGTTCCAGCACGGGGCTGCAGAAAACGAGGGAGAGGTCACTAAGAGTGTAGTGAGCAGCCGCTAATAGTGTGATCAGCTGGAAGTCCAGGGTTGTTTCTCTTTGGAGTCTCGAGGAGGAGGTGAGAATTTGGAAACCCACGCAGTACTCGCTCAGACCACTCCTCTGGGGCTCAGGGGCGGGGGCACCACCTCCCCGGAAGTACTTCCCCTTCGGAGCTGCAGCCCGCCGGAAGTGGCGTAGGGCGGGGAGGGGTTCTTCACCCGGTCCGGCAGCTGAAGCTCGGCGCTCGGGTTACCCCTGCAGCGACGCCCCCTGGTCCCACCGATACCACTGCTGCTCCCGCCCCTTCACTCCTCGGCCGCGCAATGGGCACCCGAGACGACGAGTACGACTACCTCTTCAAAGGTGAGGTCACGGGCTCTCCTGCTCTCCACCGAGTCCTGTTCGGGGGCCCGGGACACTCCCCGGGGCCCTCGTCGGGCTACCCCTGTACTGAAACCGGTCTTAGCCTTTCCCTCTCTGTGTGGCTCGTCCTGCGGTATTTCAGCTCGGCCCCTTTTTCTCCCCTTACAAAGGCGGGGAGCCCTGGCCGCACACGGGTCTCTTAGAGAGCTCCTTGTAGGCCCTTAAGAGCCCCTCACCAAGTGTCCTTACGGCGGACTGCCTTCTCCCAAATCGTCTTCCTTTCCCGGGTTTCAGGGCCCCTTCAGAAGGGTCGCCCCTCCCACCATCTAGCTTTCGGATTTAGCGCCCCCTCCCCCTCAGTGTGCACCCTGCCAGGGCTCACTCCCCTTCCTGCACCCCTGCGACCCGCCCTTCGCTTCGCTCCTCACCTTGCCTAGAGCTGACTATCAGTACAAGTCTTTCTTATCTGCCCCCTTTCCCGGGCGAGCCGCTCCTCTGCTTCCCCTCAGTCCCTCCCTCCCCTCGGACACACAGCCCTCATGGCCATCTTCTTCCATCCCGGCACCAGGCCCTCGTTAAAATCTGAGCGGGCCAGCGGCCCCCACCCGCCCCACAGTTATCGCCGTCAGTAACCTCGCACTGTCCCCGGGATTGGTAGCGCTTTCTCTACTTTCTCTCCCCAAATAGTTTCGAGCTCTCCCAGGTCTTCTCTGCGACCCCACGGGAGGGGGGGGTGGAATGTTGGGCAAGAGGGATTGTCCGTCCCCCGCGCACGCACTTGTCGCAGTGACCCGGCAGACTGATGTGATTTCCCACCTAGCCTTTTATCTCCTACTCTCCCTGCGCAGCGGCCACCAGCCCGGGATAACTCTTGACTCAGCTCGCGAGAAGGGGTTGCGGATGGGTGTTGGCTGTTATCCTTGCCAGACCTGAAGGCCCAGTTCCAGAGCAGGAAAGGTTGTGCGCTGCACAAATACTAGCTTGCTTTATCACTATGGACTGGTTGCTTCCTGCCGCAGCACTGGGAGGATCCAACCTTTGAGTGTTTTTAGAACAGGAAGAGAAGAGTCCTAGTTGGCTGCATACCTTTCCCTAAAGGTGGGGGGCGGGGAGAAGTTATGTGCTCTTTGGTCAAATATTAGACGGAATGCCCTAGGACAAAACACTGGAAGGTGGGGAGTGGGTAGAAAGAATTGCTTATTGGTTAGTCCGGAAAGAATCCAAAGATAAAGGGTACAGTTTTCAATGAGAAGAGAGTACAAGTAAATGCTTTTTTGTTCAGTGAATGTGTTCTCACTCTGATGCCCTTTTCATTGCTCCTGAATTAGGAGGGCAGCCATCAGTGATATGTTGAACAAAGATCACTACCAGGGAGGAAGAAGCCATTGCTATTAAAGCTTTACAGCGGAGGGTGGAGTTTTTCAAAAAGAGTGTTAAGCATAGTGACAGTTTCCGACTTTGCCATTGGGTGCTAAGAATGATTGACCACATGAAGCAGGTAACGTTTTGCTTTACTAATACTTTGCCAATCTGGGCATACTAGTTGGTGATAATCTCATCACCACTTACTCTTCTGGGCCAGAATGTTCTATTATATGGGCAGAATACCTTCATTATACACCCCCAATCCCAATGGGGAAAGTCATTGATGAGAAGAGGGTACTTAATGCATTTTACATGTTTGCTGGTCATTTGAGGTCAAGTGAGGTCACTTAAAGTGAGACCTTGGAGACTGGGGTTTAACTATTAAAGGGAGATTTTTTATTTTTAAATAAGGTGCGGTGGCAGTGGGTAGCTAGCTACCTTTGAAGTAATGAATTTAGAACAAGGTAGCGATTTTCAACCCTATTCATCTCATGGCACATGTAAACTAATTACTAAATTCTGCAGCACACCAAAAAAAATGTTTTCTGCCAATCTGACAAAAAATATATATAATTTTGATTCATTCATGCTGGACAGCTGTTGTGTTGGCTGTTGTCATTTTTAATTTAACAATCTAAGGGAAAAGAGGTTGGTGCTCATGACTAAATAGTCAGATATTGCAAGTTTTAAAAACTCCTGCGACACACCGGTTGAAAATTGCCAAGATAGACTGCCAATATTTCTCCACTAAGAATATTTTCCTTGATTGGCAAGAGGAGCTTTTTAATGTAATTTTGAGATTAGAACATCCTATTAATGATTGAGAGCATAGGTCTTTGTAATCACTGAGGCCCGATTCAAATCCTGTCTCAGGTCTTTAAATTTGTTTTGTGACCTTGAGAAAGTTAACTTTTTGAATTCCAGTTCCCTCATTATAAAAAGAAAATAATACGTATCTTGCAGGACTATTGTGAAAATTAAATGGGACTGGTTGTAAAATTTTATTTTCTGTGAGGACTCAATAAATGGTAACAGTGTGAAAGAAGTTATTATGGTGTTGTCAGTTTTGTTTACTTATTTATTGACTGATTAATTTTAGAGAGAGAGAGAGAGAAGAGGGAATGGGTAGCGGGAGACATCGGTTTGTTTCCCTTACTTATCATTGGTTACTGTTGTATGGACCCAGACTGGGGGGGTCGAACCTGTAACCTTGTGGGGATGGTGCTCTAACCATCTGATCTATCCTGCCAGGGTTTGTCAGGTTTTTTTAACCATAAATCTTTATAAATATAAGAGCATTTAAGTATTAATAAGGAAATTAGGAACTTCTAAAGTACTTTGTTTCCATGGATTATGGTTTCTTTTGTTGTACATTTTGCTGTTTAAGGTAGGGTGTTTAAAATATTGTGCTGAGGATTTCCACTTTTTTAAAGCTCTTACAGGATATGAGTCATTTTTTTTTTTTACTTCAGTGCTGTTTATTTAGCCAAATTCTTATCTATGCAATTACACTAATTGAAAATGAAGTAACAATAATTTCATTTTAAAATGCTTTTATTCTATAGATGAGATGAGCTGCAGCTCCTTACTTGGAAGAAGGCTTACCTAGCAGTCTTTAATAGTTGAGGGAATTGGAAGTTACTTTGTAACTCTAACCAGTTAAAAATGAAGAGAGATTTTGATTATAGGATGGAGTGGTCTAAATGGGAATACAGTGTGGGCAGCACTGGATATTTATTCTAAATTATGTAATTGTTCTTGAACATTAATTTTCAGTTAAATTTAACATTGAGATTTTTGGTGGGGGATTAACTTTATTTTTAACAAATTTACTTTTTGCCCTGGCTGGTGTGGCTCAGTTGGTTGGAGTGTCATCCAGTAAACCAAAGGGTTGTGGGTTCAAGTTCTGGTTGGGGCGTGTTTCTGGGTTGCAGGTTTGGTCCTGGTTAGAGTGCATAGGAGAAGCAATCAATTGATGTTTCTCTCTCACATTGATATTTCTCTCCCCGCCTTTCCTTCTCTCTAAAGTCAATGAGCATGTTCTTGGGTGAGAATTAAAACAAAACCTTGACTTTTTAAATATTTTAATTCTACAAGTATGTACCCACACACAGTGGTTAAGGCCCCGTGGAACACAGTCAATCATGGTTCCTATTTACAAGTATTTTGGTAGACACCAACGAATCAGCCACGTTTTCTGAAAATACTTAGATACTTAGTCTACGCCATTTTCTTTTGAATCTCATTGAAGGTCAGTAGTAATAAACTATCAGCTGATTGTCCATGGAAATGATATATGAACTTTGCTGTCTTGCATCTTGGCAGTTTTTCTTCCATAACTTTTGCTTGAGCAACTCAGATTCTGCTGAGTCTGGAAAAACATATCTGGACTTCAGCCTTATTTTGAATGCATTTTATTTTAAAGAATCTTTTGGTGAGATACTATGAATATACAGGGTGGGGCAAAAGTAGGTTTATAGTTGTTCGAATGGAAAATAGTACAATAATTAATAATAACACAAGAAAACTGTAAACCTACTTTTGCCCCATCCTGTAGTTGAAAGAGTAGAAAGATCTCCATACTTATTTGTAAAAACCAGTATGAAGATCATCAATTATTCCTTCAGGTAATAACTTACAGGTCTGATGTGCTACAATTGATTGATTTGTCGGTGTAAGTTTTAATCTAGTATTTTAGTTTGCAAGGGAGTATATAAAACTAAATGTGGTTGAATAGGTGCAAATTTTAAATAATAGGTAATATGTATATTCTGTTTTAATGGCATTTAACAGCCTAATATTTAATATATATTGAACCAAGTTTAGTATCAGGGATTAGAGGTGATACTTAAAATTTAGCAGATAAGGTTAGTGGTAATAAAAACTATCAGGATATTTTAGAAATGCTGTAGCTGTTTCATGTATAGATGCTGTTATTTATGTTTACATGTTTTATATAGATGGCTATAATTATAAAATGTTTAGAGTACTTTTAACCTAACATACTAGTTCTGGAAAACAGAAAAGTCACTGCAAATTTCTTTCTTGAACTGTAGGATGTGATCATATAGTTTGACATATTTTTAAAATACAATGAAATATTATCATCTTAATGAGAAACTGATTAGAAATTTAAGTTTGAGCCCATGAAATTTGTTTTTTAATTATAGCCAGTAAATTCTCTTCTGTTGCTTAGGTAATTTATTCTAGTTATCTTTTCAGTGAGCTTAAATGTTTACTTCTTGGTTTGGTTTCTCATTTGGTAACTGAATAGAAGCAGCTTTCCTTATTGTGTCATTTCTCAGCATCATCTTGGCAACACTATTCTCTTTTTTAAAAAAAAATCCTCACCTGAAGATGTTTTACTGATTTGAGAGGGAAAGAGAGAAAGAAAGAAAGAAAGAAAGAAAAAAAACAGATTAGTTGCTTCCCATATGTGCCCTGACTGGGGATCGAACCTGCAACCTTTTGGTAAACAGAATGATTAATTGAGTCATCTGGGCAGGTTGCAGCACTATTCTTAAAGAACTGTTATCTTCTGTTGTAATTTAAAAACCCTTTAACAAGTTGTTAGTTTTAGTTCTAGCAATCTTGTGTATGTCTAGTTGAGAAAACTATACTGTGTAAAGCTTTCATGAGTCTTGAATTATTTTCAGCTAAAGATGCTATTTTTTTATAATGTTAAAATTAATTGGTTATATTCAAGAGAGAAAAAATGCCCTCACCAACTTCACGATGGTTTAAAGATTTGAGAATGAGGAGACAGTGAAGATAATTATTAAAGTGAAGGCTGAAAGGCAAGAAACCAAAGGGCTAGAGTTTTTGTGGGAGGGAGAAGGTGTTCTTTTATTTTCTAAAGTTGTTGTCATTCTAGATGTCTTGCTCTTTGGCTCCTGAACTACTAATTGATATCTGAGTGTCTGTGAAATAGAAACAGTCAACTTTTTGGGTTTTTTCTTCTTGCCTATTCCCGTTTCAAGTGAGGCTTTTATACCTCAGTGCTAGTGAGGGGCCAGAAATGATTCAAACAATATTTCCTCAGCAAAACATTTTTTTCTTTTAATTTTAAAAATTTTAATAGTTGTTCAAGTACAGTTTTCTGCCCTTCACCCCCATCCCAGCCCTCCCCACCTTCCTCCTGTCTCCTCCCTTTCCCCCCTTGTTATTGTCCATGTGTCCTTTCTACTAGTTCCTTCAAACCCTTCCCCCCTTCCCCTGGAATTCCCTCCCCTTTCCCCTCTGGTCACTGTCAGCCCGTTCTCAATTTTAGTGTCTTCGGTTATATTTTGCTTGTTTGTTTGTTTTACTGATTAGATTCCTGTTAAAGGTGAGATCATATGGTATTAGTATTTCACTGCCTGGCTTATTTCACTTAGCATAATGCTTTCCAGCTCCATCCATGCTGTCTCAAAGGGTAGGAGCTCCATCTTTCTCTCTGCTGCATAGAATTCCATTGTGTAAATGTACCGTAGTTTTTTGATTCATTCATTTACTGATGGGCACCTAGGTTGCTTCCAGCACTTGGCTATTGTATGTTGTGCTGCTGTGAACAATGGGGTGTTCGTCTGCTGAAGCAGAACATTTGATCTCTTGCACTAAGAGGCAATAGTAAGTATCCTTTTAAGAGGGTTCAATTCTATAACTGAAACTGTGATTTGACCTCACATCCAGAGTGGTGGACCTTGGAATCTGAGACGTCAATCAACCTTTCTATAAAGTTGGAAGTATATGACAAGGTTTGTCTGGAAAAAGCCCAGTCATTATGAATAAATGGGAGTGATTTGTGAAACATCAGTGTAACCTGGCAGCCAAGGAGAGTGGACTAGAATACACTTGTGTGAAAGATAACATCACTGTACTCATTGGTGGGGGTGGTAGACGCTGTTGAGTGAGCATGTGTACTTTGTGGCTGTCACATTCAAAATGAGTGAGTAGAGCAACGAATCTACATCAAATTTTGTGTTACGCTTGAACATTCCTCTGTGGAAACTATTTAGGTGATTCAGAAGGTCACAGCTATGGGCAGCTGGTCATTGGCAGCTTCATCAGAACAGTGTTCTCACTCAAGCATCATGTCCCATGCAGAGATTTTGATGAAACATCAAATTGCCCAGGTGATTCAGCCCCCAGCTACAGGCCAGATTTGGCGCCGTGTGACTTCTGGCTTTTCCCAAAACTAAAATCACCTTTGAAAGAGAAGAGATTTCAGAACATTGATGAGATTCAGGAAGATATGATGGGGCAGCTGGTGGTGATTGGGAGAACTGTGTGAGGTTCCAAGTTTCCTGCTTTGAAGGGGACTGAGGCATCATTATCCTATTTACAGTGTTTCTTGTGTCTTGAATCTTCTTCAATA
The DNA here is from genome assembly GCF_004126475.2 of Phyllostomus discolor. Taxonomy (NCBI): domain Eukaryota; kingdom Metazoa; phylum Chordata; class Mammalia; order Chiroptera; family Phyllostomidae; genus Phyllostomus; species Phyllostomus discolor. The sequence goes on from NC_040903.2 coordinate 175,048,212, forward strand.
AATGTCTCTATTTTTCATAGTACATGGCTGGATACCTTCTGGACAGACCTTGTATTGTCTTTGAAGGATACTTTCATAACCTTAATATATTCTTCCTTAGTATCCAAATAAAAGCATTTATTATAATATCTGTGTTTGCCATGATACCTTTGCTACCTCTAATTGACTATATAGCTAGAAATAACTACTCACTGTGCTGCATGGAATCACTGCTCTCTGGATAATTTCTTGCTGAATCAGCTGATAGAGGAAACCAGAAAGAAACACATTTGATAATATCCTGCCTCCAATACTGTCTAGAGGCCAGCTTATATCTGCTCTTGTGGCAAGGAAGGAATGTATAATGCATTCTCTGCCCTCTAAGCAGAATGCAGCGAGCTCTCAGTTTTTACCTCCCTCCCCAATCCCCCCCAAATCCCAATTTCTTTAGTAAGGCATGGTCTTATTCTTAGATGTTGTTCTTACATGTTTGATTTTCTAGTCCTGGTGTCTATATCAGTGAGCTGGTAAGAAGTAACAAGAATTAGTAGTTCACAGTAGGAATAAATATAATATTTTCTGAAATATCTATAAAATTTTTACAAAGGAAAAAGGTGTTATGAAGCTTACATCCTGTAAATTGGTGAACTCATTTTGTTCTTTAAATTTAGATAGACATGATTTAAAATAAGTTAACTGCCTTATTTCCCAATTGTTTTCTAAATTCTTAAGGGTAAATATTGCCTTGGGTGAAAAAGAATCCTCATATGTTTAGTTAGTAAATAAGATGCCTTCTAATAGTAATTATAGAAAATAAATTCATCTAATCAAAACCTGTATTAAGGGCCTGGCTGGGTAGCTCAGGTGATTAGAGTGTCGCCCCTGATATGCCAAGGTTGTGGATTTGCTCCCCAGTCCATGCACATACAAGAAGCAACCAAGGAGTGCGTAAATAAGCAGAACAACAAATCCATGTCTGTCTGTTTGTCTCGGTCTCTCTGTCTCTCCCTCTCTCCCTGCTCCCTCTCCCTGCCTCCTTTCTCCCCTCCCTCACCCCCCTTTCTGTCTCTCTAAAATGAAGAGTTTTAAAAAAAATTCATGAAGTGGTAAGTGAAAGTATACATTTGCTGTTGGCTCAGAATTACTAGCTTTCTAAGGCCCCTGTTAAACTTAGTGGATGGAAGATTTGTTTTTGGAGGGGTTTCTACTTTCCTGCCAATCTGATAAATGCAGCTATTAAAGGGTCATTGTAGTTTCTGTGATCTGGGTGGCAAAGTTTATAAATCTGCTGCCTCATATGTTTAGTGTATTTCATTCTGCCTAGGTGTGAGTCCTAAGGTCAGACCCAGTCTTGGATGAAACTAAGTAGAACATAGTATTCACTTTTTTCTCTCTCTACCACCCACTGACAACATCCTTTGTTGCTTTCATGTCATACAAGTTAATATCACAAATTGTTCATTTGGCTTAGGATTTATCTTTCAAGTTACTCCCTTCTAAAGCAGCAATTTTCAACATTTTTCATCTCATGGCACACATAAACTATTTACTAAAATTCTGCAACACACCAAAAAAATACTGTTTTTTGCTGATCTGACCCCCCAAAAAGTATAATTTTGATTCATTCACACCAGAAAGCTACTGTTGTGTTGTCATTTTTAAATTTGACAGTCTAAAGGAAAAGAGGTTATTGCCCCTGACTAAATTAGTCAGGTATTGCATGTTTTAAAAATTCTCGTGGCACACTGCTTGAAAATCAGTGTTCTAAGGTAGTGTGTTTGTCTCATTCATCTGATATAAAGTTCTTTGTCTTTTCAGTTGTCCTTATCGGAGATTCAGGCGTTGGAAAGAGTAATCTCCTGTCTCGATTTACTCGAAATGAGTTTAATCTCGAAAGCAAGAGCACCATTGGAGTAGAGTTTGCAACAAGAAGCATCCAGGTTGATGGGAAAACAATAAAGGCACAGATATGGGACACAGCTGGGCAAGAGCGATATCGAGCTATAACATCAGCGTAAGTCTCAACAGTTTTTAAGTTCTGTGAAATAGGCTGCCATCAAGTGAATTAGCAGACTTTCGGTATTGGAAAAGTTACTGGGTCCCCCCCACTTTTCAGAAATATCCAGTATTAAGATTTTGAAATTTACTTACAAAGGTGTTTTTAAATATATATAAACCATATATTTAGTTCTTCCTGGTGTTCCCTTCCATTTTGTAGTTGTCTCCTAATAGTTACATGCACTTCTGTTTTCAGATACTATCGTGGAGCTGTAGGTGCCTTATTGGTTTATGACATTGCTAAACATCTCACCTATGAAAATGTAGAGCGATGGCTGAAAGAACTGAGAGATCATGCTGATAGTAACATTGTTATCATGCTTGTGGGCAATAAGAGTGATTTGCGTCATCTCAGGGCAGTTCCTACAGATGAAGCAAGAGCTTTTGCAGGTTAGTGATACGGATGTCATCTTACTCCGGTGATTCTATATTTCTTACTGTTATATCCTGCAGTTTTGACAATCCTTCCAATGAGGGTAATCAGTTACATTAATTTCAGAAGGGTAAACTTGAATACATAATGAATGCTCAGCAAGGATTGTTTTTAAAGTGCGTGATGGCTGCAGGGCTCTTTTGCTTAACTTTGAGTTATTAAAAAACTAGTATTTTGAGTTTTTGCTGCCAAAAATTGAATATAAGTGTTGTTTTCTCTTCTCTCCCCGAAAAGGGTGGGTGAAATCTATTCTTTGCTTCTGTTTCTTTTCCCATTATGTCTCTGTGATTTACCAAGGCTGTTCTGTGTGGGGGTCTGAAAAGCAGTAGCCCAGGGAGTGTCAAAGACCAATAGGCATTCAGCTGCTGAGGAGGTACAACTTTCTGTAGCTTTACCGAGGGCCCACCTATCTGTCTCTTCACACTGTTCTGGAGGGGCGTCCTGCCGGAGGGCAACATTGTCCATTCTTGACTAGTGAAGATGTGACCGTTTTTGTGCCATTTTCTCTAACAGTTCTTTAGTTTTCCAGGCAAGAAGCTTTGTTTCAGATAATACAGTTACAGAGTTCTAAGTGAATCACATACACCCTTTCTTATTCATGCTGTAGCTGTGTGGTTGGAGGACAGTAAGAGGTGGAAGTAGCTGCATATTTGATAAGTTTAGTACACTTTGAGTAGTGTGTTCATTCTGGTGGTACTATTTAGATATAGTACGTATTTTAATGAATCCAATAAAAATTTTTGGTTATTTTTAATCTACTAAAGTGTAAGCAGAGTGGTATCCATATTGCTCAAGAAGTTGGGGAGGTCTTAGGATTAAGGAAGGTCTTCTACTTTTTCCTTTAAGGCTTGAGTATATTATATCCCTTGTATTAAAATTTGACAAAAGTGAAGTTTTTGTGTCTCCCTACAGAAAAGAATGGTTTGTCATTCATTGAGACATCAGCTCTAGACTCTACAAATGTAGAAGCTGCTTTTCAGACAATTCTGACAGGTAAGACTTGCATTTTCATATTATACCAGTGGGAAATAAAAGTTTTAGGGAGGCTATTTATTTTTTCATTTTGAGAGAGACAGACAGTCAGACAGACAGACATTGATTTGTTGATCCACGTATTTATGCACTCATTGTTTGATTCTTTTACGTTTCCTGGCCAGGGATCGACCCACAATCTTGGTGTATCAGGACAATGCTCTAACCAACTGAGCTACCTGGCCAGGACCTAGGGAGGTAATTTAAACAAAATATTGGGAAAACAAACTATCTAAACTATCTAGCACAGTATCTAAGAATGACTGTCATTTGAGAGCTACTATAGCAAGAGCTATAAAATTAGTTACGATCATTGCTTGCTGAGCTTTAATCATCCTAATTCATTTGGTTTGCAGTGGGAAATACACTTTAAAATTGTTGACTTCTATTATTACCTCAATCCACGTAGTCTATAATTCATAAAATTCACGGTGACAAACACAAAGTAATGTTTAAATCTACTTTCTAAGATAAATATTGACATTTCAGCTATGGAAAGATGTAAATGTCTTGTTATAATTTAGTAGGGCAAATACATTCTAGGTTCTGATACGTTAAACAGCTAGGGAAAAATATGTTCTTAAAAATTAAAAAGAAAACCACAAAGTAAAATTCTCCCATGATATATTGTAGAAGAAGCAGGGTGTTCCCTGTGGAGAGAATCAGCCAGTGATTGCATATAGAAAAGTTTAACTTTAGTACAGTGGGAAAAGAACACAGTTCCCGCTGTTTTGGAAGGTAGATGAGCATACCAGTTCAGCCTCAGGATAAGAAGGCATTTTATTAGTGTTGACTCATATTTACCCAGACTTTATTAGAATAACCAGTTTTAATCTTAATCTTCTAATACTTTCATAGGTTGTTTTAAGTACTTTAAAATTTCATGTTACTTTTAAGAACTCGCTAGTCTTAATACATAGTATAGTCTTGTTCTAAAAAGTCTATATGGAGAAATGGTTAAGTAAATGAATTTCCAATATAATGTATCATAATTTTAATTTATTCTTTGTGTACTTATATTAGAGGTCAACAGACTTTAATTTCTAAATGTTGTTCTATTTTACTGTAAAAAAATGTAGGGAATTAAACCTAGGATTTAAGAGCATGGACTTGGAAGCCTGACTTGGGTTCTAGTCCTGGCTCCCCCACTTATTATTAGCTCTGTAATCTTAGGTAAGTACTTAAACTTTCTAGGCCTTAATTTTTTTGTCTGTTAAATTTAAATATGTATTGGGGAGTTCTGTTATTTTCCTTTTGGAAAGGGTCTGTATTTATAATAAAAACCTGTGATATGATTTGACTCAACTGTTATGTGTGACTGCAAAGTTTTTGTCTCTGTAGCCCACAGAATTGTCTGTCACTGAGACATCTGCTCTAAACTCCAGAATGAGTTCGTGCATGTAAAACGCTTAGCTATCCCTGGTACAGAGTGAACGTTTGATAAATTAGTAGCTAAATAGCGGTCCTGGCAAGAAAAAACTCGAATGAAGAAGAAACTAAATATTGGTAATTCACATACCTATTATAGTAACTGAAAGAACTGGTTCTGGGGTTGGATTAATAGCCTTTGGAACATAGTAGCTAGCTTTCACTTAGAATCTTCTGTCAAGTTTCATTGCAGAGTGTTTCAAACAAGTAAGATTTGGTTAAATATGCAATATGTCTGCAAATCCTACTTTTTTTTTCTTTATAACCACTTGTGTGGACTCTGTTGCATCAATATGTAGAGTACTACATTTAGATCCAGGAGTGGTAGCCTTTTTTACTTTTTATCACTTTGCTCCCACTCCCTCTGTAACTGTTTACTGAGCCTCCCTGGTCCTCCAATTCATAGTATCTTTGAATGAGCAAAAGTCATCTCGAAGGTCTGAGTCTCCTTTTTTTAGAAAGATTTTATTTATTTATATTTAGAGAGAGGCGAAGGGAGGGAGAAAGAGAGGGAGAGAAACATGTGTTGTTGTCTCTTGTGTGCCCCCTACTGGGGACCTATCCTTCAACCCAGGCATGTGCCCTGACTTGGAATTGAACCCTTTGATTTGGAGGCTGGCATTCAGTCCACTGAGCCACATCAGCCAGAGTTCATCTTGAAGGTCTGAGTCTCTTAAGTCCTCTAAAAATGTCACTTGCAAAACTTTTTAGTGAATCCTTGTTGTTGGGGTATTTTTTATGTTCCATCAGTCTCTGCTATAATTCTAGTTTATTTATTTAGATATTAAGTGAAGGTGAGATCAAGTCTTCCACCTGCTAATTATTGTATGCATCATTGGTAACATTGACTTCATGAGCTACTAAATAGACCTTATGAACTAAAAAATAAACAGTGATATGTACTTAAAAGTGAGCTGTTTTGTCCTTAAAGATGAAGAACATCTGTTTTTTTTTCTTACAATTCACTCTAGATTAAACTTTTGTTACTGCTTGAATAATGTTGCTTATAAACCAGCAAGACTTTAGCTTCACTTAGTACCATTTTTCCTCTCCATATTCACTATTTCCTCTCCATATTCACTATTTCCTCAGCTTCCTGCATAAATGTTAGTGTTGATCTGTGGGATCAGAGATCACTGCATATGGCAGCAGACATCTGTGCTGTTTTGCAAGTGTTAGGATGTTTAAACTTTTTTTTATACCAGTGGGAGTATTAGTGCATTAAAAAACACAGGAAAGAGAAAAATAACCTCATTGGGCTTAATTCACCCTAAATGTTAACAGTTTTAAGGGAGCATTTATAGCATTTACATTGTATTTTGATGTTGCCGTAAGAAGAAATAGCTTAATTTTTAAGATACAAAATTATGCATTGAGAATTTTATCTTACATTATTATTCCAAAGTTAATTGTGTTGCTTATTTTAGAATAGAGCCATGGCATTTTTGACATTCATGAATTTGATGGTAATTCTGTGACATAATTTTGCTGATAGTATTTTCAGGGTTAGTCAGCCAGTGCATGAGTGAGCCTGATAAGATTGCCTAGTCTCTGCTTTTCAGTGCAGTTTTGTTTTCTGTCATCCTCAAGTTCATTAAGGAATATTATTAATCTATTGTTTCCATAGTCTGTTTTTTTTCTCTTTGAATTTTGACAGTTATAGCTTTGAAAAGTTACAATAACTGTACAACTTGCAAATATCCTTAACCTATATTTCCCAAATGTTGATATTTTACCATATCCCCTTTATTATTTTTTCTACTTCTCCCTAAATACATATATTTTTTCTCTCCAAATATATACATGTTATATACCATTTTAAATGATAAACATGCTTCCCTTTATATCTAAGTACTTCTTATTGTGTATTTCCTAAAAATAGGGACTTTCTTTTTAATAACCATAGTACAGTTCTCAAAATCAGTTAGAGGGTAGCTCTAAACATCAGTGTCCAACTGCAGACCTTATTCAGATTTTGCCAGTTCCAGTTATTAGCAAATTAAGGCTGGAGTCAAACCACACACTGTATTCAGCTGTTGTATCTCTTTAGTTTCCGCTAATCTGGAACAGTTTGGTAGTCTTTTATTTATTGAAATTTTTTGAAGGATACAGGTTAGTTATCGTGTAATGTACTTCAATTTGGATTTTTGCCTACTGTTTCTTCATAATTACATTCTATGTATTTTCAGCGGGAACATCACAAAAAGTGTGCTCAGTGCACCGGAGCAAGAGGCTTGTGATACTGGCTTGTCTTATTCATTTATTCAGTACTGGTGATGTTAACTTTGATACTTTGGTTAAGGTGGTACTGCCAGTTTCTCCATGTAATTAGTAAGTCCAAGCCATCTTTTTAGTATGGAGACTAAATTCTTTTGTAGTTGAAAGAATTTTGAGTCACTTAGCATATTGACTTGAAAGTAGAGTGAAAGTTTTCAGGTATTACAGTAGTCTCCCCTTATCTGCGGTTTTACTTTCCTCAGTTTTAGTTTTCTGCAGTCAACTGTGGTCCAAAAATATTAAGTTCCAGAAGTAAACAATTCATAAGGTTTAAATCATGTGCCATTTTGAGTAGTGTGATGAAATCTCATGCCCTTCCCCTCCATCCTGCCCAGGATGGCAGCCCACCTTTGCCCTGCATTTCCTGCTGTTTACACTAGCCTGCCTGTTAGTCACTCTAGGTTAGGAGATGACTGTATAGCAGTGATTGTGTTCAAGTAACCCTGACCGCATTTTAGGCATCCACTGGGGGTGTTTTGATTATACCCCTGGCAGAATCTCTTCATTAGGTGTAGTAGCTTTGTTTTTGGCACGTGGCAACTTTTATTAAATACTTGTCAGTATATCAGATTGGAGCATTTTTTGACCTTTGAGAAACTTACGTGGTCAGCAATGGGTTTGAAGAAGACATAAAATTTTTTGACTGAGGTTGTAGTAGTGGAATAACTCAGGCTTCTATTTTCACAATTTTTGTAGGAACTGAAGAATTTTGGCTCTTTTTGTTTCCCAAATTCAAACAGTGGCATTTAATTTCCTTAGAATTTACTTTGCAACTTGACCCATACTTCCATTAAAGTAGAAATAGGTATATGTCGTTTTAAACTTAACTTTACCTGGTTATATTTAAAACTATCTTATATTTATTTTTTACTTCATATTTAGATCTACAGGAGATTCTTATATAGGAACGATAAAGTAGTATTCCTTTTCTTTCTGACCTTACATATTCTCTGGATGTCTTAAAAAGGGACTGCACAGGAATTGGCATATCATATACATTTAGTTCTAAAGGAAAACATGCCCTTGAAAAAGGAAAATATTTTCATCTGGTTTTAGCAAGTTACTAGTGCTGTTCCCTTCCCCCCACTTCAATAACCTTTTCTAACCAGGTACCAGCTAGAAAGGTACCTGCATCTTATTTTCTTACCCAAAGTTTCTTTTTTTTTTTTTTTTAGTTACATATCTAGCTACAATTAAGTAAATTAGTTGTGTAGCCTATTAGTGCCCATTGTACCTGAAAGAAAACTTTTCTCCTAATTGTCTGACCAATACTTTCCTATTTATTTATTACCTTCTTTATTATTTTTAGTAGCAGACAGACATTTTAGTGACTGTGGCTAATGTAGCAGTAATCCATTTCTACCAGATGGTTTGCAGCACTCATAGGCAGTTATACAACACTGCTCAAATTTCTTGCTTTGTAATGAGATCTCTTTAATTATTTAACTTTCTATGTTCTCAGAGAATTCTTCCTTTTCCTCCCTTTCAGTGTTTGCTTTTCATGTAAGAACTTGTAAAATATTTTTTTTTGTTCTGGTTCCCCTAACTTAATGTTTAATGCAACTTGCAGAGAAGTTGAAATTTGTAGAGGGTCACATTTAATCATTTGCACTTGAAAAAGAAGAGCTAGCCACCAGTTTGGAATTAGAGAGAAAACATAAAGAATAAAGAATGAATGGTGTAGTTTTACAGTAAGCTGATGATTGTCTTTATGCCTTAGCCACTAGCTTGATTGAATGACTGTCTTTTTTACCCTTGACACACTCCAGCCCCACCCTTTTTCAGTGAAAATCTAAATGAAGACTCCATACCCTTTGTTGGTCTTATTTTTAAAAATTCTGGTTAGTAGTCTTGATTGTAATCTCTTTTTTTCTCTCCATGGGTTTTAAGCTTTGAACCACTGTCAGCCTTCTCAAATACAAATTTTAGCACCATTCCTCCCCGCACCCCCACCCCCCAATTTAAAAGGGGCACACTAGCTGTCAGTGTTTCTGTTATTTTACACATTCAGTTTACATGTACAGCTTGCTGTTCAGCTTTAGGGAAATTAGTTTTTATTTTGGAGAAAGTGTGCTAAGCCAGCTTGTACATTTCTTTTTCTTTAACTTTTCATTATGGAATGTTTCCAACATACTAAAGGTAGGATAGTATCATGAACTCTGGTAGCTGTCAACCTTCAGCTTGTGGCTAACCTTTCTTCCACCTGATCCCTTTACCAGTATTTTGAATCAACTCCAGGGTTTTACATAATTTCATTTGTAAACACCTCATGATGTATATCTGAAAGAGTAAGACTTAAACCCATAACAACAAAATCACTTAAAAATTGGCAGTAATTTCTACTTGTCATTTATTATTCAAACGATACTAATTTTTTTTCACTTAAAATTAGAATCCAGATGATGTTCATATTGCAGTTGGTTGACATGTTCTTAGAGCATTTTGCAAACACAATTTCACGTTCTTTTACCCTGTAACTTTGTGTTTTTTAAATTTTCAGGTAAACACCTTAGAGCCTTCATCTAGAATCATCAACTGGTCATATTTAGATTATTTCTCCATGTGTATATATACTTTCCTCCCCCCTTTGCTGAAATTTTGGAAGATAAATTGTAGACATTGTAGCACTTTACTACTAAATACTTAAGTATTTTCTCCTAAGAACAAGGCATGCTACATATACCATACACCATATCCAAGGAATTTATGTTTATACTGTATTAAAAATACGCAGTTTACATTCAGTTTTTCCCACATATACTAATAGTGTCCTTTTATAGGATTGGTTTTTACATTTTAAATCCAGGGTCTGGTCAGTTGCATTGATAGAATTGTTTTATATGTGTGGTATCAAATAGAGTAGCCACTGGTAACAGGCTATTATTGAGTACTTGAAATATAGCTAGTGAACTGACAAATTGGGTTTTAAATTTTATTTAGTTAATTTAAGTAAATTTAAATACATTTAGTTAATCAGTTTAGTAGGTGGCTATTGCATTGAATAGTACAGATGTAGAATATTTATCCCTATTTTTCAAATGTAATTTATGACAACCTTTTTGAAGTCTTGGCAGATTGTCTTGTAGAATGTCCCTCAGTGTGAATTTATCTAATTGTTTCCCCATGATACGCTCCTTTTAAATATTTTTGGCAGAAATACATAGGTGTCCTTTGTGGAAATACATTGTATCTGTCATAGTACACCATAATAGGCCTATGTCAATTTGCCCCATTTTTAGAATTCACTTACCTTTTGAGGATATTTGGGGTGGGGGTAGCACTGAGAGAACAAAGGTAAATGAGATACGTAATCTAGTCAGAGGGAACTACTGTTCAGTAATGCAATATAAGACCAAATAAAATGTGCTTGAGATACTTGCTGTAGAGAATTTAGTAACATTTATTCATGTAGTTAGTTCCTTATCAAATGCCTACTATCTGCTGTATGCTGGAGATATATAGCAATGAATAAGGTAGACACAGTTTTGTTTAATATGAAGTGGAAGGAGTCAACACTAAACAGTTTTGGTAAGCCACATAAAATCTTAAGTTGCCTGTTTTAAATAATTATTTAATTACAGTTTAACCTTAGTTTAGGAGGCACCGATGAACATTTTTTCCCTCCTTTTCCGAGAGTCCTTTGGGATTTTGGAATGTTTATGAAGTTGGGCTTTTCTCTCTGCAGCCAAAAACAATACCTTACTGTGCCTGATGGTGCAAATTTACTTTTATTTTTCAGTGGTACAATGTCAGTGTATATAGAGTTGTTTTTTTTTTTTTTTTTGTAAGGGTACAATGAAAATACTCTCATGGTTTAATTTGAGTCTAAGCCTATAAACTATGAAATCTCTTTAAACAAAGATTTATTAATTGGCAAAACTCTCTCTCTGAAATGGAAAACCTTTGTTTCTCTTCTTAACCTAAGGGGATTTATTAAAATAATGGGTTGACTCTAATCACTGGCTGTTTGAAAATAAAACTTTAAATTTATAATTCTATGTTCACCTTATTTGCAGTTTTTCCTGCAGATGTATCTTCTTCCTCTATGTATCTTTTATGTGAACTATTGATGGACCTATAACACTGGGTATTGCTGTTTCTTTTTTTTTTCACTCAGAGATATACCGCATTGTTTCCCAGAAGCAAATGTCAGACAGACGTGAAAATGACATGTCTCCAAGCAACAATGTGGTTCCTATTCATGTTCCACCAACCACTGAAAATAAGCCAAAGGTGCAGTGCTGTCAGAACATATAAGGCGTTTCTCTTCTCTCCTAGAAGGCTGTGTATAGTCCATTTCCCAGGTCTGAGATTTAAATATATTTGTAATTCTTGTGGTCACTTTTGTGTTTTATTACTTCCTTATACTTAACGAATGTTCCATGTTTTAAGTCTTTTGATTTCAGCTTTATAAAATCATCCGTTTGTCCCGAATGACTGCAGCTTTTTTCATGCTATGGCTTCACTAGCCTTAGTTTAATAAACTGAATGTTTGGATTCGTCAGTTATTGTTTACTTTTCATCATGGAAACCTGTCACTGTAGGACACAATAGAGCTTATCACTCGGAGCTCAGACCTGTTGGTCTTGATCAAATCAAATTAAGAAGACTCTAGAAATAAGCTATCATTTTGCCACAGAGCAGCTTATAATTCATACACTCTTCTCTTAGTGCAGTGTATATTTCCACAAATTGCCCTTTAAACATAGCAGGATTTTGAGAGCTTGAAAATTTTCCATTATTCTGGAATAATGACTTTCAAAAATGCCTTAATAGGGTTATGTAGTTCAGTAATTTTGGTTTTAATTTTTGTAAGCATCAAAGGTGATTTGAGAGGGCACTTTTTTGCTGGATGAGAATGACCTTAATAAACACAGAAGACTGCATTGTGGTTTCAGCTGTGGTATGGACAGGGGTCACGTGTTAGTGCCGCCTGGCAGGCCGGGAACTGGAGAGACTGGTGGAATTCCATCTGAGGTGCCTCTGTCGCGATGATCAGGCAGCCTGAGTTTAATGATGTCATTTAATTTATCTAATTTCCCAGCAGTAGATTATGTGGCATTTTATTGCTCAGGCAATAACTGGTTTTAATGCTCTTATATCAAATTGTGAGGTGTTAATTTTGTCTCAAAACCGTCCATTAATTGAAATGTAACCCAGTTTTGTCTCCATATTCACCAGCAGGCATGGATAATTATGTTAATGATGCTGATGTTTGAGTTTTGCAGTACATTGTGGGATATAGTTCAGTTAAGTATCTGGTTTCAGTATGTCAAAAAGAATACAGTGAGAGGTTAATTTCTGCTCAAGTGGTATCACTTAAAGGCATGTATTCTTTTAGTACTTAAGATGAAATAGTACTTTGAGTTTAAATAGAATGCATTTAGGCCATTATACAGACTTTCCACTACATTATTGAAATAAGTGGAGCAACTAGTTTCTCATTCAGAAATGTGCACACTAATACTTAGTTTTACTTTCTTGTGGATAATATTAAGCATTTACTCTGCAGTGTTCTGAAAGTTGTGTCAACTGAAGTGATACTATTCAGGGTGGTGGACTGTCCCCAAAACATATATGTGTGGGATTGCGTAGATTACTATGTTTCATAGTTAATCTCCTGTCTTTGCGATGCTCATGACGTGTGGGGTGCACCGAAGGCATTGCTGTGGTTGGTAGTTTCGGTTTTCTTATGCATTTTAGTGTATTGGTATGAAGATTATTATCTATTTGTAAATCACTACTTTGTATTTTATGCATGCTCTGTAACTTTTTATTTTAGTTACTGATTTGGAATATATTCACATTCTAATAAACAGTTATAGGGGACTGTTCTTCATGTTGTCAGATTCCATTTTCCCTTTGCTTTGGATGTAGCCACGGAATACTGGATTTTGATGAATGAGAACATACAGGTCCTTTCATTACAGAGTCAACATTGAATTGGAGGTACCATTATGCGAATTCAGCTTTGATTTTAGACAGGTGGTTCAATTATGCTTTTCTTGGAAAAAAGTATAACCAAAAATATGAGGGAAGTAATTACTGTCTCTATTTTTCATACATACGTAACCATGACACTAGACCTGCGAGGAGGCTCCATCACCACTTATTTTACTGAAAATTGGTAGTAATTTTTTTACAAAATTATTTAAGAGGAGAAACTTGATAGTAAATTGAAAATGATAAAGTGCCAGTAACTAAATTTTTATCAAGTATAGACTTAATGTTGCCTTGGGCATGGCTCGATCTTGGGAGCAGTCCAGGAAACTGGAAGTAGTAGAAAATGGCTTTGATTGCATTTCAACAAGTGCCTTCATTCTGAATAATATCTCAGGAGACAAACTGTCTCAAGAAACACTAAATCTTAAAATATGACAATTTAGGGCTGAAGGCAGTTTAGTAGAAGTATTTTGCTGTTTGACCCTGCTTTTTTTTTTTTTTTTTTTTTTTAGGTTTTATTTATTCACCTCTAGAGAGGGAAGGGAGGGAGATAGAGAGAGAGAAACATCAATGTGTGGTTGCTGGGGGTCATGGCCTGCAACCCAGGCATGTACCCTGGCTGGGAATTGAACCTGAGACACTTTGGTTTGCAGCCCACGCTCAATCTACTGAGCTACGCCAGCCAGGGCGACCCTGCTTTTCAATTAATTTTTATTTTTTTTTTAAATCTATTTGTATTCTCGAAAAATCAGTTAGGCACTTGACCTGGTAAACTTACATGTGAGTGTTCTCCAGTGCTATCTATGATATCTCTCTGAAAGCAGTTATTAACTCTGTAGGTGTAAGTTTTCTAATTTAGCTGTTATGCTAAATTAGGATATGCTGAATTCTAAGGAGTTAGCCTGTGGCTTAATCCAGCTCTCTTTTAAGTTCTGAAGGGTTCTGCAGAAAAGTTAAACTTCTTAAGGGTTTGGATTGCCCATAAAGCTAGTCATATTCATTTTACCATTGGGAAAATTAACCTTTTCATTTTTTGTCTTTATTGACTTGTATTTACAAAATACAATGCTCTCAGTGGTTTGAGCTGTTGTGGTAGTCTCTTCCATCTGCCTTACAGAGACAAAAGTACTACTTAGTCAACTTGGTCAGTACCAGAAGCAAAATAATTCAAGGGCTGGTGGATAATTAGAAACTTTTTCCAACCTGTTAGGTTTCAGTTTGCAGAGCTCTTTTAAAAGAGGAGAAATTGGAAATTGCTTTATGTTTCAGAAACATCATAAGCCTGAAAAAGTTTTTGAAACAGAGTATCTTATTTTGTATAAGGACTGTGCATGATATCCACTCCTTATGTGGGGGGCGGGGGGGGACAAAGACCATGAAAGCATCCTCTCCCACCACATCATTTAGAGGGTTAGCCTAACACACTAGTTCTGGAGGCAAGAGGGCTGTCTTTCTCCTCCTGGTTGGGACTGTGCTGGTGCCATACCCTTTTTCTGGGATTTGATGGGTCACCTTTTCCATTGCCTATATACAATACAGGTCTCCTTTTCCACTGCCTATACAACATGCCAGATAAACTGGAGTTGACATTCTGAAGTTATAAAGAATGGTTGTGTTTCCCCAAACTGTAGGAGGCTGATGGAAACAATAAAACAGCACAAAATGCTATTATCATTACAACTTCTGTAAGGGAGAACCCTTTGTCTGACAGATAATTTAATTGAAGTATTCATTTCCCTGAAAGTTGAGTTGGAAGGTAAAGACTGTTTGAAAGGAATTTGATACTAGGTAGACAGTAGAAAATGTGCAAACTCTGAGTTAAAAGAAAGTGGCAGGTATAATAGAGCACTGGACTGGGTGACAAAGATAGGGATTCTAGTCACAACTCTCCTGGTTGTTTTACCTTTGGGCCTCACCTTCTAGTTAATGAGGGGATAGGATTACACCACTTCTAGGGTGCAATTCAGTAATTCTATGAATGAACTCTCTTCAGGTACTAAAGCCAGGTTATTCATTCTAACTCAAATTTAAATGTCAGAGCTAAGTAAAAATCAAGTGTATACTTGGCATGGTTATTTTGGTTTTATCACAATTTGATTAGAATGTTATCTTTATTTCCATATTAACTCCAGTAAAAAGGATGAAAGCTTCCAGAACAGTTGCAGAATGTCAGTATCATAATATGAAATGCATCAAAGTACCATGTGCACCAAGGAGAAGGAGCACTTGACGGGCTGCCATATCAGCTGTAAATTGAGAACTTTTTTTTTTTTTTTTTTGCTTTTGCTATTGAAATTGCTGGCTTTTAATATATACTTTAAAATATATTCATGTCTGGGAGAGACCTCTTAAAAACGTACTGTGTTTAATTTTTTTTATTATCTCTAATTGGAATCTACAAGAAAGTCAATCCATAGAGCTAGCTATCCAGTAGAACCAATGATTGAATCCAAGAATATAAGTTTATGTGTATAAATACGATATTAATGGCATTATTTGGCTATTAGCATGGTAATCTAACTAGCAGTAGTCTTAAACATTTGAGTTCAATTATTTAACATTATTAAGCACAGACTTGATGGATCCTGGCACAGATGTCATGTATAATGGCTGTTAGCCACTCTGTTCCCAGTACCAGTGATGGTAGTGAAAATTAGGAGCCAACAGGATTCCTTTCCTACATTTAAGTCAGTGGACCTGAATACTGCCTCAGATGCAAAATCCTAGACCTTGTTATCCCCACCCCAATGAGTAAGGGTACTGCTGCTTTTGGTACCCATTCCCCTGCTGAAAACTTCCAGTCTCTCAGCATACTGTCTTCTCAGATCTCTCTAGGGAAGTGGTGTGGTTCCTTATCTTATCTATAAGACGTTGCTGGCTATTGCACTAGCCTCTATGCCAAAACATTTCATCATATGGACCTAAGAATATATTATAGAAGGTCATGCCTGAAGCAGGGTGGTGTGGGAAGCCCCAGGAAGCGACAGCATTTCTACAGGCTGTCTTTGCTATGAAAGCAATTCCAGAAGAGGATGTTAGGGTCCTCAGTCACTGGTCTTGGTTTACATTTAAGTGGATGCCTAAACAACAGTACTGTGTAAGATCTCAGGTGCCCCTGTGTTCTTACACAAGGCTCTGGAGGACCACCTTCTGCTGAGCCAGACAGTGGCTTGGGAGACATAAACTGACTGAGGCGGGAATGTTATAATTCTAGCTACAGACCAGAGCTTTTACCTTAATGTGGGTTTGGATTGGACCACTGCTCAGAGTCTTTCTAGCTTTGTAAGTCAAGGAAGAAAATATCGGTACTTCACTTAGACCCTCCATTTATATAATTATTATATAAACTTATTAATGGTAGTATAATGAAATCCTATGTATCCATCCATCTTGGAAAAAGAGAAAGATTTTCCATCTCTTTTGCCACATGCTGATTAAAAGGGCCTGTGTTCCCTCTGGTTAGATGAATGGCTAATAGAATGTATCGTTCTTGAATCTTCTGTACTGAATACACGACCTGTAGCCATTGTTTATCATGTGTTGGATAGTATTCTGAGCCTTGCAAGACAAACTGTTATCCTCAGTCAATACCCTTTTTAGCCTTGTAACTCATGATTATATTTTATCTTTCACTAAGAAGCCAAGCTCCAGCCCTTGAGAGTTGTCTGTTAGGAGGAGGGTCTTTTCCGAATGAGTCTTATCCTCTAACCAGCAGAATTGTATTCTTGGTTAAACATTTTTACTAAATAGGAGTAACTCTTGAGTATCGCATAAGCCTTGTGAATGGATAAGTTGAAATGTTGTAATTTGACAAGTAAGTACAAACCTTTGAAAGTCTGAAGGAGAAATTTTAAACTTACACCATGGAATACATTTAGAAAGCTATTTTTTTAGAATCTATATTTTATAGCAAAATTAATCCTGCTGCTTCTTTACTACTAAGGTAACATGGTTATGTTTTAAAAGGTCCTTTAACAGATGCACCCAGAGTCCTGTACTGGGCGGTAACTTCTGCTAGTGGAAAGCTATTCATTGCTCTTAGGCAAATTAGGTGGCACTTACACTTGCCTTTATTCCATTCCATAGAACTGCCTTTGTACCTCTGGAGCTGAGCACAGGCTGTAATAGTTGCTTTTGAGTTCAGATCTTTGTGAAAGCAGAGAAATTCTCTATTTGAATATACTGGTCTTTATATTTCAGTAACTTTTTGACATTAAGAATATGTAGCTTCCATTCATTACTTGAAAGGAAGAGACTCTTGTTATAAATTTGACAGAACTTTTTCACTTTAGTTTCAAGCATCGGTGGGAAAATTTCTATTTTCCCAGCTGTCTAAAGTGACCAAACAAAACGTAGGTTAGTTCCTACCTTTAAACCTAAAGTGTAGATTATAGACACATTTTTGGTTTGCAACACAACATAACAGTAGGCATTCCTATAAATTAGTTTGAGAAATTAATTTTATTTTGTACAAGGTATGATCCCTCTGCACAGTGAACAAATATAAATCTGGGTTGTTTAAAAAAGTATTGCCATTTCATAGTCACACTTATGCTATTACACAATAATTGTATTTTCTTCATTCATTTGAATTATATGCAGATCACTTTGAGTGAAAACTTAGTTTCTGTAAACTAACTGCACAGATCTTCCCAAGCTGTCAATACAATGCATAGTGCATTTAGGCCGACCATGAACTTACTTGCGGCAGTGCTAGACAGAAGTTCCTAATAGTTGCTCTGTAAGATTGA
Organism: Phyllostomus discolor; assembly: GCF_004126475.2. Classification (NCBI taxonomy): domain Eukaryota; kingdom Metazoa; phylum Chordata; class Mammalia; order Chiroptera; family Phyllostomidae; genus Phyllostomus; species Phyllostomus discolor. Next base: position 175,066,113 of record NC_040903.2, read on the forward strand.
AATGTCTTTTACTAGTAACTCTTAGATAATGTGAAGACAACAGTTGTCACCATCGATTAATCACACCCTCTGTCTTTCCCTGTTCCTGTATTGCCTGATTTAATTTGCAGTGCATTTCTTTAAAAATGAGAATGCTAGAGCTGAAGGGTTTTAGGGTTCCCTTACCCCCCTCTTTGCTACTCCATTTTTTTTAACATACAGGTGTAAAAAGAGCCCCAAGAGGGCAAGTAACATTCAAATCTCTTGACCCAGTGCTTTAGCAATTCCACCATGCCACCTCTTGCTGAAATTTGCGCAGAAGATAGTTGGCAAAAGAGAGGTGAAACTTGAAACTTGGGTGGGTGATGGTGCTTGTTTGCAGCGTGCCAGGCAGCAATTACTTACATGCAGGGGGGGGAAGAAGATAAAACCTGCGATTGAGATGGCGTTTCTCCTTGCTGATCTGACTTCACCATGATTCTCAGTCCTTGCTTCACGAAGATAATTGAGTACTTGCTGCCTTGAAATACTGAGGTAAGTCTCTTATCTATACTTCTTTCTACATATATATGAGAAATATTTACTTCGGTCTACAAAGTACTTTTCTAGTATTTATATTTAATAAGGCATTTTTGGAAAGTAAATTTGCTATTGCTGATCACTTGCTCCCATGCACACATGCAGCATTCATGTTAAGTATTAGATATTTTCCCCTAACAACATTTGCTTAAGCCTTGAGTCAAGTGGGGGAGGGGCATTTACTCATCATTTTTCTTCCTTTTGCTGGTTATTTCCCAAACTAATGGGTTCCATGGCAGACTTCCAATTTGTATCAAGGGTTTCAGAACTCCCACACTTCCTGTAGCAGTTACTCCAGCTTTGCAGTCATGTAGTTCTTTTTTGTATACCTTTTGGAAGTATTTTTACTAGCTGAACTGTTGTCAGAGAATACAGTGGTACAGGGATGGCCATCAGTGTTCTCACTTTGCCCTTTCGTCTTTAATTCTTGTGAGAAGGTCCTTCCTCTTTAGGGCTTGGGAGTTGGCTCCATTTTGACTCATCTGAGCCCCAGTTTACCTGCATACATTAGTAATGACAGGTATGGACACATTTGAATACTGGGAGCTGGAGCATTAGCTCATTGTAATTCGGTTTGGGCCATCTCAGCAGGTGGTGGGCTGATGGTAGAAGGTAGAAGTACTTCACATCCTTCATGCTGTTTACTGTCAAGTTTTTACATCATGTTGCAGCAGCCCGACAACATTCCATTCTTTCTTTGATCATTTCAATTTAGTTTCATCAAAAAGCATAATGTACTTTAAGCAATTTAAACTTAACATACCCTCTTTTGTCTAATTTCCTCTACACTTTTAGGTTTCATATTACATCAAACTCAGAAAAATGAAGAAATGCTTGAAAGCACGCAGTCTTCTGAGTCAGTCGAGGAATGCCAACCAAATAAATTTGAGAGGCCACATAGCCATTTTTAGGGGTACTTAATCCTTGTCGGCCTGTGACTGCTTGCTTAAAGCATCATCTGTTTTATTTCCCATGGAATGACTAGGGTGTTGGGTGGACGACAAGGCCAAGGGTGACTTGCAATGTTCTGGAACATTGGGTTGGCAGGAGTTGGTAAAAAGCGGATCCAGAAATACCGTCATAGACTGGAAGAGGCTGTTGAGCTTTGAAAACTCATTTTCTTCTTCCACCAGCAGGGGCAGAAGAGGGAAAATTAATTTCTATTTATTTAAGTCTTTTAAAAATTGAAGTTGTTAGCATTGAACTATGTAATAAACTCTGTAATCTTGACCGTTGTAATTTGATGGACCAGATATGTATGTACAGGTACTTTAGGATTGGTATTAACACAATTTGTGTCTGTGTACTAATTATCTTAGGTAATCAAACAGGTGTTGATGATAACAGCAGCTAGAAGTACATACATATTTCTGGTATTTTAAATTAATCCTCTCTCCTCCCCACTCCCCTTTCCCCCAGGAAGGTTTGTGAAACCTATTCTACATACTTTTTAAGCATCATGTTTCAGATAATTAAATATATAAATAAATATATTTAGCTATATTTAGCTGATGTTGAGCAGCTGTATCCTGAATGTTTTGAAATACATAATCCAAGGCATCTGGGGTTGGGGTTGGGTGGGAGGTAGGGTTTGCCTTTGGGAACAGACCATTTGAACAATACCCCAGTCCCACTTGGAAGCTCTTCTTTAGTTTCAGGTGAAAGTAATAACTAACACGCAGCTGGAGTCAGTCTGTACCATTATTAGAAGTCAAGGGATTGTCTTCTTTCAGAGAGTCAGAGAATGTTCAGCAGAGCACATTGGAAGAGAGAAGCTTATCCCTCGTAAGACTGCTTGTCCTGGAAGGGCTCACTGGCAGGGCTCTGTCTTACGGGGAGGAGGTCATAATGACCAGGAATATGGCTGTTCCTAGGTAGGTCGTATGGATTCTGGATATAGCTGGAGTTATGACCACGGCCTTCTTGGACCACACTGACTGTGGGCTCTAAGGAATATAGTGAAAAATGAGTTCAGAGAACAGATTAGCTTTGGTTGCCTTGTTGGGGGAAGACTTCTATTTAACTGGGTGGGGAGAGAAGCCAGGGATTTATAAATCCGTGATAAATACATGAGGGTTAAGACTGAGGCTTGCTCAAGAGATGGAGAACATCAGTGAGCATGCTGTCAGAATCCCAGGCTCTGGTCAAAACCAAAAGATTTAGAATATCCTAGAAGTGGGGAGTGTTACAGATGAACCTAGGGACATGGGTTAAGTGAGAAAGTAGAAGGTAGTGATTTGGAAAGTTAAATGTTCTCATTGTTACCTTTTTTAAACTGGGATTTGTGTTGACAACCAGTTGAAGTGTGTGCGTGTGTGTTACCCATGCCCTACCTCGAGTATTTCTGCTTCATACTAGTCGTGTGTGTGTGTGTGTGTGTGTGTGTTTTAAAGCAGAGTTGGCATAAGAATTTGATTTCCTGCATAAGAGAGGAGGGCAGTCCCAGGAAAGGCAGTGCACCTTGGATTCCTTAGAAAGCAGCAAGAGAAAAAGGTGTGTTTTCAAGACGGGGTGAGTGGAGAGGGATTGATTTTTACTTCAGATGCTGCACTATTGCCCTGGTTTCACTAAGGTACTTATTTGAGACACCTACCAACTTCATATATATTTTTATTAGATGTCGACAAGGATGGCACATCTGTGTACGGAGACCCCCTGTGCACAGGCGACTTCATTTCTACATAGCTGTTTTCTGGAAGCTTGCAGGTGAGGACGGGTGGGTCCTTAATTGTGGCGTAAGGGTTTTCACTGCTATTCAAGGAACAAGTGCTAGAACTGCACACAGACTCTTTCATGTAATCTGCAAAGCAAGAGAGAGCTCTTAGGACAAGCAAGGACATACGACTTCATTTAAATACCAGAGACAGACTGTAGTCAAGTTCATGTGCTTTTGTTATTCTGGACCTATAAAAGCCTGTGGTAGACCAAGATTTACTTATTAAATATGTTGAGAGTTTTCCCAGGTAGGCAGAGTTCTTTTTCTAAAAAAAAACGAACAAGCATGTTTTTGGAGGGATGGGAAGATTTTTGTTTTTAGTACTCAGTTACAGCACCAGAAAGAGGTGAATTCAAGATATTCATAGTGTACTTGTACATCTTTTATTACATGTTTTTACAAAATTTTGCAAGGATAGTTGATAGTTTGCACTGTATTCCTATACAATGGAAAGGCCCAGAGAGACGAAGTGATTTGGCTAAGGTCACACAGTTCTTAACAGGCAGTGCCAAGACTTCAGCCTGCGCCTCGGGACTCCTTGGCCTGTACATTTCCTGTAATACCTACCATCTGCTGAAAATGTTCTGATGATTAAGCAGCTTAGGTTTAGAAGGAGTAGAGAGAGAGGGTGTGTGTTTTGGTGCAGGTGTCAGCAGTTTGGCATCCTTTCATCAGCCAGCTGGCTGCATCCCAGCTCTCTGAGAAGCTGGTGGTCAGAGGTGGGGCAGACAGAAGTAAGTGTAACAGAGGTGTCAAAAGCGCCTGGGTCTCAAGCTAGCATTTGGAAAGTTCCTGTTTTCTAGCAAGCCTGCAAGTATCCCTGGGGGGTCATTTTCCTCAGTTCTTGTGAATGCTAAAGGGAAGCTATTTTGGTAGTAACTTTCTCTGATACTAGGAGAGCTTGTGCTTCCTCCCTTGCCACCTCTCAGGCATGCATCATCCCTAAGACTGCAGGGTGTGTTAGGGGAAAGGGATGCAAACTAGTTCCAAACATGAAGCCAGGTAACGAGCTCCACTAGAGGAAGAAAGTTTTCTTTGTGACTGAGAGTCACAGGAGGAAAGGGGGGCCCCTCCCTCAACCTCTGCTGCCTCTTGTAGATTGTCCCAAGTGAGTCAGGACTTTATTAATTTTACTTTCTCTAATCTGGCAGCTTCACTTCCGTCCTCCTCTGCCTGGGGCTCTGCCGGGCAGAGGGAGGGAGGAACACGCGCTGAGTTGGAGGGGCTTGATAGTTGAGAGTGATGTAAGTGGCCCCTCAGCTCTAAATTTCTACAAGTGGTAGCAGATGGTGATATTCTTGGATCTTCTCTAGAACTACTACAAGTTACATTGTGCTGCTACTTATCTATGCTTTCAGCCTTCAACATGTGAAATTAATGGAAATGTAAAAAAGTGAAAGTGAAAATGTAACTCAAGGGTGGACTGGATAGATGTTCTTCATCCAGTGAGAGAGAACAGAACACTCCATGTGGCTGAAGGAACTGAGATTGTGTGTGAGTGTGTGAGACCAAGTTGTTTTTTACCCCTAACAGGTGGTTGGGGGGGTTACTTTTCTGTTGGTGTAGAGTTACTGGTGTCTGTTTCAGCAGGTAACATTTCCTCAATCTTGTGCAAAAGTACAGTGGCCTGTTCCTTCAGGTGTTCATAACACACTGTGGTGTAGGTAAAGCAATAATATTATCCGCCCCCCCCTTAATTGCTTATGAGGAAATTGAGGCTTGGCGTGGGGTGGTGATTTCCCCAGCCATACTGCAAATCAGTAGCAAAGCAAGCTCTAGAACCAGGCTCAGAGCACTCTCATCACAGCTTAGCCCACAGTGGAGAGGAATAGTGGCTTGGTTTCATCTTAGATTATGGCCTCTTTCTAGCATATTACCCTAGACAGAAGGAGGAGAAAACATTTCTTCCTAGACAATGAATGAGTGGCCCTAGTAAGGACCAAAAGGAGGCTGGATCGGCCCAGCTGCTGTGAGGCTCAGTGGGGAAAGGTGGCTGCAGCCTCTGGGCCAGTGAGTATTTTGTTTGAACAAGGAGCAGGGCTAAGTCCAGGAACCCTGGTGGCATGGGTCATCATTTCGCTTTGGGTGATCTGAACTCACCAGACGGGGAGTGAGGCCCTATGACTCAGTGGATTGTTTGCAAGCCGAGGACTGGAATTGTTTAAAGAAGGGCTTTCTCCTCAGAAAAGTCCTAACACTTCTCCCTTCCTCCCCTCCCAGATGCATCCTTTTACTTTGATTGGCAGCTGCTTCAGTTGTATATTTTCTAGAACTTAAGGAATAGTTTTATTTGTGTGGCACTTAAAACTAGCATTTCAGGTTAGTCATTTGAAATTTGTTACATCTGTTACAGCTGGGCAGGAAGGACTAGTATTTCTACTTTAGAAATGAGGAAACTGAAGCTCATAAAGTTTGCTTAATGTTAGTAAGTAATTAGGACTCAACCCCTGTTTTCTCTGATAACCAGTCAAGGTGTTTTTTCCTCCCACCAGTTTCTTCCTGTTTCCCCCGGCTCCTCTGGTATCTCTGAATGCAAAGTGTGTCTGCAGCAGCTTCACCTGACCTTCGACAAGAACACTGTTTATCTGGGAGGGAGGAGGGCCAAGCTCTAAGCCTGTTTGTGGCTATCCCGTGACTGACTCAGTTATGGCAGTGGGAGAGCCCTGGAGCTCTAGCTCTGTGCCTGAAAGAGCCTCAGGCAGGCAATAGTGCCCCTCTGTTCATTTCACCAGAAGAGTCAGAGCTGCTTCCAAATGTGTGGGGGGGAGGGGGTGGGGGGGGATAAATTGTTTGCTCTGCAGCAGGGGATGCACCTAAGTGGATGAGAGAGAAGTTAGGGTTGTGGGGGAGGGGATTCGTGTTAGGGAGAAGCTGTATCTTCCATAAAGGGGCAAGTGGTAAAGACAAGGATGGAGTGTGTGTGTGTGTGTGTGTGTGTGTGTGTGTATAGGGGAGAGTGTTGAGTTATGAATAATTGGGTTCCTGTTTGGGAACTGGAAGTGGGGAGAGGGCTAGGCAAGCTGGGAAACTGCTTTTGGAATCTGCTCTTTCTCCAGCTGATTTATCTACCTGCCTGCCCAGAGGGAGGGCATGATGAGGGGGAAGAGTAACCAGCTGCTCTAAGATACTTCCCCATCCTTTTAGAGCTCCACCCTCCCCCCCACCCCTTTGTGCTTCAGGGCATTTTGCAAAGGGGAAGCATCAACCAAGGCTACCCAAGCTCTGGAGAGTCGCTCCCCCAAGACTTGTAATTAGCAATTAGCATCAGTACTCTATAATGCCCTGGTATTTGCTCTCACCTTGTTCTACCTCCCCCCAAATCACAGGCAGCCATATACTATGGGAGGCAGAAGGGGCCTCTGAAATGAGCTAATGTAAACATTTGATGAAAGGAAGCAGCAATTCTGAGGGGAGGTGACTTTCCAAGGCCACCTTGTGAGTGGGATCTGAATTTGCCAGGGCTTTTGGGTTCAACTGTCTAGTTAAGGCCAATATACTGCTGGGAAAACCCGGGCACTGTCTTAGCTGCCTGCTCTTATCAGAAGGCCACACTCTTCCTGGGCCTAAGTTAGCATCCTTCTTGTGACTGAGAAATGAGGATATGCGGAGAGGGAAGGGACATCTCAGTTAGGACAGCCACATTAGCTGAAAAAAGTTTAGCAATGCCAGTGGGTTCCTAACTACCTTGGAACCCAGGGAAACTACAAGAAGAGACTCGGTTAAATTACCAAGGGGCATAAGATACGAAAAGTGGCAGTAACAGTGGAAATCAGTTTCGGGACATAAAGGTGATGGAGAGTTTTAGGGAAGATCTCTCCTACAGCAGTTTGAAATGCCTGACAGACAAGGAGTTGAATGTGAGGTAGTTTGCAGTTTGTTGCAGAATCGTGATGAGGGTGAGAAGTGGAAGGGACAGCGAAAGGTGTTTGAGAGGTGACAGCCGGTTAGCACAGCAGTGTGTGGTCTCATGTGACCCCCCAGAACGACAGTGAGTGGGGGTCTTCAGTAGAGAGGAACAGGGGAAAGAGAGGGAGTATTGGCCGAACTCGTGACTTCCAGAACGTCGCCCTGGAAAGGGCCCAGAGTCGGTGTTTGTGCAGCGCTGTCCTCCTGGTAGAGGGGTGCGCCTAGACCCAGAAAACAGCGCTGTGACCTGGTCAGCACCGCACCACACCGCACAGCACAGCAAGAACTAGGGCTGGAAGCCACGTCTTACCTCCCACGCCAGGGCTCTTTCCGAGTTAGAGAACACTTTGACTCTTCATTCTTAATGGTTTGGCCAGTAGGTTTAGAAAATGATTTCATTCCTGGTACAAACTAGTTTATTAAGTGTTTATTTGGGAGTTCAGCCAGTTAGTGTGGGTTTATTTCATGTCTGATAAGTCCTTCTGTAAAGATCTGTAAAGATTTGAATTGTGACATTCCATTTTCTTCTCTGAATTCTTTTGTTCACATGTGTTGGTTCCCAGTAACTGCTGGTACCTTTGCCTACACAGCCCTCTTTGCTCTGTAATGTAAAGGGCATTTGTAGCCAGAGTAGTGAAACAATATCTGCACTCAGAGGCTCAAATGCGAGCACATGACCTCACAAAACAGGAATGAATGACGCTGAGGCACAGACCATGCTCTCCTTAGTTTTTGTTTCACATTCGGTCACAAGTCTAAAAGTAGCTACTCTAGTCACAATGCACAGGACAGCGAAGCGCGTAGGGAAGTTGTGTGCTCATTTATTGAGGTGCCTGGGCCTGTCCAAGCTTGTTCACGATTGGGTCATGCATATTCTCAGAGCTAAAAAGGCCCTTAAACGATATTTCTGCCCAGTCCTTATGCCTTTTTGAGACAGGAACTGAGGTCTCGGGTGACAGTGCTAAAGCAGCAGAGCCGTCTTTTCTGTATCAAGCCTTACTTGCTGTAACGGCACTTGTGTTCACTGGGATGGTTTAAGTCAAAACTCAGAGAATTGGCAGAATGGTGCTCCCAGGGGAGTAGTGTCCTTTGGCCGGGAGCCGAGGGATGACCTCCTGTCCTCAGACCATTCTCCTGAGCAGTGTGCCTCCTAACGTGTGCTCATGGAGGCTTGCCCTTCCTGTTCCCGTGCTCAGAACACAGTTCTCACCGCCAGCACACCCCCAGCACACCCTCCAGCTTACGCCATTTCTAACAGCCACCTCACTAGGGCTATGGATGGTTGTGTCTGTGTCTCAGGTTGAGTCTGAAAGACCAGAATAGTAATCTGGAAAATCTGGGCCAGTCTAAACCAGTATGTACTAAGTGGTAGTTGGGTGAGCTGCATAAGGATACCCTGAGGTGCTCTGTGCAAATGCAGATTCTAGGGCCCCACTCTAGATCTGCTGCATCAGAATCTAGGGGGGTAGGATGTGAACTTCTGTAGTTTTAGCAAGCTTTCTGGCTGATTCTGGTGCACAGCTAGATTTAGGATATCCATTGGGACCTCTGCTGTCAGTCATCTCTTACTCCTTGTGGGTGGGGCTCTTAAATGGACCTCAGAGATAAAAGGACAGCCCATTTACATTAGTATGGTCCTTCACAATATGCAGAACCCCTTCCTAGCTGTGACTTTATTGAATGCTCATGACAGCCTCGTTAGACAATGGGACAGGCATGATTATCCCAAACCTGCAGATAAGGAAACTAGGCCTTGGAGAGCTCACAGTCTAAGGTCTCGGTTAATAAGTGACAGAGTAATGAGTGTCATAGTTCCACATCTGCCTGTTTCATACATTCTGTCATTTAGACTGAGGGCGCAAGCCCAGGGGCAGGACCTGACCTTTCATCTTGGCTTCGCCCGCAGACTTCCTCGAAGGGCGATGCCACCTGGAGTCCCCGTGTGTTGGGACTGGCCCTGGTGTCCTAGCTTTCAGGGACAGAGATCTGAGGGTGGAGCACCGGGCAATACTAGGGTATCATTTCCATTCCTTGTGCCCCAGAAAGCAGGTGCAGGGTGGCATTCCTTAGCAGTGAAATGACAGGAGGCCTCGGGGGCAGGTAGATTGACTTTATTTCAGATTTTTAATCAGTTTAACTCATACTAATTGGTTGGATAATGACGTTCTACATTTCCGAAGACATTTAGTTGGCATCTATAAAAAACCCACAGCGTTTGCTAAGCAGGTGCAACTGAAATCGAAAGATGAATTCGTTATTATGGTTGCTTCTCCTGGGCAGAGCTACCCAGCAGCCCCAGGTCCCGTAGTCTTAACTTTTGGGGGGTTTGGGGGAAGAGGTGTACAGTTTCTGGTAGAATTTCTGGCCATTTCAGATCTGTGCTCTTTATCTTGCTAAGCCCTTTCTAATGGGACATCAGGATTGGATACTCTACCTTTGAAGCCTTTGTCCATAATGTATGTGTTTTGACGTCTATCCATTCCACAAGCTCCTGCAGACAGAATATAAGGAAAAAAATAAGGGGGTGAGGTTTACTTGGACTACATGTGTTGGCTTCATTTTTTTTTTTTTTTTTGCTTTTTTCTCTTTCTCCCCTACCCAGAAAATAAATGGTTCTTTAGTGCTAGAAAATTATTCTGGGTTTACTGTACTCTAAACCTTTATGACCATAGAGGAAATTCTTAAAAGACTCGTAAGGATTTATGGTGAGCTACAGCGCCCCCTGGCATTCTCAGCATTCCTTCTCTTTAACCTTCACTCTGAGGGGAACGTTTTCCAGGAGGTGATCAAAGGCACTTTGATGCCACCTGCAGTCACCATAGGTGAAGTTCCAGGCTTCGAAAGTATAGGATAAAGAATGGGTCAAAACCATTTCTTAGCTTGCGATGGGTGCCTGACATTCCACATCCTAGTTCCATTGGATTTTAGAATAGGGTGGAAGACTTTCTTACCTCTCAGCTCCGGCCCTGCCTCTCCTCTCCTGGACCAGGAGCTTGACTGAGGGGGCTGAGGCCCTTGAATAACCACCTTTACGGAACGTCCAGTCATCCCCACCCACAGGCAGCGTTCTCAGTGTTTCGTCTCTCGGGCGGACCACTTACATCTAACTGAGAGCTGTCTTTGAAAAGTGTTGCCAGTGTTTTTCAGTGCCAAGGATTTCTTTTCTCCCTTTTAGCTGTCCCCGTTCATCCAAGGCTCCCACAGTGCATTGTCCTGAGCTCCCGCCATAGGCAGGACAATACAGCTTCACAGACCGAGCTCAGGTTGTTTGCTGCTATTGATCCCAGAAAAGAAATTGTCTGGCATTTTTTAGTTTGGGGCAGTAATGACACTGGCTCTGAGTCAAAGCCATTCATCCCCCATCCCCCCCACAGCCTTTCACCGAGGACCAGGCAAGGCATGCCACAAATGCTTACTAAAGCACAGTTTTGCTCCTCTTGACTCTGGGTTTCTGATACTGAAAACCAACCTGTTGCTATTTAGATACCTCCCCATACCTCCTCCACATAGAGTTCCCAAGTGAATTTAATTTATTCCCGTCTGCCTGCCTTCCAGAGAGTGAGAGGGCAGAGCCAGGTCTCGGGTTTTCTCAGGTTTGCTATTCTATTCTAGTGGCTTATAGGTACCCGTGCCCTTCGGAAATGTGGCTGCGGCAGTCTGTATCCCTGGCATTAGTTCACTCTATACAAGACAAGGGCTTCCTTTGCCTTCCCCGAGGGACAGAGGCTCGACTGTTAACTTTTCCCCTTTCCATTGAACAGGAAACAGAGGCCCAGAGAGGGGCAGTGACTCATCTGAGACCACATTAGCCAGTGAGAAGTTGAGTTGAGCCAGATGTCCCCAAGTATGCTGTCCCATTGGCCACCAGCCAGCTTGAGTGTAAGCCAGAAAATGACTGTGGTGGTGGCTCTGGCTACACTGGTTGGAGAGGGAGATCTCAGAGCAGGGAGAAATCTGGGCTGGGCCCAGAGGATGCCCCAGTGTGGAAAGATATACAGGGTAGTGGTGTTGTGTGGGGGGTGTGTGTGTGTGTGTGTGTCTGTCTGTGTCGGGGGGGGGGGGCTTGTATTTGGTGGGGTTATTGAATGCCCTGGACACTGCCTGGGGGTCCCATAGCCAAGAACACAGCCTCCTGGGTACAGGCCCAGGGTCTTTGCTGACCATGCCTACTTAACCAGCAGATGAATTGAGAATCTTCACTCTTAGTGTTACTGGACCCAGAGACCTACAGGGTTTCTAGAACTATTTCCCGTGAGCTCTAGAAACCAGCTAGAGCCTGAGCTCAGGCCCAGGTTGGCCAGTGTGTGGGGGTCCCGCCCTAAGGAGGCCACTTGGAGGGGGCCATGTTCTCTGTTCGGTCATAACATCGCTCCCGTGAGACCTCCTGTAACTTCTACCCACAGTCTCCCACCGCAGGACTGGCTGTTTGCATTTTGTCCAGGCCACCAAATTTGAACCTAATACACGAGCACAGAGGATGTTGGTTGACACATCCTGTTCCAACTTCCCCAGATCCCTACTTGACAGCCCTACGCTAGGACCTGGGAAAGCTCAGCCTAGGCCGCTGGTGGGGCGTGGGGCCATTGGGCCAGAGAGCCACTGGTTGCCATCCTCAGGTCATTTCTCGGTGGTTTGGGGTTGTATTCTGTGGACTGTAGGGAGTGCAGTTATGCTGTGTCCCCTTCACCTCACACCAGTCACGGTTTGTCCACATCCACTGACCATGGTGGGAGGAGAAGGGGTGATGGGACCCAGACAGGTTTCATTCATCAAGGGATTGGGCTTGCGGCTTATCATGTTGGGAGGGAGGGGCGTTCGATCGGGAGAGTTCTGAGGCCCCTGGGGGTGGGTCAAGCGAGGGGTGGGAATGGGAGGTAGGGCCAGTGCCATGTCTGCATTGGTATGAGAGCCTTGGGGGTCCCAGGGGTAGAGGGTAGGGCTGGGGGTCTAACCTGGTGAGTGTGGCTCAGCGGGGCGGCTGAGGTGTCTAAGTTCAATGTAGAAGTCCTCGGACGGGTACCTGGCCTCCAGGGCACTGATCTGGAAATGGGAGTCTAGTGAGAGGAATGACAGGGAGGAGCCATTATTCCCAGGGCCCTGGTGTGGCAGGGGAGGGGGTGGGGGTGTGAGGGTCAGGGTAGGGCAGACTGGAAGGAATTAGGGCCCCTATGTACAGCATCCGAAGGGGCTGGGGTCAGCAGGGCCATGGGCATTTGCTAGAGCTGAGGCTATTGGCCTTGCTTCCTCAGACCACCTGCCCCCAACCCCACCCTTTATAGGAACTGATGCCTACCAGGGCGGTGGGAAGAAACCCCTGAAAGGGGTACCTTGGTAGGGCCTAGGTCAGACAGGGGTTCCTTTTCTAGAAGGTGAATGAAGGCATCTTTTGCCTCCATCTGGAATCCCCATACCTGGGGCCCAAGTTGTCTGTCTTGTCCCTGGGTCACAGCCACCCTCTCCCTTTCCCCCAGTAGAGGAATGAAGAGGGTCCTGGGCTTCATTTGTTTATAAATCTGGAATGGGCACTGGCACTTGGGTTTCCTCCCCACGCCCTTCTTCCCCAGGGGAAACCATGCTCAGGATTCATCTAGTGACCCTCTCTATTAGAGCTATGACGTGGCCCCTCTCAGTGTAGAGAAGGGGAACCGAGGGGACACACTCAAACCACTACTGACCTAACACGTTCACATAGCTGTAAGGGGTCCAGCCTGCTGTGTCTCTGTCAGGGGACTTGTTACTGAGCTGTGTAGAGAGTAGGAGAGCTGGTTAATACCTCGTGCCCAGAGGTGCCCCTGCCCAGACTCCACTCTGCCCAGCCGTGTGCACCCACCTCGGTCCGGGATTGTGGAGGGAAAGGGAGAGCTAGGTGTTCTGTGACACGCCACCACGGTGTGGCTGGTGCCAGCAGGAGCAAACATGCCCCCATCTAAGCTGTCTGGCTGGAGCTGTAGGGTTCCTGGGGCCAAGGAGGGCAGGGGGAGGTCCTCCCCGGGACCAAGAACTGGCCTGAGTCAAGCTGGGCCTGACGGGATAGGCCCTGCAGTGGCTCACCTGCAGCATGAGGCCATCTGCACAGAGAGAAGTGCTGGGGCTGCCTGCAATGTCACTGTCGCCTCTGCCACTTGACCTGTGTGTGAGTCTCCCTTTTAGATGACCAAGGGAAAGCTTCAGGGTAGGGTGTCCTTATGGTGCAGCCTTTCCTTGTCCTGCATTCTCATGGCCTCGAGAGGCCAGGTTGGTGGTCCTCATTTCACAGGTGGGGGCATGATTCCTGCTGGCGGGCCCTGCTCTGGGTCACACAGGTGTCTGTGGCAGAGCTGGGTCTACACTCAGGTCTCAGCTCCCAGACTCATCACAGCTGCTTGCCTTTGCCCCATGCGTCCTTTGCTACATCTGCCAGGCCGAGGAATCTTGGGTCCACACAGTGCCACTTGGGCCCCAGGGGTGCCGTGAGCCACAGTTTGCCAAGTGGGCTGCTCTGCAGTAACTCCAGCAATTTACTGAAGGAGGGTGGCCGACACTTTCCTATTACAATGAGACCAAACACGGCATGGCCACAAAGGACCTTTGCCTCTCAGCCCTGGCATCCCCTGTCTCTAACCTGCTGGAGTCTTGATGATGTGGCCCTACTTAATCAAGGGCCCTCTACTGGGAACTTGGTGGCTTCCCCCAGCCTCCAGCTCCTCAGATGAGCCTGGAGCTGGAGCTGGGAGCAGGGGTCTGAGCCGAGGAGGTGTGTGGTGGGAACGGGGTCAGAGCCACAGGGCCGAGCGTGGGGCCGGTGGCCACAGACCATGCACCCAGGCCATAGGTCCTCCCGTGTTCTGCACTCCTGTTTGGGAAATCTGAGGTGAGCAGCCTTTGGGTGTTGACATGACAGTGGTTGCCCTCAGAGTTGTACAGCACCAGTGTTGTCGCTGGAGGGTTCACGCTGCACTGCCGTCAGTTCTGTGGCAGCGAGCACGGTCTGTGGGCTGACGGGCATTTTCCGTGGCAAGGGCAGGGAGACAGGTTCTCCCGGGCTCTGGGGCAGAGGCCTGGGGCATGAGAACTTCGCTGTCTGTGTTCCTGGCCCAGGATGGGTGTCATAGGAAGCCAAGGGTGCTGTTGTGTGTGTGTGCTTAGGTGGGTGTGGGGAGGTGTGTGCAGTGTCAGCCTGTCAGACCTCCTGTTCCTTGAGGCCGATCTTCCCACTTTCTGAACCTCCCACTCTGCCCAGTATGGTCCTGGCACACCAGCAGGGCTCACTACACGTGTGTTCGGAGACATCCTGCCCACGGTCCTGTGAGAGGACATCTCGCCACCAGCCCCGGGCTGTGCTCGGAGCAGTGAGGGAAGGTCAGTAGGACTGTCAGCGACAGCACTGCTCTGGCTGACGCTTGGGGTCCACGTCCCCCGTGTTGGCTCCCATCACAAAAACGGTTGTGGGTGTGGACTGACGACCTCGACTGGTTCCTCTGCGGGGACTGGTTGCATACACAGTATCGGTAACCCACTGCAGTGATGCTGGGACGTGGTGTTGTGTTTCCATTATGTGGGTTAACACGTGGCAAAAGTGGCCGTGTGGTGCACATGGTTAGTGACAGGAAGGCTGCACATGATTACGTGATCACATGACTTGGTGCCAGTGGCTGGCTACACACAGGGTGTGGGGACGTGCCGTATTGAGTGGTGCTGTGAATTGGTTGTGTGATGCCTGTTGGCTCCGTGGTGCTTGTTGACGCCACGTCACCTGCAGGCTCCCTGCTACACGCTTCACAGAATGTTCATGTGTTCCACCGAGCACAGAGCTGTGTTTCATATATTGGCAGTTAGTTCCACATGGACCCTCCAGGTGGCAGGGGGTGGTGGGGGCAGTCCCTTCCTGGGCAGAGGTAAGGACAGTG
Source organism: Phyllostomus discolor (assembly GCF_004126475.2). Taxonomy (NCBI): domain Eukaryota; kingdom Metazoa; phylum Chordata; class Mammalia; order Chiroptera; family Phyllostomidae; genus Phyllostomus; species Phyllostomus discolor. Next base: position 175,081,179 of record NC_040903.2, read on the forward strand.
GATAGGGGCTGGGGAGTCAGGGGCCCGGTACCTTGGTGGGGCTGTTCCTGTCCAGAGTGCTGGCCTGGCTGGTGGCAGGCCCCCCGCATGCCAGTGCGTGGTAGCTGGAATTGGAAAAGCACTGGGCATAGCTGCTACTTTGAGACAAATCTGGGAAGAGAACAAGGTGCCACATACATCATACTCCTGCCCCTGGCGTGAGATGCCCCAGTACTAACGCTTGGGCCGGGCAGCCTTGACAGTGCTCTGCAAGGAGACAGCCGGTCCCCCATGCTTCTTGGCATCACTGCCCCAACAGAAATTTGTGGAGCCTGATTCGCCCCTTCCCTCGTGGCGGCCCTCTGCAGCATGCAGGGTGCGTCTCAGTGTTGCCAGTGTGGAGAGGGGCGCCAGCAGCCGGAGCACGGATGAGGGAACGTTGGCTCTGACAGCCTCAGATGTCCCTGGGTCACAGCTTGGGGCTGTGCTCTGCCTCCCCCTAAGGTTAGGGCCCAGTAGCGAGGCCCCAGTCCTGCTCCCCTGCCCTGTGGATTCCAGGACCTGTCAATAGGGCTGGGGAACTCCGGTGGAATGGCATGGGGAAACCTGGCCAGCCTTGCTCATTACAGTCACAGAAGAAAGTCCCTAAAACTTCTCTGTGGGCCTGGCCTTCCATCAGAGGAGGCTTGTTTCGGCTGAAACCCCGGGGGTCGGGGTGAGGGAGGGATTTCGGGCCAGGGACTCGGAAGGTAAGGCCTGCACCTGGGCCGCCTCTGTCTGTCCGTGGCACCTGGCATGGGGCTGGGCAGTAGGCAACCTGTCGCAGGAATGGGATAACATGACGTTGGTTTTGTGAGTACGAGGTGTAGGCAGCTTCAGGTCAACCACGAGCTGTGGAGCCAGCTGGAGTGAGCTGTCACCCTGTGCCCGCCCAGACAGACCCAGCTCCTGCGGGCCAGGGCTTGGGCCATTTCAGAGCATTTTGGCCTCTTCTGTTGAGCTAAATATGAAGCAAAAAGCCCTCCTTCTTTCTGTATCAGCAGTCCAGGGTTCAGGGGAGGAGAAGGACGAGAGGAAGGATCTGGCCCAATAGCCCCACCCTCACTCCACTGGGACTCCCGGGATAAATGCCCTTTGGAATCACCATATCTGTGGGCAGACTGGGTTCCAGCAGGCCCGGCCAGCTCTCCCCCGAGTCAGGCACCATGCCCTTCCACCCTGCCTCTACGGCCCTCCTAACTCTTGGGACTGCGGAGGGAGATTCCTCTGAGACCTTCACCGAGGAAGCAAAATTGGGACAGGATCTGAGCCCCAAGTCCAGTTTCCTGAGGTGTCACAGGCATCAGGCAGGGGAGAGGTTCCCCTGGAGAGTTTAGGAAGGTTACTGCTTAGTATCAGGTGCTCTGTGGCTGAAGGCTGGGAAGGCCTGAGGGAATGGAAGGAGGCTCCTAACCACAGGCACTCAGTGCTGGGGGCCCAGGAAATGGCACCCCCTGGAACCCCATCTACCTTTCCCAAGTAAGGCCCCTGCGCTCCACCCCCATTGCCACCCTAGGGCAGTCTGCGCACCCAGCCGCCACCCCTGCAGGTGTGACCAGCCACCTTCCGCAGGGAACTTGGGCGTCCCCAGGGAAACGGTGTGGCTCCTCCTGGGTTGAGTGTGTGAGGAGCGGGTGCTGGGGGCGCAGCCCTTACCTGAGAGGGAGTAGTCAGTGCTGGTCATCCTCATGGCCGGCGTGTAGGAGACGCGGGGAGCCAGGTCGCGGCCTTTCTCTTTCTGCCGTCGCCGGCGCCAGGCGAACAGGCCCAGCAGCACCACGAGGAGGAACAGCAGGAGGATGATGCCTGTGACGGCGCCCACCGAGTGCCGCTCCGCACCCAGCGCCGGGCTGATCTTGGTGTAAGGATTCAGCTCCTCCATCATGAGGGCAGCTGTGGGCGGAGGGAGGGCCTGAGCCTGGGGCGGCACCTTGCTCTCCAGATCTCCTCTACGGGAGCTGGACTCCTCTGGTGTCAGGAGACCTGGGTTCCCATCTTGGCCCTATTCTTCTATTTCTGTGGTCCCGGCCCTCACTGTGCCTGTTCCGCCACTGCCTAAAGTGGGCAGCATCCTACGGAACCCCTGAGGAGCAAATGTGATCATCGCGGGTGGGAACCAGTGTTTGCTGAGTATTTTACTCTGCTCCAGAAATGAGTTCTAACCTTCCCAGCAACCCTATGAAATAAGGGTTATTTAATTCTTTCTCTTTCACAAATGAAGAAACAGAGCCACTGAAAGGTTGGGTCCCTTGCCCAAGATCAGACCACCAACCAGTAACTGGCAAGGTCGGTTTTCTCGGGAGTTGGGAAAATTGGACTCAGCCCCTCTCCCTGCTCACCAGCTGTGTTTCTTAGATGTGACTTAGAGAGTCCTCAGTTGGCTCACTTGTAACATGGGACAGTCCCCAGGGGACTGTGAGCACCACGTGACAGACTGGCAGTGAAAGCTGCGAGTGCTATTCCCAGGTGCCCACGATGACTGCCCACAAAACCCCTCTTGATGCGTGTGGGGCCTGACCCCCATCAGCATGCAGTGCGCGTGGCTCTGGCTCCTGTTCTGTAGTCTGGCTAGCTGAGCCCCTTCTCACCCCCGTCTCCTAGTACCAAGAGCACTATAACCCCGTACCCATTTGCTGCACTTTAAAAGGGTTTTCATGCACATAACACATTTTTTAGGTGCTCACGTCATCTCACCTCGGCCCTCACAACTGCCCTGGGGGGTATCTTCTGACTAGACTCGGAACCCAGGTTGCGCCCCTTGGGGCACCTCCACCAGAACCTGGTGCCATGGCAGAAGACAGGATCCATCTACTCTCTCCACTTTGCATTTGGAACAACAGGCCCAGCAGAAAGAAATGACCTGGGTCATTTCTAGCACAAGGTCATCTAGCAGGTTGGCAGACTTTGGCAGATCTTCAGATGGTCTGGGGACCTTTCCGCAGCAGTGGCTTGTGGTTACCCTTGCTTGCTTGGCTCATGGGAGGCCGGGGCTGAGGCCGCCTGCCCCATCTGCCTCTCCAGCACCTGGGACCGCCTCCCGGCCTCCCGCAGCCTGCCCCACTCCTGATCTCCTCCTGAATGTGAATAAAGTCACAAGGTGCCCTTGTACAATCTGGTGGTTCCCATTGGACTCTCCCTAGAGCCTGCCTCCATGGGGCCCTTCCCATCATAGCCCCTTGCCTGAGGACTCTGCCGTCTCAGTGTTACCTTGGTCACACCTGATTCCTTTGAATCCGGAGCTGCAATAACAAGTGCCGGTGACGTGGTCACAGGTGGCATTGTTCATGCACTCACATAGCTGCTGACACCCGTAGCCAAAGGTTCCTGGAGCGCATCCTGTGTGACACAGAACGCTGGGGTAGGTGTGGGGCAGTCATGCTCCCCTCCCCCACCCCACGTGTGACAGCCGGCGCCACACCAAGTGAGACCTACTTCTCCGGCTCCCGTGGTGCTTTGGTTTGGTACTTGGGGCTAGACAGCAGCTATAGCCTGAGTTAGGGGACACCCACTCCTATTTTCTCTCCACATACACATGTATACAGCATCCTCCACGTGCCAGGCCCTGAGCTGGGTGCCACATGGGCTCCAAAGAAGGAACAAGGTCTTCCCTCAGTCAGGCCTCTGCGCTGCGTCAACAGTAGGCCATTCCCAACTGATAGGAAGAGACTTCAAACACCATTGTGGGTGTGGCCTTCACCCTTTTCCTAGGGAATGGCTCCAGAAGTGTAGGGAGCAGGGCACGGGGAACCTGGAGTGGGCGGGTCTAGATGGGGAAGGCCCCCCCCCCCCCCCCTGTCCCCTGCCCTCTTCCCCAGCCCAAGGAGGCTGAGGCCTGGCCCTGACACCCAGGGCTGCAGGCTGGGATAGCTTACTCTGCTCGCAATGTTGCCCGGTGAAGCCTGTGCGGCAGGTGCACTTGCCGCTGATGTGGTCACAGCTGGCTCCGTTCTGACACTGGCACACACGCCCACAGTCCTTCCCATAAAATGCTGCTGGGCAGCCTGGAGAAACAGGGTGGGGCGGCTGCGGAGGTGCAGCTGGGACCGAACCTGCCCTCAGCCGCCTCCCGCTGAGCATGAGGTGAGAACTGGGGAGCCCATGCATCCAGGCTATTCCCACGCCCTGAACCCTCACACCGAGGTGGGTGGGGAGTCCTTTGGACAAAGGTGCCTTGGCACCAGAAGCCGGGCTGATGTCTTCTGGTGGTGCAGTAACAGGCCACTCTCTTCACCCTGGGCCCCACCATCCAAAGTTGAGCAAAGAGGGTCTGGTCTTGATTGCTGGGGAAATTTAAGAGCCCTGACCTCCCAGGATTTTGGGCTCATCAACACCTAAATCCAGGCGAGCTCAATTCCAGAGGTGGGGGGTGGAGCTCCTGGCCCTGGGGCCCCACCTCCTCCCTCCCCCGCCTCCCTGCTGCAGCCCTAGACAATGCCCCAGGCAGCCAGTAGGCTGCAGCATGGGATTCTGAATGGCTGGGAGGCCCGGAGGCGGAGCTTACGCTGCGTGCAGAAGAGTCCAGTCCAGCCAGGGGTGCAGTGGCAGGCCCCGTCCTCCGCGCTGCAGCGCGCCCCGTTGTGGCAGCTGCATGTGTGGAAGCAGGCAGGGCCCCAGAACCCAGCTGGGCAAGCTGGCGGTGGACAGGTGGGACATGGAGGGTGAGGGCAAGGCAGAGAGGAGCAGACAGAAAGGGAGAAAGGAGGGGAGGGTGCATATCAGAGCCAAGATACCAAGTGGCATTTCCTGGCTTCCAGGGGGTTTACCATATCCTACCCAGAATTTTTCCGTTCATTTCTTGTCCCAGTCACCCAGGATCCCCATTAAGCCCAGCTCCTTTGCCGTCTCCCAGCTCTGAGGGCTCCTGAGCCGTCCCTCTCAGGGGCCTGACCGATGTGGAACGTGCCGGTGTGTGTGGTAAACTGTGAACACCGCAGCTGACTGTGTGAACGCCGTGTGCTGACCTCCCCACGAGGATGAGAGCTTTCGCAGGGCAGGGACTTGCTCTTCCTGCTGGTGAGCTCCCTGAGGATGGCACCTGTGTGTTCTCATCAGAATGGAGATCCCCTTGGGCCAGGAAATCTACCTGGGACCTCCCAGATGGGGACCTGCTGGGTCTCGCCCATCAGCCAAGGAGCTACACCGGGCGGAGTCTGGGTCTTTGCCCTTAGATTGGGGGCCCCCGTCGCCTCTGTATTAGGTTGGATTCACCTACAGGAACAGCCCCTGTAATATCCTGTCTAGGCTTATGGTGCCCAGGACGACATTCACAGGGACCACCCAGACGACGCCCCATCCCTCTAAGGTGACTGCCCTCACCTCACTTCCCTGCTCTCAAATTCCAGCACGTCAGTCCCAGTCCCCTCTTCCTCCCCTACTCCTTGCTCAGGTGCTGAAGGAGGATTAATTTTCAGTATTAATATTAATGGTTCTATCAACAATATCAATATCTTTGATACCAGCAGTTAATAATGCCGGTGATCAATCCTAACAATTCATCATGTGAGCTAGAGAGCCAAGTGGGACTCGGGCGGACATTCCCATCTGCAGAAGGAGATTTCCGCCTTGGGAAGTAGAGGCACCAGGGGCAAGGGGAGCTGGGCGTTCTGCAGCCTGAGCCTGGGAAGGTAGGGGCCGATCCCAGGAGGCAGCAGCTTACCCTGTGAGCAGTCCTTGCCAATCCATCCAGGGAAGCACTGACAGGAGCCATCGATGGGGCTGCAGGTCCCATTGTTGGCACAGGAACAGAGCTGGGCACAGTCCTGCCCAAAGTGCCCTCCAGCACACACTGTGGGCACAGGAGAGCCTGGCACCTGCCCTCCACCAGCACTCAGACCCCCACCCACAGCTGCATCCACCCCCAGAAGTTCCCAGGCCACAGCCATGACCACCCTGGGGTCAAGGGTCTGCTTAGGAACTGCCCGTCTTCTCCCTTTGCACACAGATGAGTTCCCCTCTTGTGCCCACAGCTGCATTCTTCAGAGGGTCTATAAATGTCCCCCTCTGACAGAGGGACAGATAGAGGCCCACGGGGTAGAGTCGCTTGGCTGAGGTCTCACAGACACAAGTGCAGAGGCTGGGACTCCCGCTGCGGCACTCAGTCCAGTGCTCCCCGCACTGCTCCACGGCCTCTGCTTTCCCTGGTGTCACTGACCCACGGGCCGTCACCGAGGACTGTTTGTAGCTGGGGGGGGGGGGGGGGGGCGCAAATGCAGGTGGCAGGTCTGTCTGCCGTTGATTGGAGGGCTGGCCCTAAAAGTCTATCCCTGTATCCCCGTTTCCTCTGTCCCTCCAAATCTGACCTGTTCCTCAAACCTCAGCTCAAACCCGTCCTCAAGAGAGCCCCCACCACCCCTGGGTCCACAGGAGTGCCCTTTCGCTGAGCTTCCTTGGTGTTCCTGCTCGGAGTCACTTGGAGGATTTTGGTCTCGGCCCCTCCTGGTGGAGTTACTCCTTGGTCTGTGGAGGAAGGGCTGGTTTCCTCAAGCAACTTTAGGACTAGGGCTGAGTGTTGATTGAGTATCTATGTGTCATTTCCTCTGCAGTTCATCCTCCACCTTTTTTGTACAGCCTCAGCTCTCTAAAGCGCAGTTCTCTCCATGGCACTCCCGTGCCCTGCCTGACATCCTCAGGGGCTCCCCATTGCCCCAGAACAAAATCTAGATCCTAGAGATGGGCACTTAAATCTACCTCATCCAACCACGAGAGCCACTGGTCCACACACCACTTGCCAAACACGCCCCATGCCTCCATTCACTCCGGCCACTCCCTCGCCCTCGGGTCCAGCTGTGGAAATCCTACCCTGCCTACAGGACTCATCTGAGATGCCGCTTCCCGCATGACCGCTCAGCAGTCCTTCAACATTAATTCTCTTCTTCCTTAGTGGAGTCACAAGTTTCGGCTGGGCCTATGGCTACCTGGAATAAAGACTTCATCTCCTGGGCTTCTGCATAGCTTGGTATGGCCTTGTGACTACATTCTGGCCGATAGTCAGTGGAAATGCACATCATTTTGCCTGTTCTCCTAGATGAGGGATGATATGGAGGATGGATAGGAATTGTGGGTGAGATGGCTGGAGCTTAAGCAGCTGTCTTCCATCAGACCTGGAAGCCACGTGCCGAGGATGGCTGGACAAGAAGACAGGAGGAGCCTGGGTCCCCGACACCTTTGTAAGCCACCCTACTGTTCCCAGTGGCCTCCTTCTACATCTTCTCCCTGCTTTGTGTTTTGTTTAATGTGTGAGGGACATAATGTTAGTCATTTTCAAACGAGGTGTTCTGAGTTTATGTCACCTGTAGCTGAACTTGATCCTACCTGATTCACCACCCCTCTTCTCTGTCCTGTGGGGCTGTTTGTCCGTGTTTGAGCTTCTAGAACACTTTGTCAGTTTCTTCCCTGGTCATCTGTTACTGTGGTTTGTGACCTATTTCAGGCCAGGCCTGGGTTCCACCCATGTCTGTGTCCCTCAAATGCCTGGAAAAACCACAGGCCCTCAAGGCACAGTGGCTGAATGTGTGCAAATACCCTCCCACCCCGTTCCCCCAACTTGGCAACCAAGTTGCTGGGACCAAAAGTGGCCAAAATAGGCCCCAGGAGCAGCAACCTTCCAGCGGGTTCTACTGGAAACTCTTGTCCCTTTGAGTTCCTCTCAGCTCTGCATGCTCTCCTCACAGCCCAGTTCCAGCCAGGAAGAATTCCTCCAGGAAGGCTTCCTTGCACTCCTCTTGTGGGGGAGGAACTCCTTGAATCCCTGAGACCCTCAGCTGGTTGAGCCACAGGGAGGAGGATCACGGGGAGGTCTTGATTCTTGGAGAGAAGCTGCTTCCCTAGGGCCCAGGTCTCTCCACCCCTGGGCCACTCTCTCCTTTAAGCAGCACTGCCTGGCATTCACCCTGCCAGCCCTTCCCTAAGCAGACTGCGGGAACCTGGTGCCTGGATCTGTGTCCACTCTGCATCCCTCCTGGACGTGATTAGTGGTTGGGACAAATAACAATGGCAGCAGGGTATACTGAGCTCTCTCGTTGACAGCTGCAGGTTTGGGTTATGGTTTCATGCATGTATTCAAAGAAACTTCCATTGCACTTGTGTGCACCAGCCGCTACTCAAAGTGCTTCAGAAGTACGAGTTCAATGAACCTGGTAATACTCTCATTATATATTTTCATTATTACTCCCTGTTATTAACTCCACTTCAGATGAGGAAACTGAGGCACTGAGAGGTTAACTTGCCCAAGGTCACAAAGCTGGGAAGGTCTGCCATTTACTGGCCAAGTACCTTTGGGCAAACTGTATCACTCCTCTCCGAATTCCCTCCTCTTTGAAATGGGGGTGATAAGCCTTAACCACTGGCTTCAGGCTGTGGGTTAATAGCTCCAGGAGGCTGGCTGGCTGGCTGGCTGGCTGGCTGGGGCCCTGAGCTCCTGGCAAAACCCCCAGCTCCTCCCAGGGCAGGCCCAGTGCCAGGATGACGACACACATCCCCCGTTTGAAGCGCACGCTCTGGCTCCGGCTTGCTGGAAAGCATGCAGCCCGCCTCCTCTGGGAGGTGCCTGATTTGGGGAACCCACCCCCCAGTCCCGACCAGAGCCTCTCCATCCACTCCCATCTCAAAACCAACTCCGAGCTCCTCTAATGAGGCAGTCTCATCTTGGAGGTCTCTCTCATACACACAAGGCTGACAAATCCACCCGCAGAACTGTTAATGTGATCAGTCTCATACATTAATTGGTCAACTTCTTAGCTGAATCAAGAGTGAGGCAAAGAGAAAGGTGGTGGACAGGAGGGGGGCTGGTGAAAAGAAAACAGCTGGTTATATTTAATCTATGCTTAATGATCCTGCATGAGCGATGTCTGTAATTTGTAACTCGCTGGAATGCTGGTCATTAGAAAGTGTCAGTTCAATTTTTTACAAGGTTTGAGACTTAACCAGGGCAGTTGCCATTAATAGCCAACACTATCAGATCTATATGTGGAAAATACTCATTAGGCCAGCGGGCAATAAATCAGACATCACAGGATCCGAGAGTTACTCCTTGGGCTGCTTAGGTCTTAATTTAGACCCAGCCTATCTGTATTGATGGCCAGGTCTCTGATGTTTAATAAGTAAACCTCGATGTGTCAGGTTATGATTAAACTGTCCTAGGAGGGCTGCAAGCAAATGAAACTGTCACATATGTTTCCCTGGGGTCCAAACTTCTCGTGACCTCAAAGCATCAACAGAGTCAACTTCTCACTCATACATATTAACGGCCCATGCACTTAAAAAATAACCCAGCTCAGTGGTGATTATTCATCAAAAGGATCAGGTCTCTGGGAGGTCTTAAGCTCTCAATTGAAGTATTTAAGCAGAGGTCAGAGGAAATTCTTGCACAGATGACCTTGAAGTTGCTTTTAGCTCTAAGTTTACCTTCGTCTAAGATCCTTTCCCTCCTTCTGCAACCTGGAGTCCAAAGCTGTTCTGTAGGCCCTAACTATCTTCTCAGCGCCTTGCCCACCCCCAACCCCTCCGTCCTTTGGCTGTCCCCTACTGCTTGCTGGACAGTCGAGTGTCCACTGCCCTGTGCTTTGCCCAGGCTGCTTCCTCTAATTGAATGCCTTTTTTCTTTCTTTTCCTTCCAAGCGAAGGCCCAGTGAAGTCCTGCACCCCATGGAGCATCCCCCGACACGCACATGTCCTGGCCTGCCTCAGCAACAAGCAACGGTCTGTGCTGGAGCCAGCTTCTGCCTTTGCTCTGTTGTTAAATACTCAGGTTTCACATAACTGGTGTTAAACCGTTGGGACCTTGGAATCAGCCACAGGTGGGAACAGTGTACCATGGAAATTCACAAATGTTACAAATCAGGGCTCTCCCCGACAGAAAGCCAGGGTAGCAGCCCACCAAAGCAAGTAAGTTTTGTCTCTCTTTTCAACTCCTGTTGAGTGGCAGGGGTTGGCTAGAGCTGGTGTAGGATTCTGCTGCTGAGACAGGAAAGCTGGTGGTGCGGGCTTCGTGATGCTGGCCTAAGTGTGAGGGAAGAAGGGCCAGAAAGTTGCAATTCCGGCCCAAGCCAGGGCCCACGCCTCCGAGCTCCCGCAGCTGTCTCTGTCTTTACCACTTGCCCCTCACTTAAGCCACATGGACCTCACCTGTGCCTGTTTCACTTTTCCTCCATTTAGCATGGGCTTTGGGTCAGAATTTGTTTCTTGCTCTGTCACTTGCTAGCTGTGGCGCCACAGAGAAATGATTTAACCTCTCTGAGCCTTTAACCGCAACATGGTTTTGTCTCATGCCTCGTGGTGCCCAGGTCTTAGGGAGGCAGGCCCAAGCCCTGAAGGAGCAAGCAGCTGCCTCCGCAGTATGAAGAGACTCCCCAAGCCCCTTCTTCCCTGCCCCCCTCTCCCAGGACTCCTCACCCGCCTGGCCCTGTCCTCCCCCGAGACAGTACCTTGGTTGCAGAGAGCTCCAGAGAAGCCGGGGAGGCACTCACAGGTGCCGCTGACGTGGTGGCAGGGCCCGCTGCTGTGCACGCAGAGGGGGCACGGCTGGGCGCAGCCGTGGCCGTAGAACCCCGGGGGGCAGACTGGGGGTGAAGGGGAGATGTGGTCAGCAGCCCAAGGGGCCCCAGCCAGCCTGGTCACCCCTCCGGTCCCACACAGTGATGAAGGCAGGCTCCTCAAAAATATGGGGAGAGCTACACCCACCCCACTCCTTGGAGGGCCCCTTTCTGCAGATAGGAGGTCCCTGAACTTGGGGACAAAAAAGCTAGGGAGAGAGGGGCCTTGAGGGAGGGATTTGATGGGGGCCAGCTCTGAGAGGCCAGCCTCTCTCAGGTCGGGACTAGTTCCAGCTGGGAAGGGGCGGGGAGCATGAGCGGCCTGAGGTCGGGCAGGTGGGGGTGGCGGGGCTCAGCCTTACTTCTCTGGCATAAGGGTCCTCGGAAACCAGGGGCACACTCGCAGCTCCCATCCTCCGGGGAGCAGGAGCCGCCGTTCTCGCAGTTGCAGGAGACTGAGCAGTTGGGGCCCCAGCGACCTGGTGGACACGTGCTGTCACAGCGGACACCTGTGGGCCAGAGGCAGACCGCGGTCAGCGGTGAGAGGGGGAGGGTGAAGAATCGTGGGAGGGGGGCACCGTGCTGCACGATGAGGTGGAGGCAAACCGTGCATCTGGGAAAGTGGAAGAAAAACCCAGCCAGGGCTTGGCCTGTCGGGGAGGGCTTCCAGGAAGAGGTGATGCTGGAACTGAGTACTAAGGGCTAAAGGGAATCTGACCAGGTAAAAGAAACCCTACATGCAGAGAACAGGAGGAGGGAGGGAGAATCGTGCCTTGAATGAAAAACTAGTGCCGTGGGGCTGCACTGTCAAGTATAAGCTGAGAGAGGGCAGGAGACTGAAATTGTGGGAATAAGGGACCAGATCACGGAGGCCCCCTCTATTTTTGACCTGTTAGCTGGTGCCCAAGGTTAGGCCTGGGAGAGACCAACTGTGCAGCAGGTGAGTGCTGTTGCCAGGGGCTGCACGAGTTAGGAGAGAGCTGCACACACTTCAGCCCGGGAGCCACTGGCTCTTGCTGGGTCCCAGGCAGCAAGCTCTGAGCAGGGGCCCGGAGGGTGGGTGAGGTCTTTCCAGGTTCTCTTGACCATAGTCCTCAGTCCACTATGTATTTTACGTCATATGGACACACATATGCGTAACAGAAACCAAGTCTTTGAAAAATGACACTGTATATGATACACTCTTGATATTTTCTCTGCACTGTGATATATTCTATTCTTTAAAGAGAAAAAAAAGCTAGCTGTGACCCAACAAATGGATTTAATGTCCCTCAGTTTGCCAGAGAGGGCCTAGGGGGACGGATGGAATTTCTCAATGAGAGAGAGGAGCGCAGTGAGGCCTACACGTGCTTTCTGAGCTGAGAGAGGGGAAGTAAGTGTTGGTGGTGACTACCTCCGAAGGCTGGAGGCCCCAGCTCCAGGGTGGGGTTTGCTCCTGAGCAGAAGGGCTTCCCATCTCACGTGTACTATTTAGGTCAATGGACCAGGTGGGCCCTGGAGGCCTGTGTGGCTTTGGAAGGCGAGTATCAGAAGCTCAGAGAGGAGCAGAATTAGTATAAAACTCATGTCAGCCTTGTTATGAAGACAGGGATTTTGAGAGAGAGAGAGAAAGGGAGGAAGGTACTCAGGCCCAGTGGACAGAGCCAGTCCCAGCCGAGGTGGGAGAACAGCGTGCCCAGTTAAGGGGTGGGCTGGGACTGTCTGGGCCCATCTGGGCTGGTAGGAAAGGTGGGGGGCGGGGGGAACATAGAGGAAGGGGAGGCAACAGGCTTCACTCACTCTCCAGTGCCTCCTCCTAGCCTAGCGCCCTGCCCCGCTCCCACCCTGTGATGACTCCTTTTCACAGCAGGGTTTGGGGACTTATCTGGGGTGGGGGCTTCTCCCCAGGGGGTGGGATTTCTCCTCAGGGAGAATCTGGCAGCCCCACTTCACCCCTCGATGGAGGTGTCACCCAGTGGAGTGTCAGGTGCACAGACAGTGCGCCCTGGACCAGCACCATCAACTGGCCGGAGGGAAGCCCCGGGAAGGGGAACCACAAAGCTGTGCAAAACCAGGAGCCGTGGTCTGTCCCAAGGAATTCTTTTGCCTGTGGTTGTTGAAAACCCAGGATTCGGACTGTAGGCCAAGGGATGCCACTGTTCCTGGCAGGGCACCCCGGAATAAGGCAGACTCCACCAAGCTCCTGCGTCACACGCAGACCCAGCTCTTTCCTAGAACTATACGCAGATGTTACTATGACTAATAAGACACACTGCTTGCAAAACACCCTGCATAAAACACCCTGAGTTTACGGCAACGTTTTGCTGTTGTTTCCCCCCAAGTGGTGGATATTAAAAGTACAGCCACTCTCACATGTGGGATCCTCAGAATGTTTTCATGTCAGAAAGGGGTCCTCTTTCTTGGAGATTAGAACCACAGGGACAAGGTGACTATGCTCAGATTGCAGGTGGCTGCACGAATTATTCTATTCTAGGCCTGGTTCCATGGGAATAGGGCTCATGTTTTTATAGGGAACCTATCCACATGGCATGGCGAATGTAGCCCAGCCCCTGACCCAGAAAACTGGTGGGTAGCGAGTTGGCACACCGGACCCAGGCCCACAGATCAGTTTTTCCGTGGGGAATCAGGCCTGCATTGTACCTAGGCTGCTTTGAGGCTTGCTTTTAGCTAAAACTCCCTCACCTGAATTGAGGCAGCAAATGTTCACTGTGTATCTTTAAAGTAACTTCCTAAAATCTATGCTAAACCTCCCAAGGATGGAGTGTAACCAGTTCAACCACTTGTTCCTTTTCATTTACAAATATCCTTTTTCTTTGTAGTAATCAGCAACATCCTCTCCTTTGTTATCTGTAAAATGTAACCACCTAAAGCAAACCTGTGCATAGTAAATGAGGACCATTCTCAATGTAATGTACCCAGAAAAGCAATAAAAGCCTGTCCAGGCAGGGGTCGGGGCCCTCTCTCTCAGAGAGTGGCCATGCCGTCCCTTTTTCTTCACAGGAATTTTGCAATCGTGTGAATTTGTTCATTGCAGCCACAACACATGGACCCCACTGGCCAGAGTCCACATCACGTTTGAGCCTTTTTTATGCCCTAAGAGTGACCTGAAACTTAAGACAGTGGGACCTAAGTGGGGAGGAGGGGCCAGGGTTCTCCCCGTGCGGAGTGCCCAGTTCTAGAAGGGGACTTACTAATGTGGTCGAAGGGGCTGACCTTGGCCCGGTGGGAGGCTCTCCAACTACAGCTTCTGAAGATGCATAGCTTCATCAGCTACCTTCTCTAGGCCCAGTTTTCCCTATAGTTGAAGGTAGATAATAATTTCCCTTAGAAGTCCCTCCCCTTCTAAACCTTAGAGACTCTCCCAGCTTTATATTTCAGGACTCTCCACATATCTATATTGGGGTGCTAAGCATCCACATAGTTCACGCCACAAGGTCAGCAGCCCTTGAAGATCATCCTTCAAGATCATCCTTCTGCTCAGAGCCCGCCTTCTCCAGGGAGCCTTCCTGGATGTCTGCCCAGGGATTCAAGCATCTAATCGACAGTCCCCAGCATACAGCTTTGTCCCCACCTACTAACTGAATGTTTTATACATATGAAGTGTGTATCCCCTGCCAGCAACTTGAAAACAGGGACTACGGTTTCCAGACACTTTTGATCTTCCTTTTTCGGTGCTTATAATGGAAAGGGATGCCATCTTGGTCATTTTTGCATGTCTGGTGCCCAGCACAGTGCCTGGCACACAATAGGTGCTCAGGGACCACCGCTGTGAGTGTTGCCCTTCACTGCTGAGCCTGACACCGTGCTGGCCACACGGTAGCTGCCAGATGAAGACTTGGTAACTGCTTGAATCAGGAAATGCTAATCCAGTGAATAAATGGCTCCCCCTGAGAATGCCGTCCTGTGTCTCCCCTCCCTTGTTGCAAATGTCCTGAGAACTTGGGCATCTCCCTTATGTGTAGTGTGAACAGAGCAGAGTAGATGGTCTTCATGGTCTCCTTCACTTTGAGAGGAAAAACCATACATGGTTATAGGCCAGCTCATTTCAATTTATCTCAGTAAACATGTAGTGAGCACCTACTAAGTGCAGGGCAAGATGAATTAGACATGACACCAGTCTGCAGGAAGCCTGTGGCTTATGGGGACAAGGGGAAAGACATGCAGCCACTTTGGGTCGAGAAAAACTGGTGTCATGCTGAGACACGAGCAACATGCAGAGAGCTGAGGAGTCGGGGCGGGTGGGAGGGCTCCCTGGGTGGGAGGCTGGGGCCTGTACCCGTCCCCTCCCTACCTCTCCTTGGGGTCCTTCTGCACGATAAACCTCAGGACATCAATCGCTTCTTTGAAATGACTTTAGGGCCATGTTCGGGGAAATTAGCTTTAGAATAGCTGAGGCTTTGCTGAAAGGTTGTCCATCAAAGACAGAATTTCTAAAGTACCAGATGTCATTAAAGTCTTATCGGCTCACTTGAAATGAAGGCAATGAAAAATTAAAGTGGAGTTCTACTCGGCTCCAGCTAAGAGTCTGGGGGGCCAGTGGGCCGAAGGCAGGGCAAGGGGAGCCAGGCCAAAGGTGCTGCCCAGCAAGCGATGACGTCCCGACCCTGTGCTGCTCAGCGGCTTCCTGCTCGTGGGGAACACAGGCTGCTCGGTGGCCATGGTGAATTATCTATCTGAGGACATCCGCCACCAGCAATGCCTGCATTTCTTTCTCCTTGGGACTGGCTGGTGGGCTGATTCACGCTGTATGTCATTGTTAAGCACTTCCTGTATTCAAGGTTTACATTCACCAGGCACTTACTATGTACTAGGCACTATTAGTACGTACTGGCATTAACTCATTTAAACTTCAAAAAGACCCTGTGGTTCTAAGGATTATAATTATCTGCGTTGTGTGGATGGGGAATCCAGGCCCTGGAAGGTTAAGGACCCGCCCAGCAGCATGGACCCGGGTGGTCTGGCTCCAGCCCTGCCTTCTGTGCCGCACAGACTCTGGTGGGCAGTGGGCCTGGTGTGAATGAGGCGGGTGTGGGCCCTGCCCCCACAGAGCTGATGCCCACGGTGGGGGGGGGGGCAGGTAATAAACACATAGTTCCTAATCTGGGCTCAGTGACAGTGGTGGTACGCGCTGCGTAAAGAAATGTGTCAGGTATTGTGGAATTAATAAAAGGGACTCTTACATAGTCTCAGCTAGGTTGAGGAAGGGGAGAGAGCCTGACCAAAGGAAATAATCTTAAAGTTGAAATCCGGTAGGTGAGAAGGCGGTAGCAGATGAAGAGACAGGCAAAGGGTACCCATGCAGAGGAGGGAATGTGTGTAGGAAGGCCGGGGGGCAGGGCGGTGGCTGGCTCCAGGGTCTGGAATGCAGTGAGTGAGGGGAGGGGGCAAAGGAGAGGTAGGGGAGTTGCGCAGGGCCAGATCATGTGGGCCCCGGGCCACCGTAAGGATCTTGGACTTTATATGAATGCTGTGGGGAGCCACTGAGGCATTCTGAGCAGGGACTGATGGGAAAGGATGTGGGTTTTGAAAAGTTTATTTTCCACTGTGTGCAGAGTGGGTGCAGCTGGGCAAGAGGGGAGGCCCAGCAGTGGTGACCGAGAGATGCTGCCCCCTGCTGGACTGGTGTGGCGGCAGTGGGAGGGAGAAAAGCAGGAGACCTGCCACATGTTTGTAAGGTGGGCCGGCAGGCCGCGTAGGGCTCAAGACAGGAGCCTGGGCCAGGGAGAAAGTTCCTCTTCCCTCTCTCTACCGCATCTTCTGCACATGCCCACGTCCACCAGGTGTCAGCCTTTGTCTGAATCTTTACTAGGGTGCCCTACCCTGTAGAAGACAGCCTGCCAATAGGTGTTCCATAAGTATGTGCTTAGTCGAATTGAGTGAATTGGAGAACTGAAGCCCGGGAGAGAGAGGGAGAAGCGCACGTTTAGGGGACGAGAAGGAGTGATGGAGAGAGCGGTCCAGCGAGGAAGGGGAAGACCAAGAGCTCGGGGCCACGGGACCTGGGGGTGGGGAGGCGGAAGGGCGTTACCTGTCCACCCGGCCAGGCAGCAGCAGTGGCCTGTGACGGGGTGGCAGCCGTCGGCATGGCTGCAGTCGCAGCGCTCGCTGCAGTTCGGCCCAAACGTACCATCCTGTGGACAGAGGGTGGCGGGGAGAGGTGCGGTTAGATCTGGACCCCAGGGCTTCAAGCACTTCTGTTGGGTTTTGAGGACAAACCTGAGCCACTGCTCCACAAGGACGCAGTGATTTGGGCTGGGGCACAGTGGGAGCACTTTTTATAATCAACACGGCCATGGAGCCACTCCAAATAATTCTCCGGCTACATTAACGAGAGCACGGGGGTTGGAAGGAGGGGGTGATGGTCCTGCCCTGCTTTTCCCTGGTCAAGTTCAGAGGGCCAAGATGACCGTGAGCTAAAATTGCAAATGGAAATGCGCCTTGCAAGCTGCAACACATCGATCCCATGTGAGGGATGAGGATTCACCCTTCATTACTGTGGAAGAAGGTGGTACTCATCCAACGTCATTGCGTCAGTCGGTTCAACTCATTCGTATCTTAGACGGAGCTCCAGTGATTAAGTCTAGGTGGGTATTGCTGGTAGCGCTTGGTTCAGTCCGCCCACACCCTGACCATAAAATTACAGACGCTGGAACCGGAAGGAAGCTGAGACATGGCCTATCAAGGAGTGGGTCTCTGCTGGGTTCTAAGGGCTGTCCTCTAGCACTGTGTCTGAAGGGTCCTGAAGCTGCGTTTGGGCTCAGGGAAATATGCCAAGTCAGCTCCCGGCCCCCTTACTGAGAGCTGCAAGAGGGAAGGGATGAGGCCTCGCCACATCACCGTAGCTGCCACAGGTTTGCCATTTTATAAAGGACAGGGCTGAGGCCCAAAGTGGGAAAGTGGCCACAGAGAGGTTGGAACTGGGGCTGAGACCTGACCCAAGGTCTCCACACGTGCTCTTCTCTGTACACCTCTGTGGGCAAAGTAACCACAGGGAAAAGGGATGAGGGGACGGGGCCCACAAGGTCCTCCCAGCTGGGGACACTCACCGGGCAGGGCAGCTCGCAGGTGTCTCCCAGCCAGCCGGGGGTGCAGGAGCAGGAGCCGTCCGAGGGGCTGCAGGCTGCCCCATTGGCACAGGCGCAGCTGGCATTGCAGTTGAGGCCCCACGTCCCGCTGGGACATGGCAGGGTACAGTCGAGACCCTGCCACCCTGAGGGGAGGGCAGGAGGCTGTCAGCTCTCCAGGCCCAGCACAGCTTTCTGCTCACTCCCCCCAAGCCCCAACTTCTCTGGTCACTGGGTTAGGACCCACATGCCACAGAGTCACTCAGAAATACACACAGCTGTTAAGGGAGCTGGGGCTTAAATGCTGGTCTCCTGCCTCCCAGTTCCCCCTGTTTTTGCTGTGGGCTGACGACCCTACCTGGGGCAGGGGAACACCTGGGACAGGGGACCCCCTGGGAGGTGGGGAGGGCTATCTCGGTCTAGGGTGAAGTCAGCCAGCTAATATCAGGGCCCTTTGTTTTGGGGACAGCCTCATTTCCCACTCTGAGGCTGGTCACTGGCCTGTTTGCCCTTGGACCCATTTCTCCCCTTCCCCCGCTCTGTTCGGTGTCACAGGTGGCCAGCCCCAACCCCTGATGTCCGAAACTCCCCCTTGCTGGCTCCCAGATGGGCTCGCCAATGGGAGACCTGGCCCACAGACTGGAGGGTGGGAACAGCACAGGCACCAGGTACCTCTTCTCTCTCTGCCTTGGGCAGGGCCTCAATGGTGTCTGTGTCTCCTTTGTACACGCTCCAGCACTGTTGAGCTGTCCCTTGGTCCACGTCTCAGCTCCCACCAGGTGGCCCTCACTCCCAGGAGTGGTAGCAGCTCCTCCCACAGCTGCGACCTGTGAGTTGCTCACCTACCCTTGTTTGCGCCTTCCCTTGTTTGCTCCTTCAGCTGTCTCATATCACGGTAACAAATCCCCTTTATTACTTTCCTACTGTTGAAGTTCCCCGGAGGCAGGTGCGGGTTTCCTTGGCTGGAACCTGACATACAGGCCCCCTGTCCCCTCAACTGGTAGCCCCCAGGGCAGGGTGCGCATGTGCATCTGAGGGGGACAGGCTTGGGAAAGAAACGTATTACCTTCCTTGCAGGTGCAGGAGCCATCCACTGGGGAGCAGGTACCACCGTTGTTACAGCTACAGACGGATGAACAGTTGGGGCCGTAGGTCCCCGCTGCACAGGGAACTGCACAGACCTCCCCCTGGAAAAGGAGGAGGTGAGTTTTGGGTCAGAGGTTGCCCTGTGCGGGGCGGCTGTGACAGGCAGAATGACCCCCCGCCTTCTCCTTACCAAAGACGTCCATGTTCGAATCCCTGGAATCTGTGAACATTACCTTACATGGCAAAAGGCACTTTGCAGACGTGATTAAGGACCTTCAGATGAGAAGCTCGGATTACCCAGGTGGGCCCAATCTAGTCACACGAGTCTTTAGAAGTAAAAGATAACCAAAAAGTAGCTTTGAGATGTCTTCCACCTGCCTGTGTTGACTTTGAGGAATGCAGCGGCTTCTCAGAGCTGGGATCAGCCCTCATTCTACAGCCAGCAAGCAAAGGGGGACCACAGTCCTACAACCCTAGTAACTGAATTCTGTCCACAACCTGAATGAGCAGGAAATAGATTCTCCCCCAGAACTTCTAGAAAGGAACACAGCCTGCCAACACCTTTACTTTAGTCCTAAGAGACCCATAGTAGACTTTTGACCAACAGAAATGTAAGATAATAAATTTGTTTTGTTTTAAGCCACTAAGTTTGTTATAGCAGTAATAGGAAGCCATACAGTGATCCTCGTTAGCTGGGGGAGGATCAGGCTTCCAGACCACAGCTCCAGGATGGGCAAAGCTCCCAGGGAACTTGACCCCTGAGTCCCTATTAGGTCACAGCAGCACAGAATTTAACCCTTTGCCTCTCAATCTTATTTGTCACCAGCAACCCCAGGACACAGAAAATAATTTCCTATCCCTATTTACCTGAACCTCAGGGAAGTTAATGTAAGTAATAATAGATAATGCTCATTAAGTGCTCTCTCAATACCAGGCACCATGCACACATCACCTCATTTAATCCTCACAAGATCCTCAGGAGAGAGAAACTATTGCCTTGGCATTTTTCCTACTTAATAGAACAATTGTATAGAGAGGTTCGGTAACAGCCCAGGTCATAGAGCTAAAATGGTTGGTCTCTATTTGAACCCAGGCTGGCTGCTTAACCATTCTGTTACCAGGTGTCCTGAACCAGCTCACCTGGAACACACTCTCCAAGACAGGTTAGCGAGCTCTTGAGAATGCCCGCTGGAGGGGTGAGGGAGCAGGGCTGGGCAGAGCGAGAAACCGGGCTGAGGTGCAGGGCTGAGGCGCAGCTGCAGTAAGACCCTGAGCTGGTTTACGGAGGAGCTCTGCAGCTGGGATGGCCCTTTGAACCGTGCCGCCAGGGGAAAGGGAGGGGGAGCCGAAACACCCCAGCAACCACTGGACATCCACTGCCCACTGGGGAAAGGGGCATGACATCAGGTGAATCTGGCTGAGGGCCATTTCCAGAGAGGGGCTCAGCCCGGAGCCTGAGCTCCCTGCAGCTGGGAGGAAGGAGTGCCTCCACCCTAAACTGTGATCTGGGTGCCCCTATAGCACCCATCACTGCAGGCCTTCTTTGGTGGGCTGTTAGCTCCAGTGGGGAGTTCAGAGTGAGGGCAAGTTGCAGAGCAGGAGGCCCAGGACAGGCACTCAGAGGCCTCGAGGTGGGGGTAGGGGCTCATTAAATGCTCTCTCAATACCAGTTGATCAGAGAAGAGTGGGGTCCAGGTGGAAAGAGTGTGGATGAGCGCGCAGAGGAGTACGAGGACGGGAATGCCCTAAAGGTAGCTGGAGGGCGGTGTTTTGTGTAGGAAGGGGCAGGGAGATATTTGAAGGGGAGTTGGGAGCTTTGAATGCCAGGTAAGGGCTTTGTTCTCTGAGTCCTCATGATAGCTGGATGTTGAATTCCCACGGCCTTTTCCTAGGGAGTGTTTCCACCCAGACTCCTGGGTCTTACGCCCAGGCCTATGGAGGGAATGCTGACTCCGATTGGACCAGGAGACCAGAGCTTGTCACCCACTAGCTGTGACATTGGAGAGGTTACCACCACTCTGAGCCTCAGTTCTAGCATCTTGAGATGACAGATTCAAAGTAGAAGAGCTCACCTCTCAACTCTAAGGATCCTGCAGCTGGCCTCATGCCCACTTAGGCCACAGAGAGACCCAAGGCTCCTCTCCAGCCCTGTCTCCTCCTGTCCCGCCTGCACTGGCTGGGGCAGGGAGGAGAGACTGGGGAGCGCAGAGTCCTGCAGCAGAAGACTCCCCAGTTCCCACTCTGCCCTGGCAGTCCCTGGCAGGCCCTGACCAGCTAAGTCTGCCAGTGCTCCCATTACCCAGACAACTTTAATATCTCCCAGGCTATAAATAGCCCCTAAGAATCTATTTAAGCTCTGAGCGCCTTGGCCCGGGTGCAAACTGCATACACGGTTCATGATTTTCTCTGCAAGACTTTACGTTGAGAGCAGTTTCTCTCCCACAGCCCTCATTTGTGCCCCCAGGCCCAGTTCTCGGGGATGGGGGGAGCCTGTGTGCCCAGTGGGGGTCTGCTGGAGGGGCTCCAAGAGGACTCTCCGAGAGGACTGTGGCAGGGGGCAAGATGCAGAGCACCCCCCCCTTGAAATACCTGCTCCCCAGGATGCTGCACCTGGGCCTGTTTTCTGCCAGCACTGCCCATGCAAGGACATGGCCAGTCAGCTCCGGGAGGCCACAGGTGGGAGGACTTTCTGCTTCCCTGAGAAGCAGAGACTCAGGGAGGGGCAGTGACTCATCCGGGGTTCCACAGTGTATTGGTGAGGGTGAACAAGAAAGAACCAGACCTTCCTTCCAGACAGGGGCCAAGCCCAATGGTAAGAGAACAGACTCTGGTGCTGTCCTGTCATGTCATCTTGTGCAACTGCCTAAAGCACCTGGGGACTCAGTTCCTCCATCTGTGAAATGGGAATAATAACATCCCTACTTGGATTAAGGTTAAATTAGTTACCATATGTGGAGCAGACAGAGCAGTGCCTGGCAGTCAGAAAGCACTATAGCTGTTATTACTGCAAAGAAATAGTATCTCTTATGAAAAGAATACACAAAATAACCCAAGGTTTCATCAGAAGGAAGCTCTGGAGGAGGGATCCAACTCTCACTAAAGGAACAAATTACTGGGCCCTTTGCAGGAGAGGAGGTTTACCTTCCTGCCACCTCCTCCAGGCTGGCTCCCTGGTTCCTCTCCTCATAGATGAACAGGCTGGAACTTTCACCACCACACACCCAGAGCATGGTGTTGGGGAACAGAATTGGGGCCACCATGTGTCAGGAGCTGTTCCAAACACTTTCTATTTGTTTGCTCCTCATAGCAAAACAGTCCAGATGGGGAAGCGGGCAGTTTCCAAAGTGTGCAGTGGGCCCTGCAGGCATGCGAGCCCAGCACGGCCGACTCTGAGCACGCCCGTTTCCCCCTTGCTGTCCTGACCCTGACCTGGTTTGAACCCTTCAACAAGCACAAGAACTAACAGTTGAACTTTTTGTCAAATTCCCCACCTGCTGGCCTCTGATCTGAAGGTTAGGCCTGGTGTGCAGCTGATCATTGATTGGCCGTCTCTGGTAATTGCCATGTCAGACAAGCCAGTAATCAGCCTAGCTTCTCAGGTTCAAACTAACCGCTCTGCCCACCTCAGGGTGTCTCCAGCCTGGGTTTGGTAACTCCCAGGGTGTCGGTGCCAACCCTCCAGCATACACGCCCTCGCTCACCCACGCACCTCCCCAGTTTGGGCACCACTAGCAGGCCTTAGTCATGGCATGGCATTGAGCCTACCGGGGCCGTCATTATGTCTACACATGCTTAGGCAGTGTAGCACCTGGGCAGCTCAGTGTGTTTATCTGTGGGGGTGCCTGTTTATACATCTGTGTAGATTTGGGTATAAATCTGTGACTCCTTCCTTGTGCTTCCCTCCTATGTGTTCCCAGCCCTGCCCTGCCCTGGTGGGGACTGGGTGCACACACAGCCACCACGGTCCTAGTGCACGGGGGTCCTGGCTGGCCGACCTGCCTGCCTCCGTCCTGGGCTGTGATCTCAGGGAGACAGGGATCTGATTTTATTTGCATCTGGAGTCTCCGAGCTTGGAACCCTGCTGGCACTCAAGGGCCCTTGATAAGTGTTGGTTAATTGAGATGAGCTGTCTGTGGGTGCACGCTAGCTTCTATTGCGGTCAGAACCAGAAGGACTGGGCACTTTCCATATGCTTCCTCTCTCGCACCAGGTACTTCGACAAATGTTTGCTGAGCAGGGGCCAACTCCGAGCCAGCGCTGGTGGTGGGCCCCAGGGACACCGGGGAGCCTGAGGCTTGTCTCTGGCATCATCGGCAGCTCCCA
Source organism: Phyllostomus discolor (assembly GCF_004126475.2). Classification (NCBI taxonomy): domain Eukaryota; kingdom Metazoa; phylum Chordata; class Mammalia; order Chiroptera; family Phyllostomidae; genus Phyllostomus; species Phyllostomus discolor. Next base: position 175,104,199 of record NC_040903.2, read on the forward strand.
AGGCAACGCCCACAGCCAAACGTGTGCCTGCCTCCCGATGTGTTTGTCTGTCCACTTGTTTGCCGTGTCCCCGGGTCGACTGGAAGTTTCACGAGAACAGGGATCTCACCTGTTTGGGTTGCCCAGGGCTCTGGCTCAGAACCTGGCACTGAGGGGAGGCGCTCTATAAAGAGTGCTGGACAGATGAGTGGGGGCCTGGTGGGCTGGGCTCCCACCACGCACAGGAAACAGAATGTTACCTGGTCTCAGGATGGGCCCTGCTACTGCACGGGTCGTAGGCCTCCCCAGGGCTCTTCTGTTTTCTTGTCAAAAAGAAAAGCCAGGCCAGACCCCAGTCTATGGTTCTTCGAGGCTCCCTGCCTCCTCCTGCCCAAACCGTGCCGACCAGGCTGGGGGGCAGAAGTACAGCCAGAAAATGACCTGTTGGCCTCTAGTGTATCCACTCAGAGAGGCAAAACCCTCTGAGCTGAACGGATGTCAGAGATGACCGAATCTATCGCCTTCAGGAGATGGAAAGTCAGAGCGGGTGGAGCTGGCACTGGCAGGCCAGTGCTCCTCAGAGGGCTGGCTGCAGGGACTGTGTCTTATCTGCCCCCCTCTCCCCGAGCCCAGTGCCTGGCCCACGCCAGTCCTGAATTCACATCTGTTGATAGTTCCACACCCCCGGAAAAAGGACGAGATGAGAGCCCAGGACTATGAGCCAGATCAGAGGCCTCACATGCTTCACATGGCTTAGCTCCTCCCCTGCTTGCTCCCTCGGCGTGGAGCGCACCTGAAGGCCCTTTATGGAAGCTGTTCCTCAAGAGCTCTACCCAGAATTCCTATATATCTTGTGGCTGGAAAACAGCCTTCTTTTCCAAGAGACTCATGTTCATGCTAGGTAATAGGCCTTGGTTTCCTTGTCAATTATATGTGGCTGTCGAAAGCAATCAGTCTCCCCAGCTTTCACCACCAAGAGCCCTTGTTAGTGCCCTCCCTCTGCAAGGCCCTCTCAGTCTGAGAGACACTGACGTTGCTCTGTGGTGTCCAAGGCCAGTAACCACGTGACTCCAATGGCAGCATCCTGCCCACCAACCATGATGTCACCTACAGCCGGTCAGAGCTTCTGATCAGTGCATGCTAACTCGGGATATCATACAGTTAATTTAATTCTAATTAAAGAACAGAACAAAACAAAACAACCTGGGTGTTTTAGGTAGCTTCACCACAGGTAATAGAAGTTTACTCATAGGCTTCGTAAAATGTTCAAAACCAGCCCCGGCCCCAATATTTGTTTTAAATCGAACATCCAAATCTATTGGGAGGAAGGAAGCATCCTAATTACGAGTTTAAAGCCCTGGGACCCAAGTGCCCATGTTTGTAGCCCAGCTCTGCCTCTTTCTAACTGTGTAACCCTGGCAACCTGCTGCAGGATTTGCAGGGGTCTAAGCTGGGAACCATGGGCAGGGTCATCTCTAAGGGCCCTTCAGCTTTGACTTTCTGAGCATCTTCTTGCCTACAGTAGGGGTCTCAACCCAAAGGAGGGAGGAATGGTAGGGATGCAGGCCTAGGGGTGGGAGTCCTCCGGGCCTCTAAGAATCACACCAGCTGGGTGGCCACCTACTCTGCCAAAATACACCTGGGACTGGCTACCCACCGCTCCGAATGGTGGGGCAGCAGCCCATGATGCCCAAGCTAGAAAGGATGGTGGGAATCACTTGGTCTATCAGCCTTGCTTTACTGGTGAGAAGACTGAGGCCCAGAGAGGGAAAGCAACTTGCCCAGGTTCCACTGCCAGTGCTAGGCAGAGATGGGTTTGGAACTCAAATCTCCTGGCTCTCATTTCAAGCCCAGAATGTGGTGAAACTCTGGGAGAGCCCACGCTGCCCTGTTTGTATCAGCAGCACATTCACCACCGAAGTACACAACATCCAGGCGACACGGCTTTGACCTTGAGGAAGGGCCTCCTGCCAAGGCCCAAACGCTCTGGGCCTCTCTCAGCCCCATCTCACCTACACAGCCAGCGCACACCTCCAGCCCAGGAAAGGGAGCCCTCCCGGTGGAGCTGGTCCCTGGGGTTCCCTGTTCCACTGGGGAAAGCCTGCCAGTCTTGCTCAGTGTCTTCATCCCGTGAATGGAGGGTGGATGTGAACTCTTCCTCCCATCCAAATGCCTGTTAATTATAGATGCAGCATTGGCTATTAACATCTTGAACTTGATTTGAAAGAGCTACTGGCAGAATGGAACCCCGGTGCCGCTCCTGCTAAAGAGATGCAAATCCCCCCTCCACCTTCCACCAGCCTCCCTGCACCACGGCACAGGCCCGGACCCTGCTGGATAATGAGTTATATGTTCTATTAAATTTGTTTCAAATGCTGTTTATTGAATTTTCTCCCCTGCAATATGCTGCTTTGTAGTTTGGCCCTGTTTGGGGAAATTAATCACCAGCTGGGTTTCTTGTGTTGATCGTCCATTTTCCTTGCAATGGGCAGGAGGTTAATGAGTATTTTTTGGAGTGGAAGGAGGAGGAAGATGGAAAGTGGCCACCCTCCCTCACACCAAAGCGGGAGGCAATTGTGCAAGTTCGTCCCTGGGTCCCCTTAAATATGTTCTGAGGGTGGGAGGCAGTGTAAATGGAGTGGAACTGGGTTTTTCCAGATCCAGTCAAGGTGGTGGGCGTTCTCCTGCCAGCCTGTGGGAGCTCAGCAGAGAGGACTCTGCCACAGGGACCGGGGAAGTAGCCGGGCCCACCGGTCTTGTTGCGGGAGGAGGGGTGGTTCAGGTGAGAAAGGGCCCTGGACCTGGGGTCAGAGTGCATGGTTTAAGTAGAGCAAACGCCCTGGCGCAAGGTGACTTGGCCTCGTTCGTTCGTCCATTCAGCCCGTAAGCGTTTGCGGAGCATCCACTACAGGCCCAGTGCGGCGGCGACAGGCCCTGGGTCTCCCCGACCATTGCTCTAGACTAGACGTGGCCCTTTCGGCTCCCGTATCCCTCCGCTGGCTCTCCCCGCCCTCCCACTTGCATCGCGCGTTTCCCTGTCACTGCCCCTTTGTGGCACTTACCACAATGGCCCTGGATTTTAAAAATTCAGCTCTCATCCACTAGATGGTAAGTTCCAGGTGGGCGAGGGCTGGGTCTGTTTCATTCAACCCTGCGGCCCGGGCCCCGGCACAGGGCCTCTCGGCCCACAGTCGGCGCCCAGCGCATGGGTGATATATTAACCCGGTCGTTCAGGGAGTGTTTGTTAGGCACTAGTATGTGCCGGACACTGTGCGAGGCCAGGCGGCACATGGTGAGCAGAACAGGGCTTGTCCCTACCCCTGTGGAGTTTCCGTCTAGTGGTCGGAGGGGCGGTGGCAGGAGAGGGGCACAGACTGGTCCCCCCTACTTGCGGCGTTCTGCAGGCAGCCTGCGGCGGTCTCCCTGAGCCCTCTGGGTGCTCCTGTTCTCCTCTCTCCCCTGCTGTTCCTGGAGTTTCAGGGCCACCAGTGCAGGTGGGTTTTTGGTGTCATGTCACATCAATGCCAGCAGCACACATGTGGAGTGTGCTTTCCATTCTACACAGCCGCTGCTTGCCGGGCGAGTGTCTGCTCCGCCACACCGAGTGCCGGCCCTGGGCGGCCGCACGCCTCCTGCCCGCCCCTCTCAGTCACCCCCTCTCCCAGCGCCTCGGGCTTAGGCAGGGGGACTCCCAGGAGGGGAGCCTCACTTGTGATTTTCCAGGGAGAAAGAGTGACACGTGATACACGAGAGAACGGCGTGGACGGGACGCCAGCTGCGAAGGCCTCTCAATGCAGAGCAAACCTCGCTGGACCTAATTAGTGTGTCACCGGCGAGGCAGCCACTGAGAGCAGAGGCACGGTGCGGAAAAGAAGCTCTGCATACGGCATGCAGAGCAGAGGGCCCGGGAGATGGGCGGGAGGGGGACGGAGGCCGCTTGTCACAGCCGTCCCCATTTCTTCCTCCCTGTGCTGAGGGGAGATGCCCAGCGCCCTTGTGGCTGAGTCATTCTGTCTGGCTCCCACAGGGGGTGGGTGGAGAAGGGCTGATGGTTAGCCCTGGGAGCCCTAGCTCTGTCCAGAATGAATGGACTTTCAGGGACCTGAGGCTGCTCTGTATGGTGTTGCAGGCTGGGCCCTGCACCACCCTGGAGGTGCCGCCCAGGACACGGTGGGCCTAGTTTGGTGTGTGTGAGTGGGTTTGGCATCAGTGGTGTGACGGCTGTGGGGTAATTTCAGCATCTGCGTGTTGGGCATTTGGGCTGATCCTGGCCATACCGCCACAGCTGTGTTTTGATCACGATGGCTCTGAGTGCGGTGTGGGTGGTACGGACATGCCGGGTACATACTGTGGGGGTTGGCTATGTGTGTGTGGGGGCTGCGTGCCTGTGCACTGCAGAACCCAGGTCCTCTGGGGTGGTGGCTGGGTGGTGTGGGCCCCAGGCGGTGGCAGCAGAGCCAGTCTGACTACAATGACAGTGATGCTGTCCCAAATGGGAACTAGATTGTGGGGAACAGAGGGTCCTGCCCAGGGCAGTGGGTCCAAGCAAAATGGGGCATACGTGCAAGTTAGGGGACACTGCTAAACTTCCTGTCAATTAGTACTTATGGTCACACTTTGTGCAGGAGACTGTGCCCGGCCGAGAGGGGCTGGGGTCCAGAGGATGGTGGATGGGGAAAGGGTAGGGACTCAGGGATGGACCAGTTAGATAGACCTGTCCCCCAGCGGCTTTCGGATTAGTAGAGAAACGGAAACATCTACCATGTGCCTCCAGAGTGGGCACGCCAGCATCAGGGCTGGGTACAGCAGGGGGTAGGAGTCTGGAGGTCGGAACAGCCCAGCCAGGAAGACCTGGAATGCCAAGCTTCAATCCTTGCCCTAAAGACAAAGGTGGTTCTGAACAGCGGGCCAGGGTTTGGCTTATTTTAGGAACCCCTCCTCCGGAGGCAGGAGTCTGGGCCACGCCTTTCTGTTTGAGAGGCCGAGAGCCCAGATTCAGGCAAATCCAATTGCATGTGGATTGTGGAACCACAGAAAAAAAAAAAATCATCGACTGAATGCAAAGAAAGCTCCAAAGTTGAGACCTGAGAGGCTTTACCAGGGAACCGGAAAGGAGGGAGGTGGGCACGGTGGCCTCCACAGTCCTCAGGGTCTACCCCTCCCGTCCCCCAGTTCCTGTAAAATGTCTAAGTCTTAATAAAGCTGGCTTCCTCTGGGCTCTTAGGCTGTGATGCCACCCTCTCCCCGCACAGGACACAGAGGTCAGATGCGGCACCATTTCCCAAGCCACGCCCCTGTTCAAGGCTGCAAGCGCTCCCTCTGCCTGCCGAGTCCAGCCCAGGGCCCACCCTGGCAGTAGGACCAGGCCTGCTTTGCTTCCACTATTTTCCTCCATAGTCTTGCTTATCCGGGCCTGAAGGCTGGGGAGCCCTGGCCCGGGTTCCCTGTGCCTGTCTCAGGAAATTAACACCCCTCATCGGAAGTTCTGGGGCAGGCAAGAACAATTATTTAGTGGTGCTCTTGGAGAGGAATCGTGAGAGGATTTTTTTTGTATTTACCCCATTGTTAGTTTTCTTATTAGCCCCACCTTGAAATAATTTATTCATGACCTTTTCTGAAACATCTTTCATTTTCCAGACATAATCACATCTTCTGGCAGGAATCCCTTCCCCTCCTGGGGTCCGTAATTACTCCTGCAGATGGGATTATTGGTGCTAATGACTAAGGGGAGAGGCTGGGAGGGGCCGTGCTGGGGGGTGTCTTGGAGACTGAGTGCAGGGGGAGCGGGAGGGGACCTGCAGCCTTGGTGGGGGTTGGTCTTCGGACCTCGTGCCTCTGGGGGCACAGAGGCTGGCGCTTCCTTCGCTCCTTCTCAACAACCAGTTTCTGCTCAGCTTTACATCAGCCCCAGGATACAGGGAGCAGGGTTCGTGCCCCCAGGGTGCAGAAGATAAAGTGAACCCACAGAGAGGTGAGGTGACCTGGGCAACATCAAACAGTGGGTCAGCGCAGAGCCAGGGGCGATTCCCAGGTCCGACTCCTGGCTGGTCCTCCCCTTAGCACTGACCCCCCTCCCCGCACAGCTGTCCTGAGGTGAGTCTGGCCTTGGGACCACGAGCCCTGGGTTCTAGGCCCAGCTCGATCATCTTAGACGAGACTTGCAAGCACTCTGAACACCAGCTACGTCCTCTGTGGAGCACAGCTAACAATACTCACCCTGCTTTCCTCACGGGAGAGCTCTGAGGGCTGACAGGCTCTAGTGTGACATGGCTGAGCCTCGAAGTGAGGAGGGAGACTGAGGATCCCGGCCTCCCTCCCCGTCAAAGACAAAGGTCAAGAGGTCAGTAGGCTCCAGATGAGAAATGAGGTTGCCAGGGTAGGCTGTCCCCTCCTAGGACAAGGCCTGAGAGCGCATCAAAGCTGGTTATTTACCAGCATCTACAGCCCTCTCCTCTCTGGGCATTCTGGTTTGTGAGGGAAATGCAGGCCCAGCTCCTGGTGGCCACTTACCCACTAGGAAGGTTGCTTCACCTCTCTGAGCCTCAGTTTCCCCATCTGCAAAGTGGGGATCCTAACAGCGCCCACATACAGGGCTGCTGTGCAGATTAAGTAAGACAGTGTGTGAAGAGCAGAGCGCCTAGCCCAGGGCCCACCACCATCACTCCGTGCTCCAAACGTGTGCCATCATCCCACTAACCCAGTTGTCCCCTTCCTCCAGACATTTCAGGGCAGCGCCTCTGACTCACAGCCCCACCCTGTGGCGTCTGTGGGGTGGCCAGACTGGGAGCTGACAGGGGCAGAAACAATGTCAACACCAGAGACTGGGAAAAAAGGAACTGCAAGTGTTTAAGGCATGGGCGCTTCAGACCTGCACTCACAGCTGCTCCTGCAGCAGGGAGAGAGGCGCAGGCCCCTGGCTGAGGTCGGAGCCTCAGATCTGGGCCCCAGTGAGGAGGCACCGATGAGGAGACTGCAGGGGGAGGGTGCTGTGACATGGGGTACGTTTATATTTTAGAACAGGAGAGTTAGCAGTTTCCCCTAATAAACCCACAAACTTCGGGGTCCCCGAGGGGGAAGGCTGGACTTGGCCTTAGGGACATAAAGCTAATGCTCCCTACTTTGCTCTGTGGGTTACAGGTAATTGCCAAAATGACTTAACACCCTAGGGACCCCACACCCCCACCCCACCCCTCTCTGCCCTGGGAGAACTGGTAGGTGTCTGCTCTGGGAACAGCAACCCAGAGATGGAGGAGAAGGTGGGAAAGCTTCTGACTGGGAATTATGTCACCTGCTTCCCATTTCAGGTCATCTGATGACTTGCTGTGTGACCTGAGACATGTCACATTCCCTCTCTGGACCTTAGTTCCCCCTTTGTAAAATGAGAAGATGCCTAAGGGAAGGGCTGAGCATTCTTCGAACTCTGCCGTTAAGAAGGATAACTCCAGTTTTGCGCTCACACCGACTGTGAAGGGCAGGCATTATTAACCCACTTGATAGATGGGAAACCAGAGCTTATAGAGAGGCTAAGCATGTTGTCTAAGGTCACACAGCTACTAATCAACAGGCCTGGGATTCTCATCCCAGTGTCTGACCCCAGAGGCCATGCCCTTGGCCTCCAGGGTGTTGTCTTCACACAACTGTATGACCTTGACAATCATGGACTGAGCATTCGCTACCTGGCAGGCTTTGTTAAGTATGGTACTAACTTCATCTAATTCAATCCTATGAACAGCAGTATCACACAGTGCCATTATTTACTCTGCTTTAGAGATGAAAAATTAAGACTTGAGGAGCTTAAGGAACTGGGCCACGGCCACCCAGCAGGCAATGGCAGAGCTGGGCTTTGAGTACAGGAGTCTATGCATGTGTGTGTTTTGGGGTCATTTCTGCTACTTTGCATTACCTCCTCTGCTCATAGGGGCATGGCAGCAAGAGGGTGAAATCCTCATGCCCAGCACACCTTCCAGGACAATCTTTTAGTGTAAGAATTAGGAAGCTACTCAATGGTGGGAAGGGGAAAGAGAAGTTGGTTTTCTACTCTTAGGGCTAATAGTCTGCAGACCTCAGTTTGAGGAATGGAACAGTTAGAACAGGAAATGCCCACATAGGACACACCTGTCGCCTGGCTCTGATTTTCAGTCCACAGTCTCTGCTGGCCTGGCAGCTGTCCTGGGTCCCAAGTTCCAGCTCTGGAGCCATATAGGAGGCAGACACGCACTTTGCCCAGCTCGAGGGGGTGGCGATGGGCTGGAGGAGGGTGACATCTTTAAAGGGCATCAGAAACCTTGGAGGGAAATTCAATCACTGCCCCACTGATCTGGATTTTCATAACTCTCACCCCCTCCCACCTCCCCCAGCCAGAGCAGCTGGGGCTTGCGTCTGACCTACCGAAGGCAGGAAGAAAGGGGAGAAAAATGTGGAAACGAGTTTGTTCATTTGGGTGATGGAGTGCCTGCTCCCCTCGCCAGCATGCAGGGTTCAATAACAGCAGACAGGGCTTCAAAAAATTGCAGCATAAATAGATGAGCCCTTTAAGGTAATAGAAATTCTGTCATCCGGGGGAGAAATATGGGCCCCGGATCCCATGGGAGGGGACACCAGGCCCCTCTCCTCCGCCTCCCATGCTCCTCATCCCCATTATAGGCACAGCTGAAAGGCGGCATCTGTGCTGAAGAATGACCAGGGGGCCCCTTATCTCCCAGCCACACAGGCTGCACGCGGGGAGGTGGAGGCTGGGAGCAGGTCTGGGAAATCAAGACTTTGCAGCTCCGGCAGTGACCTCGCAGGCTGTCTGCTCCAGGGGCCAAGGCGGCAGCAATTAGTCCCAGGGCAGCTCAGGAGGCTTCATCAGGCTGGCTGCCTACACGAGGCCTAATTAAGGAAAGGTGGCCAGCTCAGGAGCACAATGGAGCTGAGAAACTGGTCTTCTCGCTCTGTGATGAGGAAGTCTATTGGTTCAGTGGCTGCCCTTGGGGACCCAGGAGCCCTCGGGGACCCTGCAACTCCCAGCCAGGAGGAAGTTTCAACGAACTCTGCTCTCTTCCTCTCACCCCCATTTCGACCTGTACCCTCAAACAGGGCACTTAGGCCGGGGCTGGTCAGCCTCTTCAGGAGGGGGAACCCTTGGGGCAAATAATAACAATAGCAGCGGCAGCAGCGGCGCTAATGATGACAGTAATAGCTGGCACTTGTTGAGAGATGACCAATATGCCAAGAGGACTTGTTGAGAGATGACCAAATATTTCATGGGTACCAATTAATTTAATCAGTTCGATAATCTGATGGACTTCCTTAGCACTCCCCTCTCACACAGGAGAAAGCAGAGGCGCAGAGAGGGAAAGCATCTTGCCCACAGCCCCACAGCTAATAAGTGGCAAAGCTAGTATTTGAAGGCAGGGAATCTTGCTCTGGAGTCTCTTCAACACCACTCACTCTACAGCGCCGCCTGAGGTGGCAGCTCACACCATGTACCCAGAGAAGCCAGAGAAGCCAGGGCACAGCTGCTCCGGCCCCCTGCGGCTGCTCATCTGAACTGCAGGGACGCTGGTGGCTAGATTCAAGCCCCAGCCCTGCTGGTAGGGCCCACTGAGAAGGGCAATAAGTTTCGTTCCTATAAAGGTCAGTTCTGGAAACTTCTGCTTTAAGGGCATTGCTCTTCCTAAGAATTTAATTCGTTCCAAAAATATATATATTGAGCAATATCCTCGCATGGTAGGCATGGAGGCAGGCAGTGGGAGGTGCAGAGTTGGAGGGAGACAGGCTCTGAGTATGAACCATGTTTTGTGGGAGAAGAGAAGATGGAGGGGTTAATTTTGAAGGGAAGAGTATTCAGGAAAGACTTCCTGGAGGAGGCAGCCTTTGATCTCAACCTGAAAGGTAGAGGAGGATTTTGTAGACTGGGATAAGAATAGCGGGTGTGGGCTTTGTAGGGAGAGCAAAAAGTTTGAGAAAAGGCACAGCTGGAGCACAAAAACAGACACTGTGCTTAGGAACAGGTGAGTTCTGTGGGGGCTACAGTGGAGGTTGTGGCAGGACTTAGCAGATGAGGTTTGGGTAAACTCACTAGTTGTTGTTTTTAATCCTCACTGGAGGACGCTTTTTCATTGCTTTTTAGAGAGAGCGGAAGGGAGAGAGGGAGAGAGAGCGGAAGGGAGAGAGAGAAACACCAATCAATCCTTCCCCCACCACTGTACGTACCCAGACCGAGGACCCAACCCACAACCTAAGCATGTGCCCCAACCGGGAATCAAACTTGCAACCTTTCGGTTACAGGACGTTGCTTCAACCAAATGAGCCACACCAACCAGGGCTAAAATCACTAGTTTTGAGGGGGGGTTACAAAAGGCCTGGGGTTTGAGCTTTACTTAGTGGATATGAGAAGCTGTGGAGAGGGGTGATGTGACTCTAATCACCACAATGCAGCTACTCCCTGGTGGCTGGGAGGGAAGGTCCTCACTTTCTGGATCATTCCTCACATGGACACTCTCAGGACTCTGCCGGACGGAGTCCCCTGCCACCCCTTCTTCCTTCCCTACCCTGCCCACCCTGGTTCACCCTGGCGTTCTGACCAGCTGGGGACTCTGGGGTCCAACGGGGCCTGGGCAGCCTGTCCACAGTTCTGAAACAATGCCTGGGGCTCTTTTCTGCCGGCCGGCAGCCCCAGTATCGCTCAGCAATGCACGCCCCAGTGATTCCATCCGTGCAGTCGGGCTAACATATCAAATGCCCGGAGTCTCTCCCACTCCATCTCTGTCCATTTCCTCAAACACCGATGGGTGTGTCCACCCCAGAGTGCCTCCTGAGACTGACCATTTGGGGTGCTGGGGTAGATCTGCCCAGGACGGTAGCAGTGCATGTTCATGGCTTGGTTCCTTGGGGGTCCCCTGGGTGTAGCTCATCCTCACACTCTCCTGGAGAAGGGTGCTGGGCCTGGGGAAGCTCTGTTCCCCCACTGCTCTCACAGTTCACTGATGATCACCATCACTCTTATGGGCTCCCTACTGTGTTCCAGGCACTGAGCCATAAACTTTCCACATGAGGTTTCTCACTCTCATGGCCAAGTCCCCTCTCCACAGATGAGGAAATTCAGGCTTCAGCAGGATTAGTGACTTCCCTTGTGGGTGGGGTGGGAAGTGGAGGGCCAGAACACGATCTCAGATTTGTGTGCTTCCATAGTGACCTGTCAATCAAAGCCAGTTATCTAACATGTGACAGTTTGGTGGCTCTCACTGCTACTGGCTTTGGGACCCTGTGCCAGTGGGACTTGCTTCTGCTCCATATTTTCGTGGGCTCGGGGGCTGGAGCAGGTGTGTCACTGGGCTGCCTCCCAGAGGTGGTTCCGTACTACTTCATCAGCACCTTTCACGTTTATGTGGAGCCTAAGACCACCGTCAGCCTTCAGAGACTGCTTTCATAGAGCTTTCCCAATAGCTTCCTTACAGAGCCCTTGGCAGGGCAAGCTCCGGTGGGAGGGGATAGCTGAGGACGTGGGCTCACATCCAGTACCCTGTTGGCTGCCCACATCCAATAGCAGGCAGGGCTGATGTGATGCCCATCTTATACGTGAGGAAACTGAGGCCCAGCAAGATGAAGGGACATGGTCAAGGTTACTGAGCCTAGGATCAAGGTCTCCAAACACTCAGAAAAGAGTTCTTTTAATTAGTTTCTAATTAACTGCTCATCCTAAAAATCTTTAAGAAAGAAGACAGGTACATATATTCACAAGTCAACAATAATTAAAGGCAGTGATCATTATTACTGAGTGTGGGACATTTGGGGAGGGTCTCAGCCAAGTCTGCTGTGCTGATTGCCCCACCCCCACCCGCACCAGAGGCACTACTTGCAGGAAGCCCCATTCATTCCGAAGCTGGGGTGAGGGCAACAGTAATGACTCCCCCTTGGAGAACGGTGTGTGCGGGAATGAGTCGCACAGGATGAGAACCCTGATTCTTCTGTAATCACCTCCAGCGGCTCCTGCCTGACACCCGGCCGGGCCCAGGAAAGCCTTCCTGCGTGTAATGAGGCTGGTCGGGGGAGATGGATGGAAATGTGTGGGGCTCACCAGGGGAGGCTGGCTCACAATCTGTCTTAGCCCCAAGCCTCAGGCAGGGGGGACTCCAGAGCGAGATGATTTCTGTAAGTGCCAAGTCCCCCCAAAGTTCAAGGGCAGGAAGTCATTTGCAGCCCAGAGGGGTGGAAGACAGGCAGTAGCCTGGCCTCCAGACTGTTGGCACTGCAGCCTGGGGGCAGTGGGCACACAGACACCAGCCTCCTTAGGCTCTCTCAGCATCCCAGTTTCCCTTCATTTGAGGATCGGTGACCAGGCAGACAGCTGGAGGTAAGGGGGGAAATGGGGAGGTGGGACTCCCAGTAGGCCCACAGGCAATGTACACAGTCAGACCATAATAGCCTCAATGACCCCTCAAACAGACACAACACAAACACACACACACACACACACTCATATCTCCTTGCTCCTACTTTACCTCATTTCTACCAGAAGGCTGTGTCTCCTGTTTTGGTCCATGGAGTCTGCATAGGGGCCTATCTGAGAAGTCAGTTCCTCTCCCTCTACAAACTCATCGTGTACAGATGGAGGCGCTGGGGCCTGAATGTGCCCAGAGTCATAGACCCACCCCAGTGGCCAGGATGCCCCACTAGCAGTCAGGTGTGGCCGGTCCCTTGCGCTGCAGTCACCTGAGCTGTGTGGGATTTCCATCCCCATCAACTCTTACCCAAACCCCAAACCCAGCGCACCTCATTTTGCTCTGGAACTTATGGACAAAGCTCACATCAGTAAAGGAAAATTAGACTCAGAATCTGCAGGAGAAACAGACTTCTCTCTTTTGAAGATGCCTCTAGAGCTAACTCTCACCCAGTCTGTCTGCACTGTACACTCCCAAGACCATACTTTCTGCTGCACAGACCACTTCCTGCAGTGTAATTAAACACATGGCCCCGGGGGACCTGTGGGTACACCCCACCTTCAAACAGGATTTCACTTCCAATGTCAAGTTCCCTAGAATCGAACCTCATAAAGACCAGCATGACTCATGAGGAAATACAAATAGTATATGAACACTCTCCTTAGTAATCAAAGAAATGCAAATGAGAGCAACATTGAGGAGCCATTTTCTACCTATATAATTAGCAAAAATAAAAAAAAGAATGTTAGCACAGTTGTTTTGAAATAGGTACACTCATACACAGCTGGTGGCAGTATAGATTTATATAACCCTTGAGGGAAGTATTATGGCAACATCCACCAAGAGCCATAAATAACGATGCCCACTGCCCCCAGGAACCCACTCGAAGGAAATCATTCAGCGGCGGGAAAAGCCGTGGGAGGGAGACGCTCGCTGCAGCCCTGCTGGGAACACTGGGCCCAACGCAGACCGGGGGTGCTCAGCTCCTGCAGTGTTGTGCAGCCATTTAAAACGGTCATTAAGAAGCCCAAGCAGCAAATGTGGGTGAAAAAAAGCAGAATTGTAAACTGCCCATGTGTGCTGTGGTCATTATGATGTAAAACTCCAGATGTTCCCTGACTTACCATGGGGTGGTGTCTTGATACACCCATTGTAAATTGAAAAGATTCGAAGTCAAAGATGCATTTAAGGCCCATAGCCTCCCAAACGTCGTGGCTTAAACTGGCCTACTTGACACGTGCGCAGAATGCTCACCACAGTCTACAGCTGGCCAAATCACCACGCTGTCACTGCCCAGCATCCCGAGAGAGTATCGTGGAGCCTATCACTAGCCCAGGGGAAGATCAAAATTCCAAAAGTACAGTTTCTACTAAATGCCTATCGCTTTTACACCATTGTAAAGTCAAGAAGTTGTTCCACTGGGAGGAGGAACTAGGAGCTGGCTCTTCCCCTCCTGTGTGGGTAGGGGGCCCCCCCGAGCCCCAGGAGATCCCTCCCCTCTTACCATGAAGCCTGGGGCACAAGTGCAGCTCCCAGTGACACTGTGGCAGTCGGCGCCGTTCTGGCAGGTGCAAGGCAGCTGGCAGCCATCGCCATAGTATCCGGCAGGGCAGGACTCATTGCAATGGTGGCCAGACCAGCCCGGCTGGCAGGTGCAAGCTCCAGTTACTGGGTGGCAGCTGAGCAGATGAGAACGTGAGAGGACAGTCTGGTCAGGGACTCGGGCACATCCCACCCTCTGCCCACATCAAGTCTTAATGCCTCAGTTGTTCGTCAGACAACCCCGAGGCCAGGCGGTCTTACCGTCCCCAGGAAACTGAGGCTCATGGTGACTATATAATTTGCTTAAAGTCACATAGCAAGGAAGGGGTAAACTCAGGATTAGAACACAGGTCTCCAAACAAGTGCTCTTTATAATAAAAATATGCAGAGATTTTTTTATTCCTGAAGAAAACAAGCTAGTCTTTTCAGTTCCTTCCCTTATGAATTATGGGGTCCAGATCTTCACCTACTCTGCACTCCAAGACAGATGCCTGGCGTGGGGGCAGCCATGAGAGGGTTGTCACGAGACCCAGAGGCATGTTGAAGGTACTCAGTGAACATTTGCTGAGTTAAAATGAGACCTCAGGGTGGAGGGGGCCTCCCCTCTGTGGCAGTGTCCGCCCGGGAGGGGCACCCTCTGCCTGTGCTTTGCCAGGGCTCCCAAGAGTGATGGGCCTTGTCTCCATCCCCTGTCTGCCTAGGTCAGAGAAAGGACCACTGGGATGGAGACAGGAGCTGCTTGTCATGACCTCTGGAGAGCGAGTGACCTCCGGCTGGCAGAGGTCTGATGCAACAGGCAATATCCATTCAGGACCAGAGGGGATGTGGGATGTGGAGACTGGGTATTTCTCAGAGTCTGCAGGTGTGTAGCTGACCGATGGCCCCAGCTGTTGTGTCTGAAACTCGTACTGCACTCGCTCAGAGGCCACGCTTTCCCTGGGCTTTCCCTAGCTGGAGCCCAGCAGGGAGAGTACAGTCAGAGCACGTTCTTGGCAGATCTGGGGCTCCTCTGATGGGCAATTTTGGGTTAAAGATTTCCCACCTCACCAAACTTTCTTAGAACTGTGCTGCAGGCTAGGACTTTCCCCTCAGTCTTCCTCGACTCCTGCTCTCCTCCACACGGGCCAGAACTGCATTGCCGTCTGATGCTCTCTCAGCCTACCCAGTCCCCTCCCCACGCCCACTCACAGCTGTCGCCTGGCAAATCCCCTGCACCTGGCATCTCCTTCTGGGAGGACTGAAACTAACGCTCTGGAGAAGATGCCGGATGGTAGAGACGAGCCTCTGAGATTCCCTGCGTTACCTGCCTCGCTGCACTGGCGTCGCCTGCAGGGATGTGGTTGAAAGAAGCGTGCCCTGGGCCGGCAGGAAGAGCCTGGGTGCAGGCCTTAGCTCTGCTAAGTTCCACGGGGACGTGGGGTTCGTCTCCCTGGGTCACACTGTCGGCTGTCCCGTGCCTGGCTCATATTCCCGGCCCGATTAAATATTTGGGAATGAATAGTCCTTTTACTACAAGTAATTATTTTCTGTGTGTGTTGACTTGTTTATCATCCGTCTCCCCCACCAGGTGACAGCTCCGCAGGGGAGCGCCTGTCTGTTTCACCTCTGTATGCTACCCCAGCGCCCGGCAGGGGCCCTGGCACGCTAGGCAGGCTCGGCACATATTTGGCAGATGAGATAATGAACAAACTAATTGTGTGAAGCCCAGCCAGGCTATTTCTCTTCTGGGAGCCCTGGTTTTCTCACAGAGAATGAGGAATGGACAGGGGCAGGCAGTTCCTGAATAGGAAGAATAAATGGCTAATAGTCATTTTGTAAAATGTTGGATCATTCACTAGTCTCATTAATCATCAAATCAAAATAACAATTGGATATCACCTTTTCTCTATCATAACAGTAAAAAAAATTTTTTTAAAGGAACAATATTTAATGCTGGTCCAGGTTTCTGGAAAACAATCCAGGGCTATGGACCAGGAGTCCTCCTAAAGATATTGAGACCCTTTGGTCTTATAATTCCATTTCTAAGAATGTATTCTAAGGAAATAATCATAGTTGTGGGGAAAGATTTATGCACCCATATGTTCCCCGAAGCATTATTTATAACAATGGAAAACGGAAGCAATTTAAATAAAAACTCGTATGTGACCAGGCTGTTGAAGCACCAGGCAGTTTACACGACGCACATGCCCAGTCGTCAGGCAGCCTGTGGGTCAGGCACTGGAGCCTCTGTCTCACAGATGGCACTTGGAGGTTATGCAACTTACCCAGGGTCACACAGCTAAAGCAGTGGCAGGTCTGTGTGACCGTGTTCTGTCCACTGCCTCATGCTGCCTCTGACAACAGGACACTGGTGAAATGAATAATGACAAGTCACATGAAGCGATGTTAAAGAAGCATTCCGATGTTTTCCGAACAACTTAATGATATAAGGTTAAGTGAAACGAGCAAATTATATGCAAAGGCATGACCTGAAACATGAAAGGAAGTGATAGAGACACATATGGACAAGGATGGTGAACGAACAAATACAACAAAATGGTTTTTGTGCTCCCCTCTGGGTTGCAAAATTGTAAGTGATCCTGAGTTGTTTTTTTCTTTAAATTTCTATGTGTTCTCTGATAGTCTCAAACTGAGCATTTATTATAAACACATGTAAAGTAATAAAAGTTGTAAATTTGTAAAAAAGAAGAATGCATGTCAGAGATGAATGTTTGAAACACTTTCAGATCTGGAAATTCTTCTCAAATTTCCCAGAAAAATTCTTCCCTGAGCCCCACACTGTAAGGGGAGAAATGGTGGTTGCATGGGTGCCACGGGACAGGAGGACACATTTGGTGTCCCCGACCCTCAGCCAGACAGGGTAGGGTACCCCTCTTTGTCCCAACACTCTGAGCAAAGCCCTGGGGCATGGCGTTTCTCAGGTCCAACTTTCCAGAGGCCTCCTCTGAGGTTTTGGTTTAGATGCAGGGGCATCGAGCTCATTTTCACCAGGGGCCACATCAGCCTCACCTTTGTTTGTCTTCAAAGGGCTGAGTGTAATTTTAGGACTGTATGAATGTAACTACTCCTTAACTAGGGGCAAGGAGCTTGGCACTGCCGCCGGGTAGAAACAAGGTGCCGGGCTGGATAAAACAAGGTGGAGGGCTGGATTTGGCCTGTGGGCTTTCTGTTTGCCACCTGTTGTTTAGAGGGACTGGCTCAGTCACTGTGGTGGAGACTGAGATGCTTGGACCCAGGGAGCAACAGAGGCGGCAGTGCTGGCTGCGGTGATCTGCCCAGCCTGGGAGATGCTGAAGGGTCTCAGGCACCCGTCTGCCCTTCCCATCAACAGAATCTCTCCTTGCAGGCCCTTGCTCTCCTGGGAACAGCACCCTGCAGAAAGCAGGCTAGGGACACAGCGAACCGGCAGACGCCGCCTTCTGAGCGCTCCTGCGCTCCCCACCCATGGCTGCTGTCAGCCTTTGGGCCGCTCAGGGATGCGTCTCGCACCAATTTCACTTTTTACTCTGACAGCCAGAAAGCTGCCTGAAATTCTTTCTCTTTCCTTTCATGTCCTACAAATTTTATTTAAAAAAAAAAACAAGATCTCTAGTTTCTTAATTTGGTCATTTGTCACGCTTTTATAAAAACTCCCAAATCCCTCTGAAAAGAGGGCAGGAATGACTGCTGACTGATCTTGCCGGAGAACCGTGATCCCAAGGCTGTCGGCACCTTCTTCTCGTGCCCCTGCCCCTCCTCCCACTGGTGGCAGAGCCAGTCCCTCCTCCTGGGGCGGGCAGGTGACTGCTGCTTAGGCTCAGGCAAAAGTCACGAGCACTGGTGTCCAGGTTTGCTCTGCTGCTTTTTCCTCGCCTTTGTCCCGTTTTCCCCAGACACAGATTAATCACAAGTTAATGGGAGCCGAAAGCTGAACAATATAGGAATCTTTTCAGGGTAGATTTTTCTGCCTCTTTTTCCGGTTGCTCTGAGATTACTATCAATGCTGCATCTGTTGGCTAAATCAAATCTTTCAAAGGTTATACATGACCACAGCTGCTGGAATTCGTCTGTGACAGTCCCATTGTGGAGGGGACCTGGGATGGGCCTGGCACACAAGTGCTCTCCCTCTCAAGGTCATTCCTTTATGAGGAGGGTGGTTTCTTTGTGTGCGCCACACAAAGGGAGCCAAGTGTCCAGGAATCTTTTCAGCCTCTTCTGCCTTCCCGGGGCACGTGGACTCACTGCTTTGAAGCAGCTTCCCTAGAGGGGCACAGAGCAGACAGGCAGGGGCTGGCCTGAGGAGGAGGGTTGTCTTTGCTTGGGGACTGGAAGTACTTGTCTTCCTAGTAAAGATACTCAAGGCCTCGCAAGCCGGCTTTTGTGTGTGGAGGGGGTAGGGGCGGGGAGCGGGGGTGCTCTGTTGTCAGCTCTGACAACAGAAGTAAGCAGAAGCCAGGGGAAAATGAGGCTGGGCTTCTGGGGGTCCCATGCTCCATCTCTCTGGAGTCGGATGGAAGCTTCACTTTCAAAGACCACAAGAGACCTCTTACCCCCACTGGGCTGCTGCTGAAAGGTGAGAGACAGGTTGGGAAGCGGAGACACAGAGAAGCACACATATTGGGACATGTGCGCGGACAGAGTAGTTCTGAGGTCAGGACTCAGGGGCCCTGGCCCCCCCAGAACCTGCAGCTGACCTGCTTTGGGATTAGGAGTTACAGAGTTGTCCCTCTGCTTTCCTTGGATGCCAGGAGAAGGCTCCAGGTTCATGGGAATTGAGAAGTGCCCCGTGTCCACACAGAGGAAGAGAGCGGCCCTCTCTGTCCGGGAGGACAAAGCCAGTCCAGCATGAGGGTGAAGTTAGGCCAGAGGCTCTCAGCCTCGGGCAGTTTTGCCTCCCCCCACGCCAGCCAGGACACATTTCTGGTTTTTAGAACTTGGGGGTGGGTGCTGCTACTGGCACCATGTGAGCAGAGGCCAGGGACACTGCTAAACATCCTGCCGTGTACAACAAAGAATTACCTTGCCCCAGACGCCAGTAGTGGTGAGGGTGTGAAACCCTGAGTTAGACCGAACACTGCGTGGGGCTCAGCCACTGGGGCGGTGTGCCAAGAGGAAGGAGTGAAATATGTTTTAAAATATAGGGCAGACATCAGCTCAAGGGCAGAGCCACCTGCTCTGTGCCAGCAGGGTGGGATGCTGAGGCTGCGGACACGCACTAGCCAGGCGCTCCTGCCTTCAAGGAGCCCAGGCCGTGTGAGGGGGTGGTCGTGTGGACTCAAGGAGCCCAGCCCCGGGGGCTGGCTGCCAGGTGCTCTCAGAGTTCCCCTTCCAAGCAGCGCTGCTGCCTCCCAGTCTCTGAAACATGACACGCATTAAAGACAAAGCAAATAACCATTAATATTGGATGGGCTGAGATTAGCGATAGAGAAGAGGGAGTCCTTCCAGATTAATAATGCATTGAGGACTCCTTCAGAGAAAGGATGAATTATGCAGGGCATGGCTGCTCAGGCACGGGAGGAAAACAATAGCTCTTTAATTTGGGGGTTGGTGGATCTGCTTGGCTGGGACTCGCCCTGCGTTGGACCTCGGAAGCAGCCTTGCTTGCTGCCCCAGAGACGGTCCTCCCTTGGCTTCCCAGCAGGGATGGGGGTTACTGGTGCTGTCCCATGTGGGACCCCCGTATTTTGAGCTTTGGAACTCTCACCCTGCCTGCCAGCCCAGATGCCACCTCCTCCAGGAAGTCTTCCCTGACAGCATAGCAGTCTCCAGTGGGGTTTTCTGCACACGGCCCTGGGTCACAGTGACTTGAACATAACATGGACTAGCCATATATAGTTCATCGGTTCTAAGATGCACTTTCTCTCACATTTCCACATCTCTGATATTGGGTATTCTATATAACCAATGGTACAGCATGGTTCAGTTGATAGTGTTTTCCTTTTTCACTAGTCCATAAAATAAAGCTGTGCCTCACGACTAGTTTTAAAGAAATATGGTACAAGGTGCTCAGTGTGTGTGACTGCTCCTGACTGCGTACTGGAGGGCTGGACTAGTGATGAGGGGCTCTTTATTTCCTCCTTGCAGGCTGGGCCTGCAGGCACTCAGTGTTTGTTGAATGAATGACTGAGTGAATGAGTCCTCAGCTCCTATACAGGTCAGCTCTGGTGGCTCCAGGGCCCCCTACTGCAGTCTCCTTCCTAGCTCTCTACCGCTACAGCCAGCTTTACCCCAGCCTCTTGGTTCCCGGAACTGAGGACCAAGGACAGATTTCATCTAAGCCATCGCACTCCCTAAGATGCTTCTGCTTGCAGTAGCCAGAGGCTCGTGGGTGATTGGTGGGGAATCAAAAGCTGGAAATGAAGAGGGGCTGAGGCTAAGCCCTGGCTGTCCCACAGACAGGGCTGTGAGGCAGAGATGTCTCTAGTCTGCAAACAGCCCCAGCACGCACTGCTCAAGCAGCCAGTGCCCCCCACCACCACCACCGAGCTGTCCTGCAGGTCCAGCGGGAGAAGAAAGACTCTCCCCACCCTTTATCACCCAGATAAAGGCAGCCACAAACAAAAAGGGCTGCAGGGGCATCTGTCTGGGGCATCAGCTCATTTATTGCCAGAGGGTGCAAAGCAGGAAGTGAAGGGAGCTGGGAGAGGTGGCCCAGGGCAGCTCTGGCTTCCCAGATTCAGGCTCCTCTGGAAGCAGGGGTGGAGCCAGCTTCTGGCCAGGTGTCTCTGAGTCCCAAAGGACACAGGTTGCAGATAGATGCTGGCTCCAAGCCAAGGTCCTAAGGAAGGGCCTGCCCTCTGTCCCTCCTGTTCCTCCACCCTAGCTCAGACCTGTTGGGATAGCCCTCTCCAGGCCCAAGGGATGCCACACTGATTTTTAAGGTCCCTTCGGGTACGGGCCCTGAGTGGTTCCTGTTTCTGCCCTAGCAGTCCTGTCTGTGGGCCCCTTGGGGTTGGGGAAACACTTGGCTAAATGCAGAGCATGTAGAGGTGACACGTTCTCCAGGACAACGCTCCCAGAGCCCATGGCATCCGGAGCCAGCCCTCCTGGCCCCCCAGGACTGAGTGACTTACCCACACCCGGCCCACTCCCCTCAAGGTCACCAGGCTCCCTTCTTGCTCCTGAGTGTTGGGGTTTCAGGCTAGCCCTTCGGCAATGCGGACAGCCGAGTATGGTGGACAGAGGCAGATGACCTGGGTCCTGCTCCCAACTGTCTGTGTGGCCTGGGGCTTTCCCTTCTTTTCATCAAAGTGGTCAGCAAAGATGGTTGCGGAGGTCCCTGCTCTTTCACTGTCCTGCCTGGACGATTGGGCTGGAGGTAGGGGTCTGTGTCTGGAGAAGCCCTCTCTCCACCAGGGCCCGCCCTACCCCACCCCACCCTATCCTACCCCACTCCCAGTTCGTACCTGATGGTGTTGTCGTTGTCGCAGGGGCAGGGCAAGGAGCAGCCCGGGCCGTGCAGGCCCTCGGGGCATAGCCGCTCCTGGCAGCGAGGGCCTTGGTAGCCAGGCTCACACTGGCAGGCGCCGGTGGTGGGCGAACACTGGCCCCCGTTGTGACAGTCACAGCGCTGAGAGCACTGGAAGCCGAAGGTCCCAAAGGGGCATTCCTCTTGGCACCTGCGGGGGAGTCGGACAGGGCTGAGGCGGTGCCCCTCGCCTGCCCTTCCAGGTCCACCCCACAGGCGCCCCAGCCTCCAGGCCTGCGCCTGGTGTGCCACACCCCTGACAGCCTCCCCCCACTTTTCCCTCTCGTCCGGAAAGTATTCAGGGGCACAGTCACCCCAGTACGTTTCCCTGTTCGTGCCGGGCCCCCTGTGTCCCCAGCACTGAGTTCGCACTGTCATATTTCATTGACCATAGGCCTCTTGTTTTCATTTTCGGTGGCAGTAAAATATATGTAACATGAAATTTACCATTTTAACCATTTTAAGTTTGCAGTTCAGTGGCAGTAAGTACATTCGTGATGTCACGCAGCCATCTCCACCACCCACCTCTGCAGCAGTGTCCTCTTCCCGGAGCGAAGCTTCTGTATCCATTAAACGCTAACCCTTATCTCTTACAGATATTTTTTAACGTCTTCTCTGAAATCAGTTAAATCTTATAACTGATGGTGTGTCATAGTGTAATTACCAGTGTTTTTCATTCTTAGTAGAATGTAAGATAATAATGCATCTTAACAATCGGTGGCATCTGGGATTTGATGAAATGGGGTCGCTTCATTTCTAGTCACTGTCCCTTTTGTTTCTGAGTCTTTGGGGCAGGTGCAGAGTCTCCGGCTCTCGCACTGCCGGTGTGGTTACCCCGTGGGTCCCAGAGGCATCCTCTGTCATCAGACCAGGGATTCCCCTCTCCCCTCCACCAGACTGGACAATTCCTCTTCCTTGGACTGGAGGTCCCCCAAGGCAGGGGCTGAGCCTCTCCCATCAGCTGGTGAGTACCCCCACACCCTAAAAAAGGACCAGGCCCTTTTTGTGTCCTGCATCTGCTCCGGCCTGGTACGTGCGGCTCCAAATAATGGCAATTATTTGACTCAGACTCAGAGCCATGGGTCGTGGGTCCTCCATGGGAGGGTGTGACTCCTGCTGCTGACTACCTCACTTCCTGGACTGGCCAGCACGCCTCACCCCACCCCAGGGCTATTTCCCACGTGACGGAAAATCATTGTCATGGCAGCTGGACCCTGACAAGTTAGGGGGAACTTGGGGAGTAAAAGAGGCGGTGGACTCCTGCGTCCCAGGGACAAGCAGAAGTAGCCCCTGGGGTGTGAGTGACCCCTGTCCAGCACCGCTCCCGTGTGCGAGAATGGAGATCCTACTGCTCTGACCTCGGCTTCCTCATCATAACATGTGAGATAACAACTCAGCTGCACCAGGCTGTTTGGGGATTACAGGAGATAATGTGTGTAAACATTTACAAAGGCGTCCCATGTGCGGTAAGGGCTCAGTGAGAAATGTTACTTATTATTATTACTCTTGTAAATATTGTGTGTTTACTTTTTTTGTAGTTCTCATAACAAAGCCCATCTGACTTTCTGCCTCAGATTCTGGTGTAAAAAAAGCTCAAAGGAAAGCTCAAAGTCTACTCCATGGTTAACATTTTGGAATGTTAACCATGGAGTGGACTTAAGGGATGAGAAATGCTTTAACTGTCACATTTCCCCACTTCCCAGGCTTTCTACAATAATGGGTGGGGGCGGGGTGACGAGGGAGGATAGAAATAAAAGATTTTTTAAAAATACAGCCCTAGTTTGTTTATCTTGGAGAGTCCTGGGTTGGAGCCAGTGTTCTCCACAACAGGGCTGGGAGACCCGTGTGTGGGTGACCTCGGTTGCCTGTCGTGAGGGTAAGTGGCCAGACCCCAGTGATGTGAGTGTGCCAGCCAGCAAGTGGCTGGGAGAGGGAGCGGGCAGTGTGCTGGGCACAAGTCTTGGCAACTTCGCATTGGGGTGTCTCTGTCTGTCTTCCCTTCTTGTTGCCTAGAGTCCGCAGTGGCAGGGAGAGGGCATGGGAACTAGGGTCAAGCCTTTGGGACTTGCCTCATAGGAAGCTGCTACCCATGCTCAGGTCTCCAAGCCACTGCGGGGCAAGGAGGACTCTGGCGGAATGGAAGGGGCAACAGGGGTGACTACAGCCCCAGCCACCACACAGAGAGGGGCTTCCAGCCGCTCGGGCCCCGAAGCCTGTCCCCAGGCCCCCAACGCAGCAGATGTTCCCATCACCCTCACTTTGGACTTCAGGAGCCCGAGACACGGACAAGTGAGATGACTGTTCCAACCTCATAAAGCCAGCAAGTGGCTGAGATGATCCCACATCACCTTCCTCCAAATCTTGCTGCATTTATCCAGTCTGAGGCCTCATGAAGGGAAAGAGAACAGAAAAGAGAGAGAGGAAGAGGAAGAAAGAGGAGATATCTGGAGAAGAAATGGAAGGTGGAAGATAGGGAGGAAGCGGGGAGGCTGGATGCAGGAGGCAAGGAGGAGGACACAGAGCACTGGAGAGCTGAGAAACATCACTATCTGAATTGCCGGCCCCCGTCCACCCTCAGAATGGATCTTCCCAGGAGTCACTGAGCGTGGCTCCCCTCAGATGTCTCAGACATCAGGGGAAGGAACCCCAGCCAGGAGACACCTCCTGCCTCCTCTTCTCTTCCTTTGGAACATTCCTGCTCTGTCCCATCCAGCAGGACAGGGCAGACCCCCGGACAGCGAGCTTTCTCTGAAGGGCACTTCCCCACCCTGTCATATTCATGAAGTGACTGACTCCACAGCCTGAGAAAAAGAATCCGGAAATAAAATATTGACAACCTAATCCATTTACATAATCAGCCTCTTTTTTTTTCCTACTCACAATTTAAATAACTTATTTATTTAGAGATCAAGCAACGACTGCTAATGAATTTTACACAAAGCACACTAATAACAGGGCCTGTGGAACAGAAGGGTAATCACAGCAAGAATTAGTTTTCTACTTAAACATCCTTCCTTTGCAACATATCAATCTAATGTCTCTGATATTGCCATTAACAACCAGATACATTGCTCAATTAAATTACAAAATGAGCTGCAAAGCCCTCGTTACATTTCATGTTTAATTTGCACTGGATTCTGCCTATCCAGGGAGGCCTGCATTATTACACCCACTCAACTTTAATATGCTCGTGATGATTTGGGGTGGGTTAATGCAGCTGTCACCTACAAAATTCATGGAGGCAATTTCACAAAGTATTAAACACCAGGCAGCCCTTTTAGGTGGGAAACCCAAATGTTACCCCGCCCTTCTATTGAATTCTTCTCTGTAGCTTGATTGGCAAAGCTTGCTAGAGGACCTGGAGGTTTTTGGGATTTCTCTCTGCTCCAAGATCATGGGCTGGGCCCCACCAGGAAGAAGGGATAGGATTACTTTTCCATTTGGGACATTCTGGCATTGAAGGATTCCTGTCAAAATGGAGGCACAGGCAGAAATGGCTCACCTCTTCACACAACCACATAAAAATTACAACTAAAATATAGAACAATGATCACTCAGAACCATTAGAAATTGAGTTGAATGAAAGTCTGACAATTACGGAATTAAAGAAACTACATCCATCCAGACTGGTGGGAGGGGCGCAGATGAGGAACCAGCAGGTTCCTCAGCCATGTGTGGTGAATAAAAATTCGGGAGAGATATCTTGGGATCTCCAGGCCCCCCAGCCCAGGATTCCAGTGCCAGGAAGGTAAGCTCCCACAACTTCTAGCTGTAAAAACCAGTGGGGATTGAGTTGGTAGAAGAAACTGCTAGAGCCCCAAGCAGTTCCTCTTAAAGAACCCATATACGGACTCACATGGTACTCAGACTCACTCCCTCTGAGCTCCAGCACCAGGGTAGCAGCTTGAAATGCACCAGTGCAATACAGGGAGAAACCGAAGTGTCTAACATCAAGGCAAGGAGAGGCCATTGTCCCTTTTCTAAACCCTCCCCTACAAAACTGGCAAGCTGGTGCCATATCTGAGACTCCATCAAACTGGCTAACACTGTTTGACCCACCTTGGAGATCCCCAGAGACCCTGCCCTACCCAACTTACAGGCCCACCCAAGCTGTTTTCCATATGAATGGCAGGTCATGGCTCATGCTGCACAACTTCCTAAATCCTCTCAAACAAGCAACAGCTGGATTCAGTGAGCCCCAGGCTCAGCACTAGAAGCAGCCAGCCTAGATTCACAGCTTGGCTTCACCTAGAACCTCCAAGCCCAGCACAAGTAGCAGCCATCTCAGATTGCTTTATAGCTGTAGGGTGGCCCTGGGCAAAACACAGGTGGGGGCTGACCTTGGCTTGCACAACCTGGAAAACTCCAAGGCTAGCACACCCAGTGAACAGCTAGAGACCATGTCAAAGTACCACCATCTGCCCCTGCACAGCTGATCCTCCACGGAGGGCATAGGGTGGTGTTCAGTGGTCATGGCCAGTCCTTGCAGCTGAACAACCTGGGTAAACCCCTCCCATTGATGTACCAAAAGCAACCAAGTCTCAACTACAAGAGGATGGTATACTCAGCCCACAAGAAAGGCGCATCTCAAGTACTCAGCTTGGGTGATAGGGGAGGCTGTTCTACTGGATCCTACAGGACACCTACTACATTAGGCCACACTACCAAGACATGGAGTCAAAGCAGCTCTACCTAATACATAGAAACAGAAACAGGGAGGCTGCCAAAATGAGGAGACAAAGAAACATAGCCCAAATGAAAGAAAAATCAAAACTCCAGAACAAGAACTAAATGAAATGGAGATAAGCAATCTATTAGATGCAGAGTTCAAAACACTGGTTATCAGGATGCTCAAGGAACTTAGTGAGGACTCAGCAGCATAAAAAAGATCCAGTCAGGAATAAACGATATAATAATTGAAATAACAATTTACAGGGAAACAACAGCAGAGTGGATGAAAAGAGAATCAAATCAATGATTTAGAACATAAGGAAGCAAAAAACAACCAATCAGAACAACAGGAAGAAAAGAGAATCCAAAAAAGCAAGGATAGTGTAAGCAGCCTGTGGGACAACTTTAAGCAATCCAACATTCGCATTATAGGGGTGACAGAAGGAGAAGGGAAAAAGCAAGAAATTGGAAATCTGTTTGAAAAAATAATGAAAGAAACACTGCCCTAATTTGGTGAAGGAAATAGACTTGCAAGTCCAAGAAGCACAGAGAGACCCAAACAAGATGGATGCAAAGAGGCCCACTCCAAGACACATCATCATCAAAATGCCAAAGTTTAAAGATAAAGAGAGAATCTAAAAAGCAGCAAGAGAAAAGAAGTTAGTTACCTACAGAGGAGTTCCCATAAGACTGTCAGCTGATTTCTCAAAAGAAACTTTGCAGGCTAGAAGGGTTTGGCAAGAAATACTGAAAGCCATGCAAAGCAGGAACCTACACCCAAGATTACTCTACCCAGAAAAGGTATCATTTGGAATCAAAGGGCAGATAAAAAGCATCCCAGACAAGAAAAAAACTAGAGAAGTTCACCATTAACAAACCATTATTATATGAAATGTTAAAGGGCCTTATTTAAGAAAAAGAAGATAAAAACTGTGAGCAATCAAATAGCAAAAAATATATATCCATCAACAATTGAATCTAAAAACCAAACTAAGCAAACAAGAACAGAGACAGAATCATGGATACAGAGAGCATTTTGATGGTTGCCAGATGGGAGGGGGGAGAGGGAGAATGGGTGAAGAGGCGAGGGGATTAAGAAGTACAAATAGGTAGTTACAGAATAGCCATGGGGATGTAGAGTACAGGATAGGAAATGGAGTAGCCGTAGAACTTACATGCATGAGTCATGGACATGAACAATGGTGCGGGGATTGCCTGAGGGAGTGGGGTGTGCTGGGTGGAGGAGGTCAAAAGGGGAAAAATCAGGACAACTGTAATAGCACAATCAATAAAATATCATTAAAAATAAAATCAACATTAAAAAAGGAAAAAGAAAAATCAAGAGTGCCAGTGAGGCGGGACCTGCTGGTGTTGAATCCAGCCAGTTGGAGCCGTGGGCCTACTTCTCTCCAACAAATGGGCGATATTCCCTCTCACAGAGCAGTGACCTGAAACAAATGGCTCCTGTCCTGGTTCCATCCCCTGTCACTCCTGACTCCTCCTGAGCATTTCCTTATTGGGGAGATGGTGAGATGGGAAGGTGGGCTCAGCGCTTCAGTTCTTCCTCCCCTGCTTCCCCTAGAGACCTGGTCTCTGCAGCAGAGATCAGGGAGGGATGGATCCTCAGATGCTACACCCTGTGATCTATAGTTCATACACCCCAAACTCATGGGCATGGATCCTGGCTCACAAAGAGATCAGTTCTGGCTTGAAGATTTCAGGCTAGGGGAAAGCAACCCCATGGCTAACAGTGGAAAAGCTCTTTCCTGGACATCAATATGGATTTTGGGCAGACACACTAGTTGTTGTTTCTCATTCCCCCACAGCACCTACCCTATCATCACGCACCCTTCCTGTGATGGCAAATGTGCCCACACAGTCACTCCTTAGTTACGTGTTTCATGGAGTGTCCACTCTGCAAGGCTGGTTTGATCTCAGGATACTGGTGTCCTTGTTCAGGCTGCCTTCAGACTGAAGGCCTTCAAGGGCTATAAGCTGATGTCAGTATCCCTTTGGTGGAGCCCACATCAGGAACAAAAATCCACTTCTGGAAGAATGGTGCAAAATGTGTGAACTGAGCCGGCACTCTTGGTTTCTTTGGATTTAGGTGCCACTGCCTCCTTGCAGGAGGGCAGAGTGTAGAGAGTGGATGGTAGGTGCTCACCTGTTTCCCCAGGTGAGCCAATGCAAGTTCAGGGCTCAGGTCACAGGGTTGGGGTGGGGGTACACTCAGCATTCCAAGGGTGAGGAAGGATGAGTTGATGAATCTCCTTGGCAGGACTCAGAATGCTTTCCGAGGAAGGAACGGGAGAGCTGGCCGGAGAATGCTGTGGGCCAGTAAACCTCAGCTGCTCTCTGCAAGGCGACTGTGCAAATGAGCGATATGAACAGCAAGGACAATAGTTAACGTCGCCCTTACCTGTCCCCCATGTATCCTGCTGTGCAATGACACTGCCCAGTCACGTGGTCACACTGCCCTCCATGGTGGCAAGGACAGTCCTGGCTGCAGTTCTGACCAAATGTCCCTGGTGGGCAGGGCTGGGCACACACTGCTCCCTGAAACAGAAGAGGAAAGACATACATAGGTGGGGTATCCAGATGCAATCCTAAAGCCACTCTCTCCTTGAAGTGGCACAGCTGCTTCCGTCTAAGAGACCACACCATTCCCTCAGTGGGACTTTCTCCTTAATCACAGAAGCCTAGAAAGTCAGACATCATGACTCCAATGCCCCATTTTAGAGATGCAGAGACTAAGGCCAACTTGTTTATCCAATTATTCAGGACACATTTATTGGGTGCCTATTGTATTCCAGGCACTCTATTAGACACTAAGTGTATGAAAATATCAGTAAGACTTGATTCCTGTCCTCCCAGTCTATTAAGGAGACGAGAAAACAGGTGATTTAAGCACGAGGTGCTGAGTGCCCTTGCACTTGTGTACAATACAGTGCTGAGGGAAAACAGAGACTGTGGTTAAACATGGTGTCTGGAAACATACATTTATCTCCGCTTCTTTCCCAAACCCAGCTAACATGAAAGTGAAGGAGAGGGGTATAAAACTACAAGGACAAAAGGTATAGGAGAGGGGACCATAAGGGATGAGAGATGGGGAACTAACTGTGAGGTTTCTGCTTTCTCAGCAATGCTGTGCCTGCAAAGGGAGCGTGGGAAGACATCAGATTGCCTTGTAGCCTCAGAAAAGCTCAGAAATCAGAGACACCAGGAACCTTGGAAGGCCAAGGTGCAGATGAAACAGAACTATTTGAAAACTTATCACACAGGGAATTAGACTCCAGATTTTTGCCCTCTTTTTACATAGCTGGGTGGTTTCCCAAGACTGGCAGTTTAGAGAGGTTGACCCACACAGGCTTTGGACACGGGGACACCGAGCTGAGGGTGGGGGTTCCGTGGGAAATGGAGATCCTGCGGAACTCTGCCTGCTCAATGACCAGACCCCCTGCTCTCTTTCCCATGCAGCTCCTGGATGCAGCTTCCTGGACCACACTTCCTGGGGCGGCATTCTGGAGGATTCCTTTCCGGGGACACCGAGAGCTCATGAGGAAAGACCTATACTGATATTTGAGGATCCTGTCAGTTGACAAACCTACCCCCAGGCTCCAAACCAGCTTTTCTGAGGCTTGTGGTGAAATATGAACAGGTGGCCAAGAAGCACCAGATATTTGAAATGAGACTCTCACATGAAAAAAGATTCTAACACAGAGAAGACTCGTTAGAAGACTTCTAACAAGAAGGCTCGAACTTGGCAGAAGACCAAAGCAGACACATAGATGAAAGGAACAATGCAGGGAGCAAAGAAAACAGAAGAAAAAGCCTCTGTTATGGTGAAAGTGAATATCCTTATGCAGTTATATGAAGATATTTGTATCCATGAAAAAACAGAGGGCTAAAATAGGATATCCAAAGAACAGTAAGGAGTTGTTAACAAGTGAAAACAAGATGACAGAACTTTTTAAAAACTGCAGTATAAGAGCTGGAAGATAAGGGTAGACATCTCCCACAAAGCAGAAGGGGGAGTGGGGACAGGGGGAGAGGCAGAGAGAGGGAATGAGAATATAATAAAATTCCAGGATCAGTCCAGGAGTTCTGACATCTAATTCACAGGGGTTCCAGACAACAGAACTGAAAAATGGAGGTAAGTGAATTAAATGGGAAATATAAAACAAGAAAGTTTCCCCGAATAGAAGGGTGGAAAGCATTGATTTCTGAATTGAAAGTGCCTGGAGTATCCAATACCCGATACAAAGAGTGAAAGGAGTTTGGCACCAGATCTATCACTGTAAAATTTTACATTTCTATGGATAAAGTCACATACCAAAGAACAGACATCCAAAGTATATTAGACTTCTTGCCCTGCTGGTGTGGCTCAGTGGATTGATTGCCAACCTAAGAACCAAAGGGTCGCCAGTTCACTTCCCAGTCAGGGCACAGGCCTGGGTTGTGAGCCAGGTCCCCAGTAGGGGGTGCTCAGGAGGCAACCACGCATTGACATTTCTTTCCCTTTCTCCCTCCCTTCCCCTTTCTAAAAATAAATAAATAAAATCTTTTTAAAAAAGTGTATTAAACATCCTAACTAGAAACTAGTATACAATGAAACAATGCCTTCAACATTTGGAGGAAAGTAATTTCCAACCTAGAATTCTACACTCAGCTAAATTAACAACAGATGGGAGATTCAGTGAAGACATTTTCAGATTTCAACAGCTTTAAAAAATTAAATTTCCATGAACACTTTCTCTGGAAATTACTGGAGGCTTTCCCTCCCCCCTAAAAAAGAATTATCCAAGAACAAGAAAGCCGTGGGCTCCTGGACACAGGGACTCCGACAGAAGGGGGGGAAAGGAGCTCCAGTGTGGTGGGGAAGGGGAGTGCCCGCACCACAACATGCAGTGGGAATGGCAGCGGGTGGGGCACGGGGCAGGGCGCTGGGCATGCGGCCACCAGAACAAGGCGGAAACCAAAACCAAGTCAGGAGATTGCTGATGCGTCTGACTTTATTGAGAGCGTTTTAGAGTTCCACAGGGGGCTGTAGGGGCAAATTAGTAATAGCACCTGTATGGTCATATGTACCTAAACATTAAAAGTGATTTGATCAAAAATTATAGTAAAACAATTCCTTTTAGTTTCCGTCTGAAAGGAAAACAATGCCTTTCAGAGGGTGGGAGAAGGGTTGCTTATGTGTGTGCATTTGTGTTAGAGCCGAATTTTATTCTGCATTAGGAGGAAATCAATAGATTCGATAAATGTCTACATTGGAGAAAGGAAATGGCAGTAAAGCATGTTATAAAAAATATGGAGGAAAATGCCAGAAGAAACTAAAAAACTGGAATGAGGTTGCCTTTTGGGAATGGGATTTATGAGTGGTGCAGGGGATGAATTTCCCCTCCTTGTAGTATTAGCCTTGTGGTATTAGATAACTTTTAAAATTATAATACAAATCTTAGATCTTTAGCAAACAGAAATTATAACCTGCTCTTGTCTCTGGCTGCCCTTCCAGCCTCTCTCCCACAAAGGATAGATAGTTATATCCCTTATGGAGATCAAGTATTCTCCTGCAATTAATTAATCAATTAGTTCAACACACAATTATTAAGCACCAATAATTTCCAAGCCTGGGGAAGCTAGTTTAGTCAGGAAAATCTGCTGACCAGAGACATCTTTCAATATCATTCAATTTACTTGTAATGAATTAAGTGGGAGGCCTTTCGGCTCCTTACATAAGTCAGACGGTGAGGATCTGAGGGGGCGCTGGGAGGGGGAGTGGAGGGACAGTGAGATGAGCGTGTGTGAGGACAGCGGCGTGGGAAAGCTACTCAGAGAAGAGGTCCCTCTTCCCCCTGGGGGTTGTTGCAGGGGCCTGCATTTCTCACGGCACCCCACAAGCTTAGGGATTCTTGAGGGGAGAGAGGACTCTTTCTGGCCGTCCTCTGAGTCAGTCCTCTACAGTCCTGGGCAGACAAGGAAGCTTTGACCCTAAAAAAAAACCATTTTGAGCCTTCTTGGGGGCTGCACTTATACCTCCTACCCCCCATCATGGGGCACTGTGGGACCCTCATGTACTTACACACACACACCCACACGACCAAGCCCCTCGAGAAGACCAGTAGGAAAGTTGGGTGCACAGGATGCTTCCTTCCAACATTCCCTGGGGAAATCAGTCATTCTTGAGACTTCTTGGTGCTCCCCAACTGTAGGCAATCCAGGACTCTAAACCCCCAGCTTCCTCCTCGGGCTTGAGCTCCTGGGGCCTTAAAGAATTGAATACCTTGAAAGGCCTGCTGCCTGGTGTGGTGGAAAGAACACTGGACTCAAAGTCAGGACTCGGGTTCAAATCCCAGTTCTACCTCTTCTCAGATGGCTGAGCTAAGACAAGTTGTATGATTGTTCAGAATCTCAGTTTCCTCACCTGTAAAATAGGAGTGGTAACCCCAGGTCTCCCAGGTGTTATAAAGATTAAGTGAGATTAGAGATGTAAAGAAATGGTATCTTGAAGAGCAGGCCTTTAATTAATATTAATTCCACCGAAGTAGACATCTGAAGAGGTGGCATGCGGTAGGAGCTCAGCATAACCCAGGACTGAGAAGAGTGGAAGAGACTCACGTAGCCAGCCAATGACCGCTGGTAAGAAGAACAGCCTTTTGGGGAGCGAGCAGGCAGGAAAGTGTCAGCTTAAGAGAGCGCTGGGGCCTTCTGGTTTCTCTCCTGCTTCAATGACCTGAACTGTGTTCCCCCAGTTCATATGTCGTAACTCCCAGCACCTCAGAGTGTGGCTGTATTTGGAGACAGGGTCTTTACAGAGGTAATAAAGTTAAAATGAAGTCATTAGGGTTGGCCCTAATCCAATATGACTGATGTCCTCATAAGAAGAGGAGATTAGGACACAGGGACAGAGGGAAGTCCCTGTGAAGACAGCCATCTACAAGCCAAGGAGAGCAGCATCAGGAGGAAGCCACCCTGCCAACACCTTGGTCTCAGGCTTCTGGCCTCCACAACTCTGTGGAAGTAAATTTCTGTTGTTTAGGCCTCTCTGTCTGCACTGCTGTGCCCTGACAGCCCTAACATGTCTGCCCTGTGGGCCTCCAACGGTAGGGGGAGTTCTGGCTGTGGGGCATCCAGGGGCCTGGAGATGAGGCGAGGCAACAGCGCTGCTCTCTGACTGGCTGGACCTGTTCATAGGCACCACTGTTCTGGGTACCAGCTTCACTTTAAGAGACCGTGGCTACATGGAACATTAGAAAGTTGGGGGCCAAGATGCTGACAGGACTGAAGGCCGTGCCAATGGGACAACTCAGCCTCTCCAAGCACCAAAAGCATTACTGGTTATCACTGAGGTCTCCGGCAGCACAGATGCCCTCAGCGAACAGCAAACAGTGGGGTGGCGTGGCTGCTGCAGAAATGATCCGGGCCACAGGCCAGGACGTGGAGCTTCATGAATCATCCTTCTCAAACCTGAGCTTCTGTGACCCTCCAACCTCAGATCCAAACACCTCTTTGGCCCCCCTGACACCTGATTCTGTTTCTCTGCTCCTCAGGCCCGCTGTTTTCATGTGTGTGAGTGTGTCAGGCCCACTGTTTTCGTGTGTGCATCTGTGCATGTGTGTAGCACATGCTATATCCAGCCTCCACCATCAGACTGGGAACTCCTAAGGGGGTGATCACACCTCCTCCCCGCTCCGTGGCCGTCTGCAGTGCCTGCTCGCATCAAGCTACTCACACCTGGTTCCTCTCCTCTGAAAGGTCTGGGAGCCCAGAAAGAGAGAGGCAATAATTCCCCAGGCTTTCTGCAAAGCTCCCCCTCACTGGAATGCGCTCAGCAGAGCTGGGCAAGTGGAGTGTCCTGTGGGCATATTCAGGGCCTGGTGGCCAGGGATCTGAGGAGGGGCCAGGAGGACCAGAGTTCCTGGAGGCTCCTCCCAGCTCTGCACGATGCTGCCAGTCTTTGTGGAGCTGCACTGTGTGGTTAGCAATTGCAGTCTTTAGACCTCTGAGTGTGGCTGAAGCCACCTGGGGCCAACAAGAAAGTGAGGCCACAGAGGATGGTAAAGGCAGGACCTTTCTGCCCAGCATCGTCCCTTGGCCCCAGCCTTCCTTGGGAGGGGCCTCAGGCCTGAACTTCAGCTTCAGGATACTGGGGCTCTGCATCAAGGAGGGATATTAATAATTCATACAAATCTGCAAGTTAAATGCTGTGTCAAAAATAGAAATGCAGTTATCTACAATAAAATTAAAAACATAAAGTCCCCAAATCCAAAGCTTCTATCGACAGAGTTTCCTATCTTCTGGAGGAGCAAACCTCTCACTGTGCTGGGGAGAAAAACAAACGTCTCCATGTGTTGGCGTCCCCCCTTCCCCCGCTTCAATCCATCAGCCTCTCTAGAGGGGACTCTACAGGCACAGGGCCCGCCTGTGGCCTGTTCTCCCCGCCACGACCTGACCTGATGGTCCTGATCCAGCCTCACTGCCTGCCACTGGGCCTCTAACGCCCCGGCGGGGGGGTGGGGTGCCGGGGCTCTGGAAGCTGGCCGCAGAGGAGAAGGCCTTTCCAGAGCCTGGGTCAGGGTGGGAGGAGCCGGCAGGTGCGGGAGAGGCGGCAGCAGCCCTTTGTCCTCCTCAGAAGAGACAGACAGATGGACAGACAGACAGCAAGGGTTGGGATTCAGGAGTCATTACACCTGGACTCTAGCTTCACCTCCTGCTCAACCAGCAGTGTGACCTCGGGCAGGCAGGTCACTTAACCTCAGCTTAGAAAGAACTTCAGAAAGGAGTTCTGAGAAAGAAGATATTAACAGACTGATGGTGTTCAAACCTTTTGAAGCTGGGAGACCCTGTTTTTATGTGAAATATTACCTAGAATCTCAGTAGACAAAGTATGTGTGGATTAAAATGGAGAAAGGGAGTGTGTGGGAGCCAGAGTCTTAATTATTAGGCTTCCCGCTCCCACTATCACCCCCGAGAAACCCACGGGTTCAGTGGAACACAGAAGGAAATCCTATGGTCTCGATCAATTATTTCCAAATGCAGACGCGCAGACACAGCTGGCTGCCTCTGGATCATCTGGGGAGCTTATTAAAAATAGAGATCCCTGGGCCCCAGAAGGCCTCTGGCGGGGCCTGGGAATCTGCATTCAACCACAGCCCTCTGTGACTCTGGTGTGCAGCCAGGTTTGGGTGCTGCTGGACCAGATGGTCCCCCAGGTCCTTTCCTGTCCTAAAAAATTTTGGCAGGTCTGTGCCCGTGCCAATGGGCCCTGTGGACGTCCCTCCTGTCTGCCCCCGTGACTGAGATGTTCACAGCCTCGTCAAGTATCTTGCTCCTGCTCAGCAGCCCGTCCTCCTCAGCTTTGCGAAACTTGGGCCCCAGCGTGAGGCAGCCAGCTATGTCACTGAGCTCCCCCCGAGACAGGAAAGTTAGTGACTCACTGCTTCTCTGGAGCTGGGGTCTGGGGACAGTGGGGAGGGGCACCAACAGGTGGGCATGTTGGCTAAAGGAGGCTCGTGGGTTGTCTGTGGCATCCAGGTAACACGAACAAGCAGAGCACTTGAGTTTTCAAGGCACTTTGGACATGCTCTCTCTCACCTGAGGCTCCTGCCAACCATGGCAGCTAGGAAGGGCAGGGCTGGCTGTTGCTATGCCAGTTTTGCAGGAGGGAAGGCAGAGACCAGAGTAACTGAGGGTTTTTTCAGGGTCAGCATTGAGTGTGAGTCCTGAATCTAGGCCTGCGAAGATATAAATCCCACCCCCTTTCCCATAAAGGTGGTTCCCAGACACAAGATCTGGATTGGTTGAGGCTGCATCAGAAGCACCGGGAACACTTGTTAAGTAAAATGCAGATTCTGGGGCCCACAGAATCAGAATATAGGGGGTGGAGGCTAGGAATCTGAAGTTCTATAAATGCAGGTGATCCGTATACCACTGTCTCCCCACCTCCCCGCTTCTTATTCTATACCCTTTCTGCTGCTTCTAGCCCAGAGCTTATGGCAGCTTAAGTAAGTACCTATGCCCATTCTATGAGAAGAATTCCACAACTTTGTATATGAGGGACCACAGGCTCAGAGAGGTTAAGCAACTTGTTTCAGGTTGCACAGCACTTAGATGGCAGACCTGGGATTCAACATGTCCATGGCACCACTGGCAATGTCTAATGATGCCCCTGACCATAAACAGGAGGGAGGAAACTCAGGGTGGGAGAGGAATTTAGCTCTCCAGGGTACGTGTGAGTGAGTGAGGCTTAGACCTCTAGCAGTGCCCCACCCAGATCCACCAGCCCACCTACCGTCCAGCCTGGGGGGCAGGCACACTCGCCAGTGATGTGGTGACAGGTGCCCCCGTTCTGGCAGGGGCAGCGCAGCTCACAGTGAGCCCCGTGGCTCCCAGGCGGGCACAGCTCCTCGCAGCTGCATGGAGAAGCAGAGGCGTTAGAGGTAGTGGCACTTGGACCAGGTGGCAGGGCCCCAGTGCTGCCGGTTGCAATGCTCCAGGGCTCCCAAGGAATTAGTGAGTTCACAGTCAGTGTGAACTGTGCCAGGCACCAGGTCAGCTGAGATGCAGCCCTGCTTCCTGCTGGGCGGGGGGAGCAGGGCTCAGGGAGAATGAACTGGAACATGTGCTTGGGCCAGTACTTGTGGAATGACTAAAAGTGCTTTTGGGTGAAGAGAGTGTGTTTCTGGGGAGGGAGAGCTGAGGAAGGCTTCCCTGAGAGGCGGGCATTTCCCTGGAGTCTGGAAGTTAGTCTCAACAGGAGAATGGGAGGAAAGGCAGGCCAGGCAGAAGGAACAGCACGGGCAGGGACACTGAGAAGTGGCCATGGATCCTGCCTTCAAGCATCTGCCTAAATTCAGAGAGAGGGAGGATCTGGGGTATTATTTCCCCACCCCCAGGCTCTGGAAGGCTCCCAGTTACCATGACAGGCTCATATATAGGAACGGGCATGGTGTCTTGGCCTTGGGTCTTAGTCCAATGGTCCTGGCTTCTAGCTGGAGCCAGCCCTGCAGCTGGCCAGATGTGGGGGCAGGGAGCGCCCTCAGATGAGGAGGTATCTGTGGCTGCTGGGGAGGCTGCTGGGGAGGCCACTGAGCCTTCTGTGTGTGGGGGGAGGGGGACTTCAATCTTGCCTCTCAGGGGGTCTCAACAAAGCAGTCTTAGAGGTCCACTGTCAACATGGACTCTCCAGGGAACCGGAGTGAGGGGCTGTTTGGGGTCTGAGAAGAGGAGGTGAGGGAGAGGGACAGGCAGAACAAACAACCCAAATCTGTGCATGACATCTGGCCGGGCTCTCCTCCCCGCAAACCCCTGCTTGCTCCCCAACCC
Organism: Phyllostomus discolor; assembly: GCF_004126475.2. Taxonomy (NCBI): domain Eukaryota; kingdom Metazoa; phylum Chordata; class Mammalia; order Chiroptera; family Phyllostomidae; genus Phyllostomus; species Phyllostomus discolor. Next base: position 175,141,588 of record NC_040903.2, read on the forward strand.
CCATACTCTGTTTTAAATGGCCTGGAAGAGCAGGGACCCAGGTGAGCAGAGGCATTTGGGTTGTGATCAGAAGAGAATTACATGCTAAGGTCTGGGGCCTGACCAGGAAGGGACTCCTGGGAAGAGATTAATGAGCCCTCTGGCCACGGGAGGGCCCATCCATGCACAGTCTCAGCTTGCACCAGTCACCCTGGGGCCTGCACAAGGTCTGGGCATTTAGCCTCTGCAGAGCTAAGAGTATATTTTACAGCCAGGACTATCCTGACCTTCCATCTGTTACCACTGTCCTGGCCACCTGCAAGGAGCAGGTGGGGACCACGCAGCTGCCAAGAGGTCAGCTGGACCCGCCCTCCCTTCTGCGCCCCCGCAGCCACTTTACTCACTAGACACCGGTGTAGCCAGGTGCACAGAGGCACTCGCCAGTGCGGGGGTCGCAGCTGGCACCGTGGTGGCACTGGCACGGTAGCTGGCAGCCCTTGCCGTGGGTGCCGGGAGCACAGAGCTCTTCACAGCGCCAGCCTCGGAAGCCAGCAGCACACACGCAGGCCCCGGTGATGGGGTTGCACAGGGCGCCATTCTGGCATTGGCACCGGTTGCTGCAATGGGGTCCCCAGTGGTCACTGTCGCAGCCTGCAGGAGAAGAGCAGGTCAGGGCTGAGGGACCCTGTGGGCTCTCCTTGGGATGTGCATGGGGAATCCAAGCCCAAGCTGCCTTCCATGTCTGCATCATACTTCCCCATAGGAGGCAGCAAGGGGTGTCTGGGTGGAAGCTTTGGTGCCTCCTGAAACCTCCATGAGCTCTTCCCCAAGCCATCAGAACAACCAAACACACAAGATAAGAAGCTTATCTCTTTAAGGCGTCTCCCAGTTGGGGCCATTCCATTCCAACCAATGCCTCCCGAAGCCCCCTCTCTTGTGCTGAAATTCTGGAACCACCAGCCTTTGCTAAACTCGGTTGGCTGTCTGTTCCACTCTGCCAGGCCCTTCTTCTTAGGGTTGCCACACCTCTTCTCTGTGGCCCTTCTCCTCTTTGTGGTACCTCCCCAGCCCAGCCCCCGTCTCTCCATCATTCTTGCCCCTTCCCCGCTCTTTCCCACACTCATTAGTTTTCTCACCTCTTGCACCTCACTCTCCACGAACATGTCTTCTAACTCCCCGCCCCTCCCCGGGCTCCATATTTTTGTTACCCTCCCTGTCTCTCTCTCCTGCTGCTTTTCCCTTTCATTGATGCCTACACCCCTGGTTGCTTCATCTTCAGTTCAATTTCATTACTTTTCAAGCAGCCAACTTCAGAAGGAACAGGAAAAAGAAATGTTTCCTTGGGAGGGGACAGATAACCTTCAAGATCTTTATGTGTAATTAAATGTTTCAGAGAGTGAGATGTGAGCCTCTCTGCAGAAATGCACTCTACGGCTGCGGAGAGCGGCTGAGTGGCAGAGCCCAGGTAGGTCCCCCAGCCTGCTGCCACCCCCACTCTAACCCTCACCTGGCGCATACAGGACACAAAACAACAAGATGTCCTCAAACTCTTGCCTCACACATTCGAATCCTGGAGTAGGGATAAACGTGGAGTTCAGGCATGTGCAGGCACAAACAGTGTTCTAGAAGATGCTCAATGGGCAGAAAGATTGCCCCTAGCTAAGGCCAGGCAGGACTTCCTGGAAAAGAAGGCACCTGGAGTGAGCTGTAAAAGATGCCTCACTTGTCTGCCTATTACGGTGACCAACCATCCCGGTTTCAGCAATGAAAGTGCCATATTCTGAGAAATCCCTTAGCAAATTGGTATGGATGGTCACCCTATTGCTTGAAGACAATGAGAAGATTAATTGACCTTTGTGCTCCGGTGATTCTAGGGTTTGGACACTCACGGAGAAAGAGGGCGGGAACTGGGATTAGGAAGGTGTTATTGGGGAAGGCTCAGCACGAGCAAAGAGACAATGGCATTCACGTGTTGGGCACGGACAAGAGCATAAGGTTCGCCCTGGCAAGGTGGCTCAGTTGGCTGGGGCATCGTCCTGTACGCCAAAAGCTTTTGGGTCTGATCCCCAGTCAGGGCACACACCTAGGCTGTGGGTATGTGCCCCATTGGGGTGCATACAGGAGGCAACTAATTGATGTTTCTCTTTCACATTGATGTTCCCCCCACTCTAAAATCAATAAACATTCCCCCCCTCAATAAAATCAATAAACATATCAGGTGAGGATAAACCAAATGAACAAACAAACAAAGTAAAACCAAGAGCACAAGGTTCCAGTGAAGCCAGTGAGTAGATCTTTGGGGACTACCAATCCCCCTGCACGTGTCTCCCACTTGCTGACTAGGGTCAAGTGATCAATGTCACGGAGCCTGTCTGCCATCATCCTTCAGTGGATGGAACCACCCTAGGCCTGGAGTCCTGATCACCCTATTCTGCGTCATCCCTTCTTTATCCACGCCCCAAATATTCACACATACAAACTGAGCTGCCAAATTATGAGTGAGCCTCACTCTGCGTTTTACACCTTGTACTACCATGAGTGAGGCACAAATCAAGTCCAATAGCCTAGGAATTTTGAGAAAGAAGAACAAAGTTGGAGGCATCATGCTTCCTCATTTCAAACTATAGTACAAAGCCTTAATAATCCAAACAGTATAGTATTGCAGAAAAAACGGACACACCAGAGTCAGTAGAACAGGAAAAGAGTCCAGAAATAAACCCACACATACACGGTAAACTCATTTCCAACAAAGGAGCCGAGACTATCCCATGGGGAAAGAAGAGTCTCTTCAATAAATGGTGTTGAGAAAAGAGCCACGTGCAAAACATGGCACTAGACTACTACCTTATACCACACACAAACACTGACTCAGATGGATTAAAGATTTGAATGTAAGATTTAAAACCATAAAACACCTAGAAAAACACATGGGTGGGGAGTAAGTTCTTTTGACATCAATCTTGGTGATGATTTTTTTGGATTTGATACTAAAAGCAAAGGCAAAGTAAATACAAACTAAAGTTTTTGTTTTGAAACTAAAAACAAAAGCAAAAGTAAATAAATAAAATGACATCACACCAAAAAGCTTCTGCACAGCCAGAGAAATCATTGATACAATGAAAAGACAACCCACCAAGTGGGAGAAGATATTTGTAAATCATGTCTGACAAGGGTTAATATCCAAAGAACCTGTACAACTCAATAGCAAAAAAAGCTGACAATCTAATTAAAAAAGGAAAAGAGGTTCACAATAGACATTTTCTCAAGAAGACATGCAGACTAACAATAGGCACATGAACATGTGCTCATCATCACTAACCATTAGGGAAATGCAAGTCAAAACCACAGTGAGCTATTGCCTCACATCTATTAGAATGACTATTATCAAAAAGACAAGAAATCATAAGTGTTGATGAAGATGTGGAGAAAAAGGAACCCTTGTGTACTGTTGGTGGGAATGTAAAATGGTGCAGAGACTGTGGAAAACAGTATGGAGGTTCCTTAAAAACTTAAAAATAGAGCTACTGTGTGATCCAGCAATTTCACGTCTGGGTGTTTATATGAAAGAAATGAAAACACTGACTTGAAAAGATACTTGCACCCCCACGCTCACCACGGCGTTGTTTACAACAGCCGAGCCACGGAAACAACGTAAGTGCCCGTTGTGGATGAGCAGATAAAGAACACGTGCTGTGGACACACGTGATGTGACTCCACGGTAATAATAACAGCAACCACATTTTAAATACTCACTTGTGACAATGAAAACCCTGTGGACTAGGTTTGTTATTTCTCATTTTACAGGTGGGGAAATGAGGAGTCAGAGGCCTTGGGAGATTGCCCCGGGTTATCAGGGGAAGGTCCAGACCTTCTGGCTCCAGCTCTCTGCACTGCAGGCAAAGGGGGCCTTTTCTGAATGATGACTCTGAAGAAGGAAACTTAGAGGGACCACTGGGGACAAAGTGGTAGCTGCAAAGCACAAGGCAGGGAGACTACAGAAAAGTAGCCACCCTCTCTGCTCATCACTGTGAACAACCCCAGGACCCAGAACAAGGGATTCCCCTCATTGTTAGGGCCATGACTCTATATTAGACTGTCGGAGTCCAAAGCCAGGTTGTCCTTGGTGCATCCCGGGGCACAGGGTTATGCTTTGCTTATCAGTCAAAACCCAGTAGGAAGTGAAACTTTGCCTCTGATAAGGAGCTAGAACACTGTCTCAAAGTCCAAGTATTAACACCTGTGTGCTTTCATTCTTGTACTTGACCTTTCAACAAACACTTACCAAGCACCCACTAGTGCCAGCAAGAGTCCTGCCCTCTTGGAGTGGACAATCTAGGGGGGACGGAGTTGCTGGAGCAGCACTGAAGGCATACGGTAAAGGGTTCTATTAGGGGTCTTTCAGGGAGTTACAGGAAGACATAGGAGGGTCCGAAGCCAGACCGGGGATTTGGGAAGATGTCCTAACAGAGGTGGACTGAAGGAGGGGTGCAGGGGGGAATGGACCTAGGCAGAGGAAAGAATAGATGTAAAAGTTTGGAGGTGGGATAAAGTATGGCATGAGAGAAAATGAAAACAAAAGGTGCATCTGGATTATAAGCTTTAAGGGAGGGCAAGGTACAAGGTAAGGCAGACTCCTGAGCAGGGTGTCAGGTCCAAGGGCTTTGTGAGCCACGTGGGGGGTGTGGGCTTCCTACCCGCGCTGAGAAGGTCTGAATGTGTTCTAAGCCGAGGACGGACACGATTAGGTGTGTCTGTAGAAAGAACTGATGAGAATAGATTTGTGGGCGCGAGTGATGATGGGACTGGTGTCAGGGGAGTCAGCTGTTATAATAAAGAAACAGATGGTGGTGGCCTTGACTAAGGCAGTAGCATCTGGGACGGACAGAAGGGGACAAGATTCCAGCTGCATTTATGAGGCAGAAGCAGCAAGGACTTGCTGACTGACAAGCTGCTGGGGGAAGGAAGAAGAGGGGCAGTGTCCCAGCCCCGGTTTCAACTGCTGGGTGGATACTGGTATCTTGCTCTTTTTTTTTTTTTTTGCATTTTTTAAATTGTTATAAGCCCTGGCTGGCGTAGCTCAGTGGATTGAGCGTGGGCTGCGAACCAAAGTGTCGCAGGTTTGATTCCGAGTCAGGGTACATGCCTAGGTTGCAGGCCATGACCCCCAGCAACCACACATTGATGTTTTTCTCTCTGTCTCTTTCTCCCTCCCTTCCCTTTCTAAAAGAAATAAATAAAATCTTAAAAAATCGTTATTCAAGTACAGTTGTCTCCATTTTCCTGCCACCTAAGTGCCCATCAGTAAATGAGTGGATCAAAAAACTATGGTACATTTACATGATGGAATACTATTCAGCAGAAGGAAAGAAGGTATCACCCTCTTTACAGGATATACGAGGAAAAGAGGAAATATTGAGGGAAAGAGAATGAGGTTAATTATGGTCATTGTCTAAGGGACATTCAAACTGATGCACTGACCTTTGTATGCTTTCATTCCCCTACTCGTCCCGTCAACAAACAGTGAGCAGGTGCCTGCTAGTGCCCTTCTGGAGTGTACAGTCAGGTGGGAGAGGGCATCAGACAAGCCCAGGTAAGCACGTTCCTATTCAGCCTGCCAATATGGGTTCTCAAACCACAGATTAGTGTGTGAGTATGCACATATGTTTGTGTCCTCATGTGTGTGTGTGTGTGTGTTATGGGGCCCCTACGAATAAGCACCAAGAGTGCGGACACCAAGGACGCAAACAAAACACTTGTCAACCGAAAAGCAAAGGGGCTTACAGCCATGAATGTAGGAGCAAATAGCCCCTCGTATCCAATTTAAAATACAGGGGCCGGCACAAATAACGCCCCCTTGTTATTACAAAAAATATTTTATTACAAAGTCATAAGCATGTAATTCTGTAACACAACAATATCACACTCAAGTGCGCCATAGGACATTGTAGGTGAAATGTTCAAATTGCTGTCTATCTCACGCGAGACCTGCAAACGCCCTACCAACCACACTCAAGCCAGCCTTGGTCCTGCCCGACGCTGTGTTCTGATTAGGGAAGCAGGTGAGCGTGTAACCCATTCCAAGGACAGCCCCTTCTACCTTCCCCCCTCCTCAGAGTGATTAAATGGAAAAAAAGTTAGATTTCACAGGAATAAGCTTCAGTTATCCAGAAAATCTACTTAAAAACACCTCATGCCCCAGCAGAAATGAGGCAGAGCTGCAGTGAGTCAGTTATCGACCCTGTTGAAGGTGAATGAAAACTATCATCATTAAAATTACAACAGAATTTTGCATTCTTTCAAAGATAGTTACAAACTCTTCCCGATCCGGCCTTGAAATGTCACTCCCTCACGCACTTTTTTTTTTTCTGTCACAGATGTTCCTTCCTAATTATACTTGGCTTTGGCTGATATTTCAAGTTGATGTATCTTCTTTGAGCAGCTAGGGGGCCTTTAGGGGCACCCAGCAGTGTGCGACCTGGCTTGCTCTGTTCCCAGCCGGGGACTCTCCCTGCGGGGCCTCTTCGGACTGTGGGGCCCAGGTCTTGTGAGCGCTGGGCTTCCCCACTCCCTTCTCCACAGACATGCTTTCAGATTCGTAACTATGGTTGGCTGAGCAGTTAAAGCCTGCCCGGCCATGAGATAAAGGCATAAAATAAATGTTCTTTAATTCTCCCAACAACCCATTTGCAGGGGGTACTATTATTATGTGCGTTTTGCAGATCAGGAAACAGAGGCCTGGTGAGGTAAAATAGCTTATCCAAGGTTACACAGCGGGGGAGAGACTGGGTGTCTGGGCCCCTAACCCCTGCCTCCTCCTGGGTACGGGTTGTCTGGTGTTGATGGAAGAGGGGTCCTGGCAGCTGTGGCCCAAACACCACAGCCACGTTGGGTAATTCACAAAGAGATGAGAAAGCAGAGAGACTCATTTTGGGGGGGGGGTAAAATTGATTTTATTTATTTATTTATTTTTAAAATTTATTTTAATTGTTGTTCAAGTACAGTTTTCTGTCTTTTACTCCCATCCCAGTCCACCCACCCAGCCCTCCCCACCTCCCTCCCACTTCCACTCCCCCCTAAGTTTTTGTCCATGTGTCCTTTATACTCATTCCTGTACGCTCTTCCCCCTTTCCCCTGAAATTCCCTCCCCTCTCCCCTCTGGTCACGGTCAGCCTGTTCTCTATTTCAGTGTCTTTGGCTATATTTTGTTTGTTTGCTTGTTTTGTTGTTTAGGTTCCTGTTAAAGGTGAGATCATATGGTATTTTTCTTTCACCACCTGGCTTATTTTGCTTAGCATAATGCTTTCCAGTTCTGTTCATGCTGTCGCAAAGGGTAGGAGCTCCTTCTTTCTTTCTGCTGAGAGATTCATTTAAAAAAAGATTTTATTTATTTACTTTTTAGAAAGGGGAAGTTGGGGAGAAAGATAGCAAGAGAAACATCAATGTATGGTTGCCTCTCATGCGCCCCCTGGGGACTTAGCCTGCAACCTAGGCATGTGCCCTGCCTGGGAATCAAGCCAGCGACCCTTTGCTTCACTGTCTGCCGCTCAAGCCACTAAGCCACACCAGCCAGGGACAGAGAGACTCATTTTTTCAGGGACTGGTTTATGTGTGAATGGTGGTCAGAGACCCCAGGTTTTCCATGACTGGCCCAATTTCACATAATTTTATTTTCTTCAGTTAAGATAATTTATTTATTTAGAACACTTTCTATGTGATAAAATATATATAACATACGTTTTGTCATTTTCATCATTTTTAAGCGGGTGATTAATTCTGTGGCTTTCATTACACTCACAATGTTGTGCAACCATCACCGCTAGTTCCAAAACTCTTCCATCACCCCAAACAGGAACTCTGGAACATTTAAGCAACAACCCCCCTCTCCCTCCCCGCTTCTGGTTACCTCTAATTTACTTCTGTCTCTATGGATTTGCCTATTCTAGATATTTCTATAAGTGGAATCATTTAATATTAGCCTTTTGTGTCTGGCTTCCTTCCCTGAGCATAACGTTTCCAAGGTTCCTCATGTTGTAACATGTATCCTTTATTCCTTTTGGTGGCTGAAGAGTATTGCCTTGTATAAGTATGCCACATTTTGTTTATATATTCGTCTCTTGATGGACACTTGGGTAGTTTCTTCCTTTTTGGGCTATCACAAATAATGCTGCCATGAACATTGGTGTCCAGGTATCTTTCTGAGTCCCTGGAAATCATTTATGAAAGGCACACCTGAGTTTTTATGTCTTTACTGACTTTCTTGATTAGGAACAACAACTGAGCTGACCATTTTTTCCCCCTCTGCTTCCACTTAAGCAGGTTTCCGTACCTTGGGTCAACCCTCCTCCATTAGCCCCAGAGTCTCTGTGGGCTGCAGTGGGGGAGCTGGAGTGCGTCCTGGTTAGCAGATGTCCCGCCCCCCCACACGACGTTTCGCCCGGTGTCCCTCCCAGACCTGGGCACAGGGAGAGCTGTCAGCAGTGCCGTCGAGGGTGGTCCTTCTGCAGGGACCGGGCCCCCTCCCCGCTGCTGATGAGGATTTGCTCCCTCAGACAGTGGTTCTCAGCCTAGCAGCTGGTAAGCATCACCCTGGAGGTTATAAAAAACGCATGCCTGGGCTTCATGCCTGGACCTTCTGATTTAATTATTTTGGGGTGGTGGGGCCCATTACAGGCCCTTAAAAAAACCTCAGCAGGTGAGAACTATCGTCCTTTTAGTAATCTGCTTTCTCACTGGTCCTCTCAGCGGGGTGAGCGGGAAGATGCTGGGCCCGAGGCTGGGGAGGGAGAGATGGATGCTTCCTCCCATTCCACAGATGGGAATCCTGAAACTCAGTGAGGAGGAGGAAGAGGAGGAGGAGGAAGGGCCGCTGAAGAGAAGGTCAAAGGTTAGGAAATTATCTGGAATCCATTGACCCTGAGCTGCCCCAGCCTGTACTAGAGCCTGGGCCAAGGTCCCCACGGCCACCCTCTAGCAATGGACAGGCTTGACATAGTCTAAGCACCTGCCAGGAGTGGCCCATGGCTCCCGAGTCCGGTCCCCAAGTTCCCATCCACACCAAGAAGGAGAAAGAAGTAGGCGAGCTGACAGGTCATGGGGTTGTTCCTGAGTTTACAAAGCAGCAGGTCTGGGGTGGAGATGGAGCAGCAACTGCCAGAAACCATTCCAGCTGATAGATAAAGTGACTATCCAGTGAGTGAGACCATTTGTCAACCGACTGGCCCCCCAAAAAGCACAGGCAAATTCTCAGAGACTGAGCCTCCCTGCTCTTTTCAGACCCAAGTTGCAATTCTGAGGGAGAATCTCGAAGGGTGGGTCCCAGCCAGAGCTGTGCGATCTTGGGCAGCCTCCTCCCCAGTCTGGGCCTGTTTTCACATCTGTAAAGTGGGGGGAGGGGCTGTTAGGTTGTCACAAAGGATCAGGGACAGTCCTGCACAATGAAAACCTATGCTCTCCAGCTAAGTGCTGGGGTCCCCCCCTTTCTCACTGTTTGGGGCTCTATGTTCTGTTGCTCAGTGCCCACCCGTACTTGAGAAACAGGCTGGGGCCAGGGGTGGGGGACAGGGTAGGAGGTGTGTTTACCCTTGTGTGGAAAAGAAAAGTTTGAGGTGCTTACCCAGGCTCTGAGTGGAGCCATGGCTCAGCTCCCTATCTTCCCGCCACCTCGCTACTTGGAATTAAATATTAATAGACCAACGTGCTGTAGATTAAAACCCAAATCTCCTGACACAGTCCCTAGGCCTAGAAGATGCTGACAGCACAGGATTATAATGATGTATCATTAGCTCTTAGTGATCTATTTATTATACTTGTTACTTCCTCTGTTATTTAACCACACTATCTGTATCTCCTTGAGAGCTCTGAGGGGAGGCAGGATTCGCAGGGGCTGCACGAAATTCCGGCTGCCTGTCCCTGGCCCACTGTGTCCTGGGGGGCTGGGGCAGAGGAGGACACGCTCACGCGCAGGAACCCCCAGCCCTGTAAGCTGTGTTGTCACCTGGTTATTTCATTTAATTCTCTTACTAACCCTGTGCCGTTCATTCATACCTTGCCTTCTTGCAAAGACAATTTGAGGCAAACCACCTGAGGTGGATGATTATCCCATTTGTCAACTGAGAGAGCTGAGGTTCGGAGATATTGAATAGCTAAATAGGATTTCTCAGCCTTGGCACGACTGACGTTTTAGGATAGAATGTTCTTTGTCATGGGCTGTCCTGTGCGTTGTACACAGACTTTCAGCAGCATCTCTGGCCTCCACCTACCTACCAGATGCCAGTAGCCTCTCCCGCTCCACAACTGTTACAACCAAAAAATATCTCCAGATATTGACAAATGTTCCCTCGGGGACAAAATTGCTCCCATTGCAAAAGGCCGAGTTGAGAGTCAGACTGGTTTCTTACTCCTAGGCTTTAGAGGTCATCTCACATTCCCACCCCCACCCCCACACAGTTTACAGCCCAGGAGACGGGCCCGGAGACACTGAGTGGCTTGCCCGTGGTCACGCAGCTAACGTGCTGGAGAGCCAGATTTGAAACTAGCTGGCCACGTCAACCTAAGGCTCTTTCCATCCCACCACACCAGTGTTTGGGAGATGAGTTAGGCTCATTTATTCGCCTGCCAAACAATTACTGAGCAGCTACTGTGTTCTGGGCGCTGAGACGCCCACAGTCAGTTTGAGAAACACAAATGAATGGGAAGTGTTGACCCATCAGAACCTGGGATGACAGGAGGGGTGCTGGGAAAGCCGCTCCCGGGGCAGCTGCAACCAAGAAGAGTGCCCCACAGTCAGGTCAGAGGTCAGGAGGCCCCGGGAGCATGCAAGGTCTCAGGGTCACAGGGCAGGAGGAGGGAACGAAGCCAGCGAGTGTATCCAAATGCCCTGAACAGCCAGTCTCTTTAGCTCATTATGTTCCTCATCTTCATCACCCTGGCCTTGACCGTAGCTCCAGGCAACCAAATCCATTTTAACCAGATGCCATACCATCAAACTACCAGGAAGGAGTGGGGAGACTCCATAACTCCATTTAATCAGAGCCTGGCACCTCTCTGCGAATGGATACACCTGCGCCTGCCCAACCACCTTTAGGGCAGCAGGCACCCCTATTAACACGGACATCCTCCCCTTTTGTGTAGGTAGGTGCGCATTTGTGTGTGCATGTGGGGTGGGGGGAGCATCAGTCACACTATGAGGCATTATCAGCCATTAATGCCCCAGTTATCTGTTAATATCTGAGCAGCAATTAGACCTGGGAGCCAGGTGAGGAAGTGTGTGTGTGTGTGTGTGTGTGTGTGTGTGAGGGAGAGTGAGAGAGAGAGTGTGTGAAGCTGCTTTTGGAGAGAGGAGATGGGAAATTGTGAAAGGGGAATTCAACTTCACAGGGACTGTTCTGGATATGAAGTACCACGGTAATGTGTGGACAGATGATGGGGAGGAAACCTGGGTGTCAGTTACTCTGCAGTACCTGACTTGTTCAAGCCAATCCATGCCTCCTCAGGGAGCTACAAACGGGTAGCGATCCCCACTTTACAGAGGAAGAGACCATGGTGAGGTGTGGTTAGATGACTGACTTCTGTTCTCACAGCCAGTGTGGCCTCTGGCCTGCTTCTCGAACAGGGTATTTAACAGCACAGCCTCAAGCCACAGAGTATCAGCCAGAGCTAAACACAGGCGTTTGTTCACACGTGTGCTCTTCTTGTACAGAGGGTGTCGAGGCCCAGAGAGGGGAGGGACTGTCCAGGTCACCAGTGAGAGTCAGGGGAGGGTGAGACTCTGGGGCCTCAGTGAGGTCTGCAGGCTGTGCCGAGCAGAGGGCCGGGAGGGCGCTCCACAGGTGTCTGCCCTTCTAGGGTCCAGGCCAGAACTCATCACTAGCCCTCCGCCCTCAACGCCGCTGCCCTCTGCTGCTCCCGTCTCCGGGATAAATGTACCGCAGTGACCCCGGCACTTTTGTCTCACACACTCCAGCTATGCGGTCAGTGAGGCCCAGGGTGAGGCACAAGCTGGGGGCTGCCCCGAATGGACCCCGGGGCTGGTCAGCACTAGCCTGTCCTCAGCTCTGCTCAACCCTGTCCCCAACAGGCTTTTAATGAGGGCCCAGCTCCCAGCCGCCAGCTCCGTCTGATCTGCCGGCATCACTGCCTTTGAAACTTCCCAGCCCCAAAGACGATTTATCTCCACAATTTGCCTAGAAAGCCTCATAAATCATGTCTGTGCACAAAGAAATTACCTCTTTGGAAGAGCCTTTCAAAGGCAGCCACCAAAGACACCACGGCCCTGCCGGAGGGCCCGCCTCATCGGCCCTGCATGCTCCCCAGCATGGCCCACTCCTCACTTTCCTATCAAAACCCCTGAGCAAAGTCTAGGCTGGGGGTGGAGAGGGGGAAAGGCTGGGATCAAAGGGAACTGGTGGAGCTCCACAGTGTGGGAGTGAAACCCCAGGTGTGGGCTCTGAGGGAAACGAACTCAGTTCACATGGGAAAGGTCATAGGAAGGTCATGGGGTCCAAGCCCATTCCCTGTGAGGAGTGAAATAACTTCACAACCTTGTCCACCAGTTTTCCATTATTCCACTCCCCTCTGACTTTCTTCTAACCGTCTGGTCTGGTGCAAAGCCATTTCTGGCTTTGTCATGGGTTTTGGGCAAGGTACCACCCTTCCAGGCCTCAATGTCCCCATTGGCAAAGAGACAGATTTAGCCCAGATGAGTGGATGTGTTAAATTGTGACTCATGGAGCCAGAGAGGTTCCAGGTCTTGTTGGGGCCATGACAGGGACTCCAGAATCCCCGACCCCAAATGGGCACAGCTTCCAGAGATGCTGAGTTCTCTGCTGAGTTCTCACACAAAAACAATTAAGCAGCTAAAATTGGGATATCTGTATGCAAAGACCAATTTCTAGGACCCTGTCTGCCTTTAAAGTTTGTGTTTAATTTCTCTCTCGGTCAGGAAGTTCTTCTATACGTTTAACTGAGGAAACTCTTACTGCAATTTAATGTAATTTCTTCTCCATCACCTGCTCACTCCCTGAGCAGCCACATCAGGGCCCAGCACTGCAGTGGACACTCATCAGGAAGCGAAGTGGCACTCAGGGTCTCTGTCCTTAAGGAACTTCCTACCTGGGACTGCGGGCAATCCACCACAGGCAGGACCAGAAGGGGAGAGAAGCAGTAAAGGGGGAGACCACACAGAAGGCAGCCAAAGAGCATGTTTGAACTAAGTCCTGGCTCGTGTGTTGCCCTGTGCACGATGGAGCTGGGGCCTTTCTCATCAGCGGGGAGCGGGGAGAGAGGGAGGTGCGGGTTGTGTTCGAGCTGCTCCTATAGCTCATTCAGCGGTTCACCAGCACCAGGGAGGAGTGAAGCGAGCCCAGGTAATTTGGGCCAGGGCAGCCTGAAGAGTCATGTTTAGAATCAATTAGGAGAAGAGTGTGAGCCCGAGGCAGGATGGACCAAGAACCCTCTGCCTCAGAGGCCTGGTGCAAGGCTGTTCCCACCAGCAGACACCCCGGCTCCTCCGGCTGTCCCAAAGAAAGGGGTTCACATCCGAGTCACTTTTCTTTTGGCAAAGGCTGCCAGTACCTGGAGCCGAATGGTGCTCTTGGTGCTCTGGATCAGTTTGGCTGGCTTTATTGAGAACTGATGGGATATAAGGTCCAGACTCAGTGGGGCTAAAAAGGGTGGGTCCTCAGGGGCCACAGAGTGCTCATAGTTGGGCACACGTGTGGCCTCTGCAGGCCCCATGAGACAGACTGGGAGGTGCGCTTGCTGGAGGTGGAGATGCTCGGGGAGGTTGGGGTGCAGTGGGGAAAGGGTTAACTTACCCAGGAGGGCTTTGTGGAAGAAATAGGACTTGATTCAGACTCTAAAAGAAGGGCAAGGATTTCAATAGGTTGAAAGCAAGGGGAAGTCAGTTTGAGTGACCTGGACAGCAAAGGCGAGGGAGGGCGGACTCTGGATGCAGAGCAGTCTGGAGGGAGGGTGCTCACAGACAGCCCTGGCTGCAGGGGCCTGGGCTGAGGGCCGAGGGGTTTGACTCATTGAAGGGAGGCCAGACCACTGCTCCTCAAACTGCCCAGGGGAAGGACCAGGGTTTTTGTTTTGTTTGTTTTCCACTCCAACCCGCAGATACTGGGTTCTGACGGAGCCTGACTCGTATGCACGTCACACCATGAAGCACTCACCACAGGGCTGTGACAGTGCCCACACAAGGCTGTGCCCTGTTCAGCCGAGGAGTCACCAACCGTGGGCTTGGCTGTCAGCAATGTCAAAACCGTCAGAGGCAAGGGCTCGGGGATATGGAGAAGAGCAAACCCAAGGGAGGAAGCAAAGTGTGGAATCTCAGAGCACATGTGCGTGTTCTGAATTTCTGCTCACAGGCACCCATCGAATTATGGGCATAAATAGAATTTTCATAACAAAACAATAGGTGCAGGCTTGCTTCATACAGCCATTCTTCCAAGTTCTTGTGCAGTTAACTCGCTATTGGGTGTAATCCTGTTTATCTGTATACTTTTGACCTTTCAAAGTTCCTCTGTGCTCATAGGTCATTTAAATAAAGATGGTGTTCCCATTGCTCCGATGAATAGACTGAGGCCCAGGGAAGTGCAGCAGCTTGCCTGCAGCCACTGTCTAGTTAGTAGGAGAGGGGAGACTCTAGAAATTCAGGCTCCGATCCCACCCACCATTCTCCATAGCACTGCTTTTCCAGTGGGGTCACTTAACACAGGGTCCGCCTTTCAGCAGGAAGCTGTGTCTCTCTGATATTTGGGGTCCCATGGTCAACTCTGTCTTGCTACTTGTGTCATTTGTGCAATGGCCCATTTATCCCTGCACAGGGAAGGACTTTGAGAGCAGCTCCTAGTCGGACCTGCCAGTCAGAGGATACTCTATCCATCACTGCTGGGTGAGGACCTCTGATTTCCCTGGAGAGAGGAGGCCTGAGGCCAAGTGACAAATGGTCTTCCTGTCTATTGAGAGTTATTAGCAAAGGACAGGGCCTGCTGCCCCTGGGATCTGCTGAGGATGGAGCCGCCGAGGAGAGACACTTGTGCCGCAGCAGCAGGAGGTCTGATTAGCTGTCCGTTTGTTCACTGGCTCCACAAACTTCACTGAATGCCCACTATGAGCCGGTTACTGGGGATCGGGTGGGGGATAAAGGCAACAGCCCAACAGTGCAGACAGCAAGCAGATGGAGACCTCGGCTCTGGCTTCTGTGGGATGGCAGCTCCTCTCCCAGTTCTCTTTCCCATCCCCTGGCTTTACTTTTTCTTTCTAGAACTTATTCTCTTCGGTACCATATAATCACTGTATTACATACTTATTTTCATCTTTTTTCTTTATTTAAAAAGTTTTTCATTTTTTGATTTTTTAGAGAGAAAAAGGGGGAGAGAGGGAGAGAGAAAAACATCAAAGTTTTGTTCCATTTATTTATGACAAGTCATTGGTTGACTCCTGTGTGTGCCCTGACCAGGGATCAAACCCTCCACCTGGCGTATTGGGACAATGCTCTAACCAACTGAGCTACCTGGCCAGAACCATCTTCTTTCCTGACTGGGACTCCCACTAGAACATCAGCCCCACAAGGGTAGGGGCTTTTTTTATTCACTGATACTCCCTCAGTGCCTAGAATAGAGTTTGGCATATAGCAGATGCTCAATAAATGCTTGCTGAGCAAGTGAATAAATTAACAAATAAAAATATAAACTGCAGTAAGGGTATGAAGGTGCAAACAAATGCTTGATAGAAAATGAGAGTGACTTCCTTTCAACTGGGAAGTCAAGGAAGGCCTCTCTGAGGTGGTGACATTCATCCTTTGGCTCTCAGGATGAGAAGGCGGCAGCCGTGGGAAGGGCAGGAAGTGAGAGCCCTGCTGGGAGAAGCAAGAGTGCGGGCAGACACCCTGAGGGAGGGAATCGTGGGCAGAGCCAAGGCACTGAAGGGGGCAGGTGGCTGGGGCACCGTGAGAGCAATGAGAGAGGGAAAGGGCTGTAGATGGGGCAGACGGGGCCAGATCACATGCACCCAGGGCAGGGACCTGGGATTTTTTAAAAAGATTTTATTTATTTATTTTTAGAGACAGGAAGGAGGGAGAAAGAGAGGGAGAAAAAGATCAATGTGTGGTTGCTTCTCGTGCGCCCCCTACTGGGGACCTGGCCTGCAACCCAGGCATGTGCCCTAGAGTGGGAATTGAACTGGTGATCCTCTGGTTCACAGGCCAGCACTCAATCCACTGAGTCACACCAGCCAAGGTGGACTTTTTTTTTTTTTAAGAGCAATGGAAAACTCTTGAAGGGTTCTATCATGACTTGATGAAAGTAATAGAGCAGGACTTCCCTGTGAGCAGGACTTAGAACCCTGGACAAGGAGGCACAGAGTTCTTCTCTGCAGCCCACCCTCATCCTGGGCAGACCAGGATTCCCCAGCTTGGAAGGAGCTAGAGTGAGGAGACAGCCTTCCACCGCTCAGATGGGCTCACAGCACAGCCGGGTGCCAGTGAGATGTCCTTCCCTCCCCCGTGCCAGGTAGGAGACCACGGGGAGGGGCACGCAGGGGAAGGGGATCAGATGGGGCAGCTCAGTGCGTGTCGGCATCCAGGTGATGCAGAAGATGTGCCGACAGTTGTACGCAAGCTGAGATCTCATGAATTACCCGTCCCCTCTAGGAGAGGCAGCGGCCTTCCCAAATAGGTTCCCTGTACTGTTATTGACACCTCTGGGTGCCAAGCAGTGACTCCTGAAGCCTGTCTCACCCATCCCTAAATGTGGGTGCTGCATTTGCCAGGAGCTGGCGAGGTGAGAGGGCCAGCCACAACAGTGGGGGCTCCCCCTGTGCAGCCGAGAACCCCGAGAAGGAGGCTTGGGGTGTGGGGAAAGCCAGGGCCCTTCTGGGAGTGGATTCCTCAGTCAGTTACCCAGCTAAGAACGTGACTAGCTCAGGAGCAAAAGGAACAGGGTTAATGACCCTTAGGATTTCTGAGGACCACAGGTGTGGGCTGCGGTGGGCAGCAGCGGGCAGCTTCATTAAGCAGGACATCCACAGTTTATGCTCTGGAACAGCCCTGGAGCTCTCAGGGGCCTGCGACTTCAGAGGGAACCTAATGAGCTTCACTCAGCAGAAGTAGCCCAGCCTCAGCACCCCTCATCCTGCTGGGGGCACTCCCCTTGCTCCAGAGCTATCCTTTTCCTCCCCGTGGGAGTCGCTTCTTATGGCCCTACAGACCCCACACAGTGGAGGGGCTTCTCCAGCTCCTAACACTGCCCTTGTCTCTTAGGGCTCAGGTTAAAGGCCTCCTTCTTAGAGAATCTTTCAGGAATCTTACTGCTCCCCACTTCATTCTAAATTCATTGTGTCTACTACTTTTTTTTTTTTGCCTTGTATTCAGGTGGATGCTTACCTATCAGGTCCCCAAGCTTTGGAATCATACAGACCTGCTTCAAGTCCATCTCTGCCCCTTGCCACTTATGTGACCTTGGGCACGCTACTTCACCCCTGAGGTTTAGCTTTCCCATCTCACCTATAAAATGGGGCTCTTGTGTGCCTTTGAGGGTTGTCTTCAAAATACAGTGCAAAACATCTGATTCAGTGACTCTCAAGTAAGAGGTACTCAGTACCATTCAACAAACCACCAAAGAAAACGTAGAAATAAATCAATGCACAAATAAAGCCATCAATCTAGGCATCACGCTAGGTGCAAGGGTAAACTCATTAGGTAGCTGAATTATTAGCTGGATTAATAAGAGGTCATTATCATCATCCCCCGGCTATAAACTTCTTCAGGGAGGGGCTTGGTGTGAACTTCCCCAGAAGCAGACCCTGAGGTGATTGCACAGGTGAGGGAAGGAGACAGAGGCCACCTGGAGCTTAATCCCCCCGGACCTCTGAGACATGAGGAAGCTCACTGCCTGGAGCTCTCCCAACCCAGGGGCCTGGGGGACAGGGCTCAGAGCCATTCACCGCCCCCCCCCCCGCACCCCCCCTCCCCTGTCCTGGCCCTGGCTGAGGGCCACTGGGGTGCGCATTCGCTGCTTCCGCTCCATCTGTGCACTGTGCCCATGGCAGAGTCGCAGGGAGCCTTTGGTGTATAGACGTGAGGCTTGAGCTGCCTGGGGAACCAACAGCGTTTGCTATGGGGACCAGGTCTGTTTTGTTCCCTGCTGTGCCTAACATGTTGTCTGCTATGTATTTGGTGTTCGATATTAATGCTTATTGATTCAATGCATAATTCATCAATGAACTCGACATAAGAAATAGACAGAGTGGCTGGGGATAAAAAGATGATGTGGCTCCTGCCCCCAGGTGAGGAGGATGGAGGGGGCGCAAGGACACATGAGAAAGACAAAGGGAAAGTCACACTAAAAGCCAAGGAACTAATGTCCGGAGAGGGGGGTGAAAGCACGGTGAACTTCAAATACTCAGCAGAGGCGTGTCCCCTGGGGCTGCGACTGCTTTGAGGAGGAGATGGGGCTTGCTGGGCCTGAAGGAAGAGTGGACTTAGGTGTAAGAGAGAGGAGCAGTGGGGAGGCTTGAGAGAACAGCACAAGCAAAGGCATGGAGGCAGGGATGTCATCACAGGTGCACAAGAGACCACAGGTAGGACAGTCTCTGGTTAGAGCGTCTCTAGTCTCTCTAACCTTGTCAGGGTTAGAGCTGGGGGATGGGGACAGACATCTGGCCTTGGAGAGCTCACAGGAGAAGGGACCTCAGGGCACGTCTAGGAGAAGTCAGGACTGGGAACAGCTTCTGGGCAGTGTGTGCAGGTGCCTATCGGTAGGAGAGGTCCCTTTGAGACCACAGAGTGCCCTCACCCACCCACAAGCCCCCGTAAAACTCTGTCTACTCTGTGCAGTGCACAGCCTGGACATCTGTACTGAGCAGCCCCGTCTGGCTGGTATAAGTGAGGCGAGGGATAAGAGGTGCTTAGAAACTGAGGAAGAAGGGACAAGTCCCCAGGCTGGAATGACTGGGATCCCGTTGGACCTCATGCTCCAGCACTCCAGAGCCCAGCAGAGGATGCTGTCACTACCAAGAATCAGTCTCCCTGGAACCTGAAGTACCACCAAAGTGGTCCTCAAGTACCACCAAAGTGGTCCTCATTGGGCAGCTCACTCTGGGAGGATAGAGGCTAGGAGGCATAGCAGCTGCTTCTCCGATGTTTCCCCGACCCTCTCTACCTGCCTCCATTCCCATTGATGCTGCCTCTCTCTCCACTCTCACCCCCTTTTCCTCAGCCCTACCTTTCTCTCTCATCTCCCTCCCTCAGTGGCTAGGACCCAAGGAGGCTGAGGTGGGAGGACCAGGTGAGGCTTCCCTCCGGGACGTGCAGGCAGATCTGTGGGAGGGTGGTCAGGAGGCCCCTCTGAACTAGATGTTTGAGCCAAAGGGGGTCCCAATGGGCCTCCTCAGTGTGTAAGGTTTCCTTTTCTTATTCTTTTAAAGCATTGCACTTTCAAAGGAAGCTAGGCCCAAGTGAAGGGAGAAGGATAAACTCAGGCACACAATCCAAATGTCTTTGAGCCTGGGCTGAGAGTTCCAAGGTCCTCTCCTGTACAGGGTTGGGGGCTGGCAGCGGGGCTGGGGAATCCTTGATGCCTAATTGGCAGCTAATTGAATACTGGGAAGGGGGAGCGGAAAGGGGGCTGAAAGGAAGTTGTCTGGGATTGGGTGAGCACAGCTCTTTTCAACCCAGTGTAAAAAGCAGGTCTATTAAGGGTTTTCTTGCCTGCATCCAGGTGGTGGGGAGGCAGGCTTCTGTTGCTTAATGAGCTCATGGCTCAAGCTGTCTCCAGCTGGGGAGCTCACGAAGGATTTCAAAGCAAGGATTTCAAAATAAAGTTAACACTGTAGTTAGTTCTAACTGGCTACCTGTCATCACTCAGGCTCAGGGGAGAGAGGATGATCTTATTAGATGAGCAAACAGGAGGCAGGCTCCTGAGCAGAGAGTGGGGTGGGGGTGGGGTCTGGTCACTCACAAAAACCAGGAGAGCCCCAGACAAGTTTTTCCCTTGTGTTTTGGTGTGGACCAAGGAGAACCTAGAAGGCGCTACTATAGGGTCCTGGCCTGGGCCTGAGCTGGACCGTGAGGTGTAGGAATTCGGAGTATGGCTGTGAAGGCCTGGGCTCAAATCCTGTTTTGCAGGGCTACTTTGGACGAGTTAACATACTAAAACTTTTGGTGCTCCAGTTTCCCCATCTGTAAAATGAAACAAAAGTTCCTACCTGAGAAGTTAGTTGTAGTGATTAAATGCTATTACGCAATGTTTAGCTCAGTGCTAAACATGTGACGGATGGACAGTGAATTATGGCGCCTGTGATCATGAAGGGCCAGGGCTGAGCAGAGTCTCTGCAGAACTCAGAGTGAAGGGTGCCATAGGCGAGTCACGGGGAGTGAAGAGGACAACCTAACTACCGAGGATTAGAATGCAGACCCCTTAGCATTCAGCTAGGCCAGTTCTCCCCTTTTGTGCGTGAAAAACGGAGGCCCAGAGAGGAAAAGTGATTTGTTCAAGGTCACATGATGAACTAGGGGCGATGCCGAGCCTAGAGCAGATCTGTGGAGGCTCAGGGCTGCTTCTACAACAGCACCTGAGCTGAACCGCAGGTGCAAGCCGGAAATGAATAGTGTGAAGCACTCTCCTTAGCTGGCCTTTCCCCTGCCATGTGACAGCTGGTTGTGGTGGTTTCTCTATTTTCCATATTCTCCTCATGTCTCATAAAATGAATTTTCTATCACTGGGAGTGGCTGAATTGGCAGGGGTGGGGGGGGGAGGAGAAGAGTGTGTGAGTTGTCTGTTACCTGCCAAATAACCCAACAGCACCAGGACAGAAGGAGCAGCTGGGAGTGGCTGTAGTTTGTTGTAACAAGTGTCCAAACCAGTGCCCCACTTCTCCCGTCCTCCCCCACCCCTCCTCTGCCTAACTTCCGGAGTGATCTTTCTAAACCACCAGTCTGAGGCAGTCACTGTGCTGTATAGAGTCCTTCCATGGATCCACAGGGACTCTAGGTTCAAGTCCAGATGCGTGGGGGCCTGGCATTCAAAGCCCTCCACACGCAGGCCCAGTCTTCCCACTCCCCAGTCCCTTTGGGCACCCCTTCATGCCCAGGCTCCCAGCAGACCCTGCCTTCGAGAGCCCCGCCCCGTGCCAAAGCTATTCCCCCCATTGCATCACCCAGAGTCCTGCTCCACTCAACCCCATTCTCGACTCCCATAAGGCAAGTCCATTTAATTTACCTTATTATTCAGTTATCTTTAGCATGACTCAAATTTCTCATATGGGAAACAAGGGGTAAGCCAAGGGATTCATCCGCATGCAGGAGAGGGTGATTTGACTGAGTTGAGATGCAGAGCTAAAAAGGCAGCTGACCAACCCAAAGACCTGCAAAATGGAATCCGAATCCACATCCCACTCCACACCCAAACTGGGGTGAAATTTAGAAGATAATGGCCATGAAAGCGCTTAGGACCACCACTGAGATCTTAAGTCAAATTCTCTATCCAGGTCTCAGTTTCTCATCTGCTAAATGAGGAGCCAGGAAAGGGGGTCTCCAGGACCCCTTTTGGCTCCAACATAACTTTCGGGATTGCAGGGTTCTAACAGTCATACAGATGACCCCTAGGGGGTGAGGGGGGGAGAAAGGAAATTAGATCAGGGAGAGAGGCACAAAGAGGGCTTCAAATATTTTGTAACTTTTTTTTCTTTAAACAGTATCTGAGGCAGATGCAATGAATGTTAAGATTTTTTTCAGTCTAAGTGGTGGGCATTTTGAAATATCATTTTCTTTATTTTTCTACATGCCACAAATATTTAATGATTTAAAAAGAAGTTGGTGATTCTCTTCTCAGCTGTAACCATCTCCCTGACTTCCTCCACTTGCAATAAGAGGCAGCCCTCCAAGTGCAAACCACACACCAGGGGAAGGGACTGACTTGGGAGTGGTAAGACTCCCTGCTGCAGGGGGTATTCGAGCAGGGGCCAGATGCACTCTAAATATTGGAAGTGGTTTGTACAGAGGGTGAAGGTTAGACTCTGCAACCTCAGAGGACCCCGCTAATCCTCAGGTCTTATCAGGGCTAAGGGGCCAGAGGTGCTGTCCTTGGTGCTGAATTCCACACCAATTATCTTCTGAACACACCGTGGAAAGCAGAACAGCAGAACCATAATTTCTTCCTTTCCTGCCACCCTTAGATGCAAATTAATGTTTCTCCTTCCAGGGCATTTTGGTAGTGAAATGACAGCAAGAAGTTCTTCTTATAGGGGTTTCTGGTATTGACTCTCTTAAAACTTCTCCCACCCACACCTTCTGCTAGGATTTGTTTCTTTCCCAGCCCGACGCTAAAAAGCACAGACCTGGGAATGAGAAAGTCTGGGACTGAGCCCTAGTTCAGCCACTGACAGGCTGCATGACCCGAAGAAAATCTCTTCACTACTGCGAGCCTCTGATTCTTCACCTGTCAAGTGGAGATAATGGCACCAGGTGACAGAATGCTTGGAAACATGCTTGCAAAAACACTTAAGTGCAGTGTGATCTTTAATTGGTAATACTGTTACGATACCTGCTCCAGCAGGTATAAAGTGGAACTGTCTTTCAGGGGGGAAGAAAAGAAGGCAGTGAGTGTGGGAGTTAAGTTAAGCTAAGAGAACTCTTGAGAAAGTTTTGAGAAAAAAACTGTCCAGTTGGCTTCCCTGGGGGTAAATTAGAACCTTTTCAGATGGTGCCTGGTGACATTTGCAAACATCACAGAATTTTGGAGTGAAGGTGGGCAGTGAAGCTTCTCCAAGTGGAAAGGATAGTGCGTTGTCATTCATACGCACTGAGCTGAGGGCTGTCTCACTGGGTGGGGGAATGAGGTCCTCCTGGGATGGAGTGTAGGGCTGGAGGACTAAGGGCCAGGACCCACATTCTATTCCTAGCTCTGCCACTCACCTGTTCAAGTAGTGGAGGGCAGCCAGGCCCAAAGCCAGTTTAGCCACTGACTAGCTGTGTGACCTTGGGGAAGTCACTTCACTTGTCTAACTCTCAGTTTCCTCTGGTGGAAAATGGGCACGCTAAAATCCATCCGCCAGGAAAGGATGATTATAAGAGTAAAATGAAGTATTGGGATGACAAAGAGCTCACTGACCAATAGCACTGTACAGTGGTTGGCACTTAACCTTTCTGGGCCTCAGTATCCATCTGCAGAATGGAGACAGTAAGGCCTGACCTTGTAAGTGGAAAAAGGGTGAGGAGGACTCACATGCCCACACACGCATTTTGTTATGATTTTGGGGAAAGAAAGGAGGTGGGAGGAGGCAGAGGAGCGATGCAGAGCTGAAAGTCAAGAGACTGGGGCTTTCTAGTCTCTGCTGTACCACAATTTAAGTGCATGACCTCTGCTTCCACATCCCTAAAATGAAGGATGGGACTTGGTCCCAGCCAGCTAAATGTCCTACACACCCATGCACTGGGCTTCTCCCTGGTTCTCTGAGCTGAGAGAGCAAATGTCATGCCAAACTAGAGCTCTCTGAGGCAGATGAGAGGGGCCAAGCCAATCATTTTCATTTCCAGTTCATCACTGATTGGAAGGGCCACACATCAAAGTCCAGAGAGTAGAGACCCTTCCCCTCTCCTCCAGGTGTGGCCGAGCTCCCAAGTGGGAATGACTTGTGCATGATGGGCTCTGGACACTCCAGACAGAGACTCTGAGCTGTGAATTCAAAATCTCAGTGTTCTGCTGAGCTCGCCGACTCTGGCCTGGCTCTCTCCCTGCTGCTGCCATCCTTGACAGGAAAATTAATTGCTGTTGTCATTCTGCTTTTTGTTCTAGTCTATATCCCCAGAATAAGATATCTGAATGACATTAAATAACCTGTATAGAAAAGCCCTTTCTAAAGGCCAGAGCAGTAAGCATGAAGAGGTGGGCTCCGGGGATGGGAGAGAGCCCATGGGAAGCCTGTCCAGTCTCCAAGAAAGGGGGCCTGTGCACATGGGCATACAATGGGAGAGGGACCTAACTGCTTTCCCTGGGAAGCAAAGGAAGCAGAGCCTGGCCATCCAGCCGTGCGAGCAAACACAAGCCCTTACCCATGTCACCCCAGGGGTGCACCTCACCACGTTCCTTCTGCTATCTACTACTACAGGCATACCTCAGAGATAGGTATTGAGGGTTTGGTTCCAGACCATTATAATAAAGTGAGTATCAGAATAAAGCAAGTATTATAATAAAGCAAGTTGTTATCTTTTTGCTGGTGGTGGGTCTTGCATTAATTTGTAAAACACGCAACATTTGTGAAGCCCAACAAAGCAAGCACAATAAATTGAGGTGTGCTTGTACCTACTATTCTTCCCTGTTGGCTCAGTGGCTTGTCCATAAGGCTAATTCAGGTTCTTATTCAGTGGCTGCACACTGCTGAGCTGCCTGGGGCTGAGGGGTCCACACTGCCAGCACTGAGGGAGTTGATTTAGGAAGGCTCATGGGTTAGCAGCACATGTGAATCACCAGGCATTTCTGCCAGCCCTGGCTACCTCCTCACACTGAGGGCAGAGTTAATACATGCCAGTATCAGCATGAGGCTTATGCAAAGTTTAGCTTTGTGTAATAGCTAAGCCCATCCTGGGGACAACTTTAGCAAAATAAAGTCACACACAGACACACACATGATCACTGCTCTGCAGGGCTTGCAGTCTGCTCTAACTCCCTTCTTTTATGGGTGAGGACGCTCTTGCCCAGGGAAGGACAGTGACGTGCCCAAGGTGAAAGAGTTACAGGAGCTAAAAACTAGGTCTCTGGCCTCCCAGTCCAGTGCTTTCTGCCACACCATCCTGCCTCTCTCCAACAACACCCCCTGTTCTAGAACCCAGGCCACAGCAAAACCTGAAACCCTGTCCCATCCTGGCCTGCCAGGTGGGTTGGGAGGCTGGTGCAGAGGACAGCAATGTACCTTGAAGTTCATAAGAGCTTTTCACTCACATTCTGGAAGAAAATTCCTGGTTCTTTGGAGTCTGTCTGCTTAAGGTCTTAATTACTTGCTTGTACGAGATCTTGCAATCTGTGCCTGGGGACTCTTTGAATTGCAGATTAATATTCAACTAGCTGGAACGATCTTCAGAAGGAGGCTTGTGGTAATTAAGTTGGTTAGAGAACACTTCAAACTAACTTTTTTATAGAACACAAGTGCTGTAAATTACCTGCAGAGGGAAGACCAGTCCCTCCATGGTACTTTGTGGGAGTCACAGGAGGCCAGGCGCCTTATTCTGAGAAGAGGAGGGGTCCTTTGGGACCCCTTCCTAGGGGTTGCAGGACTGGGAGAAAGGCAGAGAAGGAAGCGAAGGTGGGAACTGGGCTGGGAGCATTGTCAGGCAGGTTCACATCTGGGACTCAAGATTATCTTCCCCAAGACCCAGTGACTCGGTCCCAGAAGGAAGGGTGTCAGAGTGAAAGAATGTGGCAGAGGGTGGGCATTTCAAAAGCAGAAATCTAGGAAGTGAAAATACTGGGTCATATTTGGTCTTTTAAACAAAGATGGGGGGAGGAGCCTTGAAAAACTTGTCTAAAGCTGCAAGTATTTTAGGAAATTTCGGATACCAGTGCAAATCAATCTATGTATTTCAGATTAGGTGCTCTTATGGTTGTCTCATGCATGACTAACATAACACAATAGGGTGTGAAATTTGTCACAGGTGATTTGCTACTAATGTAGTACAAAGCTGGTGAACAGTTCATTTTTCATGCTAATTAACAAAGTGCCAAGATTGTAAGTGCACGATAACTTCCCTCTGTATCATTTGCATCCCTAGAGGTTTTCTTAAATGGGGGAGGAAGGACGAGGTTCCACCACCAGAAGTCCCTGAGGCTGTTCAGAACCCACAACCAGCTTCTCGTGGCCCTCGCCCATGCGAGCAGCAGAGGGCACCACGTCTCGGTGGAACGAGGACTGAGCATGAAGACACAGACACGGTCAGTGGTCCTCTAGCAGCTTCAGCTCCGGCCCCTGCAGTCAGGTGAGGACAGATGTTCTCAGGGACTGCTCTGCCAAGATTTGGCCACCACGAGATGTCAGAGCACCCCGAGGGAACAATGATGAGGGAGGAGGCTGAGGAGAAAGGTGGCATGGAGGGTAGGGAGTGACTGAATCCTGACTAGGGAGGCAGGAGGCCCAGCTCCCCTCCTGAACGTGCCATGGCCCAGCTGTGACTCGTGCACCAGATGTCTGCAGGCCTCGGTTCCCTTGTCTGCCAAAACAGTATCGGGAGAAGGAAAAAGCAAGACCTGAGAAGCTGTGTGGGGCTTTGTATTTATGAGAATAAAGAGAAACTGGAGGCAGAACAGCATTGTGCCCAAGAACTCTAAGTTTCTTACAAGTTCCACCTCCAAAAAGCCTCATGTGACCTTGGCCAAGGCACTTAACTCCCCTGAGCCTCAGCTTCACCATCCGTAAAATGGGGATGGTAACAGTATCTGCCTCATAGGACTGGGGTGAGGATTAGACAGGACAATGCATGTAAAGCCCACGGTGCAGGCTGTGAGAACGGACCCCCAGTGGTGTTAGTGCTTATTATTAAACAACTCGAATGGCCCACAAGAGGGAACTGGTTAGGCAAATTGTGGTGTATCCATGGAATATTATGCAGTCATTCAAAATGACAATTGGGGGGCAAGTGAGAGTGCTGTGCCATGCTTTTGAGAGAACATACCACATACCATATGTATACATTATGATGTGCATATAACATGTGCAAAATGAGTAAAAATAAGGACTTTTTCCTCCCCAAGTTCTTTTCTTCAATATTAAAATACAAGGGTGGTAGGGGAGATGTTCCTGAGGGGCCTCCAGTTCCAGAGTCCCAAGGCCTAGGAGCTCTCTCTGCACCCTTGTCAGCCCAAGGCCCGAGGCTGGACTCTCCCAATTCCAGGAGGCCTGGGGGTCCCATGGGTGCTGCAACCCAAAGCTGGAGCCAGGCATTGACATGTTCTCAAGCATCTGCCCAGGGAATGTCAAAGTGGCCTAACTGACTCCTCTTTTGCTTAATTTGCATCAATTGATTTCCTATTTTTAATTAATAATTCTAATTATGATGCAGCAAATTTAACCAATGGCCATGACTGAATTAATCAGGGTCTATTGATTGGGGCTGCAGAGTTATCCCACAGTTTCTGACATCATTGATTTCCTGTTGGAAACAAATAAGGAAAACACTCGGAGGGCAGAAGTGGCTGTCATCTCTGTTGTGCCCTAAACTAGGCCTGCAAACACCTGCCTTTCCCCCACCCCCAGTGGCCACAGCGGCCAAGGCAGCAGAGCTTCCCTCTGGAGCCTGGGAGGCCCTGCTAGCCCTTGTTAGCTTCCCTAAGGAAGCAGGGAGGTGAATGGTAACAGGCCTGCTTGTGAAGAGGCACAAGGTGTTTAGAATCTGTTTACAATCCTGCTGCCGCATCAGTGGGTAGAGAGTACTCCCACCTCACTGTCTTGTAGTCAGAACCCTGGAGGTCCTCCTCTCTTGCCCTGACATTTTATAATGAAGAAATCACAGTCCATGGAGGACCAGGGTCTTGCCCAAGAGGGCCCACTGAGTCATTGAGCAGCCAGGGCTGGAACTCGAGGCTTTGGCCTCCATGTCCAGCCCCACCCACACGGAGCAGAAAGTGTGCTCAGCTGCGCTGGGTGAGACTGACTTCAACTGGAGCTTCAGAGGACAGATTTTGTCACGTGTCTCCTTTCTCTACCATGGGGCCCATCGCCAGGCAGGGAAGCTTGGAACCCAGTGTGGCTGGGGTGAGCCAGCCCTGTCTGTTCTTGACCTCTCTCCCACCCGGGCTCTGTGCTTGGCTCCCATTATTAACCTCCTGGGCCTCGAGAATTCAGGCCTCCCACCCCCGCCTCCAGTCTCCAGGCTCCACACCAGCTCTTCCTATCAGGTGACTTGTGGGACACCTCTGCAACCCCAAGTCGTTGGGGATCCAGGTGAACCCCCATATCTGCAGTGCCTTCTGTGCTGGGCACCTTACACATGTGATCCGATTTAATCTCCACAACTCACTGAAGAGCAGATGTATAGGGAAACTGAGGTTCAGAGAAAGAAAGTGATTGGTATATTTCCATAGCAAATAAGGGACAAAGATTTGAACCTGGAACTATCTTTCTCCACAGCCGCCATGATTGCTTTGCAGGAGAGAAAAAGGAAAGGAATCAGGGGGGCAAGTAGCAGTGGGGACTGTACGGAATGCACTACATGGTCCTCGGAACAACACAGTGAAGGGGTCCAGAGAACACATCCAGTCAACAGCCAGAAGAGCCATTGCTGACCTTGGCATGGGGAAGGAAGTTTGGAGGCTGAACAAGAGTAGTTTGATTTGGATACAGGATGGCTTAGGGCAAGCGAAGGGGCCAAGGGGGGTTGTGGCTGGGAACAGGTGGGGACCAGATCATGGAGGACTTACAAATTCCAGGAAGAGAAATTGGACTTCCTTTTTGGGTCCAGCGAGAGTAGCTGCTGGCTTTGAACAGAGGAGATTTATGGACCCTGGCCTGAGTGGAAGGGGTCTGAGTGGTGAGACCTGATGAAGCAGACCCTTACCAGTTACCTCAGTGGTCCGGGCACAAGCCAGGAAGACCTGGAAACAAGGCAGTAAGTGTCCGCAGGGAAGGGGGAACAGCAACACCAAGACTCAGGTAGGGTTGTAGCACCTGCAATTGATTAAATGTGGGGACTCCTAGACTCCCCACATTTGGGTGACTGGCATGTCAATATGATCTCATTCTTACTTTGATTACATCTGCAAAGGCTCTTATTTCCAAATAAGGCCACATTTATAGGCTCCATGTAGACACGAATTTTGGGGGACCCTGTTCAATCCAGCACATGGGGAAATAATAAGTTCACCTCATTGGGTGGTTCCTTCCTAGGGCTGTTAAGAGATATCACTATGGGAAACAACCACCTGACTTCCACTGTTCTTCTTCCAGGCACATTTCGCTCCAGAATCCCCCAGCAGGAAGCCTTTAAAAGACAATTTAGAAGGACAAATCCAGGAGGGACAGTGACAGTCACCAAAAACTGCCCTGAGACTCCCTGGGCACCCCAGGAGCAAGAACTGGGGCTGCCCATCACTCATTAAGCACCCAGGGAACCCCCTTTCCCCAACATGGAGATACCAGGTTCTGTAAGAGGCAAGAGAATTAAAGCAGCAGAGAGGTCTCTTCTTTCATCTCCATGCGCTTCCTGTCAGCATCACAGCACATGCAGCAACTGCAGCAAGTGGCAGAGGTTAACTATGAGAACTAATGGCTCTCCCCAGAGAAAACCACCACATGGAGATGTGTGCCTCATGTTCACATTCCACTCTAGAAGCTTTCTGCTACCCTAGTCGGTGGGGTGCTCATGAATGCTTAGCAACCAGGTCTGCAGAAAAACCCCAAACAGATTAGCACCTGCCAATTCCCATGGTGTAAATACCCCTACCATGGCTGACTGCAAGCTTGAATGAAATATGAAAGTATGAAATAACAGAACATTGAGTTGGGAGGAGATGAACACAATCAGCTGTTGTGAGCTAGTGTGAGCCAGCTCCAGAGCACCCCTGCACACAGTTACCTGGGACCAGGGAGCATGAAAAGGGGTCTATGCATACAATTCCCCTCCCCACCAGCCAGCACCCTTTTGGATTGCTCACCTTCGTGGTGGTTGTCAGCCAACTGACATGAATTTAGAGTTTGCAGAACTCTTATTAATTGAGGAGGTTATGAATTATTTGGGGAGCTGTGGTGCTGCAAAAGGCACTCTGGGCTAGCTTTGAATCTCGATTCTGCCACTTACTCGATGTCTGACTGGGGTAAGCCATATATAAACTCTTGTTGAATGATGAATCATTCACTTATTCATTCATTCAACAATTATTGAATCTTCACTGTGATAAGATAATGGGGAGATAAAGAGGAAAAGTAAAGTAGTCCCTGGGTCTAGAAGCTCACAATTTGGTGGAGAAGAGAGCCACAAAAATAATAATATCATGGGGTGGGTACTAATTTCTTCAACCATGGGGTAAGGAGTCTGGTCTAGAGAACAGAACAAGAACACACACAGAAAGCTCCCAACACAGTGCTTGGAGCAGAGTAAGGGCTCAGGGAGTGTTTGTTAAATGGAAGAGAACAAATCTGTGATGGAAAACAGTCAAATGGATGGCTCCAGTGAGGTGCTCTCCATTTGTCAGAATGCCAGAAGTTCCAGGGATCATAAAGTCGGCCTGGGAGGATGGTGAGGAGGCCCCCTTTATCCCCTGGCCCTGAATCTCTGTGCATCTAGTGTGCCTCTTCTTTCCCTATGTTGCTAAGGGGGTTAGGGGTGGAGGGGGGGAGCTGGGCAGGAGATCACTGTCCTTGTGACAGGAGACAGGTCTTTAGACATTTCTAGGCCTCAAATCATAGAATGAGATAGGGCAAAGAGTGTACTACTTATTTAGAAAATTATCTTTTCCTTCTATTTAGTTAATAACACCCTACACACTTTTTCTCAGCTTCAGTAATCATCAGCACATGGCCAATCCTGTTTCAGCTTCTCAGTTCTCCCCCACTCCTGCCCCCTGTGTTTTTCTTTCAATGGTTAGTTAGGATCAGTTGAGTAGTTGCTGCCACCCCCATCTCTCTAGGTCTGCGGGATCCTCTCCCCGAGCACTTTTCCTACAATACCCCTGTGCTGCCACTAGAGAGCAGCAGGCCGTATCATTTACAAGGCTCCAGAATTTTATCTGAGATCAGAATCACAACACTGAATTTTCCAATAAGCACAATTTGTCATTCTATTTTGTTTTAAAAAAGAATCTCCTTCCTATCCATCCAATGTGGTTTTTTTTCTGGCAGCAAGGAGTTTAAACAAAATTTAAACACAGTGACTCCTCTTAGCAACGCCCTTGACAACCTGCAACATTGACAAATTGTCTCTGATCCAAACTGTCTTTTCTTTAACAAAGCTTCCAGCTACAAATCCAAGTTGACAGCCGAATATCACCTTCAAAACACAAGTTAAATGAGTTATTATTTGTAAAGGGCTTAGAAGAGTCTCAGGTACATAGGAAGTGCTATACGAAGTATTTGAGGCTTTATTTAT
The DNA here is from genome assembly GCF_004126475.2 of Phyllostomus discolor. Classification (NCBI taxonomy): domain Eukaryota; kingdom Metazoa; phylum Chordata; class Mammalia; order Chiroptera; family Phyllostomidae; genus Phyllostomus; species Phyllostomus discolor. The sequence continues at coordinate 175,172,636 of NC_040903.2, forward strand.
TTTCAAATTTCTAAGTCTTTTTTTTTTCTGTTACACAGGAATGTAAATTCATTTCAGCACTGCAGGCCTTAGCAATGAATGAGTCTTCATTACTCTGGTTTAATTACCCAGCTCCCTGTGAATGGGGAAAGGGATGTCTGTGGGGACAGGAAGTTGTCCCAAAGGTGGCCTAGCTGGGCCCAGGCTGATTTCTCTCTTCCTCCCACACCTCCCACGGTGGGGGGTGGGGGGTGGACCGTGGCCCCCTCTGGTTCTCTCATGGTCACCTGACTCAGGACTGAGCCAAATCCCTCCTAATTACAGGGATGTTGGACAGGGGTTATATGTATTTTTCTTTTCTATCTGAACCAAGCCAAGAAGAGCTGCTGGAGAGGCAGAGCAGTGTGAGCCGGATCGATTAAATTATCATAAGCAGCAGGGGGCTGGAGGAGGGCAGGGCTCACCAGCCAGGCCCATTATTACCGCAATGGAGCCGTCATCTGCCAGCAGCGCCGCCAGGCCTGGCGGAGACGGTCAGAGGGACAGGAGGCCTCGGTGCGCCCTCCAGGGACTGTTGGCATCCACAGGTCCTCGGCATGCTGCTGCTAATGATGGTGACAGTAGCGACCACCGTTAACCTCTCTCCTTCTGTGTGCCACTGTTGTCTACTTTAGCACCTAAATGAGCGGGACTGTGCCCATTTTCCGGGAGAGGAAACCGACACTCAGAAGTGCTAGGTCACACAGCTAGTCAACTGAAGAAGCTGGAACAGGGACAGGTCTGTCTGGACGTCGTGTTCCCTCTCAGAAACAGATTTTCTTACACTCTTGCCACCCTGGGCCCTGACCCTGCTGGTTGGACCCATCCTTGCTCCCCTTCTCAGAGTAAACCCTACCCCCAGGAGGTGCTTGCTTGTTCCCCGGTTCCTGAGGGGCACCCTTTTCCTCAGCACCCACAGGCTCCACCTGCTAGGGGGCTCTGGAAGCTGAAGCCCAGGGAACATTTTTGCAGCTGCCTGCCCCAGGCACAGAATGAGTCTGGGCTGGATTTTCTGTCTTCTGAGGCCCAGCAGTCAGGCCCATGCAGAGATGTGTCTCAGAGGTCTGTGTGTGTCTCAGAGGCGCTGGGTCTGTGTGTGTGGGGGCGGGGGGGTAGGCTGTGGAGAATCTGACATGCCAGCTAGCCTGCAGAGTGCAGTAAACCCTGGAGCCTGACCCCAGGCATGACCAGGCAGACCTAAAGCCCAGGAAGAAAAAGGGATGAGACGGGCCCTTGGAGACAAGACTTGAGTGGGTTTCTAGGAAGGAAAAGAGCCTGACTTTCAAACTTCTCTGGAGAGGGGCCTGTGGGGGTTGAAACAAGCAACAGCAGGGTCTGTGAAGGGGCGAGGAAGGGCACCAGGGGTGCCAGAATGGGTGCGATGGGGGGCAGGCTGGACAAGACCAGGGATCAGGAAGGAGCAGCCCAGGAGCTGCACTCAAGGACAGTGTCCAGCAGGGCCCTCAGGCCTGAGTCGGCCCCCCAGGCCTCAGAGCCCTGCCTGCAGGACAAGGATGCGTGGGTCCCAGGGGCAATGGTCAGGGACAGACAGAGAGGAAAGCCAGGCTCTGCTCACAGGAACATCGCCCTTGGGTGCTGGACTGTCTAGTCTCGGTCACATGAAGCCCCCAGCACAGCGCAGGGTCTGCCCCTCCACCTCATCCCAGGGACTGAGCAGGATGTGGGCCACCCAGGAGGCACTGCCCAGCTGGGAGGGCCTTTTGCCTCAGCTAACTGTGCCCCTGCAGGGCAGGTGACCTCTTCTTGGCTCCCATCCGTGACTCTGGGAATAAGAGGGTGGCCTGCAAATGGCCCAGGGCTGGGCTGGCCTCAGAGCCACCCTGTGGCTTTGGTGGGGTGAATGCAGAAGGGTGGGTGAACCCCTAATGCCCACCCAGGGCGGGGAGTAGAGACAGACAGCCCTGGTTTATCTGCTGAGCCAGCCAGCAGCCTGAGACTGTGTGTAACGGTGTAAGAGAGGGTGTGTGTGTGGACTGTGAGAGTGTAGGAGAAAGTGCTTGTGTGCATAGCAGCATATATACAGGTCGGGCACAAAGTAGGTCTACAGTTGTGAGTACACAAAACAGTTCATTCTTGTATTATTATTTATCAATTATTGTATTATTTTCCATAGGCACAACCGTAAACCTACTTTTGCCGCACCCTGTATGTTTGTGAAACTGTGGGTGTTTTGGAGTGAGACTCGTGTGCGTGGCTGTGGAATAGCTCTAAGGGGAGGTTAGAGGAACAAAGAGACCTTCACAGAGTTGGGCGGACGCGCGGAGCCAAAGGGATGCTGAGATCAAGAAAAATTCCGGAGAGGCAGAGGCTCCAGAGGGAGGCTGAGAACTGTAATAAAAAGGAATGGAGATCTGTGAAGATGGAGAGAAGAGAAAGAAACCAACAGAAAAGTTGAGAACGAGCATTGACAAGATAGCTGCTTCACAGAGAAGGCAGGGGGTCAGCTTGTCCCCTAGATGGCGCCCCCCTCAGATGGAGTGGGAGGGTCAGCCTGATAGTAAGGTCTATGGGACTCCTTTCTGAATGCTGGCCTGGCCCTTATGATTACCCGGGGGAGGGAGGAAGCCGAGGAAGGGGAGAAAGTGCATGTGCTTGTGAACACGTGGCTAGCTTTGGTGGATAGGGCCTGTGTATGTGAACCACAAGCATGTCCTACAAAGGGGCCTTGACCAATTGCCCCCATACCCACTTCTCCCCACCCCTCCGTGGTCCTGGAGGCCACCTACAGCCCCCAGCATGCACCTCGCTTGCCAAGCACCAATCCTGACAGGACATGCGTATTCTGCTGACCTAAGTCTAATTTACTTGAGGGGGAAAAATCTTCTGTGGCACCCAAATCAAATCACTCAGGGAAGGAAGGGGGTTGAAAGGAACCAGGGGAAATAAATGTATTCAGCAAGTGTATTTTTATGCCAATAAAACTTGATTCAATAACCACCATGAATATTTCATTTGCAAGAGGCTGCCCCCTCCTCCTGCCGCCTGCACTGGTCTCAGGCCAATTCTACCCCGTCCCCCTCCCTCTAGGCAGCACGGGCCCCTGCTCAGTGCCCCGGGGAACTCTCAGAGTAGATGAGGAATGGCAGGCCCCCCAGCCTCCCAGCCTTCACCAGACCAGCTCCTCGGGCGGCCTGGCTGGGTTTCAAGAGAAAGACGTTGTCAAGAGCTCAGGTTCGAATACTCGCATGAACACCGATTTGCTGTGTGACCTTGGTCACGTCATCTCACTCTCTGAGTCTCAGTTTCCTCTCCCTAACTTAACAACATTCTTATGAGGAAAAATAAAGACACCGTGGATGTGAACAACTTTATGTACATCAGTTATTATTTTTCCTGGGGATTAAGAGCCACGGTATGAGTTGTCCAGAAAATGGTATCCCCTCAAAAGCCACCCGCTTCTGGTTCCATGCTTTTAAGCCATTTCCACTGCTACCCGTCTCCTCTAACCCCCCATCCAGGCCATGCCACCTCCGGTAGGCAAATCTCGGTGGGACCAGGAGGGGACAAGGGGAAGGGGGGCAGTGGCCATCTGCTTTGACAGCACAATAGCACCACCTCTGCCTCAGGCTCAGGCCATGCGGAGTGGGTGGAGCTGATTCCACCCCTGGCCTCAGTAAAAGGGCACATGACCAGAGCCTGGCCAATCAGAACATTCCACCCTGTGGTCACAGTGATTGGTTCTGGGATGGGCATGTGACCCAATCAGACCAATGAGGCTTAATTCTGGGACTTTGGGCTGGTACCATTGGGTTAAAAGGGGCTTTCTCTTCATCTGGAATGCTAGGCTGAGAGACAGTGCACCAGGGGCTGCAGGTGTCCATCTTAATCACTTGGGAATTCCTTGAGAAGAGAACACTTGAGAATGAGGCCAACACAAAGGAAAACAGAGCCAAGGTAGAAACAGATTCCTGACAACATTTGAGCCCCATGATGCAGCCGTGGCTAAAGCACCAACCACTTCTGTTCTTTTCAGTTACAAGAGGTGATATACCCCTTTTCTGCCTGAGCCACTTTAGGTTGGGTTTCTGCCACTTGCAGTAAGAAAGCACTGGTTAATGCCTGGGATCTGCATTTTTTTTTTCATTTCACTAATCAGAGCCTTCTTTCTCACCTGGAAAACAGGGACAGCTTTACATCAGATTGAAAGAAATGGTTCAGCTTCGTGCTGGCTGGTCCCCATCCCCTCACCCCTGAGGTACCTTTGGGAATTCAAATGCAATCAGCAATCAGAGGCTGTAGTGCTGGCTGCCTGAAGAAATTCCCGGCATCCCTTAGGGAACTGGTGTCAGGTCCTGCAGGGGCAACTCTTGGGGTCACCCCACCACTGCCTCCTATGCAGCTCTTGCTCCTCATTGTTGTCATCAATCTGTCAGTCATTGGCAGGATGACCTCAGGACCATGAAGCCTTGGGCAGGTCAGATGTCCTTCTGAGCCTGTGTTCCCGCCAGTGAGATGAGGCGGTTGGACACAGTGAATTCAAGCCCAGTTCTTACATCATTTACAGTTAGGAGTTTTTACTATGTTTTAGACACTTGGGGTAATAAAAACAAAGAAAAGATTCTGTCCTTAACCTCACAACTTCTTTGAGAATTTAAATAAAGCAAAAAAAAATCAATAATGCTGTCCTCAAGGCAAAATCTGAAGTAGAGGAGAACTAGCCAGAGGGGTCTGCAGGCTCCTTCCTGCCCTGGTGATAATCCCTGGGGGGAAAGAGGCTGTGTCTCAAGGAGAGAGACACTCAGCAGCCAGCTCCAGGGGCCTTAAGGCCGAATGGTTTTTTCCAGGAGAGTCTGGGCATCAGAGGAGTTTCCCAGGTGTCCCCGCCTGTCCAAACTCGCTTGGCCATGTGTGGAACCAAGACCCAGGTGAGCTGGTGTGAAATCTCAGGAGGAGGAGAAGAATGTCTCTCCAGCGTCAGAGGGTGCAGTGAGGCAGGAGTCTGGGTGGGGGAAGGGCCAGGAAAGGGCTGGCACTGGGGAAAGGCAGGTGTGGAGCACTCTCCTGTCAGCTGGGGATTAAGGACGTGGGGCAAGTGAGGAGGCTGGGGCTAGCTAGGCAGGTGGGTGGGTCTGGAGGGTCCATCAAAGTTCAGGATCTGGGACAAGAAACAGGTCAGGTATAAAGACCCTTGCAACCAGAACAGAGTGCCACTCAGTTTGCAAAATCTCCTCTTCCTCTTCTCATCTCAGTACTACCTAGGTAGCCCCCGACCCCCAAGTCCACTAGAAGCCATTTTAGATACTATCCTCCTACCAATTAATATCCTCTGGAACTAACTGGTCACCAAATTCTGTTGATCCTACTTCCCCCAAACTCCTTGGTGTCCCCCTCTGCATGCCCACTCACCTTTGTCTAGGCCCCACCATTTTACAATGGACTCATTGCCGCTGCCCTCCCGGGGACTTGGCCTCCAGCCCACTCGGTTCACCTGTAAAGTGAGAGGCTCGGCTGGGGCAACTTCTGAGCTCCGATCCAGTGACGACATTTATGACCAACGGTCTAAGGCAGCTCTGCTTTGACCACATTGCTGGGTCTCAGGCCCTTTTAAGAATCTAATGAAAGCTGCAGACTCTCCCTATCAAAATGCACATGCATACAGGCATGCCTTGTTTTATTCTGCTACACAGATTCTGCATTTTTGACAAATGGAAGGTAAGACCCTCCACCAGCAAAAAGTTGAGTATTGTGATACTCAGCTTTATCACAGTGGTCTGGAACCGAACCTGCAATATCTCTGAGGTAAGCCTGTACTTTCAAGGAGTGTATGGTTTTACAGGGGCCCAGGTCCACAGACTCCAGGTTAAGAATCTCTGTTTGAATTCTTAGGGCACCTGTGCTCAGAGAAAAGCCCAGATGGAGATCCTATTCTTTCAGCGTCCTCTGGACAGTCTCCAGGGGCGGCTGCTTCCTGCCTTAAATTCCAGGCTGCAGTGAACTGCCCACTGTGCATCAGCTCAGAGCCTGGGGCTGGAGCCTGCCTGGAAGAAGCAGGCTTGTATCCACCGGAGCCACTAGACGTGGCCCTGCAGGGTGACCCAATTTGTAGGAGGCCCAGCTGGGGCTGGAGAATGGAACCATGTGCCTCGGTCACATGCAGACCTAGTTAAAAGGCAGATTAATGGGCGGTCAGGTGTGAGGAAGTCAGCCAAGGCGCCATGCTGAGGAACACAAGGCATTTGTTTGGGTCTCTAAGGCACTTTATGAATCCCTCCTTGCTGGCCTTTCTGAATGGAGAAGCCTCCCAAACACTTGCAGCCCCGGTTGGGAAAAGGCTCCTCTGTCTTTGCTCCCTGCAGACTTCACAGAAATCCAAGTGGGGTCAGAGTGCCCCGGAGCGTGTGCGGAAGAAGAAAAGCAGCCGAATCAATGGGCTGGATTACATACAGACCCTGCCGCAGCAGGCAGATAATAGCAGCGAAGCACCGGTTGCTCAGACCAAATGTCCTCACCCTGCACTGTAAGAAAGTGCCAATCACAGGGGATTAAAACCAGCTGGGGGCACACCTCCCCCTAAAAAGGCCCGAGGCTGGGCTAGCTGCCAAGGATGGGGCTGGGGCTGTGGGGATGGCAGGATGGGCAGATGGGTGGGTGGAGGAGGCGGTACAGGCTGCCCTTGGCAGGCTGAGGATGGAGGAGGCTGGCGCCGGGACCAGGGCAAGAAAAGGTTGGGACGAGCGGATGGAGGCCGCTAAAACAAGCAAGGAGGAGGACAGAAGGCTCCTGGTGGGGCTGGATTATTCCTTGGTGGTGGGGGCTGTGAACAGAGTTGGGAGCCAGACTCTGAATCTTGCTGACCCAGCACAGTCTGCACTTCTGGAGCCCATGTCAAATGCTGGAAGAATTCTTTTAAGAGCCACAAAGTCTCCCAAAGCACCAGGCTTCTATTAGAATGCAGGTGCTCGGGCTCGGGAGGGCATGGTTGCCCAGAACAAACCCCCTCATGCGGGCAGCCCCACCCTCTGGAGAATTCTGAGCCTGTCACTCTGGGGCTCCTGAGCCTCACTGGGAGCCCAGGGGGTGGGGCTCTCACCACTGGGTCCGCACAAGGGAGGACACCAAGGCATGGAAAGAAGTGACTTTCCAAGAGTCACAGAGCTGGCAGGGGAGCCTCCACAAGCCCCGGTTTCCTTGTTTGTGAACCAAGTGTGGCAACATCTGCCTCACGGAAAGGACGGTGAGTGCCGGCAGTCCTGGGTGCCAGGCTCTGTGCTAAGCCCTCGAGGTGTGTTATGTCGTGGGTTTGTTTCAATAATGCTGTAGGCTGGTGTCATCGCCCCACTTTGCAGAGGTGAGTAACTTGCCCAAGGTCCCCAGTGTGCAAGTGGACAAGTCACAGTTTGAACCTGGTGGGTGTGGCTTTGGACCTTGTGAAAATCAAACGTGAAGGGGTTTTGTAAAGTGCTTTGTGGGTGTCAGTTATCGGTGCTGGGGCTGGGCAAGGGTCCTGTGCAGCAGAGAGAGGAAGAAGCCAGGACCCACATCCCTCTCAGCTGAGCTGAGTGAGGCCAGAGAGCAGCTGGGTCTTGCAGGAGGTGAACCAGGTGCTGGTCTTGGTGGAACGGGGCTGTGGGGTGTATGCGGGTTGGTGGTAGTGGGGGTGCATTGCGGCCGGTCCCTCCCTGGAATTCGGCCTCCCATCACTCCTGCTCATGGCCTTCGGGGAAAACCTTCTAACTGAGGGGATTTTCTGTCCCTCCGAGATCAAAGCCTGGCAGGGAGTGAGCCCCCTCACTGGATAATGAAGATGAATCCCAGCCAGGTCTGCCCAGAAAGAACGTTAACTAAATGAAGATGGCAGTTCTGTGACTGTGGAGTTTGTACTGGGGCCAAATTGAGCTCTCTCTTCCAGCATGTGGATGCAAAACTTGGGCCTGTGCCCAAGAAAAGGGGACCAAACACATTCTCTCTCCCTCTCCCTCTCTCTCTCTCTCTCTCTCTCATTCTTTCACTACCCACCCCTGGCTGCCAGCAGCCACCTCAGGGAGTGGCTGGACTCTGCTGGGGGGGCTCCTCCTGGCCCACTCTAGCTAGGGCTGATTGAAACGGATTCTGGGCCCCTCACTCAGCCTAGAGGCGGGAGGAGAGGGTAGGGGAGGGCCTGGGATGGAGAAATCTCAAATGCGAGGGGCTTGATGCAATGGGGGCCCACCAGCTCTCCTGTCTTTAACCTGAGGACAAGAGTATCATGGTAGAGTCAGCCTTGGTTCAAGTCTGGCTCTTACAAGCTTAAGTGACCTTGAACTAAAAATCTCCAAACCTCAAGTTCTTAATCTCTAAAGTGGGAATGATAATGAAACCCGACACCAGATCCAAGCTGGGCGGTGCTGTGTGAATTGTTAAGTGATGGCCAGCCTTTGCCTTCAGGCCTCTCAGAGCTCCCCAAACCCTCCCCCCCCCCACCACCACACCCACTGCCTTGCAGGCCTAAGCTTTTTCGAACTTCTGACCGAAGCACCTCCTTCCCAGGCTTCAGAATCGACCTCTCTACACCCACAATGACCGGAAATTCCCCGGCCACCTAGTCCCTGAAATAACTGACAACCGTGATCCCAACAGCGGAGTGCACTACACTGGATACTTCGAAGCAGAACAGGGAGGTGGGGCGGAGGGGGTGCGGTGGGGATGAGTCCGGGGAGAGAGGCCTGGCCAGAACTGGTTAGGGTGCCCAGGACGTTCCCTCACCTTGGCTGCGCATCAGAACCACCTGGGGGAACCTACCTAAGTCCATCCGAGTGAGGTCCAGCCTCAGATCTTGATTCGGGTCTCTAGCGGAGGGTGTGGGCAGGGGGTTTATTTTTTCTCCAAAGCTCCCCAAGTGATGCTAATGTGCAGGCAGCATGCAGAACCTCTGTCTAGTGACAAGGCTTTTTGAGCTTTAATGTGTGTGAGAATCACCCAGGGATCTTGTTAAAATGCAGATTCTGACTCAGGTTTTGAGTGGAGCCCGAGAGTCTATATTTGCAACAAGCCCTGGTGATGCAGCGAGCACACTTTGAGCAGCACTGCCCTGCTGAAGGCACCTGGGCTTTGCCCTCTTCACTCGTGGCCTGCCCTAGGACACTTACGCTCAGTGTGCGCTATCAGTCCACACTTGTGGAACTTAATGCACCATAACTGAGACAGCAATAGATTTGGAGCCTGATGGCCTGTATTTGAGTCCTGGTTTTATTGTTCCAGCTCTGTGGATTAGGACAAGGCTCTTATCAACCATGGGCCTCAGTATTGGCATCTGTACAATAGGTATGCTGTTAGTGCCCCCGTGAGCCTATGGGATCAGTGGGAAAATTAGCTGACATCATGCATATGTGCTAAATGGATATTGATATTCTTGTTTCTTCCTCTTTTACCTGCCACCGAAGGGCACGCATGGCACATGTCCCACCCCCAGTGACTTCTTAGTACCTCTAATCTGGCTAATGATCTCTGGTAACCCTCATGCCCCAGCACCCCTACCTGCCTGAAATTGAGTATGCTCCGGACATGCTAGCTCTGCAGACCCTTCTCAGCCTCCCTACCCAGCTCCAAAGCCCTGGTCAGGCCAGAAAGCTAGCTCAGAAACAAGCAACCTTTCAGATTTATAAACATACAAAGACTCAGAGGACCTGGGTTCAAATCCAGACTTTGCCTCTTCCAGCCAATGCTGAGCCCACATCTGAGCTCCCAGTAACCCTCAGAAACAGCTGGCCTCCAAACTGCCCTCTTCTGTGGCAGCCCTGGGCTGTGGCGCCTGCACACCAGTGTCTCTTCAGGCTGACCCAGCCTGCAGGAAGGAAGGGGGGGCAGGAAGGGGGGGCAGGTGGACAGGGCACGGCACCACAAGGCCGCCCCTTCTTCTCCATCAGTCTGAATAAGAACCGTTTGCTGAGACAATGGGGGACACTCATTCTCCCCCATTCACAGTGGCAGAGCCTCAACTCCAGCCTCTGCCCCACTGAGGGCCCACCCCCCATTCTGTCACACCTTAACTCAGGGGGCCACAGCTTCCGCAGTGCCGCACTACCACAGTTCCAGGTGAGCAGGGCTTGGGTGGGGGTGGCAAGAATCTACCTTTGTTTTTTTTTAAGTTCCCCATGGTGCTGATCTGTGGTCAGGACTGAGGACCACTGCTGTCCACACTATCCTCCCCCCATGCCGATGCCCGTTGGGAAGCACTGGGTTTAGAATGAGGAATCCCAGGTTTGGGTTCTGGCTCTGCACCTTAAACTGTGGCCTGAGAGGGTCACTCAGCAGCGCTAGGACTCTCATCTGCAAAATGGGGATGGGGAAGCCGATGGTCTTGGAGGAATATTCAGGGTCAAAAAAGATCAGGAGTGTGGAAACCCTTTGGAAAGGTGGGTTACCACACAAGTGAACTGAGAACGGTGGTGCTAGGTCACATGCTGGCATCCTCCTATGGTTTCTGCCTCAAAACCACCCCAGGCCCAGCCATCCAGGGCCACCACGGTCCCTTTAAGTGTCCCTGGCCTGACGGTGCAGGCTTCTCCTGCTGGCTGCCCCCCACCTTTGCAGCCCACTCTCTTCCAGCTTCCACCGCAGTTCCCAGTACACACACTTCCATGCCTTTGCTCGAGCTGTAACTTCTGCACAGGTTGCCCTTCCTGTCTTCTCAGGTTCAAAGCTCAGGCCTCCTTCCAGAGCCACCCCAATGGTGTCTTCTCCAGGAAGACTTCTCTTACTGTGCCCATTTGTGTAGAAGCCCGTGCTGGACCATGAGCTCCCTGAGGACAGGCACCCTGTCTTGGCATCTCTGTAGCCCCTACAGCACCAAGCACAGATGCCGGCACACAGCAGGTACTCAACAAAAGTCTTTTGTAACACAGAAAATGTGGACCCTGGCTAGAAAGCCAATAAATGCAAATTAATACAACACGGAGGTCCTATTTTATACTTCCCAAATTAGCAATTTAGGAAAAAAAATGATAATATGCACCACTGACAATGTTATGTTGAAATTGGTACACACATCACTGATAATGTTGGAAATTGGAGTGACCATTTTGGAAAGCAATATGGCAATATATAATCAAGGGTTATAAAAATGCTCATTCACTTTGACCCAGTAATCCCACTCTTAATGTTGTATACAAAGGCAATCACTCAAAAGAATAACAAGCGTTGTATATGCATGAAGATATTCATTGCAACATTATCTATAATAGCCCCAAACGGAAAACAACCTCAATGTTCAACAATAGGGGAACTGTTAAGTAAATTATGGTATATAAACTCAACAAACTATTCCTCAGCCATTTAAAATATTTATAAAACTATGTAACATGGAAAAATGCTTACGGTAAAATGTGAAATAAAAAGCACAGAATGTAAGATTCTAGGCACATTTTAACTATATAATAAAAATGTAGGCATGCTGACAAGGATCAGAAGGGACTAAGCAAAATGAAATTAATTATGGTGTTAAGGTGGTAGGACCAGAGCTGATTTATTTTTATTATTATTTTTTAAGATTTTATTTATTCATTTTTAGAGAGGGAAGGGAGGGAGAAAGAGAGAGAGAGAGAAATACACCAATGTGCTGTTGCTGGGGGCCATGGCCTGCAACCCAGGCATGTGCCCTGACTGGGAATCGAACCTGTGATGCTTTGGTTCGCAGCCCACGCTCAATCTACTGAGCTACGCCAGCCAGGGCCTATTTTTATTATTTTTAAACATTTCCTGTAAGATTGTTATAATGCCATATTCACAATGCAAAAGTTATGTAGCCAAGTAACAAATGCTTGTCGAAGGCACAGAGAAGAGGGAGATGGGGGCGAGTGGCGGGGTGTGGGGCGCGGCTCTGGGTCCAGCTTCGTCTCTGTTCCAGAGTGTCTCTGTTCCCTGTGATCTGGGGGGTTCTGGATGGGGCCGAGCCTTAGAAAAACGTGGCCCGGTGAACACAGAATTACCCTGCGCTTTTGGATGCTCCTCAATGATTTGGGGTGCCTTCTGGGGAAGGTTAGATTTTTCTCAGCCTCCCAGAAGCCCTTGCCACCCTGCTGTATGCCTAGGAGGTCTGGGCCAGAGGGATTCAGAGGACATTGAAGTTCAAGGGGCTGACGGCACACATGGTCTCCCTGCCAGGGCCTCACCCACAGGAGACAGGCTGAGAGTGACGAAGAATGCCAAAGCTCCCTTTCCACACTCACCTATCCCCGCCTCCAAGCATTGAGAATCCGCCTCCTGTATGATGGAGACAGCCCCAGTTTCACAGCTACCCTGGCATAATTATTAATAGCTCTTTTGAGTCTCCAGAGTGTCCCAGTTGAGACACGGTCACATCACCCCAACTGAATTAGGGCAGGACAAATAGGAGAGGAAAAGTTGCTCCTGTGACTGATGAACCGGGCGGAGCGTGTCTTTCTCCTGGGCAGTGCAGACTAGAAATGTTTCAGGTGGGCCCCGGTTCCCTATTTCATAGCTCCCGTAAGCTGTCCCTGTCCTGGGCACCTTGTGGGGGGCCCCATGCCTTCACCGGCCCCTGCCTGCAGGGGCCTCCTCTGCCTGCATCTCCCCGCCACCATTAGCACCTTCTTGGGGGTCCCAGCTTCCAGTGGCTGTGTCTGTCCCTTTCACATTCTTCTAGGCTGAGCGTCCCTTTCCCCCTCTGGACCTCTTCCTACTGACAGATTTTTCATTTCAATCAGGTCTACTTTCCTGGGTCCCCAGCCCCAGCTCATCCTCTGCGGAGCCCATCGAGTCCCTTTTTCTATTTCTGAGGACATTTTTCATCCGTCCTTTCTGCAACCAATGTTATCTCAGTGCTAAACGGGATCATAATTCTGCCCAGCGTCATGGGAATTCCTAGCAATCTATTGTTTCTGACAGTGACAAAGCCCTTCAGGCTCAGAGAAGTGAGCACACACTCACAGATGGATTTGGGCACTACTTTTCACATGCCCACGCCACACGTCTGCGGTACGTATTACATACACGCCACAGGCAAATCACAGCATTCACACCACACGTCCAGCAGACACCACATTCCCACATAACATACACTACATACATGTCATGAATTTAGCATGTAATATCCATCCTCCAAAGACTCATGCTATGAAAACAACACATGACACATATTCTACATACGCTGAATACACTCCTCAGACCATGCATCCATGACACACTCACTGACCCCCACCCCCTGCAATACACAGTGTAGGCTTTGGGGCTCCTGCAGTGTCCAGATCCTGCTCTCAGGGAAAAATGCTCAGTTCTTGCTGCAGGGGCCATGTCCCCCACCAAGCCGCACAAGGACTTTGGCAAAACATGTTCATTACTGCTAACGCACATTACATGCCTAATTAGTCCCCAGGCCTGGTGTGAGGGTCAGACCCAGAGCCTGATTTCCACTCAGAGAAAAAAGTGGAGAGCTAAAATGCACATGTGCTGGGTTAGGAGGATTTAGGGCCCACTTGGATTTGCCCATCCTGTCCCCAAACCCCCACCACTGGGATGATCTGCCTGATGGGAGAACAGCAGACCCCGTCCAAGCAGGGGAAAGCTGGGTCTCTTTTCTGACTGCCTTTCTGAAGCACCAAGACCACATCCTCAAAGTTACGAGCATCTTTTGGTGGGTTCCATGCTCTATTCGAGTAAAGGTCCCTTCCCTTCTTCCTGGAGAAGAGCCCCTTCCGGGCACCCATTCGCATCTGCTACCCCAACTCATGACTCCACCTGTACACAGTCAGGACCTCTCAGGCCCAGGCTGGCTTCCCTCCCTCAGGTACAGCCTGGGGGGTGGGGGAGGCCTGGGTGCAGGGTGGGCAAACACAAGGCTCTCTGGGCAAACACTGCTTTCTGATCGCCACGGTCTCCTCCACTGGACCGGGCTGAGGTTCTCCCTCAACCCACCACCCCACCACCAACAGATCAGAGGTGGTGGGGAGGGTGGGAAGTATGTGCTATTTTAAGAGAAGGGCTGTGGCCCCATTCAGCAGTGTTCTGGGGGTGGAGGGGAGACCATCTACAGGCAAATCATGGACAGGCAGTAAGGGAAGAGCGGAAGAGACAGTGAGCTTTGGCACAGAGCCAACCTGGATTCAAATCCATGTTGTGCCACCTTTAAACACGTGACCTTGGACAACTGCTGATCTTCTCTGGGCCTTAGTTTCCAGATGTATAAAATGGGACAATAACAGTACATTCCTCAAGGGACTGTCGTTGTGAATTAAATGAACTGATGTGTAAAGAGTGTATCACAAAGTGCTTCACACAGAATGAGAGCTTGTTAGGAAGTAGTACAAATTTTTTTTTTAATTTTTAAAGATTATTTATTTACTTATTTTTAGAGAGAGGGGAAGGGAGGGAGAAAGAAGGGGGAGAAACATCAATGTGTGGTTGCCTCTTGTGTGCCCCCTACTCGGGACCTGGCCCACAACCCAGGCATGTGCCCTGACTGGGAATTGAACTGGCAACCCTTTGGTTCACAGCCCATGCTCAATCCACTGAGCCACACCAGCCAGGGCCAAAGTTGTCTTATAATTAGTACATTTATTATTATTATTATTATTATTATTATTATTATTATTATTATTATTATTATTATTTCTACTGCTACTGCTCCTGCTCCTGTGCTGGAGTTAAACTCCTTGACACTGAACATCCCCTGCGATGTGGCCTCCACTGCATATTTAACCTTTAGATCCCAACACAACTGTTTCTCTGGACTGAACTGGGCTGGTCTCCCACGCTCATTCCCACCTCCGAGCCTTTGCTCATGAGGTCCCCTGACCAGGGAGGCCCTCCCTCCACTGTCTAGCTGAATCATACCGCTCCCTCAGAGCCAAAGCTCTTGCCCGACTTCCGCCAGGAGCCATCCCCTCTCATCACTCATATTGAGGTTCTTCCAGGTGCATTTCTTTGGTGTTTACTATTATGGAATATTTTAACTAAACAAAAAGTAATGAAACACATACCCATGTACCCCCCACTTAGCTTGAAAAGGAAAAGACAAATCACAGATGCAACTGAAACCTCCCGGTTCCCTCCTGATTGTGATTCACTGTGCCTTCCAGAGGTAACGGGCTCCCGAAAGTGACGTTCATCACTGTCAGGAGTGTCTGCGGGTTTTACCACATCTATCTCCCTACCAATATAAGTTGTAGTTTTGCATCTTAAGCTTGACACACATGTGTGGAATCTGTAGCAGGCTCCCTGGTACCCAGCACCACATGCCCACAGCTGTCTTGCTTTCAGCGTGGCTGTGGGGACCACGCAGGCACCCTGCCCCCTCCCATGGCAGCCCTGTCACCTCTGCTTTCGTGTCTCGGGTCTTTCTTCCCAGGCCTGGAGGGCTGCTCAGCCTGTGCAGACACAGCTGGAGGGACCAGGGGCTGGCATCTGGGGAACATCCCCAACCAGTGGGGGACAAGAGCTGGTGTATTAAACACCCCGGTTCCCTCACCAGAGGCCATCTCCCACGTGCATGCTACCTGGTCCCTCAGAGGGCCTACCGCTGCCCCACAGCGGTCTGCTCAGCAATCCATCCCTCCCCGCCCTTTCACAGTTTTTTCTTTCAATTTTATTTGTATCGGTGTCTGGTGTACAGCCCAGTGGTTAGACATACACTTTATGTTGAGTTCCCCTCAATGTTCCCGGTAGCCACCTGGCATCACGCATGGCCACTGCAACATCACTGACCACATTACCTCTGCTCTACTCCACACCCCTGTGACTATTTTAATTTCAGAGAATTTCTATTGAATTTATTGGGGTGACACTGGTTAATAAAGTGATATAGGCTTTTACTGTACAAGTTTATAATACATCATCTGTATGTTGTATTGTGTTCACCACCCCAAGTCAAGTCTCCTTCCATCACCTTTTATTCTCCCTTTACCCTCTTCTAACTGCCCCCAACAATTTTGCAACTATCAGTATGTTCTTCTTAATCCCTTCACCTCTTTCACCCAGCCCCCTAATCCCCTCCCCTCTGGCAACCACCAGTCTGCTTTCTGTGTCTATGAGTTCATTTCCATTCTGTTTGTTCATTTATTTTGTTCTTCAGATTTCCCATATGAGTGAAATCATATGGTATTTGTCTTTCTCTGACTGACTTATTTCACTTAGCATAATAATCTCGAAGTCTATCATGCTGTCACAAAAGGTAAGATTCCTTTTTACAGCTGAGGGATATTTCACTGTATAATTGTACCACAGCTTTTGTATCCACTTGTCTATTGATGGACACTTGGGTTGCTTTCAATTCTTGGTTATTGTAAATAACACTGCAATGAACATAGGGGTGCATATATTCTTTCAAATTAGTATTTTGGGTTTCTTTGGATAAGTCCCCAGAAGTAGAATCACTGGGTAATAAGACAGTTTCAATTTTTTATTTTTTAAGAAAATGGCATGCAAGTTTCTATAGTGGCTGTACTGACCCTCGGTGGGCCCAGCGGTGGGGTGGGCCCTGAGGGACCAGGCAGCATGCACATGGGACATGGTATATGAGGGTTCCCCTCTCTCCTTGCCATTTGTAGATTTACTAGTGATATCTATTCTGACAGGTGTGACATGATATCTCATTGTGGTTTTAAACACATACTGTGTTTGTAGATAGGAAGAATAGACATAATTAAAATGTCCACACTACCCAAAGCAATCTATAAATTCAGTGCAATTCCTATCAAAATAAGAATGGTGTATTTCACAGAACTAGAACAAATAATCCAAAAACTTATATGGAACCACACACACACACACACAAATATACTCAGGAATATTGAGAAAAAAAGAACAAAGTTGGAAGTGTCGTGCTACTTCATATCAAACTATACTACAAGCCCATAGTAATCAAAGCAGCATGGCACTGGCATAAAAAACATATAGGTCAATGGACAGAATAGAGAGCCCAGAAGTAAACCCATGTCTTTACGGTCAATTAATATTCGACAGAAGAGGCAACAGCATACAATGGAGTAAAGACAGTCTATTCAATAAATGGTGCTGGAAAAATTGGACAGATACAAGCAAAAAAATGAAACTAGACCACCTTCTTACACCATATACAAGAAGAAATTCAAAATGGATTAAAGATTTAAATGTAAGACTTAAAACCATAAAAATCCTAAAAGAAACATAGGCAATAAAATTTTGGACTTCTCTCTTAGCAATATTTTTTCTGCTCTATCTCCTCAGGCAAGGGAAACAAAAGAAAAACTAAACAAATGGGATGACATCAAACTTAAATGTTTTGCACAGCAAAGGGAACCATCTACAACACGAAAAACAACCTACTAAATGAGAGAACATATTTGCCAATGATACATCTGATAAGAGGTTAATATCTGAAACTTATTAAGAACTCATATTATTAAAATGCAAACAATTCAATTAAAAAATGGGCAGAGGACTTGAAGAGACAATTCTCCAAAGAGAACATACAGGTGGGCAATAGACATGAAAAGATGCTCAATGTCACTCATCATCCGAGTCATCCCCTTTAACTGCCTTTTTCTTCCCTGTGCCCTCCTTCTGATCCCTCCTGGCAAAGCTCCCAAAGCACCTCCCTGCATGCAGGCTCTGCTTTTGAACCCAAGCTATGACAGGACAGTCGGCCTTCTGTATCTGTGGGTTTCACATCTATGGATTCAACTAACTGTGGATTAAAAACATTTTTAAAAAAGAAAAACTTTTATTTGTCATATGGCAAGCACCATGATGAATCCACATGAATAAAAGTGATGGTTAGGCATACTCTGCTGTAGCCTGTATGCAGATACAAGTTATATGCAACTACTATGCCTTTCTGGATATGGGACTTGAGCATCCACAGATTTTGATATCTGCAGGGTCCTGGAATCAGTCCCCAGTGAACAGTGAGGGACAACTGTATTGCTTTTGCTCTCGATATGCCTTTAGAGAATTACCCGTGTTGTTACATACAGCTCTAGTTCATTCATTTTCACAGCTGCACAGAAGGAACAGGTCTGAGTGCTCAGTCCATCTCCGGCTGATGGACACTTGTGTGGCCTGCGGTGTTCTGCTGTCACAAACCATGCTGTGGTGCGCCTCGCTGCCCGTGTTTCCTGACAGTGCTGGTGGTTTCCACCAGGCTCACTGGTCCCCCAGTCACGTTCTGACTAGAGCTGCCATTCAACTCTTTGCAGTCCACATCTCCCTACCTAAAGGGAAACCACCACGAGGCCGAGAAAGAAGGCAGGAGGAAGGAAACTAATTCACCGAATAAACTCAGAGAGGAGCTGGTGAACTTCAACCCAAGCTGGATCCGGCTGGCTGGATACCTGGCTGGATATCACCATCGACCCTCAAATGATCATTCATTCATTCATACAGTATTTCTGTCACATTAAATGAAATAACAGGCCTTCATCAACTTCCCTTCCACTTTTCTCTCTCCAATTTCTCCCTACATTTCACTTTTCTCACTTCCTCCTTTCCCTCTTTTTTCTTTCCTGCCTCCCCAGGGGTCCTCCTGGGCCCTGGGCCCATCCTGCGGAAGGCCAGAGGCAAAGGCTGCCTGGGCCACGTCCCTGTCCAGCACAGGTGGGCCTGCCAGCATCACCAGCAATAACCTGAGCTATTTCTTAGAACAACATGCTGGTACCGATAGTTCACGACCTGTTAACCTGTTGGTGGGCCATCTGCAATTCCAGGTTTTGCTGCTGGTCAGGCCTGGCTCACTCTGCGGGTGGGTAAGCACGACACACTCCCAGCAGCAACCAACCCTCCGATCTAAACACACGTGTTCTGGGCAGGCTTCCTTGGCTCTCCCAGACACCAAATCCTGTAGTACTTAGCATTTCTATCTCATACTTGCCATGAGTCAATGACTCAATAAGCATTTATTAAGCACCTATGAGAGCCAGATGAATGAACTCTATACCTGACGAAATGAGCCTACCAGTTTTCATACCTGAGCTTTGCTATCTTTTTGGTGGCTGGCTTCAGTTTCCTCAGGGACAACCCCCACCTCACAGAGTTGTGGTGAGGACAAAAATGAGTCCTGTGCAAGTACCTAGGCCACTGCCTGACCTGTAGTTAGGGCTCCTTGAGGGTTAGCTCTTACAGCCTGGTTTCACCCACCGCCATGACCGGGTGGGGGAGGGGAGGGGGAGAGGGATGTGCTCACACTCAGCAAAGAGATTTCCATCAGAGCAGCAGAGAAACGCCCAGTCCCTTGCAGGCCTCTCCCCTCATGCTGGGGGCCCTTGCAAATCAGCGCCTGAACCTCCCCGTGAGGTGGAGAGAAGTAAGTTCGCCTCCCTCAGCAGATGGAGGGTGTCCAGGGGTGGGAACAAGGTCCTCACCAGCCTGACCGCGGCCCTCAGGGTCTGGCCCAGGGCTGCATCCCTGGGGTCCGCTCTCCCCCAGAGGGGCAGGTGTCAGGGGCACAGACAGGAGAGGTACCCTCCGCCTGACACCCCCACAGCTGCACCAGATGGAGGTTTTAGCGATGAATAGGGTGCACCATGCAAAAAATTATTTTATTATGAGCTAATAGCAGCACTTTCCAAAGCAGTTTTATATGCAATAAAACTTTTTTATTATCTTAGTCTTGGCTTGGAGAGGCAGAAAAGATGACAAACCCAGAACCGGGGAGAGAAAGAAAGAAGTAATTAACAAGACTAATAATGAAAACTTCCTAAGAGGGTCAGGGATGATACAGTGAGGCACGCACATGGTTTCTCTTCAAAGATGAGGTGACAGGGAGAGAGAGACAGGGTGTCTACGTCCAGGTTCGGGGTGGGGGCGGGGGTTAAACTCTGGTATGGAGAAAAGAGCAGGGCCCAGGGGAAAGCTTCTGCTTCTCCCGGTTTTGCTATTGGCCACAGGCACGTCTCTTCCCTCCTCTGAGCGCAGTCTTCTCCTCTGTAACATGGGGAGATGTTGGAGGGGATGAGCCCCAAAGTCCCCTCTGTGGCTGAAGTTTTGCATCTTTGTGTTAAAATTCATTTTTCAGTCGTTCCTCTTCATTCACGCTGGGGACAAGATAGTTTTGTTTGGCACAAAAGTTTGTTTGTTTGCCGTTTCAAGCACATCCTGTCAGAGCATGGGAAATGTGCCAGGAGAACATGATTGTCTCCATTTTACAGATGGGAAAACTGAGGACCAGAGGACCTAGGTCACCACTGCTTCCATTACAGCTACTAACAGCTCACGGTCACACCTACTAGGGAACAGAGACCAGGCTGAACTGAGGCTCTGCCTCCAAGCCTGTGTTCTTGACACCACGTGACGTCGTTTCTCAGAGCAGATGATGGGGGATGGAGCCAAGTTCACTAATCCATCACCTGGGTCTCACTGGCACCTGTGCTCAGCAGCTCCTGCATCCAACACAGGAGGGAAAAATAGAAACGGGAGTAGCAAGGAAGGCTTCATTTAACCCTTCAGCACCTACAGGGCTTAGCAGCTCATTCCTGCACTCAGTCCTGCTGGTACGCTCGGGCCGGGGCAATGGTTCCAGAGCGTGGGCCCCAGGCAGCAGTGCCAGTACGGGGCTCTCCCACGAGCTCCCTGGAAATGCACAGTCTCAGGTTCCACCTCAGACCTGCTGATGAGAAATGAATGATAAATGGGTCCATTTTATACAAGGTAATGAGGTGGCTACCTATGTGATACAGTTTTAAGAATTAATTTTAGGAACGGATATCAATCATTGCCCCACTGAAAAACATCTGCCTTGGGCAGATGGGAGGAGAGGCAGACGAGGGAGAGAAGCTTTCACTCCGCAGTGAGGAGGCCGGCAGGACGAATGTCCCAGGGGCGAGACCACAGCCACACACCAGCTCGGAGAGGTGGTGGAGATGCTTTCTTCGGAGCAGGTGTGGACAGCTGCGGGAAAGGGCATGCGGGAGTTCAGTATTCCCTGCATGGCACCTAACTCCAGCCTGCGAGCCGAATCTCCCGACCAGGGGAAGAGGGAAGAAAATGGACATGCGTGGTGGCTTTCTGAGATGCTTAGTAAGTACCGAGCTAGACATTTCACTTTCATTTAGTTTAGTTCTCACAAATGAAAAGTAGGTGGCATCATCCCTATTTTATGGATAGAAAAAGGCGCCCAGTGAACTCGCATAGACTGCCCAGGTGGCTCCATGGGGTTTAAGTGTACACCCATGATTTCAAAACCCCCCACCCTGCTCTCTCTGCTGAATTTCTGTAGCTAGGATGCCAGCTCCACCCCAAAGCCTGGAACCTGCAGAGAGAGCACAGCTGAGCCATCTGGCTGAGGGTTCTGAGCTGTCAGGTGGACATTAGGTGAGAGCCAGTTCTCTCCGATCTCTGCTTAGCAAGTCCTACCACGTTCCAGTGAAGGTGTTGGGCTGCTGGTCTTTTAATGTTCGCTAAGGCTTAACAGAAGGTAATGCCAAATGTGGGATCAGAGGGGCATAGAGCCCAACGGTGGAGACAACTGTAACCCAGACGAAACAGTTCCTAATGCCAGACAGGAAGTGGGTCAACACCGACACGAATGGCTTAGTGATTCGGGGAGGGGGCAGAGAGAGGAGCATGACCTGGCGTGGTTTGGGCGTGGCGCTGCAGAAAGTCTGGCGCTTCAGACTGGCTCTCCCTCAGGCCTCTAACCCCATTCCAGAGGTTCCACTGGCATTTCCCCACCTCTTTCCCATACCATAATTATCTTTTAATGGCACACATTAATGCAGATGGGGTACGTGGGCGGAGTGTTTCACAGCGAACATGCCCTCAGTCCTCCGGGTGGTGCCCCCTGGAGCCCAGTGAGGTGAGGCAGGTGCTCTTCAGCGGGGATGGTGAGGGAGGTCGAGGCTGAGGGCTGGCTATGTGGGCGCTGAGGTGGCAGCTCCAAAGCGGGGTCTGGAGATGCCACACAGGGAGGGAAGCTGAGGGCGTCCTGGAGCATCTTGCTCATCTGTCTTCTGGGGCACTCCTGCCGCTGCTCATCACCGCTCACTCCCACGCCTCCAAACCCTCCAAGACGGACGCTCAGAGAACGAGGACACAGGACCACGAGTGTGGTTGTGTGAGCCGTGCGCTCACTGCTTCAGGTGCCTGGCCAGGAGGGGAATGAGCTGAAATCCCTCCGGCCCTGCACTTCCCACTGAGGCTGTGTCCACTCAGAGGAGGGGCCACCTTTTTGCAGTCTCACAAAGGGTCCGTTTAGGCTGGGGGTGTCCCTGCCTGGTACTGTGCCTGTTTGTTCCCAGCAGTTCCCCAGCACAGCACTGGGCACTTATCACCATATTTTGCCATGTATAATGTGCACTTTTTTTGCCCAAAATTTTGAGAGAAAAATAAGGTACCTGGGTAGTACCTGAAATACCTTGTATCTGTTCTTGTGTTTTGTAATTATTTCTTACATAAAATTTCTTGTGCCATAATATGTTCAAAAATAAATGTTAACATTCCTTTATAATAAATAAAAAATTATCTAACTATAAATAAATAAATAATTGAATTAAAAAATTAAAATGAAAGTCCCCCCCAAAAAAATTTTGGCCAAAAACACAGATGTGCATTATACACGGCAAAATACAGTAGCTCCTCTCTGTGTGTTTGCTGCAGCAATAATTGCCTGCAAACAAGCAAAAATCCAAGGATGACTGCATGGAAGAAAGACTAGCTCTGAGGTGAGAGGGCTTGCTATCCCATTTCACAGATAAGAAGCCAGATTTCAGAAAACTGGGGAAGGACCCGCGGCTCACAGTTGACTTGAGCGTTCCCCTACTTTCTCAGTTGTCCCCCTCGAAGCTAAACAGCTCTGAGCGCGCAGCAGGGCCTTGGTGAACTGATCGACGGGGACAGATACAAACCGTGTCTGTTAAGATGCACCGTGAACTGGGTGAGTGAACACACGCACGCTACGGAAAAGAAGACAAGCTCCCTACAGAGCAAGATGATAGCTTCTCTGGACCTCAGTTTCCTTGTCTGTAGAGGAATTCCCACAATCGCTACCTCATAGGGTTTCTGGAGAGTAAATGAAGTTATGTATGAGAAACGGTTTTGTAACTTCCGAAGTGCTATGCAACAACAGCTCCCATGTATGGAGGGCAGCTTTGTGCTGCTGCGTGGTGTACTACAAGCTTCTGACTTCGGCCCACAGGCCACATCTGGTCCACCACTGTTTTGTAAATAAAGCTTTACTGAACCACAGCCACGCCATTCATTTGTATCTTGTCTGTGGCTGCTTTTGCTCTACCGTGGCGGAGTGGAGTGTTTGTGGTAGAAACCTGTGTGGCTCACAAAGCCTCAAATACTTACTATCTGGCCCTTTATAGAAGTTTGCCAATCCCTGTATTAACTCTTTTAAGGCTTCTAAATGCCCTACGAGTTAAGTAGTAACATTATCACCTCCATATTACAGATGAGAAAACTGAAATGCAGAGCAGTTAAATAACTTGCCCAGGATCACAGAGCAGGGAAGTGGAAGAGCTGGGACTCAAACCATGGTGGGTAGGGGCCTGAGTCCATGCTCTGCAGGACAAAACCACCTCTCCCCTCTTGTCCCTAAAGCAGAGGTCAATTTACAAGCCTGGGGCCCCACAGATTAAGGGGCTCAAGGCAAGAGCTTAAAGCCAAATAGAAGAACCCTTGCTAGGAAGGGGACAGAATACACAGATATCGTTACCCAGGGGATCTGGTCGGGGCTAAAATGGGAAACGAGGCCAAAAAGGTCCAGGTAAGCTTCTGGGGAACGGACTTTTTCCAGGGATGCTCAGAGCGCTGGGGGCCTTCATCAGTTTCCTTGGGCTGCTGTAACAAATTACCACAAACGAGGTGGCCTAAAACGACAGAAACAAATCCTTTCCCAATTCTGGAGGCCAGCACTCTGAAATCAAGGTGTGGGCAGGGCGGTGTTTCCTCTGAAACCTGCAGGGGAGGCCTCCTCGCCTTTTCCTGGCTTCTGAGGGGTTTGCCGGCGGTCTTCCATGTTCGCTGGTTGGCAGCTGCAGCATTCGCCTTCTGCCTCCACCGCCACGCGGCGTTCTCCCTGGCTGTGTTTGCTTCATGCACATGGCCACCTTCTTACACGGAGGCTGGTTGTGTTGGGTTAGGGCCCAACCTCCTCAAGTAGGAGCTAATCCTAATGCAAGTAATTACATCTACAATGACCCGACTTCCAAGGTCACATTCTGAGGTAGGGATTAGGACTGAACATTTTTTTTTTGGAGGGGAACACAGTTCAGCCCATGATGAGGAATGTGTCAAAACTCTGAGGGGGCTGTTCCAACTCTGAGCCAGGGAGCCAGACAGAGACAGAGGGAGGGAACAGAGGCCTTCAGGCAGCCAGGGTGGGATGAGTTCATGGCTGTTTCCAATGCAAATGTCCTCTTTGAGAACTTTTCTTGTCCCCACAGGCTGAGAGCTGCTTGAGGCTGGGTGCCCAATGATTAAACTGCCTCTAAATGTGTCTGTCGGAAAAGTGGCTCAGCCACAGGGCCACAGGCCACGGGGTTGCCTGGCTCTGTGGCTCCTGCTGGACTGAAATCAGACGCAAATAAACCAGGCTCTGCCAGGCCAGCTGGGAGTCTGGGGGCCTCCCGGGGGAGGAGGGCCCTGAACTGGCCCCATCTGCTGTCCTGGCAGGGCCTCTGAGGGCTGTCTGGGCAGAGGCTGCACTGATGCCAAATGACATGCAGCCCAGCGGCCCTTTGTCTGCATGTTTGCAAAGCTAATGTAATTATGCCCTCGGGATGTTAACACAAAAGGAGCCACATTTGAGAAGGTCTTATCAGCCACCGCAAAAGTCCCAGAGTATTGCAACAGAAAGATGCCCACACACAATCTAAGGAGCATTCCATCCAGAAGTGGTGGCTGCAGGGCTGGCCCTGCTGAGAAACAGAACTCTTTAGGAGCTGATGGGAGGAAGTAAGAGGCACTAGGCACCAACTAATGGTCCCACACAGGGCTCAGTCATTTATTCACTCAACAAACACATCCTGAGCAGTTTCTAGTCAGCCAAACAGGGGGAATTTAAGGATGAAAAACACCCTAACACCAGCCTGAGAGAGGGAAAAATATGCAGAAATGGGTAAATATGCTGAAATAGTTACAGACAAACTAATAGGACACTAGACAAGGGGAAAGGAGGCGGGGGTGTAAGATAAAACAGACTGGCCAGCAGCTGGGACTTATTGAAGCCGGGGGATGGTTACATGAGATTCATTATGTTATTCTTCTACT
This sequence comes from Phyllostomus discolor, assembly GCF_004126475.2. Taxonomy (NCBI): domain Eukaryota; kingdom Metazoa; phylum Chordata; class Mammalia; order Chiroptera; family Phyllostomidae; genus Phyllostomus; species Phyllostomus discolor. The sequence continues at coordinate 175,197,794 of NC_040903.2, forward strand.
TTTTTATATATTTGAAATATGCCATAAGAAACGTTTTAAGACATAAACATGAAAATAAAGTATGCAATGGGGCAGTTGGTGCAGTACGGGTAGGAGAGAAAGAGTGTGATGAATAATTCCCAGAGGAGGCAGAAATCTGGGTCTAATCTGAGAAAGGACAGGAGCCATCTTGCTTGAGGAATTTACACAAAGCAAGCAGGCATCTCTGTTATAGAAGACGATGCAGAAGGAAGATGGTTTCCAGCATCGCCCAGACATGAGTTCAAATCCTACCCATAAATTTGGGAAAATAATACCTACCTTACAGAGTAATTGTTGGCATTAAAGAGAGTAATGGACAAGAAGGGGCCTTGCACTAAATCAGCAATAATTTCATCCACCTCTTCACCCACCGATACACCCATCTATCATCAGTTCTTCCATCTACCCACTAATCCATCCATCTCCATTCTTTCATCATCCCTCCATCATCCATCTACCCATCAACCTATCATCCATCCACCCACGCATTCATCCATCCACCCATCCCTCATCCATCCATCACCCCATCCATCCACCCATCCATTCATCATCTATCCACCCATCCATCCATCCATCCCTCATCCATCCATCTGTCCATCTATCCAGCCATCCCTCATCCATCCATCTGTCCACCCATCCATCCATCCATCATCCATCCACCCATCCATCCATCCATCATCCATCCACCCATCTATCCACCCATCCCTCATCCATCCATCCATCCATCCATCCATCATAGCACTGCATTCTCTCTGTGCTTCACTCTACACTGTAAACTCCTTCAAGGCAGAAAGGGGTGATGTACACCTTCATTATCACTGGTGTCACACACAGGGCCAGTGTCCCAAAAGTGCCCCAAGATTTTCTTCACAAGAGTAAATGGGTGATGGAAAGTTCTCTGTGTCTGCATTAGGGGGCCACTTGTTTTTAGAAATTAAACAGGAGGATGAAGAAAATGGAGTGGTGGTGTATTAACTGAGAGACTTGGGTCCACAGAATGTGGAACTGGAGTAAATTCTTAACAGCAGTACTCTGCAGAGGGAAGAGTTTCGATTATGAAGCTCAAACAATAAAAGACGAGAAAGCACATCCATCAGGATAGTCTGGGTCACGATGCTATAACAACGCCCAAAACCTAAGAGGATCCACATAACAAAGATTCATATTTTGCTCAAATTTTGCTTTGGGTCCAGGCAGCTTTCCAGGGTGGCTGGCCTTCCTGCAGTCAGCAGTCCAGGAAGCTCCCATTTTGTGGCTCCAGCGCCTCAACAAGAGGCTTCCGTGTCTACTGCAGAGGAGAGCACCCCCGCCCCCAGTACCTTCCCCTCTTATCTGTGCCTGCAGTCTGGGGCTGCAGGACCCAGCAGGGCTTCTGTATGAGGAGACGGTGGAGGGATGGGCAGCCTGCTGCTGCCTACCTGTCACTCAAGGCACTTTCCCAGGGGCCACCTTTCTATTCTATGACTTGAACCTCTCTCTGCATCTGCATAAGCTTCCTCTGATTCAGGGTCCGGTGGATGGGCATCTCAGCTTGACCCTTTGTAGCAGAGATATTAATGCCCACCAGTGTCCATGTGCTCTGCTGTATTTACTAGTGGCATGAGGGGCCATGAGACTAGCTGTGGCCAGTGGGCTATGATGGGAATGACATGTGTCACCTCTGACTGAAGCATAGAAGGGCACATGTGATTCTGGCTCCCTGTTCTCTAACAACAGTGCTTCACGTGGGCACAACATTTTACAGTTTGCAAAGCACTTTCCCCGCTGAAATCTCATTTGAGCCTTACCGCAACCTTGTGCTAGAAGGGTTTTTCAGTTATGGCAATCGAGGCTCAAAGAGATGAAAAGACCTGCTCCAGGTCACAGGGCAGCTAAGTGTCAGGGAGCTGTCTCTCCATTCCCTTTCTTGCCTTATTTTGGTCTTTCCCTTCCCTCCAGCTTGCCTCCTATCCCCCCACCCTTAGACACACACCCACCATCCCAAATAAGCAAATATCCCAAGCTATCTTTGGAAGCTCTTAATCTCACAGAGGGGATCCCACCCAGGCTCAAAGGGTCCCACTTCCAGGAGGCGTGCAGCAGCCTGTAATGCACGGGTCTCACTGCGGGCGTGGTGGCCAGGCTTTCTTGGGAGCTCTGCTGAAGCAGATCTGGGAGGACAGCTAACCCTTTGGACGGGCATCACTAGGCATCCTGCAGATCCACTGCAGGTGCTGTGAGCAGAGGGTCTCTGCTCTTCTTGGCTTAGGCTTCTCATGGGGTTCTCACAGGGGCTTCAGTTTGAGTGATGGGGTCATGGGGCTTCCTTGTTTGCTTTGCCCCTCAGGGATTTGCTTGTCTGTAGTGCAGACCACGCCCACGTCTGAAGAGAAAGCTGGGAGCAGCAGGGAAGAGAAACGCTAATGGGCAGCCCTTCACCCCCTGCCCCCGTGCCCCCCACCCAGGCTGGCTTTGCTGACGCATGCCTTAGGCATTGGCTGGCCTCCATGTCTCGGCCTAGGCTGTTCCCTCTACCAGAAACACCTCTCCCTCACCTCTGCCTAGTCAACTCTGCCCAGAGCTCACCTATATATAGTCAGTCAACTTCATGCCCCGCTCCCTACTGTCACCTGTTGGGAAAGGGAAAAAACAAGGCAGGGAGGACTTTCTTCCCCAGGTCCTCTCTGCAGGTGATGTGATGTCATCAGCAAATACACTAAATCAATAAATGTGGATTTCAGCACATCACAGGGAGATCATTTGATTTTGACTCATCAGATTCCACCATGCTGGGTCCAAAAGGAGCCTCATGGGGCATTGTGCTGACCCTGTGCCCTTTGAGAGAGGGACCCGAGAGGCACAAACCATATCCGCACAGGAAGGAGGCAGCCAGCTCCTCTCCAAATGCCCACTGTTCAGAAGAGGCACTTAAATGGTGGTTGCACAGTTGTTTCTAACGTGGCATAATGGAGTCCTTTACTTTTTCAACAGACCGGGTTGGGTGTGAACCCCACCTCTGTACTTTCCTAGCTATATGACCGTGAGTCAGTTACTGTATATCTCTGAACCTGGTTCTTCCACCATTTGCTAGCCAAGCAAGTTATCTATCTTCTCTGAGCCTTGGTTTCCTATCTGCAAAATGAACTGATCCTACCCTCCTCACGGGCTGGTTTTAGGGGTCAAGTAAAACTGACCACACACAGCACTGGGCATAATGAACACTGGCTCCCCTGTCTTTATTCTGACCTACTTCAATCTACAAAAAATAATATCGAGTATCTAGAATAGACACCTTCAGTTCCTTCCACATCTTCTTCGCTGGCCCACGAACCTATCCAAACCACCAGTAAAGCTGTTAGAAAGATGAGAACAAAGGAGCTGACAGCAGGGGGGAAACCCAGGGAGTATGGGCAGAGCGGGATACGTGAGATGCCTGCAGGGCATCCTCAGGACTGAGGCTGAGGTGGCTCCTTGGCCTACAAGCTCTCCAGCAGGGCAGCCAAGACCTGCAGCAGCAGGTGCCATGCTGGGCCCAGGGAGGGATGAGCAGAGCCTGCGGAGACAAGTCATCTCCACGGATGGGAAGAGCATTTGTTTTCCTGCATGTCCATGGAGCAGCCTCAGAGGAGTGGGGGTCAGCGAGGCCAACGGGGAGCTTCGTGGCTCTAAGCTCCCAGATCCTGCATGATGTCACCAAGGGGTGCCCTTCTCTGGGAAGGTCAAAGAAAAAGAAGAGACAGTCATCTGAGTGGATTTCAACAAGACCGAGACGGCTTTCATCTGCATCCCAGGGCTCTGCTGGGCATGGCGGCCATGGGACCACGGTCAAGTCCACTCCTGAGACTCAGCACCTGGCCTCCCCAATCCATTACCCCTGCCTCCCAGTTGCCTGTGGCAATCAAAGGAGGTGGCCAGGGGAAACACTTGTGGGCGGGACCACTGCCGCCCAGCCCCCGGCCTCTGCTGGCTCGCTGACTGAACCTCCCTTCCACCCTGCCAGCCACTGAGGGGAAGGCCTGGCCATCCTGGGGCTGGGATGGGTGAGTGAGATCACGGGAGGCTGACTTGCCCCACAAGTAATATTGGAAGTTCTACACGGCCCCAGAACTAACAAGCCCTGATTTCTGTCACCTATGAAAGCTTGCCAGGGCTCTGGGATGAGCTTTCTGCAGGCCTTACCCACTTTGGACCTCAGAACAGCCCTGTGGGGAGCACTTCTCATTACCCCACCACACAGTTAGGAAAACCAAGGCTCTCTCTCCTCTCAGAAGAGACCCTGGGGGTGTTCCTCCCAACAGGAAAGAAGGGCTACAGAAAAGAGCTGAAGGTCAGGTGGGTGCGGGGGTGGATTTCAGGGGAGGCAGCTGTGGTGCCCGAACTGCATGCTCCGCCCTCCACAGGCTCACCCCCAAAAACCAGGGGCATAAGCCAGAGTCACCCCTTCCTTTGAAGCCAGTAAGTTTTGACTTCTGGGCAGGTTGTTATTTTTTTCCTAGGTTAGCCACAAATTACACCAAGATTTACTTATTTTGAGGAAGGAGGAAATTTATTCCCCATTATCTTCCTCATCATGGAAGATGGTGGTGCTCCGGGTCCCAACTCTGGGTTTTAAATTGTGTTGTCCCTGGGACCCGTGGGCCAGGCGATGGGTTGAGGTTGGGGGAGAGGTGACGAAGGAAAAGGGATGGTGTGTTCTTAGCTCTAATTTACCAATGACAATTAGCCTCCTAAGACGGCTAACCTTCCAACCTTTTGCTGCCTTCACTGGGGGAACTATTGACATTTAGAATCTGCAAGCCCAGTGCTGCTGTGGGAGAGGCAATGTTTTTTTAATGGGGACTCAGAGCCTGTGGATGTGCCCCCCCACCCCATGTCATTTACATACTGTATAGGGTATAGGTCAAGCTGCATTTTAACAGGTTTGGTAGCTGTGGGAATTACTATGCATGAGGTTTCCAGATATTGCTGTTTTTGCATCCTTACACCCTCTCTCTGCTCTGGGTCCTGCCAGGAAGAGTAGGTGGAGAGGAGGGCTCAGGGCCGGGGTGGGCCCCAAGGCTTCACTCTCCCACAATCTAAGGAACTTAAAGACTGGGGTCCTTTTCCTGCCTGCCTCTGGTCAGGAACCCACCCTCCCCCGGGGCAGATTGTGTCTTCCAGCGGTCCATGTGCCCAGCTCACTGCCTCTGGACATTGTGATGGGCTTCCTTAAGCTCAGCCAGGGACCTCTCATTCTTTCATCTGTCTGTCTGCCCATCTATCTGTCCATCCATCTCTCCATTTAAGCAACTAACATTTATCAAGGACTTATTATATGCTGGGCACTGCTCCAGGCACTGGGGATGCAGCAGAGAAGAGGACAGAGCCAGCCCCATCCTTATGGAGTCTGTATTCTAGTAGATAAGACAGAGGGTATACAAAATAAGTAAGTACAATATGTGGACTATCAAACGTTCAGTGTGCTTGGGAGAAAAATACAGCAGAGAAGGAGAAGAGAGTGTCAGGGTCAGGGGTGGGAGACTTGTACTTTTAATATGGAGGTCAGGAAAAGCCTCATCAAGCAGACAGTTAAGCATAGACTGGAAGCAGTGAGAAGTGAGCCATATGGAGGCAGGGGGAGCAGCCAGGGCAAAGGCCTTGAAATTCCCAAGAGTGACCTGCCACATGCAGGGGACAGCAAGGAGGTCGGTGTGGCTGGAGATGCGTGTGCAAGGTGGGGAAGGTAGGCAAGGATTGTGCAGGGCCTTAGCTGCCTCCAGAGGGGTTTTGGAGCTTCGAGTGCCATTGGGAGCCGCCAGAGGAATGGTGTGAGGTGACTAGTGCTTGAGAGGGCCCCCTCTGGCGGCTGTGTGGAGAGTAGGTGTTGGGGGGTCAGAGAGACAGGGCGGAGGGCCATTAGGAGTTTGTAATCCAGGTAGGAGGTCCGTAGGGCTGCCTGGAGAAAGTGGGTCCACAAACTCCCCAGTCAGGGGCCCATCCTGACCATCAGGAAGTTCTCCAACATGTGCTAGGGCTCAGTGGGATTTCCAGGCCATTTCAGAGGCTGGTGCTGCCTTCTAGGGGCTTAAAACCAATTTTGAGATAAGAAGCTGCCTATGTTAAGTCATGATTTGCCTTCCCCTGCAGCAATTGCTGAGAGCTTTCCCCAAGGGGATCACCGAGGGCCTCTAGTTCCTAGGAGCAGGGCTCGGGCATCCTTCCCTCCTGACAGGCAGGACTCCTGAAGCATAATAACTACAACAAACCCTGTGCCTTCCAGCATTTTAATACTCACAAAGCACTTTCACTTGCTTTATCTCAGACACTCCTCACAAAAACCCCACAAGTCAGGTCCTATTATTTTATTACTGTGATTGTTCCCACTTTGTAGATGAAGAAACTGAGGCCTCAGCAGGAAGAGCAGAAAGAGAGGTCAGAGCAGAAAGGCTGGGAGATGAGTCTAGAGTGGGGAGGGGCCAGGCCCAGGCCCTGGAAGGTCCTGAGCCTCACCGCCTTCCACCCTCCATGCCGGATGAGCCCCTTCTCCCTACAGAGGCTGGGATAGGAAGCAGGAAAAAGGGGGTGTTTCCTCTGCCATGGACCCCTGGACTTTCGGGAGGTGACTCTGAGACCTGACCCATATAAGACCTGCTAGGTCTAAGCCCTTCTTTCCCACAGAGGAACGTGGCTCAACTCCATTCAGGAGAAAAAGGTATAGGAGACAAGCGATGCTCATTCTTAACCAGCCTTCTCACAAAGGGTTCTTCATGCCTGGTCCAGCACAGGAGAGAGTGTGGCCTGCCTTCCTCAGGTTTGCACGTCCCAGAGTTGTTGAATGAAGGCCTAAGGGCAGCCATTTAGCCCTTAGGGGCCGGAGTCTCTGAGGCATGGCTCTGCGGCTTTCCTGGCTGACCAGTGCTTAGAGCTCGGAGGGAGGGAGGAAGCCACAAGGAAGGGATCATTGGTTATTAAGGGCCACCTGTGGCCCTCACTGGCACCTGCCTGCTCAGTCACTCACTGGGACGACAGAGGGAGGGAGGGTGCTGTGCACTCTAGTGGAACTTCCTCGGGAACTTGAGCCCACATTTATAATAGATTTATAAGAACTGTGTGGACATGTTTGCTTTTTTTTAGCCCTTCATAAGTGATGCCATTACGGCGGCCATAACTCTTATTTATTCCATCAGCAGGCTGCTGGCAACAGCACAAAAATAGGTTTGGAGAATTTATCTTATACATGCACCATGAGGAGGCAACAAAGGCGCACAGGTGAGATTTATGTGGGTGGGGGTGGGGGGCGAGCATCCATCATCCCCACTTTCGCATTAACGCTGCTCTTCAAAGAGGGCCATTATCCTTCTTAATCACAGCCAAGCAATTGTTTAAACTTCCTCCCTGCAACAGGCTCATCTCTTCTCCCTGCTCTCCGGGCAGGCTGTGCAGAGGGTCTTGGGGACACAGCAAGTGCTCAGGGAACAGCAGAATCCACGGTCAGTCAGTGGTTCTCCTTCTTTCCCTTAAAGGGAAAGTGTGAGCCAAAGTCAGGGCATTCCACAGGAGTGATGCTTGGTTGTTTGGGAGGATGTATGTTTTGTGCACCGAAAGAACCCTCAAAAGCACACAGAGGTCCCCCTGTCCAAACACACCACCCTTGTGCCTGGCCCCCACCACCGGCTGTGTTGTCACTCCTGCTCGCAATGCCTTTGTTCCGTCCTGTCTATCCTAAGCCCACCCATTCTTCAAAGCCCAGATCATACCTCCTTCTTAGCACTCCCCTTGACTTCTAGCAGAGAGGGGTACCGTGTACCCTGAGCTGGTGAGTGACCACGTCCTGACTTCTCATTACCCAGGGCTCTCCTCCCTGGGCCTGGGGTTCTCATCTTTCCAATGGGAGGCTGCCCCAGAGGGCTTCTAGGGCCTTCCCAGCACCGAGGTTTACTGACTGTCCTGGTCCTCACTGGCCCTCCAACTTCTGAACTGCTCACCCCCCTTAGAGGGGTCCTCATCACCGACTACCCATTGGGATCCCCAGGGAACTTAAAAAAGAACCCACCAAATAAATCAGAATCTGGGGTGGGGCTGGGTATCAGTGTTTTTTAATGCCTACATGATTTTAATATCCAGCCAGAGTTGGGACAACCCCTTGGGATCTGGATAACTCAATTTATAATTATTGTAACAAATGCTAAGTAGATGGATAGATATATAGGCAAACTGGTGGACAGGTAGGGGAGTGGATGGGTAGATGAATGGAAAATAGATGGAGACGTGAATGGAGGATGGATGGAGGAATGAATGGGTGAGTGGAGAAATGGGTAAGTGGGTGTACACGGGTAGATGAGTGCACAGATGGCCGGTGAATGGGTGGAAGGATGGCGGGTAAACAGGTGAATTGGGTGAATGATGAATGGATACTTCCTTGCAATTTTTTGTTGCTTTCATTGGGTTGACTTTGTGTTTCCTCAGGACTATGAGCTTCCTTAGGACAAGGATTTTTGACACCCTTTATGTTCTCCCACAAGTTGCTCAGCCAAAAGCCAGACACAACAAGCACTCAAAGGAATCCTTGCATGTAAAAAACACTAAACTGGGAGCTGGGGTTTAAATATTGCCTCCTTCATTTATTTCAATTTTAGTCGAGTCAAGCTGCCATGGATTTCCCCTGGTGTTAATAACAACCACAACATAACAACAATAATAATCTTTGACCCCTGCCAAGGTCAAGTGTCTTAGATAAATTTTTAAGTATAATATTCATGGGGAATGCTATTAATATTATTATTATACTCATTATTTAGGTCCCCAACTTAACAGCAGCGTCCCCAACTTCTTTTGCATTGCTGGTGGTCAGTGGCCATACTGCCTTTAGTGGCATTTTGTTTGCTACCCTCAGAGCCGAGGCCCCCACTAATGGAGATATGGGCCCAGATGTACTGGGAGCCTTTCAAACCTAACACGGACCCCTCTCCATTCTCAGCGGGGAAGGGAGGGAGCAAGGACTCAGTTACCCTGGCATCTCTGCTCTCCCCCTGAGCCCTTTGCCTTTTTCTCTCCAGCACTCCCCTCCTGGCCCGTTTCCACTCCCCTTGGGTCCTTGGCTCCCAGCTCTGCTCATTTCCCAGCACCCAGCGTGGGCCCTGTCTATAAGGGCCTGCCAGATGGGCTAACGCAGCAGCTCCTAACCAGTCCCTGTCCACCAGATTGAGGTCCACCACAGCTCTAGCCACTGTGGGTCCTGAACACACAAAGCTGACCAGGTGCCCTACTGGTTTAAAATCTTCCTTGGGCTCCTCTGTGATGGCCCGTATATAGCCTGATGCTTACAAGCCCCTCCAGCTCTCACTCCGCCTCTGACCTCCACCAAGCCTACCCTCCCTCCATAAGGACTTTTCATTTCCCAGACCAGCTGGGCTCTCTCCACCTCCAGGCCTTTGCATGCGCTCTTCCCATTGCTTGGAACACCCTTCCCCACTCCAGCCTCTTCACCTGACAAACTTGAAATGAGTCTTTAAATGTCAGTTCCAGGGCATCTAGATGAAGGTTTTCTCTGTGGGCCCGGGCCGTGGTGAGTGAGCGAGCAAAGGAACACACGAGTTTCAAGTGTGCTCTTTTCAAAACCTCAGCAGAAGAAAATCCAAATAATTAGGGCTTCACTGTACTTTATAGAAGTCTTCATTAAACACACAGTCATTGCGGGGTGCTCTTAAATCGGGAACTACCTTAGGAGATTTGATGCAGGCCTCGAAGTGGAGGCATAGCCAGATCTATGGGGGAAGACAGGAAGGGAGGGAGGGAGGAAGGGAGCAAAAAAGAGAAGAAAAGAGGATAAGATGTAACAGGAAAGAATGGGATAGTCCAGAAAGTTTGTCTGTATCTTGAGACTATGTAAGCGGCTAGTCTCCAGAAGCGGGTAATAAAAGCAGGTGACATTGCCGGTGTGGACACAGAATCTGGATACCTACCCATGATGCACTGAACCACATGAGAGGGAGTAAATGCTGCCAACGCAGTTGGGATCAAACACACCCAATATTCCAACAGGAATGGCCCCTTGGCCCTGGACAAGATTCATGCTCAAACTGTGACAGCGTTCCTCTGAAGGGTGGCAGACCCCTGGACCTTTAGATTATTCCATGAGACGTGATGATACTCTGCCTGTTCATTCAATGAAACTATTGAGATTCACAGGCCAAGGATGAAGCTCATATAAAGTTCATATTCTTAAGCTAATGCAGCTTTCAATTATGCTCACCCATTTAAAACTGTAAAAGATGTAATGTTAATCAAACATTTAATTTGCAAGTGTTTTTCTTCTTAAATGTCATGTACAAGGAGATGTTCAGACGTGATCCACAACATAATGGCACGAGGGTGCCTCATCGGGTGGCGTGTATTTGTGCTGGTGCGTGCGAGCGAGGAGGAAAGCAGCGGTGTCTTCCAACACTCTGTGAATGTCTTCGCGTTTCAGAGCGTGGAGCATTTGGAAAACAAACCGGTGCTACTTATAATGTTTGGTAACATTCCAGTCTCAACTCAATTTCACAGTAAATATCTTGCCCCTGAAGCAAGCTCTGTGATTCAAGGGCCAAGTAAATGTAAGGGACCGATTTGTTGTTCAATTGCTAGTTATTAAATCACCATGGTGGAGGCCTCACATGGCCATGTTGTGTAGGTTTTAAATACAGAACGGCTTCACTATGATTTGGGATGCTCTTGGGGGGGCGGTGCGGGGGAGCGTTCTACCTCTTTCCTAGAGATTGCTGCAATTAAAAAGGAGCCCCAAACTCCAGAAACAGGGGAAGGGACTTTATAGTCCCCAGAAGGCATTGCCCATTGCAGGAGTGTGTGATTGCATGACACAGGGTCAAAGGTTTCTGGAAAGCGTGGAGGCACCCGTCAGGGTGATTCGGGCCCTAAGTACCCAAAATGTGGCCCTAGACCGGCAGCATTGTCCTCACATGCGAGCTTGTTAGACAGGCAGGATTTTAGTCCCCAAACCTGCCCCCTCCCTAGCTACTAAATCAGAATCTGCACTTTAACAAGATCCCCAGGGGATTTGTGCGCACATCACAATGTGAGACGCACTGGTCTAGTTACTGACCCGCTGAACCTCTTAACTGTCCAAGTCTCTGACCATGTCACTTTTTTGCTCTTCTGGGTGGGAGGAGAAGAGAGAGAACCTGTGGACTGGACAATGGGAAGAGGCAGCAGAACCTAACCTTCTGAGTCTCATTTTTCTTATTTGTAAAGTGGGAGGTCAAGACACTCGGGCCGACTCAGGCTTGCCACGCAGGTCACAAACAACATGGGTTTAGTGTGCAGCCCTGCGCCCGATGCAGAGTAGGTGCTCAGTAGGTATTAGTTCCCTGCCTACATGAACCCCACACACCCAGCCTGCCCTCACCTTGAGCATTGGGCCTATACCTCCTGATTCAGGCAAAGAAGGCTTCATTTCCTAAGAGGAAAGAAGGTAAAAGCCAGAGAAATGTAAGGGACTGATGCCATATGGCTGCAGGTACCAGTGACACAGGAAGGTAAGTTCCACAAGGAGATACCACTTACCAATAAGGGGAACAGATTAAAGAACCAGCCAGGACTTAGGACACTGGGGCTCCAGGCCTGACTCAGCCAGCAACTTCCTGGGTGACTGGGCCTCAGTTTCCCCATGTGTGTCATGGAGAAGGTAGAAGTCATCACCTCCGAGTCCTCCTAACCCCATCATTCTCTGATTCTGCTCGGAGATGCAGGGAACAGCTCCTGCCAAGCTGCATGCAGACTTTGCTCCTGGGAAAATTAATTCAGTCCTCAATGTTGCAGTCTATAAATTACTGGCCAATCTGTTTCGGAAATATTAAGGGAACATTTATAAATTGCATCTTCTATTCAATGCTGCGGAGTAAAGATCTTGGGGCCTTCAGATGTTTATCTTACTTAAAGCCCCAGCTAGAATCAATCTTCCCCAGCCTTCACAGGTGAGAACAACATCGTTTCTGGGGGGAGGGGAGGGAGAGCGTTGTGGAGACTGTACATCAAGCTGCCTCTCCCCTCTCTTCGCCTCATGCCTTGATCTTCAAAATTCACTTCCCCAAATTCAAATAGAGACTTTGAGTGCAGCAGAGTGAGGGCGGGAGGGTGGTGGCGACAGGAGACTGGAACCACACGTCCTCCTGCTCGGCTTTCAGAGGACAGAGGGTAGCCATGCTGGCCCGGGGTCCCTGCGAACAGGCGGAGAACTTAAGCTGTCTTCTGTAGTAATTGATTTTGACAGCATAACAAGTTAATTCGTCACTGTTTTGCAACTTATTTGAGAATCCATGGGTAAGCAGAGTCCCACGGGACAGCTTGCAATGCTTGTACACTCAGATTAGGTCTCCCAGTTAAACACTGTTGCTATCAGGTACAGCTGGGCTCCTCCCAGGGACTGCAAATGTGCTGCCTTCACCTTCTCTATTACGTCAAGGACACGCCCTGGCGAGAGGTGATGCAGGCGGATGAGGGCCAAGTTACAGGCAACATAATTACAGAGCGACCGTGCTAATTAGAAATACCTTTCTGGGGGGGATGAAAGGCAGACCAAGTGCCCCGTCCCTTCCATACACCATCTTGTCTTCTCCTCGGTGGCTGTGATTACGTTCAGGCTCACTGACGTGCCATCGTGAAAAATGAAAACAAACTAGGATAAAAAGTCGTGTTCCAGGCCCAGCTCCTTGAGCAGAATTAATACCTGATCTACACCCCCTTCCAGCTGGGTCTTCCTAATACTTTATTACAATAGTTTATCAGGAATAGTTATTTTAATACCAGGCCATAAAGACGATATCAGGTGGCAGCTTTATTTCCCAGGAGTTAAATATTAATTGCCACACAAAAGGAATATAAAAATGACATGGGGAACAAATATTCCAGCTTCCTGCAAAGTGAAAAGAATTCTTTAATATGAGCATCTCCACAATAGGGTGCACACTGAGGCTTAATTAAAATGCACAATTATTCCACGATGTGTTTCCTTCTTGGTGGCTTCAGTGAGATGGGCTCACAGATGGAAGCCGGGGCCACATCCCTGCAAGACGGGCTGACAGCTCACGATAAAGCACCGCCTCGGAGCAATATAATAAGGCAACCGCAATGAAGAGATAATATTGGAATATAGGCCGTGAGGAAGGCAAATGCAACTTTACCTAAGAGCCTTAAAATGCTTTAACTACCATTTCAATCAAGCCTGGAAGTTTGAAATGTGGCACTAAACACACTTCTTTGAGAAGCTGTTTTCTTTCCACCCCCAGAGCTAATAAATCCAAAAGGCCTACTTAGGCTGAGACAAGCGGGGGCTGAGGAGGCAGTCCTGGGAGCCACTGGAAAGTTCCCGCCACGGGCCTAAGGGGGGCAGCTTTGGGTGGGGCTCTGGGGGGTCCCTGCAGCACCAGGCAGAGGCAGTTTTGGGGCGCAGTGTGCAAGGCTGGGACACCCCACTTGTGCACCTACTCTGAAGTCCCTGCACCTGCCACAGTTCCAGAGGCCCAGAGGAAGGGAGAAAAGTGCCTCTGGGTGCCCCAGCTCTGCACCCTCTCTGCAGAAGAGAAGCCTCAAGAAGTCACTGTGTCCTGTCTCTTCCTTCTGGAGTGGCCCTATTCTATTCCATTGCAAGTCCCACCCCACCCCCAACCCTTTCAGGAAAGAGATGGTGCTGCCTCATTTGATTACATGCGATGCTGTTGCTCAGCTGGTACACGCCATTCTGTCTGTTCCAGTGACTAAAGTCCTGCACTATTTCCATATTTGTCAGTAAAGGGTCATTTCCTTGAGCCCTGAGTCCCTCTCCCACTGCCCCAGGCATCCTGACCTCTTTACTGGGACCTCCCCCCCACACACCTCCAGGACTTCTAACCACCCAGCAATTAAAAGGTTCATTCTGGCCTCAGCTTGGGGTCTGGGAGTGGGTAGGTCAGTACCCCTCACCACACACATGTATATTTCCAACATCACTCCTTGTTACCTCAGAGGAACCTGCTCCAGACCTGGCCCCACTTAGAACCCATCCTTCTAAGCCCCTACCCCACAAGGAGGACCAGTGGGAGGGAGTAAGTCAGTGGCACAGCCAGGGCAGACACAGGCCAGTGCTCAACTTCCCCCGCCACGCCGCCCATGTTCACCAGCAGGAGTCCTCCCCCAGCTCTTGCCCGAGCCCTCACTGCTCCCAGGCACCACCTTCTCTGGCTCAGTCCTGACAGCCTCCTCTGAATCCCACTGCCCCTTGGCCCAGCCCTTGGCGTTCCTGCCGAGGAGGATAGTGCCCTGCTCAGCGGGTCCTGTTTCTGCTAATTGGGTTTTAATGGTCCTGGGCCGAGGGGGCAGGGGCTCATCGGCCTCCATGTTTGGCCCCCATCCAGGTGGAGATGTCAAGAAAAGCAGGAGTTCGCCTTAATGAGCAACACCTGCAGCCCTCACGGCCCACTTGCTCTGGCTCAGCAGAGCCCCTCACCTTCCCACCCTGCCCAGTCCCAGAGACCTTCACAGGACTAGCAAACCACTTGCTCCAGGCTCTTAAAGTCAGAACATGAGTTGTGCGGGCTCAGGAGAGGCAGAGATTTGTCAAGACCAGGAGAGGACCAGCAGGCTGGCCAGCCTTTGAGAAATGCTAGGGACTCCCTGGCTGCACTGTGTGTGTCAGAGCCGCTCCTTCTAGAAGCTGGGCTCCTGAGCAGGAAGCTAATGTGCTGATTTATTTACCCAATTATAGTAAAACAAACAAGCTGGAAAGTAAGGCGGATCTATAATCTTGTTCAGAATGCAACCACACCTCCCTGCTTGGGTTCTTGAGGACTGGACAGCAGGGAAAGATAGGCAAGGATCCCAGTGGGGACCTGGGAAGAGACAGGAGGAGGTACAGGAGCTCATTAAGGCCCAAGCCAACCACAATTTCTTCCCTCACAAACTCATCTTGATGCCCAAAGAGCAGGCTGCTTAAAACTGCCCCCCAGTCCTGCAGCACTCTCAGCAGTCCAGCTTCCCCACCTTTGCTTGTGCAGAACCCTCCACCACCTTCTCCTTTCCATAGCACCTGTGGAAACTGAGTTCCTCCTTCACCCATTTTGAATGCCACTTCCTCTGTGGACTGTGTCCTGCAGGCGAACAGCCCTCTATCCTCTGGGGCCCCGAGGCGCTCTCCTGCCCACGAGCTTTGGTCCCTTGACTATTTGGGCATGTCTGTCCCTCCTCTAGAATGTGAGCTCCCTGAGGACAGACAGTAGCTATTCATCATCTTAGTGTCCTTGGTGCCTAGCACATTGAGAAGTGGCAAAGACTTGTGGGACAGAATGTGGACAAAACCTAGGCATTATGAGAGAGACAAATAACAGTTACACAGGGACAACACCTCAGGGGACAGAGAGCCCCTGGGGCCCAGGTCCTTGGGCGCGAAGCAGCTGGCCTACGCCTGGCTTGGACAAGCCTACCTGTTGGTGCCCAGGGCCTGTGGCACCGGCTTCCAGTTCCCCTGGAGGAGGTGGGAGCTGGATAGGAGACTGGGGGAAGCAGAGAGCCCCCAGTTAGGGCCAGAGTAAAAGATGGGGAGTCCAGGAAGTGGGGGGTAGAGACAGATACAGAGACTGGGGCCCGAGGAGGGACTAAAGGATGTGACTTAAAGGCATATTACTGAATCGTGGTGACTAAAGGCTGCTTTCCCACCCTCAGCCCTTAAACCTTGGGGCAGGGCCAAGGGGTTAAGCCTTGACTGCGCTTGGAAGACCAGGGAAACCAGAGCTGGCACTCCTGTGTTACGTCAGGACACACATAAAGCTCCTTCTTGCTAATGTGCATCAAGAAGACTTCTCCCTCGCTGGCATGAGGAAGTAAGTTGCCATGTAGTGAGAAGGCACATGGCCATCAACTGTGGGTGGCCTCCAGGTGTTGAGAGCAGCTCCCGAATTGTAGCCAGCAGGAGAACAGGACTTCAGTTCTATGGCTGCCAAGAGAGGAATTCTGCAACAACGGGAGGAAACTTGGAGGCAGGTCATCCCTAGCTCAGCCCCTGATGGGAATGCGGCCCACTGACACCTTGCTTCCAGCCTTGTGAGACCTCGAGGAGAGGACCCAGCTAAATCCTGCCCAAACTCCTGACCCATAGAAACCATGGGGAGATAAATTTGTGTTGATTTAAGCCATTAAATTTGTGATAACTTGTTATGCACTGATAGAAAACAAAATAAGATGAGAGAGCAGGCCATGCAGATATTTAGGGGAAGACAATTCCAGGCCGAAGGCACAACCAGCACAAAGTCCCCGAGGCAGGAATGGATTCCCATGAAGGTCAGAATGCCAAGGGAACAATGGTAGAAGATGTGAATTTAAAAATACAATCTACAGACTTCCAGTCAAGATGGAGGCATAGGTAAACACACCCCACTTCCTCGCAAAACTACAAAAAAAATTACAACTAGACCTCCAAACAAATATCACCCAGAACCTTCAAAAAATTGAGCTGTATGGAAATACAACACCCAAGGATTTAAAGACACCATATTCGCCCAGATGGGTAGGAGGGGCAGAGAGGCGTGGAGAGAAGTAGTGTGGCAGAGAGAGGGGGCAGTCCCACATTCACGTGTGGTGGGTAAAAATCAGGAGGGATACCTCAGGGGCGAGGGATCCCTGCCCCAGGTCATGCCATACAGCCCAGGGTTCCAGTGACAGAAAGATAAATCCCCCTAACTTATGTCTTAAAAAACCAGTGGGGGTTGGGGCAGCAGAAGAAACTGCTGGATTTTCTGGAGACTCCTCTTACAGGGCCCACACAGACTTAGGACTTACACAGACCCACCCCCTCTGGGATTCAGCACCATGGCAACTTCTGGAAGAACTGTAGTCACACATGGGGAGAGAGTGAAGTGACTGGAAACAGGGTGAGTGCCGGGAGACAGCTTCCTCCCAGACAAACCTCCAGAAGCCAGGCAATGGTACTGTCCCCTCTCTGAGTCCTCCCCTGACACAGAGCCACAAAGCAGTGAAGAAGGTTTCCCTGCCCTGGCAATTACCTAAGGCTCCACCCCACACAATTTACAGGTGCCTTTTCTACAATAGGCCATGCTACTAAGACAGTGAGTCAAAGCAGCACTACCTAATACATAGAAACAAAGACAAAGAGGCTGCCAAATTGAGGAGACAAAGAAATATGGCCCAAATGGAAGAACAGAAAAAAAATGCAGAAAAAGAGCTAAACAAAATGGAGATAAGCAACCTATAAGATGCAGAGCTCAAAACACTGGTTATCAGGATGCTCAAGGAGCTCATTGAGTCTGGCACCAGCATAAAAAAGACCCAGGCAGAAATGGAGGTACATTAAGTGAAATAAAGAAAAATCTACAGGGAACCAACAGTGGAGAGGATGAAGCTGAGAATCAAATCAACTATTTGGAACATAACAAAGAAAAAAGCATTCAATCAGAACAGCAGGAAGAAAAAAGAATTCACAAAAACATAGAAAGGCTAAGGAGCCTCTGGGACATCTCCAAATGTACTAACATCTGAATCATAGGAATGCTGGAAGGAGAAGATGAAGAGCAAGAAATTGAAAACTTGTTTGAAAAAATAATGAAATAAAACTCCCCTAATTTGGTGAAGGAAATAGACATGCAAGTCCAGGAAGCACAGAGAGTCCCAAACAAGATGGACACAAAAAGAACCACACCAAGACACATCATAATTAAAATGCCAAAGGTTAAAGAGAGAATCTCAAAAGCAGCAAGAGAAAAGCAGAGAGTTACTTAGAAAGGAGTTCCCATGAGACTATCAGCTAATTTCCCAAAAGACACTTTACATACTAGAAGGGACTGACAAGAAGTATTCAAAGTGATGAAAACCAAGGACCTACATCCAAGATTGCTCTATCCAGCAGAGCTATTATTTAGAATGGGAGGGCAGATAAAGTGCTTCCCAGACAAAGTAAGCTAAAGGAGTCTAAAGGAGTTGATCATCACCAAGCCCGTATTATATGAAATATTAAAAGGACTTCAAGAAAAAGGAGATAAAAACTATGAACAATAAAATGGCAACAAATTTACAACTGTCAGTGACTGAATCTAAACAAACTAAGCAAACCATCAGGACAGGAACAGAACCATAGATATGGAGATCCCTGGAGGGTTATCAGCTAGGAGGGTAAAGGGAGAGAATGGGGGGAAAGGTGCAGGGATTAAGGAGCATAAATTGGTGGATACAAAACAGACAGGGGGAGGTTAACAGTACAGGAAATGGAATAGCCAAAAAACTCATATGCACAACCCATGGACAGGAACTAAAGAGGGGATTGCTGGAGGGAATGGGGGTACCATGTAGAGGGAGAGAAAGGGGGAAAATTGGGACAACTGTAATAGCATAATCAATAAAAATATTAAAAAATAAAAACACAATCTACAAAATAACTGGGACTAATATATGTATTGAGAGCAATCATGACATCCTGTGAACCATAGTTAGGGTGGTAAAAAGGTGTGCACTCACTGCCTCCAAATTTTACCTTTATTCAAATGCTAACAAGTTACATTATTTCAAAGCAATAGCTTTGTACCTAGATATATTGATACTGTATTTGGAAACACGTTGGGATATACTGGAAGTTTTAAATACCTTTTCCAAGTAGCTTCTGCAGGTTTTGAGTGAAGAAGGACCTGATCTGACTCCTGTTCTAAAGCCCACACTGACTGCGGGGTGGAGAACAGGCTGCAGGGTGCTGAGGGTGGACCCGGGGGCCAGCTGGGAGGTGGCGGCACAGAGCTGGTAAGCGACGAGAGGCACTGCTGCTGTTCCCTTTGTACCTGCCAGCCCTGGCTGGTCTCTGGTGGGCCCCGGGGCGGCCTGCAGAGGCTGGGAAAGGACACAGCCTGGTGCTCATCCTCGGGCAGCAGAAACTCCAAGCCACAGCTTTAGCCTCAAACCCAGCTCTAAGCCCTCAGAATTGTGCAAACACCTACTGTGTGCAAGGCCCATGCCAGGGACCACGACTTCTCATTTTGGTTTTTCTGTCTGGATGTCTGGGTGAGGAGGCCCCCAGGTTGGGCCTGGGAGAGACACTGAGCTTTTTTATGGAGTCTTTCTTGATTAAGTTCCCCAAACCTGGAGTACTCCTCAGCCTGCAAGCTCTCTGCCCCCTCGGGAGTTCGCCGTTAAGTCTGCACTAGTCAGACTGACACGCTGAGGGCCCGGATACTAGTCAGAGTGAAACAAACATTTTGTACGGATTCACTGCTCACCAGACACTGAGCTGGGAGCAGTTATTTCCCAAGTGAGCCATGTGGTCGGGTGACTGTCTTCATTTCTTTTGTCCTGAGGACACAGGCTCAGAAAAGTCAAGCAGCAGGCCCAACACTGCACAGAAACTCAACGCTGCAGTTGAGATTTGAACCCCATGCGGCTCCAAAGTCCATGTTCAGAGCCAACCACCACGCCAGCCACCTAGCTCTTTGATGAAGCAGCACCACAAGAGAATAAAGCTCTGTAGGAAACAGTGCCAAACCCCGCCAAATTACCCACTTTTGCCAAGCAATACCGAGTGCAGCAGCATTCCAGTACAATTAATGAATTAGAACCACGTCTTCAGAGGGTATAGGTTTGTACAATGACATGTTTTCTTAAGTGCTGTAACCCCACTGTCTTGTAGACAGGGTGCAGATGCCACCACCAGCCTGGGAGCTCTGTGAGTCAGAGCCCCGAGCTCCTAGAGGCACTGGGTCTCCTCCTAAGGCCCTTCCCCCTGCATCACTCATCAGCCCTGCCTCCCAGGCCCCCCACCACAAGCCCCTACTCCCTGGCCCTCATGTCCATACAGACCCCGAAGGTCTTAGAAGCTGTTATGGGTGAGCAGCGAAGCAAACGTGGCCCTGGTGAGGCCGGAGGTGGATGTGCGCCCACCATCAGAGCACCTCGATGCTGCGCCATGGTACCCAACATCTTTTGGCAATGACTGCAAATAGGATTTAAAAGTGAAACTTTGCAGTATGCCAAAGAAGCTAGAAAGTTATGGAACATAAACTATGAGTCTATTCATTCTGTGGTGGGGAGCAGAGTTTCCTAACCAGGACTGAACAGAAAAACAAAGGGGAAGATGGCCAGTGCCCTCTCCCAGCAGACTGGCTGTGCCCTCCCTCTTGCGGTCACCCTCGGGTCCAAGGTCTGGATCCCGGGGCCCCCCACGCTGGGGTCCGCACGGTGTCAAGGGATTGATGAACTCATTTCCAAGGGTTTGCCTCAAGAGCCTCAGAGCGGCTGCCCTAAGAGAGGCTGCCCTGGGGCGGGTAGGGAGTGGGTGTGGGCCACCCTTGAAGTTGGCTCCTCAGCAAACATGTCCAGGGCTGGGCCAGGAGGACACTGCCAAGTGTGGCTTAATGGCCTCCCTCTGCTCTTTGCATTATTGATTGTAATACCTGCTTAGAAGCTTGAAAATGAGATTTTTTTTTCCTTCTATTGATTTTCCCGTCTTTTCCACTTGGCAAACAGCAAGGTTTCCCCTGACTTTTCACTGCTGAGGGCACTTGAGGAGGGCACAGTGAGGTGGGGTTCCCCTCACCTGCTTCTAAGGAACACGAGAGCCTCCACCCAGACGTCCTGGTGCAGAGGCTGGGGCCCCGGGCTCAGGAGCACACCTTGGGGTTGGGGTGAGCAGTTTGCCCTGGCATTGTCAAAGAGACACCCCAAGTTAACAGGATTCGGGGGTGGAAAGGCCATTTTGTCCATCTCCCACTCCAGAAGGCTCTGAACAGGGAGCCAAAGGGACAGTTGGCTTGAAGGGAAGACACTGGCCAGCCCTGTGGGGTTCGGCCTCTGCCCAAGAACTTCCTAAACCCTAGAAAGAAAGTGCTCAGTTGAGGGAGCCTGCACAGTAGGGTCTCTGACAGCTCAGGAACAAGGACATCTCTCGAGAACAGAGGCAGGGCAGGAGAAAGGACAGTGAGAGGCCAGGGACTTGGGGCCCGGGGACATGGATCTTAGGGTTCAGTGCTGACACAGCGCCTGCTGAGCACCCGTCACGGCCCCTCAGCCCTTCGGCCCCTCCTTCAGGCCTCCTCCCCCATGGAGGTGCTGGATTTTATCTGAGTAATGTTTCTGTAGGATTGTTGGAGGCCCAGAAAAATCTAAAGGAATTTAAATTTTTTATGTGACTATTTCAATGATAATTTACAGAAAGACAGAAAACATCGGCATGTTGTGCAAGCCCTCGCTGACCACATCGTAACCAGCACCAAGCTGCCTCCCGTGGTCTCCAGCCTCTGTCTGTCCGGGCTGGGGGCCCGCTCTGCTCCCATGTGGAGACTTTGTCCCCTGTGTGTCCCTGTCCTAGCCAGATGCCCTGTCCTCGCGCCACGCTCCAATGACAGAAACTGCCCAGACCTGTTGGCCCCCATGGGGTGAGGCTCTGCCATGCCCTAGCCAGGCCCCTGGAGGGGCTGGTCTGTGTCCTCTGGGTGCCAGCTACCCTCTTGCTGGCACTGTTCTGGGTCAGCCCACCGTGCCATGAGCTGAAGCTGGGAGTTATCCCACCTCCCAGGAAAAGTCAACCCCACAAAACCAAACTGGTGTGCCGCCATTTCTATGATGGGGGTGGGAGCTGAGGTCACGTGATGCCCTGTGACCCCAGCAATCAGGAAGCAGTGGAAGCTCCCAGAAAGGAGAGGTGCCATCTCCCTGCAGTTGACTCCAGGGGTCCCCTACACCTCACCTGTGTATGAGGGTGGAGCCAGCCTGCCTGCAACCACCTGGGTGACCTTGATACCTCTCTGGGCTTCAGTTGTCCTCATCTGTAAAATGGGGATAACATTCATCCCTGCCTCATTGATCTGATGTGAGGATTCAATGAGTTGATAAAGATAAAGTGCTTCGAACAGTGTTTGGCACATAGTGAGTGTGTGATGAATGGAAGCCATTACCGATACAGTGGGGAAGGTGAGCCAGGCGGATCGATAGAGCTACACCCAGCCCCAGTGTCTGATTCGATCTCGCAGAGCCCTGCATCTCGCTGCCGTGGCTGCTGTTACTCCTATGACACCACCATCAATAACGATGCTTAGCTCTGTAAAATAGGTCATGTCCACTGTCACACGTCACCACATGTTCCATGGGGGCCTCAGAACAGCACTGTGAGACAGACATTAATATTTCCATTTTACAGATGAAGAAACTGAGCAAGGACAAGGCTTGCTGGAGGCCTTGTGGCTGCCAGAATCCAGCTCCCCTGGGGTGGCCCTGCATTCTTTCCTGTCACCCCACAGCATCCTACCAGTGGCGGGTGAAGTATTTGTCTCTGGCCAATAGGGCCTGTCCCACCTGGGCCGCATTCCCACTTACAGAGCCTCCTGCTGCTGTCACGGGGAGGGCTGCCACATCAAATAGCCCTTTATGGCTCCCATAACTGCATAACAAATGTCTTTCCTACAGCAGTGGCTGGAAGCAGATTAATGTCTGCGTGGCCCTAACACTTCTCCAGCCCCCTTTGCCTGTCAGGTCATTACCGGCTGGTTTATAGTCAGGAGGCCTCTTTCCAGTTCGCTAAACGGTTTGCATGATAAAGAGACCACAGGGCCCAAGCATTCCAGGCTGCCAGTCTTCCAGGCCTGTGCTGGCAGGGCCCTGCCCTCCTTTCCATTGTTCTCAGGCCGTGCGGGGTATATATGGTTGGAAGCATGACTCTAGAGTTAAATGCCCAGGCCACCACTTACTGGCTGTGTGGCCTCAGTTTCTTCATCTGTAAAATGGGAGGAGGTGTTTTTGCGAGGCTTGAGAGTGACAGTTTATGCAGAGAACTCGGTATATAGTTGTGTTCAGCGGGTACGACCTCCCATTGTCATTATCCTCACCACCACGGGCCCCGAGAGGGCAGGGACTCTGTCCTGTTCACCGCCTGGCCTACCATACCATACATCGTTGATGAACAAGTGAAGGGTGGCATTTTAGACCTGGATGGGCCCTGGTAGATTTTAGATTGTAGGGGTTCTCCACAATGTCACTGTCGACATTTGTGGTGTGAAGATTTTTTTGCTGTGGGGTGTCCTGTATGCTGTAGGATGCTTAGTGGCACCCCTGGCTTGTACCCAATAGATGCCAGTAGTGCCCTCCCCAACTGTGACAACCAAAAATGCCACCAGATGTTGCAAAATGTCCCCTGAAGGGCAACCCCTACCTCCCCATTAAAAACCACCGACCTAGTGAAATCTAATGCCCTAATTTGAAAAATGACGAAGTTGAGGTTCAGAGAGGGAAAGTAACTTCCAGGAGTCACACAGAATGTTAGTGCCAGGGCTGGGATTCAAACCCAGTGTGCTAACTCTAAATCCAGGGCTCCTTCCACTTCACCTTTGTCTTCTGTGGTTCCCTGTCAGAGCCCCTCCCATCAGGCCATGGTCAGGGGCTCCAAACTGGAGGCGGCTGGTTGCTGCTGTGTGGCTGGTGCTCCCATCATCCCATAATGGGGGGTGATGGTCATGAGGGCGAGTGGGGTAGCCAGTTGTACAAGCCCCCCTGTGACAACGCAGGGGCACAACCGTCTCTGCGGTCAGCCTGTTCTTACAGTGTCTCTCACTCATGAATGTACTCACCAAGCAAGGGCACCTGCTATGAGGGACCACCGGGGGCTCAGCTGGCTGAGAGCCACCAGCGCGTGGCAGGTGCTTGGCTACTGAGTGCCCCGGGGTCAGACAGCCCGCATCAAGTCCTACCTTCCCGTGGGCCCTCACCCTGCCTCAGCATCAGCCTCTGTGTCTGTAATTTGGGAATGGTAATGACACCAAGTTGAAGATCACAAGTACACAAGTGTCTCCCACCATCCAAGTCTAGCTGAGTTCAGAAAGGAAGTTGTCTAGTGAGGGACTGATCCAACACTTTCTGTTTCTGACTTCAGACAGCAAGGCTTCGCTGGGCAGGGCCCTGACCGTGCCTGTGAGGAGGGGTCTGCCCTGAGGGTGACACGAGCAGACCAGCATCTAGCGAACACTTCGTCGAGCATGCCTAAGCACTCTACATGTGCTACCTTATCCAGCCCCTGTGGCAACCCCCGGAACAGCTCCTGTTTTACAAGAAGCCGCACAGAGGGGCACAGAGAGGTCGTACAACTTGTCCAAGTTCCCGCAGACAGCACGCTGCCACAGCCTGGGCCCTCGGCCTGCACGGGGTGAGCACTAACCCCAGCACTGCTATGGCTACTGTTATTATTGTTATAAAATTATCCCAGGTGATGAAAAGGTTTGGTGATCCTGTCTTTAAGGCACTTAATACTTTTCATGGGGTTAACACACTAAAAAGCTCTGATGTTCTAACAGAGAAATCAGCAAAAACTTTCTGTAAAGGGCCAGACAATAGATATTTTTTGCTTTGCGGGCAAGACAGTCCCTGTCACAAGTACTCGGCTTTGCCAGTGTGGTGAGAACATGATAGACATCCAGAAATGAATGAGCATGGCTGTGTTCCAATAAAACTTTACTCACAAAAGTGGTCTGTGGAACAGACATGACCCAGGGGCTGTTATTTGCCGACTCCTGTTTTAAGAGAATTGCGGTAACTAGTGAGATTACCTAGGTCCCTCTCTGCTTTTCCCAACCCAGGCAAAATGACCCTGACAGTTTGGAGAAGACATTCAGGAGAGACTGGAATAAAGGTCACTCCTTGGGGCTCAGGGGCAGGGGACAGCCCCAAGGTCACCCCTCACCTCAACCACCCCAGGTAGTGAGGGCTTGGGAAGCCCAGCTTTGGCAAAAGTTCTTGGAACCCGGGAGCTGCAGCTGTCCCTTCTAGCAGAACTTGCAGCTAGCAGTGAGAGAGCTGGGCTCCGGGGACTTCAAAGGCACACCTGCCCTGGGTGTCACCTGCTGCACTGTGACTCGCTGGGACCAAGCTCCATCTGCAGAAACCTACCCTGGCTGGGACGTGGATGTCTGACGTGACAGTGACATCCACTGTGACAGGAAAGGAAGAACACTTGGGAGTATGGGATTACCGCCGAGCAAAAGTGGAGCTCGACAATCTTTCGTTAAGACGTCTGAACCAGGTATCAGAGCAGTGGCTGGCTCCAGTGTGGGGTGTCTTTGTAGCTCACTAGGTAACACTGGGCGGAGGCAGGTAGTATCTCCCACAGACGCAGCCTTCCACACCGGTCAGCCTCTGCCTGACCACTCGGCCTCTCCCTCTCCGTCTCCTCATCTGGAGAATGACGTGTGAGGCTATCGGGAGGATTAAAGCAGAGTACTGTCTGTGCATGCCCAGCCCAGAACCCACCGCATGCCGGAGCTTAATAATGTTCCATCCCCATTCCTAGATTTTGTGCAGTCAAGCAGCTGGAGAAACCAACGAGTATAGGAAGATTTTAAAACCAAACACACACATATAGAACTTAGAGAAAAGTATGCATTAGCTTGATCTCTCCACTCCCCCAAGAACTAGGAAAAGATGGCTGTCAGTCATTTCAGCGGTGGCGTCTCCGTACAATTTAGTGGCCACAATGTCTCACGTTGCTTGTTCTATTCTGTGTCAAGTATTGCACAGACATAGAGTGGGGGCAATAAAAAAAAAAACTCCCACCAAAAGTCCACCTTCCCTCCCACCCTCTCCTCCTAACCTGTACCCAGGCAGCACGACCCTGTCACGCTGACTGATTCCTGTCTCCCTCTACTAGACTCTGTTCCATAAGGAAGGGGCTGTATTACTGCCTGTCTCCCAGGGCCAGCCTGGACCTGCCCTCCAGGAGTTCCCACCGTGAGATGCAGTGCTGGCCTTTGAAGATATCAGCCAATCGGCTTCCAAGCTGCACGGAAAGTCACTGCATTTCTTGGCCGTCCCCTGAATCTTCTGGCTATGACTAATGTCCAGAGATTTTGGGCACTGAGGCCAAATGCAAAGGAATTGGTCCTGCTCACGTTTGTTCGCTAAGCAAATTATGTTGACTTATGAAGGAGAGGTGCTCATATGGCTTGTGCTGTCTCCCAGAGAGCCCTGAGCTGTACGGGAGACCTGTCACTTCCCGTGGTCTGCAACATCCAGGGCTGCTGGTTCCCGGGCAGGGCTGGGAGCCAGAGCCAAGAGACATGCGAGGCAGAAATGAGGGGATACCTCAGTAATTTGCTTTGGCAGCAGCAACAGCCAGGAAAAAACAATCCACATCACTCATCCTGCTGCCAATTATTAAAAGACAGTTAATTCCAACCGCAAGTTCCTCCCTGCCTGGGTAATTAATAGGACACGCACCTGAGGGGAGAGATGAGCACCATCCGGGCCCAGCACTGTTCGCAGAGCCCACATCCTGCCACGTGACACCCTGTAGGTGCTCTGCCCTCCAGGGGCCCTTCCCTGCTCATCCCAGCTGGAAGGGGCCTGTGTCTTCTTTGAGCCTTCGGTCCAGGGCTGTGGTCCCACCCAAAGCAGTCTGCCCTGCAGCTCCTGGGGCAGCTGGGCGATCACAGCTACTGGACCGAAGGCACCGTGCTGGGCATGAACTTGCCTGTTCATTCGTACATCCTCAACAGAGCCTGGCTTAGCAATTGCCTTCCATGCATAAAACACATTCTGTTCCGTTGAGTCAAAAATGTATTAAGTACTAATAAGTTTTACTGACATACCAGTTCTCTGGTATGTTGTTTTTTCTTATCATTCAAGTCTTGGCCTGGATGTCCCCTCCTCAGGGAGGCCTCCGCTGACCACCCTGCCTCACTCGATCCTCCGTTTCATCGTCTGCATACCAACGCCGGGATCCCCGTGTTCATGTTCGTGTCTGGGCTTGCTCATTGTCTCCCGCACTAGAAGGTGAGCTCCACACACTCTGTCTTGTTTCTGCTGTCTCCCCAGCACCTAGAACAGGCACGCAGTAGGCACCCCGCACAAATGGATTAAATAAGTGAAATGTACTCACAGACGAGTGAATGAATGAGGGGTAAAGGCAGTCAGTGCCATGAGTCCACTTTCCCCGAGCCCTCTCCCTGCTGGCTGCTGGTTAACCGTAGGAAGGGGCTCACCTCTGAGCCTCTTCAAGCCACGCAGAGTTAGGTAACTATGTCCTCAGCCCCCAAGCGACCCGACCCGTGGACCCAGGGAGGTCCCCAGCTCGCCCCAGCAGTGGGACTAGAACCTCATCTTCCTGACTTGCTGTCTCCCGCTGCCTCCAGCTCCTCTGCCTCTCCCTTGTCCTGTCGGCCCTTTGATTTAAGGTGGTAACTTTTCCAGGGGAACAGCAGAGCCTTAATAAGAAATCGGTTAGGGCTGATGGATGACACGGAGTTGGAACCAGCCTCAAGGTCAGAGGGAGTTATTTTAAACTATTCGAATTTACTAGAAGGGGAGCGAGTCAGGAGGATTTAGGGGCTTGCCTCCTGGCAAGACATGTGGCCCTGTCCCCAAGCAATCTCCGACAGCCACCTCCTGTGCAGTCCACCCACCCCTCTGCCCGCCACCCTGAGATGGATAGCGAGGCCTCTGGTGTGAGGAATTTATTGGGAGCTGGTCAAATAAATTTGAAGTTTAGGATTAGAGCAAAACTTTGTCCCCTCTTCCCTTTTGGGGCCCTCATCCGAGGAAGCACGATGGAGCAGGCTGCCCCTGAGAGGCGGTGCACTTCTGTGGTGGGTAGGCTGTCTCCAGTCTCTTACGGCCCGGGAACCCAGCTCTCCTAAGCCCCAGGGATGAATTGGACCCACCTCTCCACTCCGTTTGCCTGCCTCCCGCTGGGCACTGGCGCCAAGGGAGCATTTCCCATCTGAGCTGCGGTGCTAAGTTCAGAGGCCTGAGCTGCCCTGTCACTTCTTTCCCATGCAGACCTGGAGCTTTCTGGAGCTCACAGTTCCTCTCCTTTCCAGAGTATCTAACTAATCAATCCCTGTCCATCCTTTAAGACCCATTTTAACCCTCACCTCCTCCAGGGAGACTTCCCTGATTCCCCAGGGAGACACAGACTCTGCACATTGGGCCCCTCGTTGTGGCAGGAGTACCTGCAGAGACGGGTGTGCAGCCTGTGCCCTTGCTGAGAGCCCAGTGCTCACCTGTAACACCGTCCCCCACCTATTCCACACCCCACGCCTGGCACCGTCAGACCCACAGTTAGGTGCTCGATGAGCACTGGTTGAACCGAACCGATTGGCATGAACACCTAAGTCTAGTACAAACTAACACTTTCTTCTTCCTTCACATGAGCTCAGGTGCAAACAGGAGGAGAAAGAGGAGACGAAGAACTTTTCTTTTGCATATGTAATGTTTCAAGCATATTGCAAAGTTTAGAGAAAATTAAAACATAGTATATTCATCAAACAAACCTTAATAGCCCCCATTTTTGATACAGACATGTATGTTTTTGAATAAAACAACACACACCTGAAACTCCTTGCGTGTCCCTCCCTATGCCTTCCTCCTCCCTCCTGGGACAATATAATCCTGAATTTAGTGTTTATCATTTCCACATCTGTTTTTATACCGTTACTACATCCAAATGTACCCATAAATAATATAGTCATTACATTGCATGCTTTTAAACTTTATATACATGATATTGGGTGGTACGTATGCAGCCCTCTGTAACTTGCTTTCTTCACTCAGTATTGTATCTCAGAGATTCATCCAGGTAGACAGGTACGATGCTAGTTCCTTCCTTTAACCTGCTCCAGGGATTGCACTGTATGAAAGTGTTACAATGTATCCATTGCCCTCTTGAGGGACCTCTAGGCTGCTGGCAGCTTTTCACCAGCACAAACAATGATAACATTGTTTGCTCATGTCAAAGAGGCTCCCGGGAGCGGAATTTTTCAAACGTTAGGTTGTAACCCAGAAAAGAGTCATAAAATCAATATAAAGGTCATGACTATCATTTAAAAAATTCAATAGAAGATATTTTAAAATATTAGTGAATATGTATGTGCTGGAATATAATATAAAATACAGTTCCTAATCTAAGTTGTGGTAGAAAGGAATGTTTGAGAAAGGTGGTGTTATGGGAGGGGGGGTATTATCTCCAGTTTTATTTAGAATTACCACATCGCTCCCTAAAATGGTACTGCCAGTTCGTACTTTCCCGGGCAGCCTAGGGGATGGCCATTGGCCTGCATCCTAACCAACATTTGGTGTTATCAGAAATTAGTTTTTCCCAATTTGCTGGGTATGATATGTCAGCCTCTCCGTAGTTTTAATTTGCAGTTCTTTGATTCCCAGTCGGGGGGAGCATCTTTCCGTGCGCTCACTGCTCCCAGATAGCCTTTCCTGTGAAGCGTGTGTTTACATTCTTTGCCAGCGTTGACTTGGGTTGACACTATTGATTTGTAAGATTTTAAAAAATCTACACACACGTGTGTGTGTGTGTGTGTGTGTGTGTGTAGTGGATATTTAATCTTTTATGGGTTATATGTGTTGCAAATACCTTCTCCCAGGTGTGCCTTCTCCCAGGCGTGGCCCCCCTTGCCACTTTGCCTTGCTAGCTCTGACGGCCTGGTTCACAACGAGGCAAAAGGGAACCCGTGTCGGGGAGGCTGACTCTGAGTCAGGATGTAGTTCTACCTGCATCTCCGGAGCCCTGAACATGGCAGGGCCCTAATAAATGTTTGCTGACCATAATGTAACTCACTACATAACTCTCTCAGATTCCCCCGGCACGGAGCTGAGCTTACAGCAAGGGCTCTGTGGAGCCTTAATAAATCAAGTCATGATTTTGCCGCCCCATAAGAACAGTCTCGATGTCTAAGCAGAGAAATCAGGAAGAGGGTATCTTCACTGCAAAAGAGCATTTACTTTACGAAAGGATTTCTTACAGGGTCCTTCTAAAGTACGAGTTGATTTGCCCTGGCTGCTGTGGCTCAGTGGACTGAGTGCTGGCCTGTGCACCTCAGGGGTGCTGGCTTGACTCCCAGTCAGGGCACGTGCCTGGGTTGTGGGCCAAGTTCCCAGTGGGGGGTGAACGAGAGGCAACCACACATGGATGTTTCTCTCCCTCTCTTTCTCCTTCCCTTTGCCTCTCTCTAAAAACTAATAAATACAATCTTTTTTAAAAAGTGAATAAAGAATGAGTTGATTTAACTCAGAATTCAACTCATGTCTAGTGCTCCAGGAGAAGAACCTGGGTCTCTAACAGGTGGCCCAAGCCTCTTGCCACCCCTGTGCGCTCACAGTGGTTCTCCATACTTCTCACTTTACTGGTGAGCCAGGAAAAAGTAAACACCTTGTCCTGGTCACACTGAAGCCCAGAGACAGGCCAGAGCTGGATCCCACATCTCCTGATGTCCACCTGATAAAAAGTGGATGTTTTGAAGGCAGCAAACCTTTAAACTCTTAAATGTAGGCCAAAAAGCTGAACCGCCTCAGGAAAGGGACTCACCTGGCTCAAGGCCAGGGGTAAGTCCAAATATTTACATGCATGTCCCTGGAACACAAGGAAAATCATGAAGGACAAAAATCATATCTGATAGGACCTCTGAAGAGAAACAGGAACGAGAGCTTGCCCGACTCAAAGGCCCGTTTGCCTGGGCTTGGAGCTCCCCGGGGGGCAGGGGCAGGGTCTCACCCACCGCCACATGCCTGGAACCCAGCGTGCTGGCATAGGGAAGGGTACCAAGAAATGCTACTGGGTGAATGGGTGGATAAATGGATGGACAAATGGATGGGTGCATAGATGGACAGATGATAGAGGGATAGATGAATGGACAGATGGATAAATCGATACACGGTGAGACAGATGGATGCACAGGTGGACACATGAAGAGATGGGGATTTCACATCTGGAAAAAGCCCTAGGGAAGGACTGGCCTCAACAGAACCTCTCACGTAGGCAGCCAAATCTGGAAATCATGTCTTGTTGCTACAGCTGTTCATAAAAAATACCAAGTGGCATAACTGCAAGAAATAATTGCTTCTAATTGAGCTGAATTATTCTGGCCATATAGTAGACATATTTTATAACTTTATTAATTATTCAATTTGAAGCCATTACCCAGCCTGCCAGAATGGGCTTTCCTTATTAGAGGGTGACAGACGCCCCAGCCTGGGCTGCCTCTGCTGCTGAGCTCCGGTGGGCAGTTGCTGCTGCTTTGGAGCCCTACTGGTGTGTGAGGACTAGAGGCACAGGGCCGCCCCAGAGGCAGCCTGGAAGTCAGAGAGCCGGGGCCAGTAGGTCCAGCTCCAGGAGCTCTGCGTGGGACGTCCTGCTAGCCGTCAGGTCTGCCTCCTCTGGTCTGGCCAGGGAGGCAGGAAGGCGTCAGGAGACATCCGACCCAGCCTCCGTGTGTCACCCCGGCCCAGATCCATTCGCCAACTCTTCCTCACAGCAGTCTCCCCTATCCAATCTGCTTCCCACACAGTGCCAAGATAACCCTCCATATGTTCCTTGGTCACCTCCAGCCAGGGGCAGGGGCAGGAGAGCACGGTCCAGCTGGTCTGGAGGGACTAGCCAGGACTGGAGGGGTGAATCAGAGCCTGTGACATCTCTTCCCATACTCAGGCCCAGATCTGGTCACAGGTTACTTGGGAGAAGAAACAGGAGGCTGCCCTGTTAGGAAACAATGCAGACTTAGAGGATGCAAAATGAGCCTTCAGGGCTCCCTGGGGCCCATGGAATAAAGTCCAAGCTCCTCAGGCTGTTGATGCAAGAGCACAAACCACCTCGCCTGGCCTCCCGGTGCGCCTGGCTCCTGCTCCTCGGCAGCCCCCTCTGCTTCAGCCACACGCACCTCCTCACCATTTAGTGTCTTTGCTTGTGTGAGTCAGTCGGCCTGGATGCCCTCCCTTTCTTTACACGCCTGGCTCCTGAAGCGCTGAGCCTTATCCTTCTCTGAGCTCTGGTTCCACTGCCTTCCTAGCACCTTTCCCACTTTATCAGCTAGATGTGGTCTGGGCCTTCCCCTGAAGGAGCAGCCTGACCCCTGGCCTCACACGGCAACCCTTGGGGGCACTGCGTGGGCAGCACTGATAGGTAGGAAGCTTTGGAAGATCAAGGGACATGCCTTTACATTCTCCCAGGTGTCCACCCCGGAGCCCCAATGCTCTTCCGTAGTTCTAGCACCAACGCTTGAGCATCTCCTGAAGGAACAAAAAACTGATAAAAGAGGAGAATAAATCCACTGGATCCCACTTAGCACTGTGTCGAATGCCTAGCATGTGCCCGCACACACTGGGTACCAGGTGACAGACACAAGTAAGGCCTGGGTCCTGCCACTGAGAAGGCCTCAGGGGCTGGGGGCTGAGAAGGTAGCAAACATGCAATCAAACGATAATCATCCGGGGTGGTGTGGACCCAGCTGGCCGTGTGCATATGGTCAGGGTCTGTGGGAATCTGGAAGCCTCACAGCAGAGGTGGCATCTGAGCTGGGCTTTGAAAGCAAAAGAGCAATGGGCCAGTGGATACAGGAGGGCTGGGAGAGGGGGAGGGGGCTGGGACGAGGGGAGAGGAAGCTGAACACTAACCAGGCAGGCATCAGACCCAGAGGGGTCTCAGGCCTGGTCAAGGAGCTGGGGCACTTCCTGGCAGGTGAAGGGAAGTGACGTGATCTCGTTTCCGTTTTAGCCAGCTCCCTACCTCCCAGGTATGGGAGGGGCTGGCGAGGGAAGGCAGAGAAGCATTCTCTGTAAAGAAGCACGAACCAGATTGCAAGTGTGGTCTCCAGAGGCAGGCTGCCTGGGTTCAAATCCCGATTCTGTCTCTTACTAGCTGTGTGCCCTTGGGCCAGGTACTTAACCTCCCTGAGCCTCAGTTTTCTCATCTGAAAAATGGGGACAGTAATATTGAATAATGAATGGAATCGCATGTACAGTAAGTGCTGGATGTCCGTTTGGAGAGAAGTCGAAGCTGACTTAGACTAAGCTGAGGCGACTCCCTACCTTTCAGCCTCACATGTCAGCTCCTCCACAGCCCTGTGATCTGGTAGAACTACGCCTCAGTAAAAAGAGCCCACACCTCAGAGCAGCCAAGGGGATGACTGACTGTCCCCAGACCTGACTGTCCCCAGACCTTGGCCTCCTCAACTGCAAACTGGGTGTTAGTCCCCACCTCACGGGCAGTGGGGGCAGCAGGAGGATGAAATACGATCTTCACGTGGTGCCTGGCACCCGGCGCACAGCCGGCCTGAGCTGACAGGGGGCTGAATTGAAGTCCGTTAAGACCAGTAGGTCTTGGAGAGCCAGACCTGCCCTCAGCAGGTTCCTGTTGGCCCCAGAGAGGAAACACTTCCTCCCTCCCCTTCCCTGCAGGGCTCCAGGCTGCTCCAGGCTGGTGGGGGCAGTGTGTGATTTCCTCCCTGGAGAAGCTGTATTTCCCATGGAGACCGAGCCCACGTGCCCACCCTGGGAGAAGAGGCCTCGCGCATGTGTGCGTGTGGGGGGGGAGGGGCACAGTGCCCTTTCCATGCCTGAGTGGGGCCGGGGAGAGGTGTCGGCACCAGCTGCCAGGCCTGCACGATGACGCCAACTTGGCTCCGGCCCCTCAGTTCTGCCTTTGTCACATCCTAGGCGGGTTCTCCCACCCTCCTCCCTCTTCCCAGTTCTTAGGACTCCTGTGTGTCATTTGTTTATTAATTTTGTTCTCAGGGAGCAGATGGCCAGATTTGAGTGGGGCAGGACATACCTCCTCCCACCGCCACCACTACCGCAGCCCCTCAGACACACAGCGCATGCAGACTCCAGGCTACCCGGTTTCTGGTTTTCCCGGGTTTAAAAAATTGACTTTTGGGTAGACTGTGCATGCTAGGGCCTTGCCCAACCCTCTTAGACGGGACTGGTCCCAGTATCTCCCTGGTCCGAGAGGCAGAGGGGCAGAGGAGGGAGGAGTGGAACCTGGGGAGGTGGCCCCTGTCAAGGAGTCGGAGAAGCCGTGGCCCCACACCCCTTTCCCCCCACGGCCTTCCTCGGTTCCTTGGACCTGGGAAGGGGGCTCTCAGAAGGTCTCCCCTCCTTTCCTGGTAGGCGTCATCACAGAAGTAGGACTCAGTCTGGGAGTAGAGATGGGGTAGGGGACCAGCTGCCTTCAGTCCTGGGTTCTGGGGTCTCCATGGGCTGCCCCTAGCTCAGCCTCATCCTCACCCACCCAATGGTCCGGGCCCCTACAAGGGCAGAGCACCCCGTGTCTGCACCCTCTCACTTCCCATTTCTCCAGAGAGGCACCCTTGGAAGAAAGAAACTCTGGAAGGAAGGACACAAACCTCTTCACAGCTTCCAGAGCATAAACAAGACTGGGGGGTCCCCAAAAAGATGGGGGCAGGGGCTGGGAGAGGCGATGGCCAAGGGTGGAAAGACAGACAGAGAGGCCAGCAGATCCGTCTTCCCACTGTCCTTCCCCTGGTGCCCAGCCCCCCAGGATTCGGGCTGGGGCTGGACTGAGGTCTCTGTCAGCCTCTGTCACCTGCTCCTCACAAGTGCCTTGGTTCTCACATTTCTGACCCCTCCTTCCTCCGTGTCCCGTGGAAAGAGTCAGACAGACTGGCTCCGACACTCACCAGCTGTGGGACCTCAGGCATTCACTTAACCTCTTTGTGCCTCAGTGTCTTCAACTAAAATGGGACCACAGCACACACCTGGTTCTTTCCTTCCCCTCCCCACCCCTGATGGCTTTCCTGAGCTTTCCAGGTGCCCCCTCCCATGGAAGCCAGAGCCTTCCCTCTGCCTAGATTCTTCTTCCTCTCTACTCTCTGGACTGGTGGTGCTCGCTTCTGCTCAAGTTCCCTGAGGACGGGGTTATGCCTTCCCATTCCCAGTCTCCCCTTCAACCCTGGCCCCCAGCAGCCTGGGCACCTGAGAGATGCTCAGTAAATGTGCGTGACATGGAACTCCAGGGACGTGGAACTCCAGGGACGGGGCACACTGAGCCAGCAGGGCCCACGGCCTAGCCACTGAATTCTTTTATGTTTGAAATTAGAATTCTGCGGGGAGTAGCAGAGCCTCTGACGCGCAGACCTCGAACAAGCGTTTTCTGCCGCATCCACAGCTCCCTTCTGTCCCCATCACGGTGACTGCACCCCGAGTGTGGCACTGACGCGGAGCCTGCCATCCGGGGAGGCCCACGGGCACGCAGATGCCGACAGAAGGCGGCCCAGGCGGTGCTGCGAGGGCCGCAGGCTGGGCAGGGCGGCATGCAGGGAACCGAGGCCCGGCCGTGTAATTGCTTTGTGGTGATTCATCTGAAGTTGCTTTAACCTTGACAGCCGGCTCAGCGTAGTGAAAAAAGAACATGGGAGAGCTGCAGCCTCCCTGTTGGCAAACTGCCCCTCTGCACACCCCCTCTCAGACGAAGCAACCCAGGGCTCACCAGGAGCCCCCACAGGGGGAGGCAGGGATATGAGTCATAAGGCGGCCCCCACCCATGGGGCTCCCCTTCCCACTCCTTCTCCAAGTCCCAGGATGACGAGAGAATCGTAGGAGGGCTGTGCATGGTGGGGGCGGGTAGGGGTGGGTGACTGCCCTCCAGGATGTCAGTGTAAAGGTCACCAGGGCCCTTGATGCTGGATTTTGACTTCCCAGAAACAGAGCATCATGGGAAGGTGGGCTGAATGACTCCTCACCCCTCCTCCCCCATCCCAGTGCCCTGGCCTGACCCGTAGTCATGACTTTGCCCTCCAGGCCTGTGCAAAGAAGGAAACAGGAGGGTCTGGAACCTTTTGGTCATCTGCACAAAAGTCTGCAGAACAGCTTGGCCTGTTTGCTTTGCTATAATGAGACCCATCTGCCCCATAGACAACTCCAGCCTTGAACTCCAAGAGCAGCTGATGGAAGACAAAGGCAAGGGAGTCAGGAGGCCTGGGATTAAGTTACAGCTCTGCCACTACCTCCCTGGGTAACCGGGGGCAGGCAGTCTCCCTTCTCCGCATCTCAGTTTGCCCATCTGTGACATGGAAGCAGACCAGACAATTTCCGAAGTCCCTCCCAGCTCTTGATCTAATGGTTTCAAGTTAAATCATGAGATCTCGGTGACCAGGAATTTGGTTTAGGGACTTTAGATCATACTTCCTAGCTCTCCAGGCCAGGGACATGTGGAGATAGGCGTTCATACATGTGAAGCAAGCTCCAGGGAAACAGCGCCCAGGCCAGTGCTATGCAGGTCCCAGGAGTGTCACTGCTCGTCGGTCAGCACTGAGCACCGTGGGAGAGTGCAGAAGCCCTGGAGCACCCAAGATGAGGCAGTGCAGGCTGGACCACAGCCCTTATGCCAATCCTGAGCCAAGGAGCCCAGTCACAGACCAGGGGTACTGCAGGCAGCCCGGCATGCTGGCGGGAAGACAGAGCTCCCAAAAATGCAGTGGGGAAGGGGCTTGAGCCCTGATCCCTCCCTAAGCCATCCTTGCAAACAGTCGCCAGCTCCAGGAGACCTAATGGTCTTCCTGCCTTTCCCACTGCTTCTCAAGCCTCACCCCTAAAACCTCCCTGCCTCCAGGGATGCCTGAGGCATAGCAGCGACAGGTCCACCAAAGGATCAGGTGACCACATTTTAAAAAGTGAATGCCAATTCTACATTCAGTTCTATAACAAATCTGTATGTTTTAATATAACGAATAATACTTACATTACTTATCAAGTAACTAATGTGCCATTACATGGTGAAAAATGTAAACTCCAGAGTTTCAAGAATTATTAGCAAAAGGCTTTTTAACAAATGGTGCTGGCAGAACTTGCCATCCATGTGTAAAGGGCTGAAGTTAGACCCTGACCTTACATCGCATGTAAAAGTTAACTCAAACTGGACCAAAGCCCCCAGTGCGTGAGCTTCAGCTCTAAAACCCTGAGACAAACACCCGGGGGAAAGCTTCATGATGTCGGATTTGGCAGTGATCTCTTGGACATGACACTGAAGACACAGGCAACCAATGAAAACATAGATAAACTGGAATTTGCCAAAATTAAAGCCTTTGTGTGTCAAGGACACTATTAATAGAGTGAAAAGGGAACCCACGACATGGGAAGAAATATTTTCAATCATGTATCTGATAACATTAATATCCAGAATGTATAAAGAACGCGTATAACTCAACAACGACATAACCCAGTTTAAGAACACGGGCAGATAACCTGAACAGACATTCCTCCAAAGAGGATACACAGGTGGCCAGTGAAGCACACGAAGAGATACACACTCGACACCACTGATCGTTGGGGAAAGGGGCCCAGGCACCACAGTGAGACAGCCCTGTACCCCACTGGAACGGCAATCACCAAAAGCACAGGAAATAACGAGTGTGACCAAAATGTGGAGAATTAGAACCCTGTGCGTTGCTGGTGGGAAGGTAAAATGGTGCACACACTGTGCAAAACAGCATGCCGATTCCCTGAAAAGACAAACATAGAATTGCTACATAACCCAGCAGTCCACTCTGGGCACACATCCGAAAGAAGTCAAGGCAAGTGCTCGAAGAGGTATTTGTACACCCTTGGTCATGGTGGTAGGATTCACAGCAGTCAGAGGGCGGAAGGAACCCGAGTGCCCCTGGACAGATGCGTGGATGAGCGGAAAGTGGTGCACACACACGAGGGAGTTTACTCGGCCTTAGGAAGCAAGCAGGTTCTGGCACGTGCTGCAGCAGAGAGGACTCCGCAGACACCGTACTGAGTGACATAAGCCAGGCACGAAGTGACAACTGCTGCGTGATGCTTAAGCGTGGTACCTAGACTAGTCAGATGGGTGGAGACAAAATATGGAGTGGTGGTTGCTTGTGGCTGGGGGAGGGGGTGTGGGAAATTAGTGTTTGATGGGTATGAAGGTTCCGTTGGGAAGAGGACAGAGTTCCGGAGATGGGGTAATAATTGTCGCACAGCATTGTAACTGTGCTTGCCGCCACAGACCTGTATGTACCCTTGAACATGGTTAAAATAATACATTTTATGTTGTGTATATGTTACCACACACAGAAAAAAAATCTCTAGCAAACACACGCCTCAGTTTGAAAAGCTTTGACCCCAGGCTCGTTGAGGAGTGCGGGCATATTTCTGAGCTGTTACGGGTTTTATTTTAATCTGCAAGGACAGCCGACAGCCAAGTCAGCCAGGGGTCCCACACGCCACTCAAGATACAGACACATTTGACTTGGCAGCAGCTACTCTTGGTGGAGTCCCAACCCGTTCCCGCTGCCTTCATCACTCAGGCCTGCTCCGCAGTCCGGCCTCCTGCCCAGCTGGGGGGGAGGGGCAGTTCTGACAGATAGCAGACACCGCGTGGTGAGCTTTCACCGGCCGGCACTCTGTGCATCCGGGCAAAGCCAGTTTGTGGGAACTGAAGAATGTGAGAAATGGTGAGGAAGTGCTGGGGGGTGGAGGGGGCGCTTCTCTGTCTCACCTAACCCAGCCCTTCTGGGGAGGCCTGAGCCCCAAACCAAAACGTTATTCTACAGCCCAGAACCCGAGCTTACGAGCACCGTGAGATGGAGGCAGAGAAGCGGGACCTGAGAAATGGAATAATTAAATAATACATTGAAGGCTTAAATTTCCAAGTTGATTCTTTGGTAACATTTATAAAACTTAACAGGGCATATTTAATTTAGGAATTGGCTCACGTCCTTCTCCTTACAGCTAAAACCTCATAAATGAAATATACTGGATCACTGCCCAGTGCGGAAATAAAAGTTATGAATAATGCCTCTATCTCAATCATTGTCAGTGCTTTAATATTCCTAATTACTTTAAAAAGCTGGATATTCAATATAGGAAAACTTTTTTCTTTTTATCTCCACTTGTGAGATTAGTGCAATTTAATAAGAGTCACTCTGTAGTCTTTATTCAGGGGAGACTGACATTTCATCCTTTTCTTCTCCATTATTATATGGGATGGGGGTTTATGACCGAGCACGCGGCCACTCCATCTCCCCACATCGGTCCCTCCAGCATCTCAGAATTACCCACAGTAGCTCGTGTGTGTCCACCTACCGGGCAAATGAGCATCACCTCACTTCTTTTATGGAGCAGAGAGAAATTAGTCCAGGCCTTAAAGAAGTTAGGCTGTGGGGTAATAGGCCTGGAAGAGAATGAGAAACCCCCATC
This sequence comes from Phyllostomus discolor, assembly GCF_004126475.2. Lineage (NCBI taxonomy): Eukaryota > Metazoa > Chordata > Mammalia > Chiroptera > Phyllostomidae > Phyllostomus > Phyllostomus discolor. Next base: position 175,236,716 of record NC_040903.2, read on the forward strand.
TCCACCCCCGTGCTGGATTCCTCCCCTTCACAGCTCTCGGAGCCATCAATCCCGCCGGCAGCCGCAAAGGGCAGGGCCGGGGCAGGCAGCAGGCTGGCGGATCTTTACGGCCCTCCCTGCCACTTCCAGGAATTTATCCTAAGAAGAAATTGGAACAAGTGGGCAAAGATTTATGCACAGGAAGAATCACTGCAGTATTTTTACACAGGGCCACAGTCCCTTATCCCCGTGTCCACCACCCAAAATTTCTAGAAAGTCCAAAAGGAAAAGAAAATTTTTAAGGTCAGCACCAAAATTCATTTATAGATGCAGTCTTCACAGAACTGATTTATAGCGGTCGTCACGAGATGCAGTCCCTTATATGTCACTGCAGAAGTCTTACTGTATTTCACTGCGGGGCAGTGCCTAGACCCCACTGGGGGTCCATGTCGTAGATGATATAGTCACAATATACCTTTCTAAACTCTGGAAAAGTATAAATTTTGAAACCAGCAGGCCCTAAGGATCTTGGACAACGGATGGCGGGCCTCAAAGAGTGGAAAATCGGGGACAACCGAAGTGGCCATCAACAAGAGGCTGGTTAGCACTTTGGGTAATCCACAGAAGGAAATTCTATCAGGCCGTTAAACATTCGAAGGGAGAGTTGTGTTTATTGGCAAGAAAATGAGTATATGACATAAAGTTGAGTTAAAAAAGCAAGGCACAGAATAGCACATACATTTGATCTAAACAATGTGGGCTGTGTCCTGACCTGGCTCTGAGTGCGAGGGTGTGGAGAAGTAACCAGGAGGGAAAGCACCCAAATGCCAGAAATTATCCCTGGGTGTGTCGGCTTAGTCTTTTGTGTCTATACTTTTGTGCAGTTTGAATTTTCTTTTTAACATGAATAGGTAGAATTTTCAGAATCAGAAAACAAGAATGCTGCTTTCAATTAAACGTCCTTGCAAGAACGTCACCTGTAGAAACATGTCTACAGCCAGGTCCCATTCAGAAACCTCCAGAGATCCACACTGCACTGACGGGGGCCTCATCCCCACAGACACAGTTCCCACAAAGACCCCAGGGGGGCGCTGCAGAGCACATGTGGGCAGACAGACGTTCACAGCCTCAAATTGCTTGGAGTAACCCTAGTCACAATTTCCGTTCCTTGGCTAATTCCTCTGTCTCCACAACAGTATCTCAGGGCCACATCTTTCAAGCAGGTCCTTCCTTCCCCTGTAGGCGCCTATGATTTCTGACCAATTTCAACCTGCGGCTGTATTAATAGAAGTTGAGCATCCAGAAGGAAGGAGAGCATAATAACTAAGTGTTTAGGTTTAGGCCCTAGGGTTTTGCTCGACTGAGAGTCCCAGTCTTACCATTTACTACCTGTGTGTCTGTCAAAGGTTGTTTAACCTCTCTGTGCTTCAACTTTCTTATCTATAAAAGATGGCTAATAGTAATCCCTACGCCACAGAGTTGTTGTGAAGACTAAGTGAGAGGATAAAGTGCCTAGTGCAGAGTACAATTCAGTAAGTAGCACTATCTTTATTACCATTTTCCCACACAATCCTGCTGTTGTGTGGTCAGATCCAGGAATAATCGCTTAAAAGGAGTAAAGGCTGCAGCCAATGGAGAGAAACTAGATGGGGAAGGCGGCTCAGGCCACGTGATCTGATAAACAAAGGAGCTTGGGTAATAAAAACCTGGAAGAGGGAAGTGATCGCTCACTGTCTTCAAATATGTGAAGGGCTGCTCCATGGCAGGGAACTCTGGTTTCTTCTATGTGGCCCCAGTGGCTATTATCACCTACTCTGAGATGACCACCTTTCCCTACACACCTGTGGCCTTGTTCACTAAGCTTCTTGGATGGAATTCAAGACATGGAAAGGAGGGTCTTGGCTGCCCAGGCCGTTATCATGAGTGAGAACCAACTGGTAGAAAATAGAGATAAATTTCCACTCAAGAGAAGGGAAGACTTGCCAGTGGCCAGAATGCGCTTCCACAAGAGGCAGCGGGCTCCTTGTCAGCGGGGGAGGTGCACGCAGAGGTCGGAAAGCTCACAGCAGGGCGTCTACTCAGGCCTCGCTCTGAGTGGTTTCAGAGCGGGAGTCTATGAATTCCTGTCATTTAATGTGGCCGTCCCTGGAAACAGGGTCGGAACACGTCCTCTGGGACTCCCTGTGGGTTTAGCCGCACCTGCCTTTGTGTAGACCCAGGGGTGGTGACTCTTCACCCCAGGAGGTTGGGCTTGTTGCAGAAACAGTTGTGGGTTGCTCAGCACCGTGTCTGATGACTGCACTGCGGGTGGGGAAGTTAGGGAGCCCAGGTTTTTAATATGAAGAAACAAGGTTGTTTCCCTCCATGCTTGATAAACTCACTCCAGAGGGAAGACCATCGAGTGCTGCATTTCTTCCAGTTCTTTCCCCAGACCAGAAACCCCGAGAGACACAGACTGTGCCTGAAAGACCTTCCGAGGCCGCCCCCCTGCCCAGCATGGCCCAGCGTATCACAAGCACCAGACACCCTGGCTCTGACGGTGATTTACACACACTCAGGGCTCCTGGGACTCAGGCTGTATTTCAGCCTCCGACAGGCTGCTGTTGACATTATAATCCAGCAGCAGCAAGCAGCCCTGTCCCAGCAGAGCTCACCTAAGCCAGGTTAGCTAGTTCTTCATCAAAGATTCATTGTAAGAAAAATTACACAAAACAGAACACGGACAAGGAGGAGAAAGCTCTCAGGTGCTTTAACCAACGTGTTTCCTCGAGTTCACAGAAAGACTGGTTGAGCACATTCCTTTAACTCGTCTGTCCCTCAGGTTTGCTCTTCACGTCTGGATGAGTCCCTAGCCTTGTGTCTCAGCATGGCCCACTCCAACACAGTGAAACGGATGGAAGGAGGAGGCCACCACAGGCACCGACACACTGGAGAGAGTCTCTTGAACCCAAAGAGATCTTGGACTCCCTGATCCAAGAGAACCTTCAGGCGCAAAACAAAATCACATCCAATAGCCTTGCTTTGTGGGTAAGCTCTCATGCACTGGGTAGACAGGGAGGCCCCAGGTAAGGCCTTTGGAAAGAAGGATCATAACTAGATGTTTCCACCCCAGCAGAGAGAACAGGAAAAGGGCAAAAGGGCCACATTGGGCTGCCACGGCGCTTTCTCCTCTCCAACTCTCCATCACTACCACAGTCACTACGGGACAGGGGCTCCCGAAGATGGGGCAGTGATGGGGGCAAGACCCTGATGGATCAGCTTAGCTATGCTCTCTGCTTGGGTCACAATAAAGAAGACATTCTACCCCACTCAGATCAGGAAGAAAATGGGCTGCAACACTAATCAAAGCCTCTTTGAAATCCAACAAGACCACATCTTAACCTATCAGTGATGGCAAGACGTGCCAATGGAAAGGGAGTCACCAGCAAGTATTTAGGGGGATGAGCCAGAGGGGAAGGATCGCCTTCATTTGGGCTCTTGGCAGAGACCTGCCTGAGCAGCTGTCGGGAACGCCCCGTCCTCTCAATGGCCAGCCCCACGGTACACATACCCCGGGCTGCTGTGATCACTTGGCTGGTCCCAAAAGCATCTGCCTCACCCCCATGCTTACCAGGAAGCCTTCCCCAGAGGGATGGAGGAACACAGGGACTTGCCCTGGTAAGTGTCCCATTTTCCTACCTTTGGGGACACAGAGGCATCCCAACGTCCACCAGTCTCACAAATCAGTCCCCTGAGCCTCTGTGAGCGCCCACAAATCCCAGCCTTTGGACTAGCAAAGCTAAGGGCCAGGCCCTGACCACAGGGACCTCCTGGGTCTGTGCCCTTTGGCGGCATCTCAGTTTCACTCCGACCCTCAAAGACCATATCTAGAGGGGTTTCATCAAAAGACAGAGTGGCTCAGATGATCCCACCGCCTCCCCCAACACACGGTGCCTCTCCAGATCTCCACAAACCATCACCCCCATGCCCCTTGAACCCCCCACCCCAAGTCCCATCCTATACAAACTGCAGGCGTGCCTCTTCCCTGACGCCCCGCTTGCCTAGGCAGCCGCAGCCCAACACAAAGAATTCAGCACGTACTCAGCACAGGCCCTCCTGAGCCAGAGCCAGCGGCCCCCCAACCCCTGAACACCCCCAAACTCACCACTGGAGCAGTCGGGCCCTCCCCAGCCGGGTTCGCAGTGGCAGGTGTCCGGGGAGACGCAGCGGCCGTGCACACACTCCTCCGTACACAGGGCTGCAGGGGCCGGGAGAGAAGGAGGAAGGAAGGAACAGGCGATGAAAACCAACCATCTGGTCAAGGAGCATAAACCAGTTTAGCATGGCTCCCTGAGGCCTAGGCATGTGCAGAACGCATCACCAGCTTTGGAGAAAATTCCAGCTACCCCAGACCTCAGTTATTTAATTAACTCCGAAACGCAGCCCACAAGGGCGCACTTCATCCCAGCCTCGTTTCCTAAAATGAAACCCGCGCCTGAAAAATGGCAGCTTTGGTGGCTTTTCAAGAATATTTCCTGCCAGGCTTAACACTGAGAGACCCTCTACAAAGCCCAACTCCTAAATCCAACACTCTGGCTCTTTCTGCATCCTCGCAGGGAATGACCCACCGTGTCCATCATTTGCTTTGCCCAGTTTCTTTTGCAAAGGCCCTGAAACCTATCGGGTTGGGTCACCAGGAAAGAATAGGTTCCTCTCCCTTTCCCCCACCTGCCTGCCCTCCTCCCCAAATGTCCCTATTTTGGGGCTCTCAAATGTCATCAATCAGCACAGTATACAAATGCTGAGGAAAAGGCAACATCTAATTATAAGAAAGTAATTAAGAAAGACATCCATGATGATGATAATTGTAATTAGAAAGTGCCTGGCAATTTCTTATCATGCAAACGCTGCAGCCTCCGGAGCTGGGAGGCAGCAGCAGTGGCAGCAGAGTTCCCATCGAGGGCTCTAGCGCCCAGCAGGCTCCTGGGCAGTGGTGTGAGGGAGGGAGACGATGGCTCTCCTTCTCAGACATCCACGTTTTCTCAACGTCATCTTGCTCCATGAGCTCTGCCCCGACATCTAATCCATCAGTGAAGGATTTACAGAAAACCCCCACGGCCACCCCTGCCAAGTTTGTGAGCTTGGGAAACCAGCAGCTACCAGCCACTCTGTAGATGTCTCAGGAGGGAACGAGCAGCTAGAATGTTTCTGTCTGCCTAGCACCGTCCAGGAGCAGCGGTGGCCTCGGACGGCGAAGGCCGCCCCTAATTTCCAAACGCCCACCCCACTTCCACACCCATGGCCTGGCCTGGGTGCCCACTAAGAGGTTAGACAACAAAGCCCACTTTGTGGTTGGTGTAGGTTCTCTGGTTCCTCCCAAACACAGATGCTGACGCTGAAGCTGTCGCCTTAGCTTTGGCCCCGCCCCCCAGGCAGACCCAGAAGGGTCATGTGTCAGATGCCCCACAAGTGAGTGGTCTGTAGTCAGCCCATCCCCTGAGAGCCTGGGGTGTGGGGTGTCTGGGGAGAGCCCTGGCACCTGAGTCCTCATTTGTACAAGTGGCTTTTGGGAAGGGAGCTTGTTGTGCTGAAGACTGCCACAGCCCCTCGCTTGGCGCTCCGGGACCTGCCAGCTGACCCACTTGTGGCTGGGGAGCTGGGCTGGACTCTGACCCCGAGGACCAGCTCCTCTGAGAACCACTGTAAGCGGCTCTCCTGGCTGCTAACAGGACCCCAGCTGGTCATCCCTGCTGCCCTGGCTCTAAGTGCTGTGCTGGACTTCCCAAACAAGCTTGAATGAGGCAATGTTCCCAGTACACGCTGGATACTGGGTGACCCTGCCCACCCCGTGGCTGGGCTCAGCCACTCCCTCTTCCTTCCATCTCCCACCCTCACAGGCTGAGGGCCCCGCATGCTCCACAGCTGGGCCCGCTTGTATCCCAGCAGGCCCTTCCCATCAGCCTGTCAGGTTAGCTCGAGACACCTCCACCTGCTTTCTGACCTCAGCAGCTCCTTGATCCCTAGGGGTTCTGCAGAGTGCAGGTAGAAAGGGCAGGCAGTGACCTGTGAACCTGCCAAGTGTCAGAGAAAACACATCCAACCCTTTCACTTTATACCTGGAGAAACTGAGGCCCAAGTGCCCTGGACCTTATGGACATTGTGGCCTCTTTACCAGGAGGAAGAGCTTGGGGATAGGACCCCTGTAGACAGAGGCTTCTGAAGGTGGAGGGAGGTGAGAGGTGCCCAAGGCCATGGGGCCTGCACAGGTCACCTGGGCGGAAGGTCCTCCCCTGCCCAGTTGGCTCAGGGGCTGGGGGAGCCAGTCCAGGGGGAACAACGTAGGGGTGGTGTGGTTGACCCCAGGGAGGGTACAAGCTGGAGAGGCCAGAGAAGCACCCTACAGGGTGAGGGGCTCGGAGGAGCTCAAGGCCAGATGGAGGGAGAAGAATGACCACCAGCACCCTGCCAACCCTCACCTTTCTCTGACCCTTCTGACCCTAGAGACCTGACCATTGACCCCCTCCTGCACCCTGTCCCTAGCTGGAAGGGAAGGGCCTTCAGGTGCGCCAAGCAGGCTCCACACTGCCTTTCCCCCACCTCAGCCCGGTATCCAGCACACTGGCTCCCCGTGACCTTACACACAGAGGTCAGTCGTCCCACAAACCTTTGGCCTGACTCCAGGGATATGGCTGCTGCCCTGTGGTCCCTCTAGACCTCATTATCCCCCCCCCCCCACCCTCATTGCTCCAGTATTAGGCCTGGACTATTGGCTTGTCAAAACCTGGATCCGTTCATATTTCATAGGTATTGTTTAGACAGTGTTTTTTGAGGCATAAAATATTGATACCCAAGGCTCACATGGCCGTATTTGGCATTTGGGCCACTGTGTGTGTGTACCTAATGGGGAGGGAGTGGGACAGGGGTGCTGCAGGGAGCGTCCCCTGAGGAGGGGCAGCCGGAAGTGAGACCCTCACTCCTCCTGGGGCTGGGGTGACTGTGTGCCACTCCAGGACTCCAGTGCTGCCCAGTGAGGCAGCCCTCCTACAGCAGGCAAGCATTTATATGGCCACTGCTCCCAGGGCCTTCTTTCTGACCCCAGCCTCCCATGCCACCCCCTCCCCCCGTACCAGCTGACCCCCTAGGAGGGCCTGAGTTTGGGTTCTGCCACCCTAACCTCCCTCTTCTCTGGTTCCTGCAACTAGAAATGGGTGCATTTTGTTGAGTCCCTCTTTCTCCTGCTCCACAGCCATCTGCTGTTGGTGACAGGGAATCAGAGGCTGGCAGAATCTGACGGGCTATGTGACTAAGCGCCAGGCTCTTTCCCAGCCCCACTGAGAAATTTGAACCACTATTCTCTTAGCTTCTCCCGATCTACTGCCCTGCCTTGGTCCTGCTTCTAACATCCCAAGCACTAGAGGCATTTGTAGTGAGAAGCAGCTCGGTGCCGCGGTAAGAGCACAGACTGCATCCAGAAAGCCAGTCTGCATGCAGCGATGCTACCTAGTAACTCTAGACCCCAGACCGGTGACTACCATCTCTGCATCAGTCACCATCTGTTCAATGGGGATGGTGACAGGATGGGCCTCGGGCTGTGTGTGAGGACAAAATGAGTTGACAAAGGACCCAGAGCAGAGCCTGAGGTACATCTATTAAGTGCAGTATAAGTCTTGCCGTTATTATCTGTAGGGCGTCCTCAGGTCCGGGGGAGGGTCCATGCAATGACTGCGCCTCTTTTACCTCCACACGGAGGCCATCCCCCTCACTCTCTCCTTTCACCGGGGTCTTGGACACCCTGGTCGGGGGCACACCACTGGTTGGGGACAATGTGCTGGAGGGCGGCTGCACCTCCACCCCTGGGGAGAGGCCAGGGTCATAGATAATGGGGTGAGCTGTTACAGTTACAATGAAAGGACAATAAGCTAGTATTCAACCTCCTATGCCTCAGTTTCTTTATCTGTAGAATGGGGACAGCAACGTTTTAGTCTATGACAGACTGCATGTGTGACGGTGGTCCCCTAACATCATACAGTGAAGTGTTTAGCAGAAGCTTTTGCCAATGTCAACAAGCTTCTTTAAAAGTTTGAAAAGATGGTCCCCAGCACAGGAAGGTTTTCAGTAATAGAGGGAAATGGTCATGGTCCATTATCTTCTTACAAGCAAATCCGTGATTTAAAAAAAAAAGAAGAAAGAGGGAAACCAAGCAAACCACCACGGACAGGTTTCTGCAATGAGCGGCACCTCCTCAGGGAGAGCCTCGGGCGGGCCCCTCGGGAGGGGCTCCTGGAGACCACCGCTTCAGGGGCGTCGCTGCCCCAACCCCCTCAGTGGGACAGGACGTGGGGGCGGAGTCAGGGATGTTGGTGATCCTGCCCACCTCCACCCCTGCCCCGTGAGGGCTGAGGCTAACATGCACGTTTGTGTTTTAGTTTTTAAGAAGTTTAAATAGTAAAAAAAAAAAAAAAAGTATAAAAATCTTAGAAAGATATAATGAAATAAATATTTTGTACAGCTGTACAATGTGTGTGTGTTCTAAGCTGTTATTATAAAAGGGTTGAAAAGTGAAAAAAATTATAAGTGTATAAAGTAAAAAGCTACAGTGAGCACAGATCAATTTATTACTGAAGGACGAAAAATATTTCTTGCAAACTTAGTGCAGCGCAAGTACACAGGGTTCACAGTCTGCGGAGGGGACTGTGCGTCCGAGGCCGCCACACGCACGCACGCCCGCCCTCTCTCGGACCACCTGGAGCCACTTCCGGGCCTGCGAGCTCCATCCGCAGTAAGTGCCCTGCACAGGTGTACCATCTGTTATCTTTTATTCTGTATTTTTACTGCGCTTTTTTCTATGTTTAGATACGTAAATCATGGTGTTACAATGATCTACAACACTGAGCACAGTGCCGTGTTGTACAGGTTTGTAGCCCGGGAGCAACAGGCTATTCCGAACAGCTTAGGCGCACAGTAGGATATACCATCCAGGCTGGTGTGAGTGCGTTCTTTGATGTTTGCACAATGACGACACAATCTATGCTGTTCACACAGTGACGACACACTTCTCAGAACACATCCCCACCATTAAGGGACGCATGACTGCAGCTGACTCACAGCTGCTCGCAAAGATGTGAGGAAGCAATGCACGTGAAGTGCTTAGACCAGTGCCTGGCACACAGTCAGTGCGCAGTCCGCGTGGGCTGCTATTATTATTTCTCTCCTTCCCCCACCCCACACACATTCTCCCTCACTGTGGGGTCTGGACTTGACGTCTGAGATAGCTGACACCTGCTACCACTTCTCTCAACTCCCTGAGCACTACTGTTTCTGAGCACCTACTATGTGCCAGGCTTTAGGGCTTTCACACGTGCTACCACCTCATCATAGGCCACTCCAGAACACTTAAGAGTTAGCTGTGTCAGTACCTGTCTCTCCTTTGCAGGTCTCCAGCCCCTGGGGGACAGAGGCTGCTTCCTACTTGGCCTTTTTAAGCCCTCATGCTTCCTGGTACACAGTAGGTGCTCACTACCTGTGGGTCACAAGGAGAGAGCCACCTGCCCCAGGAGAAAGCATCAAACACCTGCGAAGAGGGTGCAGTTGTCTTCCCAGAGCTCAGTCCCAGAGAAGCCACCGATCTCCGGACCCCGCCCCTTGGCTCAGGCCGTTTCTGGCTGTGGAGCCAGGGTGACTGGGGACTTGCCGATGGTGGCGTGGGTGCAGCGGAACAAGCTCAGCTATGGTGTAAAGACACCTGGGTTTGTGTCTACTGGCATAGAGCTCAACGATATCAAGCAACTCCCGTTCTTCCTTTCTGGGCCCCGAGACTTCACTATAAATCGAAATTAAACCAGATGAGGTCTGAAGTCCCACTCAGCTAAGAATCACCGTGCGCTGTCGTCCTGCCCACCCCTCCAGGACATGCCTAGGTTGCCGCCATTGCTCTGGTCCCACTTCCTAACCCTCAAGCCCCATCCCCTCTCTATAGCCTAGTAGACCTCTACTCCTGACATCACAGGGACTCCTGGTTTCTGCCCTCCATTCCTGTGGAAGTGGCGCTGGATTCGCAGCCAGGGACACTGAGTGTGAGTTCAGGCTGTGTACTGCCCGCCAGACCATGGGGGGCAGGGGGCTTCCTTTCTCTGTCAGCTGTAAAGCAAGGGCTTTGGAACACATCACACTTAAGACTTCTACTGCTTCAAGGGCTTCTCTGGCTCCACCGTGTTTCCTTGCAGCAGCTGGAAGCTTGAAACGTTTTCCCTGGGCTCCCCAGCCTGGGTCACCTGAGTTACCAAGGCCAGGCATTGCTTCCATAACTCATCGCCACCAAGAAGCTAGAAGGGCTCGGTGACCCTAGTTTGCACATTTATGGAAAGTGAAATATTTTCCAACCAGAACCCACCGATTTGCATGAAAATCCCCCTGACTAGCCAAACCCACAGAGACCTCTTCTTCCCCTGAATCCCGTGGCACTCTCGGGGGCCTGCCCATTTGGAGGTACGTAGCACGCTTGGTCTGCCCCCTCCCCCTTTGGCACAGGCTCACCTAGTCTCTCCAACTAGACTGTGAGCTCCTTGGGAATAAATCAGAATCTTTAGCATCCCTCATCTCCTCACAAGCTATGACTGACAGATTCCACGTGAGTCTGCTGGTGATTCTTCTGAGTACCGATGCTCTGACAAGCTAGAGAAGAAGAGCAGGATGCAGAGGGTATGGCCACGGGACCTGTGATGCTCACGTAAAGGCTGGGGCTTGGGGGCTGCTGTGTAGCCTGGGGAGGGAAGCACTGGGGTGGGGGCAGGTCACAGGCAGCGGACAGGCTGGAAAGGCTGCTCAAGTGAAGTAGAGGCCACTCTGTCCCACACAGAATAGGGACCAAGGGGCGACATGACAAGGGGCCAGGTTTCAGTCTAACCCGAGGCAAGACTTTCTAACACCTGAATGGGTTCAGCAGTTCAGAGGGCTGATTCTATAGGTGGAGAGCAACCCATCACTGGGAGCACTCAGGCAGAACACAGAGGACCTGCAAACCCTGGAGGGCTGGGTAGGGGTCGATGGGCAAACCCCAACTCTCAGACCAAATCCCACCGCTCCCTGTTTCTATAATGAAGTCTGGTTGGAGCACAGCCAGGCCCACTCATTTACATAGTGCGCACGGCTGCTTCTGCATGACACGGACGGAGCTGAGCTGTTGCCACAGAGACTGCTGGTCAGCAAAGCCTGAAACATGGGTGTTTTAGGGAGGGAGGCAGCCCTCCTGCTCTAGAAGCTTCTTGGCTTGATAGAAAATTGAACTATGGGACTTTTAAGATCCCTTCTCCCCTTCTATTCATCTATCATTCACTCACTACCCATTACGATGAGAAGCTCAAAAGGTGCTTAGGAAATCCCAGGTGACGCCAGCCTCCTTTCTACAGTGGCAGGTACTCTTGTCTGCCTGGGGGGACAGGGGCCGTCAAGCTGGAAGGCATAACCTTCAGCGGCCACAAATGCTCACTTGGCACTTTATTTCAGTCCTCTCTTTCCCCCAGGGACTGGGGACAAGAAATAGGGATGATTTAATGACCCCTTGTGTTACAACTTGCTCGATAGACACTAGTAAAAAAGTGTGTGAAAAAGAGACCAAACGATACGACCTTTCTCTTCGCTCGGCACTGCGTACCCACTGCCCGTTTCATCCTTGAGGCAGGCACCACTGCCCCACTCACAGCGAGGGAGGAATCAACACCACAGAAAGGGCCAAACAGCTGTGCATGCTCTCACGGTGGCCTGGGGGCTGTGCTAGGGATGTGTTTCCCAACCTCCTTCTCCTGATGGCCTCCCCCCACAAACCAGGAGCTATTTTAAACACCTTTTTTGAATTACCCCCTCCCATGAAATCCTACTACCACAGATAAACTGTATGTCTGTGTGTGTACTGTATGTATATCTGTGCCTTATGTATAAACAGACTAAGAACCAATTTTTACCCCTTAAGAATATATATGCTGGGTTTTCTCCATTTGCTCCCCCAGGTCACTCCCTTCCCTTCTCCACCCTCATCTGTGCCTGGAGAGGTGGATCTCCAGGGTCAGCACTAATGACCTCCCTTGACCTCTGGCTTCTGGATGGGTTTGCCCATTGGTAACTAGCAGCACAAGATGGGAGGCTGGGCCATGAGTTGACGGCGGTGGTGGTACTGTCCCCTACACCCACAGCTTAAGGTTGGGGGAGGGGTGTGAGTAGGGGACTGGTTCTTCGGGCCCAGGAGTAGAGTGTCTCTCCCTGGTTGCCAGCCCTAAATGCAGCACCCTCTCATCCTGGTTTCCTTTATCCCTCCCGCGCCCTAATAAATAATTGTTTCATTAAGCTCTCCTCAGTCAGCACGCCATCTGTTTCTTGCTAGGATCCTAACTGATGCAGCGGCCGAGATGAGAACCGAACCGACATCTGTGTGACGCTCTAAGGCCTGCTCTTCACCATATGTGCCGCCACCCCCTGAACCGTGGGCTGAGACAAGTAAGTTCTAGCGCCAGGTCTGTCACCGACTTGTCACCTCTTCTGGGTCTCAGTTTCTGTGTGTGTGAAATGAAGGGGTTGAATGACATAATCCAAACGTTCCTTCCAGGTCTAGGAGTCTAGAGCTCTACTGAAGCATCTTTAAAATGGGGACAATGGTCCTCTACCTCCTAAAGTGGTGGCTAAGTCACTGCCTCACTGATGCAAGCCAAGTCTGAGAAGAATCCGTTCCACAAATGCAGGCACAGAGCTGGGCATGGGGACAAATGTGTTCTGAGGTACAGATGCAAGATCGGAGCGTCAATCCTGGGACGGGGGTGAGCCTGCATTAGGAGCCCAGCACCCAGTACCAGGATCCTGGCATTGAGCCACGGGGCAGGTCAGACTTGGGGTCTCCTGCGCAAACTGCCAAGAAAATACCGGCCTTTCCCTGACCCAGGCGTCCAGCCTGCTGTCGCTTGTTTGTGGCGAGCTCTCAAACCTTGATCCAATTAGCATTCTGCCCAAGATGACCCACAAATCCCTGAGGTGCTCCTGGTAATATATTTTGCCTGACCGTTTGCAAATGGTCTTACTAGTTAATGGAACTATAAAAATTACATGAAAAGGTCAAGAATAATAAAGACAACTTCCATGCTCCCTAGCCTGATATCCAACTAGGACGAAAGAAGGCTAGGAAGCCAGGGAAAGGAGCTGCGACCTCCCAGAATTCTACAGCATATGGTCCGGAGCTCCCCCCGCACCAGTTCCTCCAGTGCTCCCAGCACGCTGATCAGCCCTCCATTAGCATTCTTGGCAGGAGCCTCGGATTGGGCTGTCATTTGATTCTGTTTGGAAATAAAATGACCTACATCTAAGTGGGCCCAAGTGCCAATTCCAAAGTGACACAGTTAGCATGAACGATTCTGCCATGACCAAGGTCACACGAAACATGGTTGGGGGGCTGGTATGTGGGTATATGTGTGTCTATGTCAGGGAATCACCAAGGGGAATTCTAAAACAATTCATCAGGTGTGTATTATTTATTCCTTTATAATTGCCAACCCCGAGTCCTTGCCACAGCCAGGAACAGCTAAGACAGCCGGCCTTTCCTCCCAGCACATCAAGAGTTGGCTTTTAATTGCTGTGGTCATATCTGGCTCTAAGGTGTGAATAGTCCTTTTTTTTTCTTTTTAAAGAAGCATTTCACCTGCAGGGCTGATGTGATGGAAGGGCATGTACAGCCGAACACTCTTCTGGTCTGGGACCTGCAGGTTCCCCTTTCTCCTACTGGGGGGTGGTCCTGGGGAGGTGCATACAGGACTCTGTGACTGGGTGATTGGGGGTCTGCCACCCCCACCTTACCTGCTGAGCTGGCCCATAGCCACTCACCATAATTCATAATTTGGGAGGACCCTTGCCGAGTTTTTCACCTTGGCAGTCCAGCATTATCTAAATGCCTGGGTCCCTGTTCTGCCACTTATTAGCTGCACATGCTCGAGCAACTTGTGTTGTCTTCAGTTTCCTCATCCATAAAATGGCTATGGACTTAGAGAGTTATTGCAAAGAATAAATGAGTCCATTCATGCAAAGCACCTAGAACCAGAGGTTAGTTATAATTGTTGCTGGTTGGTTTTTTATGCTATTGTTACTAATATTTCTCTTCCCAGGGTCACAGCCCAAGATGCAGCCCACCCAAGATGACCCGCAAGGCTCCTTTCCAGCTCAAAGGACAAGAGAGTGGCCTGAGTGAGATCTGTAGGGGATTCCTTATTCACTGGGAACACTGGAGATGAGGGGATGGGGCAGGGTAGGAAGGGACTGTCTAGGTTCAGCTCATCCATGAATCAGAAGTTGCCTGAGAGAGCTCAGTGCACATCCCTTCCCCCCTCTATTTCTAAAAGGAGCATGGAAATAAGGCAGCCACAGTCTGGCCGCCCAGCCCTTTCCCCCATGGAGAACCAATAGTTGTGCTTCTGCGGGGGAATGTGAACTTGGGGCAGGGTACCTGCAGCCGGGGTCCTTTCCGCTCCCACACACCCTCTGCTCATTCATGCAAAAACCCACCCACAGATGCATTCACTCTCAAGTCTGCAGTGTGCTGGGCTCCCTGGACAGGGGTTATAGAGAGGAGTCCAAAAGGCAGAAATGGCCAGGCCTTGCCCTGCCCTTGGGACTCCTAGATGGTGAGCACTTCCTGAGCTCTTCTCCCTTACTCCACTCTTCTCCCTTCCTCCAAAGAGTCCCCCGAAGAGCCCTTAAGAGCCTGGGTGTCCCCTCCGAGAGTTGCGCACAGAGGAATGAGAGCTGCGCTCTGGTGCCCGCAGGCCAGGACTGTGGGAGATCAGGGGATGGACTTGGAAGAGAGCTAGGCTGTCTGGACTCAAGTTTCTGCCACTTTCTAGTTGTATGACATCAGGGAAGTTACTTTACTTCTCTGGGCTTCAGTTTTCTCACCTTTAAAATGGGGGTGATGGTCCTTTTCCTCATAAGTTGGTTGCTAAGTTAAATCACCAATACGTGTAAACTACTTAGAACAGTGTCTGGCACATGGGAACCCAGCTATTATTTTTTTCAAGGCCATCTATTCCATCCCCCTGCCTCTGAGCATTTACTTACTCCCAAAACACTTATTAAGCACCTACTGTGTGCCAGACACTGTGCTGGGTGCTAGGACTAACATAAGCAAAAAGCTGCAGTCCCGGCTTTCACAATGTATCAGGAGTGAGAGAGGGAGCCGGCGCCGGAGTGGGCCTGTGGGAGGGCAGGCGGGTGAGCCAGTGGACAAGGGCACTCGAATATTCCTAGTGCTGAAATCGCAGCCAGTTCGGAGTACAGGCCCCAAAAGAAGGTAAGCGAGTCTTTCGTATGTTGGCGGACAGGGGAAGGTCATCGCAGAGGGGACGCTCAACCTGACGCCCACTCAGTACATTTACTACTGAACGTCTACCATGTGCCAGATGCTGTATCAGCTTCCCCGCTTTCACAGGTCACGGAAATGTTGCCCCTGGGCTTTCTACAGGAAGAAAACTTCCTTTACCTTCCTTTTCCAGCTCTCTCATTTCTCCAGCCTTGGCCCTCCCTCCTGCCCTCTCCTCTTTGGCACATGGAACTCTTCCTTCTTCTGGTTCTGAATGGGCCCCAGCCCTCCCTACTCTGGGCCTTCACACAGCCTGTAACTCCTTCCAAAATTCAGCTCTCCAGCCCTCTCACCACTTACTTCTGCTTATCCTTCACATTAACTTAGATGCCACTTCTTCCAGGAAGCTTTCCTTGACTACACTGCCCCCAGGCTGGGTTGGGTCCTCTCCCTGTTCCCCCAGCATCCAGTTTGTCCCATAGGCCACAGTACTGATTTCTCTGTGCCACTTGTCTGTGTCCCGTCAACTCCCAAAGAAAGTCCCTGTGTAGTTAGTTACCTTTATGTCCTAGCACAGGACCTGCCACATGGCAGGTATATGCTGAATGATTAAGCATCTGAATCTGCAAAGAATCTCCCTCCTCTTCCTTCACCCAGAGCCCTACCTGTCTCTAATGTGGGCCACACCAGTCTGGTTGGGGTTGAATATGTAATTCAGCCAAGACACCAAGGCAATGCGCAGACCTGAGTTCAAGTTCCAATGCCCCCATGGTGGGACAGTGACATGCTCTTTAGAAAAACTCCAGTGACACTCCAGCTGATAAACAAAGGTTGTTCCAGCAAAACCCAAAAAGAAGGATTTCAGTCTGAGGTTGGGGCCTTCCATTCCAGCCTGGAGCCCCAGGGGCCATCAATCAGCAAAAACAGTGCCCGATCACAGACTCCCCTGGGGACCTCTACCCATTGCCCCAAGATAGCAGCCTGCCTTTCACGGCTTGTCTCAGCTTGGCTTAACTGTTAATGGTTTATCAATTAAAATTACAACTTGTCAGGATGTCCCCATTGGGTTCCTGTGTAAAACAATCACATCCAACCATGGGCCTGATAAAAGCCTGGTGTTGCAGTCAATCCTCTTGATGGATGCTGCGGGCCCCGGGTCTGCCTGTGGATGCTCTTGGTACCCTTAGCTTTCCTTGTTTTGTGAAGCATTTTCTCAGCTGAGCTGTTCAAACCACCAATCCTGCGTTCTTAAAAAGAGGAACAGCTTTTCAACTTGTTAATCATGTTGGCACATATGGCCTGAGTCAGCAACCCCCAGCTCACGGCCGGAGAAAATCTTTTTCTGGGTCTTTTTTTCCCTCCCATTTGACAGATGCCAGACTTTCTCCAGAAAGACACATTCCAACTGATTGATGTTTTCTTTGGGAAATTGATCTTCACCACCTATGAGGAAAGCAAAACATGAGGCTTGTCGAGCATTTTTTAAAATACATATTTTATTGATTATGCTATTACAGTTGTCCTGATTTTTCCCCCTTTGCTCCACTCTGCCCAGCACACCCCCCCCAACTCCTTCAAGCATTGTTCACGTCCAGAGTCCCATAGAGGTTCTTTGGCTGCTCCATTTCCTTTACTGTGCTTTACATCCCCATGGCTATTCTGTAACTACTTAGTTGTACTTCTTAATCCCCTCACCTCTTCACCCATCCCCTACATCCCGCCCCCCCCACCATCTGGCAACCATCAAAATGCTCTCTGTATCCATGATTCCACCTCTGTCCTTCCTGTCTGCTTAGTTTGTTTTTTAGATTCAATTGTTGATAGATATGTGTTTTTTTGCCATTTTATTGTTCATAGTTTTGATCTTCTTCTTAAATTAGTCCCTTTAACATTTCATATAGTAATGGCATGGTGATGATGAACTCCCTTACCTTCACCTTGTCTGGGAGGCTCTTTATCTGCCCTTTGATTCTAAATGATAGCTTTTCTGGGTAGCGCAACCTTGGCTGTAGGTCCATGCTTTGTGGCTTTCAACATTCCTTGCCAAACCCTTCTAGTCTGCAAAGTTTCTTTTGAGAAA
This sequence comes from Phyllostomus discolor, assembly GCF_004126475.2. Taxonomy (NCBI): domain Eukaryota; kingdom Metazoa; phylum Chordata; class Mammalia; order Chiroptera; family Phyllostomidae; genus Phyllostomus; species Phyllostomus discolor. Next base: position 175,254,079 of record NC_040903.2, read on the forward strand.
TCAGTTAACAGTTTTATGGAAATTCCTCTGTAAGTAGCTAATTGCTTTTCAAATTCTCTTTATCTTTAACCTTTAGCATTTTCATTATGATGTGTCTTAGAGTGGTCCTCTTTGCATCCATCTTGTTTGGGACTCTCTGTGCTTCCTGGATTTGCATGTCTATTTCCTTCAACAAATTGGGGAAATTTTCTTTCACTATATTTTCAGATAGATTTCCAATTTCTTATTCTTTCTCTCCTTTTAGCATCCCTATGATGCAAATGTTGGACCTCTTGAAGTTCTCCCAGAGACTTCTTATACTATCCTCATTTTTGGGGACTTTTTTCTTATTCTTGTTCTGGCTGGTTGTTTTTTGCTTCCTTATGTTCCAACTTGTTGATTTGATTCTCAGCTTCATCCACTCTACTGTTTCCCTGAAAATTGTTCTTTATTTCAATTAGTGTATCCTTCATTGTGACTGGATTTTTTTCATGCTGTTGGGGTCCTCACTAAGTTCCTTGAACATCCTTGTAACCAGTGTATTGAACTCTGCATCTGAAAGATTGTTTATCTCCATTTCATTTAGTGTTTTTTTCTGGAGTTTTGATTTGTTCATTCATTTGAGCCATATTTCTTTGTCTCCTCATTTTGGCAGCCTCCTTGTGTTTGTTTCTATGTATTAGGTAGAGTTGCTTTGATTCCGTGTCTTGGTAGTGTGGCCTAAGGTAGTAGGTGTCCTGTAGGATCCATGGCACAGTCTTCTCTATGCCTTCCATGTGGGCTGAGTACACATTCCTCTTGTAGTTCAGTCTTGGTTGCTGTTGGCAGATCAATGTGAGGGATTTACCCAGGCCAATCAGCTGCAAGGACTGGCTATGACCACTGACAACTACCCTCTGCCCTCCATGGAGAATGAGCTGTGCAGGGGCAGGGTGGTGGTGCTCCAGCGTGGTCTGCAGCTGTCCATTGGGTACGCTGGCCCTGGAGTTTCCCGGGTGGTGCAGGGCAAGGTCAGCCCCTACTTGTGTTTTGCCCAGGGCCACCCTGCCTGAGCTATAAAGCAGTCTGGGATGGCTGCTCCTTGTGCTGGGCTTGGAGGTCCCAGGTGAAGCCAATCTGTGAATCTAGGCTGGCTGCTGCTAGTGCTGGGCCTGGGGCTCACTGAGGCCAGCTATTGCTTGTTTGAGAGGATGTAGGAAGTTGTGTAGCATGAGCCAAGACCAGCCATTCATATGAAAATGCAGCTTGGGTGTGGCTATAAGTTGGGTGAGGCAGAGTCTCTAGGGATCTCCAAGGTGGGTCAAACAGTGTTAGCCAGGTTGATGGAGTCTCAGATACGGCACCAGCTTGCTAGCTCTTAGGCTCTGTGTGGGGAGGTTTTAGGAAAGGGACAATGGCCTCTGCTTGCCTCTACCAGATACTTCAGTTCCTCCCTTCATGCCACTAGTGCTGCTACTCTGCTGCTGGAGCTCAGAGGGAGTGAGTCTTACCAGGTGAGTCCATGTGTGGGTTCTTTAAAAGGAACTGCCTGGTGTTCCAGCAGTTTCTTCCATGGACTCAATCCCCCCTGGTTTTTGCAGCCAGAAGTTGTAGGGAGTTATCTTCCTGGCACTGGAAATTTGGGCAGGGTGGCCTGGTGTGGAGTTGAGACTCCTCGCTCCCAAGATATCCCTCTCAAATTTTTATCTACCTCACATGGGTGTGGGACCAGCCTGTTCTGTGTCTGCGCCCCTCTTACCAGTCTGGATGATGTGGTTTCTTTAATTCCATAGTTGTCAGACTTCCATTCAACTTGAGTTCTGATAGTTCTGAGTGGTGGTGGTTCTATATTTTAGTTGTAATTTTGATGTGGTTATGCAAGGAGGTGTGCCTACGCCGACATCTTGAGCGTTTTTTGTTTTGTTTTGTTTTTTTAATGCTCTGATTTAAAAACCCGTCCCCTGGTTCTGCCTTGTGATTTGCCTTCCCTGAGAAGGGAGCCGATGTTTTCTCATAGGCATACAGGACAGAGTCCCAAAGGAGGAGCACACGGAGGGTGGGCAGACATCCGAATAGGAGGCCCCAGGCAGAAGATGTCATCAGGCCCTCGGGCATCAGGTTGGACAGACCTGAGTTTAAGTCCTGGTTCTTCCACTAAGCTGGCTGTGTGTCCTTCAGTCAATTGGAATGACCTAACAACCTGAAGACTCAGGTTCTCCATCTGTAAAGCCGGTACACCAGCATTACCTAGTGCTGGTTTTGGAGGACGCAGCCCACACATGACACTGGAACATGCGGAACTTGGGGACTTCAGCAGGCACACAGAACCACAGCATCTCAATTAGAAGGGGCCAAGGAACTACAGATCCCCCTTTCACTCCTTTAGCCAGTGCTGGGGGCCCCTCACCTACATCCTGTGCCAAACTTCTACTGTGACGCTTCTCCTAGCAGGGAACAAAGTCGCTCTGCCCCAGCCTCACTCAGCTGCATCACATCCTCCAGGGAGAAAGACTCTCTCCAGCCTCTGGGCCTTTGCACATGCTCTCCTCTCTCCCAGGGACACTCTCCAGCCTCCTCTTTGCCTGGCTAATTCATCTCTCAGGTCTCCCCTTCAATACTGCCCACTTTAGGAAGCTGTCTATAGCCACCCCCTCGATAGGTTAGGTGTTCCTGACACACGCTCCCATAGCTCCCACCCTTCTGCATCAAAGCACAGGCCACGTATTGCTGTTTTGCTTATTTGACTGTCTTCAACACTGGACCAGGAGCCTCTGAAAGAAAGACACAGTCTCTCTCTCACCATCGGGTGCAGCACAGTGCTGGCACAGAACCGAGGGTTAATAAGCATCTGTTGAATGTATGAATGAATCGATGAATCCCCTTTGATTTATTAACACATCTGATTACTTAGGAGCTTTTTGCTTCACTGAGCTGAAATCTGCCTCCTCGGAACTTGCCCATATTGGTGCTGAGTCTGTCCTTTCCTGCTCTCCAGCCCACGTCTCGTCCTGATTGCACATGACAAGCCTTCAGGGGGGCCTTTTCTACCGGGACTGAAACAGATGAGAGACGGAGTAACAGAAACATGCAGCTTCTAAGGGGACTGTAGAAGGGACAAATGGTGCCCAACACTAGAGAAGTGCCCTTCCTTTCTTTGAAGTCAGGCTTTTGTCTTGGGCACTCCCGCTAGGCTCTGCTACGCTGCTGCCACCGACAGCATGATGAAGCCCACTCCGGGTTTATGAGTGTCACTGCTTGGTGTCCCAGCGGGAGCAGCCTGTGTCCTGCTGGGCTTAAATCTCATTGCTATTGAGAAGCTAAATCAGGAGCTACTTAGCACCACTGATTTAGGGCTTTAATAAAAATAATGCAAAGTGGAAGGGAAGGGCAGCTGTGAAGGTCACTGTCAGCCGCTCCTCCCATCCCGCTGCTGCCTTCCTGTTAGCACCTTTTTCTAGACTGCAGACACCTAAATTCCCTCCACTCCCCCATGTGGGAGTTTGTGTTTTTATGAACTAGTCTTCATCACAGTCACATCCCTTGACAGCCTAGGCTGTACTTGCTTCTCACTAAGTTGTGTTGAGGAATCTCCTGCCCTCTTTGAAAAGACCCTTTGTCTGCCTGGCCCGAGAGTCTAGAAGCCTCCAACTCTGCACCTCCCCTGTGGTTCGCTCACCCTGTAGACCACTCCCAGCCTCTGCCTGAACAGCACAGGAGGGGGCAGATGGACAGGCTCTCAGAGCCTCCGCAGTCTGACGTTCTAGGCACAGGGAATTTGCCGTCCCCCTGACTAGTGTTTGGAGATCTGCATCCTCCTGACCCAAACTACCCCTGACCTAAGGTCAAGCCCAAAGTATTTCTTTACATTTCAAATAAGTCTATTTAAACATTTAATGTCTTAATAATCGGGGGAAGACTATTTTTAAATAACCTTTTTGTTTTTTAAATCATCATCTCTTATCCCACAGTTTCTAAGTGGCATGGCAAGATTCCAACCCAGGGGTCTGCAGGCCCAGAGCGGGTGCTCCTCCCTGCTCTCCCAGTGAGCAGGCCTGAGCCTGCAGGGCGCCGGACAACACAGCGATGTTGGCACGTGGTCTGGGTGAACAGGGAAGCCTTCTTAATGGAAGAGAAAACCCCAGTGGGTGGCAGGAAGCACCTCACTTGGGCAGACCAAGGTATTAGAAACAGTCCCAGCCGGCTTTCCCCTCTGACTCCAGTGGTCAGAGCAGTCACCACCCCTGTTCTGTTTCAAGGCAAAGAACACGCCAACATCTGGCTCTGGTGACATCCTGTCCCATCCCCCCACCCTGGCTCACTCTGCAGATGGCCCTCCTGCTCCCTGCCTCCCTGCTCCCCTCATCCCACCTGCCCTGGAGCTGCCCCGTAGCTATGCAGAGAAATAGCTGAGATGAGAACAGGCAGGTGCTCTCCTCTCTCCTAAATAATTTGCCCGCAGGCCGGGCACCGCCTCAACATGCGTGTACTTGAGAAGATGACAAATGTGCGTGGTCATTTACTGCAGCACTGTCTGTGACGGCAAGAGCTTGAAAAGAACCTAAATGTCCATCCACAAGGGAAAGGGTAAATAAATTCTGACGTGGCCATACAGCAGAATACTATGCAGCCATAAAAAGGAAACAGAAATCTTCTCATGTATGAGAACATACACAAAGCTAGAGCTAAAGTGAAAAAAGTAAGGGCAGAGCAGGGTTAAGAATATGCTACCGTTTGTGCAAAAATTTAAAAGTGTAGAGAAGACATGGAAATAGCCTAAGCATTATCAGCAAATGAATGGATGAAGAAAATGCAGCATATATAGGTGCTCCTCAACTCAGCATGGGGTTGCATCCTGATAAACCCATCATAAGCTGGAAATACTTTAAGTGGAAAATGCATTCAATACACTTAACCTATTGAACATCATAGCTTAGCCTAGCCCACCTTAAATGTGCTCAGAGCACAGTGCACAAAAAGCGCTGACGACACAGCACGCTCTGTGGACCATGAGCCTCACTGCGCGCCACGGCCCCCTGCCGCTGCCTGGCACGATGAGAGCATCTCACTACAATACGGCCAACCCAGGAAAAGATCAAACCTCAAAATTCGAAATGCACTTTCTTGCCATCATAAAATCAAAAATCCCAGGTGAATTATAGTCAGTCTGAGACCGTCTGTATATGATGGAAGACTATTCGGCCATAAAAAAAGAAGGAACTTCTGCCATTCGCCACAGTATGAAATGAAACTTGAGGACATTTTGCTAAGTGAAGTCAGTCAGACAGAAAGGCAAATACCATATGATCTTGCTTGTATGTGGAATCTAAAAATAAAAAAATCAAACTCATAAAAAAAGACCACTTGTGTGGTTACCAGAGGAGGGAAGATGGGGGCTCATGGAACCGGAGGAAGGACGCCAAAGGCACGGACTGCCAGTCGCTGAATCAGACAAATGAGTACTGGGAGTGTCCCGTGCAACGCGGGGGCTCTGCTTCGCGCTGCTGGATGAGACATCTGAAAGTTGCTAAGAGAGTAAATCCCAAAAGTCCTTATCTCGAAGAAAAAAATTTATTTTCCCTTTCTTGTTTTGTATTTGTATGAGATGAGGGATGTTAACTTCTTGTGGTAATCATTTCTCAATATACCTAAGTCAAGTCATCACGTTGTACACCTTCAGCTTATACAGTGCTGTATGTCAATTATACCTCAATAAAACTGAAAGAAAGAAGTACAGGGAAAGAATGCATAAACATATTTCCTTATATGTGCATAAAATATCTCTGGAAAAATATTAAAAAAAAACAAAACCCTGGTAGTACCAGTCTCCTCCAGCAAGGGGGAACTGGGAAAGAGGTTTTACACCGCACCCCTTCTGCTGCACAGTAAACCACAGGAGTGTGTTATCTGTGCAGAAAACAAATACCATTGTATTTGTACAAAATGCAAAGGGCCTCTGTTAACATTCAGAAGAATCCTCTGGAAGAGGAAACACATTAGTGTCAAATTTATTAATCCCAAGCGAGAGTAATTATTATCGCAGCAGAACCCTGAGGGAAGGAAACTCGGCACTGGCAAGTTTCGAGGAATGTTTATTTCAGCCAAGGGGCAAAGCTTGGCCACGGCCTGAAGGTCTTTTTCTTAGCTGCTGAGTGAGGGCCTGGGGAGTCACCCCCCCAGCAATAGCCTGGTCTCTGTCACGCCCTGCCCGGTTCCTCAGGGCCTCGCAGCGCCCGACAGAGGGGTGAGGCTGGCAGAGTACCAACTTCCCAGCAGCTGCTGGTCTCAGCACAACACCGGGAGACCCCATAAAACATAATCACACAGATTCCCTGAGATGACGTTTCCTGGCGTATCACACTGAGAGTATTGATTTTTTTCAAATAAGACCCTTGCCCCCTGCCTCATTCCAACTTTCATCAGCCCAGTCTTGTATGATGCCTTCTCTCTTCCATCCCCTTCTTTCTCCTTGCCTTCTTCTTGTGTTTTTTCCTCCTCTCCCACTCTTCTCGTTAATTCCCCCACTTTCCTTTCCTCCACCTCCTTTCTTCATCAATTAATTAATTAATTAATTAATTCACAGCCCTGCTCTGAGCGGCTCCTCAGGCTGGGGCTCAGAAGGCACAGCTTCCTTCTTCCTTCCATCTCAGTCGGGGCCCACCACCCAGACCAGTCACTCCGGCCCTTTGGGGGGGATGGGTTAGGGCAAAAGGAGGGATGAGAAGAAACGGGAGGGCAGAAGCTGCCGCAGGGGCCAGGCTGGCTCTGTCATTTTAGGTCACAGCCCTCCAGGAGAGCCTGAAGGGACACCAGATTGGTCAGCGTCAGCTCTTGAGAGGACACTGCATTCCAGCCAACACAGGAGCGCCTTCTCCGGGTCCCTGCACCCCTCCTCTCTGCACCCCACCATGCAGCAAACTCCCTCTTGGAATGTTGGAGTCTCCTTCCTCTCTTGCCGCCCATCCACCTCCCCCCCCCCACCCCGGCCCCCACTCCTGACACGTCCTGCTAGGAACCCCAGCTGGCAGGAAGGGGGCACATGCTACTTTGTATCACAGTTCTGGTGACATCTGGCTCCTCACTATCTCAAACTCTTTAAAAGATGGCCCCCGACCCTGACCTGCCACCTAGCACAGTACATACACAGGGAAGGTATTTGGCAGCATTTACAGAAACGAAGGAGGAAAAGGATGGAAGGAAGGAAAGAGGAAGGGAGGGGGGAATTGAAGAAAGACAAAATTGATTTTTGTCTCTGAACTTTCCAAGCATGTAATAACTACTATTCATCTGACACTTTGTAAGTTCTAAAGCACCTTTACGTTTGTCATTCCTTTGCTTCCCCAGCTCCCCTAAAAAGTAGGCAAGACAAGTCTGTCATTAACTCACTTTCCCGATGGGAACAACAAGGCTCAGAGATGCGACGTTACTGGCCCAAGGTCAGCCATACCTGAGCTGGCGGAGAATGGACACATCCCAGCTCCATGCCCCGGCACTTGGCTCAGCCTTTCTCATCACCTGTAGCATCTCTTGGCCCGCTGCCTAGAGCAGCTGGCACAATTAATTATTATTGCCTCATATGTGGGTACTCATCTTGCAGGCCGGTCTCTGAGCTGCTAGAGGGCAGAGACCCTTGTCTGATGCTCCTTCTGGTGCACAGACACAGAGCCTGGCATTGCACAGTGGCCAGGGGACAGTTTGCTGGTCTCTGAGGACCATAATGCAGGCCTCACTGTGTGACCCAGCCAGGGAGCTCTGCTGGGGTGGGGCTGGGAGCCCGTGCCTCAGACAGCTGGGAGTGAGCCCACAGCACTGCTGGCTCTCCCCGTGCCTGAGGACACACGCTCCCAGAACCCAGAAAGCCTGGAAAGTCAGGACACTTATTTACCCCTGGAGGCAAAAAAGTACAGAAAACAAGCGGCAATTCAGCCCTTTAACCACAAATAGCATTGCTTCTTCTACCTAGTCCCAGAGCACCTATAGAGGGCGGGCGTGGGTGTGAAAGGCCCCTATTCAACAAAATATTTTTTCCAAAACCACGAGAAACAAGATCAGGCCCAGAATGGTGGCACGTGGGTTGCCATGGAGTCTGTGGAGCTCTAGGAAGGCAGCAGTCGGGGCTGCAGCCATGTGCTGCCAAGGCCCCTTGCAGACCCCTGTGCGAGCACAACCCCCAGGACCCCACCCAGCCGTCCTCTAGGCTCAGACTGAGGCTGCCGGGATGGCAGGATCACCCATCGCAGAGCCAGGAGATAGGGCTGTGTGACCGTGGGTGAACACTTCCTGGTGCCCCAATTTTCTCCTCTGGAAAATGAGGATGGTGACTTCTTCCTTGCCACAAGGTACACAGAATAACGAGCACCCTGCAGGAAACACAAGGGTGGTAGGACCACCTAGTGGTTAGACTGTGGGCCCTGGAGCTGGGGTTCCTGTGTTCAAATTTCAACTCTACCACTTATTACTAGCTTGGCAACTAGTAAGTAAGGCAGCTCACTTAACGGCTGGCTGCCTCATTTCCCCACATGCCTGTGAAAACAGTGGGCAGGCACGTTAGGGAAAGGTGGCCTTGGCAAAGGGAGAAGGGAAGAAAGTGCGAGGTAACCTGAGGGCAGGTCTCAGTTACCAGAGTAATCTTGTATCTTCCAGCACTTTAGTTTGCAAAGACCTTCTTTCCCGTATCTCCCCTGCTTTCCTGTTTCCCAACTCGCAGTTCACAGCCAGGATTACTTGCCAGTAGATGGATGAGAACCCCAAGCAGCTCAGAGGAGGCAGGTAACCGGCCAAGTTTGCTCCAGCAAAACCTGCTTTATTTAGCCAGACACTGTGCTGGGCACAGGGGCACCAGAATACCCTGGAAATGTCACATCTGGAGAGAGAGCCAAAGATCAATGGGCCGTCAGTCACCCTGGGCATGAATCCTAGTCCCACAAAGGGAGGACGTGAGCCCTGGGAGAGCGTCGCCTCTCCCCACAGCCTCAGGGCAGAGCCCTCCCACCTGCAATAACAATGATTCCTCCACCCTCATCCACCTCCCCAGCTCTTGCCTGCACTGGCTCTAGCTGGCAATACTAAGGCCAGAGGTTCTATTCCCTGAGAAGCCCCAAGGGATCTGTCCCTGCCCACCTCTTTTCTCTCACACCCTGCCACCTCCTCCCTCAGGTCCCTGCCCTCTCCCCTCCACCATCTTCCAGTTTCTTAGATCCATAAAGTGAGGTCCCATCTCAGGTCTTCACCCAGGCAATTCCCCCTGACAGGAGCTGCCTCCCCATCCCCCAGACTCACTATTCATCCTTCAGATCTCGGCTCCAAATCCTTTCCCCTGATTTCCTATCCTCCCATCTGAAGGAGGCCTCCCTAGTATTTATTGCCTGTCATCACCTGTGTACTTTTCTTCATGGCAACCATCAAAAATGCCATTCTTGATCTATTTGGGGGGTGACTGTTGAAAATCTACCTCTCCCTAAGCTACTAGCTTCACCGAATACCCACCTCCCTAACCCCAGCACTGAGCACAATGAGCATTCAATAATACGTGCTGCCGGAATAGAAGGTAAATGAATGCACCGCTCAGCCATCTGAGCAGGCATGCAGCAAATGTTTGGTAAACGAACGGCCCTCTTTCTGAACAGGTGCAGAAATCACTGTCATAACGAACAACTTTTTCTTGCCCCCTTATACCTCCATGGGATTGGATACAAATAACACCTTGCATTTGTGTGTAACGATATAAAAATCCAATTCACATCGGATGCCACACATTCAACTTGTGAGGTAGGTAGGCAGATGCTGCTGTCCTCAGGGTGGTGCCCAGGGAGGCTATGTGATTCCCCCAGCTTCACAGAGAGGTTAACAGAAGTGTGGAGAATGAAGCAGGGCTATCACCTCTACCCTGATCGTGCCAGACCTGCAGCCCTTCCTACATGCAAGAGGATGGCAGAGAAGTCGGGAAATAACGCCTTGCTGAGCTGTGAGTTCCCTGAGTGAAGGGCCATGTCTATTTTATTAATTCCTGACTCTCCATCACCTAGTCCAGAGCTTGGCACATCAGAGGTATTTGAAAATCAATTTCTAAATCAACGAAAGATATTTTGCCTGGAAAAGAAAATAGGGGGAGGAACAAGGAAATGAGAGACAGTTTCTTAAATGTCTAAAAAGGTGTTACCTGACAAAGAGAGACCTGTTATGGGAGATCTTTGTCCAACTGAGGCAGTCCTAACCCACCTGGGCTGCCTCATGAAAGACTAAGTTCCCTGTCAACCGAGGTAATCAAACTGAGCCTGAGAAACCGTCTCTGTGGCCATGAGAGCAGCAGGGCCTCCATGCTCTATTGCACAGCTCCCTGCAGCTCTATTTACATATTCACGCACATCAAGAATGTGTGAATGGTGGTCCAGAGGCCCAGGTACAGATTAGTATTCAGAGAGGTGTGTCCAGGGTCAACGGCCTGCAGGGTCCTACTTAACCCTGAGAATGTGCAACTCCTTGCTTTTCATCACTTTGAATACTTCTTGCAGGTCCCTTCTTGCCTGCAAAGTTTCTTTTGAGAAATCAGCTGACGGTCTTATGGGAACTCCTTTGTAGGTAACTCTCTGCTTTTCTTGTGCTGCTTTTAAGATTCTGTCTTTATCTGTAACCTTTGGAATCTTAATTATGATATGAACTGGTGCGGTTCTCCTTGGGTCTAACTTTTTTGGGATTCTCTGTGCTTCTTGAACTTGTATGTCTATTTCCTTCATGAAATTAGCAAAGCTATCATTTACAATTAAAGGGCAGATAAAGTGCTTCCCAGACAAGGTAAAGCTAAAGGAGTTCATCATCACCAAGCCCTTATTTTATGAAATGTTACAGGGATTTATCTAAGAAAAAGAAGATCAAAACTATGAACATTAAAATGACAACAAACTCACAATTATCAACAGCTGAATCTAAAAAACAAAACAAAACCAACCAAACAATTAGAACAGGAACAGAATCATAGACATGGAGATTATTTGGAGGGTTATCAGTGAGAAGGGGAAAAGGTACAGATATTTAGAAGCATAAATGAGGACAGTATAGGAAATGGAAAAACCAGAGAACTTATATGTACAACCCATGGACATGAACTAAGGGGGGTGGAATGCTGGTGAGAGGGGGAGCACTGGGTGGAGAAGGGCAAAGACGGAAAAACTGGGACAATTGTAAAAGCATAATCAATAAAATATACTTAAAAAGAAGAGAATGTGTGATTCCTGATCTGGATGCAGAGAAGGATCAGGATCCATTCCACGTCGTCAGAGTCACAGCCCCCCACAACCTCCACAGGACACGAGACCAGGGGCTCGGACCAGAGGGGCTCACAACTCAGCTCCGAGCCTCAGCTGCTCCATCTCCCTTCTGGCCCCTGCTCCCCCAATGTGACTTCGCTGGGGATCAGAAAAGGGAACCTCCACCCCCAAGCATGGGTTCCCTGACACTCACTGTCCCCTTGGTGCATCTTCCCCACGTCCTACCACCTGTGAGCAGTCTCCCTCACACACCCCCAGAAGTCGGGCCTGGGGTGCTGGGGTGGCTACCTCCCTGAGGTCATCTCCCGGGTGTCCCCGCCTCCCCTAGCACGTAGGAGCCCTCGTGGGGGGAGAACAGGGTATGAATGGAAGGAGGCTTCAGCTGGGGCCAGAGACAAAGGGGAAGAGGGAGGCAGCCATCCAAGGAACCGGGTGCCAGGTGAAAGTCATTTGATGCAATTGTCACCTCAGGTCCTCCCCTCTCAGAGGGCGTAACAAGAGGAGAATGGCCTCCACTCAAGGAGAAGGGAAATTCATGGAGGAGGAGAAAGTGGGAGTGGAAGAGGGGAAGAGCCAGGCAGGAAAGAAGTTCTCATTTTCAGCTTCACGGACCAGAGGTGTGTGCCACACCAGCACCAAAGGCCCAATGGGCTTGGATCGGCTTGCCCACTCCCAGGGCGGGACTTGCTGTCTCTGGGGCAGGGCGACCAAAAGAAAATGCCCCCTGAAGACTGGGATCAGACTACTGCTGCTGTGGGTTAATGGGCGAGGGCCCCCACCCCTTTTGGGAGAGGCAATTTTGACTTCCCCCAAAGTCCCTCCTGGCGGACACTGAAAGAGTCAAGAATTCTAAATGCCTATTAGCCCTGTGGAGCCCCATAGACCCAAACCCTGCCTGTGGGCCTCCAGGACCACTCTCCCACAGGCGTCAAGGGAGGGAGAACAGGTGTGAATGACAATGACATAACACAGCAGGTAAAACAGCAGGGCACTCAGGGCCTCTGTTCTTCTGTCTGGGAAGAGGGGGTCTTAAAGGCTGTGTCCCACGCCCACAAGCTAGGGAGTGAGGGATGCAAAGGGGGCCACAGGCTGTGCTCCCTCCCTGCTGGGGTGTCCTGGCAATGGACTTGGGCAATCCACCGAAGGCCAACACGCTTGGATCGACTGTTATGCCTCCAGTGTGGAGACTCACGCTGGGGGAATCCTCCTAAGAAGACATATAGTGTGATCCAGACAGGGGGCAGAGCTGGCTTCGCTCAAGTTTTAAAGGGGAGGGGGCACTGCTGCCTTCTGCCCACATCTCCCCTCCCCCATCACCTGGAGCAACCCTTCTCCACCCTGGGGAGCATGGAGATGAACAAGTTTCTTCCTCAGGTAACAGAGGTCCAGTTCAGCAGGAACTTTTTGGAGACGAGGGGATCACCCAGGAGAGTCTCTCTAACATAAAAACTCCTGGCGCATCAGTGGGAGGGCTACTGAGAAGCCCTGAGACATAGCAGTTTTCGTGATGTTGTTTTCTTAAAAGCACACCCTCAGCTAACACCCTGTTGGCAGATCCGCCTCCGTTCAGGTCTGCACAGTCTCTAGAAAAGAGCCTTGGCTTCGGAGGCAAACAGACCTAAGTGTGACTCCTCTCCTAGCTTGAGGACCTCTGGCCAGCTGCTTGACCACTCTGTGCTTCTGCATCATCATCTGTGAACTGGGAATAACATGACCAAGTGCCGCCGGGAGATGGAGGGGAGCAGGCGCCATGGGCTGGCGCACCGCGGGCCCTGCGTCGTGCTCCCGCTCGCCTGGATGGGCAGTGCGTGCAGAGGCAGGGGGCTATCATTTGAAATGAGAACACACTGGAATACGTTCTTCACTCCAACCGGCTAGAGGTCTGGGGAGAGGGGAAGGATATTATGGATTCCAGCCAACCAGAAGTCCCTCATCACCTTTAATTCTCCCAGAGGGAGCCTGTCCAGGTTGAGTTATCTTCCGTAGGAAAGAAAAGCAGCCCTGGCCCTTTTAACCTAACACGGATCATAGAGCAGAGAAAATATAACAGCCCCAAACCACTAAGCACTCCTCAACTAGATTTGCCCAACCCTGCCAAAGAGGCAAGCGGCAGCCACAGTTAAAAGACTGATATGTATATTTTCTGGGGGAGGTGGAAAGCCCACCTGCCTGAGCTATGGTAGGGATACCAGGGTAGCTGACAGGGCATTGGCCTGCACGACCTCAGAGGCAGGCCCAGGGCAGGGTGGTGGCCGCTGGCAGGGTTTCTGGGGATGAATGGCCGTGCAGTGGGCCAGGGCACAGAGCACGGGGACAGTCCACCTCTCTCCATCACCCAGCTGTTGATGGCTATGTTGGTGGGTTGCAGCAACATGTGCGTGAAAATTGCAAGTCTTGTAATTCACCCAGATGGTAGAAGCTGCCGAATTGTTCCTTCTCGAGAGACAGCTGTTCCACCGCTGGGCCATATGGCTCCCCTTGCTCTGCACCCTGCTCTGGGAAATGAACCACTTTCCGCAGGCAGCTTCCCAGACCTCAGAACAGTCCCTGGTTCTTAGCAGGTAATTAAGGCTTCCAGCAGAGGCGTCCGCACTCCTGCGTGTGTGGTTTGTACACACGTCAAGGTGGTGTTTGAAAGCTCCTTCAAGGTAAAGAGAAGTGGGCAAAGCCCTCCAGCTTCATCTTCTACTCAAGGGGAGTGTCTGCCATCGCAGACAGGGGCTGCTCAGAAGTCAGCTCCCCATTCCTCTGTGCACCCCACCCAGACGTGCCTCGGTATTCCACGGGGCTGGAGGTGACCTCTGGAACCTGTACTGTCTACCTTTGACAGGGGTGGGGACGGATAAATCCCACATGTTTCACCATGAGTTGTAAAGTTATTAGCAAAGATCTTTAAGACTAGCTTGTGATTTAGGAATGCACTGACCTCCTTGATGGGAATGAACAAGCACCAGAAGGCAGACACTCATCCTGTCCGTGGCAGGTGGACCCAGGCCCGGCCCCTCTCTGGGGGGCCCGACCCATCTGGAGGGCCCTCTCCGCCATCTGCGTCACTGCTTCTCCGGGACACCCTAGGGCCCTGATGACACAGATGTAGACCTTGCATCGTAGCTCTCCAGGTGGAAATGCTGCCATCTGCATGCCCGCCTGGAGCGAGCAGAGCCATGACTGGAGCCTGACCACCTACAAAGCTCAGTATTTATTTGCTAGTCCTTTATGACAGTTTCAAACCTTTCCTTTAGGACGTCCGGGGAGGGGGTCTGTGTGTCCCACCTCCCAACCCTTGTCTCCTTCTATTCCTTTGTCTTTGACCTAGCAGGAAGCTCTCTCTGCATTACCCTGCTGTCGTGGAGAACAAGAGCTGGTGCTTATTGAGCACTTACTGTGTGCCAGGCATTGTTCCAAGCACTTACCATGAATGTACTCACTAATCCTCGCAAGCCTAAGGGGAAGGTACTCTCATCATCCTCATCTCATAGAGGAGGAAAGTGAGGGACAGCGGGGATAATAGTGGGGTTCCCAGACCAGGCTTCATCCCAGCAGGGAATGGGAACTAGAACGGAAGCTGAGCAGGACAAATAGCCAGGGTGAGGGTGGGGGTGACCTCACACTGTAGTGGTCTGACAGGCAGCTGCAGCCACTATCCCAAAGGCTGAATCCTACCTCCCTCAACCTCCAGAAGCATCAGGACCAGCACCTTCCAAAGGTGGCCCGGCAGCAGCTGAGCCCGCGGGCACTGGCTGGAGCAGAAAGGTCACGAGTCCGGAACTGTCCCCAGATGCCTGGGTTTGACTTCCAGCTGTATCGTTTAGCTGCTGTGCGACCTTGGGCGAGTTATGTAACCGTTCTGTGCCTCTGTTTCCTCAGCTACAAAATGGGGATGCTAATAGGACCTCCTGCACAAGGTGGTTGTGAGTGTTAAATGAGTTGACACAGAAATGAGACCCAGTTTGTGCTGTGGGAGTGTTAGCTATGACGAGGTCAGAGACGGGAGGCAGGAGAAGCAAACTAGTTCTGTGGACTAGGTGGGGATCGGCAAGGGCTGGCGATTACAAAGCCCCTGACATTGTCTCGTGGGACAGGATTAGGACCAGTCGTCGGTGAAGAAAGAGGAGCTCCGAGAGGGCCAGGACGGGTTTGAGTCAACTCAGCCGGTCAGGGCAGGGCTGCAGCCCAGGCTCCTGACCTCTGCTGGACCTGGACATCCCACCGCACAGAGCCCCAGCTCTGATGACAGGGAGGCCCCAGCCAGGGACGGGCCCCATTCTTTTACACTTAAGGTTCCTGTGGACTCCTCAGCCCTGGCTCCCCCCGCACCGGCGCACTGGAGACCTGGCTCCACCGCCTCCCAGCTGTGGGCCTGTGGGCAAAGCACTGAACTTCTCTGAGTCTCAGTTTTCCATGTGGGAAGAGAGAAACAGTTCCTGGAAAGTCATCTCGAGGATGAAATGAGATAACGGGTCTGAAGGCCTGACACCAAACATGTGAGTCCCTCCCTGGGTCCCTCTTTTGTGGAGGGGAGGGTCCCCCAGAGGTGGTCGTCATCCAGGACGTGTTCCAAATGCGCTCGACGTGTCCACAGCTCCTGGACTGTGGCTGTGGCCACTGCCAGCTCCTCCCTCCCTGTCCCCACTCTGGCAAGTGGTCAAGTCTTCAGGAGAAGCTGTGAAGACGTGTGCCAGCCCCTTTCTGGACACAGGCCAGGAATGCGTGGCCCTGCCCTTGGGAGCTCGTGACCCTCTCACCTACCACCTCAAAACAAACCAGCAGAATTTCCAGAGATCTCTGTGACTCTGTTTCCTGATTCTTTGCCAATCACACTGTCTCAATTTGATTCTCCCTCTGATTCATTTCATGAAGAACCGCGTGTTTTTGGGTTAAACCGTGTGTCTCATCTTCACTCTGCCCATTGGCTTCAGAATGAGAACAGCCTCTGCACCACAGCCCCTGGGACTCCTGTCTGCTACAAGTTCAGGGTTGGTGGGCCCTCCGACACTGCAGATGAGGAAGCTAAGGCCTGGAGAGCGGGGCCCTGCACCCGGCCACACAGCAAGACGACAGCTGGGAGTGATGAGGACACCCCTTCTCTGACAGCTAAGCCAGGGCTCACGTCTGACAGCACCATGGTGGCCTCGGGCCCCAGGAGGGTGACTCCCAGCTAGAAGCAGAACCCAAGTCCTCCCCACCGGCGTTCAGTGACCTCCTTCTCAGAGACAGAAGCCAACATGGGGGGTCAGCAGGGGGGACTCTCAGACAAGAAATGCTGCTGAGTGCCCCAGGAAGGTGGAGCCCCTCCAACCAAAACCATCCCATCAGGCACCAGATGGCACTGGACTTTGGGGCTGAAGACCTCAGCGAGATTCAAACCCAGCAGCCCGCAGACAATGCAGCCCCCAACCTGGAACTTGCCTCTGGTGTTTCCATGCAGAGAGGCAATTAAAAAGGAGGAGGGTGTGCTCTGATTAGAAAAAGACAAGGGCAGCTGCTGCCACGACGCCACAGTTTGTCCTGGGCATAGACGGGAGCCCAGAAGAAGGCAGGGAAAGCAAGGCGGTGCGGGGGGGGGGGGGGGGGGGGGGGGCGGGGGGGGCGGGAGAGGCAGACACAGGAGGGAAAGCAGGTCCTGCTCAGTCTCCCTGTGAAAGGCCCGGCCCGGCCCTTCTTGCCTCCGCAGAATCCAACTGGCTGGCAGTGCTGTATGTAAGTCCATTGTACAAAAACAAGATTAAAAGGGACAGGCAGAACAAAGCATCAGTCTTCCTAACAAAGGCCTCTCCACTTAGTAAATTAGGAGCTCTTTCTACCTGACACACTTTTAAAGGGAAATCTTCAATTACCATGCGCTGCCGGGCCAAGCAACAAAAGGTCTGTCCAATGACTTCATTCTCGAAGCCCCGAGCAGGCAGCGAAATGGTTTTATGCAATAGAGATACTAATCTAGTCCATATAATTTTGAGAATCCTTTATGGAGGACTGAAGTGCGTTCGAGCCCTGCGGCTGTTTCAAAGAGATTTTCTGCAGCTTATGCATTTACCTTGCCAAAAGCTTAGCTGAGCAAACAAACAGAGGCCTCTAAATCACACGCACTGCTGATTTACTATCGGGCCTCTGCAGTTTGTTTGGTGGGCAGGAGCTGGGGATGAACAGAGGCCGAGGCCGGGGTCCCTCTGCCTGGCCAGACACCAAAGGGACGGGGACTGCCTTCTAGTCGGGGCACCTCTGGCTCCCAGATGAGGGCTTTCCCTTTCCTTCCTGTCTGCCTCTGCCCAGGGGGCCAGAGGGGCACTCCTTGGGCTGGGGCAGGAGGAGGCCTCCCAGTGTTTGCCCTTGGTTCAGGCCTGCCTCGCTCTGGGGAATGAGGATGATGGTGTCACTGCTCCCCACCCCGCCACACACCATCCAGAGCAAAGATGGGATTCTCGCTCCCTTGGTGATGATTTGGTCCCACTGGCTGCTGGAAAAGGAGAAGAGAGAGGGGTGGGAAAGGATGATGAGGAAGGTGGCTCGGGAAAACAGAGGAAGGCATAAACATACAAACCCTAAGCACACTGCATGAAGATACACCCTCGGGGTGTGGATTACGGCAACCCTTTCCATGGGCAAACCTTTAGCACACACATGCAGCAAGCAAGCACACGGATGGCACACATGTGCCCATAGGACATGTACCAGGGACGTTCCTCACACACAGCAAAACCTACAGTCATGAGTGCACCTGCACACACGTAATAACAAAAGCTGACACTTCTACGGCACTTACCATGTGCATGGTTTACATATACTCATTTAATGCTCCCAACAGCCGCCCAAAGACAGTACGATTGCTACCCCATTTTCCACTTGAGTAAGTAAGGCACAGAGAAGCTAAGTAATCTTCCCACAGTCACACAGGCAGTAGGCAACAGTCTGGCTCAAGGGTTGATGCTATTGCCCTGCACGCTGTCTGGCGCAACATGCCATGCAGACACCCCTCTTGTGGGCTGGGAGTGGACACACAACCTCACGATGCCATCCACATCCACACAGCCAGATGCTCCAGCTGAGCGGCCCCTTCCTCAGATGCCCTGATATAGCACCTCTCCAGAACCAATGAGACCCAGGCACTACAGTGGGGGCCAAGACCAGGGCTAGGGAGAAGGGCAGTGTTAAAGGTCAAACTATTCAAATACTTCTTTTCTGGCTGGTAGGTGGTTGCCACCCCTGCCCCTCTCCTAGCATGGACAGGGTTAACCCCCAGCTGCACAGAGGGCCTCCAGGGGCTTACTTTGTTCTAACCTACCGGTAGGAGCACCATACCTATAGCAGTTAATATTTTCATTCTTGCCCCAGGTATAGACAAGGTGGAGCCAGTGGGATGTGTGTCTGCAAGAGGGTAAGGGAATCTGGCTCTCAGGCCTCCACGAATCTTAGCCAATGCCTGGCCAGCACAGTACGGGAGGTGACCAGCTCCCCCGCCAAACTCCACTGTTTTGTTGGGCAGCTGATCAGAGCCCTTCAAAGATAAGAACACTGAAGTGGCCATTGGGAGGCAGAGGAGGATCTGAGTCATCGTTTCCACCCCCACTAAAGCCGCTCGGCTTCCCTCAAAGAGCCAGCATTACAGCAGCCTTGGCGACTGGGGTGTTCATCATCTGCAAAACCCCATTACTAGCCACTTTTTGAAACCTATCTGCTACCAAGGCCAGGAGCTAGGAGGGAAGAGGAGCCTGACGAACCAGGAGGCACTGCGTGGGGAATGTCACTGCCTTGGCTCAGCTCCAACCCAGAGGGCTGGCCTCCCAGGATGCGGGGCAGTGGTGTCCGTCCCTGCAGAGACCCAAAGCAGGCTCCCCAGACTCTTCGCACACATGTCACATGGGTTGCAGACACCAGACCTATGGGAGGGGCTCTGGGAACCCAAGGGACAGGGGGAATGGGGACGAGGGTCCTATCTGAAGCAGGCCACCCTCCATTTTGGGATCTCAGTGCCCAGAGACCAGTCCTTTGGGTGTCCTTCGAGGCCACCCAGGAAAAACCAGCCCACGTGTCTTCCTAGTCACCCAGGCTGCCTGAAGCATGTGTCCTGCTGGGTGCTGTGCTGGGCACCAGAGACACGGAGCCCAGAGATACGGAGCGTCCTGCAGCCTGGGCCCTTGGGCAGCTTGCTGTCCAGGGAGAGAGGGAGTGAAGAAGCTGACGATTATGAGGGCGGTGGAGGTGAGAAGGGCTGAGAGCAGGAGGCCAGCGTGGGAGAGGAAGCCTGGGAGGTCAGAGTTAGCCTCACTGTGCTGCAGGCCACGTGGGGCTTGCAGCACAGTGAGGACCTCAGAGAAGCAGCAAACACCCATTAAGGACCAGAAATCAGAAAGGGTATTACACAGGTGTGGGGGGAATGCAGAAGACAGAAAGCCTTTGGGAAGTTTCTATAAAGAAATGGGGAGTTAGGCTGGGGACAGGTCAGCTCCTTCACCCGGCCCAGGGCACCTGGCAAGGGGACTTACATAATGCCGGACCGTGCTGACACTCATAATGGCTTCTCCTCAGAGGCTGCCCAGTCCAGACAGCAGAAGCCTAATTACAGCTGCAGCTGGTAATTAAGAAGCAGCACCTAGATCCTTCCACAGCTGTGTCAGCATCCGGGACTCTGCTGGCACTGTCTGCAGGTCGGGGAAAGGCTAGCCTGGAAGTTTAGGGCTGGGCCGGCAAACGCAGACAGCTAGACCCCAGGTCTGTCTCCTCTCTCCCTGTGACCAAGGGGCCTGAGCACAGATGTCCACAGCTCATCCATCCCTGCACACACCTCTGAACTTGTCCTTCAGCCCTTCATGGTCCTCCAGGCTGCCGTACCCAGAGCAACAGCTCCCAGACAGCACCGTGAGCCTGTCGCTGGCTGCTGAAACCCTTCAATGACCTCAGGAGATTGTCCAGGCTCCTTAGTGTGGTGCTGGGGTCCAGCCCCAGCCCTACCCTTTCTTTCCCCACTTTCTCCCCCACTTTTCCTGTACTCCGGCTACAGTGGTCCGGTGGCCATTTCCTGATTCTCCCTGCCCCTTCCCACCTCTCTATGCTCATGCTGTCCCCTCTGCCAGAAAATGCCCTCCCTCGCCCTGGCCAGGTGGTTCAGCTGGTTGGAGAATCGTCCCGTACACTAAAAGGTTCTGGGTTCCATCTCTGGCCAGGGCATGTACCTGGGTTGGGGGTTCAGTCCCTAGTCAGGATGCACGCAGGAAGCAGCCCCTCTCCCTTCTTCTCTCTAAAATAGGAAGGAAGGAAGGAAGGGAGGAAGGGAGGAAGGGAGGAAGGAAGGAAGGGAGGGAGGGAGGGAGGGAGGGAGGGAGGGAATCCCTCCCTCACAAAAATAATACACACAACAGTGGCTAACAGTTACCGAGTTCTTACTGTGTGCCAGGCCCTGTACCAGATGCTTTCTCTGCAGTACAAAGCGGTGGGTTATATTACAGCCTTATTTTACAGATGAGAAAACCGAGGTAGATGGAGGTAAAATACCGTGTTTGGGGTCACTCAGGGAAGGGGCGGCCTTCACACTGGTTCTCTGTCTTAGCCCCTGCCCCTCTTTGTCCTGCTTGAAAGTTCCTGCTCACCATTTTGACTCAGCTCAAAACTAACCTTCATGGAGTCTTCTTTGATTCCCCCTAAGATGGCAACTGTGGAACCCAAAGCCACCCCTGTAGAAGACGAGAGGGTCTAACTAGGTTGCTAATCCAGTGTGTTAAACACCCTTTACAGAACAGACGGGCAAACCATCGGCTGATGTCTGAGTTCTGATACATTGAAGATTTTGGGCTGCCATGTCTGGCTGTCTAGTCATTTAGTGGCTATGACTAACTCACTTTTTAAGATGGGATTAAGCCCATGTGGAAAGATGAGAAAACCAAATGAGGAGAACGATGGCTAATTATTGGGCTGGCCAAAAAGTCCATTTAGTTTTTTCTGTAAAATAAAGGACACATTTTTCATTTTCACCAATAACTTTATTGATTTGGATATTTTGAGTATGTCAGCTGTCTCCCACTATTGGCTTCCAGTGGGTAGAAGCCAGAGGTGCTGCTAAACACCTTCTGGTGCACAAGACAGCCCCACAGCAAAGAGTTATTTTGCCAAAGTGTCAATAGTACCAAGAAACTTCACAAACCACTTTGACACATTCAGTCAGTCACAGCACCTTCTCCATACACTGCACAAATCTTTTGTATGTGTTTCAGTTGTGTTTTTACCTTTCTTGAAATAATAAAGCATAAGTGGCAAAAATATTATGTATCTTCTTCCATCTTTAATCTTAAAATGGCTGCACAAAAATTCTCTAAGTATGGTAAGGTTTTTTTTTTAATTTATTTTTAGAGAGGAAATGGAGGGAAGAAGAGAGAGAGAGAAACATCAATGTGCGGTTGTTGGGGGTCATGGCCTGCAACCCAGGCATGTGCCCTGACTGGGAATCAAACCTGCGACACTTTGGTCCGCAGCTCGCGCTCAATCCACTGAGCTATGCCAGCCAGGGCTATATGGTAAGTTTTTTTAAATGCACACTGATATGACAGCTGTCACAATACAATCTAACAAAATTGTTTCAAAAGAAGTTAAAGAAAACTAAGCACTACTAGAGCTATTGTATGGAAAAAACTAAGCAAAATTTTTGACCAACACAATACATTGAACAAACAGCAGTGATGAAGTGACCACTATTGCTTTCGGCTGGAGACAGTAAGGAGGGTATACAAGGAAATGTTAGGACCTCCTCCAAAGATGACAATTGGTTAACAGTCCCATGCAGACACAGCTATAAGAGCCACTCCACCACTAAAAATAGGTTTGTTTTTTAAGAAGATACTTTCTGAGTATTCTCATAAGAGAATGCTTTGAGCAATTGAGATTTGGGAGCTGAAACAACGCCTCTTCAAAAGCAAAGTGAAATGCATTTAAATTTGATTTCCATCTAAACATTGCTAAGATGTAAAAGAGTCCCAAGACTTCTGGTCAAGATAGCGGAGTAGATAAACACAGTACTCACCTGCTCCCACAACCACATTAAAATTACAACTCAATTACAGAGCAACCATCACTCAGAACTGCCTGAAATCTGGCTGAAGGGAAGGCCTACAACTAGGGAATTAAAGAAGCCCCTCTGAGAGTGGTAGAAGAGGCAGAGACTTGGGAAAGGCTATTTCCACGTCACGTGTGGTGCATAAACACTGGAGGGATATCTTAGCTGCAGAGGTACTCCCTGAGGAGCGAGGCGTCCCATCTCTATATCAGGCCCCCAGCCCAGGATTTCAGTGCCAGGAAGAGAAGGTCCCATAACTTCTGGCTGTAAAACCCAGTGGAGATCAAGGCTGAGGAAGATAGAAGTCTTCTAGAGTCCCAGGCAGTTCCTCATAAAGGGCCCACACATGGACTTCCTCAGACTCACTCCCTGTGAGCTCCAGTGCTAGGCAGCAACTTGAAAGATACCAGAGGCATATGTAGAGGAACTGAATCATCCAGCATTAAGGTAAGAACTGGGGCTGTAGGGTAGCTTTCTCCCAGACAGAAGAGCTGGCAGAGTCCATTGTTCTTTTTCTGAGCTCCCCCCACCCCTCAACAGAGATCTGGTATGCAGGCACCATATCAGAGACTGCATCAACCTGGCTCACAGTTTACTCCACCCTGGTGATCCCCTGAGGCCCTACCCCACCCAACTTTCAGGCCCACCGAAACAGTTTCCAGTGGCCTTTCCATATGAATAGCCTGTTGCAGCTCATGCTTCATATTTTCCTAAAATCTCTCTAACAAGCAGCATCTGGCTTCAGCATGCTAAGTGACCCCAAGCCTGGCACTAGCAGCAGTCAGCTTTGGTTTGCAGCTGGGCCTTGTCTGGGCACCTCCAAGCCCAGCACACTTTGTAGGTCATGCTGGGTGTCCCCAAACAGAGCACAGGCAGCAGTTGACATAGGCTTGCACCTCCCAGGAGGCCCCAGAGCTAGTGCACTAGGTAGAAAGCTTCACGCCATGTAGAAGCACCACCCTAGCCACCTTCCCAAGCAACACACTCAAGGGGCGGACTCAGTGGGCACCAGAGCCCTGCTGAAGTAAGTCCTGCCCTGTGGGGTGGCTCCTGCACAGCTGATTCTCCATGGGGATTGAATGCCTGACAGTAAATCCCTCCCATCGAAGTGCCAACAGTAACCAAGGCTCAGCTACAAGAGGGTGTACACAACCCACACAAGGGGTGCACCTCAAGTGCCCAGCTTGGGCTGTGGCTCTGGACCCTATAGAACACTTACTACATCAGGCCACTCTACCAAGCCTGGGAGACACAGCAGTTCTACCTAATATTTGGAGGCTGCCAAAATGAGGGGACAAACATATCCCAAATGAAAGAATGAAACAAAACTCCAGAAAAAGAACTAAGCAAAATAAAGACAAGCAATCTACTACATGCAGAATTCAAAACACTGTTTGTAAGGTTGCTCAATGAACTTAGTGAGGACATCAACAGCATAAAAAAGGACAAGTCAGAAATGGAGGATACACTAACTGAAATAGAGAATAGTTTAGGAAATCAACAGTAGAGTTGATGAAACTGAGGATCAAATCAGCAATTTGGAATATAAAGATGCAAAAAACATTCAGAACAGCAACAAGAAAAAAGAATTTTAAAAAATGAAGATAGAGTAAGGAGCCCTTGGGACAACTTCGAGTGTACCAACATTTACATCATGGGGGTGCCAGAAGAAGAAGAGAGAAAACAAAGAGAGAAATTGAAAACCTATTTGAAAAAAATGACAGAAAACTTCCCTAACCCGGTGAAGAAAATAGACATAAAAGTCCAGGAAGCACAGAGAGTCCCAGACAAGATGAATCCAAAGAGGTCCACTCCAAGACACATCATAATTAAAATGTCAAAGGTTAAAGACAAAGAGAGAATCTTAAAAGCAGCAAAAGAGGTTAGTTACTTACCAGGGAGCTCCCGTAAGACTCTCAATTGATTTCTCAACAGAAAATTTGCATGCCAGAAGGAAGTGGCAAGAAATATGCAAAATGACCTGGCTGGCATAGCTCAGTGGATTGAGCGCAGGCTGCGAGCCAGTGTCGCAGGTTCGATTCCCAGTCAGGGCACATGCCTGGGTTGCAGGCCATGACCCCCAGCAACCACACATTGATGTTTCTCTCTGTCTCTCTCTATCTCCCTCCCTTCCCTCTCTAAAAATAAATAAATTAAAAAAAAAGAAATATGCAAAATGATGAAAAGCAAGGACCCACAACCAAGATTCTTCTACCCAACAAAGGCTATCATTTAGAATGGAAAGAAATGTAAAGAGCTTCCCAGAAAAGAAAAGTTAATGGAGTTCATCATCACCAAACCAGTATTATATGAAATGTTAAAGGGTCTTAAGAAAAAAAATATTAAAAATATTGATAAAATAGCAATAAATACAGATCTATTAATGATTAAATCTAGAAAACAAAATAAATGAACAAGCAAAACAAAAACAGACTCTAGATAAAGAGAACATTTTGACAGTTGCCAGATGGGAGGTGGGTTGGAGGGATCGGTGAAAAAGGTGAAGGCATTAAGAAGTACAAATTGGTTGTTACAAAGTAGTCATGGGGAGGTAAAATACAGCATAGGTAATATAGTCAATAATATTCTAGTAACTTTGTATGTTGTCCGATGGGTACAAGATTTATGAGGATGATCACTTAGTAAGTTATGTGATGTCTAATCACTAGGGTATACAGCTGAAACTAATACAATGATGTATGTCAGCTGTAACTGAAAAATAAACATGATTAAAAAAACAGAGAAGTCTCATTTGCCTTTGTCTTATACTTCTGTGCTCATTTTTTTTTCTCCTCCTAATTTTGGCTACAGTGTCCACTTACAATCAAAGAATGACAGTGCGCACTGTCCCCCAGAACCCATACACGTGTTCCTGGCCCACTCTGTGACAGCTTAGAGAAATTGCAAACCATTGCAAAGGAATTCTTCCTGTCCACAATGTTGAAAAAGAACCTGAACTTCTATACCTCACAGGAAAAGAATTCCATTTATGTTCCATTGTAGGCAGGAGCGTAGTTTACTGGCTTGAAAGAATATGACGCATCCAGTTTTCTAGCAATTTTGTTTCTTTCCTAGCATTGTCTTTGCCGTACTCTTGCTGAGGGCCGCTAGATTTTAATTTGTTTGTTCCCTGCTTGGTAACATTAGTGACTCTGATTTCACTTTTTCATTCGTTTTTCTTTTGTTTTTTTCTTCACATAACAATGGTGCAGGATCCAGGAATACAACACGAAGGTGGGCCACTCATAAATGTTAATTTGGGGCATTCTTTGGTCATTTTTTTTGCTTTTTTTGTAGCAAAACTACAAAGCTTTGCTACAAATGTATGCATTTTGTTCAAATCAGTTATCTATGTGAGATTTCCTAAACATAATTGTGGATTATTAAAAAATGTAACATAATAATTACATTCCTAATTAGAATGAGCATGTCTGGTTTTGTATCTTTATACTGTATTTTAACACTTCGTACAACTTTATTTTTCTCTGGTTAAAAAAAAGGCTCAGGTAGAAAAGCAGCCCCCTTCATATTAAGACAGTGCACAAAACTGTAAATAAAACGTGTACAGTGAAAAATCAAAACCCCACGTTTCCCCTGTAGACCAGGTGCCTTTCATTCATCTCTCTCTCCCCAGGACTCGGCAGTGCCTTTGAGGCAGGGTCATCTAATAAATGTTGATGAACAGCTGATCAGAGAGAAGAATGGATGTTGTTCTAGGCAGCAAAGCTCAGCACCAGGTGTTGGCGGCCCAAGGGACGGCATCAGCACTGTTCCTGGTGGTGGCAGCAGGCTACATTCCCGGGGGGCCTCCCACGAAGCCCACAGTGCTGCAAATGCACACGCACATGCACGGCACTCTCCCACCTGCTGCCGTGACCCTGGCCCCCGTAGGGACCCGCCTTAGTGGCATTTTGAAGTCAAACCAGTTTGTCTTCAGTGCCTTCCTCTCCTTATAAACCTCTGCATCTGCCCTCTTGTCTGACCTCACTTCTCTCTTCTGGCCACGGGTCCATCCTGCCAAGAGAAAACCCACCGTAGGAGGGGAAAGTAGGAGGGGGAAGTTCAAGGGGAGAGGTTGCTCTGGTCTCAGTTCCTGGGCTGCGCTTGCCCGTGTGGACAAGCCATTTAGCCTCACCCGTGTCTGGGTCCTCTCTGCCCAAGGACAGTAATGGTAGTACACTTCTCCATTCCGTGAAGGGCAAGTGACACCTGCACGGGGAAGTGTGGGCAAGCCACCAGAGGTCACACTGCTGTTTCACTATTGTTGGAAGTCAGCAATCGGTCCAAGAAAGCACTGAAATCAGTGTCACAGGATCTGGCTATAAAGCTCCCCACTCCACCAGTCATTATAAAACAGAGGCAGCCAGTGATGTGTTCTGATATAGGTCCCACCTACTATAAAAATGCCCCCCAAATATAACATGTATATTTTAAAAATACAGGGTCTGGCAGAAGTAAGGTCTGCTTGAGTGTGGTTGGTAGGGTAATAAAATGGGTGTAATAATTTATAGTTTTAATTTGAACATTTCATAAAATGCCATATGGTGTGCTTCAGTGTGATATTGTTATGTTACAGAATTACATGCTTATGATTTTGTAATACAAGATTTTGCAATCAAAAAGGGGCATTATTTGTGCCAGACCCTGTATATAGCTGAGCTCTAATGAGAGAAAGGGAGATCCCTAGTGGGTTCCTAGCAGTTACAGAAGGTCAGAGGCTAAAGCAAACGTGGTCCAGGCAACACCAGAGCTGGCTAGCCTCTGCCCTTCGCCCCCAGCCCAGGCTCGGAGCCTGGGGTGTAACACCCACGTAAGGGGCAGACTTGGCCTTGGAAGTTCCCAGCTCCACGCAGAGGAAACTTGAACATGCCGCCCACCAACTAGGGAAGAAACAGGGGATTCTGAATGAAGAAAAAGGCCCCCCACAAGAAGCAAAAAACCAGGAACGGGGGTGGAAAACGACTGCTCAATGGGCGTGGGTTTCCTTTAAAGATGAGGAACATGTTTTAGAGCTCGGTAAAGGTCGTGGTCGTACAACACCGCGAGTGCAGTAAATGTCACTAAATTGTGCACTTCAGAATGGTGCTATTATGTTATGTGAATTTCACTTAATTTTTAAAAAGGAAAAAATAAAACCCCTACGCCTTCCTCACACACAGCATGGACTCCCAAACCAAGTTGGCAAAGCAAGGACTGGGAATGAGCCAGCGAAAACCATTAGCGGGCCTAATAAGAAAATGCAAAACTAGTGTGTGTGTAGGGCTCTTGCTGGACCCAGGACACGGGGAAGGGCGGCGGGGGTGGGGGTGGGGGGAGACTGGAGAGTTCACAGGAAAAATGAATCACAACCTCCACGCGGAAACAATCCACAGCCAGGGAGAATCAGCAGTCCCCACAAACAGGAAAATTGATGCTCTAGGAAGTTGAGCTAATAGAACTATATAACTCAAGACAGAACTGCCTGAAAGAGACTATAAAAGAAATATGTTTAAAATAATTAAAGTGATAAAAGGATTAGAATTCATAATGAAAGAACAGAACATTACAGAAAACAACATGCAAATCTGATAAAGAACCAACAGAACTCCTAGAAACAAACTTATCACTGAAATTAAGACTTCGACAGACAGGTTAATTAGCAGAGCTAAAGGATTTGAAAAATTGGATCAGAGGACCATGCCCAAGATGCAGCGTCGAGAGATAAAGAGATGAAAAATGAGAGCCTGGGAGAGGCAGAGGATGAAGTAAGAGAGGTCCAACATTTGGGGGCTCCAAGAGCAGGGAACTGAGAGGGTGAAGGAAAGGAGGTATTTGAAGAGAATTTTCCAGGAGTGATAAAGGACAGGGCCCCTTAGCTTGAGGAAGACGTAGGACTCTGAAGAGCAAACACTGAATAAAAATAACTCCACAGGCAGACGCAGCCTAGGGAAGCTGCAGAGCACTTCAGTGACAAAGTCTACACGGCGGAAAAGCACCCTTGAACTGCTCAAAGAAGCTGACTGAGAAGCTCAAGTTTCAGGGGCGGCTCACCCCGCATTCGAGAGTAGGGCAAAACAAAGGCATTTTCAGACGAGTGAAGCATAAGCAAGTGGGCTGCCTGCAGACTCTCCCAGAAGGAACTGCTAAAGAGACCCTTCAAGAAGAATGAAGCCAAACCTAGAAGAAGTGAGATGTAAGAAGAGATGAACGGCAAAGAAATCAATAAATACGTAAGTTAAATTTAAATTCAAGTGGTAATTGTATGAAACAACCACAATAATAAAATAAGGCTTCCTGAACCCCCAAAAGGGCATGAGGCATTTAATGCAGTTAGATCTTACCCACCTTCAGTTTCCCCACTGCAGCCAGTCCCCCAGGTCTTAGCTGCTGGCCCCCACTCAGTCAGCGCCCTGCAGCCTGACCGCACTGGGCCCGAGCAGTCCCTCTTCCTGGCCAAACCTGACCAGGCACCTAAGAAGGATGAGCTCCCCGGCACACACACCCCCCAAACCACAGCCCAGCCAGGCCCCTCAGCCATGTATCTGGAGCTTCTGGCTAATCCCCCGAGTCTGGGTTTGGATGAAAACTATGCAGGAGGTATGTGCTGCATTCCAAGCAGCCACTGAAAGGGCTAGAAGACACCACCTGGAACTTCAGGGGAGTTACCTCACCATGGGGGGATTCCGACTGAGGGGAATAGGAGACAGGAGGATGGGGCAGGCAAATTCCCCTCCCTGCTGGCTACTCTGAGGCCTGCTTGTTCCCTGCTGCTCATCAGGAGAAGCCCTGAATGCCAAGGAGAGGCACCTGTTAAACAACCTGCTGAGCTCTTTGCAATTGACTTGGTCTACACAGGAACACTCCCTTGGAATAAGGAAGACCAGTGGTTTTCAAAGTGTGGTTCCCAGTCCAGAGGCAGGGGCATCATCTGGGAACTTGTTACAAATGCAACTTCTCCAGTCCCCTCCCCAAATCTTCTGGACTGAGACTCCGAGGCTGGGGCCCAGGGCTCTGTGTTATAACAAGTCGTCCTGATGATCCTGATATCAGGTCATCAGGTGCTCAGTAAAACGTTGGAATAGATTGTGATTTGAGTTACTGTGGCATCTGTGTGGAACTAGTGATAAGCATTACCACAGCTCACTAAATACTCTGGCCCTCTGCCTTCAACGCTGACCGGAGCCCCTTCTCCCTGCCATGGCAACAAGCAAAATTGCAGAGTTGCTGCTCCATTAGCCTGGGCCCTGGGGTGAAGGTGAGAAGGAGCAGGCCATGGCTAGCCCACAACGAACACATAATATGAACAAGAAACAAAACTTTATTGTTTCAGGCCACTGGGGTTTGGGTGCTGTTTGTTAGGGCAGCATAATCCAGCCCCATCTAGTCTGATATGGGCTAATATTTGCTTCTCTTTTTTTTCAATCCTCACCTGAGGATATGTTTATTAACTTGAGAGAGAGAAGAGAGGGAAAGGGGGGGAAGGAGGGAGAGAAAGAGAAAGAGAGAGAGAGAGAAGTACCGATGTGAGAAACATCAATCCATTGCCTCTTATACACACCCTGAGTGGGAATCAAACCCACAACATTTTGGTGCATGGGACAATGCTCCAACCAACTGAGCCACCAGTCAGAGTTGGGCTAATATGTTCAAAGAACAGAGCTTTGCAAAATGCCTCAAATCCCTACCACACGACTTAAAACAAGCACTGCCTGCAGAGGTAAGGGTGCCCACCGCCCTGTCTCACAAGAAAGGCGAAAGAAGGAAGACGTGTGCTTGTGCCCGGTGAGCCTCAGGAAGTACCTGATGCCTGGGCGGCTGAGGGGGAACAGGACCTGGCTTACGTGTGGGCGATGGCAGGGTGTGGGTAGCTCTTGTGTGGGTGGTTCTAAAGGGGCTGCCGAGGGTGGCAATTCTGGGCCAGAGAAAATAGTACAAAGAGAAGAAAAATAGTGCCACCTGCATCTGTGTCAAGCTTTATGCTTTCCAGGACACTGTCATTCATTGTTTCATCCTTCTTCCCTCCCCATTCAGAGATGATCCATTCTATGTCCAGTGGGATCAGAGAGGCAAAGGGACTTGCCCAAGATTGCACAGCAAGTTACTGGTAGAGTCAGCCAAGGCATTCACTCCATGGCCAGAGTCCTTCTACCACGTGCTGAGAAACAAGGCTCCAGGAAGGTGGCTTTGGAGGTAGGTCGATGTCCCCACGCCCCTTCCCAGAGCACAGGTGACATTTCTGTGCAGGGTTCTGAGGGCTCTCAACACTGGATGAGTTCTCCCCAGGTTCCGGTGAACTTGGAGGTCCTCTGGCCTCTGGGAGGTGGAGAGAGGGGAGTGGAGGGGCAGGGGCCGAGGGCTTCAGCTCTTGAATGCTCCCAGGTTTATATGCTTCTCATCCAGCACCAGCATCCTGGGCATGACCCTTGACCCTCTCACTATCATTTTTCCCCTCTGACGCGTTCCCCAGCCCTGGGTCTCCACTCTCTCACAGACAGGTGCCAAAGCCTACAGGGGGCTGACACCCACCTATTATGGGTTGGATTGTGACCTCCCCAAATTCATATGTGGAATTCCTACCTAACCCCTGGAACCCCAAAATGAGACCTTATTTGGATAGATCTCACAGAAGTAATCAAATTCAAATGAGGTCATTAGGCTGAGCCCTAATCCAATATGACTGGTGTCCCTATATAAAGGGAGCATCTGGGGACGGACACCCACAGGGGGAGAATGCCATGCAGAGAATAGAGTTCCACTGCCACAAGCTACAGAACCCCCAGAAGCTAGGAGAGGGGCCCAAACAGATCTTGTCACAACCCCCAGAAGGAACCAACCCTGCCAACACTGCCGTCTCAGACTTGTGGCCTCCAGAACTGAGACGACGAACTCCTGCTGTGCAAGCCACCCCGGCCGTGGGGCTTTGTAAGAGCAGCCCTAGGAAATTAATAATTGCCCCACCCAGCCGGTCTCACCGCCGCTTCTCCCAGCCCAGACCTGCCGGCTGTGGTCAGGCCAGTCACCTCACTCCCCACTGTGCTCCGGCCCAGCTCCACGTCTTTGCTGATGGGGTTCCCTCTTCCACCCACCCCAAAGATGCCCTTCCATCCAGCTCAAACCCCACAAAGTACCCCCACACACACACACAGACCCACACACACTCCCCAAAGGATCACAGGCCATTCTCTCCTGCCTGAGTTTGCCTGGTCTGTCTAGTCTTTCTCACATTCCTCTCCCGGCCGTTAACAGATGACTTCATGTACACTAGGCTTGCCTTCCAACAAGACTGTAGGCTCCACAAGGGCAGAAGCTATTTCTACCCAGCAGCATGGTAGGGGGTGCACAGCAGGCCTGTAACCACTACTGGTTTGAAACAACCAGGGCATGCACCTTCACTCTCCTGCGTGTAGCTGATTTCTCATTAACACTTGGAAAGTATGTGTGGCTAAGAAGATGGCCTCACTTCTTTACCTGCCCGACTTTGTGAAGACGCCTGTCAAAACAGCTACAAGACTCTGTTGCAGGTATTTCTGTACCAAACCACCTCCTTCCACTAGGCTGCAAGCTCCTCCAGGCAGCAACCACCTCTCAGTTGCATGAATATCCCCTGCATTTGCCTATTAGCAAGCAACAAGTGCATGTTGAATGGATAAACACAAGCACATGGCAGAAGCTACTTACTATGGGTCCAGAGACCCAGTAAGGCTTTCCAAGTGTCCACGAACCCCTGAAATCATGTGCAAAGAGCCATGTGTATGTATAGGTTTATGTATGCAGTGTGCATTTCCCCAGGGAGAGGGTGCATGGGTCTCTGAGGAATTAAAATAAGAGCCAAGACTAAAAAAATGTTAAGACCAAAGCCCTGGAGAAGGGAGCTGAAATTTATTAATCCCCTCCCCTGTGCCTGATTTAGGCCTCACTATCCTCATTTCACCCGGGTGGAAACTGAGGCTCAGAGAGGCGGTGTCTTGCCTATTCCAAGTGGTTCAGGGCAGACTCTGGGGCCAAATTCCAGTTCCGGCTGAGTCACAGAGCGATTAAGTACATTGACCAAAATCACACAGCTAACAAGTGACGGTCTTGGTCAAGCTACTAACTGCTCCATGACTGAGTTTCCCCACCTGTAACCAGGGTCCCGACCTCACAGGACTGCTATGAGGAGCTGATGCGCTGATGGATATAAGGAGATTAGAATGGCGCCTGGCACATGTATGGACTCTGCAGATGATGAGGAGGAGGATAAAGAGGAAGAAGCTGTGGGTGGCAGAGCTGAGATGCACCCCGGGCCTCTGTGACTCTTGCCTCTACCATCACTAGCAGCACCCCGCATGCCACCATGCCCCATCTCACTGCGGAAACCCTCCTGTTGCCTCCTAGGAAAAGCCCTCAGTCCTGAAAGTAGCTTTTTGAGCTTGGCTTCCTGGGTAGACCTGCTTGTGGCCACCAGCTCGGCAGGCGGTGCCTGGTGGTTACATAAGGAGGAGGTGGCAGGTCATGAGCTGCCTTCCCTGTCAGCAAGACCGAGCCTGTGCAACCAGGACACTTAGTGCTCCTGCCCTGCTCTTCATTTTCCAGGAGCCTG
Source organism: Phyllostomus discolor (assembly GCF_004126475.2). Taxonomy (NCBI): domain Eukaryota; kingdom Metazoa; phylum Chordata; class Mammalia; order Chiroptera; family Phyllostomidae; genus Phyllostomus; species Phyllostomus discolor. The sequence goes on from NC_040903.2 coordinate 175,286,894, forward strand.
ACCAACACCCACGAGTGGAAATTAAAAAGGGAAGGTGCTCATCTATGCCTGCAGCCCTGTGCTGATGTCTGAGCTCCCTTTATAACTTCCCTGAGTCCATCACTGTGTGCCCTGAGCTCAAAAGGGCTGCTCACCTGCATCCTGCTTGGGCTTTATGGCTCCCAAGTCCCACCGCCAGCCTGACCCTCACTCCACTCCAAGCAAACAGAGCAGTAGCAAGAAAGCCTTGGTCCTGACCTTGCTTCCACACATAGGTCCCTATAGTAACCGCATCCCATGTAGTAACCAAGGCTTAGCCCAGCCCAGCCCTCTGCACTGCTTTCTGAGTTTGCTTTGAGTGAGTATCTTTGTATTTTTCCTGCAAAACCATCAGTATTGACCCCATTTGCTGGAGCATTTTTCATTCATTCCTGTAATGCAATTAGAATTGAATTTCTCTGGCATTAGGGGAGATGTAACAACAGTAGAGGAAAATTGTCATTTCATTCCCAACATCAACACGCCCACTCTGCCCAGATTCTCTCTCCGGTGCTCCCTTGCTCTACCCATCCAGATGGCAAGGAGAATACTAACAAGGAAAGTCACTCTTCAGCTCTGCCTCCAAACGCAGGGGCAGAAGCTGTGGGGGCAGATTCCTCTCTCAGTAATTAAACAGGGGCCTCCCCGCTTCTCTGACAGTCTCCTGCATTTGAGGGAATCTTCCGATGTTCACTGGAAAGCCCCAGACTGGTCCCTTCCACTGGTCAGTGGTGAGTGAGGAAAGAGCCCATTAGACTCTAACAGGGCCCCAAACCAGTCTCCCGGAGAGGTTCAGTGACTGGCCCCAAACTGCATGCCTAGAAAGCTGAGACCAAAACCCTGATGTGCAGGCTCTCACTCCTTGGTGTCTCCCCTGTACCATGCTGCCCCCCCACCCAGAAGGCCTGGCCTGCAGCTGCCAGCACGTCAGCCCCTGTCTCTCTGGGGACACAAAGGGCACAAAGGTTTCAGTTTTCTGAACCACTGCAGACAAAAAGGGAAAGAGGTAACGAGTGTCTTTCACAAACCCACTTTTTCTTTGGTGTGTTCCAATCCTTTCTGGAAACCCTCCCCCTTCCTGGAACAGGTCCCTTGTGATGTCTTACTCTTGCCATTCTCCTTCTAGGTACCATGGTCTTGCCATCCAATAACCCAGGCTGCCTTCCTTCCTCTCACCCATCCATCCACTCATCTCTCCATTCATTTCTCCACTCAGTTCCCTGCCCGTCCAGGAAAACCTTCTTGAGCACCTACAACCACCTCGGGTCTGTGCCAAGCACTTGGCACTTTTCCCACTGCTCCCAACCCACTCCAGAAGTGTCCATTTGTTTCCTGACCCCTTCAAAGCCTAGACCTGACTTGCTCCCATCAACCCTCTAGGAGGCTGATCTGATAGACAAATGTGTGCTAACATATTTGCATTCGACCCATTCTTCCCTCCAAGCTGGCAGCAGGCAGGGACTTCTGGAGTCCTCAGGTCAGCTGAGACCTGCGGCCCAAGGCCTGGATGACAGCTCTACCTCTCTTCCCCTGGGTCCCCTTCCCTGCCCGCCCATGCCCACTGAGGCCAGAATAGAGGCAGCCCCTACATACGTATGCAGAAGTCTCCGTTCTCGTAGTAGCCAGGGCAGCACTGGGACCTCCGCCGGTACATGGTCCGGAGGCCGCGCCGATACGCTGTCTTATAGCTGATCCTAAGGCACAAGGGAGAAAGCCACTTGAAAGTATTGAAAATCCATCCCTCCTGTTAGAATGATATTTGTGTTAAGCGATATCGAGGATGCCATTCAATAATTACTTTAAAATTCGTGGTGGCTTCAAATACGAAGGAACACAATAAAGAATAATCGATGGTGGGATCTGGGCTGTTGTGACACAGAATGACACGGCGTTTGTTACACCTGCTGACTTTTCCCCACTCTCTTCAGAGTGACACTTAGACAGGTTGCAGAAGACAATGTCTGGAGTGACACTGTGGAAGAAGTCCCTGGAGGACAACCGGGGACTTCTTAAAACTTCCAGACTGGGGCTGTAGGAGCCCGAGGGGTGACTTGGATGGGCGTTTCTATGCCTACTGCCACCACCCCAACAAGCAGACTGATTAAGCCCCCAGCAATTCAGTCCGCCCACATGGAGAACTGAAGCACACTCACCAAAAGGCCCCTGTGAGTCTGACTCAGTCCCAGAGGCAAGTTAATCTCTCCCACACCAAAATGAACACCTCCTAGAGACAAGCTTTGCTTGCCGTCCCTGGGAAGGCTCAGAACAAAACCAGGCTCTGCAGAGGAGGAAGCTAAGGCCCAGAGAGCAGAGGAAGTCCTGGACTGGCCGTCAGAGACCTGGGCTCCAGCTCCTGTGCTGACAGGGTGCTGAGACTTCGCCCTGTGCCAGAGCGACTGATAGGCAAAGTCTCATTCCATTCCCTCCTTGCAACAGGTAGATTCATTACACCCCTTTCTTTTCTTTCTTTTTTAGAGTTTTCATTCTTACTTATTTTATGTACCCCTTCTCCCATTTTGTTCCATGGACGAGAAAACCAAGATTCAGAGAAATTAATGACTTGCTCAAGGTCACACAGCTAAACAGTTTCAGAACCAGGATTCAAACCCGAGTCAGTCTTATTTCAAAGCTACTAGGCTTCACCTATGTGCTAGTTCCCACAGGGGCGGGGGCGGGGGGGTAGGGGTGGGGGTGTTGGATAGACGGGATGGCCATAATAACAGGGTAGGTGTGAGGCTGAGTCGGCAAGAGGGAGTCACAAATGGATATTAAAGGCAAAGTCCCTTCCGCACACCTAGGGTCAAAATGGAGGTGATCTGAAGTGGTCATCAAAGACCAGAAAAAAAAAGTAACTTCTCAAGGTCATGTCATATAAGTAGGACTCAACTCCAAGTCCTTGGGCCTTGAAGCCAGAGCTCTCTGCTTCCTGCTGCAGCAGAGCAGCAGGGGTGGGTCACTGGAGGTGCTGAAGGCCTGCTTTCCATGGAGGGCCAGGCCAGGCCAACTCGGGAAGGGAGTCCTACCACACAGGCTCCCAGTCCATAAAGCCCTCTCTTTATGACAAATGACAGTGTGGGACTCGGGGGAGATCTGTGATATTTGGGAATGTTGTAAACTAAGGTCATTCTACTTTGTCAAAAGCCCATAATGAAAGGTAAGCTGACCTCAAAGTGAAGCTACTCTCCCGGCACAGGGAGGCAGCTCCTGGCTATTTCGGGGGTGGTGTTAGCCTCTCAGATAAAGAACAACTTGGGCATGACTCAGAGGTCATCCAGTCCATTCATCCCACCAAACAGCCTTCTCCCCTAGCACTCCAATGGGGTAGTGGTCTTGACATCATTAAAGCCTCACAGAAGAGAGATGCCTCACTGCTTCTGGCTTTCCCATCCTTGCTTGCTCCCGGTGCTGGGGTGGGAAGCAGGAGAGGGAAGGAGCCGGGGGCCAGGCTGCTCTTGGGAGAATGATGCTGTGTTCAAACAAGGCATTCCACACGGAGGCAGACTGATGGTGCAGCTGTCAGCGTGCACACTCCGGGTCATCAGGAAGGCTGCAAGGCGACTCAATAATTTAGCAAAATAATTCATGTTCCAGGAATGCAGCCTATTTTAATAAGCACCCACTCACTCACCCTTCCCCAGCAGTGATGGACGGCAGACCAGCCTCCAAGTACCCAGCAAAGCCACGCCTCAGAGCAAACTCGGCTCCGGCACAGAGCCTGACAGGCTCACAGAGAGAGCAGGCCTCTGCCTCTGACCCAGGCCTCAGGCAGCTAACGTGGCACAACTGGGGGAGTTGGAAGGAGGAATTTGGTCCCAGCTCCTCATTTCACAGCCAAGGGCTAGAGGAAGGGGCTGTGTTAATGGCTGAGTGGCCCCTGTTAGCCCAACCCCCCTGCAAACAGTGACACAATCTGGAGAAAATGTAAAAAACAACTACCTGAAGGCACTAGAGACAGCACAAAGGTAGATGCCGGAGGGGAGCAGACACATTCCCACAAGAAGGGAATGACACTGGGCAAGGGCAGTCCAAGGGCAGACCGCAGTCAACAATAAATACTCCAGACGGCTAAAATTCAGATAGAAGACATGCAACCTTATTGTTTTGAAGAACCACAGGACAAGTCCAGGGTGGACCCAACAACTAAAAAGTGAAAAGGGAAACCCCAGAAAGAAGAAAGCCACAAAGAGGAAGCCCGTATTCTTGGTAAAATCTATGCCCAAACTTCTGGCCCCTGAGTAATGTTGTGGAGAGCAGGTTCCAAACAGTCCAGATAAGGCTAAAAATATTGAACTTTTAGCGTTTGAAAATTGAGTTTGGCCAAGTTAATGGACTGGTAAAACAAACAAGCAAGCGACAACAAATTGATATGCTCTGGAGGAACAAAATAGAATCCAGTCTTTACTGTCTCTGTTGTTCACAATGCCTAGCATACAATTCAAAATTACTAGACATATAAAGATACTAGAAAATATTACCCACATAAGAGAAAAGACAACCAATGAAGACCAACCCTGAGATGATCCAGGTGTTGGATTAGCAGGTAAGAAATTTTAAGTGGTTATTATATCTAGGCTCAGAGTCTCACAGGAAGTTACTAGCAAAACTCCAAATAATACCAGGACTTAGGCTTTTCAGTATAGAGTGAGTTTCCCAGTCCACTTGCTACCAACCATGATTCCTGGTATTAGACCCACAGGAGGAAGCAAGGGAAATCTGGAACCAACACAGATGCTCAGCAACTAGGAGATGAGCCTTCGAGGTGGTCTCTCACTCAATCCCTCATTTACTCTTCATCTGCTGGTTTTTCAAATCCTCAATTAATAATTCCACATTTCCTGGGCCTAATACCTCACTTTCCTCCATTCTCCCCTGCACTTTTCAAAGTATTTTCACATTCTGGACCTCATTGGACCCTGCAGGTAGGAAAGGCAAGGATCATTCTATGTTTGATGAGTACATGGGTATTGCAAAATAAAGTGATTTGCCCAGAATCACCCACCAAAACATGTTCTCTCTTCCTTCATCTCCTCTCTCCCCTAGTGACATAGGAGCATGTCATGTTTGCAGGGGGCTGACGCAAGGGAGTGGGATTCCCACACGCAGCCATGCAGATGCTGAGAGAGCCCTGACTTCCAGCCTGCGCTCTGTTCTCCAAGCCAGATGCCCTGGCATGAGGCTACATCTGCTCTGAACAGGGGCATAGGGTGGAGGTAGAGGTGGGGAGTGTCCTAGGTTGGATTTCCCCCAAGAAGCAGACCTGAAACAAGGATTCAAGGACAAGTAGTTTATTGAGGAGGTAATCCTAGGAAGTATGAGGAGGGGGATGGGAAAGTGAGACGGGGAAATAAAGGCAGCCAATTTAGGGTGTGCTGTTGAGCAGGTTACTCTGGGATACAGTGTGAACACAGTCAGAGTTGGGCCCTGTATTCTCAGGGAAAGAAAGCTGGGGTATTCACCCACAAACCCCACCTGTTCCTGGTGGAGGAATGGCCCCAAGGGCATCAATTCTCTGCCACTTCTGGCCTGCCCTGCCCATGAGCCCCTCTGGCCAGAAAGAAGCCCTCATCAGAGCATCTCGGGGAGTCAGTGTGAAGGGTGAGTGCCAAGGGGATATAGAATGCACTGACCTCAGCTCTGATGCACTGCTACAGGGGCCTTTTACTAAGTGACAGAAAGGCAAACCCTGAGGGCCCAACACCCTTTCCTGCCCCATCATCTGTGAGTACTCACCGGTGCCTGGTGCACTTGAACCAGTTGAGGATGTCTGTGCATCGTGTGTAGTAGATCTGGTCGAAGGGGTGCGCGTATGATTCTTGGACAGTCACGGCATAGCTGAGAACCAGACAGGAGATGGAAGCTGCCGTCAGCACGGGGGAGGCTGAGCTGATGTTCAGGATGGGGTCTCCCTCCCCAGGGAAGCCAGGCCGCAGCCAAATGTCCAGGGGCTCCCACATTCCCTCTCCCCACCACCCCACTCTCTTCCTCCTGCCCTTGGAGTTCAAACCTGCCTGATACTTGGCTGGATCCAGGACATACGCCTTACTGCCCTTTAGCCCAGCTCATTTTCTGAAATTCTAGTTCATTTGTTCAATTAACAGAGAGAATAAAGGAGGGTTTAGGGGTATTCTGTCTGGTTTTGGAAAGCAGAGCCAACAAGTTTTAAAACAGTTGTTTATATCATTAATGGTTTTCAAAACACCTGATGGAAGTTAATCTTTGTAGCAACTCTGTGAAGTAAGTGATCCCATTTTACAGATGAAGAAACTAAGGCTCAGAGAGAGGAGACTTGCCCAGGTCACACGGCTGGTAGGAATAACTGCCAATATGTAGCAAGTGTTCTGCCTTCAGTGTTTAAAGCCCTTTTAGTCCTCACACAATCTTACAAGGTAGGTGGCATTGCTATATCCTCATTTCAGAGATGACAAAACTGAGCATCAGAGAGGATCAGTGACTCCCCCAAAGTCACGTTACCCCTGCCCTGATACTACGTCTATGTAGCTGGGGGCACATCGAGGACATGCCCCAGGCCTGCCGATCAAAGTGGTAGCTCATCTCCCTGCCTGTTAGCTGTAACCCTGGACCAGTGAGTGGAAGCCACAGGGAAGCAGGTCTCACCTTCATGAAAACAAGCCTTCGCACCTGCCCGCCCCAGCAGGATTTGTAGGAAAAGGCAGCCCAGCTGGGACATAAATAAACACTCACACTTCCTGTGAAGGCTGGGAGAGGATGTCAGCTGAGGTTTCAGGATTTAATTTTTATGTATGTTGGTACTATTCAGTGTTTTTCCCCCAGAAGGCTCATTGACCTCGGCCAGATGGCCAGGTCCAGGCTATAAAAGCCCGTCTGCTTTGCCTGAGGAAATTGTTGGTTTACTTGCAAGAGGGCTGAGCAGGCCAGCTCCCTGACTGTGTCCACAGCAGGCCCTCGGATGCCAGAAATGGCAAAGGTCTAGAATTCAGAAGGAGGCCAGGAGCAGTCGGCCACCCCCAGGAGGGAGTCAGGGCAGGGGGAACACTGTTTCTCCGAAGCCCCGAGGCTGTAGGAGGGCCCTCGGTGAGCCTCGGCCGGCCAGGTGTGCCTCGGAGGCATACATCCGTGCAGACACGGCCCAAAGCTCTCTGTTTTATCTCCAGGCTTGGAGAAACTGAGGCAGCTCCACGCCCACCCTAGCTTCCTGAAGGCCCCTTCAACTCCAAAATTCCGTGACCCTGTGCTCCGACACTTCACTTAGAGGCAGGAGAATGAATGGATAAGAGTACATGGGCTCTGGGTCAAGGTTGAACCCTGTCACTAGTCACAGCATGCCCTTAGACATGTGAGACTCATGGAGGCCTCCATCCCCTCACATGTAAATCTGTGCTGAGTATCACCAGGGGCTCCATGTAGTTACTGTGAGGGTTAGGGAGGGCGATAACAGTATCTGTATCTCAGGGCGGTGGGACAATAATACGTGTGAAATGATTAACAGGTGCACAGGAAATGTCTAGTAGAAACTGGCCATCACCATTACAAAACTGGCAACAATTTACCTCCTGTGCTAGGCACTGAGGAGCATTTCCTCCCGGACCATGGTAGGGAGACAGAGCAAGACCCACACGGAGCATGGACTCCCTGCCTTTGTTAAGCACTTGAGGGTTCAGGCACCCCCCCCCAGAACTGAGGGAGACAGTGGCTGCTCAGAGAAAAGGCACCGTCCCAACAGTAGGGGCAGGGTGGTGTCATGGGGCCAGAGCTGGCTCTGCAGGGATGCCCTGAGCCAAGCAGGCCTGGCACTGAGACTCTGAACCGACTCCAAGTGTCTGAGGTGAAGTGTGTGCCCCCAGTTTCATGGATGGACAGCTTAACATGCTCATTGGCCAACACGCTAATGAGGGGCCAGATTAATCTTGTAGAGCTGGGCCTTACTAGCCAGGGGAGGTCTTCCCACTGGATTTTTTATGATGGAGGGGTGTAACTAACAAGGAGCCGCCAGAAGCAGTAATCCCATCGGAGAGCCTCCCTCGGTGGTCTCCAGGGACCGGGGTGTGTTTCTGGAGTGACACAGACTGGACCCATCTCTGCGGAGCTGGCTCAGACGGGAAAGCCAAGAGAAAGGAGGGGCCTGGTATCACAGGGGCCTCATGGCCAGGCCTCCTCCCTGGGGGCTAAAGAAGCCCAGGGGATCCCCAGACCTCGTTTTAGCTGCTAGGGTCCGCCTGTGTTCTCCCATCAAAGCTAAATACTCAGCTGATAGCCCGTCCACCCAAAGTGCCAGCTCCATGCAGGCTGGGTTCAGAATATTTTCACATTTCAAATTTATCCACATTGGACAGGTCTAGAAACTCAGAGAGTTTTGTTTATGTTTGAACTGATCCACTGGTGCAAATGGGACCCAGAGAAGGAAGTCAGGGTGGGCTTCCTGGAGGAGAGGGGCCTGGCTGGAGGCAGTAGGAAAGGCAGAAGTGGTCAGAGGGAAGGGGGTGTGCTTGGGGTTAGGGTACAGCAGAGACAGGGGCAGGAAGCGACTGTATCTCAACTGGGACAGGCGGACAAGACAGGGTTGACGAGACTGGAGTCCGAAAACCAGAGACTAATATGGAATTCCACCTGATCTCTGTCTCACCCACTGGGAAAGAAAGACTTAAATTCACAAAACAAGAAGGCCAAGGGCCCTGCATCACCTCACAATCGTGTGGAAAGCTTGTGAAAAATACATGCTCCCAGGCTCTACCCCCGGCCAGTGGAGTCAGAGTCTCTCGGGCCAGGACCCAGGAGACTCGGCGTTTCGCTCACATTCCCAGGAGCCCAGTGCGCCTCCAAATCCGTGATGACCACTTCCTCCAAAGCCCGAGCTGGCGACAAGGAAAGGCAATGTCTGAGCACTTTGGTGAAACTGATTCCCTGACTTTCCAGCAAGCCTGGGAGGCAGAGGTCATTAGCTTTACACTTTACAGAGGTGGACGTAGGCTCAGAGTGGTTCGGAGACATCCCCCAATCATAGAACTAACAACTGAAAAAACTCCAAACTGGAATGAACCAAGGTCTACTCATCATAGATCTCATCTTCTTCTTGCTTCCCCCAAAAGGGGCCCAGGCCTTCTGTTCCAGCCTCAGCTCTGTAGGGACTCCTCATAGAGCACCGGTCACTAAAAACCATGCTGGTGCAGGCACTGTCCCTCCGCCTCCCCAGCCAGTCCCTCCGGGGCCCTGGGCGCGGCGCCTCTCCCTGTGGTGGGACTGGGACACTCACCCTCGTGGGCAGGGAGCACGGACGCCCTCTCCCCCTCCCCTGTCCTCCACCGTCTGCTTGCCCCATCGGGCCCTCATCTCAATTTTATTCATTTGATTTATTAACATCTAAGTGGCAGAGTTGGCCTGGTCAGCATGGCCAATCAATTCCAAGGTTTAATTCGGTTTTTCCTGATTGGGTCTCTGGTCACTGTCTTTCTGCTCACCCAGATCAATACTTTAACCTTGTGCTTCAAAGTCAGGCCGTCTGCAGGGTCCGGGCCTGTTCCCCCAGGACCCAGTGCCGCAGCTGGCTCATCAGCCTCTGCCCTCAGCTGCCCTTCCCCTGGCGGTCCTCTGACCACTGCTAAATCCGAAGCAGCAGGGCCCTCCACCCACCCCCGGTAGGGCAGGCTGCTGACCGCCCACATGTCCAAGATGCTGCGTTGTCTCCAGTCCTGGGAGACCAGGAAAGACATCACAGCATCAGAGAGCAACACATCTGGACCAGAACAACTCACTGCACCCCACCTGGCTGTGGATGGGCATTGAGCCCCTCAGGGCCCCAACTTCCTCCTCTGTAAAGTGGCCGGGAAGTGGGAACGCAGGAAGGAGCATGAGTACGTTGTCGACTATCAGACTGCATCACTCGAGTTGCCTGCCACTCAGCCCCTGCACCCTGACCTCCCACCACGCTGCCACAGACAGAATCTATGTACTGCTTTGTCCTGTCTGTCAGCATCTGGGCTGTCTCTCCAGCTGGACTGCAGGTTCTTGGTACACAACTTCTGAACCTCTTGCCTCTGCTTTTGTACCAACAGTGGGAAGCCCAGGTGAGGTCCTCAGAGAGTCCCTGGCCATCTGAGACCCGTATCTTACCTCTCCCAGTGGCTGCACACGTTGGGGTCCTCGGGGTTCAAAGAGAGGACGGCTTGCAGGAGGGAGAAGACGATGAGCCCTGTCACTGAGAGTGCCATCCCGGGCCCTGTGCAGGAGAACAGAGAGGCAGCGTCATTAATCAGCCTGGCTTCCCAGGCATCTGTTTGGCGCTGAGACTTCTCACTTGAATCGGCTAAGCAGACTGGCTAAGCAGACGAAGCTTCCCATCATTGCCGTGTAATGAGCATTTGATATTTTTACACTTGCAGTCTTTAACTAACATGGTAACACTTCACAGGCTCTGAGTAACCAGGGAGGAGGAAGCCTGACTCAGGGAAAAGTCACCATTCTAAGCCAGGGCTTCTGAAAGTTTTTTGGCTCACAGACTACTTCGAGAACTAATGAAAGTTAGAGACTTCCTTCCCAGAAAAATGCTCCCACATACAATATGTGGCTGTGACTTCAGCGTGCTCTCAGGCCTCTGAGTGCATCCTTGGACCAGGAACCCTTGATTTAACTACTTTAACGGAGACACCCTCCCTCTGTTCTGCGCTCTGCCCATTCCTGTTCACTTCCTCTCCCTACTCCCCCTCCTGCCTCGAAGAAAGAGAGGAAAGGTGTCTGGTGTGGCCCTGGGGGAGCTGGCTGAGAACACCCTTCCAGGAAGCTCTGGTCACGCCAGCCACCCAGAAAGCGCACCTCACTTCTGTTGCTTCTGTGGGATATAAAGTCACTGACAGCCAGAGTGATGTAAGTCACCGCATGTCATTCCCACCAGGGGGTGAAGGGCTTGGGCGGCCTGGTAGGGGCCTTCAAGGAAGCACCCTGCAGTGACAGCCTGTGACAGGTGTTAAGTGTGCCTGCAAAGAATGCCAACAGCCTTGGTCCCCTACACTGGGGATTTCCCCTAAAAAAGACTCTTCATAGAGAAGTGGCTGAAATGACCCCTGAGGCTCCTTCCTGTCCCAGCACCACAGGACTCTGTGGTCCTACAGCCTTAGAGGACTGCCCAAGGGTTCCCACCGAGTAAGGGTACAGGGGGCCCCAGAGCCACCTGGGGACCCGGAACCCCTATTGCTCATACACTGGCTGTAGACTGACTGGACACTGCGACGGAGAAAGATGGCATTATTTTTCATGTGTGCATAGATGCTTTCATGCTTTGATTGAAAGCTTTACTGAATTCAAAGCAGCTTTTCTTTACAATCCGACACACTATAAAGCAACCTCTAGCCTTGGCCAGGTGGCTCAATTGATTGGAGCATCATCCTATACACCAAAAAGGTCACAGGTTCGATCCCCAGTCAGTACATGTACAGAAGGTAACCAATGGATGTTTCTCTCTCTCTGTCTCTCTCTGTCTCTCTCTCTCTCTCCCCAGCCCCCACCTCTAAAATCAATAAACATATCCTTGGGTGAGAATTTAAAAAATAAAGCAACTTCTTTAACCTGGGGGTAGGGATAGTACTGAAAATATTTGGGCATTGTAAAGGGGTCCCCAGCTTGAAATGAGGTTGAGGATTTCCAGTTCGCGGGCCCTGAGTTCACAGGTGAGGAAGCGCTCACCCTTGCTGGGGACAGAGGAGGATGCCGTGCGTGTCACACATGCCCCCTGTGCGCCCAGAGGGAAGCTGAATGGAGCTCCCGTCTTCGTCTTTGTGAAAGGTTAACCGCTCTCCTCCCCGTCCCCAGTAATAATTTCCTTGTTAAACCCTTTCTTAGCAGCTCCTTCAAAGATAAACAAATGTCACCGATTCTGTAAAGCCATGGGGGTCCAAATTAATGAATAATGAGGTTTTCCTCTCTATCTGAAATCTGGAAATAACCTGGCTAAGTGTGCTCTGAAAATCAGTCAGGAAAGAGAAACGCGATCCTGGTGTTTCCACTCCATTTGCAGATCCAGGAGCGCCCAGGCCACAGCCACACCTGTCCCCGCCTCCCCACCACAGCCAGCCTCGGGCCCACGAGCACCCTCCACAGCCTGGAGTCTGCACAGCCCTCGGGCTGCAGGTCATTTCAACCCACTCTCCCCAAAGAGGAGATACTGCCGGGAGGACAAAGAGCCTCCCCAGGTTGCAGCCTTGGCTTTTGGTAATGAACATATTCTTCCAGGTGGGGTTTGGGCTGATCAGGCATCAAATAAATCAAGTTTAAAAATATAAACAAAGGGACACCACACTCTGAAAGGCGGGGAGTCTGAATGCCAACTGCAGAGAATGCCCTGTCTTGGTTCTGTCTATGGAGCCGTCTCATTACTTTGGCTGCTCCTGGCAACCCCCGTATTCTCCTGAAAGGACCCCCACCTGCATCTTCTAACTTACAAAGCTTAGAACATCAAAGGATGAGGCCACCTGGACAAGAGGACATCGTTCCTCTGGCCTCTTTTGACCTGTGGTGACAGGGAAGGGGTGGGAGATGGCGGTAACTTGGATCATTGCTATAACTGGGAAGACCTTTTTATAATAAATTTTCATAAAAACCTCTTTCTTTCAGAATCAGGCCTGGACTCTTGAGACAGTTTAGCTGACACCCCCTGGCAGTGGCATACCTGGAACAAGAGAGGACGGCGGGTGTTTGGACGAGCACACAGGAAGTAGAGATGGGCAGGGGCACAGAAGGACACCGTTGGTGGCATTTAGACCAACGGTCTAAGTGTGTTAAGGCTTGCAGGGCATGGGGGCTCCCCAGGAGTCCCACCCTTGCCTTGAACCGTCCCATCCGAGCATTTGCAGAGTTCCCCACCTGGGTCCCAGACTGCCTCTGCAGTGGTGTGGCAGGGGAGGGGGAGGAGGACGCCCGGCTGAGGGGTAGGAGATGGCTCCTCTCAGATGTCCCCCAGCCCTCGGACTTTTTCTTTGAACTGGGCCCAGTCTGTTGTCTCATTACCAGCCATCCTTCCTGGTCAGGCTGGTCTTCCCGTCTTCCTTCCCGTCTTCCTTCCCGTCTTCCTTCTTGCTTTTTCCACCCCACCCCTTACCCCCAACCTTGCTCACACTGTTGGAGGGGGTCCTCAATCCCCTTCTTCTTCCTCTCTGCATATCCAAATAACATCCACAGGAGGTCCAGCTCAGGCTGCCCCTCCCTCCCCAGGCACTATCACTCAGTAGCACACAGCCCGGCCAGCCCTTATCACTCCCTATCTCGCACTGACATCTTTCTCGTGTGTTTACTTAATCTTTCCAATGTGTCTGTAAGCCTCTTGAAGGTGGGGTCGGGTCCTAAGCTGAACTAGTCAATTCCTTTCGGGAACTGATTTTAGAAAAAATGTTTTTCTACTTGTCTCAGACGTGTCACGGAGGCAGCGAGAAGAGCAAAGGGGAGCTGTTCCCTTCATGGAGGCAACTCATGGCCATGAACTTCAATGGGGCTTCCCCGGGCTCTCTCAGAGGATGGGTCCCAAAGACAGATGCTTATGCAATGACTGAGGGAAAATCAATCCTGCCACAGAGGCTGTTAGGCCAACGCCATTCGGAGTGACAGAGGTTAATGTGCTGGGCACCATCTGATTTAGGACATTAATAATTAAATAAGAAAATGCCCCTGGTTGCCCTGCGGAGGAAGAGAACATGTAAATAGATCAGGGGGTTCCTTCCCTCTTGGCCACGCTCCCTGCATACTAAGAAGCAGAGGAAGGGAGCAAAGTTCCAGAAGGGAAGTATTTCTCTGCGCACTGAGGAGTGTGTGCTTTACATCTGATGGACTGGCACGGGGGCTGAAGAGGAGAGAAGGTGGCCAGGAGGCATCGCCCACACCTGCCCACAGGTGTAGCCAGTCTGCACACCTGCCATGGCCTGAACTGACCAAGTGAGGACTCCTGAAGTGCCACCTGCCTGTCCAGGGCTGTGCTGTGGGGGACACAGAGAAGTAACACGTGCCAGCTGCGGTCTGTTTGAAAAGGCTACAACAGCTAGTGGTTAAGTCACACTGTGGGCCTCTGGAAGACTTTGTGGAGCGGATGGGACTTAAGATGGAAGGAATATGGACAGGTAGGGGGCATTTCTGGGGCAGGCACAGCACAAGCAAGTGCACGGAAGTGGGAATGGGCAGGTGGTATGGGAGGGACTGGGCAGCAGAGGGCTTGCCCTGCACAGCAGTACAGGGAAACATGGGAAACCACAGGAGGTGTTCCCAAAATTGGGTTCTGTGGAACATTTGTCCCATGAGACATTAGTAGAAATCTCCCGGCAAAGGTTTCCATGGGTGAATGAGTTCAGGGAGTGCTGCATGCTCTGCTCTCATCCTGAATGCCCAGTGTAACTGAGCATATGTTAGAAGGCAAAATAAAGAGACCTCTTGTACTTCAATTCACCCGGTTTCCCATATGACTCTTTCTAGTGACCACTCTTGGAGCAGAGGTCCTCGTCAAGGTCAAGGCTGAAGGAAGGCCTGGTCCTGTCAATCTGCATCCCTTAGGCAAGGGTGTCCAACCTTTTGGCGTCTCTGGGCCACACTGGAAGAAGAAGAGTTGTCTTGGGCCACACATTAAATACGTTGTGACATGTAATCACAAAAAAAATCTCATAATGTTTTAAGTAAATTTACGATTTTGTGTTGGGCCGCATTCATAGCCATGTTGGGCCACATGCGGCCCGCAAGCCGCAGATTGGACACCTCTACTAGAGTTTGTAGTCACTCGTTTATTTTAACACTTGAGGGCCTTCTGTGCCCGGCAGGTGGTGTGAAAGGGAATCTGCCAGTGGGTAGTTAAGAGACACTGACCCCATAGCAAAGAATCGCTCCTCCCTGCCTGGGCCTTGGCTCTGGCCTGGGCAGCCCTGCAAGCTCAGCAGGTCTTAGAGACATGGCGTCCACTGGAGGGCCGTACCTTTGCTGGGGCCCCACCATCACCAGCACCTGTGGAGTCCAGCCCATCTCCCTGGTGGCAGCACACACCTGGCCAGACACCAGCTGCTCACATTAGCCAAGATGCATAAAACTGGGGCAGAGGGCAGACAGACAAACAGATGGCCTCTGCCCTGGGATCCATTGTTATGACCTCACAGTCCATCTGTGTGAAAATCCCACACTATCTGCGTCACCTCCACCACCTGCCTAGTCCTCCTGGCTGTGCCGGAATCTTGGACACTGAAGCCTGATCCACAACCCAGCTCTCCGGAACCTGCTCTCTGTTCATCCCAGTCTCTTCCAGGGAGCCCTTCCTTCTCAATAAATTTGCATTAGTGGCAGTGGTCAGCACTGTTTCACGGGCCCTGGGAGGTTTCCACTCACACAGTGACGGGGACCAACTGGTAATGACTGCTTGGAATGCTATGCTGAGAGACTGGGCTGGGTGGGAAAGCGTGCCATGATGGATTAGTAATGCCTGTCGTGGGCACTGGATTCAGGAGTGGGGCACATAGGGACCATGCACTTGTCACTTGCTATCTCTGTCCTACACTACTGAGCAGTTGTTACTAACTTTGGAAGCTGTTCCTCTCCCATACACACCATCTAGCCGTGGCCTCGGCCTTTCTGGCTGGGCTGACGAGCTGCACGTCGTTTTCCTGCCCTCGGTACCACTCTACTAGAGCACACTGCACGGGGTCAGGGCTTCGGGGCTTTTGTGTTCACTGCTGTCACCAGCGCTCAGAGCACCGTCTGCCACATTGCTTGTGTCTCGCCTGTCAGAAGCCAACAAAAAGACCTGTCCCAACAGCAGGTCGTATAGTGGGTCACATTGCTCATGTCAGGCCGGACACAAGTAATGTTGCTGATCTGGAGGCGTGGGATGTCTGAGAGGTCAGGAGGTGGCTGGCTCTAGGCAGTGCCTGTGGGAGAGGAACAATTCCCAAGGTTAGTAACAACTGTTCAGCAACATAGGACAAGGGACGACTAGTACATGGCACCTAAGTGTCCCCCCTCCCATCCAGTGCCCAAGACAGGCATTACTAATCCATCATGGTGTGCTTTCCCACTCAGCCCCAGTTTCTCAGCATAGCATTCCAAGCAGTCTTTACCAATTGACCCCCAGTGTTGTGTGAGTGGAAAGCTCTCAGGGACCATGCAATAGTGCCTGACTACTGCTACCACTAACAAAAGTTTGAGAAGAAAGGCCAACCACCTCCTCAACCCCTCAGATATCCCAAGCCTCAGGACCGGCAACATTGCTTGTGTGTGGCCCGAGAGAGGCCACCGAAGACCTGTCCGGACAGCAGGTCACCCTTCAGGGGCATTCCACACTATGTGAACACTGCACCGAGGAGAGACACCAATGTGTTGGCGATGGATACTGAGGGCACTGTGACGTCCCGGGCCACCCCACCAGCCCTGGGGTACGTCTGCCCCAGGAAGCAGCACAAGGCAAGCATTGAGGCCCACTCAATAGCTCAGGCTGCAGCCGGGGGCTGACTGGTGTTCCAAGGGCCTCATGAAAAGGCGCTTTCAGGCTCAAAGAGCGACAGAGGCAAAAGCCGAACTGGGGCTGATAAAACAAATGCCTCGGATCCACCCCAGCATGTGCGTGTACATAGAAAGCTTTCTATCTCCTATTTAGAGAAACACACACACACACACACACACACACACACACACACCATTTTCTTTCTGAATAAAACAAAAAGCCAAGTTTGCTGGTAATGGGGCCATGTCAAGGCAATCATCCCATCTCGCAGGCCTTGTCCTTCATCTGCCCGCTGCTCCCTCAGCCGGCTCCCAGTCCCCAAGCCCCTCTCTGTTCACTGGCCTTGCTGGGGTCTGATTAGTGTAAGATGAAAGAGGAGCCACGATCAGCCCTTAATTAAGAGGCTTTACCCTTTGCCTTGATGAAGCCTCCAGCCTTCCAGCAGTCCCACAAGGGGCTGGGTTTATGTGGAACGCTTTCTAATTTTTCTGCACTTAAGAAAAAAGTTTTAAAAATAAATCCATAGCTCTTAATCTCCCAAAGAGTGATTCTCTGACCGCAGAACCGTGTCCTGGAGCCAAAGTAGAAGCCCTGCCAGGTGCCTGCCCACTAGATAAATCAGAGCGGACTGGAGTCCCCTCCAGAGACATGGTAAATGTCCTCTGAGTCTGCGCTCCACCACCCTAATAAATTCTGCTTTCTCCTTGCCCAGGGGAGCCTCGGGCTGCACATCCTGAAAATGGCACCATGGAGGCCTGCAGCACCCATTAATTAGGGTCAAAAGACTGTCCTGTGCCCTGCACCTGCAAGCCCTGCAGAGAGCAAGTGGCCGGGCCGTATCCCAGGGCAGGGTGGGTGCAGGGGTATAGAAACCACCACACTAATAAGGTACCCGTCTCCCTCCCCCATTAGGCACAGCCTCTGGGTTCCGAGCCATCAACCCTCCGCTTCTCAAGCAGGCAGAGGCTGCACCCTAGCCTCCAGCCCCTCCGAAGATAAGGAGAGAAAACTTATCTGTGTTCTTAGGCCATTCCATTTCTTGCAAAGCAATTATCTCCATCTTTCCATTTCTTTGCAAATCAGGGCACACTCAGCTGGCCGGGCCAACCCCAAGGCTACCTGTCTCGTCCCCCCGCAACCCAGCCCACTCCTGTCATCTCCCCTCTCCCACCCCCTCCTGGGGCTGCAGGGTCCTCAGACGGTGGGAGTCCCGCATGCCCTGGCATGAAATCATGGCCACAGCCACAAAACCTCCAAAGACAAGTCAGTCACTCAGGGCCACGCAGCCCTGTGGGGATCAGTCCCCATTTCTGCCCACTCTGAGCAAACATTTCTCAGAACACAAGTGGGCAATGGGAAGAGAGCTCTGAGGGTCGGGGCTCTGGAGAACCAGCCGCCATCACTGTAAGGTCAAGTCTCCATTGCAGGCTGAACTGTGAGGATAACGGGCGGGAGAGCCACCCGTGCTGGGCCAGCGCTGCCACCAGGACAGGTCCGGGAGCATCCGCCATCCGATGCTTCGTCCCACAGGAGGGCGAACTGCCCCGAGGTCACATGACATGTTGGTGGCAGGGCTCATGTAAAGGGAATGATGCAATCATACCAAACTGGGCTCCAAAGCTAACTCTGCCTTACCAGCTACATACCTGGATACAATCATTTACCTGTTCTACAGCTGAGTGCTACATATAGAAGGTACTCAATACATTACTAATTTTCCCCCAACTCACATTCCCCACCTCAAAGATCCTTCTAATGCTATAATTCTGACTTCTAGCATTTCCCAGAAGCTGGGGGGAAAATACTGATGGAAAAATCTTCTGCTAGAAAACCTAGGTGTGGCTATATGGTGACTCCTGGGTTGGTCTTCACAATACAAGTATCAAGTCCAGTCTCAGTTTCCAAACATCCACTCAGCAAACACTTACTAAACACTTGCCGGTCACTGTGGACACAAAGACTGCCCAGGCAGGGTCCTGCCCCGAGCCCCCGAACACCTGCTGGAGGTTTTTGGGAACCCGTGCAGCAAATCCAGGAGGTGGCTTACTTCAAAGCACCGAGCCCTTTCCCCAGCAGGAAGCCTCCGGCAAGTGAGATGGGAAATCAGAGACCTTTGCAGGATTGATGCTTAAAATCCCTGCAGCCCCCCACACGTGAACCCGGCCCGTCTCTGTTTCAGCTGTCTCTGAATCTACTCTCGATCGGCCGCCTCCTCTGCAGAGAGAGCAGCCCATTCACCAGCTGCTCAGTGTCGGGACTCAGAGCCACTGTGCTATCTATCCTCCCCCACCCCCTTGCATCCTGTACCCTGAATTCCAGCTCAGCTTCCCGTGGACCCGATCCTTCCCCACTGCCTGGTAAGCCACTAACTTGCTGGGTTATCAGGGAAAGATCGCTTCCCCTCTCTGAGCTTCTCTGCTTGCCCCAAGGCCGGGGTCAGACTGCATTGTCTCTTGAACCCTCCCCACTTTACAAGCTCACCTACATTGTATGACCCTTTCCTGCCCTTTCTCTCCTGTTCTTTTCGCTCTTCACCTTCCTTGTGTTTGCTCCATGCCCCAGCAGCAAGGAGATAAAGCAGTAGAGGCAGGAGAATTGGATTCTAGTCTTGGGTCCTAGAGGACTCATTTTGCTCCTCTGAGCTTTCTTTTCCTCTTTGAGTGCACGGGAAGGAGGGGAGAACAGCAGTTTCTCTGAGGATCGTGCAGCCTAGTGCTGGAAATGTGGGTTAACAGTAGCATCGTGACAGTTAAGACCCGTAGTTCCTGCCCACCTCTCTGTCCAATCCTCAGCATCCTTTTGAAGAGTGGCTTCTAGTATTGTCCCCTAATCCAGCTCAGTGTCCACACCAGGGAGCCTCTGCCCCATCACACCTTGGAGACCACCTACCCCCAGCCAGGAGCTACACATAAGACTGTCAGCCCCAGACATGGCACCAGACTACGGCAGCCTCTCCAGGTCTCCTTCTGGAACCTTCCACATGTGTATCTGGGCCAGGAGATTCTGAGGCCAGACACCAACTATCCCAGAGCCTGACAGGTCCTGTGCCTGGGCACTGGCGGTCAAGCGGTGCACTGGTGCGTTCTGGGAAGCAGCTTGGCAATGCACCGCGACACGTGTTACTGTGTACCTTTCACCCAGCCTTTCGCTTCTGCAATTTAATTTTTAAAAATTAACCAAGGCCAAGCAAGGATAGGTTTGTTGTACCATTTCTTAATAAAGAGGTATTTGTTGTAGCATTGAAACAACCTAATGTCTAAGTGGGTTCTTATTAAATAAATTCCACCAAGTCTACATAACCAAATGCTAAACGAACATGGAAAGTACTGGTGTGTGGAAAGCGGGAAAGCCTGCACATGTAGCAGAACATGAACAGTGTCGTCTTCGGTGGGGGCGGGGGCTGGAGACAATATCACAGGCCTTGTGCCTTCTAAGCGAAACTTTTATGTTGTTATATTAGTGTTTATTACAGAGAGCATTATTATCACTATAATCAGAAAAGCAGAGATATAGCCCTGGCTGGCGTAGCTCAGTGGATTGAGCGTAGGCTGCAAACCAAAGTGTCTCAGGTTCGATTCCCAGCCAGGGTACATGCCTGGGTTGCAGGCCATAACCCTCAGCAACCGCACATTGATGTTTCTCTCTCTCTCTCTCTCTCTCTCTATCTCCCTCCCTTCCCTCTCTAAAATAAATAAATAAATAAATAAATAAATAAAATTTTAGAAAAGCAGAGATATTTTAATAGACTTTAAGTTCACCAACGTGGAAAGATGGCCCTGATGTATTATTATGTGAAAAACACAGGTTACAAAACATTGTGCACACATTTGTATGAAATGCTGTGCGTGTGTGTGTGCTGTGTTTGTGTTAAGAGAGAGCGAGCATGAACAGAAAGATGCACGGAAGGATGTTAGCAACGTTAACACAGATCTCTTTAGGGGCCTGACTTCCTTCTCTACAGTTTCCGTATGTTTCCATTTTCTATGGCGAGCTCGTCTCAATTTTCGAATCTGAAGGACCACAATAAAGACATCTGCATTTTGAAAACAAAAAGACAGGGCCCTTTGGGAGGCTCTCCCATGACTAACCCTCCCCCCCCACCCACATTCTCCCTCGCTGGTCCTTGGGGTGCGGTTTCCCAAAAGGGAGCGATTCACTGAGCTCTAAGCCTGCTCCCTGGAAGGACACAGGCAGCTCGGAGACCGTCAGGCCAGGGACGACGGCCGCTGGGGTTGTGTGGCGTGTGCCTGCGCTGTGTCTGCATCCCTGCTGCTGGGATGAAAAACATTATGTCATTTCAAAGACCCTAAATGATCTACGACACAGAAAAATGGGTGGATAACGTACAATTTTGTCAGCTCTACTCAGTCTAATAAATGAACCAGGTATTCTGATTTTAAAAGAAGTTCATTGCAGCCTGTTGTCAATGACACTGATGGCTTCTGGCTGGCAGCCCAGTCGGGTTGGTGTGGGGTGCTGCGCCTCATGCCAGGGCTCTTGTTCTGTCACGTACACCCCCACGAGCTCTGCTCCTCCAGGGGTAACAAGCTCCTGGGTCCCAATCCAGCCCTGCCTCTTAGCAATTGTGTGACCTTGGGCAGACCACTTAACCTCTGGGAGTCCCAGCTTCCTCCTCTGTCAAGTGGGAAAAATAAGAAAACCTAACTCTCACAGGGTCCTGAGAATCCAAAGTGGTAGGGATTATGAGAAGGGCCTGTAAGCAGTAAAACCACTGTTAAAATATGGTCATTGCCCTCTTGCTGGGGGCGGAGGCAGGGGTGGGGTGGGGGCAGGCGGTGAGGGACAGATGCTCCTGAGGGTGGTGTTATGCAGAGAGGGGTCCTTGAATAAGGACTGCCTCCTTGGGGTGGGTCGAGTCTGCCAAAACAGAGAGAAGGGGACTGACAACGAATTTTAATAAGTTTGTGATGTAGCCTGGCTGACCCTCAGTCCCAGCTAGAGATGACTCCAAGTCTGGAACTGGGGCACCATTTGGCGGCAGCTCTGGCCTGGGCTGCGCCTGACAACCGCCTCCACAGCCACATGATCTGTAACAAAACAGTTCCTCTGAACCGTTCCCGGGAGGTATGAGATGCTCAGGCACCTTCCAGAGCTTCAGCACCCCCTGCCCCCACCCCAAAGGACGGAGCCACCGAAACAGCATGGTGGCAGATAAAATCTGACCCTCCTCTCCCCAGGTTTAATTTGCAGAATGGCACACAACTCCCAGATTCATCGTGTTCCTGGCTTGATTATTCATTGTTTATTTCTGTATTTTTCCAGGAAATTGTTCATTAAGGATAAAAGCACCTGCTTACTGTAAGAGAACATTACACAAAGACTCTGGCGTGGGGGCCTGGGAAGAACATTAATTAATGAAGTGAAACCGAACAAACATGCTATAAATTAAAGGTCTAAAAAGAAACGTCTGCATTTAGTGGATTACGATAGAGGGCTGAAATAAAACGTCATATTTTTAAGACCACTGTGGTGTTAACAAAAAAAAATGGGAGGGGGGAATTACACAAGGTGGCAGAGGTAACAATCTATTTCTGGTGCGACTAAAGGCTGTGCTTCCATTAAGAGAATTATAAATCAATTCTGTTTTGTCTGGGGGCACATGCACACCGTGTGTGCTAAATTAAAAAGCTTAACATGTCAGAGCAGCTCCTTCTGAGGGTTGCGTGGGGCAGCTGGCCATGGCCCTCAGGCCCGAGAGACGCATGGTGGGCTCTGAGGAGGAAGCGATGCAGATTCGAGCCCTGTCACGGAGTTAGGCCCAGCTGGGCACAGGCCATCCTGAGCACCAGTGTCCCAGACAAAATGTAACCAAATCTCAATTACCTGGGATGCCATCAACCCAGCTGGCCGCAGCCACTGGTGCCAGACTGGCTTGGTCCTCACTGGGCATTTTCCACCCCTGAGACAGTGAGATTTTTTTTTCTCTCCTGAACAGCAGCTTTCAGGGCTAGCTTCTTTTCTGATCATTTACTCCGCGTCATTTCCCTCACTTCATACGCACTCCTGAACAAGGACAAAGCCTTTAGCAAAGATGACCCTGAAATCATGCAAAATCCTGATAAACCCAGGGAGATTTGCTCCCACTCATCATAATCCATTTACCAAGGCAGGGAAGGAAAAGGGCACAATCGCAAAGGGGTTTTGGGAGCAGGCGTGGGAATCATCGAAAGCTCTTCTCTGCTTAACTCCCAACTCAACAGGAAATTCAGAAATCTGATCCTCCTGTTCCTCAAGGCAGGCAAAATGGGCGGGAGGGGGGCGGGGGGCGGGCAGGTTCCTTCTGTGATGCCAGCTTCCCAGGCTGCGCCCTGCCCTTTCCCCAGGCAGGCTGGACGGAGGAGGCGCTGACCGTGGTTATGCTGAATCACCGATAGGCAGAAACCAGGAAGCCTGTGCCAAGTCTAAACCATGCTTCCCCAACGTTCTAATTCTGTGGTGTGCCCACAAACTTCTAAATTTGCCATAAATAAACAGGGACTCAAGGGGGTAGGAAGAACAGGAGGCAGGCCAGGAGCTTGCTAAACCATGTCCCAGCCTCTGACACACGGACTCTTGGCTGTGCCAAAAGGGGGAGCGTGGCAGGTAGAAGCTGGGTTGTAGGTGGCGGGCTGGCACTGAAAGTTTGAGCCCCAGGGAGCACTGGGAGCTGGTGCCACATTCGGTGCCCTGGGAGCGTTTACTGAGAATACCCTGTTAACATGCCTTGCTGGGTGAGAACCTGGATGGAGACTGAGTCAAACAGTGGACATTCGGTTCCCTCACCAACCAGGGAGCGGCTCACTGAGTGCCAGAGGAAAGCAGGAAATGAGTGGTCCTCGAGAGCCTGCCCTGTGCCAGGCACCTGGCCCACCTCCCTCAGTCTCCACAGGGCTTCTGTGAAGTAGGTGCTACGATCTCCATCTATCTGCAGGTGACGAGACAGGGAGCTCGCAGTTTGGAAGTGGATGACCTAGATCTGAACCCAGGACTACCTGCTTGTCCAGCACTATGCTCCCAGGTGTGTCTTTGCCCTTCAGACTCAAGAGCTCGTGTGCGTGTGCAAGTGCACTCGCATGTGCCATGCACGGTGTGTCAGGGAAGGACAGGGTCATCTCTCTGCATCGGAGCTGCCTCCACGCTCACTAAATCTGAGCAGAGGAAGAGAAGATCCTATGCTATTGTGAGAAAAGGACTGGCTTTGGCTAGCGGTGTGACCTTGGGCAAGTCTTCTGCCTCCTTGGTACGTCACTGTCCTCCATTAGCTGAGAGGAAGCCTCTCTTAGCCAGCGTTCCTCATCCGAACCGCAGAACTCAGAAAATAGTTCAGTGACTACTTTCGCAACTCTTCCAAGAATGATACATAATTCGTACCATTCTAGATGCACAGGAGAAAAGCCGGTCCCTTACATACTGTGCAAAGCATAGGGCATCAGGACCCAATGTTCTCTTGAACCTGGCTGAGTTTTTAAGGTCCCTGTGGCTCTGACACCAGGAGATGGGTAGAGAGAACTAGGTGGGGTGACATTCCTAATCACAGCCAAGGTTGCAGATGAGGACGCCAGAGTCCTGGACCAGGTGATCCAAGTGTACAGTGTCTTCTGTAGGTATTTCCCTGTGTCATCCCTTAGTCTAACTGCCCCCTTTAAATGTGCCACCCTTGCCTCAGCTGTGCTTTGAGGAATCCAGGGGGAAGTTGGGGACAGACCTTTAAGGGGATAAGCCATACCCCTCACTCTCTACCCTTAGGGCTAGCTGGGGAGTGGAGTGGGGTGCAGCATTAACAGGCAAGAGATCCAAATGGGATCAATAATTGAGCACATGCTCCCCCCACCCCCACACCTACCCTGCCCTCAGAGGATGTAGAGAGTTTCCTTTATTACAGAAGGGGCCAGTTCCCCAGCAAGACAGAACAGGAGTAAGCAGAGCCCACCCCATTCTGGGCCTCGTCAGAAAATACCTTAAAAAGTGAGAGCACTCCTAGTCCCTTCTCTCCTTTAGTTCTGCTCAGGAGCCCCCAGATGTGGGGATGGTCCGAGCCAACAGGGAAGGTGCAAAGCATTGTGGGATTCTGCAGCTACCTCCCCATGACTCTCAAGAACCATCAGGCTCAGCAGTAAGTAACCCTGGCAACATCTTTGCATCAGAAAGGATGTATCTAGACAGGACAGGCGCGTGCCAGCCTCTGGATCACTCCACAGAGTGGAGATGAGGCTAACGCCACCCCGAGGGAGGAAGGCAGAGGAAACATTTATTTCAACCCAATTTCACCTACTGTGGAGCAATCACTAAAGCCAAATGGCAGAGCTGTGCACCTATGTGTCATGGAGTATAAATGTGGGAAGAGCGAGTGAGCGAGTGCGGGCCCCCAGCCTGGCGCAGCTGCGGTGAGGGGACAGGAGCTGCTGACAGCGCTGCCTGTGGCTCCGAGGACGGCCTGAGCTGAGCACCCTGAACAGGCCAGAGACAGAGAGGCCCAGAAACAGGTCTGTCGCCCCAGGTCTGCCAGGTGACCCTAAATGAGTCACTGCATCTCTCTGGGATGCTAAGGAGGAATTAGGATCACTTCTCAAGCAGGTAGTCTCACCTGAGGACAGAGCATGAGTTTAAAGGCCTGAGTTTGAGCTTTCTGGCATCGCCCACCAGAGTCACAGGACCTTGGGAAGACTCCTAGTTTCTCTGAGCCTCAGTTTCCCCATTCATAAAAGGACACTGATGGACAGTCCAGTCCTTTCCGAGTCAAACTCAGATGTTAGCAAAGGTCCCTCGCAGCTCTCCCGAGTTCTGCAGTGGTGTCGGCAGCAACGGCCGGTGGCAGGGGGAAGGGCTCCCTCTCAGCGGCTGGCACCGAGCCAGTGATTGGACTGAACCCATGAGCAGGTCTCCGTTCCTGCACGGGAGCTCTGCGGCCGGGAGACAAGAGACCTGCCCAAGGCCACACAGCTGACAGCACACAGACCTGACCTCAAATCCAGTTCTTTGGGCCCCAAATCCAGTGCCCCTCCCAGCCCACCATGCTTTCAGGAAAGGGACGGGGGACAGTGGCCCTGAGCAGGGTCTCCTCTGGGGCAAGCGAGGGGCCAGGGCATGGTGAGAGCCACCTGGGGACATACTGGATTCTGGGCACCTTAAATCTCCAAGCCCCTCAGGGAAACCCAGTGTCTGCTGCCTTTCCAGCCCACTGTCCCAGCCCTGTCCTAAGGGGACCTACCTCTCCCTGGGTGCAGGGAAAAGGACTGCCGGTGGTGGGCCAAGGCCTCTCCCTGTCGCCTGCTGGAAGCTTCTGGAATTTAACTTTCCCTGCTGGGAAGCCCCAACCTGATCCCACCCTTCTCTCCCTGCCCTGAGTTTCAGGCCCTCAGAAACCATTGTCCCCGGCCCTCTCTCCCCAGGACCCGGTGGACTGCTTCCACAGAGTCTCCCCAATCTTAACAATCCCTCAGCTTCTCGTGCGCTTTTTACAAAGGTAACCTGATCCACAGTCTCATTTGGTCCTAGAAGAGCCAGTTAGAGAGGAGGACACTGAGGTGGCACTTGGGGTGGGGTGGGGCGAGGAAGGGCCCGAAGTGTCAGTGGCAGAGTGGGAGCCAGGCAGCACAGGGACAGACGGCTGACACTTATCCAGAGGGGGCAGCAGGTGCCTCACCCTTTCCGCTGGCACCTCTTCTGTCCTAGGAAGCTGCTAAGGCAGAAACCCTGGTGCCTGAATCAGAGGTTGAGGGCAGGGGCTGCAACACCCCAGGGGGTGGCAGGTGGGGGCGATCATTCCTTCCGGCAGGACGTCCCGCAGCCGCTCCCAGCGCCTACACACACTCAGAGTAGTACCCCCTGGCGGCACATTAGAATCACATAGGGACACAGAAAAGTACCCATGCTTGCAACCTCACTCCAGGCCAATCAGCCCAAATTTCTGTGCATGCAGCTTGGATGTGAGTATTTTTTTTAAAACCTCCACATTGATTCTAACAAGAGGCAAGGCTTGAGAATACCCCACTAGGACTCCCTGTGAGCAGGGGTGGGGACCCTGATGGAGGGAAAAGCCTACACAGGCGGTGACCTTATTTTTTCTCGGTCTCTTTCTCCCTTCTCACTCCAGCACACAGGTACCCAGCCTGGGTACCCCCTTCCTGAGAGTCCTGGTTTTTCCCTGGACTCACAGGGCTCCCCTGGCGCATCGAAGTGTCTTGAGTGGCAGAAGCAGGGGTCTGCTAAGCTGTCAGTGAAGCTGCCTGCCACCTCTAAGAAGCCAGTCAAGCCCCGGTGAAAGGAGAGGGCAAAGGAGAAGGCCCATCAACCCCTCCCCACAGCCCATCCACATGGCAGCCAACATGGTGCAGAGGGCCTTACAGCTCCCCTGTCCGCCCGCCCGGGGCTGGCACATGTGCCCTGGACACCCATCACCGCCAGAGCCCAACCACAGACAGTGAGTGAGCAAACCTTCTCCGGGACCCCAACAGGCACCCGTGCCAGTCCCACTCGTGGGAAAACCCTGTCACTCTTCTCTGGCCCATTGTTCTCTGACGTGTCCGGCACTGAGGGGACAGCAGTGAACAACGCAGACACCTTTTCTCCCCACAGAGCTGAGCCACATGGCAGGTGCCACAGTCCCCACTGCACAGGTTGGGGTGGGGGAACTCGGGCTCAAAAACAAGTGGGCCCTGGGTAGTGGCTGAGCCAGCCCCGGTCCCTCAGCAGGTCGAGCCCTGCTGCGCGACCACCCACATTCCTTCGACCAAACCCCACAGTGAACAGCAGCAGGAAGCCTCCACCGGGCTGGGAGAGCAGAGGCAGCTCAGAGCGGGCTGGAGCCGGGCACAGGCCCAGGTCCGAGAGCCTGAGGTCCCCCGTCTACCTGGGCCGTGCCCTCCCTCCCACTCCCTCCTCTAATGAAAACCCTGCGAGCTGCGATGAAATTCACCTTAATAACGCTCATTAGAAATATGCTAATGGAAGGAAGCTGATATCATATGCCTTGAAACCCCAAAGGGAGGAGGCAAAAAATTCAATATTGAGTTTTGTCTCGTTTCAAAGCCACTTTTAAAGTGGCCATAAATCTTCCATGCGACGTGACATAACAAAGAGCTGTC
The DNA here is from genome assembly GCF_004126475.2 of Phyllostomus discolor. NCBI lineage: Eukaryota > Metazoa > Chordata > Mammalia > Chiroptera > Phyllostomidae > Phyllostomus > Phyllostomus discolor. Next base: position 175,314,422 of record NC_040903.2, read on the forward strand.
AGCAGCTCGGGTGTTAAAAATTAGCGGTTGCCAGGTTCTGAACCGAATGCATTTGACTTTGAAGTCCCCACTACATGGAGAGGGAAGGGATGAACTAGGTCCAAGGCGTGGGCTGACCCATCCATACAACCTGCCCCCCGTGGGCCCTGGGGCTGAGCTTGGGCTGTGAGAGGCTGCGGAATGCGCCATTAGAGTGAGGGCCAGGAATCAGCACGGCTCACCTTGAACCCGTGCTGACATGGGGTTTTAATGCCACCAGGTGTGTGGCTCTGGGACAAGTCCCTAACGTGACCAAGCCTCAGTGTCTAGCTGTGAGCTTGGCGAGAGCCCATGCAGCCCTTGGGAGGATCCCATGTGGGTGTTGTCTGGCTTATGGGGCAGCAGCGTGGAAAACGTGTGCTGGAGTCAGCTGGTCTAAATCAAGAAGCAGCTCTGTTAATTACTAGCTGAGTGACTTTGGATTAATGACTTAATCTCACAGAGGCTCTGTTTCCTCATCCGTGGATGGAGGCGGCGACTGTATCCACTGTGAAAACTAAATGAGGTAGTTACACACAGTATCGGACACACTGTGAAAACTCATCCGAAATCTCTGCCGTCACAATAGCTGGCACACAATAGCGGCTGCTGCGGACGGCTGTCCCCTTCAGTCCCCAACCCCTGTCCACTGCCACCCATGGAAGCCCCAGCGTGTTGTCTCATAGCCCTTCCTGTATTCAATTCGCTGAGTAACTCTGGGAAACTGACTTAACCTCTCTGATTCTTAGATGTCGACTCAACAAAGCCAGGGTGATCATTTCTGCTTTGATTTGTCTAGAGCAGTGATTTTCAACCGGTGTGCTGCAAGAATTTTTTAAAAAGGCAATACCTGACTATTCAGTCAGGGGCACTGACAGCTTTTTCCTTAGATTGTCTGTCTTAAATTTTTAAAAAATAACAACAACTAACACAACAATGGCTGTCTGGTATAAATGAATCAAAATTATATTTTTTGGCAGATTGGCAAAAAAAGTATTTTTTGCTGTGCTGTGGAATTTTAGTAGTGTATGCGTGCCATAAGATAAAAAGGTTGACAATCACTGGTCTAGAAGGCGGCTTTAAAAATCAGAAAGACAACGCAGGTGAAGTGCTTCGAAACGAATAAACGACCTCAGTGTGGGGCACTGTCGAAGCTGGGCCCCGCAGGACGCTGTGCTCGGTTCCACGGTTGGCTCCCCGACCCAGGCAGCGAGGGACAGTCTCTCGAAAGACCTCAGAGAAAAAGTCGACATTTTTTTCCAGACAAGAGTGACAGCAAATTACAACTTTTAATTCCTACAGATGTCTAACTGGAGTCCCTTGCGCTGGCTGCTGAGAGGATGTGTGTCTTCACGCTCTGTCCTCGGGAAAGGCAGAGACGAGCCAGCGGTCACCCTCTGGACGGGAGTTTCTCGCAGTCTGGAATGGTCTGTTTTTGCGTACAGGGTGCACAGACACCCTGTGGCCCCTCGGCGCGGGACTGCATGCAAGTCTGCCTGCCACTCCTGCCTCCTGCGCTGGTCTCCGCCCCGTCCAGCGAGAGGAATCCCCAGACTGTCAATGTCGAGTGGCTATCGGGTTTCTAGGGCCTTTTCTCAATTCCCAGCTTACCTCACTGCAGACCCAGCAGCTCGTGCACGGGCGCTGTCCACAGAGTACACTTTGAGTGGCTGGAAGGCAGCAGGCACGAGGACAGGCCAGGTTCTCCACTCCTGCACCTGTGCTCTTTGCCAAGCTTGGCTCCTTCTCATGGAACGTCCCATCTCCTTCTCACCGCTTGCCGCCCACACCCCCCCCGCCCCCGCACCGTTGGCCCGTTTCCTCTGCCTTCGCTTTCTCTAACCACTTCCTGTGAGTTCCCATGGTGCTCCCACCTGAAGACTCAGTCCCACTCCAGAAGCCCTTCTTTCCAAGGCAGGCAGAACGTGGACCTTTTCCTGACCTGGGATGGGGCAGCAGATGGTGGCCCATTCATAGCTGCTAGGTCCCTGGATTGTCCCCTGAATCTCTCCTCCTGCCAGCGACAGCCAAAAGTGAATGAACCTCAGGCATCCCATCTGTTCCAATTTTGTCCTTCTCTACCTCTGCCTCCCATGGAGGCCCAGGCCTTAACAACCTGGCTCCCACCCTGGTCCCCACTCCTATAGTCTGACTTTGCACCTCTCCAGCTGGCAGCTAACACGGTGACCCAGCCCAGGGTCCCCTTCAGCCTTGTCACTGATGATGCCTCATCCTTTCTCCAATCACTCACCCAACACAGCAGCACCTGTGAGACCCTGGATACTTAACATATCGAGTCAGACACTAATGGAGAGAGAACACGTGACCAGGAAGTTCCAGTGCCCACGAGAAAACCCAGACTTGGAGGCTGTTGCCAAGGGGTCTGGAGAGGGGCACTGACTTGTCACAGAGATGAGACAGGAGAGTTAAGCAGGGAGGGCAGGAGTGCCGGGGCAGAGAGAGAAAGAACAGGTGCATCTGAGGGAGGAAAACGGGCTCACTGGGGCTGAAGCAGGGTCTGGGGCAGTGACGCTTGCCCAGCTCGGCCGGGCCAGCCCAGAGCCCGCCACCCCAACACACCTGGGAGCCACGACTCAGTGGTGAGGCAAACGGGAAGCCATCAGAAGGTGTCAAAGAGGGATTGATTTGGCAAGAGTTGTATTTTCAAAAGAGCCTTTTTGGATTTAAAAAAAATGTGAAAAGAAAGTGGATGCTCATTAATAGGAAAATGATGTTTTTTAAAGACGGATGGTTCCCCTCACCATGGGGAAACTGACAGCCAACAAAGGGGGTGCAGGAAAGGAGCCCTGGTAGAGCCAGAGGCTTTACCAGGAGCTACCAGGGTAGAGAAAAAGTCAGAAGCCAGACAGTACAATTCCACTTCTGTAAAGCAAACAATCTGCACATGCATACCCGCCTGTTTATACACGGCTGGAGGTACATGGTATACACACTTGGAAGTGCATGGTATACACGCTTGGAGGTGCGTGGTATGTCAGGACACAGAGGGGGATGCTGGTAGGGACCCCCTGAGTGGGCAGGGTAAAGGGCATGATGTAAGGGAAAATGGACAAGGGGGGCAAGTGAAAGAGAAAGTTGCTCAAAGAATGAACTTTTTAAAAAAAGTATGATATAATCCTGCTTATGTGAAGATATTTATGCGGAGACCCTCAGGTCTCCCCTATTCTGTCCCATCTTGTGGCCAGTGCCCCTTCTCGGGCTCCCTTGGCAGAGGCCCCAGAATGTGGAAAGGAAAGTAAGCAACCTCCCTCTGGCTGACATTTGGAGAGAGGGGATCACATGGGGCAGGGCTGGGGCGGGAGGGTGCTGGGGAGGCTGCTGCAGTGCACCTGGGGCACCGTGTCCTTCTGTGGTCAATCTCCGGACCACACCAACCGACCCCTTTAGTCACTGGCACCCCCAGCTCACTCTGCCTACCCAGCCCCACCCCACTCAGCAGCCTGGGCAATCCCTTCACATCTCTCCCATCCACGCTGTTGATGGGGGTGAGATCGGAGGTCCCTGGTTACCGTCCCTGCCAGAAAGTGCCAGGATCAGAGGGTCCCCATTAGTGCAGAGGCTGCTGAGGCGGGAGCCGTCTCTCCCACCACCTCAGCCCCGACGGTGCTCAGCACATAATTGCCCGTTCCTGGACAAGGCCATTCAGGGCCTCCAGAGCTCTAAGAAGGTGTGGAAAGACCAGGCAGAGAAGGGAAGAGCGGGTGCCCAGGACAGGAGGGAGTCAAATGTCGGCGCCCAGCGGCAGGAGCTGTCTCAGCAGCCTGGGCTCTCTCCACGGATGCCTTCTGGCCCCCCACCTCCCTTCCCCAAACGACCACAACCACAGAGGCAGGGCCTGTGGGGCTCCCCTGACAGTGGCATCAGCAAACTCCCCCAAATTGCCCCTAAAGCCACTTAAAGAAAAAGCTCCGTGGCACGGCGGGTCATCACGCCAGACAACCTCAGTGGGCTCGATTCCTGGTTCTGCCTGGCCATGTGACCCTGACGGTCACTTGATCTCTCTGACCCTTGGCTTCCTCATCTGCAAAGTGGGGATATTAGTAAGTCCTACTTCAAGGAGTCACTATAAGGACTGAATGAGTCAGCGCAGCCTGGGGAGGCGTTGTTTTTAATAATTATTAGTGGTGGCGTCCATGATCTCCTCAGGCTAAGTCTGTCTCCCCACACTGTCCCCGCACCCAGGCACCTTCCAGAGCTGCACAGACCGCCTCTCCTGTCAGCGTCACTCAGAGTGCACCCACTAGGGTTCAGACAAAACGGATCAAGCACAGAGCCGACTGTCACGTAATTACAAAGGTCAAGTGCAGATTTCAGCAAGAAGCAGGGTGCTTGGCTTACTCATAAATATAGCCGATTAAGAAACAAGCATCATTTGTAATTATGCCACTGATAGAAACCCACCATCCCATTTAGCAGTTTTAGAGCCAGGCAGGGAGCCGCCCCCCGCCCCCCCGCACCCCAGGGGCTTCCCCATTCCCACCAGGCCTTGGGAGCAGCACCCAGTTCTCGAGAACCGGCAAGTGGCCTTGGGCCTGGAAAACACCCATCCCACTGCTCCCTGGAAGCCACAGCCCCTGGAGTCCCCCAGAAGTCAATTAACAGCGTCTGGTTATTGAAAGTAAGAGGTTACATTTCACTCAGTCCCAACCAGGTTCCCCTTTCATGTGGCTCTGGGGAGACAAAGCCTCTCTGATCCCTCTGCAGGCTGCGGTCCCACCAGCCCCAGAGCAGGGGGGCGGGCCACCCGGGGGGAGGACAGCAGTTCAAAGTCAGCCTGGAGGGCATGGTGGGGTCCAATTGGGATCAAGAATAATTAGGACATTCCAGACCATGAGAATCAATAACATAATTAACAAATATTGTGCTATTCCTCAGAATCTTGCTACAAATTATGGTGCCTTTGATCATACAATGTTCCCTGACTGTTAATGACATGTCATGTTAATTACGAGAGAAAGGGAACTGCTCAGAATGAAGACTTCCTTGGAGAGTAATTAATATTCTTTGAGGAGGTGCAGAGCCGGTGAGAGGACTCCCCATCCCCCCTTATGGTGACGTAGTAACCTCAGGAGACTCACCCTCCTTGTCCCTGGTGGGCAGGCTTGTCCTTAGGAAGAGAGTAGCAAACACGTAGTAGGCCTGCTATAAAGGCTTGTTAGCTGAACGAGAGAATGGTGAATGAATAACGAGGTTCACCTGGGAACCCATTAGACTCATAGGATTTGAGCGGAGAAACACTTTGAACCATAACCTAGTCCCCCTGTTTCCAAAGGGAGGAACTGAGGCTCAAAGAAAGGAGGAAAGGGTCCAAAGGCAAGCCCCCTGTTAGGGATCAAGTTGGGATGAAAACTCAGGCGTCAAGTCACACCATCAGCCACATTGCCTTCCCACCACCGTCACCCCACTTAGTTAGGGTGGAAGTTAGGAAAGATTCCAGGGATAAAGCAGGAATGCCTCAGGCATGTCAGGAGCTGCCCTTCCTGCCTTGAAATACTTGGGGAATATTTCAGGAGTGCCCAGCCTCATACCGTTGACCTACTTGGAATTCCCTGAACAAGGACGGAGTGTCCTGATCAGCCCCCAAACGCAGGCTGTGTGCCAGGGAACTGCAGAGCCTGACTGACACCCCAGAAAAAGGTCTCTTATCACTCAGGGCCCTCCCAAGTCCAGGAGGGAAAGCAGAAAAGAGAGGATCCAGGACCCCCTACTTGGCACCCACAAACCATGGCTGTCTTCTCCCTGCGCAGCCTGGGGCTGAGTTCCCTGGGAGAACCGAGGCCTCATTGCCCAGACCGAGCTCTGCCCGAGGGAAGGCAGAGGCCCAGGGTAGACAGCCCTGGACCAGAGGTCAGGACACCGGCCTCAGGTTCTGCCCTGCCACCAATCACAGTAGATCACACCCCTCTCTGAGCCTGACTTTGGTACTACATCAAGAGGGGTCACTGCCTCAGAGAGTCAACTCCTTCCAGGCTGACGTACCTGGATTCTGAAATGATGGAAGGAATTGCAGCTTCCTAGCCTTCTAAGGAGTCCTCCGTTTCCCCTCCTGTTACCTCAGGAGTTCCTTATTTCCGACAGCAAATGCCTCTCCCAGAGAGAACAGGCCATTAGGTCTGGTGGATCCCAGCTTCCAGCAGATTCAGCCCCAGATCAGAGAGTCCCAACCCCACATCCCCTTCTCCCTTGGGGCCAGGAGCAGCGCTCCCAGATCCCTTGTCAGCAGGGCAGAGAGCAGGTTCTGGGAGGACGGGGCAAGGGGAAAATAGGGGCCAGCCTCCTCTCCAACGCATCACTGCCAGATGTTCCTCAGTGCCTGGCTCCCATCCCAAAAGTAATCACAGGCATTGAGGGCCAGAACAACCCAACGCAGGGGCACGGTGAGGAGTGTGTGTGCAGCAGAGGCTGCTGCATGACACCCTTCACTCCTCCCGGCCCCAGAGTCCAGCCCCAGCCGTGGCAGCCCTGAATGCTCCCTAGGCTTGCACTCCAGAAGGCCCAGCTCTGCAGCATCACTTGACCACTTGCTCTTCCATACCCCAGCCCAGCTTGGTCACGAGGTCCCCCAGGAATCACAGGCCTGTCACCAATGATGGTGCGGTAGTGACAGGGAGCATGGTCCTGTGTCTCAGGCTCCCTCGTTGTGCAATGGCAACCCAGTTTGGTTGCAACTCATACCTTCCCCTTTGTCTTTAGTGCTTTCACAGGGTAGGAAGGGCTAGAAAGAGGGTCCCTATTTTTCAGAGACAAAAATCAAGAAACAAAGAGCATGAGCTATTCAATGGGGGAGCCAAAACTGGAACCCACACTTCCACCTTCCTCCCCACCCTACCTCCAACTGATCCAGGACTTTTCTTGGCTGTAGAAGTCACCTCCCAGCATCATTTTTCAAGGCAGAAAAACAGAAATTATTCTGCAGCTTGGTTACCCAGAGCCTGGGCTGACCCCTCATAACTGACCCCTGATACCTGAGGTGCCCTGCCTGGGATGCGCTGAGGACAGGGCAGGGCTCATCCTCCCCCAACCTTTGCTTCTCGCCCAGCGGCAGCCTGGCCATGCTTCTCCCTGGACCACTCCTGTGTCTGAAGTCTCCCTGAGAGAACCACTGGCTTCTGGAAATCTGTCCTCTCTTCACAGGAGAATGCAGGCCAAGGGGATACCTCCCTGTCATGAAGGCACCACCCCACTGTCCTCCCATGCTAACCTTGTGATGCGCATGGCCCTTGGGGCAGCAGATGGTCACAACCCAGAATGCCTGCCCCCTCCCAATGGCAATGGTGACCGGCATGCACCCCAGGGGCCAGCATGCACAATTGGTAGCAGTGACCCGGAGCCCAGGGCATGAGTCGCCCCAGTCCCGGGCTGTGGCGGGGGGCTCTGGGCCTCAAAGGAGGCTGCTCTGCACAACAGATGCCTCTGTCCTGCTCACAGGCACATCCTCTTTGTGTGTGAGCACAACACCCCGAGACAATCCCCTGCCCGAGCACCTCTCACCTTCCCTTTCCTCCTTCCCTTCTCTTCCAGGCACCTTCTCTGGCCCTCAGTCCCCTTCCCTGCTTCCTCAGTCCTCTAGTGGAGAACCTCTAACATGCCAGGCTGGCCTTCCACACTGTTCCTGGGGAAAGCACATGGGTCTGTGCAACTTCCACATTCCCCCCAGCACTGACATCTCCCTTGGAGCTGAATCCCCTGATGGATAATAGCTCTTTAGAGGATGGATTGTTGGTAGGAATAATGCAAGTTCCCTTTGGCTTGATGGTTTGATGAAATGCCCAGGAAAGAAACCAGCTCCGACTCATAGTGTGACCCAAAGAAACATTTCCCATCACCTTCGGCCATTGAATCGGACTCCCAGGCTCTCCCGGGTACAGAGGAGTCACTTCTCACCTCCCTGTTCAGGAGGCATCGGAAAGTCGGAGATGTCAGGGGCCTGGGGCGTGGGAATCATGGGCTTGGGCTGAAGCTCTGGTTCCATCTCCCTGTTGCGCTCTCTAGAGATCTGTGCCTTCTTTCCAAAGCTCAGTCACCTCTCCCAGCAGCGTAGCCAATAGGGTCACAGGAGCTCATGCATATTCAGCACCATGCACAGGTCCTGGCGCACAAGGGCTTGCCCTACATGCTGGGTCCCCTCATCTTCCACGGGCTGCCTCAGGGTTCCAGTCCAGACCCTGGTGATGGGTATCAGCAGCTTGGGGAGCAATGCAAAGGGTCCTGCCAACCCCAGCTCCCCAAGGACGACCACCCCTGGAGCTCCCAAGGAGCCTGCTTTTCCAAAGACAGGTGAATAGCCTGCTCTGACACCGGGCAGTGAGCAGCTCTGTGTGAGACAGGCAGCCCGGCAGCACCAGCAGGCGTGGCTGAAGTAAATGATAGTGTAACCCTTGCCACCCGAAACAACAACATCATAACTGTCAGAGCAATTTTCCACCTCAGTAGTTTAACACCTGAACTGTTGCTGCACTCCTCCCTCTCCCCCTCCACGCTCGCTCATGGTGGCTTCCTCTCTCCACCTCGCTGCACTGAAGTCAGCCCTGCCGCGAGCCACGTCTTCTGGAATCGGTGGCAAACAGCATTTGCCTCCAAGAGCGGAGGGGCTGCAGGATTAATCAGCACTCAGGGTCTTCTGAGAAGACAAGAAAGGAAAAGCCCACAGGCTCACATACCCGGTCCAGCACCTGTCAACATCTGGGCTGCAAATAACCCAGGCATTTAACAGTGATTCCAGCGTCAGACGTCCTCTGACTGCTGTCACAAAGGTGCAGTTATCGATTTCTATTGACTGGATCATATTTACTTTCCTAGAATGAGAAGCAAAGAGCTAGAGGGATGCGAGAGATAGAGGCGCCTTCAACGTGCTGCCTGTATCTGTTCCTGCCAGAGAAAGACACACAGTTGGGGTGGTAGGCAAAATCCGGAACTGGTGGGGCAAAGGAGCCAGCCAACTGCCCTTCTGTGGAGCCAATGTGGCCCTTTAAGCTGGTGGATCTTGGTGTGGTCTCAGTGGGATGGGCCCCGGGGGACAGCCTGGAGTGGCAGAGAGCAGCCCTCAGGGGACCTGGGGAAGCAACTCAGCTCTTTACCAACAAGTACGGAAGATGTTCAATATTTTTAACAACCATTACACACACACACGTGTGTGCGCACCCCTTTGTCCCTGGTTACTCCAGAGGAAACGCCCTGTCTTTCCCCAGGAGATCAAGTTCTCTGACAGCCAACAGATGCCCCTCAGGGGAAACCAAGGGCCAAATGAGAATCACAGAGCCAGGGCATTAGAGCTGGAAGGGGTCACTGAAAGGACCTTGTCCAACCCTTGGGCTGGTGGATGTGGAAACCAAGGCTGCTCCTGGTCACTCTGGGGCTAAAGGCCAGGGCCGGTATGGCACCTCTCCGTGTGTCAGACCAGGGCAGAGCCTGACCCCAAGGGAAGGGAGAAGATGCCTCTCTGGGCATCGAGGCCCCTGCAGGACCCTCTGTTTGAGAGCTTTACTGCTTCTATGACAGCGTACCCTAGTCCCCATCCCCTTCCAGTTCCCTTCTTTGACCCATGAACTAAAGCAGGAAATTCATGTCCACCCTGTCTGAGGAGCTCACAGCTGGTGTAACAGTCCCATGACCCAAGCCTGAGCCCACCTCTGTCTAAGCCAGGGTATCGCAGACACAATCAGTGTCCAGACTGAGAGGGCCTTGCCATCACAGCCCAGTTCCCTCTGTGCCCAGAGAAGCGTGCTCAGCCAGAGGTCACAGAGCCAGGGCAAACTCCCCTAAGCCAGCCCCACCCCTTCCACAAGGCCTCAGGAGCCCCAGTGCCAGCTCCTGCACGCAGGGCCCCCTCCCTGTTCACACGGGGCACTTCGGGCAAAGCTGGATTCTGATACTTACACATCACACATAGACAAGGCACCTGTATCAGATACAGTGACCTCTCCATGGGCAAATGCTGCTCACTCCCGAGGGAACCCCCCATCCACTCTCCACTTTTCTGGTCACAACTGGAAGAGTGATATTAATCCTTGATTGAAAAAACAAAACCAACTTGGCTTTAACTAGTCAAAGTGAGTGAAGAAGCACAAGTGTCCTGTCCCACCAATGTCCTTCACATACCCAGTGCCACAGCGGCTAGAAGACCCCACCACTGGATCATACCAGTCAGGCCATAGGAAACCAACAACTTGGGGGGGGCACCAACTCAAGAGGGGCCACCTGCTACACCCAGGCTTGGTGCCAGGTGTTCTCTGTGGCCCCATCAGCACCACCAGCACCACCACCTACAGCCCTCCGGCAGCTGTGGCTCTAGAACCTCCTGCTGTCTTTGACCTGTGTCGTCGTGTCGTCCCCCCCCCCCCCTGCCAGCCCCCGCCCCCGGCACTGATGTCACTGAGAGAGCACATTGCTGGAAGCACTCACACAGGACTCCCAGCCCCCTAGCACCTGTCCTGCAGACGCCTGGTGGAGGAAGATAAATATATTTGTAAAATACAGCAAAGTGAATAACAAAGAATTTATATAGTTGTCTCTGACAAAGCTGACAAGCCAGGGCTGGCAACTTTAATCAGTTCCCAGCTGAGCCCAGGAAATCTACAGGAGCACAGCTCTGACCTTTTGGGCCAATTTCTAAAGGGAAGGTTAAAGTTTTGCTGCAAAGTATTTTTTTCTAATTTAAATGAAAGAGGGGTGTGAGGTTGCATATAGGCACCAGCCTCCTAGGTGGTAATGAAACTCGAGAATAGGATTTTATTTTGAACTAATCCCGGATGCCCTTCCCACTGTGGTCCTCCGAGATGTTTGCCTCTGTGGGTGAGGCACAGCCGGCCCCATCTGTCAGAGGAAATGCTTGCTCGGGTGAAATGCTGGCTTGCAAATGGGCTGAAAATGCATGTGGCTGCAGATTTCAAAGATTCATTTCTGATAAATATGTTGCCAGAAAAAGGGCCTAAATATTTAAAATGTCACTTTTAAGCCCTGAATCATTTTGTCCCCCTAACCAGAAGGAATATTGGGACCATCCACCATGAGCTGGTGTCACCTGTGGGTATTCCTCTTCTCGTGTGCAGAATCAACAGCCAGAAGCTTCCCAGCAAAAGCTGAGGAAATTGGTTCAACTGCAGCCAATCGCGCCAAGGCCTCCTTCTCTAAAGGAGGGCTTCACAGAAACACAGCCCCCTCTTCCCATCGGATGGAACCGTCTGGACCCTGCCTCAGAGTGGCCCCTCAGAGCCTGCCCGCTCTGGGCCTGAGCTGAGAAGAGGACCGGGTGCCAGGTTCCAGCAACAGCTCCTGGCCCTGAGCACAGACAGCCCTTTACACCCCACTTGGGGTCAGGGTCCCAAACTGCACATCGGAGTCACCTATAATGCGTGGTGACAGATGGGTACTGGAACCTAACAGGGTGATCACTTCATGAGGTGTATAAATGTCTAATCACTACGCTGAAACTAACATAATATTATGTGCCCACTGTCACTGAAAAAAATAAATAAAACTAAAATGTAAAAAAAGGATGTTACTAGAGTAGCATGGGGGAAAGGAGATTTCAGAAAATGCAGGTTCCTGGGCCCCGCCCAGCCCTGCTGCTGGGACTCTTCACGAACAGATCCCAGGAAGCCCGGACTCTGAAAGTCTCCCCGGGACCCTCGTGAGCAGCGGGGCTCTGGAAGCAAGGGCCTGGTCGCCCTGATGAGGTAAACTCTGAAAAATATCCCTGCTCCTCGAACATTTTCCTCCGGCTTCCGGTGCCTGACACTGCTGCTCCAGAAGGAGGCCCGTTGCTACAGCACTCCCCTCGGGCCGCAGCCGCATTCTAAAGCAGGCCAGCCGGCCAGCTCCAGGCTCCACGGAAACATTTCTAAGTCCTCTACCCGTGACTCTGAACTCCGAGTTTTCCAGACAATCCTTAAAGGTCCTAAACGAATGTAATAAAATATTTGCAAACCACCTATCTGATGAGGGGTTAATATGCGAACTATATAAAGAATTCGTACAACTCAAAAGCAAAAAAAAAATCTGATTTAAAAATGGGCAAAGGACTTGAATAAACGGTTTCCCGGAGAAGACATATGGATGGCCAACAGGGATATGAAAATGCGCTCAACTCCACTAATTAGCAGGGAGATGAAAATCACAGCCACCGCGAGCTCTCGCCTCACACCTGTTAGGGTGGCTGCGGTCGAAAAGACAAGAAGTGAGGGCTGGCGACCATGAAGAAAAGGAAACGCTTAGGCCCTGTTGGTGGGAATATACATTGGTGTCGCCACTATGGAAACAGTATGGGGGTTTGTCAAAAAATTAAAAAATAAAACCAGCACAGGAGCCAACAACCCCACTTCTGCGTATAGATCCGAAGGAAATGAAATCAGTACCTGAAGAGACACCCGCACCCCCACGCTCCCCGCAGCGCTGGTTACCGTGGCCACGGCGGGAAGCAACCTCAGCGTCCATCGACAGGGGAATGGATAAAGAGAACGGGATCTCCATCTACATATAATGAAATATTATTCAGCCATAAAAAGAAGAAAATCCTGGTATTCACAGCGTGGAAGGACCTTGAGAATGACAAATATTGTAAAATTTCACCTATATGTGAAATCTAAAAAAGTGAAACTCATGGAAAAAGAGAGAAGAACCATGGTTGCCGGGGACTAGGCGGAGCGGGGCAAAGGTGTGGGCGTGGGAAGTGGAGGGGTATTGGTAAAAAAGTACAAACTTCCAATTGTAAGATGAGTAAGGTCTGGAGCATGGTGACTATCGTTAACATTAGTGCATTATATACTTGAAAGTTGCTCAGAAACCAGGTCTTAAATGTTCTACACACACACACACACAGGGATTACGTGAGGTGATGGACATGTTAACTAATCTCATCGTGATCATTTTGCACTGTAAGTTCACACTGTACCTCTCAAACTTACACGGTGTTGTATGTCAACTCTGTCTCAATGAAACTAGAAAAAAATGGTAACACCTCACTCTTAAGGGACAACATTTTAAGCTGTTGTTTACACCGAAGTCTGAATGAGGTTCAGATTCTTTCCTGGAGAGTTCCTCTTCTTGCAGACTTCCCACGTGCCCGGACTTAGCTTGAATAATAATAATTCTAAATCTATCAGGTTTATGAAATGTGTTCATGGCCATGATCGCGTTTTATTTCAGATGACCCTGTCATAGTCGTAACTGCCTCCACTCTCTAGATGGGAAAACAGAGAGTTTAAAGGATGTGCTGCAAGACCAGGGGCCAGCAAACGCTGCAGTCAGGAGAACACAGGCCCCAGGACCAGTGGCCCTCTGGTCCTCCCACAGCAAGAAGCATTTCTGCCCACGTGTGTGAAGCCGCCCTACGATACCCCACCCCGGCGGCTGTGGAGTGACGGGAACTCAGGACTTCCTGGGGCCGGTCTGCCCCGCCCACGCTCAGGTGCAGGAGACCTCCGTGGAAGACCAGGGGCCAGGAGAGTATCAGCTCTGAGGTGGCAGTAATGAGGGGGCAGGGGTAGTGAATTAGTGACACGCCCAGTGGCCAGTGGGTCCTGCCTTCCACGTGATGGCTGGTGCCAGGCTGTGCCGACACCCATCGTGCCCACCCTGAAACACTGTTCTTCCCATCCTCCATCCCAGAGTGCTCCAGAGCCCAGGGAAGGACCGAGACCCCCAAGGAAGGAAAGACCCATCCCCACTCTTAAGGATGAGTCCATTTAAGGTGTTTGAATCATTGTTTTGGGGTTTGGAGGGGAAGTCCTTTCAGGTTTTTTAGTGTCCTGACTTGGCCCACAATTGTGGTCACTCCAGACACATTATCTGCACAACCCACCAACACCCCCACCACAGCTGCACCCCCAGTGACCTCACAGCACACGAGGGGTGGCAAGGGGAAGATCAGGCCTGGGCACCGAGACCAGAGGGACCAGAACGACACTTACCCCAGACCATGGGGACAGACCTTGGGGCACAGGCTTGGGGCACGGTACCCTCTGGGGACCGTTCAGTGGAGTGCTGAGGAGATGGGAGAGCTGTAGTGGAGAGGGTTACCAGGACTTCACGCCTGGGCTGCAGCCCGGAGGCTTAGCTGAGGGCGGCCAGTGGGGCCCTGGGAGACAGCACCATGGTCACCAGGACCTTTCCCAGGTGCCCTGCAAACAACACCAGTCAGATCCCACGGCAAGTCTTCCAGATCGGGGAAGGCAGAACACCGCGTGACAGATCTTCCGAAGGACTTCTCATCTCTCTCAGATACAGCCATTCCCTGTCCCCCTTTCCCTTGCTAGTGGAACTCCAATTGTTTATATGACACATGGAGGCCCTTCCACCTCAGGAGCACCAGCCACAAAGGAGGAGTTCGGTCTGGAGAGCTCAGCCCCCTTGGCTGTGACTGATACAGTGATTGGTGCTGGAGCGAGCACACATCACCATTCTGCTAATAAACTGTGTTAAGAAGTCAGCTAGCTACAGAGAACCTTCTTTCCTGAATAAAAAGGCAAAGCCTCCTCAAGAAAAGCCCTCCCTCTCCCCCGACTTCCTGCCTGGAACTCGGATGTGATACCTGAGGGTACAGTAGCCACTTTGTAACAATGAGACAACGGCCAACACGCAAAGGATGCAGAGTCAAAGAAGATAAAAAGCCTGGGTCTTCAATGACAGTATGCAACCACTTTGCCAGTATCTGATACCCAACTACCAGAAATCTTTGTGTAAGAAATAAGTATCTTTATTCATTTAAAGTACTCTAATTGGTGGGGGTTTCCCCCCTTACTTGCCACTAAATTCTCTACTTTATCATATAGCCCTGTGGGCAAGACAGCACTATAATCACTAATGTAATCCATTCATTCATCCCACAAGTACTGGTTGAGTTTCTGCTACGTATTAGGCACGGTCCTAGGCACCAAAAGTACACAATATACACTCCTGCCCTAGAGGCACCTACATTCTAGTGGGGAGGAAGAGACTAAGAACATAAATAAGTGCAAGCTGTACTAACATGTGTTATGTGGGGATGCATGCTGTGGCGAAACACAAGGCAAAGGAGGGGCACGGATGCCAGAGCGGGGAGTGGGGCTCACAGCTCGAAAAAGAAGGGTCTGAAGGACCTCGCAGAACAGGCCGTACCTGAGCACAGACTTGAAGGAGGCAAGAGTGAGCCAGGGAGGTAGGTGCTGGGGACAAGTGTTCCAGGCAGAGGGAAGAGCGGCCAGTGTGTGCTGAATGCTGATGGCGCTGCCTCCCAAGCGGTGGGCTGTGCCATCGGGCTGAGGGGCTTGCCCGCGCCCCAGGTTCTTCAACTTGTTTCTCGGAGACTTGGACAAACATCTAGGGGACAGCTCAGAAGATCTAGAATAATATGAGGTCCAAAGGAATGGGATAAGGATGACAGGCTGAGCAGTGGACTGAATGGGAGAAGATGAAATGTAACAGGGAGCCCGGCTGGTGTGGCTCAGTTGGTTAGGCATTGCTCCACAAAGCCAATGGTTGCCGGTTCGATTCCGTCAGGGCACAGGCCTGGGTGGCAGGCCAGGTCCCCGGTTGGGGTGCATGTGAGAGGCAACTGATTGAAGTTTCTCTCCCTCTCTTTCTCCCACCCTTCCCCTCTAAAATAAATAAACAAAATCTTTTTTTTAAAGAAATGTAACAGAGACAAAAGTCAGGAGCTATGCTTTTCACCCAAAATACCAACAGCGCAGCCCTTGATGGGGAAGGACGTGGCAGCCACGTGAGCGAACAAAGCCCAGGGTTGTTCCATGGCAGGGAGTTCAACAGAACGATGGTCACTTGAGAAGCTAACAATACAGTCTCCACCTTCTTTGTAGTGGACATGTTTTAAACGAGTGTGCCAGCCCCATTCTCTCTGCACAGGTCAGCGCAGATGCCACTGGAGGCCGGAGTCCAACCTGAACAGGGACAGACAAGCCGGAACCCCCTCAGGGCTGTGAGGTCAGGCTGGGAGCCCTCCCATGGCCTCTCTGGGGGAGGAGCTAGGAGGCTGGAGGGGCAGGCACTTGGAAGGACACACACCCGTTCTCTTACTCACAGACATCCAGCAAGCACCTACTGTGTGCTAATCACCTCGCTGGTTCCGAGAATATAGAGGTGCTGTCACAGAGCATCCAAACAGCAATGAGCCCACTGGTGGCTGTCACACTTTTGAAAACAACCCGCAGTAAGGAGTACACTGGACCCCGTGACCTGCTAGGCACACACACGTGCACAGGCAAGTGATCTCCAAGCTGCTGCCCTCTCCCGCTCTGAGAGCGTACTTTCACTTTAATGAAGCCTGTCACTGCCACTTGAAAAAGTATTCGATGTCTGTCCAGATGGTATTCAGCCATGGACTATGTAAAAGAGACATTTACTGAAGAAGATCCAAGATACAAGAAATACTGTACATAGGACAATGACACCTCAGTCCCCTTCAAAGTAGGCACCTTGGGACCTCACACAGTTCTCCTAATTGCCATCAGCTGCCCTGTTATATTTTTCTGAATCTCATCAATGGTCTGAAATCGCTTCCCTTTCAAAGGTGATTTTAGTTTTGAAAAAGCCAGAAGTCACAGGGCGCCTAATCTGGGCTGTAGTGGGGCTGAGTCACCTGAGAGATCTGATGTTTCGCCAGACAACTTTGTACAAGATGTGATGCATGAGTGGGCAAGTTGTCATGATGAAGCTGCCAATCACCAGTTGCCATAGCTGTGGCCCTCTAAATCATCCAAATAGTTTCCACAGAGCAATGTTCAAGCTTAATACAGAATTTGATGCAGATTCATTGCTCTACTCACTCAGTCACTGTGAATGCAATGGCCACACAGCACACATGCTCACTCAACAGCATTGACCACCCCCACTGACTAGTACAGTGAAGTCGTCATTGTTCACACATGGACATTCTAGCCCACTCTCGTTGGCTGCCAGGTTACAACGATGTCACGCAAACCATTCTCATTATATTAACAATGGCTGGACTTTTTCCGGTAAGCAAATGGAAACAAAGCTCTACAAAACTACATGTACCTATACATTGTGAGGCAATCACAAATTTTGTTTCCTGCCCTGACCAGTATGACTCAGTAGATTGGGCACTGTTCTGCACACCAAAAGGTCACTGGTTCAGTTCCCAGTCAGGGCACATGCCTGGGTTGCAGGCCAGGTCCCCAGTTGGGGGCGTGTGAGAGGCAACTAACTGATGTTTCTCTTCCTCTCTCCTTCCCTTCCCCTCTCTCTAAAAATAACATCTTTTAAAAAAACATTTTTTTTGTAGTTTTAAAATGTGAGTCAGGATCCACTGAATTAACTCAATGGCCCACTTACGGCTTACCACCCCCACCGGCAATGTGGAAAACACTGAACTACACTGTGCCACGTGCCACAGTATGGAACAAGCAGGTGCTAGGGCAGCAAAGACCAGGGGTCAGGGCTGACCACCCTGAGAAGTAAGGTTTGAGACCAGAAGAGGGGCCAGGAGACAATCAGACATTTTAAAAAAGCAAATGGGTCCTGGCTGGTGTGGCTCAGTGGATTGAGCACTGGCCTGCGAACCAACGTGTTGCCAGTTTGATTCCCAGTCAGGGCACATGCCTGGGTTGCTGGCCAGGTCTCCAGCAAGGGGTGTGCAAGAGGCAACTACACATTTGATATTTTTTTCCCTCTCTTTCTCTCTCCCTCCCCCTCTCTCTAAATAAAAATAAATAAAATCTTAAAAACAAAAACAAAGAAAGAATGGCCTGATGGTGGTGAGGGTTGCATAACAATGTGAATGTACTTAATACCACTAAACTACATATAAAGGGGTTTAATGTTAAGGTTTTTGTAACATATGCTTTATGACCACAACAAAAATTTAGACTTAAAAAAAAAAAGGGACAATGGCCCATAGCCCTGCCCTTAAATAGTGTAGAGCGTGTGCCTCAGGAACCTCTGCAGCGCTGTGGAAGAGGGAACCATGGCCGCACGCAGCGACACAGCATCAGGCTGGGCTCAGGGAGTCAGACGCAGAGCACTGACTGTGTGACTCTCTCTACATGGGGTTCAAGAACAGCCAGGGCCAACAGGTGGCAATAAAAGCAAAAAATGAGGGTCCCTTCTGGGAGGGGAGATGGTATTGACAGGAAGGAGCATGAGTAAGCACCCAGGGTGATAAAAATGTTCTATATCTTGGCCCGGGTGGGAGCCACCCAGGATTGTCCGTCTGTAAAAAGCCATCGAGCTGTGCAGTGAAGATGCATGCACTGCACTGCTTGTAGGCCGTGCCTCCATAGGAAAGGAAAGAAAGTGTTTTTTTAAAGGAAAGGAAATTAAAAAAAATACGATCAAATCATTTCTTGGGTGGAGGTTAAGTTCAAAAGTCATCAAGTAAGGAAGCACAGCATAGCCAAAATTTCCCTTGCCATCTCTTAAATCACCCAGTTAGATTCACACGGACGGGTGCATCCAGCCCTCTGACAGGAAGTTTGAAAATCAGGATGTTTGACAGAAGCTAGAACAAAGGCATGTTGAGGCATGGGTGCCATAGCCGGAGGCCATCTGTCTTTACAGTAACAGGCGCATCGGGCCGGTGGCGGGAGAGGGAGGAAGGAATCTGAGGGGCTCTGCCTGCTCATCCGGGCCTGTCCCAGTCTGCTTCCACATCAAGCCTCTCATTATAAAATTTGTTCATTGTAGACAGAATGAAACAATCTGGGTTCTGAGCTAGCAGAGAAGTTAAGCACAGCCATTACTCTATCTTTAGGTTCCTTTGTTTGGCCCCAGAGGAAGAGACAAGAGACGGAAACACAAGGAAGAAGGATTTCAGCTCAAGGGAAGAAAGAGCTTGCGACTGAAGTGCAGGAGGTCCCCAAAGATGGATGGGCTGGCAGACAGTGAGTTCCCAATCGGCAGGGGGAATGCTAGTCTGAACACCTGTTGGACCAGGTGGCTTTCAGAGGCCCCTTCTCACCTGGAGCATCAAAGCCGGCCACATCTCCTGGCTCCCTGTCCTGGGCAGGTCCCTTCAGCCCACAGCTGCCTTGACAAGGAGATGTGGAGCTGGCAAGAGGTACCTGCCAGCAAGTCCAGGTGGCTTTCCTAGGGGAGGATTGCTCCGCTGCCCCTGAGAATTTACAGCCTCCCTCCTGAGTTATGGGAGGGCAGGCGGAGCCTATAAAAAGGAGCCCTCCAGGCTGTGCAGCGCCCAGGGCATCAATCAGCCACTGCCTGACCACTGGAGCAGAGTGAAGATCACTCTGCTGGCTTCTCACCTATAAATTCTCCCTCCTGCACAGGACAGCCAGATGTGTCATATTTAAGAGGGGCTGATACCATGATTTCAATCCCAGGGAGGCACGTGGTGGGTGGGGGAGAGGGAGGAGGCAACAGACCTCCATGTAGCCTTCAGCTGTCCTCGCCTCCCATCAGAGCCCCCAAACCCACCTCCCCGCTGTCCCACCCCTCAGCAAATGTGCTGAGTGAGCAGATGAGAAAGGACCACACAGCTGGGAGCAGGGCTGTTTGCTGGGGTAGGGGACCCAGTGTGGCCTGAACAAGGCTAAGAACACCAAGGTAGAGCCATCATACCTCTTCTGGAGGCTGGGAGTGGACACCGTTCCTGCACTTTCTATTATGGTGCCAGGAAGGACTGAGCAGGAGAGCAATGGGCAGCCAGGGAAGGGCCAGACTGCCCTGGACTCCGAGTCACTGCACTGCCCAAGTCTGCGGGCACCTTTCACTTCATTGCCAGTGTTGATGGAACCGTGCAGCACACCCAAACGGCTGCACGTAGCAGTCCTGTGTGGCCTGCATCAGAGGTCTTTTTTCTTGAGGATGGAGGGGTGGGGAGAACACTGAACCAAGAGCTGAGGAGCCTGCGTCAAGTTCTAGGTTTGTCTCTGACTTACCAAGGGTACCACCTCTCTGAGCCTTATTTTTCTTGCCAGTAAAAGGGGACATTAGGTCCTGTCCTGCTAGACCTTTCCCAGGAGGTCTGGTATGTCTCTTGAGGGCTTTGGAGAGTTTGGATAGAGGGCCACCTCTGCCGATGAGGCTTTCAGAGTCCACTCGGCCCCCATCCCCAGTTCTTAACCAGCCTCTGACCATCTGCCTTTCTAGGGGCCATGTCCTTCGATGGCAGAAACTACGAGAGCCGACAGGATTTACAGCTGTGCATAAGGGGCTCCACAATTGCTGAACTAAAAAGCAGAACATCTCTATGTACCCTTGAAATTGGAGCTGTCCCGGGAAGCCAGGGGTATCTGCTCGCCAGTCCAGGCAGGCGCCTGGGCGTCCCACAGCCGTGCCCACCAGGGGGAGGGTCTGGGGGCAGCGGGAGCCTCAGAGCACAGGCAAGCTTTCCCAGCAAACGCCATCTCCAGCTGCTGGAGACTCCGGGAGAGCTGGCCACTCTCACAGCACTTTAGAAACAATATTTTTTATAAAGTCACAATTTTTCAAGAATTTGGGCTTAGCTTCTGAGAATGATAAACCAAAAGGGGTAGAGTGGCACGGGGGCCTGGACTGGGCATCTGGCAGCTGTAGGTTTGAATCCCACCCTCCCCATATACCCCCCCTCCCCCAATAACCCGGTGATCTTGAGCAGACTCTGTAAGCCTCCAGTGTTTCAGGTCTGTCACTTGTGAAACGGAGGCGATGGTACCTACTCACAGGGCAGTGTGGAGCTGGGAGAGAAGGCCAAGCTCCTGGCGTAAGGTAGGAGTCCACAGGGCGGACAACCTTGTCTGAAAGTTCAGATGACTTATGAAATCCGGGTGGCGTTTACTTCCCGGGTAGAAAAAGGGAAGCAGCCACCCACACGAGGACCAGAGACAGAAGCATCTTTTTTGTTTGTTCTTTAACATTCTTTGTCCTTCCCTCCCCCTCCCAGTGTCCTCTGTCCTCCCCGGCTCGCTCTGGCTGTCCTCTGGCCCCTCTGCCCCTGTCTCCCAGGCTCAGCGCAGCAGGGAACTGATGAGGAAAGAACCTGAAGAAGAGCGCCCAGCTCCCCACTGGGAAGCACAGGGAGGCACTGGGAAGATGTCCACCTCCTTGCTCCGCCAGGCCAGGGACACCTTGCCCAAGCTCAGCTCCCATCGGGGATGGCCAGAGACTCCTGCGCCAGGGAGGGGAGGCACACTGGCAGCCGGGACAGGGCCCTCAACACAACTGTTCCCGGTGGCAAGGGGGCCCTGCCCAACAAAACAAGAGGGTGCCCTGAAGTCCCTCCAGCTCTCTGTGAATCTACTCCCTGAGCAACCTCGTCTATCTTGGCTCCAGACACCGTCGGTACAGTGACAGCACCCAGATTTAGAGCAGCAGGACCCTCGCCCCTGAGCTCCAGATCCACACCACCAACTGCCTGTTTGACACCTTTCCTTGGATGGCTAGCAGGTTTCTCAAACTCAGCAGCAACAAATGGGACTTGGTCCTCCCTTGCCCCAGGTTGGCCACCTCGGGAAGGATGCTGCCATTCACACTGATGCGAGAGCCATGCTGATCCCGGTCTCTTCCCCAGCATCCAGACCCTCAGCAAGCTGCTGGCTCTGCCTCCAAAGGGCATCTAGATCCCACCACTGCTGCCCGCCTGATCCACACACCAGCACCTCTCTCCTGCAGAAGCTTCCGAACTGCCCCCATTCCCTCTCATTTCTACCCAGCAGGCTCTGGGGTTTCCCAGGTAGTGCAGGTCAAGGTCAGCCCCCACCTGTGTTTTGCCTGGGGCCACCCTGCCTGAGCTATAAAGCAATCTGAGATGGCTGCTACTTGACCTGGGCTTGGGGATTCCCAGGTGAAGCCAAGCTGTGAATCTGGGCTGGGGGCTGCTAGTCCTGGGCCTGGGGCTCACTGAGGCCAGCTGTTGCTTGTTTGAGAGGATTAAGGAAGTTGTGAAGCATAAGCCAAGACCAGCCATTCATGTGGAAAAGCAGCTTGGGTGGGCCTGTAAGTGGGGTGGGTTAGATCTCAGGGGATCTACAGGGTGGGTCAAATAGTGTTAGCCAGATTGGTGGAGTCTCAGATATGGCACCAGCCTGCCAACTCTGTGGCCCTGTAGGGGGAGGGCCACAGAAAAGGAACAATGGCCCCTGATCACCTTGATGCCAGGCACTTCAGTTTCTTCCTGTGCCACTGGTGCCTTTCAAGCTGCTACCCTGGTGCTGGAGCTCAGAGGGAGTGAGTCTGAGTAGGTGAGTCTGTGTGTGGGTCCTTTAAGAGAAACTGCTTTGGGCTGTAGCAGTTTCTTCCACGGATTCAATCCCCACTGGTTTTTGCAGCCAGAAGGTGTGGGCAGTTATTGTCCCAGCATTGGAATCCTGGGCTGGAGGGTCTGGTGTGAGGCTGGGACCCCTTGCTCCTGAGATATCCCTCCCAAATTTTTATCCACCACACCTGTTTGTGGAACCAGCCTGTTTCACATCTGCGCTCCTCCTACCAGTCTGGATGGATGTGGTTTCTTTTATTCTGTAGTTGTCAGACTTCCATTCAACTCTATTTCTGACAGTTCTGAGTGATGGTTGTTCTATACTTCCGTTGTAATTTTGATGTGGTTGTGGGAGGAGGTGAACTATGTCTGCCTACATCACCATCTTGACCAGGAGTTCGGAAGGTATCTCGGAAGTTTTAATTACATATATGGCTGGTATTATATATCTATTGATACACTTATCTGGCCAATGCCTGTCTCTACCACTCCATGCCCCTTCTACTCACCACCGTGCACTCTCATGGAGGTGTCCTGGCCCCAGTGCCTTGCATGATGGTGTGCCTATCACAGGCGGTCAAGAAACACTTGCTGAAATGATTAAACATCAGGGTGCCTATCCCAACTTCAGTAAAGGGATGTGATGCAAATAAGCCACTTGATCTCTCTAGCTCCACCCCCACGCTGTGCATCAAAGACTCGGCCCTGGGTATGCTCTGGAGGCTTGGTCAGGACCAGCAGGACCAATGTGTGAGGAGAGGAGGGGGCAGGGGAGGGGGAGGGGGAGGGGGGAGGGGAGGGGAGGGAACCCCCGCACTTGGTGAGGGTGAGCAAATCTCTTTCTCTGAAATATCATTTCTCATGGTTTGAAATGAACCCATTATTCCCAATTAACCTGCTGTGAACCCACAGTACTTGCTGGCTTGCCCATAATTATTCATCCATAGTAATAGCTAAAGTAAATTCTGGCACTCTCAGTGAACGCTGACATCTCCTTTGGAGAAAACTTTCAAAGAGGCCATGTCCTTGGTTCCTTGTCTAAACCTTTCCTGTCCCACTCTGTTTCATTGTTGTGGTTAATGCTTGAGAAGGAGGCATCCCGGACCAGAATAGCTCCGTCCTGACACCGCGTCACTGGGCAAGGCTCTGGCAGGGCCGTCCTGTACCTTCCCACCCACGGGCAGACAGGAGTCAGGCGGGCTGCCTCCCGACCATCCGGGTAAGTCACACACACGTAATTTCTGCAATTAGCCAGTCCTTCCCAAGGCGCCCTTCACCCTGCCGTCTCGGCAGCTGAGCTCCGCAAGTCCACAGAAAGCATAAATCTTGGGCACAATTTATTTTGGGGTGTCAGATGTAATTTACTAAGAGACCGACTGCCAAAAAAAATCCAGGAGGAAATCTAACTTGTCGTTTTAAATTAAGTGTGCCTCCTTTTAGTCATCTTTCTACCACCTAGAACGTTGCATTAAAGATACAGTGGACTTCCTCCTATAATTACAAAAATAACAACAACTGAGGCTTGAGTCAAGAACTGGGGTGGGCGACAGGGAGAGACGGGGCCACTGGAGGAAAGCCTGAGGAGAGAGAGGGTGCCGATGATGCCTCCTTCCTCTCAGCCTGGGGTGGTGGGTAGGGGTGTCTTGTCCAAAAGAGGGAAGCTTCCTGCATGTTGCAGAGGAGACAGCT
The DNA here is from genome assembly GCF_004126475.2 of Phyllostomus discolor. Taxonomy (NCBI): domain Eukaryota; kingdom Metazoa; phylum Chordata; class Mammalia; order Chiroptera; family Phyllostomidae; genus Phyllostomus; species Phyllostomus discolor. Next base: position 175,338,291 of record NC_040903.2, read on the forward strand.
AAGAAGGCAGTGGGTGGTGGGAAGGAGTCTGTGCGAGACACTAACAACGTGTTCCACTTGGGTCATTCCTTCCTCCCACTGGAGAGCGGAGCACCTCACGGGGCCAGCCTGACGGTGGGCAACCTGAACTGAATCAGCCCAGTGACTCCAGCGGCACAGGTCCCAGCCTCCTCGCCCAGGAGAAGGGTGATCTATGAAAGGCAGGTCAGACCTTTCTTGCAAAGTGAGTTGAGTGGTGAGATCATTTTTTGAAGCATCCAGTAGCTTGTGAAGGTTCCGGTTATGAGCCCTGTAGAATGAAAGGGGTGGCCGCAGGGCTCTGAGAACCCTTCGCAGTGAACTCTCTGGTGGCCCTGCCCTGTCCGCTGTGAGTGTGAGCAGCTAAAGGCCCACTGCTCCCCGCCCCCACCTCCCACCAGCCCAGAACTGCGTCGGCTGACTAGAGCCACCTGTCCAGGGTAGAATTCCCCTTCTGACTGCTCCCAGTCAATGACTGACTGGCCCACTCCCATCTGCGGATCACTCTGAGGTCTGGTTGGGGCTCCAGAACCTTCCCCCATGGGTCAGGCCAAGGCTAGCCTTTCCCTGAGGCTCCATCCTCGCTCAGCTCCTCCCCCTTCCCCACTTGGCTTCTCCTTCTCAGGTTTCTTTCTGACGAGACCCCCAAGAATAAACCACATGCTCTGAATCCTTGTCTCAGGCTCTGCCTTCTGAGCAAGCCACTGAAGAAGCCCCCTTTCAAAGCGAAAGCCCCTGGCACCACCGCAGCTGCTGTTGGAATCCCAGCGAACACGGTGCCCAGGAAGGAGGGGCCGACAGGGAGGGGCAGGCAGCTACAGTTTCTGCCAGGCCTCTCCAGACAGATGTCCGCTTGGCTCAGGATGAGTTTGAAAAGACGTGAAGAGTGTGAAGAGTGGAAAAGCCAGAGCTGAGGAGAGGGCCAGGCTCCCACCAATGTGGAGGGCAAGGTGCACACCTGGGGCCCCTGGCCCTGCTCCTGTGACAATGGGGCTGATGCGCAGTGGTGGGAAAGCCCCGCCCCAAGGCCCCCTGAGATTCCAATGATGAAGAGGACAGCGGGTCCCTCACCTGAGATGAGGTCAGGGTCTGTCCAGGATGCAGGGACCCTAACCCTACACTGCCGAATGCTCTGCACATGGGGCGGGGTCCCTGGTGAAGGGGGCAGAAAGGGAGGAGGAGGAGGGAGGCCAGCACTGGTTTCTGCCTCACCCATTCAAGTCTCCTCACCCTCCCTCCACCGAGTCTCTTTTTCTAACCTGCACTGAGACTGCCTCCACTGGGTTCCCCAAACCCAGCTGGGAAGCAGGGTCCCTACTTATGGATTCACTGCCATTTTCGCTTTCTTCCAGGCCCCCTCCCCACGCCCCCCGCTGATGCCTCCCTCTTACACCTTCACACCCTTCGTCAATAGCTCCTTTCACAAGGTCATCGTTGCCCACTAATTGTCCAAAATCTCATTCCCTCATCCTTCTTGGTTAAGGATTGATTTAAGGAATGAGTTCAATATCCCTGCCGTCTCCAAGTGCTTATTAACTCCCTGCGCCTCCAGCTCCCTGTGCAGAGCCCCGTTCGCCTCGCGCAGCTTTGCCCCGCACTGATTGGTAAAGCCCTGGCTTTGAGGCCTGCAGGATGGGAGGCCTAATGTGCGCTAATCTATCATCACTTCTCCGGCTGGCAGAGTGACGGATGGCGGTGGTGGATGGCGGACGGTGGAGGGGGAGCCGGTCCTCCGCCTCCTCCAGGAGTCGGAAGTTGGCTCCGCGGGAGAATGACAGCCACCTTTGTCTAGGCAGGCAGGGAGGCACTGTCCTGCAAGTTCAGACACCCGAGACTTCAGCAGGAATTAATTGATGTCTGCCACTCCCCCCGCCCTCCCTCCCTCTGAGAGTCTACCCCGGAGCTGGCAGGCCACTTAGAGGGTTCCCTCAGCAGCTACCTGTCGCCCATCCACGAACCACCTAGTCTCTGGCAGGTTCAGCCAATGAGGAGCCCAGCAGCAAATGGGAGGGAAAAGAGTGAGGTCAGGTGTTTATTAGACTGGCCCCCTTCTTGCAGGGCTACCTGGAGCTGGCTGTGTCCTACCGGTCCCAGCACCTGCCAGGTAACCTCTCTCTGTTCTCCCCAGTCTCTCCTTCCTAGTGCTCCCTTCGTCACCTCCTCAGGTCCAGGGCAGGAAGCAGCCTCACTCTCACTCATCCCTGTGCTCCGCCCACACCTTTGTCAGCAGCACCTTCATTCAGCTCTCCTTGAATCACTCAACCTGAGCATGCCATGTTTCCTGCTGGAACCCTGTTAGAAACTAACCAGCACACCTCATTTTACCAGTGAGAAAACTGATGCTCAGAGAGGACCAGGGCCACCCCAGGTCACACAAGGAGTTCACATCAGGGCTGGGTCCAGAACTCGGGTCTTCTGACTGTCTAATACAATGTCGCCCTCCTGACTTTCTGTATTCCTCTTCTGTCCCTGCCTTGTTGTAGTCCGTGTCTCTTTGTATTTGGGCCACACCATGAACAGCGGTGCCACCAGGGCTCATAGAACCTGCCCCTGCCTAAGATGTTCACGTCAACTCAAAGGGAATGCTCCCCCTCTCAGCACCTCCCCGATGTTGGGGCGCCCTCCTCCAGGAGGCTCTGTGGGCGGGACATTCTCCTCCAGCCACGACATCTGCTCCTCAGGCAGCAGCACACCTTTTAGTGAAAATGCTCGGCCCCAGGCCACTTCCACCCCAATTGAAACCCAGATGAATCAATAGATTGAGAGCTTAAATTTCCACCAAAAGCCCCTCTTTTTATATAAGCCTTTCATTACAGGAGATGATTATTTAGTCAATAAATTTCTACCCCAGCCTCTCCTGCAGGCCAGGGACTAGGCTGAGCAGTGGAGTTAGTCTGGTCGGGGAGGTGAACAGCCAGTAGCCCACTGCAACTACGGGTGCTGTGAGCCAAGATCTCAAAGCTGAGGAGGAATGCCTGCCTCCTCCTGCCCCCTCCCTTCTTCCCCACCCCCAACGTGGCCAGTGAGGTCCAGAGGGACAGACAGCTCCAAGCCCTGTGAGCCGCTCAGGGAGTGTCTGACCCGCCTCTCCGCTGAGACCCACAGGAGCCTTGCACTGCAAGGGATGGACCTGCTTCTTGCAGAGACTACCCTCGGCCACAAACCAACAGCCCATCCCAGCAGATGAGGTCCACATTCCCTTTGACGGCTGGGGCTTCTCCTCCCGAACAGTCCTAGAAGGGGCTGACCACAGGCTCTCCCTTGGCCTGAGACGCTCGTGTGCATGCACACACACACTTCTCCTGGGACAAGCTCCTCTCCCTGGGCTTCTGGACACTTGGAGATGGGTCACCTGCCCAGGGCCTTGCGGCCTATTCATGGCACGTTGTTCTGTTCCACAGGATTGGGACCCCAGGGAAACTGCCAAGTCCACATGCACCCAGCCTGAATCCAAGTCGTTGGCAAAATCCACTCCCACCGCCGCTTTGAGATGGAACAGGCAGCCACCCAAAAGGCTCCTCAAAGTTCAGAGTGAGGCCAGGAACTGGAAAGGGGCTGAGGGCAAAGGAGTGGGGCTGCTCTGTTAGAGACCTCTGGGAACTGCTCTCTCCCACCTATTCCAGGAGGGGAATGAAGCCTGGGCCCAGGGCTAAATGAAGAGAAAACTGGCCCTGGCCAGGTGGCTCAGTTGGTTCAAGCGTCACACCCTGTACCAAAAGATTGCATGTTCAATTCCTGGTCAGGGCAGGAACCTATAACCTAGATTGGTTGAAAGGCCTGGATCTCTACCCGAGCCTGCCACCGAGCCCTTCCCCATTCTGGCCTCTCCTGTGAAAGGTGGGGTTGGGTCAGTGAGCTTAGTGCTCTTAGTGATGTGACTCGGTGCATTTTTCTGGGGAAAAGGAAGAGAAAGGGCCTAAACCCTGGTACTGCCCTCCCTCCAGCAACCAGAATCCCACAATGTCCTTCCTTAAACAGAGCAGCAAGGAGGAAGTCCAGCACAGCACAGCCCAGCCCAGCGCAGCCCTGGGCCTGTCTCACTGCTGGGAGAAGCTGCTCTGAAGTGCTGGCCCAGCTCGTCCCAAGAGGAGTCCAAATCCCCAACACCTGGCAGTGCCTCCGCTCCCAGCCTCTCCTCCCTTCTCCAGGCCACTCTCTTTGGAGCCTGAATTATCTACAACTACACTGTTCAATCTGGTGGCCACCTGTGGCTATTTAAACCTCAGTTAATCAAAATCAAATAAAATCCAAAATTCAGATTGTCATCACAGTAGCCACATTTCACACACTCAACGGCCACACATGGCCGGCGGCTACTGCACTGGCCACAGCAGGCAGAGTGCATTCCCATCACTGCAGAAAGTTCCTTTGGACAGTGCTAGTCTAGAAGCCAACCCTCGTCTTTGCAAAGTGCTTCCTCTAGCTTCCCTAACCCCTTCCCGCTACAGAGTCAGCCTGCTTTCCCCAGCCCACGGGGTGGGGGTTCCTGTCTGCCTGAGCGACAGCCCTGGACGTGTCGGTCACCCACCAGAAGCTGAGGAGGACACAGTCAAGCCAGCGGCCAACCAGCACCTGCAAGACGCCCCTAACATTCAGTTTTGAGAAACAACAATGTTCACTGACCATCCCTTAGCCAGCCACCTTCTCCTTCATTTGATCTGTCCCCTGCTAATTCCCATTCTTCAAGGATGCTACAGATTGGGAGGGGTCTGGGGGGAGCCAGAGAATATGTGTGGGGCCCCAGGATTTGGGGGAGACTTCTGCTTGTGTGACTAGAGGAAGCTCAGAAAACCGCAGCAATCATCTGGAAGTCTCCCATCGTCCCAGAAATTATCCATGTAAATGGCTGGGAAAATCCCCACAAGGGGTTAAAAGCCAGTAAAATACCTTCTCTGATAGCACAGAAGCCTGGCAGGGGTGGGGTGGGCTAGCAGAAACCAGACAGCTAAATGGGTTACCCAGAAATTACAAGAAGCTTTTAAAAGTAGAGAACTTAGCATATGTCAAGCCTATAATGCACAGACAATAATTATTTTCCACTGATTTTTTTGTATTTAATTTTGTGGTGACGAGCTCCTTTTACATCATGTATTCAGCAATCACTCTTCTTCTTGCTTAATATGCACCGCAATCTTTCTCCTCCCATGTCACATATTCAATAATTCCTCTCCCCCAGTTCCAGGGGCATAAGATGAGGGGAATGTCACATTTTAAATTAGTAACAGCTGTGTTTTTGTTTTTCCATTTCACCTCCACGGATGCCCTGTAAGTATCGTGAGCTCCAAAAAGCAACACGGGGTGTTGAGGACCCTGTCTGTTCTGGTCCTCAGCTCAGAGGCTTTCGGAGGGTTTTCCTCTGAGGACAGGATGTGCCTCAGGAACCGAACGGGCCAGAGAAGGGAGCACTGAGCAGCTGGCCACTCCCACCCCTGCCAGCGGAGGACACGAGGCTCTTCCTAGGAACACCTGTTGGGGGTGAGCCCCACGGGCCCCACCCAGGTGCATTTAGACCACCACTGTTTGTTCCGATCCGTGGGCCTCTTTCTGAACTCCCAGGTGTCGCCTTTGCTTTTCCCTAGAGTGGACAGCAATCAGGAACCTGGGTGGGGGAAGTGGGGAACCTAAGGGGTAAAAAATTAAAGAGGCACTGGCACTGGCTGGGTGGCTCCATTGCTTGGAACATCACCAAAGGGTTGCAGGTTTGATTCCTGGTCAGGGCACATACCTAGGTTGCGGGTTGGGAGGCAACCAACTGATATTTCTCTCACACAGCTGTTTCTCTCCCCCCCTCATCAAGAAGCGTCCTCAGGTAAGGATTTAAAAAAAAAAAAAAAAAGGTTAAGGAGGCCCTGGCTCTCCAGTGCCAGCCCTGTGTGCTAGCAGACCTTGAGAGCCAGTGCCTCCTCAATTTTTTCGGCCTTAAGTATGTTCCTTGGCTCATCCAGGCCCATCAGAAGGACCAACCCCTTGCAGGCCGGGGAGTCGGAACCCCAGGGAGAGCGATGAGAGGTGCGGGGACTCAACACCAAGAAGAACGAGTGACTCAGGAAAGGAGTTCATTAAAATGCTTCAAGGGACTCCGAACTGCCAGTGTTGTTTTTTTAAGACAGACAAGAATTTAGCAAGAAATCAATCAACACGCATGCTGATAACTTATTCCGTGACAAAAAAGAAACAAAAGCCACATAAATTTTTGCTGCCTTTGGGTAGCCAGTGTCTAATGCCACTAATTAATTTTCCTGAACTTTCATTCTCTAGATACCTCAAAACATTCAAAACATGGTCTATCTGTCAGCCCCAGGAGCACTGCCACCAGCTGCTGTAGGGACCTGGTGATTCTAGAACCTGCACCGCGGGGGGCGGGCGGGGGAGGGGTTGGCAGCGGAGGAGCACACCGCGAGCTCTGGGGGCTTCGCCGCCGGGCTGCCCCGCTCTGACCTGCTCTGGGTGCCACAGCCCTGTGCCCGCCCCAGCCCAGAGGACCAGGACTCGAGAACACAGAACAGTGTGGGCAACAGGGATAGACACGAACACACACCCTGCTCCTGCCTCAGTTTTCCAAAACACAGAATAAGGAGATTGTGCTCAGTCCAGCTTCAGATTCCTGAACCCACGCTACCCTGCTGAGCACTGACGCCATGTGGGCCCTTGTCCAGTCTGCAGACTCCTTGAGGGCAGTGACCAAGTCCTATTCATTCTGCCCCCTCCCCCCTTCCCCAAAGCACAGTGCCTAACACTGCGTCACACACAGAACACGCTCAGTACAGGTGTGCCGGCTTGCACTGCAGCCTCCTCTTCTCCCACCCCAGGCCTGTCTGCCATCCCCAGACAGAGGAAGGATTTCCCAGCCCTTACCGCTGGGGTCCTAGGACCCGAGAGCCTTGCTGCTGAGAGTCCCTTCTGCCTGCCAACCGGGCAAGTTCATTAGCATTTCCCCACAGGAGCAAATAAAAGCATGAGACTTCCACCGTAAAGTTAGCTCCGCAGGGGAGCACTCCAGATTAAAGCCCAAAACAGTCTGCAGGTTGCAGGCATCTCCCTCAGGCACAAGCGAGTGTCAGTTGGCCCCCTTCCCTGACTGGTTCTTCTGAGATGTGGCAGAGCTAGAGCATTCCAGAACAAATCTGCCTGTGTGAGGTCCCAGGCAGTAGCACCCTGGTCAGGACCTGAGGTGTGGCTCACCTTCTCAAGTGGCCTCCTTTGGAAAGTGACCTGATGGAAACAGACCCTCCGTGTCCCTTCCCACAGCACCAGAGCCCAAGCCCCACAGCCCCTCCCCGGCCCCGCAGTGTGGGAACGGGGGTGCTTGGGCCCTTCGGGTGGGCCCTCGCTCGCCTCCCAGGCAGGGGGGCCACATCTCATCTTGCTCCTCAGCATGGCTTGTAGTTTCCTTTTATATTTATTTTTTTTTCTGTTTCCTCAAACAGTATGTGCCTAGAATAAACACCAGGTTCTCCCTGGCAGGGAAAAGGAGTGTAGAAGGGAAATGTGAGAGCAGTAATCCATTGTAACACTTTAGGAGAAACTGCAAGCAATTTCCATTCTATTGATCCTCCCCGGGCATCAAAACCACGCTGAGTTTATTTGGAAAATTAAATTCGGGAGCATGTAGCACGAGGGGCCTCTAGTTAAGTTGTCTACCTCTCAGGCCACAATTTAATTAGGATCTCACTCTGACCCTCTGTTTAAATACAGCAGAGACCGGGCACTGCACAGCTCCCTGGTCCCAGGCCCTACCTGGCAGTGGCCCCTGGCAGCCGCCCCACCCCACAGCCCACAGCAGAACAGCCACAGCAGTCTCGATCACCCTCAGCTGAGCACTCATCAGCTCTTCATGCTGCTGCTCATTTACATTTTAACATCTGTGATTTGTAACAGAATATATTCATTAAAATGTAAATGTTTACTAAGTTAACTTAATATGGGGAGTTTGCTCCTTGTCCAAAGGTAAAACTTTGATCTTAACAAATAGTGTTATTATTAGAAACAAAGTGACCTATTACTGAGGCACAGATTGGTACAATGTGTTAGATACAGTAAATCTTCACTTAAACAGGCGTGTGTAGGTTCTGCAACCTGAAGTGCAAGGAAACCACCTTACCATGGGCTAATTGATATAAGCAAGAGTTAAGGTCCTATAGCAGCTGTAAACATTATACGGAAATGACGTTACCCCAGGACCTACTTTTCACGTGGGGCAGAAGCTAAGAATCAAAGTCTAGCTGATTCCAGCATCGTGTGTGGTTCCCAGGCTTTGGAGGTTCACAGACAAGTGAAACTCAGGCCCAGTGGTGCATACCTGCACACACAGGTGCACACTCATATACATCAGAGGGCCTGGCAGAGATGTGCCAACTTTATTTAGCCACCTGCAGACCATGTAGTCTTCTTTCATCTTCTACTGTTGTCCCAATTTCATGAGCACCTACAAGGATGTAGGATGAGTCTTAGAATACAGAGTAAGCCCTTAATAGCACAGAAACTCAGCTTCATAAAGCACTCCCCACATTGCTCTCGTTTTCCCCATCTCATCTGTGGAAGCCTGGGCAGTCTAGCACAGGTCCACGGATCGCCCTTGGGAACCATTGGCCCTGACTGATTTTTCTTAATTAAATTTTTATTCAGGGCTATTGCTGGGAGAGGGGTGGGGGCTCTGCTGGCTGCTCATCAGCCCAGGGAACTGAGAGCAGAGGTCACACTCACAGTGCTCAAGAGGAACTGACCTCACATCCTTCAGGTTCCTCCGGTGCTGACATATTTGCCCCCAAACAATGCAGGATTCCCCAGAAGCTCTCCTGGAGGAATGGCCTCTTGGGCAGCAAGCCAGGCCTTCTTCCCTAAGCCCCACAAAACCAGAACACAGCCTGACACATGGTACAGTCTCACTTAAAGTTGCTGAATTCCATTGAAAAATCACTGGACGGGCCCCTCACCCACAGAGGACCAGCCCCACCCCCAGCATTCCCCAGCTTCCTCGTCTGCAAGGCGGCCGTCTAAGCAGGCCCACCTGCAGAATAGGGAGGGAGGTAATCCTGGCGTTCAGTGATCTCTGAACCAAAGACAAATAGAGTCTGCCACTCTGCACCCGCCCCTTCACCCCTCCCTGAGCATGCTCCCCAGGCTCTCACAGGTCCTTTGAAAGAAGTGACGTTTCCCACCTCTTGTAGGTGCCAGGGGTGAGAAGGGATGGCAGATAGAGCCTGGAAGCTTGATCCCCAGGCCCACCCCAGAGGGCACGTCAGCAGTGTTTGGCGAGCTGACCGGCTCTCCCGAGAACGGAACTGTCATTAAGCCAAGTGGGAAAACATTACCTGATCTACAAATGATTACACAGAAGTAGGAACTGTACCGCCTTCTGAGGAGCTCACAGAGCTGGGATTTTAAACTGACTTGCAAAGTGCTGTGACACTCGGCTCCCTGGAGCAGTGGTTGTGTTATTCACAGGGGAAAACAAGAAGGCAGAAGTTAAGGCACTTTATGATCCCAGGGGAAAAGAGAAGGTCTCAGGGACTCTGGCTATCAAAGGGTTTCAGACCACCCACGGTATCAGCCAGAAACATAACTCAAAGGAAAACCTAAGTAACTATTCAGACCTTCTGCCTGTCTGCTTGGAGGCCTGCAGCTCCCTGAGGCCTTCCCACTGGCCAAATGAGCAACCAGAGTCACAGCTGCAGGCAACTCAGGTCATTTAATCAAATACTTCTTTTACCCAGACAGAGACTCCACTCAGCCCACCTGGATGAAGCTATTGTGGTAGAGGGGAGCTGGTGACGCTCAGGGCGGGGGTGAGGGCGGGGGTGGGGGCGGGGGTGGGGGTGGGGGTGGGGGCGGAGGCGGGGGCGGGGGCCATGAGGAGTAACAAGTGGTGAGAACCCTCGGCAGAGAACCCGGCACCAGGAAGAAACCACGCACTTGGAAGTACCTCAAGCAACAGAGCAGGGCCAGTCCATGGTGCCGAGTGAGAGAAGCTGGGAGTGGAAGTTTTGTTGCACGCTAAAATGTATGTAAATTAGAAACACATACACAGAATGACACTACATATTTTATAGTGATGCATGCATATTTTAGAACATATTCCAAATGCGTTAGAATGGATGAGTATGGGGGAGGGTTATAAGAGTCAGGGTGGAGGAAGGAGGAAAACATCACAAAGAAAGGCCACACGAAGCCTGGGGGTGACAATGAGCTAGTGACTGAGTGTTGTGAACCGAACTCCCTGCACCTACAGCCCACAGACAAGGCAAGAAAGAAACAGAGACCCAGAGAGCTGAAGACAGGGCTTCTCCAACTCTACGGCGCGTGCGAATGTCCCGAGGATCTCGTTAAAAGGCAGGTTCTGAGTCACAGGGCTGCGGTGGGAGCTGCGGCTCCACACTGCTAACGGGGCGGGGGCGGGGCGGAGACACAGATGCTGCTGGGCCAGGGACCTCACTTTGCGCTTCAAGGGCTTAAAAGATGCATCCAAGATCAAAAGTGAGCAGCGAAGTCCAAGAGCCTACAAATGCAATATGGATAAATTTCAAAATAATTATGCTGCATGAAAGAAGACAGACAAAAAGGAGAACATTATCATAATGTATGCTTTCATTTATAAAAACTTCAAGAACGCGCATACTAATCCATGATGACAAAAGGCAGATCAGGGGCTGCCTGGGCATGAATGAGGCTGGGAAGGTGCGTGGATTACAAAGGAAACTTTTGGGGATAATGGATGTATTCCTCTCTTCATGATGGGGATAGGTTTTCCAGGTGTACACCTATGTCAACTCATCACACTGCACGCTTCAAATGTGCGCAGGTTACTGTGCATCGGCTATACCTCAGCAAAACCAAACACACACACAACAACATCTGTGTCCTCCCCCTCCCCCCGGCACATCACACTGATGATGCTCTGTCTGCACTCCACGCTGAGCACAGCGGTTCCGGCTAGAAAGTGCTCCCCATGGCTGGAACCCAGCCCTTTTCCTCCTCCGAAGCTGCCGCCTTCGGCCGGGGACCACCGCCTCCCCCCCTGGCCTGCTCCGGGACCTGCACCCCAATCCCACCCTTGTCTACCCTTCTCATCCATTCATCTCCCACCCCAACAGTTGAAAATCCTTTAAGACAAAGGTTATAAAGGCCAAAGGCACACTGCCCCTGGTGCCTCCTACCTACTACTCCCTCAACGCCTCTTAGCTCCCTCTGCTCTCGCTCCCCACCCATGCCTCACGGACTTCCTCTGAGTTCTCCCAAAGCCACACCTTTCCACCCACTTGGGATCTGTCTGTGACGCTCCTCCCCCGCTCCTCCCTCCTGTGCCTGGTGAGCTCCTACACATCCTCCAGTCCCAGCTCAGACGCCCCTTCCTTACGGTCTACCCTGACCACCCCCAGCCCAGGTTCCTTTGCTCTACACTTCCCGAGAACCACGCTCCTTTCCTTCCAAGCCTGTAGTCGGATCTGTCACCACTCATTGACCAGCGCCAGTGCTTGAGGCAGGTTTGTCTCTTCTCCTGCACCATAAGCTGCAGGAGGGGGTGCCGAGTCTCTCCTGCTTACCTCACGCCCAGCACCTCACAGGGTGCCTGACACGCAGGAGATGCTCCATAAATACTCAGTCATTCAAAGTCTGTTAAGTCAACTCTCCAAAAGGACCTCTGGCCATCCCTAGGGAAAGATATTCCTGGGATCTGGAGACAGCAGCTCATCTACAAGCCAGACTCAAGTTCTGTGGAAAAGATCCGAACCCCAAGTCCACCAGAACATAGGTGATCTGAAAGTTCTCCCCCACGTTCAGCCTGACCCTTCACCTTCCTTTATGAGCACACTTTGCAAGATGTAAACAGCATGTTTGCTTTTGTGGGCTTTTTCCTTCCACAGTTGCAACACCACTGTGTTTGGATATAATCATTTCCCCTTTGGGCTTGTATCCCAGACTTTGGCAGTACCGGTGAGAGTGGGAAGATACAGTTCAGAGGATGATCCGGACCTAAACGAAAGGCCCCTCAGGTTAGGCTGCCAAGCCTGGGACTTGCTCCCAGCCCAGATCAAAGACTCTGGGGCCAGAGGGGTCACCCCAAAGCGGGTGGGGTGGAGGAGAGGGGTCAGGAGCAGAGATGCCGGGAGAGAAAAGGGTGCCTCGCAGGGAGCAAAGGAAAGAGGGCAGTGGGTCGAAGCCTGGTCAGCAGCCAGGTGCCAGAAGCAGAGCCAGGCAGGGCTCAAAGGGTTGGGCCAACGGCCAGGCGTCTGGAGACCCAGAGGGTCTAGACTATCCGCAAGCAGCCCCGATGCCCCACCCCTGCTCCCTCCCATCACGCCTGTTCTTCTCTCTGCCACAGTGCTCCCCTGGCCCTGTTGGTACCCCTGGTCATGTCTCTTCCCAGATCCTGCCCAGGTATGAAGACCACCTCAGCAGCTACCAGGAGGGAATGGAGGGTAGCCCTCTGGAGTTTTCATCATAAGTTCAGTGACATCTGGCTAGGGACATGGACATGGTGAGGAGCTTCCCTGACACACCCCGTGATTCTCAGGCTTCTCCATTGCTTGCGATGACACAGGGGAAGGGAAGGAATTTCGCAGTACAGTCCGTCTGGAAGGCAGCAAGAGGTTCATGGTGAGCTGTCCCTGAGGTCCGGGGCATGACCCTGGAGCCCAGAGTTTTGATAAGAGGAGCAGCTGACACCTGGGCAGCCAGTACTGGCTTCTGTCCACTATCCCTGGAGTGCCAAGTGGCCCTCTCTCTCCCAAGCTAATTCCTGAAGACCCAGAGGGTGGCGATGCTGTGGGCATCCCTTCTCTGCCACAAGCCATCAGAATTGGCATCCACGGTGACACAGCTGGCATCATTCTCTGAAGGCTTACAGGTCACCTAAGGTGGCTTCTGAAAAGAAGGACAGGAAGCAGGAAGCAGACCAGGCAGCTACACAGAGATCATCTTCATAAAGAGGGGTGGACCATGTGACGTGTGTCTAGCTTTGGGTGTCCTCTTCTTCTCCTTCACGGAGGAGCCAGCCGGTTGTCTGTCCCTGACTGGTCCTGACCCACTAAGCCAGTCACCATGCTGCGTCTCCACCCGCTCACCCAGTGAATGGGGAATGAAACCCAAAGCTGAATTCCCCCCAGGCTAATAACAGAACATTAGCTAGTGGACAGTTTATAAGTCACTTTCTCTCTGTCCTACTTGGCAGCTAAGACAGACATGATTATAATCCTCTTGTGAAAGAAGAAACTGGGGCCCAGGGGGGTTAAGAAACTTGCCCAAGGACACAGGGCTAGTGACGGCTGAGCCAGGGCTTAAACCAGAGGCAACAGCGACTTTGAGGTAAGTCCCATCTACCTTGTTGTCCTGGCTCTGCCACCTACCAGCTGTGTGATGTTGGGAGGGTTACTTAACCTCCCCTTCCCCTTCCCCTTCCTAATGGATGCATTAATTACTATCTATCTCACAAGGTACAAGGGGAAATAAAACAAGATGTAATATATGAAAGTGCTAATACATAGAAAGCAGTTATAAATGTTTGTTTCTTCTTTCCAATTCCAAATCATAAAACATACTGTTTTGGGACGATTCCAAAATGGAGGTTGCAAAGGACTTTGCAGGGAAAGAGGGAGCACGCTCTTGGGAACGTGGAACTGAGAGACTCGCCTGGCTGAGCACTTCTCTGTCTCCAGCCGCCTGGGCCCACGGCTCCTTCGTTACACCCCGTCCCTGCGCCCCCCCCCCCTTCCAAGTGCATGGAAGCCCATTCATTGCCCACTAAGGGCATAATCCACCACCAACCCCAAGACTGGCCCCAGCTAGACTTACAACCAGGGACCAACTGGGAGGGAGGCTTTCCTTACACCCCAATCTCCGATTCCCACGGGAAGGCTGCAAGTGGCTGGTGACATCAGAGCAGTCTTGCGTGCTCACTCGCAGGGCACTTCCTCTCCCACCTTGCCCGTCTCGCCTCACCTGTAGCCCTGGCAGAGGGGCAGCGAAGCAGCTGGCAGCCCCATTTTACAGGGAGGAAAGTCACAAAAGATTGCCCAGGGTCAGGAGGCTTGATCTCAACAGCCCAGAATCCAAATTTCTGTCCACCTCCATGTCCTGTTCCAGTGCCCTTCCCACTGAGCCCCGTGTGCTCCCCGAGAGCCCCCGGCTGGCGCCAAACCAAAGCCTCCCTGTGTCAATGGCAGTTCCATGGCACTCCAATAGCTGAGCTGGAGTTGTGTCAGAGAATGACCTTGCTTTCAGGAAACGCGCATTGAAACACAGGTGGAGGAGCATCGCGTCCCAATGATCACACACACCCCCAAACACACACGCACACACAGGCAGGGTTTCCCAGCCTTGGCATGACTGATATTTGGGGCTGCAGAATTCAGTACTGGGGGAGCAGGGGCCATCCCGTGCACCCTAGGATATTCAGCAGCATCCCTGGTCCCCATGCACTAGGTGTCAGTAGCACCCATCCCCTCGCTCAGGTGTCACAGCCAAACTGTCTCTGGACATCGCCAAACGGGGGCAAAATCGCTTCCTAGTGATGGACCAGAAAGGGAGAGAAAAAGCACACGTGTCGAATGTTAACCTTGATTTTCTTAACTTTCCTATAAGTCTGAAGTAATTTCCAAATAAAAAGTTAAGAAAGAATTCTATAATACTTAAATCTAAAGGGAGGGAGGGAGGGAGGGAGGGAGGAAGGAAGGAAGGAAGGAAGGAAGGAAGGAAGGAAGGAAGGAAGGAAGGAAGGAAAGGAAAGGAAAGGAACGAACCTGGCCAGGCTACCAGCTCTCAGTCTCAGCCCAAAGGCCCTGAATCCCTTTGCTCACTGGCTATGACTCCCACAGTGGCCAGCCTCCACCTGGGTCAGAGCCTGCCAGACCCTCCAAACCCTTGTGCTCAGCCCTGAGGAAGGTGCAGGAACATCCACCAGACAGAAGGGGGGCCCATGGCTGCAAGGGAGGAGCCTAGGTGCCCAGGACTTGAGCTCAGCGGGCAGACTCCAGGCCCTGCTCCTCACTTCCGCTCACCTGACCCTTCACTCCTCCGTGAGCACAGAATGGGCACCAGTATTCTCCCAGCCTCCACCAAAACAGTGGGGGCTCCTTTGAAAAAAAAACCCCACAAAAGTTAATCGCATGTGCATTTTTTCTTTATCCTCCTTTCCCCAGGGGCATTGTTGGGCTGGGCAAAGTTGCCTTTCAGATGTTTCCAAGTCAGCAGATTTTGCCTCCGGCCTTCGCCTTAAGATCTGTGATTATTCTGAGTCAAACTGGCTAGGGGCCTTGAGGAGCAAATTGGTTATCCAGGGGGAAAACACCCCAAACTTTCAAAGTAATACATAAACAAAGAAAAAAACAAGACAAGAAAGGTAGTGGGGGAGAAAGGAAAAGTAAATTGCATGAATGCAAATTAGAATTATTTAAAAATTAAAAGTTACTCTAAATTATTTAACCTAATTACCACCCAGCTCTCCAAGGGAGACAGTCGCTGTGTTCTGTGGAGCAGGGAGGATTTAGCAGAATCCTCGGGCGCCAGCGAGGGGGGGCCCAGAGAATCAAAACACCTGTGTGTTGGGGCCGAGAGGGAGGTGGGCCGTGGCACGAACGACGCATGAGAAACGTAATTAAGGTAGGTGTCAATTTCATGGTTTGCAGCACACTTTCTCATTTTTATTTAATCCTCACACCCACCCTAAGGCCCACGTTGCTATCCCCACTGTACATGGGAGACACCAAGGTCCACGGTCACAAAGCCAGCAAGCCAGACGCCCAGGCCTGGAGCTCTGCTCCCACACAGAGGCCTGGGAGGCCCTTCCCCCTCCCTACTCTGCTGGACCGGCCTCCCAGAGGACAGTGGGAGGGGACAGCAGGAGCAGGAGACCTAGGGAGTCAGACCAGACGGGTTCAGATCCTCCTCTGCTGCTTCCCTGCTGAGTGATCCAGGGAAAGAAATCTCACCCCCCACCCCAGCCTCAAGTGTAGGACAGGATGGTACCTATATCTCATGGGACTATAAGAGGGTTTCAGGAGACGTGTAGCTAAGGCACTTGACACTTAGGAGGTGTTCAATGAACAGAGCTCTTGTAGCTCCGAGGACCAAGAGGGGAAGACCAGGGCATTAAATCACCATTCTACCCCTGAACTGGTAGGCCAACCAGGCGGCACACTGGAATCATCGGGAAGCTTTTAAAATTCCTGAAGCCCAGCCGGTGAGGCTCAGTTGGTTGGGCGTCATCCTGCAAAGCAAAAGGTCGCAGGTGATCAATTCCCCCTCAGGACACGTGCTTGGGTTTCGGGTTCAGTCCCCCCCTGGTTGGGGAGTGTAGGAGAGGCAACTAATTGATGTTTCTCTCCCCCTCTTTCTCCCTTTCTTCCCCTCCCTCTAAAAATAAATAAATAAAATATTTTTTAAATCCCCGAAGCCCACGCAGGCTCCCAGAGCAATCGGACCAGAACCTCCGTGTGTCTGAGGTCTCTGGGCGAGGCCGATGTGCAGCCACTGTCGAGGGCCTTCCTGCCGGAAGAAGTCAGGGTAGACACTAAGCGGGCATTTCTCAAGGGCTCTAGAAGGGACTACGTCGCATGCCCCTTTTTATGACTGAGAAGGAAACAGGAAGAATCTGGGCAGCTTTCTAGGGGCCCTGCCCCAGCACGTATGTGAACAAACCAAGCACAGTCCCTGGTCAGTAGAATGGACAAGGAGTGCGGGATGAGAGGCAGCGGGTGATCACGAGACAGCACCTCCGAAATGCCAGACAAGGACCTGTCAGACGTCCTTGCCCACCTAAGCCCCTCAGAGGACACTCCAGGTGACCTGACGGCCCCACCCCACTCCCAGCCCACCGATATGATGAGCTTCACGACTCACCCTCTCAGGCACTGGGCACTACTGAGAGTTTCAATTTCCTTTCTATTAATCCAGGAAGGGTCTAATTTGCATGTTGTTTGCATAAATTTACTTGTTTCAATTCAAGAAAGACTGCAACACCAAGCAGGTGAGATAAAATAAATTGGCTTATTTATTGTCCCTCCTGCTGCAATTGTATTCCAACCTCCCATCACAGTGCTCACAGGGGAGAATCTAACCCTGCAGCCCGAGAGGACCTGGGGTGGGGGCGGCGGAGGGGGTGGGGAGGTGAAGACACATCCTGGCTGGACTTCCAGGGACAGAGAAGAAGTAGTTTTCTCCCCACAGATCAGACCAGGGGTTAGATGGAGGGGTGCCGCAGAAGGAGGGCCAGAGCGGTTTCACTGTCTCAATCGTACCACCGGACGTAAACCCTGTTTTGCTGCCCTGTCCTGCAGTGGGGACCACAGTCCTGCCTGAGCCCAGACTGGAGGAAGGCCTGCTCTTCAGAATGGTCATTTCATGCAGATAGACACAATGTCAAGGCCAGAGCACGAAGGATTCAGCTTTTAAGGCCCCTCCTGACTCTAAGCTTACACGGGGTTTCAACTGATGCTTTGCATCACATAGCCGAGTGGAGAAGTCCATCATAGGAACAGCTGGCACCAGAACTCCTCTTAGGGAGCAAACCATGTCTAGGGGGAGACACGCCTGTGGGAGGCTGCCTGTGGACAGGGACCAGAGTGGGCACCGCAGAGCAGATGCTCCGAAGGGGGCGCCGCAGAGGTGGCTCCATAGAGGGCACTGTGGAGAGGATGCCGGGACAGGGCGCTGCAGGGAGGGTGACTGTCTGCTTCTCTCTGAGAGGAGAGAGAGGCAAGATGGGATGAAGCCCAGGAATGATGAGGGTGAGTCCCTGAGGTCAAAGCGGCTTCAGACTGAGCTGTCAGCCCAGTGTGGATGTGACCTCTGTACTGCTGTCCATTCCCAGGAATCTCGAGAGCCCATCGAAGTGTTTGCAGTGACCTCAGTGGACAGCCCCTGAGCCCCACCCAGGGGCAGCAGCACTCCTCTACAGAGTGACCACACACTTAACCTCTCTCTCCTCCGAACAAGAAAGCGCTGTGCTGCCTCAAAGGGCCCTGTGCCTGCCAGCGAGCTGAGCTGTCTCTGGAGCCCATCCATAGCTCCCTGCCTTCAAAGGATGGTAAACTTGTTTGTTTTCTCCTCTACCTCTTCATCTAAAGAAAGGCCCAAAGGCTAAGAAATGCTGCTTCTGGAAACAATTAAATGGTTCACAGCTTCCCTCACCTGGAAAGGAGCTGGCTTTGGAAGTGCACGTCCCTGCCTTCTGCATCCTGATGAAAGGGTAGCGGTGCAGATCAGTAACCGGCACCACCAACCGGGTCTGCTTCCCAGGGGAGACGGCCTGGCCTGGCCAGACACACCAGGCCAGTCCGAGGGCAGCACGCGGCCCCTGGCCCCAGGGGGGAGACACCACCCCGGTGCACTCCCCCCACCTCAGTTCCCCGTCTGATGCAGGAGGTGCACCTCCAGCCCTGTGGGAGCGCTCTGCCAGACAGGAATACCCAGTCCTTGCCTAAAAGACCCATAAGTACTTTTGGCTATGGTGAAGGTGCTCTTTTTACTCCAAAGCCACCGTGATTCTACATGTCTGTGACCACATGCTCCCCGGCTGCTCACGGTTGCAGACTGAAGCAGACTCATGCGTTTCTGTGGCTGCCCCTGTTCTGTACCCAGTGACTCCCTCAGTCCCTTCAAAGGCTTCCCACTTTATTCACTCATTTATGTAACAAAAGTCTGTTAAGCACCTACTATGTGTCAGGCACTGTCTTAAGCACAAGTGTACAATATTAAGCAAAGTAGGCACAGACCCTAAATTCATGGAGCTTACAGTCCTCTAGGAGAGAGATATTAAGTGTATAAATACTGACTATAATACAGCTTTATTAGTTTGTTAAAGCTGTTGTAACGAATACCACAGAAAACAACAGAAATATATTTCTTTACTTCCGGAGGCCAGAAATCCAAGACCAAGGTACTAGCAGAGACGGTTTCTTCTGGGACCTCTCTCCTTGGCTGACAGATGACCATCTGCTAGCTGTGTCTTCACAGAGTCTTTCCTCCACGTCCTAAGCTCCTCTTCTGATAAGGTCCCCAGTCATATCTGACTTGGACTTCCCTATATGACCTCATTTTACTTTAATCACTTCTTTAAAGGTCCTATGTCCAAATAAAGTCATTCTGAAGTACTGGGGGTTAGAATGCCAACATATGAATTTAGGGGGGATATAATTCAGCTCATACCAACATTCTGTGAAATAAAAGTCCAGAGGCGCATAATAGTGAGAGCAGGTAACATGAACCTGACTTGTCTGGAAGGTCACTGAAGGCCTTTCCGAGGAAGTGACATTTGAGTTGTGTCTTAGCCTTGGTTCCCCCAAAGGCAGACCCTGGGACAAAGACGTGCACACAGGTAGTTTATCTGTGAGGTGATCTCAGAGGGCAGGAGACAGGGCCAGGAGGAGAGACAGCTAGGACAGAGGTGCGTTGTTGAGTTGGCCAGTGCTAGAGGCAACTGGGCTCATTCTGTGGGGACTCCTCAGGAGCATCCCGGAAGTATCCGCCCAGGAAATGAAATGGAGAAGCATTCATCCATCACCACAGTTCCCAGTGGCTAGGGACGGCCACACCAATGCTGACTCTCCTGCACTCAGGGTCAGAAAAGTCCTGGGACAGGGAGTGAGAGGCATGGGCAGGGGACCAAGGTGAGACCTGTCAGATCACAGCTGTGCAAGGCTGGTCAAAGCCTGTGTGGAACCGGTCAACAGAGCAGGGGCTGCAGTAGGATGTGGGGTGAGAGGCATGAAGGTACACCACGAGGCATCAGCACAAGCTGTAAGCTGCAGGATGAGTAGGGGTTCGCCAGTGAAGGGAGTGGTGGAGAGAGCTTTCCCAGCAGAGGAAATGGTGCGTGCAAAGACCCTGGGGCAGAGGGAACACAGAACACTCAGGGCAGAAGCCGTGTGGGAGATGAGGCTGGGAAGGCAGGCCGATGCCAGACAATGCAGGCCCATGCTGAGGATTTGGAACATTATCCTAAGAGGGATGGGGTCTATTGAGGGGTTTTGAGCAGGGGTAGGAAGTGTGCCCTAACAAACTTGTGTTTTAGAAGTTTACCTACTTGGTAGAGACAGGCTTGGGGTGAAAAGCATGGCTATTTTGTGACTTTACTGAAGGGTAGCTTTCATCCCACCTACATTCAACCAGGAACGGAGGTGACCAAACCCGAAACCACTGAACTATTTCCTGTGGCAACTGGAGGTGCACGATGGTTTGAAATGACTTCCTGAGAGGGAAATGAGTTGAGCAGGAGGAGGGGGATGCCTCCTGGGGAAGGAAGGTGACCAGTCAAATCTCCTCGTAAACAAGCTCAGGACACATCTCTAGCTAAAAATGAGTGATGTTTGCTAATAGGGAGCCCTTACCTATGGAGCACTTTCAGCAGATGTACCGGGAATACCTAGTGTTTAGGATTGCTTATGGTAAATAAATATGGAAATCTTTGAATTTATGGAGCATGTATCCCTTTGTCACTGTGTAAGATCTGAGTATAAAGTTGAGATGTTTCAAAGTCAAACTAGCTTGCTTCTATGGGAGTAATGTAGTCACATACCGTTCTTAGAGACCTCTTATGGAAATCTGGGCAGAGCAAGTCCTGGTGTGATCAGAAAGGACTTGGTGGGCAGCTACAATGGCCCCAGACCTCTGCCTGCTTCACCTGTGCCTCCTGTGGTCTTGACATTATTCATAAGTGTTGATACAGGATGAAGTCCCTGATTGAAGACAGTCTGATTTGACAATTTGGTGTTCTGTGTCATCTCAGTAGGTCAGCATGTGCAGTCTCACCTCAGGTTCATGAAACACATGTTTTCTCTGCCCTTCGGACCATTGTCTCTTCCAGAGAGGATGCTTTTAGATTCCAACTACATCTTCAAAGTCTCCAAAATTCCTTTGTCCTTGACTGTGTCCTAATGCAGCAATTTTCAACCATTTTCATCTCCTGGCACATATAAACTAATTACTAAAAATCAGAGGCACACCAAAAGATATATTATTAAAAAAATAGGTACTTTAGGTCAAGATGGAGGCATAGGCAGACATGGCTTGCTGCTTCATACAACCACATCAAAATCACAAAACTACAATTAAAATATAAAACAACCATCACTCAGAAGCGTCAGAAATCGAGATGAATGGAAGTCTGACAACTACTGAATTAAAGAAACCACATCCATCCAGACTGCTAGAAGGAGCGCAGATGTGAAACAGGCTGGTCCCACAATCATGTGGGAAAAATTCCGGAGGGATATCTCGGGAGTCAGGAGTCCCAGCCCCACACCAGGCCCTCCAGCCCAGGGTTCTGGTGGCAGGAAAATAAGTTCCCACATCTTCTGGCTGCAAAAATCAGCAGGGATTGAGTTGGTGGAGGAAACTTCTAGAGCCCCAAGCAGTTCCTCTTAAAGAACCCACACAGAGACTGACCTACTCAGTTTCACTCCCAGCACTGGGTTAACAACTTGAAAGGCACCAGTGGCATTGAGGCAGAAACTGACATGTCTAGCATCAAGGTCAGCAGAGGCCATTGGCCTTTTCTTAAACCCTCCCTCAAAGAACCAGCAAGCTGGTGCCATATCTGAGACTCCATCAATCTGGCTAACACTGTTTGACCCACCTTGGAGATCCCCAGAGACTCTGCCCCACCCAATTTACAAGCCCACCCAAGCTGCTTTTCCACATGAATGGTTGGTCTTGGCTCATGCTGCACAACTTCCTAAATTCTCTCAAATAAGCAACAGCTGGCCTCAGTGAGCCCCAGGCCCAGGACTAGCAGCAGCCAGCCTAGATTCACAGCTTGGCTTCACCTGGGAATCTCCAAACCCAGGTCAAATAGCAGCCATCTCAGATTGCTTTATAGCTCAGGCAGGGTGGACCAGGGCAAAATGCAGCTTATGGCTGATGTTGGCCTACACCACCCAGGAAAGCCCAGAGCCAGTGCACCTAGTAGACAGCTACAGACCACATTGGAGCACCACCACCCTGCCCCTGAACAGCTGATCCTCCCAAGAGCATACAGGTTGGTGGTCAGTGGTCACAGCCAGTCCTTGCTGACTGCTCTGGGTAAATCTCCTCATTGATCTGCCAACAGCAACCAAGGCTCAGCTGAAAGAGGGGAGTGTACTCAGCCCACACAAGGGGCACACCTCAAGTACCCAGCTTGGGTGATAGGGGAGCCTGTGCCACCAGACTCTACAGGGCACCTACTACATTAGGCCACACAACCAAGACATGGAGTCATAGCAACTCTACCTAATACATAGAAACCATAGAAACAAACACAGGGAGGCTTCCAAAATGAGGAGACAAGGAAATATGATCCAAATGAAAGTTTGGATCAAAACTCCAGAAAAAAAAAACTAAACAAAGTGGAGATAAGCAATCTATCAGATGCAGAGTTCAAAACACTGGTTATAAGGATGCTCAAGGAACATAATGAGGACCTCAACAGCATAAAAAGATCCAATCAGAAATGAAGGATACACTAATTGAAATAAAGAACAATTTATAGGGAAACAATAGTAGAGTGGATGAAGCTGAGAATCAAATCAATGATCTGGAACATAGGAAGGAAAAAACAATCAATCAGAACAACAAGAAGAAAAAATAATCCAAAAAAGAAAGGACAGTATAAGCAGCCTCTGGGACAACTCCAAGAGGTCCAATATTTGCATCATAGGGGTGCCAGGAGGAGGAGAGAGAGTAAGAAATTGGAAATGTATTTGAAAAAAATGAAAGAAAACTTCCTTTATTTGGTAAAGGAAATAGACATGCAAGTCCAGGAAGCACAGAGAGTCCCAAACAAGATGGATGCAAGTATACCCGCTCCAAGACACATCATAATTAAAATGCCAAAAGTTAAGGATAAAGAGAGAATCTTAAAAGCAGCAAGAGAAAAGAAGTTAGTTACCTACAGGGAAGCTCCCATA
This sequence comes from Phyllostomus discolor, assembly GCF_004126475.2. NCBI lineage: Eukaryota > Metazoa > Chordata > Mammalia > Chiroptera > Phyllostomidae > Phyllostomus > Phyllostomus discolor. Next base: position 175,361,189 of record NC_040903.2, read on the forward strand.
AGGCTGTCAGCCGACTTCTCAAAAGAAACTTTGCATGTTAGAAAAGACTAGCAAGAAATATTCAAAGTCATGAAAAGTGGGGACCTACAGCCAAGATTGCTCTACCCAGCAAAGCTATCATTTAGAATCAAAGGAAAGTTAAAGAGCTTCCCAGACAAGAAAAAAACTAAAGGAGTTCATCATCACCAGACTACTATTATATGAAATGTTAAAGGGACTAATGTAATAAGAAGATCAAAACTATGAACAATAAAATGGCAATAAATACATATCTATCAACAACTGAATCTAAAAATCAAACGAAGCCATTGAGAAGAACAGAGATGGAATTATGGATACAGAGAGTGTTTTGATGGTTGTCAGATTGTAGGTAGTGTGGGGGAATGGGTGAAAAGGTGAAGGGATTAAGAAGTACCAATAGGTGGTTACAGAACAGCCATGGGGATGTAAAGTACAGTATAGAAAGTGGAGTAGCTGAAGAACTTACACACATGACCCATGGACATGAACAATGGTCGGGGGGATCACCTGAGGGAATGGGGGATGCTGGGTGGAGGGGGATAAAATCAGGACAGTTATAACAGCATAATCAATAAAATATAATTGAGAAATAAAATAAAATCAATAAATGTAAAAAACTGGTATATTTTATATTCATTCACACTAGATGGCTACTGTTGTGTTGGCTGTTAAAATTTTTTTAAAGATTTTATTTACTTATTTTTAGAGAGGGAAGGGAGGGAAAGAGAGAGAGAGAGACAGAGAGAGGGAGAGAGAGAGAGAGAGAGGGAGGAACATCAATGTGTGGTTGCTGGGGATCATGGCTTGCAACCCAGGCATGTAGCCTGACTGGGAATCGAACCTGAGACACTTTGGTTCGCAGCCCACACTAATCCACTGAGCTACGCCAGCCAGGGCCTAAAATTTTTTTAATTTAACAATCTAACAGAAAAGAGGTCAGTGCCCCTGACTAAAGATTCAGGTATTGCATATTTTAAAAATTCTTGCAGCACACTAATTGAAAATCGCTGTCCTAACTCGTAGCCAGGAGTCCCACATCCTATAGCCCCAGCAGGCGTTGAACGTTTGCTCTGGAAGGGACCCCTTTTTACTCACTCTGCCTGAGCCTCTCCCCTCAATAAGTCCTCTGGGTTTCAAGCGATCTTGCTCACAGAACAAGTTACATTTACCAAGAAAAAATTAAAATAGTTTTTCCAACTTTAAATTAATCAAAGACATTCATAACTACCATTCAAGAGCTTCCGACCAGCGTGAAACTACCTACCACGTGAACTTGACAGCATTTCAGATAAAAGCAGAGAAAAATGGCTTCTTTACACTGATAAATGTTCAATGGGGGGGAGGAGGGGAATTCTTTTTCAAATTTTGGAAATCCTTCTTAAAGGGGCCCCAGGTTAGAAACCGCTGCTATATATATTCCTTTATTCTCACTCGCTTTGTCCCGCACCTGACGTTTCTCTGGCCGCTCAAAAGCTCTTCAATTTTCCCCGTGGTCCATGTGTTCCCGCCTTCGCACTTTACCACCCACAACGATCGTAATGTCTGAAGCTCGCCGAGAATATTGACTTTCAAATCCCATGTAAGAATGTTCAGTAATCACCTTGGAAGTAACCCACTGGGTGAGACTCTGAACCTGCCCACAGGCCCTTTTCCCTCCACTGGACGGACGACGGCCTGCTGACGGCCGGGGCCCGGCCGTGCGGCCCCTCCACGGCAGGCGCTCTCTGAAGGGGACGGAACAAAGGGCTCTGTGGCTTGCTGGGGGGAATTAAATCTCCTATTCATGTTACTTGTTCTAAAAGGAGAAACCCATTTTTATTAAATACTGAGTGTGCATTGACAAGCAGTACATGTATTACTTTATTAATAAATTTAAATATATTCAGGTGGAGCTCGAAACTTTTTTAAGAGCAGTGGATAAGCCAAAACGTGCAAATGCCACTGCTGAAAGTATTCTTCCACCCCTACCCTCTTCTCTGTCCGTCCTCTCCTCCCACCTGCAGTCCTATTGCCCACAGGGCTTGCTAGCTGCCACCTTTCTCGGATCTCCACTCTGTCGCTGTCTGCTTCAGCCCCTGGCTTGCTCTCCACCCAGTCTCCCGGGCCAGGTGTTTCAGAGGCTCCTGGTGTGCCGACCAGCCATCCGATGGGTCTGGACCCTGCTCCCCAGGCCAGCCCCAGAGACTCACAAACCGTGACCCATTTCCCAAGCCCAAAGCCTAGCTCAAAGTCCAGGGCTCTACTTACATGGGTAACTGTGTCGTCAAGATGTATCAACAATATAAAAAAGTCCCTTAAATGTCATTTAGGTAGTCAAAACTGAAAAAAAATCTAAATACCTACCAGTGGGGCTCTGAGGAGAAATAAAGCTTAGGGTGCATCTATAAGATGCTCTATTATGCAGCCAGTAAAAATTACATTCTCCAGAAACTTCTAATAGCATGGGGCCATTTTCAAGCTGCAACGTCAAGTGCAAAGGCAGGCCCCAAAACCTGTAAGTGTAAGCTCAACTATGAAATTGTAGAATTGCATAGGGAAACAGGCCTGGAAGGAAACTCATGGAAGTGTCACTGGAGACTTCCTTCAGTGGTTCAACAAGCGCTCGCCGCCCGGCACTGAGCGGGCCCTGAGCAACGGAGTCACAGCTGACTGTGGTTTTCCACCTAACGTGTTTCTGGGCTTCTTTAGTGTTCTGCAAAGAGCAATTTTACTTGTACATTTATAAAAATAAAAGAGAACCACATAGTATTTTTCTTATAAAAGCTTATACTGTGAATCCAAAGACTTTTTTTGAAAACCTGAATTGTATATACTGATTCCTGCTAGCTTACCACATTTTTTTTTACCCCTTGAAAAAATCTGTAGGGGGGTAACTGGGTATTATTTCTTCTAGAGAAAGGGTGGTGCTTTTCCTGGGTAGTTATGCTCCCTAGAAATCCAGGGATCTTCCCTCTTATCATTAGTTACCCTCCCCTAACCCAGGGCCAGAGGCCCCCAACATCAGTAACTGAGCCCAAATAGCAGAGGGGCCATGACACATCGGCCGCCCCCTCCACTGGCATCCAGACATACGAAGTGGTTATGACCCCGACAGGAAGGGGTGAAGCTAGACATAAGGCAGAACTTTCCTTTCAGCATGGTGGTTACACCATGAAGCAGGGAAGCTCCCTTCTCCACGGGACTCAGGAGTGGGCTGGGTAAGAGCAGGCCCACTTGGAGCCTCCTTCCACCCCTAAAATCCCAGTGTGCCTCCACGGAGACCTGAGGGGGTCTTGTCCCCAGGGTTACTGCCACTGAGATCTAAAGCATCCCTCAGCCTCCGAGCTGGCAAACAGAAGTGTTTAGAACAAACCTGAGGCCAGCTGGCCAGGCTGCCCCGACATGCCCACCTCATCCAGGAGGGGCTGCGTTCAGGCCCAGGTGGCCTCCAGGCCACTCAGGGCCAGAGGGAGGGTTTTGGATGCCCGGTGACAGAAGCCCTCACACCTTGGCCAATCAGCACTCGAAGCGCCTTGGACCCCAGTGAGGCCTGAGCTTCTCACCCATCCCCCTCACACCTTCTCCCTCCAGGTCTCAGCCGGTAACACTGCCCCCTCCTCCAATCTCAGGGTTCTCCTGTGCATTCCTCTTCCTCCAGGCCTAATGTGGGCTTATAGAGGCTGTTCTGAGGATGAGGAGGGAGCCTCACCTTACAACTACTCTCAGAATGGGGTGGGGGATAGGACAAACCCCAAGAAGGTAGGAGACCAGAAAAGAAAGGACAGGTGTGCGGTGGGACGAAGGCCAAGCGGAGCGGTGCAGGGACGTGTGCAAGGTGAGAGGGGGACGTGCTGAGCTATGGAAACCACGGATAAACGAGCGTGTGTAGGGGGGTGTCTCAAGAAGAACAGATACCACCCTGCAACGGATGTGAACACTCCCACCCAAGCACTGTTTTCCCCAGTGATGATGTCTTAAATGCCCTGAACAGTTTCCTATGGCTAAAAACCGGCATCTGGACCTTGCCATTTAGCGCCAGTGGGTGGGGTAGCTTTCCCGAGTCCACAAAGAGGAATCACAGATGGGGGCCAAAGCCATTATCAGTGCCAAGACCCTAATGCACTTGCACACACACACATTACAGTCACACTCAACACACATACAGGCACAAATGCCACCCATGTGCACACACCACACATACATGTGGCATACATGGCAGACACACGCACACACACACCTTCTCACAGCCTGTAGAGCAATCAAAGCCGGGTGTCAGTGTGGCAGCCCATTCGGACCCCTGTGTTTTCACAAGGAAATCTCTAATGGCAGTGGAGAGCAATCACGCCCGCGGTGAGTGGGAACTACGGCCCTCCACACTGAGGTCAAGTTCCATTCTTCTCAGTAACAGCCACTCAGCCAGAGTGAAAAAGGGGCGGCATTCTTCTGTGCCTTCAGAGGGGACAGCACATTGCAGCTGCCTGACGGACTGCTACCCAATCTCCCACCGCCCTCCGGAAGCCCCTGCTGCCCCTGCCCCTGCCTCTGGTCTCCCCGCCAGAGCCTGATCACCCACCTTCCTTCTTCCCTCAGCGTCTCTGAGCAGCAACGCCCCCCATCCCACACCCGTCCTTAACTGTCACCCAACACGGAATGCTGAGGAAGTCCTTCCCTACCTGGAGGCTTCCCTTTGTTCCTGTGGTTGGGTTCCCTTCGGGACCGGCTGCCAGGCAGGGCCTCAGCCCCCTCTCCTGGAGCTCTGGACCCCAAGGGGAGGTGAGTGTCCTGCCAGAGGGAGACGGCCCAGCCCAGCTGGTACTGGAGCAGGCGAATGAAGAACGTGTGAACAGTGGCAGAGAAAGACATCGCTCTCTTTCAGCCTTCATGACCTTGTCCTTCCACCCCCAAGGGCCTAAGGAACTGACCGAACACATCCAGCACATGAGGCAGCTCCGCTCCCTAACCACCCCCACGCCAGCCAGCCGACACTCAGCTCACATCACAGACGGGGGCTCCGGGAGATTTAACTCCCAAACATCAGCCCCAGTTCCCACACCCCGACCCCTGCCTCTCTGCCCACCCCCGGCAACCCCAAGGTGCCTCCTGCAACCCCACCCGCCTGAGCCTCCCCAGGGGGCGGCAGCCGAGACCCTCATAGACATCAGAGCATCGGTCCACTGGGTGCCGATCCACACACACAGGCCACGATGCCATAGTTGTGGAGCCTGATAAATCCTCCGTGGCAGATAGGAAAAGTCACTTTGAATTCTACCCTCCACCCTGTCTGGTTTCTCAAGAGGCAGCATGAGTCAACTTTTGTCCTTTCATTTGGAAATGGTGTTGGGGAGGAGGTGGGGCTCCTGGGAGCTCTGGTCAGACTCTGGGTCCCAGTGCAGGAATGAGGGCACAAGGCCCAAGTTGTCCTGAGCGGGGACTGGGAGGACATGAGGGGTGACCCTCCGGGCCCCCTTCCTGGGCCAGGACTTGCCTGCTGACAAAAAGCATATGATTCCAAGGAGAACTCTGATCGCAGAGGGAAACTGAGTCAGGCAGTCCCAGATCTGACCCCTGGCCCTTCTGCTCTTTCCTCTCCACTCCCCCAAAATCCACCAAAACAAAAAGAAACAATCACCCAGATTAAACAAAACAAGAGACCAAACTAGCAACACACTGGTGATGCATGATTCTTAATTGGAGTTTTGTTTGGAAAAAAAACAATGAAAGACATTTGGGGGACAACAGAGAAAACTTCACTATAAACTGGGTATTAGAAGATACTAGGACAGTATTAACTTTGTTAGTAATGATAACATTCTTGTGATTGTACTGTTAAAAATGTGTTTATGTTTTGTAGATTTACACTGATGTGGGTTAGGTGTAGACATCATGATGTCAATTACTTTAAAGCGGTCCTGCAAAAAAGATAATAGATGAAGCAAATATAGAAAAATGTTCACAATTGTTTGATGTTAGTGGTGGTATATGGACTTTAATTGTACTACTTTTTCCCTTTTCTATGACTTGGAAGATTTTCGTAATAAGAAGTTAAAACAAAAACAAACAAAAAAGCAAACACTTCTAAAGGAAGGAAGAAGAATCACAAGAATGCTCCCAGACTGTGTGGGGCCAGCGGCAAACCCAGGTTTTAGCTGCAGGGTGGCTTCTGGTAGAAAGGGCGCGTGCACTGAAGTCAGAGAGCCTGCGTTCAAGGCCAGCCCAGCTCCTCCCATTTGCTGCAGGTATTTTCTTTGAGCCTCAGGTTTTTCCTATTTGTAAAGCAGAAATGATAAGACCATCCCCACCAGATTGTGAGAAGTCAGTGAACTCTTGCAAGAGGAAGCGCGTGACACCCAGTGGGTCCTTTCTCTGCCCCTCGCCTACTTGGGAAGAGGGCCAGCCTAACGTGAAGTGATCGAATGCCAAGTTTAAGAATTTCCACTTCCCAGAAGATAAAGTAAATGTGCTTTCTCCTATTCCTCCTGCTAAGTTTAACCCCATGCCCTGCATCACATCTAACACAAAGGAGAAGACTGTGAAAGGTAGAAGGAAGCAGTAGACCAATGAGGGACCTCAAGACCTCCCGTGATGACGGATTCTTAAAAAACAGTTTAAACTTAATTTTTGTAATGTTTTTTTGCTCCTACATGATTTAAATGACAACTGCATAAAGCAATAATTATCAATGTGTGTTGATGGGCACACAATGCATGCATATGTGATCTGCGTGGCAAATAACAGCAAAAAAGAGGCAGGGCTGGCACTCTGTAGGGGCAAAGCTTTGTATACTATTGACAATAAGTTGGTATTAAATATAAATGGAAAGGTTTCAGGGATGTAAAGGGAAATAGGTTTCTATATTTCACTCAAACTGTAAAATAATGACACCGGTGATAAAATAATGAAAACTGCGATAAGTTTTATATTTTTATATGTGTGTGTATATGCATACGTATATGTATATAAAATGAAGTACCTAGAGCAACCACTATAAAAGCTATACACAGAGACACATGTAAAAACACTATAGATACATCAAAAGAGATTTCTCAAAAATGTTTAAGTAACCCTAAGAAGGCAGAAAAATAAAACAGAGAAATTAAAAACAGAAAGAACAAAAATAAAGTGGCGGACTTAAGAGCTACCATATGAATAATTACATTACATGTAAATGGCCTAAATATACTAATTTAAAGGGAGACTGAAAAGAAAAGGGAGGGGACTGAGACTGGCATGGTTTAGAAACACGCTCCGACTGAAGCAGTGAAACTAAAGACAGTGACGACACCAGAGGCCGGCAAGGATGCAGAGAAACTGTGTCGTCCGTGCACTGCTGGTGGGAATGCCAAAGGTACAGCCACTCTGGGAGAACGGTTTGATGGCTTCTTTAAATATGAAATATGCAGCTGCCATGTGACCCAGGAACTGCACTCCTGAGCATTTGTCCCCAAGAAATGAAGGCTTATGTCCACACACTTACAAAAAACCTGTATAAGAATGTTTACGACAGCTGTATTTGTGATAGCCCCAAACTGTAAACAACCCGTATGTCCTTCGATGGGTGAATAGTTAAACAAAATGGGTTATGTCCATACCAGAATATTACTAAGCGATAAAAAGGAACAAACTATGGGTAAATGCAACAACTTGGATGAACCTCCAGGGAATTATGCAAAGTGGAAAAATCAATCACTAAAGGTTACATACTGTAGGATTCCATTTATAACATTCTTAAAACTAGAGAACGGATTAGTGGTTGCCTGGGTTAATGAGGGGGTGGGAGTAAGGAGTGGGTGTGGCTACAAAAGAACAACAGGAGGGACTTGCGGTGATGGAAATGCTCTGTAGTCGACTGTACCAGTGCCAGCATCCTCGTTGTGATATTATACTGCAGTGCTGCAAGGTCTTACCATTGGTGGAAACTGAGCAAATGATACTATTTCTTACCACTGTATGTGAATCTACAAGTATCTCAAAACAGAAATTCAATTAAAAAAAACTTTAAGGAGGTGCTCGCTCTCAGGGTTGTGCAGGTGCAGTGTTGGCACCTGGGAGTCACCAGGGCCTCCTTAAGGGTTGACCCTAAGTACCCTGTTTGCCTCGCTCTACTACCAGCCCTAACTGAGAATTACGTCTTCTCAGGCCCACATGGAAAATCCTAGAGCCAGAGGACCAGAGTTTGATGCCTAAGGGGGCCAGGAATCATCACGACGTTTTGCCACCACCCGTCTCCCAGCCACCCCAGACCAAGTGCGTGAGGCGTGCAGCCTTGGCGGTATGGGGATGCCCGGGAAGGACGATGACTGAGAGTACCTCAAGGGGAACCAGGCGCATTCCACAGAGACAAAGTTTTAAAGAGGGACTTGCAAGATCATCCGGTTTATATGTGGAAAAACCGAGGCCAAGAGGAGAGGTCACTCTCCCAAGGCCACGCAGCTGGTCCCTGCCCGGGGTTCTCAGTGCAGTGCCCCACCCCCTCCCGTGAGCAGGAACCGCATCAGAATGAAAGGCACACAGGGCAATGTCTCTGCCTTCCAGATAACTCCCGACAGTACCCAGCGGCAGGGCCTTTGGCTCCCGAAAAAACTGGACTTCAACCTCCTGGACAAGGCAGGTCACAGGTGGCAAGAAAGAAGTGGTTGTCAAAGGTGATTTTGGGTATAAGGTGAGCTCTGCCACCACCATTCCAATTTCCAGCATGGTCTGGACCCAGCCACCCTCCTAAGGAGCCAGTGGCCTATTTTCCAGAAATAAGAAGAGATGGGCCTTGGCGCTCCTGAAGGCCACCTCCTGGGCACCTCCTCTCCCACCGCCAGCGTCCATTTCCCTGGAGGCATCACACACAGGAAATGCTCTCTTCGAGCTGCTTTTCTCTGAGACAAGCCTTTATCCTCGGGCCACAGGAGGGGAACTCTCCCTACATGACCTGCACTCCAGGAGTCAAGGGTCTTCCAGCTGGCCAGCATTCCCTCTCAGCAGGAGCATGCCCAGGTGGGCCGTGGGACACCCAGCTCATCAGATGCCCTGTGCATCAGACACCTCTCATCACCTCTTCAGTGCCTCCTGGCCTCGCTGTCTTCAGTTTTCTTGGCCAGGTGTCTTGCCTCAGCCACTGCTAGCTCTATGTGCTCCACCCAGCCTCCCCTGGCCTCCGATGGGCAGAACCTCCAGCAACTGACCCCCTGCCCCTGTCATAAGCCCCCTCCTGGGGCTCCCTGGGGTTCCTGAGGTATGAGATACCCCAGGGGCCACTCAGCACCCCCTCCTAGGCAACCCAGAAGTACAGGAAGGCACTGCCCATGGGGATACAGGAACTGGAGTTAAACTGTCCTTTCTTCCTTCCCGGAGGAGGAGTACAGCCTCTCCACAGACGGGATGGAGCCCACTGAGCTCACCACCAGCAGGGCCGTTCCACAACACACTGCCTTCTACTGTCTGTCCTTCCTTGCCGGTCTTCTTTTTAACCTCACTCCTGCCTTCCCAGGACTACACTCCTTCATAAATTACCAATAAGTCATTACCTCAGATTCTGTTTTCTAGGGACCAGGACTAAAATGCCCTCTTTGAGAGAATTAGAAAAGTAGGCTAAACAGAGAGAAGAAAGGTGTCTTTGAGGCAGTGAGCAACCTTGGGCTTTTTCTCTGCATATGCCAGTCCTGGGGAGCCTAGGCCTTGGGCCCTCCCTCCCCTCTGAACTTCATAACTAGACAATAAAAGCAGCATCCTGTTAAGTGTGTGGCTCGGCCCCACTTCCCAGGAAAGAATGCAAAGCAGAGAAATGGCCCAGGACTGGCCACCAGCAGTTGACACCGATCCAGCCTCAGCAACTGTGCTAAGGCTGGTGCCTGTTCTGACCCTGCCGGAGCCGCTCCCATGGACCAGCACCTCACTCTGATTGTTCAGTGCTACCGTGTGCTAGTCATTAAATACTTGGACTATGATACTGGGCAAGACACTCCCGACCCACGTGGCACCTGAGGGAGCCTGTGGGAGGAGCTCCTTGCCCTCCTCTGGGAATATTCAAAATGCCAGGTTGTGTCCCTTCCCCACATAGCTCCCCCCTGCCAGGGCAGTCAGAGAAAAAAGTACTGGCCTGTTGCCCTAAGGACCCAAATCATTAGCAGAGACCCATGGCACAGACGTAAAGACACAAAGTCGAGTGTCCCGAGACAGGCAGACTCAGAGGGACCATCAGAACTCCACTCAGAAGCATTTAACTGAGCAGAGTTTACTGAAGGGGACTGTTTGCAGAGGTGTGGGAAGGGTTAAGGGAATCCACGGGGAATGTTAAAGTACTGAGAGATTTGCAGTGGTGTGAAGAGGGCAAAGTGCAGGATCTGGCTGGCAGGAGCCAGGTGAGGGGCAGAGCTGGGAACCACGGAGCCACAGTTGTGGGGGCCTGATGCAGCCACCGAGGGAAAGAAGCCCAACCTCTCTCCCCTCCCACCCTCTAATTTCCCACATGTGTCTCCCTTTGGTCAAACCCAGCGGAAGGCAGAAAGCCAGGGGTCCCAGGCAAAACTGAGCTTCTCTGGGGGCAGGAGGACAGAGACGGGTGTGAGGAGCACAAGTGGCAATCCAAGGGACACAGAGAGACAATCAGAGACCCAGACTGGACACCTGTCACACATGGTCACTTACACGCCGAAGACCAGAACCACCCAACTACAGGACTCAGCACCCACCCTCACCTCACAGCTATCCTCTGGCTCTCCCGTCCCCATCGGCACAGGCGTGGTGCGTCCTGGGAGGACTGGCTGCCGAGGGGAAGCCAGGATATCCTCTCTACTTCTGGGCTTGCCCTAGGCCCCCGGGAAAGGGAGACAGCAAAGGGGGACTTCTCCTCCTATTATGGCCAGACCCTCAGCCCTCAGAGCCCTGGAGCCAGGCTGAGCCAGCCCTTCCCTCTGCTAGAAGTCCAGAACTCAAGGTGCGATGTTTCTGGTCCTCCTCTTGGCACACCGCCCCAACAACACGGGGAGGCCTCCCCCTACTTCCCCCCGCCAGCTCTCTGCGGCCTCCACCTGCAAACTCAGTATTCCCACGGCACCGAGGCAACGGCCAGCAGAGTCCCCACTGCCAGGTTCCCAGCCAGGACTCCCCTGGGCTCACACAGGGAACACGTCAAGGGCCAGGCAGGCTGCCTCGCAACGCAGAGGACAGGAGGTGTCCATGGGAAAAAAGGGCTGTAGGCTCTGGACCCTGCTCTGCAGGCAGAGTCAGCCCGCTGGTGTCCTTGCTGGCTTCCAGGCCCAGTGCCGGGCGGTGGGGGAGCAGTGTGGGGGATGCAATGAGCTGTTTGGTGATACCAGGAATCTGTAGCAAAAGGAAGGGCAGGAAGAAAAAGTCATAGGAGACCCCTATGTTGGGGCAGTGCTGGTGAGCTACAGCTAACTCAGACCTGAGATTAAAAATCAACCCCCCCTTGCCTCCTGCTCGCTCTGACTCCTCCTTGTGAATAAAGTAAGTGGAATCAGCCAACTAGATACTTAAGATCATAGCCTGTGCACACTGAAAGGGATCTCAGAGATGAGACCGACCCTTTAACTTATGAAGGAAGAGACCCAGAGAAGAGAAGCAACATGTCCAAGGTCACACAGCCAGACGGTGGCAGCATCAGGGCCGGAACTCCCCAAGTCTCCAAATACTGAGCACCTACTATGTGCTGGGGACTCTTCTGGATGTGGGGGATACAGCAGTGAACAAAACAGACATGAATTGACAACCGAGATCAACACTGCCCGATGGAACCCTCTGCTACGATGGAAATGAACCACACCTTGCAGTCCACTGGCCACAGGTGGCTTTGGAGCCCGTGACATGTGGCTGGTGTGACCAGAGAACAATGTTTTCACTTTGTGTATTTTGCAACAGCAGTTTGGACTTCATGGAAACTGACCCTGTCTTCTCCCCGCGACGCCCCTCCCCACCCCTGGTGGTTTTCTGTACTCTGAAGGGGGCTGCGTGTGCTACTGTGAAAGCCCCACATGCTGTCTGCTGGATACTGTTTGCACGGCATGTCTCTTTTCATCCAGGAACTGAATTTTTAATTTTATTTATTTTCAATTAATTTTAATTTAATTAACTACATGTAGCTAATGGCTATGCTATTTTGACAATGCCATTTTAGAGGACTCAGTTCAATAAATACTGTCTCAACTCTTCCAAAAGCTAAGCAGACCAGCTCCTCCCCACAGGGAAACACTACCAGTGAGTGACTGACCTGTCGAACTCAGGGGTCCCGACGCTCTTCCCCTGCCAGGGGAACCGTGCCATCACTGTTCAAGAGGGAGAAAGTAGCCCTGACCCACTCCTTTCCCAGGGTCTCAGAAGCAACTGGGAACATCCAGGGGGACAGAGACTGAGCTGGAACTGGCCGCTTCTGAGGGCAAAACTTTGTCCTTGCTTCAGGCAAGGTCTCTCTCCAGGTCAGGGTGGTCTGACCCCTCCCAGTTCTGGTCCTCACACTGTAGGGGGAAAACACTCTTCTGTTATGTTCTGGAACCTTCTGGAAGGTCTTGTGCAGGGAGCAGGCCTTGGTTTTTCTGGGTTGGCCTACGCCTATTGAACGGCAGCTGGAAATGACTCAGGACAAGGAAAGGGGACAGGTCTCAGGGAGGGGACAGAGGGCAGCTTGGTTAATTGAGATTATTTAGATAAAGCCGGCCCCGTAGAACCCACTGCTGCCAAGGACGACTCGGTCAGCACAACCTCCTCTCTCCTCCAAGCGCCCACACACCCTCCCCCTGGCGCACTGTGCTGCGTGTGTTTACTCACCACCTGGCCCCCGAGTCTGACATCTCCCCGGAGGAGCTCACAGGGCTGTGGACATCCTTCCTATGTGGAAGGCACTCGCGGAGGCTGCGCCTTCCCTCCCATGGATACCCAGTCCAAGGCCCAGGTCGGAGCTGGTGCGAATTAGCACGCGAGAAAGGACAACAGAGAGAAGGAAGGAGAAAACGACTGCCACCCGAGTCAGCAGTGGTCCTGCTCCTCAAGGGCTGGGGGGCGGGGGAGGGGGGGGGGACACCCTCAGGGAATCCAGGAAAAGGATTACCCGTTTACCTTTAACCTCCAGTTTAGGACTCTAATGCCTCCTCTCCTTCCCAAACTCACTCTCTCTCTCCTCCTCCCCTTGTTTCTCTTTCTCTGTCTCTCTTTCTCTCTAGCTCTCTGTCTTTAATTCTGTCTTTCTATGTCCCTATTCCCTCTCTCTCTCTTGCTCTCTCTCTGCCACGTTCCTTCCCACCCCCACCCCCAGCCCTTTGCATGAACACTATAATGCTAAACCTGCAGTTACAGTCTCAATGCATCTTGACTTTTTAGCTGCTTGTCCCTTGATGTATCCCAGCATCTTTACCTCCCCCAAGAAAGGCTTTCTGTCCTTGCCTTGGTCTCCTTCCTGAGCTTAGAGGGCAGAAGAGCTGGGAGACCAATGCAGAGAGTAGGGGAGGATGGAAATACCCTAGCAGGGGCAACTGAGCGCCTGGAACCTCCACATTACACCCAGCACACCTCTCTTGTAATTTATACATCTTATTTCATTTTCTTACCAAATAAACTGTCACAATAATCCAGGAGCTGATTCAATTCAGGCAGAGCTGCAGAGATCAAGTCAGAAAATGACTGATAGTCTTGATGCGGAAATTGCATTTATCATACAGGCAAATAAAGTGGGAAGACATACAGTCAGGATAAAGGTTTTGTCGGCCCTGGAGTACACAGTTGGCCTGCCCCGCCCCCCACCCCCCAGTGAAGCATCAGCACAGGTTCGAGACAAGACCGAAATGGGGGGCAGCAGGGCCTCCAGGGTCACTGGGTGGTGAACGCCAGCGGGTGGGGGCCCACAGGATCCAGGCAGCACCAGGAGCAGATGCTGTCCAGACACACTGGGCCGCCGCCCCACCTCCGCCTCGGAGGGAAAGAGCGGGAGCAGGGCTGAGCCCCAAGAGGACCTGGAATCACTCCACATTGGAAATTCATGGCAAATTGCTCCTGTAATTTACTGGTCCAGCTGGAGAGATGCATCTTTGAACTGCAGAGAGACTTTGAAAATCACTCTCAACCCTGGCTCTCCAAACCCTGTCTGCGATGAATTAAAGGGAATTATGCACATAAACCCCCAGATCAAGGGGACACCCACTCTCCTTCAACTGCCTGCAAGCTGATTAGGCAGAGTTCACAGCAGACAGGCACCCAGGCCGGAAAAATAAAATAAATTTAAAATGCAGAGATTGATGGCTCCTGCCATAAAGTCTCTCCAAAACCATGGTCTGTAAATTAGAATTTCCATCGATGCTAAGGCACGGTGGCAGCTGTCAGCTTGGCGGGGTCTTTGGGGAAGGACTCCAGGTCCCCCTTGAAATCCACTCACTGCCCAGTGGAGGGGTCCATCCTGGGGGAAGTGGTTTGGTTCTAAAGGACACCCCATTGCCCCAAGAAGGAGACACTGAGGCCCAGAACAGTCAGGTCACGGCCCTTGCACCTCCTGCATCAACACCCAGGGCCTGGCACCTTGCTGGTGCTCAGCAGCACGTGCGGGAGACCAGACTCGAGAGGACAGGGCCCTCCCTGCTGAGCAAACTCTCTGCAACCTCATCCCTCTCTGGCACAGCACAGGCCCCACGAGAGCCGCAGAGGGGGGATGGTAGAGAGGTGAGTCCTAGAACTCAGTTCCGCTCAGACCCCGGTCCAGGCCAGAGGGAGCCGGTAGTCAGGAGTGTAGAAATCTAGGCTGAGAGACTGGTATGTCTCAGGCTGCATTCCCTAGAGTGGGAGGCTGGAAGGGGGAAGTGTCAAAGGCTAGAACAGGCCACCCAGATTCCCCTCTTCAGGACTGAGCCATCCATTCCCAAGTCCCTCTGTGAACTGCCTGCAGAGAACTGCCTGGCTCAAGGCCATGTCCCAAAACTGGGGGCAGCTGCATCTAATGCCTGTTTGTTGGCCAAAGGGAGGGTGGTTACAAAGGCCTGGCCCCCTTGGCTCGAGATGGGACAATTCTGCAGGCTGTCCCAGCCACACAGCCTCCCCCAGGACGGCAAAGCCTCAGGTGTGACCATATCACGGCCCAGTATCTCCCTCCGCCCCAGCTGGCTGCTTCACTCCCTGCAGGTGCTGATACCGAGGGGACAAGGACGACAAGCTCTGACAGGGCAGGTGCCACAGCAGTGGAGGCGACAGGAGATCCCTTGTCCAGTCTAGTCCTCCATGTCAGAGTCAGGGGACCGAGAGAGGGGCAGAGACTTGCCTCCGTTTGCACGGCCAGTCCCTGGCAGAGAACTCAGGCCTCCTGACGCCAGGCCTCTCTAGAAACCCTCCAGGAAGGCGAGGCCCAGGCATCCCTCGCCAGAAGGCGGCTGGGCCCAGATGAGTAATTAAGAAAGGTCATTTCCCAGCCCTACTTGCCCCAGCGTTCACTCTGTCATTTTGTGGGCTCTTAAAGCCAAACGCACACTCCATGGTCTCTCAGCATTTCTTGGCACATCTCACCAGGATCCTTCTCAGAACGGGGACTATGTGCTACAAGGTTTTACGAGATTTATCTGGGAGCCTTTTTCAACAAAAGAAAGAGATATCTTCATCATTCTCAGCCAGGTTATTACAGTTGACAATCACAACCCCCTACCTAGGTATCCCCAAAATTTTTAAATGGAAAAAAAACACCAGAATTACAAATTACCCAGCATTTACATTGATTTGGTTAATCCCTGGAGGAAAATACAATTAAACGAAAGGGACTAAATGAAAGCTGACTGATGAGTTGCCATTTTAAGACATTCGGTTCAATTAAGCTAAAAGCCTGCTTGCTCTCAGGCCGGCGGCTGCGATGGCTCCCAAACACCGAGCCAGCCCTCGGAGGCCCGGCTCCCCACCGAGAGGCAGGAGGCTCCCAGAGCCCAGGAGGAGGGAATCCCGCTACCAGCACCTGTGCTGGGCTTTCCCGGGGAGGACCAACCAGCCCCTCAGACCCCTGCAGGCAGCCAATCACCCCATCCTGCTGGATGGGGCTCAGGATGGGACAAGGATGTAGGACAGGGTCATAGGTTCTTTCCCCAAAATGTAGACCTTCTTGTTTTTAATTCTTTTCACTTGTCTGTCTGTTTGATTTATATAAGATGGCCCCTGGTGGGAAGCCAGGGCCTCCGGTGTTACTAACTAGCTTCATTTTTCTCTTTAAAGTGGGGGTGTCCTTGAAGCAGAGAAACCCAGAGGATAGCTCCCACTCTGTTGATAGCTTGCAGGGGAACTCCAGACTGGTCCTTCATCCTCTCTGGCTTCAGCTCCCGCAGCCGCAAAGTCAGGCTAAAGTGCCTGTTTTGGGTATTACCACCCTGAAAGCTAACACTGCTGAGACATAAAGAACAGGCTTTAAGCATATGGTGTCAGAAGAATGTGATAAGACCTTGACCAAAGCCTTATCCAGATGTATAGATATAGGTATAGGGATGTCTGTGTAGACAGACATAAAGATACAGAAATGTTTTTAACTCAGAATGGATAGACTTAAATGTAGAACCTAAAAGCTTTTAGAAGAAAACATAGGAGAAAATCTCCTAGAGCAAAAGGTTCTTAAATGTGACTACGAAAGCACGATCCATAGCAGAATCGATCAATTAGACCTCATTAGAATTAAAACCTTCTGCTCTGCAAAAGATGGTGTCAAAGGAATGAAGAGACATGTTACAGAGTGGGAGAAAATACTCACAAATCACACACCCAGCGAAGAACTTGTGTCTAGAATACATAAAGAACGCTCTCAAGTCAAAAGCAAAAAATTAACAATCCAATTTAAAAATGGGTAAATACTTGAAACACTTCACCGAAGAGGCGAATAAGCACATAATAAGATCTTCAACATCATTAGCCACTAGGAGGATGAAAATTAAAACCACAGTGAGATGTCACTGAGCGTCTCACGCCAGAACAGCTAACGTAAAACCAGTGACAGCACCACACACCGGCCCGACCGCAGGGAACCCGGGTGGCCCGTGCACTGCTGGTGGGGACATCCGACAGCACAGCCACCCTGGGACACAGCCCGACAGTCCCTTCAGAACCTCAACACACAACACCCACACGACCCAGCAACTGCATTCTTGAATGCTTATCCCAGAGAAATAAAAACTCACGTTAACACAAAACCTGCACAAGAATGTTTGCAGCAGCTTTATTTGTAATGGCCCAAACCTGGAAACCACCCACATGTCCTTCAATGGCCGAACCGTGAAGCACACCGGGGGACACCTGTGGCATGTGTATGCCATGCTGCTAGTGTCCTCCCTAACCCACGTCCACCCAGAACCTCAGAAAAGGAACGTATTTGGAAATAGGGTCTTTGCAGATACAGTCAGTCAAGGGGAGGTCTTACTGATTAAGGCAGGAGGCCCTAAATCCAAAGACCGGCATCCTGTAGGGAGGGCGATGTGACGATGGGCAGAGACTGGAGTGATGCTCCCGTGAGCCAAGGACACCAGGGTTTCTGGCAGCCAGCAGCGTCGGGCAGAGGCAAGGGAGGGTTTTCCCCCCGAACCCCCAAGCAGCACAGCCCAGTCGACATCCTCATTTCAGACTTCTGGCCTCCAGAACCTTGAGAATAAATTTTTGTTTTAAGCCCCAGTTTGTGCTACTTTGTTACAGCAGCCCTAGGAAGTACACCATGGCATACAACTCAGCGATATAAAGGGACAAACTGATACCAGCAACACCCTGGATGAATCTCCAGAGAATCGTGTATAGTGAGAAAAGCCAGTCTCAAAAGGTTGCGTACTGTGTGACTCCGTTTATATGGCAGTCGCAAACTGACAAATCAGAGTGATGGAAACCCGATCAGTGGTCACCAGGGGAGTGTGGAAGCAAGGGCAGGACGATGAAGGGGTGGCATGAGGGAGTTTGGGGGTGGGGGGGGCGGTGACTGAACAAGTCTGTGTCCCACTTGTGGTAGTGGTTCTATGAATCTGTACCTATAACAAAATTCACTTGATAAAACCCAAATTAGATTTTAGATCTGTAGTTTTGTTAATAGGATAGTGCCACATTAATTCCTGGTTTTCATAGTTAGGCTACAGGTATGTAAAGTGTTATCAGGGGGAGCCGGGTGAAGAGTACCCGAGAACGCTCCACTATATTTGAAACTTCTGTGTGAGCCTTAGATTATTTTTTAATGAAAGGTTTTAAAAGAAGTGTTTGGAGGATTCAATGTTTTATAAACGTAAAGGGAAAAATAATGTTCTCACCAGTCAGAATTGACATACAGACAGCTCCAGAGACAGACACGGGCTCGATTTCCACTTCACATTTACTCCCTCTGTAGTTTTGGAAAAGTTCACTTCATTTCTTTGAGCCTCAGGTTCCTCGCATGAGAATTCTCACACAGGAATAGCGACCCACAATGCACATATTACACATGGCGCGGTGTTGAAACATCTGATGTCACAGAGAAACACGGATGGTTGCTGAGTAAACCTTAGCTCCCCTCTTCATCCCAACTGATGCAGCTTCTCCAGTTTGTGTCCTGGAACTGCTGATGTCTTTGATTCCACCCTTCAAGGTCTAACGAGGTTCTCCTGGGAACCCAGCTCCTCTGGAACACAGGGCTTCCAGACCTCCTCATCTGGGCCGGCTCACCACAGAGCGGAGCCTGAAGGTGAGACCTCCGTGGGAACAAGAGCCACCCTGGTAGCTCTGGCCAGTTTCCCTGCCTTTCGGCCCCCAGGGTACTCTGAGACCCCATGTACCTGCCCTTCTTCCCTCCCCTCCCTCATTACCCTGGCTACTACTCTAAATGGCCTTGCAGAAACAAGAGTTGCCCCTTCATCGTGGCAAAGTACAGTTCACAAAGCACATATGTGTCATACCTCCTTAGAGCCAGAACAAGCTTAGCTAGAGGCACAGCAGGTGTGAGAATCCCAACTTTCCAAATGGAAAGAGGTGGGTGAGGAACAGGAAGGGGAGAAGGGAATGCACATGATTAACCACCAGACCCTCGACTGTCTTTCATCTGATTATTACAAGATTGTGACATAAGTATTATTAAATCTCCATTTTGCAGACCAAAGAAAAAAACCTTGTCAGTTCAGAAAGGTTAAGTAATATATCCAACAACACACAGCCCGCAAGGGCAGAACAGGGACCACACCCAAGCCTGCCTGACTCCAAAGCAGGGTCTTTCCTTTCCATCAGGCACAAAGTCCATCACCCTTTCATCCATCCATTCGTTCTTGTTTTCATTTTTATCAAGAAACAATTGCAAATCTTTCTCTCTGTCAGGATTTCTTTAATTGACCGGACCCATGAGTGCGCTGGCCCCCAGCGTGTGGGGTCTTCAGGCGCTCCTCTTTACTCTGCATCCCCCGGAGTCTCACCCCGCTCCCACCTTGTCACGTTTCCACCTGGGAACCCCCCCACTGGAGCATCCCGTGCCTACCCAGGCGGCAGCACCACCACCCCTTCCTTCCCACAGTCTCTCCGCCAGCTCCCCCAGCTCCACAGACAGCCAGAGTCTCTCCATAGCCCACAGCGTCCAGGCTGGAGGACCCTGAGAGAGCCTTCAAGGTGACTCTGAGATCCACCGAGGGGAAGGCACCTGCCTCAAGTCCCAAGGTGAGTGAGATAGCCGCAGGCCAGGACCAGCTCCCAGGCCTCTCTGCTCGTGTGCAGCCCCCTGGGCACGGATCCCACCACGCAGCAGCACCCTGCCCCTGCTGAGAGCTCGGCCTGCCTTCCTCCCAGCACCGCTCCTCAGGGGAGGGCTGCCTGGGTCAGGGGCTCCCCGCAGCTCCAGGGCTCCCTCCTCCCTTCCACACTCCAGAGTCCTGCCCATCCTCCCAGCCCCATTCGATCCTGCTTCTCCCTTCAAAGCTTTCCAGATTAATCTCACCCCAAGACTCTCTACCTCCCCCCGACCAAATACCTCCAGCTCTCACATGATAACCACCATGAACCTGGGTTCTACCTTCCTAGCCAGGCCACTGCCTTCCCTACAGCTCTCGGCGGAGTAGAGTGAACAGAGAGCAGAAAGGGAGTTGGGGACAGAACCCTCATTGAGTGTTTGCCCACACATCAGTCTTATTTATAAGGGCTGTCTTATCTTTTCCCAGCTCATGGAATTTGCCACCCCCCCCCCCAAAGAACCTCTTCCCCATTATAATATTGCCTGATAACCTACTGAAAATTAATTTTGGGTAAAATTCCACTTTTAAGTTGAGACTTGCCCCCTAGTGACTGATCGGGACACCAGAATCAAACCAAGTCTTCCACCCACTAAATAAAACCACATAAAACCTGTTCCTGCAAACAGCACTTCCCTGACACTCTCAAGCCAGCCTGCAATAAGTATTCCTAATTGTGCTTGTTAAAAAGTGGATTTATGAATCCCAATTAGGCCACTTACACTTACACAGCAGCAGTGTTCAATACCACCAAACCTTCCTCCTTCCCCGGATGAAATTATTTTTGGTAGGTGGCAGGATAATCACTAAAACATAAAAGGACCCACTTGACACCACAGCAGCAGCTTCAGCAATTCTGTTAGGAGGGCTTGAGGACACACAGGTTTGGATGGCATATGTAAGCCCATGGTAAGCGTCTGCCACTCCACGCTCCTCAGCCATGCAGGCCCTTCTCTTGGTTCCTTCTCCTTGGATCCCGAACCTGAATGCCTAACCCCACACTGCCACGCCCTCCCCCCTACCCTTTATTTCCCCGCTGCTCCCCAACTAAAACTGTGCCTTCTCCTTTTAAAGACCCAGGTCATATTGTCCCTCCTCCAGGAAGCCTTCCTTCCTTAACCCAACCTCTTACACCTACTGTTGTTCAGGCACTGATTCCTCAATTGTGCGTTTGTCTCCAGCTCCGGGACATGAGGTCCCTGAGGGCAAGAACCGGGTCTTATCCATCTAGGCATCCCCAGTGCCCGACATGGAGAAGGCTGGCCCACTCACTCACTCCTTCATTCTTTCCTTCAATCGACTTGTTGGAACCCAATTCAAAAATAAGCAAAGGATATGAGCAGACATTTCTCCAAAGAAGATACACAAATGGCCAACAACCACACGAAAAGATGCTCACCGTCACTAATCGCTAGGGAAATGCAAAGCTAGGTCACAATGAAATATCGCCTCACCCCAATCAAATGGCCACTATCAAAAGAACAGAAAATAATAAGTGTGGACCAGGACGCGGAGAAACTGGAACCCTCGTACCCTGCTGGTGGGAATGCAAAATGCTGCAGCCACTTTGGAGAACAGTCTGGCCGCTCCTCCAAGGACACGGCAATTCCACCCGTATGTACCGATCCAACGTAAATGAGAACATATCTGCGCAAAGGCTTGTACACAGAAAGAGCAGCATTGTTCGTTGCAGCTGAAAAAGTAGAAACAACCCAAGTATCCGTCCACTGATCAGTGGATACATACATGGTGGTCTAGCCACACCGTGGAGTATTATTCAGCAGTAAAAAGGAATGAAGTACTAGTTCATGCTCCAATATGGATGAACCTTGAAAACATTTTGCTAAATGAAAGAAGCCAGTCACAAAGGACCACATGTTATATGATGCCATTTATATGAAACATCCTGAATAGGCGAGTCCACAGAGGCCGAAAGTAGACTAGTGGCTGCCAGGGACTCGGGGAAGGAGACGGGAAGTAACTACAAATGGGCGTGGGGCTTCTTTTGAGGGTGATTGTGGTGGTGGTGGCCCAACTCTGAATATACTAAAAGCCGTTTAAATGTATGCTTTTAAATAGTGAAGCATATGCTGGGTAGATTGTCTTTCAATAAAGCTGTTACCCAATAAAATTTATTTAAAAAATCGTCTGTTGGGCAGTTACTACGTGGAGGACAGAGGAGCCCCAGAAGGACGGAGCCCGGGAGCCCAAGCCCCTGGACGCACCTCCGCACAGCGTGGTGCATGTGGGGCAGCCTTCCTCCACCACTACGACCCCCCTCAAGGTGCCACCAGTGCCCTGCTCCACCAGCGAGGACAGTGAGTGACCTCTGTCTCCGAATCAGTTTGCAAGCTGGAAATTACATCAATAACAGGACAACTTGCTACTTCAAGACTTAATATAATGCAACAGTTAAGAGCAGTCTCTAAAATGAGACCTCTTAGTATCAAATCCCAGCTCTGCCTATTACTAGCCGTGTGACCTTGGATAAGGTACTTCACCTCTCTGACCCTTATTTTTGTCAGCTGTAAAATGAAGAGACAACAGCATTACCTCATAAGGCTGTTGTGTGGATAAAATGAACTAATACATGTATAGTACTTGTCATAGCATGAGTGCTATACAAGGATTAGCTAGGATATTTCCCAAGATGGGAGAGTGAATCTCATTATTTGGTTTGGCGATGGGCAAAACTTAAAAACTTCATATTCATCTCAGTCAACACCTCCAAACCCCCATTTCTCTGAATTACACAGTGTTCTTCCCCCAGCCCTCTGTCCCCTCAGCCCGAACCAGCCAATCCCCCACCTCCCCATGAGCAAGGGTCTTGGCTCGTTTGAGTGCTAGAGGATGTGGATGTAAGAAAGAGCAAAGCAGCAGACTCCGGGGGTCCTTAGGGCCCTGGAACAAGGAAGCAGGAGTGCAACAGAAGAGGCCCAGGACAGCGGGGCAGCCAGCCAGAAGGGCCGGCCCCGCCATCTGCTCCCCTGTCTGCAGTGTGTGGCCTGGCGTGGGCTCACACTTGGTCACAGACCAGCACCCTAGCAAGTGCCCATTTGGGAGCCACGCCAAGGCCCAGCCATGTCCCATCACGGGGGAGAGGTGAGCAGCCCTACCCGAAAGAGGCCTCTGCAGTGTGCTCACCCACGGCCCACACTCCCTTTGCCTAAGGAAGGCAGGAAAAACCAGCACTCTCCCAAGGAGGCAGATGGCCGAGGGAGCTGTCCAGTAGACAATATGGCTTTTATGAGACCTCGTGACGGGGCGGGAGGCCAGCGCTCAGTGGTGACGCCACTCTGCACCCTACCAGCCCCCTCCATCAGGTGTGGATAATTAAAATGCTTCCCCAACAACTGCCCTTGGGAGGCAGGGGCCCAGTGGGTGTACACACACACACACACAGGCATACATTGGCAAGCATACACTCACGTAAGGTCACGCCCATTTCAGCACACACACCCTCCCATAAACAGCTGACATACATACACAGGCATGTACACCCACACACACACTCATGCACATACACATGTGTATACACACACATTCACCTGACACACACATACTGACAGGAGTACATATAATTTCACACATAGGCATACACTTTCAAATACACACATATATTCACACACATTGAAGTACACATGTGTACACATAAACAGCTCATATATACACACAGTCAAATACATATACACACTCATGCACATGCAAAGATGCTCTTCTGTGCACATTCACTCCATACACGTTCATACCCACACTCATCCTCACACATAAACACACGTGCATATACTCACACTCACCTGTGCACACAATCACAAAATATGTTAACACACACATTTACACATCAACATGCTCTCTCACACACACACACACACACACACACACTCACACGTACCCAGAGGCAGACCGTCAGCCCTCCAGGGCTCTGTGCTCCTGGGGGCACAGGGTCGGGGCTCAGCAGTTAAGTCAGAAGATTGCTTTCTCGTCTGCAGCCTCTTTCCCTCCTTCAGAAAAACATTCCCGGGGCAGGATTCCTGGGGAGGCAGCGTGAGGGGAGGAGAACACAGGGGCCCACAGAGACCTGGGGGACCCCCTTCCGGAAGAAGTCCCCGAGGATGTCCGCAGACCATGGGGACTGATGTCGGTGGTGGTGACACTTTCACTTAGGTCAACAGAAATCACGCCAGGGCTCTGCAGTTTGCAGGGCATGTCTTCCTACACCCACCACACCCCTGCCGCACTGCCAGCCTGCCGACTCATCTCGAGCCTCAGTTTCCTCGTGGAGCTGCTGTGAGGATTAAGCGAGATAATGCACAGAAATTGTGGGGCCCAGTGCCTGCCACATAGTAAGCCTCAATAAATGATAGCTTTTTATCCTCGGTATTATTATCCATATGGATATTAATAGCAATAAATCCTACAGCAATCCTTACAGCATTATTTTTCTCATGTTGTACGAATTAAAACAAAAGCCCAGCACTTTAGATGCCACGTGGCGGAGCCGGACGCCGGCCTTCTCCCTCCAGAGAATCCCCTTCTCTTCCCTGTGCCCACTGCCTGCCCGCGGCCTGCTTCTCCATGCCTGGCCCCACGTTTTGAGCCTCTCACATGTCCCCACAGAGAGGGCAGAGGGAGAGGGAAGGGGAAGGAACAGACAGTGTGCTCCTCTCCTGGTTCATCCCATGGATGTGGGCTGGGCTCTGCTGCGCGCAGCTTACTCTGAAATGATTCTGTTTTATGTCTATTTCTCCACCTCCACTCCGCCTGAGGCCCCAGGACAGGGCTAACCCTGGATCGATTCCACAGGAGATCCCTTTACACTTCAGATCCCCTTCTCCTAAGGTCACCTGGGCCAGCCACCCAGCCGCTGGATGGCCCCTGCCTTCCTGTGAGATTATAACCCCAAAACACTAGCTGGATAACTGGGGCAGAGGCCCAGGAGCTAGCGCAGGTCCCTGTTCCTGCTCCAGCCCTAAGTCACCCTGTGACCTTGGGCCAGTCACTCCCCCTCTCTGAGCTTCAGTTTGCTCCCTGCTGAATGAGAGGGTAAGAAGGTCCTTCAAGCCGTAACTTTCTCAGAGCCTGGGAAGCTGCACAGAATCTCAGAAGGCAGGCCAGTGGGGAAGATAATTTGGGGGTGAGGGAGCTTTATAAATCATGTCACACCTGGAAGGCTCTTCAGAGGGTGGCCACACACGGCCCTAAGTGCCCTTTTGGAGTTATTGTGGAGGGAGCTCCAGAGAAAAGGGGAAGCTGGCGGCGGCAGGGGTGGGGAGCACGCACGCACCCACGCGGGCACATGCTGGAAAGGAGCCAGACCGACAACACAGAAAGCCAGGCCAGGCAGGTGTGCAAGTGAGGAGGTCCTCGGCCCCCAGAAGTCCTAGCCTCCATCTCAGCGAGGGACCTGCTCCCCATTTGCAGGCCAGCTTCCCCACACAGACAACCACCTCCTGTCACAGCCGGCTCGCGATCTGTCAACTTAGTATAATATGGCCTGTGCTGGGAATTTCCCATGTGTTCCTGTAAACCTTCTCCCCACATTCTCCCCTTTGCCCTGGGCCCCAGGAAGCTGACCAGTATGGACTGTATAATAGTTTCCCTTGGTCTCTGGCTTCTGGTTGGGTTTGACCAGTGAAGCAGCCGCAGAAACCCACAGAGCAGGAGGAGAGGGAGCAGGAGCACTGCCAGGTGCCCGCATCCCTCCTGGAAGACCTTGTCCTATCAGGCAGCCCATTCTGCCCAGGGGTGCTTCCTGCTCCCCATGGTTGCTGGCCTCAGGGTGCTGCACTGTCCTCTGCGGGTTTTCCTAAACTGCCCTCACCTTTGGAAACACTCCCTCTATTACACTCTCATCAATTACGCAGCTTGACTCTGACACCTGTTTCCTGTCAGGACCCTAATGCATCACTCAAGGACAGTGCTCTTAGTCAAATAATGATGACAGAGTCATCAAGACCAGAAGCAAGAAAGTCAGGCAGAAATAGCTCTGGGGTCATCTTGCCTTGTAGTTTCTCAGCGCAACGCAGCTCTCTGCGGTGGGGTCCCCAGCCCAAATCCCCACCTGGCCAGGAATGTTGATGAGTCCAAAACTCCTAGGGGGGCGCGGGAGCTCAGACGGCACAGGCCGCAGCCACACCGAAGGCCACCGCTCAGCTCCCTCCACTGCTGCCAAGCAAGAATGCAGGCCTGGGATTATAGATCTAATTATTTAAAGGCAATTGAAAATACATATTTTTATGTGAAATTTTCTCTTGGCTGATGTGTTTTAAAAGGCAAATGCAAGCCAAATGCATCTACTGCCAAAAGAGAGTTGTTTGTTCCTCCCTGAACTGCACTCTGATGCTGACATTCCGTCTTCTGCACAGATAATTCAAAGGGATGACAGCTTGGGGGCCCTAACAAGCCCCCACGCCCCAATCTGTGAGTCTCCACCCCGCAGAAGGAAGAGGGCCAGCAAGGCTTCCCCAGGGAGGAGGATCTTTGGCAAAGCCCAGACCGTGGGGAGAGGCGGGCAGCAGTCAGCAGTGCAGCCTACGGCCCCGGGTCAGGGACCAGGAGCCAGCCAAGATGGGGAGCCAGCCATGGTAGTCAGAAGTAGACGACCCACTGGACAATGGACAGGCCTCAGAAAGATTTGGGTGATTTTGTTTGTTTCCAAACCCTTTTTGTTTTGAGGCTGCACCTTTCTACCTGAAAGTTGCAGCAATACGTGCTCCCCATCCTGGCGGGGAAGGTGATGGCAGCACCTTTAGCTGCACGGAGAGAGGGGATTAGCGTCATTCACAAAGGCTCAGTCTCCATCTGCCTTCAGGACCATCAGATCATTTTGGACTTACGCGGCTATGTAGCCAAAACGGCATTTTATCCTTCCAGCTGCCTCCAGGCCCAGCCAAGCTCCCAAACTCACTCCGCAGGAAAAAAACCTCTCCAATGAGGAAAAGCCTCAGCAGGCCATTCCTCAGCCCCCTGCTCCCTTCCTTCCCTGAAATGCTTCAGCACTGCCGACTTCCTCTCTGCCCGGGCACCACCAGCTATTGCAAAGCTGCTTTTCAGACCTTCCTTCTTGCTTCTCCATTAGACTGGAAGTCCCCTTGGCAGCAGGGCCGGATTTTAAGTGCCATACCCTCCGGGCTCAGATCAGCTTCTTACAGATGGAGGTGCATAAATATACACATCACTGGACATTTTTGGTGATGTGACTGGATAGTAATAAGAAATTAGCCCTGGCTGGTGTGGCTCAGTAGATTGAGTGCCGGCCTGTGAACCAAAGGGTTGCCAGTTCGATTTTTATTCAGGGCAAACACCTAGGTTGTGGGCCAGGTCCCCAGTGGGGGGCACATGAGAGGCAACCACACACTGATGTTTCTCTCCCTCTCTTCCTCTGTCCCTTCACCTTTCCCTAAAAATAAATATAATCTTTTTTAAAAAAGAAATTATAAGCAAAATAATAATGACAACAGATGCCTTACCTTTAGGCAGAACTTTGAACGTTAAGAATAAGAAATAATAAACCTAATATAGTAATGATAGACATCTTACATTTGTATAGCACTTTAAAGTGTGCAAAGCACTTCCACCAACTTAATTTTATATCTTCGAAGCATTCTTATAAACAGGAGAGATAGATGAAATAAGTTAGGCAAAATGCAAATTACTGCTGATGCAGGATGATGCAGGCAGGGGAAGGCACTCTTCTGTTCTCTCTGTTTGGGGAACTGCTTGCAATGTTCCATTGTGAAGAGTTTTGTTTGGTTTTGTTTTTAAGAAAGCACTCCTGTGTGTAAGCAAAGTAGAGGCATCATCATCACCAGCACTACTCTAAAGCTGAAGAAGCTGAGACCCAGGGTCGGGGTCTGGCAGGCCCCAGTCGCTCAGCGTGTGCGGACCCGCATGACTAAGACGAGACGTGGGTCCCCACTCCACAGCAGGTGCTTTCTTTTCCATGTCGCTTTTGCCCAAAGTGGTTCCCACAAACACCATTGCCTTGGAACGTTAAAGGGTTCTACAGAAACTGAGATCCCGTGGTTAAGTATGTTTAACAAAAGGTTAAACAAAGCAGTGAGGTCCATTCTGCGGGACTTGTCAGCGCCTTTGCAGAGCATTCTGTGGAACTAGTGTTCTCTAGAACACGGTTGGAAAACACCAGACTCCATCAGACCCCCAGGCACAGAGGAGCCTTTCCTGTATGCACCCCGCCCCTACCCGCCCTCAGAGCCTCCCACCTTCCCAGAGACCAGAGCACTGGCTGAGCGAACACCTGTGGAAAGGTGGGCTGAGAATTAGCCCTGCTGGGCATGTGTATTGGGGGACAGAAGTAGGACAAACATAATCTTCAGGGGAATTGGGTATGACAAGGCCTCTAGATAATGGCTGGATCAGGGCAAGATTGTCAACAATTCCAAGAAGGTACATAAAGCTATCCCTGGGCCTGGCCTTCCAGGCTCCCAAATGATGTCACTACCCCAGGAAGTGTCATTTTGGAGAAGGGAGAAAGGTTATTTCTCCTGCACGGGCTGCTCCCGAGCACTCTACAGGAACAGATGCTCCAAATCTCTCCTGAGCCATGAATTGAGTTGCTGATTCAAGCTCCCTCCCCACCCTTCCTTGCTAAGCCTCCACCCCGGACCCTTTTGTGCCCGCACCAGCTTCTTTGGCAGTTTCACAGGCCCTTTGGGCAGCTATATTGATGCTTAATCACTAATGAACTCGGCTTTTTCCATCTTCCTCTTCACCCCTCTCCCCCTCAGTAGTGAGATTTTGGGCCATAGAAGAGCAAGAAAAAGAAAGCATGATTTACTTTGTGAAAGCTGGAAATGTTTATCATCCTCAAATAACAACTAATCCTTACTGAGCATTTGCTGTGTGCCAGGCCTTGTGCTGGGTGTTTACCCACTTACAATCCCAACAACCCTAAGAGGTAGGTCAGATGGGCAAGCTTATGAACACAGAGGTGCGGGGTTTGGCTCGTATCACTCAGACAATGAGTGATAGAGCTGAGCTTTGACCCAGGCAGGAGGGCCTACAGCCATACTACCCTGAATGCTCCTGACCTTGTCTGATCTTGGAAGCTAAGCAGGATCAGGCCTGGTCAGCACTTGAACCCACACAAGAGAATTCTAGAAACCCTGCTCAGAGCCACCCCCATCTGACAGTGGCTGGGCAGGAGCCCGCAGACCTGAATTGCCCCCAGTAGCAGGTCTAGAGAGTCAAGGATGGCCAGGGGCAGCCAGCCTGGGTCAACAAGACCCCCAGGCTGTAGAGACCATCTCCAGCAACTCCAGCAACTTTTCATGCCCACTGGCTTATCTGTTTGCCTTAATCTCCACCCCCACCCCCAGTCCTGGTCACCTGCCATTGGGAGGCCTCTACCTGTAGCTGGACCAGTCCCAGTCAAGGCAGACAGTGGGAGTTAGAATTAGCTGTGCTATCAGAGATTCAGCATCCAAAGTTTCTAGGGAGCTCTGCGTAGCCTCATGCCATCTGAGCTCCGGCCTGCCCTTTGCCCATGGCCTTTCAGCCCCCTTTAAAATACTGGGCCTCTGCTTTGTTTCCTGATGGACACCCCAGTCCCTTGGGGATCTAAACTCTAATATAGCCAGCTTCGCCTTACCTCCCCCAAGGGAGTAGACCCTCTACTCTCTGGTTAGGGTCTTGCTCCAAATGAAATGAACACCCAGGATATGAAAGGAAGGGTAGGGAGTTTTATTAAAGCCTGCTGTGTGCCAGGCCCCTATGCCCACCAGCTACCGGTAATTTCTGTCTCATTTACTTAACCCACCCAGCTACCTTACGAGGTGAGTAATAGTATCACCATTTTTATAGAAGAGGAAGCTGAGACTCAGAGGGGTTAGCTAACATCACTAAAGTTATACTACAGTGAATGGAGGACCCTAGCCTGATTCAAAAGCCAATGCTGCTAATAAAGATGCCATAGTGTTAGGGCCATAATAATGCTTCAGTTGCTGTTAAAAAAGACAGGTGTGACCCTGGAGGAGATAATGCCATCTTTGTCTTACACAGTGCAGACACTCATACAGGGTAAACAATGCGCTCAAGTTCACGTGCTATTACTAACACCTAATTTAACACATACTATGTGCCGGGCACCTTGTTAACAACTTAGCATGAATTATCACATTTAATCCTCACAACACTATAAGAAAAGTACTACTATTACTATTCACACTTTGCAAATGAGGAAACTGAGGCTTAAAGAGCAAAAAAAGACCCATAAGCCGAAGACACTGCAGTAAATGCCTGCCCCATGGCCATGCCCTGTGCTCCATCCCCAGAGTGCCCTCTCTTCTGTCCAGGTGCCCGCTCCTCTCCAGCGTGACTCAGGGAAGCATAACCCACGTGAATCTTCATGGCTTGAGCCAGTCATAGTAATCCCCTTCATCATGCCAGTGATTTGTTTAGGGAAGACCATATGACCAAGTTCTAGCCTATAAGATAAAAACCTATTTGAAGAAACCTTCTGAAGGGCTTCTGGGTAAAGTTTTGTAAAAGGAGAGGCCCAGAAAGAGCTGGGCACCCCCTTCTTCCACTAGATATTGTCATTTCTGAATGTAACGACTGGAACTGTGGCAGCCATCTCACCACCCCGAGGCACTAGCACAAGGAGGAGCCAACATGCAGAGGAGATCAGCCAGAAACATGGAAAGGACCTGGATTCTTATTATTTAAGCCCCTGATGCCATGCTTTTCTGTTACTTGCAGCCTAACTGATGTAGCAAAAGGGTGTGTGAAATTCCATCTCTCTGGCTCTAGGCGCAAAGGTAGACCACTTGACACAGAGACATCTACATCATAGGGGTACCAGAAGGAGAAAAGAGACAGCAAGAGATCAAGAACCTACTTGAAGAATAATGACCAGAAGTTTCCCTAACCTTGTGAAAGAAAAAGACACACAGGTCCAGAAAGCACAGAGTCACAAACAAGTTGGATCCAAAGAGGATCACACCAAGACACATCATAATTAAAATGGCAAAAGTTAAAGACAGAGAATCTTAAAAGTAGCAAGAGAAAGACAATTACCTACAGGGAAGCTCTCATAAGACCGTCAACTGATTTCTCAACAGAAGCATTTCAGGCTAAAAGGGGTTGGCAAGAAATATTCACAGTGATGAAAAGTGAATACCTACAACCAGGACTGCTTTACCCAGCAAGAGTATCATGTAAAATTGAAGAAGAAATAAA
Source organism: Phyllostomus discolor (assembly GCF_004126475.2). Classification (NCBI taxonomy): domain Eukaryota; kingdom Metazoa; phylum Chordata; class Mammalia; order Chiroptera; family Phyllostomidae; genus Phyllostomus; species Phyllostomus discolor. The sequence continues at coordinate 175,392,049 of NC_040903.2, forward strand.
GAGATTCCCAGGCAAGAAAAAGCTAAAGGAGTTTGTTACCATCAAACCAGTATTACAAGGGATCCTCTTGAAGAACAAGAAGAGGATGAAGAAAAAGGAGGAGGAGGAAGCAAGGGAAACAGAAGAACATAGGTAAAAGAATAAAATGGCAATAAGTATGTAACTATCAATAATCACTTTATTTTTTTTATCCTCACCAAAAGATACTTTCTCATTGCCTTTGGAGAGCAAGGAAGGGAGAGATGAAGGGAGACAGAGAAAAACATCAATGCAAGACAGAAGCACTGACTTGTGTCTTGGGGGCGGGGGAGAAGACTGCAGATACCAACACCTAGACCAGGGATCAAACTGCAGTTCACGTATGTGACCTGACCAGGAATCAAACCCACAACCTTTTGGTTACGGGAAGATGCTCCAACCAACTGAGCCACACTGGCCAGGGCTCAATAATCACTTTCAATGTAAATGGCTTAAAAGTTCCAATCAAAAGACATAGGGTAACTAAATGGATAAGAAAAGAAGACCCATATATATGCTGTCTACAAGAGACTCACCTCAGAACTAAAGACACACACAGACTAAAAGTAAAGGGATAGAAAAAGATATTTCATGTAAATGGAAAGGAAAACAACTGGGATAGCAATTCTTTAATTGGACAAAATAGACTTTAAAACCAAGGCTAGAGTAGGAGACAAAGAAGGACACTAATAAAGGAAGCTATCCAACAAGAGGTTATAACATGTATAAACATAGGCACCCAACATATAATACCTAAATATGTAAAGCAAGTCTTGGTGGACATAAAGGGAAAGACTGACAGTCATACAGTCATAGTCAGGGATTTCACTACCCCATTGATATTAATGAATAGATCTTCCAAACAGAAAATCAATATGGAAATGGAAGCCTTAAATGATACACTAGATCAGATGGATTTAATTGATATCTTCAGAGCATTTTACCCCAAAGCAGCAGAATATACGTACTTTTCAAGTGCACATAGAACATTTTCTAGGACAGGCAACAGATTAGGACACAAAGAAAGTCTCAATAAATTTAAGAAGATTGTAATCATATCAAGCATCTTCTCTGACCATGATGGTATTAAACCAGAAATCAACCACAAGGGGGAAAAATGAGAAACACACAAAGACATGAAGATTAAATAACATGTTACTAAACAATGAATGAGTTAATGATGAGATCGAGGAAGAAATCAAAAATTACCTGAAAACAAATGAAAATGAACATGCAACAACCCAAAATAAAAGCAGTCCTAAGAGAGAAATGCATAGCATCACAGGCCTACCTCAAGAAACAAGAACATAAATATCCAGAAATCAGATGTATTTTTATGCACCAACAATGAATTATCAGAAAGAGAAACTAAGAAAAAAATGTCATATACAATCTCAAATAAACAATCTAACTTTACGCTTAAAGAAACTTGAAAAAGAAAAGCAAGCAATCCCAAAGTGAACAGAAGAAACAAAATAATAAAGAACAGAGTAGAAATAAGTGAAATAGAGTCTAAAAAAATACAAAATATCAATGAAGTCAAGAGCTGGTTCCTTGAACAGATAAACAAGATTGGCAAACCTTTCATTAGACCCATCCAGAAAACAAGAGAGAGGACCCAAATAAATAAAATCAGAAATGAAAGAGGAGAAGTTATAACTGACATTGAAGAAATACAAAGAATTGTAAGAAAATATTACAAACAACTATATGCCAACAAATTAGGCAATCTGGACAAAACAGATAAATTCCTAGAAACATACTGAATTGGAAAGAATCAGAGAATCTGGATAGACAGATTACAACTAGTGAAACTGAAGCAGTAACCAAAAAATTCCAAACAAACAAAAGTCCTAGACCAGATGGCTTCACAGTTGTATTTTACCAAACTTTCAAAGAAGAATTAACACCTCTCCTTCTCAAACTACTCCCAAAAAATTCAAGAGGAGGGAAGACTCTCAAGCTCATTTTACAAGGCCAGCATTACCCTAATTCCAAAACCAGATAGACACTACGAAGAAAGAAAAGCATAGGCCAATATTCCTGATGAACAAACATGCTAAAATTTCAACAAAATATTAGCAAACAGGATCTAGCAATACATTTAAAAGATCACACACCATGATCAAGTGAGATTTATTCCCAGGATAGAAGGTTGGTACAATATTCTCAAATCAATAAATGTAATTCACCACATAAACAAAATGAAGGTTAAAAACCCGATGATCATATGAATAAATGCAAAAAAGCATTTGATAAAATCCAGCACCCATTTATGATAAAAACTCTTAGCAAAGTGGAATAGAGGGAAGAACATGCTTTGACATAATAGAGACCATATATGACAAATCCACAGCCAACACTATACTCAATGAGCAAAAACTACAAGTGTTCCCTTAAGATCAAGAACAAGACAGGGATGTCCACTTTCACCACTCTTATTCAACATAGTGCTACAATCATACAAGAAGAAGAATAAAAGGCATCCAAATGGGAAGGAAAGAAGTAAAACTGTCATTATTTGCAGATGACATGACACTGCATATAGAAAACCCTTAAGATACCACTAAAAAACTACTAGAACTGATAAATGAATTTATTAAAGTAGCAAAATACAACATAAATATGCAGAAATCAGTTGTATTTTTATGCACCAACAATGAATTATCAGAAAGAGAAACTAAGAAAAAAATATCATATACAATTGCATCAAAAAGTATAAAATACCTAAGAATAAATTTAACCTATGGATACAAAAGACTTGTACTCAGAAAGTTATGAGACACTGAGGAAGGATACAGAAGAAGACACAAATAAATAGAAACATATCAGGTCTGTCCAGGAAAAATCCAACAATTGTTAATATAACGAGAATGGTTTATGTGACATCGATGTAACCTGGCAGCCAAGGAGAGTGGACTGGAATGAGCATGTGTGAACAATGACTTCACTGCACTGGTCAGTGAGGGCACACCATTGAGTGAGCACGTGTACTGTGTGGCCATCACATTCAAACTGACTGAGCAAGAAAAGCAATGAATCTGCACCAGATTTTGCATTAAGCTTGAACATTCCTCCGTGGAAACTACTGAGATGATTCAGAAGACCACAGCTATGGGCAACTGGTGGTTGGCAGCTTCATCATGACAACACACCCACCCTTGCATTGTGTCTCATGTAGAGTTTTTTTGGTGAAACATCAAATCAACCAGGTGACTCAGTGCTCCCCACCAACTATAGCCCAGATTTGCCACCCTGTGACTTCTGACTTTTCTCAAAACTTAAATCACCTTTGAAAGGGAAGAGATTCCAGACCATCAATGAGACTCAGGAAAATACAATAGGGCACCTGATGGCAATTGAGAGAAATGTGTGAGGTCCCAACATGCCTACTTCGAAGGAGACTAGTGGGGCGTCATTGTTCTATATACAATGTTTCTCATATCTTGTATCTTCTTCAATAAATGTTTCTATTTTTCATATTACATGGATACTTGCTGGACAGACCTTGTATACTATGTTCATGGATAGGAAGAATTAACATTAAAATATCCATGCTACCCAAAGCATGCTACAGATTCAATGTAATTCCTATCAAGATACCAATGGAATATTTCACAGAACTAGAATAAATATTCCAAAAATTTACATGGAACCACAAAAGACTCTAAGTAGCCTCAGCAATCTTAATAAAGAACAATAAAGTTGAAGGAATCATGCTACCTGATACCAAACTATACAATAAGGCCACTATAATCAAAAGAGCATGGTACTGAGGTAAAAACAGACACACAGATCAGTGGAACAGCATAGAGAGTCCAGAAGTAAACCCACACCTGTATGGTCAATTAATATTTGACAAAATAGGCAAACACATAAAATAGGGTAAAGATAGTCTATTCAATAAATGGTGTTGGAAAAATGGGACAAATACATGCAAAAAAAATGAAACTAGACCACCTTCTTACACCATACATAAGAAGCTCAAAATGGACTAAAGACTTAAATATTAGAGTCAAAACAAAAATGCTATGAGAAAACATAGGCAGTAAAATCCCAGACATTTCTCTTAGCAATATTTTTTCTGACATATCACCTTGGGCAAAGAAAACAAAAGAAAAAATAAACAAATGGAAGTACATCAAACTAAAAAGGTTTTATGCACCAAAGGAAACCATCGATGAAATGAAAAGACAACCCACTGAATAGGAGAACATATTCACCAATAATACATGTGATAAAGGGTTAATATCCAAATTTATAAAGAACTTATAAAACTCAACACCCAAAACAAAACAATCCAATTAAAAAATGGGCAAAGAACCTAAATAAACACTTCTTTAAAGACGACATGCAGATAGCCAACAGACATGTGAAAAATTCTCAACATCACTAATCATCAGAGAAATGCAAATTAAAACCACGAGATAAGGCCTCACACATGTCAGAATGGCCATCATCAATAAATCAACAAACAAGCGTTAGTGAGGACGTACAGAAAAGGGAACCCCCATGAGCTATTGATGGGAATGCAGATTGGTACATCCACTGTAGAAAACAGTGTGGAGTTACCCCCCAAAATTCAAAATGGAACTGCTTTATCACCCAACCATTCCACTTCTGGGAATGTATCCAAAGAAACCCAAAACACTAATTTGAAAGAATATATGCACCCCTATGTTCATTGCAGCATTATTTACAACAGCCAAGATTTGGAAGCAGCCCGAGTGCCCATCAGTAGATGAGTGGATAAAAAAGCTGTGGTACATTTACACAATGGAATACTACTTAGCCGTAAAAGAAGAAGAAGAAGAAGAAGAAGAAGGAAATCTTACTTTTGTGACAACATGGATGGACCTGGAGAGTATTAAGCTAAGTGAATAAAGTCAGTCAGAGAAAGACAAATACCCTATGATTTTATTTGTATGTGGAATCTAATAAAATAAAAACAGAGTCATAGATACAGAGAACAGGCTGACAGCTGTCAGGGGGGAAGGGTTGGGAGGCTGAGTGAAAAGGGTGAAGGGATTAAGCAAAGAAAAAAAACTCACAGACACAGACCACAGTCTCGTGATCACCAGAGGGAAAGCGGGTACGGGGAGGCAGAAGCGGGGGGGGAGGATAAATGGTGATGGAAGGAGACTTGACTTGGTGCAGTGACCACACAATACAATAGACAGATGATTATAGAATTGTACCCCTGAAATCTACATAATTTTATTAACCAATATCATCCCAATAAATTCAATTAAAAAGTAAAAAGTAATAATAATAAAATTAAATTAGAATGCCAAAGTAAATAGTAAAAAAAAATGTAGATTGCTGAGACAAAGCCCAGAACTTGCAGCCCGTGAGCTACTCTAAAGACTGAATACCAAACTGTCAACCAGACAGACCCAGGGATGGTTCCAGCTCCTTGACCTTGGGCCTGACTGTTTCACTTGCCCAGCCAGGCTCCCCTAAACACCAAGCCCTAAAAGTACAAGGATCCCAGAAGGGGCCCTCGGCAGACATGGCAGCGAAGGGAAGAAGACCCTGCAGCCTGCCCCGTCTTTGGGGAACCAAGTCTCGTTCCAGTCTCCATATCCACCGCCTTCCGCTGCCACTGCACCATAAATCTCCCGTTTATTAATCCTTTACATGAAGCAGTCGGCGCAGGGTCCTGATTTACTCCCTGTTCATAAAATGCTGAGAAATTAAAGGTAGAAATTACCCAAAAGGACACTGAGCTTCCACTGGAGAGCCCAGAGCACTTCCTGGCCCTGAACCAGGCCCCTCCCATGTTTGAAGCTCAGGATCCGGTGATGTCATTACACTGCCCTCCCCCACAGCCCAGAAGCAAGGGGCTCTTCAGTGGGCTTACACACCTCTGACCCCCACTCAGCATAAAGCAGGAAAGGAGGTGCCACTGTCTCCCTGAAAACCCATTTCAGGGCCTCCTACTTCCAGAAAATTTTCCTCTTCTTACATCCCTTTAGCTACTCACGGGGCTGGGGAGCAGGGGGTGGATCAAGTTGAGGACAAAAAGTTGGGAGCTGATTAAAGCAATTCAAATGCAAAAATACCTAACAAACCCAGAGCCAGGACCAAGAGGGAAAATGGATACTTGATATTAAATGACTTTACCCACCAGGGGGCTCCATTGCTGAGGAGGGCACCGCAACACCACTTCACCCCAACACCCTCCAGGTGCTCAGAACGCTGCTGGTCTCCAAAATCCAGCAAAGCCCGTATCCACCTAATGAAACCCTGGATGGGTCTCATGGCTGCTGAGGTTCCCACATCTCACAGTCTACCCCCAAATTGGCTGCCATATCCCAGTTCCTCCCCTCAGGTCAGAAAGAGCCACCAGAGGCATCAGGGTGTCATATCAAGAGCGAGGACTATTCTTGTTTGGTGTATCAACATATATTTATTTTAACTATGTGCCAGGGACAGCACTAGGTACTGGGCCCCTCTTTGGCCAGGTCCCTACTCCTGATGTTCTCACTGTGCTTTTGAAGTTACAAGACTATAATCAGCGACTGCAGAGGAGCAGAAGCACAGGTCACTCAGCTCAACGGAAGGGGCGGATTTCAAGGACAGCCTCCTGGGTGAGGTGGCATCTGGGCCGGATTGTGAAGGATGTAAGAGTCGACTAGACTAAGGAAACAGGGAAGGGCACTGCAGTCAGAAAACAGCACGAGCCAGCATGTGAGTCCTAGGGAAAGGGGGACCAGAAGCAGGCTGGTGTTGCCACAGCATAAAGTACGGGGTAGCTGATGGAGAGAAGGTGGGGAGAGGCAGCTGGGCCTTGACTGCTATGCTAATGAGTTTTGACTTTCTCCCAAGGGCAATGGGGAAGTATTAAAGGGTTTCCAACAGGACGAGGACAGGGTCTGGTTTGCACTTTAGAAGCAGCACTCTGCCTGCCATGGGGAGTGTGGGCTGAGGAGGGACAAGAAGGGAGGAGGGCGGTATCACAGGTAAAAGAGGGGGAAGGTTCCAGGCAAGGCAGAGGGCTGCTGAGCAAGGAACAGTTCTTCGGTCTGGGAGCACGAGCTGTGTCTGCCCTGCATACGATTCAAGGCCATGAATGGGGTCTGGATGGGAAAGGAAGAGTGAGGAGGCAGCCTGGGGGCTCCCCTGGGCATAGAAAGGGCTGCCCTGGAGGGAAAGAAAGTGACTCAAACCCCGATCTTTTGACCCATGAGGGGTCACTGTGAGCTCCCATGCCTACTTGGCCAAAGTGGTTGTTTGCAGGCACCCTCCCTGTCACTCCCTGTCACCCCTGACCCCTCCTGCCTCTGCTCAGCCTCCAGCTCCCCCTCCCGCCTGGATTGGGAAGGAGGTTTGCTCAACCACCACCCATTTCCCCCGCCTGAGAACACAGGTGCAGAGGGACTAAGCCAAGATGGGCAGCCCACCCCAAACCCAGGGAAAGACTGGACTGTTGTCCACACCATCTCATACTCAAATTTCACCTCAATCCTATTCTCAGGGCCCTCCATGTGCTGGGCATAGACTTCACCCCACCCAACACCTCCTTCCTTTGTGCACCAGTGACACTATGTGGGTTCCCCTGCTGTTGGGGGGCCTGTGTGCTGACCTCCATTATGCCCTGTCACATGGATTATTGAGTCTGTTCAGTTCCAATGGACACATGCCTCAAGGACAGAGCCCATGTTTCCTTTGCTCCTCAGGCTGGTGCTACTCAAAGCCCAATGGAAGGAACCCCCGTGTGAGCTCTGCGATGAGTTTCCTTCTCTCAGTGCCCACTGCCCAGAGAAGCTGTGTTTCCCAACAGCACGGGACCAACGCCTGTCTCCTTCCAAATCACTCCCTCCAGCTCCCTGCAGAAGAGGACAGCTAGTGGCCAAAACAATACCCTCAAAAATGATGATCGCACCATTCCACCTCCAAATAAGGAAATTACCAAGCATGTTTTCGGTGCCTAATGTTTGCCATTATCTCTAATTCTCATCGTCCTCCTGAGTAGTGACTGTTTGCTACCATTTTTCAGATTAAGAAATTGAGGTTCAGAGAAGGTAAGCCACTTGCCTGGGTCACACAGTTCACAGTCCCAGCCTGAACCACCAAACTCTCCTGCAAAGTCCATCACAGGCAAAAGAGGACCCAGTGTGACCTTGGGTTGTGTCAGCTCTCTGGCTTCAGTTTCCTCCTCTGGAGACTGGGAGAGCAGGAGGACCTCCCTCCCTGGGCGGTTTGAGAGAACTGAATGAGACCGTCCACGCAGAAGAGGGCATGTGGTATGCTCCAGCGCACAGTGTGCACAGCGCGGCTCAATGCTATCTGGAGGGCAGGCTGCCGCCCAGCACTGCCGTGGAATCTACGCCCCTTCCTGGGGGTGGTGGCACACTCCTGAATGATAAGTGAACCAATAAACCAATCTATCTGTCTGGGTGGGTATAAATCATAGCAGGAAGCTTTTGGGGTTGGTGTCTTCTGTGGCATTAGAAGTATCATTAATTATGTATTAAGTGTTTGAAAGGAAAAGACATCAGTAGCCTATAGGATGTATTTGCATAGTAATAGAGGATTGATTAGATGCAATATCTATACTGAGGGCTACTGGGATTCAGGTCCCCGGGCTTCGCAGTGGTGGTAAATTACAGTCACAAAAATCTCTGCGACAGTAAATAATAGCGTCACAGTTGCTGAGGGGACTCTTAGTGCCTGCTGATGAGAGCTGGGCAGTCATCCAGCCAGGAGAGGAAAGCAGGGCAGGGCCCCACATCCCCACTGCTGGGGGTCTGGTTTTCTGGGTAAGTGACTCCTCCCCTGCCCAGCCCTGAGCTTAGCCAGAAACCCCTGCCCACCTCAGTCTGCAGATGCTGCAGAGAAAAGCTTGAAGCTGCTTCCCAAAACCTGGGTTTTGCTAACGTCTCTTCTGCAATTCCCTCTGGGGGTCAGATGCCCAAGTCAAAGAAAATGTATGCGTTGCTTCTCCAACTACTGAAAGGTTGTGTGTCCCTCATAATGAGGAGATGGGGCAGGTTGGGGGAGAGCCGCTCCCACTCCTGGTGAGACAAACGCTTCCGAAACCCCGGTAGTTTGGAGCCCAGGCACACCCCCCAGAAGCTCAGGGACAGGCTCCTGCCTGAGTGTCAGTGACAAGAGTAACAGACAGCATTCACAAGTGCTTTCTGCGTGCACTAACTCAACCCAGCTCTGTGCAGTAGGTACTATCATAATCCCATTGCCGGGCAAGGAAACTGAGGCACCAAGAGACCTCCCCTAGATATCAGCATTGCTGACTCCCTCAACCCCCCCTGGGCTGTTACTTAAATGTCACCCTTTTATTAAGATCTTCCCAGACCACCCTGTTTAAAACTGCAACCCCACCCCTATCTCGTCACTCCCTGGCCACATTTCCTGCCTTTTTTTTAAACCAAATCACGTGTCACCTTCAAATATGCTCTGTCATCTACTAACTTACTTTGTTTATAGTCTAGCTCTCTCCACAAGAGGGTAAGGTCCACAAGAGCAGACATTTCAATCTGTTTGTCTTATATCACCCACTGCTGTAGCTTCAACAGCTAGAACTGGTCTGATCCATAGCAGGTGCTCAATAAACAGGAGAAGAGGTTGAGTCACCTGCCCAAGCTCACCCAGCTTTTAAATGGCAGAGCCAGGGTTCAAACCCAGGCACACCAGTCCCAGACCCAGTGCTCTGAATCAGCACCTGTCACCCAGGAAGGACATTCTCCTCTCTGAAGAAGACATAGGCAAGTGGTACAGAGGAATCCAAACTCACCACAGTTGAATGATCCTTCATGGGCAATGGTGACCTCTGAGCCTTTTCTGTTTCCCCAGCCTGGGCTGGGGACGCCAGGGCTTCTGAAAACAGGCCCTCTCTGAAGAGCCCCTGTGTTATGGGCTAAGTGTTTATGTCCTCCCCAAATCACATGTTGAAGCTCCAACTCCAAGTGTGATTCTGTCTGGAAGCAATTAAGGTTAAATGACGTTAGTCGTTAAGGATGAGGCCCTGATCTGATAGGATTATCAGTTTGTAAGAAAAGACACCAGAGAGCTCTCCCTCGAGCTCCAGCCCCTGCCCCCTTCACCAGGAGCACCTACGGAAGAAAGGCCAGTGAGCACACCGTGAGGAGGCAGCTGTCTGAAAGCCAGGCCGAGCCCTCATCGGAAACCAAATTGGCAACAACCTCATCCTTGGACTTCCAGCCTCCAAAACGATGAGGATACAAATTTCTGTAGGTTAAGCCACCCAGTCCACGGCATTGTGTTACGGAAGCCCTAGTGGACTAATATATTCTGTCATTGCTGAGTGCTGAGTGGGTCTCTCACCTGCTTGAGAATGCTGATGGTTCCCTACTGCCTACAGGGTGAGGACCAGACTCCAGCACCTGGTCCCAACTGTAGATTAATTAACTGACTAATTATGGCTGAATGCGACCCTATGTATGAGCCTTCCCAGACTCGCTTGTTCCCACCTGCCTCCCAGACTGTCAGCTTCTTTCTCTTTGGACAGTCAGGCCACTGCTACTGCATGGTCTCATCTAACACGACCAGCTGGCTCAGCCTCCCCTGGGGTGCTGGCTGGGCTCTGGCACAACCTCCACTGCACCCATCACAGAAGTCATAGCAGCTCCAGTACCCAGGTTCTACCCGCTAGACCTATCGTGGCTGGTCTCACCACCTCGGGACTCAGCTGAGGTACCATGCCACATGGCAAAGTTTCGGCTTCTCCAGCGACTGCCCAGAGGGACCAAGTGCTATGAACCAGGAGTACAAGGGAGTTAACACCCATGGGGAAAACTTGGACCAATGAGAGACCAAGAGGCTGGCAGATAAACTCCCTCCCTCAACCCTCAATGTTTGTTCTGAGTCACAGTGGCTGCCCTCAGCTTACCTACAGACGCCCTCATGACTGAGCAAACGCAGTGCTTCCCTCGCATAGCTGTGGCAGCCTGGCACTTGCTTTGCCCCTTTCCTTGCCTCACTCCCCTTGTCCTCTCACTCTCCTCGCCCTGAGACTGCACCCCCACCCTGAGTAAAGCACTAGCCCGAGTTTTGCCTCCAACTCTGTATTCTAAGAACCTCAAGTCTGCTCAGCTGTGGCTGGCCCTTGGCGCCCACCAGAGTCTTGCTCAGGGTAAAGACACACAAGACATGATGAATTACTTGACTTTGAAGAGGAAATGAGGGATTTCTGGCCAAGATGGAGGCATAGGTAGACACACTGCCTCCTCACACAACCAAAAGAAGGACAACAACAAATTAAAAAAAAAAAAAAAAACCAGAACTGCCAGAAAATCAAACTGTATGGAGGTCTCACAACCAATGAGTTAAAGAAGAAACATTCGTCCAGACCAGTAGGAGGGGTGTAGATGAGCAGCTGGGTGGAGAGGACTCGTAGCAAGGTGGCGGCTGATGGGGCAGGTGGTCCCGCACTTGCATGCAGATAAACCAGGGACTGGGGAGCAAGACAGACCATGCAACCCAGGGTCCCAGCATGGGGAAATAAAGCCTCAAAACCTCTGATTGAAAAAACCTATGGGGGTTATGTCATCAGGAGAAACTTCCAGCCTCACAGGAGAGTTCATTGGAGAGACCCACAGGGTCATAGAACATACACAAACCCACCCAGCACCAGAAGGGCCCAATTTGCTTGTGGGTAGCAGGGGAAGTGACTGAAAGCCGGCAAAGAGCAGAGCAAGCAGCATTGTTCCCTCTCGAACCCCTGCCCCTTGGCAGCATCACAACGCAGTGACGTGGGTTGCCCCACCCTGGTGAACACCTAAGGCTCAGCCCCTTACTACATAACAGGCACACCAAGACAACAAAAAATGGCCCAAATGAAAGAATAGATCAAAGCTCAAGAAAAAATACAACTAAGTGATGAATACAACCCAACCTATCAGATGCAGAGTTCAAAACACTGGTAATCAGGATGCTCACAGAATTGGTTGTATATGGTCACAAAGTAGAGGAAAACATGAAGGCTATGAACAATGAAATAAAGGAAAATGTACAGGGAACCAGCAGTGATGGGAAGGCAACCAGGACTCAGATCAATGGTTTGGAAAAGAAGGAAGAAAGAAACATTCAATCAGAACAGAATGAAAAAACAAGAATTCAAAAAAAAATGAGGAGAGGCTGAGGAACCTCCAGGACAACTTTAAATGTTTCAACATCCGAATCATAGGGGTGCCAGAAAAAGAAGAGGAAGAGCAGCAAATTGAAAACGTATTTGAAAACATATTGAAGGAGAACTTCCCCAATCTGTCAAAGGAAATATACTTCCAGGAAATCCAGAAAACTGAGTCCCAAAGAAGTTGGACCCAAGGAAGCACACACCAAGCACATCATAATTACATTACCCAAGATTAAAGATTAGGAGAGAATCTTAAAAGCAGCAAGAGAAAAGAAGACAGTTACCTACAAAGGAGTTCCCATTAGACTGTCAGCTGATTTCTCAAAAGAAACCTTGCAGGCAAGAAGGGGCTGGAAAGATGTCCAACTCATGAAACTCATGAAAGTTTCAAACTTATGAAAGGCAAAGACATACATCCAAGATTACTCTATCTAGCAAAGCTATCATTTAGAATGGAAGGGCAGATAAAGTGCTTCCCAGATAAGGTCAAGTTAAAGGAGTTCATCATCACCAAGCCCTTATTATATGAAATGTTAAAGGGACTTATCTAAGAACAAGAAGATAAAAAATATAACAGTGAGATGACAACAAACTCACAACTATTAACAACCGAACCTAAAAAAAAACACACACACAAAAAAGACAAAAAAACTAAGCAAACAACTGGAACAGGAACAGAACCACAGAAATGGAGATCACATGGGGGGTTATCAGCAGGGGAGTAGGAGGGGGATAGAGGGGGACAAGGTACAGGAAATAAGTAGCATAAATGGTAGGTAGAAAATAGACAGGAGGAGGTTAAGAATAGTATAGGAAATATAGAAGCCGAGGAACTTATATGTATGACTCATGGACATGAACTAAAGGCAGGGAATGCAGGTGGAAGGGAGTGTGCAGGGCAGAGGGGAATAAAGAGGGGGGAAATGAGACAACTGTAATAGCATAATCAATACAATATATTCTAAAAAAAGAACAGGAAATGAGATACTGCTGACCCTTTGATGAGGGGAAAGTGGGGGCCTGAATCCTTGGAGACCCAGACAAGGACACTCCTGCCACGCGCACTGCAAATGCTTCCAGCCATGGGAAGACAACCCACGTTCTCTGGGGACCTGCCTTTCTGCAAGGCACTGAAGGGATCGGCCCTGTTGCCAGTCCCAGGAGTGTCGGATGAACAATTTGTGCTAGGGTATAAAGACATACCGTGGAACTTCTGTTTTCTAATGGAGCCACGGGACTGGCAATGCTAACACTTACTGAGCCTTTGCCATGTTTCAGGCACTAAGCCAAGCCTTTTCCTTACATTGTACATTTAATCCCCACAATGCCCTGTGTACTATTATTAGTGTTGAGTACTCTTATTATTACCTCTTTTACAGATGAGAAAATGGGTGCTCAGATAGGTTAGGTAACTTGCCAGAAACCAAGGAGCCAGGACCCGAACCCCATCTAAAGAGGGAATGTTGAGCACGGTGATGACGGCCCACAGGGGAGCTATTTGGGCATACAGCCCTCCTAGGGAAGACTTTTGGGTTGGCATTTTCTGTGGCACTAGATATGTCATTGATTATGTACTAGGTATTTGAAAGGAAAAGACATTCTGTGCTTCTTTGTTTCCTGTAAGGACAGCCCTGGCCTCAAGGTCCCTACCCAGCCAGGGACAGGTACAGAGGTGCTGAAACACCCAAGGTCAGTGGGGGCTAGGGAAGCAAGCCACAGGGCACAAGTTGGACTACACTTATCCCTGGCTATGGCATGGCAGAGCTGACTCTGGTGGGGAGCAAAACCAACGGAATAAGGAAATCTGCCCTTAACTGCTTCACCTAGGATCTGAAGGCCTCCACCCATGGAACTACTCAACAGAGGAGAAAACAGGCTTCTGGGGCCTTGCATCCTCTCCTAGCCCCCCAATTCTTGGAGGAAGTTCTGGACCAGAAAAAAATAAAACAAAATGTAGCAATTTTTGATATAATGATCTTCAATAGAGCAACTACGTTTTACCTTGAAAACTGCAGAACTGAAAGCAGAGTCTATGTAGACAATGAAAATGATTATGCATGTGATATGCAAACTCAAATGCAAATGGACCGCGGCCTCAGCCCAGCATGCCTCTAGGGAAGTAGAGGTACATGGACAGATAGCAATTAGGGCTCCAGGATCCTGGAGTCAGGGACTGGGTGAATGTTCTGGATGGGAGCACCTCAGCGAGGACCCCAGGTCCAGGGCTCTGTGCACACCTCCCTACCCGTGGAGCATTCTGGTCACATCAGTCCTTCACTATATACACATGCATCTACATGCTCACACACAAGTGTTGCCACATGGACACGCACATTAAAGCACACACTCACAGAAACACACACTAACACTTATGCTGTTGTGGAAACAGAGACACACAACCACTCACAAATACAAAAGTACCATTTCAACACAAAGACAGACTCACATACCTACCTATACCACCACTCAAAAACAGACACATGGATGAGAGCGGACACATGCAAACGCACAGAGAAACACGCCAACACAGACAACAAGAGACCCACATGGAGACGCACAGACACTACACACACACCCAAATCAACCCAGTGAAGCCAGTCAGATAAGCCTTATCTGGAAAAGAAAGAAATCTGGACATACTGAAGACCGACTTCGTGCCAGGCATGGTGCGGGAACTTTTAATCCTCACTTAAACTTCACAAACCAACACTGAGAAATGGAATGATTACCTCAATATCGACTGACAAAAATAAGGAGGCTCAGAGGGGAACTGCCCAGACTTACCCAGGAAGCAACGGGAAAGAAAGAACCCCAGCTTCATATGAAACTGACGCTGCAACATTCCCCTCACCCAGCAGAGCCTTCCCGGTATGTATCGGGACACAGAAATTACTGCCAATTACTTTTCCACCTCATGGTCCTCCCCAGCCAGTTGTTAACCCCATCTGGCTTCCTCAGAGACACTCGCACTCCTCTCTCCTACCTTTTCATCACATCGGCTGGGATGTGCTCTACAATGCAACCTCACGTTAATTCTGGCCCGTGTATAATGTAGTTTGGAAATCTACTGGGGAAGGAAGAAAATCATTTATTTAAACCCAAATGGGATACATGGCTGGATTCTCAGTCATCGCCTGTCTCTGAGTGAAGGTTCACACTAGAAGGACGACTCTTTCCCCGCAAAGTATACAAATTTAAATGACACCCTGCCCATCCCTTCCCCCCCACACACACACATAGAAATGTACTCAGCACAAAGAATGAATAAGGTAGTCACAGGGATGTAAAGTACAGTGTAGGGAATGTAATCAATAATACCGTAATAACTCTATATGGTGTCAGATGGGTGCTAGACTTATCAGGAGGATCACTTCATAAATTATATAAATGTCTAATCACTACATTGTACACCTGAAACTAATATAATATTGTATGTCATGTAATTGAAAAATAAATTTTAAAAAAGAATTAATAAGATTTCTTGCTTCCTGTCATTAAGTCACCATGTCACCCTGGGGCAAGTCACCCACTGTTCCAGGGTCCCAGTTTCCTCCTTTGCCTGTGAGTGGTAAGACGAGTTAGTTCCCAAGGCCCCTTCCCTCTCCCACCTTCCATCTCCCTGACAGCACAAGAGCCTGGGGGCTCACAGTTGCCCTGCAGTGTCCCTGGCCTTGGAGACTCATTGCTAATGTTGGGATCTGAAGAGGATCTAAGGCCTGGTCCTCGCCCAGGAAGGTCAAGGTCAGCAACACCCCCAGAATCAGGACTCAGCCACCACTCGCCAGCCTCTGGCCTGCTGACCTGAGACACAATGTCCCCCTGGTAACCTTGAGAGGTTCCAAGGGGAAGTAAGCTGGGAACAGGGGAACCTTAAAATATAATAAGGCCGTGAATCTCGAAGCTGGTTGGAGGAGTTGCAAAATGCCACATTGTTGGTTTTGAGTATATTTTAGGGCCTCAGACTCTCTTTCCAAATTAATATTCATGGAGACTGGCATGCCATTTATTTGCATGTGTAGATTATTGCTCATCCGCTGCAGGATAAAAAAGTTTTAGGGTGTTTTTATTTATTGTATTTATTTTAAGCTTAGATGATAAACCAGGCAGGTCAGGCAGGGGAAGGGCAACTTCCAAGGGCAGGAATGGGTTTTATATAATTTTTGCAGTGAGGAAACGTGGGTCCTAGATACATAGGAGGAAGTCACCCCTACCCTGACCCACAGAATCAATTCCAGGACAGCCCTTCCGAGGTCATCCCACTGAATCCCCACATCAGGAAGCCTCGCCACCTCACTTCACCCCACATAAGCTTCTGGAAAACCAAGCCCACCACTGTCACTGAAGGTCACTGTCGAGGGGCATACACCAGGTATGAAGTGTTATTTTGGGCCAGTCACTGAGCCCATTTCTGAGGACAATAACTTGCTTTGCAAAGTTGTAAAATACACACTAGAGAGTTATGGAGGTAGCCCTGGCCTGTGTGACTCAGTGGATTGAGCACTAGCCTGAGAACCAAAGGGTTGCTGATTTGATTCCCAGTCAGGGCACATGCCTGGGTTGCAAGCCAGGTCCCCAGTAGAGGGCTTGAGAGAGGCAACCACACACTGATGTTTCTCTCCCTCTCTTTCTCCCTCCCTTTGCCTCTCTCTAAAAATAAATAAAGAAAAATCTTTAAAAAGAGAGAGACAGTTATGGAGATGGATAGAAGTGATAGTCACACCACATTAATAAGTGTATTTAATACCCCTTTACCCTCTTCTACCTCCTCCCACTTCCCCCTTTCCTTCTGGTAATCACCATACTGCTATCTGTGTCCATGAGTTTATTCATTTATTTAGCTTGTGTTTTCATTTCAGTGACTCAACAGCAACAGTCTCAAGGCCCAGCTTTGTTTGCGGGGGTCTGCTTCTGCACTAGAATTTAATAGAGCTCCTTTAATTGTTGTGGGCTAATGAGGAAAAAGCAACCGCTTAATGCACAAATGCTTTTGTGTCAAGTTCCAGCTGAATGACCCCTCCATAGGTTGTAGGAACAAAGGGGAGAAAAGTCGTTCCCGTTGAGAAAGGTGGTGGGAGAGTTGAGTCACCACAGGGCGTACAATGGAGGAAGCAGCCAAAACGCTTTACGCAGCCAAAACCACAATTACATCTCAAGGAGTGATTTAGTCTTAGTGGAACAATAGCATCTATCACGTTAAATTAGTATTGTTAATCTAAGTGTCGTTGACTTTGCATTTTAATTTATAAATTTGTGTGGGATTTAAGGTTGCGTAAGAGTTATAAGCATAAGCGTAAGGCTTATGCCTAGTTTTGTGTTTATATATATATATTTAAATACAGGGTGGGTCAAAAATAGGTTTATGGTTGTGAGTACATGTAACACAGAGTTTACCCTTGTATTATTATTTATTAATTATTGTATTATTTTCCATATGAACAATTATAAACCTACTTTTGCCCACTCCGTATTATTATATTCATAACTCAAGATAATATGGGAGACCTATGGGAAGGTTTTCCCCCTTTCAGAATGGACCATCTCTACAGTCTCAAGTTTTACAAACATTTACCTAAAAATGGGTGCAAAGGCCAACCTGGGGAATAACTAGAATCCCTAAAAATCTGACTTACTGTTTATTTTCTTTTACAGTGGATGGGAAGAGGGGAGGTTTAGCTGAGAAGAAATTGCAATAGAATAGGCAAAGGTTAAGTAACTTGCTCAAGGTCATTCACAGGTTAACCTCCCCACCCAGGATTCCTGCCTTAAATAGCAGAAGGGTCCCCGGAAACTTGGATGACTTCCTTCCACCTTTGCTCCTGAAACACCTTCTTCCTCCCTGACTGAGAAATAAAAGCCAATTTTAAAAAATGGCTTCCTCCACATCCCAGCTCCTCTCCTTCCCCACCAGAGCCAAAGTTGCATACGAGTCCTGGGGAACGACGGATTCCTCCTCCCAGCTCCAGGCAGAGGCCCCCAGAGGCTCCTGGCTCTACCTGCTCTGGGAATGGCCAGAATAAAAGAGTTTCTGTCCACGGTGCAGGGACCACAGGCATAGTGTAAAGAAGGCTCCAGCCACGGATCTCTGCAGAGCCCACCTCTTTCCCAACTCTGATGCTAGTACCACTGATGGGGAGACACTGAGTCCAGCTCTGTGCAGGGTCCTGGGGAGGAAGAATAAGCCAGTTTCAAGAAACAGGTCATTAGATAGCTGAGACTTAACATAGGCCAGGCCGAGCCTACAGGAAGGGAAACTAGTCAACAAGTCATCAAGGGCTCAGTTGTGCAGTGGAGAAGAGAGTGCTGTAGGGATTCAGAAGAGACGTAAACCATTGAGGGATGGCAGAGGTGGCAGCCCCCTAGAGGGTGGGGGACCAGAGCTGAGCTGCAAGGTTGATTGGCACCTCTGAGTGAAAGGAGGTGGCTGTTTCAGCCAGCGGCCACAGCTGTGAGAAGGGTGACTCTTCCTGAGACAGGAAAGAGGCTGAAGATGAAGAGCCCTCACCTCCCACCAAGCTTTCCTCCTCTCCACAGCTGCCTTCCTCCTGATCCTCAGACTTAGCAGGTGAGTTCTCCCCTCAGGGCCTTTGCACTTACTGTTCCCTCTGCTGGGTGCTCTCTGCCCCCAGATACCCACCTGGCATCCTTCCTCTCAGTTTCTGCTCAATGCCTCCATCAGAGAAGCCTTCCCTCTGTAAACTAGTATGAAACCAGCAGCACCCCATCTGCATACATGCCCCTTTACCGTGCTGTTTTTCTTCCTTATAACCTCACAAAGTATATTCTGTGCTGTTTGGGGCTTGTTTGTTTGTTTGTTTGTTTGTTTTTACCATCTGTCTCTCATCATTTCAATGCAAGTTCCATGAAGCTAAGGACTTGTCATATTGAGTATGTGGCCCATGTTCAGTATTTATAGAACAAGTGAATAAATGAATGAATGAAGGGAGGAAGAACACCACGGAGGATGGAAGCGTGCCGTTCATAGCTTCTAGAGCTGGTGGACAGACCACCTTCCTGTTGATGAGTCAGCAGTGTCTTCTTTCCATAGCAGAGACACCTGAGACACAGAACCGGAGGTGGCAGGTTGAGGGCAGATGAGTATGGAGGGTCAGATGGGGAGAGGGGAGGGCAGAGGAATTCAGGAAACTTGACTTGGACCCAGCTTGATTCCACTGGCAGAATGTTTTATGCTCTAAAAGGAATCTCTGACCCAGGCCTGAGGGTAATGGGAAACACAGTCAAGGTAAAAAGGCGAGTGATCCATAGGAGCCTCGACCTCCCAGGAGAGGGAGGTCCTCGGGAAAGCCTTCCAGTGACTGTCAGGATTTGAAAAGCCCCCAAACGCACTGTCAGGACAAAAGGAGATCTGATGCTCCTCGGAGAGAGGAACAGGAGGAGGCAGGGAGACACAGCCAATGGGAATAAAGAGACTAGAGAACAGGGTACCCACAGGGTCGGGAGAACCTCAAGATGTATGAAACAGAACACAGAGTAAAGAACTTGACCTTGCCCCTCACTCTGCCTCCTGCTGGCTGAGTGAGTTGGCAAGCCACTTAACCTCTCTCAGCCTCCACTTCCTTATCTGTAAAATGACGACAATAATCCTGACCTCACAGGGTGATTCCAAGGCTGAGTTAAAACAGTTCCTGAAAAATCACCTAAAATAGTGCCCGGCATAGAGCAAGCATTCATCAAATTTAGTTCTTTCTACAATATGAGGTTAAAGGAAGAAAGGTAAAGATTAACTGACTTTTCAGGTAAATAATTTTACTCTCCCCTATTCCTGTGATTTATTAATTCAATAAATATTCATCAAAGGGCCATGTGCTTGCTGGCCACAGTGCTGGGTTCAAAGGAAGATCCACCCCATCTCATATCCGACTCCTGTGGTCTTACATCCAATTGGGAAGACAAAGAACATTCCAAGAGAACACCGAACAATGACACCAGCAACACATTATTAAGCACTGGATTTGTGGTGTAGGCAATAATTGCTACAGAAGTTCGAGGAAGGAAAGATCGATGCTTCAAGGTCTCTGTGGGCTCCAGTGGTCAGGGAAGGTCTAATGAGGATGCAGCTCTAACACTGGCCTTGAAAGAAAGCGTGGTTTGGGTTAAGCACAGAGAGGGGCAGAACTTGAAGCAGAATCGGCAGTGGTGGTGAGTCCCAGCAGGTGAGGATGGGAAGACAGGGTACAGGCTGGTTGTGGAGGATTTCAATGTCCATTTGAGGAGTTTGGGCTTCATCCAGTGAGTAGTATGGAAGAGACTGTAAGGTAATGAGTGGATAAAAATGTTTTCAGGTGACTTGAAGGAGAGAGATGGGAGGTTGGAAAATGACACCTCGAGCAATAGAATGTGTCTGCAGCCATGGATTCCAGCCGGGCTCGCTGCCACCCCTGCACTAGCAGTTACAGACTATGCTGTTCACAGAGCCCCTCAGACTGCGCCAGAAGACGTGCATCCCCATGACTCCCGTGCACTGCCCTGAGGATGGGAGATCAGAGCAAGAGGCTAGACAAAGCAGATGTCTCATGTCAGAAAGCAAGGCTTATTATATTCAAGAAACATAATGAAGACCCAGAAAAGGTGGTGCTTGAAGACTGGAAATAGAGGAAGGGGGCAGGCGTCAAAAGCAGTGCTAAGGTTTCAAGCCCAGCATCTGGGAGGATGGTGCCGGCAATAACGAAAATGAAGAATCCAGAAGGGCAGATGGCTTAAGAGATGGGAAGATGTTAGATTTCATTTTAGACATATGGATTTTATAATGGCAGCCAGACATCCAAATAATAATAAAATAATAATATCTGATAGGCAACTAAAATGTAGTATGAGAAGTGGAACCTAATGGGTCATCCAGAAGTGGAAACATAAATCCAAAACTGGCAAGGAAGCCACTGTGACCTGCCTCCCAGCACCACAGCTGGTCGTATTAGGACTGACTGCCAAAGTCACTGTGATTGTAGAGATGAAGTCTCATCTTGGCCTAATGGTCCCATTTACCACGGACAGAAGAAAAGCAAGAGGAAGCAAGTTGGGCAGAAGGAGCTCAGAACCCATCCGTACCTAAATATTGGTGTTCCAGTATGCCCGTGAACCACTTCCTCCAGGAAGCCTTCCCTAACTACTGTGCTTCTCACTGATGTCACACTCCTACCCTAGTTGGTCTGCAAGTCATAATTATTTACTCTCTGGTTCTTTCTCTGATTATTTGGCAGTCTACATGGTCTAGGCCTCAATAAATTGTAATTCTTGGATGTCAGAGATCAAATCTTCAAATAATCTTCTATTTCTCTTATACCAATCAAGTGTAATTACTGGGTTAATTCAGATTTATCTGCCCAACAAAGTTGCATTAAACTGCGGCATAAAGAAGTGAAATACTTTCCCCAGAGTCACAAGACTAAAAAGGAGTAGAGAGAATTCAAACCCAGGTCTTAAACTCCATAGCAAGCACTGTTGGCTGCTTCTTTCTCCCTTCCAAAAGCTTTCTAATGTTATTCTGTCTGAGCTAAAACACACATGAAGATTATTTGAGGCCAGTTTCAATGGTCTCCTTCCCTTGCCTGTGACTGTTTAATGCACGGACATGCGATTCCCAATTCCAGCCAACGAGAAAAGGTACAGTCTGCGAGTCTTCTGGGAAAAGTTCCATTCCTGACTTTCTACCTCTCCACGTCACTGTAAGGGTGCAATACCTAGCAGGACTGCAGCCACCTTGTGACCTTGAGAACAGGGAAAGATGAAAAATTCTACATCTTCCATGATGCCGTTAAATCAGTGAAAGAACCAAGCTTGGGGCAGGCGTAGCCCAGACCTCTTGTTATAGGAGATACTAATTTCCTTATTGTTTCAGCCAGGTGAGTTCGCATTTTCTGCTCCTGGCACCCTGACTGGTACTGACTCCAGTCAAGGGCTCTTATCACTATAGATACCAGAGCCAAGCATTATGGGAGATATATAATAGGGAAAAGCCCTGGTCCCTGTCCTCACTGTGCCTATTCCAAGATTAGACATTCAATAACTATTCAATCTATATTTGATTAACTGACTCTCCCCCTGCTCACCAGTTACAGGGGACATCTCTGTGAAGGCACCTCTCTTCCCTTTACTAAGCCTCACCAAGTTTCAGCCTAATATTCTGACTGTAGTCTCAGCATCACCGGCCAGGTCTTTCCCCATCGCCTCCCCCCACTTCTGAGGATCAAGCGAAAAGCAAGGTGCTTGCACTTGGCCCAGAGAGACCATCATCGAAACGCCGCATTCCTAAATATTTGTTCTTTGAAATGTCTTTCTCAATTAGATCTCATCCAAATGTTTGAGAGTCAGGCTGAATTCCAACTTCCTGCTCCAGAACAGACATGTTGAGCCTGCATAATTACTGCAGCCAGCTTTATTTGCTATAAAAACATGGATTTTTTTGCTCCTTCTCAACTGTAAAATAATCAATAAATAGAATCCAGATGAAAAATGCTAGCATTTAGGAGAACAACTCTTTTATGGTTCTTTTCTTGTGGGTCTAATTAACACATTGGGAATAAAGTGTGCTGTTACATTCACCCAACCAGCTAAGTTGGAACACAAACTCTCCTTTCCTCCTGCTGAGATACAGCTGAAAGTCAGAAATATCGGTGAAACAGACAGGGCTTCAAACCAAGGTGACACGTTCAACAAACAGATCTGTAAACCTGTGATGTGGATGGACTTTCTCCAACCTCTTTCTGTTCACAATGGCTGTTCAATTTCCTTCTCTCTCTGCTAAGAACACATTGCATAGTTACTGTCAAATGAAACACTGATAGTCCCCTTAGCAGGAGAAGCAATCTCTCTGACTTTCTTTATTTTAAATGAAGAAGACATGCCTTTTTGGACAATGACCACCCAGGCGATGCAAGTTTCATGAGGGGCTCTTGGGGTGGATGACACCTTTTCAATTAGAACGCTGCCATAATAAACCCCCACAGAGCCACGGGGCATGGAGTCTACATCCAACACAGGACACCTATTTATTCCCTAATTATATTGCAATATATTCTCTCTGTGTGTGCTGATGAAGATAAAATATTCTTTTAATTCTATGGCCTCCTGGGGATGAGGGGGAGGGGATTATACACAGGCAAGTTCTGGGAGTTTCTGGAGCAAAATCACAGCCTTTGTTCCAGGCTCCCCCATTGCATAAATCTCAAGAAAATAACTCACTTTTCCTTGTTCCACCACAGTGGTTCTTTAACTGTAGTCCCTAGACCAAGAGTATCGGCACCACCTGGGGACTTATTAAGACGTGCAAATTACTGGGCCCACTTTAGACCCACTGAATCAGAAACCTTGAGGGTGGATCCCAGTAATCTGTGTTTTAACAAGCCTTCTACACTGAAGTCTGAGAGCTACTGGTCTATAGAACAGACAGAAAAGAACATCATTTTAAGAGGAATAAGAGATCAGGGATACTCAGACTCAATAGGAGCTGGGCTCCACTTTCTGCATAGCTGTCCCAATCTGCAGAGTCGGGGCTCCATTTACCCATCTGTACAATGGGACTACAGAATTTGCCAATAGCTGTAGATGCTGGAATTTAAAAAGCACATGGTTACCTGGCACCAGTCTCTATGGATACCTAGCAAGACCACAGTTGCTAACACTCCCCAGCTCCCTCCTGCCATGCCCCGACTCGTGGCGACTGCAGGAGCTTTGCAGAGCAGCTCTCCGCCGCCATATCTGAGTCCATCAATGCAGCTGCCTTTGGGTTACCCTTGGCAACCAGGAGCTGGGGTCATGGAAGCCCACAGAATCTCCAAATCTCTGAATCTCATCGCCAACAACTTCAAATCTTTTCAACTCAGAGCTTTGAACTACTAGAGGGCAAGCTTAGGATTCTCTGTGTTATATGGTTCCACTTCATCACTTCTTCAAATATTTTTTGTGAATTTGCTTCCACTCTGCAATTAGACTTGAAGTCTGCGGAGGACTGAAGCCTAAGGGAATGTCAGCCTCATGAGGCACGGGACTGTGCCTGTCCAGTTCCCTGCTGCGTCCCAAGACCACTGCCTGGCACAAAGTAGGAGCTCAAGAATTATTTGTTGACTAAATATTCCTATTGTAGTAAGTGCCCTGGCCATAGCACGTCCAACAGTAGGTCCAAAACACTCAAGTATTTAAATTCTAAAAGGTATGGTTGGGAAGGGGCAAAGAAACTACAGCTGGCCCTTAAACAACACAGGTTTGAACTGTGTGGGTCCACTTACACTCAGATTTTTTTCAATCAGTATACAGTCTGCCTGCCGTATCCACAAGTTTGACATCCACGGATTCAACCAACCGCAGGCAGAAAACAGCATTTTCTATCCGCGGTTGGGAATCTGCAGATGCAGAGGGATGACTATACACACTGTTCTATGCCATTTTCTATAAGGGGCTTGAGCTTCCACAGATTTAGGAACAACTGACGTTTGGGGGAGTCCAAAGTTATAGGCAGATTTTTGATTGGAAGGTGGCATTCCTAATTGCTGCCCCTTCCCCAGTTGTTCAAGGGTCAACTGTATTTGCAACTCTGGAAAGATGAGAAAGGGGAAAAGGAGAAACAAAGCCTGAATATTCACCAGCAGTCAGCCACGACCCTTGGCCCATGGAATGCTGCTTCCCAACCAATGGCTCACCCTCCATGTGGAACTAGCAGACCTCTGGGACCAGGTTTTGAGCTTGAGTTCAGAGGAGCTGGGTCTTCTAGCTGCCCTCGGGCGTCTCACTCACAGGCCCTGACCCTGCTGTCCTTTGACCATCAACTTAGTTTGTTGGTCACAACTTAATTTGTGAGCTTTCCTGCCTCTCTCTTAGTGCACAAGCCTCCTACTCCATATCACTCCTCCCCCAACTGGAAATCTGCCCAGGCTTACTTCCAAGCCCTCCCTTCTCCAGGGACTACCCCTAACCCTGCCCCCTCCAAAATCAATTTCACCTGAGAAGCCTATACTGGCTTCCTTACTGACAAAACAATGGTGGCTCTTTCCCTGTGGACTGCACTTTGGGGGGTGGGTGGCAGTCTAAAGACTCCCTTTACCCCCAGATTTAGGTTCCACCAGAGGTTAGGTGCACAACAAACTGTCACCTAAGTGATTTACCCTGGGAGATGACAACACAGGACCTAATGAGAATTGGAGACCAGTCTTCTTCTGTCTGTAACCTTACACACTCCCAGTTCCCAAGGACTTGATGTGGCCTGACTGGGAACACCTGTCCTGTGCTAAGAATGTGGTGAGGGCAGGTAGAGTATTAGAAAAAGCCCTGAACTAGGAATCAGGAGACCTGCCTGGTTTCCAGATCCCTCCCCCACTTAACTAACTCTAAAGGAGTCCTCCCACCTCTCTGGGCCTTGGTTTGCTGATCTGTGAGATGGGAGGAAGGGGTGGAGACTGCAGGGTCGGACCTTGAATTTCTAGCAGCTTAAACAATACGTGAGCAACTGCGAGACCTGGCGCATGGTGTGCACCAGGGAAAACCCACCGAACGAGCTGAGGATGGAGTGCTCCCGGGTGGTCGGTTCAGGGTCCTGGGGGGCGGAGGACAACCTGCGGGGAAGGACAGCTGACGGACCCTCTCCGCAAAGCCCTCAGCTTTCGCCCCAGTAAACCTGCTCGAAACCTTTCAACAGGATCTGTTCAATAGCACTCCTACAAAGAGGGATGCGAGGCCGGGGCCCCGCTGGCTCCGAGGAAGCCGCACCGGGCAGCGGATCCGACCTCCCGAACTCCGGGAGCGAGAGGACCCGCGCCCCCGTCAGGCTCCGACAGCCCAGGACAGCCTCCGCACACAGCCACCCGGTCCCGGCATTTAACCCCTATTTTCCAGGCAGAGCGCGGGAGGAACGCTGATGCCCGGGCACGAGTCCCCTTGCCAGAGCGAGCTGAGATGACCGGGAGCCCAAACCATCCAAAGCCTTCCTCCAGCCGGCCGTGACCGTGCTGTCTGCGTTCCCTCGGGGACAGTGGGAGATACTGAAGCCGAGCCACTTTGAAATATTTTTCTAGAGAACATGACCACGCGGGAAGCAGTCAGACTAGCCTAGCCGTGCCGGCTAGCGGGGACAGATCCCGAGAAGAGGCTACCACAGGAAGGAGCCGGGAGTCCCGGTCTGCAAGAAACCTGCCAGGGCTCAGGAGCCCCGGGAACTGTCAAAGCGAGGCTGCGCGCTCCCTGGTTCTGCAAGGGTGAAGGCTTCGCTCCACTCACGGACCTTGACGCCCGCAAGGAACGATCTTGCATATTTTAAGTCGTACTTTTTTCTAACAAATTAAGAAAATAAACCAAGTCTAGGAGGAAGGCGGCTGCGCTCCGCGGCTCCAAGGGGCTGCAAGTGCCACCCATCCCCCCTCCCTCCAAAGCTACCGCACTCGGAGGTGCTAGAAGTTGGGAACTTCCGGGCCGCGCTGCAGGCGCGCACTGGGAGCAACTTGCTCCTCTGAACTTGGGGAGCAGGGGTCGAAGACGAAGGCACGAGGGACGTCCGGGGTGTCAACTCAAAAGGACGTTCTGGACTTCCCTGAAAAGAGTCGGGGCGATGGGAAGAGAACGAAATGAAGGGGCATATATTCCATTTAGCGCCTCCAAAAAGCAAAAGCGCGTTTGGCACCGGCTTGGGCTGGGCGGCTGCGCGGCGCAACACTGGCGCGGCGGGGACGGGACCTGGCTGAGCCCCGAAGGCTCTGAGCCCAGACCCAGCCGGGGAGGGCGCCCGTAGCATTGCGCTCAGCGGGCGCGTCTGGGGGCGGCTCCGGAGTGGGAGTCCCCGGACTCAGAGGGGCGGGCGGGCGCCCTCCCCGGGACAACCGCGCCGCGCTGCTGAGCTTGGGTCTTCCCCCGCCGCGGGCGCCGCGTCCCGACTGCGGCCGAAAGGCAGGCGCGTGCATACTCCAGGGCCACCCCCAAAACATCCTGCCCGGACCCCCTGGCATTCTCCAAACCCCGGCATTCACCGCCTCCCCGCGCCAAGCTCAGCTTCCACAGCCTGGACCCGAGCAGGGCAACGGGGATCCACGAAGCTGGTGGAAAGTTAGTCCCGAGGCTGCAAAGCCCCCTCCCCGACTCCGGTCCCCCTGTATCTCAGGCGGTTCGAAGCTCCGCGTCCTCTCAGTCCCCGCCCAACCACCTACCTGCCTCTGCGGCCCGCCCAGGGCTCCGCCGGCCAGTCGCTCAGTCCTGTCCTCTGGAGCCCGAGCCACGCCAGAGCGCCGGGCCAGTAGCCGGAGCTGCCAGCAGCCCAGAGCCGGGTGGTGGGCGGCGGGCAGCGGGCACCGCGAGCGAGTGCGCGAGCAGGCGGGCTGCTGGAGCTGCGCTGCTGCCGCCGAGCCCGCCCCCACCCCCTCCGTCCCTCGGTCCCTCCCTCGCTCCTTCCCTACCAGCCGTCCTCCTCCCCGCTCACGGCTCCCTCCCTCCGTTCTCCCCCACTCTCCTCCCCCCCCCCCCTCTTTGGTCCTTTCAGATCCTGCTCGTTTGCTCTCTCTTTTTCCTCTTTTAGTCTCTTTCTCCAGTTTCCCTGGGTTCTTTTTTCTCTGATACAACCCTTTTCAGCATTTCTTCTCACCACCTCCCCACTTGCGTTCTTTTGCACGTTTCTCGCATCCCTCTTTTCTCTCTCCTCTATTCCTCTTTGCTATTTTCTTCTCCTTTTGACCTTTTCCAGTCTCTACTCTCCTTTCTCAGCTCTACTCCCCTGCTCCCTCCGGGTGGGTCGGAATGGCCTGCCAGCCGCCCCCTTCCAGCTGTTCGGAATGGGGAATCCCCAGGGGTCGAGCGAGGCCCGGGGACCCTCCAGCCCTTCTAGTCACAGGCTGAGGACAGAGAGGGGCGTGCCAGGGCTGAAGGCTGTGACCGGAGAGCAGGGTTGGGAAACGTCTGGACGGTAAAAGGGCAAGCGGGTAAAGAACCCAGAATGTCAGGCCCCTAGGCATGCCAGGCTGAGCTGTGTCTGGGAGGTGAGGAAATTTCCGCCCAGGAAGGAGAGCTCGGGGGACTACCTTGCCTATGTCAACCCCAGAGGCAAGGCCTAGTCCACCACTCTCCCTGGCAGCCAGGACAGGGCTCCTCCGCTGACCCCAGAACTGCAAGGGTGCCAGAGGTAGGTCCAATCCTTCCAACCTCTCTGCCTGCGGCCAGCTCCAAGCCCCAGCCCCCAGTGCCACAGGGAGTCCCTTGGGCCACCTCACTGCCCCACGACCCTCCTGCAGAGCCCAGCCCAGGTGAAGGGGAGAACCCGGATCTGATGTGTCTCAGGGAACACTTCTCCCCACCTGGACCCCTCTCCAAGAAACGTGGGACTTACCACCTTGCTCCTGCATATCAGGGATGGGAGAGCAGTAGCAGGGCGCTTTGCCTATGTGGTTCATCTCCTTTTCTCCTTGAACTACAGCAAGAGTAGAAAGACCCAGACTTGAGAATGGTGCTGTACACATCTCAGGGAGGAATTTATTTTATCTTATTTTATTTTATTTTATTTCATTTTATTTATTATTTGTTTATTTATTTATTTTTAGAACAAAGCACGCATTACCTGAGGCTTTGGGAAAATCTGAGTCTACACACATGCCTGAGCACCTCGACTTCCTGCTCCAACCACTGATAATGGACTTCATTCTGATGAGGGAAGTCCCACCCCTTGAAGATTTTCCTGGCCCTTCCCCATTTCAGCCCAGTGATTTCCAGAGGAGAGATGGAGAGTTCCAGGTTTTATGGACCCCACTCTGCCACCCTGCTTTGTCAAGACAGGATCATGGCTCTCCTAGTTTTGTACCTAACTGCTGGGACCGGCTTTTGTTCCCCCTCCGTACTGTTCCTTCCATGGTAGCAACCAGAAGCAGACTCTCCATTCAGCCCCTGGGGAGAAACCTACCTTGGGATATTGACAAAACTCTGCACAAATATCCTATCAGTTTCCTGTCTTCAGACATCAATTCAAATACATAAACCCATGCCTGGGCCACGGTTGTCACACCACAAAACCAGAAGAAGCACCTGGGACGAGGGTGAGCTGGGACTAGGGTGAGGCTAGTGAGGCACCTAGGACACAGAATTTAAGGAAGCAGTCACGCTCAGGGTTGTGCATGTGCAGGTTTGGCATCTGAGAGAGAATGCCTCTTTCAATGCTGCATCCTAGGGCCTTCCTGCCTCACCCTAATCCTGGCCCTGCCGTCAAACCTCAGGGCGCTCACTCACCAGCTGTATGGCCCTGGTCCATCCCTGCAATTCTCTGGCCTTCTGCTTCCCCACTTGACACTGAAGAGGCTGAGATAGATGTTCTGTAAGGGTTTCTCCAGCTCCGAGGTGCTGCAGTTTATGGGGATCAGAGATGCTGAAGGTGCTACAGTTTGTGGGGGTCAGAGATGCTGAAGGCTAAGAGAATGGGTTCTAGCTTCCCGGGTGTGTGTTCCTGCTCTGCCAGTTACTACGACACATAACCTCTCTGGCCTCAGTTTCTCTATCAGTAAGATGGGAATGATAACAGTACTGTGAGCCCTGAGAGGAATAAACCAAATAATACACACAGTGGCATTTATAACTGTTGGCAATTAATATTATGTAAGGTAAGTTTTGCATTTCTTTTCTTCATCTTCACATTCCCTTTTGGATCATGAGTTAAGCTACCCCACACACCACCCCCAACCTCTGTATGGTAACTGTCTATTTATAACTCTCAAACCTCAGTTCTAACAGGTTTGGGGAGGGGGGCAGGTCTTCCTGGAAAACCATTCCACCCCATCTCAGGAAGCAAGTGCATGGGAAGCCACCCACTCCCTCACCTATCTCTCTCTCACACACACTGAGGGTTGCTGGCCCCCTCCACACTGGCCTGGGGATTGCCTGGTTTTCTGCCATACTCTAAAAAAGCCACACGGATCTATAAAGCTGCACCTTCTCTACCCAACTGGCAGGCCTCCAAGACTCAGGTCCCAGCAGAGCCAGGAACACTTTTAGCAAATGTCTCTGAGGGTCGGCTTGGGGTCACATTGGAGCTCGTGATCCATCATTCATTTGCCAGTCCCTGAGAGCCTGCTTATGAAAGGCACCGCTTTGCACACCCTATTGCTATCTATATGTTCAACCCAGCTGCAACAAGTTTATTTTAGAAGTTATGACAATGCTAAGACCCCACTACTCATCTAAATGCATCATCTGAGACCAAAGTCCACGATTCCGAACTATAAGCCTTGCTCTCAAAAAACTTACACTGTAACTGGAGCAAGAAGAGAGTAAAACAGATGAGCTGAGTGAGGTGATTGAGAGCAGGAGTCTTGGAAACAGATGCCTGAATTCAAACCCACACTCTATCACTTAGCTATGTGACCACAAGTGTGTCAATCTCTCTGTGCCTCAGTGTTCTCATCTGCAAAATGGGAATGATAGTGTGATTAAACACTGCTACTATCTCTGTCTTATAGAGGAGGAAACTGAGGCTCAGAGAGAAGAATTTCCGGGCTCAAGGTCACTCAGAAGGTGAGCAGAGCCCAAGCAGGGTTCGCTTCATAGCCTTTGCTCCTGCTCTCCGCCTTCACCCCTCAGCATCTCTGATCCTTCTTCCTACAGGGATTCCAAGTATCCCTTCCCCAATGAAATGGCATCTGAAACCCATTTCCATTTCCATCCTCTCTACGCACTTCAGCCTGGATGGGGATGGGAGGTAAGAAGGCCAAACTCTGCTGACCAAGGTGAGAGGACTTCTTCGTTCTTAGAAATAAATTATGAGAAGACTAGGACACCAGACAGCCTGGCCAGCGCTCAGACCGTGGTGGTCCACACCTTCCTTCACTCACATGCACAGGAAATTCCCTTTGTTTTCCTTCCCTCGCTCACCCTCCTTTCTCTGTTGGGGATCACCTCTTCCCTCTCTCTTCCCATGCAGAGCTCTGGCTCTGAGCCTGAGCCCCAGGGACAAACGTACAGTGCACCAGGGATGACTGGAATCTGTTGAGTGACGGGAAGATTTCAGAACTTACAGGATCTTTTAAACTCCTCAAGTGAAACCTGACATATGAGCGTGCTTGAGAAAATGTTTGTCTTCCCACCAGACTCTAAGGGATATACTTGCAGTCTTACTTTCATGTGCATTACAAAGCCTAGCATGGGGCCTTGCTACAAGAGTAAATATCTACAATTTGTTAATAAGGTATACACATGATTTCACTTAAACCTCCCAACAATTCTGCACAGCAGGCATGGCTATCCCCCTTTCACAGAGGGGGAAACTGAGGGTCTGTCTAAGAGAATAAATTACCCAAGGCCATGTAGTGATAGAATCCAAATTTGAACTCAGTCCCATTCAAAGCTCCTTCCTCAGTGCTACAGCATCTTGCATTGCAGGGCTGGATTAGGGTAAAGTAGGCAAAGGACCCAGGTCCAAAACCGAAGAAGGCACTCACTCTCCGGTGCTATCTATGCCTGCACAGCCCTGAGAAAAAACAATCATTGGCTGTTCTCCCCCCAGAATTACGGAGGACTGTGGGATCCTGCAGCTTAGTCATGGACAAAGTGTAGAGGAGAAACCACTGAGCAGCCAGGATCTAAGGTAACTCATCGGCGTAACATCTGCTCACATAACACGCCCTGACAGAGCACGCCCCAGCGCAGCCTCAAGTATCTCTGCACACCACAGTCCTGCCCAACGGACAAATTACCAAGCGATCATCGCCCAACACAATTCCTTATTGTACACACCGACAGGACGCCAGGGCCTGCAAACGCATGTAATACAATTCCTGCACTCACTTAAAAATGGGAGGGAAGTGGGTGGCTGGAATAAAACCCAAGTGAAATGACTCTTTGAAAGCTTTTTTACAAATCTATAACCATCAATTGAAGTCTTGATTAACTTGGTTGTATTTATTAAATTGTGTTCAGTATTTCATAACTGAATATAGATTGAATATTTAATGAGATCTATTTACATATAAACATCAGAAATGCCGATTGCTTTGAATTGAGAATTGTGTTTGTGACTCATTCTCAGGAGCTAGTGCTGGAGATCTCTCCATTCTACATTTTCACAGATTTATTTAAATTACAGGTTATCACCATGACATTATTGCTCTATCACTTGTTATGATGTTCCACTATTATAACAGATTACTACACAGTCCCGAGAAACATGGCATTTGGACACTGAACTTCCTTGCATCCAGGCAAACTGGTCCCAGGTCTCTTTCCTGCATGTTTACCAGGCAAAGGCTCCAAATATGACACTGTGAAATGCATCCTGTCTTAAGCCCTTAGTCCTCCCACAGGCATGAGATGATCTGGAAGCAATTTATGTGGTATATTTTGTTTAAGACCAATTTGTCCAAGAGAAGCAACTCTGCTTTGTGGACTGGTGACAAGCAGCATGAATTTCTGACTCTTTTTTACAAAAATCAGAGAATCAGATGCAAACACAGCCTTCAGAGGCATCATGGAGATACGTGAAAGTCCTTGGAGGATTTGGATTCCAGAAATTAATCAATGAACTCAGCCTGTCCCCATATGCAGATTTCCCATAACTTACAGCTATATTAACAGGTAATTACTTACTACTCTCTGGGTAATAAGTAATTTTAAAATGTGGTTTGTTAGGGGCCAAAGTTAAATCATTGGAAATAGTCCATATGCCACAGCAGGCTGCAGCCCAGCAGGATATAAACTGCTTATTCACAAAAGACAGCTGATGCATTCTCTATCAAATAACCCATCTCACAGACACACCTTTGTCAGATTCTGACTTGCTTTCATTTGGGGTCTAAAGCAAATGTAAATGATGTTGCAAAAAGAATAGTAATGACAATGACACCATTGGGTGGAGAGTGAGCCTTCTGACCAAGTCAGTGCAGTCAGGTTTTTGGATGCTATTTTCATTTTATTTGCAACAGAGAATTGGAAAAAGGTATATTTCTAAAACTTCCCTCTCTTCCCATCTTCAATAATCTATCAACCTGAACATCCTGATAGCTTCATGAGTTTAACTTCATGCCTTGAATTTGACATAGAGGTCTGGGCGCTCTGATTTTATTTCTGCTGTTCTCAGAACCTGAATGCCCTTAGCATCCTCTTTGAAGTTTGGCAAACTCCAGTTTTGTCCTTTAAAACTGCTCATTGATAAGGTCTTCCTTGCCCCTGCCCCACCCCTGCTTCCCTGCCCCTATTAGCACTTTTTTCTGCTGTTTGATGTTTTACAGATCTATCTGCCCCCATTGGATGCTGAATTCCATAGTTATTTCAGTATCTCCAGTGTCCTTCTTGCACAGTGCCCAGCCTAATGTTGGATGGATGATTAAACTTGGACATGAAGGCACATGGGTTTTACTTTTGGCTTTTTATCCTTTGACTTGAGTTGAGCGAGATGTTGGTATGGGAGCCATCTCCCTTTCCAGGGAGCTCATAATGCCACTCATTCGTAGACTTGAGTCAAAGTTCAAAGGGATTAGCATCCTTCATTTTGCAGAGAAAATCATTACCCTCATGGGTTGTTTTAAAGATTTTTATTTATTTTTAGAGAAAGAGGAAGGGAGGAAGAGAGGGAGAGAAACATCGACGGGTTTCCTCTTACACATCCCCAACTGGGGACCTAGCCTGCACCCCAGGCATGTGCCCTGACTGGGAATTGAAGAAGTGACCTTTCAGTTCACAGGCCTGTGCTCAAACCACTGAGCCACACCAGCCAGGGAACCCTCATGTTTTCACTCAACAAACATTTCTGAAGTTCTTACAATGGGCCAGGCCCTCCGCTCATTGCCTTGAGTCATAACCCAAATTACCAAATGAACCCAAGGGAATTCCCAGGAGCACACAGGTCCGGGAGCAACCTCTTTTCTCTGGCACTGTTAGTGGTCTCCCTGCAGCAACCAAGAGACTGGGAAAAGTAGGGTGCTGTCCTGTGGTAACTTGATTTTGTAAATTCTTAGCTTTTTCTAAGTGCCTCAGTGTTCTGTGGAAATAGGTAGAGTATTCAACTCAACTCTCACACAAAGAACAAACTGCTGCCCTCCTCTCCAGCTTCCTCGGCCTCCACTCCTTGCTCTGCAGTTGGTTCTCCAGCAGTGTTGAAGGGCTTGCAGGCCATGTGACGATTAGATCACAAGCTCCACGAGGAAAGGTAGTTTGCTTTGTTTGCCCCCATATACACAGTACCTATGGAACATAGTAGGCCATCAGTGAACATTTCTTGGATGAATTAATGAATAAGATGTCATACCTTTGTCTGTGCTAGTGATGTGTCCTATACTTGCAATGCTCTTCCGTCTTTCTTCAACCTAACTCTTCCTCATCCAGCAAGACAGCTCAGGCATATTCTCCCTTAGGAAGTGTTCCTTGAAGCCCCTGGGCTGAACAGAGCACCCTGCCTCTAGGTTTCTTGGCACTCTGTGCATAAGCTTCTCTTATCACTGAGCACAGCATACTGCATTTATCTGTTATGTGTCTGCTTCCCACACAGGACTTTGAGATCTTGAAGACAGGAGCCATACGCTTGCTATTCATCTTCCTACCCTCAGCTCCTTGGCAAAATATCTGGAACATAGAAAGCAATCTACAAAGATTTATCAGGTTGAACTAAACAACCCCAAGTGGATACAGATTGGGTCATACCAAATGTGATTGCTAATTCATTTGGTCATTTGGCAAATATTGATTGAGCACCTACGATATGCTCTAGGTACTGGAGAGCCAAACAGACAAAAATCATGATGATGATAGTGCTTATCAATTAAACATGACCCAGATCTTTTACCAGGCTGGGTAAGTGTTGTATAGAGTCCATATGAAGACTGCTTTATTTTATTTTATTATTTTTAAAGATTTTATTTATTTCTTTTTAGAGAGAGGAGAAGGGAAGGAGACAGAGGAAAAGGAACATCAATGTGTGGTTGCCTCTTGCACACCCCTTACTAGGGACCTGGCCTGCAACCCAGGCATGTGCTCTGACTGGGAATCAAACTGGTGACCCTTTGGTTTGCAGGCTAGCACTCAATCCACTGAGCCACACCAGCCACAGCTCAATATGAAGACTGTTTAAAACTTTAGCTTTAATCATAGTATTATTTAAGTTAAACAGAAAGTTCAGGATCCACTAAGTCAGTGGACTCTCTTTCCTGGACTTTAGTGTCACAACTTATATAATGGGCATGTACTACAGTCTCCCATGAGATATTTTCATATATGTTTATACAGGGTCCTCTGAAATTCCTTGCACATTTTTAAATCACAATAATATACCTAGAAACACTTTGCAAGTAGCATTAAGTTTTTCAGAGCTTAGAAAACACTTCACAATTACACAAAATGCATTTTTATTTAAGCTCCCATAATAAATAAAAAATTAAAATCCAATCAGCTTTCAATGCAGCTGAAATTTAATTTGCCCTTTAAATGCCATTTGTAGATTTCTTTGATCATACCCAATACCTATGGAACATTAATAAGACATGACCTTGACCTGAGAGATGCTGCAACCCAGGTAAACAAGGTGCTATGGGATCACAGAAAACAAACATATTCATTTTGCTTGGGAAGATATCAGGGAAGGATGGACAGGAATGGCGATACCTGAGCCAAGCCTAAATCCATACATAGAGTTTGACAAACAATGGAGAGAGGGAAAGGACAGGCTGGAAAGGGAAGGGACACAAGCAGCTGGAGCAAATGTAACCACGGGGGAAAAGGGGAGAAAAAGTTGGAAAGGTGCCCTGGCTGGCGTAGCTCAGTGGATTGAGTGTGGGCTGCGAACCAAACCATCGCAGGTTCGATTCCCAGTCAGGACACATGCCTGGGTTGCAGGCCATGGCCCCCAGCA
Organism: Phyllostomus discolor; assembly: GCF_004126475.2. Classification (NCBI taxonomy): domain Eukaryota; kingdom Metazoa; phylum Chordata; class Mammalia; order Chiroptera; family Phyllostomidae; genus Phyllostomus; species Phyllostomus discolor. Next base: position 175,427,982 of record NC_040903.2, read on the forward strand.
ACCGCACATTGATGTTTCTCTCCCTCTCTCTCTCTCTCTCTCTCTCTCTCTCTCTCTCTCTCTCTCCCTTCCTTCCCTCTCTAAAAATGAATAAATACAATCTTTAAAAAAATTGTTTTTAAAGTAGGAAAGGTGAGCTGGGCTCCGATACTGACTAATAACAAGTTAGAATTTTATTCTGGAGACAATGGAGAATAGTGTTAAAGCTTAAAATTTTAAAAATCATATAACTCATTTATATACATATATATATTATACACATTATAAGGACAGATGTTATAATACTCTGTCATAAAAATATATATAAATACCAAATTTGCACACACACAAAAATGAATATTGTCTGCCTTTTATGGAGTGTTTACCGGGGTGGCGATCATGCTGTGCTAAGTACCTGATGGGCGTTGTCGAATTTTATCTTCACTACAACGCTGAGATATGAGTATCCTGATGCCTATTGTACAGGGGTCACAGTGGAGGTTTCAGGTGGTTCAGCCTCCCAGCTACTCTGACCTGGAACTTGAACTCAGATGGGGCTGACTGCAAAGCCCAGTATTTTAACCTCTAGGCTCTAGCTACATCGTGCATAAATTATTAACAACTGGTGAATGACAGGTTTGCATAAAATTCTCTTTTTAGCCTTAGTATATCAAAAGTCTTAAAATGTTCATACTCTTGAACCCAGTAATGAGACTTCTAGAAACAAGTCTTAAGAGAAATAATCAGAAATTCATCCAAAAGCGCATGCACTAAGGTAACTGTTACAATGTTATTTATGATAGAGGAAAGCTGGAAGCACCCTAAGTGCCCAACGTTAGGGGAAGGGCTCACTATAAAATGATGGAATATTAGATAACCATTAAAATTATGATTGCATAGGAGACTGTGTGTGTGTGTGTGTGTGTATAATCTTAACTGTGAAAAGAAAAATGCACAGCAAAAGTGAAAAACCCAAAAATGAAAAAGACATGTCCAGATGTAAGTAGCAGTGGTCTCTGTGAGGGGTTGGGATATTTTTCCCCCTACACATTCCAAATTTTCTATATTTGAGCACCTCATTCTTCAAATCGGAAAAAAAAGTAGTTTAAAAAAAATATCTTGTGTCTGATGAGAGTCATGTCATGTAGGTCAACCTGGGCCATCAACAAGATGAGAGATGTCACAACCAAATCTGCTCCCTGCCACTGGACCCTAGGATGTCTGGAGATCAAAACAGTGACTCAGCCAGCGTCCTGACTGTGACCAGCAAGGGTTCGCACTCAGATCGTCCCGTTTACTTGTAGGCGCCCAGACATTCAAAGAAAGCAGAAAAATTTATCTTAAAATAAAAATATAAATTGCTAGAACAGTGCAATTTGTTTGATTAACACTTCTGTTAAACATTACCATGTTTGCTCATTAGCTTGACAGTGTTCATTCTTGAGGTGAGGAGGTAAGGGGAAGGCGAAGGAACAAATCAGGAACTTTGGGCCTGGACCTGGAAACCGATTGTCTGGTTAACTGCTGAAACTTACTGTAAGATTGGTGGGTCCTCCCAGAGGAATTAGAGTTAAAGCTAATAACCCAATCTGGAATAATTTAAAGCTCTTTTTAGGGAAGCTTTTGACTCAACTGGGCTCATTATGTATGGGTTTAATGTGTAACAATTTGTTCTTGAAAGCTAACGTTATTGTTGGCAATAAAGATAGGAAGGGAAAATAAGTTTGCAATATGTAAAGCAGATTTATTTCTCACTTCATATGGACTTGTTCCGGGTCTCTGCTTATGAATCACAGCGTGCTCCCACCATAAGACGCTGTCCATGCAGTTGGTTATGATAAATGGCCTGTAATTGTGAATTTGATATTGGTTTTCAATATTAAATTTATCATTCTGTCCTCTTAACAGATATTAAATACCTTTAAGAATGTATACATTTGCCTGATCCATCTGTGATTTTTCAATATGTAAAATTTATTAGTTTCCTAGTTTTTTGAGATTTTAACAGCCGACAACATCATTAATAATGCTGAGTAATGGAGCTGACCTCTTTTAAACCTCGTTCCCTTCCACTAATTCAGAACATCCAAATTGAATCAAAATGCATTCGATTTAGGGGCCCAAAAAGAAACAGATCAGTAGGGTACTTGATTGAAATTCAGCTACAGGCAGGCTGGTCATCTTTTCACCTTTTTCACCTCTGACCCCAGCCTCTGGCAGAGGGAGGCAGGTTGAGGATGTCTCCTCCCATGTATGAGTCAGCCCGGCCATCCCTCCACTCTCTCAGATGCCTCAGTTTCTTTACTGCAGAGTGATTGATGATGATAATAATGCTGCTTGTCTGGCTCCCCCATAGAGTGCACTTTGTGAATTAATGGAAGCATGCTGGCTGTGCACTGGAAGAATCCCTCCCAGACAGCTCCTCTGCCGCCCTGGAACTCTATTCAAGCTTGGTTGGCAGGGATTCCTGCCCTTCCCTGTTGGGACAGGGCAAAGGAAGGCTGAAAGAAATCACGTTGCATGAAAGAGAAATAAGGCTGTGTGAAACACCAGCCACAAAGTAGGACTTACCCTGCCCCCTAGTCCTGTGTGTTTAAGGCCACCTGTGCCTGTTGCCACCAGAACAGCATGAAGATAGCTCAGGGTCAGAGTTTGGGACTGTGCCTTTGCTGGGTTTTGCCGCAGCTGGGTTCGTAGCCTACAAGGCTGCATCTCGCAGCTCCTATAGCGTCCATTGTGTTAAGTCAACACTGAGAAGCACAATGGCCCATAGAACTGAGCTCCCAAGGTCAGGGATCACGGTGGCTACCAGCCACAGGAGTCCCTTAGCCAGAGCCCTAGTAGGGTGTGGACCCAGGGCTGTGTACACAGGCCATGTGCTTCATGGCAGGCTAAGGGACACATAGAGAACAGCCCAGTGAGGGGACCAGCTGAGATTCCTGGCCATACTTAGGGAAGCAGAGGGTCACCTTCTTAAGGAAACTCCAGATAAGCAGCCCCACAGCAGCCTCTGACCTGTGGATAATTGGAAAATAACTGCATTTTCCTCCCCGGAGGCCTGATTTCAAATTCTTGCGGCAGCCCAATTGACTTTCAGTCCAACACAAATCAGCTTCTTTGGAAGTTTTATCTATTTAAGGATTATGGGCTGAGATCAAACCTATCAGAAGAAACTGGGAGCTGTCAATAGGGTCACTGAGAGGTGAAAAGTTCCTAAAGGGCCTCTGAGTGCAGAGGAAACTACTCCCCCCGCCCCCCACCCCAGAGCCAGGGGGCCACCAGGTTCCAGACCTGGCCTGCTTGTCCATATCAGATCAATTGTCCCAGTTGAGACCAGAAGTCAAGTCTCCAAACTCCCTATGCAGCGCTTTTTCCGCCCTGCCAGAACATGATTCACAAACTGCTATAAGGGACGATAGATCTTCCCCAAATCCTAGGCATTTTAGAACCTTTTGTAGACTCAGCTTTTACTCCCCAGGCCTCTTGCTATACTTTCAATATAAATGGCTAACCATCCCTCAAACCCATCCCTCAAAGCCGAAGGTAATTTTAATCTGACAAATGTTTATTGAGTACCTATTGAGTATCTAGGTGCTTAGCACTAGGCCAACTGCTATAGGAAAAAATGTAAAATACAGTCTCTGCCCTCAGGTAGGACTAGTAATGGCACTGCATTCAATAATCAATTATTAAACATTCACGGCATGCCTGGCACCATGCTGGATGCCACAAAGACACAGGAAAAAGAAGCATGCTTAGTCCCTTCCCAAGGAGCTTACCTCATTAGAGAGAGCGGATCTTCACACACAAATCATGGCAGTCTATACTAAAATACATAGGTGTGTGATTGAGACAATAAGTACGAAAGCGCTGGGCAGGATCCCTGTAGGATGGAAATAACCAGAGTGAACCTCATGGAGGAGGAGGCAGCAGAAAAGGGCATGAGAAATGAATGGGATGCAGACAGGCAGAGAGGACAAGATAGACAGTGTGTGTGTGTGTGTTCTCAGGATTTACTGTCTTTATTATTCAGCCCCTCAAATGTCTGTTCACCTTTCCAGGAACTCTCCCACACCTATCTGACGAGGGAAAGGGGCAACAAACATTTATGGGGCACCTACCCTCATGCCAGGAGGCATTCTTTGCTTAGCATTCATTACCATATTCATCTGTCTCAGCCACACTACCAAGTAGATAGCATGATCCCCTTTTATGGGAGAAGACCCCAGAGCTCACTGGGAAAATCACTTGCTCAAGATGACATCACCAGTGTTAGCCAGGCTGGGGGTCAAACCTCAGTCTTGGCACCAGCTCTCATAATTCTTTACCACTGATTCACATGGACTCCAGCAAGCAGAAAGTGGCAGCACTCCAAAGGGGCCATGCTAGACAAGGGTCTAGAAGGAAGAGGAGAGGAAAGAAAACGGCTCCATGACTGTCCTTCCAAGCGTGACCAGGCCAGGGGCTGTGGATGGCCAGGAAGAGCAACTAGCAGAGCGCTCGCCTTCAGAGACAGCCCCTGCAGTGCTCCCGGGACACTTCCTGGATCTTGCCTCCCGACTCTGACTTCCCACCATGATGGTGGCTCCTTATGGCACAGTGCCAGTCCTGCCTCAGATGCAGGGCTCTCTCCTGCAGCAGCTGCAGTCCCTATGGAGTCTCCCTGTCCTTCATCCAAGGCAAGGCAAGTTTAGTTAGGTTTGGTGCTCACAGAAGGGCCATCTCTCAGCTGTGTCCTCTTCTAAGGAGTATGTGGAGGGGGGACCTCACTGAACTAGAAACTACATATTATCTCAGCCAAGATCAGTGTAATTAAAATTATAAGAAAATAACACCAAAGGATACCCCATCATACCATCCTTAGTTAGGAGAAGATAAGAAAGAAGAAACTTGGGTATAGCTTATTTATTTATTTATTTTTAATTAGAAAAGCCTGTATCAGTTTGGCAAGCTGAATGTCTTTTTTTTTAGAATGACTTTTCAACTCTTTTTTTTAAAGATTTCATTTATTTATTTTTAGAGAGGGAAGGGAGGGAGAAAGAGAGAAAGAGAAACATCAATGTGCAGTTGCTGGGGGCCATGGCCTGCAACCCAGGCATGTGCCCTGACTGGGAATTGAACCTGCGATGCTTTGGTTTGCAGCCCATGCTCAATCCACTAAGCTACACCAGCCAGGCCAGGTATAGCTTATTTAAAAGACACAACCCCGAAGTGAAACCAAAGAAGAGAAAAGTTAAAGTGAAGGTATCATTATTGTTTTTTTAAAGGGTCTCAGTGGGCCCTGGCCAGGTAGCTCAGTTGGTTAGAGCATTGTTCCAATATACCAAGGCTGCAGGTTTGATCCCCAGTTAGGGTACATACAAGAATCAACCAATAAATGTATAAATAAGTGAAACAACAAACCAATATTTCTCTTTCTCTCCCAAATCAATAAAAAAGAGAGTTTCAGGGGACAGAGGAGTCTGACTGGCGGACAAGACACAGGAGGTGTCTTTCACTTTCTCAGGGTAACTGTTCTTTGTTGTTGTCGTTTTGGGATATTCCTTTTATTTTCAGAGTGAATGTTCTAGAGACTCTGCAGGAGACTCTGCAAGAGGTCCCGATCTCTGGGACCTCCTCCATACCTCTCCCAAATCTTTCCGAGATGGAGAACAGGAAAAATACCAGGGAGTCGGGATCTGTGGACAAGAAACCCTGCCCCTGGTACATTCACATCAAATATCAGAGTGGGTAAATCCCTTAAACTCTTGGCAGGCAGGAGGTAGGGTTACCACGTTATTATTGTCCTCATCATTACCACTGCTATTATTAACATTTATCTAGTGCCAACATCATGCTCAGCACAGCACAGAGCATAGAGGAAGATGCAGCTCCTGCTCCGAAAATAAACACCTAGGCTCCCCTACTGCATTCTGCCCCAGCAGGGGGAACCGGCCTGCAGCAATGCTGAAGCACGCTGCCCTCCCTCCACCCCATGACGCTGCTTCTCCATTTTCCCTGCGCAACTTCTGGTCTTCTGGAATCTGCTCAGTACTTTGGGGCCCTGTCTGGGTTGTTTGGCTCTACCGGCCTCTGTAGCCAAGGTCAGGGCTCAAAGAATGGGCTGAGGGCAGATGCAGACAGGGACAACCAGGACCAAGATGGAGCTAGAACAGACAGGGAGCACGGATAAAAGAAGATGCAGTGCTTTTCCTGTGACTGGCGTGGGACTCAAACGGACACGCCCGGTAGGGTCAGCGTCCTACGGCTCCAGCCCCTCTGCTGGTCTTTCCACTTCACTCTGCAATCCAGTGCTTTATGAACCCTCGTACACACTTTAAAAATCAAGACCCACACCACAGTAAAATTTAGACTTACAAGACTTTGGGATATGAAAGCATTGACAAGTGTCCATGGCCATCTAAGAAATGTACAAATATTATATATACACATCAGTTCCTCAAGCAAAAGTCCCACTTCCCACTGCCAAATGTTATTTTTTACAGCAGGTCTGCCAGATGAATGAAGGCGTGTATTTCACCAGTGAGCCACTTTTTATAGAGTGGGGAAAAAAGCCCCAAACACTTTTATTGCTTTTTAACCAACAGGATTTCTGAATGCAAATGAATGAATCACCTTTGTAACGATTGGCTGCCTGAGTTTCCTTGTCACACAGGGAGCAGGCTCAGTGGATGTGACTTGTATCCTCATGAGTCCAGGGAAAGATAAAAGACTGACACTGCTACCAGTGAATTATGAGATTTGTCTTTATCAGTGAAAATAAGGTCATAACTGAGCCCAGCCACTGCCTATTATATGTGTCTTCCATCTACTTTTTTGTATAATGTAATCCAAGTGCGCCAGGGTAAGCTGGAGCAGCCCAGTGTATAAATTAGCCATTTTGTGAAGTTGCATTAAGTCTTTAAGGCCACCATGGTGCCTTTTAATGCATTGATGTCACTCTTCAATAGACGCTGGTCTTCCTTTCTCTCCTGACCTGCATTTTGATGACAATCTGTTGAAAAGGGATAGCTAGAAGGACTCTCCTATGTACATTTAAAGCTAGAGAGAAAAAATAATATGGAGAGCAATTGAGAGCCTTTTCAAAAATATACAAATAACCCATTCATTCATTCACTCACTCATTCAGCACATTTCATTGCAAATCTAATGTCAGACGTTATTCTAAGCCGTGGGGAACAGTGAACAAAACAATGTTCCTGTCCTTGTGGAGTTTACATGCAATGGAAAAGACAGACAAGAACAAGCACATACATGTTACATACGTATTTTACACATACACATTCATAATGAGGTGAGTATAATGGTAGATTCTGGATCCCGACTGCCCTGATTCACTCCTACCTCTGTCAATTACTAGTCACAGAACCTTAGGGAAGTCATTTAACCTCTGGTGTCTCCGCTTTCCTCATCGGTAAAATGGAGATAATAATAACAATACTTAGTTCACAAGAGTGCTCTTAAGATGTTTATTGTGCCAGACACATGGTATTATATGTATGTGCCATTAATATAAACTCCCTACTAATCAGGTATAGATGAATGACTGATTGAAAATAAAGACATAGAGATGATGAGGGTACCATTTTACATTGGGTGGTGGGGGAAGGCCTCGAGGAAGGGGGGGACATTTGTACTGAGTCCTGAATAAGGTAAGGGTGCGAGCCATGTTCGTTTCCAGGAAAGGGCACTTCAGGCAGCGAGAATGGCAAGTACAAAATCCCCGCAGTGGGACAGTGCCTGGGGTGACGGGGAGCGACAAAAGGCTAAGAATGGCTAAAGCAGAGGAGGGAGAAGAAGGGCAGGAGATGATACTGGCGATGCGGCCCTGGGCTGCTTCATTCCAGGCCGCCAGCGGGGCCTTGACTATTATTCTATAGGTGATGAGAAGACAATGGAGGGTTTTGTGAAGAGAGTGTCAAAATTCATTTGAAAATCTTCTGTGTTTGATGGTCCCTCAAAAAATTAAAAATCAGGAATACCAGACTTATCAGGATGATCACTTCATAAGTTACATAAATGTCTAATCATGATGGTATATACCTGAAATGAATGTGATGTTTAGGTCATCTATAATTTTTTAAACTAAAAACATTTAATTAAAAATAGAATTATCATGTAATTCCACTTCTAAGTGTCTAGCCAAAAGAACTGAAACTGTGGTTTCAGAAGATATTTGTACACCTGTGTTCACAGCAGCACTGCTAACAACAGCCCAAAGCTGAAAGCGACCCAAGGAAGGAAATTCTGGCACCCCCATGCTGCAACGCAGGTGACCCTTGAGAGCATGATGGTAAGTGGTGTAAGCCAGTCATGGAAGGACAAGTGCTGTATAATTTCACTTGCATGAGGAACCCAGAAGAGTCAACTTCACAGAAACAGAAAGAAAAGTGGCTGCCAGAGGTTGACGAGAGGAAGAAATGGGGAGTTGTTTCAGTTTCAAAAGATACAAAGTGTTCTGGAGATTGAACAACAATGTGAATTTAACACTTAATTCTAGTACTTAACACTACTGAACTGAACACTTCAAAATCATTAAGCTGGTGAGTTTTATGTTATGTTTATTTTACCACAATATTTTTTTAAGATTTTATTTATTTATCTTTAGAGAGGGAAGGGAGGGAGAGAGAGAGAGGGAGAGAAACATCAGTGTGCAGTTGCTGGGGGTCATGACCTGCAACCCATGCATGTACCCTGACTGGGAATCGAACCTGCAACACTTTGGTTCACAGTCCACGCTCAATCCACTGAGCTATGCCATCCAGGGCTTATTTTACCACAACATTTTAAAAAATCTTCTGTGTGGAAAATAGACAGGTGGCAAGGAAGACTGGAAGCAAGAGAGACCCCTAGGCATTCCGGTTATCTCTTGCTGCATAAGAGAAGAACCCCAAACTTAGTGGCTGAAAACAACCACCATTTCATTATCTCTCCTTATTCTATGGGTCCACTGGGCTCAGCTGGATGGTTCTTCTGCTCCACGTGATACCACTTTGGGCTGCAGCCCTACTAACACACAACTGGCTGCAATGTCCATGGTGCTCACTCACATGGCTGTCACCTTTGTGGGACAGTGAAAAGGCTGGGCTGAGCTGGGACACAGACCGCTGGGCCTCTCTCCCTCTGCAGTCTCAGGGCCTCTCCCTCTTCACATGGCCTCTCCGCGTGGCCTCTCCCTTTAGTCTCTGCAGAAGAGTAGCTGGACTTCTTATAGGTGGCTCAGGGCTCCCAGAAGTATGAAAGCCTTCTTGATGCTTAGGCCAGAAATGCACAGAATCACATCTTCCACATTCTACTCATTAAAACAAGTCACGGACCAGCCAAGATTCACCATTGCAGAACCACATGACTCCAGGAGGCCTGGTTCATCAGGGGGCATCTTTGGAGGCTAGTCCTATAGGATTGCTGCAGCAATCCAGGAGAGCAACACAAAGGCTTAGACTGGGACAGCAGCAGTGGAGGCAGTGAGACATGGTTGGTCTGGAGTATGTTTTGAAGGTAGACTCATTAAGATTTGCTGATGGCTTAGATATAGGGCAAGTGAATAAAGGGAGCCAAGGGTGAGTCTAAGTTTTTGGCCAAGGCCATTGAATGAGTGGTGGTGTCATTAGTCAGCTGGCAGAGCATCCCTAAGAGCTGTGGGTTTAGAGTTTGGCGGTCATATCCTGCCTCTTTTGTTTTTCACCATATTATCTCGGTAACTCATTTTCTCTGGACTTCTACCTCCCGATTTGGAAGACCTAAATAATAATACCTGTTCACCCTATCTTGTAAGGTCATTACAGGATCGAACAAAATCTTGTACAGGGTGGGGAAAAAGTAGGTTTACAATTATTCGTATGGAAAATAATACAATAATTAATAAATAAAAACACAAGAATAAACCCTGTGTTTCACATACTCGACACCGTGGGTGTACATTTGCCCCACCCTGTGTGTAAAAGGAACTGCCTTGAGTTTGTCACAGATGCAGTGGTGAGAGGAAAACCACACACCTTGAAATCAGGGTATCTGGGCCCTGTTCCAGGCCCATCTTAGACTTGCTGTAAGAATTTGCTTTGTCTGTTTCCTTATAAAATCAGACCATAAGATCTGTATTGCCTGTACCAAAAGCACTGTTGGAGGATCAATCATAAGAATATGTAAAGCATTTTTGAAAAGGTATAATATAGCAAATGGAAGGTGTTATTATTGCATCACTAATTACAGATCAAATATCAAGGCTTGGTGGGGGGGGCAGGAAAAATGATTGTGTGGAGTCTCTAAAACCCCCGCTTTCTCATGTGACCCAGGGGTTCCAGGCTTGGCTTAAGGAACAGCCAGGGGAGAATACCATTCAGAGTTGCCGTAAAACATAACCCATAATTGCAAGTCAGTCATACCCATGACAATAGATTTGTGAGTTATTCATAATAATGGAATACAGATAACAAGCTTATATTTGTAGCACTCTGACTCTGAGGCAAACTCTTTTGTTACTTGAATTTTCTAATGCACTGGAAAACTATGGGGTGAAAGCAGCAGGTCACATCATGAAAGCCAGGAAACAGCAGGACCTGAAGGAAGACAGGCCCAAATAAATCTCTCTCTTCAAAGGCGAGTGTTGACATCTGGGACCAAGCTAGGTTCTGGAACCCAGACCAAGGACAGCCAAACAAGAACTCCAATGTCCCCAGTGACCACAGAGAGCCTCTGGGTTTTAAGGTCTCATCTGAAAGACACCCACACACTAAATTGCCTGGTATTCAATTTATTCTCTGCAGAAGAATAAAAGACCGAGTCAATGCTGCAAGGATACGAACTTGAGTTTTGAGGGAGTCGGTGCAGAAGGTTTAAACACTAACCCATCCCCTTCAGGCAGGGGAGCAGAAACATACTGAAGGACACGGAAAGCAGTCATTGCCTCTTAAAGAGAGTGTTTCTGTTTTCATTATCATTTAAGGATGTAGTCTGCGTTGAACGATAATAAGAAACAGGCATGGGGGAAAAAAAGCACCCAAATCACAGGCATACACAATAAAAATGCTATTATAGACTTTTGTGAATATAAATAGTTTTTTAAATGAGGCTAAGACTGGCACCATAGATGCTACCTGAAAAAGAGTCGTGTTTATATATTCCAACAGTGGCACCAGTCACCAGGCTCAGCTTTTGACCGCAAAATGGACTGGGTACTTTGGGGGAATGAATATCAATGAGGACTGATTGTAGCTGGCAAAGGGAGATGCAGATCAAAGTGTAGGGAGCACAAAGGGCCGAGAAAAGGCACCTGATGCTCCACAGCGGGAAATTGAAGAGGACAAAGGAATGGGAAGGATAAAAAGGAGTAAGGTAGGGTTTACTCAGAATCCTGTTAAACAATGCATCCTCACTTGTTCCTAAGTACAGGCTTCACTTGGAGATTCTTGTCTTTGCATTCAGCAACAGTCCCAAAGAGGTGGGTGCCAATGTCTTCGCTTCCCCCCACTCTGGTGAAGGCATCGCAGTAATTAGTGAGTACTCAACAGAAACACAGTAATGTCACGGCTGGCATTTCTTTTAACAGAATTACCCCATACACACACGAGCTCATAAACTTCAAGGGGGACAAGTTGAAAAGAGGGGCACATTTTGAACAGCGTAAAATAAGCATAAGGAAGGGCTTCAGTGGTGGGGAGTAGGACACCTTGAAAACATATTCAAAGAGCCTGTTGACTTTCAAAAGTGTGGGGCTTCCTGAAGATGGAGATGTGGGATATAGTAACTACTGCACATCTTTCAAGTCACTCAGGTATAAAACATTTAATAAGGCAAGGATGTGTGGTGGGTGGTCTGCTTAGATCTGAGGCTAATGACCACCACCTGGAGGAGACAGGGGAGGGGAGGGGCTTGCAGGTCTATGAAGAGAATGTAGGCATCCACAATGGGTCCGAACCACTTACTGGTACAGGTGGAAACCACCATGGGTCAGTTAAGAACATGAGACCAGAGCTAGAGCACTCTATCTGGGGTCTCCATCAAGGCCTCAAAGCAGGACTTAAATCAATCTGCTCTTCTTGTCATCTCCCAGTAGGCCTCCTGCCACCCTTGGCTCTTTTAGCCCGTGGTACCACTGTCATCCTAGTTTCCCAGTCCAAACCTAGGGTCACCCATTCACCATGCTGTTGCTGTTCCTCCTCCTCCCCGCTTCATTATGATGTGTCTGCCCCCTAGTCCTTTAAGTCCCCAATCTATCCCTTCTTTTCAAGCCCCTCTGCCTTTCCAGGGTTACACTATTTCTCCTCTAGGGGAACTTGCCTCCCACAGTCCCTTCTGCTCTCATTTCCTTCTTCTTCCAAATCATCCTGACATCACCTCCAGACTGATCTTCCAATCCGCTACTCGGACCGTACCACTCCTCTACTCACAAACTTTCCGCTTTCCCCACTGCCTACGCAGCAAAGCCCAGGACTAGGTGCTCTGTCATTCAAGACCCTCCACAATTCTGTGGCCTTAACCTTTCTGTCATGGGCAAAGCCACCTTCCATTTTCCCATTGCCAAGTGTCTTCTTGGTGGTTTGCCTTCTGTTCTGATTAGACTTGTTTCACCCACTACCTCTGCTGATTGGCCATTCCTGACCTGAAATGATATTTCTCTTCCCTGAAGGCATAAATTGTACACTTAGAGTCTACAAATACACTTCCAAATACACATCCATTTGGCCAATCATGGCTCATTACCTATGGTATCTCATGTTTTATGTAACATGGTGCTGTTATTTAATATTTTGCCTCTTTGTGTGTTTCTGATCAGACTGAAGTTACCATCCATATCTTAATTTTTGTGTGTGCCCTAGCCTAGTGCTCTGAACAGAGTAAGTACTCATTAAATACTTATCAACTTAAGAGGGAAAAACCTTAAGAACATTCGTCTACACAGAGGTCTTGAAAGTCGGCCACGGGTTCTGTAAATCACAGAAAAGGACTGCCTTCCCAAAAGGCTCCAGCCCCAGCTGAGGCAACGCTCCCTGTAACCCACTTCCTCTCACTTCCATAGCTCAGCTCAACTCAAAAATTCAAGAGCTTCACGGGAAACACTTACCAGGAGTCCACACAGATCCTCGTGAGGAAATTCTGTAGAGGTCCCCAGTTTTTTGCTTCTGTTTTTTTTTTAATTTTTATTTATTGATTTGAGAGATATTTGTTATTCCACTTATTTATGCATTCATTGATTGATTCTTGCAAGTGCCCATAATTTTGGGCATATCAGGATAATGCTCTAATCAACTGAGCTACCCCTCTAGGGCCAGAGGTTCCTGGTTTCAACTCAGTAATGATGACGCTAATTTTGGCTCATGACATGTTAATCCTCCCCTTTGGGGTTAGGAGGACAGGCCCCAGCCCAGGTGGAGTGAAAACACATTCGTGTCCCTGTGGGTGCACACATGCCTGCCTACGCACTGGCTCCGACAGACGACATAATCATCCTCAGCAGAATTTTGAAACTTCGTTCCCAAATAGCCTGTGGAATTGAATTTCTGATATGAGTGCATATATGGGTATGCATTTTCCATTACTTGTTTAGGCAGACTATAAAACATCACTGTAGAGGAGTCACCGATTTATGAACTGGTTGCATGCTTCAGGTTCATTTGTTGGCTATTTGGAACTTAGAATGCATTTTTTCCTGGAAGCAAGAGTATGCACAAGCCCACTTAACCCCTAATGTACTGCACTATAATGCCACAAAGTGATTTTTATTCTACTCATCAGGGGTTTGCAAACTCAAATGCCTGTAGTGGCCAGGTGGACAATGTAAATGAGGTGAGTCAGGTCGCGAAAATGCAAAACGATAGAGACTGCGCTGCGCATGTGCTGTTCATCAGCGAACAGCTACTCCCCAGCTCCAGTGGATGGCTGCCATGGGAGAATGCCGACCCAATGCAGCAGATCAGGAGAAGCCAAAAACTAAAATTTTATGTGAAAATAGTTGGCAACTAATTTGAAAAAAATTTTATACACGGTGCAGATGAAACAAGACTCATCGGTGGGCTGAAATTGGCCCATGCCTGCAACCTCTGCTCAACAATGTTGCTTCTTTGGGAAAAAGCATTTTAATTTCTGCAAGTCAACACCAGGGAAGTATTTCCTCTCTTCTGGCAAGGTGAGGGACTCTTCCTGGGCACTAGTCCCAGGTGAAGGCTCTGTCTTGCATGAGAGAAAGCTAATGTCTCTAGGGTTCTGTCTAAGAACCCAAGGCTGCTGCAATGCCCCTAAATCTAAGCCCTGACCTGGCCCTGTCACTGAGTTGAGGGTATGACCTTCCCACTCTGTTCTGAGTGTCAGGGTCACTTGTTAATAGAGTGAGTTAATATGAGTAAGTTAGGACCTGCTCATGTTTTGCTTCTGTTGTAGTAGTTGTTATTATCGCTCTATTATTTTGTTTGTTTGTTTTCTGATCATTAATGTTATGTAGGTTCCCTATAGAAAATTTGGAAATTTTTCCCTCCTAGAATTTATTATTATTAATAATGATTCTTTTTTTCAACCTTTTCCTTTCTAATTTTTTTCACATTACACAGTGAAGTGGTTTGAATAGTGCCCTCCACTCCCCAACCTCTGACCAACACCATCAAGAAATTTATGTCCTCATCTCTGAAATCTGTGAATGGGACTTTATTTGGAAAGAGAATTTTAAGGAACTGGAGCCCTGGCTGATATGGCCCAGTGGATTGAGTACCGGCCTGGGAGCCAAAGGGTCACTGGGTTGATTCCTGGTGAGGACACGTGCCTGGGTTGTGGGCCAGGTCCCCAGGAGCAGGTGCATGAGAGGCAAGCACACATTGGTGTTTCTATCCCTCTCTTTCTCCCTCCCTTCACCTCTCTCTAAAAATAAACAAATAAATATTTTTTTAAAAAGGATCTTGAGATAAGACCATCATGCGTTATCCAGGTGGGTCCTAAATCCAATGACAAAGGTCCTTATAAGAGGCACACATAGGGGACACACAGAAAAGGAGGAAGCAATGGAACCATGGAGGCAGAGATTGAAGCGATGTGGCTACCAAGTAAGGGATGTCACAGCCACCAGTGACAAGAAGAGGCAAGGAGGGGATTCTCCCCTAGAGCCTTCAAAGGGGGCACGGTCGTGGCAGGTCTCAGTCCTGGCCTCCAAACTCTGAAAGAGTAAATGTATGTTTCACCAAGTGTGTGGTAATTTGTTAAGGCAGCCCTGGGAAACTAATACAAGTAATACATAAATAAATAGTTATAATTAATTCAAACAATACAGGATTATGTAAAGTAAAAAGGATTACAGCCCCCTGCATGCCACATGAATCCCTCTGTACCCCCTGTGAATAGCATCTGTGTAGTAAGAAACCGTCTGGGCCTTTTCCTAAGCACTTGGCACACATGCGCACTCAAACACACACCTATGCACATAAACATATCTCTATACTTTGTATCTCTTAAAATAAATGAGATCATGGTATTCTGCTGCTTGTGTTTTAAAAATCCAGTATTTCTGGGGGACGTTTGTACCTCTGTACATAAAGATCTGCCTTATCCTTCTCACCTACTATAGTATATCCTGTGAACATAGACCACGTCATCATTTTCACCGATTCTTACTTACTGATTCAACAATATTACAATAATAAATCACAGTTGATTCTCTTTATCAACCGAAGTTATTTCCCCCTTTTCAATCTACACATTAAAGTGTGTGTGTGTGTGTATATGTGTGTGTGCATGCATGTGCATGAGTGCGCATGCCCTGGCTGGTGTGGCTCAGTGGATTGAGCTCCGTCTGGCCTTTGAATCTAATGGTTGGCTGGTTTGATTCCTAGGCACATGCTTGTATTGCAGGCCAGGTCCCCAGTTCGGGGTGTGCCAGGGGCAATCGATCGATGTTTCTCTCTCACATCAATGTTCCTTTCCTTCTCCTTCTCCCTTCCTTCTCCTCTCTCTAGAAATAAATAAAAATAAAATCTTTAAAAAATATAAAATGTGTGTGTGCTTCTGTATGTGAGTAGGTCTGTTCACCAAATATTTCTGGCTCTCTATCACTGCCCTTGAAATTGGTGTGAACCAAGTGACTTGCTTTGGCTAGTGATATGTGAGCGGAAGTCACTGGTGTCATGGAAGCTTTAAGAACAAGTACACAATTTGTCTCGTTCTCTTCCCCTGCCAAGCAATTGCAGAAGCACTGACAGGGATCATCTATCAGGCAAGGTCTCTTGGTAAGGATGACACAGAGCAGAGGGACATATGACGTGAGCAGGAAGTAAGTCTTCCTTCTTTTAAATCACTGAGATTGGAGGGCTGTTTGTTACTGCAGCATAACCCAGCCAATCATAAGTAATTTTACATATATGTGATGTATATATTGTATACATGGTATCTATCTCATGTACATATAAATATGTATACCCCCTATTCTTCTAAAATTGAAGAAAGCCTAAAACAAGTGGCTTGAAAGAGAAAAGTGTGGTTTATTACAGCCTGCTCAGTATTAATCAACAATATGATTAACAATACACTTTTACCTCCTGTTTAAGCACTTAGCCTTTTTTTATTGTTGTTCAATTACAGATGTCCCCATTTTTCCCCCATCCTCTCCTCCACCCTACCCACCCCCACCTCCCACATTCAATCCTCTCCCCCCTTGTCTTTGTCCGTGGGTCCTTTGTACGTGTTCCTTGAAGACCCTCTTCTTTCCCCGTTATCACCCTCCTTCCGTCCCTCTGGTCACTGCCACTTTGTTCTTTATATCAATGTCTCTAGTTCCATTTTGCTTGCTTGTTTGTTTTGTTGATTACGTTCCATTTATAGGTGAGATCATATGGTATTTGTCTTTCACCGCCTGGCTTATTTCACTTAGCATAATGCCCTCCAATTCCATCTGCGCTGTCATGAAGGGTAGGAAGCATTTATTCTTTTTACATTTTCACTAAGATGATGAACCTAATGCCAGTGGAAATGAAACACCATGTTTTCAACATCGTGAATATCACACTGGTCATAAATGAATAAATGTTTGGTGGGTGTGGGGGTCCACAGCCTTGATATTAAGTCTGTAAATGCCTCTATGCTCTGTACCTATCAATGAGGCAATGAGTGTCAGGTTAGTTTCTATGGCTCCCAGTACATTTGAAATAATGGTGTTCTGCGGGCTCAAAGAACAGCCCTTCTCTCTTGCTTCTGGATAGGGAGATTGGCAGGTGCTGTTTGCTTTAGGGGGGGAGGAAGCCCTTTTCTCTGATCAACAGTGATGCCCAAAGCTGATTAAAGAACATTGTTTGTATAATTGGACGAGGATCAAAATGCCTTCAGTTCTCCAAGTCAGAAAAGATAAGACCTTGAAAACTAAGATGACAAACATAATAAGAGTCTTATTGTTTCAATGAAAGACATCAAAGATCCAAGCCTTTTCTCTCCTAGGCAGGAGAATGTTAAATACCACTTAAAATGTCAGGTTTAATAGAAAAAAATCTAAAGAAAACCCTCCTGCTTTTCCCCACCCAAACACTGCAATCAGAGAAGGTTCCACAAACACCGCTCTGACCACATCACAATTCCACATGGAAGACAGGCAGCAGTGCCAGCAGCCTAACCACTCTCCTGGGTGTGACGATGGCAGCCAGCCTCACTAAAGGATGTCTATGATGACATCTTACGTTTAAAATCCACATCTTCAAAAAATGCCAGGGATTCCTGTCACCTGTCACAGTGGGGATTTTAGAGAGAATTCTAAACTGGGGGATAAAGCATCACTTCTCTTAGGTAGGAACTGAGGGGTAAAACAGAAGAAGATGGTTCTTACGCATCAGACCCCCCCCCCCCCGCCCCACCCCGGACACACTGCCCCTCTCCAAGCTGAGCCTGTGTTAGCAAAAGGGGCTGGACCCTATGCATTGATTCCTAAGGGAATTCTGGGCCCAGTGCAAGTCGCTGCTACTTAAGATGAACAGAATGTGGGTTTGTATTGGTGGAGTCTTTGCCCCTTTAGCTTGAACTAACCAAGGCAGCATTATCTGTCATTCACTTACTTTTGTTATAGCATCTGGATTACTGGCTTAGTCCTCTCATTTCTTTTTATCTTAAAGAGAAATCATTTATGCTGTTCTCAGATACTTGATAAATTATTTTGGTAGTGCTATGGTCTGAATGTTTGTGTTTCCCCAAAACTCATATGTTGAAATCCTATTTTAACATATGAGTTTTGGGGGATGGTATTAGTAGGTGGGGTCTTTGAGAGATGCTTAAGTCATGAGAGTGGAATCCTCATGAATAGGATTAGTGCCTTATAAAAAAGCTCCAAAGTGATCCAGAGCCCCTTCTGGCATATGAAGATACAATAAGAAGTCTGCAGCCTAGAAGGGGGCCCTCCCCCAATCATGCTGTCACCCTGCTCTCAGGCTTCCAGCCTCCAGAACTGTGAGAAATAAATTTCTGAGCCCTGGCTGGCGTAGCTCAGTGGATTGAGCGTGGGCTGGGAACCAAAGTGTCCCAGGTTCGATTCCCAGCCAGGGTACATTCCTGGGTTGCAGGCCATAACCCCCAGCAACCACACATTGATGTTTCTCTCTCTCTCTCTCTCTCTCTCTCTCCCCCTCCCTTCCCTCTCTAAAAAAAATAAATAAATAAAATCTTAAAAAAGAAGAAAGAAAGAAATTTCTGTTGTTTACAAGCTACTGAGGTATTTCGTTAGAGCAGCCTGGAGAGACTAAGAGAGGTGGGCAGAATTCTGAGATGGCTCCCAAGAGTCCTGTGCCCGGGCGTACACGTACCTCCTCCAGGTTATTCAGCTGAACACTAGTCTAGATTCTGCTGTGAAGGGATTGTGCAGATGCAATTAAGTTCCCAAATCAATTGACCTTAAAATATAAGATTATCCTCAGTGGTCCTGACATAATGGGGTGAGCCCTTAAAGGGACTGTGTTCTTCTGGTGACAGTATGGGGAGGAATGTGGAGGAGGTCCCAGGACAAGTGGCCTCTGGGAGCCCAGAGCTGCCCCTGCCTAACACCCGGCAAGAAAACAGGGGCCTCCGACCTTCAATTGCAAGGAACTGAATTCTGCCCACAACTCTGTGAGCTTGAAAGAAGACCCCAAGTCCCAGAAAGGGGTGGGCCCGGCCAACACTTTCATTTCAGTCTTGTAAGACGCTGAGTAGAAAACTTAATTTGGCCACACCCAGATGTCTGACCCACAGAAACACATAATAAATGAGTGTGTTTTAAGCTGCTAAGTTTGTAGTGATTTGTTATGCAGCAATAGCAATCTATGACAAGCAGATATAACATACTTAATCTGGCCTAAAATGTAAAGAAAGTTAAGTATAAATGTAATTTTAACTTTTAGACCTCATTCTTTTTCCTTTAGAACCAGATACAAAAGTATAGTTTACTATGCCTTTCATTTACTAAACAAAAGTTCAGTTGAAAAGTTTAATACTTTATTAAAGTATTAATACTTTTTATCCAAAACTTGGGAGGTTTCTTAGAAGTTAGGATCATTGCTAAGCACTCCTTATTCTTTCTTCCATTTTTTAAAAACTCTTCTATTATAATTATAAGGTTTTAGAATTCATAGTCTGTCTTTCTAAGACAGAAAATGGAATTCACATCCCTAAATTCAAACCTGCACAGTAAGAATATAGTAAAATAAACAAGAAAAATTCCTGTAATGCATTCATCCAACACAATAACTGTATACCATGACTGGTACCCCACTGGTAATAATAATCCTACAAGATGAATAAAAATGTAATTTCATCAAATAATACCAATATGAAAAAATTAAATGACAAATAGTCATGCTTCTATTTTTGATTTATAAGTGGCTGTCCATATAACTGAATTTTCTTCTGGTTTGATTCAAGACTTAAAGGATTTTCTTTTTCTTTTCTGTATCAATCAATGAAGCTTAGTTTCTAATTAATTTTGGAGCATCTGAACTCCTGGATAAATGTATTGCCTAGTACTAAGGTTCTGCTTGTTTGTTTGTTCATTTGTCTCAAATAATTGGATGTGTTTTAATGGTAGTAAAAGAGGAGCAAAATTTCAACTACTCAGACCAGCACAAAAAGGACTTCAGCTGAAGCACCCTCCCACTCCACAAAAAAATAAAGTATATCTGTCAATGAACAGTGCCCCCTAGTGGTAGAACAAAATTATTGGTAGTTTAACAGCACAATAAAAATCTTGCTGAGATATAAAATGGTAAGTACAAAATAATTTTCTCTTTAAAAAAATTAAAAAGAGTTAGGCAGAACACTTTAGAGTAATCATTGCAAAGTGGATTATGGGAATTCACAGGGTGTTTAGAAAGCCAAAAGGGAGCCATTATATCTGCTGGGGAAAGTGAAAATCTAGGATTAACAGCCTTTAACATATATGAAATTAAATTATCCCTAATACAAGTAGCAGAGTAATCCCAACAGCCGTTTGTCCTCCCATGACTCTTCCACTGAGATGGTGGACAACTAAAAGTAGGTTGACTCTTCAGATAAATGGGATAATTTCAGACACTTACAAGACCCTTTAGAATCACTGAGTCATTAATACAGCCCACAACATCTGTCCTGCTAGCTGTATTTTATAGTCAAAATCACTAAGACTCAAGGAAAGTTAGGGAAGTAGCACATATTGAAGTGTCAATATCAGAATGGCATTGTTTCCAGTTCCCCACCCCTAAAATAATTGGGTTTATCCTTGATGCACTATACAGAACGTACCCCATTCTGTAACTCACTGTTGCTGTGGAAAGGTGAGTGACAGAGTCCTTGCTGCCTGGCTCTGTAACCAAACTGCTTGGGGCCCACGTCTAACTTTGCTGTATACTGAGTATGTGGCCTGTGTCTCAATCATTCTGCACTTCAGTTTTCTCGCCTGTAAAAAGTAGTTGGTAACAGTATCACAGTCGAGGCATTGTTCTGAGGATCAAATAAAAAACACAGAGAGACTTCCAGCCAAGATGGAGACACAGGTAGACATACTGTGCCTCCTTGCACAACCAAAAGAAGGGCAACAACAAATTTAAAAACAAAAACAACCAGAACTGCCAGAAAATCGAACTGTATGGAAGTCCAACAACCAAGGAGTTAAAGGAAAAACATTCATCTGGACCAGCAGGAGGGGCGGAGATGCACAGCCAAGCAGAGATGACTTGTGGCAAGGTGGTGGCTGGAGGACCTGGAGAGGCAGGGGATTGTGAACTGGGTGGTCCCACATTCTTGTGCAGATAAACTGTGAGGAACAACCAGGGAGCCAGACAGACCAAGCAACCCAGGGTCCCAGCACAGGAAAATAAAGCCTCAAACTTCTGATTGAAAACACCTGTGGGGGTTATGGTGGCGGGAGGAACTCCCAGACTCATAGGAGAGTTTGTTGGAGAGACCCACAGGGTCCTAGAACATACACAAACCCACCCAACTGGGAATCAGCACCAGAAGGGCCCAATATGATTGTGGGTAGCAGGAGGAAGTGACTGGAAGCCAGCACAGAGCAGAGCAAATGACACTGTTCCTTCTTGAACCCCTCCCCCACATACAGCGCCACAATGGTTGCCCCACCCTGATGAACACCTAAGGCTCTGCCCCTTACTACATAACAGGTGCACCAAGACAAAAAAAAATAGTCCAAATGAAAGAACAGGTCAAAGCTCCAGAAAAAAATACAACTAAGCAACAAAGAGATAATTATCAGATGCACAGTTTAAAACACTGGTAACCAGGATGCTCACAGAATTGGTTGAGTATGGTTGCAAAATAGAGGAAGAAGTGAAGGCTATGAAAAGTGACATAAAGGAAAATGACCGGGGAACCAACAGTGATGAGGACACCAGGGCTCAAATCAATGGTTTGGAGCAGAAGGAAGAAAGAAACATTCAACCAGAACAGAATGAAGAAACAAGAAATCAAAAAAATGAGGAGAGGCTTAGGAACCTCTAGGGCAACTTTAAACATTCCACTATCTGAATCATAGGGGTGCCAGAAGGAGAAGAGAAAGAGCAACAAATTGAAAACTTATTTGAAAACATAATGAAGGAGAACTTCCCCAATCTGGCAAAGGAAATACACTTCCAGGAAGTCCAGGAAGCTCAGAGAGTCCCAAAGAAGTTGGACCCAAGGAAGTACACACCAAGGCACATCATAATTACATTACTCAAGATTAAAGAGAAGGAGAGAATCTAAAAAGCAACAAGAGAAAAGGAGACAGTTACCTACAAAGGAGTTCCCATTAGACTACTAGCTGATTTGTCAAAAGAAACCTTGCAGGCAAGAAGGGGCTGGAAAGAAGTATTTGAAGTCCTGAAAGGCAAGGACCTACATCCAAGATTACTCTATCCAGCAAAGCTATCATTTAGAATGGAAGGACAGATAAAGTGCTTCCCAGATAAGGTCAAGTTAAAGGAGTTCATCATCACCCAGCCTTTATTATATGAAATGTTAAAGGGACTTATCTAAGAAAAAGAAGATAAAAAATATGGACTGTAAAATTACAACAAACACAGCTATTAACAACCAAACCTAAAACAAACAAACAAACACAAGCTAAGCAAACAACTAGGACAGGAAGAGAATCACAGAAATGGAGATCACATGGAGGCTTATCAGCTGAGGAGCAGTAGGGGGAGAGAGGGGGAAAAGGCACAGAGAATAAGAAGCATAAATGGTAGGTAGAAAACAGACAGGGGAGGTTAAGAATAGTATAGGAAATGTAGACGCTAAAGAACTTGTATGTACGACCCGTGGACATGAGCTAAAGGGAGGGGAATGAAGGTGGGAGGGGGAGTACAGAGCAGAGGGGAATAAAGAGGGGTGAAATGGGACAACTGTAATAGCATAATCAATAAAATATATTTAAAAAAAAAAAAAAAGAAACACAGGAAAAGTGCTTAGAGCCGTGCCTGGTACCTGGCAAAGCTTGCCAAATGCTAAGTGTAATTAGCTGATACTGCACAGATTGACAAACTCTTCAAAAAGTTGCAAATGTGGGGGTTAAAATTAAAGCTGTCTAGAATGCATACCAACTATCAACAATGATAAATTACTTGGGAGAAGGACTTTTGACACCAGCAGAACTTCAACGTTTTTACTTGGCATATTTCAGTACTGTTGGAATGTGTTGCAACATGCATGCTGTACCATTGTCATTTTAAATAGATAAATCAAGACAGACTATTTCAAAGCCTGCTTCAGTAATCTACCCCTAGTCCTTAGAGCCCATCTTCCAGAATTTCTTTAATACATTTAGCCTCCTTGTTCTCTTAGCCCTTTGTAAAGATGTCCGACCCTCTCTAGGCTAACCTTTTGATGAGACCTTTTGATTATAATCCAGTGGTTGCTGATGTTTGCACTCCCAGAGTGCATCTGCAAAAGGCATGCAAATGCTACAGACTCCTGCAGTGTAAGCACACTGTTGCTCAGCCTGAAGAGGACTGCAGTCATGCACCAGGGAAGCTGAGCCACCATTGAGATTTCCATCAGCAACAGAGTGCTGAAAGCTGTCACAGCATTCTGCTATCTGGGCACCAGCCTGTCTATCTGCACTTGGATTGACAGGAAAGGAAAAACTGAAAAGAGAAGCAAACCACCAAGCATCCTTCCCAGTGTGTTGCTGCCCTGGCACCATAGCCCAGACCAAACCAGAGCACTGCAGACCACTGCCGCTCTCCCACCTCCCAGAGGACTGCACAGTTTAGAACTGCTATAGAATCCTTGAGCATCTTCAAGACATTTACTATCTACTGAGGGTTTTTAATTATATTTTATTGATATGCTATTACAGTTGTCCTGATTTTTCCCCCTTTGCCACCCCTCCATCCGGTATCCCCCACTCCCTCAAGGTAATGGAGGGTTTTTTTTTTAAGATTTTATTTATTTATTTTTAGAGAGGGAAGGGAGGGAGATAGAGAGAAACATCAATGTGCGGTTGCTGGGGGTTATGGCCTGCAACCCCAGGAATGTGCCCTGGCTGGGAATCGAACCTGGGACACTTTGGTTCGCAGCCCGCGCTCAATCCACTGAGCTATGCCAGCCAGGGCTGAGGGTTTGTTTTTTTAAAAAATAGGCAACTCTTCAGCCTTTAATTTCCTTTGTAACGAGGATGTGTGTTTGCTAAGGTAATGCTAGCTGCAATAACAAAAGTTTATTTCTCCCTTACAATAATCTCCTGTGGATGCTCTTGGTTGGGGGCGGTACAGCTCTGCTCTGCACACTCCTGCTGGGACCCATGTTGCTGGGGGCAGAAGGGAATTTGCTGTCTTCAATGACGACTTTCAGGGTCCCTTGGGCTTTTTGGTATCTAGCTAGTAAAATGGGAAAGAGGAGCATTCATGGGAGGTTTTTATGGGCCACTCCTGGAAATCCTGCCATTACATTCTGAGACCACACCTATCTATTGTACATGCAAGGGAGGATGGGAAATGTGGTTCATCTGTGTGCCCAGAGAAGAGGGCATGGGCTCGCTGAACACAGAGTTAGTCTCTGTCAAAACAAACAAACAAACATGTTTACCTTGAAGGATTGTGACAAGGATCAAAGGTGATACAGTGGTTTATGCTTGGATCATCGGCTACTGGGGAGAGGGGGTGAGGATATAAAAAGAGGTGAGCACCACAGTAAAATACCCAAGCAGAGACGGGGTAGTGGGATCCGCTGGAGTAGGCACAGGCATAAGAGTTAAGATGATGGCAGAGCAGACTGACAAAGGGGTGTGAGCTGGGACACTCAGGTAGTCACTAATGCTGCTCACCAAAGGGTTTCAGTGCTCTGCCTTTGGGGGTGTGGTCACGTGACTAGTTCCAGCCAACAGGCAGAAGTGACGTGTATCACTTCCAGACTGAGCTTTTAGTTGCTGGGTTAAGTCTGTCTAGAGGGCTCTTTTCCCTCTGCCATTGAACAGCAAACAGTATGCCAGAGAGGACCAGCGCCATCGGTCTAGGCTCTGGCGAGCACAACACAGAGTAGAGCCTCCAGCCACCCATACAACATGTTTTTAAGTCACCAGGATTTTGATGTTTTATGTTACTGCAGCATAACCTAGTGTATTCTTACTGACATAGACACCTTTTCTTCAGGCAAGAGGAATCAGACAGTCTGTGAACAAACCAACCAACCAAAAGGTATTCTTGCCCTGGCCAGGTAGCTCAGTCCCATTTTGCATCATCACGCTAAGCCAAGGTTGCAGGTTCAATCCCCAGTCAGGGCACATAAAAGAATCAACCACTGAATGCACAAATAAGTGGAACAACAAATCAATATTTCCCTCCGTCTCTCTCTAAAAATAAATAAATGTGTGTGTCTGTATGTGTGTATATATAATTGCATTTTCAGTCATCAGTTCCAAGAACTAAGGAATCATGCTTTTAAGAGCACAATTTATACATCATTGCCTCTATGCAAGCAAAAAAGAAAGTGCTTGATGGGCCTTGGATTATTTTAAATACTGATAAAAATCAACCTTCAGTACAGCGCCAGATGCACTTTCTTCCTCAAAAGATCATTAGCTACAATTTAGAGAAAGCTTAAAGCTAAAAAATGCCAAAGAGAGATGTTAAGAACATAAAATCAGAAGTAAGAGAAAAATGAAAATGGGAGGCTTTGGAGGGAATTGTGGGCAGTTGTCAGAAGCATTTTACGTAGGGGGTAAATTTGGCTACTTGCTGGTCCTCTGGGGTCTCTAGAACTGACCTAAATTAGGAAGGGCCTCCTGCATGGCCGGTTGATTTATGGGACCTCCTAGCACTCTGGCCTGGGACCAGTCCTGTAACGTTTCCCTAACTAGTAAAATTCCATCTTGGATCTCACTCACATTATCCCACACTACAGATAACTTGACATAAAAATCTAGTGAGGGACTACGACTCTGTTTACTATGTCTCCCTAGAGTAAAAGTAAGCGATCCAACAGGACACCCCAGTTCTGCTCGCTTCAGCATAATAGGAAGCTCCGATGCTCCCTGCCAGCTGGTAGAGCTGCCTGAGCTAGAGCTCAACAAGCAGAATATAAACTCCTGAGATACCAGAGCTATATTTTATTCATCTGTGAATAACACAGTAATTAGTTAAGAGTCTGCTTTGGATTCAGCCAGATTGTGGCTTGAATATTGATTCCACCACTTAATAACTGAGTAACTTTGGCCATTTCACCTCCCTAATCCTGTTTCATCGCCTGTAAAATGGGGATAATAATGCCCGACTCCACTGACTTGTGGAAATTAAAGGTGACATCTGTATGTAAAGCTTCTGGTGTGGCTCAGAAGTGTTCGTTGAGAACTTGAAAGAACAGTGGCGTCTATCCAGCCAGGGGTGTGTGATCTCAGAAGAGACTGTGTATGAGTCTCCACCAAGTTTAAAGAAAAATTCCTTTACCAGCGGCTGCAAATACTATAAAGCTGGGGTTAAATAGACATGTCTACACCTCCAGAGACAGCATTGGTTTGCATTTCCTGTGCACTGTTTGAATTTTTATATGGATTAAAAATACATGGAATTAAAAATAAATACAATGTTTTGAAGGGAAAAAAGGTTTGGCTGGTAGGGTTGCTGGCTTATTTGCTGAATCTTTTAGCTCTTTCAGGGACAGCAAGAACAAGAGAAAACACTAATAATTACCCATATTAATAAGGCTGCCCCATTTCCATAGGGCCTGGGGGTAGAAACAAAGTATAACAATTGTTTTTAGTTGCACCAAATCTTCTTCACAAGGCTTTAAGCTAGGTTCAATATATTATCTTATCTCCCATAAGTCTTTTGCCTGCCCCGCAACCTCCCTGCCCCCAGGCAATTGTGGGGAGGGGAGGCTCAGAGGCGGGTAGGCAAAGCCCGCCGGGGTGGAGCGCCCCTCCCGCGGGCCGCCTCCAGCCCTCAAACCCGAGGCCAGGGCGGTTCTGGAGGCGGCCGGGAGGGCCGGGCCAGCCCGGAACTCGGCGCAGGCAAGGCCCCGGCCCAGAGGGCGGGCCCGAAGCCCCGGCCAGGCCTCCGCCCCGTGCCGTGCCGCGCCCACCGCTTCCCCGCCGCTCGCCGGGGGCAAACTCGCGCCCCGGAGCTCCGTCCGGCGGGCGGAGCGCCGCCACCATGCTGCAGAAGCTGGAGAAGGTGCTGCTTCTAAGGACCTTCCAGGGCCGGACGGTGCGCATCGTGCGGGAGCATTACGTGCGGCCCAGCGTGCCCTGCAACAGCCCGCTGTGCCCGCAGCCGGCCATCTGCCGCAACGGTCAGGGCCCGGGCGGGAGCGAGGGCGAGGGCGGGGGCGGCCGGGCGCGAACGAGGAAGGCCGAGTCCGGAGCGAGGGGAGCCCCGGCGGGGAGGGAGCGAGGGCGGGGAAGTGGGAGTCGTGCGTCCCTAGAGGCGGAAGGGCGCGACAAGAGGCGGAGCGCGAGGCCGGGGACGCGCCGAGTCAGTGTCCTCGGCCTCCAGCCCTGCCCTGGCTTCACCCCAGTCCCTGGAACTAGGGGCGGCGGCCCCAGAAGGTGCTCTGCTTCTGGGGCTCTCCCCATAGGACACCCCGACTGCTGCGCTCCATGAAGTGGAGGGGCCCAGGCACAGTTGTCTCCGCAGCCCAGAAGCCCGATGATTTGGGCTTTCCAAGGGGCCTGGTCGCAGGAACCTGCCCCTTCCTGCCTCCCCAAACCCTCACCCCCCCACCCCACCCCCGGCCGTCGCTGGTGGTGAAATGGGGGAAGTCCTGAGCGCTTGGCCCCTCGGTGACTGGCGGGACGAGAATCAGTGGCATGACCTCTGAGATCTGCTGCCGCTCACTTTACATTTCTTTGCTCTCTACAACGTATCTAACCTGCCAGCACCGATGCCTCTGGCCTTTATCCAGTGGAGAGCCCTTCACTTCAGGGCTGGTGAATTATCTGGACCCTCATCGTTCTGGAATATCATGCGGGAAGTTGGATTTGGACTGCTGTGCACTAGACCTTCCTGTACTTGGTTTCTAGGCTGCAGGGGTGGCCCACTGAACGCAGACGCTTACTGGCTCTCTTGCCTCTGGTGGGACGTGAGCGTGCTGGGCATTTTCAGTGAATACGAGGTTTGGAATCCCTAGCTTGGTTAAGGATTGATGGTTAAGGTGAACATTTCAGTTAGCTCCCTGACACGGTCTAGGCGGAAATCCTGCCACTGCCCTTGCTAACACTCGGCATCTTTTCTGGCTCTTGGCTACTGCCGCTCATGTTCGCAAACTTGAGACAGAACCTACTTGAGTTGCTAGACAGAAACAAGTGGCTAACAGATTTTTCGAGTGCCTCATTTGAATGTGAGCGTCTCATGAGTTAACACAAATATTCAGGTTGTGCTGAAGATGTGCTTGTTTTAAAAAGTCTGTCATCCCCTGATCCGTGGCAACACTGTAAACCACATTTAGGGTTTATTACAGCTTCAGAAAAATGAACTTACTGAATTTACCTGAACTTTGGGCCTCTACCAAAGTACGTTTGTCTGGTCATTTAAAAACTGCACAGCGTAGTTAAGGCTGGAAGTGATTTTGCACACGAGGGCACCATGACATTGCAATAATAATAATCCAGGTTTGCAAGTGTTGTCTAATCCCTTACGTTTTGAACTGTGCTTCAGATGGGAAACTCTTGTCTGGTGATGTGACTCATTACATGATCCCAGATTGGAAAGTTGTTCAAGACTACCTCGAGATCCTTGAGTTTCCTGAATTGAAGGGAATTATTTTCATGCAAACAGCTTGTCAAGCTGTGCAGCATCAAAGAGGCCGGAGGTATCTGTTTTTGCATTACTTATAACATTATTTTATATTTCCGCTTCAAGGTCTGTGCAAAAGATCTGACTGTAGATCACGAAGCTGCAGTGTCCCCAGTTTGTGGGTATTTAAGATTCTTGGCTTTTAATTTGCATTTTATAACAGTTATTGTTTATTTCTTGTTGATAATGCATATTAACTAATCTTATTTATAGATATATTGTTTCAGAAGCCTACTTTTTGTTCCCTTGAGAAAAAAGCACTTTAGTTTTAAATTTTAGACTCCTTTATTGTGGATACAAATTGTATTTGTAGTGATTTATTCAATGAAACCAGAAATTACTTGTTTTATTTTTAGGTTACTAGTATGACTATCAACCATAGTAATTGTATTTGCTAAACAAAGGATTTTTTATTGAAATCAGTCTAAAATGCTTGCATTGTACCTTTTAAACAAATACTCTAAAAAGTGGTTTTGTTTCATTTAACATTGGGAAAAGATTTATGATTTGAACCTGAAGACTCATGCTGTATGGAAACAGCATACAGTGTTACAATTGTATATCCAAACTCTTAACACCCCAAGTCATTTAAAAAGCAGAAACTACCAGTATGCGTTTATTCTTTTTAAAATGTCGTTTCTTCAGATGTTGGTAGTAAAAGATGAAGTGTGTTTATTTGTATATGAAAATGATAAGTTGTCCTTACTATATGCTCAGTTCAAAAAAAAATATGCATTAACTAGATTGTGTGCAGGTTTTCCAGATAGAATATTTTAACATGAGCTGGATGTGGATTTTGTTCAGACAGAAAGATGTAGATGTTTATACACATTCAGGTTTAAATGCCGCTCCAGGTATCGTATTTCAATTTCTGCTACTAAAATCAATTTGTTGTTATCATTCAGATTGCCAACACACTGCAGATCCTTTTCAACTTCTGTTTTCTAAAGTATTTTTAATATTAAGGTTTGTTTTAAAAACCAATTGCTGGGCCATTCAAAAACAAAGAGTTGGGATTTAAATGTCGTTTCTCCTGAACATTTCAAAAATAGTTAACTTGATGAAAAACTATTGGTTTTCCATTGCTTTACCATGTCTCTGAATATACTAAATGTGAAAACAGAAGATGAGGAGTTATGAAATAGGCTCATATGATAACATGCTCGTTTTTCCATTCGGTAAGCACTTTTTGAGCCTGTAGTTTCAGGCCTTCTGGAGTAGTACAAAGTGTCAGTCCCTTTCTCAGCAGGCCCGTGTCGGCTGGTTGGGTTGGATGCAAGAAGGCAGTTGCAACACACCTGAGACACATTTGAGTGAATTGAGTGTGGGCGATACAAAGTGCAGAAGCAAATATGGGGATGGGGGTGGGGATTAGGCCGCAAAGTCCTCTGAAGGAAACAGATTTGAAACTGGTCTTAAAAGAAGGATAATGAATATGATTGATGAAGAGGAGAAAGAGGCAGGAATCAGCAAGTTTGGGATGCAGTGCTTTGTTTCTGTGTTAAGGAAAGCAGCTGGTGTACTGAGGTTGAAACAGCTAAATTACCAAAAAAGGACCTAAGCCCTAGAAAGTGCCCTTTTGAAAGCTAACCTTAGAATTCATGATAGCTGTTGAATATATAACATCTAGGAGTTTACTTGATTAGTTTGGCATTCATAAATGTTAAGTGCAAGTCATTTGACTTTTTATATTTAACCAAATGTGGGGTAGCAGAAGCTCCGTGGTGTTTTACTTCGTTTAATGTTGGGAAACATTTTGTTTTGTTTTTGAGTTCTTCCTTGGAGATTTTTGAGATGCTAGTAAATAATTCATTCTGTTTGATATGCTTTTAGGAACATGATTGCTTAGGAAAGCTTTGTTAGCTAAAATACCTGCTCTGGTCTAGTGGCTGGTTTAAGAATGCCTTGCTTTCCTCTTTTGACCCCCTTTCTGAATTCCTTCAGTATAGCTTCCGAGTCTCAATAGTTCATGCTTCAGTTCCGCAATATGTCATATGAGATAGGGATCATAGAATATTATAGCTGGAGAGCATTTAAGAGGCCAACGTGATGTGACTCCCCATTCAATACATCAGTATTACTCAACATGAGTAATGTCATTGACTTTGTTTCTAAAAGAAAATGTTTCTCATGGACATACAGTGTTCATTTAAATTATTTTGTTGTATTATTATTTAAATATGTTTGAACATATATCTGTATGTAGGTCCTCATGCTTAAATATTTAATACAACACTAAGACCAAATTGGACCTTCAGGTTAAATAAACAAAACTATAAAATCAGAAACTGCAAGTGTGACAGATGACATTGCTTTACTGAAGTGAAATTGCCAGAATTGGGTTTAACAACAGAAAGACATTGCTCTAATCTGCTTCTGTATTTAATATGATTTTGTTTTTTTTTTTATTTCAATGATATTAATGCAGAAAATGGCCTGTTCAATAAGTATATTGTACAAAACAGCCCTGGCTGGTGTGGCTCAATGGATTGAGTACCAGCCTGCAAACCAAAGAGTCGCAGGTTGGATTCCCAGTCTGGGCACATGCCTGGGTTGCGGGCCAGGTCCCCAGTAGGGGGTTCATGAGAGCCAACCACTCATTGATGTTTCTCTCCCTCTCTTTCTCCCCTCCTTTCCCCTCTCTCTAAAAATAAATAAATAAAATGTTTTTAAAAGTTTACTGTAGAAAACAGTATGGAGAAGTTAAGGTTTTGATTGTCCAGGATAATCACACATTCTGCCATCTGACAATCCTCAAATGCTTATTTAATGAGGGGTCTCTTGATAACTCTGTAAGGCTGTCTTATGGACCACATTCATTCATTTATTCAGGTGGCTTTTTGTTGTTGTTTTTGCTGTTGTTGTTTATTGGATTCTTTGGATGACATTGGTTAATGAAATTATATGGGTTTCAGGGGTACAGGTTTTCTGTGTCTGTGTGTGTGTGAACACCACCTCCCTCCACCTGCCACTCCTTTTCTTTTCTCTCTTTTTTTTAGATATTAAAAACTGTATTATTTTATTCATTGGTTTATTATTGAATTTACTGGGTTGACAGTAGTTACTAAAATTATATAGGCTTCAGGTGTACAATTCTATAGTACATCATCTGAATGTTGTATCATTTGTTCACCACCCCAAATCAAGTCCCCTTCCATCACCATTTATCCCCGTTTTACCCTCTCCTAGTCCCCCCACCTCCCAGGTGTTTATTTTTTTATTCGACAGATATTTACTGAGGGACTATGCTCTACTAGTGCAGGCACTGAGGAAACAGTAGTGAACAGAAGCGGACATGGCCGTGAGGGGAAACGGGCAGTATCGGGTAATCACACAAACAGATGGAGAACTGCAGCTGGGACAGATGCCCTGAAGGACAGGTGCCAGGCTCCCGGAGAGCCCAAAATACTTGGAGCGATGGAAAAGTCCTTCCTGAGGGCGACGCCTGTGCTGAGCTCTCAGGGATGAGTATGTATAAACCAGAAGAAAGGAGAAAATCTTTCCGGGTGAGGAAACTGCTGTGCAAGGTCATGGGGAAGGGAGCGCTGCTCAGGGCACTGAAGGGGGCCCTGGATTGGATGGTGGACCTCAGGGATGCAGTGAAGATTCTTAAGCAGGGTGGGATGGTGGGGTCAGATTGCTGTTTTGAAAAGATTACTGGGCTGGTGGAGCAAAGGCATGGAGTAAAGAAGACAGGAAGCTATTGCCTTAGTGCAGAATGGAGATCCTGGTAGCTTAGAGATGGAGAGAAATAGACATTTCCCAAAACTATTTAGTAGTAAAAACTATAGAACTTCCCAAGTATGTGACAAAGAGAATTAAAAACATATCCACACAAACACTTATACAGCTCTATGTATAAAGGCCAAAAAATGGAAACACCCCAAATGTCCATCAGCTGATGAACTGTTAAACAAAATGTGGTTTATCCATGCAAGGAAATGTTATTCAGCCATAAAAAGGGATGAAGTACCGATATGTGTTACAACATCGGTGAACCTTGGAAATATTATGCTAAGTGAAAGAAGCCACCCACACAGAAAAATCATTTAGGCTTTAATTCCATTCCTATAAAATGCCCAGAATAGGTAAATCTGAGACAGAAAGCAGATGAGTTAGGTTGCCAGGGGCTGGGGGTCAGAGAAACGGAGAAGCCCTGCTTAATGGGCATGTTTCTTTGGGGGCAGATGAAACATTCTGGGATTAGATATTGGGGGTGGTGGCATAGCTCTGTGACTATACTAAAAACCACTGAATTGTGCATTTAAAAGGGTGAATTTTATGGTATGTGAATTATATCTCAATAAAGCTGTTACTTTTTTAAAAACCTTTAGAACTTAGTATGGATTTAGATAAGTGAGGTGTGGGAGAAGGTGGTGTCAAGGATAACACTAAGGCTTCTGGCTTCCAGACGTGCGGAGAGAGGAGGCAGCCGAGGAGGTCTAAGGGGGAGGGGCAGCTGAAGGTTTGGAGTGTCTGAGGCTCCCAAGAGGGCAGGCCCTGACCCCAATGGCACTGCAGTGAGAAGGCAGTCGAGCAGCTCGTCCAAAATACTGTTAGAGATATTTTGAGGTATCACCTAATATAAGTGGAAACATAAACTTAAAATTCTTGTAGAAAACTCAAGGACCCCTGAAAATAAGTCTGCGAGGCTCTACCAAGGTTCTGGGGAAACCGTTTGAAGAAACACAATATTGGGTGCAGAGCTCACTTCCCCACTGGTTGTGGGCCCACTTCTAATCCCCAGAAAGTGTCATCAGCAGGGGAAAGGGGTGTTGCGTCTTGTAAGGCCACCACTGAATAAAAATAGGGGAAAAAATCAATTTAAAGAAGGTAAGTTCAGCCCTCACTGGATAAGCTGAACTAATTAAAACATGGTCCCAATACGCCAGGGTTGTGGGCTCAACCCCTCCCTGGTCAGGGCGCATACAAGAAGCAACCAAGGAATGCATAAATAAGTGGAACAACAAATCGATGTTTCTCTCTCTCTCGCTCCTTCCCTTCCCCTCCTTTCCTCTCTCTCAAATCAATTAGTTTTTAAGAGCTCAGTAACATTTTAATGTATTTTTTCCATTACCATTTAGTCCCCTTTTATCCCCCTCACCCCTGCGATCACCACACTGTCATCCATGTCCGTGAGTCCTTTTTCCTTTTTGTTCAATCCCTCCACCCCCTAATCTCCCCCCACTGTTAGCTCAATAAGTTATTTTTTTAAAGAATTTTTTTAAAGGTGAGTTCAGCTGTCCCCCTAAGAAACTGTCTGGAATGTTTTCATAATAGAGATTTGGAAAACACTTAAGCCACTCCAGAGAAAATAGGGATTTTCTGTAAGACTGGAATTTTTAAAACTTAAGATAATTTTATTGTACTTGACTCTCTGAAACTATTATTCTCCTGTCATTCAGGCCAGACTTGTCAGGCACTATGATGTCCTCTGCTGGCTCCATGCAGGGTTACTCAATGCACCACCGTCCCTGAGTAACAAAAAATGGGACTGTGCGCTATTGAAGTAGAGCCATAGCCCGCTTACCTATAAGAAAACCCAATGTCGTACTCAGAGTGATTCGCTGCTTCTCTCCTGCTTCCCCCATCAATATTCTTGTGCCATTCGTTCATTCGTTTTATCCAGCTGGTAGATAGCTGACAAATGGAAGCACACACTAAAAATCTAAGGAAATATATGAGAATGAAACTTAAAATGAGAAAATTATTTTTAAGTAATATATTTTTCTAAACATCAGGAAGAATTGTCATTACTCTGATTTGGTGCTACCCCTGCCCCGCCCCAGGTCTGAAGTGCAGGGGTGGCGAATGCGGTGCTGTGTGAGAAGTCTAACAAACTCACAGTGTCAGTGTCTTCTGAGAAGTACCTGCTATTTGGAT
Source organism: Phyllostomus discolor (assembly GCF_004126475.2). NCBI lineage: Eukaryota > Metazoa > Chordata > Mammalia > Chiroptera > Phyllostomidae > Phyllostomus > Phyllostomus discolor. The sequence goes on from NC_040903.2 coordinate 175,462,529, forward strand.
CACTGTTGTCACAGAGTTGTGAGTTCATTTATTCATTTGGAAAACATTTATTTGGCACCTACTATGAGTTAAGCACTGAAGATACAAAGGTGAACCATACTGTCTGCTGGCTTGAGTGCCTGTCCCCTCTGTCCCCCCTTGGGCCCTTTGTCTGGCTGGCCTCCGCTCATCCCATGACACTCACGTGCTGCCTGCTCCCAGATGCTTTCCCGTCCCTCTCACCCGGCACTCTTCCTCTCACAGCACTTACCCCACTGAAATGGGTGGTTCTGTTTTTTTGCTTTACTTTGTTTTACCAAATAGCATAGCTATTTTTTAAAAGATTTTATTTATTTATTTTTAGAGAGGGAAGGAAAGGAGAAAGAGAGAGAGAGAAACATCAATGTGTGGTTGCTGGGGGCCGTGGCCTGCAACCTAGGCATGTGCCCTGACTGGGAATCGAACCTGCGATGCCTGGTTCTCAGCCTGTGCTCAATCCACTGAACTACACCAGCCAGGGCACTATTTTTTATAATGGTGGTAAAATGAATGTATATAATATAAAATTTACCGTTTTAAAATGTACAGTTCAGTGACATCGAGGGCACTCACATTGTTACACAGCCCATCTCCAGAACTTACTCCGTCTTCCCAAACTGAAACCCTACCCCCATGAAACACCACCTTCCACTCCCCTGCCCCATGTCCCAGCAACCGCAGTTCTCCTTTCTGTCTCCATGGACCTGACTGCTCCAGGGAACTCATGTGAGTGTGATCACACGCCCCTTCGAGGCTGACTCGTTTCACTCAGCATCTTGTCTTCCAGCTCCGTCCATGTCATAGCGTGTGTCAGAACCTCCTTCTTAAGGCTGAATGAGATCCCACGGTACATGCACGTCACATTCTGTTTTTCCATTTGTCTGTCGATGGGCATTTAGGTTGTCTACTTTTTGGCTGTTGTGAATAATGCTGCTCTGAGCAGGGTTTACTAATATCTTCTCGAAATCCTACTTTCAGTTCTTTGGGGTTTACACTCAGGAGTGGGTTGCTGGGTTATATGGTAGTTCCAGCTCTTGTTTTGATTTTTTTGAGGCACAGGTGGTTCTGGGTGTATTTACCACGAGCAGAGTTGCTGCACAAAGACGAAGGCCAGCGCGGGGTGTCCGGGTGGTGGCCCCTGAGGGCCTTCAGTGGAGCAAAACACCTGGCACATGGGGGTGCAGCGACATCTGCTGCACGAAGGACGTTTAGTAAGAGGGATGGTTTGTAAACATAACTGCACTGAGCTCAGGGGCTTTCTTAAGGGTGTGTACAATGTGATGGTAGATAGTAGAGCAAAAACTGTGGAGGATAAGATCAGGGAAAATGGACAATATGTTTTTGGTATTTTCTCTAAAATAATAAAGTACAGATTTAAAATTTTGTTTATTTTTTAGAGGGAGGGGAGGGAGAAAGAGAGGGATGGAAACATTGATGTGCAAGAGATATTGATCAGCTGCCTCTCGTGCACCCCCAACTAGGGACCTGGCCTGCAACCCAGGCATGTGCCCTGACTGGGAATCAAATCGGTGACCTTTGGGTTCGCAGGCTGGGACTCAATCCACTGAGCCACACCAGCCGGGGCATAAATTACAGATGTTTATGCAGCCTCTTCTAAAATATTTCTTATATTTCTTATTGCTTAACAAGTGCTCATTTAAAAAAATTCTTGCATGACAGAAATGTGTAAAGCAGAAAGCCTTTGCCTCACCATTCCACAGGGACCATCACTGCTAACAGGGTCCTGCAGGCTCTTCTGCACGTAATCCTAGAGGTTTCAAAAACAAGTTTGCTATCTTTGTGGACATGGAGAATCACTGGTCTGATACGTTCCCGGCATGCTGCAGGAGGGCAGCTTTGTTTGCACAGGTGGAGTTCTGTGAAGGAAAGCTGCCATTCACAGAAATGAAAATGAATTCTTTTGTTTAGGAAAATTTTAGAAGTTGTATTAATTGATGATTCTTTTTAAGATGGCTCAAATTTAGAATTATTAAAATAAAATCAGTGTTTATTGTTTTCTAATGAAGTGTTGAGACAACACAAACAATGATGGTTAGCATTTATTTGGAGAATTCTGCCTTTGCTTTAATGAAAAGATTAATTTCTCAAAAATCCATGATGGCAGGCTAGTGGTAGGAATGGAAGGGCACAAATTTTGTTATGTTACATGCCAGTCATCTACCTTGGATAATTTATATTTTAATTTAATATCTGATTTAGTATCAATTGACTTTTAAATAAACATTGACTTCCTATAAAATAACTGAATATTCTGTAGTTCATATTATAATACCTCAACTATTGAAAGCACCTTCTTAGAAACTGACCCATATAAGACTTCATATTTGATCTGTGACTTTGGCTAACATTGGAGGGATCTCCTGGTGGGAAACCTTAAAACTCTCTGTTAGCTCTCTGACTGATGGAGCTAACCTCATTCATGGAAGTGAGGTGGCTGCATGAATAAAATTTATAGATAAACCCCCAAACTTAGTTACCCTACATGTCCTTTTCTAGGGCTGCCAGTAACAAGTAAAATGTACTAGTGCATAAATGCCAACAGTAGAACAAAGTGAGGAACAGAAATGAAGTACTAGAGCCTGCTTGCCTCTGCGTCTTCTGTGAGCCTTTGAAGCCGGGACTGCTTGGGGCGGTGTCATGATTGCCTAATGAGTGGCAGAAGTCTCAGGAGGGGAAAGGGGTGCAGAGGGGTTGGATTGGCCCACAAACGAATTAAGGAGGCCCTGCCCCAGCACGTTCCAGCAGACAAAATTGAGAAACAGCTGCCTGATGATACTGCGCCCACTAAGGCCAATATTAAATAAATGTTTCTCAGGTTTTCAATAAGTAATCTTTTTTCTATCAAATACTTCATCTTTTTTTGATTGTTAGCAACAGCTGGCAGTAGATGAGTGCCTGTTATGTTAGATTAATTTTCCCTTCTGTGTCACAGACAGTATAATAAACTGCGGAACCTCCTGAAGGATGCGCGTCATGACTGCGTTCTCTTCGCTAATGAATTCCAGCAGGACTGCTACCTCCCTCGGGAGAGAGGGGAATCCATGGACAAGTGGCAGACCAGGTACGGCGCTCGGCTGCTGCGAGCGTTCACGTGATCGTCTTCTGTAATTTCTTTGTCTTTGTGCTTGGCAGTCGGTCTAAGCGGTATGCTAAAATCAACAGTTATTTCTGGAACCATGATTAATGCTGAAATGCCTAATGTGTCAATATTTTAGGTACATCATTTGATACATAATTGATGTATTTTAGAAATTATAATTAGGGAGGTACAGTCCCCAGACCCTCCCAGCCAGCAAGATGGTTCCAGTGATCCAGAAGTCATAACTTAAATGTTTGTGTGTGTTCGTTTGCATGTGTGTGGGGGCAGAGGGTCTTACTTTTAACCTAAGATTTCAATTTTTATGGTATAGCTCTAATATCCAAACTAGTCTTATTAAACTTAAGCTGGTTAATTCTAGTAGAACTGTTTTAGCAAGAGCAGTGTTGTAGCTTAGATCCTTCTAAAAGCAGAGCCTGAAGCAAGAACTTGGTGTGGGTTGTTTACTTCTGAGGCGATTCCCATAAGCCGGAGCTGGAGTGAGAGTAGGGAGAGTGAGACAGGAGAGAGGAGGGTGGAGTGAGAGCGGAGGGGAAAGCAGTAAAGGACAAGTAGCTGCTGGGACCTTCCGAGAAGCTGTGCAGAGTGTGCCTAAGTCTTAATGTCACCTCGAAGGGCAGAGGCTAGGGCTTCCGGTGAGTGCCCCCTTTAGCTGAGGATCATTTCCCCGGAGTACTGGGCTTTCAGGTGGGGGTGGAACTGCCCACCCAGCTCCAGCTAAAGCCAGGTGGGCCTACAGCACAGGTTCTCTTCTATAGAGAGCAAAAGAAACCTTAAACTTTCAAATGTCTCATCTACACAAAACATTCAAATCATCTTTTTCCTTATAATTCTCTATCTGTATAAGCCATGAAAAATTAAAAATCTCTAAAGCAAAATAAGCACAGAGACAAAATAAGCAAGGACACAAAGTGTCCTTAATTATAATGCCCAGGTTCCCACATGGCTCAGCACCAGAAAGGGAACGGCAAATGTTTCTCGAGGTTAGGTTTTTGTGAGGACTCGGAATGGTCACACTTCCAACTACAGTCTCACACATCGGTACAATGTTGGTAATCAGTATATGTTTATACTGGCTGATTTTTTTTTTAACTTCTAGAACTAAAGGAACCTTGTATAGTGTCTTAATTTGCAGACAGGGAAACACGTGCCCACAGAAACTGTCCGAATTTACACACGTCACTGGAAACACCCAGTCTTGAGCAGGCGTCTCTAGACCTGGATTCTGCTGTTCGGTTCAGATGCTTTTCAAGAATATTTTCAGACATTTCTTGTGGTTCCACATCATGCCTCTTCCGATTGTGATCTTCAGCTACTTGCAGCCTCGTTATTCTCTTAGCCGAAAGCTTGTTTTTTCATCTTTTACGCTTCACATAGCTTATTACCCGTGTGGCACTGTGTCATGCAGCCCGCCAAATAAAAAATGTTGACAGATGGCAGAGCCCCGTGGTTTCTAGGCCACATCAAGAAATGAAAGAGGTGGGGTTGGTGGTTGGATGTCTTAGGGAAAAAGAGGTGTCAGCACTTTTTGAGTCACCTTTGTACCCAACCTGAGGTGTATATATGGTGGGTGTTCAGGAGGTAGTTGTTGAATGAATGAATGGTTCTCTGCATGCACCAAAGGAGAGCCAATTAAAAGCCAGGTGTGAAGTTGTGAACAATACTCTGTGTTTGTCTGCCTTGGGGCGCTCGTGTGCCCTTTGCTTTTCTAGGAGCATATACAACGCGGCCGTTTGGTACTATCACCACTGCCAGGAAAGGATGCCAGTCATTCTGGTGACCGAAGATGAAGAGGCTGTTCAGCAGTATGGAAGTGAAACGGAAGGAGTGTTTGTGATTTCCTTCAAGGTATTTCCAGCTGGCGTGTGTGTGTGTGTGTGTGTGTGTGTGTGTGTCCATTTCCTAAGTAGTTCCCAGGGGGCTCTAGGTCCCTCTGGCAATACAGAAAAGGAAAATAAAGAATGAAGGATGACTTCAAGAAGTTCCATGTCTTCTTTACTCCCCAGCTAATTAAGCTTGACTCTAGCAAATCTGGGCGAACCCCCTGTGACTATAAGGTCTGCAGCAGGGGTGTCAAACTCATTTTCACCAGGGGCCACATCAGCCTCATGGTTGCCTTCAAAGGACCGAATGTAACTTTAGGACTGTATGAATGTAACTACTCCTTAACAGTTAAGCAAGAGCTTGGTGCTGCCACTGGGTGGAAACAAGGTGCTGGGCCGGATAAAACAAGGTGGAGGGCTGGATTCAGCCTGTGGGCCTTGTGTTTGCCACCCGTGATCTACAGTATCCAAGACATCAGCCCAACAAGCCTCCGTTGACAGTAAACTCATGTGTGTAATTACAACAATAAAAGTATTAGTGATGATGATGATAGGTTGAATCTAATAAAATTGCCAATATTCTGTTGATTTTGACCTACCAAATGGCAATTTTACATGGTTCCACCTAATAGCAATAGCCAACATAAATCTGTGCCATGCACTATTCTAAGTGTATTATTTCACTTAATTCTTGCAACAGCCTTATCAGGTAGGTGTTTTCATCCCCATTTTATTGGCGAGGAAGGCAACTAAGGCACCAAGAGACTGGGCGAGGTCACACGGGTAGAAAGTGGTAGAACTTGGATCAAAACCCAGGCAGTCTGACTCCAAAGCTCTTAACTATCATGCTTTTATTGCTTCTCAAATTATTCTTCTGAATATACACAGAACACAGTTTTAAAGGCCAGTCTTGGATCTCCGCAGTTCTTCACTCTTCCCCACTTGTGAACGCACGTGGAAGTTGAGAGGAACAACAGAGAAAGGGTGGGATGTGACAGCGTTTATGTGAAGGCTGTTGGATCAGCTTGGGCAGATCGCAGAGAGGAGCAGCAGTATCGGTGACAGTTACTCGGGCTGTCTTAGCAAGACAGTTCTCCTATTTCTTTTATTAAAATTTATTTATTTTTAGAAGAAACAAGGGAGAAAAACATCAACATCAGTTGGTTGCCTCTCACATGCCCCCAACTGGGGACCTGGTCCACAACCCAGACATGTCCCCTGACAGGGAATCGAACCAGCAACCTTTAAGTTCACAGGCTGGCGCTCAATCCACTGAGCCACGCCAGCCAGGGCTGTTCTCCTATTTCTTAGGTACCTTTTGGGAGAGTAGGATGAGTATTAATCTTTTGATCAATGACTGGTCTCTTCTGTCTTCCCAGTTGGTCAGTCAAGTTCTAATGGTAGATATCTTTTTTTTATTCAGAAACTAGAATGAGGCCCTCCATTACCCCTGTCAGTTTACAGAAAGTCTAGTTGGATTTTGAATTGTAGATTCTATAAGCATTCCCAGGTGCATGTGTTGCTAAAGCTCTGCCAATAGAATGTTCTTGGCCCTGCTATAAAAAGTGTTGTGGCGTGCCAGAGAATTCCAGGGGCACTGGATATTAATGGCAGTGTCACTTATTTTCTCTGTGGCAATGCATCATGTCTTGTTCCCGCAGAGGACAGTTGACTAAAATTACATTTTTCTACTTTTTGTGAAAATTACTTTTCTTTGTAGTTCAGTGGTATAGTACAGTTTTATGTTGCAGAGCATTTCCTAAGCAAACGGTGACCGAGGGCTTCGGAGAGAGAGGTGAATGATAGCAGGAAGAGAGAGATGCCGTGGCGTTCAGAGGACAGGGAGGCCCGGGATTCTCTGCGGAGACTCGCAGTCGAGGCGGGGAGGGGCGACAGCAGCACACACTCTGGGAGAGGTGGTCTGCAGTAGTGAAACTTCATCTTGGTAACTTTTATCAATTCAAGCCTTGGATAAAAGTACAGGGGAACTCCCTGCCAAAAAAAGTCCTTAACTTAGTATTATTTACATAAAGGCCTTAATTTATATAGTATTTGCTGAATTGGAGACTTAGATGAATTCATTTTACTTCATTCATTTTATTTTCTTTAAAGCCTAGGGTTTTTTTAAAAAAAAATCAGTTCTTGTAAACATTTAATGTATTTATTTGCAGTTGAGGGGTAAAATTTTTATCAGTACTTTTTCTTTGGTGTTTAAGCCATCAGTTTGCCTGTCTGATGAATGTGCGAAGTTACGCTGTGGCTCATGCAACAGCTATGGCTTCAGCAGGCCGTACTCTCAGTCGGTGCTGCCGCAGACCCCCGTCGTATGTTTACTTCTCACCGCGTTGCCTGTCGTGGTCCACACTAGTCACATTCTCGTTTTAAGTGCTGTTTAATTTTAACAGTTCCCTTTACAGTGCTGTTTACTGAAGTTATTTGTTAAATAAAGATGCATAAATTTAAACTCATGCACACACGTGCACTCACATGCACACACACGCACAAGCCTGTGCAGACAGCTCATACCCAGGCTCCCGTGCCTTCTGTTGGCTTTCCTGACCTCCCTCTCACAATTTTCGTAATTACACTTCCACCTCTGCAGCCGAACCACAGGAGCAGCTGCCACTAATCATCGTAAATAAATATTTCCAGTTCTCCTTAGAAACAATCAAACTCAGCTTTTACCAAACCTTTGGCATCTGAGGCTCATACTTGTGTGCAACAGTTGCTTCTCACCCTTGTAAGTTGAGCAGAGGCTAATTCTTGGTGCTGATAAGTGGTAAGTGACCGCAGAATCAGGGTACTGATGTCGGCACAGGCAACTTCTGGGAGGCCTAGGGGGAGAGAGGAAGCAGTTTGAGCAGGACCCTGAGACTAGTGGGAGAAGTCCTGGAGTTAACAACAAGGGTAGTAAGTTGAGAAAAGAGAATGTGCTAGAGTCTACCTTAGATTTAAAGTTGAGTTAAAATCACATCCAACTTCAGTTTTATTTAGTGAGAGTCCAACACCTGAGGGAGTGTTCTGTGGACAGAGTAGAAGTTACACCGCCAAGCTCAGCACACCATCCTCTTGTGGTTGGTCACCTTGGGGTTTGGTCCAGGGCCTCATTTACGTCAAGATGTGCGGTAACATTCAGTGATATTGGCAGGGATTCCGACTGCTTGTTTAGGAGTTATGCTTCATACCAGGCCATCACACTAGTAGCAACACAGAGTGTGACCTACAGGAGGAGTGTTACCACATGTGCGGGCAGTCACAGAAGACTCAGTCCTCTGGGCGAATACAAAGTGGGGGCAGCCTAATGCCGCAGAATGCTTTGCTTGTTTGACTTTCCCCACTCTCTGCTCATTTGACATTGCCAGTGGATTGGGGGAAGGGAGACATTTCCTTATAATACACTTCACTCCTTGTCATTTTTATGTGCTTAGGTTTTCCATAAATTTCAAACATTTCAGGATAAAAACATAAAAGGACAAAAATGCACATGTAGGAGCTTTTTCTGTCCATTCATTGTAGGCCATTATCTGCAGCAATGAGATACATAAAAAGATAGGCAGACCGTGTGTGTATGTGTGTGTGTGTGTGGAGAGAGAGAGAGAGAAGGAGACCTGGAAGTTCAGAGTCGTCAGGAGGGTTGAAATGTTCTATGGTAGGAAGAGTCTCCTGAAGGTTCATTTGCCAAGACTTGAGGGATTAATAAGATGACAGAAAATGAACTGGTAGCATGAGGCTTAGGAAGGTAATGCTCATTTGACATATCCTCAAAACTGCGTGTCGGCAGTTCCTGTTTGGGATCTTTTATAACACTACTACAATGAAGAATTTTTCTCTCCTGACCATGGTTCTCTTGTGCCTCTATCGAATGCAGAATTACCTGGACAATTTTTGGCCTGATTTAAAAGCCACCCACGAGCTTTGTGATTCCATCCTTCAGTCTCGACGGGAGAGAGAGCGGGAGAGCCAGGAGAGCCACAGGAAGGAGTACCCAGAGCATCTCCCCCTGGAAGTGCTAGAGGCCGGCATTAAGTCTGGACGCTATGTCCAGGTGAGGTGGTGGGAAGGGGCATTGGGACCAACCAGCATGTTTTCTTCTCTTCTCTACTCGCCTCCTTTCACTGGTGTCTAACTTCAAAGGCTGTGAACAAGATGGGTATGACTAAGCCGGGGCCAGTCGTGTTTAAAGCGCTTTGGGAGTTAGTCTTCCTGCAGACGTGGCTGTCTGTTTGGATCTGCTCTGTGATGCTCCTAATTGGGTTGCATATTGAGCATCACACGAGTAGCCTTGTAAATACCTCCTGTCACTGGGAAAGAGAATGTATTTTTGAATCAAGGTGTAGATGTTTGGCAAAATTGTAAAATTGGTGAAATTCAACTTCTCCATTCCTTTGCCATTTTCCCACCCTTTTCCAGGACCCCCTTTATTACACCCCCCAAGGTCATAAACCCAGATGCTGTCAGGGCCTTGAGAAGAAAACATATAAAACTGTTCAGATTTTAGGTTTTACATGTACTCGTTTATGTGTGTGTGTATCTATGAGTACGCTGTTTCATCACATGCATAGATTTGTGTGTCCATCACCACTATCAAAATGCAGAACTGTCCTGTCTTGGATTTTACACGTCGAACAGGCCACTCAGATGACTTTATGCAGGCAGATGTTTGAGGATACTGCACTGAAGTCCCCCCTAAAGCGTGGGCACTTTAGATGAGTATACCTAGAGGGGCCAATGCTTCCAACTGGGGAGTACAGTTCACAAAGTTCTTGGGAGAGAAGGTATTTTAAAGACCACTCACCACTCGGGTAAGAAAGGTCCTAGCACTTTCAATACCTGGTATAGCTAAGAGCAGTTCAAAATGATGGTATGCTCTCCAGAGAAAAAAAAATGTTGGTGATGAATGTTATTCCTAAATAAAGCAGTCACAGACTTTATAAGAATATTATGGGGCCCTGGCTAGTGTGGCTCAGTGGACCGAGCACCAGCCTGTGAACCAAAGGTCACCAGTTCGATTCCCAGTCAGGGCACATGCCTGGGTTGTAGGCCGGGTCCCCGGTGGGGGCGTGCAAGAGGCAACCACACATTGATGTTTCTCTCCCTCTCTTTCTCCCTCCCTTCCCCTCTATCTAAAAACAAATAAATAAAATCTCTATTTAAAAAAAGAATATTATGGCTATATTTTCATGTAGTTTTTAGAAACTGCAGCTTTTGGAGGTAAAGCAGGCAGCAAAGAAATTTTCACACTGATTATTCTTATGATTCCAGGGAATTCTGAAAGTCAACAAACACAGAGCACAAATAGAAGCTTTTGTGCGACTTCAAGGAGCCAGCAGTAAAGATGCAGGTTCAGTATAAGCCTTACATAAGTCTCCCTGCTACCTTTTCATTCTGACATCACACAATAAGAAAACACAGTCAAAATTGTCACATCATGTGTGTGATGTCAGATGTCCCCATGTACGCTGGGTGCGGGGATCATGAGTTATTTTTTTTTCCTAAATTTTCGTTGGTAATTTCTGATTTTATTATCATAAACTTTAAAAATTATAATAGCTAATATTTTATTGAGTGGTTACTATACATCAGGTGCTTTTCTAAGCACTCAACGTAGATGTTATTGTTTCCACCTTTTACCCGTGAGGGGTACACGAGGCCACACGTGAGGAAACTGAAATCCAGAGAAGCGCAGTAACCTGTCCGACACCTGCACCTGCTGTGCACGGGCTGGAACTGCCCCTGAGGCAGGCCTCGCCCTGTGCTGCCTCGTGTGCTGTACTGCCTCACTGGAATCCCTGAAAAAGTGAAAAAGTGAAAAAAATGTGTAAATAAGTTGTGGGATGGAGTGCACCTCCCAGTTCTGCAAGGAGAAGGCAAAGACAAACCCTGGTAGTCGAGGGAGCCTGGCTGGGTTGAAGGAGAATGGGAAGCAGTGGCTTTCTTGAGGCTTCTGCTCATCAGGATCTTCCCTGCCAGTGCTGCAGTGTCCGCAGTTCACCAGCCTGCTGGCCTCCCCTGACTGTGTGGCCCCTGCACATGTGTGACAGAGCCCAGTGGAGGCGTACATGGTCTTGTGCAGGGAAGTGTCACCTACCTTGAAGGATGATTCAGGGTTGCCCTTTATGAAAAGACATAAAATATGACATGGTGGTCATATTTCTTCATTCCTACCCTGTGGAATAAAAGCAGCTTGACCCATTTTTTGAAAGGAGGAAGCTTTTCTGTAAAGGAAAACTGATTAGACCTCAGATATATTATGTTTGAGGTGCCTCACCGGTGCGGCATCCCCCTTGACTTCCTGGGGTTTCTCTGGGCTGTCCCAAACACAGGTCTCATTAGTGACATCCTAATCCACGGGATGAAGGCTCGGAACCGCTCAATTCATGGAGACGTGGTGGTTGTGGAACTGCTTCCCAAAAATGAGTGGAAAGGAAGAACCACTGCCCTGTGTGAGAACGACAGTGAAGACAAGGCCACAGGGGAGTCCCCGAGTGAGCCCATGCCCACAGGTGAGCCAGCTGGACAGCCCTGCAGTTAGCCATTTTCCTCGTGATGTGTTTATTTCCCCTCTCCTCAACCATCCAGAAATGCTGCAGTTACTCATATGTAATATCATTTTTTGCTACACTATCTGTTTCCCCTCTCTGCAGGTTTATTTTGTTCTCATCAGCACCCAAATATGCTGTGATATCTCCCATCTTAAAGCAAAAACAAAACCCTCAGTTCCATATCCCCTGCAGCTACCACCCTTTTCTCTGCTTCAGTTTATGGTGCTTATGGTGCGACCCAGTGAAGCAGTTGACTCTGCATTCTCTCTGCTTCCTCTTTATTCATTTGCTCCCAGAGACGCTACATTCAGGTGTGCTCCCCACCCCCAAAACAAAACCCTGCACCTCTTGCCAAGATCACCAGCAACCCCATTGCCAGCAGTCCTTGGCATCTGTAACCTGTCGGCAGCACTCGGCCCATGAACCACTGCGTCCTCATTGGCTTCTGAATTCTTCCCCCTCCCTACTGGTTGCTCCTCCTCAGTTCCCTTGCTGGTTCTTCTTGGATGCCCCCAGCTCCTCTCTGGGTCCCTTTTGTCCTGAGCACTGCCCCTAGGAGCGCTCACTGAGCCCTCAAGCTTTCTCTCTCCAGCTCAGACCCCGTTAGCCTCTAGTCTTGTCTGTTTGGCACCTTCTCCTGGATGTCTAGTGGGCGTCTCAAACTTGCCGTGCCTAATAACAAATTCCCAGTTTCCACCTCCAAACCTGCTTCTCCCCTAGTCTTCCTCATCTGCGTAAATGGCAAGTTCATTCTTACGGTTGGTCAACCCAAAGACCCTGCAATCATCCTCGGATTTTCTTTCATATGTCAGCAAGTCCCGGCAGCTCTCACTGAATTCGGCCGCTCCGCACTCCGCCACATCTCCCCTAATTTGGTCCAGTAGAGCCCTGGGGCGAGATTTTCCCAGCAGCCTCCTCACTGGTCTCCTGCTCCCACCCTTGCTCCCAGGTAGTCTTTTCTCCACATAGAAGCCACAGCGATTCTCTTCAAAGTCCAAGTCTTGCTGCGTCTCTGCTCAGAACTCTCCAATGGCTGCTCCCTGTTTCTCTCAGAATAAAATCCGAAGTCCTTGCTCTGGCCTGCAAGGCCCCACTAGCTTGGGCTGCCTCGTGTCACTGTCCTCTCCACCTTCCTGCTCCCACCACACCTACCCACCTGCCCTCTCTGCCACCCCAGACATCCTCACACCCCCTCTCCTCACCACAGTCTCTGCTCAGACGTCACTCTTGTTTGAGACAGCCGCTACTTCTGACCTTTTATTATTCTTGGTCACCTTGCCCTTATATCTTTCTCAGCAATCATCACTGCCTCACATGTATTTATGTGTCGCTGTTTCCCACCCCCATGGATGCCCAGATTAAACCCCAGGAGACCAAGGACTTTGTTCTGATACTGCAGTATTCCCTTACCTAGAGCAGGGCCTGATTCCTGGGAGGGGCTCAATAAATGTTTGTGGAAATATAGCACTTTTAACTATTAAAAGTTTGTTTCTTCAGTCAGTGATGATTAAAACACTTGTGTATCAAACTTAAATGATTTGTGTCCTTTTCTGTCTATCATGTTGGGCCAAACGGTTTTGGCTGATGGGAACATGCAAGGAAAGTAGTAAAAATGCACAGCAGAGGGAATGGGTTAAAACAAGTGAAAATCACCGACTTTTCCCAACATCCCTAAATCGTAGGTCGATAAGGTGAGGTCACAAGAGAACGTGGGACTAATGGATTCTAAATGTCACATCAGGCCCCTCAGAAGAAAGGGCATACTGACAATGTCATTAAAATTTTTTAAAAATCTATCTTAATAACAAAATGCTAGGAAGCCAAATGTTTATGCATCTCTCGGGTTGTGTGGACATGCCTGGAAAAAGTGGGACATGGCGTTTCCTGCTTTCTTCCTCACTGCTGAATGGGTTGGGGTCCAGGTAGGTGACCCCTCACCACTTAAGATTTTATTTATTTCTGTTTTTTTCCCCAAAGGTAGAGTGGTGGGCATCCTTCAGAAGAACTGGAGGGATTACGTGGTGACATTTCCATCCAGAGAAGAGGTCCAGTCTCAGGGCAAAAATGCTCAGAAAATCCTAGTCACACCTTGGGATTACAGAATCCCCAAAATCCGAATTAGCACGCAGCAAGCAGAAGCTCTCCAGGTAGCCGACACTGCAGCCCTGCGGTCTCCTCCTGTCTCGGCCAGCTTGTGAGCAGCGCCACAAACATTTTTAATTCCTCTGCATAAGAAGGGATACATTGTTGATGGCATCTGGCATTCGGGATCCTGTTTTTTAAAAACTCTAAATATATAGAACCATCTATTAAGTAGTCCTTGGTTAATAAATGAAAGCCAGAGAGAAACTGTCCTAGAAAGAGCTGTGTAAGACAACTGGAGAGAACATACATTATCCAGCTGTCCAACACAGAAACTTTGAATAGATACACTGTGCCAACACTAACAAGCTTTCTTCTAGCAAGCGATACAGAAATATGATCCCTCTGCCCTATAGAGATGATATAGTGGCACTTCACAGAATCGATTATCCATAAAGGAATATAGCACCAGAGAGAAGATACAAGCAAGAAAGTTAGAAATTAACCTTTACTGTGGTGAAGAGTGTAAGCATTGCCCAATTTGATTTGCCTGATGTTTTGCAGTTTCTAAATGAGACAGCAAAACAGGATGTCCCCAGCCAGTAACCTGGCCATTGTGCACCTTTACATGTCGGAGCCTTATACAGGCTGTCTGAGGCCAGTTGGAACTACTGCTTTCCTTATCCATGGTTTGCTGGAATTTCAGGACATTCGGGTTCCATCACACTAATACCTTCTTCCCCACCAAAATATGTCTTAAGAAATTAGAAAGTAACGCCGCACACAAAAAATTGAGATTTTTTTTGTTTTGAAATTTAATTTAAACTATGCATAGCTGAGTCTCTCCCCTGTATTGCAAAGGTTAACTAGAATGTGGTACAGTTGGCTTTCTTTAATAGACTAAATTTCCAGCCCATTTATTTGATGTGGAGAGATGATGCCTCCTTTGAAAGCACTGGGCCAAGCATTTATACACCATCTGGAAATTTAGTAAAACAGGAAAGCCCATGAAAAAAAAAACCCACTATTTGCAAGTTGGCAACTCTCTTTGGAGCTTGCTGTGGTTTAACTCTTGTTTGTCTGGTGCTTCTAGCCGACCCACTTCACTCCTGGCGCTGGGCTCATGTTCTTTCCTGTCCTTCTCTGCAGGACTTCAGGGTGGTCGTGCGCATTGATTCCTGGGAGTCGACATCCGTGTATCCAAATGGACATTTTGTGCGTGTTTTAGGAAGAATTGGAGATCTGGAAGGAGAAATTTCCACCATCCTCGTAGAAAACAGTATTTCAGTTGCCCCTTTCTCAGAAGCTCAGGTCAGATTTCCCCGAGAACGTTGGTCCGGTGAAAGACATTTTGTACATTTTCCTTTTGCCTTTGTTGTTGTTTGTTTCATCATTAAGAAAGAACAAAAAATCATTGCACTGTGTCACAACCTACTGTCTAAAGGCACAGATAATGGAAAAATCTCACTCCTCTTTATTGTGTTTGAACCAGACTGAAGTCAGCTTCAAGTGCAGAGGGTAGTTTCCTATAGCCTCGCAGCTCTCAAAATTTCACTTTTTCCAACTGCGCATAAAAATGGTTTGTCAGTGTCTTACAGTCAGTGTGCATCCATCCCCAGTAATTGTGAGGGTGCCTAGTTCCAGACCCACTGGGCTCCTTCTCTGCCATAATGATTCAACTGCAAAAAGCTGCAGGAAGCAGCTTTTTGGGTTCCATACATCTCTGATCCATGGGCAAAAAAAATCTTGCTCATTATGAAACAGTTTTGTAATCTTTACAGAAGACAAAAGTTTCATGAACATAAAGCATCAGCTATTTTCATCACTTTGTGATCTTTTAGAATCCTTATAAATCTTGTTTATTATTCTGGCATGACTATATTCATAGTGTGCACATACTATTTTCTGTTCTGCTTCCTTCAGTTAAAATTATTTTTATGTATTGACATAGCCTACTTATTTTTAATAGTTGTGGCAAATTATTGTATATTGATGTACTCTGGTTTGCTTAAGCGTTCCTCAGTTGTTGGGCATTTGGGCTGTTTAATTTTTTAGTAGCATAAAAAATGCTACTTTAGTTTTAAAACAGTGCTTTTTTCCTTTTTAATCATTTTTCTTGGAATGTAATCCTTAAAGTGACATTCCCAAATCAAAGGACATAAAAAATTTAAATAGCTTTTGTTATGTATTGGCAGATTGTTCTCCAGAAAAATGGGACCCGTTTGCATCATCGTCAAGAGCATATGGGTGTCCTTAATTTCATTAGAGTTTTAAACAGAACAGTAGCTATAATAGTAAAATATTTTAGAATATTTTACATTATTAAATTTTTATGTTTAACATTAGTTTCTGGGAATTATTTGTTGACTTGTTTTAGCTCTTAGCAAAAATGTTAGGATAAAATAAAGCATGGATTAGACTTACAGGACTAGATTTCTCTTCCCTTTTAGCCTACTTAGCAGCAGATTGATGGTTTAAACAGGTAATAATGGAGAGAAAATGCCCTAGATTGATCCTGTTTAAATTATCTTTGAAGAATAAACTTTTCATATTTGGAACATGTTGGGTTTCTTTTCTCAGGGCTTGACTTGAATTAAAAGCTCAGCTACGTTGAAATGAGTGGATCACTTGAGAACGGGGTGGAGGCTGCCACCCGTTTCTCCTGCTCCAGCCCCTGTAGCCAGGGAGGCTGGTGAAGGTTGTGGGATGTTTCTGTCAGCCCGTGAGCATCCTCAAGGGCAGGGACTGTGCCTTTTCTATTGACTCCTGCGTTTCCAGGGCCTAGCACGGCTCCTGACACGTATGAGGCACCTAATAAATTATTATCGATCAAAAGCAGCAAACACAGGTTAATTGCAGAGGGTAATGGGGAATGAGTGGGACTTCGATGAGGTCACACTGAGAATGTCAGCGAGCAGAGTTTTATAGGAAATGTGTCCTGGGGGATTGCTGATCATTGGCCTCTCCTTGCACAGATGTGTGAGATGCCCGTGAACACACCAGAGAAGCCCTGGAAGGTGAGTCCCGAAGAGGAACGTGAGCGCAGAGACCTGAGGAAAACCCACCTTGTATTCAGCATCGACCCCAAAGGTTGTGAAGACGTGGATGACACGCTCTCGGTCAGAACCTTAAACAACGGCGACCTGGAACTCGGGGTTCACATCGCGGATGTCACACACTTTGTGAAGCCAAATTCTTGTATTGACATTGAAGCCAGGACAAGGTAATGCCATTTGAAGTCAGCACTGTGATTATTTATATGCGGCTGTAACATATTTTGTCACTATGCTAGTTTCAGATTTTCAAAACATAGATGTCACGATTTTTTGTCACAATACAATTGAGTTCCACTTTCCCCTTTCCTTTAGAAAAATAGTCCCCGATCTCTGCACCTTGCGGTTTGTAACAGACCCTTCCTGCAGTTTCCTTCTGAACCGGAGTGGGTTAAATTCTTCCATGTAGCAATATACTATTCTATATAAATACTGGATCATTACACTCTAATTTTTTTTGTACAACTAAGAGTTGTGTCACTTTTTCCTTCTTTTTTATGTTGGTGGAAGCATATTTAGCCCACAGCGGCATCGCATAGAGGAGTGGGCCGTGGGAATAGCTCTATTACCCAGTCGGCTGCACTTTATGGAAAACAGCAGCCTTGGGGCGTCTCGGCTGCGTTGCCGGCCGGGCGGGGCCCTTTACCTCCCCTCCGCCATGCTGTCAGCAGTTCTGCCTCTTGCTGCTGAAGGTCATGTACTGGTGTGTGTGTCATTCACAGGGCCACCACTTATTACCTAGCAGACCGACGCTACGATATGCTGCCCTCCATCCTCAGCGCTGATCTGTGCTCCTTGCTGGGAGGCGTCGATAGGTGAGTTCATTATGTCTGCCTGGGTGGTGTCTGGTGCTCTTGCTTCTGGCGTCTGTCTCCTTCCTCTGTGCTCTGTCACCCCCACGCCCCACCCCTGCTTCCCCCACCCCAGTGTCCTCCACACCCTTCTGTACCACTTCCTTTCAGACAGCGTCATTTCTCTAGTGTTGTCCTCCTTTCCCTTCCTGTGCTCTTTCTCTCTACCTGTGGGGCTGTTTCTCCCTCTGCTTTTTGGCTTTTTAAAGTCAGCTGAAGTGTGAGACAAATGGGTACAACTTTGTGCCTACGTATTCCCTGGTTGAGGCTGTTTGCACGAGGAGCATGAACTTAGGAAGGTTTTATTTTTTAGTTAAAGTTTTTATCCATTTTTGAATAGGTAATACAACTAATATAATCCAAAATTCATATGTTCTGAAACATATTTAGTGAAAGGATCCCTCCTACTGCTTTTCCTTGGATACCAATTTCTTACATATTGTTCTAGGTATAAAATACACACGCACAAGTATGGACATGTGGTCTTTCTTTTTTTACACAAATTGTGACATTATATTCAGGGTGGGGCCAAAGTAGGTTTACAGTTGTATGTGAAATACAGAATTATTCTTGTATTGTTATTTATTTATTGTTGTATTGTTTTCCATATGATCCTGTAAACCTAGTTTGGCCCCACCCTGTATGGGGGAGGTGGGGAGGAAGGGTGGGGGAGACACGAGGTGGTGCTCAGGTGGAAATTCGAGTGAAGCTTTGCTGGCTGGCCCGCTCTCATCTCCTGCTGTGTGGCCTGGTTCTGTGGAGGCAGGGGGCCCCAGCTGCTCAGCACCTTGCCCACTTTTTTTAACTTGACCTATTTTGGGGATCATTCCTTGTTAATAAAAATTGCTTATCTATGCAAATATGGATTGTTTCCAGTCTTTTGCCATTGCAAACAAAACTGTACTGAATTACTTGGAACATAAGTCATGTCATATTTTGTAAAGTACAGTGTATCTGGAGGATAAATTCTGAAGTGGAATCCCCGTGTCACAGGGTATGCATATTTGTGTTAGATAGATTTAATCGAATTGCCCTCCAAGAGGTTACAACAATTATATTCCCACCATCAGTGTATGAGAATGCTTGTTTCACCACAGCTTTGCCAACACAATATGTTGTAATTTTTTAATCTTTGCCAATTTGATAGATGAAAATGGTATCTTAGAATGGTTTTAATTTTCATTGTAACTCAACTACTATGAGTAAAGTTAAACATTTTTTATATGTTTAATAGGTGTTTATCTATGCCTGTGAATTACTTCATGTCCCTTTGCCCTTTTTTGAGGTCTTGATCTATTAGTCATTGATTTTTAGGAGCTCTTTGCATCTGAGGAAAATTAGCCCTTTGTTTTTTATATGAATTGCAAATATTGCATGTTTCTAAGTATTTAAATAGAGTGAGTTGATGGCTAAGTGATTCTTTACTGAGTGAACTTTTTGCTACTTTACCTACCATTAAGACTGCTGTCACAGTTCAGTGTCATCCTATGGGACTTCAGAGGCTTTGCTCTCCCTTACTAGAGAGCCCAGCAGACATGATGCCCTCCATCAGTTCCGTGTGTGGAGAACTGGGAGGCGGGGTTTGTAACATTACATGTGAACTCATTTCGTGTTTGCTCAGAGGTCACCGGAACCTGGTCTAACTCTGGTTTAGTGGTGGAGTGTTTGGGTTGAGACATCAGACCAAAAACCTGTAGCAATGCCATTTGTTTCAAGTTCCACTTAGGGTCTAGTTTTGCTTGCTTCAGAAATGGAAGAATTAGCCCTGAGTGGTGTGCCTCGGTGGATTGAGCACCCGTCTGTGAACTGAAAGGTCATCAGTTCAATTCCTGGTCAGGTCACCTGCCTGGGTTGTAGGCAGGGTCCCCAGATGGGGGCGCCTGAGAGGCAACTGATCAATGTGTCTCTCACATGTTGATGTTTCTCTCCCTCTCTTTCTCTCTTCCTTCCCATCTTTTTAAAAATAAATAAATGGACTCTTTTTAAAAATGGAAGAATTAAATAATGATTTTAGTTTTACTGCTTTTGTAGGTATGCTGTAAGCGTCATGTGGGAATTGGATAAAACCTCCTATGAAATTAAGAAAGTGTGGTATGGCAGAACCATTATTCGATCAGCATACAAACTATTTTATGAAGCAGCCCAGGAACTACTGGACGGAAACTTTAACATCATTGATGATATTCCAGAATTCAGAGATTTGGACGAGACGAGCAGACAAGCCAAGCTAGAGGAGTTAGTGTGGGCAATTGGAAAGTTGACCGACATCGCACGCCATGTCCGAGCTAAACGAGACCTCTGTGGTGCCCTGGAACTGGAAGGGGTCGAAGTTCGTGTACAGCTAGATGAGCAAAAGAACATTCACGACCTCATCCCCAAGCAGCCCCTGGAAGTCCACGAGACAGTGGCTGAGTGCATGATCCTGGCCAACCACTGGGTGGCCAAAAAGATCTGGGAGAGCTTCCCTCATGGGGCCTTGTTGCGCCAACACCCTCCTCCACACCAGGAGTTTTTCTCAGAACTAAGAGAATGTGCTAAAGCAAAAGGCTTCTTCATAGATACACGGTAATTCCTCTTTTGAGGGGGCAGAGGAAGGGAAGGGAATGCTGTACACTTATTTATCTTGCAGTTCTTAAAGATGTGACAGCCAGATCTTTGACCAGAAATAGAAAGCTTGGCTCTCTTTCACTGACTACAATGTAGGTGTAGAGACTTGAAATTAAAACAAGTCTGTTGAGGCATAGCTTTGACCCACTAAAATTTGTAAAACAGAAGTAAGGAACTTTGATTTAATTTCATCTAGTCCTTAAGCAAATCCCAAGAAATAATTGTTTATTTCACTACCTCAAAAATGCAGCATTATCATTACACCAACCTTCCATAGACTGAGACTTTTTATTCCCCACCTCCGGGATAAGATATTTTCCACATTTAAAATGATATGTAAAGAGGATATTTCAATATTTTGTTGTGAAATTAACGTGCTAATTTTACTCGTGAATCAAAATGGATCTTTTGGCTTCCATCTTTAGGTGATAGTACCTTTTGCTGGTTTGTTGGGTGGCTGAGCTCTGTGGTGGGTGCGGGCGCGTGTGCTGAGGGCTCTCAGATACCCTTTAGTGTCATCCCTATTTTACAGGTAGGGAAAGTAAGACTGGACGGGTTAATAGCTTGACTGCAATTTAACAGCTAGTCAGGACTGAGCCCAGATTTGAGTCCAAGTCTGTCAAACTTGAAAGCTCTCAGCAGTGCCCACTGTACTGCTTTGCTTCTCTGCCCATCATTCCCCATCTTTCCCCCTTTTCTCTTAGGGCCACACTACAGAACTGAACTATGTGCTCTGTTATTACATTTTTAGTATAATTCTTTATTTCCTGAGTTTTTAAAAATTTTTGGAAAGTAAATAAAAGTGCTTTCTGTCTCATTAAATAATAATAATTTGGGTTTCTTTTACTTGTGTACATCAGGCTTAGTTTAGTTTTGTTTTTTAACTGTCTGGCTCCATAATTCTTGATTTTAAAGAAAGAAAGTCCATTCTTTGACCTGTACAGTGTTTTTAAGGTTCAGGGTGTTAAGAATTCAACAAGTATTTGACCACCTGCTATGTGCTGAGTATTAACTTACCCTCACAGGTAACACATTATTCTTTACTGTTTAAGAAACATTTAAATACTGACACACTTTTTTCATTTCAATCTTAAAATCAAACTAGATTTCTATCATTGAAAAGAGTTCCTTCCAAAATGTGTCCAAAATAAATTTCACTCCTGTCATATGAGAGCATTCAGACTGACGAATGAAGTGTACCCCTCAGAGCGCTGGCTTATAAATCATTGCTGGGGACTAAATAACAGTCTTTCCCTTTTTTTGTCAGGTCTAATAAGACACTGGCTGATTCTCTGGATAACGCGAATGACCCCGATGACCCCATTGTAAACAGACTGCTCCGCTCCATGGCCACGCAGGCCATGTCCAACGCACTGTATTTCTCCACAGGATCCTGTGCGGAGGAGGAGTTCCATCATTACGGTCGGGGACAAAATCTTTCTTTCTGTGCCCGTAATCTTGAGTGGGTTGTTTTAAAGGTATTTGTTGTTGTTATTGTTTATTTCAATCTTTTGGCTTCTTTTTAAAGGTCTTGCATTAGATAAATACACTCACTTTACTTCTCCAATAAGAAGATACTCAGATATCATAGTGCACCGATTATTAATGGCAGCCATTTCAAAAGATAAGAAGATGGAAATTAAGGAAAATCTGTTCAGCAACAAAGATCTGGAGGAGTTATGCAGACATATCAACAACAGAAACCGAGTAAGAGGGGTTTTAATTTCTCTTTCCATTATCTCTTTTGCTAAAAGAATATCAGCTTTATTGTATAACAGAATGTAGTACTGTATGTTTTAGCAAATTAAATTTTAGAATTATAGCCTGGCTTGTGTAGCTCAGTGGATTGAGCGTGGGCTGCGAACCAAAGGGTCACCAGTTCAATTCTCAGTCAGGGCACATGCCTGGGTTGCAGGCCAGGTCCCCGGTGGGAGCCACGTGAGAGGCAACCACACGTTGATGTTTCTCTCTCTCTTTCTCCCTCCCTTCCCCTCTCTCTAAAAATAAATTTTTAAAAAATCACTTTAAAAAAATGTAGAATTATAATAACCAATGAAATAACATGAAAAAATATGAAGTGTGTTGAATAGCTTTTAATAGATTTACAAATGTCCTGAAGTAATTTAATGTGGATTTGGGAGATTTAACAATAGGTTAGATGTTTTTCCCAAAATGTAGAAATGTAAAAGATCATCATCTATCATCTTACCACCCAGGGGTAACCATTATTAACAATTCTACATAATACTTTTTATTTATAACAATATTATACCAGGTCTGTTTTGAAATCTGTCTTTTTCACTTAACACAATATTGTTGGTATACCATCCTCAGGGTAGTTATGTCATTGTTTTAGAAGCTGCTTTGTGTTCTATTCAGTTGTTGCTAGTGGCTTCAATACTGTACAGCATAGAACTAGACCATTTGGTGAAACATAGAATTAGAAACTACCTAAATGTTTAATAAAATCTTCTATACACAATGTTCTATAGTTCTGTTTTGCAATATTATAGCCACCAGCCACGTTTGCTACTTAAAATTTTTTAAAACTTAAAAATTCAGCTCCTGAGTCACACTAGCCCCCTTTCATATATGCTCAATAAACATGTGGCTAGTGGCGACCTACAGGCAACACAGATGTGCAGCTTTCTCATCACTGCGGAAAGCCTCCTGGGCAGCGGTGTCCTAGGCAGTCTAGTTCACAACCAGCCTTGCGTATGGTTTTTACAGACAGCTCAGATTATTGCTGGGATAAATTCCTGGTAATAACAAATGCTGAGTCACAGGCGAGCATCTCCCTCCACAGTAGTAGTACTAATTTCCACTTCCATCAACAGGATTTTGGTAGGATACTTTTCCTCTACCTGCATGAACTATACATAGTTTCTAAATGACAAACTGGTTGTTTTCTTAAATATTTAATTTTCTAAGACACTTTTGAGGGAATGATACTGATGGTTTTGTTCCCACAAAAATTGATTTAATTCATAATAGAGAATACTTGTATTAATAGTGTTATAAAATCTAACCTTTTTGAAGACATTGTTTTTGTGGGACGATGAATTTCATGTTTCTTCTGGGAATGTCAGAAGTCTGTCATCATGACTTGGGGCTGTGCTTCTTGCAGGCAGCTCAGCATTCTCAGAAGCGGTCTACTGAGCTCTTCCAGTGCATGTATTTTAAAGACAAAGGCCAAGAAACTGAGGAGCGCTGCATATCCGATGGGGTTATTTATTCAATGAGAACAAATGGTGTGCTTGTATTTATACCGAGGTATGTTATATCTAATATAAAAATTGTTAACAAATCATAGTTAAACTAAGTGTAGAACACAAACAGTACTTTAGATATAATTTATTAAAGTACCTATTTTAGCATTTATAGTTATATGTACATACTGGAATGTACTTATAATTCACTATATAGGTATAAAAGATTAGAATCTAGTATATCTCTATCATTCTTAGAATAAAATTTTACTTATTTAGCAAGATATTTTGTTTCTATCTGATTAATGAAATAAATATTTGGAGGTAAATCACAGGAAAAAATGTTTTTAATATAGAAGAAAAGCTAGCATTCTAAGTATACAAGATCTGCATACTAAGAATATATCATTTCTGGATTTTTATTCTGGCAATGATTCAGGTTTGGGATTAAAGGTGCTGCTTATCTGAAAAATAAAGATGGTTTAGTAATCTCATGTGGCCCAGATAACCGTTCTGAATGGAAACCAGGATCCCTACAACGATCTCAGAACAAAATCACCTCTACCACAACAGGAGGGGAATCTGTTACATTCCATTTGTTTGACCATGTAACGGTAAGTCTGTATTTACATTAAATACTGCTTGCAGTGTAAATAACAAAGAATGTGATTTAGTAATATGCCTTCTATCCTCTATGATAGGTGAGAATATCTGTACAGACCTCGCGTTGCCATTCTGATACAATCAGGCTTGAAATAGTGAGTAACAAACCATACATGATACCAGACACAGAACTTTCTCATCAGACTGCTCTCTTGCCAAAGAGTGATTTAGTGAAAGAAGTAACTAAGTCTGTGGAGGAAGCTCAGCTAGCCCAAGAAGTCAAAGTGAACGTCATTCAGGAAGATTATCAAGAATATTGCCAAACCAAGGGAAGAAGCCTGTACATACTTCTAGAGGAGATACGGGACCTAGCTCTCCTGGATGTTTCAAATAGTCATGGATTATGAAATTCCTTACTTCAATAAAAGAGCTTTATCTTATGTGTTTTACCTTCTTTTCAACATTAATGTTAATCTAATTTTTTGTCACCCAATGTTCTAATTGATTGAGATTGGGTAGTTATTTCACAGACCATAATCCCCCCTTTATCTGCAGTTTCTTTCCATGGTTCGTCACCCACAGTCAACCATGCTCTAAAAATATTAAATAGAAAATTCCAGAAATACTCAATTCATAAGTTGTAAATTGCATGCCGTTCTCAGTATCCTGGTGAAATCTTTTGCTATCCCACTCCATCCTGCACAGGACACAAACCATTCAGTGTACCCACAGCATACCAGTGGGTATATGCTACCAGCCTATTAGTCACTTAGCAATCTCGGTTATCAGATTGACTATTGACTTCCTATTGGCCCAAAAGCACAAGAGTAGTGATGCTGCCAATTAAAATGTGCCAGAGAAGCAATCCAGCGCTTCCTTAGGTGAAAAGGTGACAGTTCCCAGTAAGCAAAGAAAAAAAACCACATGCTGAGGTCACTAAGATTTAGCTACAATAAGGACTCTTCTGTGAAAATGTGAAGGAAAAAGAAATTTGTGCCAGTTTGCTAAGAGACCACATTCACATACCTTTTATTCCAGCATTTTATAATTGTTCTACTTTATTATTGTTAATCTGTTTCTAATTTATAAATTCAACTGTATTAGAAGCATGTGTACATAGGAGGAAACATGGTATATATAGGGTTGGAACTATCCAGTTTTAGACATCTGCTGAGGGTCTTGGAACGCATCCCCTGCAGATAAGAGGGACTACTATATGTGTAGACTGGTTTCTCATCAATAAAGTTGCATTAAACCAAGTACAATTAGGTCACTATGGACACTTATTTTTCAGAAATGAGTAGCGGATGGTGGCTCTGCAAATCAAGTTGCCAGAAGCTTTTTAATAAACTCAGAACTGATATTTGGGTAGCTTGTCTCAAATCAGGTTTTTCCAGTAATTGCTACCGTGGGTCATAGGTCCCTCGACGTCTATCAGATGAACTTTCCAGTCACTTTCAGACACCAAGACTTAGTCCTATCCACCTATCTCTTTAAAACAATTTCATCATTTGACTCTAACCTTCCCTGTTGTCCCCAGCACCAGTTGGTGACAGAGGAGTAGGGTACACAGGTATGTCCGTTCTTAAACCTCCCTTTCCACCTTTTTTTCTGAGTACTCCTCAGGCCATGAGTTGCATTGCTCTTACCCTGGTTGACTTCTCACCTTGCCAGCAAATCCCACCTCTGGAAAAATAACTCTCATTTCTCTAAGCATTAGTTTCCTTTGAAGAGACTGGGCTCCATCTTCTAGCCGATCCCCTATTGGCAGCAATAAGCCACAATCCTCAAAGGCATATGCTTCTTGGCTCCTTACTGTGCCAGTCCCCAGCAAGCTCACAGCCACCCCAGCCTCCCATACCTCATAGGTTCTTATACTCGACTTACTGGCCTTTCAAACAAACCATCTTTGTCACTCCCCATCCTCACCTGAAGTCAGGAAGCCTGAAGAGAGGAAGATCTCCAGCTTCATGGATAGAAGGTACTTCAGCACCACCACTGCCCGACTTTCTCATAAATTGCAACTTTCCCATCTCCTGGTTTATAAAAACATTTTACCTTCCCCCTCCCTCCATGGGAATCTCCAGCTAAGAACCAGACCGACCTTCTTTAAACTTAGTTGTCAATGCAGTACTTCCTTAGCTGTAATTACCCCTCTACCAAATTGATAAACTCAGGCAGGAAAAATTCTAACCAGGTCTTCTCACTATCTGGGCCTAATACCTCTAGCCTCATATTCACCATACCCAAATCTTCCTTATTTCCTAGATTTTCATTTCTGTTCACCATTGTACATGCACTCCCCAATCTTTGGAATCTCCATGAACTCGAAGGTCTCCTGTGAATCTGCCCTAGGTGCTCTATGTTTCTCATAATACTTTGCAAGTTTCTCTCCACCTGCTCAGTGGATACCAAGGAATATTAGAAGCTCCCTAGCACCTACATAGCCAGGCAATTTATTAACCTTTTATGTGATCCTTTAAGAATTATAGTCACTCCTCAAAATACATGTAAGCACATAAAAACCTTAAATATTTTTAAAAAGACTTTATTTTTAGAGAGAGGAGAAGGGAGGAAGAAAAAGGAGAGAAATATCAATGTATGGTTGCCTCTCACATGTCCCCTGCTGGGTGCCTGGCCCCTAGGGCACAACCTAAGCATGTACCCTAACCAGGAATTGAACCAGCGACACTTTGGTTTGTAGGCCAGCACAGCATTCAATCCAGACCCACACCAGCCAGGGCCATTTTACCAAAACTGTAAACTGCAAACTAAATAGCAATTAGAAACTTTTATAAAGCCTCTAGAAACAGTTTGTAAGATTTTTATTTGTATTTTTAAATGGATTTGTTATATATATTTGTATCTTAAAAACATCAATTTAGTGAAAACAAGGCCTTCAATGGGCACACCTGCAGCAGAAGCTGCTTATTAACTACTAATCATTATTATGAAATCCAATCTATATAAAAACACTAAGAAAATAAATAGGCTTAAATAAAGTTAATAAAGAAACAAGTATAATTATAAATAATACCAGATTTTAAACAGGTATCCATATAGGTTTTACTACATAAGGATTTTACTCAAAGTATACAAAATACATAGTAATCTTAGACTTGGAGGATATCAAGTTAATTTTCTCTTGGTTGAGGCCTATCCAACATTTCTGGAGGAAGCATAAAGTTACTGCTGTACAATTTTAATTTTAAAAGGACTGGTCCAGTTGAGTTTTCTCTATTTTTAATTCCTCTTCTTCATTTACTATATTGGCAGCACCATCATTATGTGTATTATCTAGAATGTCTTTGTTAAATCCATCTGACTCCTCCTCATTTTGATCCTCACCTATTTTAAGATCTTCAACTGTCTGTGCCCTGGATGTGTTCATTAATAAATCTGAAAGAGAAATCATTATTATACATTATTTAGGCACTTAATCCAATCTCACCTAACACAAATCTCTTCACAAGCTTAGAGCAACAGAAATAATATCTATGATCATTTTAGTTCTTGTTAATTATCATCAATTTCTCCCCCCAAAAGCCATTTTTATACATGTATAAAGTCCATTAGAAAATGCAAGGGGTCTTGGCCCTGGCTGGGTAGCTCAGCAGATTAGAGTAATGTCCTGATATGCCAAGGTTACAGGTTCGATCCCCATTGAGAGCACATATAAGGAGAAACCATGAATGTGTCAATAAGTGGAATAACAAGTCAGTGTTTTTTTTTTCCTCTCTCTCCCCATTTCTCTAAAATCAACCAATAAATTTTTTTAAATTCTGTTTTTAAATTCAAGGTCTTGAAAGGTAGTAAACTCAAACTCTTGAATTAATGCAATAAACAACTATTCTCATTCAAAATCACAACTACTAGACAGAAATTTTAAAAGATCAGATGCTCTAAAAGCTGTATGTCAAAGTGATCTACAGTACAGAAAATTTAAGGTACTTACTTCTATTTGGGCAATTTTAAAGTTGTGTATTATAAGTAGAAGATGAATCTTAAAATGCTTATTGCCAGGTATACTTTGATAATGACAGCAAGACAAAACCCTGCGATCAGCAGCGGTTGACATTTATTACTGCCATCCATTTTTTCCACATGGAAGGAATAAAACATTCATTTGTAAACTTAAAAATTAAAGTCATTTTAATTGGAAAAAAATCATAATATAGTCACAATAATTTTCACTTGAGAATCTTATCTTGGGTAAAACTAGTTTTGTATCATGGTAATCTTCATTACTTACTAAAACTCTTTATTTTCCTATTTCAAAAGGAAAGACTGGATTTGAAATTGAGAGTGACATGCCATCCAGCTTCATTCAAAACCAACTTGCAATTATTTTTAGTTTTTACTACTGATTTTAGAAAGAGAGAAACTTCAATTTCTTGTTCTTATCCATGCATTCATTGGTTAATTCTTGTATGTGCCCTGACCAGGAATCAAACCTGCAACCCTGGCATCCTGGGGTGATGTTCTAACCAACTGAGCTACCTGGCCAGGACTGCTATTTTTAAATATAGTTTTAAAAAACTTGGCTGTCTTCTTTCCAAATCCACAGTATGTTTTCAAAACAGCAAATTTTACGGCAGTTTTACTAAACAGAAGGTAATATAACAGGTGATCAAGCTGATAGCTCACAACAAAAGTGACACGATGCAGCTAAAACAAAAATT
This sequence comes from Phyllostomus discolor, assembly GCF_004126475.2. Lineage (NCBI taxonomy): Eukaryota > Metazoa > Chordata > Mammalia > Chiroptera > Phyllostomidae > Phyllostomus > Phyllostomus discolor. Next base: position 175,491,117 of record NC_040903.2, read on the forward strand.
TTAGAACCACCTACTCATGCCATAGCAAATGGCTCTAAAATCCTCAATGGGTGCAAAAGGCATTTTATATGTTTAGAAAAGTACCATAATTAATGTTCATAATTATAATCCTAAAGATAAAATTATTTGTCACATGCTTTAAGGAGTCAGGGAATAATATGTTTTTCAAAGATTCAGAATCAATTTTAAATGATTAAAATAACTCTTTAAGAGGTACTCAACTATTCAGAAAACCATCTTGGATTCATTTATTCTTTGAGGATCCCAAACAGCTAACTCATTTGCAGTCTCTTTCTCTCAAATGTACATAAACTTAATATACTATGTTATTTTTCTATTCCTAGAGATATTTTATCTTGGGACATAGTAGAGAAGTTAAAATTTCTAACATATCCCTGCTATATTAATAGTAGCACATAAAAAACACCATAAAATTTACCATTTTCAAGGGACTGACTATTACTCAATAGCTTTGCCTGCCTTCTTTCCAAGGCCAGTTGTTTATTTCTCTCAATTCTTTGTTGTTGCTCTTCGGTTAGACTTTTACTTGACTCAGAAGCAAAATTCACATTTTCAGATGAGTTTGTCAAAAAGGGTTCTAATTCAGCAGCAGTTACATCATGGTCATTATTTTCCCCTGCTTCATCTGCAGTAGAAAGAAAAAGTGAGTACAGTACGAGGATTAAACTCATTAGACACATGCTTGATTTAAACAAGTAAAAGGAATATTGATAGATTACTTTAAAAAGGTATTTTAAATCAAATGAAAATACTAGTTTAAAAATATGCACAAACAGAAAGCAAAAGTTCTCGGTTATGATTAGAAATATTTTATGTTTGGGGTAATAAAAGAACTTAAAGAATCCAAAGAATATTCTTGCTTTAAATTAAACGAAAACATTTTAATAGCTTGCCATAATATACAATAATAATCTTATATAGGCTATTTTTTAACAGGGTAAAACCCATATACAAAGTGAAAAAGGAAAAGAAATTTAGAGATCTATGCACATATTTCCAAGTTAATTTTTCAAAAAATTCAGTGTTTTCTACATTATTCTTCTTAATGAAGTCTTAAAGGCATGTGTACTAGTTATCTCCAAGTAGGATACCCCTAAAATGATCCAGTGTTATGGAAGGTAAACTTTCACCTTCCATTTATAACTCATTTAAGGATTAAGAAAAATTAAGTTTTACTATCTTATATTTAAAATAAGGACTGGCAGTGATAAACTATCACTTATCCACATGACAGTTATCACGTGATCTGTAAGCCATCTTAATCAGGCAGCTCCACACTGAGGAAGGGTCAGGGAGTGGGGCCCTCACTCATCCTTCAATTTCAGCACACTGTGACAGCTGATTCTGACTGCCCAGTTAAGTAGACTAACAGACTATCTAGTTTTAACCAAAACAACACCAACAAAATGCACAAGTAGTAGCTTTATTGCTTAAAAAGATTGTTGCAAAACAAACACCTAAAAGTAGAAGATAATACAAGCACAAGCAAACTTTAAAAAAAAAAAAAGAAGAGGCAAAGCTAACACTTCACCTTCTCTCCTTCATTCACATTATTCATTCACATCATGGGGTTAAAAAATGACCTCATCACAGATCTGACTAGGAGGCAAGAAAAAAAATTTATCACCAAGAACACTGCTTGAAATAAGAGTTTACAAAAAATGAAAATGAAAAATAAATTTACGTATATTGATACCACCCTTGTCTTATGTACTTACTGTGCCTTGAGGTTTTAACTAGGGACAGTAGAAACTATCACGACTAGCAAAACATTTAATAAATGAATATAAACCTTTACAATTATTCTAGTGAGACTTTAAAAAAATCATATATTTAATCCAATCTTTTGTAATCCAAACCCCTTTTGAGGTTTCTTCCTTATTAATGAAAGACAAACAGCCATATATTTTTCCTTCCTGACATGGAAAAAATTTGTGACAAGAAACAAAGGAGTGCATTTTAGCACTCCTTTGTCAGAAAATAATGATGGCGTACAAGTAGAAAACATTGCTGGGGAAGTTAAGAAACAAGTATTAGAACCAACTGCCCAACGTTGTTTTTTTTTTCAAAGATTTTATTTATTTATTTTTAGAGAGAGGGGAAGGGAAGGAGAAAGAGAGGAGAGAAACATCAGTGTGTGGTTGCCTCTCATGCACCTCCTACTGGGGACCTGGCCCACAGGTCCCACAACCCAGGCATGTGCTGACTGGGAAATTGAACCAGCGACCCTTTGGTTCACAGGCTGCCACTCAATCCACTGAGCCACACCAGCCAGGGCCAACATATGGAGTTTTATTATGCTTCATCTTATAGGACTTAAAAGATTCTGAATTAATAATAATAAAATGCATAATAAAGAACTACTTTTTTGTGAGCCATGAAAGGAAAGATACTGTCAATAGGAAATGGTCTAACACAATGTTTTATGGATAAACAATGTGAATGTAACCACTGATGGAGCTTGGACTAGTATAAAAATGGGATTAAAAACAGCCCTGGCTGGTGTGGCTTAGTGGATTTAATGTCAGTCTGCAAATCAAAGAGTTGCTGGTTCGATTCCCAGTGAGGTCACATGCCTGGGTTGCAGGCCAGGTCCCCAGTAGGGGGTGCATGAGAGGCAACCACACATTGATGTTTCTCTCCCTCTCTACCTCCCCTTCCCGTTCTTCCCTCTCTCTAAAAATAAATAAATAAAACTTTTAAAAATAATAAATTAAATAAATAGAACCATACATGAAATTCATTCACTTCATTATATGTAGGCCACAGTGGCAAAGAAGCTAAAGTCAGAAATACTCAATGTGTCACAGAATGCTGTTACTTTGGTACACATAAACTAACAGATAAGCAAATGATATAATAATTAAAGAGAAATAAGTGCTATTAAAAAAGTATAGAGGAATTAGGAATGGGGATGAGGCATAATTTTACCATAGTGGTCAGGACTTCACAGTGTTGACATTTGAGCACAGTTTGAATATTTAATCATGTTGTTCTCAGTTTAAAACTGTATGGTAGTGTTTTGGTGACAACAAAAATGTACATCATGATCAGTACAGAAGTAAATGTATTATAAAAGTAAGTAAATAAAATGCTCAAGAAAAATTTTGGAAGATTTTATTTATTCCTTTTTAGACAGAGGAGAAGAGAAGGAGAGAGGGAGAGAAATATCAATGTGTGGTTGCCTCTTGAGCACCCCGTACTGGGAACCTGACCTGCAACCCAGGCATGTGCCCCGACTGGGAATCGAACTGGCGACCCTTTGATTTGCAGCTCGTGCCCAATCCACTGAGCTATACCAGCCAGGGCTCAAAAAATTTTGTTGTTGTGGTTCTGATCCTAAAGGTTTGGATACCATTTACTTGAGATTAAAAAAAATAATAAAAAAAAACATTAAGTCCCAGGTGGTGTGGCTCAGTGGATTGAGTGCTGGCCTGCAAACAAAAGGGTTGCTGACTTGATTTCCAGTCAGGACACATGCCTGGGTTGCAGGCCAGGTTCCCAGTAGGGGGTGCATGAGAGGCAATGACACATTGACGTTTCTTTCCCTCCCTTTCTCACTTCCTTCCCCTCTCTTTAAAAATAAATAAAATAAAATCTTTTTTTTCCCTTTAATTTAGAAATAAGCTTTGGGCAGCTTCCTGATCAGAAGGGAGACTAAGGGTCAACCCATAGAAAGGCCTCCAAGTAGGGAGGGAACAGCATAGGATCTGGCACTGGGAGTGCCACAAAGCTGGTCCTGAGCTCAGCAGGTACTGGCAGAGCCTGAAGTGATGAATGGAACAGCCTACTCAGGTAAGGGGCTTTGCTTCTGATTGTTCTTGCATTTACATTTGCCACTTAGGATGAACAAGAGTCCAACGATGCACAAGAGCCCTGCGCAGATTGTCCCACCCAGCTGCAGGCCTTCCCAGTCGTAATAGAAGGGGCTATATTTATCAACCAGATCATTGGCTTCAAAGGCAGGCATGCCTGCCAGTGCAAAGAGAAGGCCCCAGGTCACTCTCTCCATGTCACAGCTGCAGGGCAGGCCTGAGAGCAGTGTGCACAGAGCAGGTCTGAGGAAGCTGCTGGGGCTGTCAAAATCTTTTTAAAAAATCAACAAACAAGGCTCTCTGCTACAGACCTCCTCTATATACCCTATATTTCGCATGCCTATAATCCCAAGAATGGTCCTACTATTTGTGTAGAGGAGTAAATGAATCTGCCTGACAGTTAATGGCTCATCTTTTAACATTCCTGTGATGCCTCCTCTGTGAAGCTTTCCCCTCCCCTAGATAAAAGTAACTACTCTCCTTTGCAGCCTACCCTATACCCTGTTCATATCTCTAGTTAAAACACCTATCACACTACTGGCAATGGTATGCCTGACTTGTTCACTAGTCTGTTAGCCCATACCACAAGGGGTCTCATCTTATCTTTATCCCTAAATGTTTAATTTAACAAACAGTACGCAGGTCAAAAAGTGCAGCTGACTAAAGTAACTAACCCAGTAGCATATGCTATGGGATTTAGTACTATAAGAACAAATTCTTTTCCATATACCAAATGCCATGCCATCCGTACATACCATATATTACAAAAAAACTAAATTTTGGATTATTTAAATCACAATCTTTCACACTTTTAAAAGCAATTTATAAATAACTTAAGGGAATTCTACATGGAGCCTGTGTTTTCTACATCTACTAAAAGTTAAAAAAAATAAAAAACAAACATGTATGGAGCCATCGCACAGAAAATCTGATAACTATACAGACTCTGTCGGCAGGAACCATATGCTTTGATGTGTGTGACTGCCTAAGGTTGCATTGTACAGCTAATCAATGCAATCAATACCAGGAACAGTCACGTAGGTCTACTAAAGTCCTATGTCCAGGATCTGCACTCTTGAGTGAAATGTAAACTATTTCACCACCAAATTATTCTGCCTAATTGCCCAGAGCCACTTTTTTTTTTAATGGTGTACATGTACATGAACACTATATTTTGTCCTCTGTTTTTACTAACAAGAACTACAAAGGAGCTGTGGATCACCATCAGAGTTCTTGAAAGCTAATGTTCTATGGCTAAATACATTTTTACATCTCTTAATAGCATTGCAGCCATGTCTTTAAAGAAATGAATGTCATACACAACATTCTAAATGTACCAAAGTATTTTCACTCATTCCTATTTACTGTACTTTAATTATATGATCAACATAGACTAAGAATCCAGTCTTATAATACTGTCTGTCCCAACTAAATCCACTTCTAAAAAAAACTGTTATGAAGTAGATAAATCGATATTCTTACCATTATTGCTAATAAAATCTTCATGTAAAATAGGGAGATCAAGTCGAATTCGTTTTAAACAGGTCTGAAAATAAAGAGATGGTTTTACATTTTCACTAATAACATTTGGGGGTGGGAAGGTCATTTATTCCATTCTGAGTTTCACAGAAGTTGTTCTTCAAGTAACTACTATTAATTTTCTTTTGTTCTACCAAGACATATTTCAAAATGAAGACCCCAAAACAGCTACTTATTAGCCTTTACTAAACCTATCCTTGTACTATTCAACATTGTGAATGATATTCACAATAATCTCAGCACATACCTGAACTTCCTTTTTATTTCCCAGGTATTCAACTCTGTCGATAAAATCCTCAAACTGCAGTTTAGGGAATAGCCTGTGTGCCCAGTGCTCCATGTGTCTGATTAGTGTCTTCAAGTCTTCAGCCTGGCACATAAAAATAAAAATGCTAAATAGGAAATACACTCTCAGAACTGACCTTGTCAGCAGATTTTAGAATTGAATAGTAATGCCAAAGTCATTGGTGTCATTTTACATTTATAAGGTGAAGAAACTTTAAGAAAAATATCTATTAAGGACTTAGGGGATTGCAGTCTAAAAAAAGCACTGGATACAATTTTCCTTTTTAAATCAGAGGGGGAAAAATGGATGAAAACTCAATAAAAGTTAAAAGATAATCATGTATCTTTTCAGGACTGTAAAATACTACTAAAAATAAGCTTTAATAAACTATGTCAAGATATCTTTTAGAAATAACTAAACAAAGTGGCAGGTCCCTAAATCACATATAGACAAAAAAGCATTGAGAATTCAGCATTGTAGAAATACATTCAGAAATCCCAAGGGCAAAACGTACTAGGGACCAGCAAGAAAGAACAGTTTAAACATTCTCAAACCAGAATACCTATATTTGAAATTTCAATTTAACATTAAAATTTTTTAAAATAAAATTAAAGTCTAGTAAACTGGAGTTATCAATGAGAAAAGTGCCTAATTCTGGGTTTTATTATAAAATAAATATTCTTAACAATATTTTAAAATAGGAGAGTGGTTAAAAACCGGTTCTGGATCAGGCTACATAGATTCGAATCTCAATTCTACCACTTTACAGCTGTGACTTTGAACAAATGACTCCTCTGTGCTTTCTTCATGTATAAAATGAAAATATACATAATTCACTGGGTTATTATGAAGATTAAATAATACAAGTTAAAGCACCTGACTCAAAGTGAGCACTCAAATGTTGGTGATTACTATTGTTATTTACTTGTCTAAGAAGTCAATGGTTAAGACAATCAACTCTACCAATAGCTAAATATGTAATTCTGAGTGTAATGTCTTATCATTCTCACTAATAAAAAAGGGGTTATTTTTTAAAGAATTTTTAAAAAATATTTTTAAATTTATTTTCAGAGAAGGGGAGGGAAGGGACAAAGAGAGGGAGAGAAATATGAACTGATTGCCTCTTGTGTGCACTCAGACCAGGGACTGAACCCACAACCCAGGCCTGTGCCCTGACCAGGAATCAAACTAGTGACCTTTTGCTTTTCAGGACGATGCCCAGCCAACTGAGCCATACCATTTGGGGTAAGATAAAAGTGCTTTTAGAAATTCAATCACCTAATCTCATTTTCCAGTTGTTGGGGGTAGCTGGCTAGCCACCTCTCAATGTCATTTTAGACTCAAGGAACAAAAGAAGAGAAATAGCTAAATACAATGGGAAGTCTCTGTGATAAAATACTAAGAATTTTCAAGGGCAAAGTACAGAAGACTAGATAAACCCTTTCAAAGCCCACCCTCAGCCAGTGAAATGCAAAATAATCATCCTTCATATAAATCTTATTATGAAAATAATGAAGACTTCGAAAAAAAAAAAAAAAAAAAGAAGACTTCGTAAATTCAAAGCACCAATTCATCATTACTACCTGAAAATTTCAGCAAGGGCAATTAACTGAGCTGGGAATGGCTTTAATATATCCTGATTTATATTTAGTTTTATGGCAAAACAGGACACACTCTTCCTGTCCACTGAAGCTGAGCAAATGCACACAATTTTCAGCCCTCCAGGTTTGAAATCTTGGGATTGGTTTTGACTCCTTTATCATCCCTCTAAGTCCAATCAACTACACATACTATATGTTGATCTCTGCTACTACCCTATCCAAGCTATTTTCACCTTGTTCCACTGGTAGAGCAACAACCTCTCAATTGCTGTCAGCCTCCAGTCACTTCCCTCTTTCCAATTATCCTGCATACCACACCAAGATGCAGGTAACATTATTCTAACTGGGCTATTAAATGGGAAATCTAGGCTTCACCCTAACTGTTGTCACTGGACACTTAAAACTTAGTCTCCTTAATTAGATAATGGGACAAGCACCTATCCCAGGTAGCTCAGTTGGTTAGAGCATCTTCCTGATAAGGCAAGGTTGAGGGTTCCATCCCCTCAACCCTGTCAGGGTACATACAGGAAGCAACCAATGAAGGAATGCATAAATAAGTGGAACAACAAATCAATAAAGATTAAAAAAAGAATGTATTTGAAAATACTTCATGAACTGCACGAAAATATATCTACATGATTCAAAGAAAAATTTTAAATGGCCCTGGACAGGTAGCTCATTTGGTTATAACATCACCCCAATATACCAAGGTTGCAGGTTCAATCTCTGGTTAGGGAACATATAAGAAGCAACCAAAAAACCTAAGTGGAACAACAAATCGATGTTTCTCTCTCTAAAATCAGTTAAAAAAAAAAATAAAGAAAAACTTTAGCCCTGGCTGGCGAAGCTCAGTGGATTGAGCACGGGCTGCGATCCAAAGTGTCGCAGGTTCAATTCCCAGTCAGGGCACATGCCTAGGTTGCAGGCCACAACCCCCAGCAACCGCACATTGATGTCTCTGTCTCTCTCTCTCTCTCTCTCTCTCTCTCTCTCTCTCTCCTTCCCTTCCCTCTCTAAAAATAAATAAATAAAATCTTTAAAAAAAAAAAGAAAAGAAAAACTTTAAATGTACGTTTGTCCAAGGAGTGATGGACAGTTCTGAAATGTCTCCCTTTTCCAACAAAACTTAACTGACATCTATTATGAACAAGGTACGGTACCATATCTTGGGGACACATAAATGATCAATACAGGTAAAGTCCTTGCTCTCATAACACTTAAAACCACTCTCCAAAGTAGACAAAGTAAATTTTATTCCTCAAAATTACGAAGTATAAACTCAGGCTTACTGACTCACATATGATTTTACTAAAGCCATACCGTGGCAAAGCAAGACTACAAGACATGTTTTCTGATTTTTATAACAGTGCCTCTCCACATTATAGTTTCTCAGAAGAGATGACAATGAATGGTTGTGTCTGTGAAACATTCTAAGATTCCGAACAACATGGTAACAAGCTCAGTTTTATAGATAGTCAGCCCTACATACAGTGGGTTCTATATTCATGGATTCAATCAACTGTGGACTGAAAATATTCAGGAAAAAAAATGTTACACTGTTGCTGACATGTGCTATATAGTTAGGCCTAAAATGGTTACTGCGTCTATACTAAACATGCACAGACTTTTTTCTTGTCATTATTCCTTAAACAATGTAACAGCTATTGACTTAATATTTACATTGCATTAGGAATCACAAGTAACCTGGAGATGATGTAAAGTAGCTTATATGCAAATACTACGCCATTTATGTAAAGGACTTGAGCATCTATAGATTTGGGCATCTGCAGGGGTCCTAAAACCAGTAACCCACAGATACTGAGGGATGACTGTACTTTAAAAAACAAAGGTCTAAAACAGAATCCAGACATTTCTTACCTCATGACCTTTACCTTTGAATTTTGCCTTATCAAACACATGCCTTAATGCTGGAAGCCCTCTCTCAGAAGTTAATCTGTGAATAGAAGTAGGTTTTTAATTCCAAGTTTTCTAGATCCATCAAGGCCAAACCATGACCACAGGAAGAAAAGATATTATCTGAATTGAAAAAAATCTTTATAAATATTTGATCTCCAAATACTCCCAACCAAAAGCTTATAACTTGAGGGGGAAAAAGATGTAAAGAAAAAGTATAAATATTTAAGGAAATAGTTAATATACCTCTGGGCATCCAGCTTGGGTATATTCCTTTTAACTGTTCTCTTTGGAGGTACAGGAATAGGTGCCGCTCTTCCTGACTCTGGTAAAATATTGCAAGATTTAATATTACTTAAATAATTTAAGCCTCATCTATAAAATAGATCATTTCTAAGCTGATAAATGGATAAGTGAATACAGATACTTTTTGGAACTCTATACAGACCATCATCAGGTTCAGCTCCTTCACCATCTTCTCTCTCTGGAGATGCTGGAGGTGGGAAAGGAGGAAAAGTTTCATCTTCTACGTGCTCATAAGCTGACAGTCCAATCAAGCCATCCTCCTGTGGTTCCAGCATCTTTTCCTCTGGGAGAAAAAAAGTAAGCACATTTATTCATGCAAGTAGTTTTCCTACTACACAGTTAAGATCTACCTGTAGGAAAATTCATGTGTTTCAGTCTGTTAAACCATATTTCAAACTCACAAATGATGAAAAGAAGTGGAGATGATAATAGTTATGGAATGAAAACCAGAAGTTATGGTTTTCATAACTTTAGTCAATAGTCATGGGCTAAAAACCAGAAGAATTGAATTCTAATGTATACCCCACCATTAAATAACAATATAATCTTGAACAAATCATTTTACCTCAACTGTTGAATTTCTTCAATCATAAAATGATCTGAACTTTCAGAAAGTTCCAAACTATAGTCCAAATGGGTATGAAATATGCAAGGGATAGGTACCTCGGCAGCAACTTCAACCAGAGCAGCTTGTAACAAAAATCTGTTTACATACTGATCTTCTAGGTAAGGTTTCCTTTGAAGAAAGAGAAATAGTCTTCAAGTCAGTAACTTTAAAGAATGCCTTTCGATACCATCTTACTTGACCTCTCAGCAACATCTGACACTTCTGATTAGTTGCTTTTCTGGAAAAGTGTCTCCACTGTCTTCTGAAACATAGTATCACCTGGTTTTCCTCCCTTTGGACACTCCTCCTGGATATTCTTTGAAGATTTATCTTCCTCTAACCTGGTAAGTATCCAAGACTCCATCCTAGGCCTTCTCCACTCATTTATACACATTGTTTGAATAAGCATTTACAGATGACTAATTTTTTTTTAATTTCCATCTTAGGCATCAAATCTGAGCTCCAGATCCCTACTTTAAATTTCTCAAAGGCACCTATAACTCGTCATGTACAAACCAAACTTCTCATTTTCCCAATTCACTGAATGACATCTATCCAGCTAAGTAAGTCAGAAACCTACAAGTCATCCTTGACACTTTCTTCCCTCTACCCTACATATGCTGTCCATTTTACCTCCTAAAAATCCCTTGAATCTATCCATTTCTCCCTGTCTCCACAACCACTCCCCAACATGGCTACTTGGACTACTCCATGACTCCTATCCACTTTTGGCTTCTCCAAATTACAGTCAGGTTGAGCCTTTAGAAATGTAAAGCTGACTGCTTTACCACTTGGCTTAAATATTTCAATGGCTTCCTTCTGCTCTTAGATGGTGATGCAATTCCAAGGCTCTGCTTGGCTTGGTACCCTCCTACTTCTCCAACCTCACTCCACACCACTCTCCACGCTCTTGTCTTTCAGTTCTTCGAAAGAGCTGTAAGAGGTCCCTCAGGCCACTAGACTTTTTTGTAAAGGACATTTCCTATCTCTTTTTCTTTTACTGATTCTAGAAAGAGGGGAAGGGAAGGAGAAAGAGAGGGAGAGAATCACCCGAGTGAGAAACATCAACCTATTAGTTGCCTCCATCAGTTGCCTCTCGCAGGCGCCCTGACCTGACCCAGCTCCAACCATCCACCTCTCAGTTTGCAGGACAACGCCCAACCAACTGAGCCACACCCGCCAGGGCAGCCCGCTTCCTATCTGGAAGGCTCTGCCCCACTCGTAATCTCTTCGATGTCTACGACACCTCCACAGAAAAGTCTGCCCCAATTTCCCTACACGGAATACCTATAATAAGCATTCAAAGTATGAAGTTCAACATTAAGTTCTACTTGTTTGATTAATGTTTTCTTCCCATACTAGACTGTATGTAGCTCCAAAAGGACAAAGACCAGGACCCTGGCCAGGTGGCTAGGTGGGTTGGAGTGTTGTCCTGTTCACCAAAAGGTGGTGGGGGGCCGTCCCCGTTGTGTGTGTGGGGGGGGGGGGGGCGGCAATCCATGCTTCTCTCACACACGATGTTTCTCTCTCCCCTTCCTCTCTCTAAAATCAATGAACATTTCCTCGGGTAAGGATTAAAAAGGCGGGGGGGGGGGGGGGGGGGTACCAGGCAGGTCTCTGTGCTTCAACATTGCATCCCCAAAGCTGGTACACAGCTGATGCTCCATATATATTTGCTGAATGAAGGAACGGAGAAAAGAATTCCAAAGCTTCCCCAAAACTGCAGAACTACTGGAGCTGATGATCTGTAGTCTCTCCTCTAAATTTCCATGACCATAATACATAAAAACAAAGTAAGTATCAACTCGACGATGGGCCTACCGTATCTTCAAGTAAGGATCAAGAACGACAGCTTTTCAAAATTGGAAGAAAGGCAGTTAGAGATCATAACCTCACAAGCAGCAAGGTTAGCAGTTCTACCAGGCTGACCCGATGTCCCTCTTTGCTAACCATCCCCGAGCACACTGAATTTCCCAACCCATTGTTCTCCAACATTCTCACCCTCGCTCCCCCGCCTCTTCTCTCACTGCGACTTCACTCATTCGACCAATCAATCGTCACGAGATGCCTTCTATGCCTAAAGCCCATGGACAGAAGCTGGCCATGTGAAGATGTATACGGTACACGTTCCTTCCCGCTAAAACACTAGGTTGAGTGAGAGGCGGATCCGAAACATAAACAAAAAGTAAATGTGCCCGCCCTGGCCCCACCGGTCTCCTCGCCCCACAGGTCGCGGCCAGTCAGGCCTGTCCTGCTCCGCTGAGTCCACCCTAGTCCTGTCCTCCAACCTCACTCTCTCCTTGCGACTCCCTAGCACCCCGGATCCTGCTCCTGAATTCCTCGGTCTTTTCTCCCGACAGGGATTTGACTCACCCACCAGCACGCTCTCATCTCAAGCAGAAAGCAGCCGCCACACAACTCTGCTTGGCGGGCAAAGCAAACCTCACTTCTCGCGAGACTCTAGAGCTACCGCCCCAAAAGAGCCTTCGTTGTTTGGCGCCAAATCTGCGCACTACCGGGTTGAAACTATAGGACCCGCCTCCCTCTGGTCCCGCCCACCCGCATCCGACTCCGCCTTCCCCGGGATCCCCCACAGCCCCCAAGTCCTGCCTACCCACTTCCGACTCACCCTTTTTCCCGGGTTCGCCCACCCGAGGGTTCCCCTCCCCACCGCTTCCTGCTTCCTGAATTCCTCAAAGGAGATAAGCCTTTTTATTTGCGTCAAGTTCACCTTTGTGATGCTCTAAGCATTTTAGGCTTTGGAAATAGTCCTCAGTTTTCTAGAAAACCGGATTGTTGGTGGAGTAGAAAGGATAGAGGCAATTTGATAAGCAACTACTGATTCTTCAGAGTTAACAGAATTCTAAACCTGAAGTTTTATTATTTGTTGAATAATGAGCTGAGATAAATCAGGCAGTAAAGAGTGTTAGCAGTGTAGACACAAAGAATAATGTCAAAGATTTGTTACTGTTAATCGTTTTTAAGTGAGTTCAGATAATAGTCCTGTTTGTATGTGCACATGCGCACTCACACACAAAACTGGGGGGCAATAAATATATACCTGTGGGGGTGGGAACTGGGCATATGGAACAGGATGGGATGAAGACTCAACTACACATTTTTGAACATATAAATGCATTAACTATTCAAAAAATCTAAAAAAGTTATCTGCAGCAAATTTAGCAAGATTTGATAAACCAACATGAGTAGTGTTTGCAACCTTATTCTATTTTTCTGTAGCTTGAAATATTAAAAGCAAAGAATAAATCAAGCATGTGAAAAGAATAAGATAAACTAAGCTCTCTCTAAAAATTGTGTGCAAACATGTATATATACCACATTTTCCTTAGTTTTACGGTTAATTTCTACATGTGCAAGGTAACATTAATATTAAACAATGAATTCAGTTAGCATTAACTTGAATAGGAGATATGTCAGCCTCAAGAGTCCGAATAGCCCTGACTGGTGTGGCTCAGTTAGTTGGACATCCTCCTGCAAAGAAAAAGATCGCATGTTTGATTCTCAGTCAGGGCACATGCCTGTATTTCAGGTTTGGTCCCAGTCAAAATGTGTACAGAGGCAGCCCATAGGTGTTTCTTGCCCTTCCTCAATCCCTCCCTTCCTCTCACTCTAAAAATAAATAAATAAAATCCTTTACAAAAAGAGCCTGTATAACTGAGGCAAGAGGCATTCTTCTAACTATCCAGATAGTCTATATTCTCTACTTTATGCCTAATAAAGTACATATAAAAGCACTTTGAGAAATTAGGAAGTTATATACCACCCTCCCCACTCCAAAAAAGTAGCACAGAGCAGGAGTTCTGATGGTTTGAATTTCAGTTCCATCATTTCCTACTTGATTACTTTTTACTATGCTTCAGTTTCCCCATTATTAATAACAGTATCTACTCTGTAGCATTATAAGGAAGATCAAATGGTAGTACTTAGTAAATATTAGTATTATGCATATAATTTTTAGAATGTTTGACCCTTTTAGAAAATGTACATATCTTATTAAGTAATCATTTGCAGGCACAGTTGTAAGGCATTGATATATTGTTGTCAAAGACTAATAATTGTTTCTTTTTCATACATGAGGAATACTAGAAATATATTTTCCTTAGTAATTTTATCAGAGATATAAAAGATAGCTTTCCCATAGACCATATTATTAAGACTTTTAAAACAATTTAATATTTAAAAAATGAATAATATTAATAAAAATAAACTATTAAAAATCAAAGATTGAGTACGGTGTGTAAAAGTTATTCTGGCAAGTAGGGAACCCATTCTAGAAATGAGGTTTGAAAGAAGAGAAATGGGGTAGATCTTTCAAAACAAAAAGACCGCAACCTATCTCTGTCCCACATTTAAAAAGTAGTCTATGAGTCTTGGTGACTGGCTGGTATTATTTGGGTTTATCACTTAAGTAAGCGCTGACCTGGCTGGTCGTAGTGGTCTGCTGGGTAGCTGAGGACTCCATCTCACGTTTATGGTATCTGTTTGCCCCTGCCTTGTACATGACCGCTGGGATCATACCACCCAGTCAGGTCTGCATCGGCATTAGCAGTCGAGGAGGCCAGGCCAGGAATTATGAATTAGGATCTGGTTCAGCTACAAATAACAGAAAAAATAAACTAAAATAACAAACAAGATGGAAAGGTTGTCTTTTGTAAGTTCACAGTTGGTATGGTGTTACATGATGTTAGGAATCCAGTCTCCTGTCTTCCTGCTTTATTATGTTAGCATTCCATTCTCAAGATTGCCTCATCATCCAAGGTAGCTCCTCAAGTCCCAGTGGCATTCTAGTCATCAGGAAGGAAAGAGAGAAGAGAGAAATGTTCTTAAAGCTCTACACTTTAAAAACATTTGCCAAAAGTTGCATACGACAATTCCGGTTACATCCAGAATATGCTACTACACAGCTGCAAAAGAAGCTGGGAATATAGACTTTATTCTTGGTGGTCATGGCCCAGTAAAACTTTCAGGATTTCAATTACTGGGGAAGAAGGGGTGAAAAGATGTTCAGGGACAACTAACAGACTGCCACAAATAACAAGATAGAAAAAAGTTAACCTAATATTAATTTTGCAGATCTGCAATCTTGGAGTGTTTCCATAAATAAATTTTGTGAATGTGAATAGCCAGCATTTTTCACAATAATGCACACAAGCAATCCTTAGCACAAGAAGACTATAACATCACTGTACGTTGTACCATGCCTTTTGAAACCTTTCCTAGAATATATCCTCAAAATTCTGATGATGACTAAATCACTTTATTGCTGTTTTCTCCTTTGTAATATAATAGGTGTGGATTAGATGATCCCAAAGGTACTGTTTTAATGGAGGATACTGATGGGTAATAAATCAATAGGCATTTATTGAGTGAATGTGTTTTAGGTAGTGAACCAAACTGGTAAGGTAAGGTAAAACAGCATACCCTTTCTGTGTTTGAGGACTCCCACCATCTTAGGAGTTCATCCTAGGCTAAGGAACTCAACAGAATTCTTAGGTTCCATATGGCTGGGTGTATACTGGGTACCCCAGTTCCACAACTAAATGAGATTTCAGGTTAGAAGAGGGTGAAGTGAAGATGGAGGCACCTCTCACGATCCATTCTGGGGTGGGGGGCCGGGGGGAGCCCACCACCATCACCACCAAAAAAAAACTCAGCTTCCAAGGGCAGTGGGGCTAGAGGTACCAGCGGTCATGTTCTTGTTCAGTTTGCAATGTCAGTGGTGAGAGTGGAGGCCCACTCACTTTTCCCCAGTGGGGTTACCAGTAGGGTCTCCATGAACCCGCAGAACAGTGTAATTTTAGTCTCAGTCTTGTATCATTGCCTACCTCATTTTCTGCTCACCTAGAGATTATAGGAACTATCTATATTCTTAAATAAGCATTTTTGTTGTTGTTTTTGTTTAAACTAGTAATGAGACTAGATTCTGTTATTTGCAATGAGGAACACTGACTAACATACACTGACTGGTTATAAATTATATAGGACAATATACAATTAAATGCTGATTTGCTTTTGATAAGTGTTAGAGGATAGAAAGATGAACAAGAGCTGGAGTAGTCAGAGAAGACTTTGGAAAAGATCAGTAACTTGAGTGGAAACTTGGAATTAGGTAGGATTTGGATAGATGTATGGGAAAGTGCCCTAAGATAAGAGAAATAACAGAAGCATAAAAAATGATTATGCTTCTGCCCTGGCCAGGGAGCTCAGTTGGTTAGAGCATCGTCCCGATATACCAAGGTTGTAAGTTTGATCTTTGGTTAGAACACATACAAGAATCAACAAATGAGTGCATAAATGGGTGGAATGACAAATCAATATTTCTCTCTCTCTCAAAATTAATAAATTTACAAAATTAAAAAGAAAAAATTGTTAAGCTTCAATAAGAGACTAACCTAATTATCTCAGATTGTGTTCCTGGAAAAATGAAAAATAAGATTAGGACAGCTATTTTGAACTGAGGAGAGGTGTCATTATAGATTCTTTCTTTTTCCATAGCCCCTCCCAAAAGGTTTTAAACATTGTCACATAATATTTGACACTAATGAAATAACATATGTAATATTTTTGTATGTTATAAAGCACAATAAAATACACACACCTGAGAACATACCGTCCAGCCTGAGAACTAGCCAATATCCTACTTCCAGCTGTGTTAGTCCCTTCTCCCATTCCCCTGCATCTCCCGTCCTACTGAGATCACCACAATAATGAATTTTGTCATTCCTTTTACAAATAGTTTTAGTATATATATATATGTATATATATATATATATACACACACACACAATATAAGCAACATGTTGTTTAATATTACTTGTTTCTGAGCTTTATAAAAATGCTATCAAATTGTATGCAATCTTCTTGGCTTCCTTTTCTCATTCCATATTTTGTTCTATGATTTTTTCATATTGTTTCATATAGTTGTAGTATGGAAATTAGACACTGCTATATACCTTTTTCATTTTATTTATTTATTTTTAGAAAGAGGGGAAGGAGACAGAGAGGGAGAGAAACATCACTGCACAAGAGAGAAATAGTTGCCTCTCACATGCCCCAACTGGGTACCTGGCCTGCAACCAATGCATGTGCCCCGACTGGGAATTGAACCAGCA
This sequence comes from Phyllostomus discolor, assembly GCF_004126475.2. Lineage (NCBI taxonomy): Eukaryota > Metazoa > Chordata > Mammalia > Chiroptera > Phyllostomidae > Phyllostomus > Phyllostomus discolor. The sequence continues at coordinate 175,508,339 of NC_040903.2, forward strand.
ACACTTTGGTTCCTAGACCAGTTCTCAATTCACTGAGCCACACCAGCCAGGGATGCTATATACTATTTATTATTGAATATACATAGTTTATTTAACCATTCTCTTGTTGATAAACATTTGGAATGGTTTGAGGTTTTGTGCAACTGTGAATGGTGCCACTCACCATTCACAGCATTAAGCATTATTTTTTTAAAAGATTTTATTTATTTTTAGAGAGAGGGGAAAGGAGGGAGATAGATAGGGAGAGAAATATCAATGTGTGGTTGCCTCTCACGTGGCCCCCACCGGGGACCTGGCCTGCAACCCAGGCATGTGCCCTCACTGGGAATTGATCCGGCGACCCTTTGGTTCACAGCCCATAGTCAATCCACTGAGCTACACCAGCCAGGGCTAAACATTCTTATATATGTATTTTATAGATGATTGTTATACAAGTTATATGTACAGGGTGGGACAAAAGTAGGTTTACAGTTGTTTGTATGAAAAATAATACAATAATAATAATACAAGAATAAACTCTGTTGTGCACACTCACAACTGTAAGCCTATTTTTTTTGCCCCACCCTGTATTGATTGTTATATATCAATCAAAGGAGCAAAGGCCTTGAAAAGACAGGAGGGAATGGGACCCAGATCACAGGTGGAAAGGATAGCCTTTGATAGGACAAGGCCATACTTCTCTCCGCTCTAATGTGAAGGACGAGGAGTTTAGCTGTGAGTGTGTTGTTAGGTTTGTGATAGGAAAGGATCAGAGAAGATGACTGAATCTTTGCAGGGCTGAAGTTTGCCCAGGTAAGTACAATGGGAAACAAGAAAAAAGAAACCAGGGAGCTGAAGTATTTGCAGGAAGTGATGAACTGGAATCTGGACTGGATGGAATAATGAGAGGAGGAGACTGAGTGAAGGTGGAGAAGTCAATGACTCTGAGCTCGGGATGGTTCTAAGGTTTGTTTCCAGGAGAGCACTTGAGCAGGTAAGCCCACTGTGGTCAAAAGCTAGGCTGTTAAACTTGTGATATTGGAGGTTGCGCCATTTCAGAATCATGCAAAGGCCTAGGAGAAGGACAATTGACTCAGGTCTCTGTCACTTTCACTGCCTGTGGAAGTTAAGGGCCCTCCCAAGATTTTGTAAATACTCAGTGAGACCTAGGTTTCCAGGCTCATCTGGGCCTCTGATCTTCTAAACCTCACATGTTATTTTTGTCTTGAACCACTTCAGTGTAGGCCATTTCTTCAGTTTCAACAATAAAAGTCCCCTCTTCAGCAGATGCAGACTACTTTGTGGGGTTCCTGGAGAGAGAGTTACATCATATCTGGCAAAGCCCTCATCTTCAAGCCACTTGTCCCACCCTTCTCTCTCTTTCCCATCTCCTCTGTTACTGAGACCACTTTTCCATCTTTGTAAGCTTGGAGCAATGACACCCTCAGGAGAGGAAGAGGCAGTGTATGTGGGTGCTCACCTGTAGGGAACTGCTTCACAAGGCGTGGAAATGTAGCTTAGCACCCACGTGGAAAACCAGTGGGGAGCAAGTTGGCATGCAGGACCATGCCCATGAAGAAGTTCTCCTGTAGGAAATCAGGCCTGCATTGTAAGTAGGCTGCTTTGTGACTTGCTCTTGCTAAAACTCCCTCACCCTGAGTTCAGGCGGCAAGAGCTTGCTGCATATCTTTAAAGTAGCTTCCTGAAGTCTGTGCTAATTTTCCCAAGGACTGAAGCATAACCAGACTGTTACTCTTATCATCCCTTGCATTTGCAACATTTTCTCCTTGTTAATCTGTAAGAAGTAATCAGTAACATCCCTTTCATTGCTATCTGTAGCAATGCTTTAGGTAATTACTTGCTTAAAAAGTAATTACCTAAAGCAAACCTAAGTATAATGAATGAAAACCTTCTTTGATGTATGCTATGAGAAAGCCAATAAAAGCTTGTCAAGGCAAGGGTTGACATGCTCTCCCCTTGAGAGAGTGGCTGTGCCATCCCTTTTCCTCCACAGGACTCAGTAGTCTGTGTGAATTTGTCTCATCTTATCCATAATGCCATGGACACTGCAGGCCAATGTCTGAGTCACTCACCAACTATATTTTAATAAGCATTAATTAAAATGTAGTATTCTTCCTAACAAGAACATTTCTCTTCCTTGGAGGACTTTAGTGTTATCCATAAGGCAGTAAACTGTTCTTTACCTCCATACAGAATTTAATCAAAATGAAATGTTATAAAAAGTACAGTCTTGCACTTCATAATGATGTTTCACTCAACAATATATACAATGGTGGTTCAATAAGACTATACTGAAGTTGAAATATTTTTACCACTTAGTGATGCCCTAAAGTTGTAGCACCAGCAGGGCCTGCAGTATGGCTATGAGGATAGCTCGAAACTGGCCCTGCATATCCTACCTGACTTTCTTATGGGACTCACCCCTCTCTCCTTCCTTCCCTTCTTCCTCCCCCTCCTCTTTCTGTTTCTCCCCCAAGATACCCAAGTGCAGTTGGGGAGAAGCCACAAGCTGCTGGCCCAAAGACACACAGCTCCCCGCAGGGCCTTGCACACCTTTCTGGGAACTTGATAGTCTTGGTACAAGACATCACTCGTGTGTTTGTGGTGATGCTGGTATAACCAAAGCCAACTGTGCCATCAGTCATATAAAAGTACTATACTTACCGTTGTATTACAATTGATTACAGTACTCAGTATAGTAACATGCTGTCCAAGTCGATAGCCTAGGAGCAATAGGCTGTACCATAGCCTTTGTGTGTGGTAGGCTAATCTAGGTTTGTGTAAATCCATTTTATGATGTTCACCTAAGGAGGGAATCTCACATCTCTTGGAACATATTCCCATCGGTAAGCAGGGCATGACTGTACTTCCAAGGTGGGATGGAGTGAGAAGCAAGCGCTCTGCTGAGACAATGTTTTGTGTTCAGATGTTTTAGAAGAGCATTGTCACCAGGTGAGGGAGCTGGGGAGCACTTGGTTCCTCAAGCATTTTCATGACCAAAGAGTATGTTTTAAAGATTCAAAGTTTAAGAGATGTCATTCAAAATATGGAAGAAATTTTCCCTGGTAGCATTCAGATGGCAAAAATTTCTTAACTGGAACACAAAAAGCATAAACTATAAAAGAAAAAGATCAATAAATTGGATTTTGCCAAAATTAAAAACTTGCTCTTTAAAGAAAGTAAAAGACAAATCACAAACAAGTAGGGAGAATATAGTTGCAAATCATATATTTGACAAAGGACTTTTATCTGAAGTACATAAAGAACTCTTGCAACTCAATAATAAGACAAACAACCCAATTCTAAATGGGCAAAAGATTTACTTCACTGAAAAAGATAAATGGATGACAGCACATAAAAAGATGCTCAATATCATTAGTTAGTAGGAAATGCAAATTTTCCCACAGTGAGATACCACCATACCTCCACTGGAATGACTGATATATAAGACTGATCAGACCAGATATTGGCAAAGATGGACAACAGTGCTGATGAGAATGTAAAATAGTTTAAATAGTTTGGAAGTTTCTTATAAAGTTAAACATACCTACCGTACAACTAAGCCATTTTACTCCTACTCAAGAGAAATGAAAACATAGCCATATAAAGACTTGTACACACCTGGCTGGTGTGGCTCAGTGGATTGAGCATGGGCCTGTGAACCAAAGAGTCACTGGTTCGATTCCCAGTCAGGGCACATGCCTGGGTTGCAGGCCAGGTCCCCAGTGGGGGACACATGAGAGGCAACCACACACTGATGTTTCTCTCTATTTCTCCCTCCCTTCCCTTCTCTCTAAAAATGAATAAATAAAATCTGTGATAGAAACTTTATTTGGAATAGCCAAAGGGAAAGAAAACCCTGGAAATGACACAAATATCCATTAAAACAACTGGAAATGACATAAATACCCATCAAAAACAAATTGTGGTAACACCATAAAATGACATACTACTCAGCAATCAACAGACTATGGCAATACACAACATGGGTGAGCCTCAGCAATTACACTGAATGAAATGGTTGCAGGTTTGATCCTAGGTCAGGGAACATACTTAGGTTGCAGGTTTGTTTCCCTGTCCAGGTGCCTATGGGAGACAACTGATCAATGCTTCTCTCTCACATCGAAGTTTCTGTCTCTCCCTTCCTCTTTCTCTTAAAAGCAATGAAAAAATGTCCTCAGGTGAGGATAAAAAAAAGTACATGACATACATTTCCAGTTACATAAAATTCTAGAAAATGCAAAATACAGTGGGGACAATGGGCAGATGAGAGAGGGATTCTAAAGGGGCCCAAGGGAGCCACTGGAGGTGATGGATGTGCTCATTCTCTTGATTGCGGTGATGGTTTCTGAACATACGTCAAACCCATTCAAACTGTGCAGTTTCAGTGTGTGCCATTTATCTTAGGTGATGATACCTCAAGAATGCTGTAAAAAAGATTCAAAGTCTAAGGAATGTTTTTAAAATCTAGAGGAAAATTCCCTCAATAGTATTTAAATTAGTTTGATTATATTTATTGAGCTCCCAGTTACTGAGGATTTATAGCACTGAATTGGGGACCTGTTACCTTATAGGAACTGAATGAGTAATCATCTTCTGCCTTAATTTTTTTGTACTAAAAAGAAAACAAAAACAAAACAATAAAAATACATTAAGAGGAAGAATAAAAAGGGCCATGGGAATTAGCTGATTATGTTATCTTATAATTGTTTTCTCCAGCAGTCTTAATCCTTTAGGGTAAGAATGTTTCTTTTTATGTTTACATTGCAAACTGGCTAAATGGCCTGAAATAAAACAAAGTAATTTCATGTGAAAAGAAACCATATATATATAATTATATATGTACATTCTCTCTCTCTCTCTCTCTCTATATATATATACACATGTATACATATATATATATAGCAATGAGGGTGAAAAGCTGTGACAAAGACTTCTGAGTAAAAGCCTTGGATTACTTTTTATATAAGAGGGCATTATGGCACATCATGGAGTTTGTTTTAGAAACTTGCTAAAATTTTTTCCTTCCCTAAAATGTTACAAGTGTATATTTTTACAAGGAATATAGAAAAACACATGAGGAAGATGGATTCTTTGGCTCAACTGAGTGCTCAGGTTGCTGTGGAAGGACCCTGGGGCTGGTGAGATGTGAGGCTGGGATCCTGTCCAATCTTTGCTAATGATTTACAGTGTAACCCAACCTTTTCTGGCAACCAGCATCTTCTATAAAACAGAGATCCCACTGGATCATATTAATGTGCCTCAAGATATTGTTTACAGGATCTGGTCAGAAGGCAAAGGGGGAGAATCACTCACTTGACAAATATTTATTGTCTAGGTGCCAGGTGTGGCTCTTGGAGCCAGCTATGAGATGGGGAACAAGATAAATGAGATCCACCTCTTACAACGGGGAATCAGAAAAAAAAATAAGTAAATAAATAAAAATCATAAAAGAAGAAAATGGCAACATGACAGAGAGTGATTAGAGGAACAATGTAGAAAGAGTAAGGAAGTGACATTTGGGCAGAGTCCTTATAGCAAGGAGCAGGCAGCCAGGCAAAGGGCTCAGGGAAGACTGCTCCAAACTGAGAAAACAGGAAGAAGCCCAAAAGCCCTGAGGCAAGAACTAGGAGATGAGTTCAGAAGGAGGAAAGGAGGTCACGGTGGCCAGAGTTTGGCGACCAGGGGGGAAAGTAGGATGAAGTGAGGTGTGGAGGAGGCAGAGCTGGCAAGTTCTGATAAGGGTTTTGCAGATGGATCCACTGGGGAACCTTAAGTAGTACACTATTTTTTGCTTGGCTTTTGTTTTTGTTTTTTTCTTTTCTATCAGAATGGATAAACTGAAATAGTGACACCACCACTAGTTGTTCTAGCACAATATGCTAGTTGTTGGTGGCAGGCAAGAAAGGCACCAAGTGTTAGACCACTGGGGGCATACTGGACCTTGGTTCAGCAACCTTGGTACTTGAGTTCTGGCTAAGAAAGAATTCAGAGTCAAGACTCAGACTATAAGAGGAAGTTTATTTAGAAAGTCACAGAGGTAGAGTAAGTGAGCTGTAGAAGAAATGGGCTCAGGAAACGAGTTACAGAGGCGAAAGGAGGGCCCCCGGAGCTTAGGAGAGAGGAAGGTAAAGGTAACATACCTGGTGGGGCAGGGAGGGGAGAAGAGGGCAGGGGAAAGGCTCTGGCATGCTCCCTGGGAGGGAGAGAGCCACCCTAATGTTTGTTTTTTAAGATCTTCTGTTGTATGGAGAATGGACCATCAGGAGGCCAGTAGGAAAGCAGAGGGCTGGTTAAAATTATGTATTTGAAGATAGAACTTAAAGTCAGACTCAATGTTGATTGTTGAAGGGTTTAGGGCACAGGTAGCAAACACAAGGCCCGTGGGCTGAATCCAGCCCTCCACCTTGTTTTATCCCGCCCAGCACCTTGTTTCTACCCAGTGGCAGCATGAAGGTCTTGCTTAACTGTTAAGGAGTAGTTACATTTATCCAGTCCTAAAATTACATTCAGCCCTTTGAAGGCAACTGCGAGGCTGGTGTGGCCCCTGGTGAAAATGAGTTTGACACCCCTGGCTTAGGGCAAGAGAACGAATGGAAGCCCAAACCCAAATGCTTGTATGTGTGAGTTATAAATTAAGCTGCAGGCCATTAAATAACATATCTTCTACCCTCCTATCTTGAAAAATATACTTTCATAACAATGTGGAAATCCAGGTTGGAATTTAGATTTCTCAGATTCCTTGGTATGCTGTAATGGAACAAGGGGAGAGCTGGCCCCTCACCTTCCTTCCTCTGCCTGTTCCCGCTTCTCTTCCCACATTGCAAGCACTCACAGCTGTATGGAAATCCAGCTCACCGGCCAAACTCTGCCCACACATTCTTAGCAAAAAGGTCCTTTGCTCACCTCTTGGTGCTAGAGGAGACTCTTCCTGAGTGTAGGGTGTCATTCTGCCCTCAGGAGGATGGACGAGGGGAAGAGGCCCCTGCAGGCCCTGGGAGCAAGCTCTGTACTGTTTGGGCATGGATTCTGGAGTCTTGGGTGGCCAGAGAATAGTCTAGAAGAGAGACCACAGGCTCTGTGCAAGCATTACCCCTTGGCCCTGTGGACCTCACAATGTGGGCAGGGGTGGGACCAGACGAGGACTATAGTGGAGCCTCAGGAGCCACCGCCGAGAAGAAGGCCTCAGAATTTTATGATAGGGTGGATGTGGATGGTGCTGGATAGACAGGAATTGAGGTGGTTCCAGTGGGTAAGGGAGTGGAGTCAAGTGCTCTAGTTTAGATATTTTGAGTTTGAGAAGCCCACTGATATATGCAAGTAGAAATTCAAAGGAGGCAGTGGGCCACGTGTGTCTGAAACGCAGAAGGAGAGGCCTAGCCAGAAGGAATAACATTGGGAGCTCATCGACATGTATTGTAGATGGTAGAGTCACCTAAGCAGAGAGTATAGACAAAAAAGGTACTAATAAATGTTCACTAATGAAAAATACTGAAAAGCACAAAATAAAAAATAGTCTTACCTATATTTTCACCCTCTAGAAATAAATACTGTCAACATTCTGAGATTTCCTTTGTCTTCTCTGTCTCAATTTCTCTGTCATATGTGTTTACATTGTATTTTAATAATATAATGGCACTCATAAGTAATACATACCTGTTTTTTTTTTTAGAGAAAGAGGAGAAGTTGGAGAGAAGGAGAGGGAGAAAAACATGGATGTGAGAGAGAAACATAGATTGGTTGCCTCTTGCATGTGCCCTGACTGGAAATTGAACCAATGACCTTCCAACTTTGTGGGATGATGTCCAACCAACTGAGCCACACCAGTCAGGGCCCAATACATACTTTTAATAAATGCTTTTTCACTTACTATTTTCAGAACACTTTCTCATGCCATTACCATTACATTTTTAAAGAGGTTTTTTAAATTAATGTGTTGAATTTCATCACATAGGTATATTATAAAATCTTTTATTTTGGGACATTAATTTTTAAGATAATATAATTTATTATTTTTTTAACATAGAGAACTCAAAAGAAGGAAACCAGAAATGTCTATCATCTTTCCACCTAGGAAATAAATATCTGCTGATGTTTTTGAAGAAAATAAAACAAAATAATACATATATGGGGTGGGGTAAAAGTAGGTTCAGAGTTGTGAGTATGTGAAACACAGGGTTTATTCTGCATTATTAATTATTATATTATTTTCAATATGAAAAACTGTGGACCTACTTTTACCTCACCCTGTATATTGGGCAGAAAAATCAAACAATGCAAAAAGTTACAAAATGAAAAGTGAAAGCTTTTCCTCCTACTCAGCAATTCTTTCTTTCCAAAGGTAATTACTATTAACAAAATCTTGTAGTTCCTTCCAAGAAAAGAAGAACATTGAATTCAATAAGAGAGTAAACAAGTTGAGTATAAAATTAATTTGTGTCTACATCTTACTATAAGTAATGCTGAAATAAACATCCCTATTGTATATAAATCTTTGTACATATCTCTGATTATTTTCCTAAAATAAATTCCTAACTTTGAACTGTATGCATTATGGACATTATATAAAATTGCCTAAAAAAAAACGGTTTATAAACTAAATTTGAATGGCATCTAGATTTGTCAGCTTTTAAGTTTGGCCCCAAATTCACAGGACTCAAAAGAAGTGTGGACTATGAGCTGTCCAAATCTATTGAACTTATGCTGAATATGGTTTGATATCACTTGAAATTGATGGTAAGTATCAAAATTAGAGACAGGGATGATAGATAAAGGGAAAATAATTATATTATAGTTATTTATGGCGTTACCAAGATCTTGGTGTCTTTATAATTAAAGATATTTGAAAATGTCATGGCCAAACTCATCTACTTGGTGTCTATCAGACAAAGTAAGTTTACTTATGTACCATTTGGCAAGGTGTCAAGACTAATTAAATGATCTCCGGCCTGGGAATAGGGAGATATGTCCCTGTTCTACCCCTAAGTAGCTGTGTGGCATCAAAGGACACCATCAAACTCTCTGAGGCTCAGTTTTCCCATTTATAAAATGGGGTGATTGCACATCATGATATTTATAGTTCAAGTCTAAAACTCTAAAAGGAATTCTGTCTTTCTCTATATGCTGAAGCCCCACATCATATGCCATTCCCTGACCTAGCTATAAAGGTCTCTCTATTCAGAGAAAGCACACACAGAAGCAAGGATAAATAACCATATGGTTCAGTAGTAATTATAATGACACAACAAAGCTATCATTATCATAACAATACTTTATGAGGCTATACAATTAAAACAATCTAGCACATTGCAGAGAAGAGACTCCTTGCTTCCCAGGAGGATATAAAACCACAAAACACACCAATGTATCAATAATTATAGTTTATAATATCTTAAAGTATACATAAACCCATAACCACGTGTCATTTATGGTTCATCATTGAAGATGAAACTCTTTCAGCTAATTCTTAGCTCTCTATGAGTTGACCTGGCCTTTAAGCACGAGTGTGAATTATAAAAATGACTGATAGGTTTAAGATGGCTCGGTACGTGTACATCTCGTATGTTCTTATCACAGCTCCCAGACCACTGCCGTTCAAATGGTCAGTGTCATTTTACATTTCCTGCTTGTCATCTTTGCAAAGCACTTGGCAGGGCAGGGGTTTTCCACTGAACTGAGAAAGCTTTAAAAAAATTTTAGAAGACCAACGATAACAAGAATTCAAATGAATGTCCCAGGAAAGAGATTTGTTTCATCTCAGACCAGATATGAGAAGAAGAATATCCGGGATCCTGGACTGTGATTCAAAAGGAAGTCAAGACTTCCCGCTCCACAGCTGCTGTCTAGGAAGCTGGTATGTCCAAGCATATCTTCTTTCAAGGGTCAGAAACAAAGCACCACATCTCCTCTCTGGAATGCCAAGCCAGGACAAGGGCACAGCCACTCACTCCCCTCAAAAAAACGGTGCCCTATCTGTATCCTGTCTGATTGAAGCCGCATCCTTAGAGAACAACTGAAATAGTATCATTCCTCACCTTGCTGAGGCATCTTTTCCTTTAAATGAAGGGCAAGTGACCATTAAAAGTGGCTCCCAAAATAACCCAGTGGTTTCACTGCATTCAGAATGTCTGACATCCAGAAAGGAGGAAGCGGATGTACCTCCTCTGAAGGGGAAAAGGGGTAGGGTTACCCTTCACACAGCTACTCCATAGAAACAGCTGCCGAACTCACAGGAGCTTAAAAACCTAGACAAGGGATTCCTTAGTTATTTATGCAAACATTTAAAAAACTAGCCTCACCCTGAACAGAATGAATTATAAGCAAAGGGAGGTAACGATAGTAAAAATAAAGCATTTAATAAAGATTCAGAGTTCTCTCATGACTAGAGATTTGGAAAATATAGTATTAAAATGAGAAATATGAAATAACTTCTGTTTACAACAAGATACTTTTGTATTTTGAATATCCCAACTGAATTTTCCATAACAAGAGAATAAAAGATCTTAATTCATAAGGAAATATGGACTTGTCTCTAAAAGCTCATAAATTGATAATATAAAATTAAATGATCTATAATACCAACTGTGTGTGAGTATGGCTAAGATAAATGCAGGGCTCCACATTGTAAATGGAAGTGATCCTTGAGCAGTATATCAAGAATGTTTTTTTAAAAGATTGTATTTATTTATTTTTAGAGAGGGAAGGGAGGGGAAAGAGAGAGAGAGAGAAACATCAATGTGCAGTTGCTGGGGTCCGTGGCCTGCAGCCCAAGCATGTGCCTTAACTGGGAATCCATCAAGAATGGTTTTTATCATCATTTCTAGTTTTCCCCCACGTAATAGGCTGGTATTGTTTATATAAATTTTTAAAAATCAGCATAATTTGAAACAAAATCAAAATGTTCAGAAGATGTAAATGTTTTAATGTAAGAAAGGCTTACAGCATTCTTTCCCTTTAAAAAGAAAAGCAGAGCAAATAACACATTTTGGTCGCTCTGCCCTGTTTTCTGAGGAAAAAAATATCTTACTGTAAATTCATTTTTCTTTTCTATAGTAATTGCTTTATTGAAAGGGTAACACATATCCAGAAAAGTACATAAATCATAAAAGGAACACACCTATGTTTTACTGGTATATAAAGTCATATCGCTTTTTGCATATAGCTTCTTCTACTCAAGAGGATGTTTGTGAGATTCATTCATATTATTGGAAGTAGTTATTGAATATTTTTCACAATACTACACAGCATTCCATGTACAAATTTACCATAATTTATCTATTTACTATTGATGGATACTTGGGTTTTCTTCCTAATAACTATTATATATAGTGTTGCTATGACCATTCTTGTACATATTTTTTAATTAAATTTATTGGGGTAACATTGGTTAATAAGATCCTGTAGGTTTCAAATGTACAATTTTATAATACTAGATCTGTCTATTGCACTGTGTGCCCACCACCTAAAGTCAAACCATCTTCTGTCACCATAATTAGCCCCCACAACATCCCCACCCAACCCCCTTCCCTCAGGCAACCACCACATTATTGTTTGTGTCCATGAGTTCGTTTTATATCCTGCATATGAGTGAAACCATATGGTTCTTAGCTTTTCCTGACTGACTTATTTCACTCAGCATAATATTCTGAAGGTCTATTCATGTTGTCACAAATGGCAGTATTTCATCTTTTCATATGGCTGAGTAGTACTCCAATGTGTGTATGTACCATATCTTCTTTATCCAATCCTCTGTTGAAGGACAGTTTGGTTGTCCATTATACATGTTTTTTAATGAACATATATACTAATTTCTAGGAGTAGAATTGCTGAGTTTTGGGTAAATGTAAGTTCAATCTTAGTCAATATTGCCAGTTTTCCAAATTAATTGCACAAATTTGTACTTCCACCACAGTGCATATTTTTTTTTATTGTGGTAAAATATACATAACAAAAAATCTACCACTTTGGCCATTTTTCAACATACAATTCAGTGGAATTAAGCACTCACATTATGGTTCTAATTTCCATTTCCCTGATAACTAAAGAGGTTCAGCACCTTTTCAAGATTATTGACCACTTGGATATCTTCTTTTATGAAGTGCTTGTTCTAACCTTTGCCCATTTTTCTGTTGGATTGTCTGTCTTTTTCTTATTAATATGTACCATATTTTCAGACCATAAGACGCACCTAGGTTTTAGATAGGGGAAAAATTTTTGAAGCAAAAATGTGGTAAAATATTTAATAACATAAAAACATAATATTTCACAAATGTAAATGTAAACAGAACTCAATAGCAGCATTAACAACCATTATTCCTCCCAAATTTGGGGGGGGGGGAGTGCATCTTATAGTTAAAAAAATATGGTAGTTCTTTATACATTTTGGATATGAGTTCTTTCTCTAGTATAGACATTGCAAATGTCTTCTTTCTACCTTTTTAAAGGTCAGAAGTCACTAACTTTAATGTAGTCCAATTTGTCATATTTTCCTTTATTATTTGTTTTTTGTGCTTTGTTTAAGAAGTTGTTGTCACTCAGGCTGGGTTAGCTTAGTGGATTGAGCACCAGCCTGTGATTTGAAAGGTCTCTTTTGATTCCCAGTCAGGACACACACCTGGGTTGTGTGCCAGGTATCTAGTTGGGGGTGTGCCAGAGGAAACCGATTGATATATCTCTCACACATTGATGTTTCTTTCCCTTTCTTTCCTCTCCTTTTCCCTCTCTCTAAAAATAAATAAATAAAAATTTTAAAAAAGAAATTTTAGCCTATCTTGATGTCATGAAGATATTCAATATTTTCTTCTAAAACTTTTACTTAGTTCCATAATCCACCTAGAGTTGATTTGTTATGTATGGTGAACAGTGGGAGTCAATATTTATTTTCCTCTGTATGGATATTTAATTGGCCCAGCACCATTGATATAAAAGACTTTTCCCCCACTGCACTGTATTGTCATCTTTGTCATAAACTGGGTGATCAAATACATGTGGGTTTGTTTTCAGATTCTCTGTTCCACTCCATTGGTCTGTCATCTGTCCCTCCTTGTGCCAGTGCCGCATCGCCTTAAATACTCAGCCTTTAGAGGGGTCTTGATGTCTGGTAGTGCAAATCCTTCAGCTCTGTTCTGCAACAGTGTCATGGCTAGCCACTATTTTATTTTCCCCTTGTGCTTCCTTGTTCATATTGTTGTTGTTTTAATAGCAGCTTTATTGAGAAACAATTCACATACCACACATTCACACATTTAAAGTATACAATTCAATAGTTTTAATAACTTCACAGAGATGTGCAATATCACCACAATTTTAGGACATTTCATCACCTCATATAGAAACTTTACACCCTTTAGCTATCACCCTACTATCTATCATTCACCTGCCTCACCAAGCACTAAGCAACCACTAATCTGGTTTTGGTTCTATGGATTTGCCTGTTTTGGACATTTAATGTAAATGAAATCAGATGTGATCTTTTGTGACTGGCTTTTTTTCAGTTAGTAAGATGTTTTTCAAGGTTCCTTCATGCTGTAGCATGGATCAGCACTTCATTCCTTTTCATGGTTTACTGATATTCCATTGTATGGATATGCCACATTTTGTTTACCCATTCATCAGTGACAGACATGGGTTGTTTTCACTTTTTGGCTCTTCTGAGTAATGCTGCTATAAACATTTGTATATAGGTTGTTGTATGGATGTACATTTTCATTTCTCTTGAATATATTGTTAGGACTGGAATTGTCAGGACATATTAACTGTATACATTTTTTTAAAGATTTTCTTTATTCATTTTTAGAGAGGGAGGAGAAAGAGAGGGAGAGAAACATCAATGTGTAGTTGCCACTCGCACGCCCCCAACTGGGGACCTGGCCCGCAACCCAGGCATGTGCCCTGATTGGGATTTGAACTGGTGACCCTTTGGTTCACAGGCTGGCATTCGGTCCACTAATTAACTGTACAAACTTTAGTGTTGTTTTTAATGGAATAAGGTATATGTATATGTATATGTATAAAATTCAAACAATACCAAAGGCTACAAAATGAAAAGGAAAACTTACGCTGCCTCTAGACTTCTCAGGGGTCCTCCTCAGAGGCAACTACTATTAACAGTTTCTCCGTATCTTTCCAGAACTTTTATATTATTTATAAGCATATATTTAAATATATCCATTTTCATAAAATAAATAAGACCATCCTACACTGTTGTACTCTGTTTTTTTTTCTTTAACATAATACATTTTGGAAATCTTTCTACAACAGCATAGCTATATCTACCTAATTCTTTTGAATGTATAGTACTTCTTTGTATAAATGTATTATAAATTTATTTAATTGCATGTTATAATTTACTCTTTTTTCAATAATCAAATTGGTAACATTTTTTAAAAAAGGTTTTATTTATTTGTTTTTAGAGAGAGGTGAAGGGAGGGAGAGAAACACTGATGTGAGAGAGAAACATTCATTGGTTGCCTCTTGTACGCACCCTGACTGGACACCAACGGGCAACCCAGGCATGTGCCCCAGCCAGAAATTGAACTGGCAACCTTTCACTTTGCAGGATGATGCCCAACCAACTGAGCCACACTGGTTGGGGCGAACTGATAGAAGTGTGTGTGTTTTTTTTAAGATTTTATTTATTTATTTTTTTAGAGATAGAGGAGAGGAAGGCAAGGAGAAAGAGAGAGAGAGAAACACTGATGTGTGAGAGGAACATTGATCCGTTGCTTCTCACATGCCTCTCACCAGGGACCTGGCCCTACAACCCAGGCACCAGTCCTGACTGGGAATCAAACTGGCAACCTGTTGGTTTTTGGTCAGGTTTTCAACCCCCTGGGCGACACCAGCCAGGGCTAATAACAGTTTTTAAAAAATATTTTAAATATTGCTGCAGTGAACATGCCTTTAAAGATTTTTTTGTACACATTTCTAAGTAAATTGGTAGGAAAAATTCCTAACAATGGCATTGCTGGGTCAATTATGGGATCTGAAAAAATAAAAGTTATTACCAAAATGCCATTTAATGAGATTACAGCAATTACACTCCCAGTAAGTGAATGAGAATGCTTCTCCCCCCCACCTCAACACACTTGATATGGATAAGTGGAAGGTGATATCTAATTTTAACTTGACCTTCTCTAATAAATGAGAGTGAATATTTTTTCCATATATTTGAAAACTGTATTACTTTTTCTATGAACTACTTATATTATTCATGTGTTTTGCTCAATTTTCTGTTGGATGGATGGTCTTTTTTTTTAATTTGGAAGAGTTCTTTTATATATTCAAGAAATTAGATTTTTGTTATATATGCTGCAATCATTTGGTATCTCAGCTTGTCACTTGTGCACTTATGTCTTTGTATAAGGTGTTTTTTTTTCCCATGGAGAAATTTGAAATATTTTTGAGATTAATTTTCTCAATATTTTACCTTTATAGCTTTGGGGAGTTGTCTTGCTTAGACTGGCTTTCCCTATTCCAAATTTAAAAAAACTATATTCTCATGTTCTTTTTCAATACTTCTACAGTTTCATCTTTGATGCACCTGGAATTCTTTCGCACATAGAAGTAGAGATCCACATTCACTTCTTTTCCAAATGACCAGCCAGTTGTCCCTATACTCTTTACTGAATGTTCTGTGTAATTTAAAGTCCTGGACATTTCCCAGATGTCTATATTCTATCAAATTTTACCAATAATAGTGATGGCCCAGTGCTGGCTTATTTCGCTTTCGTTTTTCTTTGTGTTGACATAAACAGAGGTTGACATCAAGCCAGTCACTTTTTCCCTTTCCTGATAAGAGACTAGATTTCAGAAGGGTTACTAAAAAAATTGTCTAATGATCGAAATCTTTGGAGACAAAAGCCTTTTCTTTCTTGCTCAATATTCCATCATATGGGTGTATCAAAAATGATATAATCATGTCCCCTTTGTGGAATATTTAGGTGGTTTCAAATTTTAGCTGTTTAAATAATACCATTCTTTTACAGTTGCCATAATTCCCTTATAAAATATTCATAGAAATGGGATTACTGAGTCAAAATGTATGAATATTATTGAAAACTGAACTGTTTTCCAGAAAGCCCCCATCAATTCTCCTTCCAGCAGATTATGTTTACCTGATGAAACCCACCACCCACATTTATTTAGCTCCTGTATGTTGGGCATTTTTCTTTCACAATTTCATTGAATGTTCACAACAATCTGCTATAGTAGGCAGGACAATTCTTGTTTTATAGGCGAATTAACTGAGGCCCAGAGAGAGGTAATCAGTGCAAGGCAGAACTGGAACCCAGGTTTTTCTGTCTCAAATTCATGCTCTTTTTTCTCTGTTTTGTTTTATTTGATTTTGGACCCCATAGAGGATTACATTAAATGCAGTTCTCTGTTCATGATACATTTTCTTCATGAGCTGCCTGTGTGTTTCTCAGTTCCTCACATTTGTGATCTCATTCTGCTATGTGCTTATGGGATGACCCATATGAAATTGTCAGTATCCAAGCTTTTTTTTACCTGCCAACATGGCAACTTCATATGGTTCAGCCTAGTATGCCCAGTGTTCATCACATGGTAGTCACTAATTCATATATATATATGAGTCTTATTCTTGTCTGTATGACCAGCACTCATGTTTGGGACTCAGGAAAAGTAAACAGGATCAATGAAAGCTTATCTATAATGGAAATGAGGAAAACTCTCCTATTTTGGACCATTCTGGTAACTTAAACCACTAGGGCTTCTTGATCTGGACTCCTCAGGCTGCACTGAAGGTTTAGGAACGTTACTCAATGGAGGCTGACCCTCAGGAGCATTCATAGAATCATAATATTTCAGTATTGGAGGAATTTCATGTTTTTCACAGGGTGAAAACGAGACCTTGAAAATTAATTGCTAAAAATCCTATTACTATTTGTTCACATTAGTAAATATACAACCATACCAGATTTCAGATAGCCTGTCTTGTTCTCAATATACATTGTTCTGAAAAAATTTATTTCAATTAATTTTAATGTTTATTATTTTAATCTGATATAAAAGTTTGCACATTTAATACGCATAAATACAGGATCACATCTACCTACACACATTCACATATTATCTCTTCCTATGTATTGAAAACTGTGAGTTAATACCAATACTTCCAATTCCAATACCGCACCACAGGGTTTTCTTCCTTTCCCTTTCCTTCCTTTCTTGATTTGAAACTTCTTTTCCCCACGGTGAGAGACTTGGCTCTACTATCCTTAATCATATTTAGACTCCCATCTAAGCAGCCATGCTTCCGCCCCTTGGATGCCTTGCCCTACCCACTTGACTTGCCCAAGGCCACTGTAGGGCAAGCCCTCTTCAACCCTCTCCTGTTTCTACAGCCTCCTTCCCTGCGGGGTGGCTAACATCCTGCTCTGGACCACCAGGTGTAGGTGCTTAGTTTGTTCTGTCTGCACAGCTACAGCCTTTAGGACTGAATACTTTAGGAATGACAAACAGGTGGTGATAAGGAAAACTGTGCATTTTGAATAGCCATTGTGCGTCTTTTATTTTATCAAGATCTTTACTCACGTCTTAATACTTCAAGTTTCATAGAGCTGGAATTATTGGATGAAAGGGTTTTTTAAGGCTTTAAAAAATATTATCAATCTGCTCTCAAAAAGGTTGCCCCAATTTACAACCTCATCAGCACCATCCGTCTTCCTATACCTTCGTCGGTAGATCAGAAGTATTTTCCAGTTTCTTAGGCGCAAGGAGTCTCTAAACAAGTTATCTATTCCTCCACACTGCCTTTCCTTTGGATGAGAGAAGGGGTCCTTTTCCTATTTTATTTTGTTATTTAATCTCTGTCAAGTAAAACAGCCCGGAGGACTCCAGTCACCCCAGAGGAGGAGGCAGCACGGTAACCCTGGCGGAGACAAACTCACCTCTGCTCCCGAAGTGTACGAGGATGCACGCAGGACCTCCTTTTCCGATGGGTCCACCTGGGTGCCTCCGGCCGGTAGAGGGCGGTGTGGAGCCCGCGCCGGACTCCGCCTTCAGGGCTGCTCGCCGCGCCCCCGTGACGTATTTCCGCGTCATCTGCCGCCGAAGTCTGCTCGCATTGGCTGCCTGCGAGGCAATTGGGGCGGAGCCTAGTAGGTTCGTGGGGAAGGCAGCGGTCCCCTTTCTCGCCCCTCCCCCACTCTCCAGTCCCTCCCAGGGACCGCTGCGCGGAGCTACTGGGGAGGGCGGCGGCGGCTGCACTTTTTCGGGCTCTGGTTGGAGCGGGGTTCTGGTGCGCGAGCGGCGGAGCCACAGGAGCCCGAGGGACCGGTTGACTGTGGGAGAGAGGGAGGAGGGAATATCGGGCTGCCGAACTGCGCCTGCTGAGAAGCCCTTTCGTTCTCTGCGCGCCGAGCCGAGCCCCGGGCTAATAGGGCGGGGGTCCCGCCAGACCGCCACCGGCCCATCAGCGCTGACTGGACCGCACGCCGCCCCCCCAAAGACAGCCG
The DNA here is from genome assembly GCF_004126475.2 of Phyllostomus discolor. Lineage (NCBI taxonomy): Eukaryota > Metazoa > Chordata > Mammalia > Chiroptera > Phyllostomidae > Phyllostomus > Phyllostomus discolor. Next base: position 175,526,818 of record NC_040903.2, read on the forward strand.
CCAGCTCGCGGCCCCGAATTGGTTCCGCGCTACGGACGCGGGACATTGCAGAGGGAGGAAGCAAGAGGGGCCGCCTTCCTCTCGGAGTTGGAAGCGCCTTTCCCAGGTTCAAAATGCCGAAGAAGAAGCCGACGCCCATCCAGCTGAACCCGGCCCCAGACGGCTCCGCGGTTAACGGGACCAGCTCGGCAGAGTAAGTACGGGGTGGGCGGCGAGCGCGGGGCTGGACTGGGGAGGCCCCCGCTGGGGTGCAGAAACAGAGCGGGTGTGCACCGCGCGCTGGGCTCAGTTCGAGTTCTTCACGTACGTCTCGGGCTGGCAGGGGCGAACTCCTGGACGCCGAGGTATTGGTGACTAAGCACTGGTTGTGCTCCTGACTCAGACTAGTTAGTAGACCTAGCGAGTCTCGATTTTTTCCCTCCTTTTCCGACCTTTTCAGTCACCCCTGGCCACAAGAAAATAAAAACTGATTCTTCCACCGCTCGTCGTCAACTGTTTTATAAATGTGATTCTCTGGGATTCTGGTCTGTAATGGGGAGAAGGGACAAATGTCTTGGAAATAATGAAGATCGCCTCTGCTTCTTTGAAATCGGCCCAGAGTATGGAGTGGAGTTGGGAGCAGCTAGCAGCATCCTCGCTTTGGTGCCTGACACCTGTGGGCCAGGAGTGCCTTGTTGCTGGCCCCCTGCCTGGCCAGCGGGGGCGAATGTACAGCGGTGGCTCTTGAATTGCCGACTTGGGGGTTCCCGGTCCTTGCCCTTCTTCCTGGAAACTATCTGGTTTTACAGGGAGCGGCTTCCTCTTCATCTGACTTCATTCATTTATTCATTCATTCATCACATCCCTCCTCACCTTGCCCTTGAGCCCTAAACTCCTGACCTGAGATGTGAACACCATCGCCATGGAAACTTCACACAAGGTGCTCCATGTTTATAGCTTCCAGTGTTGTTCAGGAGCCAACACATCAAATAATGATAAGATTGTTTTATGGGGGTTTCTGAGTTCCCACAACTCTTTGGGGTTTGGGGTAAGAGCCAAGAAAGACTGCTGGGGGAGAGAGACCCTGCTAGCTGGAGGATTTGGCTTTTGATCTCTTACGGGAACACTGGAGACTTTAGGAAGCTACCTAATGAAATGAGTAGGCCGGGACCTTCTGCCCTTTGGTGATGACTGTAACCTTCCTCTCTGGATTTTAATATTCCAGGGACCTGTTGGCTTGGCGAATGTCTATTCTCGTAATGATTATGAGGCCATTGGTGAACCTGTGGTGTGAGCTCAGCCAATTTCCTCACACCTGCTCCCAACAAACCCTCTTCAATACTGTAGTGTCTGTTTTGCATGTTATTGACTTCTACAGGTCAGAGTATTGGTCTGCAAATACTCGTTCAGTTTTAGTTTGTAAGAATTTTATCCCCTTAAAATAGGCTGAAAACCCCAGAGACGGGATTCCTTAGTAACCGTCACTGTTTTCAGGTCATACTTTTGACCTTATGTTTTTGTCACAGTGGATTCTGGCTGAATGTTGTGGCCTAATCATCCTGCTCGTGTTTGATTTGGAGGAAGGAATTAAGTGGAAGTGTCTGTTGTCATTCTGTTAATTGTGACACCACAGCTGTATTCTTGTAAAAGGGAGACATTTCTTTAACAGAAAATAGTCCAGGAAGGAAAAAAAGAAAGTGCCCTAGAGGCAGTGGCAGAAACATTTGTGGACTGGGAGCATTATAAAATCTGGGTGGTTAAGAGGTTGAACTCGGAAGTCAGGCTAAGTTGGAAGCTTGCTCTGTTACTTGTGGTTTTGTGACTTTGGACAAATCTTTCTAAAGCCTAGGTTTCATTTTTTCATCTGTGAAAATGGGGTTAACGATAAAACTGATTTAGGGTAGTTTTGAAGATTAAATAAGCTAATACATAGTAAATCTTCCATAGGTGTTAGCTGTTGGTACCTTCGTTACTGGGTACATGTTGAGAAGGCTGAAGGAAACTGGAAGGTAATTTTCATTCCTGGTGGTGAATTCCTGGTGTGTATTAAGGTGCCTTTGCTTCTGGATAAATGACTCCCCCTTGCTTAATTTTCTGTGCCATTTGCATCTACCTCCATGACTCATTGCTGTGTTACAGTAGGAGGCATCTCTGTGTAGGCTGCCTGATACAAACAGGGACTGCCCCACTACACTTCCTGGCACTAACAGGGGGAGAGCTGTACACATCTTCATCTTTACCTTCAAGAGTGTTTCTCAAGCAAAGCTACTGTTCTTGTGATTTCTGTAATTAGGCCAGGGCACAGTGCTGAACCTATTGTACAATGTAAACTAAAGAAGAAAAAAAATTAATTGACAGTGAAAAACTGTTGATACTACATTGGCAAGGTTGATTCTCCTCTGTGGCTCCCTGGTCCCTTGGGATTTATGTCTAATATAGCACCCCACTCAGATCAAGCTGAGTTATATGGGACCTGAAGTTTATGCAGGTTCTGGGAGAAGAAAATGAATGCAAAAATGCTTATTTTGCGAGTTCTGCAAAAACTTGTGATCATATTGCAAGACTGCTAAGTGTTAGAATGAAATAAATTAGAAATAAGATCATATTTCCCTGTTAAAAGCGTTTTCATGGACCTATTGCAGTTAGAATAAAGTCCAAACTTCCTATATTGGGCTATGAGACAAGGGGTGATTTGCCCAATCCCTCCTCCCCCCACCAATCTCTTTATTCACATTTCCTGCTGCTTTTTTTTTTTTTTTTTTCTGCCACACTGGTCCTCTTTCACTTCCTCCAGGGGATGGTCTTCTTGCACCAGGCCCTTGCACATGCTGTTCCTTTTGCCTGGACTGAATCATCCTTTCCTCTTCCCAAGCTAGGAAGGAAGCAGTCTTCACCTCTCTTAAATGTCATTTCCTCAGAGATGTTAACAGACCACCTAGTTTAAAGTAGATCCCTTTTTCTCATGTCACCTCATGTTTAAATGACACTCATTCACTGTCTATAATTTTTTACTAGGGTATTTTAAATATCTATGGCTTCTTTACACCATAAACTATAAGCATAGTGCTGCCATTTTTTGATTCACTGCTCTGTAAGTAGTATTTAGAATACAGCGCCTGTCACATAACTGTACCAGTGCCTGTTGAGTGAATCAGTGAGTGAATGAAGTTTGTAATGTTTGTGCAATATGTTTAACAAAACTTTTTGTAACTTTTCTTTTTTTCTTTGATTTTCCCTTTTATTCTCATTTCCCCATCCCCATTTTCTTTTCTTTCATAGGTACTACTCACCTACTCTATGGTATTTAATAGATTCTTATAATTCCATCCATTCATTGGATATATGTGTACCTTTGGGAGGTGGATAATACTGTTTTGTGTATTTCTGTGCTTAGAGTGCTGGATGCTATTGTGCTACTATTCAGCCTTAAAAAAAAGAAGTTCCTGCCATTTTTGACAACATACATAAACCTGGAGGACATTAGGCTAAGTGAAATAAACTGGGCACAGAAGGAAAAATACTGCATGTTATCACTTACATATGGAATCTAAGAAAGTGGAGCACACAGATGCAGAGAGTGGAAGGATGGTTATCAGGGGTGGAGCGGTGGTGGAAATGGGGGACATTGGTCAGGTGTACAAAGCGCAGTTGTGCAGGATGAGTACGTCAGAGGTCTGATGGAGAGCACGGTGACTGTGGTTAATATGCTGTACCAAGTACCAGGGATGCACTGAGAGTAGATTTTAGGTCTCTCACCACACACAAAAATTGGTTATGTGAGGAGATGGATATGGCCAACTAGCTCGACTGTAGTAATCATTTTACTGTATATGTGTTTATCAAATCACCACCTTGTATATCTTAAATATATTCACTTTTATTTAAAATACTATTGTACTATAAGCCTGCATTAGTCAGGATAAACTAGGTTATGTTGAGGTAAAAACGACAAAATCTTATTAATTTAACACACTTGCAGGTCAGTGGGAAACTTTGTTGATTGGATTCCATCAGTGACCAGACTGATGGCAGTACCATTTCCAAAATATGTTTATGTGGGAAGGGAATCTTGAGAACCACGTTTTGGCTCTTAAAGTCTCTGCCTGCAAGTGGCACTTGTCACTTTTGCAACCACTTCATTGGCCAAAGCATATCACATGGCCACTCTGATCTTTAGGTGGTGGTCTTCTTGGAACCAGGATATTTGAACAGAAGCAGTGATCACCCCAAACTTTTATTTGAGTGTCTTACCTTTTAATTTTAAAAACCAGATAACATGTTTCTGAGCTCTCTATTCGTAATGCTTTATTTGTACCTAGCTCATTGTTTCTCTTGGTGGCAGAGCAGCCAGTCATGTGCATGTGCCACATTTTACTTACTCCTCTGGGATTAGACCGCTTTGTTGTTTCCAGCTCCTTGCTGCCTCAAAGGGCGCAGCTATGACTACCTTTGTACCATAGCTCCTTTTGGATCCTTGTGACAGAGTTCCCTTTGGAATGTTTGGCCTTAGGCAAGTCCTTTGTACTTTTTGACTTTTAGTGTCCTTGTCTGTAAAGTGGAGATAATAATTGACAAAATCTTTACCTTAATGGCTTATAAGGCCCTATCGAATCAGATCTTTTGTTTTCTTCCACTGTTCCTTCACTCATGCATTCTGTTTAGCCACACTGTTCTCTGTGCTGTTTCACAGTAGGGTGGGCCCATTCCCATCTCAGGGCCTTTGCATTTGCCATTCCCTCCACCTGGAATACCCTTCCAGATACCCACGTGACTTGCTTCCTAACTTCCTTCAGACCTTTTGCTCAAGTGTCTCCACACAGAGGACAACCTGATCACTATCTAATATAACACTTCCTGTCATTCTCTACTCCTTTTTCTTTGCAGTATATTTCTTTATAGCACTTGCCAGTAACCAGCACTGCATTGTGTACAAGTATTTATCTGCCCCATCCCAACTAAAATGTAAGCTTCCTGAGGGTGGAGGCTTGGCTTTGTTTCTTGCTCAGTGTGTAGAACAATATCTGGCCCTGTTGATTAAATATTCCTACCTTAAAGGAGTATTGTGAAGATTAAATACTTTGACATCTATAAGGTGCTGAATAAACAGGAGGGTACATTACTTGGCTTTGGTGGCATCTATAGACTTTGGAGTTTAAACGGTTTCAAGGTAACCCTGAAACACTCAGACTTACTCAATCTCTGTATTCAGAGCATAGTTTATAGCATGAGCAAATCAGCCAGGCTTGTAAATGGCACACATCTGTTAGAATGTGAGGCCTTTAAGGAAGGGAACACAAAGGTTGTGATAAGCTGATGTTCTCTTTTGGGGGCAGGGAGGGCTCTCTAATGGTCTTTTCATGATAACTAGGAGCTTTCGAAGTGGCTGTAACTGATTTTGTAGTTTTGAACTTGGATGCTTCTACTAGTTTGTTGCTGCAATAACTAACAGTGGTGTTGTCTTTTGAGAACAGTTTGTGGTGAAAAGTAAGTCCAGCTGAAGTCCATGTCTTTGGGAAGAGTGTCTTTCCTTGCAGCAGATAAAGGAATGGCAAAAGATTCATAATGATGACTTAGCCCATGACAAGATGTGCATGGAGCTCTTATTTGAACATAAACACTTACAAAATTCTACTTTCATTAATTTACACATTTTGAAAGAAAGGGAGAAAATACTTCAGTAGTAGAGCAGCTGTACCCTTCTAGTTTGATTTTTCTGTCTTTCCCAACTCACCTGCGTTGGTCCACGCTGAGCATCCCTTTGTGCTCCTCTTGGTCTCTGCATACTGCTTCTTACCTCTGCCTGGTCTTGCTCACATAATTTCCTTTGTCTGGAATGCCCTCCTCTGCTTTCCTGTGTGATTTTATTTCTATTTTGGACTTGCCACCATACTGTAGCTTCTGTGAGAGCAGGGACCATGACTGTCTTGTGTACTGGTACTTCCTCAGCATCCGGCATGGTGTCTGGAATGAATGAATGTGACCCATCTTTCAAGACATAGCATAAATCTCATCTGAACATCAGTTTTCCTCATCAGTAAAGTAAGAATTATTATATTGGGTTGGTCAAAAAGATCACTTGGTTTTGGTAGGTGGCTCTAGTAGTGCTTAGTTGTCTTTAGCTTCATCTGAAACAATTTTGTTAGATTGTATTGTGACAGCTGTTGTGTCAGTGTGCATTAAAAAGGCAAATCATGCCCTGGCTGGCGTAGCTCAGTGGATTGAGCACGGGCTGGGAACCAAAGTGTCCCAGGTTCGATTCCCAGCTAGGGTACATTCCTGGGTTGCAGGCCATAACCCCCAGCAACTGCACATTGATGTTTCTCTTCTCTCTCTCTCTCCCTCTCTCTCTCTCACTGTATCTCCCTCCCTTCCCTCTCTAAAAAAAATAAATAAATAAAATCTTAAAAAAAAAAGACAAAATCAAATTGGTGAATTTTTGTGTAGCTATTTTAACATTGAAGATGGAAGAAAATATGCAACATTTTGTCATATTATGCTTTATTATTTCAAGAAAGGTAAAATACAGCTGACATACACAAAAAGATTTGTGTAGTGTATGGAGAAGATGCTGTGACTGATAGAATGTGTCAAAAGTGGTTTGTGAAGTTTCATGCTGGAGATTTCTCGCTGGATGATGCTCCATGGTCGGCTAGACCAGTTGAAGTTGACAGCAATCAAATCGAGATATTAAATGAGAACAATCCATGATATACCATGTGGGAGATAGCCGACATATCAGAATATCCAAATCATTAAAGTTATTGGTGAAAATGAAAAATGTGTCTTTTATTTTATGGAGAGAACTAAATGGCCTTTTGGCCAACCCAGTATAACAAACTCGTGAGGGGAGGTGGGCAGGAGAGCATCGTCTGAAACAATGTGTAAGAAAGCACTTTATGGTTGCCGGAGTGCCACCTGAATGGGAAGTGTTGTTAAGGGTGCCAGCTGTGATTTCTTCCTTCTCAGAAAGCTGACTCTTGCCCTTTGTTCTATACCAAATTTGCAAATGTTAATAAATCATGTTGATTGGACATTTTATATGCTGTCCATCCTTTAAAATCTAACCCAGTCCTGCATCTAATCAAGCTTTGAAATCTAACTTCCTATTTACAGCAAATACAGGGACAGAGAAACAAGTTAAATGATACCAGGAGAACACAATCAGACCAGTCCAGGATGTGGAACATTCACAATCTCTTTAAAAAGTCAGTGGCATAGGGAAAAGCCTGGGTAGGAAATAGGTACGGGTGCTGTTCTAGAATAAGAGGCTAAGGAACATGCCAACTAAATGGAATGCATGAACCTTAATTGGGTACTGCGTCAAAAATTGAAATAGCTATAAAATGCATTCTTGTGTCAATTAGGGAAATTTGAATAGTTATTGTTATTTTTAAGACAATAGTATTATGACTGCAGGAGAGTGTCGTAATAAGTGATGCATGAAGCTTAGTTTGAAATGGTTTAGCAAAAAATGCACTTACAGTGGATAAAGCAAATGGGGCAGATGTTCACAATTGTTTATTTAAATTGGTTAGTTTATGAGTTTCACTGTTTTAGTCTTTCTGTCTTCCTGTGTGTTTGGAAAAATTCATAATACATTCTTTTAAAAGTACCCAAAGAACAAAATTCATCCTAAGTGTTATGCCCTTCTTAATTAACCCATATTTCTCTCATTTTGAACATCTGGCCTAACATTGTATAGTAAACAAATGCAGTATCATTTTTAATCATAAATGCTTTCTTGATTATTAGGAACCATACTGTTTTGGACCCTGGGTCTTTTAAAACTATTGATACCAAGTAAATAATTTTGGTAGAGTGGGCCAAAGCCAAAATAATGTTTTAAACAAACAACTTCTTGTAAGCTTTTGTCTATATGAGTTGGTAATTATTTCTAGCACATCCACAGGAAGCACAGGTCAAGCAGTGGTGAATCTTTCTGACATGCTGAGAAAACAAATCTGGAGAACCTGCAGGCTGGGAAGATGAGGTGAGCCTAAGAAGAAAGCCCTAGGTTTTGTTCCTGTTGTTTTCCTTCCAGAGGCTGCCAATTTTGAAAAATCATCCTGGCCTCTTAGTGATACTTGATTGTGGTTTTACTTGACGTCCTGTGTCCTGGTTCTGTTGCCTAAAACCCAGAACCCTTTGGAGGCTTGCAAACCTGTTTGCAAAGTTAACACCTCCCACAGTGAATGGTGTTTTGTTTTCAAGTAGCAGGTGTTCTCTGAATCCCAGAGCAGGGTCGACTGCTAAAAATGCTGCTCCTGCCTCCAGTTTCTTTGGGGTAGATCCCAGGGCATCCTACTTTGATGTCAGCAAGGGAGTCAGATTAAGAATAGGTTACCTGGGAGTTGAAGAAAAAGTAGACAAGGATTGGGTGACCTCTTTTCCCCTCATCCTTTCTTTGAATATTTGCCTGCTTAAGCACAAGTTTCAAGAAATTCGAATATACAAATACCTTTTAAAGAAAGAACCTACAGACATTAAATGTTCCAGTTTAACTTTTGGTTTTTCCGTATGTACATATTTGAGAGTTGTGATCACTCGATGAGGCTTCCACTCCCTCCCCCGCTCCCCTGCCCCTCCATGCTTTCCCAGTTTTTTTTCCATGTCCCCCCATTCACAATACAGACCAGGCAGAGGGCCTGGGCTGAGGTGTATATGGGGTGGGTTTACTCTGCTTCCTCTTTCTGTGCAGGCGGTGTAAGAACACAGTCTGTGGTAAGCACCAGGAGGCCTCTTTGCCAGTTTTTACATGGGGACATAATCCTCATAAATCCTTGTTGTTTATTTTTGGGCGAAGAGTAGAATTTGATAGGGTCTGGTTTCACAAATGACACTTTGTTAATAATTTAGGTGGCTTCCACACTTTTCTATTTATTGATACTCTTGTAAATGTTTTAAATCAATTTATTTTATTCTGCTTTTAGATTACTTCATACACAGAATCAGAGGCAATGAACCGTGTTACCACTTTTGTTGCACATTAACAGAATATGTTCCAAAAATATACAACTAACTTACAATGTATATTTCAACTGTTTCCTTAAGATTCAGGAAGGTTTTTTCTTTTTTTGTTTAGTGTTTTTTGGTAGTTTAATAGGCAGTACAAGGGCTCCTTTAAAGGTTAACCTGCTTCACTTAAAGAGTTAGCCAGATTGTATTTTTGAAGTGGGATTATTTTTCTGTATTTCACCAATTCAGTTTCATATGTAGTGACTGCTCACTGAATGTCATTCACTGTGCTGGAAGCTGTAGGTAGGTGAGTAAGGCTATTTTTTGCCTCCAAGCATCTTAAAATCTCACATAGGAGGAAGAGGTTGCAGTTGCAGGGGCGCAAGAAGGAAACAAGTGGCTGTAGAGTAAGAAAAGTGCCCTAAAGAAGAGGTACAAAGAAAGTACTGTCGGAGCTCATTGAGAGGAGGAAGATGTACATGCAGTGGAAGAGATTAGGAGAGCCTTCATGGAGGAGATGACATTTGAGCTAGGTCTTGAAGGATGGCTAGGATTTCCATGGGAATGTTTGGGGAGGGAGGAGGCAGGAAGAGAGTGAAAACGAGCCACTTTATACAAGTGGGAAAGCTGGGGATGCGTGGAGGAGCCAGCTGGTAGCCTAGTGTGCCTGGAGCATCAGTGCAGGGCGCAGGAGATGAAGCTGGAGAGGTAGGTGGGACAGTCTTGTGGTGCTGGATGGACATTCTAAAAAGTTACATGTAAACTTTTCTTACCCGCTATTTTTAAAAATATGTCAATAGTTTTCATATGCTTTGTATTTTGGGTTTTTTTTCCCCCCTTAGGTTATATCTTTTGTTAATCCATGTACTGTATAATTACTTGTTTTCTGGCTTATTGAAGCAGTAGTTCAGTGTGCTTTGTATTTTGAAGTTTTATATATTATGTGGTTACTACGTTGCCCCATTGTGATATTTTCCTTTTATGTTGTATTACTTAACAAAAAAAATTTTTTTTAGTCTTCAAAAGCATGTCTTTTTTATGGAGTAGCTTACTTTTCTTTAGTATTTAGACCTTTATTGTCTCTTCATAACTAGCAGGAGTACGTGGCTTCATTTTCTTCCAGCCTTTTCTCTCCCTTAAATGGTTAACTTTTTGTCCCATGTGGAGTTAATGAATTAATGTGCTTGGCATGAGGTATGGGTCTAAGTTAATTTTTCTCCACAAGGAGTTCTAGCATCTTACTGGAGTTTATTAAACATGATTTATTTATCCATCTGTTACAGTTTCAAGTTTATCTTTATTTGGTCTTTGTGACATCTTGTTCTATTTCTAAAATTTCCTTTTAACTTTTATGCAGTTTTGGTAGTATTGTTTTTTAAATTTGATAAGGTTAGGTTGAAACTTTAAAAATTTTCATGGTATACCTTTCCATTAATGTTTCTTGTGATAATGTTATAGTTTCTTCTGAATAATTCTCTTGTGTTCTGAGTTAGTATTTCAGATATTTAATATTTTGATGCTGTTGTAATTGAACCTTTTAAAATTTGTTTTTCTGCCCTTGCCTGTGTGACTCAGTCGTCCCATGGACTGAAAGGGCACTGGTTCGATTCCCAGTCAGGGTACATACGCAGTTTGCAGTCGGGGCGTGTATGAGAAGGCAACCATTTGATGTTTCTCACACTGATGTTTCTCTCTTTCCCTTGCAATGGGAAAAAATGTCCTTGGGTGAAGATAAAATTTGTCTTTCTATCATCACTAGGGTTCGATTTGTGTGAATTATTTATTTCCTGCAGCTTTGTTAAGTTTACATAGTATATCTAGTAATTTTTGATGGAATATATTTGCACTTCTAGATTTACTAGTGTCATCTGTAAAACACAAATTTTCCTTTCAACACCTTTTATATTTTATAGTTGTCTCATCTTTAATTGCTCTCAATAGTAGTTCTTGTGTTCCAAGGGAACAGTATCAAGTATAATGAAGCTTCCCAAAGACCTTCTGGGCCAAGGACTTCTGCTTTTCCAAGGAGCCATGAATGTAGGAAGCAGCTGCCTGGCTTTAGAGAAGTAGAGCCTTTTAGGGTGAGATGGGACTTTATAGGCCCTGTAGTTGAGTTCGTGAGACCATTCCCAGAGAGGGGAAGGAACTTGCTGGCAGTTCACACAGCTGAAGTGGAAAGAGATGTGGGTGAGCTTTCACCCCCACTTGCTTTCTTACGGTATATGTAATACATGTTTCATTTGGGATATTTACTTGGTTTGAAAATTTTCCCAGTTTTACCCAATGCTGCATTTTAGTAACCTTATCCAATTATCCTAAAAATATTTTTTTTAAAAAAAAACTTCTTTACTTAAAAAAAATTAAAGATTTTATTTGTTTATTTTAGAGAGAAGGGAAGGAAGGGGGAAGGAGAGAAACATGGATGCATGAGAGATACATCAGTTGTTTGCCTCTTGCAACCCCCAACTGGGGACCTGGCCCACAGCCCAGGCATGTGCCCCGACTGGGAATCAAATCGGCAACCTTTCAGTTCTCAGACCAGCACTCAACCCACCGAGCCACACCAGCCAGGGCTAAAAGCATCTTTTCAAGTAATAATCTGAAGCTATGGAGAAGATACCTCTCTATTACCATTTCCCAGGTGTTTGAGGGAAAAGGGAAATAAGGAAATGGGGAGAGGAAAGAATATTTTAGTCTAGGATCCTTAGTAGGGGGGGCCTATTTTTAAGCTTCAAATGATAGTTTCAAAAGCAGTGGTTTTCAAAATAACCACAGACGAAAGTCCCCTTGAAATGAATGCCTTTCTGGAATTGACCTATTTTGAGTTTAACTGTTACCAGGAAAGGTTCAGAATCTTGAATGCTCTTAAGAGCACAATTGAGTTAGGCGAATGAGTGATCCACTTAGATTCAGGTTAAGTCTTGAAATTTGGGGAGTTGGGTGAAGATGACTTATTGTGCCATATTTATAGGTTTGTCATGATCCAGGTTATGTTTCCTCTTTATTGAGTTAAACTTACATATCCAGGTTAGTTCTGAAAAATTAGATGAGAATTTCATTATATTTGAGAGTCTAGAGTGAAAATTATTTGCACTGTTTGATTTCATACATCCTTCAATAAATAGTCATTCAAGAATGTCCTTGTTGGGGGAGGCCTCAGAAGTTTGCATGAACTCCAAGCTAAATGTAAACCTTTGTCTAACGGCTTACTCAGATCCAGACTGAAATCCTACTGAGTGCCAGCCTGCATTTCAGTCCACCTCTCCCTTGATGCCTCTTTTCTGCTCCTTCTCCTCCCCATGCCCTGCCTCAGCCCGTGGAATGGTGGGGAAACGAGAGCAGATTAACATTCCGACAGTTATTAATAATAGAAAATTTATCCTGCTTACCTTAGCCATTTGTGTTCACTTGTGTAAACTTGGTCATTTAAACCATGGAAAGGTTCCATTTACCAAAGGAAGGACCAGTAGAACATTTGGACCAGGCTCTTAACACATTATATTAATTTAGATAGAGATTATAATACTTATATTTACTGGAGTACTCCTAAAACAGTCTCCTTTGCCTTGTTTATTTTGGTAACTAAAGTAATGCTGGGTTAGCCATAATGTAGTTTGCTGCTTTTCTATTTTTGAGTATACTGAAAAATTACCAAAAAGAAAAAGATAGTCATAAGCATTTCTAAACTTTAAGAAGGCCATAAAATATTAGGGGAAGTCAAAGGCAAAATTAGTGAGGAAAGTACCAGAAACCACCAACAGGTGTTTTAGCTGCATTGAATAAAGTTTCAGCTTGATAGGCAATAACAGGGAGGAGTTTTGTGAATTCCTGAATGCTGGTGTGAGGTGGAGGGGACACAGGGTAAGCGGAAACCAGCACTTCCGGAGGCTCAGAGGACTTGGGTTACAGAGGGCTCACCCCATAGTTGAGAACTTGGAATGATTCCTGAGCAAGTTGCTTTCTTTTTGAAAGACAAGGGCTGCATCTGTAGCCGCATCTGTAGGGCCACAGCTGTTACTCTGTAGGATAGTAATTAAGTATGGGTCTAGATTGGGAAGGAACAGTAGGATGAAGTCAAAAGACATGAAACTTTTCTCCCTGAAGGACATCGTAACTGGAAAAGTAACTACCATTTATTGAGGGTCTGTCTGGTCTATTTATATCCTTTATCTTGAATTTGTACTAAAATTCTGCAAGAAAGGTCATAATCTATTGTACATATAAGGAAAATGAAATTTAGGGAAGTTAAGTAATTTGTACACTGCCACACAACTAATAAGTTGTGGAACTAAGTTTAGAACCCAGGTCTGTCCTACTCTAACACCCATGCTTTTCCCATATGCCTCCAGAGATGCATAAAATGCTAGAGGTCTTTTTAGAGCTTCACTCTCCAGATATGTAACTATTTAAGTTAAATTAATAATTAATACTATTTAATTTAAACTTAAATAGTTTAAAAATCATTTTTAAAATTTATTTATTTATTGATTGATTTCCAGAAAGAGAGGGAGAGAAACATGAATGTGTGGTTGCCTCTTCCATACCCCCAACTGAGGGCCTGGTCCACAAGGCAGGCATGTACCCTGACTGGGAATTGAACTGGCGACCCTTTGGTTCACAGGCCGGCACTCAATCCACTGAGCCACACCAGCCAGGGCAGTCACTTCTTAAGTTGCATAGCATACTTCAGGGTCCCAGTGGTTACATGTGGCTAGTGGCTACTGTATTGGAGAGCACAGATGAGAACATTTCCATCATTGCAGAAAGTTTGATTAGTGCCTAGAAGTTACTTAATTTTACCCTTTAAAAAAGATTTATTGATTTTTGAGACAGAGGAAGGAAGAAAGAAAGACAGAGAAACATTGATATTGTGTTTCACTTATTTCTGCATTTCTTGGTTTCTTCTTGTATGTGCCCTGATCAGAGGTGGAACCTGCAACCTTATCATATCGGGACAACGCTGTAACTGAGCTATCCAGCCAGGTCTGACTTCACCGCCCGAGCCCCTCTCCTCCCTTTTTAAGTGAACACATCCTCAGGATTTTATTGTCACATAATAAAACAGAATACAAAGTTTAGAACTGTATCACTTGACCCTTTCTCGTCTTATCTCCTCCTAGATCAAAATGCTTGCATCTCGTAATAGCCGTCATTCTCTTAGATCTGCAGTTAGGCTCAGTGCATTCAATCCTCAGCATGATCTTTGTAGTTTTAGCTCTTTTGCCAATGGCTTAGTCCGCCCACCATAGCCACTCTGCTTCCTGTCATAATGCTGCTTTCCCTGTGCATACAGAGAATCCTTGCCCTTCTTACTGTTACTTTGTGGAGTTGATGCTTGCCACGCTTTTTTATAGAAAGTCCTGCAGGTTTTAGGAATGTTCACAAAGTTTGTGAGAGCACTATCAGCAAGGAAAAAGCCAATTTTATTTTGTGAAGGAGAAAATGAAGGACTAAGGCAGGAAGTAACTTGTTCGTTGTCATACCTCTAATTAATCCAGGCCTGTGGACTGGTGGCTTTTCCTTTGCTCCACATTCCCTTAAAAGAAAAAAAAAAATAACAGAATGGAAGATACAAATGCAAGAGGAGTAACTCCTCTACTCTCCCAGCTTTGCTTGGACTTCAAATTAGGTTCTTCCCAAAGTATGTACAGCCCTGTGTTTTCCTAAGTTCAAGGGGCATGTCTGGATTGGTTTTCCCTAGGGAAAGGAAAGATGTTTGTTGGAAAGAAATTCCACACTTAATATAGGAATAGCACTTTGATTTTCTGTGGTTCTTCCTCTGCCTTCTACCAAGCACTTGTAATTGAAACTTGCAGCTGCTAACATTTGTCTCCTGAATAAGAAGACAACTTCACAACAGGTCAAGTGACAGAGGTATGACTACTTTGAATGCAAGCAGCTGCTTGTTATTTGCTGTTGATTTGAATGGCATTTGTGTTGAGGTCAAATAGATTTAGATTATGACAGACATTTCAGTAGATTTCTAACTTATGTGTTAAGGTAAAGATGTATTAACGTTGATTTAAATGATATATACCAGTATATCTAGTATATACCAGGCACTAAGCTGAGATATGGACAAAAAGGACTTTTGCTGAAAATTGAAAAGGATGCCAACGTTATGGGCAAATTGAATGCATTTTAATTCTTGTCTGAATTTTGTCAGTATTTTCTGTCCACATATTTACTTAGTCCTGAAATTAAGTAAAAGCTCCAGTTTGGATTATAGCTTTAAAGTAAAAGTGAAGACTCCTATGCAAATGTCCTTTTAGTAGCTGCTATTAAAGACATTTAAATTACACACTCCAGCATCTAATGACAGTTTAAAGTGTATGTGTGTGTGTTTGGGGGATAGGCGTGTGGGAATGAAAAGGAGGCATTGTGCCGGGGTGATATTTTTAGGAAACCTACATGTAATGTTTGATTTCATTATAATAGACTCATTATTTAGCAAATTGTCTTCACAAACTGAGAAATTAAAGTTTTGGGGTTTTTCCTAAAGAAGCGTTAAAGTCATGCACATGAATATGCTCAGAGAGAGTAAAAACAGAGAAATTAGAATGACAACAGGATATCCAAGACAGTGTCTGTCTTCCCTGAGATCCTCTCTTCCAGAGGGTTCTGCAAGTTTGCAGGCTTTAGAGGTTTAAGTTACATTGCTTTTGAATAACAGTGCCTTGTGTAGAGGAAAAATGTGTGATCTGAGCTCCTTCGCTGGTGCAACCTGGCAACTCACCACATGACCACTCTGTGCCTGCTGCTTCTCTGCAAAGTGGTGGCGGGTTGGCAGTGCTTTGCTGCCTTTGGGTTTATATAATGAACTCCACACGATCACATATGTCACCACCAAGCACACATTCAAGCTCTAAGATATTAAGTAGATTCAGTGTTATTGTTGAAAGGAATTTTGGAGGACCTTTGGCAGATAAAAGAACCCAGGACTATAAAGAAGGGTTAAGAAAAGTTGGCCTTATCACACAGCAGGTGCTGATTGAATTGTGATTATGACTTTTTTTTTAATGCCTTGAAAGGGATGGCCTGTTTTTTTTGTTTTTTTTTTTTTTTAAGATTTTATTTATTTATTTTTAGAGAGGGAAGGGAGAGAGAGAGGAGGAGAGAGAGAAAGAGAGAACATCAGTGTGCGGTTGCTGGGGGTCATGGCCTGCAACCCAGGGTGTACCCTGCCTGGGAATCGAACCTGCGACACTTTGGTTCGCAGCCCACGCTCAATCCACTGAGCTATGCCAGCCAGGGTGATTGTGACTTTTGAGGAAGGTGTGGCCTGGAGATGCTGTTGCTCAGTGGAAGGCTTTGGAGCCAGCAGACTTGGGTTTGATTTCCAACCCTGTCTCTTACTGAGTGATCTTGTCCAAGTTCTTTCAGATCCTTGAGTCTATTTATACATTTATAAATGGGCATAATAACACCTGCCCAGCAGAAGGGATTTATAGACATTGTGTAAACTGCTTTTTATGATTAATAGGACTAATGGTAAGGGCTGGACCAGATTCCCAACCCAGGGTGCCTTATTCTCTCAGGTGAAAAAGAGAGAAAACTCTTAACCTCCCAAAGAACTCCCAGTGATGGGGCTCTTCACCTGTTCTTTTATCTGTAGAGACTTAGAATGGAGATAATGCCAGGCATACTTTAGAATTTTGGGGGGAGGTACAGGGAAGCAATAGAATTATTTTCTGTGAACAGGAGGCTGCCAAAGGTGCCAAGAAACAACTGTCACACATTACGTCCCAACATGGACTCCTCCCAGCTTCTCTAGGATGCAACACCACCCAGGAAACTCAGCTTTCCTCTTCAAGAGTTTAAAGAGGATTTCCTGGGCTGTGTGTGTGTGTAGGAAGGACTAGGGTGCGGTAGTCATTGACTTAAAGGGACGGTAACACACCCTTCCTGTGGCCCTAACCAGATGTTGGGGATCAGTTCTACGCAAACCTTGATCAGCTTCTCCATGGTTCATCCACATATCTTCCCCAGTGGGCTTTGGCCTCTGCTCGTACCGTGTCTTCTGGGATTTCTTTCTCTACCCTCAGTGCATGTTGAAATCCTAATCTTATGTTGGAGCTCAACTTGTAAGTCAGCACTTCTGTAGACCTGCTGCAGACCTCTCTTCCAGCCCATTCTAGGCACCTGTCAGCTGCTGCTTCTTTCAGAGCACTCTGTGCATATCCCACCACAATTATGTTGTTTGTGTGACTCTATCTAGTTGGACTGGGTCTTAATCATCATTATGTCCAATACATAACATGTTCCCTGGTGTCTGGTTTGGTAAAATTTTGTTGAATGACTAAAGTATTGAGATGGCAGTAAAGGCAGGGCAGAAGGTGCTCTGCTCCAAAGATCAAGGCTCTGCTAATCCCTCCAAAGGGATTACTGGTGTTTGATTATTTTCAGTTTATAGTATCTTGGCACAAGAGGGTCACAGTGTTGGTGGTAATCACAGCATTTGTTCTTCAAAGCTCTGTATACTCTTCATTGTTTGAACATCCTTTATTTCCTCATACATCCACATGAGACTTTTGGGACGTGTGTTTATTCCATAGATAGGAAACTGATTCTGGTTAAGGGCCGTGTGCAAGGCATACAGGCAGCTAAGAGTGCCTGTAGACTCTGTACTGCCTTTTCAGCCAATAGTCTCTTACTAGCCCAGAGGGGAAACTGTTGGTGACATTCTGTGGTGTTCCCTCAGCCCCATGCCTGGCACAGAGAAGGCTCAGGGAATGTTTGGGGCTGGATGGAGGATGGGTGATGAGCCTTTTTTGCATACTGAGCTGAATACGTATCCCCAGCAAATGCTGGGCTCCTTAATGGATATGTGACATCGGTGGCTGAATATACATGGCACCTGTGGCTTTTCACACTTTCCCCCCACGCCTCTCCGGGGACTCAGATAGGACAGATGGCCAGAGACACAGGATTGTCAGCTCTACATCCTCTCTGCAAATCACATTTGGGGAAAAAGTTAAGTTTGTGCGGTAACACAATTTCAGTAACATGGTTTCATGCTGCTGGTAGTTGTTTAACACTCTGGATAAATCACACTTCAGCAGAACTCATTTGGGAACAGAGTTTAATTTCACTGTAGGTGGCTGTGATTCCCACCCACCAGTCCTCCTACACCCCTGCCCCCTCTCAATAAATCTAGGCTGATAAGGTGAATGTAGCGCTAAGCCAGGCAGGCTATTTCTGGACCCAAGTTAGTGATAAATTGTATTAATCATCGTTTTTACCACCAACACCTTTCACTCCTCCTCTGAGTATAGCTGCCTGTCTGTCCTTAACTGCTAGGAATGGAAAAGATCTTGATAGTTCCTATCTGCTGGAAGTATCAAGAAGATATTGAGATCCAGAGAGGTGGGGCATCTTATTCAGTGTTAAATGGCTATTGAAAGCCTGTATTGAGGTCCAGGGCCCCTGACTTATTCTTGGCTCCTGTTTTCTCCTCTGCTCTACTCCCTGCCCTATGATCTGTCTTACAAAAGAGGAAGAATTTATATGTTGAGTTCAGAATAAATAAAGGTGACCGGTCCTTTTTGTTGTTGTTATTTTTTTCTTTAACATTTTTTTTGTTGTTTGCTTTATTCAGTTGTTCATTGTTAAAGGCCCCCAGCACAGAGTGAATTAATTTTCTGTTAATCCTCACAGACTTTCTTTGACATAGCTTTGGTAAGGGCTGTTAAAGTCTTGACATATTTCTGTAGAGTCAGCTGCAGCCCAGGGGTTATGCTGTGTGGATTTGACTGATAGGATTTAACTTTTAGGAGAAAAAAGAAAAAGAGGGAAGGATAATAAGTATATATAAAGGGAGAGAAAAAGTAATGTTAATTTTATATATATATATATATATATATATATATATATATTTTATTTTAATTGTTGTTCCAGTACAGTTTTCTGTCTTTTACTCCCATCCCCACCCCCCTCAGCCCTCCCCACGTCCCTCCTATTTCCATCCCCTCCTAGTTTTTGTCCATGTGTCCTTTATACTTGTTCCTGCAAACCCTGCCCCTTTCCCCTGAAATTCCCTCCCCTCTCCCCTCTGGTCACTGTCAGCCTGTTCTCTATTTCAATGTCTTGGTTTTTTTTTGGTTATATTTTTCTTGTTTGTTTTGTTGTTTAGGTTCCTGTTAAAGGTGAGATCATATGGTATTTGTCTTTCACTGCCTGGCTTGTTTCACTTAGCATAATGCTCTCCAGTTCTGTCCATGCTGTGGCAAAGGGCAGGAGCTCCTTCTTTCTTTCTGCTGCATAGAATTCCATCATGTAAATATACCATAGTTTTTTGATCTATTCATTTACTGATGGGCACCTAGGTTGCTTCCAACACTTGGCTATTGTAAATTGTGCTGCTTTGAACATTGGGGTGCATAGGTTCTTTTGGATTGGTGTTTTAGGGTTCTTAGGATATAGTCCCAGCAATGGAATTGCTGGGTCAAAAGGCAGATCCATTTCTAGTTTTCTGAGGAAGTTCCATACTGCTTTCCATAGTGGTTGTACCAGTCTGCAGTCCCACCAACAGTGCACTAGGGACCCCTTTTCTCCACAACCTCTCCAACACTTGTTTGTTGCTTTGTTTATGATGGCCATTCTGACTGGTGTGAAGTGGTATCTCATTGTGGTTTTAATTTGCATTTCTCTGATGGCTATCGATACTGAGCATCTTTTCAAAAATATGGAACGCTTCACGAATTTGTGTGTCATCCTTGCGCAGGGGCCATGCTGATATTCTCTGTTTTGTTCCAATTTTAGTATATGTGCTGCTGAAGTGAGCACTAATTTTTTTTCTTAATAGTATGCCTTTGGCTCCTTGGCTTTAAAAATCATCAGATTTTGGTGTTCAAACTACTGTAGATTATTTAAATGTAGCAATAGGTCCAAGTTTGAAACTTGAAATAAAACAATACTTTGCATTTGTCATAGAAGTGGGGACTTTTGGGAGGGACACACATGCCTGGCCAGCCCGAGGGGCCTGATTAACCTGCATGGGGGTGATGTCTGTAGCAGGAAGTCCAGTTGTAAAACAGCAGATGATAATTCTTTGCACAATATCTCACAGATAGTAGGTAGTCAGTGTTGACAGACTTGTTGATTTAAAAGTCTTTCTTTCTTGATTACAAAGATCTCAGTCTATTTAAGGGGAAAAGAGGAGTAATTATGCCCTGCTCCTCTTCAAGTACCGGCTCCCCCACTGACACAAACTCCGTTCTGGCTGTTAATGTTACAGGAGTGATCTGTGGAGGCAGACAGCTGAGGGTGGAGTCCTGGCGTCACTCCTAAACAAGTTATGGCAGTAGGGCTCATATTTTACCTCGCTCATACTTAGCTCCTCATTAGTAAATATGAAGGTGACAATGCTTAACTTGCAGGGTTGTTTTGAGGGTTAAAGGTCTTTGGCATAACACCTAAATCACTCACTGTAAACACTCAATAAAATGTCACCCGTTATTTACAATTCATTTGGTGTTTCTCCCTCAAGTTTATTGCCAATGTTTGAGAGTCTCCCTCTTCTTTAATGTTGAACTCAGATATTTTGTTGAGCATGAAACTTCACCTGGCCTCCCTTGGAAAAGCTCCAGTGGGACTGTCCATAAACTACTCAGGAGACAAATCTCTTGTGCGTGTATGTGTGGGGGGTGATCTTCCTATGTATGTTGTATTTCACCACCTCCACCGGAGATCATCTGGATATCATCTGTTCCTGCCTTTCAAAAAGCATAAAGAATCAGGTGCTTATACTTGTATCTTTAAGGATTTCCGGTACCAAGAATTAACCAATCAGACACAATCTTACGACATGACCAGTAAGATGCATCTCTATTATATGACCTATGTATTTATGGTTCGAGACAGGGCATTCACACTGGAGAGCTATTGTTGTGTTGGTTGATGTCGTTTTTTAATTTGATAATCTAAGGGAAAAGAAGTCAGTGCCCCTGACTAAATAGTCAGGTATTGAATGTTTTTAAAAATTCTTGCAGCACACTAGTTGAAAATCACTGGTTTGGGGCATAAAGATGTTAAAGCTCCTCTCAGAATAGCCCAAGCAACTCCTAGGGAGCAGCTTCAGAGGCAGGATGTGGCAAACCAGTGGGTAAATGAGAGCCCTTCTCCTTTGGAAGAAAAGGAAGTGGGTGGGGAGGAGTGAAGAGGAAGAACTTGGTGGACAGATCTTTTTATGTGCTGCTCTAAGAGCATGCACCCTTACAAATGCCAGGCAGAGCCTGCAGATTTTTGCCTTCCGAGTGACCGAGGTCCAGTGAATACTTAATAATGCTGGTTTCGCAGTTGTCTTGTTTTTCCTCCACAGCTCAATTTTAATACATTTGTTTAATATGCAGTTGGGGTATTATCTTGGTAGCTTTTGTTTGTAATTTTGATAATTGGCTTATTTTTTAATGCTCTTTGAGGATTCACAGTTAATGTGAGATGTCATTCACAGTCGCACTCTTTACTAACCAAGAAAGGCATTTCTTTTTAAGTGTATCTTCAGTGTGTTTATCTGTGTACCTGTTTCAGAACACATACTCACCCATCCTCTGTCCAGGTACTCATAACAGTCCCTTGTGATACAGGATAAGAGTGTGCTTCCATTGATTTATTTTTTCCCCATTTTTCAAAGATTGTTTTTGCTTTATTAATACCCTTTCTCCAGCTTTTGTAGGATGATCTCAACAAGTTTCAGAAGAATCGAGAAGACCAATTTCTAAATCATCTGGAGTAATTAATTCCAGTGGTTGGAGTTAGTTATGATGAGGCAATTCATAAAGCATACAGTAGGGAAAAAAAAGCAGCAATCGATGAGAATTCATCTGCAGTGGGATTTTTTTTTGAAAGCATTCTTCTGGCAATGCCTTTCAAACTTAAACATATATGTGCTTTAATGGTTGGAAAATAGTTTATGAGGTTATTGGGTATGGGTATGAATTATGTGCAGATGGCCCTATGTATATTTTTGCAGATACGATATAGACTTAACAGGTGTATAATATGGGAGATGTAATGACTATAGCAGAGACCTCAACTTCATCATGTTTTTTTAATGTAAAAACTATCATATATTTACAAAAAATCCATTAGTAAAATGTCATGGTATTATGAAATGTTAATATCAATATAAAAATTATCAGGAACTTATTGAGTATGGAAATGACATTTTTGGAAGGAGTGTGCTTCTATTTAATGCAGATGAGGGATGTTCCAGATTAGATGACCAGTTGTCAGCATAGTTGATGGAGGGCACCAGGTCCCCTGACTTCAAGTTCAGGGTTGTTTCCTTGGAGCAGTCCATGAGAGGTTAGTTATCTAAAAGAGAAGACCCCAGTGGGCTTCCAAGGATCTGGAAAGCTGAGCTCTGCAGTTTTTAGACTTCAGATTTCTGTATATGCTTTGTCTCCTGAGTTGTGTAGCTCTTAACTCAATTTCTCTGAAGGTTTCAAATGAAAATTTTTTCACTTATCCAAATGTCTACATTGCATAAGCACATCATGGGTGATTTGGCCCCAAAACTGCATGCTTAAATTGTATCCTTAGTCAAATTGTGGTATCTTGCAGTTATTTTAGACATTTAAACACAGTGGACAGGCAAAAGGAGGTTTGCAGATGTGAGTACGTAAGACACAGAGTTTATTCTTGTATGATTATTTAATTATTGTATTATTTTCCATATGAACAACTGTAACTACTTTTTTTTCCCATCCCTGTACTAAAAACAAGTATTCTTATGACATTTTAGAAGCCAAGATGCCAAGCTGCTCTTTGCTGAAAGCCCTAGCCATTTTGAGGCATTCTAGACTGCTGTGCTGTGGCCCACCCTTTTAAATTTTTTTTCCACTTAAGATTTTAATTTATTTTTTATTGAGATATAATTGACATAAAACATTATGTAAGTTTAAGGGTACTGATTTGACAAATTTATGTATTGCAATATGGTTACTTCCATAGCATAAGCCTAACACCTCCATTGTGTCACATAATTATCATTTCTTTTTGTGATGAGAACATTTACGATACAGTTTTCTTAGCAATTGAAGTATATAATTAGTGTTGTCTGTAATCACTACGCTGTGCATTAGAATCTCCAGAACCTGTTTACCTTCTAACTGTAAGTTTGTGCCCTTCAAACCAAAATCTCATCAAAACCTAATTTTGGGCATGGTGTACTGCACCCTTGTGGTCCAGCCCCTGCCTACCCTCCAGCTCATCTGGGCACTCTTCTGCATGTATCTACTTTCTGGCCACTTGGAAAAAGCTGTAACTGTCAGTACCTTTTTGTTCATGCTGATGCCCAAGCCAGGGTGCTTTTTTTCTCTGCTGCAAAAACTGATATCCAGGACTAAACTTGGGCATTTACTTACTCTGATTTTCATTTTCCCTTCCTCATCTTAGCTGGAATTGGGATCTTTTTCTCTGTCCCATAACCCCTGTACCCACCTCACTTTCAGCATTCTGATCTACTTTACCCCGCAGTCATGGCTATACTTGTTAGTATCCTTCCCTGTTTCTCTCTTTTTCACCTCTGTATCTCTGTCTCCCTGTCTGTTAAACACACAAACTGAGATTGCCTGGTGAGGATGGGGACCTTGTCTTCCCCATGTGCACCATCCTAGCCTCTAGCGTAGATAGTGCTTGTCACAACTGGGATTACTCCATCATAAAGCTGTGTTGCATTTGCACAGCTATAAGCATAAATAGGCGTAAACCCCGATGTCTGCTCCAGTTCCCTATCCATTACCCTCCTCTAGTTTGGGAGCAGTTTTTGCGGTTTACATGCTCATGGTTACTTCTGTTTCTGTGGGACTCACAGTTCCCTTTCTGTGGTTTTTCTCTTCTTTTTGCCTCTGTGTTTAACCAGTTTGAAGTTTGGTCCCCTTTCCTGATTTCCACCAAACAGCAACAAGAGCAAAGTACACTTTGAAGCTATTTGTGTGGCATGGCAAATTGGATTAAGGTCTGGGCAGGAGAATTATGGCAATAAAGACAACTTAAAAATCTACTAGGATTAGGTAGTTTTGTCTTAGATGACCGTTGCACTCTGCCATGGTGCATTTTTTTCTTCCTCTCTTGCTACCTTACAGCCATTCTAAAAAGCTTCTTTCATTTATTCTGCAACATAATCAGCTCTCCAGCTCAACTCCATGTGCTGCTGACTCAGGCCTGCTTCTGCATATGCCGGGGCTCAGGAGCAGGCCCTTCTAAACTACCCGCAGCCTCCTCTCCTCTGGTCGGCCTCTGCTAGGAGGGGTTGGTTAGTGCAACACTTATTCTTCCACCCTGCACCTTCTTTCAGAAGACAGAAACAAGCACTATCAGTTTTGGTTTTAATTACATTTGTCTTCTCTGGTTCATAACATTACTTCTACTTAGGTAGGTTTTGACCTTACAAGCCAACTGCTATTGATTTAATGACCTGACTAGTAGTTTTCCACGCTCTAGATTAAGGCGTCAAGCTGCCCAGGTGAGCCCTTGTGTGGATCCGAGAGCAGGGTTCCCTGAGCTTCACTAGAGAGGGATCCAGGGAGTGGGGTTCTCCCCGTAGGGGATGTGTGCTTAGAGGTGAGGCTTGTGCAACCCCTCCTTTGTGTACTTGGGGCAAGGAGAAGGACCAAACATGTTGTTTTTGTATTTAAGGAGGAGGAAACAGTTCTGGGGAATTAAGATTCCTCAGTGTTGACTAGAATTGGAGAGGGTTTTGAGTACTATGATTCTTACCTACATCTTCCTGCCCTGGACTGTGCTTTTGGGCACTTCCTGGCTATTGATCTTTTTGTCTTGGGGACTTGATTGTTCTCATGGTTTTGGGTTATGAGGTCTAAGATTATGGTCACATTGGGTCCTGTACCCCTCCCTGCACTCCTGCCCCGCATTGAAGAGCAACTTGCATCTTTGATTCACAGACTAGTATGGTGTCACCACCATATTCTCACATAAGGTGTTTCCAAAAGGTCAGGTTTTCAAGAACAGGGAACGGGTGGTGTCAAATGCATCATCTATGGCCACAGTCAGTCAGCTTGTCCTTTCAGGAACCTCCAGCCACACCCATTTCTGTGGCCACCACCAGACCCAAGGATCCCCTTGTGATTTTTCTCATGATGACCACATATTTATTGGACTTTCTATCTGGGTTGTCCTTGGTACTTTCTTCCTTTCAATATTCCCTGCCCTCTCTCTACTCTTCCCTCCCTCAGCAGTCCCCTGTTTTGTTTCTGTGGCCACCAAGAATTGTCACTGCTTCTACCAGTGTGCTTTACCTGGGCAGTGTCCTGTCTCTTCCCTTCCTTGCCCATCAAAATATGTCAGCTTTGGATGTTCCCTGGAAGGGAGTTCCTCTTTGGGTAGATTGCAATTTGTTGTCTTTCCAGGAACCTTGCCCTTTTAGCAGAACACAACTCTTTACCTCAAGGAATGAGTCACTAATGGGTAAACACCTGGTGTTAGAGATGAGCCAGTGGGGGATTTGTTTGAAGGACATGAGCTCTTCAGCAAAGTGTGGTAGGAGAAAATCAAGCTTTGGAGCTCCAGCCCTCACCTTGGGTAAATTCCTTAATTGTTCCTGGCCTCCATTTCCGTATCTGTAAAATGGGAACACCATACCTATTTTTTAAATGTTTTTTGTGAGGGTTTAAGTGAGTTAATGGGTGGCATTTAGGAAGCTCATCTCTTACATGCATCTAAATGTCATTCTTTACCAGATTGTCATGTCCCTCTTTTGCCCCTCTCCAGGAAATGTCATATTCCAGTTTGTCCTCTAGCTTCTGATCTTTTCTCCCTCTCCTGCAAAACTCCTTTTATATTTCTAGGAAGATTGATCTTTAGGAATTAATTCATAGGCGGCTAATATGACACAAAATTTGCCCACTGGGGCGAAAGGAACCATAGGCTGTGAGTTCTTTCAAGCAACAATATGATACCCCTCTCTGATTCTGGACATTGTTCAACATTAAGAAGGGTCTGTGTGAGTGGATCACCCTGTCACTGCAGAGGTTCCTCTATGTGTGTGCAGGCATGTGTTTTTCAGTGAGTCTGCGTGGAAACCTGCCATGAGAGGTCATTTATATGACTTCAGAAGCCTGTTTGAGTTCAAGGACTAAGTGGATTTTATTTTTTTAAGGATAGGAATATGTAATTCTTATTTGTCTCCTTTTAAACTGGTTTTCTTTCACTTTTAAAAACATTTGTTCATTGGCTTGGAAGCCAATGATTTAAATGATTCACTTGATTTTAAGTGAAATTACAGGCAAAAACCTGTCTTAACTTTCATTTTTATCTTTACTTTCATTTTATTCCCCCAACCCTTACTCTTTGCTTTTAATATTCCTAACCCAATTGTACGTCATTGTCTACAGTGTTTCCTTTTTTTGCTATAGAAAATTAAAAATTTTTAAATTTTATCGGGGATAACTTTGGTTAATAACATTATATAATTTTCAACTGTACAAGATTATAATTCAACATCTGTCTAAATTTTGTGTATTGTTCTGGACCAACTGAGGTCTCGTTTCCCACAAAACTTAGTCTGATTACTCTAGCAAATCTTGAACTACAGAGCCATCTGTGTTCTAGGTCATTGTGAGAATTAGGGGGATTGTGGGATAGTCTTTGTTCCACAGTCATTTTGGGGAGTGGTGGTGAAACCAGTGAAAGGCAATAAAGGTAGCATTTAACTAAATTGCACATTTTTTTCAGATTATTTATTTATTGCATGAAAATGTGAAAAGGTAGGAATTTCATCAGTAAAATGGGGCTGGCAGTGGTAATAACGTGGTGGTGGTGGGCGATTAAAGGAGCTCATCCACATTTAGTAGCACACCTGGCACAGAGCAGGTATGTAATAAGTCAGTGGTAGGTACTGTTAAGTGTTGTACTATTAATGAATAATTAGCTACAATAAAATAACAATATTAAATATTTGTTCAGCATTCAAAGTGATTCTAATTTTTTTTACATTACACTCAAATTTAATCTCTACAACCACCTTTTATTTATCATCACCTCATTGTCTTAGTCTATATTCCTTTCACTGATGGCCTTCTGGTGTTGAAGTGCATGCATTCTCAGAGAACATCAGGGAAGATGAAGCAGTCGGTTTAGTCTCAAAGGAAAATGCAGTGAGGATGAGATAACTTTTAGTGGGGTTTGTATGTGGACAGGAAATAAGGACCAGGGTTTTAAACCATACCACGTGAAAAGCTAACCACTGTGTTTGCACAAATGTGTGGTGCTTAGCAGCAGAGTTCTATCTTTGGAATGTTACCAGAGGAATCTGATATTAGGATTAGAGAATTTTATCACTAAGGAGAACCTTACATACTACTTAGTTTAACTCCCCTATTTTACCTATGAGAAAAATTGAGAGCAAGTGACTTGCACAAGTTCACAGAGCAGTAGCTATCAAAGTTGAACCCAGGTTCTTCTGACTCCCAAAGCCTTCACACCTATTTCCTGAGTATCTGACAGCCACATGCATATTTTTTTAATTTTCTGGTAGTTTCATGTGCCATTGTAAGAGACCAGCTCTGTGCTGACCCAGAAGCAGCTGATTTCCTGCATTATCTCTGGACCTGAAAGTGGGTTGGGGGGCTGCTTTCAAGAACAATGACGGTAAGACTTTTCTCACCTACGTACCTGTCATTAGGCAGAGAAGAGTTGGCAGCCAACATGTGAGCAGCCTCATCAAGCAAAAGGTAACAAATACCTCTGCTAAATTCAATGAAGTACATGATGAACCATGCCAAATAATGATTGTACTGAAGCATGGCTCCCCACATTTGGTTAAGAATCTAAGCCTAAAGATAGGCTCAGCAGCCATAAGCAGAGGTCTGCAAAGGTCTATCATAGCTGGAGGAGGTCTAGGAAACTTTCTTCTACCCAAGGATCACCACAGATACAAGGTAGAGTTGGGCTGCCATGGAGAGGAGGGGAAGTCATCCTCACGAGGCCTACTTCAGACTGAGGCTGGACCAGGACACGAGAGAACTGACTACCCTCTACCTGTTCCGACTACAAGCTTAGCACCAGGCGAAAGTAATTTCAGTCTGTCCTGGAGGAGGGAGAAAGCATGGAGAAAGACCCCACTCTGTGTGAACAGCATTACAGGACAGTTCAGAGCTGATGGAAGAGTAGGAACACGAGGGAAAAAAAAAACTGCAGCTCAGGCACTACTCTTAGCACAAGATAAAACTCATTGCTGGATAAATTTGCAGGCTTTGGTGTGTTAACGTTAACAAGAAAACCCAAACTCAACTCAACTCCTGACTAACACACACTAACAGCATGACGGAAGAATGTGCCCATTATCAAACATAAAGACAATTTACTCCAGTCTCTGTTCTTCTGTAATAATGTCCAGCATTCAGTCAAAAATTAAAGAACAAAAAAAACGAGAGAGGGGGACAAAACTCAGCCTATTAGCAAGAGAAAAAGTAGTCAACGAACCCAGACCCAGGGATGACTGAGATTTTGGAATTATCAGACAGGAGCTTTAAAAACCATGATTAACATGTGAAAGGTGGATAACACACATGAACAGATGAAGAATTTTAGAAGAGATGCAAACTAAAGATAGATTCAAGTGGAAATGCTAGAAATTAATTAAAAAAACAACAAAACACCAAAGGTCAACAGACTCATCAGACTGAAATGAACTGAGGAAAGAATCAATGACGCTGAAGATGGCTCAATAGAAATTATCCAAAATGAATTATATAAAGGGGGGAAAAAGAATTAAAAGATAACAGAATACTGCATCTTTGATTGACCTATCTGTTTACATCTATGTATCCATCTACCCATCAACCCATCCATCCATTAACCCATCCGTCTATAGGGGGAGAGAGAGAAATTGAGGTAGAGAGAGAGAGGAAACAGACAGATACTGACTGGGGCTTTAAAAAAAAAATGGGCTTATGTGATCATGGAAGCCTGGGTAAGTCCCATGTTCCCAGGGTGGCTGGCAGGCTGGAGACCCACGGAAGGGTTGTGGTTTGAGTCCAGAGGCAGTCTGCTGGCAGAGTTCCTCCTCCTTCAGGGAGGTCAGCCTTTGTTCTGTTACAGCCTTCCACTGATTGGATGAGGCCCACTTACACTATGGAAGGTAATCTGCTGCTTTTCTTAGTCTACCAATATGAATTTTAGTCTCTTCCCCCCAAAAAACATGCTTTCGTAGAAACATCCAGAATAATGTTTGACTAAAATATCTCAACCCTGTGGCTTAGCCAAATAGACACATACAATTAACCATCACGTGGCCCCTTCTAATTACTGCCCTTTGCTACAAAAGGTGACCCTTTTCCTACTTTATAGTTGTATAGATTAGTTTTGCCTTTCTTTGAGTTTTATGTAGATGGAACAACATAGTGTGTGTTCTTTGGCATCTGGCTTCTTTCACAGAGCCTGTATGTATGATCCTGGAAGTTAGTTGACCAGCCTTTCCCATAGTGGCCTGCAGAATTGAGGTGTCGGTGGGCACAGAGGCCCTTCTTCACATTGTCCAGGGCTGGCCCTAGCTGGCACATCTGCATCTTCACACGCAGATGGGCTAGCTTAGGGTCGAGTCTGGGAAGTTGGTTAGTTGCGTCTTTGGCCTTCTTTGCCTTCCTCCTTCAAGACCATCCTCCTTTCCTCTCTCACTACCTGTAACCCCTCCATCCCCTCATCCCCTGCCGTCTCTGTGTTAACTGTGCCAGTTCTCATTTTTCCTCACACTTCCCCACTGCCCTGGTGGAGCTCCGCAGCCCCTCAACCTGAACACACTTCACCCTTATTCTGCAGCTCCTCAGCTGGCTGTCACATTGACAGGCTTGGACCTCATATATGTTTAGACAACTGTTTCCCCCCTCCTGTCCTCCTCCCCATACACTTTTATTAACGGGTGTGGAAGCTGAGGACCAGAAGGGAGGTAACTTGCTCACGATCTCACAAGTGGGGAGTGGTGTAGGGGGATGTGGATCGAGGGGTTGCAGCCTTAGTCTCTGGGTGCTGTTACCTCTTAGCTTGGGCCTTTCTGCATTTCCTTCCCTCCTCCTGCCCCAGTAGCATTCCTGCTTGCTGGGTGCCACAGGGGAGAAAGAACTTTACTCCCTAGGCTCTCTGGTGAGGACAGCCACCCGCACTGGACCCTTTCTCTCCTTCCAGCACAGTGATTGGTTGTCATCCTTTGTTCTTCCCTCTGTTCCTCCTGGCAGAAAACAGGGGCTGCCACCTAAAGCAACCTTGCTCTGCCAGGCTAGAGCAAGGCTTAAGTTTGTTAGAGCAAGGATAGCTGGCTGGTGTTTGGCATGCAGTTGTGGCCCATTTCTCTGTAGTGTGTGGCAGTTTGAGGACCCTATTCCTTTGGACATCACCTCCCTCCCCCCGTCTTCAGTCATTTTTTTTTTTATTTCAATCATTGTTCAAGTACAGTTTTCTCCCCCCTAGTCCCGTTCCAGCCCCTCCACCCAACCCTCCCCCCTTCCCCCCATTACCCCCCACCCCTAGTTTTTGTCCATGTGTCCTCCAAATTTGTTCCTGTAATCCCTACCCATTCCCCCCTGAAATTCCCTCTTCTCTCCCCTCTGGCCACTGTCAGACTATCCCCTATTTCAGTGTCTTTGGTTATATTTTGCTAGTTTTTGTTTTGTTTTGTTTTGTTGTTTAGATTCCTGTTAAAGGTGATATCATGTGGTATTTGTCTTTCACTGCCTGGCTTGTTTCACTTAGCATAATGCTTTCCAGCTCCATCCATGCTGTTGCAAGGGTATGAGCTCCTTCTTTCTTTCTGCTGCATAGAATTCCATTGTGTAAATGTACCATAGTTTTTTTGATCCATTCATTTACTGATGGGCATCTAGGTTGCTTCCAGCACCTAGCTATTGTAAATTGTGCTGCTATGAACATCGGGGTGCAAAGGTTCTTTTGTATTGGGTGTTTAGTGTTCTTAGGATAGAGTCCCAGCAATGGAATTGCAGGGTCAAAAGGCAGATCCATTTTAGTTTTCTGAGGAAGTTCCAAACTGCTTTCCATAATGGTTGTACCAGTCTGCAGTCCCACCAACAGTGCACTAGGGACCCCCTTTCTCCACATCCTCTCCAACATTGTTGTTTGTTGCTTTGTTTATGATGGCCATTCTGACTGGTGTGAAGTGGTATCTCATTGTGGTTTTAATCTGCATCTCTCTGATGGCTAGCGATATTGAGCATCGCTTCATGTGTCTTTGGATTTTCTGTATGTCCTCCTTGGAGAAGTGTCTGTTCAAGTCCTTTGCCCATTTTTTAATTGGGTTACTTGTCTTCTTAGAGTGGAGTCGTGTAAGTTCTTTATATATTTTGGAGATTAAACCCTTGTCTGAGGTATCATTAGCAAATATGTTTTCCCATACAGTTGGTTCTCTTTTATTTTGATACTGTTTCCCTTAGCTGTGCAAAAGCTTTTAATTTTGATGAGGTCCCATTTGTTTATTCTTTCCTTTATGTCCCTTGCTCTAGGAGACAAGTCAGTAAAAAAGTTTCTGCGTGAAATATCTGAGATTTTCCTACCTACGTTCTCTTCTAGGACTTTAATGGTGTCCCGTTATATTAAGCTCTTTTATCCACCTTGAGTCTATTTTGGTATAAGGTTGTAAGTTGGTGCTCGAGTTTCATTTTTTTGCACGTAGCTGTTCCAGTTCTCCCAACACCATTTGTTGAAGAGGCTATTTTTATTCCATTTTATGTTGCTGCATTCCTTTGTCAAAATTAATTGACCGTAGAGGCTGGGTTATTTTCTGGGCTCTCTGTTCTGCTCCATTGGTCTATGTGCCTGTTTTATGCCAGTACCCGGCTGTTTTGATTACATGTAGCCTTGTAGTATAGTTAGTGTCAGGTATTGTGATTCCTCCTACTTTACTCTTCTTTCTCAAAATTGCAGCAGCTATTCGGGGTCGTTTATGGTTCCATATAAATTGTTGAAGTGTTTGTTCTATGTCTGTGAAATATGCCATTGGTACTTTAATAGGTATTGCATTGAATGTGTAAATTGCTTTTGGTAGTATGGACATTTTAATGATATTAATTCTTCCAATCCATGAACACGGTATATGTTTCCGTTTGTTTGTGTCTTCCTTGATTTCTCTCCTCAGTGTTATGTAGTTTTCTGATACAGGTCTTTTACCTCTTTGGTTAGGTTTATTCCTAGGTATTTTATTTTCCTTTTTGCTATTTCAAATGGGATTTTTTTCTTGATTTTCTGCTTCTGCTGTTTCATTGTTGGTGTACAGAATGCCTTTGATTTCTGGATATTGACTTTGTATCCCGCTGTTTACCAATTCATTTATTAGGTCAAGCAGTTTTTTGGTGGAGTCTATAGGATTTTCTATGTACACTATCATGTCATCTGCAAACAGTGCAGTTTTGTTCCCTCCTTGCCGATTTGGATTCCTTTTATTTCTTTTTCTTGTCTAATTGCTGTGGCTAGAACTTCCAGTACTATATTGAATAGAAGTGGTGAAAGTGGACATCCTTGTCTTGTTCCTGTTCTTAGTGGAAAATATTTTAATTTTTGCCCATTGAGTATAATGTTGGCTGTAGGTTTCTCATATATGGCCTTTATTATGTTGAGGAATGCTCCCTCTATTCCCACTTTGCTGAGTGTTTTTATTCATAAATGGGTGCTCTACCTTATCAAATGCTTTTTCTGCATCTATGGATATGATCATGTGGTTTTTGTCTTTGCTTTTGATTATGTGATGTATTACATTTACTGATTTGCGTATATTGTACCATCCCTTGCATACCTGGAATGAATCCAACTTGGTCATGTGTATGATTTCTTAATGTACTGTTGGATGCGGTTTGCCAGTATCTTGTTGAGGATTTTAGCGTCAATGTTCATCAGCGATATTGGCCTGTAGTTTTCTTTCTTTGTTGTGTCTTTATCTGGTTTTGGGATTAAGATGATGTTGGCCTTATAAAAAGAGTTTGGTAGTCTTCCATCTTTTGGATTTTTGAAATAGTCTGTGAAGGATAGGTGTTAGTTCTTCCTTAAATGCTTTGTAGAATTCTCCTGTGAAAACCATCTGGTCCAGGGCTTTTGTGTGTTGGGAGTTTTGGATTAATGCTTCAATTCTTTTGCTGTTAATTGGTTGTTCAGGTTTTCTACTTCCATTTTATTGAGTTTTGGAAGGTTATATTTTTCTAGAAATTTGTCCATTTCAATCTAGTTTTTCAATTTCTTGGCATACAGCTCTTTGTAGTAATTTGTTACAATCCTTTGTATTTCTGTGGTATCTGTTGTAATCTCTCCTCTTTCATTTTTGATTGTGTTTATTTGGGTTTTCTCTCTTTTTTTCTTGATGAGTCTGCTTAAAGGCGTGTCAATTTTGTTTATCTTTTCAAAGAACCAGCTCTTGGATTCATTGATCTTTAGAATTGTGCTTTTAGTCTCTATGTCATTTAATTCTGCTCTGATTCTTGGTTATTTCCTTCCTCTGCTTGCTCTGGGCTTGTCTTTGTTGTTGTTCCTCGAGTTTCTGGTAGACATAGGGTTAGGTTGTTTGTTGAAATGTTTCTAACTTTTTTAGGTGGGCCTGTATCGCTATGATCTTCCCTCTCAGGACTGCCTTGGCTTGTATCCCATAGTTTTGGGTTGTTGTGAGTTTCGTTTTCATTTGTTTCCAAAAACCGTTTGATTTCTTCCCTAATATCATTCTTGACCCATTCATTGTTTAATAGCATGCTGTTTTAATCTCCATGAATTTGAGTGTTTTTGGGTTTTTTTCCGTGGTTGGTTTCTAGTTTCAGTCCCTTGTGATCCGAGAAATTGCTTGGTATGATTTCAATTTGTTTGAAATTGTTGAGGCTTGTTTTGGTCCTATCATGTGGTCAATCTTTGAAAATGTTCCATGTACATTGAAAAAAAAATGTGTATTTAGCTTCTTTGGGATGGAGGGTTCTGTAAATATCAGTAAAGCCCAGTTCGTCCAAGGTATTGTTCAATGCCACTATATCTTTGTTGATGTTTTGTTTGGAAGATCTGTCCATTTTTGATAGAGGGGTGTTAAAATCCCCCACAATAATTGTGTTGCTGTCCATATCTTTCTTGAAGTCCTCTAAGATTTTCTTTATGTATTTAGGTGCTCCTATGTTGGGTGCATATATATTTACTATGTTTATGTCTTCTTGGTGAATTCTTCCCTTGAGTATTATGAAATGACCTTCTGGGTCTCTCTTTATGGATCTTCTTTGGAAGTCTATTTTGTCAGACATGAGTATTGCTACCACCGGCTTTTTCTCCTGTCCATTTGCTTGGAAAATTTGTTTCCAGCCCTTCACTTTCAACCTCTGCAGATCTTTTATCCTGAGGTGGGTCTCTTGTAGACAGCATATGTGTGGTCATGTTTTCTATCCAATCAGCTATTCTATGTCTTTTGATTGGAGCGTTTAGTCATTCTTACGTTTAAGGTTATTATTGATAGGTACTATTCATTGCCTTTTATGTACGTGTGATCCTCTCTCACTCTCTCTTTTCCTTTCTTTCCTTAAAGCAGTCCCTTCAGCATCTCTTGCAGAGCTGGTTTAGTGGAGGTGTATTCTTTTCGACTTCTTTTGTCTGAGAAGCTTCTATTTGGCCTTCTATCTTAATGAGGAGCCTTGCTGGGTAAAGTAGTCGTGGTTGCAGGCCTCTGGTTCTCATTACTTGGATTATTTTCTGCCATTCTCTTCTGGCTTGGAGTGTTTCCATTGAGAAGTCAGCTGTTAGCCTTATTGGGGCCCCCTTGTATGTTACTACTTCCTTCTTCTCCCTTGCTGCCTTTAAGATTCTCTCTTTGTCTTGAAATTTTGCCATTTTAATTATGATGTGTCTTGAGGTGGGCCTCCTTGGGTTCCTCTTGATTGGGACTCTCTGTGTTTCCTGTATTTGTGTGACTTTTTGTCTCATCAAATTAGGGAAGTTTTCCATCATCACTTGTTCAACTAGGTTTTCTATCCCTTGTTCTTCTTCTTCTCCTTCTGGTATCCCTATTATACGGATATTATTATGTTTCATATTGTCTTGCATTTCTCTTAATCCCTCTTCATTCTTTCTGAGCCTCTTTTCCCTTTCTTGCTCTTTCTGGGTGTTTTCTTCTATTTTGTCCTCTAGCTCGCTGATCCGATCTTCTGGTTCATCGATCCTGCTTTTCATTCCTTCTACTGTGTTCTTCATTTCAGAGATTGTATTCTTCATTTCCTCTTGGCCCTTGTTGAGAGTTTCTATTTCCTTTTTTATGCTGATGTAGTTTTCATTGAGTTCATTGTAGCTTCCCTGTAGTTTCTCGTAGCTCATTGTGAGCTCATTGAGCTCCCTGACAATCACTGCTTTGAATTCAATATCTGATAGTTGAATTGCCTCTGTTTCATTTAGCATTCTTTTTGAGGCTTTCTCCTTTCCTTTCATTTGGGGAGTATTTCTTTGTCTTCCCATTGTTTGTGAGACTCTTCTTGTTCACCTCAGCTTCTTATATTGATCTGTTCTGGCTCCCTCGGTTTATGATGTGAACTTCTTTAGTAGAGTAGCAGTGAGTTTCAGTGGTGCTGTTTCCTTGACCCCCCACGCTCGCTGGTCTTGGGCTGTTGTTTAAGTTGGCTTTGTGTTTGCCTTTGGGTTTTGGTTGTTGTTGAGTCTTTCTTTGGTGGCTTCCTTCCCGCCAGCTGGTTAAATGTGGGTCACTCTGTCCACCACCTTCTGTATTTTGTTGTGCTGGTGAGGGCAGGTTGTGTTGAGGCTGGTTCTTCTGTGTGTACAAGGTTTAAAGAAATCTTGTTCAGTTGTTTGTATTGGGTACTGTCTCTACTGTTTAGTTGTATTTCCAGATAAGCCCTGGATTGAGGTTTGTGTGGTTACTACTCCCTCCTTCACCTTCTTCTGCTGTTATCTGTTAGTGGTTCCTTAGTTGTTGGGTTTCCTCTTCCAGTGGGTATCCTGGTGTTCACCTCCTCCACCTATTCTCGAAGCAGCACTCCGCCTAGGATCCGTTCTTTGTTCTTTCGGTTCTGCCACAATCCTTGGTCCTCCGTTCTCAAAAATGCTGAAATATGCTGGTCGCTTGCCTTTGTACTCCAAAGATCGGTCAGGACTCTCTCCCCTGAGCAGAGGAAAGCCAAATCTGCTCCTTCCTACTCTGACGCCATCTTAGATCCCTTCAGTCATTTTTAAAAAAAGATTTATTGATTATTTTTAGAGAGAGAGGAAGGGAGGGAGAGGGAGAGAAACATTGATATGTGAAGAGATACATCGATTGGTTGCCTCTTGCTGGCTCCCAACTGGGTACCTGGCCTGCAACCCAGGCACCTGCCTTGACTGGGAATTAAACCGGTGGCCTTTCAGTTCCTAGCCAGCACTTAGTCCACTGAGCTGCAGCCAGGGCACAGTCACTTCTTTAAGTTAGCTTCCCATTTCAATGACCGTGAGAGTTGGAGGTGGCTGTATGGGGCCTTGAAGGGAGCCCTGTTCTAGGAGTTGGGAGACCTGTTGCCAATAGGCTGTGTGACCTGTACTCTCTGGACCCCAGTTGTGTTACCTGTAAAATGGGTTAGATCAGGCCATCTTTAAGGTCCCTGCCTGTGCTACATGTTGTATTGTTTATTGATTTAAACCACTGAACCACAAATGAAAGATTCCAGTGGTGGTGGTGTAATTAGGCTTAGTAGATGCGCAGGATGAGAGGGAAGGAGATGTTCTTGTCCATAGGATTATCTTTTCCCCACCCACTTCCTTGTGCCTCCCTGGTGTTTTCAGATCACAAGTGACAACCCTTGTTTTTCTCCATGTTCCTTGTTTTTCTCTGTGTTCCCACTTCAAGGCTATAATCTCCATTTATTTCAATGAACTTGTATTTAGTGTAAGACAGCCGTGGCACAAAATTCCCATTGCAGTGTTTGGTTTTCCCTCTGCTATGGTGAACTTGATGGGGGCAGAGCTCATCACAGCCAGTCCCTGGAGAGGGGTGTGTGTGTGTGTGTGTGTGTGTGTGTGTCAGAGATTTATTGTGCTGGGCTCTGGTCTTTTTCTCAGCCCCTATTTCTGATTATGCTGTTTTTCAGTTGAAACCAAAAATTATGAAGAAGGCACATTCTTGCCCTCTGGTTTTAGAGATTTGTGGTGTGGTTTAGGGTTGAGGGTCCCCTGTTGTTCTGTTTTGTTTGCTTGGGGCAGTTCATCTCGGGGAGGTGCAAAAGAGCCTTGTTGGACATCATTGACTCCCTGCGCAAGAGGCAGTAATACTGAATACTGTTAAAGTATTGAGTGATTTCTTTTTAATGAGTACTGAAAGCCATCTTGATGCCAGAATTTTTCTTTCGCCTTCAGATAAAATCTTGTGTCTTTCATTCTCTGAAAGTTTTTTAACCTCTTAGAAGGTTTTAAGAATTATTAAATTGCCCTGGCTGGCATAGCTCAGTGGATTGAGCGTGGGCTGTGAACCAAAGCATCGCAGGTTCCATTCCCAGTCAGGGCACATGCCGGGGTTGCAGGCCACGGCCCCCAGCAACCGCACATTGATGTTTCTCTCTTTCTCTCTCTCTCCCCCCATTCCCTCTCTAAAAAAATAAATAAAATCTTTTTAAAAAATTCTACATTAAAAAAAGAATTGTTAAATTAAAGGAAAGGCAGTTATTTGTGGATCCCGCTGTTGCTGCCTTGGCTCCTGCCCCATATCCTCCAACTTACCCCCATCTGCCCTGAAATTAGTGTAGAAATGTGTCAAAATCCCAGTGTTTCTTTCCATCAGTTTTCTGTTTCGATCCTCCACTAGTGATGTGAGCGTGAGTTGTGACTCCATTCTATGGGAGAGAACACTGAGGTATGTCAAGTTAAATAACTCGGCTATGGTCACACAGTTAGTTGATGACCACCAATTTGGGATAAGAATCCAGGATTTTAGATTACTAATGACTTGTTTATTTGGCAATACTATCCCACCCCTAGTCATTAGGAGAGTTGTCACCACAGCTTACAATGCAGTCTTTGCCGTGTCTTTCCCTGGCCCATCTTCTGAAAGCACAAGGCAGCAGTCAGTCCCTTACTGGTGGGATAGGCGTTTAGACAGTACAGCATAGGAGGTAGAGGAGGGAGGAAGGTGGCACAATGCCCAGATTTAATTTTCTTCCCTAAAGGTGGGAGAATCACTTTTCCTACAGAGAATTGGGAGAATAAACAGTCAGCATCCCCCCCTTCTTTTTAATTTTTTTTCCAAATGGGTGGTGTCCCACAGTGGGGTAAAGGTGTAATGGCCTCTGTAAAGGAGAAGGTATCTTAAGACCACCAAACCAAGCAGGCAACTCCACAGAACGTAACAGGGTTTATGATGGGGTGATTTACTTACAGGAAGATTGGCTCCAAAGGGAAGCAGATTATTGTCCATGAACAGACCCCATCACAGTACTTTTTAAAAATAGTATAACTAGGATACTAATGATCCACAGGACAAAGGGAAAAGAATGCAGTAGCGCCAAGGTCCATCACTCCTGGTGGTCTCATGATACACGATTGTAATTGACAGTGTCATCAGTTTGTTCTTTATCTCAGTTGTCATGCCATTTTGGCTATTACTAGCAAAAATATTTATGGCTACAGCTCAAGGAACACAGATAGTCATCAACTAGAAAGCTTTGATGTTCTTTCCTAAGGTCAGTAAAGTTGGTCAAAGGTCACACAAAACTTAAAAAATGAAATTAAATCCAGGACAAAGATGGAGTTAGTTTTGTTCACACCTACACCTGTCTATCTAGGTGGGGTTTCTTGTGGCCAGTTGCTTGCAAGTCAGTGTCCAGACGATGTTCAGGGGAAACAGGATTGCATCTGGGGAGCAACAGGCTCTTCGTGTAGGTGCACCATCTTCATGTCTGATGGGCACTGGTGTGTTCAATGACCTACACTAGGACCTTACCCATGTTTGCAGCTTGCCTCCCTTGAAGGTGTCGAATTTTTTTGAAGAGGGTATATAGCATCATGGTTAAGGTTAGAAATTCTTTCTGCCCAGGTTTGAATCCTGGCTCTGTTACCTATTCGCTTTGTGACATTAGACACATCATTTTACCTGCCTGTACTTGAGTGTGCTATGTGTAGTAATTGTAGGATTGTGGATTAAAAGTATTCATGCATATAGAATGGAAGAATTCACAGTGTCGTGAAGAGCATGGTTTTCCTTCGATCCAGCCCTCCGTCCTCTCTCCCTCCCATCCACTCAGGGCATGTATGTTTGACAGTGCGTTTTAGAATTGCGTTTCCAGCTGGTCTGGTGAGTCCTCCAGGCAACTGTAACCTCAAGAAGTTTTTGCTGTGGATCTATCATCATTTGACATGTGTTTCTAAACGCTGGTATCAGTGGGCTCGTTTGTGGAGAGACCTGAAAGAAAGGAAACCAGAGGGGTGTACTTGTGCACTGCAGCCGCACTGTTCTGGATCCTCAAACCTGAGGGTCTGGGGCCAGCTGAGACTTAGTTGAATGTTTTAGCAAGATGAGATTATTGATTACTGTCTTAGCCTGCTTGGGCCGAATAATAAAATACCATAGACTGGGTGGTTTAAACAACAGAAATTTGTTTTCTCATAGTTTTGGAGGCTTGAATTCCAAGATAAGGGTGCCAGTGTGTGCAGAGGTGTAGGGGGAGGAGGCTGCCTCTCTTCTTATAAGGCCACCAGTCTTGTCTGGATAGGACTCCACTTGTATGACCTTATTTAACCTTAATTATCTCCTAAAAGTCTTATCTCTAAACATAGTTACATTTACGGGTTAGGGCTTCAACTTATGAATGGGGGTGGGCACAATTCAGTCCATAGCATCAGCTTTCCTCTCCCCAGTTACCCAGTGAGGAAAATTGGTAAAAGCAGCCTTGTGTCCTTTTTGGCTCCATGTGCTATTATTTGTAAGGCAGTGCTGGATCTTCCCACACACTGGGGAGGCATTAGGTCTCTGTCTTACTGTCTTCATGAAGATTGGAATAGAGTTTGAATGAAGAGTAGAAGGTTATGCTTACTCCTGCCCCTCAAGCTCAGAAATGGTGTGTGTGTATGTGGGGGCGGGGGTGGACCAACATCCTGGTGTGGGATGATGGCCTGTCTTGTCACCTGTGTTGTTTGTGTAGACTAGGGACTGTAATAAAATGAAACACCGTGGAAGTTCTCTTTACCACCCTCCTCATGGTGAACTCCCAGGAGTAATGAACACTTTCGGTTCTCTCTGCACTTAGTAATGCCCGCCGCATGCTGAATGCACAGCTAGCAGGCTGCTCTCTGCCTTACCCACTCCCTTCAGCACCTGCTGGTTGAATTGTGTGCTTACCAAGAGCCAGTTTGTTCCCAAAGCTATTTGTGCAGTTTTGGCTGGTATTGTAATTAAGTAATAATGTATTTAAATATTAGACAAAACTGATGAATATGGCTGCAAATGAGATGGTTTTCATTTTTTCCTCCTGTGAACACTAGTTATAATCTGTGGAAAGGCTTAAGTTCAAGTCACTAGAAAACATTACTACTATCCAGTTGGATAAGCATTAAAATTGAAGAAACCATAAAAGTCTTAGGATTTTATTCTGATATAACTCTGTGTCTACATTTTTACCTCACGTTAAGGAATCAGGAATTGGAAATGATAGGCAATTTATTATATTTTGGTTCATGTAAGAAAAATGATGTGAGGCTCTTACCAGTGTACCCTTATGCAAGGAGACGGCCTTGCCTATGTTAGAAAATGGGCAAACGCATGCATATTCGTATGTATTATGCAAGAATAAATCATTTTAGGTATATATTTTTAAGATTTCTTGCATTATTTTAATTTATCTGGTTCCTGACTTGATCACATTGGAAAAGATAGTTTCTGTTCTTGTGAGGCTCAGTTTAGTGGATTTTACTTTGTATATAATGTCAATACAACCAACACTGGTGGGGCTTTTGAAATTGGGGTTTTCAAGCAAATTAAGGAGGCTCATTCTGGAGCCACCTTTATTTTAGCAGGTTATTTGGTTCCTCTTGTAGACTCACAGCATATTGAAAGAGACCTAATTCCCTTGTTTTATGAGTGAGGAAACCAAGGCCTTGTTGGTGGTGAATTGTGTTGGGTGGTGGAATGAAGAGGGCAGAACCACTGTGATGGAACCTCTCCCCCTAGCCTTTCTTTGGGTGGAGTCCTCTGGTGACAGTATTGACCTGTTCCTCCCCGCTTTGGGACAGGACCAACCTGGAGGCTTTGCAGAAGAAGCTGGAGGAGCTGGAGCTCGATGAGCAGCAGCGGAAGCGCCTTGAGGCCTTTCTTACCCAGAAGCAGAAGGTGGGGGAACTGAAGGATGATGACTTTGAGAAGATCAGCGAGCTGGGTGCTGGCAATGGTGGTGTGGTGTTCAAGGTCTCCCACAAGCCGTCCGGCCTGGTTATGGCCAGAAAGGTGAGACTGCCTAAG
This sequence comes from Phyllostomus discolor, assembly GCF_004126475.2. Taxonomy (NCBI): domain Eukaryota; kingdom Metazoa; phylum Chordata; class Mammalia; order Chiroptera; family Phyllostomidae; genus Phyllostomus; species Phyllostomus discolor. The sequence continues at coordinate 175,568,150 of NC_040903.2, forward strand.
AAAAAGGACTGAATCAAGTTTGCTTGGTAAACAGGTAATTGGTTTATCTCTTAGACGACCTGGGGAGAGCTCAGCTGGGAGAGGCGTTTGACTGACTTTTCACTCAGTAACTTTTGTGCTGTTTGAATTTCAAATTCATGTTGTCTGTCAGATTATAGGCAAACACATTAATAGTGTGTTAGTGACTTTATCTCATTCCCAGACTGGAAATAGTACGTTTGTTAACATTCTGTGTGTTCTGGAAAGAATGCTAGGGTGCATATTTGTAATTCACCAAGTGCGGGAGAGGCTGCTTTTGTTTACCCAGCCTTGGGGATGCACAGCACACTCATTTCACGTGTTTCCCATGCTTCTGCCCTGCCGGTTGTTTCCCTCATTTCCCTTCAGTGTAACGTCTCCGCTCCCCACCATGCGGCATGTCATCTTCAAGCTGGACTTCCCTTCCTGTCTCCCTGGGTTCTTTTTTTGAACACAGCGCCCTGCTCCAGTGAAACTGAGCTCTTTTAGCACACCATGTTCATTCCTGTCTATATATGTTTGCTTGTGCTGTTCCTTTCATCTTTCAAAGAGTCTACACCTTCAAGGCCCACCTCTCGCCTAGCTTGCGCTAACTGCTGCAGCCCACACTGGTAACCACTGCTTCCATGTCCTCTGGCACTCCTTATCTGTGGTTCTTTTTCGAAGTTCAGCCTTATTCGGAAACATTTCATGTATGCCACCTGTTTCCCCAGCTGAAACAAGGGACAAATTAGGAGGATGTAAGTTGGCACCTGAGGAGTTTACTAAATCTCAACTACATTAGGCTCCTGAGGTCAAAGAGAAATCTCTTGGGCAGCTTAGCTCCGCATACCCAGTTCCTCATTTCTTTGTACTCCTACAGCCTTTTAGTATCAACCAAGTGCTCAAGGCCGCTTTCCCTTCATCTCTCAGCTTCACAGGTCTTTTTGGAGGAAACCCTTCATTTAGCTTTTTTGGGGGAGGGATGAGTTTTTATTTCTCAGTCTTGGCTCCTAGGAGCGGAGGCATAACTGGCCCTCCCCTGCTTACAGGTTCTCAGGTGCTAACACGTGCCTTTGTGTGTTGGCACTTAGTGCTTTGGCTGGGCAGAAACTTGTTTCTTAAACTTGACTACCTCTTATCCTACCTTCAAGAGCTTAAGCATTTAAGAAAACTTCCATGCATACATCCATCTCTCCATCCATGTATATATTTTTAAATCCTTTCTTTCTCCCACCTTTCTTTCCCCAGCTAATTCACCTGGAGATCAAACCTGCGATTCGGAACCAGATCATAAGGGAGCTGCAGGTTCTACATGAGTGTAACTCCCCATACATTGTGGGCTTCTATGGTGCATTTTACAGTGATGGCGAGATCAGCATCTGCATGGAGCACATGGTATGTGAGCACCTGTTGACCTCTGGAGCCTCGGAGTTGGGTGACTCTTGGCTAAAATTTAGTCTGAGAGGTAACCGGCTGCTTCCTGCTTTTTCCTGGATCCCCATACTCTCTTGGGCACCTGGGAAACCTGACTGTAGAGTTTGTAATAGCCAAAAGATGAAGGCTTCCTCCTAGATCCCTGCTTGTCTTCAGAGAGGTAGCAGTACCCAGTTATCCCTGGAGGGTATGCCTAGACCAGTCTTCTTGACCCCAAGATTTTGATGTGAGTAGAGTTCGGTTATTCTAGTTCAAATCCATTATATGCAATGCTACGTGCTAGGTACATGGTTCTGGGGTTATGAAGATGAGTGAGACAGTTCCTGCCCTCTGAGAGTTTATAATTTGCTGTAAGGGCAGCCCGAAGGGGTTCTTGGGGCTAGTAGAGAAGTAATCCCACCTGATGCACAGTAGAACATGGGAAAGAGTATTGATGGGCTAATCATGTTTGTGAGCTGCCAGTCTTCTTACCATTAGTTGCCTGGAGTCACTTTTTTCTCCCCAGTGACTGGCAATAATAATAACAGTAATAATGTTAGCAATACTAATAGTGATAAACCAATATTTATTTGGTATATGGTATATCAAGCACTGCCCTAAGAAAATTAATTTATTATTATATTTTCACAACAATCTGATTGTGTGGGTCTGTTTTCCCTATTTCACAAATGAGGAAACACGCTCAGAGAAATGGAATAACTTACCCAAGGTCATGCAGCTAGTACGTGGTATTGTAGAATTTAAACGGATGCAGTCTGACCTCAGTGCCTGTACTTTGATGAATCCACTGTGTAGTGATTGGGGTCCTGTTTCCTTCTCAATGCCTAGAACTTCAAAGAGAGGGGCTGCCTTCATGGTTGCTATTTTCTCCTGTCCCCATTAGGCAGCATGGCACAGGAGACTTTGGAATCTGAGATGTTTAGTCATATCTCCCTTCTCCACAAAAATCCAAGTAGGCACTCTGTTTTGTTTGCCACTGTGCCTCCAAAGCCCAGAATAGTCCTGGCACACAGCAGGTGCTCAGTATTTATTTGTTTACTGGTTGTTACTGTCTCATCCATGTCCTTGGGCAAGTTATCATCCTGGTTCTCAATTTCCTCATCTGTAAAATCGCCATTATTACACCTGCCTTGTTGTGGTGAGGATTAATTATCATAACAGATGGATGTCTTCTAGCACACTGTCTGACTGAGAGTATGTCATTTGCAAACACTAGCTTTTGCTTATTTTCACTGGGGCCAACAGTTCAGAGATACAGGCTGCCATGATTGATCTCTATACCTTGTGACTGCTTTCAGTCCTGCCTAGTATCCCTCAGCAACTTCTTTACTCCCTTCCTGACTCTCTAGACTTGCCCTGGCCCCTGGAATTAGAGCCTGGTGTCTGGTCTCAATGAACTCCCAGAGGACTTTTGTACCTCTTGCCCTGTCTTTCCCTCATCCCCTCCAGCCTTCCCTTCCAGGAGGAAAAGATGACATGGGAATGACAAGAGAGTGTTTCTTATTCCCTTGGCCCATTTCCAGTATCTGCAGGTCACCCCCCCCACCCCACCCCCATGGACTTGGCTCTGTGGAAATAGTGAGATCATCCCACACAAGTCCCTGAAATAGAAGATGTCTCTGGAATTATCCTGGGGAGCCTGAGCCTGGAAAACTGGCTGTCAGAAGCTGGGTGGGTTAAAACCTTTTGATGGCCAAGCACAGTGTCTGGCACCTTTTAGGTGATATGTGTTGAACAATTGAATGAGGGAGGCCAGGATGGGGGAAGGAATGGTCAAACCTGAGGCTCAATGGGAGAGGGGCTCCAGAGTCAGCAATAGGGCAGTGTGTTCCTGAGTATACATAGGGTCAGAGGGCAGCTGGATCAGTCTGTTAGTATTAGGGGAGAGACAGGACCCTACAGAAAAGCAGTTGTGACCTGAAGTTCAGGCAGCCATGAGTACCAGCGTACTTTCTGCTGCAGCCCTGCACACTCTTACTCTTGGTTCCTAAGAAGATTCTCCTGCAGGAGATCTCATTCCTGCACCAGCTGCCCCGATGGGAAGGCTCTGACTGCTGGCTGCTACTTGGGATTTCCGCTTTGCCCCAGATTCTGCATTTCAAAGGAGTTGACATGTAGAGCTCTGTTCTTTAGTTATATCCCAACCTCTGAGGTTCTTCAGTCCTCTCTGTGTCACTGTCTTCGCATGATATTTTGTGTCATTAACATTTTCCCCCATGCTTGTTATGAAAATTTGAAAACAGAAAGTTGAAGGAATTGTATAAGGTACACTGTAAACCCATCACCTAGATTTCTCAATGAACATTTTGGCATATTTGCTTTACCACATAGTGTCCATCTCTTCATTGCTCAAATTGGTGTTTTTGGATGCAATTTAAAGTAAGTTGTGTCATTACCATTCGTTGAGCCCAGTCTTCTAAAGCACTTGGCTAGGGTCTGACCTTTTCTAGAAATAAGCTGTGTGTGCACTGCCCAGTCTGAATTTTGTGACCCAAGAAATGAGTGCTCCCTGAACAGAGCAGGAGTGTTCTTGTCTTCGGGGAAGTAGATTTCTGCTCCGTGGTAGCTGGGCAACCGGAGGACTGGGGACTCAGAGTTGGTGGTTCTCGTGCAGGAGTAAAAGCTTTTGAGCTCTCCCCACCCCATAACTCATTTATCTCTTCTATAGAAAACCTTCACAAAAGCACCATTGACTTAGTTAATAATGGGCTTCTAAAAATGAGCACTGTTTCTGCAGCTGTAGTCAGTAAAGGCAAGTCCTAGGCAACAGTGAAGTGGAATGTCAAGGTTGTGAGGTGAGTTGCAGGCATCTCTGGGTAATCCTGATGGTGGTTCACGCTTCTTGAATCTTGTTAATTCCGTTTGTTCACACTGTAACTGCCTATGGCTTAGAAGGAGGTTAAGGGAAGAGAGCCAGGGGTTTCTTCCTTTTTTATTAGAAACATTTACCACAACCCTCAGAGAAAGTGTAGACCAAGATGGGTGGCTGGGCTGCCCTCTGTCCCGGCTGTGGCACACAAGCACCAGAGCCAGCTTTTTTCTATTTCATTTGCATCAGATTTTTGACGCAGTTGTTTTATATCTTGCTTTAAGTCTTCCCTCAGAAGCAGGAAAGCCATTCAGACACAGGATCTGAAACCACATTCAATTGGGAGCAAAGAGAAATGGTTGGGGAACTTTCTACACTGGGGTTTTTCTTCCATCAGTAAAGGTAATTCAGAGGTGCTGGCTGACTTGGGTGTGGTGACCTGGGTTATCCTTGTTGTCCTGATTTGGTCATCAGGAGCTAGTGACATTTTGAAAGCAGTCAGGCTCCCATGATGAACTCAAACCTCAGCCTGAGTAGGGCTCTTCCAAGGGCTCTTGGAAAATAAGTGTGCTTATAGGGGGCATTCTCTGGGTTCTGGGTTCCTAATTCCACTCTCGTACCTGTGTGGAGATATTCACATTTGATTTGTAGGTTGTATTTCAGAATCTTCCACCGTGCTCTTTGGTGGACTGACCCACCATTAGGTAGTTGTGCTAGGGAGTTATCATGATTAGAAGTCAAACGTATTTAGGGGTGTTAGTGTACTTTTGAGAGTCCACACCTGGACTGCTCTCTCTCATCCGTATCCGTGATCAGAGTTGACATGACAGGAAGTGATTGGTCTGAACTATCCCTTTTATAAGCCTAGGATTTTTAAGTTGATAATCTTTTTTTAGCATGGTTTTAGGTAACATTTTTCTGAGAGGTCTGTATCCTGAATGAGTCTTACTTATTTTCTCACCTCCTTAGAAGGAAAGCAGTGTTATGTCTACCTAACAGCACTTTTGCACAAAATGGATGCTCAGTTAATTGATTTGCAGATTTACTTTTCCACTTTTATAAATGAGCTCAGTACTTAAAAAAGGTAAAATATTTATTCATTGTAGAAAAACTTATAAGCAATAGAAAAGCACAAAAGAAGAAACTGTCATGCAACACATATCCCCAGTAATCTTACTACCTTGGAAATAACCGTTGATAATGTTTTTGATGTTCTGGTTTTGTGTGAGTATACAGAGACTTTTTACTTCTCTAGTTTATTATGTTGTGCATTGTCCTGTGACTTCCCATTCCATGGCGCATCACAGAGGCTTGTGATTTTAGAGGGAACGTCTCTTTGGTCTTGCCCACCTTCAAGGTTTAGCTTCTGTGTCACTCCTGTTGTGAGTCCATCCCTTAGCCGCTTTGAGTAGGGATCATTTCCTCCTCTGAACACCTGTAGCAGTGTCTGTTCTTCTCATTCAACTGTTTGTTCCCTGCCTGTTTCAGAGGAGGATTTAAGGAGCTTTGCCTCATTATGAATATATCCTGTTTCCCCAAGGAGAGTATGTTTTTTTGTGTATTTATAGTTTTTTCATCCCCAGTTTCTTACATATTCCTGTGCCTTACTCAGAGGTAATTCATAAATGATAGGTGATGATATTCACTGTAGCCAGGATACTTTATAAAATAGTCAGAGTTTACAGGAATTATTTTGCCTCCTGAGGGTAATTTAAATTGTGGCTGACAGTTGGTTACCCCTGAAACCACAGGGGCACAAACTATTTTCTTGACCTTGAAGTTCCCTGAGAGAAGCAATTTCTTCAAGATCCCAGGTGAAAATGTACGTTCCGTGCCTGCCGTGTGAGCCTTGCAAAGGCTGGCTTCACACCATGCTTGTGTTCTCTCTTACACGTTCCCTTCCCACTCCCTCTGCCAGGGTCCAGCTCATGTCATCGTCCCATGATTTGCTTCTTGCCAACAGCCTGGCCTCTTTCTCTCAGGTGAAGTTCTTGCCATCTTAAAACACCCTGTCCTTCTGTGGGATTCCTATCCTTCTGCCCTCCATCAAGTCATGTCCTTGGTTCCGTAGTGGGGCTCTGTGATCTGGCCACAGCTGGCCGTTTCCAGCCTGATCTGCCACTGCATTTCTTCATGCACCCACAGTGAAATGAAGCACATGTCATTCAGCAGTGCAATGCAGTTTAATGCTTCTGTGCTTTTGATCTTATTGAAATACCTTGTTCTTTCTCCCCTTGCTTCTCTTTGTCCTGGTATAGAAATCATACTTATTCTTGAGTAAGATTTCAGCTCAAAGTGAAGTCAGAATTACTTCTCCCTTCTTCTGCACATTTGTAGCACTTTCTATACATTTATTTCATCTTTATAATTACTTTATTAAGAGATGTATATTTTCTCTATTAGTTTGTAAATTTATTAAGAACAGGAACTAGGTCTTTTTCATATCTCTACCTGCCATAGAACCTAACATGATACTGGGTAGGATTTGTGGGATTAATTTATGTGCTTTCTATAACATTTTAAAAGGTCTATTAACTTATGATTTATTAGGATGATACCAAATGCAAGTTGTGACATGATGGTGATACAATGGCTGATGTTAGTTGAGCACTTATTATTGCTAGAGATTGTTTCTTTGTGCTGTCTATATATTAGTTTGTCTTAATACTTATGTAACAGGGTGCAGCCCAGAGGAGGGCCCCAAATAGGGATTTGGAATGGGGTCCAGAACTCAAGGTGTCCAGGAAATATTAGAAAAATATATAGGATGTCCTCCCTGCTCCCCCCCCCCCCCCCCCCCCCCCCCCCGTGTTGAGTTGGGGGAAGGAACACATGGAGCAGGGCCATTGAGAGCTGTTTGCATAGCAGCAGCTTTGCAGCTAACCTCTGGTGTGGTCATTTAACATATCTATAACTTTTAACTGGTTGCACAGATATGTTAAATAGCTGTGGCCATTCTTGGAGCCAGGAGGAAGTGACTTCCATCCAAGATGTAACTGGGTGGCAACTCTCCTGGTTACACTTGCCTGAGATCTTGGAGGTGATTGGCTCCACACCTTGGGGCCACACCTGCCCAGACTCATAATGGCAGCCCAGTAAAGCTGGAAGGATATGGGGATGCTGGCAGATGTAACCGATTGTAGGAGGAGTCAGAAATGGGGCTGCAGAGGAAGATTGGCACAGGGATTTAAATCCAGACTTGGCAGCTTTTGTGAAGGGAGAACCACATGGCTTTGGCAGAGCGGGGACCCCCCACATCTTTGGCAGGAGAGAACCACGTGGCTTTGGCAATGTGGGGACCCCCACAGCTTTGGTGAGAGTGAGGGCCACATGGCTTTGGGGTGCTTCCTTTTGTCATGTGGCTTAGGAGGCAGGTGAGACTTTGCCTGGAAGAAAAGGGGTGAAAGGACTCTTGCTGGTGGGCCATGAGAAGGTGCCACATGGTTTTGGATTAACTGGGGATCGTGGTGGCGACACAGCTGATGGTGCCGGGAGCTTGAATCATGGACTTCTGCTTCTTTTCCTGAGATACGGTACCCCAGAGTAGGGCAGAGGGAGAAGGAAGGATAGTGCATCTGTGGGTATCCTAAAAGACTTTAATATTTTAATGAAGACATTGGGTCACTACTTTAAGTCTGTATAGCTTTAAATAAACATTTCCTTTCCTTTTCACAAATCTCTGGCATTGAGAGATGTCTTTCCTCTGACGGCGGGCACAGCGAACCTAGTGGGGGTCCTTTCGATAATAGTATATCATACCCCACCTTGGCTCTGTTCTGTTATACTTACAATAGCCCTATGATTATTTTCATAGGCTTATAATTATTATCATCCCCAATTTATAAGTTGAGTAACTTGGCCAAATCCCCTAGATAGTAAGCAGTGCAGTTGGGATCCAACTTTAGACAGCTTGCCTCCAAACTGTCTACAGTGGAGTGCAAATCAAGCCCTTATTTTGACCACTGAATTAGTAATTTGTTTAATGATTATTCATAGGATTTGAGTTACTAGTTATTTGATACCCCCCACAATGTTTTACATTCATATAATATTTGATGTCTGGAACAAACCAAAGAGTATCCTTCTGGGAGGATTTGCCATGTGTGAGATTCACTTTCCTCATGAAGTTGAACACTTGAAAACATAGTTGGAAACATTGTCACTAAATGGGATGGTATTCTTCTATTAGGATGGGGGTTCCTTGGATCAAGTCCTGAAGAAAGCTGGAAGAATTCCTGAGCAAATTTTAGGAAAAGTTAGCATTGCTGTGAGTATATTGTGAAGTTTTTTCCCCCCAAGTCCCCTTATTGGTTAAGTTAATGAATCAGTAGGAAGTAGACCAGGGAGGAAGCTAGGAAGTCAACAAGGGTAAGTTTGTAAGAAAATGGGGTTTACTCACTAGAACATTTCCTGTCTAGATTCTGTCTCTCTTATTAAAACTAGAAAAGTGACTTACTCTGTGTTAAAATCTGTGTCTTGAAAAATATAAGGTGTCCAAAAGAATTCCCATTTGTGACATCAAAAAGCCTCATTTTATATTGCAGATGTAGAAAGAAATGGATGCAAATAGTGTTTTTTAAATGTTGTTTAAACTTGCAATAATCAATTTTACTTAAAAATAATACTCTGTATGCCATGTAAAAGAGATGGTTTCTTGATAAGGGAAGGTTAAAAATACAAAAGAAAGAATAAAAAATAAGAGGAAGAGGCAAATTTATGATGTTAGAGAAATATTTTCTAGATTATTTTAAATTAGAGACATTGAGTCTTTCTAACAGCACTATTTCCATTCCTACACTTTTTACATTCTTTTTCCTCTAGGTAATAAAAGGCCTGACATATCTGAGGGAGAAGCACAAGATTATGCATAGAGTAAGAAATTACTTGCCATAGTGCCCTGGCTGGTGTGGCTCATTTGGTTGGAGCATCATCCGTTAACCTCAAGGTCGAGGGTTTGTCCCTATTCCAGACACCTGCAAGAGGCAACCAATCAATGTTTCTCACATTGATGTTTCTTTCCCCTTTCTCTTGCCCTTCCTCTCCCTCTTATAAAATCAGTAAGCATGTCTCAGGGGAGGATTAAAAAAAAAGGAAAGGAAAAGAAATATTACTTACTGCTAGTTGTTATATTTTAATTTTAGCTGAAATTGAAAGTTGCTGTATCCTCTTTGTGTTTGGTATAGAAGTCAGTTTTAATAGTATTTTTAACTTTTATTACAAGTCTTCGGCTATTTAGCTTGATGGCTGGAGCAGCAAGTTCCACCTTCTTGGTCCGTGGTACATGTGGCACCTGGAGCTGTAACAGACATAGAGGGCAGCCAGCCCAGGCTAGAGGCTCTGCTAGAATTTAGTTACCCAGCCCCCTGTGTCACTGTGTGCCTGTTGGACTACATTGTCCATAGGCCCAAAGCCATGACAAACCACCTGGGTATGAGATTGACTATAAAAGAAACTCTGGTTTATTTTAATAAAGGTACATATGCATTTGCCATATGACCATACCACTCTGACAAGATATTTGAACATATGTCCACATACACTCCTGTGCAAATGCTTAAAGCAACTACAGTCATTGTAGAAATAATTAAAATGTTCTTCAACAGGCAAAGAGATAAACTGTAGCATCTCCATATAATAAACACTGTTCAGCAGTGCAATGAAGACAAATAAGCTACTGATACATGTCACTGTGATTAGCCTTAGAAACATTTATGCTGTATGAAAGAAACCCAACACAAAATAGTATAAACTGTTTCCATTTATATAAAATTTTAGAGAAAACAACAACAAATTTATGACAGAAAGTAGATCGATGGTTGCCTGGGGGTTTAAAGGATAACTTTAAAGAGATGTGAAGTGTCGGGGGGAGCGTTGTCCAGCAGAGCTCCCCTACCCCTCTTCCTGCCCATCATGGTTGAGAATAAGTCTACCAAGATATGATCTGCTTGGGGAGGAAAAGTGGTTGATCTCTTTAAGGAGAAGGGCCTTGAGCCTGTTCCTCAATAGGCTTTTATTGGGTTTATTTTGTGTAGGAATACAGGGTGTAAATTTAGAGTTCAATCATTGTCAGGCAGTAATGATCAAACAATAGATAACATTCAAAGAACTATGAGGGCTCATTCTGAGTCAGGATCAGATAGATAAGAGTGATGCCAAAGGGCCATGGAACTTTGGGAAACAAACTCATTTTATGCTTGGACTCTTATCATTTAAATTGAGGTTATTCTTAGCAAAGCAGGTTTCACAGGATTTTGTGCATTCCTTCTTAGGCCTGATCGCCCTGGAAACCCGCCCTTTCCAGGACAGGGTCACAACGGCCTCTGGCATTGTTTCAGGCTTAAGTCAGGTGGGGGAAGTAAGACAGCCAAGAGATTAGGAGACTTTTTACAGACCGAATGAATACTCAGGCTATGTCAAAGCCGAGGAGTGAGGGTCTATCATCTCCTTTTTCCTATAGTCCCCAAGTCCTTCCCTGAGGGCCCCATGGTGACAGAGCCTGTCTTAGGTCCTCCCTTCCTTGAGGAATCTGACTCATCATTGGCTAGCCAGTCATCCACCTGGGGCCAAGCAGGGTGAAGTAAAGGGGGCAGAGGCAGTGCCTCTGCCAGGAAGATAAGCTTTGTCTCCTTAGTGGCTTCTGGTCCCAAGGTCTTTTTACTCAGCCTTAGCCATGGGCGCTTACAGCTTCTGAAACCAGGCAGGGCGGTTCCCAAAAATGAGGGGCCTAGGCCACTGTGGCTTGGTTAGATGGAGCATGGTCCTCGTGCACTGAAAGATTGTGGGTTGATTCCTAGTCAGGGCACATACCTAGGGTATGGGGTCAGTCCCCTGTTGGGGTACATAGGGGAGGCAACCAGTCAATGTTTCTTTCACATCAGTGTCCCTCCTTCTACCTCTCTTGTCTTTCTCTCTTCCTCAGGTGAGGATTAAAAAATAAGGGATATGAGGTAACTTTTGGGGTGATGGAAATGTATTTTGATTGTAGTGGTAGTTACATGGGCATACGCCTTTATCAAAAGTCAAACTTCCATTAAAGTGGCTGTATGTTATAATATATAAATTATACCTCAATAAAGTTTATTAAAAAACAAAAAAAGCTGAAGAAAAATGGAAAGTGCGAGAGACCATGTCCCTTCAGCCACGGTGTGATACAGAGGCAGGCAGAGGCAGGGAAGGCTGAGGAGGAGTGGAGTGGACAGAAGCAGGCTGGTGGGATTGACTGGCCAATGTATGAGTGATCATATATTAGGCGATAAGTTCTAAACTTTTAAATAGTCTAAGGCATTGCTTTTTTTAGTTAAAATTTTTTAGGTCGTGGTAAAATATACATAAAATTGACTATTTTAACCAGGTGTAAGTGTACAGTTCACTGGCATTAAATCCGTTTTATATTGTTGCACAACCACCACCACCATTAGTGTTGTTAAGGCCCCAGTTTTGCTTTAGATCCAGGGCCATCCCATTGAAAATCCAGCAGCCTTCTTTTTCGTAGAAGTGACAAGTTGTGTCTAAATGTATATAGAAATGCAAAGGATGTAGAATAGCCAGAAGAACTTTGGAAAAAAAAAGTTGTGGAACTTACACTACCTGATTTCAAGATTTGTTACAAAGCTATAGTAACAGAATGTTACATAGGTGTAAAGCTAAAAGTAATAGGTCAAATAGAACAGAGAGAAGAGTTGAGAAATACACACATATAGTCAATTATGACACATCACAAGGTAGTTCAGTAGGGGAAGAATAATCTTTCAGCGTATGGTGCTGGAACAATTGGATATCCTATGCACAAAATTGAACCTTTATTACATCATATAAAAATTAACTCTCAGATCATAAGTCTAACTGTAAGACTTAAAACTATAAAACTTCTAAAGGAAAGCATAGGAGACTCTTAGCAACCTGTGTTGTAACAATGAGTTTTAAATGGGACATGAAAGGTACAGACTATCAAAGAAAAATCAGTAAATTGAACTTCATCTAAATTAAAAACATTTGCTTTTCAAAAGACACTGTGACAAAAATGAAGACAAGCCACAGACTGAGAAAAAATATTGACAAAACATATCTGTCAAAGGACTTTATCTAGAATATATAAAGACCTCTTACAACTTAAAAATGAAAGTATAAACAGCCCAATTTCAAAATGGGGAAAGATATGAACAGAAACTTACTAAAGGTATGTGAATGGCAAGTAAACACATGAAAGGATATTCAGCATCATTAATGATTGGGGAAATATAAATTAAAACCCCAGTGAGACCGTGGTTTTAACTACATTAGAAAATACCCAGATTTTAAAGAGACTGACTATATATTATTGAGGATGTAGAGTAACTGGCACTCTTAGAAACTGCTGGTCAGATTGTAAAATAGTACAATTATATTGGGAAACAGCTTATCAATTTCATAAATGTTAAGCATGAACCTACCATACATTCAGCCATCTCATTTCCAGGATTTACCCTAAAGAAATGAAAGTGTAAGTCCAGTCAGGGACTTGTACCTGAATGTTCATGGTAGTTTTATTTGTAATAGCCAAAAACTAGAAACAACCCAAATGTCCATCAACAGTTGAATGGATAAACAAATGGTGTTATGTCCATAAATAATAGCATACTATTTAGCATAAAAAAAAGAATAAATCATTGATACATGGAACAATATGGATGAATCTTAAAAGAATGATGCTGAGTGAAAGAATCAGACAAAAAGCACATACTATGTGATTCTATTTATATAATCCTAGAAATTGCAAACTCATTTGTAGTGACAAAATGCAAATGGGTAGTTGCAGGGGGAATGAGGGAAAGGGGAGGAACGGAAGAATTACAAGGGAGAAGGAGGAAGAGTTTGGGTGGTAAATGTGTTTATAATCTTGATTGTGGTGATGGTCATATATATTCATTAAATGATAATACTATAAATATACAGGTTTCTTTTATTAAAATTATATACCAATAAAGCTGTAAAAAAACAAAAGGAAAAAAAAGTCAAGTTGCTGAAAACTAGTGATAGAGATTCTTAAAAGCAGCCAGTTTCTTTAACAGTTCAACCATGGAATTCATCACCCCCACTTTTCACTATTGACTTAAGAGAAATGAAAACATTGTTTACACAAAGGCTTGTGTGCAAATGTTCATAACATCTTTATTCCTAATATACCCATACTAGAAACAACCAAAATGTTTATCACCAGATGCTTGGGTAAACAAATTTTGACATATTCAAACAACAGAAAACAGCTCAACAATAAAAAAGAACTCTTGGTAAACTCAACTTGGATGAATTTCAAAAACATGCTAAGTGAAGGAGGCCTGACACAGAAGAGTACATATTTTATGGTCTGTGTATGTAAAATTTCTGGACAGACAGAGGCAGTCCACAGTGATAGTAAACCAGTGATTGCCTGGGGGTCTTGAGGGCAGGGACGGTTGTGTGGGGGTAGCAGAGGGGACTTTCTTGGAGTAATCAAAATATTAAATGTTGAATTTGGTGGTGGGTTCGCAGATTGTACATTTTTTTCAAAATGTATCAAATTATACACTTAAAATGCAAAAATACGGAGAGCCTTCTGCTTTCTAACTGCACTGGCTAATTACCATTTTGTCCTCTTGCCTCTGATAATTAACATTGTCAGTAGGAGGTATGTTATGGCTTAAGCGATCCATAAAAGGAAAGCAGTTTTCCAAGAGTTTGTGGCCCTTTATCTGTGTCCAAGATCTGAGTTCCGTGTTAGAATATTTTAGTATATTAATTTCTAGGAAATAGAAGCAGGTGAAAGGAGAGGAAGGATGAACATTTCTTGAGCATGGGGCTGTGTTCCAAGGCTGTGATTGGCATGTAATCTCACCAGCAGAATACCCATGAAGTCAGTGTAGAGGATCTGGTAGAATAAGCGGTTACTTCCTCTATAAAATGGAATCCTCATGCCAACTCCTAGGTTGCTGTGAGGATTGATAATACTACAAAAGGAAGCAACTGGTCAAAGTTTGCATATAGAAGGTCTAACAATGCTAATTGCTTTCTTATTCCTTTATGTAATTTGTGAGGAAATTGAGACAAATGAGATTAAATTCCTTTCATGAGCTGTACCTTTGTGTGAGCCTCACCTTTGCTCTTACTACTGCTTTCCAGGGAGTACTTCCTTCCACATTCCCACCCAACCTCCTCCAACTAATACCTTAGACCAAGACGCTCATCCTTTAAGTACAGCACTGAGGCTGGGGAATCAGCCAGTTGGAGTTCGAATCCTGACTCAGTTATATAAAAGGGATATGAACTCTCTGAATTACTCATTCATCTATAGAATGAGGATAATTCTTGCCAATGAGGAATAATTGCGAATTACATACTTTATTTACATATTTGTAGAATTAGTCCTCCCTCGTAAGTCATTAAAAATTTTTAGGTATTAGTAATAATATTATTTAGCTGAAACATATCTTCTTCTGAGAGGTTTTCCCATGAACCATCCCTACCCAGAATGGATTAAGTATGCTACAACTGTATTCCTTTGGCACAGTATTCATTTCATTCTTATTGTAATAAATAGTAATCATTATTTGTTGAGGACCTGTTATGTACCAAGTGCTGTATTATGTTTATGCTACTTAACTCATTTATTGTTCATGACAACCTTGTGAAATAGGTATGTTCTTCTTATTTTACACATGTGGAAACAAAGCTCACAGAATTTATAGGTTCCTCACTAGTCTTTGAGTTTCTTTAAATTTGGAAACATGTCTCATGTGCCTTTGTATCCCCAGTCCCTAACATAATTGCAGAAAATAGCTTCTCCTTTAAAGAGTTACTAGTCAGAACACACAGGAATCAACAGTGAAACTGGGCTAAGACCCATGTCTTCCACTCTGAACATAGTCATTAAGCTAGTCCTATGTTGTTGTTTTTTTTCCCCTACCATGTGCCTTCTCTGTGGCTTTGACAGAAAGTTCTAACTCATATTTTATTCTGGAGAGAGGAAGGTTTCAGCTTATTCCTGGAATAACAAGCTTGGTTTCTCCTTCAGCCTAGGTGCTGCTCCCACTTTCCTAGGAATTTCTTTTCTGATTCACCAGTTATTGCTCTTTGGCTTAAAAAGTGCTTAGTGAACTAGACAGGTCTCTGGATAGATAGTTCACTGCTTGCCCAGCCAAAAAAGGAGAAGTCACTGGAAGGACTTCTGCCCCAGTGAGCTTGTACGTGTGTGGGCTGGCCTGGCTGCTCAACTTTTCAGATCCCTGCTGTTTGTGGGTCTTCTCCAGAAGCTCTGAAAGAATTTGCTGTAAGGCCTGGTCTTGCACAACTTAATTCCTGAGCAAGAAGCGTGATGAAGTGATGATTCCTGGAAACCCGAGTTAGGGTGAGAATGAGAGAGAGTGAGCCTCCTGCCTCTGTCTTTAGGTGTCCTTGCTGCCCGTAACTCTGCCTCTCTTCTACATACAGGGTCAGGCAGAAATAAGGCCTGCTTGAGTGTGGTTGGTAGGGTAATAAATGGGTGTAATAATTATAGTTTTAATTTGAACATTTCACCTAAAATGCCATGTGGTATGCTTGAGTGGGATATTGTTGTGTTACAGAATTACATGCTTATGATTTTGTAATACAAGATTTTGTAATAAAAAAGGGCATTATTTGTTCTTGATTGTATATTCATTCCTGATTAAATGTAAACTCTGTTCTTCTCATTCTGTCCATGAGGAAAGATGAAGAATAAAGAGGTGGTTTTGCTGTCTCAGATTTTTACTAACTCTTACTTGATGCTATTGATTTGCTGGTGAGAGCTTAATGATGATCAGTTCGCTTTTGCTATCTAATAAACCACCCTAAAACTTAGTAGTTTAGAACAACAGCAGTTCATTACTGTAATTTTTCGGGTTGGCATGACCTATCACCCCATGTTTTCACTCAGCCTCTGGGAGGGTGAAGCCCATTTACCTTCCCATGATGGTCTTAGGATTTCAGTAGCAAGAGCAGGTAACCCCAATATCAACCATCAAGTAAGCGCCTGCGTATGTCAGGTTTATTCCTGCCTCTTGGCTAAAGCACACCATGTGGTCAGGCCAAAGTCAGAGAGTAGCATGATAGACTGTGTTGTTGGGAGGAGCTACAAAATATTATGGCCAACTTTTCTACGCTCACAGTAATAAAAGCTCAGGATTTGAACCTTGACTTGGGCAGGTTATTTAACTTTTCCAAACTTCAGGAAAATGAGAAAATAGAGCCTACGTAAAGGGTTGTGGGATTACTTTAGATAATGCCTACAAAGCACTTTAATAGTGCTTGACACGTAGTAACACTTCATAAACATTAGCTGCTGCTCAGCAGAGGAATTGGTAGAGGTTTTTATGATCATCTGCAACAGAAACCCAGCCTAACTTGGTGTAAGCTTCTTGAAACTTACTCCTTGCAAGGATCCTGGGAAGATCAGAGAATCCTTTGAAAAGCTGAACCCACAGACTTTGGTAGGACAAGGACCAGGGCAGCCCTCATTGGGAAGCTGGGGTCACTCAAGCAGAGCAGCAGCTGCCCCCGAGGCCACACCTACCACAGGGGCCTATTGCTGGGTCATTTGGCCCTTCTAAGCCTGTATGGGGAGTGGGCTGTGGCTCGGTCACCTCCCAGAGGTCAGGGTCAGTGCCTGTGCAGCATACACGCCATCAAGCAGGTGTCAGCATGAAGGGACACCAAGCCCTGCTGCTCAGTGTCTGAGGCAGGTTGGCACCCCTTCAGAGTGCAGTGGGTGACATTTGGGACTTTATTAGGTTGAAAGTGACTCTCAGTGTGCCCTGCTCTAAGTGAAACTAATGTACAAAAATAACTGTATAACACAAGTTGTTCTGGGGGCAATTCTTTACTTTTTTAATACATTCACTACAGGATCTTTCAAATATAAGTTTTCATAGAATCTTCACAAAAGCAAGCAAATCAATTTGATTCAAACATTTCTTTTTAGTAATATGTCAGTGATGCAAAACTAAGCATACCTGTACTTAAAATGGACTTTTGTGAGGAAGTAAATGGTATTTAGATAGAGACCACCTGTTTTCAGGTGCCTTTTAGGGACTACTTTTATCTTTTTCTCAACTAGGTGAGTGTGTCTTGGTCCTAGTGAGGTATACTGCCATGGGTGTGCACATAATAGCTTTCCACATTTCAAATGACTCCATGTTGGATGGGAACTTAGAGCTCCCCCCAGGCTCCCAGCATCCAGGTCATTGCTTGACCACTGAGTGGCTCTGATGGGAGTGCCCGCCCACTCCTGGACCAATCATTGTGTCCAGGAGACTAGAGTAGTTTGGATGGCCATCCTGGGTTACAGACCCACCTCCGTGGCCAGATGGATGGGGCCTAGTTGACATCCTAACAAACACTTGCTGTTGGGGGAGGGGCGTATTCCAAATGAAGAAGAACACTTCTATTACTAGAAGATGCGGAGGAGGAGGAATGGATGCTGAAAGCAAGCAAATTTAAAAAAAAGTTTTTCCATCATAAACACTGTTAAGCATTGGATCAGAAAGACAAAAATACTGCTAACACAAATCAATAATTGAGCCCTTAAGGGCGGGCAGGCAAATTGGTGGCTTGCAGGCCAAATGTGGCCCACTGTCTATTTTTGTATGGCCTGCAAGCTAAGAATTGTTTTTCAGAATTTTGTGACTTGTGGCAATTGTGTGAAATTCACATTTCAGTGTTTGTAAATTAAGTTTTATTGGGACACAGGCATGTTTATTTGTTTAAGTGTCATCTGTGGCTGCTTTTGTGCTGTCACGACAAAAGTTGTGAAAGAGACCTCGTGGCCCTCAAAGCCTAAAACATGTGCTCTCTGGTCATTTACAGAAAAAGCTTCCCAACCACTGAGTTAAGGGGAAGAGAATCCCCCCTGCCTGAGGAAACTTTAGAATTTAGTCATAAAACTCAGCTTTAAGTTTATCAGCTCTAAGTTCCTGATGAAGGCATAGGTAGGAGAGAGCGTTTTCCCCTGCAATCCTGGAGCTCTAAAAGAAACTAGCTACAAAGGTTTTGTGTAGTGTTTCCTCTTACTATGGCAGGAGGTTGTAGGTCCACTTCATCCAAAGCTGAACCCCACATGGTTAGGTTCTGAGTTAAGTTGTGCATGTGTGTGTGTGCGCTCGCTCACATGTTAGGGAAGTTGCGCAGGGGGGTGGGGGTGGAGATCAGGATACAGCTCTGTTTCCTGTTCTTTAAAGCAGTGATTTGCATTGGTAGCCCACCGTTCTTCTTAGCCCACTCGACCTACCAAGGTTTTATTTTGGTCAAGACCCTGAAAGAGAAGCATTACATGATTTAGATCAATATGGAGTTCTTACAACTTCACCCGTAAATTATTTCTGCCTCGGGATTGCTGGCTGATGATTAATAAATGGTCCAGAACATTGTTAAATTATGCCTTAACTTGTTTTTCTTTCCCTTTAATGGGTAAAGCAGTGTGCAACCCACGTGGTATTTATGCACAGTGTTGAATTGGTGGCCTGGGCCTGTCCTGTACTAGGAAAGCCAGCCCAAGTTCTTTAGCTGTAACTGGAGCAAGCTGAACGGCATTCTTCAGAGCTAGAGTGGCTTGTGCTTTGAGGCCTTTCTGCTTGAAATCCACTCCAGAAGAGTTCTTTATTGCTCAGGATAGAGTTTTATAAAAATAGGAAGCTCTCAGGTCAGAAAGAAATTTAGTTTCTTCAGGAACTTTAAAAATGTTTTTGGATCCTAGTCCTGGGGACAGGTGGGGTGTCTCTAGATTACCTCACAGGTATCCCAACAGCAGCCTCCAGAAGAACTGGGTCCTAAGCTATGGCCAAGATTTCAACGTCTGAAGTCCTCCTCTCCCTTCAGTCAGACCTGCTGTTAGCACTGATAGGCAAGGTCTGTAGTGGCCTGAGATTGTTTTTGTTTTGTGATTGTTTTATAAGCTGTTGGTAGCAGACTCGTGTGTAATGAGTTTCTGAGTAGCTTCTGCATCCCTTATAAGGCACTTCTGCATGCCAGGCTTTTTCTGGTGTATTGCCAGGCTGCCCAGAGCAGAAACTCAGGGTTGCCCCTGACGCTGTACACAGGGTTCTGCCCTGGGTAGTGTCCGGGTGTGTGTGTGTGTGTGTGTGTGTGTGTGTGTGTGTGTATTGATGGTGCCTTTGTCCGTAAATTGGTCCATAGTATTCTGGAGGTGGCCCTGACTGCACCTCTTCTTCCTTTGCCCACTTGTCTCATCCCCCACTTGTCTCATCCCCCAGGCCCTGTGGTGACAGCCTCAAGGTGGCAATGAATCGACCAGGGGACCAGTTCCTTTGGACTCTGCCTAGACTGCCCCACCTTACAGATGGAGAGAAACAGTGGCTCATTAGTAGCTGGAATCCAGCATGCTGGTCTCTTGAGAAATGAGAGTCACATTCTCTCTAGAGTTACCTCAGCTGCCAGCCCCACAGCGATGATTATGGCTCCAGATGAGTTTGTCTCCAGCTCTTCAAGTGAGGCAGCTGGGAAGTGTTGGAGGAGGGGGAATGTTTGTTCCCTCAGGTCCTTTTAGGTTTCCACCTGAGGCACTGGCTGGAGTGAGGAAGGAGCACTTCTTCCAAAGTGGGTGTGGTGGGGAGAGGGTTTTCTTAGTAAACTACACTAGGAATATCCATTCCTTTTGGCTTGCATTTGTCCTTTAATTGGCAAACATGTTCTTCTAGTGCTTTTCTTAGGAGTTTGTCCCAAACTTGAGGTGTGAGTGATGACTGGTGAGTGGCCTCTTGACCTGTCCAGATTTCTGTGGAGAATCATGTTGAGACATGACCCAGGCACAAATGGTGATTTCTTACTTTGGTGCAGCTTGAGTTGCCATAAATACAGTGATGCTACACTCCATTTAAAAATGAACAGATAATTTTCCTTTCATGAATAGCAGATGATGAATATCCAAGGTAGCCAACATTGTATTTCTGCCCACTGGGATTGATTGCCTTTGTGGTGGGTGACATATCTGCTTGTCTTCTGAAGGAGCCTAGATAGTCTGGAGAGGGAAGTACACTATATTCAGGCATGTCTTTCCATTGGAAAGGTTATTTTATGATTTTTGGCAAGAAACTTCACTTGAGCCCTAATTTCTGTGTCTGTAAAATAGGGCTGCTCTGCCAAATATTATGGGTTATTGGAAAGGAGAGATCAGGGAATCTAGGACTTGTGAGCATTTTCCTTAATCGTGCCTCTTTTCTTTCCTTCCCTGCTCTCTTGCACTTTAGTGTAACTGTTACAGAGCACACAAGGGGGGGCCTGGGACGATATACTATTATTGAAAGAAGCCCCCAGGTCCGTTATGTCCGCTGCCAGAGGAAAGACGTCTCTCAATGCCAGAGATTCGTGAAAAGGAAAGGAAATGTTTATTTAATGCTCTACAAACTTAAAGTAGTGACCTAATGTCTTTATCAAAAAACCCTAAAGTCCCTTTAAAAACACCCACAAACAGACACAGTCCTTCCTTCCTTCCCCCTTTGCCCAGTCCAGAGTACCGTATCTCAGGAAAGGAAATAGAAGTCCATGGCTCAGGCAGTCCTCTGGTTCCTCCCAGTTAGTACTCCATCTCGACTGGGAGACCTCCCTGGGTTCCCGGCACCCTCAGCTGAGTCGCCGGGATCTCTGCTAAAACCAGGTGGTGGTTCCCCCTTCTAAAGCTGTGGGGGTCCCCACTCTGGCAAAGGCATGTGGCCCTCTCTCCCAGGGCCACGGGAGTCCCCATTCAGCCAAAGCCGCATGATTCTCCCCCTGCACAATGGCTGCAAGGGGGGGAGAGGGTCGCCACTCTGCCAAAGCCACATGGTGATCTCTCTCCCTCAGGGCCGCGGGAGTCTTCACTCTGCTAAAGCTGTGTGGTTCTCCCTCTTCAATAGCTGTGATCTTCTCTGCACTTCCACAGCTGCATGGTTCTCTCTTGCAGGGCTGCAGGAGTCTCCACTCTGCTAAAGCTGCGTGGTTCTCTCTCTCAGGGCCACGGGAGTCTCCACTCTGTTGAGGCCGCATGGTTCTCCCCTGCACAATGGCTGTGATCCTCTCTGTACTTCCACAGCCGCATGGTTCTCCCTCTCAATGGCTGCCGCCTCTGGGTTTAAATCCCCGCGCCAGTGTTCCTCTGCAGCCCCCATTTTCGACTCTTCCCACAGTCGGCTACACATGCCAGAACTCATATCCTTCCAGCTTCACTGGACTGCCATCATGAGTCTGGGCAGGTGTGGCCCCATGTCATGGAGCCAATCTTCTCTAAGCTTCCACGCAGGTACTGTAACTCGGGGGACCTGCCCCCCAGTCACATCTTGGTGGAGTAGTTACTTCCATTCCCCTGGCTCAGAGCATGGCCACAGCTATTTAACATATCTAAGCAACCAGCCAAAGGCTATAGATATGTTAAATGAGCATGCCAGAGGTTAGCTACAAGGCTGTTGCTATGCGAAACAGCTCTTAAAGGCCCTGCTCCATTTGTCCCTTCCCCCAACCCACACCCTGGGGGTGGAGGGGTGAAGACATCCTAAAATCTCCTAGACACCTTGAGTTCTGGACCCCATTTCAAATGCCCATTTGGGGTCCCCCCTCTTGGCTGCACCCTGTAATATATAACCCCTATATGTTTTGCTCTGGCTTTTGTTACATCCTACTTTAAAATTTTAGGCCATTTCTCAGAATGGTGTGTGTCAATGAAAACCAAATCCTGACTTGCAACATCCTCTTCTGTTTAATTGTCAGCATTTGTGTCCTTTATGGGTGAGAAATGAGTAATGAATTTGCAGAGAGGAGTGTACAAAGTAGAGAATGAAAGCATTTCAAAACTAATGAATCTTGGGACGGGAGAAAAATATTTTATGGCCAAGATGGAGGCGTAGGTAGATACACTTTGCCTCCTTGTACAACCAAAAGAAGGACAGTTACAAATTTAAAAACAAAAATAATCAGAACTGCCAGAAAATTGAACTGTATGGAAGTGTCATAACCAAGGAGTTAAAGAAGAAATATTCATCCAGACTGGGAGGAGGAATGGAGATGGGCAGCGGGGCAGGGAGGACAGACAGCAAGGCAGCAGCTGGTGGAGTGGGTGGTCCCCCATTTGCATATAGATAAACTGGGACGAACAACTGGGGAGTGGGACAGACCACACAACTTCTCCAGGGTTCCACCATGGGGAAATAAAGCCTCAAAACCTCTGACTGTAAAAATCGGTGGGGGTTTCAGCAGCAGGAGAAACTCCCAGCCTCACAGGAGAGTTCATTGGAGAGACCCACAGGGTCCTAGAATATACACAAAACCACACACCCAGGAATCAGCACCAGAAGGGCCCAATTTGCTTGTGGGTAGCAGGGGAAGTGACTGAAAACCAGCCGAGAGCCGAGCAAGTGGTCGTGTTCCCTCTTGGATCCCTTACCACGTAACAACAGTCTGCAGAGACAAAAACAAAAACAAAACAAAACAAGACACAAATGAAAGAACAGATCAAAGCTCCAGAAAAAGTACAACTAAGTGATGAAGAGATAGCTAACCTGTCAGATGCAGAGTTCAAAGCACTGGTAATCAGGTTGCTCACAGAATTGATTGAGTATGGTTGCAAAATAGAGGAAGAAGTGAAGGCTATGAAAAGTGAAAAAGGAAAATGTACAGGGAACCAACAGTGAAGGAAGGTAACCGGAATTCAAATCAAAGATTTGGAACAAAAGGAAGAAATAAATATTCAACCAGAACAGAATGAAGAAACAATTCAAAAAAATGAGGAGAGGCTTAGGAACCTCTGGAACAACTTGAAACGTTCCAACATCCGAATCATAGGGGTGCCAGAAGAAGAAGAAGAAGAAGAAGAAGAAGAAGAAGAAGAAGAAGAGCAACAAGTTGAAAACTCATTTGAAAAAATAATGAAGGAGAATTTCCTTAATCTGGCAAAGGAAATAGACTTCCAGGAAGTCCAGAGAGTCCCAAAGAGGCTGGACCCAAGGGAGCACACACCAAGGCACATCATAATCACATTACCCAAGATTAAAGTTAAGGAGAGACTCTTAAAAGTAGCAAGAGAGGAGACAGTTACCTACAAAGGAGTTCCCATAAGACTCTCAGCTGATTTCTCAAAAGAAACTTTGCAGGCAAGAAGGGTCTGGAAAGAAGTATTCAGAGTCATGAAAGGCAAGGACCTACAACCAAGATTATTCTGTTCAGCAAAGCTATCATTTAGAATTGAAGGGAAGATAAAGTGCTTCCCAGATAAGGTCAAATTAAAGGAGTTTGTCATCACTCCGCCCTTATTATATGAAATGTTAAAGGGGCTTATCTAAGAAAAAGAAGATAACCAAAACTATGAACAGTACAATGACAACAAACTTACAACTATCAACAACTGAACCTAAAAAAACATAAACAAACTAAGCAAACAACTAGAACAGGAACAGAATCACAGAAATGGAGATCACATGGAGGGTTATCAGTGGGGAGGTGGAAGGGGGAGAATATGGGAAAAGGCACAGGGAATAAGAACCATAAATGATAGACAGAATAGTAGACATAAATAGGGGGAGGTTAAGAATAGTATGGGAAATGGAGAAACCAAAGAACTTATGTGTATGAACCAGGGGCATGAACTGAGGTGGGGAATGCTGGTGGGAGGGGGATGCAGGGCAGAGGGGAATAAAGGGGAGAAAAGAAAGGACAACTGTAATAGGATAATAAAAAGTATATTTAAAAAAATAAATGTTTCTACAAAAATATTTTAAATGCAGTTACTAGACTTGGTTGCAGTAATCTTGAATGTGAAGAGAGAAAATAGCTGCTCATTAGGACCTGGCATGCAGGCTTTGAAGGCTCCTTGTTGAACTCATTGTTAATCAGAAAGAGGTGGGAAACAACCTTTAGCTCCCGCTGTTTCTTGCAGTTTGACTTTGTCAAGGAGGATAATGAGCTGGAGCTCAGGGGAAGCACGTGCCCACTAAACTAGAGCAGAGAAATATTTTCTCTCACAACCAGATTCAAGGATTTCAACCTACCCCAAGTCAGATCCTATTCCCTATTATGTAAGTGACCCCCTTCCCCAACCACTACTCAAAAAAATTGAGATACAGTGGGCATATAACATTGTATTAGTTTTAAGTGTACAGCATGATTTGATACATGTATATACTGTGAAGTGATACCATAGTGAGTTTAGTTAACATCCATCACCATACATAGTTACAGTTGTTTTTCTTCTGATGAGGACTTTAAGATCTATTCTTCTTATTAAGTCTCAAACACACAATACAGTATTGTTAACTGTAGTCACCAGCCTGTATGTTACATCCCCGGGACTTATTTATTTTATAACTGGAGGTTTATACCTTTTGACTACCTTCACCCACTTAAAATGACTTTTCTGAAACTTTGGAGTGCAACTCACTATGATTTGCCATTTGATCTGTTGTCTAGACCCAGATTATTTAGGCTCTGGATAATCAGTCTAGAGTCTAGGAGCTCTACTCTAGCCTCTGACATCAGTTCACTGTGATTTTGGCAGGTCAGTCCTAGACCCTGGGCTGCAGTGTTTCTCATCCCCACTCATGCCTACTTCACAGTATTGTGGGAGTTAAAGCAGACCATATAGTTAAAGGGCCTGGCATAGTAGGTGCTCAGTGACCCAGAGCTGTTGTGGCGTCTGCCTCGGTCTGCTGGGCTTGCCGGCCCCCATCCTCCCACCCCAGTCTTTCAGCTGCATTCATTTTCCATGGTAGCAGGGAGGGCAGAAGGCTGGGGCCTCTTTTTAATGCCCCTGGGGAAGGTCGGGTGGGAAAAAGAGGTTATAGTTCGTGGCTAATTGAAGGGTTTGGGATTTTCTCTGAATTTTAATTACATTTGTTACTTAACTAGCTCCCTGAGGCCATGAACTGGAGGTGGCTCTGTGGAGACTGTTAATCGACTTACCAGGGTCAGCTACCTTTCCCTTCTGTTTCTTCATCCTCAGAGAAGTGTTATTAAGCCTCTGCTAAGGTTGCTAAGAAGAGGTCATTCGATGCCTAGAGTCACCATTTAAAAATCTCATTTGCCTTTTTTTCTTTAGCCTTTAACTCTCACTTCCCCAAGATCATCTTACTTTTAGATTCAGCCTGTCACAGATGAGCCGGAATCTGGTGTCCGAGTGTCCTCAGCTTGCTTCTCTAGCGCCCTCATTTTCTCCCTCCCAGAGCTCTCCTCTGTTTCTTTTCTGCTCCTCACTTGCCTTTCCTGCTCCTCCGCCCTTTTGTTCCTCCACGTTCTACCTTCTGCCATTTGCCTTCCTTCCCTACCCCCTGCAATAGGTAACGCATCTTGTGTTATTAGCCCAAACCGAGCATAATGAGGTTACTCAAACACAGGAACCTGTGGGGGCTGATGCTCACCTGTTTCATCTGCCTGACCCGGGCCTTGCCCCTAGTCAGGCTGGCACCGACCCCGCCTGGTTGGGAGAAATTGGACTAGCTGAGACCACGGTGCCCTGACTGTTTCTCTCTTTTCCCTTACTGTCACACACATGTGCATACATTCTGGTAATTTATTTGAATCTGTCTCCTATAATGGCAGTGGCTTTGAGGACAGGGACAGGGACTGTGTCCGTTTTATTCATAGCTCAGTACAGGCATTCTATAAGGGTTTATAGAATAAACAAATGCCCTGCTGACTTATTTAATTCAAACTTCTTAATTGTAGAGAGGAAGGAAATGCTCAGAAATTAAGTTAAAATCATGTGCTCTTGGGAGTAAGAACAGGGGTTTTTGAACAGTAGTTATTTCTGGGGCAGAAAATATCAGAAAAGAACATATTTTCTTCTTCTTAGTTTTTCCAAAAAGTTCCTCATTCATTTTTGTAGAAGGATCCCTTCCTTCCCGTCTTCATTGTTGCAGAGGCTGAGCAGGATGGGAGTATTAAACCTTAGCATCTTATGGATTTCTTAGGGGGGCTTATAGCCTGTGGGCCTAGCAGGGTGGATGCTTTCTCCAGAATGCAGGCTAACCCACCACATGCTGGGGCTCCTCCTCGCCTCACCCTCTTGATATCAAGGGGTCAGAAAGAGAACCCAAGGCAGAGAAGGCCTCAGGAAGTAGGGAGAGACCGGGCCTATGATTTGAACAATGTTTGAGGTTGCTGCTAGAAAGATGTGGGAGGAAACCAGTTAACTCTGGGCTCCAGGAGCAGGGCAGTATTCTGCATTGGGAAAGGGTCTCAGAAGAACTAGGCACCTAGAAGTGGAGGTGAGAAGGGTGAGTGGTAAGGGAGGGTGCTTTATATGCAGATACCAGTACAACACCAGCACAGTTAGAGAGGCAGGCAAGCCTGAGCCAGGAGGACATGGACGTGGGGACATGTTGGAGAGGTAAGGAGGGGCAATGGAAGGCTTGGAAAGGCAGGCCAAGAGGCTTGGACTGTTACTCTAGGGAAGATGGGAGCCACTGCAGGCTCTGTGCAGAGCTGTACGTTGAAGGGGGGAGATATCGGAAGTAGAAACAGGAGAGAGGGGTCGCGACTGTAAAAAGCAAATGTGGATGCTGACAGAGAGAACACTCTCTGATTTTGTCTGACATGCACCTCCTTTGCGCCCCCAGAGAAGATCCCGACTTGGCTGGGGCTGCCAGGGAGGAGCTTGCTTCAGCCACAAGCTCTGAAGTTGACAGGTCTCCAAGCAGCTTATCAGGCTTCCCTGGTCACCAGGAACAGCCATGTGTAGTGCCTCTGGCTCCCAGGATACGTGGTCGGAGCAAGGAAGTGCCCTCAGGATTTCCCTCTGCTCCTCTCTGCCTGTATCACCATCCTGGATCTTTGCAGCCTCCCAAGCAGTGCTGTTCCCTGGGGCGGGTGGGGGAAGCGGAGCTGACAGTCAGGGCTGGAGGAAAATGTGTTACATAAGTTTGAAAAAAAGGAGGCCTACTTGCATCATGAATAGAAATCAGATGCAAGGACAGCTACAGAGGCAGTGCAGTCGCTCCTGAGCAGCAGCTACGGCCTGGAGAGACGGTCTGAGCCAGCCTGCAAAGGCGTGCCTGGGCCCTGGGGAATTGGGGGGGACTGCCGCTGTCTTGTCTTGGGGGCAGCCTGTGAAAGAATCATTTCTTTGTGTTCCTGTTAACATGGTGTGCTTTTATTTTATTTTTTAAAATGTTTTACTTATTTTTAGAGCAGTGGTAAGGGAGGGAGACAGGGAGAGAGATATCAACGTGAGAAACACCGATCAGCGCCTCTTGTCTGCCCTTAACTGGGGACCTGGCCCACAACCCAGGCATGTGCCCTGACCAGGAATTGAACCAGTGACCTTTCGGATTGCAGGACAATGCCCAACCCACTGAGCCACACCAGTCAGGGCTGGTGTGCTTTTTAAATGCCCACATTTCATTACATTGATGCTGGTCTCCACCTGGTGAGGTGGCGAGAGCTGCTTTACCGGCAGGCAAACCGCAGACCAGGGAAGTGAAGTGGCTCGGTCAAGGCTGCATGTACAGCAGGCGGCAGGGCCAAGGATTTGCGTCCAAGTGCCTTGTCCCTTTAGTCACTTCCACTCTTTTGCTTTAAAACAAAGCCTAACAGGCCACTCCTAAATCGGCCATAGGAGCATTTGGAAGGTGCGGGGGCTGAGGGCTTCATGGCCAGGCGCAGGGATGGAGGCGTACCATGGTGTTTGGTGGGAGTGGGGAAGAGGGAGGTGCTCGTTAGGTGCCTCCGTGCGCCCTCCTCATCAGGCCTGGTGAACACCATCACACGCCTAGTTCTTCCAGTTCTGTCCTGTTACTCAGCATCTCTTTCCACTGAGTAAGCGCTGACTTCAGGGGCCGGTCCTCTGTCCTCTGTGTGAGGAGGGCCTCCTCGGTAGAAGGTGTTTGTCTGGGCTTGTCCTCATGTTAGGCTTGGGAAAGACACGAAAGTTAGTCCCTGACCTCCTAAAGTTTATAATATCCCCTTGTGCTTGAAGTGCCTCTCCAAGAGGTCACACAGGTGGTTGCTCAAGGGTCATCTCTACAGCAAGGCCTTCCCTCAGCAGCCCTGCCGCAGCAGCGATCTCCTGCCCCGCCTGTGCTTTTCCATGGTGGTGGTAGTTTTATTTTCTTCATGGTACTTGAGACCACTGAACGTTGCACACTGGTTACTCAGTTTGTTTTTGTCTGTCTCCTTACACCAAAATGTAAGCTTCATTTCACCCTGAACACTTGATCATTTCGCTTGCTGCTGTCCCCCTGGTACCTGCATGTAGTAGGTGCTCAGTGAACACAGGTGAATGGGTGAATTGAGTAATATGACAGTGAGGTAAGTGGGAAGAGGACAGGTGTAGGCATCAGAAGGTCTGAATTCTGATTCCAACTTTACTCAGTTTTTGCTGTGTGACCTCAGGCAAGTCCCTGGACCCCCTTGGGCCTTAGACATTTCATTGCCACCATGAAGGGGAGGAACCAGATGCTCTTTACGGCCACTTCCGATGCCTACGTTCTGAAAATCTATTTGTAGGAGACACGGGGTTGCTGAGGGGTCTGGAAACGTCTCATATCCTGTGTTCCTGTGTCCTGTGACGTGATGAGGGTGGGTCTTACAGAGACTGCGCAGATGGCTCAGAGGTTGTGCATCGGCTCACCGCGTGTGTAGATTCATCGTTCATGGTGTCTGGAGTGCCTGCTGTGTGCCAGGGCTTGTCCACACTTTGGGGTTGCAGTGGTGAGGCAGATCGCCAACACGCCTCCCTCTCGGAGCTGATGGTGGGGAGAGAGGGGCTAGAGTGGGCCAGGAGCTGTGGTTATGAGCCCTGCCCTGGGCTGGGGATGTTGAGGGGCTAGGTGGGGGCTGGGCAGGGGAAGGACTTACTGGGAGATGAAAGGGTGGGTTGTTTTGTTTCAATGTACTCTTGGAAAGATTCTTAAATAGACCTGTTAGAATCTGTTTAAAAATAAATGCATTTACCTGAGAGTATTAAAGGGAAAAATAAAATGTTAATAGCAGTTCTTGTATGTTGGAATTATGGGGACTTGTTTACTCTGATCTACAGATGTTCTGTGTAGTCTCTGTATTGCTTCTGTGAAAGATTCCCAGTCATGGTTTATGACTGTCCCTGGCATGTGGCCTGCTCTGGTGGGTCTCATGTTTGCTGATGTCTGCCCACAAAGTCCTGGCCTGGGGACTTTTACTGAGTCCCAGCCTTGGTTTTCCTACCTGTAAATGAGAATAGCATTTGGCCCTAGTCTGCCCACTTTATACGGCAGCTCTTTGAATCAGAGGAGGCGGTAGAAGAAAATATTTGGAAGTTTACCCCTCTCTGCAGAGGGCATGGCCAGTGGCCTAGCAGTGGTGGCGGCAGCTGGGGCGCATGTGAGGAAGGTCTGTGTGCTGGGGAGGGGGTGGGACTGGCACTGTGAGCACTGCCTTGACCACCGTGAGGAGTTTTTCTGGCCCTCCTGGTTCTGCAGCTCTCCTTGACTAACAGGTAGATGCCACTGTGTGGGCTGTTAGGGAAGTGACTTCAGTGAAAGACTCATGTCAGCTCCTAACCACTGCCACATATAAGGTCTGTCCAGAAACATCCAGTTGTGTAATATGAAAAACTGACATTTACTAAAGAAGATACAAGAAACAGTGTGCATAGAACAAGGATGCCTCAGTCCACTTCAAAGTAGGCTCCTTGGGACTTCACACAGTTTTCCCAGTCACCATCAGCTGCCCTGTCATTTTTTCCTGAATCTCATCGATGGTCTGAAATCTCTTCCCTTTCAGAGGTGATTTTAGTTTTGGGAAAAGCCAGAAGTTGCTGGGTGCCAAGTCTGGGCTGTAGCTGGGCTGAGTCACCTAGGTGATTTGATGTTCTGCCAAACAACTCTGTACGAGACATGATGCATGAGTGGGCGTGTTGTTGTGATGAAGCTGCCAATCACCAGTTGCCCATGGCTGTGGCCTTCTGAATCACCTGAATGGTTTCCATGGAGGAATGTTCAAGTCTAACACAAAATTTGATGCAGAGTCATTGCTCTGTTCCAGGGGTGTCAAACTCATTTTCACTGGGGGCCACATCAGCCTGGTGGTTGCCTTCAAAGGGCCAAATGTAATTTCAACTCCTTAACAGTTGAGGAGTAGTTACATTTATATAGCCCTAAAATTATTTCAACCCTTTGAAGGCAATTTCGAGGCTGATGTGGCCCCCGGTGAAAATGAATTTGACACCTCTTCCTACTCAGTCATTTTGAATACAGTGGCCACACAGTATGTATGCTCATTCAGCGGCGTCTTCTGCCCCCACTGATTAGTACAGTGAAGTCATCATTTTTCACACGTGCACATTCCAGTCCACTCTTCTTGGCTACCTGGTTACATCGATGTTGTGCAGGCTGTTCTCATGATATTAACAATGCCTATTAACAATAGACATACCTATTATTCATGAGACCCACGTGCTCTGTGCTTGTAACCAAGGTCAAAAATAGAAAGTCCGACCCCCACTCCATCCCCCTTTAGTCTTTGGTCTGTAGCCTCAGCAAGCATACAGGTCTTATTATTGGTGTTTTTCTTCCTTATGATCCAACCATAGTTAATTGTGTTTTGCCGATAGGGGTGCTTTAAGTGACAGACTTTGAAATCTTTCTTCTTTTGTTTTAAAGATTTTATGTATTTTTAGAGAGAGGGGAAGGAAGGGAGAAAAGGAGAGAAACATCAGTCGGTTGCCTCTTATATACATCCAGCTGGGGACCTGGTCCACAACCCAGGCATGTGCCCTGACAAAGAACTGAACCAGCAACCTTTTGGTTTTCAGGCCTCCATTCAGTCCCCTGAGCCACACCAGCCACAGCAGACTTCGAAATCTTGATTATTCATGGTAACTGACTCCTTCCATGAGTCATCTTGCCAAGTCTGGATTCCTAAAGAGTTGACGTTTGCTGGTTCTCTGTTCTGCTTCTACAGTAGCTTGTCATTTCCTCTCTTGCCAGTTTTTCCTTGAACCCTGAACAAGGGGCAATAAGGGGTCTCATTGTCAAGTTGTAACTGAAAGCAGGCCCAGCTGTCTACCCCCACAAAAGCCAAAACTCAAGAGGCTGGTGCTGATGTGAAGAAAAGTGGTTTGTTCAGATGCTGGCCATCTGGAAGATGGGGGACTCATGGCCCAAAGTCCATCTCCACCTCTCAGTGGAGGCAGAGGTTTTTATAAGGAGAGAGGGGCCAGAGCAAGGTGATCAAGGGCAGGGGTTGAAAAGTTCTCTACATGCAGACGAGCACAGTCCATTCTGATAAGGCCAGTGGTGGTCCGGTGTGCGTCATCCTGGTTTAGTCATCCTGGTTTTACATTTCCCAGCTTCATACCATCCTGGCTCCACGGTGGCAGGCCAACGAAACTCCAGAGCTAGGATGCCTGAAGGTCAGGGTCTCTTCTGAAGTTAGTTCCTGGGGTTCTTATACAAACATACTGTTTACCTACAAGTTACATATTAGAGTCAGCACTTACAGAAATGATGTTGAAAGAATGGTGGGGTCAGTTACAATTTTCCACAGTCACAAAGTATTTGCAAGCCATGGGCTGGCTCTGTGACAGGGGCGGGGGTGTCCTGGGGCTCATGGTCAGGGCTAGTCTGTCCATGGCGCACTGACTCTTGTCTTCCCAATCCTGGCTGAGTAAGTTCCCACTTTTCAATTTTCTTTTCCCTGCAGATGTCAAGCCTTCCAACATCCTGGTGAACTCCCGTGGGGAGATCAAGCTCTGTGACTTTGGGGTCAGTGGGCAGCTCATCGACTCCATGGCCAACTCCTTCGTGGGCACAAGGTCCTACATGTCGGTATGAGCTGTGGGTTCCATTTCATGAGCTTCTGCTGTGGTTAGGGCTAGGAGCATGTGGGTGCCTTTCCTGTGGAGCCAGAGCCTGGTGATGAAGGGTGGGGGAATGATCAGTGAAGCCCTGTGACCCCACCCTGAGGAGATCGCAGTAAATATGGAGGTGGTCTCCGCCTTCACAGGCCTTGAGCATAACTGGGTTCCTGGGCCTCTTCTCACGAGAAGAGGCTGTCCGATCACAGCTCAGTCTGTGGCCAGTACTTGGATGTTTCCAGAGCTGGGCTTCCATTCTGAAGAGATTGTGAGCTCCAGCTACCCTCTGGACACCTCTCTCTCTGATTGTCTTCAGAACTTCGAACCTTACATACCCAGACGTGGCCCCACCCCAGGTTGTCCCGTCTTTTCCATTAGCAGTAAATGGCATTACTCTTTCCTTGGTTTCCCAAGGCAGAGACCTGGGCATCAGCCATTAACCTCCCTTCCCAGCTCCCCAGCTGCTGTGAGTCTATTAAGAATTGTTTCTTTAGTCCAGCCTCTTTTCTCCCTCTTCATTGTGTGTCTCCCAGTTAACTGCCCCTGCCTCTCACCACAGCCCACCTACCATGTCTCCTGGCTGGAGTCTCTGCTCTAGTTCAGCTGACACCCTGTCACAAAGGTCTTCCTCTTGCTGCCAACTCTGGTGGTCCCCCTGCCACCGGAGCTCTGTGTGTGGCTATGCCCACGCCATGGTAATATTAGCTTGTTCTCTTCCCTTCTCCATACAGCAAGCTCTTTGGAAGCAGGGGTAGGACCATAGGTGTCTCCGTTGTCCCTAGGGTCTGGCTGGGGGCCTGGCACATAGTGGGTGCTCAGGGAGTGGTTGGTGAGTGAGTGAATATTTGGTTGACTGAATGGGTGGGAAATGGCTAGCACACGCCTTAGGATGGTTCAGAAAGGGGGAAACTTAACTGGATGAGTGCCAAGCGGGGCCAGAGGTCCCTGTGGCGGTGGGTGTGAGTGCAGGCCTGGGTTGCAGGGGCCGGGCACGGAGGCTCAGGGCATCTTTGCATAGAGGATGTTTTATGTGTTCTGTGTCAAGCACTTTAACATCTTTACATGACCTCATTTGATCTATGCGGTCATCCCAGGAAGATTATTGTTCCCATTTTAGAGATGAGGAAATCTAGATTGAGGGAGGTTCAGTGACTTGCTCCCTTAAGCTTGCAGAGCCGGGATTGAATGTTAGATCTTCTTACCAGTCTCTCTTCCCACAGCATGCACTCACTTGCTTCTCAGGTGGGGCGTCAGCGGCTCCTGCCCTCCCTGTGTGGGAGTGCGTGTCCACATCTTCACTCCTTCTTGCCTGTCCCCACCCCACCCCACCCCACCCCACCATGGCTCTAGTCGCGGTCAGTGTCCCCCAGCTGGCGCTCCCCCACATCTCCACCCTCCACCGCAGTGACCCAGCCTTAAAAAACATGAACCCCTGGGCCCTTCAGGGCTTTCTTCTTCTCTTTCCCTGCCATCCTCTCATTGCTTCCTCTCTGCATGTCTAAAAACTGGGCCCCTCAACTCTGACTCTCAAATTCAAAATCAGTTGACAGGCCCTGGGACTTACTGATCCAGGGGTTTGTGTAGTGGTTTGAGTTTTTGTGGTTATGTGGTCATTTCCAAAATAGTCCAGTTTAGGAGTTAGGGAAAAATCCTACGGGAGAAATAATTTGATGTCTAAATCAATGTACGATGGTCAGAATAAGGATTTTTTTAATAGGGTTCCCTAAAATACAAGTGGTATATCAAACATTGGTTTTCTCTAGCACTATATACTTTTTCCTTTGCCTCTTCCCATCAACCATTCATTTGTACAGCATTTTGCAGCACACAACACACATTTTCATTTGCTTTGACCTTTCTAATAACTGTACTAAGTAGAGCAGGTATTTTGTTATGCTCTTACTGTTGCTACATCATCATCATCATCACCCGCATTTTATAGATGAGGAAATGGAGGCTCAGGATCGTGTAGCTTACAAGTCCCAGAGTTCAGATTTGAACCCACATCTTCTAACTCTAGATCCTTGCCTTCTCGCCATTCATGTTATCCAAGAACAGTGAATCAGTGGTAGAGTGGGCTTAGAACTTCTTTCTGCCCACCGCACCAGCTCATTCATGGTACCAGAAGCTTCATGCTTCAGACTCAAGTAACAAGATGAGCCTCTTGTGCTGGGCTCTGGACAGGCTGCCCCATGCATGCAAGACAGTGGCCAGGCTGGGCAAAGCTGGAACCACAGCCGAGGTGTCAGCCAGAGTTCAGCTGGGTGGGATGCCATTTAGGTTACTGGGGAGACAGGGAATTGAGGACGGGTCGGAGCCATGGGACTGGCTAGGATTCGGTAAGCACAGTGTTTGGGGACAGGCAATAGGCAAAGTTTAACAGAGGTTAAAGGAGATCTTAAAATGGGATTTGAGTTCTGGAGAGAAAATAAAATCCATCAGCAGACCTAGGGCCGGGACCCTGTGGGGAAGCCTACTCCCCTGCAGTGCAGACAAGCCTCAAAGTGGCAGGAAGTCCTGAGGCTCCCTTTGAGCACCCATAGGGACTCCTCCATCCTCCTTCTGCGTGGGCCCAGGTTATCTCACAGGCACTTGTAACTGTTTCTGTCTCTCCTGCAGCCAGAAAGACTCCAGGGGACTCATTACTCGGTGCAGTCGGACATCTGGAGCATGGGGCTCTCTCTGGTTGAGATGGCGATTGGGAGGTATCCCATCCCTCCTCCAGATGCCAAGGAGCTGGAGCTGATGTTTGGGTGCCAGGTGGAGGGAGATGCAGCTGAGACACCACCCAGGCCAAGGACCCCTGGGAGACCCCTTAGCTGTGAGTGTCCTGGTGTGCCCGAGCTTGGGCTGTGGGGGTCCCTTACTGTTGGGCATTTCTGGAGGGCTGATTCTCTGTACACTCTCCCGAGACTGATTCCCTGTCTCTGGACGCCAGGCTGGGGCTGTGGGAAGCGGAGCAGAAGTGTCCAGGTAGGTGTAGGAAATCACTGTGATAACTGACACTTCTGCCGCTTGTTGAAAGCCCACTGTGTTCCCGGCACTACACTTCACACTTGTGTGCATTATCTAATATTTTTAAATCACGGCATTTTCTTTTTTTAGGTAGATATTTTTACTGAGATAAAATTCATGTAACTTAAAATGCACATTTTAAAGTTCAGTTCAGTGGTTTTCAGTATATTCCCCATGTAGCGCAGCTGTCACCACTATGTAATTCCAGAACGTTTCCGTCACCCCCAAAAGAAACCTCACATCCATTGGCATTTACTCCCAGCTCCCCCGACCCCGTCCCTGGCAACCACTAATCTGTTTTCTGTCTCCATGCATTTGCCTACCATTATCTAATTCTAATAGCAGCTGTATGTGGGCACTATTATAATCTCCATTTTAGATATGAGGAAACTGAGGCACAGAGCACTTGACTTGCCAGGGCCATATACACTTGTAAGTGGCCAAGTCTGAGTCTGAGGTGGTGAGCACTCTGCCTGCCTCTTTGAACGTGAATACTGTGAAGGAAGCTGATACATACTTAGAAGCTTCTGGCCTAGCCATCTTCTTCTTATACAGTCCCTGTGAGGACAGCCGCGTCTGACCTAGGAGACATGGCTGGACTTCACCCTATGAGGCCCACATGGGAGAGGGCGTGCACCAAGGGAGAAGCATCGAAGTGGCTGGTGGCTGTGGCCCACGACTCTGGGGTATACAAGGAAGAAACCCAAGTTCGGGGATAATTAAAACTAGGTTTTTTAATTGTTTATTATTACTTCATTTGTTTCTCAATATAAGGAAGGGAGAAAGAACAGATATAATTATCTATCCATCTCTACTTTATATAACTCAAAACTAGGCCCAGTGACAATTGATTTGCCCAAGGTCAAAAACATGGGATGTGGCAGAGCCCAGGTTCATACCATGCCCAGCTTACCTGTGGCCTTTGCTGGTCCCCCCCGTTCAGGCCTGACCTGTGGCTGCCCTGCCTCTGTTGTCCACTACCCTGTTCTGGTCCCTGGGGTCCATGCTCAGCATCTAGCCCCTTATTGGCAAGTATCATCCTGTTTCTGAGAAGTGTTTTCTTCTTTCTTTTTATAAAATCTCTAGCTTATGGAATGGACAGCCGACCTCCCATGGCAATTTTTGAGTTGTTGGATTACATAGTCAACGAGGTAAGGACTGCATGGCTTCCTAGACCGTGGAGTCTATTTGCTCCTCTTAAGAAAAAGCTCACAGTTGCTTTGACTGGGAAAGCCGTGAGTTCCCACTGAATGGGCTGCTTGGGCCTCGGGATCCATGGGTTCTGCTTTGTGCGTCACACTTTTGGAATTGAGTGGCTGGTTTAGAGGCTGCAGCAATCCAATCCCTTCCCCAGGGAACATCTTCAGGTAACTCAGCCCCTCCTCTTTTCTCAGATTCAGGAGCCTCTGCTTCACCCACTTACATTCTCATTCCTTCATTCACCAAGCATTTCTTGTGCACTTACCATGTGCTGAGCACTGGCGGTGGCAGGAGTGAGGGGGACATCCAAAGATGGAACATCCAAAGTCCCTAGTCGTGAAGGCTCTTAGATTGTGTAGGGGAGGCGAGGCAAATGCATTTATGACTGCAATATTGGGTTTTGTCTTGTGCCATTAAAAAGCAATGAATATAAAAAGTGCCAGTGTAGAAACAACGTATGTATATACCGGTATGTGCGTATAAAGTCTGGAAACTAATACACCACAGATGGAATTACAGGTGATTACAGGTTTCTGTTGATTGCTGTTAGTTTTGTTTTTTTTTTTACAAGGAACACATATTGTATGTAATAATGTGTGCCAGTATGTTTAAATGAAAAAATGGATCAAGGGAGGAAGAGACTGAGCAGCATTCATCAGATTTGGGTGGGTTTGAGGGGAATGGGAAGGTATGGGCTGGCACCACGACTGCTCAGAGAGGTGGGGCAGCGCTCAGGACAGTATTTTGGACGATAGGGCCAGGGCTTCTGGCCCCCGGGGCAGTGTGGTTTGTGGGCCAGGATAAGCTTCTGGCGTAGCTGGGCAGCAGCTGTGAGGGCCCCCGCTCAGCCTGGGTGTTTGGTAAAGGGCATCAGTCACCCTGTTCTCTTCGTCCTCAAGAGACTAGTGGAATAACTTTTCATGCTTTCTTACTGCTCTCTCAAACCAGGTCCCAAAAAGCTCAGAAGGGTCCCTTATCTATTACAAACTCAACAGGGAAGATCCTGGTAACCCCAGCAGTTACTAAGCCACTGTCACTGGGTCACAGTCTGCCAGGAAGGTTAGCGACCTCTCTCTCCTGACTGCACAGCGTTAAGCTAAGCACCGTGGACATAGAAAAGTTCAGGACCTGACCGAGGCTGCTTTAGGACTCGGGAAGGGCCGAGAGTGCATTGCATTGTGGCAGTCAGGAAAGCAGTCCCCTGCTGTTGTATCCATGGGTTCCACTTTGTGGGACCTAAGCTGAGTGGTGGTGGGTGGGAGCCACATTAAGGGAAGAAATGCCCTGAGGTTACATGTGCAGCTGCCAGTCACCTAGTGTGCACTGCTTTCTTCTGTATTTCCACATTTCCCTAATCAGGTCTCTAAGCACTGCCCAGGTGGGTCAAATGGATTTTGTTATGCTCTTCATACAGGTGAGGGAACTGAGGCTCCAGGATGAAAGCTCAGGTTCCTCCCACCTACTGCTATTCCTCCCTTACCACCTGCTCCTCCCAACCCACCCCCTCAACCTGGACCTTTCAGGAGGCTGGGCTGCATGGTGACCGGTGCATGTCCCTCACACTGTGCTGGCACACGGTCTCTCCCTCGCCTGGCCCCCTCCTACTCAGGACTGGGATGGCCTCTGTAGGCCCAGCTGCTCATTTTGCCCTTGGATGTTCCCTTCATATTTCCCTTTCCTGCAGTGGGGAGTCTGAGGTTGTGCCTAAGACCTGGGTTTTAATCCTAGACCTCAGATCAGACTTACTCACCTGCTGTTCTTATAAGGCATTCAGGGGAAGAGGGCTAGGCTAGGCTTTTCTGTAGTGCCGATCTTTAACTTTTAGTCTCAAATTACTTGTTTATTTGGGCAATACATCAGAGCAGTGGCTTCCTGGACAGCTCACAAGGTAAGCTCACAAGGAAGCGGCACGCAGTCCCCGAACAGGTCACAGGGGTGGGTCACGTTTCCTGAGCTGTGTGGAGCACAGGACACTGCGGGGCCTTGTCCTCAGGAGCCCCAAGTGATGTCCACTGTGCACCTGGGAAAATGAGAGCTGTGGCCAGTGTTCTTGCTCTGGTGCCTACAACAGCTTCAGTCCTGGAGTGAGTGTGCAGCTAACATTCTTCCAGACCCTTTGCCAGTTAATGTTTTATTAACCTTTCTCTTTCCTTCTGGGCTTAGAAACAGGATATATATTTTATTAGTTAGCTAGTTAGCCTTCTGTGACTTCCACAAGTGTTGTCAGGGCTGGACTGGGCCTGGTGGTTTGCATACGCCCCTAGCTGCTGCTACGGGGAATTGCTGGTTGTTTGCATGCCACCCTCCCAGATTTTCTGCTGTAGAGTGTGAGCTGGAAAGGGTCATGAGGCCCTCATTTCAGAGAAAGGTAAACTGAGGCTTAAGGGGAACAGCGATCTGTTCAGTAATTAGCCAAGTGAGTGGTAGAACACTGACCTGACCCCAGTTCTGTGGTTTGAGGCCAGTGGTTCCACCAGAATGACACGGCAGCCAGTCACTGGCCTCCCATCCTTGGCCTGTACTTGAGCTGGGTAAGGGCAGCACTGCCCAGAGGGGTTGGGGAGGAGAGATGGCCATGGCAGGAAGCCCAGCATTTCTCATGTGTCGACATGTATTTGCAGCCTCCTCCAAAACTTCCCAGTGGAGTATTCAGTCTGGAATTTCAAGATTTTGTGAATAAATGGTAAGTTGGCTCCTTATTATATGGAAGAGTACCCCATTTTGTCAGGCTTCCCACCCCATCTGGGGGAACATGGCTTTGTCCTTTCCCGTCTCTACTGATCCTTTCGGCTGCTGCCCTTCCTGGGTGACCTGACAACTGCAGTCAGTCAAGTAGCTGCTGCCTTTTGACCGTAGTCGGTTCAGCAAG
The DNA here is from genome assembly GCF_004126475.2 of Phyllostomus discolor. Classification (NCBI taxonomy): domain Eukaryota; kingdom Metazoa; phylum Chordata; class Mammalia; order Chiroptera; family Phyllostomidae; genus Phyllostomus; species Phyllostomus discolor. The sequence continues at coordinate 175,607,255 of NC_040903.2, forward strand.
CAGTTGTTAACCTGCTGTGGGTGTGGCCTTGTGCTAAGAACGGGAAGGTGAATAAGGCTCAGGCACTCCACAGAGCCTGCAGGGTGTGGGGAGGACAGGGAGGTAAACATAAGTAATTGGAGGTAGAAGCAGCTGCAGGCAATAGCTCTCATGTTATTTTTCTTCCTTTAAGCTTAATTAAAAACCCTGCAGAGCGAGCAGATTTGAAGCAACTCATGGTAAGTTCATTTATTTCAGATTTACACTACTTGATTATTCATCTGTTCTCCGCTGTCAGCCATGCATCTAGTACTTCCTGGGTCCATCCCTGCTCTGCCTTGACCACAGCAGTCCTGGCCCTGCCATAGGGTCCCGGACACCAGTCTCCTCTGTCCTCCCATCAGTTTAAAGGAAAAACTGGGGTGGCCCTGCAGCCCCAAGTCCAGGGAAAGAAAGGGCCAGCCCACCCCTTCACGGGGACAGGGTCTTTTTCTAATATTGACCAGATCACTTTACATTTAGCTCCCTCCCCAAGCTACTCTCCACTTGCCTCCTCTTGTTTGGTGGTGGTGGTAAAGGGGAGCTAAGTAATACTGTGAATACCTGGGCTTACATGTCTTACAGAGCCTGTACAGTGTAACTTGCACTTTCATCAGGTCCTTTGTTCCTTCTAACAGTTGTGTGAGGCACTGAAGGCAGAGCTACCATCCCTGTTTCATAGCTGGAGAGAGCAGGCTCAGAGAAGTGAGCCAGTTGCCCAAAGCCGCACAGCTGGTGTGGTTGGCAGAGCCAGGGAGAGCTGGTCTTTTGTCTGGCAGCTGAACCTGCTTTCCTGGCCCCCACTGCTGCTCAAAGGCGGGCTCCAGGAGCTACTTCCAAGTGTCACAAGCTCTAGACCTACCAGGACTCTTGAATTTTCCTTCTGGGTGGCTTTTTAACATTGCCTCCTCTGTTTCCTCACATGCAGGTTCATGCTTTCATCAAGAGATCTGATGCTGAGGAAGTGGATTTTGCAGGTTGGCTCTGCTCCACCATTGGCCTTAACCAGCCCAGCACACCGACCCACGCAGCTGGTGTCTAAGTGTTTGGGAAACAGCAAAGAGCAAGTCCCCTGCCCAGTGGCGTGTCATGTTGCTTTCAGGCCTATTTCCCACGTCTCTCTTCAGACATGCATTTCACATATGACAAAGGATGAAGAACACAGCATGTGCCAAAACTCTATTTGTGTCATTTTTAATACAACTGTCTTTATTCTTATTATTATTCCCCTAAGAGGATTGGCTTTGCGCTTGGGGCTATTTTTGTGTTATGTTGATGATCAAATCATGTGCAACATTGAATTACAGTGTGAAACTTTGGTGACTGTGGGTAGTCATTTTTACTGAAAATTGCACTGCTCTCCCTCACGAGGATTGGCTGGCCGGCCGCCTGGATCCTGGGGATTCTTTGACACTTGGTGGTACTTCACTCTTGCCAGGCGCACCTTCTCTACTTGCGGAAGGAGCCTTGTAAGATCCTTCACAGGCAGTGCATGTGAAGCATGCTTTGCTGCTATGAAAATGAGCATCAGAAAGTGTATATCATGTTATTATGTTTTTGCCTTTGGTGTAGAATTCAGTAATTTCCATCAAAATCTAGCCAGAGCCCTTCACTGCCATGATAATTGGGGCTTCACCAGTGTATCTACTCTGATGATTTGCAGACTTCTGGTTGTATTTCTATATTTATTTTTAAATATACTGTGTGGGATATTTAGTGGTATATGTCTCTTTAAGTTTGGATTAGTGTTTCTAAAATGGTGGAGTTACTTTGACTGTCACAAGTGTATCAAGGCATTAAAATGTATGAGATTTATCTTTCCCCAAATCCAAATACTGATGCTATTGTAAACAAGTGTGTATAGTGCCTAACAATTGTATGGAAATCCTTTTAACAACCTTAATCCAAATGTTTAACAAATCTAATCTCTTATTCTAATAAATATATTACCAAGTTAAAAGGCTGAAAGGTGTTTTTAGAGTTAGGATATTCAGCGTCTCATAACAAGAAATCAGATGGTTTTTCTGAGCATTATTCTGAGGGGAAAGGTAAGGACCGGAAGGAGGCCGGAAGGTGGAGATGCTACTGTGAGGACAAGTTCAGTGCTTTGGACTAATGGGGCTTCCTGAAATTCCAACCGTGGACTTTGTCCAGCTCTTCTCAGCAGACACCCTTGTCTGTGAATCTCCCCACCACCTTTCCTGTGGACCTGTGAATGTGCTACCTACTACATGCGGCAGCAGCAGTGGGTGGGGGTGGCCAGTGTGCTCAGAGGAGCACCCTGCAGGTGGTCAGCAGTGCCTGGCTGGCACTGGAGCCCAGCTGGGACAGCGTGTCTGTGCTGCCCTGCCCCGCCGAGCGCTGGTTTCCCCTCCACTCGCTCCACCACTTACCTACACCTTTCTGGAGAGGAGGGACATGCCTGCTGCCAGTTTTGTTATGGCTGTGAGGTCACAAAAAACAAGGCCGTGTCTCAGCTGGCCATTGGTAGGTACCCTTTCCTTCTTTGAAATGACTTTTGGAACTTCAGGTCCAGGTGAGGCTGCCTGGTCAGTGCCTCTCCAGACCTACGTTCTTCTTTGGGGGGACCTATTATAGAAAGCTAAGGTAAGTATATATTAAAAAATAAAATGCATATTTTATTTTCAAGTTAAAAAGAGAATTTGGGTGAATCTCCTGAGCAGGTAGTTCCACTCTGGATCCACCAGAGCTTGGAATGCAGTCCAGATTTTAAAAACTGGTCAGTATTGTATACTGCTGTCTGAGAGTCAGTTTTTTCTTGCTGCGGGGCTAATGTCTAAGTCAACATACTTTCTGACATACAAACATTCAGGCCAAGGTTTAATACCCACATCTTCCTCATCCTGTCTTTTGCTAACAGGGAAAGTAGCAACGGTACTGAGAATGTCTCATTAACAGGCAAATTCTACCCGAGAAGGGAGGGATGGTGTAACTCGAGTCTAAAATCTGGATCTGGACACTTTCATGCTCTTTATCTTTTGAGGGGTGCTTTAAAATTCTCTCTTCATATCTCAAGGTATTACTTTCAAGAGACAAAAGATTTTTCCCCCCAGTAATTACTAAGAATTATCTCGTTCTCCAGAATGTTCCCTGCATGTCTTGCTGTGTTGAGTTCCTCATGTCAAATTCCTTCCTCAAATTTCTTAAACACTGGCACTAATTGGATTTTTCAGTTATCTCAGTAACCTGTAAAAATAGGTACAAATACCCTCATTTAACAGACAGAAAAGTGAGAGTTCAAAGATGCAAGAGGGCAAGCAATCAGATAGTGGTAGGGCTGGGGTGCAGAACCAGTTTTCCAGCTCTTACAACCCATGCTCATATTTTAAGTTAGACCCCAAAATGTATAACCTTGATAAAAAACTATCTTCACATTGTTTTCTAAGAAACATGTTCATTTAAACTTCCTGCTACTTCCTGTATGAGTAGCTCAAAATAACTTTAATGAAAATTAACATGTTCTCTTTTCTGGAATAGCTACTTAAGTTCTGCTTGAGGAGGTTCTTTGTGTTTGGCTTTTCTGTTGTATGGACAGGGCAAGTTATTTCTACAAAGTTAGGTAACTAACCAGTACATTCAATGGCAAAGGGAGAGTATCCAGAAATAAATCTCAACTTCAAATACCAAGTTTTAACAACACTTACTCTGTGACTATCATCTCTTTATTAAAAGTCCAATCCCCCAAGCAAGGTGATTCCTTCCCTAATGACACATTTCCTCCTAAGTGAAGAAGTGCATTTTAAACCATCCTGCCGTACTCCTTCCCCCGGAGGAGGAACTGATCCATTTCCCTATTGCTATCTGGAAACCAGCGGCTGCACGATGGCTACTCATCTCCTTTATTTCTAAGCACGTTTTATCGGTGTCTCAACCTAGATGGGATGACAGCCACACAAAACAGTCCGTAGTGGACAGTGTTTCAGGACATCACTGAGAAGTGGCAAAAGCTTGTGCCCTCAAGTGGCCTTCTGTCCTTGTCTTCTTTCTTTCCTAGACTTTGGCTATGCTTACAAGGGTACAATGGTATGCAAACAGCCTGACACTGATTTGCTTACAAGAGGCACTGTTGATCGGAAAGGCTGGCTTATACTTACACTCTGCCCTTTTGGCAAATGTCAGACTTTCTCAATAGCACTTCAAAGGAAATGTTCTGTTTTGAACACAATTACTGGATCTGACCAGAATACAGACACAGCACCACCCATATTGCTCAATGCTCAGACACTGCATCTTTACTTTTCCCCGTGCTGCTAATTTTTGGTAAAGCATTCTGAAACTTGAATTATTGATGGAACCAGTTTCGCAAGTGTGCATCCTCCTGAAGTTCTTGCTCTCTTTAAAGCAGGCGGGAGGGCCCATGGCAAGAATATTTGGAAGGAAGTTTCTGAGACTTCGAAATTTAATTTGTATAACTAATCCTGGCTCTTTCCCCACTTCAGGAATCTGATTCTTCTTCTTCTTCCTCCTCCTCCTCCTCTTGTGTCACATGGCTTCTTGTGCTCAGCTCCAATGCAGTTTGGTTGATTGATGCTTCATTGTCTACATGCACCGACATCTGCTTTAGCCAAGGACATCATGGGTTAGGAGGGAGGACACTGGCCTCAAAAACAGCAAATTTTAATCCAAATCTCAATTGTGTGTTCATTCCCAGTATTTACCACTAAGAACTATGACCACTTTCCTATTTCTCCAGATTCTACCCCAGGCTCCCCTCCAACCTGCATTGCTAAAATGGGAAGTTAAATGCCTAGATTTGACAGAATATCACCTCATTTACAAACATGGTTCTTATGTAAGAATTATGCTGGTTTAGCTGTACTACTTTCAAATGGGTTTAAAAGGCTTCACACAACTGAGAGAACTGCTCAAATATCATGTATTTAGAAAGATTATGATTTTACTGATTTAAGTGAGGGCATTTGGTAAGAGGGAGGATACAATGAAGACTAGAACTCACTTGTTAGCACCATGCTTTGCAATTGAAGTTATCTTCTACTTCTGAACCCCAAACTAACTTACTCACAGAGCAAGAGGTCTGCCATGTCCCTGCAAAGATCTCTCCTCTCCTTGCGTTCATTAAAGTAAACAGAAAACGTAGATGACTAGGATGGTGTAGACAATATAAGTACCTAATGAATAAATCAATCAAGGTGTAACCAGCTGGGCTGTTCTTGTCTAAAACAGTAATACTGAATAGTCAGTTTATATAAAACTAGAAAATTCCTGCCAGTACTTCCCTGAGTCCCTTGGGCTTCATACGTAATTTACAACAGTTTCTGACCTCTAAACATCACAACAGCAGAATGGGCTGCACGTTCTCTCCCTACTCCCACACTTCACTAAGCTTACATCGTGTGACTGTTCACGTGCAGCTTGAGAAGGCAGCATCTCATCCCCTCTTCTGGAACTAATCATTGACTGGAGGGCCAGTTCCTCAACCTAGAAAAGAGGAGTTAAGGATATTTTCCTTATATTTTCACTGGGCTACTGATGTAGGAAAATTTTACTGTTCATGCTGTAAAAGGTTGGCATCAGGAAAGGAAGTGAGAACGGTACAAGCTCCCTGCCACTCTAGAGAGCAGGGTGGAATCCTCCAGTCCCGCCCCCCTGGATGGACAGGTGCTCCAACCAAGCCAGGGTTTCCACTCCCCCAGACCTGGCAGCTCTGGGAAGAAAACAAGAGTGAGGTCTTAAAGCCTAGTGTCATCTTCTGACTTCACAGAGGGCAGATTCCTTAGGTTTGAGCTCTCTACCTAGTAATGAGAAACTGAAGGTGGGAAGAACGGAAAATGGAAGTGTTCTCAGGAACATAAAGATGTGTAGGCTTTGAAGTTCATCAATAACACATACACATTAGGTACCTGTACAGGTACTGTGATGTCCTGAGAACGTGAGTTAAGTGTGGGCTATGACAACTGTCCTGAGGAAAAGTGCTTATTCTATTGATATGTCACAGTTGTGTACAATGCTTTTCAGTTTACAATGGGCTTTCATAAGCCTTATCTCATTTGGACTTAAAAATCCTGAAGAAGGGTAAGGGTGCTGAGCAGGAATTATCATGATCATCAATCACACTGGGGCTAAAGGGTGAGTGGTAATGCACAGGTCTGGGAAAGGGTCCTGGTGGGCCTAAATCTCTATTCCCAGTTAAGGCCATGAGGTCAGTAATCTCTGTGGAAAGAAAAACTGGGAACTCTGCGACAAGTCTCTTCACAATGGGAGAATGCGCGAGGCTCTTCTAGCTCTGCAATACTAGAGCCATTTCAAGCGGCAATACAGCCTGGAAATAGTGGCAGTAAAACCTGCAGGAGCTCGGGAGGAAGGGGATGGTGGGTGGAGATGGTCGAACTTTCTCGTGGGAACCACCTGCATTTCCGGAAGATGTGGTATAGGAATGAACTCGCCAAACGTGCAGATTCCCGGGCCTCAACCTAGACCTACAATATCAAAGTTCTGAGCTGGGCCTGTAATCTCAAAACAAGCGCACGCGGGGCTTGTTTACCACCAGGTCAGCACTCTAACCGCCAGGTGAGGAAGGGACCACCAGCAGCAGTGCTGCACCGCATATGCCTGGGGTCCGCGTAGAGCGGAGCTCAGGGCAGTGGCAGGTGGGGGAGGTGATGGGGCGGGTGGGGGCCGCGGGGTCACCTTGAGCCGGTTCAGCTGGTCGTGCAGTGCCGCCTTCAAACGGAGCAGTGTCTCCTCCTCCTTGCGCAGCTCCTGGAGCCTGCTCAACATCGTGTCTCCTCACACCGCCCAGTTGTTTGGGCGCTTGGTGATGACGTCACAGCCCCGTGTCCCGGAAACGGAACTGCAGGCTGCCTGCACATGGGCACGGGGCGGGGGGTGGTTCCTGCCCTCTCTGCCGGGAGGATCCCCGTGTTTTAAACTGTAAAACCTAGGACTTGAATAGGATTCCTCAAGAACAGGGCCTTGAAACTGTACAGAACCGGAAAGCTGCTCAACTATTGGGTTTCAAATGCTTCAGTTGAACAGTACCGTATCGTACTTCTAATGTGACAGACAAGAGTTTTTACATTTGATTTCAGAGGTAAACATTGATGCTGTTCCGCTTAATTGTGCATTCAATGGTCAATTCTTGTATGTGCCCTGAGGGCCAAGTGCAACCTGTGTACAGGGACATTCTAACCAGTGGAGCAAGTCTAGGGTTAAGTGGTTGCCACCACAAAACCTGCATTCGAAGGTAGGGATTATCAGCAGCATTCAACCCAGGAACAAGCCCCCTAGTGTTGGTTGTCAGAGGTAAGGATTGCCAGTTACATGGATGTGCTTCCCAGGAGACTGTGGAAGCGAGCATGAAAGTAAAGCAAATTGAAAGGTGGTGCTTTCGCATGCTAGGGAATGGAGATACCCTGAATCTGCAAATGGATTATGTATCACTTGTACTATGGACTTGACTGCCAATACAAAGGGGGGAAAAAGTCCTAAAATGAAGTCAACTCTAGGGCAATGACCTTCAATGGCAAATTAAAAGAAACGTGGTTTGATATATTCTTTATCATGCTTGACTAACATATGCATTCTAGAACATGCAAAACTGGTACTTCTGGCACTATTCCAAGAGGTAAAATATCGAGTGTGGCCAAGAATACCCTCTAATGGCACTCACTGATCCAGGTTGTAAAACAAAAACATTTCTCTGAGGAAATCATGTTTCTCACTGCTGCGTCTGAAGTATGTATTCTGATTATGCCCTCTTGTGGTTATTGGAAATGTCAAATCTATGAAATTCTCTAGTTTTTGTTTTGGCAGGGGGTTGCAGCTTCATTTTAAGTTTCTGTGTATTTGATTCCAGCCTTCTCACCATCACCTCTTTTCTCAAAAACATTGCGTACAAAATGGATTGGACTTTGTATCTGTATTTATGAAGCATCCTTCCTACAATTCAATAGCATGGATTTTGTATAAATTCAATGATCCATTTTAGATCAGATTGTTAACAAATGAAAGGCTGGAGTTAACAAAGAACGTGTCATCAAAAACAATTCTAATGAAGACTCACACAACAGATGCAGTAAGTCATGTTTCTCACTGCCTTTGACATGTTTATTCAAAACCAGCTGTCCATAGTGACTTGACTGTTATAGAACAAACAAATATAAGTTTATGCCACAGGCTTCTTTTCTTCTGTGGTAGGTTTCTTTTCTGCAGGCTTCTTCTCAGCTGCTGGTTTCTTGGTAGCTGCAGCCTTTTTTCCCACCACAGGCTTCTTCTGCTTCTTAACACCAACAACCTTCTTTCCTTTCTTTCCTACCACAGGCTTCTTGCCTGGAACCCCCTTCTCATCTGATTTGGCTTTTAGTGCTGCTGCTGCTCTATCCACCCGGAGCTTGTGCTGCAATAAATCAAGAAGAAAATCTAAAAAACCGAATCTTTCTAAAGACTTACCGTATCTGAAAAAACCCAAATTATCACTTACATTCCTGGCCTGGCGAAGAATAGTGTTCCGGCGCATGGTCTTTGCATATGGATTTAACTTCAACATGATTCTCAGGTTTTTCAGTGGATTCTTCTTCAGGACTCTGCGATGAATCTTCTTGCTATAAAAAAGACAGTGTATTAACATTTTATTCCATTATCCACATCTTTAAAAACCCTCACCAAGGATATGTTTTAAAGAAATTGACTGGAGAGGAAAGGGGAGAGAGAAGCAGCAACTGTCTGCCTCCCACACACCGGTCAGGGATCAAACCTACAACCTTTTGGTGTACGGAGCTGACACTCCAATTAACCGAGTGGGTCAGCCAGGGCTACACTACCTACCCCACACTTTACAAGCAAGTTAATTATAATAATCTTGGGGCAAGCATTACTATAAATATCACAACTTTACCGTGGTGCTCGGAGGGCTCTTTGGATCTCTGGACTTTTTAGGATTCTGCTAAGATCTGTATTGAGCATCTTGTGCATGGGAAGGCTGAAAGGAAAATCAAGAAAATGTTGAAAACAGATGCCCAATTCTTTTCATGTGATTAAAACGAACCTCAATGTTTAACTATTTAAAGCTCCCCAGAATTCAATGAAAATTTCCAACTACCCTATCACTCCTCAGAGCATCTCATCATATTGCATCTGTACATAACAGGAAATAGCAATACAACACAATGTTATTTAGACTAAAACATGAAAACCAATTCAGAATGTGAACACAGTATAAACATCTATGTTCCGTACATGAATATGAAGACACTCACTTGTAGTTACTCTTGAGGGAGGCTGCTTTACGCCAAGTGCCATACAGATCATCTAACTTGCGGAAAGCACTTTCAGTCCAAATGCAGAAACGGCCCACATGCCCACCAGGAGCAAGTTTCAAAACGTTCAGTTTGCTTACATTAAGCAGAGTAATTCCTTTTAAAGGGAAAGGAAAATTAAGGCACGTGTATTTCAATAGTACTTCAATAGAAGAAACACAAATCGTCTTGACAGCGTATGTACTATATAAGATACCCGTGAACTATAATTATGAGGTTCCAACCATTAACAGTGTACTCATTTAGCCAAGAACCAGACATTCCACAGAATCATGTGTTAGAGAAACACGGACCATAAAGTGGAATCTCATCACAGTAAAAGTTGAGTACATCTGCATAGTTCAGGCTACCAAACATGAAGGCAGTAAAAGAATTACCAGGAATGTTTCTGAAGGCTTTGTTGATACCATTGTCCTCATTATAAATGATGCAGGGTCCCCTGCGCTGGATACGACGACGGTTTCTCATTTTACCCTTGCCAGCTCTCATTCTCTGAGAGGCATAGACCTATTAAGTGAGAAGGTTTAGTGTTCTGATTAAGATGATCCCTGCAACAGTTCTTTAGTTATAAACCACATATAGACGATGGTACACCATATACCCTAGGTGTGTAGTCAAGTAGGCTACATTCCATCTATGTTTAAGTACTGAGAGTCACATGGGGACGAAACAACCTAACAATGCATTTCTCTGACTGTATCTATTGTTAACCAGTGCACGACTGTGTAATATGGTTCCAGAGTACTTGCTCTCATATGTAATCATATCTAAGACTTGTAGTTAACACCATCCTTCAGCACTCTTTAAAAAAAAATTTGATTTTTTTTTTAGAAAAACAAAGAATCAGAAACATTACTTTATTGTTCCACATATGGACACATTCATTAGTTGATTCTTCCATGTGCCCTGACTGGGTACTGAACATGCAAATGTGTAAGTGTACTAGGGCGATGTTCCAACGAAATTACCCGGCCAAGGCAGCTATGTTTTGAAAATTAAATTCTGACAAATTTGTGTGAAGGACTACCAACATTAAACCTACCTTTTTGATATCATTCCAAGCCTTAAGCTTCTTAAGAAGCAAAACAGCCTCTTTGGTTTTCTTGTAGCTTTCAACTTTATCTTCAACCACCAAAGGAAGTTCAGGAACTTCCTCAATACGATGACCTGACAAAGCCAATTAACACTGAGATGGTTACCGTGAATCTTTTGAAAAACTGGAACATTTTATATAACCTACAAAAGCCAAGTGGTACAACCTGCCAAATCAGAACCTTCCACAAATATCATGTGTTTCAGAAACACGGACCAATTAAGTGGAATCTCATCATTTTGACAGTTGAAAACAGAACAGGCAACATGAAGTGAAGTTTTCTAATATACTAAATCACTGTGTATTTGAATTACTTGCATGTTACATAGTATTCACTGATGACTGATTTGTCAGACTGAACAGAGTATTTGGTAGAAGGAAATTCAGACACTGGGATGAATACAATTTACAGAGGTTATTAACATGAATGAAGAGGTTCAGGTGAAGGAAAACATGGGTATTTTATACCACTCGTGTAATACAAAATATACCACAAACCTTTAGACATGACCAGTGCTGGTAAGGCCGAGGCAGCTAGGGCAGAGCAGATGGCGTATCGTTTCTGTGTCGTGTTCACTCTGCGGTGCCAACGGCGCCAGGTTTTGGTTGGTGCAAACATGCGGCCCCCACGACACATCTATTTTTCTCAGTTAAGAATCACATTTCTCAAATGTTAGCAACTGAAAAAAGGTTGTATCTTGCTCAGTAAGAATTTTCGTCACCCTTCTGAACCAGCTTACTGACAGCAGGCAACTGTCGCCGTGAACAGAGTCGGACGCAAATTACGACATCATTGCAAGTAAAACTTTCTAATGCAAAGCCCCTGTTGGAATCTTCCAGATTTCAAGTATGTCTAGAGTTAGCTGGACACTTAGTATTTTGGGTAAAAATATTTTCAAACTACTAACACGAATAAACCAGGATGAGCCTGCTAAATTCCACAATGGCCGACAAGTAGGTAATGACACACACACAAAAAAGATACATTTCCAAAAGCACCCTGGCCAGAACGATGAGTTCCACCACCTCGAACTCTGGGAATTCGAGCCACAGCTCTACCAGTACCCCAAGACTCAGCACTGGTTTGATGTCCTGAAATTGGAAAGAAACCAAATTTTAGCTACCCAACCATATCAATGTGACAATTATGCATGGCAGCAAACAGCATCAGAACATCCAGGAAAATCATCGGATTCAGAAACACGGACCAATGGAGTGGAATTTCATCACTGCTGTTAAGCAGCTCTTAAAACATTAAAACGTGAAAGATCGAAATCCATACCTGCCAATTCACTGACAGCATAGGGCTGTCTATTGTTTTTGCGCAAGTTGGTGTGAACAAAGTTCACAATATCTGGTCGAATGGGAGCCTTGAACACAGCAGGCAAAGTGACATTTTTGCCAGACGATTCCCCCTTTTCGGAGTACACTGATATCAGTGGACGAGCACACGCCTGGGAAAAAAGGAAAAGGTATTTATACTGACAAGAAATGTCAGAAGCACTCTTCTCATGTGCCATCAATGCCGTTAAACCCTCAGTTACAAGAGTCTAGAGTTTGGCCAAGTAGACACTGCCTAAAACGAAAACAAAGGCTGTGTTACAAACACATCTCGTCTTATTAACTTCAGTAATTCTTACCTGGAAGAACACTTAGAATCAAGTTGTACTACGTAACTTTCCAAAAGAATGCTTTACCACTAAGCTTTCAAACCAGGGCTTACAAAGTGAAATAATCAAAACACTTTAAGATTTGAGAATGCAGGTTAAAACCAGGACCCACACCTTCACCCCAAATGCCAGCAAATCCTGGTCTACAACTCCTAACTTCCATCCTTGCCCCCTTCATCCTACTCTAAACACAGTCTCCAAAACTAAAAAGTTACTTTTTGCTCAACCTTCTCCAAAGACTTACCAGCTGAAAATACAACTTAAAGTTCAGAGTATGGCCTATACGATCTGCTCAATCTCCTGACCACTTGCTTCAGATACACTCAGGGTAATAATCTTCACCCTCCTGCCTCGGTGTTTTCTCATGAAAGATATTCCCAGCATGCTTCCTCACCTCCTTCAGGGTACCTTCTATAGGTTTCTGACCGTTTAATGCCCAATTACTGCCTCCTTTCCTATTCCTTATGTGCAAAGCACTCACTACCATCAAACATTACTGTGAATTTTACACCTAAGTCAATTATGATCTAAGCAACACAGGCAGTTTTTTGCCCATTCTGTTCATCAGTAGTACTATAAGCTGGCTGAGTTCTAAGATTTGGGGAACACCAATAATAAAATTCTTAAGGGGAGGAGACACCTTTCGATAGAGGAGATTAAGGTGAACAGTCAATAAGTCAGATAAATCGTGGAAAAACAAGTATTTAAAAACAAATCTCCCTCAAAAATGGGATATTCTTTACTAACCAGCACTTGGAGATACAACGCCTAAAATTGACTCACCACGACTCTTAGGACTCAAGAACTTCCAAGTCTTCAATACAGCTCGTGACTTTTAAGACCAAAGAAAGCTATAATTCCGAAAGACCCTCTGCGCCAGAGAATCATCTGGTGTCTTGCGTTGTTTCCAGGAGCAGGAGCGCCCTGTGCCTGGGGGCCCACGTTGCCTCTAAGATGGCCGCCATATGGCGGCACTACCCTATTCCGCTCAACAAACAGATGCATTTGGTCCTCGTCTCCTTTTCCCTGCTTTCCCTCCATAAGATTTTATGCCCTGAACCCTCAATCCATTCCTGCCGAGCCCAACAGACGGGGAACGACCAGCAAGGAGAAGTTCTACTCACCATGGCGTTGAGAGGAGAGAGAACACTCCTCTCGGCCCGGCGGCTCACACAGGAAAAGGAAGTACTTAGCACTTCCTCGTTCTATTGTAACCTTCAACTAGCCTCGCATCTTGCTCCGCCTTAGAACAAATCCAGAGATACAAAATCTCTTTCTACCGCTCTAAAAAAAAAATAAAAACGCAGTATTATTTCTTCATATGGATCACATTACGGTAACTTGACTTCCAAAGTCAACAACAGCTCTTAGAAACGAGGGACTCCTTTTCGCGGAATAATTCATAAGTAGGCGTGTCAACTCTCGCGAGATGAAGTGTCTTCCCTTCAACTACCGTAACGCATTATAACTTTTTCTTAAGGAAAAGAAAAAATTATAGGGATAGGGAGAATCGCTGTAGGCTGTAAAGGAAAACTTTAACTTGTGAACAAACTGGACCTGTTTTGGGGCGGTAGAAGTAGTCCCGGCGGGGGCGGGGTCATGACTCCGGACGTCACCGACCGGCGCGCAGTTTAGTTTGGCGGTATCGAATCTGCTGTCCGGCGAAGGTGGGATGTGGTCGCCAATCAACCGAGCTGCTGAGGAGTTTTACACTCGTCTCCTGCAGTGAGTTGTAGCCCTTACTGTTGGCTAGATTGCGCGAACGGCATTACTCCCCCCGGGTATCTCGATTTCTCCCCCTCAAGCCTTTGGCCGCAGCCTTGGGGATTAGCGCCTTGTCAATTCTCAGTGGCGCGTACGTTGTAAACTAAGTCAGCTTTCCTGGGTCCGGGAGTTGGGCAGAAGCCGGCTATCCGCTCCAGTGTGGGGTTGGCCCTGTGGAGGCTTCGTTGTAGTCTAGTTTAAGAGAAAATATCTACATTATCGATCGCGGTGGAGGGTGACAATTTTCCAAGGGGTAGTTTATTCATTGTAAAAGTGCACACAACTTGCAATGCTAGAGGCACCTTCCAGTATATGGAAAACTACATGTCGGCATCTTTCATCTGTTTAAAGCCTTTCTGTGGTCTATTCAAGATAGTTATCTTATGAGCCATAGTTATAGTGATAATGTGATGGTGCGTTGGCTTTTTAAAGCACCTTTATTTCACTGTGCTCTAAGATTGCATTTTATTCTTATAGTGAGGTACTAGTACCAAAGGGGATTCCGTCTACTCCTGCATCCAAGTAAAAATGAATCAGATAGTTCTCAAATTTGAGCGTGCATCAGAATCACCTCAAGTGCTGTCAAAACACAGATTGCTGGGCCCCATCTCCAGGGTTTCTGATTTAGTAGGTCTGGGTGGGGCCAAACAATTTGCCTTTCTAACAAAGTACAGGTGAAGCAGATGCTGCTGGCTTGACACCACACTTTGAAAACCACTGGTATAATCTAACCCCTTTATTTTCTAAATGCTATAAATTTTCATCGTTTATTGCTTTTTTCCTGCTTATAAAAGTAGTCATTCTGGTCAATTTTTTTGATCATTAATATAATGAACACTAGCTTTTTTTTTTTTTAACTAACAGTGTCTTGGGTAGCTTTCAGTATGAGATCCTATAGGTCTGTTTTTTTTTTTAATTAACTGCTGTATAATATTTCATTCTATACTTGAGAAATATACACATGCTTGAGAAATGATAGTTGAGTGATTGATTAACATCCCTGAGTTATATATTGAAGACAAGTCACAGTCTTGTCCAAAAGAGAAAAAGTGAATCAGTCTCAAGCCTCTCTTTCCTGTTTTTATTTTAGTAGGTCACAGAGTAGATAAAATAATAAATAGTATCCTGAAACAATTCCTTTGGGTTCCTTTAGGTCTCTAAAGATTCTTCCTTTTTTCAGAGTGTAGAGCAGGCTGATGTGCATTTGGGTATGTTAATGATTTATAGTTTTACATGCTTTGGGATCACTATTTTAAAACTTTTTTTAAAAAGAGTTTATCTTATTTTTAGAGGGGAAGGGAAGGAGAGAAACATCAATGTGTGGTTGCCTCTCGTGTGCCCCCTACTGGGGACCTGGCCTGCAACCCAGGTGTGTGCCCTGACAGGCAGTCGAACCCATCATCCTCTGGTTCACAGGCCCACGCTCAATCCGCTGAGCCACACCAGTCAAGGCTATTTTAAAACTTCCTTGACTGAAATGGTAATTATTGATGATATTCTACAGGTTTTTACTTACATTTTTAAAAGAAAATTGTTTAACATTATCAAATTTACTAATGTTTTAGGAACAACTCACAAATGTAGAGGGAGAATACATGCTTCCATTTTAGCCATGGACATCTAGGACCTGGGACCCTTAAATAACTTTACTGTGGTGGCCCACTGATTCATTGGTAGGTCAGAATCCAGTCATTTTACTTCCTAAAAGTCTTGTGGTAAATTGCCTTTTAGTAGTAGCTAGTAATATTTTTAAAAAATAAAAGAGTAGAAGTAGGTACTCTAATTTACTGTTGTCTCTTAGAAGCAGTCATACCCAGCTGTGGGCTGCAGTCTATTAATCTCTAGTACCATCTCCTTTTTCTCTCTTTTCCGTAACCTAATACTCTTTTCTGCTTTTTTCACCTCTCTTCCCAACATAGGACTGCCATGACTACTTTTGCATTTTGCTTTCCTCACTGTTGCCACATAGAGATGAAATGATTACTAACTCCTGAGTTAAAATGATAATACTGTAACTCTGTTTTTCACATGTGGTTCTGTATTCCAGAGAATTTAATGAAGAAAAGAAAGGAATCTGTAAAGACCCATTTATCTATGAGGTATGAAAAACTTATTTGGTTTTCAACATAACTCAATAATCCTAAAGTTGTGATTTTTAAATAGTAGGGTGTATTGAAGTTAATTTACATAGAGTAAATTTCATCTTTTTAGAGTGTAGTTCTACGAGTTTTTACAAATGCATTCAGTTATACAATGAAGACAGAACATATCTAACATCTCCAAAAATGTCCTCATGTCCCTATATAGGTAACCCTTTCCTCTGCTCCCAGGCCCTGGCAACCACTGATGTGTTTTTTTATCTCTGTTTTCCTTTTTCCAGAATTTCATGTAAATAAAATCCTATAGTATGTTGCCTTTTGGATTTGGCTTATATCAATGAGTATAATGCATTTGAGATTCATCTATGTTGTTGTATATATTAGTAGTTCAATCTTTACATTGCTGAAAAGTGCTCCATTGTGGATGCACTACAATTTGGTTATCCATTTACCAGTTGATGGACACTGGGATTGTTTCCAGGTTTTGATACTATGAATAAAGCTACTATAAACATGTATGTATTTATTAAGCATCTAATATATGCCAACCATTCCATAGGTAAGCTACCCATAAAGTTTAACCCATAAAATAATTAGTAAACTAAAATAAATTATACACTAAAAGAGAAATAAGCTGGGGAGAAAGAGTCATAAATGATAAGGGTTAATATCCATATATAAAAAACATACGATTCCAGTCAAGATGGCGGCATCTTGGAGGTAAATATTGGCTCACCTCCTTGCACAACCACATCAAAATTACAATAAAAATATGGAACCACCATCACTCAGAACTTTCAGAAATCAAGTTGAATGGACATCTGACAACTACAGAATTAAACCACATCCATCCAGACTGGTAGGAGAGGTGGGGACGCAGAATGGGTTGGTCCCACATCCATGTGTGGTGGGTAAATATTCGGGAGAGATATATCATGAGTAGGGATTCCCCCAGCCCAGGGTTCCAGTGCCAAGAAAAAAGTCCCCATAACATCTGGCTGCAAAAACCAGCGGGACTGAATCAGTGGAAGAAACTTCTGGATCCCAAACAGTTCCTTTTAAAGAATCCACACATGGACTTATTCAGACTCACTCTCTCTGAGCCCCAGCACCGGGGTAGGAGCTTGCAGGCACCAGTGGCACACAGGGAGGAACTGAAGTGTCTGGCATTAAGGTGGGAGCTGGAGGACAGCTTTGTCCCAGACAGGCAGGCAGAGGTAGTTGTCCCTTTTCAGAGCCCTCACCCCACAGAGCCACAGAACCACAAAGCCAGCAGGCAGGTGCCAAATCTGAGATTCCATCAATTTGGCTAACACTGTTTGCCCTGTCCTGTAGATCCAGACACTCCATGCCACCCAACTTATGGACCCACCTAAACTGTTAACTGTGACTTTTCCATATGAATGGCTGGTCTTGGCTCATGCTTCACAGCTTCCTAAATCCTATCAAAAAAGCAACAGTCTACCTCATTAAGCACCCAGCCCCTGTACCCCTTGCTAAGTGGCCCCAGGCCTGGCATTAGCAGTAGCTAGCTTAGACTCACAGCTTGGCTTTGCCTGGGAATCTCCAAGCCCAGCACAAGTAGGAACCATCTCAGATTTCTTTATAGCTCAGGTAGGGTGGCCCTGGCAGGAACACAGGTGGTGGCTGACCTTAGACTGCATCACCTGGAAAATTCCAGAGCCTGTGCTCTCAGTGGACAGCCATGGATCATGTCAGAGCAGCACCACCCTGCCCCTGCACAGCTGATACTCCACAGAGGGTGGAGGTTGGTGGTCAGTGGTCACAGCCAGTCCTTGAAACTAACTGGCCTGGGTAAATCCCTCCCATTGACTTGCCAACAGCAATCAAGGCTCAACTACAAGAGGAGGGTGTCCTCAGACCACACAAAGGGTGCATCTTGGTTACCCACCTTGGGTGATAGGGCAGGTTGTGCCACTGGACCTTATAGGACACCTATCAGATTGGTTCTCCCTGCTATCACAGGGAGTCATAGCAACTCTACCTAATACATAGAAACAAATACAGGGAGGTTGCCAAAACAAGGAGACAAAGAAACATGACCAATGAAAGAACAGATCAAAACTCCAGAAAAAGAGCTAAATGAAATGGAGATCAGCAATCTATCAGATGCAGTGTCAAAACACTTGTTGTGAGGATGTTCAAGGAACTTAGGATCTCAGCAGCATAAAAAAGATCCAATCAGAAACAATGGATACACTAATTGAAATAAAGAACAACTTACAGGGAAACAACAGTAGAGTGGATGAAGCCAAGAATCAATGATTTGGAATATAAGAAAGTAAGAAATAACCAATCAGAACAACAAAAAAAATAAAGAATGCAAAAAAAAAGGATAGTGTAAGCAGCCTCTGGGACAACTTCAAGAGGTCTGACATTTGCATCATAGGGGCACCAGAAGGAGGAGAGAAGGGCAATAGAAATAGAAATGGAAATCTATTTGAAAAAATAATGAAGGGAAACTTACCTAATTTGGTGAAGGAAATAGACATGCAAGTCCAGGAAGCACAGCAAGTCCCAAATAAGATGGCTACAAAGAGGCCCACTCAAAAGAAATCATAATTAGGTGGGGTGGAAATGGGAGGGAGGTGGGGAAGGATGGGGGGTGGGCTGGGATGGGAGTAAAAGAAAACTGTACTTGAACAACAATTAAAATAATAAAAAAATAAAAGACTGAAAACATCATAATTAAAATGCCAAAAGTTAAAGAGAATCTTAAGAGCAGCAAGAGAAAAGCAGTTACCTACAGGGGCGTTCCCATAAGACTGTCAGCTGATTTCTCAAAAGAAACTTTGCTGGCTAGAAGGACTTGGCAGTAAATATTCAAAGTCATGAAAAGCATGGACCTACAGCCAAGATTACTCTTCCCAGCAAAGCTATCATTTAGAATTTAGAGGCAGATAAAGAGCTTCCCAGAGAAGAAGAAAACTAAAGGAGTTCATCATCACCAAATCATTACTATATGAAATGTTAAAGAGACTTATTTAAGAAAAAGAAGATCAAAACTATGAACAATAAAATGGCAAAAATACAATCTACCACCAGATGAATCTAAAAAACAAATTAAGCAAACAGGAAAAACAGACAGAATCATGGATATGGAGAGTGTTTTGATGGTTGCCAGATGGGAGGGGACTGTGGGGGAATGGGTAAAACAGTGAGGAGATTAAGAAGTATAAATTGGTAGTCACATAATAGCTATGGGGATATAAAGTACAGTAGGAAGTGGAGTAGCCATAGAACTTACACACATGACCCATGAACATGAACAATGGTGGGGGGATTACCTGAGGGAGTGGGGGGTGCTGGGTGGAGGGGAGCAAGGGGGAAAATTGGGACAACAGTAATGGCATAATAAGGCAATTAAAAAACAAATAATCGTTCATACATTCATTTGATATTCAGTGCATAATATATGCTAGAAAAAAACAAAAACCTCTTTAAAATCAATTAGAAAAAGACAACTATATTAGGACACAAGTAATCACAGGGAGAAAAATACAAATATAGTTATCTTCACTATCTGAATTCTCACTAACCAAACTCAGAAATTCATTAGATTCAGGTAAATGTATTGATCCTTCCCTATATGAATTCTTGCCACTTGATACCTGAATTAATTTCTTAGGGCTACTGTAACAATGTCCCATGAATTGGTTTGCTTAAAACATCGGAAATACATTCTCTTAACAGTTCTGGAGACCAGGAGTCTGGAATCAAGGTGTCAACAGGGCTGTGTTCCCACTGGAGGCTCTGGGAAAGGTTCTTTCCTTGCCTCCTTGCTTTTGGTGCTTTCTAACAACCTTTGCTCTCTGAACTTGGTATCTAAATGCTTCAATATCCAAAACAAATTAAACAGACTTAAATAGTGAGAGATATTTGTCAATAATAAGCATATTAGAGACTATTCACCTTCATTAGTAATCAAATAAGTGAAAATTAGAATAACAGGATACTATTTTCTGCAATGAGATGGTAAAAATGAAAATGCTCAAGTGTTGATATAGGTCATAAGAATGCAAATACGTGGGTGTGGTGTATTTGAAAGGTAATTTGACAATATCAATATGATTTTATATATTCATCTTAAGAAAGTAATACAAGATGACCATTAACAATTGTTTATTATAGCAAATAACTTGAAACTACCTAAATGTCAAACAGTGTGAAATTAGTTATATGAGGGTAGAGCCATGATACTACTGGACAGCCAGAGACCATTTAATGGCATGAAATGTCATGACATACATGTTTTAAAAAATTTTTATCCTCACCCAAGGATATTTCTCATTGCTTTTAGAAAGAGGGAAAGGGAGAGAGAGAAAATCAGTTGGTTGCTTCCCATACACACCCAGACCAGGGATCATACTCATCTGCACTGGGGGTCTAACCCACAACCTTTCCGTTATCTGACAATGCTCCAACCAACTGAACCCCACCGGCCAGGGCAGGAATATCCTATTTTTATTAAGCAGAATTCTATCTAGATATCTAAATAGTGGATACATTTTTATTTACATAGGTTTGTTTATATGCCTGGAAAAAGTGCTGGCAAATTATGTGCCAATAAATCTAATAACAGTAGTGATTACCCTGGCTAGTGGAACTATAGGTGAGTTTTTAAACATTTCTTTTAGCTTTCTATTTTCAGACTTTTCTACAGTAAATGTGTATTGTAATTGGAATGAAGGACTATAAACTGATAAAGTTCTAAATCCCACATTCTAATCAGAAGAGAGGATAATATTTTATAAAGGGTTAATTTTGTGGTACATAGCAATAAATTCAGAAATGATTAGAGGAAAAGGCAGTCAGTGTGATCCTAATTAAAAAAAAAAAAGACTACAAGACAGAGTGCAATTTAGGTGGGCCTTGAAGCATGTGTAGGTGTAGATATGAGCTACATTTTCTAAAGATGAAAAATAATATGGGCAAAAAAATTACTTGCATAGAACTGGTCTTTATTTAAATATTTGTACAAATATTAAACCCAGAAAACATTGCTTGATATCCTCTGTTTTTACTAGGTTGATGTGCAAGTGCAGTTGATCAGCAAAGGCCAACCAAATCCTTTGAAAAATATTCTAAATGAAAATGATGTAGTATTCATCTTGGAAAGAGTGGTAAGTGGTTCTTGGCCTTTGTGGTGGTTTTATTGTTAATTTGGTTTCGTGGGAATAATCTCAAGTGTAAATATATATATATTTTAAAGATTTTATTTTTTTATTTTAGAGGGGGAGGGAGGGAGAAAGAGGGAGAGAAACATCAATGTGTGGCGCCTCTCACACGCCTCCTTCTGGGGACCTGGCCCGCAACCCAGTCATGTGCTCTGACAGGGAATTGAACCAGTGACACTTTGGTTCACAGACTGACACTCAATCCACTGAGCCATACCAGCCAGGGCTCAGGTGTATACATTTTTTTATCAGCATATTTAAAAGTGGATTCTAATTCTTTTAGGAATAAGTACAGTGATGTTCAATAGAAATGTAATATGAAACACATGTAATTTAAAATTTTCTGGTAGCTTCATTAAAAAATAGATAAATGATATCATATGGTAATATTTACTTTTAAGAATGTTATGAATGGAATCATACAGTGTGTAATCTTCTGAGTTTGGCTTTCACTCAGTATAATGCCTTTGAGATTCTTCCAAGTTGTGTGTCAGTGGTTCATTTAATTGTGAAGTGGTGTCTCATGTGGTATATCATGGATATACCACAGTTTATTTACCTATTCACCCTTTGAAGGACATTTGGGTTATTTTCAATCTTCAGTGATCCTGAAAAGAGCTACTATGGTAATTTTTGTTCAGATTTTTTTTGCGCACTTAACTTTACAGTAAGTACTCAGATGTGGGATTGCTGGGTGTGCAATTAGGTTTAGTA
Source organism: Phyllostomus discolor (assembly GCF_004126475.2). NCBI lineage: Eukaryota > Metazoa > Chordata > Mammalia > Chiroptera > Phyllostomidae > Phyllostomus > Phyllostomus discolor. The sequence goes on from NC_040903.2 coordinate 175,629,107, forward strand.
ATTTTTTATTTTTTATTTTTTTTAAAGATTTTATTTATTTTTTTAGAGAGGGAAGGGAGGGAGATAGAGAGAGAGAGAGAAACATCAATGTGCGGTTGCTGGGGGTTCTGGCCTGCAACCCAGGAATGTACCCTGACTGGGAATGGAACCTGGGACACTTTAGTTCCCAGCCCGCGCTCAATCCACTGAGCTACGCCAGCCAGGGCTAGGTTTAGTAATTTTTAAAAAATTTAATCTATCTGAAATTATAATTTCAACACCTAACTAATGTAAAAATCATTAATGAGGTATTTCAAGTTCTTTTTTTCCATGCTATGTCTTGAAAATCTGATGTGTATTTTACACGTGTATCTCATTTCAAGTGCTCAATAGCCATGTGGCTAATGGCTATTGTGAACTGAACAGCACAACACAAGTAACTATGACTCATGAAGTTCTATTTTAATTTTAACTGTAGCAAGAGGGAACTTCTTATTTTGTATCACTTTATAATTACAACTTTAAAGCTTTTTGCTTTAATTATGGTAACTGATTGGCAGTTGTGGTTTTTATTGAGTCCTGATAATGCTGTCACGTTACAGGGTTGCTTGATGTAACCATTCCTTTGGTTACATCATTTCCTGGGGTAGATGGGAACAGGCTGTAATAGGGGAAAGCGGATGCTTCTGTAGAAGGACCACCTCTGTCTGCTTTGGGACCCTCATGCTGTCCAGACAGGCATGGCAGTGAATGAACAAGCTCTTTATTTTAAACACACACACAAAGACTTTCTGAGGAGGGAGCTCCTTTGTCTTTTATGTTAATGCATGGGTGTTATCAGTGCTTATATGTGGTGGACAAATGCTAGGAAAATAATTCAAAGTGAAGTATGTGGTTGAATTTAGACTTGTGTTATGAGGAGAAGGGGAAATGTATGTATGTAAAGCAAAAGCTGAAAAAATGATGATGGTTAGATGAAGATAAACTGTCTTGAAAAGGGTAAAGATGAACAGAGGGCATTTGTGGAAAACTGGGCTAAGATACTGGGGAGAATGCCGCTTGGAGTTAGGAGTTACCTGGAATTCAGTGAGGCCCTGGCATTTTTGGGTAGGGAACAATTAAAATGGCCTTTGTTTCTGCAAAGATCAGTAGGGCTTAATGCATGAGTGTTAGCTACATAACTGTTGGAAAGTAGAACAGAGGAAAAAAGTGATTTTGGGGGGTACCTCTAGTTCTAGGAACTTTTTGGAAAGCCAGGCCTGGAAGGGAATGAAGTCTAGAATATGGCAAAAGAAATTCAAAGTTGAGGAAGCATCTAGGTTTGATTCCTATTAAATTGGCAGAGGACTTAGTGCCAAAAGAGACTACCGATTCAAATGTTGGCTTTGCACTCAGCAGCTCTGTTATTATCCTAGGCTAGTTATTTAGCCACCCATTACCTGTTTTCTCATCTCTAAAACGGGGTTAATAATAGGATCTATCTCAGGGCTTTTATGAAGAATAAAATAAAACTGAGAGTGGTAGCTGGTACCTAGTTATGCTTAGGAAATGTTAACTGATAATTGTTATTATTGGCAAGACTAGTTATCTACTTAAACACATAGATATCAGAATCCTATAACAAAGAGAGTTGATAGCCCTAAGAGGAATAGCTTTAAGGAACCTTTGCATTTTGAAAGTGAAGAATTCAACAAAACCAGGGAGCTTCCGGTGGGTTCCCCTCATATTTGGTCTTCAGGTTATATTAGGTACAATTCAGTGCACTTTTTTCCCTAATGGCATCAGATGGTTCCACTCAGAGCAGTATCTTCTAATAGGAAATACTTCTGATGGCAAGATGTGTCGGTACCAAACTGGTTTGTAGGTATGGTTTTTGCAATAGCCAAATCGTTTGTGCTTAAAGTTTCAGAAATCAATGCATTATGTTCTAGCATAATGAAGAGTTGACTTTTATGTTCTTTTACCTGGCTAAATACTTTTAAAACATTTTTTAAAGCCTTTAGAAAAGGAAGAAACAAGTCATGTTGAAGAGCTACAATCTGAAGAAACTGCTATTTCTGATTTCTCTACTGGTGAGAATGTTGGACCACTTGCTTTACCAGTTGGGAGGGCGAGGTAAGTTTTTTTCTCAGTGTCAGGGTAGGAATAGAGGTGGAGGGTAGGACCTTAAATTGAAGCATTCTTATAAACATTGGGGAAAAGATGTATCTAATGCAGGTCCTTCCCTCCCTCCTGCCTCCTCCCCTTAGATATGTATATCCAGGTCTACTGAATATCCCATTTACCGTCCCAAACATGACCAAGAAGGCTGTGGTGATCTTTCCTTTCTCCAGTCTCCTATACTGTCTGCTGTCGCTTTTAAATGTTTTCCTTGTGTCTAATCTGGTTCCCCTCCAATCTTTCTTCCTCCGCGTTGCCAAGAAAGTTTGATCGAGTTTCTTCCCTACTTATAAATCCCTCAGCGGTTCTCACTGCCTCATAATAACATCCAGATTCCTTTTGAGTGATGCATAGGAGCCTTCCTTATCTAGTCTAGTGGTCTTCCACCAGGAGTACCATGCTCAGTGTGGGCATTTGGAAATTTCAGGGGTAGTTTTTGGTCACCATAATGAATGAGGGGAGCTATAGGCCTGGGCCATGGATTCTAAACATCCTGCAATGCATGGGGTTCTCTTGCCCAGTGAGGAATATCCTACCCTGTAGAAACCCTTTTGCCTCTCTGCCTTGCCAGCTTTGCTTCCTGCCTCCTCCCTGCGTAGCCATATGCAGTTCTCTCTGTCTGGCCTCCCTACCTCCAAAACTGAAAAGTCCTTGTTATCAAGGAATTCTGGAGGATATAGTCATAAAAATAATAACATTTAGAGAATAATAACTGTAATAACAATATTCACAAAGTGACCTTCCTTCATGATGGTTTTTGTTTTACTATGTAGAAGCTTTTAACATTTTTATGCAGTTAAATTAATCAAGCATTTTCTTTCATGGCATCTTGATTTTAAATCACATTTGGCCTTTTTTCTTTTCTCTCCCACAACTGAAACATCATTTATTTATATTGTTTTCTCCAGCCAGTGTTTGTTGGGATTTACCCATGTGCTTATCATTTCTTTGCTCTCTATTTCTTCTGGCATTTCAGACCTTCCTTCTGGGATTATTGTATTTCCCTTTTGAAGTTCAGTCCCTTAGAAATTCCTTTCCTGAACATCTGTTGGTAATAAATTCAGTTTTCATCTGTTTAAAAAGAAATTAAACCACATTTTCGCAACTTACTTTTCATATACTTTCAAATTTACAGAACAGTTACAAGAATAATATGGGAACTTCTGTATGTCCTTGACCGAGTTTCACCAGTTGTTTACATTTTGCTATATCTGCTTTGTCACTCTTTTTTCCTTTTTCTCTTTCCTCCTCCTCCTCCCCCACTCCCACTATCTATATAATATATATATATCTTACACACACCATTTTTTTAGTATGTTGGAGATATTGTACTTCTTGACCCCTAAATGCTTCACTATGGATTTCTTAATAACAAGTACATTTTCTTATATAGCCACAAAACAATGATCAAAATCTGGTAATGTAACATTGTTACAATACTTTTATTTAATTCACTTTCATTTCCTTAAAGTGTCCCAGTGACTAATAACTTAGAGCATCTTTTCATGTGCTTATTGGCTCCTACTTCCTTTTTGGCTCCTACTTCCTTCCCCCCCACCCCCAGCTTTACTGAGAGAGAGTGACATATCCTACTTGTTTCCTTAGCTTAATCTCATACCATACTTCTGCTTTGACTGCATTGAACTCCCTGCTGATAGCTCCCATCGGTCTGTCACTTTCTGGTGTATGAATCTTGGTCTGCCTCATATGCCCGTCTCTCACTTCTTCATTGGGTGTAATATTTATATGCATTCTGCCACTTAATTTTCAGATTTTTGTTTCTGGGAGACCCTTCATGATACGATATCTTTGGAAAAGAAAATTCTTAACTGATTGGCAATCTCTACCTATGATTAATACTTTCTACTCTTGTTTTCAAGGCAGTTAATTGGACTTTATACCATGGCTCACAATCCTAATATGACCCATTTGAAGATTAATCGGCCAGTTACTGCCCTTCCTCCCCTTTGGGTAAGGTGTGACAGCTCAGATCCTGAAGGGACCTGTTGGCTAGGAGCTGAGCTTACCACAACCAATAACAGCATTACAGGAATTGTCTTATATGCGGTCAGTTGTAAAGGTGAGAGCTCACTCTTACTATTTTACTGGGTGTGTGTATGTGTGTATTTATTTATTTGGTAGTTATTGTTTTGTGGGTTTTATTGGAAGTTGATCTCATGAAGAGGGAAATGCACACCATAGAACTTGTGTTAGCCACCATGCATGACTACTCCAATGTGGAACTTGCAGCATGTTGGCAATATTCCAGAAACACCAGAAACAGACCTCCAAAAGTCTGGGCAGGGGTTCATGGCTGTTTTGTTTCAGTTTCATTTGATTTGTATATTTTTGGGAATTTTTCATTAGAGGATAAAAAATTGAATATAGTGACAATATAATTCCAATCTCATAGTAAGCATACAGTTATATTTTTGGTGGTAGTATTGACCTTGGTCTCAGTTTTATTCTTTTATAAACATTTCTTTCACCTATGATTTAAAATTTAATCTCAGCTATTATTAGTGTTAAGTTGTGGTACCCTCAGAATTTGAATTTTATAGTGCTAAGATGTAATTTTGAATTGTAGATTTTTTTCTTTCTTTCTTTCGTGTCCCATAGCTGATAAAAGTTATTCTATAAATCTTGAAGAGTTAAAAAATTCACATAAGAAAAGACATCACTTGTCTACTGTAAGTATTTCTCTTCTCATATTACTTTCTTCAAGCTGTTATTGATCTACCTTCTAGTCTAAAGGTTTTTTACTCCTAATATGACTATATATTTTTCTGTAGTTTCAAAATGTTTGTATTTATTTTCATATCAGCTAATGACTAAAATTAAAATATATGTCTTCTTGCCTTTTTGCTAATCTTTGTGTTTAAAAATAATTGCCTTATTTTTCCATTTGGGATGAAAGTATGGCATGTTTTCTTCTTTTGGGAAAAGAATCAAAGTAGTTTTGAAAATGGTCTTTGGTTTTGTGAAGCATAGTTGCTGGTGTGCTGGATGCGCTTTTCCAGGTTACAGCCAGGGGCTTTGCCCAGTATGAGCTCCTGAAGTCCACTGCCTTGGATGATACAGTCCCTGCATCACAAACTACGATCACTTTGGATATTTCCTGGAGTCCTGTGGATGAGATTCTTCAGATCCCTCCACTCTCTTCAACTGCAACTCTGGTAGGAGTGAGCCCTGTTTTTTGTTGAGTTTACTCAACGTAGGTTTACTTTTAACTTGCTTGTTGCTGGTGCTACATGTTTCCAGCCCCAGCCCTTCTCTGACAGCTTGCCTCTGAAGTACCCAGAGAAGCCAGTGGAGGTTTTGCCAGGTGATCTGATGTATCAGTTGCCCACAGCACTGCAATTATATAACTTAAGAATTTCCCAGTGATTAATGAAGTCCCTTGAGTTGGGACTCAAGTGAATTTATCAAAATGACTTCTCTCTGCTACTCTTTTTATTATTTCTTTCTATTTTTCAATTATAGCAGACATTCAATATTATACTAGTTTCAGGTGTACACCATAGTGGTAAGACATTTATAAAACCTACGAAGTGATTTTCCTGGTTAAGTGTAGTGTCTACCTGGCACTATACACAGTTGTTACAATATTTACTGTGTTCCCTATGCTGTACTTTACATCCCCGTCATCCGTGCTAGTCCTAAAAGAGTGCCTATATTGGCAATACATCAAGAATTATTATACTATTAAGCCTTTTGACCCTATAACATTTCTAGGAATCTACCTTAAGAAATTAATCAGAATTACTAACAAAAATATATGTACAAAGCTATTCATAGTCATATAGCTGTGTTTCCAAAATATTAAAAACACAACCTGAATGTTCAGTAGATAATGACTAGTTGATTTCTATCATGAAATACTACACATTCTTGGGGATGGCTGGGGTCGGAGGAAGTGGTGGGGGGAAAAGGGAGATAACTGTACTTGAACAATAAAAAAAGGAAATGTTACACATTCTTTAAAAATCGTTATTTAAAGTATCTTTAATAATAATAGGAAATGCTTATTATTAAGCAGAAAAAAGTAGGAAGTACAAAAGTGAACATATAGTAGAATCGCAACTATGTTTTTAAAAAATGTACAGAGCAGTCTGGATAGTGTTAATGGTTCCACAGGGTGGCGAGGTTATGGGTAGCCATATCCTCAATGCTTTTCTTTTCCTTCAGTAGGTATTCACATACAACACAATTTAATTTTTCTTTTTTTTTACTCCCCTTTTTTATAAATGATATCTTAGGGTTGAAACCATTGACCTCCAGGTAGGGCAGTACATTGTTGGTTTACTTAGAGTCTAATGAACATACTTGTCAGGGATGTTTTAGTTTTGGTGTGTGGTAATGCTGAGTTTATCGTTAAGTCTGGAGCTATATTTATATTTCTCCTACTTGTCCTTTGGCAGTCCAGTGGGAGGGAGCAGGAGAGTGTGTGACGAGAGCAGTTGTTCCATGCAGGTGAACTTGTGGTGAAGAAACGGGGTTTGATGGCCTGAATTTAGCTTACTATGTTGGGATGGGCAAGATCTGTGGTATCTCAGTGTGAGAGGTTCTCAGTGAAGTTTTGCCCTACATTTTCAGTTTACTCATGCTTTATGAAATATATATTCTTAATATGTGGGTAGTTTGAAATACAAGTAACTATGACCCTCATGCTGAGAACATGAGATTACCAGTGAAAACTGATTTTGGGAACTTTTTAGAATATTAAAGTGGAATCGGGAGACCCCAGAAGTCCTTTGAGTCATCTTCACAGAGAAGTGAAATTCCTCCTTGTGAGTATCCTTCTGGAATTTGTAACTTGCATTAAATCTCATGTTTTCACAAAAATGTTTGCTAATATCATTGTTATTTAGTTTTGCATTCCTCAAAATTTATTCCAAATGTTTTGTATGCATTGGATACGCTTGGCAGTTTGGGCAGTTTAATTTTTCTATGTGGTAGTTACCCTATATTTAAAGGGAACATTAGTTAGATCATTAATAGCTACAGTTCTTTGGCATTTTTTACTGCAGTGTTTTTGTGTGACATCTTTTCACATCTCTTGGGTGGATTTGCTGTGTCATATGGTAACTTTTGGAGGAACTGCCAGACTGTAACTGTTTTCCAAAGTGGCTGCGCCACTTTACATTCCTACTAGCAGAGTATGAGGGCTCCATTTCTCCATATCCTTGCCAACACTTGATATGATCTGCTTTTGTTTTGTTTTTGTTTTTGTTTATAATCATCTTAGTGGGGATGAAGTGGTATCTTGTTATGTGGCAGTGCCCTGTTGGCTAATGACTTTCAGTATCTTTTCATGTCCCTATTGGTAGTTACCTTTTTCTTTAGCTTAATTTAATGCTCTACTTCCACTCCCACTGAACGCCCCCACCCTCACCATACTGAGCCCCATGCTTGTAGTAGCTCCAATCCTGTCATACTTTGTCACTTTCTGGTGTGTGTATGTCTTCATCCACTGGGTGTGCCCTCGCCTCTTTCTGGGCGAGCTCTCTGTGATGTCTTTTGCTTAGGATGGTTGCACTGATCCCCTAGAATGGCTTGTGGTGCCTTGTGCTGCTATAGAACTCTAACAACTCTTGTCAGAGTATTTATTAATCACAGTAATTTGTCTACTTATCTTTCTTCCTTACTAGACTTCAGTGCCAAGTACCCTGTTGTGCTTCAGCATCTAGTGTAGTACCAAGCATTTTAAATAGCTTGGTACTATTATTTATTATTATTATTATTCTTTCCTATTATGATTTCCCTGTTTGTGCAAAACTTGGTACTTTTTCTACCCTTCTCACTTTTCTTCGTGAAAGCTCCTCTTCCAGGATTGTTCCTGTGGGCCACCATCATATGTCTACCCTCCTCCTGTCTCTGCCCTTCTCTCCACCTGGGGAGACGTACAGATCACTTGTATATTCAGTCATTTGACTAATGCTTTTATGAGGGAACTCCACATCCCTTCTTTAAGCCGATACTAGTTCCCATCTTTTCTACTCCCACCAAATTATTTGCAACTTGAGTAGAGGGTTATTGCCTCAAATTCAGTATGTCCAAAATGAAACATGAAATCTTCTCCAAACTAGATCTCCAGACTAGGAACCCCTGTGTGGTTCCACCATTCCTTCAGTTTCACTTATATATTGACCCTTGAACAACTTGGGGGTCAGGGGCGCATACCCTTCCACCCCCAGCATGTTTGGCAATTCATAACTTTTACTCCCCTGAAACTTAACTACTAATAGTCTTCTGTTGACTGGGAAGCCTTACCAATAACATAAACTGTCGATTAACACATTTTATATGTTATATGTATTATACTATATTCTCACAATAAAGTAAACTAGGAAAAAGGAAATTTTTAGAAAATTATAAGGAAAAGAATATACATTTGTTGTATTTACAGGGGGGATATCTGCATATAAGTGAACCCGTGCAGTTCAAACCCCTGTTGTTCTTGGGTCAACTGTATTTTACTTTAGTAAGAACTGTCCATGCCACCTCCACTTACTACCACAGCTGGAAGCTGCCACTCTGCTGTGTGCCAAACATGGGGTGCTAGATGGCTTAGTTATTTTGTCTGAGGCATCAGCACTGGTGAGTGAAAGACCTGGTTCAAAACTCATTCAAATACATGTTTGTCTATCTGACTCAAAAGTCCGTGCTTTGTTATAATCTCTCTTGTATATTTACAGAATCTTAGATATATATAGGGGCATAGTCTCTCCAAGTTCAGTCTTCTGTATTTTTATGAAAGGGTAGGATTTTTTCTTTTCTTTTATTCCACATACATTCCCTCCCTCTCTCCCTCTCCCACGTGCTCTCTCTCTCTCTCTCTTTTTCCTGGAATATACTGTTCTTTTTTTCCTTTGAAGCTTCACTCACTGTGCCCATCTTAGTTAAAGCTTGTATCACCTCCTCCTAGACCACTCTAATGATTATTTATTGTTTCTCTGCAGGGACACTATTGGTGTTTGGGCAGGACCATGCTTTGTAGTTTGGGACCTTTGTACATGTTGCAAAATGTGTAGCATCTTTGGCCTCTATCACATTAAATGCTCAAGATGCTCCTGTACCCCCAGATATTGTGACACCAAAAATAATTTGCATATTTTTCCAAATTCCACTTGAGGTTAGAGGATGAGATTAATTCTGTTGAGAAGAATTTACCTTCTCTTTTCCTTTGACTCCATCCTGGGTATTTCTGGTAGAGGAATTCTTAACTACTTGATTGTGTCATTTACTTGCCAAAAAATTGAGTGGCTGTTGTCTTCCATGTGAAATAAAAAATATTTTTAAGTTTTAAGGTCACTATTCCTGTGTAGCCCCTTTTCTTTGTAATCTTCTAGTGTTCCCTAGGTGTTGTCTCCACCTTGGTTGGAGTCATCCCACCCTCTCCGTCTCGTTCCATGCTCCTTCCCTGCCCTGTAGCTGATGGTTTGGTTCTCGCATTTGGAGTTGAGCTGAGGTTTCACATTGTTCCCCTGGCTATTCCAGCATATCTTGACTTTCTTTCCTTAGTATTTCAGTTTAAATATTGAATGTATGGATGTACACATTTATATTATTTTTATGTGAATTACTTCCAGTTCGCTTTACATTTGTTTTTCCCAATTATTTCATCTGTATTATCAGTCCTTCTTAACCAAAATTACAAGCATCTTCAGGGCAGGCTCATCAGTCTTGCGTCCTGTGGCATCTGCGCACATGGCACCGTGGTTTAGAACACCATGTTTAGATGTGTGTCCTGGCACTGTCGGTTACCAATTGTTTGTCCTGAGGCGAGTTACCTTTGCCTCTCTCAGCTACAGTAAAGGGAAGGTGTATAGCAATGTCTGCCTCATAGGGTTGTTGCGAGGATTAAATAACATACTACAGGGTCGGCTTTATTTAGCTCAAGCGGTTACTTCGTCATGGCAGACACCCAGTATCATACTACATATGAAACACTTAGAACAGTTCCTGGCACGTAATTAAACACTCAAGAAATACTAGTATTAAATATATCCTTACTGATTAAATTGCTTTCCGCTAACAAACTTTTGGGTTTTTTAAATCTCCCATAGGTTTTGGCTGATGGTTTGAGGATTGGTATAACTGAATGGCCTGCACCTCTGGAAGCAAAATCCGCCGTTGAACTTGTGCAGGAATTTCTGAATGGTGTTTGTTTTCCTAATTCATGCTTCTACATTGTTTATTTTTCTTAACTGGGAATATATACTTGCTATATTTAAATATGAGTTGTCTTTTTAGGCTTAATATTCTTTTTGGTTGTGATATATAAACTATGAAGTCTGTCATGGTCAGAAGGATGGCTTTTATTCTGAATTGCTGATAATAACAGCCTAAGTAATTTTAACAGTAAGATTTAATTTAAAAGTTATATACCACAGCCATATGTAAGATTGCAGGAGAAGAGGAAGGGAACAATGACCTTCGAGCACCTACTACGTACACAATGCTGTGTGTCAGGGGCTTTCCCTCTACCTGAGTTCATCCTCACACCCCTACCTAGTGGGCACCTATTATGACTTCCACTGGGGAGTTACGTAATGTGCTAAAATCCCCAGTTATACTTTTACTGTCCTCATTTACCATTTGAAAAAAAGATTAGAATGGAAATAATTTTGAAAGCAGGAAAATAATACCCAGAATTAATAAGCTTTTGCCCCTTTCTAGACTTAAATAAGCTGGATGGATTTGGTGATTCGACAAAGAAAGACACAGAGGTAAATGACTGTTAGCATTTAGAAATGTATGCTGAAATAGCTTTTAAAATGTGGTTGTACAGGTAGTTATCTTTCATGCTGTACCATCCACATCAAGTGGACCTGGTACAGCAGAAGCAGTGTTTTGGTCTATAATGGCAGCACTGGTGATTGTTTTTCTTAAGGGCTGACAGATATTTTTGAACAGAACTAATACATTTGTATTATTTCTCAACTGCAGAGAAGTAGAAATGAACATGTTAAAAAACTATAACATGGTATTACTTTAGTATATTAATATAAGACAGCACATTAATGTGCTAGATAGAGATGGTATTACTAAATTAAGCTAATTGTGTTGTCATTTGATGCATGGAAAAATGGAAACAACAGTAATTTAATTAAATATTTTAACAGGAAGGGAAGTTGGTGCTTGTTTTTAGGCATTACAAACAATTTTAGCAGCCCAGTTCTTCATTGTCTATTGATTTGTAGCTCCCCGTAGTGCTACAAAGTAGTAGCTCCCTGTAGTGCATGAAGCTGTAGAAAATTCTTTGTGTGTGTTCATGGGTCCACATTTTCTCAGAGCAGCATTTGAAAGCTTATTGGCCTTAAACTATTTCATTGAAAAAAAAATTAAACTGAGTATTCCCTGACACTTTTTCAGACGGTGAAGCACGACAGTGCTGCGTTGGATCGTTCCATTGAGTGTCTTTTCACAGTGCGGTGTGATCTCGATTTTGCTGAGCAGCTGTGGTGCAAAATGAGTAGTAGTAGGTGTCTGTCATGACTGCAAAATAAAAATTTTTCCTTTTACTTCTTAGGTTTACCTTTTTTTTTCAGACTATAAGAGAATGTTTATTTCCAAGGCACAGAGGTAAAAGTGGACCAGCTATGGAAGAAATGGGCTCAGAGAACAATTTACAGAGGCAAAAGTAGGGCCCTTGGAGCTTAGGAGAGAGAATGGTGAAGGCAATCGTATGAGGGGGCTGGGGGAGAAGAGGAGGAGGGAAAAGGCATGGGCATGCTCCCTGGAGGGAGAGTGCACCAAGGTTTACTTTTTTTTTTTTTAAGACTTTATTTTTAGAGAGAGAGGGGGAAAGAAACATCAGTGTGTGGTTGCCTCCTGCACACCCCTTACTGGGGATCTGGCCTGCAACCCAAGCATGTGTCCTGCCTGGGAATGGAACTGGCAACCCTTTGCTTCACAGTCAGGAGCTCAATCCACTAAGCCACGTTGGCCAGGGCCAGGCTTTACTTTTAATTAAGTCTTTTGGGAATAATACAGTGTGTACTACTAGTTTTGTGTGCAAGTCTAGTTCCTGTTTCACAAACTTATGATGCACTGCCACATTCTACTGAAGAATTGTGCTAATCATATAAGGCAGTTGGTAGAATCTATTCTTTTCTTCTTCCTCAAGTATAAGACGTAGGGGGTTTTTAAGCTGTGTTTACATGAACCAAAACATACACCTTAGTGCAATTATAATTATTAGAGAAAGGAAAAGGTATTTCTGAATATTTTACTAAGCGTGTTATTTTGTGGCAATAAGTTTAATTTCTTTCTTTAGAAATGCATTGTCTTTTTTTTTTTTTTGCCATTTTCTTTCCCTTCCCCATCCATACAGTACAGATACTTATCTATTTCATTTGTGTGGCCTTAAGATTAATGACATATTTGATCTGCAGAAATACCTTGAAAATAATGTTACTGACTTGTTTTTCAAGGTGTGATTTCATATCAAGACCTGGTGAAGTGTTTCACATTGATCTACCAGAGTCTGCAGCGTGGTGACATACAGCCATGGGTAGGTTTAGTAGCTTGCGGTTCACTGTTCTTGCAGCAGAATGGCACCATGGTTAAGGGCACAGGCTCAGGGGCACACTGCCTGACACTGAATTCCAGGGCTGTGACTGACTTACTAGCTGCGGAAACTTGGGCAGATGCCTTTATTGCTTTGGGAGCTGGTTTCCTCATCTGTGAAGAAGTGATAGGAATAATACCTACTTCAGAGGTTGTTTTAGGATTAAACAATTTAATTTATGTAAAGCTTTTAGCACCCAGCTAATAGTAAGTGCTCAGTATTTGTAAGCTACTAATATTATCATCATTACTATTGCTGTGAATGACAATTCTCATATACTCCTGATGAAGGCACAATTTGGAACACTCTCTAGAAAGCAGTTTTCATAACGATCCTGAAAAGGTGTCATGCCATTTGAATGAATAATTATTTTGTTAGGATCCATCCTAGGCTTATACACAGAAATGTGTATTGAGATTTTATGTATCAGAATAATCATTAGAGCTTCAGTCAGTGCAGCAAAAAATTGTGAATAACCTAAATTTCCACTATTAGTGAAATGACTAAGTAAATAATAATATAACCATATAATGGCACGTGTAATAGTTGCTAAAAATGGTGCTGGCAGTCCTGGCCCGGTGGGTCAGTTGGTTAGTGTCATCCCAATATGTCAAGATTATGGATTTGCTCCCTGGTCAGGCATGTATAAGAATCAACCAATGAATGTAGAAATAAGTGGAACAACAACTCAATGTTTCTTTCTTTCTGTCTGTCTCTCTCTTCCTCCTCCCTTCCTCTCTGTCTCTAAAATCAATAAAAACAATAAAATGCAGAAGATTGTAATGAAAATTAGAGATCATAGAAAGACAATAGCAAGATAATACTAAATATTTTAGGTGTGTTTAAAATTAACTGTTTAACATTTGGAAGATATGTTAGATCTATAAGTTCACAGATCTTTTTAATTTGCAAATGATCAAGTTAGTGTGTTGGATAGTAGCCAATAAGAAGCTCCCTATGACACACGCATGGACCATTGAGGGAGAATTTTCTGCCGCAGCAGATTTTCGGTGTAGTTGACGATGTTTGACTGGGCAAAGATGCTTGGTAGCACTTAGCCAGGAAAAGAGAATTCCTAGTTGTAGAGCTTCAGTGGACCAACTCTGTCTTCTTTTTGGTGGAATGGCATCTGGGAGTGATAAGTTTAAACCCTTCTTAATTGCTTTGGACTTGAGCAAATGAAGTAGGAATGACACTAGAGAAACTATGTAACTCGGGGGATTTTATTCAAACAGTTATATTATCAGGAGACTAAAGATGCAAGCGAATAATTTTTAGCTTGTAGCTAATGCAGTTTGCTCCTCTTTTGCTTATTGGATTTATTTATGACTTTGTAACATTTTCTTGATTTCCAGCTCCATAGTGGAAGTAATAGTTTACTCAGTAAGCTCATTCATCAGTCTTACCATGGAACCATGGACACAGTTTCTCTCAATGGGACTCTTCCAGTTCAGATGCTTTTGGAAATTGGCTTGGATAAACTAAAGAAAGATTATATCAGTTTTTTCATAGGTAAGTCCCTTTCCCAGCTCAAAAAATTGAAAAATACATCATAGTTGTCAGCCCATAGATATTTTCAGATTTTATCTTTCTACTTGTTCCTAGTCATTTGGACTGCTGGCTTTGCCCTTGATTCACTGTGAAACAAACACTTTTGTCCGCTGGGCCTTTCGTTTCTCCCTCAATAAAGGGATTAAAGGTTCTTATAGTATTTGTTTTTAGTTTTGAGATTCTGTGAAGATAATGTAGTAAATAAAGACCCTTTAATGAGGTGCTGTTTTAATACGCAGCACTTAGTCGTTTTTGTTAGAGGAAGCTGCCATCATTTTTAGAATAAAGACTAGTATGTCTTTACGGTGTAATGTGCCAGAAAATTTGACCACTTCTGATCAACTATTTAGCTTGAGCATCTCTCTTATATATGAACTATGAAAAATTTTTAACTAGATTCTTTAACTTGTAATAGATAATACCTAAAGCTTATTTTCATGTTTTTTTTTCATAAATAGGTCAGGAACTTGCATCTTTGAATCATTTGGTAAGCTAATTTTTTAAATCAAAACCTGATTTTACTTTTATCTAGTTTGTGCCCCTGTGTCCTAGGTCCTAAGAAACAGATAAATGAGACAACGTCCATATTTACTGCCGTGTAGTAACTAGACAAACAAAAAAAAACCATTTTAGTGTCATTTATCATTCTCTATAAGTTTGCGATAACTGACATACAGCTGTATCCTGCTCAAACCAATGTATTCCCACAACCCATTTATCTAAAATGGTTAGGGAATGCCTTTCTTTGATAGGCCCTATGAAGGAATTTGTGTTTTATATTCTCTTGACCCATTCATATTACACACAAATTCCAAATAACTTATGATGTTCTTTAATATATTGATTCAAATGAGACTCCTGTGATAAAAGGAGACTTGACTTGGGGTGGTGAACATGCAGTACAATATACAGATGGTATATTATAGAATTGTACTCCTGAAACCTATATAATTTTATTAACCAATATCACCCCAATAATTTCAATAAACAAAAGACAGACTTCTGGGTTTCAGGGTCATGGCTACAAGCTTTTGTATTTTTCTAGTGTCTTTATTTAGAAAGTTTAGGAGATTGAACAGCATCTGTCCTGACCCTTGGCATTCGATGGAAGATGCTTCTAGAAAATGGGTCTATAGCAGCAGCTTGTTAGTCATTTGTCTCATAAAATACAAGATCCGGAAGCTCTAACTGTGTCTGTTGTGCAAAGTAAGACTCAACTGAATTCTTTTGAGGTTTAATTTTTGCTCTTCAAATTTTAAACATTTATATATCTGTTTAGTGGAAACATGCTCTACCAACAACTACATATACACAAATCTGTACTATGTATATAGCATATATACCAAGTGCAGCACAAATAACGCCCTTTTTATTACATACAAATCTTCTATTACAAAATCATAAGCATTAATTCTGTAACAACACTATCATTCGAGTATACCACATGACATTTTAGGTGAAATGTTCAAATTGCTGTCCATCTCGTGTGAGACATTCACATATTCTACCAACCACACTCAACCAAGCCTTCCTTCTGCCAGACCTTGTGTATATAACATATATACATGTATGTTAATGGAGGTTCCAGAGGGAATGGTTTGATACATATTCTTAAACTTAGAAAAGTAATAAGATTTTTGGAAGTTAGAATACTTTAGAGGGCAAATACACCCTTACTTTCATCATCCAAATATGAATACTCTTATGTTTATGAATTTTCCTGTAGTCATTTTATATGCCTGTTTTTTAAAAAATATGGTTTGACTCCATATTTTTATGTATTAGAATACACAATAGTCCTTAAACTTGAGAATCTCCTAGAAGGCTTGTTAAAATGCTAATTCCTAAGCCCCAGTGACTTGGTAGGTCTAGGGCTCAATAATACGTCTTTATAAACAAGCCATCTCCTACTCTAGATAACTGATGTTTTCCCTTGTTGTAGTAGTTTTCTACTACTGCATAATAAATTACTTCAAATTTTAGCTGAGTCCTTTGCTTGGGGCTTCACAAGGCTGAAATCAAGAGGTCAGCCTGCTGCATTTTCCTCTGGAGGCTTAAGTAGGGAAAGATCCACTTCCAAGTTCCCTTGTTTGTTGTTGATGGAATTCTTTTCCTCGTGGCCTGATGACAAAGGTCGCCGTTTTCTTGCTAGCTGGCAGCCCTGGGTCAGTCTTAGGTCCTAGAGGTTGCTCGTGGGTCGTTGCCATGTGGCACTCTCCACAACATTACAGGCGGTTTGTTTTCTCAGACCCAGTAGGAAAGCATCTCTAATGCTTCACCTTTTAAAGAGCTCACCTGATTAGGTCATAGTAATACTTATAATCTGTCTTTTGATTGATTCACAGTTCGTCAGTTAGTAAGCTGTTCACAGGAGTAACATCTCATCATATTCAGAGGTTTTGGCCTCACTCAAGGTGGAAGGATTATACAAGATGGGCATTCCAGGGAGCGGGAATCTTGGGGACCATTGTTGAATTCCACCTACCATATTTACCTAAGGCCTGTTTCCTTAGGATGGGTTCTCAGAAATAGGGTTAGAAGGTCTGAGCATTTTATGATGCCTGGCAGACATTGCCAAACTTCTTTTCTAAAGGGTTGTACTAATTTACCAATAATATGTGTGAGTGGAATCTTATCAATACACTTGCTTAATTTCTTAGTACTTCAGGTTTACTACCTATTTTTAGAGGTGGACACTTCCATCAACCTAGCAAGAGTATTGAAGTTAAGAATTATCTTGTGGATTTGCCATATATTCTATTTGGAGGCGTTGGTGGGTAGTATAGTCACCCACTTGGGTCTCCTTTATGAAGCAGTTCTGTGATTTGCCTTCACCAGAGATTATGTAGAATGGTTTGCTTAGAATATTCTCAGTGAAGACTTTACTTACAGATTAGAGAAATAGTATTAAAAGGTGGTAAATTCTATCTAGCTGCCTCCTGTTTATTTTCCCTCTATGAATGAAGCATCCAAACTTAGGTTTAGCAGGCATAACCGTTTTCTTTCTAGAGATTCTTCTTAATTAACTCCCTATCTTGCTTGTACTTTTTTTCTCTCTAGGAATATTTCATTTCTCCATCAGTAGATATACAAGAACAAGTTTATCGCGTTCAAAAACTCCACCATATTCTAGAAATAATAGTCAGTTGTCAGCTTTTCATTAAACCTCAACATGAGCTCCTCTTTTCTTTAACACAGTAAGTATTTCTCTGTTGTTTTTACTTATGTAACAGTATTCTCTTCTGGAATAGATGCAGCCAAAATAGGTGCCTATTTTAGTACTAGCTAGAATAGAATCTGTGCACCCTGTCTTCAGAGTAGCAAAATGGTTCTAAGTCACTGTCATAGGAAGGAAAGGCCTTGAATTCAAAAGGAATCAGTTTAACACTTGGCTGATTTCCAGAGAAAGTAGTTTCCTTTCACTGCATTTTGTTTTCTCATGTATAAAAGTAATCTAATAACCTTATTTGTTTGTTGTCAGGATTAAATGATGTAATGTATATAAAGTTCCTGTCACTTAATATATGCTTAATAAATGGTAGTTCCTTTTCTCTACTAGGCCAAACTAATTGTTAGTTTTTTGTATGGTAACTGAATGGAATTAATATGACCAGACCTCTGTTAACAGTATCACTGTAATTTTAGAGATTTCTGCCAATGAGTTTGACTAAAATTAGTTTGGAATAATTCTCATCTGAGCATCACTGGTATCTTATGTGTATTGGAAGTCTCAAACTGGAAATAAGTGAACCATGCAGTGACAGGACTGGGTTTCTTTTCTCTGTGAAAGGAATTATATCTCTGCCTGTTCCAAAATTAGAATTTGCCTCAGTTGTAAATGGAAAACTACCAAGAACTTATTTTTTTTTCCATTAAAGATAAGTAGTATAAATAACTTCAACTCCCCAGACTCTGAAAACCATGGAGATTACATCTTTCTATTTTGCCTCTTGGCTTTTTTTCCTTTCTGATAGCTCTCTCTCCTCATGTAAGCCCCTATTTGGGCTCAATTAAAATGTATTTTATATGTCTATTACTGATTTTTAAAAAGCAGATGATACTTTCTTCAACAAAAAAGAAATGACCAGTGTTTTGTTGGGAGAGGAGTATTGTGTGTTTGTTTTTTACTTTTGTGTCCCTGAGATTATTCTGTTGTTGATGTTGTGCTTAGTGGTATCCAGTCAAGTGTTCCCTGTATGAGTTTTACACCACCTGAAAGCTTTTATCTCCAGTGGCATCCCTTTCTTAAAGAGGTTCATTTTTTTTTTACTTTTATAGGTCCTGCATAAAATATTATAAACAAAACCCTCTTGATGAACAACACATTTTTCAGCTGCCAGTCAGACCAACTGCTGTAAAAAACTATATCAAAGGTACGCAATTTAATAAATTGAACTTTAAGTCCAGTCCTGATTCTAGGCAGTTTCGGTATCTGTTCCATGGGGACCTCGTGATGCAGAGCTGCCTCTCCTCGGAAACCTGGGTCATCTCACCCCTCTCTGGCCACGGTCTGACAGAGCTCTCCCTCGGCCTTCTCCCAGACCTTTTGTTTACTCTTTGGACCATTGAGCCTTTAGCCTTTCATTTTTCTCTCAATTTGTAATTCCCTTGCTGCATAGGGTGGATTGTATAGCCATAAAGAAAATGACAGATTACAGAAACAGTGATCAGGGTAATAACAACAAAGTCAAAGATACGGCAGTAAGAGTGCGAGAAGAGTTTGGGGTGGGGAAGAACTGTGAGGCTAAGATGACAGACTGGCCATCAACATGGACATACAGTTTGCTGCAAGTGATGGTCTCCTCTCAGCATCTCACACACTTGAACTTTCTCTCATACTAAGTCACTCTATTTGTATACTCCCTTTATTTAGTTCTCTCTTACTGAAATCCCAGCATGACCATGAACCTGCTCTGGCAAAGGTCATCAGTTAGTTGCCTTCTAAGCACCATATCCAGTGGATACTTCTCAGTAAAACAGTGTTTTTTAGCTCCAGGTGCAATTAGAGGGCCCACCAATTAGTCCTTCAAGCTTATAAGCACTTATGAGGTGATTTGGCATTTAACACAATTGTTTTCTTGAACCTATCTCCTTTCTTTGTTTCTGTGACACAGAATTCTGTCTTAATTTTAATTCTACCTCCCTGGTCCACCTTCGTGACTGAGAATAGCTCTCTATCAAGTTCTTCCTCTGCCTGCCTTTTATATGAGGGTTTTCACCATGATGCCACTCTCTGCCCTCTTCCTACTTTCTGTCTTCCCTGGTGATTACATTCATACTCAAGGCTTCAGTTCCTCTGGGCTAATGATAATTCATAACCCATTCCTCCAGCTTCTGCTGAGCTTCAGTCCCGTGTTTCTGTTAGATGTGAACCCCCAACTTCAGTGTCCTGTAGGTAGGCAGTTCAAACTCTAAAATCTAAGTTTAGAATTGTGACCTGTTAATCTCTTCTTCCTTAGTACTTATCACACAAGGATGTCACTAAGTGATTTTAGGAGGAAAAAAGAAGGAAATAACTAGTTTTTTTTTTCCTTTGATGTTTTCCTTAGTGAGAAGCCTCAGAAATGGAGAGTGGAAATAAATAGTGGTCAAAAAAAGGTGAAAACAGTGTGGCAACTGAGTGACAGTCTACCTGTGGACCATCTGAATTGCCCCAGACCTGGTAAATATGGTTTGTAACCTATTTATATAAATTGAAAATGAAAATAGAATTTTACTGGTAGAAATTATTATTATAGCTCTTGTGTCCAATTTTAAATAATTTTCCTAAACCCTATGTGTAAAACATATTTATTCTGAAAAAAAAAAATCATGAAAGAGTGCTTTTTCTCATTATCCTGAAGAGAGGAACTTTTATTAAAAGAGATCAAGCAGTGGGGACATGGGACTAAAAATAGGTTAAAAGATTGAATGCCATACTTCACACTTTTGTGCACTGTTTAAAATAGTTATATTTCTGCCCAAATGTCTTCTCAGTATCTGGAATAAAGGTTGAGATTTCTGTATTCTATCAAAGGCAGTTTGATCAAAGAATGTCTTTTAGCCCCTGGTGTAATTATCTGGCCTACCAAGTCTTGCCCCTTCCCTGAGCACCTATAAAACTTGTTTTCCTCGCTCATGTGGATTGTATGGTGCGGTCATCTTTTACTTACATGGGTCTTAAATGGCTGCATTCAGATATTGCAAGGGTTATCCAAAATTAAATCTGGTGGTTGTAAGACAAAATCCAAGATGACTTCAAAAGCCTGTAGTTAACTATTCCTGGGAATACAAATAATCCTATTCAAGTGATTGATACCTTTCAAAATTATTTCCAGAAAATGTTTATCCTTCTCCCAAAATTATATTTTAATTCGGTCATAATGGAAACTTCTCTATCCATATGGCTGAACTGTATAAGTCCTAAAGAAACTGAAACAATTTTCTTTTTCTTTTAAAGATGTTATTTATTTTTCGAGAGAGGGAAGGGAGGGAGAAAGAGGGAGAGAAGCATCAATGTGTGAAAGATACATCTACTGGTTGCCTCTTGTGTGCCCCCAACTGGGGACCTGGCCTACAACCCAGGCATGGGCCCTGACTGGGAATCGAACCAGTGACCTTTTGGTTTGTAGGCCGGCACTCAATCCACTGAGCCACACCAGCCAGGGCAAGAATTTCCTTAAAAATAAAAAAAAAATTTTGCATGGCAAAAAATACCAGAAGCAAAACAACAGACAAATGATTAACTAGGAAAAGAAATTTACAGCTCAAGTTCAGAAAAGGGTCTATATTCCCTGGGAAAGAAATTTCAAATCAGTAAGAAAATATTAATAATTCAATAGAAAAATGACCAAGTAATATGAACAATTTACCAGAAAGGAAATTCAAATGTCATTTTAAAAATAAAAGGTGCTCAACTCTACATATAATCAGAAAAATGTGAATTTATGTTATATATCATGTTACATACCATGTTTCACCTGTCAGTTTTGCAGAGATCAAACAGTTTGTGCCACAGTGCTGGCGGGGACATGGGGGAACAGGCAGTCAACGTCACTCATTGCTGTTTGGAGTGTCAAGTTGTGTACAGCTTCATTGGAGGGCAATACCCACCAGAATCTTACAAGAATACGAATTTGGCCCAGCAGTTTCTTTAATAGGAATTTATTTCACACATATAACCACTTGTGCCAAAACACCTATAAACAAGACTATTAAATGCAGTATTGTTTACAGTAGCAAAATACCAGAGAAAGCATGGAAACTGGAACATAGAAAAAGGTCTGGGAGGATACAGACAAATTCCTGAGGTGTGGAATGGTAAGGGCAGGGGAGGTTCTCGGCTTTGGCTGAACCTTAGAATCATGTGAGGAGTTTTTAAAGTTCTTATACCCAGACCAAGTAAATCCTAATCTCTGGAAGTAGAGCCTGGAAATCAGGAATATTTAAAGTTTGCCAGGTGATTCCATTGTGCAACCTAAGGTTGAGAACTACCAATTTAAACATTTTATTTTATCTGCATGTTATTTCAGGTGTTTTTTAAAAGATATGTATTACTTTTTTATTAAAAAGAAAGTTTTAATGATGTGAACATATGCAATATGCTTTTGAAAATGCTGTTTTAAAATTTTATTACATAATGATTAAACCTCTTATGAAGAAATTCATGCAAGACTAAATACCCTTTTCCAATGATGCTGAATAAGTGAAGTATACTAAACATATCTTTCAGAGTCTTTTTGATGCGGTTTGCTTCAAAAAGAGTGAAAGTGATTTTGAATATTGATAGTTCAAACAATTTGCTAATGCATTGGTTCAGTGACTCCTTTTATGAAAATAAAAATTTTTAATGAAATTGTATATTTGTGTACTTGAGAAACACACTCAGCCCTGGCCGGGTTGCTCAGTTGGTTAGAGCGTCCCCCATACACCAAGGTTGTGGGTCTGATCCCTGGTCAGGGCACGTGCAAGAATCAGTCAGTGAATGCATGGATAAGTGGGACAACAAATCGATGTCTCCGTCTCCCTCCTTCCATCCCTCTTTTCCTCCTCTCTGTCTCTGAAATTAATAAAATAAAAAATTTTTTAAAATACACAATATAACTCCATT
Organism: Phyllostomus discolor; assembly: GCF_004126475.2. Lineage (NCBI taxonomy): Eukaryota > Metazoa > Chordata > Mammalia > Chiroptera > Phyllostomidae > Phyllostomus > Phyllostomus discolor. Next base: position 175,651,462 of record NC_040903.2, read on the forward strand.
TTGGCTTGGGTATTATAACCTCTTCTATCCATTATATATTCTTTTTTTAAAGATTTATTTATTTTTAGAGAGGGAGGAGAGGGAGATAGAGAGAGAGAGAAACATCAATGTGCGGTTGTTGGGGGCCATGGCCTGCAACCCAGGCATGTACACTGACTGGGAATCCAACCTGCAACACTTTGGTTTGCAGCCCGCGCTCAATCCACTGAGCTACGCCAGCCAGAGCTATCCATTATGTATTCTTGATGTGTTTGTCTAGAAACTTATTTACTACCTTCTGCCCACAACAAGACCCACTGTTGAAGGAGGACCTTGTTTATATTCAAACAAAGATTGAATATAAATTTTAAAGCCCAATAATGAGAGATCATATGCATTTAAGGAGTTAGACTTCCTATTTCATTGGACTGAACACTTTGATCAAATACTAGTTTTTCAAGACATTTAGTGGTATAATATTCTTGAGTGAAACAATTGATATCAAAAGCAGGACGACTTAAGAGAGAAAGGTGTACCTTTATTTGCTATGGGAAGAGAGAATAGTGATTTGGGGTCAGTGGGGGAGTAAAAAGTGCCCAGTAGAGTGCTGCTCACCCAGCAGGTGTTCAAATAATTGTTGATAATGGGGAGAATATGGGAACCAAAATGTTGACCTATAAGAAAGTAGACTTAATCTCATCTAAATGTTAATTGTACAGTTTATTTTGAAATAACAGACTTCGGGGGAAAAAAATGGATATGTCTAGCCCTGAGACTACATACATATCCTAGGTAGATTGTTAACAAATACATGTTAAGATTGGAAAAAAGTTGTTTAACTATAGTGGATGAGGCACAAAAAAAATAAAGCAAATTAAAAATAATTTTTTAAAAAAATCTTATTTTTAAAGGGGAAGGGAAGGAGAAAGAGAGGGAGAGAAACATCAATGTGTGGTTGCCTCTCATACGCCCCCAACCAGGGACCTGGCCCACAACTCAGGCATGTGCCCCGACCGGGAATGGAACCGGCAACCTTTAGGTTCACAAGCTGATGCTCAGTCTACCGAGCTACACAAGCCAGGGCAAAAATACATAATTTTTTAAAAATTTGCTTTCTCTTTTAATTTGTTTATCATGTTTCAGTGCACCAAGAGGATTGACTAAAGGAATTGTCCTTGCTGATTTTTGTCTTAATAATTTCTCTTAAAGTAAAAGATACATCTTCAGCCTTCCTGTCTTTTATTGTAAAACTCAGCAGTATACATGGTAGAAAAGCCAGCAGGATGGTAAACAGTTCTGATCTCACTACCTTTCTAGTTACAGATTTTTCTGAATTAACATTAAACAGTAGCCTGGAAGAAAGGATATCCTTTACTAACATGGTTACCTGCAGCCAGGTGCATTTCAAGTGAAGTGTGCTGGTCCTCTATCAGGTAGTATGTTCACTTTTTGTTCTCTCTGAATGCTTTGTAATGTGTTAAATACCTTATGTTTTAGTTTTTCTTCAACACAATGATGATTTAATACATTAGGAATATCAATTACATATCAGAAATAATGTAAAAGGCTTACCAGATGTTATTGGGCCGTGCAAGTTTTTAACTTCCTTTCTACTTTCTGTAGCCAACCTAATAGTTTAATCCCAAAACCAGAGAAACAAAAACAAATTTTTTGAGTGGTAATATATTTATACTTTAAATCTGGATATAGAGAGTTTGATTTCAGAAATACTGATGGAAGAGAAAAATCCTGAACAGGTATATCGATTTGACATTGAAAGCAAAGACTTGTTAAAAGCAATTAACCCCAGCCCAATTGTAGGACTAAGCTTCAGGTATAAATGCCTTTTTAAAAATGTTTAATTTGAAATGCTGTTAGCCAACCAAAAGGATTAATGGAATAGCATTTTCTATTATCTTACTGTTTTTGTTGTTGCAGAAACAATATTAAATAGAATCAGATGAGTAAAATACCTGATATTATTCCTTCTTAAGTTGTGTTTGTCCTCAGATAAATGGAGATTAGTTAATTTTAGCATAGTTAAGAATAAAATGAACTCTTATTTTAAGAAACAAAATGTCCAATTACAGGAAAGCTATATAAATTAGTTATATTTCTTTAAGATATTTCATTGAGTGAAGTGAATTGGAATTAGGAAGTGTATATGCTCATTTGCTTGGTACCCCCTAAGCTTTTCCCTGGTGTGTGATCGGACCCCCAGACTGAACGGATTGCTGTCTGTAGGTGACTGACTCTGCCCCTCGTGTGTAGGACAGTGCTGAGATGGCGTTCGTGTCTGCCTTACAGTTATGTTTCTGGGAAGACTAGAAAATGAAAAAACATCAAGTCGTAAAACAATTTGTACATGATTTCTTTTTGCATAATGAAAATAGATTCATAACATACAGCAAAATATTAACATTGACTTTGAGAAGGGTAAGGTGATGGGTGATTTTTATTTTACTTATTAAATGCTTATTTTTATTTTCTAATTCTTAAATCCCAGCATAAGCCCAAAAAGAAAAAATTACAGAACCTGAAATAGGAATGTATATAAATCTTCGAAGCAGAAAATGGATGAAGATCGGAGATTCTCTCTGAAAGATGAAGCTGCAAAATGGGGTAGCCCTGTCTCAGCTCTGGCTCCGCAGGAGGAGCATTAAGAGAACTGCAGCAATTAACACACAGAGGGTGCAGACTGTGGGTACCACGATCTCCGTCGCCATCTGCATGTGGCTTACCAAAGGCTCTGAAATGGGAGAGAAAACACCAGCGCAAATGGGAATGTGATCATTTTAGCAAATACAATTTCATCCTGAAAGCTTTACCTGTATTGGAAAAACTTGGAAAATGCTATCACACTTTCTAATTATTCTCACTTTCTACAGAAGAATGAAATGTTATAAAAAATTATGTGAGGGCTTTGGAAAATATTTCAGAAAATATAGGATAAAGCATACCTAAATTTGGCTCTTCCATAGGTACTGTAATAAAGTCTAAATGTGTATTAATACTTGTGCTTACGATAATTAATCTCTGAATATTAGCAGCTATGTCACATGGTTTTTATAATTTTCACTGCAGGGATTTATGAAAGAAAAATCCTTGGCAAACATTTCCAACCTTTCAAAGATGTTATTGTGTATCTTAAGAAGAGTTTCTACATTGAAATTTTGCAAGGTTATTCTTGCATAGTTAAGTAATAGTCCTGAAGAGTTGAATGTTAAGCATATTTCATGTACATGAATATAGCAGTGGACATTGATTCAATACTTGCCTTTAGGTTTTGTGCCAGGGACCCTGGTTACCAAGGTAAATAAGGCATAGACCCTGCTCTAACTGGGTTCACAGGCTCAACAAGAAGTTCTCCATCATGTCTGTACATGATAAAGGTTTATTTTAGTTTAATGAAATATACATCCTTAATATTACCTGCTTATTTAGATGTGGGAAGAGGGGTAGGCACAGTGGTATACTGGATTATAAAAGTAGCTGAGTTGGCAGGGTTAGGGTTAGCACTTTCTGCCTCTGGTACCATATTAAACTTGCGTTTGTTAAAAAAGGAAATATATTTCTCTGATTGCCCTTACAGAGATATAAAGACAAAATTCAAAGAAACAAATGGTATGTGCTGGCATTTCTTGATATATAGTTGTGTCTTTTTTTATTCTACATCTCTAAGCTTTTTAGATCCCATTGCATAAAAAATGATGCCTTCCATGAGGTCAGGGACCTTGTTTTGTTTATTACTATTTCCCCAGTTCTTAGAATATCCCCCCACCTTAAAGTGGGTGCTAACAATTACTTGCTGAATGAGTAAATATAATATCTCGAGTGTTCTTTATTTCATTTGGTATAATGGTTGAATTTTTCCCTCCTTCCATAAGCCCACTATAACAAAATGATGGATTTATAAGTTTACAGTATGATTCAAGAAGAAAAGAATAGAGTAGCTAAAATATTTCTCTTTCTGGTAGGTTTTTAAAATATTTTAAATGCTTATAAAATAGAAATTTGAAATTGCTTCAAAGTAAAGAAAAAAACATTTTTAATCATTTGGTTTTAGAAGATTGACCTAGGGTAGGTCCACATTTTCAGATTTTGGTAATATCATTTCCTATATAATTATGTGGTTTAATTATCAAAGGGGAGAATTAAAATACACTCACCTGCAGCAAGCATCTGGTTGTTGATAGAGCAAGTTTCCAAGGCTTTAAAGTACCAACTTTCCACCTAGTGAAAAAAAAGCCACTTGGTGATTAATGTTGTTTTTAATCTGCTTGTAGATTAAATTAGTTAACATTTATTAAACACCAATATGCATCATTGTGAAGGGGTCAAAAAAACCCCAATGGTATTCTTGAGGAGTTCATAATCTAGTGCTGTCCTAGTGAATGCCTCAGCTTCCATAGTCTAACTGGAGTCACCCTAAAAAATGTTGGTAAATAAGTGAAATTAATTTTTTTGGTTATTTTTATTATGACATTCTAAATTACAACTTGTATTATCATTAGTAACATAGAGAGCTAATAGAGAAAATTGTATGTCATTGAAGAATTGGCAATATTTGTTTACACTAAGATTCAACATTTAGCCTTGACCAGGCAGCTCAATTGGTTAGAGCATTGTCCTGATATGCCAAAGTTGTGGGTTCAATCCCTGGTCAAGGCACATACAAGAGTCATTCAATGAGTGCATAAATAAGTAGAACAACAAATCAATGTTTCTTTCTCTCTAAAATCAATCAATAAAAAGATATATTTTAAAAAGATACTTTTAGAAAAACAATAATTTAGAAAAAGACTAGTGTATTAGTCTTTATGGACTAATATAACCTAAACACACAGGACTCCTGCGTTACTGTAGTCTGCCGTTAATATTCTGCATGTTAGGGGTAAATTTTAAGGTGTGCTTACCCTGTTCTAGGCAAAAGAACAAATAGGTTGTACCAGTTAGGCTGAGAGACCAAAGGGCCATGCTCCCACACACCCCGGTCCTCTTTCGTGGAGGAAAGCAGGTAGAGGTGCTGGCCCAACTCTGTGCCCCGCAGCTGCCCAGCTCTTCTAAAATCCAGAGTGAGTAACATGGAAGATTAGTCCTACCTCTCTTGGATTGGGAAAGCCATTGGCGGTGATAATCTTCTTGTAATATTGAACTGAAGCCTTTGGATACCGTGGTTTATTTCTGTTTTTAAATTCGACATAGTAGAATCCGTATCTATCTGAGTATCCTTTCTCCCATTCAAATTTATCCAAAAGAGACCAGGAAGTATACCCTTTTATGTTAGCCCCATCTTTTATAGCTGCAAAGACATTTTATTCCATACTTAATACATTTCATTTACTTGGAAAAATAGTACTGGGAAGAGAAATGTTTTCATTTAGAAACACGTTTTAGTCAATCATGTGTATGAAGACCGTGTTGGTTTGTATCTCACCTTTTAGCATTTCATTTATATATCCTTTAAGGTATTGAATTCTCCACTTGTCACATAATTCAGTGCAGTGTAATTTTTGGGATGCTCCATTTTCCATCACATATATGGGAGGATCACCATATTGAGTCTGAAAGTGAGTCATAGTAATGAATATCTTTTAAAAATCCAACTTGTAGGTGGGTTTCTCAGTCAGGCACATAGAGACACGTGTCCAAGCCTGTTGTATTTTAACCATGTGTGTTTCGTATTTAGTAAATGCCAGCTCACATATTTATTTAGAGATGAATGCAAGCAGGAGGCAAGTTCATATGAAAGAATACTTTTCTCAATAAACCAACATCATTGTAGAGAAAATGTACCTCAAGTCTTGTTCTTATCTTACCCAGATATTCCATTTCAGGTGAGAAGGGCAGCAAAATAACTAAATGTGCAATAAGACTTTTAGCTACAGTTAGATACATTGAAGTGGTTATTTACAGTAGGCATTAGTCTGTAAGGTCGAAATCAGCCTCTGAAATGCGAGTAACTGGATATATTTTGTTAACTTTAAGTGTAAGCACCTGCGCTTAAACTGTAAGACCCTGGATTCAGGTAAAAAAACATGCCTTTGAACTAGCTTAGTGGAATGATCACCTGAGCGAAGTTGAGGAGCCTCCTTAATCCCCATGGCACAGAATATAGCTGCTGAGACCCCGTATCAGGCCAGTTTGGGTCAGCCAGTTCTACTAGGTCACGATCGTTCCGGTAGCTGGGCCCCTGGCGGGCGGGGTAGTTCCTTTCTGTGATGTACCGAGTTGTAAAATGACCTAGTCCTAAGAAATCAGATGTGCCTTTAATGTAGCTCTTTTCCTGGAGTGAAAACACTGGTAACCTCGACATATCCAGGCCTTGCTCTGCACTCTTTCTTCCTGTTGAAAGAGAAAAACAATTTAACAAAGTTTTACCCTCTCACAATCATTTTATGTACTAGGATGATACTGACATGTTGACATAGAACCTGTCATCCAAATCCTGGGCTTTGGGGTTTATTTGTATGGAAAATGTAACCTTAGCTTTTCAAACTGGAATTTTGACATTTGAATACTATCCAAAAATTTAAAAGTTTATATTGCTTAAAAGTAATACTTTCATAGATTATTCAGTAACTGGTATGAAGACATGTGTGTAGCCATCTGGAAAATAGTAGAGTTGGATTCCTGTATTATTCATTACATCAAAAAGTGGTGACTTTGGTTGCCTCTGGGAAGGGAACTGCAAAGACAGTGCGGGGTGGGGGGACATGTGGTCGTGTTCGTGCTCTGTTGTAGGGTAAGTCAGCTGGTACACCTCTGTACTGAGAAATTTTGTTCTAGCCTTCAAAATTGTAAAAATATATGTCCTCTCACTGATCAATTACAAATCCGTTTACCCTACACTTTACTTACACATGTAAAAGGATATATGTACAAGGATCTTCACTGTAGATTGAGTAGCAAAAGGTTAGAAACAATCTAAATGTCTGTCAGGAGAGACTGCTCAAACAAATGATGGGATATTTCTCAGTGCCCAACACTGCAGCCGTTGGAATGAAAGAGACAGTACCTTGTACACCAACATGGGAAGAATGCCAAGATACGTGTCGGAAAGAAACAGAGATGCACAGGGTTGCCTCCAGTGAGCACAGTAACCAGTACTGCCCAGCAGCAGCGCTTTTGCTCGCATGCACACGCGGTCCAAGCCCAGAAGTGCACTTCCTCATGGGGAGGAGGGGGCAATGGGGAAGGGGTGGGGCAGAAGGCTGACTTTGTCCTTTCTTGTACTTCAAAATATTTGAAACATGCATGTCATTATATAATCTATGCAAAAAGTTTTAAATGAATAAGTAAAAGTAACATTTTTATGAGTTGGTATAAAATATAACCATACAAATGTTTCCACAGAGACCATTGATTTAAATAAATGAAAACTTTGTATTATTAAATACCTTTAAACTATTAGCATGTTACTACTTTCAGTTAAATTTAGTAACTTGAAAAAAACCACAAGTTATTGCCACTATACTATCTTTAATACAATAGCCACTCGCCACATGTGGCTCTTTGAATATGGCAACTGAATTAAAGATAGTATGACTGCATCCTTAATTCAGTCACATCGAAGTACTGAATTTTTTATTTTTAATAGACAAATAGCTATAGGCTGTCATTGGATAGCACAGATATACATTATCTGCATAATGTGTATCTGTATATATCATATCTGTATATATATACATTATTCATAACATTTCCATCATCACCAAAGTTGGTCAGCATTGGTCTAGAATTACTTTTGTTCATGTTTATTGTGAATAAAAGGGTGCTTGAGATGCCTGGAAGTAATTTGTGAACAAGATTTCAAGCAGATGCTTTCACTAGTAAAGAAAATATTAACTGCCCAGAGGATCTTTCTTTCCACGTTGTACAAAGGAAGAGTTCAGCCCAGTTTCCACTTGAGTTATCACAGAGTTGTGTGGGGTGATTGGCCTTAAGCCAGGGTCTGCTCTATGACAAATAATCTCTTTAGCTTTTAGTGCAATCCTGCGTGGCTCCTGCAACGGCCTCTGAGGCCCCAGGTGAGTGAACACACCTTGCGAATGATGGGCTGTGCCTCCCGGAACACAGGCGTTGTCTCTGGTCACAAGGGCTTTCTACTTGTGCATCTTGAGGAAACCGTTCCCAAGGTTTTGAGTGTATGTGTATAGACACGCCACACAACTGGTTATTGTCAAAAGATATTTTAGAGATTTTGTTTCATCCTTCATTTTCAGGTGATAAAGCTGACACCCAAAGAGGTGAAGCACCTTGTCCCGTCATTCACTGGTTAGTGGCAGAGTTGGAACCAGATAAGCCTGATAAAGGGTGCTTCAGAAAGGGAAGGTGTTGACATGTTGCCAGTTCTCAAACATCCAGGATAGCCTTGTTGCATGAGATTATAACCTATTTCAATATCATCCTTGTCTCTCTTTTTTAGTGAGATGTGGGCTGATACTTCCAAGTCACACAGATAATACATTTAGATTCCTATGGCCAGACACTGCTGGTTGCCTTCCCAGTAGTCTCATGTCTGTCTTCTTCCTTGCCCTCTTCCAAGGACCCATATCCTTTATGGGAGTCCTGGCCCCTGCCTGGCCTCTGAGGACCTCATCCTGGTGGTCTAGGGCACTCCAGGGCATATGGTTCTGTCCCTTGAGGCATAAAGGGGAAGCAGCTTTGGGTGGAAGCTGTTTCCTGGGAAGATTCTCCTTGTTAGAAACAGATATGACAGAGCTATTTCCCTTTTTCTGCCCTTGGGTGTTAATGTGTAAAGATGTGATGCCTGGAGCTGCTGCAGCCATCTTGTGGCCATAGAAGTTGAGGTGCCAGAGTAGAAAGATGGAATGAACCTGAGTCCCCAGAGACACCCCTGAGGGTTGGATTAACCTAGCCCTGGACCATCCTCCTCTGGACTCAGGTGAGATGATAAATTCCCTACTTTCCAAGTGACTTTAGTTGGGGTTTTCTGTCACGTGGCACTTAAGCGCATCCTCGTGAGCTCTACCTGTCTTTATTCTCTGACACTTGAAACCAGAGCTTGGAGGGAATTTCCTACGTGTCAGAAAGAACTGGCAATAGAACTGATGCCACCCATGACCGTGTCTTTGATTTCTCTCTCCTACTTCACTGCAGTTGAAATGGAGTGGAATGAGAAGACAGGATAGCAGGACATGAGAGCAGCTGAGAACTGCTGAGTTTTTCTCCTGGGTTCTAAACTTGGGATTTGCTTGGGTGTTCCCCACCCCCACGCACACCCCAAATTCAAATAACCAGTTCTCAGTTCTTTGGGGGCGAGGTTATCCCTTGGGTGCCTCACTCAAGCCCAGAGTCTTCTACCCCCCGCCTTCTGGTCATTTCCCATGAGTTCAGTGCAGTTGCCGGGGTATCTGGAGTTTGAAATGGATCTCGGCTCACCAATACGCTCCTTCATGACCTGGGGGTAGTCGCCGGCATAAATGGGGTTGGCAAACCAGCCCAGGCAGAACTGCAGGTATCTCTCGGCAGCTTCTATGTCCTTGGGATTACTGATGTCCACTGGCTCCCCCCACTCGCAGTTTAACGAAATCCCCACCAGCCCTTCAGGAAAAGAAGGAAAAAGGGGTGACAGGAATGGGGTCACTCCTCTGGGCACTCGTCTGTTCTCTGCACGTGGGGGGCGGTGATGCTCACCTTGCTGCTTGCTGCGCCACGTGGTGTTGTAGGAATGCCAGGCTCGGGCGTGGGCCTGAGAGAGGAAGGAGTGCGTCAGAGGGGTCTCGCTGTCCACTCCTCTCCTCCCTTTCAGACGGAGGTGGCCTTTCTTTCCTAACTCTAGAGATCCAGGTGGAGTCCTGTCGTCTTCATGAGTCTGGCCTTGACTATCCCCGGCCATAGTCTCCCACCCTCTGGCCTCGAGAGGCACTTATTCTCTTTGTACGATAGAGGAAACCTGGTCTACCTCTGGCACAAACACACAAACCACCACTTTGTGTTATTACTTCTCAGGTTTTTGCTGAAGCCTCTTCCCATGTTCCTGGTTGTTGTTCTCTGGGGGCACCAAGCAATGCTTTTCCCATCACAAGCTCAGGAAGCTAGGAAAATACTAAGCGCCTGGAATAGTCTTGAGAAATGGGATTCAAAATGTGCCAACATAATCCCTACCAGTGACCCACTGATGTCTTCATAGCTCTGCCCTTTAAATATTCAGTTTAAGAAATCATAAGCCAATTGTAGAAAGAGAAAGTTCTCTCCCCAACATGAACTTGAGGGTGTGCCACGTCACCCAGTGGCCCCTTGCCTTCCTGCTCACATTGTCCACTTTCTGCCCAGAGTCCATTGGAGCCTCCCGCCCTCACGTCCCTGCCCTCCAGCCATTGTCACCTGTAACCTCCTGCATGTCCTGTAATGTGACCCAATTCCCTTCCTTCTCATGCTTTCCTGGGGGCCCCTGTAACCATGGTGAGGCACCTTCAGCATTGTTGAATCTCTTTTTCACGTTGCGCCCTAAGTGAGCTTGGTCATCCTGAAAGACCACGTCCCCTGCAGCTCTTTCCAGCAGAGACCGTTTCCCCCACGTCCCACACACCTTAGAGAAGTGCCTGCCTCGCTCTTCACTGCTGCTTCTAAACCATTGTCCTTCCTCCTCCAAAATCCCTAGGTCTTTTGAAGTTCATGCTGTCAGAGGAGCGCTCTTCACTTCATCAACCTCCCATTACTTTTGCTTATTCATTGAAGATTTTAGCCCCTAGTTCTCTGTCACTCCCACCCCCTCCTGTCACCATTGCACACAACACAGCTTAGACCTATAGGTGACGAGTTTTCCATGCATGTGCCCAATCCCTGGGCTAGACTGTAAGCCCTAGAGAGCAGCCACCATATATCATCTCAGCCGCAGTGTCCAGCGGAGCGCTGGACGGCAGGACCCTCCCGCCTCAGTCCCGTGGAAGGAAAAAGGATGGTGTGAAAGTGCTGCGGGATGTGCTGGCTCGGCCGTGGGGCAGCGGAGGACTGGGCGCAGGCTCGGAACCCCGGGGCAGGCCGAGCTGACACTGGGGCTCATCGCTCCACACCAAACCCAGACCCCTCCCGGGAGGACCCGCCTCACCTTAATGATGTGGTGTGCCGCCTTGTACAGGCCTGTGCCGGGGAGCTTCAGGCCTGGTGCGTGCTGGCCCGTCTCGTAGCCTTTTTCTGCCATTGTCTACAGGGATGGCAAAGGGACCAAAGGACCCGTGAGCAGTGGCAGGGTGCACTTCGGTCTGGGCAGTGGGTTTTCTCACCTGGAGAGGGGCCCTCCTTACCCAAGGATCGCTGAAAGTGACCCAGTGTTTCACCCGGTCCCCAAAGGCCTCAAAGCACAGATCGGCGTAATCACTGAAGTAGCTGATCATGCTTGCGTTCTGCCACCCGCCGTACTTGACCTGGAGCAGCTGTGAATAGAGAAGTGGAGAGAGGAGCAGGTGCCCCAAGGGTCTGTCTGCAGAAAAGATGTGGAGCCTTTTGGCCGAGTGTGTGGGAGAAATATGGGTGGCTGATCGCAGCTGCACAGGGTGTTTAGAGGAGAGGGGAGCCAAGATGCAGGGTGTTGAGCATTAAGACCTGAAGGTGGTGGAAGGGAGGAACCATGATAATACGTGAATGTGGGTGACCTGTGTGACACACCTTACACAAACAGGATGAGGAGCAGAGATGGTGTTAGACTCCTGCTTAAGGGGCACTTGATGGGGTGGATATTTAAGAAAATTTGCCAAGGGAAAGAGGTCTGACCATGGGGGAAGAGTCTTGAATATGCATTCTGAAGCAATAAGATGGTGGGCATGAAAGGTTGATTAGGGTTTTGAGGGCCGTGCAGTTGTCAGCAACCTCAGAGAAGCCTCTGTTAGGAGAGTGGATTCTGCTTTCTTCCGCAGAGGGCTCTTTCCCACCCAAAGGCTGAGGGCAGGTTTTCCCAGGATTCATCATATTACGTACCAAGCTCTCCGTGGTGGGTTTGAGGGGATGCTAAAGGGAAGGCAATCAACCACGGAAAACTGGGAGTTTGTTGCCAGTTCACCTGCCAAAAGCTGGCCCTCTGCCCCCAGCCCCAACATAGAGGCTTATGGTGACTCCCCTTCCCACAGAACAAACCCGTCAGCCCCACAGTTGAGGCCATCTGAGTTACTCCTCCAATCTCTATCCTTCCCCCACCTGCCCGCTCCCCAAACTCTAGCCAAATCACTTGCCCAGCCCCTCCCTGTCTCCTTGCCACACCCCTGTAGCCAGAATGCCCCTTCCTCTCACTCATGACCCAGCCTTTCAGAGGGCCAGTCAGATTTCATCTTTCTTCGACACCTCCCTGAAGCCACATCTCTGTCCTCTGACCTCCCACCTCCCTGTGCACAGAGAGTTACATGCATGGCTCCTCTCCCGGCTAGACTGCGATCTCTGTGGGCCTTGTTGAATGAATGAAAAAAGTTGCTTGAACGGTGATGTCTAACAGTGATGTTCTTAAGCATGTTGAGACTTGGAAATTGCTTGGGGGCGGGGCTCTTGTACGAGCACATATGGTGCTGGCTCAAACAAATGAGGAAAAGGCTAAACAAACTTGTTATTCTACCATGTCATCAGATCTTACTCTAAAGATGTTTTTTTCTTTATAGTGTGAGTTGTTTTTTAGGACAAATGTTTTGGGAAAACATCAAAATGCACACTTATCACTTACTACAAACATCAGTTAAACCAGCGCAACCTCCCTGCCATGGGTGAGCCAGAGAGAGTTCTTCTTTTCTCCTCTCCATCTTTTTGTCCAGGCCCATCTGCCCCACCCTGGCTGCCCCAGGTGTCCAGGTCAGGACTCCCTCCTGTTGAGCTGAGCTCCCCGTGGGCTGCTGAGCACTCACCTGCGGGAGATCCCAGTGGTGCAAGGTCACAATGGGGGTGATGTTGCTCTTCAGAAGGGCATCGATGAAGTCGCTGTAGAACTTGATTCCCTTCTCATTCACACGGTCACCTGAAGGTGAGATGAAAGAGGGCTTGATGAGGGCCATGGGCTTGGCCTTCTGAGATGTGGCATTCATAGGCCTAAAGGCCCCTCAGCCCACCAGCACTTGGGCCTCAGAGTGGTGCTATAGATGCTCTCGGGAGCCCAGCTGCCTAAAGAGCCCATGTGAGCTGCTACCAGAAGAAACCAAGTCTGTGGTTCCTCTGCCCAGGACTGGGGCATCCTGTAAAGCTAACGTTGCCTAAAGGGGCTGCGCTTGGGCTGGGGAGGGGCTGCCCTGGCTTACCTCGGACACCAGTGGGTAGCAGCCGGGGCCAAGACAGGGAGAATCGGTAGTGGTTCACGTGCAGTTCCCTCAGCAGAATGATGTCCTCCTGGGCAGAGAGGGCAAAGGGCAGGAGGCAGAGCAGGGTCACCTGGGACCCTGGGGTGGGCAGGTGGAGGTCACATTGGGTGGGCAGGTAGGGGGCTCCCAGGACAAGGCTTACTTATGTTTGTACTCCCAGTGGGTGAGGAAGCAGCTGTTTCCTCATCCATACAATAGGTGCCTACACCTGCCCCGCTTCTTCCTGGGGGTATGCCAAGAGTCAAATAAAATGCGGGATATGGGGCACTTTGAGAAGGCCGTTGGGGTATTCCTAATAAACTTGGGTGATGAATTTCCCAAAAAGTCAATCCAGAGAGGAAAGTGGGTGCTGAGCAGAGGGACTAAGGATGAGCTGGTCCCTCTCCCTCCACGGGGGCTGACACAAATGCAGGGATCAGGGATCCAGGCCACTGAGGACTATAGGCCCTGGGCTGTGGCGTCTGTTCTTCGGCTACCCGTCGCTCAGCTACTCCACAGGGCTCTCAGGCTGACCCCCAGGGCTTATGCTGCCTCTGAGAACAGAGCCCCCTGGCTTAGGTAGGGCCGGCCCCGCTTTCCTTTCCTCCTACATCTGTATTCCCACAACCTGCACACACCCTCAGACCCTGGTCCCAACTGGCCCCGTTCCCTTTGGTGGGGAGTGTTCAGTGGAGCACAGGGTTAACACTGTCACCTGGACTCCCCCAGTATGTCACCGCCCACCTCCCAGCTAGCTGTGTGCTCAAACTCCTCCCCCCCCCAGCCGCGCCCCCCCCCCCCCCCCCCCCCCCGTCCCCACCACTCACACCCTTCACTCACCTGGACCTTGTAGTAGCTATTACAGGCCACATCTGCTGTCTCATCCCCAAGCACCTTTCCTTTCCCGCTGTGTGTGAAGGCATCCCAGATGCTCGGCCCTTTCCCTTCCTGGTCCCAGGCGCCCTCCGTCTGGAAGGCGGAACTGCCCACCCCCCAGGAGAATCCTGCAAGTAGAGACCGGAGCTGGGCCCTGGGCCCTCCCACTCCCTGCCCGGCACCCAGACCCTGGGCCATGCTTCCCAGGCCACAGGGCAAGCCCCTCTCAGCAGCCTGCCCCTGCCTCTCTGGAACTGGGAGCATCTGGGGCAGATGGGGAAAGACATAATGCATTAAAATATTTTTGGGGGGGAGACTTCTGGCCAAGATGGAGGCATAGGTAGACACACTGTGCCTTCTTGCACAACCAAGATAGGGACAACAACAATTTAGAAACAGAATAACAACCAGAACTGATAGAAAATTGATCTGAATGGAAATCGGACAACCAAGAAGTTAAAATAGATGCATTCATCCAGACCAGTAGGAGGGGCAGAGTCGGGCAGCTGGGCACGGGTCACAGCACAGAGAGCAGAGAGCATTGGGACTGGGCAAGTAAGGCAGCCAGGGTGTGCAAGACTGCAGCTGGCAGACCCTGGCCAAGGGGTGGCAACCAGCAGACCCAGCAAGGTGGCGATTGTGAAACAAGATACTGTGCGCAACCCAGGATCCCAGTGCTGGGAAATAGAAGCTTGGGGCACTGATTGAAGACATCTGTGGAGATTGAGGCACAGGGAGAGACTCCCAGCCCCATAGGAGAGGTCCTTGGAAAGTCCCACAGGGTGCATAAGCCCACCCATGTGGGAATTGGCACCAGAGGGGCCCAGTTTGCTCAGGGGGAGCAGCAGAAGGGACTGAGGTCCCACGGAGAGTAGAGCAAGCGCCATTGTTCCCTCTCAGATCCCGCCCCCACATACAGCATCACAACCCAGCAACTGGGGTGCCCCGCCCTGGTGAACACCTAAGGCTCTGCTCCTCATACATAATAGGCATGACCAGACTGGGGTGGGGGGAGATGGCTCAAACAGAATTAAAAGGTACACAGACAGTACTTTGAAGCGACCGAGAGATGGCCAACCTATCAGATGCACAGTTCAAAGCACTGGTGATCAGGATGCTCACAGAATCGGTTGAATTTGGTCGCAAATTAGATGAACAAATGAAGGCTACAATAAGTGAAATGGAAAAAAAAATGCACAGGGAACCAATAGTGATGGAAAGAAAGCTGGGTCTCACATCAATGGAGTGGACCAGAAGGAAGAAAAATAACATACAACCAGAAAAGAATGATTAAATAAGAATTCAAAAAAATGAGGAGAAGCTTAGGAACCTCCAGGACATCTTTAAATGATCCAGCATCTGAATTATAGGGGTACCAGAAGGAGAAGAGGAAGAGCAACAAGTGGAAAACTTATTTGAACAAATAATGAAGGAGAACTTCCCCAATCTGGCAAAGGAAATAGACTTCCAGGAAGTCCAGGAGGCTCAGAGAGTCCCAAAGAAGTTGGACCCAAGCAGGAACACACCAAGGCACATCATCATTACATTAGCCAAGGTGAAAATGAAGGAGAGAATCCTAGAAGCAGCAAGAGACAAGGAGACAGTAACCTACAAAGGAGTTCTCATCAGACTGTCAGCTGATTTCTCAAAAGAGATCTTGCAGGCAAGAAGGGGCTGGAAAGAAGTATTCCAAATCATGAAAGGCAAGGACCTACGTCCAAGATTGCTCTATCCAACAAAGCTTTCATTTAGAATGGAAGGACAGATAAAGTGCTTCTCAAATAAGGTCAGGTTAAAGGAGTTCATCATCACCAAGCCCTTATTTTATGAAATGTTAAAGGGACTTATCTAAGAAAAAGAAGATAAAAAACATGTATAGTAAAATGACAGCAAACTCACAACTATTAACAACCACACCTAAAACAGAAACCAAAAGAAACTAAGCAAACAACTAGAACAGGAACAGAACCACAGACATGGAGATCACATGGAGGGTTAGCAACAGGGGAATGGGAGGAGGAGAGAGGGGGAAAAGGTACAGAGAATAAGTAGCACAGATGGTAGGTAGAAAATAGACAGGGAGAGGGCAAGAATAGTATAGGAAATATAGAAGCTAAAGAACTTATGACACATGGACATGAACTACAGGGGGGGACTGTGGGTGGGAGAGGGTGTGCAGGGTGGAGGGGAATGAAGGGGGGGAATGGGACAACTGTAATAGCAGAATCAATAAAATCTATTAAAAAAAGAAATAGGCAAAAAAATATTTGATACAAAACAGCCCCATTAGCATATTATCTGTATAATAATTTCTGAAAAACCTGTTAGGAACTTCTTTTATTTTTAGAACAACTACATGTAGTTATTTTCTACATTCTACCTGTCAGGAAGCTAAAACACAAAACTTTTTGACAAGCCAGCCAAGGTGGGCAAGCTGACAGACAGGTGGACAGACCAACAGAGGAGTGGACGTACCAAGTGGGAAGGTTCCGTAGTAGAAGGAGGCCTCTTCTGGGGATCCCTTCCTGGCAGCCCCCGGCCTGGACGCCAGCAGTAGCACCCACCAAAGGGTGACAGCCGGCCCTGGCTTCATGGCACTCAGCCCTCCTCCATTCCTGGGAAAGCACACCTGACGGGTGGAAGCCCATGCAGCCAGGGCTGGGGGGCCAGGCCCCAGCTTGGGGCAAAGGCCAGAAGGGGAAGAAGCCCAGAAGAGGAGGGGAAGAGGAGGAGGGGGCACTTTATCTAGAGAGGTGTTGGCTCTGCCAGGGTCAGGCTGAGGCCGGGCACCAGATATGACTCCTGCATGAGACACTACAGGGGAGATGAACGCTGGGCTTGGGAGCTCTGGGTCTGGTGGGGAAAGCTCCCAACCAGCCCCACTCCCTGTGTGGTAGGGGGGACCCGGCCCACACCCTGTGAGAGGCCCTGATCTAGTGGGAAAACCACCTCTGCCTTGGAGGAGCTCCAGTCTGATGGGGGAGGTGGGACAACTGTGGAGCTATGGCACACCCCCACTCACACACTGGTGCGTGCAGAGGGGACAGACACCCCGACCCAAGCCGGGAACCCTGAGCAGGGTTGCCATCCAAGGGCCTCTAGTCCTGAGGGTCAGAGCAATTCCCCCCACTGGGATCCCCTTTCTGATGCCAGCCTCGCCTGCTTACCTAGGATTGTTGCTGGTCCCGGACACCCCCAGAGCGGTACCTGGTAGCCACAGGGCTCTCACGCTGACCCCCAGGGCTTATGCTGTCCCCTGAGAGCAGAGGTCCCAGCTGGGTGGAAGGCTCTGGTTGGGGGTGTGGTCAGTGGCTTAACCCCCCATACAAAGACCTTCAGTATCCCCATTCAGCGGTGTGGGCAGGAATGCTGAGCTGGACAGTAGGGCCTGAGTCAGCAGCTGGGCAGTTTGCCCTGGGTCCAGGGCAATCCAGTTGGCCTCCTCCCAGGGCAGAGGGGCAGTGACCCAGTCCCCTGACCTTTCCTGGGCCTGATGTGCCACACTTTCATCTGCTAAGCTTAAGGTAGGTCTGTCTGGGTGGGATGAGCATGTGTGGGCATCTGTGTCTGTTGACCTCTCCTTGCTGCCAGAGAGAATTCGATGTAGAAGGTAGAGCTGGTTTTTCCACCTTGCCTTCCTCTCTTTGGATGCCTCACCTATTCCTTCACTCATTCAACCAGGACTGTCTGCTAGAACACACCTTCCCTGGAGGCTCAGCACCTCCTTCTCCCTACCATGGCTGCCCAGGTCCCCCACTGGAACTTCTGGCACTGTAGTGCCCCCTCCTACCACCCCACCCCTTGCAGCTCCCTTCATCTCACTCAACTCGAATCCTCCCTTCCTTTAGCTGGGCCTTCACTGTGGCTCTCTCAACTGGGTGGAGTTTACCCCTTTTAGTTGATTAATTTCTTTCTACTCATCCTTCAACTCTCCTATAGGCAGCAAGTCCTCCTCCAGGAAGCCTTCCAGGACCCACCCACCCCCAGGTCAGGTTAGGCGCTTTGGGTTTACCCCTCCAGCCCTGCACATCCACCTCTGCTGTTTATGTATCTGTGTCCCCTGGCCACTTGAAGGCTCCTGGGAGGCAGGGGTCTGCCTTGCTCTGCCAGCATTCCTACCCCCAGCACTTAGGTGGCACTCGGTCATGTGAGTTGAGTCTAAATAACAATAATTGCCCTGGCTGAGTAGCTCAATTGATTAGAGTACCATCCCAATATGCCAAGGTTGTGGATTTGATCCTGGGTCAGGGCACATACAGGAGTCAACCGGTGAATGGATAAGTAAGTGGAACAACAAACTGATGTCTCTCCCTTTCTCTAGTTAATCAATAAAAAAATTAACACAATAATTATCCTAAAGATGCTTCCTACAGTCCAGGTATTTTTACATATTGAGTCCTTTAACCCTCCCAGCATCCCTTGCAGCAGAGGCAGCCTC
The DNA here is from genome assembly GCF_004126475.2 of Phyllostomus discolor. Lineage (NCBI taxonomy): Eukaryota > Metazoa > Chordata > Mammalia > Chiroptera > Phyllostomidae > Phyllostomus > Phyllostomus discolor. Next base: position 175,670,029 of record NC_040903.2, read on the forward strand.
AGCCTTGCTGGGGGGAGATGGTGTGGATTTTCTGGCCCCCAGCAAGGGCAGGATTGGACTGCTGTGCAAATAGAAGCAGCCCCTCTTGGCCTGACGCCAGCCTGGTGGCGGCCCTGCTCTGAGGCCTCCATCACTACCGGACCCATTCTGAGCTCCTCCAGGCTTCCCACCCTGGCAACCATCCAGAGCTTCCCTGAGGCAGGCGTGGGGGCAGGTGTCTGGACACAGGCAGGGGCTGCTTTCCCTCTGGCTTCTCCCCTCCCTTACCCCAGGGGCCCAGCTAGGGGCTGGAGCTGGCTCCCTTGGGGCTTCCACCGTCAAAGGCTGTGGTGAGGGGATTAAGGCTCTCTTCTCCTAGATTCTGAGGCTCCCCAGGTACATTCGTGGGGCAGAAACTGCTTCTCAGAGTGGATGTCAGGGCTGGTCCCTCAGCAAATACACAACGAAGGGATGGGAGATGCTGAGAAACACTGTCTCCCACTACCCTCCATCCTTTCCTTCACAAACACTTTCTGAGTCCCGCCAAGTGCTACAAGAGGCCCTGAGGTGAAATGGGACTTGGCCTGCGCCCTCCTGTAGGTCTGGTCTGGCGGGGGGACAGGGAAAGGGAGGTAGCTCTAAACACGGTTCAGAGTGGTCAGCCCCTAATGGCAGATGGATAGGACAGTGTGGAGGCTTGGGGAGCTGGGGCTGGCCTCACAGGGGAGGAAGCACTGGACATGATACTTGAAGGATGGGAGGTATTTGCTAGATGATGAGGAGTGAGGAAGGCAGGGGAAATGACAAAGGGGACAATGTGAGCAAAGGCCCCGAGGTGGGTTTGGAGACCTGGGAGATTTTCTTTCAAGTCTGTCTTGCAGAGGCAGGGCTGTGTCCTCAGGGTGAGCAGTCTTCTGGACAGCCACCATCTTGGCCGTCTTTTCTGTGGGTGGATTGTCACGAGTGTCCACGGCCAGTGATGTGTCCTTTGTGCTGGAGCTGGTGCCTGCCCCTCCAAGCCCATGGGCCCTGGGGACTCCACTCTCTGGGATGAAGTAGGCAGGAAACATAAAACTTTAAGAGCTGATGTCACCTCTGAAAAATGCCTCCTTCTCACAGAGCCAGGGGCCCAGTGTTTGTGTTGGAGGGTCTACTGGTCGGCCTGGCATGGCCAAGGCTGCTTGGGGTCTGCCTGTGGACTCAGTCTCCACCGTCTGATCCTGTTCTTCCATGGCTCCGAGCCTGGCTCTGGCTGCAAGGGTGTGGGCCTCACAGCTGGGTGACCCCTACTGACTCCCTCCCTTACATATACACACTCCAGGGGCTGCTTGGGCCCTAAGGCCTGGAGCAGGCAGGGCAGGACCCTTCTCTTGGGTTGGGGTCTGAAGTTCCTGGGCCAGGTCTGGCTGGGAGGAGGTGTGCTATGGGAGGGGTGGCTCTTGAACCCCTAGTTTCCCTCTTTTCCCTCCCTGCCAGAGGCTGCAGAAGTGGGGGGTCTCTGTGGGGCCCAGACCTGCGACTTCTTGGGAGGGACTTGGTGAAGACCAAAGGTCTGGTTTTAGGTCCTGAGGAGCCCTGGTGGGTCCCAGGCATGCAAGGATGAACGTGGGGGAGGCCCAGCTCAGGGACTCACCAGGCCCTCTGAGCCTGCGCTGGGCCTCAGGATCCTTTAGAGAGATTAGAGGGGTGAAGTGGGAAGGACACTGAGGGTTCAGGAAAATGGATGCCTGCCTCCCACGTAGCCAGGAACTGGCTGTGGGATCCAGTGACAGGCACTTCCTCTCTCTGGAGCTGAACCTCCCCATCTATGAAATGAAAGTTGCTCTTTCAGGGTCCCGGCTGACAGTGCAGGGCCCAGCAATGCTCACCCTGGCCATAGGAGCGTATCTTCTCTTGGAGGGGGGCCTTTCTAGGTCCCATCCACTGCCTCCACTTACCCCAGCCCCCCTCCCTGAAACAGCCCTGAAGCCCGTCTCAGCCCTGCAAGGCCTGAGCTAAGGGGACAAGCCCCAGGTGACAAGGCTCAGTCCCGGTGTGCTGTGTGACACTGGGACCACCACTGCCCCTCTCTGGGCTTTCTTTTCCTCCTCTGCAAAAACTAAGGAGCCCAGTTATCAGCTGCCTGAAGTCTTCCTTAGCTCTGGATTCTATTAAAGGGGTGGCACGCTGTTGCCACCTCTTTATCTGGGCTGTTGATTTTGGGGTAGGCAGGGAGGCGGGTCAGAACAGCTTTCTGGGGAGCAGAAGTTCAGGGGCAGGAGAGGGGTATTTGGTTTATAATGAGCACTCTGGGCCCGAGTCAGACTTTCTCCTGACCTTCTTTCTGAGGCCAGAGCAGAGACACGTCTGTGACAGGCTTTCGGGCAGAGCTTGGGAAAGAAAGTGGAAGGGCTGGGGAGAGCAGCTTCCGGAGCAGAAGAGGGCAGGGTTAGGACCGAAGCCTCTGGAGTCAAACAGAACGTTGGATCGCAGCTCAGCCTTTGCCAGCAGAGCGTTCCATGCGAGTTACTGAACTTTTCCAAGTCGTTTTCCATAGATAAATGGGAATGACAATAGCCCCCGTGTCACAGGGTCACTTAAACACTAAATGGCATGTAAATGTAAAGGCTTAATGCCGTGCCAGCAGAGAGAAAAGCCGCAGTAAATGATCCCCATCATCAACGTTATCATATGGTCAAGTCTGAAATCCAACTCTGCCCTTGGCACAGCGCCTCCAAGGGGAGCTGCTCCTTGATGGCCTGACAAGAGGTTTCCATGACCTGTGCGTGCTGTCCGGGAGAGGCCTGAACCCCGCCATGCTGCGGGCCCTGCGGGGGCCAGGCCTCCCTGCCCTTGCTGAAACCAGAGCTCCGCTCCCGAGGGCCCCGACACGGCCCCTGGGCCAGGCGCCCAGGGGGTCGGCTGCTGGCTCTGGCTCCTGTGAACAAAACTCAGGGCCTTTGGCTTTCTGGGTGTTGGGGGTCACTTCCGAAGTCCACTCCATGCCTTAGAGCCTCCAACCGTTCATTATTACAATGTTCAAACTCAGCACAGTTGGAAGAGTTGTACAGTCCACACACACCATTGGCCCGCCACTGAGACTATTTCACGGCACTTGCTTTACTGTATGTCAGTCTCTCTGTTCTTCCTTCCACCCAGCGATCGTCTCCCTTTTCCGACACACTTCAAAGTAAGCAGAGATGTTAGTTCACCCCTAAACACTCCAGCAAGCATATCATTAACTGTTTGTTTATAATTCTTTTTCTGGGGGAAGTAAAGTTTGCTGACAGTAAAACACAGAAATCTTCAGTGCACTACTCTGTGAGTTTGACGATGCAGTCCTTTGTGCCACCAAACCACTGCTAAGATGTGGAACACGCATGTGTTCCTTTCTGACCGAGTCACGCCGCATCTCTCCGAGGGCTTGGGGGGAGTTCCCACAGCCCCCAGCGGCAGGGGTCCGTGCCACCTCGTTTCCCTCTTAGCCCTGGCTGCGAGACGCATCTGTGGCCTGCCTCCAGCAGGCACACGGGACTCGAGTTAAGCATTTCTGAGTGTCATCCTATTCTCTCTTCTCCCCGATTCCCTTGTCTGTTATTTTTCAATCCTCTGAAGTATATATAACTCTGCAAGCTGGTTTTCAAATCCTTTTTTTTTTTGGAACAAGACTGAAGGAGTGCTGCATAAATAATCATGTTGGAATTTTCAGGATATTTCAATGGTTTGTGGTATCCAAATATGTGAAAATTGAGGCTGTTCCAGTAAATCTGGAATGAATTGACACCCTATGCATGGAGTACGAACCTGTGTATACAGAATGCAGTGTACACACACACACACAAGAATTCCTTTCTCAGTCCAGATACTGGCATTGGTAGTGAAACCATCCATTCTACACTGAAAGGTCCCACTCAGCAGTGGCCTTGCTGCCCAGGATCCCTGAGGGTGGAGGCTGGGCAGAGGGTGGTGGTTGAACAGTGGCCTTGGATGGCCTCAGGCCGGCGTCTGTGAACAAGAGATGACGATGGTGACAGGTCTGGAACCAGCCTGCTGTGTTGGACAGCACATCCCCGCCAGGGCTCTTTGGTCTGCATTCATCTGCTGCGCTTTCCTGGGGCTGACCTTGTGTTTCCCGCTCTCCTCCCCTTGTGGGGAATCCCTGGGGCAGCTGCTGAGGACGCCAGCCAAATCCTCAGGCTCCAGGTCATGAAAGGTGGAAAGGATGAAGATGCAGGGTGGGGACAGGGGAAGAGTCTCAGTGAAAATGGGGGTAAAGCCTCCTCATAAAACAAACAAACAATAAACTACAAGACCCCACAAAAAACACCCCCCCCCCCACACACACAAAAAAGTCTCCCCAGCTTTTCTCTCCCCAGGACATTCTCTGGGTCTGTCTTCCAGAGCATCCATCACAGACCTCACTTCATTTTTATTTAGGGGGCTGCTAGATTTCTCTCACTCCTCACCAGATTCTAATCTTGTCTGTTGTTATTCAGCATTGAATATCTGTGGCTTTGCCCAAGGCAACACTGTTTATTTAAGGAAGGAGTGAATTAAGGATTTTTTTCTTTCATCCCCACACAGATGATGAGAGAACACGCTCAAGGGATCATTCCTGGGCAGGGAGCAGGTGTGGGGCGGGGGTCCTGGGGTCCTGGTTGGAGGAGCCTCAGAGGTACTACAGCCCCTCATCTGGGAAGAGGCACCGTCTTGGGAGAGAGGAGCCTAGGTCCCTCTACAGAGAGATGACTCTGTCCTCAGGAGTAAGTATCCATGCACCCAATGAAGATCTTGGAAGTTTCCTGAAACAATAGACAGGGATTAAAAGTTTTGCCCTGGTGGGTGTAGCTCAGTGGGACTGAGCGCAGACCTGCGAACCAAAGTGTCGCTGGTTTGATTCCCAAACAGGGCACATGCCTGAGTTGCAGGCCAGGTCCCCAGTAGGGGACGCATGAGAGGCAACTAAACACTGAAGTTTCTCTCTCTCTCTTTCTCCTTTCCTTCCCTTCTCTCTAAAAATAAATAAATAAGATCTTAAAAAAAAACATTTTAACAACAGTGAAAGATTTTTGCCCTGGTTGGTGTGGCTCAGTGGATTGGGTGCTGGCCTGGGAACAGAAAGGTTGCCGGTTTAATTCCCATTCAGGGCACATGCCTGGGTTGCAGGCCCCGCTTGAGGGCCTGTGAAAGGCAACTATCTCTTGCACATCAAGGTTTCTCTCTTTCTCCCTCCTTTCCCCTCTCTCTAAAAATAAAAAAAATAAAATCTTAAAAATAATAAAGATATTGAAAGATTTTATATAATTATATAAAATTCAACTAAATAATACAAATACAATTACATAAAATTAAAATATAAAAATTGCCATTTATACAAACAGCCCAATTAAAAACTGGGCAAAGTACTTGAACAGACACTTCTCCAAGGAGGACATACAGAGGGCCCAGAGACATATGAAAAGATGCTCAGCATACTAGCTATCAGATGCAAATTAAAACCACAATGAGATACACTTCACACCAGTGAGAATGGCCATCATAAACAAATAAAAAACAACAGGTGTTGGTTCTTTCCACCCTAATGCACTATTGGTGGGAATACAGACTGGTGCAGCCACTGTGGAAAACAGTATGGAATTTCCTCAGAAAACTAAAAATGGAACTGCCTTTTGACCCAGCAGCTTCACTGCTGGAATACCCTAAGAACCCTGAAACACCATTCTGAAAGAACCTACGCATCCCAATGTTCATAGCAGCACAATTTACAATAGCCAATAGCTGGAAGCCCTTGGCTATTGTGCCCATCAGTAAACAAATGGATCAAAAAACTGTGGTACATTTACACAGTGGAATACTACACAGCAGAAGGAAGGAGCTCCTACCCTTCAGGATAGCAAGGATGGAACTGGAGAGCATTATGTTAAGTGAAATAAGCCAGGCAGTGAAAGACAAATACCACATGATCTCACTTATAAGTGGAACCTAATCAACAAAACAAGCAAATAAAATATAACCAGAGACACTGAAAGTAAGAACAAACTGACAGTAACCAGAGGGGAGGTGGGAGGGGATAATGGGGGGGGGGGAAGGGGGAAGGGTTTTCCGGAACACGTATAAAGGACACGTGGACAAAACCAAAGGAGGGTAGGATTGAGGGTGTTAGGTGGGGATGGTTGGGGTGGGGGGAAAATAGAGACAACTGTACTTGAACAACAATTTTTAAAAAGTTTAAAAATTACCATTTATATATAAATTTTAAGTTTTAAAAGTTATACAGAAAATATATGAATCTATTCACATCACAAAGAAATGGCAACCCCTTTCCGTGTTACCCAGAGAGGTTGTCCATAATGCATCCTTCCGCTTTTCCGTTCGAAACTTAAAGGGGAACTTCCACAGTGACTGGAACCACTGAGGTCCTGAAAATGAAGCAAGAGGATGTCCTCAAATTTCTGGCAACAGGAACTCACTTAAGTGTGTTCCTTGACTTGCAAATGGAGCAGTTCACTTACAAAAGAAAAACTGAGAGCATCTGCATCAGAAATCTTAAGAGAACCTGAGAGAAGCTGCTGCTGGCAGCTCGTGCCATCGTTGCTGTAGAAAACTAGCTGATATCAATGTCATATCCTTCAGCAATACCAGCCGGCCGGCGGCCAGTGGCCATGCTAACGTTTGCTGCTGCCCTGGAGCCACTCCTATTGCTGGTGGCTTCACCCCCTTAACTTGGCACTAACCAACTCCAGACGGCCTTCCGGGAGACGCCACTTCCGGTGGTTACTGATTCCCTGGGTTGACCCCAGTCTCTCACAGAGGCATCTTATGTTAACCTGCCTGCCATCGCTCTGGGTAACAAAGACTCTCCTCTGTGCTACGTGGACTTTGCCATCCCCATGCAACAGGGGAAGTCACTCCTCTGGTCTAAGGTGGCGGATGCTGGCCCCGGAAGCCCTGCGCATGCGTGGCACCTTGTCCCATGAGCACCCTCGGGAGGCACTGCCTGTTCCTGAAGAGACTGAGGAGAAAGAGCAGGCCGCTGCTGAGAAGGCTGTGCCTGAGAAAAAATTTCAGGACTAACCTCTCCAGATCCCAGATTTACTGCTTCTGGGTCTGGAAGTACGAAGGGGCCCTCTGTGCCTGTTCAGCTGTTCCCTGCTGATGTCCCCACTGCTCAGGCCTCTGAATAGCAGGAGGAACCACTGAGTGGTCTTCAGCCATTCTTCCAGACTCTTCAACAAGATTGGAAAGAAGATCGACAGAAACTAAACAGTTTCTTGGAAAGAAGGAAGGAATGGCAACCATTCCTGAAGTAGATGGCGTTAAAAAGGGTAAGGCCCTTGTCCCTCTCCTTCCCTTCCCCTCCCTAGATGCCACTTCTGACATCTGGTTTATCCCTTCCTGAATTTTCTCTGTATTTTCATACAAATCAGGTCATATATATAGTTTGGTTTGATTTCCTATGTTAGTGGAGATAGATAGGTAATATTGTTCAGCAACTTGCTGTTTTTTGTTTTATGATATATGTTAGAGATCTTTCTGGATCAGTTCACCCAGCGCTGCCTCATTCACTTTAATGGCTCCACAGCATTTTGTTGTATGGATGTTCCATGACTGACCTAACCAGTCTCCTGTGAGTGGACTTTTTAAAAAATATATTTTATTGATTATGCTGTTACAGTTAGTTTTCCCATTACCCCCCCTTCACTCTCCTCCACCCTGCACACCCTTTCCCACCCACATTCTCCCCTTTAGTTCATGTCCATGTGTCATAAGTTCTTTAGCTTCTACATTTCCCATACTATTCTTGCCCTCCCTCTGTTTATTTTCTACCTACAATCTATGCTACTTATTCTCTGTACCTTTTCCCCCTCTCTCCTCCTCCCACTCCCCTGTTGCTAACCCTCCATGTGATCTCCATGTCTGTGGTTCTGTTCCTGTTCTACTTGTTTGCTTAGTTTCTTTTGTTTTAGGTGTGGTTGTTAATAGTTATGAGTTTGCTGTCCTTTTACTATACATGTCTTTTCTTTATCTTCTTTTCTTAGATAAGTCCCGTTAGCATTTCATAAAATAAGGGCTTGGTGATGATGAACTCCTTTAACTTGACCTTATTTGAGAAGCACTTTGTCTGTCCTTCTATTCTAAATGAAAGCTTTGCTGGATAGAGCAATCTGGGATGTAGGTCCTTACCTTTCGTGACTTGGAATACTTCTTTCCAGCCCCTTCTTGCCTGCATGGTTTCTTTGAGAAATCAGCTGATAGTCTTATGGGAAGTCCTTGGTAGATAATTGTCTGCTTTTCTCTTGCTGTTTTTAGGATTCTCTCCTTCTCTTTAATCTTGGCTAATGTAATGATGATGTGCGTTGGTGTGTTCCTGCTTGGGTCCAACTTCTTTTGGACTCTCTGAGCCTCCTGGACTTCCTGGAAGTCTATTTCCTTTGCCAGATTGGAGAAGTTTTCCTTTATTATTTGTTCAAATAAGTTTTCCACTTGTTGCTTTTCCTCTTCTCCTTCTGGTACCCCTATAATTTGGATGTTGGAACATTTAAAGATGTCCTGGAGGTTCCTAAGCCTCTCCTCATTTTTTTGAATTCTTATTTCTTCATTCTTTTCTGGTTGTATGTTTTTTCCTTCCTTCTGGTCCACTCCATTCATGTGAGACCCAGCTTTCTTTCCATCTCTGTTGGTTCCCTGTGCATTTTCCTTTATTTCACTTATTGTAGCCCTCATTTTTTTCATCTAATTTGCGACCAAATTCAACCAATTCTGTGAGCATCCTGATCACCAGTGCTTTGAACTGTGCATCTGATAGGTTGACTATCTCTTGGTTGCTTAAAAGTATTGGTTCTGAGCTTTCATTTGTTCTTCTGTTTGAACCATCTTTTTTTTTTTTTGGTTGAGTCTGTTATATATGAGGGCGGAGCCTTAGTTGTTCACCAGGGCAGGGTGCCCCAGTCGCTGGGTTGTGACGCTATATGTGGGGGCGGGGTCCAAGAGGGAAATAAGGGTGCTTGCTCTGCTCTCCGTGGGACCTTAGTCCCTTCCGCCGCTTCCCCCCAGCAAACCGGGCCCCTCTGGTGCCAATTCCTGTGTGGGTGAGCTTATGCATCCTGTGGGACTTTCTAAGGACCTCTCCTGTGAGGCTGGGAGTCTCTCCCTGCGCCTCAACCCCTTAGGTGTTTTCGATCAGTGCCCCGAGGCTTTATTTCCCAGCTCTGGGACCCTGGGACCGCCAGGTCAGCCAGCTGCCTTGTGCGCAGTGCCTTGCTTCACAATCACTGCCTTGCTGGGTCTGCCGGTTGCCACCCTTTGGCCGCAGTCTGCCAGCTGCCGCTTGCGTACCCAGGATCCACTCACTGCAGTCTTGAGTGCCCAGGATGCCTTATTCGGGTCCCAACGCTCTTCCCAACAATCTTTGTTTGGTGACCCCTCTCCGCCCAGCTGCCCGACTCAGCCCCTCCTGCTAGTCTGGATGAATGTGTCTATTTCTAACTCCTTGGTTTTCTGACTTCTATACAGTTCAATTTTCTGTCAGCTCTGGTTGTTATTCTGTTTCTAAATTGTTGTTGTCCCTATCTTGGTTGTGCGAGGAGGCACCGTGTGTCTACCTATGTCTCCATCTTGGCCGGAAGTCCCCATTTTTTTCTTTACAATGCTATGCTCTCACAAAGAATGCTGCAATGAATATGCCTGTACATGTCATTTCATACCTGTGTCTGTATCTATTTTTAAAAGTGGAACTGATGAGTCACTTCTGTGGCTTTTTAAAAAATTCTTATCTGAGGATATGCTTGTTGATTGATTTCAGAGAGGGGGAAAGGGTGGGGGCAGAAGGAGAGAGAGATAGGGAGAGAAATATCAATCTGAGAAACATCGATTGCCTCTCCTACATGCCCCTCCTGGGGACTGAACCAGCAACCTAGGCATATAACCTGACCTGAATCAAACCTTCAACCTTTAGGTTTGCAGGATAACACTCCAACCAAGCCACACCAGCCAGGGCCAGTTATGGTTTTAATGATTGTTGCCATGCCATCTTTCATTAGAGGTAACTTCATTCCTTTTAAGTGAAGCATATTTAATATCAACATTTATCCAACACGATTATTGGGTTGGTCAAAAAGTCTGTTACTTTTTTTCCATAGAATGGCTCTAGTAGTGCTTAATTGTCTTTAACCTCATTCAGAACAATTTTGTTAGATTGTATTGTGACAGCTGTCCTATCACCTTGCATTTAAAACAAACTTATCAAAATTGGTGAATTTTTGTGCATCCATTTTAATACTGAAGATGGAAGAAAATATGCAATATTTTCAGCATACTATGTTTTATCATTTCAAGAAAGGTGGAAATGCAACTGAAATGCAAAAGAAATGTGTGCAGTATATGGAGAAGGTGTGTGACTGATTGAACATGTTAAACGTGGTTTGCAAAGTTTCTTGGTACTATTGACATTTGGGCCAAATAATTTTTTGCTGTGGGGCTGTCTTATGCACTAGAAGATGTTTAGCAGCATCCCTGGCCTCTACACACTAGAAGCCAATAGCAAGAGATAGCTGACATACTCAAAATATCCAAATCAGTAAAGTTATTGGTGAAAAATTTGTCTTTTCTTTTATAGAAAAAACTAAATGGGCATTTTGGCCAACTCAGTAGTTAAAAATGGTAATGGAACTGTGGCTCAGGATGTGGTGGTTGGGGAACTCCTTGACTCCTGCTAGGAGCTCAGTGGTAAACGGGAGGTGTATTTGCTCTAGTTAATACCTGAAGAAACCCACACTAGTCCAGAGCATTATAGTTTACGGAATGTATTTCTGTGCATAATCAATCTCATTTAATCATGTTGAACAAGGAAGGGCAATATTACTTATTTTCATCCCATTCTATGGATGAGAAAAAAACCTTGAATGAGTCTCACACTCAAGTGACTGGCAGGCCCAGACTTCAACTTTCAGGTGTTTTTCTACTGTGTATCAGCTGCTTTCTCCTTTCTCTATGGGTTAGTTCTTCTGTCTGCCCACTCCTTGTCATGCCCTCTTCAACCAAATCCTCCCCAAACAGTGTTGCCCTCAGGATCAGCCCCAAAGCTCACTCCAGTCAGGCTCCAGTAAACCCAGGAATGTGCAATGAGATTAGAGATGGTTAGGATTTGCCTGGAATATGTTCCCGAGGCTGTCCCCATATGAGGATTTGTAGCTTTTTATTGCTCCACTGGCTCAGGGACCAAAGGTGGGCCCGCACTCCTTCCTACACAGCTCCTTGGCAACCAGGGCCAGAAAAATTGTTAGTTAAGTTTGGCGAATAAATAATTGTGGGGCAGGAGGTATGCATAAATGAGTATATGTGTTGAAAAGCAAAAGACCCAATTTATAAAGGTGCTTTATCACACAGACCCCATTTGATTTTGGTATCTGTGAGGGTCTTAGAATCAATCCCCCACAAACAGCATGGGATGATTGTACAGCTAAAATGAGGGGAGGTCACCTCCAAGGTCAGGTTACAGGAAGACAGTGAGCCTTCAGGTTGCTCACTAGCTCTGAGGGAAACCAGAGGCCATGTTGTGGCTGCTCTGTGGAGGAGCCCACAAGTTGTGGAACTCTCTCAAGAGCCAACAAGGACCTGAGACTGCCAACAGCCATGTGAGTGAACTTGGAAGTGGATAGCCTTCCAGTCAAATTTTGAAATGACTGGGGCCCCAGCCCACACCTGCATTGCAGCCTCCTAAGAGACCTTCAGCCAGAGGCACCCAGCTGAGCTAAACCTGGCTTCCTGGCCCACAGAAACTGAGCGATAATAATAAATGCTTGTTAAGCTACTGAGTTTGCCACTGAGTTTGAGGGTAATTTGTTACCCAGAAATCGGTAGCTAATATACATTCTGTGTGGTCTGGATTTTCCTGTTGCTGAGTATCTGGACTGTGGTTAATTTTTCATTAACACAAAATTATTTAGTGGACATCTTCCTGTCCTACAAGTCTTTTCTGAATTTGGGATCATTTGCCAAGGGTGACCCCAGCAGGCAGATGATTGAGACCAAGATGCAAGCATGGAAGGTTTTTCATAAACATCTCCAAATTGCTGCCCTCGAAGGATAGCAGTGACCAAGCTGGGCCACAAGGAGTGTCCAGGCCTGCATTTTCACATACCTTTGGCCAGCATTTTCTTAGTCTTCCTGATTATTAATGACATTAACAGCAATCAGGTAATTATATTACATTTCTTGTCCACCGTTAAGGTTATCGTCTGACTTGAAATCAAAATCATGTAAGTGAAAAGTCCCCTAGAGGCTGCACTGTGTTCTGTAAGGCTGGGAGAGGTTACGGTTTTTCCTGTAACCCCATTGTCTCCTGGTCTCGTAGGAGAGGAAGCGGGAGCTCAGAGATGAGGCAGGGGTTTACTCAGGGTCATGCGGTAATTCATGGAAAGGCTTGGAAAAGGTAAAGAAGCCTCCAGCAGAGGAGAGTTCCTTCCTCTGATCCTCACAGCCGACTAGCTTGCCAGCTTTGCCTGAACCAAATATCCAGGAGGAACTGCAGGTCTCTCCTTCAACCCGAGGATTCAGAAAATACCCACACTTCAAGAAAAGCTGGCCCCCAATTGTTCTTCCCTTTGCTGACCTAGCCACCCAACACACCACCCTTGTCCCCACCCACTGAGGCCAATAAACCGCCTGTGCCGCTTTGCCTAGCTCACTCCTCCCACATCTCAGGGCAGGCTGGCCCCACAGCTCAGTCTCCTCCTCTGTCTAGGTCCCTGCTCTTAGGCCATGGACCCCAGCCCAGGCTGTTTCCACCCCCCTGTCACTGTGGCCAGGAAAACAGGAAGCATCTGAGTCACCCATTGTCCCATGGGTCTTGGCTGTCTGAGCCTGAGTTTTGGAGTCAGGGAAGGACAAGAGGGGAAGAGGTTGGCCTCATAGAAGCCAGGACTGTGTGGGGCCCACTCTTCCAACACTGTCTTTCGGCTTGTGGAAGCCCAAATAGCTAATGGTCCACGAACCTCCCAGATTCTTCTAGGGATAAAAGGAAGAGCATTGTTTTGAGATTTGGAATTCTAGAATTGGCTCTGCTTCCACAGCTCTGCTGTGGGCTTTGAGCCTGTCCAATGGTTCTAAGTGTGGCTATATATTAGAATTGCCTGGAGAGCTTTAAAAAGTACTGACACCTGGGCTTTACCCCAAGTGATTTGAACTTAATTTTTAAAAGCTCCCAGGTGATTCCAAAGTACATCCAGGCTTGAGAACCACTGGGCCAGTCACTCCCTAAGCCTCAGTCTCTAGCTTGCAAATGGAGCTAATGATGCCTCCTCGCCACAGCTGCTGAGAGACAACTGCGACCCTGGGTGTGTTCAGGCACATTGAAAATGTAGCACTAGTGTAGTAAGTCTTTATATGTCCGCCCGTGGTAGAGCTTAGGTGGAACTGGGGTACCTAACATGAGGGTTCCCTAAGCCTTTAGAATCCTGGTCGAGATGACAGCGGTAGGACATTAATAGGATATTGATTAGCATGATGAGCAAACCTGTCTACTGCCGCTGTGGTTGTCCTCCAAAGTGCCCAACACTGAGCAGATGAAGCAAGGTGAAAACAGCAGGGGCACCCTAGGCCCATGCCCCAGAGAGCTCTTGGTCCAGAGGGGAGAGAGGCAGAATACGACAGCTCAAAATACAAGGCAGAGGGATAAAAGGGTGCCAGGAAAGGAAGATAATAGGGAAGAAAGAGATATGTTTTAGCTGGAGGGAGTAGGGAAGGCTTTCTGTAGGTAATGACATTCATCCTAGGGGGCTCCAGTAGGTTCTGGGGACTCCTGCAACAGAGGCATAAAGGTAGGAGTGCAAGTGCTATCAAGACTTCCCAGGGTTACCTGGGGGTGTGAATTGGGAATGGAGGGGATGGGACAGGCAGGAGGCCAAAGTACAGAGGCCAGCATTCTCCTCCAGCCTTTCCCTCTGGGGAACATACATATGAGGACATACTGTAGGACTCCTTTTATAAAAAACTACAAACCCATTTGTGTTACAGCATGATTATTCCATGTCTTATGGATCTGTTTTTTATATTTATTGTTCAGCTTCTCCTTGCTTATGCTGTCTTGTCATCTTGTGTGCCTGGTTATCTTTGATTGTAAAATGGACATTTGTTTGAAAGATTACTTTTAGAAATTACTAGAGGCCTTAAATGATGTCATCTCCTTTGAGTTAGGAGTTTAATTAGCTTCTGCCAATCATCTGGGGTACTAGCAATACAAGATCACTGTGGTCCAATATCAAGGCTTGTGGCTTACCCACATAATTCAAAGCCAGAGTATAGACCTTGCAAGAACCAATTGCCTCCTGTTCATCTTTACTTGTAGACTGCAGCCCCTTGGATTTCCCAGTTCTGTGCCCTAAGTTCTGTTCCTTGACTCTGTCAAGGCTTTCAGAGGTTCTGCTTAGCTTCTCAGCTTCCTCACCCTGATTGGCCAACTCCATCACTGCAGAAGTGCCTCCCAATGCCAGGCTTGCTGGCCTGACAACGTCTTTGTATCCTGTTAGCTTTTTGATACCTTTTTTTTAATTTTTAAGGTATATTTTATTGGTTATGCTATTACTGTTGTCCCATTTTTTTCCTCCCCTTTATTGCCCTCCACCCTGTACCACCCCCACCCTCTAGCATTCCCCCACCTTAGTTCATGTCCATGGGTCATACATATAGGTTCTTTGGCTTCCCCATTTTCTACACTATTCTTAACCTCCCCCTGTCTATTTTGTACCTACCAATTATGTTTCTTGTTCTCTGTACCTTTTCCTTCATTCTCCCCCGACCCCTTCCCACTGATAACCCTCCATGTGATCTCCTTTTCTGTGATTCTGTTCCTGTTCTAGTTGTTTGCTTAGTTTCTTTTTGTTTATGTTTTTTTAGGTTCAGTTGTTGATAGTTATAAGTTTGTTGTCATTTTACTGTTCATAGTTTTGATCTTCTTCCTTTTCTTAGATTAGTCCCTTTAACATTTCATATAATAAGGGCTTGGTGATGATGAACTCGTTTAATTTGATCTTATCTGGGAAGCACTTTACCTGCCCTTCAATTCTAAATGTTACCTTTGCTGGATAGAGTAATCTTGGTTGTAGGTCCTTGCCTTTCATGACTTCGAACACTTCTTTCCAGGCCCTTCTTGTCTGAAAGGTTTCTTTTGAGAAATCAGCTGATAGTCTTATGGGAAGTCCTTGGTAGATAATTGTCTGCTTCTCTTTTGCTGTTTTTAGGATTCTCTCCTTCTCTTTAATCTTGGCTAATGTAATGATGATGTGCCTTGGTGTGTTCCTGCTTGGGTCCAACTTCTTTCGGACTCTCTGAGCTTCCTGGACTTCCTGGAAGTCTATTTCCTTTGCCAGATTGGGGAAATTCTCCTTCATTATTTTTTCAAATAAGTTTTCAACTCGTTGCTCTTCTCCTTCTGGCAGCCCTATGATTTGGATGTCGGAGTGCTTCAAGTTGTTCCAGAGGTTCCTAAGCCTCTCCTCATATTTTTAAAAAGATTTTATTTATTTTTAGAGAGAGGAGAAGGGAAAGAGAAAGAGGGGGAGAGAAACATCAGTGTGTGGTGCCTCTGAAGAACACCCTACTGGGGGCCTGGCCCACAACCCAGGCATGTGCCCTGACTGGGAATCAAACTGGCAACCCTTTGATTTGCAGAACCGCACTCAGTCCACTGAGCTATGCCAGCCAGGGCTGAATTATTCTTTCTTCATTCTGTTCCAGTTTAATGTTTATTTCTTCTTTCTGCTCCAAATTGTTGATTTGAGTCCTGGTTTCCTTTCCTTCACTGTTGGTTCCCTGTATATTTTTGTTTATTTCACTTTGCATAGCCTTCACTTTTTTCTCTCTTTTGGAACTCAGGCATTTCTGTGAGCATCCTGATTACAGTGTTTTGAACTCTGCATCCAATAGGTTGGCTATCTCTTCATCATTTAGTTCTTTTCCTAAAGTTTTGATCTGTTCTTTCATTTGAGCCATATTTTTTTTTTGTCTCTGGTGGACCTGTTACAATGTAAGGGGTAGAGACTTAGGTATTCGCCAGGGCAGGGCAACCCCTGTGGCTGCACTGTGGCGCTGTGTGTGGGGGAGGGTTCAGAGAGGAACAGTGCCACTTGGCTCTCGGCAGGCTTTCAGTCACTTCTCCTGCTACCCACAAGCAAATTGGGCCCTTCTGGTGCTAATTCCCTGGGGGGTAGGTTTGTGTACATTCTAGGACCTTGTGGGTCTTTCCAGTGAACTCTCCCGTGAGGCTGGCAGTTTCTCCCCTGCCGAGACCCCCACAGGTATTTATACCCAGAGGTTTTGAGGCTTTTTTCTCCATGCTGGAACCCTGGGTTGGGAGGTCTGTCTCACTCCCCAGTTGTTCCTCCCGGTTTATCCGCACGCAAATGTGAGACCACCTGGTCTGCTGACTGCCTCCTTGCCCTTCCAGTCCTCCAGCCACCAGGCCATGGGTCCTTTTTGCCCTGGCTGCCTGTCTTCACCCCTCCTACCAGTCTGGGTGATGATTTCTTCTGTAACTCCTTGTTGTTGGACTTCCATATAGTTTGATTTTCTGGCAGTTCTGGTTGCTTTTAAATGTGTTATTGTCCTTCTTTTGGTTCCACCAGGAGGCAAAGTATATCTGCCTATGCCTCCATCTAGGCCAGAAGCCATTGCTTTTAAGATTATTAAAATATTGTGGCCAGTTTTTTAAAGTTGCCTTCAGTAGCAAGGTTGGTCTGAGGCATCTAAGTCTGCCTTTACTGAAAGTAGATGTCCCCTCCGTTTTGATTCCAACATGATAGTGTTCCCATTTAATTTTTGATCTTATAGTTATACCCCCTTTTCTTTTGAATTGAAAATCCAATATAAAAAAATAAATGCTTATTTACTTTGTTCTGACTACACACACAAGAGTTCAAAACAACACCACCAATATGAGCGATACGACCCCCAGCATCAGCCCAGATGTGGTTTTCTCCAGGTCTGTGCAGTCCTTCGGGCCCTCACTCCAACCTCCCGCGCCAGGCCACCGGGCCCCGGGGCCACACCCTGCCCCTCTCAGCTGCCACCACCAGGGGCAGGTAGGCTGGGAGGTTCCCGTCTAGACTTCAGATTCAGCTTGAAAATCTTACTATTCTATTTATGTATATCACAAATTTTAACAATCTCCTTTGACAGCTCTTTGAGTGATGTTTTTATCCTAGTTTATACACTTAGTTAATCAAATATTTTTTAAAAATTTAATCTTTATTGAAAAATTAGACTTTTTATTCTAGTACAATTTCTGAAGACCAATGAGAGCTTTCTTCCTGAGTCCTAAATGATATTTATAAAACCAACAAGTCAAATTTATAAAAAAATAGAAATTAAATAATAGTGAAATTTTAAATATGGTGAATTTACAGTTTTCTTATGTGTTCTAATATTGTGTATAAATTCATTATGAGTTCAATTTAAAACCCTCAGTGTAAATTATTCAGTTATATACTTTCAGTTATTAGTTAAAAAGCCATCACTCTAAAAGACTGATTATCTTATATATTACAAGCATTGTAGAGTACCAAATGTGTACAGAGCTCTCTTAATACAAAAATATTAGGGTCACACAGTACAATACACAGATAATGTGCTATAGCATTGTATACCTGAAACCAATATAATTTTATTTACCAATATCACCCCAATAAATTAAATTCAATAAATAAAAACAAATGCTGAGAAAAAACCAGGGTCAGGTAGCCCACATTCTCATGCCAAATTTTCTACACATGTCCCAGTTCTTCTGGTGCAGCTTCCTCTCTGGCTGGTAACCTGGCTGAATTTCGAATCTTAAACGAGGTGTGCGTTATACTCACCCACCCCCAAAGAGGTCCACATCCTAATTCCTAGAACCTGTGAACGCGCTTGTTACCTTACAGGGCGAAAGGGACTTTGCAGACGTCTTTAAGTTAAGGGTCTTGAGATGGGGAGATTATCCCGCATTACCCTGGTGGGCCCAGTGTAGCCATAAGGTCCTTATAAAGGAAAGAGGGAGGCAGGGGAGGCAGAAAGAGAGATGTGATAACAGAAGCAGAGGCTGGAGTGATGTGATTGCTGGCTGAAAGGGAGCCACGAGCCAAAAAATGAGAGCAGCTTCTAGAAGCTGGAGAAGGTAAGGAAACTGATACCCCCCGAGAGCCTCCAGCAGGAATTCAGCCCTGCTCACACCTTGATTTCTGCCAAGTGAGACCCATTTGGGACTGCTGTTCTCCATGACCGTAAGATAATAAATTTGTGTTGTTTTAAGCCACTACGTTTGTGGCAATTTGTTACAGCAGCAGTAGGAAATTAATATACTACATAAGTAATTTTTTTTTACTTAACCCTAAGTCTTCTGAATCCATGTGACCCTAAGATATGTAAATATCCATTCCATTGAACTTTAAGGACTTTTGAATGACTACAACAATAAAATTGCTGAATAAATGGAAGCTCCATGTTTTATATGCTGCTGTGTTTGCCCAGTACACTGCACTGAAGCCATGGAGTTATATTCCTCACAATTCCTCCTTCTCTGTGGCCATGTAAGTAGTTTGGTTGGTTTCTAATGAGACAGGGTTCGCTTTCTACAGCTGACGGTCCTAGCTCCTTGGAAGGTGGTGTCTGCCGCTACTGGGCTTCCTGATGACATTTGGGCAACTGGGGACAGTAGCAGAAGTCAGTTCTGCAGGCCACCTAGGTTATAGCTCCCCTGCATTCATTCTTCAAGCACTCCCAGAACACCCAGTGGAAGGACACAACAGTGAATGGGGGTGGGTCTGCACCCTCGAAGTGCTCTCCTGCAGGGGGAGCCACAGATAATCATGATAGGGTGCGGTAAGAGCAGCAACAGCAGTGGTGTGGAACTTCTATCCTTCATGGAGGAGAGGGTGGGGAGGAGGGTGTGGTCAGGAATTTAAAATGCATGGGCTGAGAAGGGATAGCACAACAGACTGTCTGAAATCGGACCTGGCCAGGCTGGGAAACTGGAGTGAATGGTTGCCATGCCCGAGGGCCCTTGGTGAGGAGGCAAGGAGATCTGGGCTGGCGCTTCCCTCAGCCTACAGCCTGTGCTCAGCAGGCTGGGTTCCATTCCCGGCCCTGTCTTGTGACCTCAGTGTCTTCGTGTGAACAGTATGATTCATACTACAACCTTCCTCTCCACAGGGAGGCAGGAGACCCCTGGGAGAGCAGGGAGGATGGACTATGTTCAGGAGGTCGGAGCCCCGGCATCAAAAGGTAAGTCAGGCTCCAGACAGTGCATCCATGGTGGTCTGAGCCTTCTCACTTTTGGGAAGTTCCCTGCCTGCTCCCCACTCCTGAGGCCTTAAATTGCACTGATGACGAAACTGTCAACCAGCCCAGTGAAGGGTGTGTGAGAAACAGGAGCCAGGCTCCAGCCTAGACCAAATGAACCAGAATCTGCATGTAGGTGTGGAGGAGTCGGTAGTTCTGGGAATCTGAACCCCAGGGAACCCCAGAACCCCGCTGGGATTGAGCACTGCTGTGTTGTAAGCCCAGGACTCAGGGATGGGTCCACATGGGAGAGTCCTGACCACTCCCCTTTCTGTGATGGGCGCACACTTCAGTCCTGGTGTTCCTTGTAGTACCGTTTTCCAGGTCTGCTTTCCCACGGTGACCCTGGGTTTGTGCACTGCCCTACACCTCCCCACTCACACATACACAGGGTCCCCATGGTCACCCAGTTACACTGACAAGTCCAGTTAAATTTCCATTTCAGATGAGCAACATGTACTTTTTTAATATAGGTATGTTTCAAGGATTGTGTGGGACATACTTGTACTAAAATTATTGTTCATTGTTTACCTAAAATCCACATGAACTGGGCAGCCTGTATTTTACCTGGCAACCCTACTTCTTAGTCCCAAGACACCTTCCTGGGGAAACCTGGACAAGTAAATGGAAATGAAGTGTGGCAAGTTGACCCCGTAAAAGGGCTAGGCCTGAAGAGGGCGCCCTCCCCCCACAGGTTTCAGAGCCCACCTGCATCATTGTGGTGGTGGTGGTTATGGTGGTGGTGTATTGGAGATAGGTCAGAACCAAAAATAAGATACTCATCCAGGCCAGAGGTTCTTAACCTGTCAGATCTATCACCCTCCTAACATAAAATGTTGTGGACGCTCCTTTCACCACCTGGAAATAAAATTCACAGATAGTACCACCAATCCGGAGACAGGATGAAGAAACAAATATACTGCCCTAAGTGTAATACAGGAGAAATAAAAAGAAAGCAATTGAGAATAAAATACAATGTATTTCAACCTGTAAATGTTTGAGCATGGGTATGGTAGAAAAACCTTGTAATTTTTCAGCACCTCTAGCTTTTCGCTATAAATAGAAGCCCGGAGCATGTGACTGGTGAAGGGCAGGTGGATACAGGGTGTTTTCTAGTGAGTCAAATACCTGGCGTGATTTTCTGAAAGAGGAATATTTCTTGATAAAATTCCAAACTAAACAAAGTACCTGTCTTCCTTTGATTTACATGTGTTTGCATTCCAGTGTATGCTTTAATAAAACCCATACAACAAAATACTTGTGTTTATATGTAAAAAAGAGTTGAGTTCTAGACTCAGAGATTTATAAACAAGTTTTTCACCAGTATGGGACCTGGGACAATTTTTTCACCACCACTGATGCTCTCCCTCCCATCACTGTGACAGCCAACACACGACCCACAACCCAATAAAGGCTGCTCTGTGGGCAGTATCTGCTCCCCGAGGATCAGCGTCAGGAGGCCACACAGGGAAGTCAGAGCTCCTGGCTTCCAGCTTGGCCCCTTGCATTGTAACCTGGGCTTGCCCCTCCCCCAGCTCACAGACACCCTCAGAACTCAGCTAGCACCGGGGTCTGTGCCAAAGAGGACAGCCTTGTAGGTTATTTGAGGTGGGAGGAGGGAGGCAAAGGATACAGAATTGATTCAGCCTCTAGGTTCCCTCCCCTCTAGGGATCTGTCTGGAGCAGGTTGGGGAGGTGACAGCCACAGGACAAATTGTGGTGGACAGGGAGGTACAGCACCAAAGATCCCTCTCTCAGGAAGGACTTGCTGCCCCAGCTTTTGGGGATACTGTCAGGCCTTCAGGGATGGCCCCAGTCACTAAGAGCTGCTTCCCTAAGGTGTATCCCTTTCCCAGGTGGCCCACATCCACTGACTTACTGAGGCAGCAACATAAAGGCCTGGCCCTCTCAGCCCCACTCATGACACCTCAGAAGGGCACATGTGTTCCCAGGCTCCCATGGGGTTGGACCTGACTTGCACTACAGCTCAGCTTCTCTCCCTGCCCACTCCTGTTCTGTTCCCTCCCTTCCACAGATGTGATCTCAAGGACCTCCTTAATAAACACCTTGCACCTTAAACTCCATCTTAGAGTCTTCTCAGTGAACCCGACCTGTGACGCATGGCAGTGTTGGTGAATTGTGTGGCCCAAGTGCTGGGAAGGGGGGACCGTGACTGCGGGGAGCATTTGGGAGGGCCCTGTATCAGTCAGGTTCTTCAGAGAAAAGGAAATGTATGGATCTGTAGAAAGAGACTTAGTGTGAGGGATTGGCTCATGCAGTCATGGAGGCTGAGAGGTCTCATGATGTCATCTGCAGGCTGTAGGCCCCAGGAAGCCATTGACGTAGTTCTAGTCCACATCCCAAGGCTTGAGAGCTGAGGGAGCCAATAGTGTAAGTCCAAGTTCGAGTCTGAAGGCCCAAGAACCAGGAGGTCTGATGTCCAAGGCCAGGGGAAGATGGATGTCCCAGCTCAAGCAGAGAACAAATTTGCCCTTCTGCTATCTTTTTGTCCTATTCCGACCCTCAGCCGTTTGGATGAGGCCCACCAGCTTTCGGGAGGGCAACCTTCTTTACCTGGTCTCCTGATTTAAATGTTAATCTCTTCTTGACACGCCCTCATATACACACCCTGAAATAATGTGTTGCCAGCTATGCAGGCATCCTTTAGCCTAATCTAGTGGGCACATAAAATTAACCGTCACAGGCCCCTAGCAGAGGTGGGGTTTGGGCCATTGTAAAGGACAAGCAGGACGTTTACAGCCTGAGACTGGGAGGAGGAAGAGGTCATCTGAGCTGATCACTGTCATCATCATGCTTAACGATGGGCCACTGTGGTGGGCACTGTACTTACACATTTCACATGAGCACAGAGGCTGATGGGGGAATGGAGATGTGGGGACGACCTCTGAGGCCCTGATGGAAGAGGGGGCTGAGCTGAGTGGGGGGCTGTAGCACCCATGAGAGCCACACGTGCTGCGTATGGTGTGGCGTTTGTGTGCTCTGTGTGTTGTGTACAGGGCTGTATTCGTTTTTTATTGCTGCAGAACAAACTGTTACAAACTTAGCAGCTAAACTGACATTCATTGATTAGCTCACAGTTCTGTAGGTTAGAAGTGCAGTTGGAGATGTTTGGGTTCTCTGCTTAGGGTCTTCTTGCAAGGTCAAAATCAAGTTGCGGCTGGGCTTTTCCCTGGAGGCTGCAGGGAAGAATCCACTTCCAGGTTCATTCAGGTTTCGGCAGAATTCAGTTCCTTGTGGTTATAGGACTGAGGTCCCATTTCCTTGGCAGCTGTCAGCGGAGGGTAGTCAACTCCGAGAAACCACTCTCTGGCCTTACGTGTGGCCCCTCCATCTCCACGTGCAGCAGCAGTGCATGGAATCCTTCTGCTGTTTCAAATACCTGACTTCTCCTGCCGCTAGCTGGAGAAAACTCTGCTTTTAAAGGGCTGGCATGATGAGATTATGCCCACCCAGATAATTTCCCTTTTATCATGTCAAACAACACAACTACAGGAATGATATCTCATCATATTCACAAATACCGCCCACACTCAAAGGGGAGGGAACCTTACAAGGTCAAGGGTCATTGGGTGTCATGCTTAGAATTCTGCCTCCCACGAAAGCTGGGTCCAGACACCTTTGACTCTAGTCCTTCCTCTGCACAGTAGGGATAATTGTGTCCCATGAGGATATTGTGAGGATTACATTTACTAGTGCACACACTTAAATGTTTGCTGAGCGCCTACTCTGTGCCAGGCACAGTTCCAGGCACTGAGATACAGCCACAGACACGACAGGCACAGGCAACATGCCCTGCAGCACGTCTGACAACCAGTCTTTGCTCGGGCAGTCGTCAGAGTCGCTGGCTTTAGAATGACATTGAAAACCCTCATACTGAGGCCCTTTTGTTTCCCGAGTCACCGTGCCTTTGCCATCCCTCTTGCCTCTGCTGCCTGGCAGACAGCTTCCCGCCGCTGGGAGGACACAGTTGCCTGTCTGAGCTCAGGAATGCAAAGGGACGGCGGCGGCAGCATCTCCACCGTCATCTCCATCCTAGGGTTCAGAGAACTCATCCACAGATGTCTTTTGGGACATTTAAAGAAATTAAGAAAAATATTATTGACTGCTCTCTGTGCTGGGTCTATTTCCTCCAGGCAGCCTTCCCTGATTGCCTGCACCAGGACGTGAGCCTTCTGGGCAAGCACAGTCTGACCTGCCCCTCTCTTGCAGCACTTTGTTCCCCTTCCTCATTCCACTGGGGGTTGTAGTTTATCTCCATTCCTGCTCCCAGGCTAGGAGGGCTTCTATGGAAAGTTGCCTGAGGAGTCAACTGGCTGAAGCCCCGCAAATTCCAGCTTTGACCCCTGCACTGCCCCACCCTGACACTGGAGGAGATAGAGGTCAAGATACAGGCTTCCATTTTGGAGTTGTGGTTCTAAGGTCCTAAGCTCTTCTTTTTCTCTCCCTGCTGCTCCAACCTAAATGAGTTCTTAATCCACATCCGCCTCCCTCTCCCCACATCATCTCTCTGGAATCTCCAACCCCAGTCCTATTATACTACCTGCTGCCACCCAAACTCAAAGACCCTCTCTATTTCCCCAGTCCCAAACATTCCTCCCCCACCCCACCTCACAGAGATCTGATTGAATCTTTGGCTGTGGCTGATTAGCACTGTGGGCTTCCGCAGTACCTGGCTGTGTGACTGTGGGGGAGCCGGTCCCTTTGAGCCCATTCCTCATGGAGGAAATGGGAGGTGGTATATTTGCAGTGGGGTCCTTAGAGCAAACTGCAATACAGATGTGTTGGGGTGCACAGCTGTGGAGAGGG
The DNA here is from genome assembly GCF_004126475.2 of Phyllostomus discolor. Taxonomy (NCBI): domain Eukaryota; kingdom Metazoa; phylum Chordata; class Mammalia; order Chiroptera; family Phyllostomidae; genus Phyllostomus; species Phyllostomus discolor. Next base: position 175,694,122 of record NC_040903.2, read on the forward strand.
CACTGGGGGCTACTTACATAAGGTTGGAGAAGGCTCCGGGGACAGGAGTGTGGCTGAGGAACATGGCCCAGGACAAAAGCCTGGCTCTCAGAGAGGTGGGGGCATCTGGCTGGGCATAGCAAGACTCACTGGGTGAGGGGGCTTCTTAATTCTGGCCATGGAAAGGCCAGAGGTCATGGAAAAAGAAAAGTTTTTGAAAGGGTAGAAGACGCTCTTGGGAGGCCTGGGGCAGATGTCTAGTAGCTACTTCAGGAAAGAAACAAAGCCCATCCCTCCATGCTTCCACCCTTTCTCTGCTACAAAACAAAAGCTTTCAGCTACTTAGAAGGAAAGGGCAGTCAGTGCTCAGGGCACAAGGGAAGACCTAGAGCAGCTGGGGGAAGGGAATAGTGGAAAACAAACAAACAAACACATCCATGGGGGAGAGATGGAAAAAGGAGTGGGTCCAGATCTCAGCAATAAGGGGTCTAACGAGGGAGCCCTTATTGCTGAGGACAGGGTCACTGAGAATGGAAAATGTGAATACTTCCACCCCTCATCACCAAGCTAGCAAGCAATGGATAAACAGTGTCAGCAGTGTAGTGTTGGAGGACACTCTGAGATGAAGCACTAAGGAAATATCTAAAACAAGGCTGTCCACTCTTTCCATTATCTTCAACATTATAGTGGGACCTTTAGGTAACGCAATAAGGCAAGGGGGAAAAAGGGTTATAAATTAGAAAAGGAGAAATAGCATAATTTACATATAAGATTGTGTACATAGACTATTCCCCCCAGCACTGCATGGTGTGGCTCAGTGGATTGAGTGCCAGCCTGTGAATCAAAGAGTCACTGGTTCAATTCTCAGTCAGGGCACATGCCTGGGTTGCTGGTCAGGTCCCCAGTAGGGGGCATATGAGAGGCAACCACACATTGATGTTTCTTTTCTTCTCTTTCTCCCTCCCTCCCCTTCTTTAAAAATAAATAAAATCTTAAAAAAAAATCCCCTCCCAAATCTATAAAAAAGCTACTAGTTGTAAAAGGTAAATTTAGTAAGATCATAATATACAGGGTCATTATACAAAAAAACCCCCAAAAAACCCAGAAAGTCCATCCTAACGCTCTATAGTAACAATAAACATTTGGAAATTGAAGTACATATTTAAAAAACACCATCTACAACAGCACCAAAAACCATGAGATGCTTAGGCACCAGATCTGTGTGCCAAAAACTACAAAATGATGAAAGAAACCAAAGAAGACCTGAACACATGGAGAGAAACGTTATGCTCATGGGCTGGTGGACTCCAGGTTGGCAAGGTGTTGCCTTTCCCCGACTGACCTGTAGATCAAATAAAATTCCAATCACAGTTCCAATAGGCTATTTTCAGTAGAAATTGACAAGCTGATTCTAAAATTTATACAGAAAATCAAGGAAACTAGAAAAGTCAGAACAATTTTAGAAAAGACAACAAAATTGGAAGATTCGCACTACCTATTTTCAAAACTTACTATAAAGCTACAGTAGAAAAAAGAAGGCAGAAAATTCATGTTTATTAACTGCTCTTTCCTGTGAAATTACATGGAATATGCTTTGGGAACCTAAGACATAGTTAGAAGTGGGCAGGTAATTGTGCACGGGGCCTTGGCAGGTGGGGACGACAGCCTGTGAAACGTGGGTGGGTAATACACAGATTTGTGCTTTAAATGACACAGTGTCACTGATACTGGCCTCCTCTCTCTGGAGGCTGCTTCTCCCTGTCCATGGGTCCTGTAAAATCCAGCAAACATGTGGACCACAGTGGACACCCCTGGTTATACATAAAGGGTGTATTTGCACATGCATACTCTGTGTGTGTGCTGATTCCCTCTCTGGAGACTGTCTCTGCCGCTTTTCCTTTGGCCCAGATAGTAGAGAACTGGCCCAGCGGAATGGATCTCTGAGTATGTATAGGTTCTCTGTGACTGCCCAGAGTGAGAGGCTGCTGACTTCAGGGAGGAGGAATGCAGTCTGTCTGAAAGCACAGTGATGATGGATGAAAGGGAAAGGGCTGCATTCTTTCCTAGCAGAGAGCTGCCAGGCGTGAGCACGTGTGTGTGTGTGTGTGTGTGTGTGTGTGTGTGTAGCAGGAACCCAGGAGAGTGACATTTCAATGGCTGAGCTCCAAGTCAACTCCCAAGAAATTTTTAAATTAAAAGACACTTAGGGTTTTGCTTCCTGCCGTATCCCCGCTGGCTGGCTGGCTGGCTGGCTGGTTGGCTGGATCTTGGGTAATGAGGCAGGGTCGGCAGTGCTTCTGGTATGTCAGCTGGGGCTCCTGTTCGGAGTGTCCCTGTCAGGTGCCCTGCCCTTTGCCCAGAGGCCTCCCAAGGTTCCTTCTAGTTTGTGGCTCTGCCTAGCCTCCATCTCGAGGCCTAAAGTTGACTTTGTCATGTCCCAGCAGTGGGAAGTGTAGAAGGGGATGGAAAAGGTGCGTTCCCCCTTTAAGGGTAGATGGAAGTTCTGCTTGTCACAAGTGCTCACCCCGGGAAGCTAGAGCTCAGTCACATGGTCCCACCTAGCTACAAGGCAGGCTGGGAAAGGCGCCTAGCCAAAACACAGGCATTTTGTTAATAAAGAAGGGGAGAATGGATATTGGAGAACAGTTAGCAGTTTTATCCATAAAGCAAGAGATGTGGAGAGTAATTGGAAAGCCTGAGCATGCAGGCAGGGGCACCAGGTAAGAGGCCATTGGAATAATCCAAGTGAGAAATTGTGATGGTCTGGACTGGGAAGGGGTTGGCAACCCAGTCCAGACTAAAATCTATTTAAGTGGAAGGATTCAAAAACTATTCAAGAGGTAGAACCAATAGGCTTTGGTATTAGTTAAGTGTTGAGGGTGAAGAGGAGGAGGAGTCAGGCATATCGTCTATGTATCTGGCATCAAAACCAGGCTCATTTATTCAGCAAACATTTATTAAATCCACCGACATGGCAGGTACCATACCTGAAGATGTGTGGCAACACCTCTGTCCTTACAGGGGCACTGGAGGGGAAACAGTAACCCCTAGTACACAAGGAGAGAGCTGCTAGATGCTTGGAAATCAGTTAGGACTGACAGTGGGCGGACAGGGTTTCAGGGGAAGCAGAGTTCACCTTCCGGCATGAGGGCATTGGGTAGGACTGAGTGCTCCTAGAGGAGAAGGCAGGCATTCCAGGTGAGTAAGCAGGAGGACCCAAGACTTGGAGGTAGCCTAAGTGACCAGGAAAAACATCATGTGATGGCAGCGATGGCCACTGTGCAGCAGAACAAGCTCTGGCTGTGAAACCAGCTGGACCTGACTTCGAACCCTGACTTTGTGCTCACTTGTCACTGGTGGAATTGTAAACTGGATCAATCTCTAGTGCATATTATTTGACATTATCTATCAAAACTACAAGCGCACATACTCCTTAGCCCAGCAATCCAACTTCTAGGAATTTGTCCTGTGGGTATACTCACACATGTATGGAGCGATATATAAGGCTCTTTGCTGAAGCATTACTTTTGCAGTTGCAAAAGATTGGAAACAACCCAACTGTCCATCATCATAGCATTGGGTAAATAAATTGATATATTTATGCAATGGAACCTGTTGAAATAGAGTGAAATAGAATGAAATCACTCTATATATTAATATGGAAAAATCTAAGATATAAGTGTTAAAGGCAAAACACAAATCAGTGTGTATAGTTTACCACCCTTTGGGTAAAGAACTAAAATGGGGAGAGAAGAATATCTACATTTATCTGTCTAAATATATATGTGTATTTTTTCATATTTGCTTATATATGTGTAAAATATCTTTGGAAGGACACACAGGCCATTCACTTCTAGGACACAGAACTTGGTGGCTGGGAGTCAGGGTTAGGGGCAGACTTTTTGTTGTATTCTTTTATATTTTTGGAATTTCAAATTGTGTGAATGTTTTATATATATACCGTATTTTGCTATGTATAATGTGCGCCCATAGTTTTTGTGCACATTCTGCCTGGGATTATTTTTCCCATTATTATACCCATGGTGTGCAATCATTGTACCCATGTATAATGTGCATCCTTATATTTCCCTCAAAAATTTGGGCAAAAAGTGCACATTACATACAGCAAAATATGGTACATCCAAGTCCTGCCATTTCGTAGCTGTGTGACTGTAGGCAAGTCATGTGGCTTCTCTGAGCCTTAGTTTCTTTTTGTGTAAAATGACCACAATACCACTGGCCTCGTACAGACCATCAGGGTTGCCTGGCACAAGGGCAGTGCCACACACATCCTTCTCATCTCTTCTTTCCTTCATTATCTGGCTGCTAAGCCTTTCCTGGCTCACCTGCTTGCAGAAGTGAGCTGCCCACCCCAGACTTGCTGGTGTTTGGAAGTCAAAGTGAGGGGCACTTGACAACTACCCCCATGATTTCCAACACCAGCCAAGATGGCAGGTGCTCAGGAGAAGGAACAGGTTTGGGAGTGCAGAGGGTCAGGTGGAGGGTGGCATTTCCAATGGAACTCAATGTCTGGGCTGGTGATGAAAATTTGAGGGTCTTCAGACTCTTCCACTCGAAAGGAATCATAATAACAATCGCTAACACTTGCTGAGCATGTACATGCATTGACCCTCTCAGCAACCCCACAAGGTGACTGAGAGTCTCCAAAGTTACCCCGTTAGGAAATGAGCGGCTAGATTTCAAACCAGGTGTGTCTGACTAGAACCTGGGACCCAGATTTACAGCAGATCCTCAAAAGAATAACTTTCGCATGTGCAAATGTTTTCTATAAAGGGCCAGAAAGTAAACATTTTAGGCTTTGCGGGCCACAGATTATCACAGCTCTTCAACTCTGTGTGTTGTATCATGAAAGTGGCCATAGACAATCCATAAATGAATGAACATGGCTCTGTCCCAGTAAAACTTTATTGAGGGACACTGAAATTTGGATTTCATATAATTTTCATGTGTAATGAATTATTCATCTTATGATTTTCCCCTAACCATTGAAATATGTAAAACTATTCTTAGCTCATAGGCTCTACAAATACCCCTTGGGATCCTCTGATAACCAGAAAAGGTACCACTGGCACCAGCACCTTCTTCAGTCCGGGTTTTTGCGTCCCAGAGGCCAATGGCCATGATGCTAACATCCACCCCTCTGTCTGGATGCTTGTCCCCAAAACAGAAGGGGAAGGGGCAGGCCAGGGCCCTGTTCTCTATTAAGCCCAGGCCTTTTGAAGAAGTCCTGGCATCCATCCGTCTTGGGGCAGGAAGCACGGACAAAGTTGGGACCCAAGGCTGCCCCTCTTCTGCCCCGTCCTCCACCAGTTCCAGGCCTGCTTTTGGGCCAGTGTGGGACAGGGACAGCTAGGGTGGTGTCAGGGGGCTGCAGGCTCAGAGAGGGGCTGCTGGGGAAGGCCAACAGTGTCAGCTGGGGCCTGCCTTCCTCTGGGAGATTTTCTTTGAAAACCTACCTGAGAGTGTGGAGGGCCCAAATGAGCAGGCCTGTACTCTTTTCTCCTCTGTTCTCTACTTTTGGCAAGCCTCCTTTACCCAACCCTCTTTTCTTCCTCCCCTCTCTTGCCCTCTGGTACCTGACTCTACTACCACTGAGCCTTCGTTCAGACAGCTACCTCCCCCTAGAAGGTCTGTCTCCCTCCCCTCCCCATTCAGAGGGTCCCTTCTCTCCGGAGGTGGGCGGTGGTGTGGGCCTGGGAGTCCACCGTCCTGGATGCTGGGCATGTGGAGCTGGCCTTATGAGGACCACTCTCCAGATTCTGAGCTCCCCGGTGCTGAGAAGGCAACTCCAGACTCCTCAATCTGGCGTTCGAGGTTCCTCATGATCTGTCTCAGGCTTTGTACTGGCCCGTACTGCCCTTCCTGCCCTCTGAGAGCTCAGAATCCTGCAGGGAGGAAAGCCTCAACCCAATGCCACCCAATAGAAATACGATGGGAGCCATGAGTGTAATTGCATTGTTTTAGTAGCCACATTAAAAGAGTAAAAAGAAACAGGAAGAGCTGATTTTCATAATATATTTCCCTTAACCCATTATACCCAAACTGTTATCATTTTAACATGTAATCAATATAAAATGGGATTTTTATACTCTTTCTTTTCTACTAAGTCTTTGAGTTCTCATGTGCATTTTACACTGACAGCACATCTCCACTCAGACTGGCCATAGTTCAGGTTCACACATGGCCCGTGGCACAGCTCAGGCCTAAACTAATGCACGCCCCCCCCCCCCGCCCCACTGTTAGCCCTAAAAACTGCATCAGTAACTACAAGGCAAGTGTAATAGAAGGCCCTGTTGGAGATCAAACTTGTGAGTTTTCTTTTCTGCTTGAGTTCTCAGGGAAGATGTAAGTAGCACCTAGTGGAAGCTTCGTGTGTATCTCAGAGTTGTGGGTCCCCTAGGAGACAACCAAGGCTTGTCCAGGAAGTGGGGAATGCGCAGCCCTTTGTGTGTGAAGATCAAAAAGGAGAAGCTGCGACATAGGTCCCCAGCAGAGAGCCAGGTAGCTGCACTGGGGTGGGGTTGGGAATGCCATGGGCAGCTCATTTCCCAGAAGGACAGGGCAGTGGGCTCTCATCAGTCCCAAGCTCTGGATCCCTGTGGAGCCCCAGCTGGGGCAGCTGCTCCCTGTTTGGGGCGGCAGGGCATATTTCTAGAAGAGGTTTCAGCACCTTCTCCTTTCTTCTCTCTCTCATGTCTCCGTCCTCTCCTTGCCTCAGAGTTAATGAGGTGGGTACCCGGGGAAAAGGCTGGATCTACCTGTTCCTTCTGTGGATGCCCAGACTCTCTTGGTTCTGGAGGAGCATGCTGGTAGAAGAGACTGGCAGAAGATGGATTCCGTCAACCTGGAGGCCTGACCTCACCTGTGGTGTGGCCCCTCCCCCATCTGTGCCTTGTGACCGGGAAGGCAGCCCAACCCACCTGTCTGTGGCTTCAAACACTAGCCCCTTCCACTCAGAGTCACTCTGGGCTCAGAGTCACACACAAAATGTGTGTGAGTGTGTGAAGGAGGACTCCCAGACAGAGGGTGGTGCAGGGGGCTGTCTGGGGTGCAGGGCTGATTGCTGGGGTCTGTAGGACAGGCCTGGTATAAAGGGTCATTCATTCCTGACAGGTGTGTTCTGGGTGCTTGGCCTGGCCAGGGCCAACCAGAGCTTTCAGCAGGATTTAATCAGGGCTAGGGTAGGCCCCTCGTGGGCCCCGCCCCCTGAAAACTGGAGCTGTGCTCTGGCAGAGGTCACTGTTTCATGCTGGAACCCTCTGTGGGCAACAGATAGCCAGCCTGAACCATCTGACCCTAGAGCCAGAGGGCCAACTGGGTGACCAGTGGGTGCAACCTGTTCATGGTACAGATGCGCCAAGACCCCAGGTAGAAGGAGATGGATACCAATTCAGGGTCACTCTATGTGAATTCGCTTATTTAAAGGTCCTTGATGTGGGGCTTGTTACCCCTATTTTATAGATGGGGGGAATAAGGCTCAGAAGCTTTATGAGTTTGGCAGAGGCTTGTGGCTGGCAAGTGGCAGGGCAGGTATTCAAACCCCAGTACAATAATGCATCTGTGCCTTCTGATGGGGTTCATCTTTCCCTCGGCTTCTCTGTCCTTCTTTCAGGGCTTTGTTTGAGGGGGTTTGGGGACAGGGAGGGAGGGTTTCAGGGCATGAACTGGGCAATGCAGCAGGACTAAGTCTCAGGTCAGTGATTCAGCTGAGCAAGAAACAGAACTGAATTTTTCCATCATTCCCTTACTGTTGTGTTGAGCCCTCCTTGGGGAGAGAAACGGAAGGGGGAAGTGGTGCAAATCTAATCTTTGGCTGTTTGGGTTCTCCCCGTTTTCCCCGAAGGGCAGTCTCAAATCTATCAGCAGCTCTCTCCCGACTTAGTGCCACTGCTGGGGCCTGTTCTGAGGCCTCCCCGGGGACCCAGAAACGTCTGTGATGTGCTCACAGCCCTGTCTGTCTTGACATGCTCCCCCAGAGATTCCCCTTCGAGGAAGGCTTCCGTGGTGCCTAGACCCTCAAATGTGCCTCCGGCTCAGCCACTTCTCAGGGTATCTCAGATTTCATCAATGGCTTCTATCATCTACCTACCCTGCAACCCGGGGGCTGGGGCTGGGTGGGCAAGGGAAGTGGTCTTCCAGGCTCCTGGCGACTGACCGTCAGTGTGGGCAGAGCACCCACCTTGGTTCTTGGCAGCTCTGCTGACGGGATCAAAGCAGCAGTGTTCTGGGGTCCCTGAAGGTCAAGGTGGCCTTCCATTCTCTTTCTTGGGGAGCAGGTCACATACTACTCGGGCATCATTAATCAACCGTGGGTTCCCAGAGCCATGGGGTTCTGTGACCCAGCTAGGCTCTGAAAGCCCTCTGGGCTTCATTTCCCTGATCAAGCCCAGGAAAGAGGTGCAGGTTGGCTTTCCTGCAGGGGCAGGGGTGGCCCTGGATTGTCCGTTCCTGGTTTGCAGTTCCTGGGACTAAGAAAACTAGGAGTTTTAGGTAAACTGAGTCAAGCTATCATCCTATCTTTTCCCTCCCCTTCCCTCCCCTCAGCCTGGTGTAGTTGGCCTGGGGAGTGGAGAACAGGTTCAAAGCCCCTTGGTTTCTATGTTCTGTGCTTGGGCCAGGATGCCAGGCAGACCAGGCCTTTGAGGTTGATCTCGGGGGGATGAGACTCCTGGTGAGACCAGCTCTGGGCTTCCCCATGTGCCCACCCCCAGTAACAGAGTAAGAATTATATTTGGTGTCCCCTGCCTCTATGCTAGGCCACTACCAAGCTGTCCTCCTGTTGGAGGTTGACCCAGGGACTTATGAATGAATAGGGCCAGGAAGCAGAGCCCCTGGGCACATCTGCTCTCACTCTGACCTCGGGCAGGTCCCTGCACTTTCCTCCGGCCCCTAGTCTCTTTGGCTGTGAAATGGAAGGCTTGATGTATATAGGTCATCGACTAAGCCCCCTCCAGCTCTCACAACTTATTTGAAGCCACACAGGTGAGCGCCTGACATTTCTCTCCGTATTTGGCCTTGGAAACCCCAGCAGGAGGCCAAAGGCTTGATTAGGCTTTGGGTAATACAGGTCAAGGATACTGCTGTGTGGACCTAGACAAAGAAAGAAATTAGTCCTGCATCAGATGGCTGGAGGCAGGGCTCCCCCAGAGCTTGGGTTCATCCAGTGAGTCCAACTCTCCTCACTGCTAGAAACAAACTGGCCCAGAGAGGGAAAGTGATTTGTCCAAGGTAACACAGCAAGTGGGTGACCTAGTGGGCATTAGGTGTCTGGTCTCCTGGCTCCTCACCAGGGCTGTCTCGGTCCCTTCTCAGGATCACTGGTATTACTAAATGCTCTTCACACAGAATGTCTCCTACCTCCTTGCTCCCATTTTGTCCAGCACACCCTCTCCCTTAGCTTTCTGAACCTGTAGTACTTAGATAGGGACCCCGCAAACATGGGGCTGTGGTCACCTCTGAGCTGGAGGAGCGTGTGGGAACTGGTGCCCTGACAGAATGGGGTGGAGCTTTGAAGTGGGGAGCAGCTGGGGAAGTTGGGGGTGTGTCGAGCCTGGGTTCCTAACAGGTGTGGGGTCTGAAACTGGGTCCTTCTGTTTAGCAGGGGCTTGGCTCCAGCTGAGGTTCTTACAATTAAACATCTAAGACCTTTAATGATAATAACAAAAGTAGTAATAGTAATAAAAGATTCCATTTATTGGGAGCCAGAGCTCTTCCAGGCTCTGTTGAGTGCTTTGCATGTACACAACTCTCCCAGCAGCCCTGTGGGAGAGGGAGTATTTTTATGGCCATTTTACAGACGAGAAAACTTGGCAGAAAGTGGTAAATACTACCACGTGGTCACTCCACTGAAGAGAGGGGAAGGCAAGCTCCTATTCCCAGGAGGCTGAAGTAGCTTTGAAGGTTTCATCGTACATTTAAAGCAGAGTTTGCCTTCTAACACTCCTGTGTGAGAAATGTAATTTAAAAACAGTGTTTTAAAAGACAATTTTTATTGACTAAATCTTGGCATTAAATTTTTTGGGACACTTGGATAAGCCGCCCCCAGGGGGCACTCACGCCCCATCTGGGCAGCACATTCTGGCCAGAGACACCTCCCAGGACCATCTGCAGGCAGGCCCCTCAGTTAACGATGTTCTGGAGGGGCAGGTGGTATGGGGGAGGGGGCAGGGACTGGACTTCCAGCTCCATGATGTGGTTTGTCCCTGTGGGGAGAGCTCCACTGAGGGCCTACCCTGCTCGGAGCAGGGCAAGGACGGGCTTCAGGGAACTTGTGTGCAGCATGATGTGAGGTAGCCTTCCACTCTCTTTCTTGGGAGCAGATCACACACTGTACAGAATATTGCCATGGAGAGAGCCATGGTTTTCATTAAACATCACAGAAAAGGCTGGTCCCATCATGGTTGGGAACTCTGCTCTGGGTGCTAGCATCCCAGGGCGGGGGTGCTACCTCCTGAACCAGGTCCCGTCCCTTTGGGTAGGGCAGATGACGTGGCCATCTCTGAGCATGCTGAAAAAATGCCAGCGGAGTCCCCCACTCTCCTCTCCAAAAGTGGGAGCCTGTTCCCACAGTCCCACCCACCGTGCTCTAGCCTGGGCAGTGTCCCAGACCCCTGTTTGAGGGCAGGAGAGAGCCCGGCCTTTAGCTTATGTGTCTGGAGTGTTTACCTCCTCAGTTTCCCCACTTGTGAAATGGAGATATAAATACCTCCTTTGTAGGGTGGTCCTGAGAACCAAAAGAGATGATTCTCATGGGTGGGGACCTGTTAACCCTGCAGAGCTGGGCCCGGGAGCTATTGGCGTCACTCCTGGATGATGATCCTTCTTCTCTAGGGACAAGGCCCCCTGTCCTGCAGAGCAGAGATTGGGCGGAGCATGTTTTGCTGACCCGGCCTTCCCACTGTACTCCCCAAACAGGTAACAGGAAAGCAGTGTCATTAAGCTAGAACGTAAGCTCCATGAGGATAGGGGTTTTGTCTGTTTTGTTCACTGCTGTGACCTCAGGAACTAGAACACTACCCGGCACATAGCAGGTGCTCAGTAAGTGTTTGTTGAGTAATAGATGGAGCCATCGAGAAGGGCAGTGAAACGTATCCAGAAAACTGTAGGGAGGGGCTGTGACATTCTCACTCAGAGGCCCAGGTTCAGCTCTGCCACCACCTTTCTGGACGACTGTGGTCATGTCCCTTCTCCACTCTGGGCTTGTTTTTCCATCTATAAAATGAGGGATTGTTCCAAGGAGTCTCCAGGCTCTATCCAGTTCTAACATTCTGTGCATTGGTGGGAAGCATGACCCCTGCCCCTCCCCCCTCCGTGTTAGAATTTGATGGAAGGAAGAGGGGTGGGCTTGAGAACTCCAGGGGACAAGGAAGGGCTGCCATGTCATGGGGGGCATGGCAGATGGGCAGTCATAAGAGAGGCAGCTGGGAACTGTGGATAAGTTTCTACTGCCACCCACAAGGGGCAAGCTTCCCCTCCCTCCCCCTCCCCCTTGCCCCAGCCCTTCACCTACTCAGCAGAAGGAGCTACTCCTCTTCGGTTTGCAAATTGTGAGAACACCAAGATGCTGTCCTGGTCCAAGGTCTGGGGAAAAGAGGGCCTGTCTCTAGCTGGGATGCTGATCCACCCCTTGGGCCCCTCACATCCCCCTGGACCCTGGAGGGACTGGGGGTTGACTCAGTGGAACTTTCTTTTAGTTTTGTGCTATTATAAGCTATTAAATACTAATCCCCACCACCACTCCCCTTTCTCTGTATTCTTTCCCTGAATTTCGTCTCCAAGTAAGCTGGTAATTACTTTTATCCTATAGCCTGGTAGAAAGACATATCTGGACATATAATTAGAGGTATTTTATCATTTAATTTAAACAGTGGACTGATGACTGTTTTTTCTTTACATTTTACATTTGTGTAAAATCTTAAATAGTGTTAATGCTTGAAAATGTATTCAAAATATTTTACTTTAATTATTGTTTTTATTTATTTTAAATTTTTTTACTGATGACTGTTAAAATGAGATTTCCATGTGTCCTAATAAAGTTCTAGCATGTTGCCCCCACCTTAAACTGGCACTGTACCAGCAACCACTGAACTAGTACTAAGTATAACCCAATTGCATTGTAAATTACTTAAAACAAAAATAGTGCCCCGGCTGGTGTGGCTCAGCGGATCCAGTGCTAGCCTGTGAACCAAAAGGTCGCTGGTTTGATTCCCCGTCAGGGCACATGCCTGGGATGTGGGTCAGGTCCCCATCTGAGGGTGTATGAGATATAACCAATTGATGTTTCTCTCCCTCTCTTTCCCCCTCCCGCCCCTCTCTCTGAAAACAAACAAACAAACAAACAAACCTTTAAAAAATAGTATACACTTTTGGGTGAACATCGCAGAATTGTGAGATTTTTTTTAAAAAGTGAAATACATACAAATATACATACAAATATATACTCTATGCAAATATTTACATCATCTTTTGTACAAACAAAATCATAACCTATGTGCTGTTCTGCAACATAATAGCCTTCTGAGTTGGAACACGTGAACCTCCTTCAGTGTTTGAGTGACGGCAATAATGGGCATTTCCGTCATTTAAATTTTCCATTATTGCAAACAACGCTGATATGACACTTTGTACCTAATCTTTGTGCACATGCATGACTTTCTGCAAGGTATTTACTGAATCAAAGAGTATATGAGTTTAAAATGTTCGTAGTTGTCACCAAACTGCAAAAATCAAATTCTGTGCATTTGCATGTCCACAAACCAGGTGTGCAATTGCCTCCTTCCCCACGCCACTGCCAGGTCATATTTTAAATCTTTACCTGGTTTGTGGAGATTGTGTCCCAGCGTTTTTAAATTTGCATTTCTTCAACTGTAAGTAAAATTGAACACCTCTTCTTATATTTATGGGTTTTTTAGAATAACTTTTCTGGTATCCATTGCTTACTTTTTTTTAAAACCCTTACCAGAGGGCATTTTTTTTTTTCACTGCTTTTGGGTAGAGAGCAAGAGGGAGAGAGAGGAAAACATTGATTTGGTGTAAGAGATAAACATCAATTGGTTGCCTTCTTGTACGCACCCTGACTGGAGATCAAACCTGCAACCTGGGTATGTGCCCTGACTGGGAATTGAACCTGCGACCTTTCCATCTACAGGATGATGTTTCAACCAGCTGAGCCACACTGACCAGGGCCATTGACCACTTTTGAGCTGTCGGTTTCTTATAATTGATTGTAAAGTGCTTTATATGTGGAGGGCATCATCAAATTGATCTTTGGCTTGTCATAATTATTGGCATAAATTTTTCTTAAAGTTTTTGTTTATGTTTTATTTCCAAAATCTGTGTAAATCCAATGATCAGTGTTTTCTTAATGGCATCCTGGCTTCTTGCCAAGTTGCATTTGTAATACTACAACTTCAGTGAGTAGTGAGAAGGTCCTTAATCTACATATTGAGATTTAGGGGAGAAAGGGTTTTGCTATTTGTAGCCGGAGATTAAGAGGTGCAGAGAGATCTATCCTTTTCCTGATCTGGAGGAGAGGGAAACTGGAGGGAAATGGGAGGGAAACAAGGGCAGCCAACAGACAGCATGGTATGATGGAGAGAAACTCCAGATTTTAGTGCCCGCCATGGCTGCCCTGCCCTCCCTTGGCCTCAGTTTCTCTGAATGCAAAAAGAGGGAGTTGACGTGGCTGAATTCCAAGGTCACTTCCTGCGTTAACATTTGATAAGTCTGTTCATATGTGATGTGCCATCAGACAGGTAGGTCACTGCCCTTCTTGGGAACTATTTCTTGTGCCCCATAAACGGCAGCGTTTGAACAGGGTGATAGGGCTGGCCTGTTCCAGCACTGAGGAAACATGCTCCACAACTGAGCTTCCCAGCCTTCACCGTCTGGCCCTCAGATGTGCCTCTCGTATTCTTGTCCAGAGGGAGCAGTCAGGAGTACAGAGGCCCTGGCCACACCCCAGGGCAATGAAATGAGGACCTCTGTAGGTGGGGCCACGATAGCCTTTAATGCTCTAAGCCGACTGATGGTAGGTGTGTCTGGAGTGGGCCTGAGAGTCTGCATTTCCAACAAGCTCCAGGGGATTCTGATGGTGCATGTCCAGCTCCCCACTGTCAACTGTCCCAGGAGGCTGGCAGCACCCATACCACCGGGCAGCTCCTGAGAAGTGCAGTGGCTCTGAGTCCTGGACTGATCCTTCACCCTGACTTCCCCAAGTACTCCTGTGCTGCTTTGGGGAACAGACTACTTTCAAAAGCAGGGCTTTGTAGGTTACACTGTTGTATTCATTTTTTGATAATTATTGAGCTGTACACTTCTGATCTTGTCAAGGAAAAAGGGACAGGACCAGGTCCTCTTAGACCGCAAAAGAATGAGGAACCATAATATAGCTGTTCTTTGCAGTACAGGTGGCACATAGGGGCATTACTGGGGAGTCAATAGGATAATGCTATGGGATGCTTTTGCTGTCTTTCCAACATGGAAAGAAGGGGGGTAAAGGGGTTCAGCTCAGCTACTAAAATATTCCCTGGGCCTATGGATATTTGAAGTGGATCTGGTGTGAGCCTCAGTTTCCTCATCAGTACAGTGGGGATAGTGGTGCTGCATTCTCTGTTATTCAATTTCAGGTCAAATAACATTTAAGAAGAACAAATAGCCTGGCACATGACAGGTGCTCAAGTTGATCCAAACCAGCTCTTGGTGGGCACTCACTGTGAAAGAGGTTATGGCCAGATCTTGGTGCTGTGGCCTTGCATTGTGCCTAGGGGCAGTGCTGGGGGTGGATCAGACAGCCCTGGGGCAGTGTGGGGGATGTGGAAGGTGGGTCAGACAGACCTGGGTTGCTCCTCTTTAGCAGTGGGACCACAGATAAGTCATTTCATCCTTGCACTTCAGTGTGCGTGCCTGTTCAATGCAAATAGTCAAACCACTTTGGCAGGGTTTTCGCAGGACTGAATGAGGTCATGCATATGAAACATGGAGGCCGCGCCAGGCCCAGGGCCGGCGACTCTGTCAGGCTGAGTTCAAGCTGCGGGTAGCTGTCTCCCACCCACCCTGGGGGAGTCCTGGCTTCAGAAAACAGAGTCCCCTTTGACTCTGCTGGCCACTGAGGTCATTACACCACAATCACTGAGCCCTGGACAGCAAATATTCCCTGTCGGGTCCAGCCTTTTTCTTGGCGACAGCCCCTCTAGTTAGCCAGGTTGGGGTTTGGCAGGGTGAGTGGCTGGGCTTTGATGTGAGCAGTGCTGAGGCTAGGAGATGGGGGTGTGGGCTCCCAGCCTGCCTCGGTGGCTCAGGGCCAGCTCCTAGAACCCAGCAGGTACCAGCCGCCTTGGCCCAGTGGAGGGGGGCAACTTGGCACCAGGAGGTCCTCACACCATCTCCTAAGGGCATGATTATTATTTCCATTTTACAGATGGAGAAACTGAGGAAATTGCTCTCCAGTTCTGGTGACCACCAGAGCACATGGGAAGGCAGAAGTGCCTTCTGATTTAGTCTGGCTGTGGTCTGAAGGTCCAACCCGTTCCCTGGGAGGGGCTTTGTCTCCAGAGGACCACACTTAAATGGGCACTTTGGGCCCTAAAAGAGCTAATGTGTGCCCACGCAGGTTTGTTGGGCACCTGGTTTGTGCCTAGCCCAGAGCCCATGCTGAGGGAGAAGGGAGGGTGGGTCAGACTCAGCCCCTACCCAAGCACAGGTTTGAATCCCAGGTCTGCTGCCGGCCAACTACGGGAACAGCCCCTCTGATGGTCTTCAGCTTCTTCATCTGTAAAATGGGGTGTAGGGAAAATTAAATACAGTATTGCATGTGAAAGTAATTTTTAAAACTGTACTGGTGTATGCAAGTCAGGGATTATTAAAACTGCTGAGCTATACCCAATTCTCTGTCACTGAAGCAGAGAGAGCATGGCTGAGGGGCTATGGTGAGTGACCCACAAGGCATGCAGGTGGGTGTGTTGGGGGAGGGAGGATGCACTTCTAATCAGGAGGCTGGAAGGGGCAGAAGGCTTGTCCAACCCTCTCTGCTCATTTTTCAGAAGAAAAAGAGGCCCGGAGGAGGGTTTTGCCCAAAGGCTGCGGAGAAGCAGCAGCCAGTCCCAGCCCTTGGCAGGAGGCCACTCTGGACTTCTGGGCAGTCCTGGAAAAGTGTTTTAACCATTCTGGGCCTCAGTTTTGCCCTCTGTCAGTCACTGTGAGAGCTGCTGGGGGTGCTGGGTCCTGTAGCACCTGGGCATCATTTGTGTAATGTGGCCCCCTTGTTGCATGGGATAACTCCAGGGTCCACTGAGGTGGCGCCCCAGGACCAGGCTTAGGCTGGTCCAGTCATCCTGGAAGGGGTCAAAGTGGGGAGCCTCCCTCAGTGGGGTCCCAGGAAGGAGGTGGCCTTGTGGAGGAGAACAGCTTTGTCTCCTCTGACTGCTGAGGACAAGGTAGTCCCGGGTCCTTAGGAGGAGAAGGAATGTAAGGATCCCAGGTGACCCACAGGCATTCTGATCCTAGGGTGGGACTTGAGGCAGGGAGAGGAGCCAGTCTGGGGCCAGGCCTGGGTGCCCGTGGGGAGGAGGAGGAAGAGGCAGCAGACTGCTGCCAGTCAGGAAATGTCTGCCGGCTGGCACCAGGCGTTCTTGAGCTAGCGAGCTTCCTGTGAGCAGTGCACATGAGCCCAGTGACCTCACCGCTCAGACATCCCGGGACAGCCCCCTATTCCAAATAGGCCATCCCATTGTCCCCGGGAACAGCGAATGGGTGGCGGTGCTGACCTTTCGGCATCCAAACAACATCCATTCATTCAACAATGTTTACCAAGCGCCTACTTTGTGTGGGCACTGTGCCAGGCACCAGCACACAGAGAAAAACTTTGGAGCTCAGTGGCTAATGAGCCTATGTTTTCCAGCTAGGCCCCCAACGCCTGGAGCTGGTGCAAACCTCCTTACTGCTCTTTTGGTTGGGACACTTTGGTCATCATTGGTGAGGAAGATTCCTTGGAGTGGGTGAACTCCAGGGCAGGGGTGGGGATGAGGTGTGGGGGAGGGCCCACGAACATGAATTTGGCCTCATGTGTGCCAAGCACTGCATTGGGGGGTCTGCATCTCTTATGTCATTTAAGTTTCTCAACAACCAATAGAGTGTCTTGTCCTTATTTACAGAAACACAGTCCAGGTGAGTGAGCTTGCTCCAGGCCACACAGTTCCTAAGAGTTGGGGCCAGGATTCAGACCCAGGTCTTTCCTAGTCACCAAGACCTCAGATACTGAAACCAGTTGAGCAGAGCCCCTGCCTTCAGTTTGAAACCAGCTTAGCTTCTCTGAGCCTCGGTTTTCTCATCTGTAAAATGGGGCTTATGGTATCTAATTGGTAGGATTGTTGTGACATTAAGTGGGACAATGAATGTAAAAGTCTTTGCCCACTGGCCGAGGCAAGAGGCTGTAGGAGACCTTGTTCAGTGGGGTTTCGTCTCCCAGAATTCTCTGGCCAGACAGGACCTGGAGAAGCCCTGAGCCCATGCCTCTGCCTCCAGGTTGAGTCACCCTAGGTCATCAGCAAGAACTGATGGGCACATACCATTTTGTTTGGCATAGTGGGCAAGGACAGATGGGGGAAACAAGAGGAGGGGAAGGTACAGATAAGGAATAGGACGCAGCACCCTGCCCCCCTTCCTGCCTTCCCTCAGGTGCTTTGGGATGTCGGGGGTGAGGAAGAGCCATCCCGTGAGAAATAATGAGACTGGTGGAGGCCACCATTTCTTCACTTACACTTTGCTTCATGAAGATGTCTCATGTTCTAACTCATTTCATCCCAAAGATAGCTAATATCCCTGTTTTTCATGTGACAAGAGAAGGAAACTGACTCTTGAACAGACTTATCAGAGGCCACTGAGCTAGTAAGTGAGTGGGATTTAAGCCTTGGCTGGCAAACCCACCCTTTCTGGGAGGGAGTAGGCTCCCCCTGAGAAAAGGAGAAGGCCTTGCTTTTTGCAGCTGTGCAGCTCCTATAGAAGCCTTGAGGGAGGTAAAAGAGGAGCCACTGTAAAAAACAAAACACAAAAACCCTTCAGATGTTTTCTTCTTTCCCATGCTGTCTATACGAGAAAGTCCCGAATCACATCCATGCAAAGCCCTCTTGCTGCAGGCCCCACAGCTTCGCCCAGGCTGACAGCCATGGGCCCCGGGCCATCAGGCTGACTTTTTCATGGAGGTGCCCCAACCCCAGGACGCTCAGACAGCGCTGGGGTCCTGGGCCTGGTCCCGGCTGCCATCACTACCTTGATGACCTCGAGTCCATCCCAACCTCACCAAGCCTCAGTTTTGCCCTTTGTTGAGTGGGGATAAATGGAGTGATAAGAAGACTGCCCTGGGCACAGCCTGGAATGGTTGGCATAGCAAGCTTTTGGACTTGACTCTAATTCTTCTAAGGAGATGTAGCTTTCCCCCTTCCCTCCTGCTTGAAGATGGCATCAGATAAAGGGGAGACAGTTCCACTCTGTCTGTGAGAAGAATCCTGGGCATTGACTGTACAGAGCAGAGCTCATAAGCTGACTATCCCTTGTATCAGCCCCAATAAGGGTGTCAGTTTTCTAAGTCACAGTTTTCTTACCTGTGAAATGGGGATGCAATGCCAACCAACCCTCGCAAACTCACTTCATTCACCCAAAGGTGCTGCCCACTGGCGGCGAGATTCACCATCGGATGGATGACTGTTTGGAGAGAGGGCGATGCTCAACCCAGAAGAATGCCTGGAAGTTGGTGACATCTCAGAGCAGTGGGAAGGGGGGAGGGCTGTTTCAGAGTGAGGTGAGGTAAAGGTTTCTAGCCCTTCCTAAAATCAGATCACCTCCATTGTTATTTACTCAGATAGAAACCTGGTTCAGATATTCAGAAAGGGAAACCAAGTTGCTCCAAGAAGGAATATGGCTTCCAGGTCACAGAATGCCAAGGCACGGTGGGGACAGAGGCCGTGAAATGGGGGTGGGCTGGAACCAGGGTGCCTTCTAGTTTGCCTGCCCTAAGTTAATCCAGGTCAGTGTAACAGAAACGTTACAAGCTTCTACGATATGTAAGAACCATGCTAGCCACTTTGTAGGATCAAATGAATCATGAATCAAACATTAACTCTGCCCTTAAGAAGCTTATAGTCAAGTGAAAAGAATGAATGATGATATGAATAAGATATCTCCATTCCCGCCCTCCCCTGCCCCCCTCCCGCCCCCACTGCCCCAGAGGCATCTTACTCGGAGTCTGGTACATAGTAGGTGCTCAGTACATGTTCACTGAATGTAACTAAACTCTGAACTACAGCCCTGGCTGGTGTGGCTCAGTGGATTGAGTGCTGGCCTGTGAACCAAAGAGTTGCTGGTTTGATTCCCAGCCTGGGCACAGACCTGGGTTGCAGGCCAGGTCCCCAGTAGGGGGCATGTGAGAGGCAACCACATATTGATGTTTCTCTCCCTCTGTTTCTCCCTCCCTTCCCCTCTCTCTAAAAATAAATAAATAAAATCTTTAGCCCTGGCTGGCATAGCTCAGTGGACTGAACCCTGGCCTGAGAACCAAAGGGTCACTGGTTTGATTCCCAGTCAGGGCACATGCCTGGGTTGCAGGCCAGGTCCCCAGGAGGAAGCACATGAGAGGCAACCACATATTGATGTTTCTCTCCCTCTCTATCTCTTTCCCTTCCCTTCCCCACTCTCTAAAAGTAAATGAATACAATATTTTTAAGAATCATAAAAAAACCCCATAAACTACAATAGGGAGCAGACCCAGGGTGGAGTGGTTTCCCAGAGGTAGTTTATACTAGACTTTGACGGCTGCCTAAGAGTCCTCTGTTCTTCCATCTGTCTATTGATCCCCCATCAAGGCTGATGGAGACCACAGAGGGCAAAACCCCAGCTTTTCCTTGCTCCTGCTCAAGAGCCCTCATATGAACTCTGAAGAGTCTCCGGATGTGAGAAGGAAGTAGCCGGGCTGCGGAAGGCAGGCTCATTTCCAGTGTGGGGCTGGGCCTCCATCCCTGAGTCCTGTTTACACAGCAAGGCAGACAGGCGGACAGGACTTCTGCCTCTGAGAACAGAAGGGGCTGGCAGAGCCTGGCCCAGCCCAGCACAGGGAGTCCCATGCCAAAGGGAAAGTCGAATGTAAAGAGTGTTTCCTCCTGGCCAGGCAGCCCCAGACTTTTGTCTCCAGTCTGCAGGCAGTTCCTCCAGTGATTCACAATCAGCGGGAACTTATAAATAAACCCCACCTCTGCCTTGCACCATAGCCCGGCGAGGACCTGGGCTAGAATGCAGTGGGGGGCTGGGAAACAGGGAGGCTGAGGAGGGGCCCTGAGAAGGCTTGGGGACCTGGGTGATGCTGGCTGCTGGCCCCAGAGCTTATGGTTTTCTACGGAGGGACTGCAAAGCTGTTGCCAGCAGTCACGTTTTCCACCAGACGACCGGGGTGTTGGGCCACTGGCCTGGAGCAAGGAGCTCTGAGAGGACTGGGTGTTCATCTGCTCCCCAGGAATGTGGACAGGAAACTAGAATTTTGAAACAACTCCGCTTTAAAACATTTTTTTGATATGATTTCAAATTTAGGAAAAAGTTGCAAAACTAGAGCAGAAAACTCCCATATAACCTGTACAGCCAGATGCATGAACTGTTTATGTTCTGTCCCATTTTGCTTCATCATCTCTTTTGCCCATGTTGTTTCTTTTCTTGGAACAGCTGAAAAGAAATGTTCCTGGATGCTGGAAGTAGTCTTCCAGCATCACACCTCTGCGCCCCTCTGTCTTCAGTGTGCATTTCCTGAAAGGGCCAGTGTTTGAATTCCTGACTGACCACTTAGTGTATTCCAGAGCAAGGTGCTCAAGTCCTGTGTCCTCCTCCATGAGCGGTGCTCGGAGGGCCCCTCACTTGAGAGAAGATGAGAAGTAACGGGAAATATCTGCTGGAATAATAATGATAAGCACAATTCACCATTATGTGTAAAGCAACTTGCACACATTATGTCATTTGAGCTGAACAACATTAAAGCATCAATCCTTTTCTAATGAAATGAGGCTCAGAGAGGCTGTGTCATTTGTACAAGGTCACACAGCAAGCTAGACTTTGCTGCACACATTACGCCCTGAATTACTACTCCTGGAGCCTGCCCTCTTCCCCATTAGCTGTGTGATTGCAATCAAAGGCTGGACTTGCTAATGCCTTAGTCTCCCCATTGTGCTGTGGGCACAGGGATCTCTGGGGTGGGATGAGAGATGTTTCCGTAGCAGCCTGGCACTCTGGAGCCCTAGAGACCAGATAGGAATAAGTCCTTCCTGTGTTAGAGCCAGAGTGGAAGCTGCTCCAGCGGCCAAACCAGCTTCCTCTGAATTCCAGCTGCATCGTAGTCTGGGCTTAAAACTCTTGCAGATTGTTTCTGGAAACTGGGAAATCTGACTGGAAAACCCTGAGCCTCCCAGCCTCTCGAGCTCCTGCAGCCATGAGGCCTGGCCACCAGATGGCCCCACCTGGGCCATTGCACTCTCAAGGAAGATGAACCAGTCTCATCCTGCCTCTGTTTTAGAGTGGCCTCTCTCCCCTCCCAACACCCCACACAGCCATCCCATCCATTAACCTCGGGTCACAGCCAGGGAAGTTGAGTGCAGGAGGGGCAGCGACCTGCCATGGCCACTCAAGTTGCACTCTGTGCTCCCAGGGGGGTTGCTCTGGTAGAGCAAGGCCCTGGGACTGTGACAGAGAGTTAAGTTTCTCTAGACCAGCGATTTCAACCTTTTCCATCTCATGGCACACATAAACTAACTACTAAAATTCTGTAGCACACCAAAAGATACATTTTTTGCCAATCTGACCAAAAAAAATAGTTATAATTTTGATTCATTCACACTGGACAGCTATTGTGTTGGCTTTTGTCATTTTTTAATTAGACAGTCTAAGGGAAAAGAGGTCAGTGCCCCTGACTAAATAGTCAGATAATGCATATTTTAAAAGTTCTTGTGGCACACCGGTTGAAAATCACTGGTGTAGACCTCAGTTTGCAAATTTGCAGAAAGGTAGTCGCTTCTGCCTGGCTGTCTTCACAGGGGCTGGGTGCCGGTCCTTAGCCTCTTCCAAGTCCGTGACATTGGTATAGTGGTAGAGGTGGTTTTGTGTTGTCCTGAGGATGCCCACCAGCCCACGCCTGAAGTGATCTGAGGCATTAAGCCTGCAGGCCGAAGACCAGCCGCGCACAGGCGAGCTCCGGGTTTCCCTCTGACCTGCAGCACAGGACCTCAGGGTGGGAGGAGACCCGGAGGCTCATCTCGCGTGCACTTTTCATTCCTCTGATGGAGGAAAGTCCAGAGAGGGCGCTGGTTTGCCCAAGGTCCCACAGCACCGTCTGACCACACCAGAACTCAGCTCCACTGTGCCTGGAGACAGCGGTCGTTCACTTCTCTCTCACCCCTGCCCAGAGCCCGGCAAAGAAGCCCATGGAGGGAAGGGCTGGTCCTGGGCAGGAGTGAGCACACAGGGGCCGGTGTGAGCTGGAGGCTGTGCTGCGAAACAGCCAGCTCAGAGCCCGAGGATGTCCCTTCTCCTGAGGGACAGCCACTTACCCCACCCCCCAAGGTCTTCCATGGAAAAGACCCTCAGGGGCCACCTGCCCAGACCCTGGGGGGAATATTTTTAAATGTTTAAACACTCTCCAGGGAACATTCTGCATTTCTGCTCATACAGTGTATCTATGCTTTTATTTATGAAATAAAAAGGCTTCTGTTCTCTGTTAATTAGTGGGCTCATATAAACCTTCTTTCCCAGCTCAGGATGTGGGGGAAGGGCAGGGGAAAAAACCAATAAAAATATAAAAATATGAAATTTCAGATGCAGTGGGCAGGACCAGCCTTCCTGCCTGGGGAGGGGGGGCATATTACCCCAAATTAGCAACTGTCCAGAATCCTGGGCTGATAACGTGCATTTTTTGGGAAGAGTGTGCCAGTAGTTTGAACTCATTCATACTTGGCTGACTGTAACTGACTGATGGAGTGACTTGAGCAAATTTGAGTGGGGGAGGGGCGAGGGAGCAGGGTTCTGAGAGTCTGGGGGTGGAGAGGAGGAAGGAACAGGAGTGTGTGCAGAGAGTGGAAGCCAAGGGCCCGAGAGACTGATGGTATTATATTGCCCATGCCCATGCTGCAGAAGGAAATGGGAGACTTGTTTTCAGGAGAGGCCTGCTGGGTTGCCAGGGGTACAGATAACTCAGTTTCCATGAGTCACTGCTTGTAACCTAGGGGAGAGGACATACCTATAAACCTGACATCCGCAGGAGAAGGCACTGGCCTGTGGGCCCAGCCTCACATCCTTCTCTTCAGAGCCCCACAGCTGCCCTGGGAAGGAGGCCCCATCATCATCTCCGCTTCTCTCCCAGGCGACTGAGGCCCAGAGAAGGGAAAGGACTTGCCCAAGAGTAGTCAAACTGACTCACACCGTGTAAGTGCTAGAACAGTTAGCAGAACCAAGGTCTCCTAGTCAGTTGCTTTTTACTCATCTTCTACCTGAATCTGGAGTTAGGCCAACCCAGTTCCTGGCTCTGTGACCCTGAACAAGTCCATGAACCAGTTTTCCTCATGTAAATGGGAGTGATATCACCTATTTCTTGGGGTTGTTGACAAAATTTGATACTGTATGAAACGGCCTGGCACACAGTAGACGTGCCGTCAACCAGAGCTGTGTTACAGAGGGTATGGTTCTTAAGGCCGTTTAATGCAAACAAACAAACAAAACCCCCAAAACCTCCCCTTGGAAATCCCTTAGGAAGGCACCATGAAGAGTTAAACTCTTACGGTCGTGAGTAGGGGAGAAAGAGCAGGTTTTAGGATTGCCGAGAAGCCACGGGGGCAACTGGGACATTGCAACAGGCAAACTGCAGGGTGGGGGTGCTGTGGAGACCCGGCAGGTCCAGGAGGGTCAGCGCCTGCACGGGCAAGGCCCTGAATACCAGGCAGAGAAGTCAGGACCGTTTGCTGTTGTCCTGAGATGTTTGGTTGTAGCAGTGGAGTGACTAAGGGGACGTTCCCCGTGTGTGTGCGCGTTTCCACCCGCCCCCAAAGTCGTCTCTGTGTGGAGGGCTGGGGCCCATTTATGGCTCCTGACGGTCCCTGTGTGGCCTCTCCCCAGTCTCCTCCTCTCTGGCTGTCTGGCAGCCAACTCAATTTTATGTGGGGAATTTGAGGAATTTGAAAAGACAGAGTGCAATGCCACTGTTAGAGACTTGCCATAAGCCTTTAAGGGGGAGAAGCCCCTCTCTGGGGCAGTGGAAGACAAGTGTGGCATTCTGGGTTGTGGACCCTGTCCCGATCTAACCCTCCAACTGCGGAAAGGGGTAACGTCACCACCACCTTCCACTAGCGCCCTTGGAGAGCCAAGCTCGGTAACAAGAGAGGGGTCCTTGTACACTGCAAAGCGCTTGCCACACGCCCTGTGTTTGCGGGGCGGCGGTTACTGACGGTTCCTCAATGCCCGGGTTTTACAGACCAGGGGACTGACGTCCAAATAGAAAACTTTCGTCTGGGGTCACAGGGACAGACCTAGGCCAGGGTGAGGGTCCCTCCGCTGATCGGGGCCTGTTAGTGGCCGGGCCGCAGCGCTGCGGGCGGGTGGAGGTCGCTGGGCGACCCCGGACGTGCGCGTCCCTGGAGCCTCCTGGCCGTGGGCGCGCCCGCCGCCCCCGGGCCTGCGGGTTGCGGGCGCCGGGATCCCGGGACCGGGAGCCGCGCCCGGGCTAGGGCGCCTCCATCTCCCGCGGCAGCGGCGTCTCCGAGTCTCGGCAGCCCGAGCTCTCGGCGCGTTATCTGCTCTCGTCCGGCCGGGCCTCTTCCCGCCTTCCCGCCTGACCGGGGCCACCGTGGTGACCGGCCGCTCCCCACTTATCGGCCTCCCCCGCGGGGGCTACAGCCCGGCGGGCGCCGAGTTGGGGCAGAGCCGGGCCCACGGCTTCCTCACCTCCCACCCCTTCCCACCGTGGGTTGACCACTCCCCTGGCTTCCCTCATCCCGGGCCCTGCTGATGGGGGCGCTTTCCCCAAGGGGTACCGCATCAGAAAAGGGTTTTTGTCAAATTCGCCCTTTCCTGAAAAGGCAGTCTTATCCACCAGATCTCTAAAATGCTTCTGCTCTGAGCTTAACGAGTTAAATGTGGCACCTTCTTGGAAGCTCAGTTAGCTCCCCACCTGAATATTTGAATCTGTAGGATATGGAGCTCCCCACCGTGCTGGTGGCAGAGAATGTGGGTGCAGCCCTTTGTAATAACAATTTGGCAGTATAGATGGAAAGCCATGGAAGTATTCATCCTCTTTGACTCACTCTGGGAGTGTATCCCAAGGAAATAATCCAGCAGTACCAACAGAAAAAACAAAACTCTGGTTCATCAGTGTGTTGTTGTAAAGCTGGTGAACATACCTTTCTGAGGGAAGCATTGGAAGACACTAGTTGCATGGAGCTGGGCTTGAACCCGCCATAGTCACCTACAAACCTGGGTGAGTGGCTGAGCCTCCCTGAGTTTTCATTTTAAAGAGGAGACCCACCACTTAGAGGGCTTTTGTAAGAATTCCAGGAGACGGCCTGTGAAAGCCTCTAATACAGGGTTTGGGGTAGAGGAAGCACATAAAAAATGTTTATTCCCCCCCTCCTTTTTCTGTCCTTATACAAACGAAAGTATGGGGTATTTCAGGTCATATTTGTAAATACTACAGAAAGTGCATATGGTAGTTAAGAGCTTGGGATTTTTTAATCCTTTCACCTTGGATAGGATCCCAGCTCTACCACTTATTGCCCAGCTGTGTGATCTTGACACAATGCACTTCCTCATTTACGACAAGTGATCGCAGAGCCTGCCCCAGAACTGTTGAGGGGGTTGGATGAGCTGATACGTGCAGTGTGTTTAGATCGGTGCCTGGCATGTAGTAAGCACTCAATAATGATGGCTATTATTCACGGGTATTTAAAACCGGAAATAACTTCAATGTCCCAAAATACTCCAAGTTAAATAAGTTAGTGTAACTGTTGGTGGAATACACGTAGCATTTAAAAAGATGAGATAATCAGTGTAATCTAATTAGGAAGGATGTACAAGATAAGTAAAGATACAAAGCTGTGTCATTCTGGATAAATGACCTAAATATGAAGAATTAGAAGTAAAATATAAGGTAAATATTTAGGAAAAGTCTTGTATAATCTTGGGTATAGGAAGGATCCTCTCAAACAACCCAGGAACCCATGACTGTGAAGGAAAAGGCAGATTAGACCATATAAGATGTTTAAATGTCAACATGATAAGAGACCCCATAAACAAGTCTAGAGACACTGGTAGATGAGGAAATATTTGTTGTGTATAGGATATGGCCTCATGCCTCATATCCTTCAGAATTCCTCATACAGAATCCCTACAGATAATTAGAAAAAGGCAAACAATACAGAAATGGACAAAACACTCAACAGAAGAGGACTGCAAACACGGGAAAAGCACATGACTTCCCTAATTGTTAGGGAAATGCTAACAAATGTATAAACAAAATGCCATTGTTTTCACCAAACACCATTAATATAGAAACGGGCATGCCCTTTCCCCCACCAATCCCACTTTCAGAATTTTACCCATAAAAATCTATCTATAATTTTTTAAAAGATTTTATTTATTTATTTCTAGAGAGGGAAGGGAGGGAGAAAGAGAGAGAGAAACATCAGTGTGTGGTTGCTGGGGGCCATGGCCTGCAACCCAGGTATGTGGCCTGACTGGGAATCGAACCTGCGACACTTTAGTTTGCAGCCCGCGCTCAGTCCACTGAGCTACGCCAGCCAGCATCTATAATTTTTTTTAATTGCAGTGTTCTTCATGGTGACAATCTCAGTGCCCACCTCCAGAGTTATGGGTGCGTAAATTTGGTTACACTCATACTGGGGAATATTGTGGACCCCCAAGAATGAGCTTGTTGAAACTATGTGCAGTGAATTTCATTGTTGTTTACGACATCCTGTTAGGTGGCAAGAGGGGATTGTGCAGTAGTGTGTAAAGTCTGATCCCATTCGTGTTAAGAAAATGTGTGTGTGCGTGACAGAAACAAGCCTCGAAGCCTTCACCGGGGTAGTATGTCGGTTATGTTTGTATGAGCCTGAAGAAAAGTGGGTGCTTCTACTGGAAAAAGTGGCAAGTGATTTTGCCCATTTTTCTATTTTCTTCTTTTGATTTAATCGAGATGTTCTTGACATATAACATTGCATAAATTTCAGGAATACAACATAATGATTTTTTTATATGTGTATATATGGGGGGACCCAAAAACACCCGGAATTTATTTATAAAAAATTGTGTACTTATAAGTTTAAACTTCAGTCACCTTCAGGGTACTCTCCATTTGATGCAATACACCTATCGAGCCATTTTTTCCACTGCTCAAAACAGTTTTTGAACTCGTTGATTCTGATGCTAACTTTTAGTGCTTCTGCCATTTTTTGTTTCACCTCTTCCACATCAGCAAAATGCTTCCTTTTGAGGACTTTCTTCATCTGGGGAAATGAAAAAGGTCATTTGGGTGGAAACTGGATGAATAGGGAGGGTGGGGCCCAGGGGTCACGACATGTTTTGGTCAGCAAGCTGCACTCAGAGCGGTGTGCACATTAGTCACCCATCGTGAAATGGGTAAATGTGTTGAAAGAAGCTTTAGAAAAAGTTCACTGAAGCCAAACACAGCCTCTTACAACAAGCCAGCTGGTACACTGATACAGATGGGTTCCTAGAACACTCACCTAGCGGAGAAGCCTGTACTACAAGGGGCCCTCCCTCCAGAAGAGAATTCCAGTTTTGGGGGGACCTCCTCATATTGTGAAGTGATTACCACAATAAATTTAATGTCTGTCACCTCATATAGTTACAGGTTTTTTTCTGTGATGAGAACACTTTAGATGTACTCTTTTAGCAACTTTTAAATAGACAATACAGTATTGTTAACTACAGTCACTATGCTGTACATTAAGTCCCCAGGGCTTCCTTATCTTATACCTGGATGCTGGCACCTTTGTACCCCCTTCACCCACTTCTCCCACCGCCTCTGGTAACCACCAACCTGCCCATTTTTTGATAGTTTGAGTTTTTTCCATTTTGTTTGTAGAAGTTGTACATACGAGGGATAAGAACCATCCCTTCCCTGTGTATGAACCTGAAGAAAGGCCTCTGCCAGCCTGCTCGGGATGGTCGCTGGTGGCGGGAAGAGAGAGGGGTGGCATATTGTTGGTCCCCATCTTGGTGACTTGTGGCTTGTTGCAGCGCTTTCATTGTTGTTAGAATTTGGGCAATGGCAGTAAGTAAATTTGCTCCCGCACAACAAAGAAGAGATGTTACAATAACTAAGCCCTGCGGTTCCGCCTGTGTGGAAGGGTCTGTGTCTGCAGGGATGTGCAAGAAGGCCGGGGAGGATGTGGCTGCCTGTGGGAAGGCACTTCGGAGCCGTGGGGTGTGCTTATATGGGTTTTTATTTTTACATGTCACTGTCGTTTGCGTTTTTCACAAAGGGCATTTTTATTTTCGCAATGACAAAACAATAGAGTATTTTCCCCTGAAGCATGCAGTGGCGTTTGTGCGCTGTGACCCAGGAGGGAGGTGGGCAAGGACCAGACAGTGGGTCAGGATGGTGGGACTTTCCCCTTAGTTGTTTTTTTTCTTTAGATTTGTACTTCAATTTTTTTTACTGTGGTAAGAAACATGTAACATAAAATTTACCATCTTAATGATGTTTAAATGTGAAGTACCATAGTGTTAACTACATGCATGTTGTTTGTGGCAGATCTCTAGAATGTTTTCATCTCACGGAGCTGAAGCTCCCATTGACCAACTAACTGCCCAGCCCCTCCTCCCCTCCGCCCCTGGAAACCATATTCTACTTTCTATTTCTGTGAGTTCGACTAATTTAGATACTTCATGTAAGTGGAATCATGTAGTATTTGCATTTTTGTGATTGACATTTCACTTAACATAATGTTCTCAGGGTTCATCCATGTTACAGCTTTTGACAAAATTTCCTTCTTTTGTAACATTCCACTGCATGTGTATACTACATTTTGTTGATCCTTTCATCCTTCAGTGGGCATTTAGGCTGCTTTCACCTCTTGGCGATTATGAATAATTCTGCAGCGAAAATGGATATAGAAGTATAGCTTTCAGATCCTGTTCTCAATTCTTCTGGATATATGCTGCTGTGGACTGAAGGTTTGTATCCTCCAAACTCACATGTTGAAACCCTAATCTTAACGTGATGGTACCTGGAGGTGGGGCCTTTGGGTAGCAATTAGGCCATGGGGTAGAGCCCTCATCAATGTTATTAGTGCCCTTATAAGCAGAGACCAGAGCAGTAGCTAGCTGTCTGCTTTCCACTGGGTGAGAATGCACTGAGAAGTCAACAGTCTGCAGCCCAGAAACGGGCTCTCACCAGGACCTGGTTATGCTGGCACCCTGATCTCAGACACTTAGCCTTTCTGACCATGAGGAATAAACTTCTGTTGCTTACGAGCCACCCAGTACAGTACTTTTTATTTTGCAGCCCCATATATGGACAAAGGCATATAGCAAGAAGTGAAACTGCTGGGTCTTATGTCATTTTATTTTTAATTTTTGAGGATCCACCATACTGTTTTCCATAGTGGATGTGCCCTTTTACATCTCCACTGATGGTGAACAGTTTCTCCACAGCCTCACAAGCACTCGCTGTTTTCAGTTTCTTCCACAGTGACCATCCTAACAGGTGTGAGGTACAGTTATGCTGTGATTTTGATTTGCCTTTCTCTGATGGTTAGGGATGTTGCACATCTTCAAATGCTCATCGGTCATGTGTAGCTCTTTGGGGAAATGTTTATTCAGGTCCTTTGCCCATTTTTAAATTGGGTTATCTGTTTTGTGTGCTGTTGAGTTATAGGAGTCCTTTATTATTCTGGATATTAATCCCTCATTAAATACATGGTTTGCAAATATTTCCCCCCATCCTGTAGGCTGCCTCTTCACTCTGTTGATTGTTTCCTTTGCTGTGTGAAAGTTTTTAATTTGATGTAGTCCCCTTTATTTTTTTGCTTCTGTCGCCTGTGTCATGTCCAAGGATAATTACCAAATTCAGTGTTACGAAGCTTCTCCCCTATGTTTTATACTGCCAGTTTTATATTTCCAGGGCTTACATTTAGGTCTTCAATCCATTTTGATTCATTTTTGTATATGGTGTAAAGTACAGATCTTCTACATGTGGTTACCCTATTTTCTCAGCACCATTTGTTGAAGACATTATCTTTTCCCCATTATGTACCCTTGGTATCCGCGTCCAAGATCATTTGATCATATATGAGAGGGTCTGCTTTGGGGCTCTCTGTTCCGTTGGTGTGTATGTCTGACTTTATGCCAGTACCGTATAGTTTTGATTAGTGTCATTTTACAATATATTTTGAAATCAGGAAGCACGAGGCTTCCAACTTTGTTCTTTTTTCTCCCCTGTATTTTAATGTGGCAGAGTTCCATCAAGTACATTCTTTTTTTTTACATTTTAGAAATGATTTTATTTATTTATTTTTAGAGAGAGGGGAAGGGAGGGAGAACAAGAGAGAGAGAAACATTGGTGTGTGAGAGAAACATTGATTGGTTGCCTCTAGCATGCCCCCAACAGGGACCTGGACGACAACCCAGGTATACACCCCCCTGTCTGGGCATCACATTGGTGACATTTTGGTTTGTAGAATGACACCCAATCCACTGAGCCATACCAGTCTGGGCCATCAAGTAAATTTTGAAGTGGTATCAGTGGGTAGCTGGCTGGGGAGATCCAGGGGAAGAAGATGGGATTGGATTCTCACCTTGGGAAGCTCCTGTTAGTACAGATTGAGCAGATGGCTTCTTTTGCCCACCTAGCCCTCCGCCATTGTGTCTGTTGGTCTCTTGGGTCTACACCAGACCCATATTGGCTGGCTGATGGGGATAATCTTACTTTCTCGTTTCCTTCTTTCTTCCCCCCTACCTCCCTCCAAGTCTCCCTCCCTCTTTTCCTCACTCCCTTATTTCTTTCTCTCTCTCCTTTCTTCCCATCCCAGCACAGCTGAACTGGGAGATGTGCCTAAAGCAGTTTGGGAGTGACACACAATTTAGTGCTTTCTCCCTGTGTCCCTTCCCTCAGGGAGATGAGGAAGTGAAGGAGGGAAACACTTTGTCTGCAATACCGACCATCATCCGGACTCCCTGGTAGGTACTTTGCCCTCAACCATGGCGTGAGCTAGGTTCATTGCCTTCATTTCCTCATCTGTGGATCATTGGGTGAGGAAACTGATGCTTAGAGGGCTAGCACCTGCCTGAAGATATACAGCTGCACATATCATGGCCATTCATGGTCCTAGGAAAGCGCCTCCCATGGACCACCTAAATGCATCTCCTAACAGCCCTGTGGGGATGGCCTTGTTCCCCGGTTTTCCCGATGAAGAACAGGAGGCTCTGAGCTCAGGGTCACACAGATAGCTAATAAAGGAGCTGGGATCCCTTTACACACCGCCCCAGGCTCTGCTCAGCTCCTCTCCCTGACTCACATCCTCAGATCTCCTGACAGAAGCCACTCAGTCAGGTCTCCACAGTCCTTGTGATTGTGTCTGTGATGACTGTTTTATTGTAACTGATTAGGTTTAAGGTTTGATTGGTGACATGTTGTTTCTTTAATTACAATTGATAGATGAGGCTATAGCTTCCAAGGCGTCGAGTGTCCCCTGATCTCAAACACACAGGGGCAGGTGTGGGTCACAGGAGCGGGAAAGCCTTGCAGAGCATTGGATTTCACCATGCTGTGGGGATCACCATGCTGTGGGGATGGGCATTCTAGGAGGATAGCACAGCATAAAAATGAAATAACATCAGCCATTACTTACCGAGCATTCACTCTGCATCATGACTTTCCTAAAGTCTTTATTCATTGAATCCACAGAGAATTTTATGAGCTATATATTATTATTCTCACTTTACAGATGAGGAAAGAGGCTCAGAGAGGTTTAGAAATCTGCCCAAGGATACACAGCTGAGGTGAAAAGAAAGCTGAGCCAGGACTGAAGCCTCAGGACTACATGTTGAAGAGGAGGCTGTGTGTGTAGAAAAGCCAGCCTTCCTTCCTTCCTTCCTTCCTTCCTTCCTCTCCCTCCTCCTCCTTCTACTTCTTTTCCAAACAAAGGGATCCTTTCTGGAAGGGGCAGCTTTGCAGAGCTCCTAGGCCTTTAGAAACCAGGCAGTCAATCCTCTGTAAGCAAGCCTGTAAAATGGGGACAATGATTATTCCCCTAATTTCTCTTTCCAAGCCTGCACCCTCTGCTGACAGCAGAGAAAATTTGCAACTTTGTAGCAAAGCTCAGGGGCATTAGGGGTGATAGGGCTGTTCCCAGGAGGCCCCCAATCCAGCAGCACAGGTCTAGAGCAAGGTCTCCTCTGGTTCCAGCCAGTCCTGTGTCCCTGGCAGTGTCACCCTTTGCAGGGCTGTGGGAGCCTGGGGGCTCCTTCCAAACTCACTCTTCCTGTGCAGGAGCCCATGCAGGTCAGCCTGGGTGACCTGGAGTGGCCTGGGCAAAGACCCTTGAATCCTCGCTCCACCCCTCACTCGTGTGGCCTTGGGCAAATGCCTTAATTTTCTGGAGTCTTCTTTTGCTTCATTGGGTTGTTGTGAAGATTAAATGAGTTTATATGCATAAGGTACTCAGAACAGTGCCCAGCACAGAGCAATTGCTACAGAAGTGGGCTGTCATTTTTATGATGCAACAAATACTTATGGAGCCTGTGGGTGCTGGAGGGACTAGCATGGATAACCCAGAGTCCTTAAGAAACTTAGTGTCTGCCAGCATGACCAGCTGTCCTCATTTGTCAGGGCCTGAGGGCTTTCCTGAGATGTGGGCTTCTCAGTACCCAAACTGGGAATGTCTGTGGTAAACTGGGACAAGTTGACCACTGTCTAGTGAGGGCACAGGTAATTAAACAAGCTATTCCAGGTAGAGATGGTAAAAAAAAAGTTTGGGGTGTCATGGAAGCACCCAGCAGGGGAGGACTAAAGCCTGGGAATCAGGGGTGTAGGGAGTGAGGGGCGGGAGGATGGGGGAGGAGAGCGTGCCAGGCACAGGAGTGGCATGAGAGCACAGCTGGTGGCCAGTGAGAATGTGGCATATACAGGCCAAGGTTTGTCCAGAGACATGGGCGCA
Source organism: Phyllostomus discolor (assembly GCF_004126475.2). Classification (NCBI taxonomy): domain Eukaryota; kingdom Metazoa; phylum Chordata; class Mammalia; order Chiroptera; family Phyllostomidae; genus Phyllostomus; species Phyllostomus discolor. The sequence goes on from NC_040903.2 coordinate 175,727,313, forward strand.
TGTGCCCAGGACACCCTTGTGCAAGTGCTGGGGGGAAGATGCAGGAGGCAGCAAGGCAGGGACAACATATATGTATTTGCTTGTATATCTACAAGCCTTACACCAGGGGCAGCCTCTGGGGAGAGCACTGGCAGAGGGGGGGCTGGGTGGAGATAAGGGTGGGAACCCTATGGAGCTTTTTGAACTGAGAGGATGTGACACCTACACCAACGATGAAGTAATGTAAACCAACAACTGTGCATGCCTGTTCTCACCCCTATGCCCAGCTCATGCTGGTCAGGGCTCTGGAGACGGTGGCTGTGGGACCCCCTGGCAAGGGCTGTTCCAGCCTGGGGGGCACCAAGCTGGCCCAGGAAGGGGAAGAGGCCACAGCCACCCTGTCTGCCGCCTGGCCCTCCCCCCAGGGCCTGCAGCAAACAGAACTAAACAGGCCTTCTTATCAGCTGTCGCCACTGTGTCCCACCCGGCTGAGCCCAGTGCTGGGAAAGCGGCCCCCAGACCTTTGCCAGGGACGGCATTGGTCCAGGGTAGGGAACCGGGGCCACGGGGGGTGTTTTCCCAGGGATCAGCCTGGGGTGGGGGTGTCTGGTGAGTGTGTAGACCCAGGCCGGGGGCCCAGGAGTTGCTCTGCTGTAGACTTACGGTTTTTAAAAATGAATTTTTGGTGTTATTTTAAAATTATACAAGTGATCCAAAAATGCATTTTCCTTATAAAGTAATCAGTATGTGAATTACAAGTACCCACCGTCCTTGTTTGGTGTGGGTTTGAGCTATGCTTTGTATCCTCCGTGCCCTCATTCAGCCCTCCCAGCCCCTGGGGAGGGGGGCACCACAGTTCTCATTTTCTAGTTGAGCAGACCGAGACCCAGATGGATTCAGGTTTGCTCTAGACCCCAGGGCAGGGGAGCGGCAGAGCTGGCTCTAAGACACCTCCCTACTCTCTTCCAGGAGCCTCGCAGTGCCTCCTGTTGAGGTCGGAACACAGAGGCCAGAGGGGAACAGGATCAGAAAAGCACCCTCCGGCCTGTGTGGACCTCAGGGTCCTCACTCAGCATTGGGGTCAGACGTCCTGGCCCTGCTGTCAGGGGAGGCGTGAGGGTGGGCCAGGGACTGTGTGTGCTGAGGGAGGAAGGGGAGGAAGCTCCTCCTCTTTTCCAGGTTCTGTCCTGGGGGTCAGCCAGGGGTGTTGGGGGTTGTCCCCAGCCTCTGCCTTTGTCACACAAGGTCTGGCATCCCCACTGGGTTTTGGTCCCCAGATACAGCAGCACGCCTGGCATCCCCTGGCCGCCCCTGCCTTCTTGTCCAGAGAGACCAGACTTCAGCATAGCAGGCCTGGCTGGGCCAAACCCATGTCTGGGGGGTTGGATTTGGTGCTGAGTTGAAGAGGGAGGGAGGGAAGGAAGGGGGGACTTCAAAGCCCCCTGTAGCCATGGGGTATTTTGGACCGAGACTGGTGGAGGCCAGAGGTGGAAGGTGGAGGTTGCGGTTGTGGGATAGAGTCAGGGTTGAGGGGAGGGCTGGGGCTGGGCCCTGCTACTGCCAGGACTCCCACAGGCACCCCCGTGAGGCTTGTCCAGCACGGTACTCATCACCTCTGCAGCTCTTGTGGAGGTATACCACCATTGGCCCCAGGCCAGAATCTGGGTGTCCTGCCGGCCCCTCGCTCCCCAGGGGCAGTCAGTCACTAAGTCCTCTGACCTCTGCCTCCCTAATATCTCCTTAGCCTGGGCCTGCTCTCCCTGAGGTGCTCAGCCTCTTTTCTTTCTATTAGCGCCCCCATGCCAATTCCCCAACAAGCCTCCCTTGCGCCCAGCCTTGTTCACCCTTCCCCCCACACTCACTCATACTTTTCTCCGGAATTCCTCAAGTTCCAGCTCCAAAAGCAACCCTTTACACCCCTGTTTAAAACCTTTAGTAGCTCCCCACTGACTAGAGGGACTGTTTAACTCCTTTCCATGGCCTTTGAGGCACCCCTTGCCCGCCCTACTCATCCACTTTATCAGCTTACCACCCCCCACCCTGCCTGCCTCAGTCTTGCCGATGTCCTCTAACCTGGGGTGGGGGGCTCTGTCATGCCCCCATGCCTTTGTCCTGCTGTTTTCTCCCCTGGGGCTCCTCCTTGACCCCCTCATGACCCTCCCCCTAGGCCCTGCCCAGTCTTGGATCCGCACATACAAGCATACGTGGCCAGGCAGTGTGGAAGGGCTCTGGCTTACAAGTACATATCTGTCTCCTCTGTGGGACTGGGCTGGCCTTTCACCTCAGTATTCCCAGCACCCAGCATGTGCTTGGGCAATGGCCTGTCCTTCCCACAATATGAGGTTGGGGATAGGTTCTGTCCTGGGGGTCAGGAGAACTGGGACCCCACTGGGCCCTGAAGAGTGTACGGCCTTGGCCACCCTTCCTCTCTCTGGCTTCTAGATGAGGAAGGATCTGGGTTTCAGCTCTATTCCCGTGTACTCTGTTCCAGGTTCTGAGCCCAGCCCTAGGCCACCGGACCCTGCTATCTCCCCATGGGCCCGCTCCTCCCACTTGTAGGAGGCTAGCCTTGCTTGGGCCCTGCCCCGTGGTGGGTCTTGTGTGTGTGTGAGATTTGGGAAGGAAAAAGATCTTCTTTTGTCAAGAGGGTAGAAATTACATGGTGGGTATTCCTGGCAGGCACACGGGAGTGTGATGTGGGCCCTAGGTCTGGTGTGGGCACCACCGACCCACAGAAATGTGCTTCTAATTACAGCATGGATGTGGCTGGCTGGACCCAAGCATTTTACAGGTTCCTAATGGGAGGAATGCTAACCAGTTCCTCCTGCGGTGGTCTCTGGTCAAAGGGTGGACTGGCAGACACTGCCAGGCAGATTGGAAGGGAAGGCTGGGAGGAAGTGAGGTGGTGCTGTCACTTGGAGGAGAGGGGTGAGGGTGGAAGGGGCAGCCTCAGGGGGGGAGCCCGGATTGGGGTGTCAGGCCTCAGTGCGAACCCAGACTGGGTGGCATCCCCCGGTGACATTCGGCAGGTCACCTACCCTCGTAGCCACTCAGAGCCTCAGCTTCTCCGCTCCAAACTGGAGACAAGAGTTTTTTTTTCTTGGAAGGATATTTATTATGTGTGTGTATCCCTGAGGACTCTAAAAAATGGGCGTGGAGTGTTTAGCATAGAGCCTTTACACTGGAGATGTGAGAGAAGAGAGAAACCTTTATGTTCCAGGGTGAAAATCAAAGCTTGGAGTTCTGCTAATTGTATGATTTTGAAGAAAAATGATTTTATTTTACTATAAATCAATATGATCAGTACCAAAATATTAGTGTATAGAGATAAGTATATAGAGGTATAGAGATTAGTATATAGAGATAATATTAGTATGTAGAGAGATATATTAGTATATATATATAGAGAGAGAGGAGGGAAAGCCACTGGTATTTCTCTTGCCAATTATTATTGATCATTGTTATTATTATTAAGTGTTGGCAGTGGGGTTTAAGGCACTGGAAGTGGGATGGTGGTGTAAATATTCTCAAATTAGAGTGCCTCAAACCACATATTCCGTTTAGGCTGAATGTGTAAGCTACACCCTCCTCCAAAGGAGGGCAGCCGGGAGGTGGCTGGCCCAGCGATGTTGGAAGCTGGCTCTGCCCCGGGAGCATCCCCAGCCTCTGCCTGCAGGAGCGGCCTGCCGGGCCACCGCCCAGCAGTACTTCAGTGACATGTGACAGAGAAGGGCAGTGAGTTAAGGGTTTAGAGCCTCACAGACCCGGGTTCCAACTTGGCTATGGCCCTGACATGCTTTATAAAATCTAACATAATCTTGATAGACATGATTCAAGTGAGTGTAAAAAATTTTTTTTGAGTATAGGCAAGTATAAAGGGAGACCTGCAACCCGACTGACTGCCCAGAGGCAGCCACAGTTGTGTCACAGGGGAGCATGCACCCAGGTGTGTCTCCATGCAGGTGGAGGTCTGTGTCCTTTCAATTTCACGTGAACAGGAGTGAATGGTAGGTGCTGTTTGCATGTGTCACGGAACTCCCCTAATTCAGCCTGACAGTTACCTGTGGGGAGGTTAACAATGGGGTGCTGGTATTGCATTTCTAAGTGTCCTTGCTATGTTGTGCCCACCTAGGGGCTGCGGAGTGCTTTGTCTGTGGAGTGTTTTGTCTGTGGGTATGTGGGGGGTTGGGGGGAGACAAGGAGCAGCAGGAAGGCTTGCATCTGACGCAGGGATTGATGGTCCCATGTATCTGGGACCCTTCTCCTGGAAGCCAGTGCAATGCAGAGGTTAAAGAGGGTTGGTGCTGGTGCCAGGCTGCCTGGGCTTGAGTCCCAGCTCTGCTGTTAGCTGGCCGCTTCACCTTGAGCATGTTGCTTGCTCTCCCTGTGCTTCAGTTTCCTCATCTGCAAACCAGGGGATGACCATAGAGCCTCCCTCATAGGGCTGGCTGAAGTTTAAATGAGTTAGTTCAAGTAAAGCACTTACCACTCATGGCACAAGGTGAGAGATTTGTAAGTGCTGGTTGTTATTGATGCCCCTGCTATTACTCTGTGGTCGCATTGCTCCGTCATGAAGCTGGAGGGTGGCTCCAGGGCCAGGTGGACCAGACTGGTTGGGGGGCAGGGGCTTCAGGCTCCCATATGAGCCTGTACCTCCCTCCTCAAAACTTGCCCCTTGAGTCTGTTCACCAGAAGCACCTGTGCTTTGGTGAGTTCGGGGAGGCAGCGATCGCACTGGGTATCTGGGGACACAGTGAAACCTGTCGTCCTGGGCCCACACATGCCCACTGCTGTTCTTGGCCGCCTCTGGCTCTCCACCTCACAGGCCAGACGCAGAGCCAGAATGACTGCTCTCGTGGTGGTGGTTTCCTAAAACTTGGCCCTTTAGGGCCCTCTCACCTGACCTCCCCTTTTACACAGAGGAAACCCAAGGCCTAGAGAAGTACTGTCACCCACTGTTAAGTGGGGTGTGTAGGCTGAGAGGTCTTTTCCAGACACTGGGCAGCAGCTGCCTGGAGACTCGTCTGTGTCCGCAGTGCAGCAGAGGTGCTGCCAGTACGTAGTCTGAAGCTCTTTCAGCTTGGCCCTGTGCTTGGTCAGTGCTGCTCTGCCCTCACCGAAGAGGTGCAGCTTTCACTCTCCTCTTGAACAGAGGCCAGGAGAGGAAGACCAGATGACAGGTCTGGGTAAGCCAGATGGGACCGGGGAGGGGCACAGAGCCTCGGGCCTGGGCCGGCACTGTGCGCCCTTCCCCTCCCCGCCTTTCCGTTCAGTCAGTGCTCTTGTTGAGCACCTCCATGGGAGAGCCAGGGCACTCTGGGGGCCAAGAAGAGGGGTGGGAGAGGATGGCTCTAGGGGCCAGGCCCGAGGCATGAAACAGAACAGGATGCGGCTCAGCCCCAGACTGTACTACAGGACGGGGTCTCCCCAGCCACCTCAGGGCGGAGGGGTGGACGGGAAGGCCAGGCTCATTCTTCCTGCCGCTGAGGAACTGCTTGCTCTTCTGCAGTTGAGAAAACTGAGGTGGAGAACTTCAGAGCAAGTTAGCGATTCATATTCTAAGCAATCTACTCTCCAAATTTTCCTCCTGTTAAGTTACTCACACCCATGTCTCCAGTCACTACACTGCTGCTGAGTCTCAAATAGGTATCTCTGGCTCCGAGCAACAAGCCCACACGTCCACCTGTGAATAGTAGGCATTTGGACTTAGTTTACGGGAGCCTCAAACTCAGTATGCACAAGACAGAATTCATCATATTCTTCGCCTAGCTCAGTGAATCATATCACCATCGAGCTAGTTGCTGAAGCCAGAAACCTAAATGTCAACCTTGATATTGCCTTCTCTGTCACTTACCCTGAGCTGTCAAATCATTCACTTGTCCCCACTACCACGGCAATGACCTTATTTCACACCACTATCATCTTTCACATCATGTAAGGCAATATATACCTACCTGTTCTCCGTGCCCCAATCAGCTTTTCACCTTCCGGAGAGACTGACCCTTCTAAAAGTCAAAACCAGCTGTGTAACTTCCCTGCCAGTGAGTGGTTTCCCACCAGCCTTTGGATGAAATCCAAACTCCTTAATGCGACTTAATTTTCCTATCCAACTAGTTCTTGTTTAACTTTGTAGTTCTCTTCATTCCTTTCAGCGTCACCACACACCCCAACACATGTTCATTGGTTAAATCACACTTTTTTACTTTGTGTCAACTGTGCCTCTTTTGCTTCTAAGTCTTTCTTACTTCTTTCTCTCTCTCACACACACACAAAAATAAATAAATAGTGATTCATTTGGGTCCAGAAGAATCCATACCAATACCTTCTGCTCTCAGCCCCTGATTTCCAAAGCTCTGGCTCAGGCACCCCAAGTTTCCGAGGGCACCCTCAGACGAGAGGGATTGGGAGGCAGAGGAGAAGCCCTCACTGCTTCTCACCTGTAGGATGGCTTCGGAACCAGGCACAGCCCTTCTCTGGGCCTTGGCTGCCTCATCTGCACCGTGTGTTAATGGCAATCACTAGCCCCACTCCTCCTCTGAGGATGGATATAATGCATGTCACTTTCTTTGAAAATGATAAACTGAAAGGCATGTGAGAGGTTTTGAAAAATGAGAGGGCTGGGGGGGAAGATGAGTTACACTCGTCCAAGGAGAGAGGTTGTTACAGGAGGTGGCCAAACTCTGTGTGTGTGTGTGTCATTGCTACTCTACTTTTCACATTTCCTTGTATAGTCAATTTGTATTTTTATTGCTTTTCAAACAGGAGATAGAGAAGAAAAAGAAAAAGAGAGACAGAGAGAGAGAGAGGGAGAGAGAAAGAAAGAAAGAAAGAAAGCAAAGAAGAAAGAAATAAATAAAGAAAGAAAGAAATGAATGAAGGAATGAAGGAAGGAAAGGAAGGAATTAAGGAAGGAGAAGAAAGGGAAGTTAATGGAAGGTAAGGGAAGTGAAGGGAAAGAGTGAGGAAGGAATGAGTGGATTCATCATGCCAACTCCCAGGGGAACCTGGTAACATTTTGGTAGGGCTTCTTTTTCTAGGCATGTATTTCAAAATATCTGTATGTATATGTTGTGTTAAAGACTATAAGACCATAATTTTATGTTTTTAGAAAGTTTGCTCCTTTTTTCCCACTTACTGACATTTTTGTGACATTTTTGTAACTTTTAGCCCTGTCAACGCGAGTCCATCTCCAGCACCCTTCCGCTCACGGGGTGGAGGGTCTTGGATGTGTACACTGCAGTTTGGTGAGGTCCAAGCGGTTTAAGTGCAGACACTGTAATGCCCCAAGGTTCCTACCTCCAGGGCTCTGCCCTGGGTCTGAGTCTGGGAGTGGAAGGGGAGGCCCTGGAGGCCTTCTTGCAGAGGCAGGGGAAGGAGAAGGGCCAGCTTTGTAGAAGCCAGGCACAGATCCGCCGGCACCTAAGCCTTCCTCTGCTTGCTCTTGGGACACCTTACAGAGCTGAGGGTGGCATCCCCTGAATAGATTTTGCCACTTTGCTGAGCCAGTGCAGTGCTGCCCCTCAGCCAGGGCCACCCCAGTGTGGCAAGCAGCTATGGAGGGCGCACAGAGCCAAACGTGGCCTAGGGCTTGTCTTGTTCCCTACTCTGCCGTCCAGACCCTGAGTCCCTCATTGGCCTTCCAAAGCTCTGCTGCTGAGTCTCGAATAGATATCTCTGGCTCTGAGATACCTATGGAACTTTGTTCCATGGCAATGAGGCCAAAGATGATTCTGCTGCACCTTGAGGGGGGCCTCAGAGGGGCAAGGAAGAGGAAAGAGGTAGCTTGCCCTGGTCTCAAGGGTCATCTGTTCTTACCTGCCCCATGGCAGGTGGGGACACCGAGGTCCAAGGTCCTACCCCAAGTGAAAGAAGTGCCAGGCCAGATAACCGGCTGTCTCACCTGCAGTGAAGCATTGCCGATGAGACCAGCTCCTGGGCCAGACGCCCTGGGACTGAACCCTGGCACTGCCACCCACCTTCATTGTCAGATGTGTGACAAGGAGCAAGTTGCTTAACTACTCTGTGCCTCAGTTTCCCCTTCCCTAAAGTGGTTATACAAATTGTCACATATGTCATAGAATTGATGTGAGGCTAAAACTGTGAACAGTGCCTGCACACAGCAGGTGCTCATAAATGCCAGGTGTTTTCTTTCTGGCACTCAGGAAACGTTGTAGGCTGACTTATGTCTCCGTCCCTGCCCTCACCCAAGTCTTCAATCCCAAAGTTTCTGAGCTGGCAGAACCCACAGACGTGAGGATGTCACCTCTTGGGTGGCCTCAACTGAGGGACTCAAGACTGTATTCTTGGGATTGTCTTCTTCCTGGATGTGCTCTCTTCTAGGAGCCTGGATTTTATGGATGTTTTTCTTTGTGTGTCACCTGGGACAACCACTTACACTCTCTTGGAAAACAGGAGTTGGACTTCAGGATGGTCATAGCTCCTCCCAGTGCCGAAGCAGAGGATTCTGGGATGGGGCCCTGGGGAAGGGCATCTTAGCAGAGGGGGACTTGGCAGATATTATAGACTGAATTGTGTCCTCACCAAAATTCCTGTGAAGTCTTAACCCCCAGTATGTCAGAATAGGGCTTTATTTGGAGATGGGATCCTTAAAGAGGTAACTAAGTTAAAATGAGCTCATTAGGATGGGCCCTTACCTAATATGACAGTGTGCTTAAGAGAAGAGGAGATAGGACAGATGCACGTAGAGGAAAGACCAAGTGAAGACACAGGGAGAAGATAGCCATCTGTAAGCCAAGGGACAAAGGCCTCAAAAGGAACCAGGTATGTTGACACCTTTATCCCAGATTTATAGCCTCCAGAATTGTGAGAAAATAAATTTCTGTTTTTTAAGCCACCCAGCCTGTATGGCTTAACGGTCCTTTGTAATGGCAGCCCTCGCAGACTACTGGGTTAGATGTCATCTGCTTGGTCCTGGAAGGACCGTCTTTGATTCACCAGTCTACCAGGACCTGTTGAGGGCGAGAACCAATGTGTCCCCAGAACTTCCAGAAATGCAGAGAGGCCTTAATTGTTGGGTCTGCAAGATAATAAAACCTAGTCCTACTGTGTGCCCACTCCTGGCCAATCCTGTTTCCCTCAGTCCTCTGTAACCTTCAAGATAGGCATTCTATTCTTAGTCACATTTTTCAGAGGGGAGAATAGAGGCTTGGAAAGCCACCTGCCCATGGATTCTAGTCTTGGACTGCCTGGCCCCCAGAGCAGGCTTTTCCCCGCATACTCTGGTGCCCCCCCAAGAAGGCCTTCTGCCACGCCTTGGGGGAGCTTGTGCCCTTGTCACTGTGTGGCAGCTGGCACCCCAGCACCCTGCACCCCGGGTGCAAAGGAGATCTGGGTAGGTCCCAGGCTCTGGGCCGGAACACCCTGCCCTCCCAGCCCCCTCCAGCTTTCCTCAGTTCTTTTTCTGTTGTTTCTTTGCTCCGCAGACCCTGTTATCTTCCTCTGAGTCTGACGCCTAGTTCTTCCTGTTTAAAATTCAGCCTCTGGACTTTTCCTTTGGGGGCGGTTCTTTGTTGTTTTGTGTTTTGGATCCCCCCCACTACCCCTATCTCTGGCACTTTAGGTCGCCCAGGCTCAGCGCTAACCCCATTTGCAGTACCCCGGTGCCTGAGTGACTTGAGGGGTCCTCTCTGCCCAATGCCATGGCTAGGGCACTCGGGTAGCCAGTGAGGAGGGAGGAGCCTGACACTTTTTCCCTGGCTATAAAATTCAGGGTCCCTTAGCCCTTCCCTGCTACCTCCTTTTTACCCATAGCCCCTCCTGTACCCCAGCCCAAGCTGAGGGTCTCTGGGCACCCTGCAGCACTCTGCTTTGAGCTCAGCACACCCCAGGAAGGAGATGCAGCCATAGAATAGAGTAGATGTGAGTCACCCTGTGAGCTCTACTCCTGAGAGTAGAGATAGGACCTCAGTGAGCCTAGCATGTGCTACCTGTGTGGGAGAGGGCACTGAATCTGGGCCCCCATCTTGGCTTTCTACCCCATGCTGTGTGAGCTTGGGCATGTGATGCTCCTCTCTGGGCCTCAGGTTTCTCACAGGAAGGTGGGGGAGGAATTGAGTAAATTGGCCCCTGAAGGCCTTCCAGCCTGATGAGCTGTGATTTTAGGTGCTGGTGAGGTGTCCTTGGGGGACTCGAGGTGGGGTGATTGTGGGAAGACACAGGGAACAGAGAGTAGGCAAGGGTTGACATGCTCGGCCTCTGAAGTGCAAAGTGCAGACCCAGTGCCACCTCCTCCAGGCAGCCTCATTTCTCTAAGGCCCTGCAGTACTTCCTGGCCCCACCAGGAATGCTGGTAAGGCTTCCGGCTTGGAGTGAGACTTTGGAAAGGTCCTTAACCTCCCTGAGCCTCAGTGTGCTCTTCTCTCAAACAGAGGTGGTATCTGTCTTGTAGGGCTGCTGATGGCACCTGGCACATAGGAAGTGCTGAGTGCAGGGTGGGTCTCATTGTCATTATCTCCTGGTTGGAGAATGTACATGAGGGATCCTCACTGGCTGTGAGCTCCTAGAGGGAAGGTGTCAGGTGTGACCCATTCTTAGGTACCTCTGGCCTGGGGACCATTGACTGAAAAGGGATGTGCCTCACTGGACATGGTGTCAGGCACCTCTTACACCCATGTCATATCCTCTTGGCTCATCTTCGTATGCCAGCTCTTGCTAAGGCAACTGGCTCTGTGCAGGTACATGCTGATGGCCCTTGGCCTGGCAGCCCAGCTTAGCACTTGCTTTCTGCCCTCAATGATGAGAACCAGTGGTTAACATTCCCTTCCCAACCTGCAGGGGACCAATCCTGAGTGCTTTCTACACAGCTCTTCCCGGGGCCCCAGCAGGATGCAACCCCAGTTGTTCACAGCTGTGGCTACCTCAGTAAGGCCCTTAGGTTGACTTTCCTGCCTCCCCTGTTCCACTCATCCCAGTCCTCATTTCTGACTTTGTGGGACATCTGGGAGATGCCAGAGTCTTTGGAAAAGGTCCTCAGAGATCACGGTCAGTGTGTGAGCTGTAGCTGGCACGTCTGAACACCTCAGGCTGAGCCCAGTGGGCTGGAGCTGGGGCCTGAAGGCAAAGCCCAGCCCTGTGGAGAGCCTCTGCCCAGACTCTCTGCTCCTCTCATAAGCCCTGCAAGCCAGGGATGCACGGCTCTGCCTTATGGATGGAGCAGCCAGATGGAGCACCCGAGCTGGGTGCTGAACCCCCACCTGCAAATTCCCGGTCCACTCAGGCATCAGTCATCCCATTGGGACCCTAAGGAAGGGCCAGAGCCAAGCTAGGCTTCACTTCCCCTCTCTGTCTGTTTGCAGATTTTAGAGTATCTTTTCTGGTTCCTAATTCAAGGGAAAAAGTCTAGCTATTCTTTCCCATCTCTCAGACGCCCTCCCTTACCCCTTCCCTGCCCTCAGGGAAGGCCCTGTAGCTCCAGGGCAGGGGCCTAAGAGAATGCCTTCCTGCATCCCAGGGCCCTGGAGCACACCTGTCCTCACCCCAGAAAAGGGGGAAGCTGGCTGCCCTACGAGGGCCTTGCAGAGGCCCAGCCATTAGGAACATGGGCTATGATGCCAAGCTCAGTTCCCTGGGCATGTTACAACCTCTAGGTCTCAGTTTCCTCATTTGTAAAGTAGGAACAATAACATAGCCAACCTTACAGGGCCCTTGTGAGATTAAGTCCATGCCCAGTACATCGTGAACTGGGTCTATTCACTCTCTCTCTCCTGAGTAGTTCCTTGCCTTCTCAGACAACAGAATCAGGTTTTGGCAGACACGGTGAGGCGTGGGGTGAGATAGAGCCTGGAGTTTGGAGCCAGAGACCCAGGTCCCAACCTGGCTTCGCCAATGACTGGCTGTGTGACTTTGGCCCCGTCAGGGGCTCCAAAACACCCCTTTACATGGGGGTAATTGTGGGGAGGCTCCAGTGAGAACCTGTGTGATGTGGAGCCTGTCCCTACTGGCCTGGTCCCAGTCCCCACCCCCGCCAGCCTGGGCACTGGGATAGGCAGGCACCGTGATCTCTGGGCAGCTGGCTCCCAGCATCCTGCCGCCAGCTCCCAGGCTACCCGTCTGCACGTCCTGCCCTGCCCGGCCCGCCAGGGTGGCTGAGGCTTGGAGCCGATGGAATCAGTGTGCCCTTCCCTCCTTTGTCTGCTGGTGCTTCCTTCCCTTCACAGTGTGCTTTCTTTTTTTCTGGTTTATCAGGCCCCGGGGAAAGCCGGGGCCAGCCAGGCTCCCAGCCGAGCACCCCTGGGAGGCCGCCAGCTAGGAGCACACGTCTTAGTCTCTGGGGCTGGCGGCTCAGTCCTCCCCTCCCTCCACCTGACCTCAGCAACTCGGGCCTGGTGGTCAGCCCCTCTCCCAGCACGGGGAGGCCACCAAAGCCTCCTTTCAGAGGCTTGAAGCCTTGGGGTACTTAGGGCACTTAGGGCACACTGAGGCCCCTCCTCACGTTAGGAGAATGGGAATGGAGGCCCAGAAGCAGGAAGGGCCTGTCTCCTAGCTTAGGACTCCTTCCCCACCCCACACAGCTGTCTGCTGTCTCCCTCAAGGAACTGGCAAGTCAAAGGACCTGTGTTCTGAAAGTCCCAGCTGTGCATGCCAGCCCTGCCACTCACTAGCTGGACAAGTTAACTAATACCTGTGCCTCTGTTTACAAATCTGTACAAGGGGACAATGGTGCCTGCCTCATGGGCTGGTTTGAAGGCTGGAGAAGACAATGCGGATGGCACCTTAGCTTAGAACAGGCATTCTCATGGGGCGACATTGCCCCGCAAGGGGCAAAAATGGGTTCAGGGAGGAGGCATCAACGAAATCTTAAATCATGGATATACACATAGAACTTAAGTAGATATATAGTGTACCTGGGGTATTAGACTTTTGTACTGGGGAGCAAGCAGAAAAAAACTGTCTCTAAAGACTCTTGGTGGGTGCCGGGGGTGCAAGCATGACATTTAGATGAAAGGTTGAGAATCAGCGCTCTTGAGTTAGAGCTCAGTTCATCCCTCTGCACAGCCTTCCCCTTGCTTCTCTGGCTGGTCCCACCTGGCACAGACTTTATAGTAAGATCAGGAATCAGGTAATGTTCACCTCAAAAACTCCTGAGAATGCCCTGTCTGGTGTAGCTCAGTGGATTGAGTGCCAGCCTGTGAACCAAAGGGTGGCAGGTTCAATTCCTAGTCTAGGGCACACGCCTAGGTTGTGGGCCAGGTCCCCAGTAGGGGGCATGGGAGAGGCAACCACATATTGGTTTCTCTCCTTTCTTTCTCCCTCCCTTCCCCTCTCTCAAGTAAATAAATACAATTAAATAAAAAAAAAAACCCAAACTCCTGAGAATGGTTGGTGGGATCCCCAGGTTTTGACATAGGAAAATTCATTCATGTGACATTTGCCCAAAGTTACAAAACTACCCCTCAGTGCAGGGTGCAAGGTGGGAAATGACAACCTTGGTCCAAGCTGTCATCCAATAGCCAGGACAAATAGGGGGTGGGGGGATGTGGCAAGCCTGTGCTAGACATGAGACCAAAGCTGCACGGGCAGGCTAGGTATGGTGGCAAGCTTGTCCAGCTCAGAGAGGAGGGAACCTTTCAGGTGGGCTTTGATGGATGACTAGGGGTTTCTTAGGTGGAAAAGAGCAGAAACAAGTACCAGGTAGAGGAAACCACCTGAATGCAGATACAGAAATGTGTCTGAGAGCTGTGAGTGGGACAGTGCCTGGAGATAAGGTGGGGGGTCCGAGGACCCCTGTGCAGTTTCACAGGGCAGCCTTATTCATACTTCCTCTTTGGTCCTGCTTTTCCCCTGGAATGTCCTTTTTATATACAAGTCATGTGTGTTCTTTGTAGAAAGGTTGGAAAGCCTTGAGAAGTGAGTGGACGCCCCAGTCTTCCACTCTGGAGGGAATTTGTGAAGAAGGTTTTGTCCTTTGAATTTGCATCTCCCACTATGGCTGTCTTGGACGAGCCCGCCCTTCAGGAGTGGGGGAAGGGCACATAAACGTATCCCCATTCTCCCTCGGAGCCCAGAACTGTGCTCGCTGTTTTCCATGCATTAACCAATTTCCTGCCCAACTCTGTGGGAAGGGTAGTCATTTCCTCCTTTTCACAGTGGGGAAATTGAGGCCCAGAGCTATAAAGTGACTCAAGGTCACGTGTCTGGTGAGTTGCGGGCCTGCCATGGTGCCCGGACCTGTCGGCCGTCTGAACCTCCTTGAACCACAGTGGATACCGCAGACAGGCCACGAGGCTCTGAGAACTGCTGAGACCACAGGCAAGATCTGGACAGATGGAGAGTTTTGGGGGGACAGGTCGACAGTCTTCGTTAGACTCCCAAATGGATCCATGCCCCAAATCAGAAATACTGCAGGCCTCTAAAAACCCCCAGAGCTCAGGGCCCTTCTCATGGGAGACACAGCTCCCTTGGGAGTACGAGGGTGGGTGCCAGTGAGGGACAGGAGAGAGAGCTCCAAGCCGGGAGAAAACTGGATACACTATGGGGCTGCTTCTTTGGCCTCAGTTCCTATGCCCAACTTGGTCCACCCTTAGAATGTGCTTCCTCACATCTACTCTAAAACTCTGGCAGAAGCTCAAGCATGTATTAGCCTGCTCTCTGTGCTACCTAAAAGTAGAAACAGCTCCAGGGAGTAAAAAGAGCTCCAGGTTTTTGGCTGCTTATGATAGTAATAATAACTAACCAAATAAAGGCCGGCCAAAAAACAAGCACACGAACAGCTCCTTGCAGGTTCCTTGAGAAGAGACAGGCTTTGCCTGGGACAGCTTTCTTCAGTTGTGCCTGAACCTCAAGCCTTTGGACAGCTAAGCCTGGTGACTCCTGTCACCTGTAGAAGTTTTCAGGTCCCTCCTCCTGCAAGGCGATGCTAGCTGCACTTGGGCTCTGCCCTGGCCACAGTCTCCCGCTTTGTAGCATGAGGGATGGGACAAAGTTGATCTCTTTGGATTTCTCCAGTGTCCATTCTGTGATTTCCATGATCAACTCACCAATTACAGCTTTTGTTTACACTGTACCCTCTGCCAGAATGCCCTACTTCTCTTTTCCATCTGGCCCACTCCTACCCTCTTTCTTTCAAGGCCTGCTTCAAAGGCCACTGCTTCTGGAAAGTCTTCCCTGATCTCACAGACGAAAGGGCTCACGCTTTATTCTGGATCTCACCTCGCAGTGCTTGCATCTCAACAGCACCTCTGGGAATTATGTCCTTGCCGGACCAGGAGCAACCTAAGATTGTTTTGCTCCGTCTAAATCCTCCGCATTAGCATAATGCATGACCTTTAGACAATGCCCTGTGAGTTTATTGAATGAACAAACCAGTGAATAAGTGAGTCAATGAGAAGATGAATCTCTATGTACCTCCTTCCACACCCCTAAGAGTCAGTGGCCTGGAATGCCTTCTCCATAGCCTGTGTCTCAGACTCTTCGTGTAATTAGCCTACAGTTGGTATTTGATGTGGCTCAGCTGGGAAGGCTGGGTGAAGCGCATGCACCCGCTTATTTGGCCTGTTCGGCCTGTCACAGTGTAGGATGCTGCCTTAGTCTGGGGAAGCCGGATAGGGAAGGCTTGCCGTGGTCTGCAGATTCTGACCTGCACTTGGCTGCCAGAGTCACCAGCCACCTGGGCCAACTGCATATCTCTAGGAGCCAGGGCACAGAGATGGAGTCCACCAGGCCTGGCCAACAGTCAGAAATGACAACTGAGAGTAGCTGTCCCAGCCCTGAGCTTAGAATACAGACAGGGAAACTGAGGCCTGGAGGCAAAAAAAAAAAAAAGGCCCCTGCAACCTTGGCCTGGTGCCTTGGTTGGCTGGAGCATTGTCTTGTGCACCAAAAGGTTACAGGTTCAATCCCTGGGCAAGGCACATATATAAGTTGTGGGTTCAATTCCTGGTTGGGGTATGGACAGGAGGCAACCAATTGATGTTTCTCTCATAAGTATTTCTCTCACATGTAGATGTTTCTCTCTCTCTAAAAAAAATCAATAAACATGTCCTTGGGTGAGGATTTAAAAAAAAAAAGCCCCCGCCCCAGGGTGCATTTTCAGTGTGCCAGAATTGTCAAAGCCGGGGGTGGGGGGTAGGAACACAGAGGTGATGCAGCCCAGCTCTGTGCATTACTTTCTCTACATTTGTCCTTGAGAATGGGCGTGGTTTCTGGAAGGCCACACACCAAATAACTGCTTTTTGTTTTTTAGCTGTTACATGTCTGACATAAGGCCAATGCTCCACTTCTAGAATAGCGTTCATCTGATAAATGAGGAAACTGTGGCTCAGGGAAGTTAAGCAACCTATTGAAGGTCACACAGCTGCTAAGCAGTACAATCAGAACTGAATTTAGGTTTAGGTGTTCTTGTACTTGGACTTCTGACCATTTGGCAACACGGCCTCTTCCTTACTCAAGGAAGATTTGTGGATGAATTACATTACTTGATTTTTGTTTATCTGTACTTTCTAATTTTTCTTCAATGACTATGGAATACTTGTGCTGTAAATTCAGCTAAGTGAAAACAGGAGTTTTGTATGAGTTTGTATGTGTAAATGTGTTGTATTGATTTTAAACTAATCACGGGGAATGCATGTAGCTCTGAGTGTCTCTGGGCAACTCTGTATACCCTCCCCCGAGCCAGCTGTGCTGTTCTTTAAGCAGTATCCCGACTCCAAAACATATTAAGACAGGCTCCTCAGGCTTCCCTCCCCAGAGTGCACTGCAAAGTCTCTGGCACCTTTAGAAAACACAGCTCCCACTAAATTCGGAATGTTTTCATGCCTAGGCCCTGAGGCAGCAGGGCGAGCACTGCCCTGGGAATGAGCAAGCCCTCTCCCTCTGAGCCTCAGTTTCTCCATCTGTCTATAGGTGTTGTGCCAGGTGAGCTCTGAGGACCCTCCCTACCTGAATGGTCCTGTTTTCATGTGTTGAGTCAGCCACACAGCTGGGGCAGAGTTCAGGTACCTCAAATTAGCCCATGTCTCTATAACGCTAGGGATTTCAAATAACTTATGCACTGAGCTATGGACAGCAAAGTAGGCCAGCCACCCACTCTGGGAAGCAGCCTTCTAGGAAATCCCTCCAATGTGTGTTTGTGAACAGAGAGTTTATCAGGGTCCTGCTTCTGTGTACACAGAGTGTTGAAACATAAAAGCACCCTGCTATAGCATAGCCTGTACTGCCTGCTGGCTTATCGGGTTTGGGTGGTTGATCTCTAAGGGAGATCTAGCAAGAAGTGGCTGTTCAATGTATATAGCCCTTCTTGGAGAGTTTGCAGTTGGCCAGAGAAGATGGGAGGATAATGCTTATCAGAAAGGAGTAGAAATCTAAGGGGATTTTAAGGATGGGAGATGGGCCACGTCGGATGTCTTCCTGAAGCCTTCCTAAGTCTGTGTTCATGTAAGCCAAGTCCAGTTGGTATGAAGGGTTCTAGGTCAATGGGACCTTCCCGTCTTTAAATAGGCTCCCCTGCAATCGTTCTGCTGGTCTAGCCTGGGGCTGGGCTTTCTGTGTCCCTGACGTCCTATTTTTCTGTGGCCATGACTGCTAGAGCCAGAACTGCTAGGCCAGATCTCTTCCCCGGGTAGTTCTGATCATATAGGAAGGGCAAAGTCTGTCTTCTCACCTATCACCAACACCAAGTGGGAGAAATACAGGAAACAAGCAGAACCAGGAGTCAAGGAGGCTCCCTGGAGGAGAGGATTTCTGTGCAGAGTCCGCAGGTCGTCAGGCAGAAGAAATATCTTGTGCAAAACGGTGCCTGGGCCTTGACCAGTCGCTCAGTTGGTTGAGTGCCATCCCAGTACGCCAAGGCTGCAGGTTTGCTCCCCTGTCAGGGCACATGCAAGAATCAACCTGTGAATGCATAAATTAGGGGGACAACAAATTGATCTCTTTCTCTCTCCTTCTCTCTCTAAAAAAGGGCGAGGAAATAGTGTGTCTAGAGAATGGCAGTATGAGGTAGGAGGGCTGGTGGGAGATGAAACCGTGAATCCTGGATCTTGGAGGCCATGGAAGCTGTGCCAGGAACCCTGGGCTTGTTCTGAGGCTCATCGAGAACCAGAGAAGCAGCATGGAGGGGAGCTGAGGGCAGATCTGTTTTAGAAAAGCAGTTGTATGGGGAGGGAGAAGAGGGGATGAGTCTGAGTATGAAGGGAAAAGGGTGGGGTCAGGTGTGTGAGTGTGGGAGGGGTCGAGGAGGGCTCTGTGTTTCTGCCTGGGGAGGGGGGTGCAGGGGACTCGAAACATGTCCTTTGGGGGCAGGATACTCTCAGGGAGCCCAAGGAAAGCTGGGTGGGGTGTCAAGTACAGGTGTTTGGAGCAGGGGGGAAAGATATATGAAAGTCGCTTGTGTGCAGGTGGTGGCTGAATCTGTGAGCATGGGTGAGCCTGTCTTAGGAGAGTGAGGACAGAAAGGTGAGCCTGAAGCCAATGTGTCCTGACACTAGGGGCAGAGTGGAAGGACAGGATCTTCTTTAGGAGCCCAAGCAGAAGTGGTCAGAAGGTGCAGCGGGAGGGACTGGAGAGCACAGGCCCAGGATGCCAGGACAGGGCAGTTTAGTGAGGGAGCAGCCAGCTGGTCCAACAGCACAGGGGATTGTGTGGATCCGGTCACATGGAGATCCCTGATGAACCTGTCAAATGCAGGTTACCAGATGAGGCCAACCCCCTGGCATTTCTTTCATGGGGCAGCTGCCACATCCTCTTGGCTTCTGGTCTCCTGCTTTGCCCTCAACCCTAGAGTCCACTCACCACACAGTGGCTGTGGGGGCTTTAAAAAACACACCCAGGTCACTGTGTGCCCAGATTTCTAGTGCTTTCTTGCCTTCCCACCGCCATCCTTACTGTGGACCGCCACTCTGGATACCTTCTGGCCTCTGCCCTATTCCCATTTGTATTTTGGGCCCCTGCTCTGAACAAGACACCTGCTTCAAGCTTCTCTGACCTACGGAGATTCCCTCTGGCCTTAGTACCTCCACATGGGATACCCCCATGGCCCACACGCTCACCCCCTCCCCCTGGTTCTACCCTGCTTTTACATCACTGGGCAAACTGCCTCCTAAAGAAAGGTCCCTAAACACCACCCCCCTTGCCAACACACACTCCACAAATTTGTTTTGTACACACTGTACCCACTACGGAATACTTCCTACAGCTGTCAATAAATTTTTAATTGTGCTCCTTATCTTTCCCTTTAGAATATGAAGTACTGTGAGGGGCAGAGGCTGGTTCTGCTGTGCACTCCATAAATTGCAACACCAGGCTTGATGCCTGGCCTTGAGTGAGGGCCTAGTGAATTTTAATGAATGAGTACGTGCTAATGAATGAAAACACAGACGCAGTAGGATTAAAGGACCCACATGGAGAAAGTGCAGGCTGTTGAGAGGTTAGAGAGGCTGTAAAAATGAGAGTTTGATACGTGGAGGGGTGAGGGGACTTAGTCAAGCTGAGCCCGTCTCAGTCTATTTTACAGGATAATAATGATCATTGTTAGGTATACAGTATAGTGCGTGATCAGTAAGTGATGGTACCTAGACCTCACCCCCTTCTGGAGTCTCAAAGTGCAGCTCCTGTTGGGCAGGGGGTCAGGCCCTATGCACGGGGAGCTCAGAACGGGTGGTTCCCCAGGACAGGAAGCACCCACTCCGGACCCCACCCTAATGGAAAGACTCTCTCCAGACAGGCCGAGGAAAGCCTGCTGGCAGTGGGGTAGTAGGGCCTGTGGCTTCGGATGCTCCATTCCAAGTTCCCAGCAGCCATGACTGCCCCAGTACCTGGGCCCCACAGCCCCCAAGGGTGAGAGCAGGGAGGGGAGCCCCTGGTTTACAGCCTGTCAGAGTGGGGCACAGTAGGGTTGACCTCCCCAGCCCCCCAGCCTCCTGGAGGTGGGGTAGGGGGGCAGTGTCCTAACGGGGTAAAACCATGAAGGGAGTCCCATGCACCCCACCCGCCAGAATGTGTCCCCCCTTCCTGCCCAGCCCTCCCGGCCCCTCCCAGCGCCCGCCTGCCGGATGTTTGAGTTCGTTTTGGTTTTTTTTTTTTTGTGACCCTGCAGGACGGGAGGGCTGGCCTGCGGAGCCGCCGGCTTATCGCTCTTGTCTCGGAGCTGTCTCCTGCCGGCGGCCTCCCAGGCGGGCCGGCCTCTCCCCCACCGGCTCCGGCTCAGGCTCCACACTGGCGGGCTGGTCCCTCTGGGCTCCCCCAGGGCAAAGCTGAGTGGGAGTGTCCTGCAGAGCAGAGAGGAGGCCTGCCCCCAGTCCCTGGGGCCTGGGGAGGGTGTGGGAGAGGGTGGTGCTGCTGGTGGGTGGAAGGCCTCCCCCCAGAAGGCCCTCCAAGGGGTAGGAGGCTCTAATCACCCCCTTGGCAGCTGATGTGGGAGGAACTGGCCAACTTGGAACCGGGAGGACCTTTGTGGGTGATTGCCCCATTCCCATTTTATAGAAAAGATACTTGGGGCCCAGAGGACATAACTGGCCAAATTCACCCCCTCCCCCAACCCCCTATCAAGCTCTTCCCCGTCCTGGGTCTAGAAGGCTTTCCTTTCCCAGAGCCTGGGTGCCAGTGGCAAAGAGGCAGGGACCAGCTGAGCCCTAGAAGGTGCCAACCTCTAGTGAGGCCTGTGGGGGCTCAGGCCCTGATCCAGCAAAAATGACTGGGTTCCTTTGCAAGAGGGATGGAGACAGCCAAGTCCCCTTTCCTACCATTTTCTCCTGATTCTAAACCACACTGACCCCCTTTGCTCTGGTTGTTCCCTCTGCTTAGGGTGAATGCCCTCCTCACCTCAGCTTATGGGAATCCTCCTTTCTCTCTAAGGTGTCACCCAAGACCATCTTCAGCCTGTAGGTGATGGGGGTGGGGCTAGAACCCATTCATTCGAAAAGGACAAAAGCCACCCCTTCTCTTCTTTCCAGCTGCAGGTGGTCTGAAGTAACCCAGGTGGTTACAGGTGAAGACATTTGGGATGGGGGCAGGTGGTGTAACTTGCTCTTTGGGGTTCTAAGGTGGGTCAGCCCTGCAGGGGACACCTGCAGGTGAGTCTGAGCCCAGAGGTGTGCTGCCACCAAACAGCCTCCCCACCCCAACACATACACACACACCCACAAGCCCCACTCCACCCTCCGCCAGTGCCATGTGCAGGCTGGGGGCTGCTGAGCTGAGAGGCAGTGGCAATGAGCTTGGATGGGGATGGAGCAGGCACTGGGGTGTCCTGGGTGAGGAGAGAAGCCAGGGAACACCCAGGAGGGGATGTTTGAGCTGGTTTGGGTGGTTAGAAAGGAAGAAGGTGCAGAGCTCAGCATGAGCAGAGGCCTGGGGGTCCTTGTGAGAATGTGGGGTACAGCAGGACGTAGGGTGGTTGGGGGAGGTGGAGATAAAAGGGAAGCTGGGGCCAGAGTGAGAAGCTCTTAAACTTTAAGGCAAGGACAGAAGAACAGGTTTCATATTACATGTTACTTTACCACATTAATAAAATGATAAATAATAATAATAGGTGTTATACCCATCTTACTACTGAGCAGACTCAGGGTCTGGGAGATGCCTTGGCCAAGACTATGCTAGCAACTGGGAGAACTGGAATTGGAGCCCAGACCATCCTGTTGCAGAAGCCCAGGCTGCAGCCTTCCTGCACAGCCTCCAGGGAATGGAGCTGTGGAGAGGCCTTCAGTGCCATTCGCTCCACCCCCTTTCACCATATTTTTATGGATGAAGACACCCAGGTCCCAAGAGGGGCCAGGCTTGGTCTCATTTTCCTTCTTCCTAATTTGACACGGCTGCTGTCCTTCCCAATGTTCCCAGGCTGGGAGCTGGTTAATAACAGATTTTCATCCCCATGCCCAGTCTCCTACCCTCCCACTTGATGGGTCCCAGGCAGGGCCTGGGAATCTGTAGTTTTGGCAAGCATTTTGGTGGTTCTGAGTCTGCTGTTTGTCCTCAGTCATTTGGGGACCATAAACTTCCCTTAAACCTCTCACTGAGCCCCTTCCTGGCTGGCTGCCTCCCTTCCCCCTCAGCCTGCCCCCCAAGGGCACACACTCCCCCCACTCCTCTCCACTTGTATGCACCCCAGGCCCTTCCTTTTCAGGCTCCCCCTCTCAGAAAAGTGGAAACACATGGTTTCCTAGGCAACCGCATCCCTCCTCCCAGCTTGCCCTGAGACCTCCCAGCGTCTCTCAACCACTCAGAAGAATATTTCAAATACCAGCCTCGCCAGGCAGGAGCTGACAAAGGCTGAGTTCCCCTCAAAGCTGTTTCTCTGAAGAGCAGTGGCCCTGCTCCTCTCGAACCTGGAGGCCTGAGGTCTCCGGGGCAAATTCCAGGCCATCGCTTTAGTTACCACCTGGGCCCATTTTGCACACCAGCCCTCAGCCAAGAAGTTCAATTGCTAGTTGGCTGTAGAGATCTCTTTAGATGGGGAAGCCAGAGCCTAGAGAGGGAAGGGACTCACAACTCACGTGACAAAACTGAGACCTGTATGTAAGGGGCCAAGGAGAAAGGAAGTAGGATTGGCTGAGTACCTGCTACCTGCCAGGCACAGTGCTGGATGCTCTGGAGACACTGACTTGTTCTCCCTCCCCGCAATCCTGTGAGATCGGTTTTATTCCCATTTTATAGCCGAGAAAAGGGAGGGTACTTCAGAGAGGTGAAGTACCTTGCCCTAGGTCACCCAGCATGTGAAAGGGAAAGCCTAGTTTCAGGAAGCCTGATCAGGCTCCCCAGTAAGGCCGTGGTCTCTGCACATAGACTGTTCTCAAGGCTGGGCAGGGGCTGGAAGAGTCACAGGGCTCTGTGGAGTCCTTCCTGATGATTGCTTTTACCTTTCCTTGTTAGAAGAGGTGTGGCTGAAGTTCTTTGGTGCCTGGGCTCCACACGAGTTTCTCTCTCCCACCTTTTCTCCGCCCTGACCTGCTGGTCAATGTTTTCATTCCAAGATGTCTTTCCCTGGGCGGGTTAGGGTAGAGAGGGGCCAGTCGTGCAAGTCATGCCTCCTCTCTGGGCCTCAGTCTCCTCACTGGTCACGTGAGGAGGGGTTGGAAGTGAAGACTTCGAAGATCCGTCCTAGCTCAGATAGTCCCGAGTTCCCACATCTCGTATATGTGTGCCATCGCAGGGAATTAGGAATGTGACCCTGTCAGTGGCTGTGCGATTAGGTGTGTGGCTCTGTGTGGGGGGTGGTGAGTATGGGGTGTAATTACGTGTGTGAGAGTATATGTGTGTGGATTATGAGTGAATCATTGTATATATGTAAATATGTATGATTAGTGTGTGTGTGATTATATATGTGTATGGAGAAGGGTGATCTTGTATATGTGTGGGGGTGAGTGTATGTATGTAATTGTGTGTGCATGTATGTGGGCTGTGATGTGTGGGCTGCTTGTATGTTCTTGTGAGAGATTATATGTGTTTGTGGGCGTGTGTGTGAGGTTATGTGCGAGTGATTTGTAGTGACTGTGTGTGTGTCCTTGTGTATGGGGAAGGCCATGAAGCCTCTTCTCAGCTTGGTTATTGGGACCTGGGGTGGGCACGACCCCTCCTCCTTGACCCCCCGTGGGTGTGGCCCTGCCAGGCACAGCTGCCCATGGTGCCAGCAGGGTATGGGAGCACATCCCCCTGCTAATCTGCTCCAGACGCAGCTGCGTGCCTGCCCCCCCTCCATAGGAGGATGCTGGAAATGCCTCCTGGCCCCAGCCAGGTCTCTTTGGGAGAAAAAAATTAAAGGGAGAGGAAAAAATCCCCGAAAGGCAGATCTTTATTGAAGCATTTCGTGACATGCACACCAACTAATTGATTTCCTTATTAGTAGCAGATTTTCTCCCGGCCTTTTCTCCTGCCTGAACTTATAAAAACGGAGGGTGGAGAGCCAGTGTGGTACATTGCTGGGGCCAAGTTTCTCCCTGGATCCTCCCATGGCCAAGGAGTCAGCAAGAGCACGGGGCTTGTTTGCTTTTCCAGGTCTAACTGTGGGTAGAGGAGGCACGGTCACCTGTGGGGTCAGGTTTCAAAAGCCTGGGGAAAGCCCCCTTCCCACTCCCCAGTTCCCTCTTCCACTCCACTGCAGTGGCTGCTGCCTGAAACCCCGCCAGTAGCGAGCACGCTGTGGGGCTCTAGAACCTCTTCTGCACAAAGATGCTCTCGTTACTGCTGTTACAGGGTGCTGCTGGTAAATGTAAGCTGTTCCCGTTAGGATGACAGTGACCCTTTCCTATGCAGCACGTGTGTCAGTGCACAATTCAAGGCCTGAGAGTTAACAAGGGGGGATGGGCCTTGCCTTTAGCAGAGTTAGGAGGGGTTGGGCAGCAGCCAAGTTCAGGGGGAAAGATCTCAGAGACCTTTCCCCCTCCAACAAGAAAGCCAAAAGCTACCCCTCTCTCTGGGCCTCTGGCAGTTGGTGGCTCAAGCTTCATCTAAGGGTTAGTGAAAGGAGAGGGAAGACACTTGTCCAAATCGTTCCAATGACACTTTAGGCAGCCATTGTTAGTGTATTTGTCATAGAAGGAAACTGAGACACAAGGGGGTTTATAAATACAGCAAAGATTGAGTAACTATGAGAGGAAAGGCAGACATTTGAACTCAGGTCTGACTGGTTCTGAACGTATATAAAGCCCTTTATTCATTTAACAAAAAGTACAGCCTCTTTCATGGAGGGAGAGATGGAAAAGGCAGCCCAGGCCCCTCTCCCCAGAATATTTCAATGGAAAGACAGATAAGGGATAGATATTGGAGATCATGGAGTGACAAGTGATATGACAAGGGTAAACGTGGCCAATGGAAAGGGTCCCTGATACTAGCTTGTGGGGTCAAGCAGGAATCCTGAAAGGGGTGGCACCTAATAGGTAGAGGGACCCGAACATGCAGGGCCAACCTTCAGCTGGCATGCATTGGGCATGACCATAAGAGCAGTTAAAATAGTAATGCACTTACACAGCTGTTTTAAATAACTGGTATCCATGCCCCGCTCCCCTCTCCGGTGCTCAGACTAGCTGGCCCTTCCCCCAGCCCCCTGGACCTTCCCATGTCCAGAAACCTAAACAGCATGTCCAGGACCCTGCTACGATAGTGGGTGAACATTGTGACTATAAAAGGCTCAGGAGGGGCCCCAAGGCTGGGCTGGTGTCCGCAATTCTCATCTTGTTACTGCCCTCCCTCCTGGGTGGGCGGGGGTGCAGGGGACGGGCTGGAAAGTGGCTGGAGGCTGGAGTCCAGGCAGGGTAGAGAGGCCTGCCGCTTGACACGTCCCCTTCCATTCCACTCGCGCTTCCTGGAAATAGTCAGGGGCCTCTCTGCAGTTCCTGTTCCCAGCGGCTCACAGTCGCCAGACCCGGGGAGACAAAACTCCCTGAATGGTGGGGCAGGGAACAATATGGGGTGGGCGGAGGGCCACAGGAAGTGTGGTGGGGAAGCCAAGGAGCTGGCCCCGGTACTGGGGGTGACTCAAGGGCTTGTGACTTGATAAGGTAAGATGACTCCAGAGGAAATCACCGCAAGTCCAGGGGGAGGGGGGTGCTGAAAGGGCCAACCAGACGGGATTTCCGGCCCCTCTTCCGACATTGGTTCCTGAGTCTTCACATGTCCCGGCACAGCAAAGGACCTT
The DNA here is from genome assembly GCF_004126475.2 of Phyllostomus discolor. Classification (NCBI taxonomy): domain Eukaryota; kingdom Metazoa; phylum Chordata; class Mammalia; order Chiroptera; family Phyllostomidae; genus Phyllostomus; species Phyllostomus discolor. The sequence goes on from NC_040903.2 coordinate 175,752,871, forward strand.
AAACACTATCCAACCAGACATGCGGTAGTCACTGACCCTGTGGGGTAGTTATTAAGATCCCACCTTCACCGAAGAAGAAACTGAGGCTCAGAGAGGCGAGGTAATGTGCCCTAAGGTCATGGAGCAATGGCTGCATGGCCAGGATGTGCACCAGACAACTCTGATGCGAGCCTCCGTGCCAAGCCAGGCTTCCCGGCAGCACCGCTCCCCACTGGCCCCAGGAGCCAGGCATCCCTGTATTGGAGCCCCGGGCCTCCTCCTGGATCTTCACATCCTTGCCCACAAAGCCAGGGCCCCTGTCACACCTCCTGAAAGGACCCTCCACAAATAGGGCTGTTTTGCCATTAGACTTAGAGCCTAAGAAAATGTTTGAAACTGGGAAAAAAGTACATGTCTTAGCTCCCAAATACAACACTACTGCTGCAAGAAAATGAATAATCACATTGAAAATCATATTTACTATAGGATTTGTGGGTTTAATATGCCTGGTATGGAGTAAGGTAGGATCTCCAAAATAAGAGTGCCCAGGGTTGAGGAGAGTCTTAAAACTGCCCTGCCAACCACTGGTCCTTTTGCTGTGTGAGCACTGGCAGGGGCCAGCTGAGGCCGAGAGGCTCAGTCAGCTAGTGTCCTTAAGACCAGTCATTCACTTTTGCAGGCTCCATTGTTATCCTCCCTCTCACACCCCACCCTCAGTGTCTTTGTTAGTAAAATGGGACCACAATAATAGCTCATGCTGGGGTGATGTGAGGGTTAAATACAATAATGTGTGCAGAGAGGCTGTCTCCATAGTTGGGGCTCCACTATTGTTCTTGCCTCCTCAGGCTGCCCTGCCCAATTTCAGGAAGTCTTTTTTGGCTGGAAACTCCTTAGGATGAAAGAATGTTGGAGAGAGAAGGCCATGCGAGATAAGGCTGAGCCAGCCTCTCCTGTGGGAGGGTGACTTCAGGAATGCAGAGGGCTCTTTAGCGCTATTCTCACACTAGCTCCTTGCTCAACTCTGCCCTTCCACCTTCACCCTTCTAGCCTCAGGCTTTGATTAGGTTCCAATCCACAGCCCTCCTCCCCCTCCCCTTGAGTGGGCTAGAAGCAGAGTCCAGGTCAGATTTATCTGTTTCTTTCATGTTTTAGAAACAGCTCCGTTGGAATGTGGTTGGCATACAGTAAAGTGCATGTATTTACAGTGTACAACACAATGAGTTTTGACATATGTTTATGCTCATGGAAGCATCACCATAATCAAGAAAATGAACATGTCCATCACTGCCAGGTGTCTTTGTGCCTCCCTGTAATTCTTCCTCCTCTCCCCCACCTCAGTCCCCAGGCAACCACTGATCTGCTTTAGGTTACTATACATTAGTTTGCATTTTCAAGAACTTTACATAAATGGAGTCTGACAGAATGTATTCTTGTGCCTAAGATTTTTTCACTCAGCACAATTATTTGAGGCTCATATATATCATGTGTGTATCAGTCATTCATTCATTTTTATTGCTAAGTAGTATTCCATTGAATGAATGTCCCACAATTTGTTTATACATCTATCTGTTGATGGGTATTTGGGATGCTTCCAATTTTTATCATAAATAAAGCTGCTATGAATCTTTGCATGCAAATCTTATATTACTTTTGAGTAAATACCTAGAAATGTGAGACTGGGCTACATAGTAGATAAATGTTTAAATTTTTAAAGAAACTGTTAAACTGTTTTCCAGTATGGTTCTACTATTTTTGTTCCAACCAGCATTGTAAGAGAATTGCAGTTATTCCATATCCTTGCCAACACTTGGTATGATCAGACTTTGGTTTTAGACATTCTCATAGGCATGCATCTGTATATCTTCTTTGGTGAAGTGTTCAAATCATTTGTCCATTTTTTAATTGGGTGATTTATTTTCTCATCTTTGAGTTCTGAGTTCTATAAATGTTCTGGGTACAAGTTCTTTATCATATCTTATTTGCAAGTATTTTTTCCCAATCTGTGACTTACCTTCTTATTCTCTTACTAGTGCATTTCAAGAAGACAAGTTCTTATATTAATGAAGTCCAATTTATCATTTTTTCTTGTATCAATTGTATTTTTTCTGTGTAGTTAGGAAATCTTTGCCTAATTCAAGGTCACAAAGATTTTCTCCTGTTTTCTTCTATAGCTTTATAGTATTAGGTTTTATACTTAGGTCTATGATCCATTTTGAGTTAATTTTTATGTATGATAGAAGGTGTGAATTAAAGTTTTGTTTCCTTTCCTTTCCTTTCCTTTCCTTTCCTTTTTTCTTTCTCTTTTTGCATATAGATATCCAGTTGTCCCTGTACCATCTGTTAAGAAGACTTTTGTTTCTCCATTGAATTGTCTTGGAACCTTTGTGAAAAATCAAAATCAACCATTTACTTTTGGGTCCATTTCTATACTCTCCCTTCTGTCTCATTGATCTGTTTGCCTATGGTGAGGGCAATGCCACACTGTCTTGATTATTGTAGCTTTATAATAAGCCTTAAGGGCAGGTAGTGTGAGTCCTCCAACTCTGATTTTCATTTTGGCTATTTTAGGTTCTTTTCATTCCCATAAGGATTTTAGAATCAGTCTGTCAATTTCAACAAAAAACACCTGCTAGGATGTTGACTGGGATTGCATTGAATCCACATGTCAATCTGGGAAGAACTGACATCTTAGCAATATTGATTCTTCTGATAGATGAAGATGGCATATCTGTCTCTTCATTTATGGATGCTTTAATTTCCACTTAGCACTGTTTTATAATTTTCACTGTACAGATCTTGCATATCTTTTGTCAGATATATCTGTATTTAAAAATTTTAAATGCTATTTTAAATAGTACTGCTTTTGTTTTAAGTTTTAAATTCTGGTTATTGATACTTTCAGGCAGCAGGAACTAGATTTACCCTGCCACCTAAAAACAACAGGAAAAACAGACAAAATATAAGAAACAATGTCTCTCAAGACATTGGAGCAGAGGAAATAGCAATGGTAAAGGCTATGAGGTGGGAAGTGGCTTGGAGAAAAAACAGGGAGATCAGGAGTAAAAGTGGGGAGTGTGGAAAGGGGCAGAGCTAGGAAGCCGAGGATATGGGTAGGCTGAGGACTGCATGGCCAGTCCTCACCCAGGTATGTCAACCCCCTCCACTGCTCAGAAGCCTGCCATGGCTCCCCACTGCCTAGCCACACAACTCCCACCTCATGGTGGTTTTCAAGGATCTCCATAGTCCAGCCTCTTTCTCCTCCAACCTGATTTGCCTCCCTCCCACCCCACCATCTACCCTGATCAGTTGGACCTTCTCTTCTTCTCCTGGAACTGCTTGGCATCTGCTCATCCAGGCCCTTCCTTTCGCAGGAATGCCCAGAGCCCAGAGACAGAATTGACTAAGCCAGGGCCACACAGCAGGTTATGGGCCAAGTCCAGAGCCCAAGTTTTCCTGGCTTTGTGTTCCAGGGCTTATAGTTTTCTAGGTTGGCCATTTTGACTAATATTGCCTGTCTCACAGTGTAACTTGAGGAAAGGGGGAGAGGCAGGGACTATAAGGAAGGTGGAATCCACTACCTGGAAATGACTTCTGCAAAATCCTTCATGTCTGTCTGGGTCCCTTTAATGCTAAGTACAACTGTTCCTGAAGGAGAAACCATTTGCAAGTCTGGGACGCAGAGGGAACGGACTGCGCCCATCTGCCTTTGCTTGTGCCTATCCATTCTTACACTAGGAGAGCTGGGGATCCCCATCTAATAAATGGCTGTTGTTCAGGCCCCAGGGCCATGCACAGGAGTGATGGCAAAGACACCAACAGTGGCCTAAGGAGGAGTGAGATTTATTTAGAAAGGGGAGGCAGAGACCTCGGGAAAAATACAGTTAACCCCTAGGGGATCTGTATTAGTCTACCAGGGCTGCCATAACAAAATACCACAGACTGGCTTAAACAACACGCATTCATTTTCTCACAGTGCTGGAGGCAGGGAGTCCAAGATCAAGATGCCACAGGGTTGGTTTCCTCTGTGGCCTGTCTCCTTGGTTTACAGACAGCCTCCCTCTTGCTGCCTCTTTATACTTTCTTTTCTCTGTGGGCACACATTCCTTGTGTCTCTTTGTGTGTCCAAACTCCCTCTTTTATAAGGATACCAAACAGAATGGATTAGGGCCCATACTAACAGCCTCATTTTAGATTAATCACCTCTTTTAAAGCCCTATCTCTGAATAGAGTCACATTCTGAGGTACTGGGGTCCGGGCTTCAGCAATGGATTTTGGGGAGGGACACAATGTAGCCCATAACAAAACCAAACCCCAATCAAAGCTTAGCCCTGGGCAGCAACACAAAGGCAGAGGACTCCCAGGAAGGAGGCATCAAGAGTTGGGCATTCTGGTACCTGCAAAAAAATGAAACTAGACCCCTTCTTATAATATATAAAAGAAAAAACTAAAAATTGGTTAAAAATGAACAAACTGAACTAAGCAAAACAGGGATAGACTCCATCATAGATGGAGAGCAAATAACAACTAGTGGGAGGAGGTTAAGGGGTGGAGGGATTGAGCAAAAAAAGTAAAAGGACTCATGGACATGGACAGCAGGGTGGTGACTGCTGGGGGGAGGGGGTATAAGGGGACAAAATGGTAATGGAAAAATGTAATAAAGTTTATATATTTAAAATTTTAAATTTAATTTAAAAATGGATTAAAGACAAATGTGAGACTCAAAATCATAAAACTCCTAGAAGAAAACATAGGCAGTAAAATCTCTGACATTTCTCTTAGCAATATGTTTTTTGATATATCTCCTTGGGCAAGGGGAACAAAAGAAAAATAAACAAATGGGACTACATCAAACTAAAATGTTTTCACAGCAAAGGAAACATCAACAAAATGAAAAGACAACCTGCTGACTGGAAGAAGACATTTGCCAATAGTACATCAGATGAAGGATTAATACCCAAAATTTATCAAGAATTCTTACAACTCAACACTAAAAAACGTAAACCATCCAATTGAAAAATGGGCAGAGGACCTGAATAGATGCTTCTCCAAAGAGAACATACGGATGGCCAATAGATATATGAAAAGATGCTCAATGTCACTAATCATCAGAGAGATGCAAATTAAAACCACAATGAGATATAGCCTCACATCTGTCAGAATGGCTATCGTCTATAAATCAACACCATAAGTGTTGGCGAGGTTGTGGAGAAAAGGGAACTCTCATGCACTGTTGGTGGGAATGTAGACTGGTGCAGCTGCTGTGGACAACAGTATAGAGTTTCCTCAAGAAATTAAAAATGGAACAGCCTTATGATTCTACTTCTGGGTATATATCTGAAGAAGCCCAAAACACTAATTCAAAAGAATACATGCACCCCTATGTTCACTGTAGCATTATTTACAATAGTCAAGATATGGAAGCAACCCAAGTGCCCATCAATAGATAAGTGGATAAAAAAGTGGTGAAGTGTGTGTGTGTGTGTGTGTGTGTGTGTGAGGGATTGGGAGTCTGGGTAAAAAAGGTGAAGAAATTAGGAAGTACAAATTTGTAGTCATGAAATAGTCATGGGGATGTAAAGTACAGCACAGATAATATAGTTACTAACATTGTAATAATGATGTATGGTATAAGGTGGGTACTTGAACTATTGGGAGGACTACTTTGTAAAGTCTAACCACTATGCTATATACCTAAAACTAATGCAAAATAACATAAAAAAATGTAAACTGTAATTGAAAAAAGTTTTTTTAAAGGTTTTATTTATTTAGTTTTTAGAGAGAAGGGAAAGGAGGGAGAAAGAGAGGGAGAGAAACATTGATGTGAGAGAGAAACATCATCGATCAGTTGCCTCTTGTATGCACCCTAACCAGGGACCAAACCTGCATCCCAGGCATGTGTCCTGACTGGGAATCGAACAGGTGACCTTTTGCTTTGTGAGATGATGCCCAACCAACTGAGCCACTCTAGTCACGGCTAAATTTTTTTTTTTAAATCTAAAAAAAGTGGGGGTTGGTTTGGGCATTCTGGGAAGGTCTTCTGAAAGAGAGAAACTTGGTTTTGGTCAAAAGAAGGAAGGACATCCCAGGCACAGGGAGCAGCAAGGGTCTGGAAACACATGCATGATGTGTTTTGGGAAGACAAGTTATTGAGCTGTCTAATAGAGTCACAGAGGCTAGTTGTTTCTGGGGGTGGGGTGAAGTGTAAAGGGGAGTTTAGTTGTGAAAGGCCTTGGATGGCAGGAGAAGGGCTTGGGCTTGATTCTATGGCAGGGGGGATCCATCGATGATATTTTGAACATAAGAAAGATGACAGTTGTGCCTTAGGCTAGAATCAAGGAAATTACAGATTACAGCAATGGTTCTCAAGTTTGAGTGTACGTCAAAATCACTTGAAGGGCTGGTTAAACCAGGCTGCTGGATGCTGCCTCCAGAGTTCCTGATTCAGTGGCCTGAGATGGGGCCCAAGAATCTGCAAAGTTCTCAGGGGATCCTGCTATGCTGCTCTGTGTATTGGAAAACTACTGGGAGCTTTGCTAGGGGACATGAGTTGGGGCAGGATGAGCATCTTCCTAAGCCTCCCAGGCATTGGTAGTGGAAAGCGCCCCCACCCCTGCCAACTGCCACATTTTATAGATGAGGAAACTAAGGCCTGGAAGGTGATCGCCACATCAGGCCATGACATTTCCAGGCCTTGAGCCCAGAATCCTGGGTCTGAGTCATCATGGCAGCTGGTGCTCCCCAAAGAAAGGCTCCTTGGACCTCCTCCTGGGTCCACTGGCCTCGGCCCTTCCGAGGGCACTGCCATTTGGGGTTGGAAAACAGGCCTCCAGTAGCTGGGTCTCCCATAGTTTGTGACAGACAGGACAGCAAGATCAAACACAGCTTAAGGACAGATGCCTTTGCTTGGGTCCACCCCACCCTACTACAGGCCCCATCCAGTATAGCCCATCCCTGTGCCGGCCTGCCTCCCCTCACTGTGTTGTTTTCAGTGGGGTCACATGTGTGGCTACCAGCCTGGCTCCACTGGTCTGGCTGACTCAGGCTTCAGCTGCTGGCATAGTGACTGAGGACAACTGGAAACAGAGACAGTGAGAGGCACAGGAGAGAGAGGAAGGGTGCAGCCAGGCTGGGGAAGGAGCACTGAATCGGGCCTGCCAGCCAGGCATGCCTGGGGGTCTAATCTTGAAGGGCTGTTTATTGTAAGGGAACTTGCTAAACCTCCCTGGGCTTCATTCATTTAATGAATACTTGCTGCAGACTTGGCTGTGCGGAGTGCTAGGGCTGTGGTAGTGAACAGGACCCTTGTGGCAGCACAAGTCCTGGTTAAGTGTGTCAACCTCTCTGTACTTCGTTGTCCTCAACTGTAATTTGGAAGTAAAACACCTACTTCACAGGGTTGTGAGGATTAAATGAATGTATACTTGTGAAGTCCTGGGAATAGTGCCTATTCAGCACAATTATTAAGTGTATACATAATAAGCTTCATTGTTAGCTAGTGTTACTTTTTTCTTCACCCTCTTGGAGCTTATATTCGTGGACATCTCTTATTTAAAGTTTCTTTTTCATTATAAACTGACATATAAGAAAGAACACAAACACTGTGTCCCCATCAACCTATATAAGAACTAAGTATTATAAATATATTATCTCTGCTCCACTTTAGTCAGGCCTTGATATCCCACAGTCTGGAAGCCTCTGGACTCTCCTGCCTCCAGCACGTTCTCCACTGCGCTCACAGTCTCTGAGAGATCCAGATAAACACAGATCGAATCCTGCCATTACCCTGCTTGAAAATCTCCACCTATAAGATAAAGTCAAACACGTGTCATCACGCCCTTCACCTTTGACCCCCACTGACTCTTCCTTTTTGGTCCATCCCACCCAGGACCAAAGTACCCCTTAACATTTCTTAGCATCTCTGCTCTTTGCATACGACCTCCCCTCTGCCCAGGGTCCTGTGTATTTCTTCCTCTCTCTTCTTCACTCCCTCCAGGAGGAGAACCATCCTTTGGTTCCCCCAGGTTCCTTGAGTGGATTGTGTGTGTGTGTGTCTGTGCCTCCCCTGGACTGTAAGCTCCTGATGGCAGCCCCAGGGCTGTCCCACTCTCATCTGATCCCAATAAAGGAAAGGTGGGCACCGCTACACAGTTGCATTTGAGTGCTGGGTGTGGTGGGGGTAGTCATCCAGTGACTCCAACACCATCCTTTCACGGGAACTCACAGCTCATTCATTAGCTGTAAAACCACTGGGGAGGAGCACAAAGGTCATTTAAATGGGGTTCTCATTTTAAAGACATGCCAGCAGAGTGTGCTTTCCTCCACAGCACCCAGCTTCCCCTCCCAGGCCCCTTCCTGCTCCTTCCCAGGGCTCATTCCTCACGAGGACTGGATCTTCCCCAGGGACTGTGATGTAGAAAATGCAGTGACCATGTCATGACTCCAGGAGACTTGTGGTTTGGGGAAACCAAGTGCATGCCAAGCCCGGCTCCAGACAGCCTAGGCTCTAGGAGCAAAGAGGAAGTGCCAGGTGCTTCCAGAGCCAGGGCTCCCAGACTGTTTTCACCCCGTCAGATGTAGTTGCAAGTCAGATTCTTTTCACAGAGAGAAGGGAGCCTCAGTCTCCACTGAAGTAAGTTGGAAATAAACTGTGTGCTCCGATTCCGGGGAGATGGCTGGGGGCCTAGCTCAGGTGGGAGTGGGAGAAGAGGGACACTTATCTCTAGGGACATTTTGAATTTTGCACTATGTTCATGTCTGACCTATTTTCTTAAAACTATGAAAACATACATTAGATGGTAATCAGAAGAGCTGGGCTCCAGCATTGCAAACAGCAATTACCAGCCTGCCCACCTTGGTCTCTCTGAACCTCACTGTAATGATCACCCAGTTCTCAAACTCAGAGAGTAGGCACAAGGGAGATCTTTGTAAACTAGACAGGCTGGGCACACTTAATTATTATTTACTCTTCACTCAGTTCATCCCAGTAGACAGTAATCGAGGTCTCTCTGTTGGCCACAGTGTGTGGGTCTCTGTGCAAATGTGGGTGTGTGTGTCGGGGCATGCAGGTCTGGGGTATGTGGACATGCGGGTCTGGGAGTGTGTGTGTGGACATGCGGGTCTGGGTGTGTGTGTCTGGACGCATAAGGGTGGGGTGTAGGGTGACTGAAGTAGGCCATTACAAGGTCCTTGTTCCAAGGAGCTCCTGCCATAGCAGGACAGGTGGCCAAGTGAACAATTCCTCTGTCATTCTTGAATTCTGCCAAGGGACGAATAGAGGGATGAGAAGTGTGGCTGCACAGAGGCAGGGACATGAACTCAAACAGGGGCTGGTACACTGGCCCCTCTGCCTGGAATGCTCTTCCCCCAGGATTCTCAGGGCCCACTCCCTCACTCCTACAACTCGCTGAATAAATGTCACCTTCTCAAGCCAGCCTACCTGACCACCCCATGATGATAAGTAGCACCTCCACTCCACAACCCCCAAACCCATCCCAGCTTTAATCTGAGCCAAAGCCTTTACTTTCAAGGATAGTTGTTACCTATAATAAAACTAATTTAAACTGCTATATATTTTGCTCATTTGTGTTTAACTGTTCCTTCCATTTCCTTCATTAGAATGAAAGCTCCATGAGGGAAGGGACCATGTCTATTATGTTTACTGCTATGTCCCTAGGACAGTACCTGGCACAGAGCACACACTCAGTAAATATTTGTAAATGTGGTGATGACAGGGAGGGTGTTCAGGGCGCATGGCAGCAAGGCTGTAGCCTTGCCTGGGGGGGGAGGTAGCCAGAGGGCCAAGACTGCAGCAGTGGGCTGAAGGGGCCCCCCATGCGGTGGGGTCTGAAGGAGACATGGAGGCAGGAGCACTCCAGTGGGCACAGGGAGGAAGGTGTGGCCGACAGAAAACCTGAGATATAGTGGGGGCTGTTCTGTGTGACATTCCAGCTCAGCACCCACCCCTTCCCACTGGTACTCTGAGAATCAGAGCCTGTTGGTACGGGGGAGGGAGGTTCAGAGTCCCCGTTGCTTTGTTGGAGTAAGTGATGGTGGACCCATTCATGAGAACCAAAGGCCACCTGGAGGTCCCTTGTCTAGGACAGAGTGTCTGCGGCGTGTGTGTGTGTGTGTGTGTGTGTGTGTGTGTAGAAGGATGGAGGCAGCAGGAGTCCTTGCCATGGTGGTGGCTGAGCAGAGATGTTCTGTGAATCTTGGAGAACAGATAGCAAGGCCCAAGTAGAAGGTACTCTTAGGCCCAGGGACCAGAGAAGAGGCTGAGCAGGCATTGAGGCCTCTCTGGGAAGGGCCTTGAAGGGCAGGCCAAGGAGCCAGCATGAAATCCTGGGGGCCCTAGGGAGCACACGAGGATCTGGAGCGGAGAATAGGAAGAGACAAAGCAAGGAAGCTATATTCAGGAAGAAATGCCACTCAGAGATCTTTACTGGTATGAGCTGCCCAAAGGGGAGGAGGAGACATGCTCTCTGAGCGTTACAGACAGAGAAGGGGAACAGAATGGTCGTTTCACTTTGGTAACTGATTCATTTACTCTTTCACTTCATTAAGTACTCAATGTGTGCTGCACTATGTGCTGGAATCTGGGGATGCAACAAGGAATCGGTCCTGAACTTTGACCCCATTTAAGGGACAGGGTACCCTAGGAGAGAGGTGACGGCTTCAGAGAGGCTGCAGCTGTGCCCAGCTGAGAGACCAACGAGGGCTCCCTGAGGAGGCATGTGAGCTGGGCACTGAATGGTGGCCAGGGTTTTGGAAGTCAGTTAATTAGGAGGAGAGGGAGCTTTACTCAGGAGCTCCAAACCAGGGGGTTTTCATTCACCCAGCAAGTCTCAGAGTAGGTAGCCAAGGCAGAGGAGGCGACATTTTACAGATAAGAAAATAAAGATCTTGGGACTAAGCCCAGAGAGAGTAAGTGCCCAGCCCCAGGTCACTGGCTTAAAAACAGCAGAGTTGGGACAACTCTCCCAGTTGCTCACCCAGCATGCTCACAACTGCCACTGGTTATTTGGGGGTTCCATTCCCTGCTGTTTACTAAGGTGCTGTGGAGGAGCATTAGCCAGTCCCTAGACCCTAGGGTCTTGATCTGCCCCTGCCTGACCCCTGAGAGGATCCAGGATGTGGACCAGTGATCCAGCCAGGCTCCTCAGTGGTTACCTTTCAGGCAGGCGGTGGCCAAGGTGGACAGGGTGCATTGGCCTTCGAGCCCGAGGGCAGGGGGCTGGTCTAGGCTGTGCTGTGTTTGGCTCTGCAGCCTTGGGCAGAACACTTCATCTCCGTGTGCCTTCAGTCTCCTCCTCTGTCATATGTGAACCCTGTGCACTCCAGTACCCCTGCCTCTAGTCTGTTGAGACACTGAGGCCATAATGGGCTTGACCCTCCTACACAAAAAGGCAGCTGTTTTTATTATAAGGGGCTGGGGTCACTTGCACCACTAAAATGATGACAAGGATGTCACCACACTGCACCTACTGCAAGCTAACCTTCATTGAGCCCTTAGCAGGCCCAGTGCTAAGCGGTTTATGTGCATTAATTCATTGAATGAAGTGCAGATTGGAAAACATTGGAGGGAAAATGGTCACCAATAAGTATTCTCTGTAAAGATGCTGATGATAAGATAGCCTGCAAAGCAGTGTAACTAAATGATTCACAAGTCTTTGAGAGCAACTGGGAGCTTTGCAGACTGTGTGCCCTAGCCCCTTGGCACAACTCTAGGCCTTCGCTTCTTTCAGTGGAGTGGCTATCACCCCGAGAGCACAGGCAGCCGGCCCCACCCTCAGCCTCCCAACCCCTGGATGAGGTGTTTAGGCTCCAAGCCAGGTCAGCCCCAAGATTCCTATCCGGAGCAACTCGGCTGGAGCCCCAGGAGGGCAGCCAACAAGGGGCCCAGCAGCTTATCGCTCCGCAGAGACTCTCCAGCGGGCAGACTGTCTCCGCTGCTGCTGAGCCAAGCTGATAAAGAGGACAGACCCTTGTGTTTACTGTGGCTGGGAGAGTGGGGCCTCCTGGGGGCGGCCCGGCTCCTCTGGGAACAAACTGTCTGTTTGCTGAGATACCATCACATTCCTGCAGCCATGGCCACCCCAGGATGGATGGGGTGGGGGTGGGGTGTGGCGATGGGAGGGGAGGAGGAAATATGACAACTGCCAGCCATCCGTTTCCCTGGGGCCGCACTGAGAAGGCCTGTACTGGATCCTCCAAGGAGTCCGTGGTTTTCAGGTCTGATGGTCAAGCATGTCATAAAGGTCATTACTAACCAACGTGGGCACTTCACTCTAGAGTTTACAAAGCCTTTATCTTTTTTGCTCTTCCAGATAACCTCCCATTTAGGTAGTGTGGGGTAGTGAAGTTTCACAGAAGGGAGATGCCTAGCAAGGCTTGAGCAGAGGCCAATGACATGGCCAGACATTGGGGCAGGGACTCTGCATGACCCTTAGCTGACCAACCCTACCCATAGTAATAGCAAACACTTACAGAGTGCTTACTGTGTGGTGATCACTGTCAAAACTGTGTTAGATGTATCATTTAATTGTCACAGCAGCCCTTCTGAGATAGGTGCTATCATTTATACCCATTACACAGATGAAGAAACCGAGGCAGAGAGAGGTTAAGTAACTTGCCTAAAAATCATACAGGCAGACAATGAGAGAGCTGGGATTTGAATCTCACTAATAAGACTCCAGGAGGTCCAATTGAACCACTGTGCTACATTGCCAGCCTAGAGTTAGGTAATGGTGTATATTTCTATCCTGCTTACAACTGCAGAGACAGCTTAGCAAAGGGGAAGAACAGGCTTTGGAATTTGGCTTGGGTTCATCTCCCAGCACTGATGCTAATGAGCCCTGAGGCCAAACCTCACCTTTCTGGGCCTCAGTTTCTTCCTCTGGACAGCAGAGTAGCATCTGCCTTGGCAGTGGGTGTGAGAGGTGTTGTAAGCGAAGAGTCTGGCACAGGTTAAATGTTCATTAATGAATTACTACTAGTACTTTGCCTGCTGAGTCAGGGGGGTGGCCTGCCCAAAGCTGAGACTTCAGAAGAGTATTTCTTAAAAGAGAGGCCCAAGTACTCGGTTCTGGGAGCACAGAGAATGGGTGACATCTGGTTGAAGGGACCAGATGGCTTCATAGAAGGCAGCACGAGCAAGTGGTTGGGACTTTGGCTTCAGAGTTGGGCAGACTTGAGTTCAAATTCCAAACCCAGCACTTCTTTGCTGGGTGGCCTTGGGGGATTGCTTAACCACTTGGAGCCTGCAAAATCAGAGCACGAATGGAACCTCCTCATAGGGTTGTGAAGAATGGAGGAGATTGTTTCGGGAGAGGAACACTGGGCACACTGATGGGCAAAGAGTAAGTGCTCAGCAAAGGCTGCTGCTGTTATTATTCACGGGGGTGGGGGTGGGATGGGGTGTGGTAGAGAGAATAGTGCCCCCTCTGTGTCATAGTCCATGGAACTTGTGATTATGTTAGGTTACATGGCAAGGGTGAATTCAGGTTGCTGATCAGTTGACCTTGAGATGGGAGATTATTCTGGCTTATGTGGGTGGCCCAAAGTAATCATAAGGGTCCTTATAAGTGGAAGAAGGAGGCTGAGAGTTAGTGTCAGAGTGATGTGAGTGAGAAGGACTCTAGCAGCCATTCCTGACTTTGAAGTGGGATGAAGGGGCCATGAGTTGAGGAATGCAGGCTGCCTCTAGAAGTTGCAAAAGGCAAGGAAGTGGATTCTCCCTAGAGCCTCCAGAAAGGTGTGCAGCCCTGCCAACCTCTCGTTTTAGCCCAGTGACACCCATTTGGGACTTCAGACTTCCAGAACTATAAGGTAATACAATTTGAGTTGTTTTAAGCCACTAAATTTGTGGTAATTTGTTATAGCAGCGAAAAAGGGTATGTGTTGGTCTTTGAGGACTGGCAGGATGACAACAGGCAGAGGCGGGGCCAGGACACACAGGAAGAGGAAACTGTGCACCTAGAGGCTCTGAGGCGAGAAAGCACAAGGCGTTCTGAGGGACCAGAGGGAAACCCTGTATGGTTCTTTGCAGAAATGGACATGATTCCCCACCCTTGCCAGTATCCCTTTTACCGTGTAACTGAGTAGATCTTCTGATTAAGAGATGGATTCTATTGCCCCATCCCTTGCATCTGCATTTAGCCCTACACTCACTGTTGCTGTTCTTAGGACCCTGCCGCCAGTGTATACCCAAGCCCTGGTGTGACAGACAGCCTCTAACATGGCTCCAGTGACCCCTCCTCCTGGGTTAACATCCCACTGAGTACTGGCTGGGACCTAGTGCCTTGCTTCTAACGAACAGAATGCAACGAACAGAATGCAACAACAGACATGGGCTGGCAATTCACAATGTTAGGTTATGAAAAGACTTTGTGACTTCTGTCTCTCTCCTCTTTCTGGCGATCTTTGAGGGACTCCAACTGCCATGTCATGAGTGTCCTGTGGGAAGTCCACATGGCATGGATATGATGTCTCTAGTCAACAGCCAGTGAGGACCTGAGACCTGTCGAAGTCACACAAGTCAGCTTGAGAAGCCCATCGTCCCCCATTTGAGCATTGAGATGACTGAAGCCCTAGTTAGCTGATTCCTTGCTTGTACTCTTGTGAGGGGCCCTGACCCAAAGATGCCCAGCTAAGTGGCACTCAGGTTCCTGATGGGCAGAAACTGTGAGAAAATAAGTTTGTTGTTTGTAGCTCTCTATTTTGTTACACAGCAATAGATTACTAATGCATCAGCTGACTAGTGTGCTGGATGATTAGTGACATGCGACTCAGTCACTTTCTTTCACCCAGCCAACAGCCGGACAACCACCAGACATGTGAGTGAGGCCATCCTCGACCACCCAGCTGCAGTTAACCTGTTAGCTGCTTGCAGACATGTGAGCCTGGTTCAGATCAGCAGAACTTCTGGCTGACCTTAGAATTGTTAGAAATAATGTAGGTTGTTGTTTTAAGCTACTGAGACTTGGGGTGATTTTTTTAACCCAGAAATAGCTGATAAAACCTACATAGCCAGAGGGTTTTATGTGCAGTAGGAAATGAGCCTGGATAGCAGGGTAGGGGCCTGAACATGGAGGGCTTTGATATCAGATTAAGGCATTAATTTGCTGGCAATAGGAGGAGGTATTGGAGCAGGAGAATAAGATTATGATCAGAGCTGTGGGTAAGGGCTTTCCTGTGACAGCAGGGAGTGGCATGGGCAGCGGGATCATTTAGGAGCTTGCGGTCATGAGGCAGGTAAGCAGTGATGGAGCCCTAAAATTAGGTAGGAGGTGAGGAAAGGAATAGAGGGAGTAAAGATGGAATCAATGGAACTTGCTCTGGATTGGGTTAGGGACAGGGCAGTGGGAGAGTGGAAGCTGACACCCGAGTTTTGATCCTGGGAGGCTGAATGGTTGGTGGTGCTGTTTGACAGAGATGAGGAAGTGAGCACAGTGGGTAGAGAGATGCGTGGTATTTGGGACAGACTGAGGGTTAAGTGCTAAAGGGACCTTCTGGGAAGAGGCCCAGGAGACAGTGATTTGAGACTGCAAAGGGAGCTTTATCCCCAGCCTGGAATATCAGTCAGGTCTGGGGAAGGGTAGAGAATAGCACATTCAGCCTAGGCAACTGAGAGGGGTGGATACAGAACTACTTACAAAGGTGTGCAAAGAGTTTGGGCACTACAGGAGGGGTGGTGGACAAGCTTGGGGTTGGCAGTGGTGGGGAGCTATCACCCCATATACCTGAGGAGCCCCCAAGGGAGGGAGCAGGAACTAGGACCAAGACAGGGTATGGTATGGAGAGGGCTACCCTACAGGTACTGTGGCCTTCAGTGGAAGATGCAGGTATCCATGGCAATCCAGCAAGGAGGACCCAAGGGAATAAATTTCCTGATGCTCCCCTTCCTGTTCTGGGAGCACTTTCTGGTGTTCCCCATTGACTGAGTCCAACCTGAAGTCAGAGAGCAAGGTTACCTGTTGATGCAGCCCATGCACAGCAGCCTCCCAGGACAGAAAGAGGGGTGGAGAAAGGAAGGGATGAATGGATACTGTCTAGCCCCCTAACAGATGACATTTCTTTAGCTTCAGTGACCCTATTTTGGCAAATGAGATTTGAGGGGGACATCTGCTGGGGAAAGGTTCTTTATTCTTTGGAAGGAGACAGAAGGAAAGATGACTTCATTGTGCGTGACATGATGCCTGGGACTGAAGCAGCCATTTTGCAGTTGTGAGGGAAGCCAGCCTAAGGCAAAGCTGACCCACTGAGGAAGGATAATCAAAGAGATAGAAAGAACTGGGTCCTTGATGGCTTTGTGGAGCTTCTCTGAGAACCTGCCTATCTCTAAGTTATTTTTTTCATGAAGTAGTGAAGGTGCTTATTGTTTGAGCCACTTTGCGTTGGATTACTTGCACCCCAAAGCTTCCTAATGGACACAGCTGCCATCCACCATCTCCAAGCCCACGTGCAAGCTCCTAGACTCCTGTAGACTCCCACAGAACAAGCTGTTCTGTTTCTCTGTTTTCCCCTGCTGACCATGGGCTTGCACTGACTGCATCAAATTCAGTGCAGAGTTTCAGATGCTTTTCCAGTCTGTGATGAAACAATCAGAAGTGGGAGATGGACCCTCGGCTAGGCTGCCCTGTCACGACAGGTGGCTTCTGGTGGTAGCACTGACCAGAGTAAAGACACTGCCATGGAGGCAGGTGGCATAAAGTAGTTGTAGGGCACAGGCCTGGTCAGAACTAGCTTCAAGTCTAGTCTGCTGCTTTCCAACTGTGTGACTTTGGGCAAGCTAGTTAACCTCTCTGAGCCTTGGGGTTTTTTACCAGAGGTGATAAGGGTTAAATTAGATAGAAGAAAGAAACAAACACACCTTGACACAAATCTCAGCCATGAGAGGCTGCCCTCAGAGGACTTCATCCCTCTCCCCTGATTCCTTTCCACTGCTGGGATGGATGTGAGGGAGGTTAGGAAGGGCCCACAGGGATGTCAGAAAGAGAAACAACCCGGCCAAAGGAAGGATGCGAGCTCCCAGACAGCAGCGATTTGACTCGGTGCATAGAAGGGCCCTCCATGTGTTTGATGTATGAATGTATGAATGAATGAAAGAATAAATGAAAAAAAAAACAAAGAATGAGTAAGAGGGCTAGAAAGATGGAGAAATTCACTCCAGAGAGCAGGCTTGAAGAAGGGCTTCATAAAATCCCAATGGTCAATATCCAGGGTGTAGATGGCAGAGCGGTCGGGACTGGCCAGGTAATGTGGTAACAACATCCTCAAGTCCAAGCGGCTTTACAATCATCTTTATTTCATGTTTATACACTATTTGGTGGGTTATCAGGGTGCCCTGTCCTTCAAAGTGACTCAAAGATCCAGCTGAAGAAGCTCCATGTTAAACACGCTTCCACAGGAAAGTGGCAGGGAAAAGAGAATGTGGCAAGACCAACACTGGCCCCTAAATCATCTGTGCAGAAGTGCTCACATTACTTCCGTTCATATTCAGTGGTCAAAGCAAGTCAGATGGCCACAGTTGAGTGCAGGGGGGTAGATAGGTACATAGAATCCTACTATGTTCCCTTAAAAGAGAGAACTGGCCATTTGTCAACAGTCCTAATAACTGCCATCAGTGGTATAGGCGGGGGGTGGGGACGGAGTGGGGGGGGAGGCTTGGGCTGAATGCAGCTAAGATGTGGTTTGTTTGGCCTATTCAGTTTTTTAACTATTTTTAGAGGTTTCCAACATTTATGACATCTAGTTATGTCACCTGCAAATCTATATAAAAGTTGGATAGCCTGGTGATAGTGAGCCAGTTGTATTAACTGGAACAAGTTGGGCAAGATAACAGAAAAAATGCAAAATAGCAGTAGCTTAAGTAAGATAGATGCTGCTTCTGTATATAAAAGACGTTAGTAGATAAATCGGCAGCCCAGGCCTGTGGCTATGGATTAAAAAAGTCATCAGGGGCTTAGGCTCCTGTCTCTTTCTCCTCTATTGTCTTCAGTGTATAGCTCCTGTTGCAAAAGCTTGCTTCACCAGTCCATGATGGCTTCCAAGGCTCCAGCTATCACATTCATACTCTAAGGGAAAGAGAAGTTGAGGGCATAAAAGGGAGCCTCCCAGCTGAGGTCAACTCTCCTTATGTAGCCTTCCCAGAATTCCTGCATAACTTCTTATATCTATTGGCCAGAAATAGTCACACGGCTATACAAAGTACAAGGAAGTTTAGGATAGTCATGTGTCTATGCTTAGGCCAAACTAGTCCTTTGTCCAGGATAAAATTTTCCCCTCTAAAAATAATCACCATTCTGTTTTTAAAGAGAAAGGGAGAGCACAGAGGTTTGCCATAGCCACTTAACAGTATCTGCCAGGGGCCTGCAGTCCTGATTGTCTGGAGTTAAGAAGCAGATGCTGTGCTCATATTGGGCCTGAGTTCACCACTTGCCACAGACCCCACCATTCCCTAATGCCTCTCCAGCACTCAGTGTCAGTTACTATTTATCATTGGGCTTGTGTTGCCTTTTTCTTCCTTGATGGAATTAAGAAGAAAAAATATTTCTATACCTATGTCTCTCTATTAAGAATCAAAAAAGTAAAGATACCAAGAGAGTCATGTGTTTCAAGAAAAATGAGGAGTTCTGGCCAAGATGGAGGCATACGAAGAAAACACTTTGCCTCCTCGCACAACCAAAAGAATGATAACAACAAATTTTAAAACAAAAAACCACCAGAAACTGCCAGAAAATCAAACTGCATGGAAGTCCAACAACCCAAGAGTTAAAGAACAAATATTTATCCAGATTGGTAGGAGGGGCAAAGAAGGGAAGCCGGGACAGAGAGGATGTGTGGCAAGGGTGGGGGGGGGGTTGGCGAAGTGGGGTGGGTAAGGCAGTGGCTGGCAGATGAGATTTCCCACATTCTCATGTTGATAAGCCAGGAGGAACAACTGGGGAGCAAGACAAACCATGCAACCCAGGTCCCAGTGTGGGGAAATAAAGCCTCAAACACTCTGGCTGTAAAAAACATGTGGGTATTGTGGCAGTGGGGGACACTCCCAGTCTCACAGGAGAGTCCATTGGAGAGGCCCAAGGGATCCTAGAACAAGCCCACCCATCTGGGAATCAGCACCTGAAAGGGCACAATGTGCTTGTGGGAAGCAGGTGAAGTGATGAAAAGTGGGGTGAGAGCCGAGCAAGCTAGCAAGAGGTATTGTTCCCTCGCTGACCCCTCCCCCACATGCAGCACCACAAAGCAGTGAAGTGGGTTGCCCTCCCCTGGTGAATACCTAAGGCTCTGCCCCTTACAATGTAACAGGTGTGTGGGGACAAAGAAATATGGCCTAAATGAAAGAACAGATCAAAACTCCAGAAAAAAGAACTAAGCAACAAGGAGACAGACAACCTATCAGATGCAGAGTTCAAAACACTGGTAATCAGGTTGCTCACAGAAATGACTGAGTACAGATATAAAATAAAGAAGTGAAGACTATGCAAAGTGAAATAAACAAGATACACAGGGAACCAACAGTGAAGAGAAAGAAACCGGGACTCAAATCAATGATTCAGAACAGAAGGAAGAAATAAACATTCAACCAGAACAGAATGAAGAAAAAAGAGTTCAAAAAGATGAGGAGAGGCTGAGGAACCTCTGAGACAACCTTAAACATTCCAACCTCTGAATTATAGGGGTGCCAGAAGGAGAAGAGGAAAAGCAAGAAATCGAAAACTTATTTGAACAAATAATAAAGGAAAACTTCCCCAATCTGGCAAATGAAGCTGACATGCAAGTCCAGGAAGCTCAGAGAGTGCCAAAGAAGTTGGATCCAAGAAGAAACACACCAAGACACATCATAATTACATTAGCCAAGATTAAAGAGAAGAGAATCTTAAAAGCAGCAAGAGAAAAGGGGAGAGTTACCTACAAAGGAGTTCCCATAAGACTGTCAGCTGATTTCTCAGAAGAAATCTTATAGGCAAGAAGGGGCTGGAAAGTATTCAAAGTCATGAAAGGCAAGGACCTACATCCAAGATTACTGTGTGCAGCAAAGCTATCATTTAGAATGGAAGGGCAGATAAAGTGCTTCCCAGATAAGGTCAAGTTAAAGGAGTTCATCATAACGAAGCCCTTATTATGTGAAATGTTAAAAGGATTTATCTAAGAAAAAGAAGATGATCAAAACTATGAACAGTAAAATGACAACAAACTCACAACTATCAACAACTGAACCTAAAAAACAAAAGCAAAAACTAAGGAAACTAGTAGAACAGGAACAGAATTACAGACACAGGGAGGGTTATCAGTGGGGAGAGGGAGGAGGGAGAATAGGGGGAAAAGGTACAGGGAATAAGAAACATAATTGGTAGGTACAAAAATAGACCAGTGGTGATGGTAAAGTATAGGATGGGAAATGGAGAAGCCAAAGAACGTATATGTATGACCCATGGACATGAACTAAGGGGGTGGAGGGAATGCTGGGTGGTGGGGAGGTGCAGGGCAGCAGGGGATAAAGGGAAAAAAATTGGGGAAACTGCAATAGCATAACTAACAAAATATACTTAAAGAAAAATGAGAGTGGAAGTATATTTCTTTGGGAAGAGAAAAATATTCCTAGGTATCATGCAAACAAGGTGTGTTGAGAAAAAATGCAACTTAACACACCATTATAAAATATCTTTACTCACCACTCTGGTCTGGCAGGCATTTTGCTGGTTGTGCAGCTTCCTGAGAAGACAGTGGGCCTCAGATTTCCCTGGTTCTACATAGCTCTCCCCTCTTCCTGGGAGAACAGTCTCATTTTGTCCAACCTCTCCTACCGCTCATTTGCAAT
This sequence comes from Phyllostomus discolor, assembly GCF_004126475.2. Lineage (NCBI taxonomy): Eukaryota > Metazoa > Chordata > Mammalia > Chiroptera > Phyllostomidae > Phyllostomus > Phyllostomus discolor. The sequence goes on from NC_040903.2 coordinate 175,773,671, forward strand.
GATCTTGCCCTTCTTTGTATTCAAGGCTTATTTTGAGCAAGTTCAAAACTGCCTTACAAAGTTCAAGATCATTATAACAGGCAAAAATGCAGTGAAATAGCACACCACTGTCAGTTAATTACTAAAAATCCTTTAATAGCTGACATTATTATAAATTATATACCCATTATGACAGGGACAATTGGGCTTTCTGTTTTTCTTGCCCTGCACTGGAACCCCAAACAATGCCGTCTTGTTGGGGAGAGTGCCCTGGATGCACTTGGAGGGAAGAGGAGAGTTTACATAGGCTACCTATGCTGACCACAGCAGCCTGTGGGCCTCTGAGGCCACCCTGTTCCTGGGGGGAGTGAGGTAGTGGCCTGACAAGACTTTTGAATGAACCTTCTCTCCATTTGCCCCTGCCTCCCCACTGCCTTGTCCACAGGAGTCTCTTTCCTCTGGGTCTTCCAACTCCCTCGCCCCTGTTCTCTGCTCCTATCCCTGTCTAGGCCCAGCTCAAAGAGCCCCTACTCCAGGCAGCCTTCACTGATTCTCCTTCAAGTTCTAGACACATAGTAGGTTGTTTCTCCTTTGTTTTTGAATCAGATACTAAAGTATACATCTTAAGTGTAAATCTTGATGACTAGTTGACATATGTATATATGAGGTCTGTCCAGAAAAAGTCCAGCCATTATTAATATAACGAGACTGGTTTGAGCGACATTGATATAGCTTGGCAGCCAAGGAGAGTGGACTAGAATGCACATGGGTGAACAATGATGACTTTACTGTACTAGTTAGTGGGGACAGGAGACACTGTTGAGTAAGCATGTGTACTGTGTGGCCATTGCATTTGAAATGACTGATCAAGTAGAGCAATGAATCTGCATCACATTTTGCATTTAGTCTGAACATTGCTCCACAGAAACTATTCAGATGATTCAGAAGGCTGCAGCTCCAGGCAGCTGGTGATTGGCAGCTTCATCATGACAATATGCCTGCTCATGCATCACATCTCATGGAGTTTTTTGGTGAAACATCAAATCACCCAGGTGATTCAGCCCCCCTACAGCCCAGATTTAGCGCCCTGAGACTTCTGGCTTCTCCTAAAACTAAAATCACTTTTGAAAGGGAAGAGATTTCAGACTGTCGATGAGATTCAGGAAAATATGACGGGGCAGCTGATGGCGATTGGCAGAACTGTGTGAGGTACCAAGGTGCCTACTTTGAAGGGGACTGAGACATCATTGTTCTGTGTACGATGTTTCTTTTATATTGTATCTTCTTCAATAAATGCCTCTATTTTCATGGCTGGATACCTTCTGGACAGACATTGTATTTTGTAATCCTCTCTTCCTAACCAAGATGTAGAACATAGGTTCTCTCTTAACTCAAAAATGTTCCTGTACGTGAGAATCCCCTTGGAAGTATGTGAAAAATGCAGCCTTTGGCCTAACCCAGAGATGCTGGTTCAGTGGGCCTGGGATGACCCAGGCTGGCAGGTTAACTGCACCCAGATCTTCAGGTTGAGGGGCCTGCAGCCCACACTTGCTGGGGTAGGTCCTGTGTCTTCTTCGTTATTTCCCCCTTAGGTGGGGGTATAACCTTTAGAGGGCATTTGGTCCTTTTTAAAAAAATCCTCACCAAAGGATTTTTTTTTCATTGCTTTTAGAGAGAGGAAGGGAGAGAAACATTGACGAGAGAGAGAGAAGCAACGACTGGTCACTTCCTGTATGTGCCCAGACTGGGGGTTGGGGATCAGGGACTGCACGGCAGCCTAGCCATGTGCTCTGACTGGGCTCAAACCCACAACCCACTCAATACTATGAGTGCCAGCTGAGCCATACTGGCCATAGTGCATCTGGTCCCTTTATCTCAGGGTCCAGCAAGGTTCTGGGTTGAGTGGCTCTCATAGGGGTGGATCCAAGCTGGGTACGGCCTGAAGCTATGCAATTTGGAAAGCTGTCTTTAAGAAAAAGAATACTCTTTTGGGTGCAAGGCCTTGGATGAACGCTCCCGCTCCCACAAATGACTTTGGCCCTACTTTCAATCCACCCCTGGCAGCCCCTGAGAGTTTGTGGTCTCAGCTGTTGTCGGGGTGAGGAGTCGTCTGCTGGACAAGACAGATGATTCCGCACTCACTCCTTCCATCCACAGGAATAGCCCCGGGGATGCTTAGCCTCGCCCCATATTAGAATCGCCTGGGGCAGCTTTAAAAGCAATATACCAGGCCCTCAGCAGATATTTTGATTAATAATTGGTTTGGAGTAAGAACTGAATTTTAGTATTTTTCAAGCTCCCAAGTGATTCTAACACAGTCCAGGCTGAGAACCCCTGAGCAGTCGCCTGACTCTGAATTTAATCTTTCTTTATCTGCTCCAGACTTACACTGAGAGAAGGCTGTTGAGTGTCCCTTCTACCACCACCACCTTCCTTCCATCTCTCCTTCTGAAGAGGCAGGACTCCTGGCTGTATGCAGTCAGTGTCATTGCGTCAGCCACATCCCTGGCCCCCCTCCAGAGCACTCCCTCTAACCTAGGGACAGATCAATCAATACTATTAGGCTAACTAAGCACCTTACATTATTTCTAATCCTCGTTGCAACACTGCATTTTAGCAAGGAGGAAACTGAGCTCAGGAAGCCTTAGTGATTGCTTTCAGAGCCCTCACGGGTGTTGCTGGAGCTGGGATACAACCCCCATGTATTACCCTGGCCAGGCTGCTCCTAGAAGCTGCATTGCTTATTGAACACCAGCCAGGACTGGGGCACAGGCCCAGGGCAGACATCCATTATAGACGGCAGACACAGTGCCTAGGGCCCACAATAATTTTAGGGGGCCTATGAAATGTTTCAATTTTGTTTGAACCCAGAAGAAAAAAATGAATACTAATGAATGTGTAACAATGAACTCAGCCTGGATTACACTTATCATTATGGCAATACACTTGTAAAAAATACTTTTCAATATACATATATTTTTAATGGAAGAAGGGGCCCATGAAGACAAAAGTGTCTGAGCCCATGGAGACAGTCCCCGGCCCAGGAAGGCCCTTCCCAGAGCCTGGCTGGTGCCAGTGGGGGTTAGGACCAGAAGTGTTTATCTCACACCTTCTGTGCGCCTGGCTCTGGGAAGTAAACAGGAGCATAAAGCTTGCCCTGGTCTGGCTCAGAAGAGAGGACACACACACAGGAAACGAAGAACAAGACAAGACAGGATGTGCTCTCAAACCATTGTCAGCTTTTACTTACATCTCTTGTTTTTGCCATTTCACTTGTCACTTAGTCGGTTACTGCTTGCAGGTGATTGCACGGTTGCATATATTTAATTCTTCAGTCAACTAGTCTTTTGTTGGTTTATTCCCTTCTTCAATAAATGTTTACTATTTTAAGAATATATATATATTTTTACTTTTAAATACTTGATTTAATTTCTTTTGAGTGGGTAATCCAGCCCCTGGTGCAAAACTTCAGAATGTACAGAAGGGTAAATATTAAGAAGGCTGGAGGCAGAAGAGCGGTGGCAAATTCTTTTTACTAACCCTTTGGTCCCGTTTAGACTTCGTACCAGGTGCAGGCATTACCTATTAAATAGAATGAATTAAAACAAGCACACAAGCAAACAAAAAATTTGAACAAAGGGTGGGCTGAATAGCTAATCTCCCTCTCACCTGGCTTCCAGCTTCCTGGTCCCACCCTCAAGGGACAGTCATCTCTACCAGTTTCCAGTGTAGCTTCACAGAGACATTTTACACAAGCATATAGACTTTGTAAAAAATTTACACAAATTGTAGCATAATGTATACATTGTTGCTAGCCACTTAGTATTTTGATCTCTTGACACTGAGGGCCTCATTTTTTTTCTATAGCTGGATGATCTATCATAATTTATTTAACAAGATTCTCTATTGATAAAGGTGGTTTCTAGTTTCTTTCCTTCTACTATAAAGTAACATTCTGGAGCATAACTCCCACTCTTTAAGTTGTGCATTTCTTAGTGGCACAAAGACACTATTTTCACTTCCACGCAAGCACATCTGTGTGGTATATATGTTGAGTGGAACTGCAGGTGTGAGCATTGCTGTAGGGACAGGAGTTGGTACAACTTCTATGGGGAGGCCAATTTGTCCCTACTTATCAAATATTTAGTCCCCTCTATCCAAACAATTTCTGGAGCCCCTCCAGGGTCTGGGCTAGGGGTACAGACAGGAGGAGCATGCAGGCTGTGGGCTCTCCAACGCGGATGCATCATTTCCAGCCCTGGGAAGCAGGGGCATACAAATGCCAGGACAGTGCAAGGAAGTTGGCCTCAGGCCTGTTCTCAGGGAGAGAGAGAAACAAAAGTTTTGCTCAGAGGAAGAGAAGGAAGGGCATTCCAAGTGTGTGGACTGGCACACGTGAAGGCTGAAGAGCAGGGCTCCCTGCACAGATGACTTTGGCTTGTAGCAGGTGCCCAGTAGAAACATTATAGCCCAGCATCAAAGTTAGCCACATCCTGAGCATCATCTTTTCAACAAGGGCTCCTGTATCTCCCTGAAAGTGGAGGGTAATGAGCTTCTTCTGGGGGGCAGTGGTTGGCACTAGGGTCAGGTCAAGTCTGGGACTGTGGTCTGATGCTGCTCACAGCAACTGTGACATTCTTTAGAAGTCTTTCATCTCTGTTCAAAACTCATGGAAATTTTGCATTCTATTCTCTGATATAGCTGGGTTAGCTTTAATATTAAAAATGAAATATAGTATAAATATAATATACAATTTATTTATTGTATACAAATAAATTTCCCCAACATCTTTGAGTGAAATTAGTTCTCCTGAATAATCTTTTGACTTTAAGAAACCTCCCTCCACCCCCAGTTGCCTCATTTGAGAAGGTGCAGGTAATCCAGTTTCACTGTAGCAAATCCACCAGCCCTCACCCTGACCTTTGTGCTACGGCCTCTAGCCTTCTCAACAACCACAAGACTCTCTGTTCATTCAGTGGATGAATCTGAAAGCTGAAAAAGCACAGGGTGTTGCCCTCTCCTGTGGTATTCGCAGGAGCAGAGTGACAGCAGCAGCTCTAAATACTCAGTCAATACTCACAATGACCCTATGAGGTGGGTACTGTCATTATTAAACCCATTTTACAGATGGGAAACAAACTCAGAAAGGATAGGTAAGTGGACCAAGACCACTGTGTAAGGGGCAGAGCCAGGATCAAGACCCAGGCAGTCTGATCCAGAGCCTGTCCTCTTACCTCCTGCAATACATACACTGCTCAGCTGGGCGAGAGAAGCCTTAAGTACTGGGATAAGGGGTGAGGCACCCTGGAGTCAGCAATCTCTGCTCAATTCACTGCTACCTCCAAATGACCTGTGATCTTGGACAAATCATTCTCCTTTCCTGGACTTAGAATCTACCAGGTCCCTCTCCCTGCCCCCATTCTGTCCTGCACTCATGAAAGGCTATATAGATAGTAGAGGGTTAAGTGTAGCCCAGGGGTATGACCAGTAGCAATCAGGAGGGAAGTTTCTCTTGATTCCCTTACACAGCCCACCTTCCTTCTCTAGGCTGCCTCCCCCATGAGTTGCTGACTCCTACAGTGTGACAGGACCCAACTCATTGAGCTCCCACCTTAGTCAAAAGGTCCATTTTATCGCTGAGGAAACTGAGTCTCCTAGAGATTAAGTAGTTTCCAGGGTTAGATTAGGGGCTTAGCCTGGTAATGATTGGCTCCATTTCATTGAACTAATAATAGCTACCATTTCTTCAGCACTTATTAGATGCTAGACGCTGTGCTAAGCATTTTAATCTTCAAAAAAACCTTCCAATATTATTATTACCAGTTAAGTCTCAGGCTTCCCTTCTGTAATCTACAACACAGGAATGATAATAGTGCATTATTGGGGGTTATGTAGGAGGGTAAAGGAAACTGCTGAGGCCATATAGCTAAGAGGCGGTGAAGCAGGAATTGAACCCAGGTCTGGTGGGTTCAACAGAGTAATGGGTAAGAACCCAAGCACAGGCTGCCTGAGTGGCAATAATAAAACCAGCAGTGGTAATAAATAACAAAACCAGCAGAGAGATTATGGTAACGGACCCCATAGTTATTGACAGGAACAGGAAAATAATTCTCTCTGAGGAAAAGTAGTAAAAAAGCCAAAAATACACAAACAAAAAGCTTAAAAGTAAGTGAGATTAGAATAGTCTAAATCAGTATTCTCAACATCGCATGTACCCTGGTGGTTCCCAGAATGATTTCAGGCGATGCAAAGGTAAATCTATCCTAGTTTATGTATTTATTTTAAAGCAATAAATACAACTAGGACATTTGTGACTTCAGGATATCACTACTTATGATAAGGCTAAATACACATGGTGAGTTGATTTGAAAAATAAGTAAATAAGCATCAATAGCATGTGTACTGTGCATATATTCTCTCACTCTTGGATATGTAACAGCAGATTAAGTTGGTTCTATCTCCAAATATGTCCAAGATCCAACCACTTCTCCCCAACCCACCATGGCCTTTCCTGGGCCACAGCAACAGCTTCCCACCAGGCCCCTGCTCCCCGCAGCCCCCAGCAGCTTATTCTTCACAGGGCCGCTAGAGGGAGCCAGTTAAAATGGGGAGGTTCCTGCCCTGCACGGGAACCCAGGGGCTCCTAGTAGCTCAGAGGACAAGCCAAAGAACCAAGAATGTCCTGTATGAACCTAACCTGCCCCTCAGTGTTTCTCCCATATCATTACCTCTTTGTTGGTTTTGGAACATTCCAGGCATGCTTCCACCTCAGGACTCTTGCTGTTCTCTGTGCCTGGAACATTCTTCCTCCAGATAGTGTTATAGTGTTTTGCCCATCACCATCAAGACCTTGCTCAAATGCCACCTTCTTGGGGAAGCATTGCCTGACTCCTTTCTCTGAACTGCACCTACCCTCTGCTAACATTGTTCTCTCCCCTTCTCTGCTTTATTTTCAGTCTGGTATCTTTACCTTCCAAAACACCTTATACCTGATTATTTGGGTTATGGTCTGTCTGTCCTCACACTTGACTCCTTGCACTCAGGAATTTTCGTGTTTTGCCTACTGCAGGATTCCTAACACCTGGAGCACAGCCTGCCACCAATAGGAGCTCAATAATTATGTGTTGAATGAATGAACACAAAGTTCTATTTATGCACATGTACATTTTTTTAAGAGAGAGAGGGTCCACAGCATTCACCAAAACAGAACAGTTGTCTACCACCTAAGGGTTTCCCAACTCCCCATTTTGGGCCATCTTGGCCAAGTAGATTTACCTTCCAAAGGGGCAGGACACTATCGCTTTGTCAACTGGGGCTTTAGTTATTCTCCAGGAGAATTAATGAGTAGGGCCTTGCTTTATTCATCAGTCTCTTATGAAGTGGGTTTAGGATGAATCAGTCTCCCTGCCAATCCATCTGACTGCAATGAGAGGTGGTCCAGACTCCCTCTGTGAGGCCTCTCTGTTCATAGGCAGTGGCCCCTAGAGCCCCACCCCTTTCCCAACACCAAGAAGCACGTTCTGCCTTGTGTAATTTATTTTGTGCCTTTTATCTTCCCAGCTACTGTGGGAACTTCCCAAGGACAAAGAAGCATGTTTTCTTTTCTAGGCCCAGGGGTTAAGAAGATGACACTTACTATAAGCAGCCCTGGGTTCTAGTCCCAACTCTGTCACCAATTGGCTTTGTCACTAGAGACAAATTACTTAACCTCCTGTTTCCTTCTCTAAAATCAGGTCTAGTAAGAATAACTTTTTCATTGTATGGTTGGGGGTATTGATAAGCTAGTGTGTGTGTTTGGTACAGGATGATAATGAGCATGGAGCTTGGTGAAGTGAGGGTTTTCAGCTCACCTAAGTGACAAATATTTACAGTGCCCACTATGTGACAGGCATAGTGCTAGGGACTGGGGAGAAAGAGAATGGGGCAGGTGCTGTCTTGTGTGAATTAGCTTCTTTGAGGGCAGAGACAGAATTCATTCAAATGGCCCTGCTTATGACTACACCCTCAGTGCTGCTGTGAGTGCCTGTGCCTGCAAGTTCAGCATCTCTATCCACATGGGCTTCCCTTCTAGAGGCAGAGTAGAATGACAAGGAGTTGTATGGTTGCAAATTGTGAGAAGCACTGTAAAGGGGAAGGAACACAGGGTGCTTTGGGGGAGGAAAACTAGAATAAGGGAGTGGGGCAGATTTGAATCTGAGGGGTTAGAGGTACTTCTTTGTGATTTACTTTGTTAGTGACTTGGCTACAGACCCCTGAGGAGCAGCAGCTGGGACCCCCAGCTTCCACCTCTCCTACAACCCCAGGAACTGGAGCTCCTTCTCTAGTAGGGTGCCCTTAGGCTCTAACTCCCAGGCAGGCCCTGCCTTGCTGGGCCCCTGCCACACACACCCTCTAGTGGTCATAATGCAGGCCAGAGCTAGGCTGGATGGGTCCTGGGAAGCCAAGGATTGTGGACACAATCCACCCTAAGGAGCAGTCTTTCCATAAGGCGGGAAGACTCTGGGTCCCCATGTCCTAATGTTGGTAACCACCTTGAGTATGATTCCCATGCCATTTCACAGATGAGAACCCCAAGGCTTACAGAACCGAGAAAGATTAAGTAGGGTTAGTATTAAACTCAGGCCTAGCAGACTCTGGGCTCAGTTGCTCTTCAGGCTCATCCAGCTCATACCTAATGGCACCCTACCCCCAATATTACAGGTGAGCAAGAGCCAAAGCCATACTTGGTCTGGGTTACTGCCCAGGGAAAAGGCAGCCTTCCCAGGACAGCCACTGCTTGAGTCTCTCCTAGGCTTGAGGCCCTCACACAGGCCCGACATCCCTCAGAGCAGTCCCCCAGGAACGCTGCAGAAAGGGATGCTGTAGTACCTCAGGGAGGTATGGGAGAAGGAGGGAAGGGAGCCACAGTTCACATATTTGCTCCCAAGGGTAGGTGATGAACATTTGTGGCAGCTGATCACCCCCTTTCCTGTCTGCTGTCCCTTTCCCTTTGCTTTCTGTCACACATATCCCTCCCTCAAACTGGCTCCATTCAGATTTCACCTCAGCCACTAATTACAAGCTTGTGCAAGTTCCTGAATGTCTTGTGCCTCAGTGTCCTAATCTGTAAACTGGTGGTAATAACCATACCTCCCCCAAAGTTGTGTTATGTGGAGTCCCAGCCCTTACCCCAAAACACTTCGATTCAGCAGGCCTAAAGGACCAACATTTTGAAAATCACTGCCCTGAAGGGTGTGCTCTGATCCCCACACCACTTTTCTTTTTTCTTTTCTTTCTTCTCTTTCTCTCTTCTCTCTTTCTCTTCTTTCTTAGTGAGAAACATGGATTGGTTGTCTCTCATAGCATCCTAACTGGGGACTGTGCCTGCAAGCCAGGCATGTGCCTTGACTGGGAATCCAACCCATGACCTTTCACGTTGTGGGGTAGTGCCCAAACAACTGAGCCACCACTGGCCAGGGCTCCACGCACCACTTTGTAGCTGTTGGGGGTGAGCAGCCATACTAGTTTTAGTATTTAGCACTCTCAACACTATTTTCATTTCAATGGCAAATTGAAAGGACAAGTTCCTGTGCCCCAGTTTCTTCATCTGTGAAACAGAGATAACAGTACCTCATCAGGGTCGTTGTGAGAATTAAATGACTAAAATCTTTGTAATGCTCTGAACATTGCCTTGCCCATAGTAGTTACTCAATACCATTAGTTATTATTGTAATCCATGGCCAAACCAGCAAATACCCTGATAAAAAATATATTACATTGAGTTTCTCCTTGTGTTTTAAGACACAGTAATTCCCCTGAGGGCAAGAAGTAACTGAAAGGGACTTCTGGGGTGCCAGTCACGTTGTCTTCTGGGTACTGGTTACACAGGTATCATGTTCACTTCTTAAAATTCATCCTGCTGCTCATTTGTGATTTGTGCACTTAAAATGCACTATCTCCTAGGATCTATATAGTTCTGTGAAGAACTCAAGGCAGGCGCCATCCCCATTTTTTAAGTAATTTAAAAAAATTATTGATTACAGGGAGAGAGAGAGAGGGAGAAAGAAATATCGACCTGCCGCTCCACCCACTGATGCATTTATTGTTAGATTCTTGCGTGTGCCCTGATCCGGGATCTAACCCAACCTTGAGGCATCAGGATGAAGCTCTAACCAACTGAGCTACCAAGCCAGGGCATCCTCATTTTCAAACAAGAAACTGAAGCCAAGGCAACTATTTTTGATTTGGCCAAAGCAGTAGGGGATAAAAGTGGGGAAGCCTCTCAGCCTGGTGCTCCATACCGGAGAGCAGCTGCCTCTCTAGGGAACGCGGCGTGAACAGTACCTGGCTCCAGGTAAAGCTCACCAAGCGGTTCTGAGGCCCTTCCTGCAAATACCGCCCTTGCTCCAGTGTACTCACAGACGTCCCGCGGGGGACTCGCTCCGCAGCGTACTCACAAGGCCAGCCCTAAACGTGGGCACGCGGAAGGGAGACCCCCAAGCTAGAGCCCTGCGGGAGAAAGGCGTCCAGCCTCGGGCCAATGGGAGTAGCGGAATTTCTTTCATTCAATGTGGGGCTGAGCTTCGTCTGCTGCCCGGAAAGGGGCGGGGCGCCGTGCCGGGGGCGGTGCCGCCGCGCGACGGAGAGAGGGCGGTGCCCGCCCCACGGCCGGGCCAATCGGCGCCGCGCCCGGGGGGGGAGGGGGGACCGGCCTTTTTTCCCTCCGCGCGGGACCAATCCGTACTTTACTAGCTTGAACTTTTGCCACCCACGGACGAGCGAGCGCGCCCGAGGAGGTACCCCGCCGCGCCGGCTCCAGGGCCTGGAGCGGCCTTAACCCTTCCCGCGCCGGGCGTCCCGCTTCTGCTGCCGCGCCCCCCAGTTCGTCCCCTGACTCTGCGGAATCCCACCCTTATTTCAGTGGTGAAATGTCTCAGAGAAATCACGAGTTCTACCCGCATCCCTCTCCGTGGAGCAGAGAGTGAATTGGAGAAGGGGGAGGAGGAAGCGTCAGCCTTGAGGGGGCCCAAGATCGCTGGCGGCCCGCCTGGCTCCGAGGCTGGGCTGCGGCGAGCGAGAGCTGCAGAGCAGGAGACAGTCCCGTCTCTACCCCACCGTCAGCTACTCCCCACCTCGGGCAAACGTGGAGCCCCTGTGTGAGAAGTGTCCCACGGTCCCCGTTGGGCCCAGTAGAGCGACCCCGACAGAGGATGTGGAGACCTCGGGCCATCACCGAGATCCCGCTGCCCTAACAAACCGCCCCCCCCCCCCCGCCTTGATCCCAAGAGACGCAAGCCAGGAAAGCTCACACGCACACCCATTTTATTAGCCTTTCCTGGGATGGGGGTTTGCATCAAGTTTAAAGTGCAATGTGTGTGTGTGTAAGTTTGTGCTCAGGCCAGAGAGAGAGGCAAAGCGCCCCGTTTGCGTCCTAGTCTCAGTAGGTTCGTGGAGCCCTCGCGCCACCCACCCGTGGTTTTTGTAACCGTGTGTTGTTTGTGTGTGCGCGCGAGTGTGCTCTCTCTCATCCGTGCTCGCCGCGCATCGCGAGCCCGAGAGCGGGGTGTGGGCGCAGTCAGTCAGCTTGGGGCGGGGGTGCCTGGGCGAGCGTGGGGCGGGGGCCAGGGCTCGGCCCGCCCCAGGAGCCGGCCCCTCGTAGCCGCGGGCCCTGCAATGGGACGTGTTCTCCTTTAAGAGTTAAGAAACTTGAAACCTGTTTGCGCAACAATCAGCGCCGCGGAGCCGCCAAAGTGTCTAGACTGCATATGATGGGAGGCAGCCAATGACTCCACGGCGCTCCTCCGGGGGCCCTCAGTGTGCGTTTGAGAGAACAAAAAGAGAGAGAGCGCCGAGCGGGGGAGCGAGCGAGGGAGCCGAGTCGAGAGAAAGAGCTGCCCGGCGCGCTGCCTCGCCAGACTTCGCCGGGATCGCGGGGCCACGGGAGGCACTTTTTGTGGAGGGGGGAGGGGGGGGCGACCTCTGCAGCGCGGCGCCCCGGGCGTCCGAGCGCACTGTGGGGATGGCTGCGACCTCGCCTCGGTGGATTGCATTTTAATTAAGGATTCCCAAGCAGCTCTTTTGGGATTTTTACAGTTTCCACTCTTGTGTTGACACCCGCGTTCGGGAGAACCTCGCTCCAAGTGCATCTAGCGCCTAGGACCTGAGACGAGTTGGCGTTTCGTGCATGCAATTCCAGGGATTTGGTTTTGTTTGGGGTTTCTTTTTCTTCCTTTTTTTTCTTTTCTCTTTTTGCAGGGAATAAGAAGGAAGCTGAGGGTATCAACAAGCTGCATTTGGATCCTGCAGGAAAGCCCATGTAGTTAGAGCTTGGGTTTTACAGGCGGGTTTTCCAGACACATTTGGGGGGTTCGACGCGAGCGCTTTGTGCTCATGGACCAGCCGCGCAACTTTTGAAGGCTCGCTAGCCCATGCGGGGACTTTCTGGTGGCGCGCTGGCCCGCGGTTCCCCTCAAGCGCCGGGGCTGGAGTTGCTGAGCAGCCCGGCCGCCGGGTCAATGTAGCCGCTGGCCGGGCTCAGACTGCGGCTCGGCGTGCGCGTGTTCCCCGCTGGCCCATCTCTCGCGAGCTCCCTCATGTTGCAGCCCTGCGGCGCCCCTTCGACGACAGGCTGTGCGCGGTCTGCACGGCGCCCGGCGGCGGACTTCATGTGGGGCTGCGGCCCGCGCAGCCGGCGCCTCGCTGAGGGAACGGACCCCCGGTAACCGGAGACCGCCTCCCCCCACCCCCGGCGCCAAAGGATATCGTATGTTCAGGTCCAAACGCTCGGGTCTGGTGCGGCGACTTTGGCGAAGGTCGTGTGGTCCCCGACCGGGAGGAAGGCGGCGGCAGCGGTGGCGGCGACGAGGATGGGAGCTTGGGCAACCCAGCTGAGCCAGCCCCGCGGGCACGAGAAGGCGGGAGGCTGCGGCCGCTCGGAAGTCTGCCCGGTAAGCCCCGCGGCGGCTCCGGGACACGGCGGGACAGGCGCCCAGGGCGCAGCGAGGCGCCGACGCGCAGGGGGCCCCCCCGAGGCCCATGTCGGAGCCGGGGGCCGGCGCTGGAGGTTCCCCGCTGGACGCGGCGGAGCCGGAGCCCGGGCTGGCTGCCCGAAAGTGACTGCGAGACGGTGACTTGCTGTCTGTTCTCGGAGCGGGACGTTGCGGGCGCGCCCCGGGACGCCGGCGACCCCCTGGCCGGAGCGATCCTGGAGCCGGTGGACGGAGGGCGGAGTCGCGAAGCCCGTTCGCGGCTGCTGCTGCTGGAGCAGGAACTCAAGACGGTCACGTACTCGCTCCTGAAGAGGCTCAAGGAGCGCTCGCTGGACACTCTGCTGGAAGCGGTGGAGTCCCGCGGCGGCGTGCCGGGAGGGTGCGTGTTGGTGCCGCGCGCCGACCTCCGCCTGGGCGGCCAGCCCGCGCCGCCGCAGCTGCTGCTCGGCCGCCTCTTCCGCTGGCCTGACCTGCAGCACGCCGTGGAGCTGAAGCCCCTGTGCGGCTGCCACAGCTTCGCCGCCGCCGCCGACGGCCCCACTGTGTGTTGTAACCCCTACCACTTCAGCCGGCTCTGCGGGCCAGGTGAGCGGGCCGCGCCGGGCTTGTGGGGGCGGGCTCTGGGCCCCCTTCCAGTTTCCTTGTGTGGCCTTTTTATCCCGGACACCTCGGGCGGGCAGAGCTGTGGTGCTCCCGCGGGTACCCCTGAAGCGTGGGAGCTCCAGTGAAGGTGCCTCACCCTGGCCTTGCTGGGGAGTGGGGATCTGGGCGCACACATCAAATGGTAACTTCATCAAGGCACCGGCAAACTTAAAAGGGTACATCGTGAAGTTTTCTCTGTGCAGCTTCAGGGGTGGAATGTAGGCTCCAACTTCATAGGGGGGCGGGTAGGACTAGGAGAAGCCAAACACTGAGACCCCCTACCCCCTAATTTCCCCCCACTCTGTGCTCAGGCCTGTAGTATTTGCCAGCATGTGCCTATACTTACGCTGTAGTTTTCTATATCCAAGTGTAGATATACGTTGTGAAATAGGGTGTAGACAATTCATGCTTAGAGTCGAAGTGTGTAAATTTCCTCACTTGCTCTTTTGTATACTTTGGAGCAAAGCTTTTGCAGGGCAACTCCTCTCAAAGTGGGTACCCCCCTTTTGACCTGATCGGTCCCAGCATCCCTTGGGTGTCAAATGCCAGGGTTTTCCACTATCATTTTCAATTCTGTGGCCAGCTTTTGTGTCCAGTTGAGGGTCCTGGGAGCATCTATGAGTAGGTGAGGAAGCCAGGTATTTTATTATATCTGAGAACTACTCCCTGTCTTTGTTTTCTACCTGGGACTTCATGCACACACCCCACCCCCAGCCCAGTTTACCTGAGGATGCCCTGGGTGCTGGAGCAGAGGTGAGGACAGTTGGGGCCAGGAACTTGCAGGAACACACATTTTAACCTGTAGTGTCTTTGGGATGTATATGCCTTAGGTGTCATTGGGGGTTCTATTGGGGTGTACATGTCAGAGAGCTATAGACTGTTGGGTGTTGGAGGACTCTGAGTTTCTCCTTTCTGGTCCCTCTGGAGACAGTAGTCAGCGCTCATCCTAAGGGTCCATAGAGGGTCAGATCACAGGTCTTCTGACTCGCAATGTGAAGGAGGTGAGGGGGAAGTGGGCCTATGAGTGTACGTGGGGGTAGTGGCTGGAGGGGGAAGGAAAAAGTAGGTGCTTCTGTCATGGTTCACTGATGGGGGTTGGTGGGGAAAGGTGGCACTCATCTGGCTGCCCTCATGGTTGGTCACTCCAAGCCTGATTCAGGAGCTTTTGGCAGTCCCTGATCTGCGGCCTGCAGTTTTCTGTTCCTGACAGCGTCCCCTGGAAATGGCTTCCTCCCTTCTGCTACCTGGTCTCCTCTCTGTCTCTGGGGCACAGGACCTCTCTGTGGTTGCCCCATCACTGGTCATTATTGTTTGGTGGGAGATCATTGGTGTGTCCCACTCTGCTATTTTAGAAAGCCCTGGCAGGTACTTTTTCTGTCATCATGTCTGCCTGCCAGCATATATTTGTTGAGCACTTACTCTGTGCCAGGCACCATGCTGGACGCAGTAGCAGAGAGAGTGGAAATATGAGTAGGATCCCTGTCTTCAAGAAATACAATCTTCCAGGGGAGATGGGGGTTAGGGGAAGAAGGGCCAGGTCAGGGGCTGTGAACTATCAGAGTGCTGTGGGTTAGGTGTGTACAGGGTCACCTCCGGTAGCTCCATAGCTCTAACCTGGAGGGCCTTGGAGGGTGGGCAAGGGGTGGTGGGTGTCGAGGAGGAGGGAAGACCCAGCTGAAAGTCAAAGAGCCAGGCAAGCCCAGGTATGTGGTGGGAAGTGGGGGAGTGAAAACGTTGGAGACAACAGACAGGATACACCCTTGCCAAGCATGGATGGGTTGTCCCTCTTCCTTGGATCAGAAGTCATCTTGGATGTTGGTTTGAGTTTGGTGGGCCTGGGTAGGTACAAGTTGAGGACAGACTGCAGCGGGATGGTGCTTAACCACAGACTTGGTCCTAGGCTCTGTTTGGGCAGTAATACAACTTGACCTTGGATGAGTAACCTGCCCTCTTAGTCTCTCTGCTGGTCAGTGGGGGTGGCTCTAGGAACATTCTCCATATCTGATTCTAGACTAAGGATTAGCACTTGACTCCCTTCGTGCTCCCAGAAGGAGGCACTGTTGCAGGGGCTGTATCTACTCTCCTTCCTCTTCAGCCCAAGGGTCCCCTCTTTCTAGCCATCCTGGGGGCTCTGGGGAGGACTGATGGCCTGGGAAGAGTTTCCAGTATGAGTCAGGTAGACCCTCTTGCTTCATTCCGCTGCCTGATGGCATGGGCTGAGGAGACTGTGACTGAGAATGGGGAGCCCTTTTCTGCTCACCCCACCCCCCACCGGCTGGCCGCCAGTCTGGCTCCCAGAGCTGGGCGGGTGCATAGCTGGAGCTCAGTCGTGCGCGTCCTGATAAGGAGACTGCTCCTTCCAGGGCTCTAGGGGAGAGGGCTGGGGCAGACCGGCAGGCAGGCAGACAGATAGCTCAGAGTAGACTGGAACACCCAGCAGGCTGACTGAGGGACAGCCACCTGGCACCAGTCACCTCAGTGCCCCTGAGCCCCACAGGGACCCCCAGTGACCGGAGGCCCCTTCTGGGCATTGCAGATCCTTGCTGCTCAGAGCAAATCCCTGCTCTATCCATACCATGCTTCAGGGCAGTGAGGCCAGCTCCCTCTTTGAGGCTCTTTTCCCATCTGTAAAGTGGTCAGGGCAGACAGTCCCTAAGGTCTAATGGGTAGATTTCAGGTGACCACAGGCCTACCTCCCTAGCCCTCCCTCTCCCCCACTCTTACCTCAGAAAGTGGGTTTCTCCCTCTGTCCAATCTGTCTCCACCTCCACCACCCCTACCCCCACCCCGTGGGAGTCAGGCCCCTAGCGTTCCCTCCCTTTTGTGTGTCTCTCAGTCCCGGGAAAAGCCAGTTCACTGAGCTTGGTGCCTATGTGGACGGAAATGTGGAGAATACTTTAATCACAGTTCTAACCTGTGTTTATAGAGCTCCTTCTCCTGAAAGTATCCATTAACTTGGAATAAATCTGCTCTTTGCTTCAACCGCTTTTTTTTTCTGTAATTATATTCAGTAAATTACTATTATCCAAATTGCGCCAGGAAAGAGAGACAGAGTGAGAGAGAGAACTTCTAAACGACTGTAGGAGGCCGCCTAGGAAAACACAGGGTTTCCCAGGCCAGGACTATAGGAATTAGAATGGGCTAGAAAGTTTTCCTTTTATTTGGACTGGCATTATCCCTTTGAAATCAGATCAATTTCAAGTTGGGCTTCCAAGCCCCCGCCCCGCCCCTCTGGCCTGCCTTGCTCTGCTCCTCCAAGCTCCTCTGAGCTCCTCCTTGGAGGTGAGGAAGGGGTGATAATGTGCAGTTTGCCTCTTGCTGGCGCCAGCCGGCCGAGCTGTTTATCTGGCTGCCTGGGGAATCTGGGCAATTAGGCTCAGCCGGCCTTAAAGTGCCAGGAGCTCCTTTTTTGTGTTTCCCACCCTGGGGGTTGGGGTTCAGCCTAAAGCTTCCTGGGACAGGCACTGGGAGGCCACCTCCCCACCCACAGCCACTCCTTGGTAGGGTGGAAACTGGTTGGCCCTGGGGGAATCCAGTGGAGCCTTTCCTAAGCGAGAATGCTGGGCTGCAAGGATGGGGTGGAAGGTAGTGTCCCAAACTGATACTTTACCAGCTACTGAGACAAGCTGTGAACTCTTCTGGTTTTAGAGTTAGATAGATACCAAAAGGCAGGTACCCTCTGGGGGCTAACCAGAGGCATTCTGGGCTCAGCTGAGCTGAGCATTAGCCTCTGGTACACAGGGCCCCTGGCTGACTGCTCTCTCACTGCTGGAGGAGTTGGAGGAGATTGCAAAAGTTGATGCTTGAGGCTGGATGTCTGAAAGGGCTGGAATTTTCTTCTGATCCCTCTCCCTCTCTTCCTCTCTTCTTTTCCCTCTTTCCTATTCTTTCTTTCCCTCCCCCATGCAAATTTCTTTCATAGGGGCCTGCAGGACTCTAAAAGTTATTACTTTAAATCAACACAACTTTTGTAAGCACTGAGAACTTCTAAGAAGGGAGTGAACAGAGGACCTGGAAGCAGCTCACACCTTCTTATCTGACCTTTTGTTTGTCACACCATGTGTCTCACCTGAGTGTCCACCTTGCTCACCTGATTTAATATCCTGGAGCTCCATCCTCTTGGATCTACTCCCTGGACGTGTGGGAGTGGAGTGGAGGTGCCAGTTTAAGGTCACCCAGTATTGTTTAGACCAGCATTATTCCTACTAGACCAAAAGTGGACACGACCCAAATGTCCATTAGCTGATGAATGGATAAACAAAATGTGTTAGATCCATACAATGGAATATCATTCAGCCATAAACACAGTGCCATTCTAATTCATGTTACCACATAGGTGAACCTTGAAAACACTATGCTAAGTGAAAGAAGCCAGACACGATGTATAAGCCAGAAGGCCGTACAGTGTATAAATCCATTTGTGTGAGGTGTCAAATGGATCTCTATGGATCTGGAGTAGGCACATCCATAGAGAGAAAGTAGATTTGCGATTGCCTAGGGTTTGGGGGAATAGGGGCTGACTACTGATGGGGACAGGGTTTATTTTGAGGTGATGAAAATGTTCTATAATTAGGTGTTGGTCTCACAACTCTGGATATACTGAAAACCACTAACTTGTATACCTCAGAAGAGTAAACCTTAAAGAGTATGTGAATGATAACTCAATCTTTCAAGAAAGGTACAGTAACTTGCTATCGGTTTCCAACTGACCTCCTCCTTTGTTTAGTTGAAATACAGTAACTTCTCCTTCCTACCTTTCTGTGTGGCCTTGGGATGGTCCTATACCTCGCTGGGTCTCAGTTGCCTGATCAGTTAAAAGAAGAATTGGGTTGGGTAAACTCCAAGAAGCTGAGTTACACAAACCTCTGACATTCTAAATCCCTCCATTGGGGATGAAGTCTAGAGGCCTTTTTACTGTTTTACTTGCCTCGTATGAAGTTAGTGATTAGCTTCCAGTGCCCACAGTTGTTAAACTGCTCTGTGCACACTGTTTTGCTGGAGCAGATGGGGGTCTCTCCAGAGAGCTTTGCAGTCCCCTGTTTGCTGGTGTGCCTGACATTTCAAGTTCGTACATTTGCTTTCTGTCTCGTTCATGTCATTAGAACTCTGCTAGCTCAGGGGTGGCCATGGGTGGTAGGTGTCACAATTCAAGGCCCAGGTGGTCCCTGGAAGAGATGCTGGTGTTGATGACAGTGGCTTGACTCCAACCGCTGCCCATTGCTCTTAAGTTTCAGTTTGGGGGACAGATCTGGGCGGGGGAGGGGCAGATGTTCCCAGCCTCCCTCCTTGGGTGGCCTGGGCCTCAGCCAGTCAGATTTTTGCCAGAGGAACCCTAACAGTCATTGCGGTCCTTCTGATAAGTTAGTGGGGTAGTGGAAGGGCATGAAGCTGGGGGTCAGTAGACCTGGCTTCTGGCTGTGTAACCAGCTTCCCTGTGTGGCCCTGGAGGAGTCCTCTCATTGCCCACACCTCAGCCTTCTTTGTACAGTGGGAGCACCGGCCTCAATTCTCCTTCCCTGTGGAACTTGAGCCCTACCTGTGTTTTGATTCTTGTCCTGAGGAACTGGTCCTCATTCAAGTCTGGTCTCTAGCCTCTCCAAGTAAGTACTGAGGACCTGTGGATAAGGTGACTCTTACTGAAGGCAAGTAGCTCCCCTTCTTGAGTCCTGTTTAGGTCTCCCATGGATCACCCCTTTGGCCCTTCGGTCGTCTTAATCCACCCCTTTGCCCACTGCTGCCCCCAACTTGACCACTGTCCTCATCTTTGTCCACACATGCTTACTGAGAACTTTCTGTGCAGATAAGGTGACTCAGCCGGGACGAAGGGGTGGAAATGGGGTGCCTTTGATTACCTGTCTCGTTGCGGGGGAGAGGAGAGTCAGGCCTGGGCTCACATCCTAGTTCTCTCATGATTGGCAGGGTGAGTCAGCTGGGCAAGTCAGTTTTCTCATCTGCAAAATTGGAACTCTGTTGACCATTTTGTCTTTGAGAAAGGATGAAATAAGAACAAGTGCCCAATGAGCATAATTAACCACTCTGTACCTAAGATTCAATAGGGTAAAATACAACAAATAAAATTGAAAATGCCTGGCATGGAGAGAGACACAGCGCAGGCTTTCTGCAAATGTTTGCTTCTCTCCCAGTAGCTACTCCATTATTAACTTTTCCTTCTCCCTAAATTCTGTCCACAAAAGATTCCCTGTTTCTAGACCACAGTGCCTTCACTTTGTCGAAATAATTTCTGGCTGGAAGAGCTGAAGCTGCATAGGGTGTGCGGAGCAAACAAATGCTCCTGCAGCTAATTGCGCCTTATAATTGCGAAAAACACTTATTACCCCTTGTGTCATTACTGATACCTGCCTAATAATAGTTATTACCACTTTACTACCACTGAGGGTTTGTTTTATTTTGCGATTTGATGGTGTTTAGTTTCATTTAGAGAAAATGAAGGGTCATTTCATTCATGCAAATTGTTACTTAGTTTAGCAAATTGTTACTTCCCCTAAAGCAAGAGGCTAAGGAATTCTTCTGAAGACAAAGTATATGTTTTTAAGGAGGAGTATTTTAAGCAAATGAAAGGAAACCAAAAGAAAAATACCGTAGACAATAAGGAGTCACAGAGGGTCTGAGCTGGAAGGCCATAGGGAGCTTGTGTCCCACCCTTTCTCTTTGCAGAGCCGGGCGCTGAGGCTGAGGGCTCACCGTGGCTGGTGTGAGGTCTCCCGACTAGGGAGTTGGGTTTGGCTCCTCTGGTCCTAACCAGTCTTACACGCCTGCTCTCCCGAAGAATGCTAGTTCTAATGCAGCTTGTTTGGAAGCGAGCTTCTATGGCTGAGCCTCTGCACTCACACTTAGTCCTGATGAGAGTGGCCAGCTTTAGCAAATAAAAATATAGAATGTCCAGGAAGTTGGAATTGCAGGTAAACAACACATACCTTTCTAGTATAATTATGTTCCAACTATTGCAAGGGACATACTTATACCAAAGCTTATGCCATACTCGAGTATTTCCAAAAATCAGATTTACCTGAGCATCTATTATTCTTTTTGTTTGTTTGTATGTAAGATATTATTTACTTATTTTTAGAGAGAGGGGACAGGAAGGAGTAAGAGAGGGAAAGAAACATCTATGTGAGGGAGATACATCATCAGTTGACTCTTTCACACCCATAGCAGGGACCCTGCAACCCAGGCATGTGCCCTGACTGGGAATCAAATCCGCAACCCTCGGGTCTGTGGGCAGGTGCTCAATCCACTGAGCCACACCAGCCAAGGCCTAAGTGTCTGTTATTCCATCAAGCAACCCTGACTCTGACTTTGCCCTGCAGTTTCTCTTGTTACAATAATAATAGTTACTGTTTGTGGAGGTATTTTTCCACAGTACCAAGAACTCTAGGCATTTTATATACGTTTATCTTCTTTCACCCTCCTCAAAAACCTGAGGGGTCTATATGATTATTGTCACCATTTTAGAACTGAGGAAACAGCTCTGAGAATTGAAGTAACTTGCCCGAGGTCACACAGCCGAAGGTGGCGGAGCAGGGACTGACCCAAGGTCTGGACCCCTCGCCTGTGGCCTTACTGTTGGGCAGTGACATTCTAGTGGATTTGGGCAGCAGAGGTGATGGGAGAGCAGGAGGGTTTCCTGTGAGCTGGGTTTATCATTGGAGGAAATCAGTAATCAAAAGCATGTAGAAGAACCCCCAGGTGGGAACGCTCCTGCCCTGGCAGTGATGTGCTGTCTCCTGTCTTCCAGAATCACCGCCACCCCCCTACTCTCGGCTGTCTCCTCGTGAAGAGTACAAGCCACTGGGTAAGTGTGCCCTCCTTCCGACCCCTGGGGAGGTGTGTCCATCCTGGCTCCCTTTCTGCCTCACTGCTGAAGGGCTGGAGGGGAGAGAGAAAGCTGGTCTGGTTGCCTTTGAAATGGGGTGAAGTTTTACAAACACACCTCAGTTGGGCCAAAGCAGACTCAGCCTCTCCAGAGGGCTATTTACATCTTGGAATTCCTCAGCTCATCGTTAACCTCTCTGTGACCTTTAAACATGGGCCTGTGGGAGATGAATGGGTTTTAACTTAAGCATCTAGTTGGAGGTGGGTTGGTATTTGTTTCTTCTCCTTTCTCTCCCTCCCCCGGTCTTAGATTGTTCTTCTTTCATGTGTACCAATTGTTATTATGACAGATACGCTGAGCAAGAAGCCACTATTGAGAGGAGCTGTAGGTTTTTTCCCTTGTTAAACCAAGAAATTTACCTGGGCAGGACCAGCAGTAATTGGAACATTTAGAAAGCATGCGTATTGCTACATAAAGCCCCTGGCGTGGTGCTTAGGCAAGGTGGTTATGTCATTTCAGACAGGTTCCATTCAGAGGTGGGGCGTGTGTTCTGTAAACCTTGGGGCTAGGTGAGCCGCTTGCATTCTGCAGTCAGTGTGTGTGGTGTGAGACGCAGAGAAGGCTTGGTTTCCTGGCCATCTTGCTTTGTCCGACGGAGAATCCTGGCAGTGGGGAAGGTAGTTTAGCTTTGAGTACCAGGAGAGAGAGTGGCTTTGTGACCCATGCAGTTCCCGTGGGACTTAAGCTTTAAAAGTCAGATGGCGTGGCAGTGATGCTAACACATTCCATCAAGTGACCACAAAAAGTGGGTTTTGTTTTGTTTTGGTAAAGTTCTCTTCCCAGTACTGTGTGTCAGCATCATCTGGGAGGTCCCTCCTAAGTGTTGTCAGCTCTCAGGCATCCAGTCCAGCTTCCCTTCCAGGCCCTCCTGTGGAGTCAGAAGTGCCCACCAGGCCCCTCCAGGAGTTTGACCTCCTCAGCTTAGGAGGACAGGGCCTGTCCCAGGATGGCATGTGAGTCAATGGCTTAATGATAGCAACTTCTTCATTATTTTCCCGGACATATGGTCATCTCATCGATGGAGGGTCTTTATTTAGTTCCCTGGAGAACTGGAGAGGTCATCTGGTTGGACTCTGTCACTTCATAGAGAGGGAGTCAGACATAGGGTGGGCCGCCCAGCTAATGCATAGCAGGGCTGAGGTGGAAACCCAGAGCAGCC
Organism: Phyllostomus discolor; assembly: GCF_004126475.2. Classification (NCBI taxonomy): domain Eukaryota; kingdom Metazoa; phylum Chordata; class Mammalia; order Chiroptera; family Phyllostomidae; genus Phyllostomus; species Phyllostomus discolor. Next base: position 175,796,313 of record NC_040903.2, read on the forward strand.
CCCCATTCAGCCTCCTGGTTCCCCATTCTCCCCTCACAGGCTTGTCTCAGCATTTCCTCAGTCAACATAATTGCACTGGTCATTTAGACAGTCTCTAGTTCCATTAGAGGGGGAAAAATAACCCTCAAATGTTCTTAGCAAAGTAATACCTCAGTTTGAAAGTCAAGGATCATTGCCCTAAGGAATTGTGGGTCAGCCTGTGATAAAGCAGCAAAAATCCGACACCACTTAGCCCTGTAGAGTGACCATTTGGAAGTCAACAGGTGTCCTGGTTATTTTACAAATGGGACAAGTGAGGCCTAGAGGGAGGAAGTGACACTTGCTGGTGGTCACATAGCTCAGGGGTCTGCAAACAACAGCCTACCATCTGGTTTTGTATCATCTGGGAGCTAGGAATGGTTTTTACTTGCTTAGATGGTTTTTTAAAACGTCGAAAGAAGAATACTATTTCATGACATGTGAAAATTACATGAAATTCAAATTTCAGTGTTCGTAATAAAGTTCTGCTGGAACATAGCCACACTCACCTGTTTCTGTACTGTCTGTGGCCACTTCCACACTACAGCGGCAAAGCTGAATAGTTGCAGCAGAGACTGTATGGCCTGCAAGGCTGAAAATGCTTAATATTGGGCCCTTTGCAGAAAAAAAGTGATGACCCCTGGTTTTGCTGGCTAGGGACTTGAATCTGGGGCTCCAACTTCTAGCTGGGGTCCCTCCTTGGGGTTTGAGCAGCATGATGAAAGTGGGGAGTGTTCTTTTTCTTCAACGTCCAGAAGATGCTTCAGACTTCGAGGGCCTCCCTAGAAGCACCAGACGTGAGGGTTTGGAGAGTGCGCTGCAGGGACTTAACTGCAACAGCTGTGAAAGGTGGAAGCTGCCTGCTGTTCCCACTCCTGGGAGCCTTACAAAGCTGTCTATCTTTGTTGGCTCCACAGTGGTTCACCAAGAAGTAGGTTCAGCCTGTGACGGTGCTTCTTCAAACAAGAAGTGGCAGCAAAACTTGGGGTACTGAATACTTTGGGAACATTCGGTATTAAAAAAGCAATGATCTTAAGAAGGTCCCCCTGAGGCATTGAGATTTTTGTAAAAGAGATTTTCCATCTGTCCTTATTTTCCTCCCAACACATTTTACCAGCAGATAACTTTTTCATGCCCTGATAAATAGTCTGAGTTACTTTTTTTTGTATTATTTTCTTTTCCTTGCATTGTTGCTTTTTCATAAACAAAAAGTCAGCTCACTTCTAAGCCTCTGTGATCACATGAGACCAAAAAACAAAATAAAACCCAGAACACCCAGTCAGCATCTGGCAAGTGGGAAACGAAAAGAAAAAAGAGGCCAAACTGGTTAATGGTCTCATCTTCCTACTCTCCAAGCCATGTGGTAAAAGGAAAAAAATAATCCTGCAGGATCGAGTGGAATCCTGGCCAGTGAGGGCCTAGGCTAACAGCTAACGGTTTTTGCCCTAGGAATCCCCAGCTTGGGGTGCCTCTCCTGAGCCAGGTGGGACCAGCTGAGCCAGACCTGGGCTGTGCTGGGAGAGATGATGATGAAGGTGCAGCAGGCCTCACGGAACATGTCTCCCGACTCCTGGACAGGCCTGTCCCTCAGCAGGGACAACACCCAATGGCTGGTAGCAGGAGGCACAGGCCCAGGAAAAATTTTCCAAGTCTGCCTGCCCCAGAAGGCATCGGCTTGTCAAGCTAGCAAGTCAGTGTCCAAGAAAAAACGTGCAAAAGATTTTCCTTTCCCCATCTAACTGCACTGCAGACAGGGCAAAACAAATAATGCATGCCATATGAAGTACTTAAAACTACTTAAAAAGACTGCCTTAAAAAAAAAAAAAAAGTCCAGGCATTGAAAATTGCTCTGTGAGCAGGTTTGGATGTTAAGGAGTGGAGGAGGGGAGAGAGAGAGAAAAAAAGTTAATCTTTGAGCAAACGCTTGAGCCCTTAATTAGAGGGGTGTAGCGGGACAGAGTGAGGATGGCTGGTAACTTGTTAAAACAGAGTTTCCTCAGCTCCAGTGAGAGGAAGGAAGGAAGGAAGGAAGGAAGCAAGAAGGAACAACTTCAAGAATTTTAATGGTTGTAATTAAGTACAGCAGCCAGCTATGAATTGTTTAGGGGCTTAATTTAACCTTAACCAAGGAGGCTCCAAGTTGCTACTTGCTCAGTCCCCTGAACTTGGGTTATTTCTGTGGTCAAAGCGATTGAAACTTTTTCAGGTGCCAGAGCTGCAGCAGTCAGCATTTTCCAGAAGAGTTCCAGGGTGGCTGGCCTGGTCTCGTACAATCATGGGACAGGGTTACAGAGTGGCATCAGAAAGTTGGGAGGGACCTGCTTGCTGCCCTTTGCAAGCTGTTGCATGCACACATGTGCACGCAGATGCATGAGAAAGCAGAAGAGGGAGGCGTGCCCCACAGCCGGCTAAGTTCTCTTTCTCTTTCCTCCCACAGATCTATCTGATTCCACATTGTCTTACACTGAAACGGAGGCCACCAACTCCCTCATCACTGCTCCGGGTGAATTCTCAGGTCGGCATTTTTTTTCTTTGCATGTTGCTGTTGTGTTGAACGTTACAGATGGGGACAGGTGGGAGTGGTGCTCGATGGAGGTCTTTTTGATGTCCCCACTTTTCTTCCCCCTTTCCTCCCACATTTGGGATGTGAAGACCGCTCATGTCTTCATCTCTGTGTTCTGGGGTTTAAGCACAGAACAGTCGGTATGAATGGGACCTGAAGATAACAACTTAAAGCGCCTGCCAATCCATGTTTTAGTGAGTTGTCTCTACCTTGTCGCATGGAAATGAGGAAGCCCAGCACAACTCTTCATCTCTCATTTTAGCAAGGGATCTTCTTCCCCCAGCTGCTGAGAGGCAGCAAATGGATGTGTTAATATATGTTTCTCTTCATGGGTTTCTCCTGTCCCTGATCTGAGGAAAGACCTATGGTCAAAAGAGAGGGAACTTGTTGCACCAAGAGCGGGTGCAACAAGTTTTCAAGAGGATCTGGTAAGCAGGGAGTTTGCTAGAGGCCCTGACTTCCCTTGAGCAGTGGACGCTGGGCTAGCATGCAGAGAGAATGCTGGTTTGGAGCTCCCACCCATTGCAACGGAGTTGGCTGCGGGGACATTCCAGAAATACCTAAATCAAGCTTTCCTTAAGAAATAAGAAGTTGGTGGTGACCCGGGGGGCATAGAGGGCCAGGAGGGACTTGGATGCCAAGATCTGTGGGGCCCTTTGGGAACGTGGAGGTGGTACCCTGTGAGGGTAGCTGGGCCTTGTAGCCTGGCCCTGTGCTACATGGTGTGACAGGCAGCCCTGTGGTCTGGAGCTGCTTCCCAAGTGGGCATGGCTGGGTCTCGGCCTAAAGACCTCTGTCTGCATCTGAGCTGTCTTTCCTGTGTCCTGCGCCTATGCTGGGATAGCGACAACAGTGACCAGAGCTATCTAGTGTTTATGTTGGGCCATGGCCTGTGCTTGGGTCCCTTTACTTCAGTACGGCAGTAAAGGAACTTGGCTGGCAGCACATAGTAGCAGAGCTATCTGTCACTGTATTCCACTGTTCTGCCTCCCATTTGTCTGCAAGGGCTGAGTGTACCTCTGATAAACTTGTCCTGCACAAAGTCCTGGCTGTCATTCCTGCCGTGTTCTCCCCATGACTACACAAAGCTGGCTTCTCAGGGCTGCCTGGTCATTCATTCCTCCTCTGCAGAGCCTTCCCTCCACTCTCTGGTCCATCACGGCCATGGGAGGTCACATGACCACTGTATTTTGCCATGGATAATATGCACTTTTTTGCCCAAATTTTTGAGGGAAAAAATAAGGATATACATTATACATGGGTAGTACTAATTACGTATCTATATATGTTTCGGATTCTTTTATTTATGCTTATACATTTTTAATGTTTTTAATTCTTTTACTTATGCATATGCATTAAAAGTATAACTCTAGAAAGCAATAATGATATCTGTATGCAAAATAATACCCTGGAATATGATCATTGGTTTTGCTTCTAAATATAAATAAACAAAAATTGAATTAAAAAATTAAAACGAAAGATCTTTTTCCTGAAAGTTTGGGCCAAAAAACATGGGTGTGCATTATACATGGGAATGCATTATACATGGCAAAAGATGGTACATCTGTTTCAAAGCTAGAGAAACTAGCCCTGACTGGCGTGGCTCAGTTGGTTGATCATCATCCTGCAAAGCGAAAGGTTGCTAGTTTGATTCCTGGTCAGGGCATCCCAGTCGCTGTTTCTCTCCCCCTCTTTCTCCCTCTCTTCACCTCTAAAAGTAAATAAATAATATCTTTTTAAAAAAAGAGAAAGAAAATTCTCTAAAGGAAAGAGAAATTTGAAAGATAGAGAAACTAGAAGCTGGAACAGGAAGTGACTTGGCAGGGCCACGTTAGTGGGGCTTACAGCACAGCTGGTCCTGGGACCTCGGGCTTCTGGAGCCTACTTACCTTCTGGTTTCTGGTGGTCCCTCTCATTGAGCCACTTTGTTTTCTTTGCCTGTTGGCCCTACCTGGTTATAGTGCCTTCCCCTGAAAGACTTAACTAAATAAACACAAGGAGTTAACATTTTAATCCTTTCTTTTTCCTCTGTGACTGTAGGGATGGAAGCCATATATGATTTTGAAGAGGATTAAAAGTATGTCTGAATGCATGATTCTGTGTTCCTGCCAACCCTCAGAGTGTGTTCAGTTTAGATGGCTCACATTGGCAGTGTTTCGATAGATGGGTGATTTTTTGACATCCCCTTTTCCCCATTGTTAATGATGGAAACTCCAGTGTGCAGAGGTGCCTTACAGTTTCACATTGTGTTTATAAGCAGTCTTTTGATCTCCGTCATCCCAGAATGAGCCAGGTGTGTGACTCAGGCTGGAAGGAGCAGACTCTAGACCATCTGCTGGAGACCCCTCCCTTATCTGGTTCCCAAGAGAGAGCCCCCCACTGGAGGCTGGAAGGTCTCTGGAGACCTTGGGGCCATTGAGTTTGGCTGCCTTTGGGTTGCCCACTGTTTGGGATTCCTACTGTTATCCCAGAGCAGTCTTTGGTCCTGGCCACTGAGAAGGCCCCTACTGCTCTCTACTGTGGACTGACCAATACTGTGTGGTTCTCATGAGAAAATTTGGCATCCAGTGGCTTTGGAATTCTAAGAGGCTAAAGAAACTGGGGAAGAAGTTTGGGATTTCCTGTGGAGGGGAGATTGAATGGGGTGTGGTGGGCTTGTGTCTGAGTTCTAGTGGTCCCAGTAGGCAGGCCAGTGGCATTCCCCACTGTGGTGGTTCAGTCGCTTTCTAGGGACAATACATGTCTCCTCCTGCTCCAGGCTCTTTTAGTGTACTTGTCCTGTGAGAGTCTGTGGATGGACAGGGCGGCACTGTCCCTGCCCCCAGGAGCTCACAGACTTGCAGCTGCGGTGGCCATCATCCTGGAGAATAGGCTCAGGGAGGCAGGCCCTGTAGGGTAGGGGAAAGGCCCAGAGGGGTGACTATCTCTGTGGATGATGCAGGCAGGAGTCATCCTGCAAAGGCGGAATGCAGGGTGCTGCCCAAGGGCAGGGTGGGAGGCGAGGTCAGGAAGGTGAGGGGCAGAACGTGTGGAGCCAGGGCAGGGCATCTTATGTTCAAGGACAGATAATAATGCTGCTGGGGATGACAACAGTTGGCAGTTATTGGCACTTTGCTAAGCGCTGGTCATTCTCCAGCTCGTTGACTCTGTCATACCCAGGGACACAGATGTGATTCTCCCTATTTTATAGGTGAGGAAACTGAGGCTCATTGCTGTGCCAGCTGCCCAAAGTCACAAATTGCAAGTGGCAGGCAGGTGATGGGAGCCTGAGCAGTGTGGCTGCCCAGCTCTCCAACCTGAGGGCCCTGCCTGGCATTCCACAGCAAGGGCTCCCACCCCCTACTGGGGGGGCACACCCAGGGGAGCAGTGTACAGTGATCAAAAGGAGTCTTGGGCCCTGGCCAGTGTGGCTCAGTTGGTTGGTGAATAGGTTATTCGGTAGACCAAAAGGTTGAGGGTTCAATTCCTGGTCAGGGCAGATACCCAGGTTGCAGGTTTGATCCCCAGTCAGGGTGCGGACGAGAAGGCAACCAATTGATGTTTCTCTCTCCCTTTCCTTTTCTCTCTCTGAAAGCACTGGAAAGAAAATGTCCTTGGATTAGGATTGAAAAATGAAAAAGGAGCCTGGAGGCAGCCAGTCCCAATTTAAGTACCAAGGATAGGGGTGAGGGGCTGGCTGGTGGCCCCGGGCTCTCTGTTCATCCCTGTCACCACCCAGCAAACCCTGCAGACCATCCAGAAACCATTCCAGCCAGCTGTCGGCACTGCCCCAGCCCCCTCACCTCCCTCTGTCTCGAGAGCCTGCGCCTTCCCACTGTCTTGTGCAGCCCCAGGACGGAGACCGCCCTTGTTCGACTTGCACAATGGCAATCCCAGCACCCGGTCTGAGGCTATTTTTATCCAGTCCAAGGTCTCCGTTTCACGTTGCTGTCCACTTTAGAAGGGATGGTGGGAATTTTGAAGCTTAGTCACAGCCCGGTAGTCAAGAATGCATCAGTTGAGGGTGGGCAGGGCAGGGCACGGCACAGGGCAGGCAAATGGGACTGTCTTGCTTCAGCTTCCTGCTGAGTGGTTGACAGCACTTTCATCTAACCTCTACATCACCACCAGACCTAGATCCTAGAGCTTTGACCCTCTGGGTCCCTTCCTCACTCAGAGCCTGGGGTGCACCCCCTCTTCCCCACTGTCTAAAGCCCCCTGAGGCCATCCTCTTCCTCTCTGCAACATCTCTACCCCTTTCCTATTGCCTTTATCTCAACTGAGTTCCTGAGGAAAGGAAGATTAGCTAGTTAAATTCGCACTAAGGTATAAGTGGTCGGTAGACAACCCTTCTTGTTATTTAAAGGCAGAATATGCCATAATTCAAAGAATTACAGGGTGAAGGGCTACATGGGAATGTCTATCCTGGGGGAGGGCTGAGGGAGGAAGGCAGGGTTCTCGCAGCTCTCTGATACTCTAGGCTAGAAGAACAGAATGAGGAGGACATGAGGAGCTTTGGGCTCTATGAGACAAGGAGCAGCCAGGCCAGGCTTGGTGCTGGGTGCTGAGTGAGCTCTGGGTCCTTTAATGAGAACTTGAAGGGGTGGAGCTACTTTCAGAGCCAGGCCTGCCGGACTCTGCGCTGGGGGGTGGGGTGCAGCACTGAGCAGGCTTCTTCAGGAACCCGTGACTTCTCTCGGTTTCCTATTCCAGTGCCTATTGGACAGCAGTTCATGTGCTTTATTGTTTTTATTTTTTTAAATTTTTATTTATTGAATTTAGAGAGAGAGGAAGGAAGAGAGACAGAAAGACACATCAGTTTTGTTGTTCCACTTATTTATGCATTCATTGGTTGCTGCTTGTATGTGCCCTGACCAGAGATTGAACCCACAACCTTGGTGCACTGGGATGATGCCATAACCAACTGAGCTACCTAGCCAGGGCTCAAGTGCTTTATTAAGCACCCACTGTATGCAAGCCATGTTGCAAGCTGCCTGTCATGGGGACTGAGCTGTCCCCTTTGCTGACCTTGGGTGTATGTACCAGTTTCTTAGTCCTTGAAACATGCTGGTTTTCTGAGAGCTGTGTCAGTGAGGGCAAGCCCCTCATTTTAAAGAGGAAAGAAGGAGCTACACAGGATTATGTGGAGAGTTGGGGTCTCGGCTGGATTTCCTCCACTAATCAGACTAAGTTCCTTGAGGGCATGGACCCTTCTCTAGGATTCTTGCATTTTGTAGATTGACTGATTTGGGAACAGAGGCTCAGAGAGGTTAGAAGAGTGGCCAAGGGCCACACAGCAAGCATAAGCAAGTAGAGCCAGTTCATGACCTAGGTGACTTCATGCTGCCCACTTACCTACCACTTTGCAGTGGTCCCTGAACCAGGCACCTTTGGGGATCTGTGCTGTGTGATGTTCATCTTCGGTGCCTGCAGCAGCTGGGAGAAAAGCACGTTGAGACAGTATTGTCTCTTGCTGCTCCGTGATTCTATAAGGCCCAAACATGCCCTCCTCAGATGCGCACATCTAGCAACATGGGCTGAAGAGCATGGACTCTGTACTAGTGGACCTTGGGTTTAAGTCCCAGCTGTGCCGTTTCCTAGTTATGGGCCTGGAGACCTAGATAAAAATAATATCATTTCTGCCCTCGGGGTGTTCACAGACAGATAAAGATGCAAACAATAGTAATGTGAAGTAGTATAAGAGCCAGTCCAGAGGAAGAAGGAATTAATGATCAACTTTCAGCTTGGAGGGGAGACGTTCTCGGAAGACTCCCGGGAAGAGGTGATATCCAAATTGGATTTTTACAGGATGAATAGGAGTCTACCAAAGACACACATTCTACGTCCAAAAAATAGCAGCTGCAAGGCCCAGAAGTGGGAAAACAGCCTGATGCTGAGAAGCCAACGGAGGCCAGAGGGGTTGGGAAGCAAAGCACCAGGTCTTGGTGGGAGATAAGGCAGGGGGAGACCAGGGCCTGGTAATAATTATTAAAAACTTTTTACTATAGGACACAGAGTGCATAAGTAAATGTCCAGGTCCGTGACGCTTCACACACTGGCCACCCCCTGGACAACATTGCTGTCCATGGCAGTGCTTGACCCTGACACTCGACAGAGCTCATTGCCCACGGGTCTGGTGCCGCTGCATGTCTAGTGATCGGGCAAGGGGCTAAGGTTTTAGCTAAAAAGAGGGTTTTGTTTGGTTTGGAGGGCAAGAAGGACATTTTATCTGGAGTTTGGGGCATCTGGTATCCCGACATAACCAGATGTGAACCTCGACCAGCCCCCATGGGTTCAGAGCTGGCCCTTGGGTGTGGCACACACCCGCTCCACCTGTCTCCCAAGTCAGGCTGCAGCCTAGGAGCAGTGGACAGGTGTCCGGACGGACTGAGCTCTTGGACCAGGACCAGCTTGCTGCTCCCAGTTCAGAAATGGCCTCAGACTCTTGCCTCCTCTTGCGATACCGGTGGAGGAGGAGAAGCACTCACCTCCAGCGAATCAGCAGTATTTGGAACTTATGTCAAGCCTCGGCCTTGCATTTCTTAGCTTTGACCAACCAAAGGAAGAAAAAAAGAGCCTTCTTCCCTCCATAAAACCTCCCAGGTGTTTCACAAAGGGACCCACCCATTCTTCCGGGGCTGGTTGTTTGAAGTTGGAACAGAGGAGTGGCAGAGGTGACTTCAGTAGTCTTGGGAGGAACAGGCAGTGGTGGAGGGGTTCTGGGCAACCTGATTGGTCACGAAGCAATGTGGGGTTTACCACAAAGCCAGAGTGGGTTCCAGGCTTGGCTTTGCCCTTTACCCTGCTGTGACCTCAGGTGAACTCCTCACTCTCTAGTCTCTGTTTGCTCAGCTGTACATTGGGGCCATTGGGTCACTGATTTTGGGTGTTCCTAGGCAGAGGGTGCCAGCTCTCGAGACTTGAGGGGTTGTGTGGACAGCTGACGCTTCCAGCCTACAGCATCTTAGCTTCTCATCATTGTCCCAAAGCAAAACTAAGACCTGGGATAAGACCATGTCGAGGGAGGGAGTGGTGTCCTGGATTCTGCCCACCCCCTATTTCAGAGCACTAAAGCATGAGGGATGGAGTGAGGGCACCCTTGACTGACGACGAGTCCAAGGCCCAGAGGGGGGGCAGACTCACCAGAGATCACCAACTTTCACATTCTGTGGGGTCTTTGACATAGGACCCCAGGGCCGATGTGTTTCCTGACTGTAGGCTTCAGGGTGACAAGTCAGTGTATTGAACATTTGTCAAGAACCTACTCCATGCCAGTGTCAGGTATACAGAGTGAAAGCCAGGACCTTTCCCCGGAGGAGCTGATGGTCTAGAACAGCAAGCAAAGCAGGGGGAGTGACTGCGTTACTTGCCGTGGGGCTGTGGGCACAGTTCAGCACCAGCGCAGAAGCGTGGGACTCTGTTGGGCGTGGAATGGCATTTCAGGGAAAGCTTCAAGAAGAAAGTGATTCTGAGTTGGGTTTTGTAGGGTGACTAGTAGTTCACCGAGAAGACAGCAGGGTGCAGACAGCTGGTAGGACAGAAGGAACAGCTCGCACAGGAGCAGGGAGGTGTGCAGCTGCACCGTGTGTGCTCCGTTTGTGGCTAGAAGGTTAATGTGTGAGAGGTGGGGCAGTAGGGGGAGATGAAGCCAGATTCAAGGGGGTATCTTGAATTTGGAGGAATGGGCTGGAACACAGGGACTGAGGTTACTGGGGCCAAGGGAATTTGGGGATGTACTTGGTCCTGAAGGGGCTCTGGACCTTGTCTGGCATTTAGTACAGGGCCTATCCCATGGCCAGAGGTCATTGTGGAATAAATAAATGACTCCTTGCCTGGGACAAAGAGATCCACAGAGAGAGAACATACAAAGATAACGACAAAGATCATAACACATATTAAAGACTCATAGCTAACACAGCTCTGTGCCAGGCCCTCTCTAAGTGCCGTGCGCGTATTCATTCATGGGTGGTATCCACCACACAACTCTTATGAAGTAGCCACTCTTATTAGCCACGTTAAAGGAGAAGTAACTGAAATTCAGAGAAGTTAGTAACTTGCCTAAGCTCACCCACCTAGAATCAGTAGAACTGGGATCAGAAGCCAGTCAGTCCGGTCCCTCTTAGGTTCACCAGTGTCTGGCATGGTGCCAACTCTGTCCCCTGGAAGATACAGGACTCTTGTAGTTCTGGCTCCTTGGGGTCTTCTGTGTTCCTGGGTACTCCAGGTTCAGTATGAACAATTGTCACCAGGCCTCAGCACCTGTGCTCATCGGATGGTTGCTGGATGAATAAATGAATGACCAGTGAGGTGACAGGTGGGTGGACTTCTGAGAGAAGGCTGTTGGGCTGAGGGGGTCTTGCGCCTGTCCTGGGCTATTTGACTCTGAGCTGGAGGTGGACAGCCCCTACACTTCAGGCAGCCTGCATCATGGGGTTGTGGGGCGGGGGGACTCGGACCAGCAGGTTTTCTCAGGAGACCTGAAATTCCAGAAAACGCGCTTGGTTGCATCCAGCCTAATCACAACCATCTGTCTGCCAGGCACCGTGGCTCGCCCTCCTCCTGTCCCTGCTGGCTCGCTTTCCTTGGGCGTCTGTAACAATTGGGAGCTGCGCTCGAAAGTTTCCTTGTCAGGGTAAAGCGGCTGTTGCCAAGAGCTCCCTCTTTGATGCAAAAAATATATCCTGAAGGTACTTTGTCAGATGTTTTTATATTAAACATTCTCCCTCCGTGGCCCTTGCCGCCAAGGGAAGCGGAGATGCATGGCTTTTCCAGTTGCCCTTGTGGAAAGAATTCCTGGTGTTCACAGGCCTTTCACCACATCCATTCCCCCCCCCCCCCCGCCCCCAGTCAGGCCTGGCACCCCCAGCCAGAGCGACTCAGGCCTTGGGGGCTGGCACTTCTGCAAAGCAGGGCCCATCCTGGCTTGAGGGTCATCCTGGCTACCCTTACCCTGGGATAGAACTTTCTGGGTTTGGAAAAGCAGAGGTCTCAGGTCTGGCACAGACATCCAAGTCGCTGTCCCAGACTGCAAGGTGAATCGTTGCTGAGATTTTAATGGATATTTAAAAGGAGATGAGGTAGCTCAGAGATAGGAGCCCGGGGGCTGTTTTGACCTCTCCGAGTCTCCAGGGTAGTGCCAGCACTGGACAAAGCCGGGAGAAGGTGGAGAGCTGGGCTCAGCACGCAGCCAGGGCCTGAAATCAGGAGGGGTTGGGCAGTGCTGGGTTGGCGCCTGTGTGGCTTCGCAGCCTTGGGAAGCAACTGAGGGGAGGGGCTCTGCTGGGCAGATGTGGTCATTGGGGCGTGTTGGGAGAGGGATGGGGGCAGAGTACAGCTGTTCTGGCTCATGCGCCGGCTCTGGCCTCTTGGGCTGATTGGGGTGAAATGGGGCATCCAGCAGCACCTCTGTACACAGACGGTCTGCATCGGCCCGTCAGAGTGTGGGTGCCCAGGAAGTCCCAGACCGTCTCCCCACCAGTCTGCTGATTTCTGCTCACCTCCTCAGCCTTCCTGTCCACTGGTCTGCATCCGTCCACTGCTTTATGCCTGGTTCTGGGAGGCTATGCCCTGGAGCCCCCAGATTGGGGCCCAGCCTTCCACCCAGTGGCTGTGTGATCTTCCGCCAACCACGTGTCTACTCTGGGCCTTAGATTTTATGTTCAGGGTCCCTCCCCAGCCTGCCCCCAGGATGGCAGGAGAAGAGGTGACATTATTTCCAAAACAAGGACTCCAGCCTGCTCTCAGAAGACAGAGGTCGGGGATGAGGCTTGGGATGCTGGACTCTGAGCACAGCGCCTGGGTCTTCCCCTCCTAGCACCCGCACAGGGCCTGGTGTGCAGTGCATGTTGGGTTTGCATTTGTGGTCCTTCTTGACCCTCAGTTCTCACTGTCTGCCTCAGTCTCAAGGAGACCCTTACTTGGCGGGGAGGAGTCCTGCCTCTGGAGCCTCTGCTGCTGTTTGTCCTGAGGGCAGAGCTGAGGAAGGCAGAGAGGGCCCAGACATTTGGGGTCACAGACATAGTCTCCTCCTGCCTGCTGCTCAGCTGCGTCGTAGCTGCCAGCCCTTTTCCTCACTGGGCAAAGGCTGGGAGAGCCCCAGGGGCTTCCCCTGGGTCTGAAGGAATGCCACACCTGGGGCCAGGGGACCCAGGTCCCAGTCCCAACTCTGGCTCTCATCTCCTGGTGATGTCAGATTGTTTCCGCTCAGCTGCTCCATCTGTAAAATGGGCCAGTTGGTCTAACTTAATTTGTTCACAACCCTCTTTGCACAGAGTCCCATGAAGACTTATTTTTATTTATTTATTTTTGAGACGGAAGGAGGGAGAAAGAGGGAGAGAGAAACATCGATGTGAGAAATATTGATTTGTTGCCCTTCGTATCCACCCGGACCAGGGACCAAACCTGCAACCTAGTCATGTGCTCTGGGTATTGAACCCGGGATCTTTCACTTTGTGGAGCAACAACCAGCCAACTGAGCCACACTGGCCAGGGCTCGTGAAGACTTTAAATAGCTAGACCCCATTCCAGAAGCGGCTGGGAAGGACTGGGCATCAGGATTTTAAAAAATTACCTAGGTGCTCAGTGGTTTGAGCACCAGCCCGAGAACCAAAAGGTTGCTGGTTTGATTACCGGTTGGGGTACATGCCTGGGTTGTGGGCCAGGTCTCTGGTTGGGGGCATGTGAGAGGTAACCAATTCATGTTCCCTCACACATCTTTGTTTCTCTCCCTCTCCCTCCCTTCCCCTCTCTCTAGAAATGAAAAATAAAATCTTTAAAAAATTCCCCAGGTGATTCTAATATGCAGCCAGGGCTAAAAACCTAGGTCTGGATGGACCTAAAAGAGACCTAGAGAATCCAACCACCTTTCCCTCAAGGTAGGAGCCTTTCCTATATCTGGGCCCCCAGCCTGTATTCGGTCACTTCTGGGGACAGGCACATATGGCATCTTAAAGCAGCTTGCTCTGTTTGTGAGCTGCCCCAACTCCAGTCTCTTCAGCTGTGGTTTGTGTTCTGGGTATTAGCAGTACGACAGCCCCAGTGAGGTCACATCAGACTGACCCTCCGAGGGTCGTGAGGTGCCTACATGTTTGATTCTCAGCACAGCTTGGTGAAGTAGGTGCTGTAACTTCCAGGTTTCAGGTGAGAAAGCTGAGTCTGGGAAATGGTTAAAGTAACTTGCTGAAAGACATTCAGCAGCCCTGGATGGAGTGCCTCAGTGGATTGAGTGCCAGCCTGTGAACCAAAAGGTTGCTGGTTCAATCCTTGGTCAGGCCACATGCCTGGGTTTCAGGCCAGGCTCCCAGTGGGGTGAGCGAGAGGCACCTGATTGATGTTTCTCTCCCTCTCTTTCTCTCCCCATTCCTCTCTCTCTCACCTGCTGAAGGCCAGTGTCTGACTAGCCCAGGTTGTAGTTTTCATCTTCGCAGGAAGGCAGACTCTCTGAGCCCTCTTTCCCTCTCCTCGTGTCCTCCTTGTTGCCTCCTTGTTGCCCTTTACTAAAAATTGAGCCACTCAGCTCTGCTTCTAGACCTTGGAGTAATAGGGTGTGTAGGTAGGGGTACAGATGACAGGGGATGCTGCAGACTCCAGAGGTCGGGGTGGTCCTGGCCAGGTAGCTCAGCTGGTTAGAGTGTTATCCTGATACGCTATGGTGCAGGCTCCCCAGCCGGGGCACATACAAGAAGCAACCAATGAATGTTTACATAAGTGAAACAACAAATCGATATTTCTCTCTCTCTTCCTTCTTCTCTCTCTCTCTAAAATAAATAAATAAAAAATTTTTTAAAAAGAGGTGAGGAGTGAAAAGGCCAGGCTTTTGGGGGCCAGACAAATCTGTGGTCTAAATCATGAAGTCTCCCTTTTGCAGCCTCACTCCACTGTACTGACAAGTGGTCTGGGCAGTACCTCATGGACGCCTTAGAAATCCCACACGCACAGTGCCCAGCACACATTTAATTTTCAGTAAATGGTAATTAAGTGAATCGGCAACCAGGTTCTTAACATGAGGGATAGAAAAGGCATGAAGGAGAGGATACTGAAGGTGTCTCCTCAAGGCATGGGGTACGAAGGGGAAGATATCTTCTCTAAGAACTTGGAATCTAATATAACCCTAGAGAGAGGCAGAGTGCGTGCCGTTTCCTGGGTGAACAGTGTGGGCTGGCAGCTGAGCTGGGCTGGAAGGAGGAAGAGGGTTTCAATGGGCGGAGGGGCAAACGGCGGCCCAGGCCCGGGGAACTGCTGGGCAAAAGCAGGGTGATGGGAAGAGGGTTGCTCTAGGAAGGGGAGTGATCCTGGCAGGGCAGTAAGCAGTGAGGCCCACAGGGAGGGCCTCGAAGGCCGCCTCGCGGAGAGTTGGACTCCCCTCTGTGTCGGGCCACGGCTGCATGTCCAGGAGTTCTTTTGATGGAGGGATGGATTGACTGGGGCCTTAGAGAGCAGGTTTGTATGGCCCAGCAGTGGAGAGTTTTATTTGTTTAATGTAACGTTTTTATTGATATATGATATGTGTACTGGAAAGCAAAAACATCCCTAAGTGAACCATGTTTCCAGACCAAATGTATTTGTGTAACTACTGCCCTGGTCAAGAAACAGATCACCGTGTCCAAAACCCCTCCCGGTTCCCTTCCCGTCACTCCCCAGCACCCACGGCAGCTAAGCTCCATCCCGACTTGGAACACCAGAGACTAGTTTTCCTGTTTTTGAACCTGGTACCAGTGGAAGTAGACACTGTGGCTCTTCTTTTTTTTCTTTTACTTGAGATATAATCCATATAAACAATGTCATGTTAGTTTTAGGTATGCAGCATCACGATTTGATACTTGTATATATTGCAAAATGATTACCATAATAAGTCTAGGTAATTGCCACCACCACACAGAGCTACAATTTTTGTTTCTTGTGAGGAGAGCTCTCAGGATCTACTCCTCTAACAGCTTTCCCACACACCATGCATCAATGTTAGCTGTAGACCCCGTGCTGTGCATGGCACCCCCAGCGCTTACAACTGCGAGTGTGCCTCTTTTGACTACCTCACACTCACACACCATCCCGCACCCCACCTCTGGGCTCTCCTGTGACTCGGCATCTGCAAAGCCCATCCATGTTGTGACACTTTGCATCACATGTTGCATGTTGTGACTGCTTGCTCATTGGTGGGTGATATTCTCTGGGTGCAGACCTCGGTTCTCCTCCTCTAATGTATGCAGTCCACTGCTAATGAGCCCTTGGGTAGTTCCCATGTTCTGGTTCCTGCCTGTAATACTCCAGTAAATATTCTTGGGCAAGCCTTTTTGTTGACATAAGGACACCCTTCTCTAGGGTGTATACTGGGAGTAGAATTGCTGGGCTCCACGTTAATTGTGTGGTCAGCTTTATTCCACGCTCTGCTGTACTGTTGTCCAAGGCCACAGCGTTCAGTCAAAAACGTTTCTGTGGGGGTTTTGCTTCATTCCACCCGTTTTACTGAGACCTTGAGAGGGGCCGAGCCTGTCCATGGCCCCACAGCTCTCAGGTGGCAGAGCTCAGTCCCCACCTGGGGTCTGTGCACTCAGTCCCTGGGGCCTCTGCCCACGTGGAGGGGGCGCCCTTCCTGCCACTCAGAGGAATTCAGGCCTTGTGTTCACTTCTGCCCTTCACCCTGAGGCAGGATTTTAGCTCCATATCCTTTTCGAAGGCCCTGGGCAGTGCACTCTGGGAAAAAGAAAAAGGAGAAAAGAGTGAAAGGAAACCAAACATTAGAAAAGAAGTGTGTTTCCAATAAACTGGGCCTTTCACCGGTAGCCAAAACATTGCATTCCTGGACCCCGGGAGCAGCTGGTCGGGTTTGCCTCTCTGGGCTGTAAATCTTTCTGGGTGTTGGGTCGGGACTCTCCTCTCACACGGTCCCCAGGACACACAGGCAGCCAGTGTCCTTCGGGGCTCGGGAATCCTGGGCTTGGGGTGGCATGTCGTTTTTTCAGTGGACTGGCTCAGCCCCAGCAGGGCCTCTGACAACGAGCCGCCTAGGCCCTTATGAGGGAGCAGTGTGTGAGTTACCGTAAGAGATTTTCTTCACTTGCCCACCCCCTCCCTTTCTTGGGTGCTTTGATGGGTTTGAGGTGTTTATAGGCTTGATTCACAACGGAGTTACCAGGGTTTTCCACGGAAATAACTTATTAAAGGGGCCGTGCACACGGCGACATTGAAGTCTGGGGAGGGGCGCGCATCAAAGGCGGCCCGCGGCCCAGCCGGGCAGCGGTCCCCTGGCCTGGCACTCCAGACGAGGCCAGGCGGGGCAGG
Source organism: Phyllostomus discolor (assembly GCF_004126475.2). NCBI lineage: Eukaryota > Metazoa > Chordata > Mammalia > Chiroptera > Phyllostomidae > Phyllostomus > Phyllostomus discolor. The sequence goes on from NC_040903.2 coordinate 175,813,150, forward strand.
GAGGGGGTGGCCTGGGCTGCAGGAAAAACACTTGGGCTTAAGAAAATAGTCCCCAGACAAACCCAAATTCAAGTCCATGGGAGAGAAGAGGGAAAAGTGAAAGCCCAGCCTCCCAGGCCAGCCCTCCGTTAGAACCTCCTGCCCAGATGTGGAGACACATGTGGGTGCTTGGCTGACGCATGGTGCCCGACCTTCTGCTGTTATGCCCAGCCATCCCTGGGCCCAGGGCTGTTCCTTGGAAGGAAATGCTAAGTCTGTGGGCTGCCTCCTGCCTTTTGCCAGGGATGGGTGGGGAAGAAGTTAGGGGTAGAGGGATTTTCTGGTGTCCTGCCTGCCTGGTAACTCCTTTCTTTTGATTTAATTACATCTGATTTGTCCTTTGGGGCTCCCTAAAAGCCGTCCTTGTCCAGGAAGCCAGCAAGGATTGCATAGCCCACAGTGGCTTCTCTCTCTTCTGACCTCCCAGTACTTTTCATCTGTATACCACTTCCTTGCAGTGAGCTGACTGCACTGAGTTTTTCTGCTGTCCCCAGCCAGAATGAGTACCTGCCTTCTGGTCAGGGCCTGGGTCTGCCTCTGCCCCGCAGGGACACTGGTGGCCCTGGTGTCTGGCATTGCCCACTTCATGCAGGAAGGCAGGGATTGGAGCCTGCAACTCAGTTCAGGCTCCTTCACAGTAATCACGACAGTAGCGGAGTAAGTAGTAACAATAACGGCTAAAACTTGAGTGCAAAACATGCAGCAGACACTGTGTTTCTTATTCCTTAAGCTCATTCAGTCCCAATAAGGTAGCTTCTGTTAATTACTTACCCCCATTTTTCAGGGGAGAAAACAGGCGCACAGGGGAGAAGTAATGTACCCGGGGTAGCAAGCTAATAGGTGGCAAAAGTGGGGTTTGAACCCAGATCCTCCTGACTCCAGAACTTGTATCCTTGGATAGTCCCTTGACCTCTCTGGGTGGGCAACACCCTCACTTTCTATCAGTGAGTACACAGACTGGTTGGAGAACCCAGACAAGTCCTCATGAGGCTGCGTAAGGTTTGCTGTTTGTTTTGATTTAAGATACACTCGACATACAGCAACACTGTCTATGAATTTTGACAGCTGTTTAACCACGATCAAGATACAGAACATTTCCATTGCCCCCCCAAAGTTCTTGGCGCCCATTTGTGGTCAGCCCCCACCCAGCCTTCAGCCGCTCGTAAACCACTCATCTGATTTCCATCTTTATGGTTTTGCCTTTTCTAGAATATCCTCCAAACGTCATCATACAGCAAGTAACTCTTTTCTTTAACTCAGAATAATGATTTGAGACTTATATATGTTGTTGTGTGGATGGATGTTTGGGTTATTTCCAGTGTTTTTGGTTATAAACATTCTGTGTTCAGGTTTTTGCATGAGCATAAGTTTTGACTCATTTGGGTAAATACCTAGGACTAGGATTGCTGGGTGTATGCTTAAAGGAATGCTTAACTTAAAAAAAAAACCTGGCAGAGGGTTTCCCAGAGTGTCCGGACCATTTTGCTGTCTCACCAGCAGCGCGTGAGAGCTGCCCCACCTCCTCACCTTGTTTGGTGTGAGCGGTGTGTTTTTGTGTGGGTCGCTGTGGCAGAGCCGCAGTGGTGTTTCACTGTGGCTTCACCTCACCTGTTCCTGAGGACTGATGAGGCCGAGCGTCTTCTCATGTGCCCTCTGCCAGCTGGGCTGGGTGTCTTCGGCGAGGTGTCCGTTCGGATCTTCGCACGTTGTGTGTGTGGGGTTAGTGGCTTTCTTGTTGAATTTTGTAAGTTCTTTACATATGTTGGCTCTCAATCCTTCGAAAGTATGTATTTTGTACCTGTTTTCTCCCAGTCTATTTTTTGTGTTTTCACTTTCATAATGGAGACCTTTGAAGAACAGAAGTTTTTCATTTTTCTGAAGTCCAGTTTATCAGTTGTTTCTTTTCATGCTTTTTGTATTGTATGCAGAACATTGCCAAACCCAAGGTCACAAAGATTTTCTAGAAATTTTAGAGTTTTAGTTTTGACATTAAGGTTTGTAATCATGTTGAGTTAATTTTTGTATGTGAGATAAGGGCCTGGGGTCTTTTTTTTCTTTTTGTATATGGAGTTACCCTTGTTCTATGACTACGTGTTGAAAAGACTCTTTTGGGTTATGTTGGCCCCTTTGTCAAAAATTAATCGATCATATATGTGTGTTTCCCTTTCTGGGTTATGTTCTTATTTCACGGTCTGTGTGTCCATTCTTTTACCAATACAGCACTATCTTGATTTTTTTTTAAGGTTTCATTTATTTATTTTTAGAGAGAGGGGAAGGGAGGGAGAAAGAGAGGGAGAGAAACATCAATGTGTGGTGGCCTCTCACATGTCCCCACCCGGGGACCTGGCCAGCAACTCAGGCATGTGCCCCAACTGGGAATCGAACTGGTAACCTTTCAGTTCACAGGACGACACTCCATCCACTGAGCTGCACCAGCCAGGCCTGCACTATCTTGATTACTGCAGTTTCGCTCTGTTAGTGTGAGTTTTCTTTTTTCAAAGTTGTTTTGGTTAATCTAAGCATTTTCATTTCCATATTAATTTTGGGATCAGCTATTGATTTCTGAAAAAAGGTCTGCTGGGATTTTGATTGGGTTTACAGTGAATCTATAGATCAGTTTGGGCAGAATTGACATCTTGACAATATTTTTTCCAATCATTGAATATGGTATAGCTCTATACATTTAGGTTTTTGATTTCTCTCGTCAGAGAATACAGATCTTGCCCATTATTACATTTATTATGATGTAGTACATGCTTCTTGGTGCCGTTGTAAATTGTAAAATATACTGCAATTATTTATTGCTAGTACATAGAAATGCAATTAATTTTTATATATTGACCTTGGATACACAGGATTTTAATAGCTCTTGTGCCTGGCATTGGGAGGCATGTTTCAAAGGAAGAGTTGCAGAGTAGAGAATTGCTTTCTCTGGACTTTCAGAAGCATCACCTCTGCCTCATGCTCTTCCCTAAGACAGTCAAGTGTGAATGTATCCTGCTGAGACAGGTGTGACGTCTTGGTGAGGCGCCTAAGGCTTTGGGTGTCAGTTTCCTGCCTGCACGATGGAAGGCAATGCGGACAAGTGAACCTGATGGTCTGGGGAGATCCCTTCCGGCCCTAAGTCTGGGGTTCACAGGAACCACAGGACTGGAAGTTTGGAAGAGAACAAGTCTTACTCTTAGGGACCCCGTTCCTTATTTCGCAGAACTGAGAGGGCATGACACCTGCCTGGGCTTGCCCAACCCCTGATGAGAGGACAGGACCCCTGATGTGGACTGGGAGAGACAGCACAGCATGGTGACTGGGAGGTGACACCACTGCCACAGCCAGGAGGGCGGGAGGGCGGCAGGGTGGGGGGGGGGGGTTGGGGGAGAGAGTTGAGAGGCTGGAGAGGCAGCCATCAGTGCCGGCAGCCAGAAGGCAGCCGGGAGCTGTGACCCTCAGGAGTGGCCAGTTCATATTTGGCTGTTTTCAGAGTATGAAAGCACTGTGCTCGGGCTTTGGCTGACCTTGCCCCTAGTGTGGAGTTTAAAGGCCTTTGTAATAACTCTGGTTTGGAACAGGGTCTGGGCAGGGCTAGGGGAAAACACTGGAACCCATTAGTGCCCATTGCTGCTGCTCTGCCTCTGGGAGGAGAGAGCAGCCTTCTGTGCCTCTAGTCACTGCAGACGGCCTAGGAACCTCTGAAGGGTGTGAGCAAGGAGAGAAGAAGGAAAGGGAAGAGCCTTCCTGGCCAGAATGGCCCCCATGGCCTTTACTGAATGGAGCTAAGAGTAGGTCTTAGCATTTAGTGCCCATTAGCTTTGATTTTTCATGACACCTCTGCACCTCTGTGACTCATCACCCCATTATACAGATGAAGAAACTGAGACTCGGAGAGGTTTCATGTACTTACCAGAGTCACACAGGTAGCGAGTGAAGGAGCTGTGATTCAGACTCGTTTCCTCTGAACTCAAAAGCTGGTGTGATAGGTTGCTGACGAGCACGGGGTTTCTGTTGGGATGATGGGAAGGTTCTGGAACCAGATAGTGTGATGGCTGCACGACATTGTGCGTGTACTAATGCCCCTGAGCTGCACACCTAAAAGTGGTTATTTTTATATTATGTTTATTTCACGATCATTAAAAAGTTGGGGTGCCCTTTCCCCCATCTGTGGGACTTCCTGCTGTGGCAGCTCCTTGGCATGGAGTGTGTGGTGTGGGCACTTGCAGCTGTGCCTCCTGGTTGGTGGGACTGCCCAGAATCCTGGCGGAAGGGCGGGCAGGGCCTTTGGCCAGTGGGTAGCCAGGGCTAGGTTGGCCTTTTGACGTCATCCTCCTCTTTAAGGATAGAGAGAAACTTAGACCCTGGCAGCGTCCCCAAGAGGATGCTGGAACATTGTCCCCGAGCTCTTGGTCCACACAAAAGAGGTGGGACCTGGGGTGACCAGGGCCTACTGGCCACCAAAGCCATGCCATAGTCCAGGGCTGGGCTAGAGCCAGAGTGGATGGCCTGGTGCCCGCCTGGTTGGCCTCTGGTCTCTGTCCCTTGGCGCTGCTGGGAGTTATGACTCTTTCCCCCACAAGAGCCTTCCCCTTTGGGAGGGAAATCAGGGAAGGAAGTCAAAACCTAACTGCCCATATTTTTTCAGAGATGCATAATGAAGGATGTAGGGGGAAATGAAATGAGGTACTACAGCCAAAACAAACAAGCAAATAACTGAATACACGGGGCAGTGAAGTAGTCTTGATCATTGTTGAATGAGTGAGAGCTGAGTTCTTGAAAGCAGAGCCTGAGATGCGCATGCGGATCTGGACTTGGGTGCACATGCTTCTTTGGGGGGCGTGTCTCAGGAGAAGCAGAATGGGGAGGCAAGGGTGTGGCTTCAAGTGGAGCCCAGCCTCCGAGGAGCCCCAGGGAGCTCTGGGGAGGGAACAGCACCACAGAGTTGGTCACACCTTGAGGCAAGGGTCAGCCTTTTGTTCCCATGTCAGTTAGTCATTGGCTGTTGGCACAGACACAAACACACACACCCACCCCATGTGGGAGGGGCTAGAATCACGTGACCCAGGACAAGGCTCCCCGTAAAGGGCATCTGTGAACCAGTGGCAGCCAAACCTCTCAGCAGCTGGGGATAAAGAGGACCTGGGTGGGGCATGTAACAGCATCCACTACATGGGTCTGTAGTACTTCATTGTTAAAACTGTGCTTTTTACTTTTAGTGTGTGCTTGAAATTTTTCACAATGGGAAAAAAAATCTCTACTGAAACAAGGTTCTGCGAAGGAAGGAAAAGGTAACTTCCACCCGCCGAGTGCTGGCTGGCTTTATGCCGAGCAGCTCACGGCTGCCTTTCACCCGGGTTATTTCCCCGCCGCCAGTGGGGAGGTTGAGACTCGGCGAAGCTAAGTGACTAGCCGAGGTCTAGGCTTGCCAGATTCAGCAAATAAAACCACAGGCTGTCCAGTTACATTTGAATTTCAGGTAAACCAACAAATTTAAGTATCTCCCATGCAGCATTTGGGAAAGACTTATACTAAGAAGTTCTTCACTGTTTATCTGAAATTCAGATTTTAACTGGGAATATGGTATTTTACCCGGCCGTCCTAGGTAGGGTACTTGACTGTGAAAGGTGGGGAGCTCATATTTACACTCAGTGGGGGCTGACCCCAAAGCTATGGCTTTCAGCTCTGGAGGGCACAGCACTAACAAAGGGTTTTGGAGGCAGTACTTGCCAGGGCCTCCTTAGAGTGCTGCCTGAAAGCAAAGTTCACTCGAATCATCTGGGCAGCTTTGAAAACTGTGGCTGCCTAGCCCCACCCCAGACCAGTGAAATTATAATCTCTCCTGGACAACCTCCCCTCTCTCCCGGGGTTTTTTTGAAGCTCTGAGGGTGGGTCTCACATGCAGCCGGGGCCCAGGGTCACTGGCTAGGACCCTCAGCTCTCACTGTTCATGGCTGTGGGAAGGAGTCCACCAGGAACCAGGAGGGAACCCTCCGGTACCTGGAAAGTACCCAGAGCCTCTGCCCTGGCTTGGGCCCAGGAGTGTGCTAGGGAGAAGCAGGGAGCCTTTTCTGTCACTCTCCCCAGCGCAGCATCCTCCCGTGGCAGGAGAAGGTGCAGCCTGGCACCAGGCCCTGTCCCAAACTGCCAGCATGCTGGGCTCTTTCATAGCTCCTAAACCTTTGCTGTCCCCTCCACTTGGAATGCTTCTCAGGCTGTTTTGTCCACCTGGCCAACTCCTGCTCCTTCTGAAGGTCCAGCGCTTCCTCTCAGGAGCCTGCTCAGACCCTCACAGTGGAGCTGGCCGCCCTGTCTTCAAGGACCCGTGGCCTTTGAGTCAGCAGTGGCAGTTCACTTCCTAGCAGGAACGAGTGAGGGGTCTGCTGGCTGCCTGCATTGCTACCTTGGTGCTTCTCCGTGTCTAAAGGTGGTGCCTGGCATGGTGACGCGCCTGGAAAATGGGGATTGAATTAGGGGGGAAAGGAAGGATTTGTGTGTGTGTGAGAGAGAGTGGGGTCCCATCTTTCCTCCTTACACTCTTTGTCTCCTGGAGGGTCCCCCATTCCCACTGCTCCTCTTCTGGGCTGGCATCTAAGTTCGTTTGCCTGGAGCTCAGGCCCTGTTCAGCCCAAAGGTAAACAGGTTTATGATGACTTGAGGGAAGAAAAAAGCAAGTGAGCCAGGAAGTCTTGCAGTGCCAGCTCCGGGCCTGGGGAGGTGGAAAGAGGCCCCTGTGGCAAACCCGGAGTCTTGGAGCCAGGCCCCAGCCAGCCTGGGCTGATTCGCCTCTTCCCAGAACTCCACTGGATAAACACGGAAGTGAGGAGCGAAGCCTCCTGCCTTTTGAAAGGGGCCATGGCCCAGAAGGAGGCCAAGGGGCTGGGGAGGAAGAAGAGGGTGTGGGTACTTGCCCTTTGGGTATTAAAAGGATAGCCTTTTTAAAAATTGTGGTAAAATACATATAACATAAAATTTACTACTTTAACCCTTTAAAAAAAGGATTTTATTTATTTATTTTTAGAGAGGGGGGAAGGGAGAGAGAAAGAAAGGGAGAGAAACATCAATATATGGTTGCCTCTCACATATCCCAACTGGAGACCTGGCCCGTTAACCCAGGCCTGCAGCCCAGGCATGTGTCCTGACTGGGAACCGAACCAGCGACCCTTTGATTTGCAGGCTGGCACCGAATCCACTGAGCTACACCAGCCAGGGCTACTTTAACCCTTTTTAAGTGTATGGCTCAGTGGCATCAAGTACATTTGCATGGTTGTGCCGCTACCACCACCACCACCCATCCGTAGAACCGTCTTCATCTTGCAAAAGGAGACTGGCTTTTCAAATCTCACTTTATGCTGTTTTGCACCGGTTGAGGGGACACATGAATAAAACAGACCCCTACCCTTAGGGAGCTCTCATTTTTGTGGGGTAGATAGGACCGAGGAGCCAAGGAAAGTTGGACACAAGTGAACATGGGCAGGGCACAGCTGAGTGTGTGCAGTAGGGAGGACACCGCTGGGCGAGACTCCAAAGGGGGTACGGCTGATGGTGGGTGGGCACATTTTACACCGGTAGTTCATTCCGTTGGTGTATCCCCAGGAAGACCGTGCGTGGAGCAAGCATCACAGGGATGCAGGAAGTTCAGAAAACGGAATAAAGTTGCTCCTTGCGCACGGACTGCTCTGCTCCGTTTCCTCCCTGTCCTTCAGTGTTGTGTCTCGTTTGTGGGTTCACACCGTCACGATGCAGTGCACAGAAGATAACGTTTTCCTTTCTTCCTCCCTCATCTAACATCTTACTGGAACCGCTTTTCCGTGTCCCACCCCTGGGCTTCCCAGTGTTCACAAAGAACTCTGCTTTGTCTGGGGGCGTTCCTACCATTAATCCTCTCCAAGGGGTGGGGTGGGTGTGGGTGGGGGTGCTGGCCACACTGGTGGCCAGAGAACAGGTTCAGATGGATGGGCTGAAATGTAGAAGGAGTAGGCTAGACACTGCGGCAGCTTGTGGGACACCTCCTTTTTTGAGCAAGGTCATGGATGGTGGATGCTGGGAATATTCACGAGTTATATTTTTGTCCATGCATTCCGCTCACAGGCATCCCCTCTTGGTCCTGTGTCACCTGTGGGGGGCTCCAGCTTTCACCTGGCTGCAAGTAGAACTCAGGTGTGATTGCTCCACCTGGCAGCCTTTTAGACAGTGCAGGCAGCCAGTGAACGTCTGGCATATGTGTCCATCTCCCTGGGGCCTCAGATTGCCATTCCCAGGGCCCCCTGGAGAGAGAGCCCCACCCAGGCCGGCTGTCTTCCAGTACGGTTCCCTGGTCCTCCGCACAGGAGGTGGGGCAGGCCTGCAGGGAGCTGTTCAGAGATGCAGGTATGCAGTGCTGAGGGTCCTTGGAGAGAGACAGGGCGCCAGCGGTGCCATCATTTTCACTAGCGCAAAACACACCTATTTGCCTTTGTTTCTCAAAGAAGCATATATCTCATTATGGAAAATTTGGAGATTGTAGAATAGTACAAAGAGATGCAAGGAGGAAACTCCCATAATCCTACCCTCCAGAGAGAACCGCTGTTAATGTTTTGGTTTATTCTGTTTAAATTTTTTTTCTGTTAAAAAATACAGTTTTGTATCCTGCCCCCCCTCAGCATTACATAAATATTTTCCCATGTCACTAATGTTCTTCATAAACATTGTTTTTGGTGGCTGCATTCTATTCCGGCCTATGGATTGACCCAGGCTGACTTAACTAGCTTGTAAGTTGGACACCTGGCTTTCCAGGTGGGGAGATGAACCCCAGCCGTGAGGAGGGCTCCGCTGTGGAGCAGGCAGTGACTCTGACGTCTCCTGTCCTCCCTGGCCACTTCTCTGGGCTCTGTTGCTTCCTGCCTGGGCCTGGCCCGGGGAGGAAGACACTCACTGTGAGTGGTTAGCCTTGTCGTTAACCACTCCCTCCTTTGAGCTTTGGCAGCCCTGGCCATGAATGGAATGGCTCTTCCGGGAAGCCTTCTCTGGACACCCCAGCTCGGGGTAGCAAGTGGGTACTTTCCCTCCTCTCTGAACTCCCGAGAAGGTGGAGCCTTCCCATGTGCCTCGATTGTGTGTGCTTACGAGGTGGGCGTGGTCCCTGCTCCACTTGGCCTGTGTCACTTGCTTCGTGGAGTACTGACCTTAGAGGGAGGCCTTTCTGTTCACTAGCTGTGTGACTTTGGGCTAGTCCCTTGACCCCTCTGTGTCTTGGTTTCTGTAAAATGAGAGTGATAAAAATGTCCCGTTTGCTGGTTTGTTGTATACACGAAAAGAGATAATACAGGCCAAGTGCCTAGTGCTGCCCAGGGACAGGGTGGGCACTTGCTAAGTGATGGGGGTTACTCGGAGTGAGACTGCACTGTTGTGTCACCCCCCCTTTTACCCGTAGGAAGGAGCAGCCTGTGGGGAATGGTTGACCCAAACTCAGTACAATTGAAGGAACTATCTTTGCTCCCTTTTCTTCTGCCCACACTTTGGTTAGGGAAACTGAGGCCACCCTGAAGTTCCGCCTACACTCCATGACTCTTGGCAGATCCCTCGAGGGTGGCGTAGGAAACGTCTTTGGAGATTCAGGAACACACTGGATACATCAGTTGAAGAGCCAAGGAAATTAGCAGTAACGAGCTCATTTCGATAGCAATGAGCTGAGTCTCCCTCCAGCTGCCAGACATTTATGAGGCTGGCTGGGTGCCGGCGGCCGGAGGCCTCCAGTGGCCCTCATCCCTCTCTCTGCCTTCCGGCTGGAAATAATTCGTATTTAAAAAATAATAATAAAAAAAATTCTCCATCTCCTCTGGCCTTCTGGTTCCTTCGGGTCCAGGTGGGGAGTGGTGGACGTCTTTGCTCTGTGAACCCTGTGCGGGGCAGTCGGAGAGGAGGGGCCCCTGCTGCCCCGCCTGCCAGAAGGTCAGCCCACCCCACCCCACCTGTAGGATAACCAGGGCTTTGCCTCGCAGGGACCGTCTGTAGCCGATTCTGCTGTTAGGGAAGGATTATTGGAATTTCAGTAGGATCCTCCAAGAGCTTTGGGTCCTTTCCCTGCTCTGGGCCTCAGTTTTCCCATCTGCAAAATGGGGGAGGGATTGATGGGCGGGTGTGTAACTTTCAAACCCCGCACCCGGTGGAGACTGGAATCCAGGCCTACAGGACAATGGGGGCAGAGGTCCTAGGCCTGGCCAGAAGCACGTGTTAAGTGCAGAGGCCCAGGACGATTGAATCAAATCTCCAGGGCAGGGCCAAGCAGTGTGCATTTTGGGGGCAGTTTTTGAAATTGAGGTTAAATTTACATAACATAGAATTCACCATTTTAAAGTGTACAGTTAGGTGGGTTTTGGTGTATTCTTAGTGGTAGGCACCCATCAACACTATGGAATTCCAGAAGGAATGTACATTTGGAACAAGTGCCCTCAAGAGATTCCAGTGCCGCCTGTCTGTCCCTCTGGGGACCTCTGTGAGGGAGTGTCCTCAGGCGTTGATTGAGATGAACCCGTGGGTACCAGGCAGTGAGGCTGCTCCCTGCTTGAGTTTTCTGCTGAAGCAATGAGTGTTCCAGACCTCTGCAAAGGGAATTGAGGTGGGGGGCCTTTGGGAGAGGAGCTCCTGTTTCCCCACAGCTTTCCAGGGAATGGAGCCTCTCTCCCATCCTTGTTCAGTGCATGCCACACTCTGCCAGCTGGTTAGCAGTCACTTATTCAGATCTGGTGTCCATTTAGCCCCCAGCCTGAAACTGTGGGGCAGCTCGAGCAGTGTTGGGCTCACAGCTAGGACACACCCACAGGGATGCCCTTCCCCACTTTCTCAGCCTACCGCTGGAGGGTGTCAGTGTCCCCTTGCTGCCCTGGTCAAGCATCCCTGCTGCAGACCCTGGGGGTAGGGTCCTTAAAATCCCACTGAGGTCATACCCTTTGAGAATTTCCCTCCGGGCCACTTGGGGCATGTACAAACTTTACCTTTTTCCAGAAAGGCCTTTGTGAGGGCTGAAGAGCTGGGGTAGGAGCAAATTACTGTAGTTCCCATGTTGTCAATAAAGGGACAAGATCTTTCCAGGGGTTTCCTCAGCTCCTTGCAGATGGCACAGGAGGCTCTACCCTGGAGGAGGGTGTGTCTGGCAGTCTTGGGCAGGCCACTCCCCTTTGCCCCCTCACCCCTCATAGTGAGACCTTGCACAAGTTTCTGCAGCTCTGACATTTGTGGTGTTGGGCCCCATGGGCAGTGCAGCCGGCTTCTTGGATAGTAGTTGGTAGTCACAGGAATGGGACCCAGCTATATTGCTCTTGCTGGTTGACCCTTTCCCCAGGGAAGGGAGTACTGCTTGTCTCTGCCCCCTCCTGATTCGGCTCTTGCCTTTCAGGGTCACCACTGGTATTTTCGATCCTGGTCAGGGTCAGTATCCCTTACTTACAAAGCCCAGTGGGTCAGTGGACATGGCCTTAGCTTTGCACTGCCCCCTGGGATCTCTGGCCTGAGACCTGGCTTTGCTTCTGGTTTGGGTGCTTTTACTGAGATCTTGCCTGGATCCTTGGTTCTGGACTTCTTTTCCTTGGATTCCCCCACCTGGAAGTCTGCCTCCAGAGTGACTGCCTTTCAGAGTGACTGCCCTCCACAGGGGTGGGCCACGCCCTGACTGTGTGGCCTGTCACTCTGTGGGCCTCGGTTTCCACATCAGATCATAACTGGTTCTTTCTAGCCCTGTACTTCATGAGCCACCCTTGCTGGCGGCTGCCCAGGGAAGACTGAGTGAGTGGGTGGGTGCACCTACTAGCCAGAGACCCTGCAGTGCCTTCCTGCAAGATTTGGAGTCCCCTGCAGTTTGCAGTGAGAATGTAGCCACTGAGAGGTTGCTTTTTAGAAGGGTTGGTGGCTCTGTGGTGGGGCACTTTTCTCCCAGGGTCCCACTCAGCCCCCCGCTTCCAACCAACCCCACAAGGTGGGCTTGGGCTCCATTCCCTGGGGGTGGCTGGTGGTGGGACTTGGGTGCTGAACAGAGACCTCTGGGCTGGCATGGAGTCCGTTTCTGTACCTGTAAAATGGGTATGAACCTGAAGGGGCTTTTGTGACTGAGAAATGAGATGATGTACACTAACGCCTGTGTAGTACTGCTGTCGTAACTGTCAAGATCACTGATGTGCTCATGAGTCCTCAGGGGGCTCCCGGAGACATGGAATGACTTGTTGATAGCGGTGCTGTTGGGGCGAAGCTCCGCCCCAACAGCATTCCCTCTTTCTTTCTTTTTAAAGTAATACATGACTAATGCAGAACATTGAGAAAACAAAAAAAGCACAAAAGAAAAACAAATTACCCTGAAAGGAAATCATTATTTTTTACGTTGCTTAGAATATTAATTTTTTTGTCATCCTCTTTCCTTAATGAAAAATGGGAGTAGAAATCTGCTGTAAACATATGAATTGCCAAAGGAGAAGAAGGGCACTATTTAAAAGTACATGCAGCTGTTTGTAGCTCCCTTCCTTTCTCTCGGCGACATGGAGAACATGTCCTCGATGCAGCAGACACTCGGTGTGATTTCTAATGGCTGCTGAGGTCGGCCCTCTCCTGGATGCGCCGTGTTTACTTACCGACCTCTGCAGACTCCTGTGCTCCCCGGGTGAGCATCCTCATGCATACATCTTCGCGAGCATCCCCGGGGTACTTCCTTAGGAAAAATGTCTAGAAGTGGGACTGCCGGGTCAAAGGCCATGCACACTCCAGATCGGGGGCCCTCTGGCAAGGCTCTGTCCGTTTTCTCTCCTAGCAGCCGTGCAGGAGAGGGCCCGGATCTTGTAACTCACAACCCTTGGCTATTTCCAAACCACGAGCCCAGAAAGAGTTGAAAAAAAAATAATAATAAAAACCACTGCGCTGGGAGCGACTTCCTGCCAGAGGAAGGGAGGCATTTGGTAAATAGTCCACTCCCAGTTTCTGAGTGGATGCTCTTGGGCCTGCCTCGGGCCAGGCCATGTGGGAACATGCAAGAGAGCCGAGACCCGATCTGTGTCACTGGCTTCCCATCACCCTGGACAGGGAAGACGCAGGACACCTGAGAGGCAACAGGAGTGTGAGCCCAGGAGCTGCGAGGAGTTCAGGCTGAGGGCAGGGCCACGCGGCTTTAGCCACCTCAGCCACCTCCGTCCCTGGCATCTGGTTCAGTGCACCAGGGACTAGAAGTGTGGTGAATATTTGTCGAATAACAAAGAGCAGCTTGTTACCAAAGGAAGCCTACGTGAGCTCTTTGATGTAGGGGCCGAGTCTTGTTCACAGCTGGCTGCACCCCGAGCCTAGAACAGTGTCCTTTCTCCGTAAATACTGGCTGGGAGTATGAATGCTTTATGGGACAGATGAATCCAAGGAAGTGAAGAAGGAGTGGTCCAGATCATTCAAGAAAACGGGGTGAGCCTTCTTGCTGCTTGTACGTGACCCACCCCTCGTTGTAGGTGGGTGCCAGAGCATGCCGGACAGGGAATCTGGGTGCCAGTTTCACGCCCCTGCTCCTGTGCGACTCGGGTAGTTGCCTCATTATCTGAGCCTCAGTTTTCTTAAGGGACTAGATCTTGTTCTCAGGGCGCCCTTCTGGCTCTCAGGCCAAGAATCTGGGTGCCTGTGGTCAGGATGGGGTCACAGAGGGTATCAGTTGGCAAGGCTCTGGCCCCACATATCCAGCAAGATGCCCTCCTCCCCAAAGGTGACATCTGGACCACGGGCAGCTGCTGCCCAGCCCTGGTTCCTGCCATTGCCCCTCTTTCCACGCCTCAGCAGGGCCCTCAGAGGTGATCGGTGGCACTTCCCCAGGGAGGGGATGTGGAAATTAGGTGATCTAGCCCCCGCCCCCCTGCAGTGATCCTCTGTTTTGAATAAGGTTGTGGATTGTTTATTTGAGAGGAGAGGTGCCAGGCAAACATCCTACTTTTAAAATCAGAGCTCCAGCCTCCCCCCGCCCTGGCCCCACACTCCCCAACCCCAACCCGGGAGGCCCCTCTTTTGCAGACCCTGGGCTGGCATGCCCCTGCCCCTCAGCGTGATTCCCCACCCCCACCCACTTCCTGGGCCTGACAGCAAAACAGCTCCTGACGGCTTCGTCTTCCTTGTGTCCTGTCCCTTCCCCTCATTTCCCTAAACCTCCCTTCTGCTTGGGCTAAGCAGGAGAGGAGAGGGGCTTCCTACTCCAGGAAGGCACTTTTACTTTGTCACAACACTTTCCTATCTTAGGCTTGTGTGCTCAAGGTCTAAGTGCTGAATCCATTTGGTTGGTGAGTATACTTTCTCAGGGAGCATGGCACAGCAGCAGCCTATGCCTACTATGTGAAAGCTGGGGCTCCAGCACAGCCTCTGCCTCCATCTTGCTGTGTGACCTTGGACAGGTCCCATTCCCTCTCTGGGCCTCAGCTTGATCATCCACAGAGTGAGTGGGTGGGTGATGGATGATCTCTCAAGTTCCTTCCCACCTCTGTGTATCTCTAGGTGAGTCATGTGGCATCAGGTGGGGAGGCCCCTTGCAGTGCCTCCCAGGCCCTGTGGCACCCCCACCCCTCCCTTGTGCCCCACTTCCCGTAGCCAGTTTGGAGCCAGAGACAAAGGCCTGCCCTGGGAGGAAGGTGCGGCCAGTGGGGATGTGTGCTGGTGCCTGGCTGGCGGGCCCTGATAAGAGGCTGCGGCTCTCGTGAATCAGCTGGAGGTGCTGGGGGCAGGGGGAGATAGGGCGGGCTGGCACTGGTCTTAGTAGCCTCGGCCCGCCCCCTCTGGGGCCTCCCCAAGCTCTCTCATACAGGTGGGAGAAGGTTTTGTGACAGATGCCGGACTTGAGCAGAGAGAAAGGGAGGTGGCAGCTGTGTAGCTTTGGTGACTCCTGCACTATTAAGTGTTTGCAAGCCTGGGGATTTCTGGCCCCAACAAACCTGGGATCTTCAAAAAGGCCATGTGACACCCAGGCTCTCTCTTGGCGTTGGGGACAGCATGTGGTATGGGACGTGTGTAGTTTCTGGAAGTTAAAGGTCTCCCTTTCCGGCGCACCAGCTCTTTGTTGCACATCCTCAAGGACCCTGACTTCAGCTTATTGTTCCCACTGCTGACACAGAGGCTTCCAGTTCCTCTCTGGACTTGCATGGGGGTGGGGGGTTTCTTGTGCTGGCAGTGGGGGCAGGGGGTGGGATCTCTTGAGTACCTGCTTGTGAAAAGTCATTTGTTCATTCAGGGGAAACGTCATTTTGGGACACTGTCTCAGTTCTGTGGGAGTCTGAGACAGTGGCCCTTGCTGATTTCATGCCCATTTAAACTGCTCAGGTGGCCACTCAAGGAGGCGGTTCCGTTCGGCAGTAGCTGATAGAGGTAATGCAGAAAGGGCTTGATTCTGGCTTTGGCTGTGAATGGTTATGATGACCCCCAGTGAACCCAGGAAGTCCCCCCTCCCTTGTGGATTCACTGGACATTCCATTCAGAGTCAGGTGTGAAGAACTGAGTTCCCCAGAGTTAGGGGGATGTTCCTGGAAGGGGAAGACACTGGCTCTGGGGGTTAATCTTGTTCTAAAGTATAAATAAGGGAAGGGTATATTTAAGCCACTTTCCGAGATATGTCATGCATTTGGACATTAGTATGTCAGTTATTGGTATAACAATACTGACACACAGAATTCCTTCTGGCCTGATTTTCTGTGTACAAAGAATAGCCCAGCACCCTGACCTGTGCCGTTCAGTTGGTTGGGCAACCTCCCGCAAAGCAAAAGGTCACCGGTTCCATTCTTGGTCAGGACACATGTCTGGATTGTGGGTTTGGTCCCCAATGGGGGCACATACTAGAGGTGACCGACTGATATTTCTCTCCCCCTCCTTTCTTCCCCTTCCTCTAAAAATAAAGAAACAAAATCTTTTTTTTTTAAAGAACAATCCAATTGATCCAGTTAATTTTCTGTAACAGGGTCCAGTCAGGAAGACAACTTCTTAGCTCCACTTGGCTGGCAGGTGGGGAGACGGAGGCTTGGCCGAGGCTGCATGGCTTGCCGAGGTCGTGGCACACTGGGGCGTGGGTGGGCCTTGGGGCTCTGACTGCCACACCTGCCATTCATTGAGAGCCTCATCTGCCTCTGCTCACAAGCCTGTCCTTGACCTGGGCCCCTTGGTCAGCTCCTCAGCACCCCCAGGGGGAACCCAGCCAGCGAGTCCCAGGTAGTCTTTGAGGGCCTATGGCCCAGTCCTCTCGGGTGTTCACTGGGGGATTGAGGGACTTCATGGAGGTGCTGTTCACAGAGCCCACTGGGCCGTCGGTGCTCCCTGCCTGCCCCCAGCATTGCTTCTTCACCAGAAGAACGTTCACGGGTAGTTCTTAGTTCCGGCTTAGCCACCGTGGTCTCTGCCACCATGGTTTCTCCCTTAGCCACGTATGCTTACGAAAAGTTGAAAAGTGAGCAGTGTACATTTGATAGAGGCTAAACAAAACACCCCACCTGAATGCAAGGCAAGGCCAGATGACTCGGGGATCATTGGACATTGGGGGTCATCCAGAGTGGTCACTTTGCCCCAGTCACCGTTGCCTCATAAGGCTGACCGTAGCCATCTGTCCTGTGTAGGAGCCACTAACTCGCCCTCTTCCCCCTGCAGAGATGTGTGGGTCTCCTGAGAGTCGTGTGGGTCTCCTCCCCCTTGCCTTAGCATGAAGCAGTATTTGGGGGGCACACACGGCCACTCCCATACCCTAACTTGCTCCACTGCAGCCAGACCCCTCCCTGAATGATGAATCCTGCCTAGACTCCATAAATCACCCTAACAGCACATTCCTTGGGGGATTTGTAAAATAATCAAAATATTTGGGGAAAAGACCTTAAGATTACTTATGGCTATTAGTGGGATCCATATATTTTGGCACCAAACATGGCTTAATTGAAAAAATATGTGTGCTTGGTGATTTCTTTCTTTCTTTCTTTTTTTTTTTTTTTTTAGGTAAGGAGTAGGCCTAGAGAAAAGCATGGTTAGGAAAAAAAAACAGGGAGGAATTAAATATCAAAAGGGTTTGTGTGGAGGAGCTGTTTACAGAATTGTGGAAAATATAATGCTAAATGGAAAGTAAGTCCTGCCTATATAGTTTGGGATTATTAATAGAACAGAGTTAACCACGTACATAATGAAGCTTTTAAGAGACCTGGGACACCTCTCCCCGCTGCAAAACAAGTTTCCTTCGAATAGCACCATTCACGCTGCTCAGGGCATTAGGTTACAACAATAAATAAAAATGAACAGTGCCCTGAGAAATTCAAGGAATGCACAAATGTTTCAGTGATTTAGTATGAGAAAACACTACTTAAACATTTAATTGAATCGCATACTTTCATCTTTAAAACGTGAGCGTTTGAACTGCCACCTGAAGCGTTCTCTTCGCTTCATTAGATGGCAGGGCTCCTTGGGGGAGGTGTCCGCTCCTGCCCCTCCCCAGGTTTTTCCCCTTCCCTGCTGCGCCCTAACTCACCCTTGTTTGCCCGAGATGTCAGGAAAAGGCAGCTGGACTGCAGTTTCCTCGTAAAGCTTTTGGGATAGGCCTGCCTGCGATGTGCTTTTCCATGTTCTGTAACCGTGCTGGACTGGCCGGGATATGGTGTTCGCTTTAGAACCCTGGGTCAGCCGCTGCCCCTCCCTGAGCCTCAGTTTCTCCTCTGGTGAACAAGGGGCTTGGAGGAGAGCCTTGGGAGGACTTTGTCACAACACACGTGCCTGGAGCGCAGTCTGATTCAGCGGGTTCCCTGGGTGCCAGGGTTGTGCCTTCCTGGTTAAAGATGACCAGGGTAGGTGCTCCTGAGGGCTCTTCCAGGTTTAGGGATTCAGAGAGTAGGGACACGGTGACCATTGGGCCCTCCTGGGGCTGTGCCATGCACTCAGGGTTTGCTGCAGGCTGCCTTGTGGAATCCCCTAGGATCCTGGGACTTGGCGGCTATAATCCCAGGAGGTGGACTGGACGATACCTGCTGAAGGGGGCCCCACCCCCCACGCTGTGCCCTGCAGTTGAGTCTGTGTGTGAGGGGGACTGTTGTCCCAAGTTGCCAGGTTGGGTTTGGCATCCGAGGGAAAGGGAAGATCATGGGTCCCAGCATAGTCCCCACACTTGGCCAGGTGCTGTTCTTCGAGGTTAATGTGTACACATGGGAAGCACACACAGGCACTCACTCCCTCGGAGGTTCACCACGGCCAGGGCTCCGGGTCTTTCCTCAAAGATTGATCAGTGGCCCCTTATTGATTGCCTGCTGGGAGCTGCTGAGGGGGGCACAGAGGGACTCCTCTCAACCCTGCCGTTGAGGGGCTTGTGATCTGTTTTCACACATATGATGGAAGAGTTGTGTGACCCTGGGTACATTGTCTCTCCGTTAGACTCGTGGCCTCTTTGTCTCTTAGATGCCTAGGAAAACCCCCTGGTGCCACACACTGCTTTTTTGTGAGTGTATTCATGAACTGTGTTGTTTTATCTCCCAGCTAGAGCGGGGACTTCTCAGGACAGGACGAGTATTCCATGTGGCCAGGGAGCACTCAGTAAATGAGGCATCTTAAGTTTATTTTGCTCCATTTATGGGCACCTCCAGGGAGCCCGCCTGTGCCTGGTGCGGGGTGCCGGCAGCGAAGACCCAGCCCCTGCTCATGTGGGACCTCCTGTCTCTCTAGGCCTGGGCTTGGGGTTTGTTTGGTGCCAAGGCAAGGTGCTCCCAGGAAGCAGACCTGGAGACAAAAATTCGGGTGCATGGTTCATCAGGACAGGGGTTGACCCAGGAAACGATAGGGGAAGAGTGGGGAAGGGAAGGGGTGAGAGGTCAGGGTTGGGAGCATGAAGAAGCCAGTTGCCTCTGGGGGCACTGGGACTGGAGTCTGCTGGAAGCTTTGGGAAACAGCATAGAGCTCATCTCAGAGTTGTCTCATTTGAGGGGTGAGGGAACCAGGGGATTGATCCACCACTCTGGGGGCATTTATTCCTGGCCCTTCTGGACTCTCAGGGCATGCACGCCCTTGGATAAAAGCAGGTGTTGGTACATGGAAGCTGGGCCGAGCCTGAGTTGGTGCGAGCTGAGGGGTGTGAGCAGGGCACCAACAGAGGTGTTCATTCAGTTCATCCAGCCAGTGTCAACGGAGCGCCCTGCATTATGCCAGCCCTGGGTGGCCCAGAGACCCTGCCACTGGCCTCCCAGAGCAGCAGTTTCTTCTAAGCAAAGGAGAGCCCGACAAGCCCCTGCCCTCTGCAGAACCAGCGCGAGGCAGGCCCTGTGCTTGAGGTTTTGCGGGTGAAAGCACTCTGCCAATTGTTGAGGTCTGTTCTGTGGGTGGTCGGAGGATAATGGTGGTGACCACAGCTCTGCACAGAGGGCTCAGACTTGGAGGCTTTTACCACCTCACTCTAGAATCAGAAGTCAGGGCCAGTGGGAAGTCTGTGGTCTTGGGGAAGCCACTGAGCGTACCTTGCTGGCTTAGTGTGACCCGTAAATTAAATGATAGTTCAAGTACAGACCTTAGCCTGGTGCCTGGCACATCGGTGCTCAAGAAGTGGGCACTCCCACTCCCTCCCTTATAAGCTGGTCACACGTACCTGTACCCTTTCCGTAGAGCTCCCAGTATGCTGTACGGTGGCAGGTGGGGCGTGGTCTGTCATCACCTCTTTCACGATAGGAAACTGAGTCCCAGGAACGAAGACCAAAACCAGGGTCTCCTGAGCCCCTGGGCAGCCTTGCTTTTCCGACAGGACAGGTATGTGTCAAAAGTCAGAACAAACTGCAAAGCCCACCTGGAGCGGGAGGAGGGGAAGCCCTACCATGGTGGGGGGACCAGCCATGCTGTTGGGCTGTGGCTTTCACCAGCCTTTAAGCAGGTTGGTGCATGACGATGTTTAGACTCGGAACTTGAGCTCTGGATTTGCGCCCTCTGTCCCCTCAGAGCCTGGACAGTGCGGGCACAGAGCAGGATATTAGTGCTAGTGGGGCTTTGGCGGTCAGCCAGCCCAACCTTTGTTATGTGGTGGAGAGGAACCGCTCTGGAGACACCAGCAAGTCATACAGTGACTTACTGGCAACCAGAAATTCAGCCGGGCCCTGGATGGCCAGCCTGCTTTTCTTCCTACTCCTTCCGGAGGAGGCTGCTAAATAGAGTGTGTTTTATTATAGCTGCTTATAAACATAATAAACATCCCTTACATTTAATGGTTCCTTTAAAAAAAAAAGCAACTTCCAACCCAGCTTTTCATTTGTTCCTTAGGAAAGCCCCGAGAGGAACAGGGGTGTTGCCCACTTTCAAGCTGGAGTAACTGAGGCCCAGGAAGCTTGGGTCTTGGGACTTGCAGAACAATGATCTTTCTGCCATTCTGGGTACTCCAGTGGGTCGTTTAAGGCCACCTCTGGCTTGCTGTCGCTACAGGAAGTCACATTACCTCTGTGCTGTGAGTTCTCTCACTAGGGTCGATGGTCTCACGTCACCCCGCCAGCTTCAGCCTCTTCTCTCAGAATGCTTGCACTTAATGGAAGCAGACACTTAATGAAAAATTACATGTGCAAATCTATAATAAAGGCCTGAACAGATTGCTGTGGGGATTGCAGCAGGGGGTGCCTAGCTGAGTGTGGGAAGGCTTCATGGAGGAGGTGATGTTTAGCCCTGAATGGGGACAGTGAAGGACCAGAGAAAAGATACAGGGGGGTGTCAGTAGCATTCACCAAACACTGTGCTGTAGGTATGTTGTCTTACTGAGTTCTTAAAACAGACGGCTGGCTCTAGGAAGGTTGTTTCATTGTGGCCATTTTGCAGATGAGGTCACTGGGCCCTGGAGAAGGAAGATGGATTATTTGGGTTGGGTTTTAAACCCCCCATCTTCCTTCCCTGTCCTGTGCTCTCTGCAGCCTCCCCTATCACTGCCATAAAGGCCCCAAGGCCTGAGCAGATCTTCCCAGCACTTTTTGGGTCTGAGACCTCCAGAGGGTGATGACGCTGAGCAGTCCTGTAAGATGGTGTGTCCTGGGTGGAAGTGGGTGGTCCTGGGGCCTACCTTGGTGCCGTCAGCCTTGTCCCTCAGACTGCCCTTGAGTCATCCCAGCTGCGGGATCTGGGTAGAGTTGCGCCTTCTGGGAGCTGGGCATCTTGCAGGATTCCCAGAGGCTCCTTGCTTCCAGGACCTCAGCACTGCCCCTTGGATACCATCTCTCTGCTTCTCCCCTTCTCCTGCCTTGGCTCCCTTGGGAGGCTTCTGACATTCACCAGGGGCAAGTGGGTGTGGCCAGGGTGGCCTTGGCACACCTGCTCCTCTCCCTGATCTCTGGGTGGCCTTTTCTAAGGATTCTGCTTTGTGGACCCGAGACATCAGGGGTCACCTGCCTCAAGATTTCATCCTACAGATGGGACAAGCAAGGCTCTGAGAAGGGAAGTGCCTGGCTCAAAGCCACACTGTGGTAGGGATGGGGCCAGAACTGCTTGTGATCCGAGGCTCCGGGGGACCGTGTGGACCCTCTCGTCCTCTGCATGATAGGATCCAGTACTTCCTTCCCGCCCTGCACAAGTCTGTCCCTTCACCCCAACGATCCTCATAAACTTGAGGAATTTCTAAAAGCATTTTTTCTCTTCCTGCAAGGGCGTCATCACTCTTGTGGAGATTTGTGGGGCAGGGTCTTGCTGAGGGAAGGAGTCCCAGCTGGCTGATGTGGAGGCTCCATTTCCTGGCCCAGCTCCCAGACACTGCCAGCCTTCTCCAGCAGGGGTCCTCAAAGGTAGCATGGAGGGGAGTGGTTGGGGGCTCAAGTTCTGGGGTCAAATGTCAGCTCCACCACACTCACCACCGTTGGCCGTGGTCTCATTTGTCCTCCTCTGTAAAGGATAGCAGGCCTATCTCAGGGGAATGAGTTAACTGTGCACATACAGTAAACGTCCCACAAATGAGTGATGTCGTCTGGCCCACAGAGACAAGGGGGCTGTCCTCGTCCCTGCTTTCTCTCCAGCTGGCTCTGTGTTCTCCGGGTGCCCTCAGCCACCACCGTTCTTACTAAGTGGACTGTCTACTGGTTTGTGCTCTCCTTAAATTAAGGGTAGGGGTCGATCTCAAACTCTGCTCACAGAAAGGTCGGAGTGTGCCAGGCTGCAGGCAAGGCAACACCACCTGGGCGTGGATGGGCTCTCGCTGGGCTGCAGGAAGACTCGCCTGCAGTCTGGTTTGCAGGGGCCACACCCCCGTCTCCCTGACCACCATCTGCTTGTCCATGAGCACATGCAGCTCGCCCGCATCCCTCCTATGCAGTGCAACAGGTGGTGCTTGGGGGGCGCTCAGTGGGGCCCGGGGCCCAGGGCCCGCCGCAGTGATGTGGCCTGGTGGTGCTTCTGTGCTGGGCACTAGAGGGTGCTTCAGAGTCAGTGCCTGCTAGTCATTCAGCACAGAGGTGGGTGTTGTACAGAGTGTCTTTCATCATCTTTACAATCACAGGGAGTATCAGCAGGGAGTACAGTTAATTATAATCCCCATTTTACAGGTGGGCTCACTGAGGCTCAGAAGAAAGGCACATCAACTTAAGGTAACAGCGAAGGGCTTAAAAGTCCACTTAAGGCAATGGTGCCAGGGACAAGGTGAGGCCTTATGGCTCCCTGCGGAGGCAGCATGGGAACTGGGAGGCAGAGGGAGGCTATTTGGTTTGGGGGTGGTGTGTCTTAACTCATCAAGGAGGTATGACTTCATTTGGGGCTAGGGATAGGCTGCTTTATTTTTGTCCCTAGTCCCCCCTCTGCCGCTTGCTTGCTGTGTGACCTTAGGCAAGCTCCTTTCCCTCTCTGGGCCTGTAAGGACCGCACATTCAGGTCATCTTTGGATTTTCTGGAAACTCCAGCAGCAGATCACTTGTGTGCAGAAAGGAGCTCTCTTTATTAGTTCTGGCGCTGCCCTTAGTCTTCAAAAGCCTTTTAGGGGCTGGGGGCTCCTGGCCCAACTCTAAGGGGTCACCCTCCTGTTGAACAGCCACCACCAGGCCGGGGGTCTGACAGAAATCTTGGCTTGCCCACTCGAAGGTGCCAAATAGACCCCATCGGTATGAGTGCAGGGCCACACTCCCCAGGCCCCACCTGCCCTGAAACCAGCAAACCGTGATCACTCCCTGTTCCTGGGCCTAAGTTTCCCCTTTTGTAGCATGAGGGGAGAGGAGACAACTTGGATCTGTGGTTTTCAAACTCTCAGGTGTTGCTACAAAGCATGGGGGACGGGGTACTATACCTCTCCCCATTTTAGATCCTGGGCTCACAGTAAGATTCTGTGTGGGGGAGAATGTGCAGGGAGAGGGCGTTCCACCTGCTCACTAAGAGAACAGGTTTCAAAAACCAAGGGGATGATCTCTTCCACTCAACATTAGGATGCTAAGGTCATACTTGGATGACCCCCAGGGAACCCCAGAGGGGGAAGATGGGGTGCTGGGTAGAGGATGTAGGGCAGGACTCCAAGTATTGAAGCTGTGTCTGCAATTGCTACCAGTCCGTGAAGTCGCCACAGCAGCCGTCTGCTTACATGCAGCCATGGCCCCAACTGGGCTCCAGGTGGCAGCGCCCACAGGGCATCCCTGTGCTTGGTGGGTGCTCAGCGTGTTACCAGGTGCTCACGACTGATCTCCCAGCACTGCCTGAGCAGGGAAGCTGCCAGTTACCGCCCCATTTTAGGGATAAGGAGCTGAGAAAGGAGGAGCCCCACCTAGGTGAGGGACTGGGGGAGTGGCCATCCAGTGGGGGTGGGGAGGCTGGGGGAGTGGGGGGTAATACTTCCAGCCCTGGGCAGGGCTGGGCTTGGCTCCCATCTCTAAATGGGCCTTCAAGCGAGGGGAACCCGTAGTGGGGTTAAACAGAGAAAGGCCTCCTGGAGGAAGGGAAAGATTCCCAGAGTTCTGTGCTTCAAGCCATTTTGGTAAAAAAAAAAAAAAAAAAAAAAAAAAACCTAATTAGAGGTGACAATGGTGACTTTGTCTGTGGGCTCACTTTTTCCTCCTTCTTCCCCCACCTCCCCCTTCTTTTTGTCCCTCATTTGTTATATCCATGGGAAAACTAGGTAACGTTATAATTACTGAAAATATTGTGGGTCTGTGGAAGCTAGGGGGAGGGGTGTGCCTGAGAGTGCAGGAGGCCCTTTTTTAAAAAAATTTTTTTAGGTTTTATTTTTTTCCTTTCGTTTGGAAACGGAGCTCTTTGCAGTCATGCTGTCACAGTTAAAATAAGGTTTAAATTACAGGCCAGCCCGTGGCTTTTCCCCTTTCTTTCAGAATTTTTGCCAACTTGCAATTTACTTAATGAAATCCTGCTATTCCGTTTAACGGGGATATTTTTTGCAGATGTTGATTTAACTTAGCTTTGCAAAATATGTGAACTGTACCGTTTCTTTTCCTATTTTTAACGGTTTCAGGATTCTGGTTCAGCAACTCCACTGGCTCTGCCATGCCAACAGCGGTGTTTACTCCCATCCCTTGAAAATATTTGTTTTCCATTGCTTGGTCTGCCCTCCCCTCCATCCCACATGCCCGCCACGGGGAGGGGTCCCGTACACTGTAGAATCTTCCAGTGGAGACTTAATTAGGTTTAGTAATGGGTAGAATTGGGCTGATGGAACTGGAAGGCATACCACAGTTTCTTACAGTCTAATGCCCTTGTTTTGGAAATGGGGGATCAGAGTGGGGAAGTGACTTGCCTGAAGTCACACAGCAAATTAGGAACAGAGCGAATGACAAGTATATAAGCTGGGCTTCCTGGATCGAGGTGAGAGTGGGTGGTTCTAGCCTTGTGTCTATTTTGGCTGTTTCTTCTCCATAGAAAGAGAGACCTTTCTCCTCCTCCCCGGGAGCTTTGGGCTCAACCCGCAGGTTAGGAGGGAAGTTCTGCTTCACGTTTACCTGAGGCCACTATGGCACAGTGGAAAAACTGAGAGCTCTGAGGCCTGGGGTGTAGGGAAGGGCTTCTGCTGCTGACTAGCTTCTGTGACCTGGGTCAATTGTGTGACCTCCCTGAGCCTCCGTTTCCCCACCTGTGCAGTGTAAGTGATAGTACCATCCTTGTCTGTTGTGAAGATCTAATGCAGGAGGGCGGTGTGAGAAGGACGAGCATGACACAGCAGGCGTCCAGGGAATGCTTTTTACAAAATCCCCACAAATTGCTGACTCTGACACTAGGGTGGGACGTGCGAGGAGAGTGAATCTGGTGTCTGTGGGTGCCCTAGACCCATGTTCAGACACAGAACGAAATGCCCCTTCCCTTCTGGGCAGGGACCTGCTTCCTTTAGCCACCTTTTTCTTAAGAAGCAGTCACCCATAGTGACAGGGCCTGGAGTCCGGAAAGAGTGGACAAATTGTTTAGCTTACTGGGGCGGAGACCCAAGATGGCAGGGGGCTTGCCAGGGGCAGAGCCTGAACCCGGGCGTCACTCACTCCTCACGGCTCCTGAGGCGAGTCCAGCCCCCTCAGATGTGTCTCTCCCAAGCTCCCCAGGCAGGGGACTGGTCCATCCTAATTCCGGCCCCTTCGGGCCTGGCCCCCAGTCTCTTGGAGGTCTTGCCTGGCTCTGACACACACGGGAAGAGGCTAAAGGAAATTCCGGGGGCGGGGGTGGGGCTAGCAGGGAGAGCTGGGGCAGCAGCTCTGTGCTGGAGGGGGCGCCGGGCTGGGCCTGCCCTGAGTGCCACATTCCCCACACATGCCCTGGCTGCCAGAGTGTCCCCGAGCTGTGAAGGAAGTGCTGGCAGGACAGCAGAGCCACAGGCAGAACGCAGTGGGCCTGGGCACCAGGATGAGGCCCTCTGCACACGTGGAGCTGGCCTGGCTGGGGCCAGGGGTTGGTGGGGGTGGGGCGGCCGCCTGGGCGCGCCGGGTGACCTCAGGGAGCAGCTTCCCGTAGCATGGGGGGCTGGTTTCTCGTTAGTCTGAGGGAGAGGGCTGGGGGCACTCCTTGAAGTACACTCCACATTGTATAAACCCTATTTATATAAAGTTGTTGTCTTTGTGTGTGTCTGCGGGTGGAGGTGGTAGGAAGGAAAGTGTGACTGGAACTTTTGTTGACTGAAGAATCCATCACACAGATTCTCATATATTCGTGACTCTTGGTTCTTAAAAACTCTCCTTTTTATTATTAAACATAAAGTAATATATCTTTATACTTACAATATAGTTACATTCTCTTTCTGTAAAATTCAAAATGTACTGATAAAGCAGAAGTCTCTTTTTCTTAGCCATCCCACTTTTCTCCTGACAGCTACTCTGAGAGTCAGTGGTATGGAAAACCAACACAGCACTGTACATTTAAAATAGATATGTGGCAAGTGCAAACACTAGTGACAATAAATGGGACAAAAGCTCTCAGACTGTGGTTCTATAAATCCAGTCACATGTGGATTTCCAGAAAAGAGACACTAAACAAAATTACGTAGGAAGGTTGAAACTAAAGAGAATGGGGAAAAAAGATATACTCATCAATGCTAAGCAGAAGAAAGCCAGTGGGGTAATTTTGATAGGAGGTAAAATAAGTCCAGGCAGAAGAGCGTTACAGGAAACGAAGGAAATTTTACGTAGATCAGGGTTTCACACTTTTCTGTAAAGGGTTGGATAGTAAACGTTTTTGGCTTTGCAGGCTGTGCAAAGTCTGTCCTAGTTGCTCAGTGCCTCTCATTGTGGCACCCACAGACCACACGTGAAACAATAAGCATGACTGTGTTCCAATAAAACTTTATTTACAAGGACAAATGGTGGGCCGTATTTGACTTTTGTTGATGCCTGACATAGATCAAAGCTAAAATGATCAGCAAGATACAATAATTATTTTTATACACCTAACAACATAGCTTTGAAATACCTAAATCAAAGATGAGTAGCTCTAAGAAGAGAATTTGGGAAGACCCCAGAAGAATGGGACTTTATAACACAGTTATTTCAAAAGTTGACAGATCCAGAAGACAGAGAAACAGAGGCGGACTTAGGAACAGCTCTGTAAACTTGTTGGTAGGTGTATGTCTACAGATGCCTGTTCACTGTACTATCTGAGGTCTTTGGTCACCCCTTGAATTTTTCAGTTTTTTTTTTTTAACTAGAGT
Organism: Phyllostomus discolor; assembly: GCF_004126475.2. NCBI lineage: Eukaryota > Metazoa > Chordata > Mammalia > Chiroptera > Phyllostomidae > Phyllostomus > Phyllostomus discolor. The sequence continues at coordinate 175,840,217 of NC_040903.2, forward strand.
CACCTGCCTTTCTCTAAATAGGCTTGACAAATAAAGATTGGACCAAAACAAAACAAAATTCTATATTTTTATCATTGGGTGCTTTGTGCTGTCCTAAATTTCCTACTTTTAAGACCCACCTGTCTTTTAGTTTTAGTCACACCCGGCCGTAGGCAGGGTCGCCACCCTTAGTGAGCTGACGGCCAGTTGGGATGTGCACCTGGGAAACCGTGGAGAGCTGGTTGGGCGCCGACCCTCCTCACCCGCCAGTGGTTCCCTGTGCCTACGACACGGCACAAGTGCTCAGCCCTGGTTGGATAGTCAAGGTCTTGCATGGTCTGGCCCTCGCCAACCTGTGTGGACTCTTCTTTCTCCGTGAGCACTCCCGTGTTCTGTAGCCTGGCCACAGCACGCCATTTCCTCCTCGTCTTCTCCTGTCCCTGTGCCTTTGCCCGGCTGTTCTTGGAGCACCGCTTTCCCTCCCCATCCCTCCCACCCGCTCCGTGATGGCACTCGGCTGCCCACCTCCCCAGATGGACTTGACAGCCCACCTTTCCTTGTCTTGCTGCCCTTTATTGATAAGGCTCTTTTGGGCTGTGGGCGCTTTCTTCCCCTGGACTTGGAGCTCTGGGCGCTGAGGTGTGGCTGGTCTCCCGGGAACAGTGCTGTGCGCAGCGTAGGCTCTGGGTAGCGCCCGTGGAAGGAAGGCAGCATCTTTGGGGGGCTTCCCTACCTGCTGCACAGAGGTCAGACTGAATGTTTGAGAACTCCAGCACTACCCAGAGTGACCTTGGATTGGTCAGGAGACCTCAGTTTTTTTCCTCATCTGGGAAGTGGGCAGTCAGTGACATCTGTCTCCTAGGGTCGTTGTGGGAACTAGATGTGCCTGATAAGTGGTGAGCTTGCAGGGCATGTCAGCCATCAGCACATCAGTCCCTGTCCAACGATGCCTTGTCATGGCTGCTTTGGGTCCCGTTCCACAGATGGAGGACCTGAGGCTCAGAGGAGCTACAGCCTTTGTCCCAGACACACAGTTAGAAAGTGGCAGAGGTGGAATTTGAACTGAAGTCCTTGGTCCCAAATCCCATGCAGAGGTTCACACTGTCTCAAGGGTCTGTCCTCAAACACACTCTGACGTCAGAGCCATCCGTGGTGGCTCCGGAGTGTCGCCTTCCCTGCCGGTCCCCCAGCCTGGTGTTGGGGCCGCCACATCCGTCTCATTCTAGAAAGTCGATTTGGTTTGGTCTCCTTCCTGCCCCTGTCATTTCTCCCTCGAGGAAGCCACCTCTCTCGCTAACATGCCAGGCTGTTGAACCCTCCACTCATGGGATGGTAACATATCAGAGCCAGAAAACGGGCCTCTTAAATCTTGTTAAAAACAGAGATTCCTGGGCTCCACCCAGGACCCATGAATCAGAATCTCCAGGGGCGGGGCCTGGGAATCTGGACTGAAGGGCCTGAAGTAGGGCAATCACTAGCCCTTTTAACCCTTTTATCTTTCTTGAAGAGGCCCAGCCTCAGAGAGGCCCAGGGAGCTAGGGAGACTGACAGGCCCTCTCTGGACTCTCACCTGAGCTGTGGCTGCCGCCCCTTCCCAGCATTGTCCCTGCCTCTCCCTCCCCATCCCCCAGCCTCAAATCTCTAGAAACCCTGTACAATGGAAGTGGTTGCGAATGGGTGTACAGAGACCTTCTGGAAATGCAGGCTCTGCTTGCAGACTTCCTGTGTCTTACAATGTTATCTTCAGAATAGGAAACTTTGCCCCATTTTTGCAACGCACATCCTTTGCCTGAGAGTCTATGGTGGTGCCGGCCAGCCGGGGCGGGTCACTTCTCAGGCAGAGGCGGGGAGCTGTTCCGACAGCGATGGAGGAAGGACTCTCTCCCTGCTACCCACAAGAACAAACAAACAGACCCTTTTGCAAAAATATTTCACGTTGTTGGACTCATCAGGATTATTTGCTCCTTGAGCCCAGTGGTGTTAAGGACCAAGTCCTTCCTCAGAGATAGAAGCCCCAGGCATGAGGCCTGGCCCTGCTGCCCGCACTCTGGCGGGTGACTTCTGCTCTCTGGGCCTCGGTTTCCTTTTCTATACAGGCAGGAGGTTGGGCAGAATGCTCTCTGGCCCTGGCATTTAGCAACCCCCCAAGAATCCTTTCCATGGCCCTCAGTTTCTCCTGGAAATAAACATGATGTTGCTGTTAGTGTGTTCCACGACACTCTGTAATTATCAGAGTTCCCACCAATCCAAGAGTGGCATGTCCCTCTCACCCTCAGCTCCAAGACATTCACATGACCCACTGGGTGGTGGGTGGCTAGGTGGATTCCCCAGGTGGCAGAGTCCATTTTGAATGGGGAGTAGGGAGTGACCCTCATAACTCATAAGGAGTGAGGCTTCCCACGAGCTTGAAGTGTGCTGCAGGCCCGGGCTGGTGCTCACTTTCTATAGGCCAGTTGCAGAGAGTATTTATGTTGTTTCCTGTATTCCCCTCAGACTGGAAGTCTCAGAGAGGATGATTTTGGTTTGAGGGAGAAAATATGTGTGTATAGCCCACTAAATAATTTGGAACTGACCAGAAGGAATGATGTTTATAAAAACAAGAGTCTCTCTGATTTCCTTTGACATCTCCCTCCGTTAGTTTCTCCTGACTTCAGCCTCCAGCATTTCCCTCACCACAGGATTAAATTCCTCCAGGAAGCCTGTGGGTACGAGGGGGCTGGAGCCGTGCCGGGGAGACCCAGAGCCGCCAGTCTCCCCGGGGTGCCTCTGTCCTGGCGCTACCCCGATGCCCGCCAGCCTAAGGGCCCCTGAGGAAGGCAGAGTCCTTTCAAGTGACACTGACCTTGGGCAGGGAGTCAGGCCCAGCTTTCAGGCCACTTCTCTCTCTACCTTCTATCTCCTCGTTTCTGAGGTGCTTAGCACACAGTAGGCATTTAGCGAGTACGAGAGAGGTGCCTCCTAAGCAAATGTTCTTCTCGCATGTCAATGGCTCTTCTGTTGGCCGGACCCCAAACCCACAATGAGTGGTTCTTGAAAACATCCTACCCACTCTTTCCCTTCAGGGAATTTGCTTCCAGGGTTTGAGGGTGGAGCTCCAGCGTGTTCGAGGCCTGGGCGGGGCGGCTGCTGTGGCTGGGTCTGCTGTGGCTGGGTCAGAGTGGTCAGGAGGGGGTGCTCCAGGAAGGTAGAGAGGGTCAGACTCTGACGAAAACAACCTGCTGGGATGTGGTTCTTGGTGGGTCCTTATAAATAAGTGAGTTGGTGTGCCTGTTTTATGGTAGAGGCCATGAGGAGGGAGGGGGCTGAACCAAGCGGATGCTCAGATTCCATGTGCGTGGCACAGGTCCTTTGGACTGAACTGTGGGTCAGCTACAAAACCCAGGGTGTCTGTGACAGAACGTTTGTCTGGTGGCAGGATACACGTTGGTGGCCAGCCCTAGCCCCAGTGCTTTTGTTGGCCTTACCTGACAGCACTCTTTGAGGCCCAGATGAGTTGGCAGGGGAGGGAGAAAATGCATCCGCTGGGACACCTGGCTTCCCTGCCTCACAGGATGAGTCTTCCCCCAGAGACACAGCCAAGGGGCCCCTGCTAGCCTGGGGAGCCCTTCTGTGGCTGGTTCTACCACCCAGTGGGGCTTGGTGATCCAGAGGATGCCTGAAATTCCCACAAAGGCAGGCACAGCAGGCCCGGAGTGGGCAGCGGTCTTGGTGGGCTCTGTCGAGCACCTCTAAAACTGGGAGATGGAAGGTGGAGGGAGAATAATCCGGTTTGGAGGCTGGGCCTGACTTCCTGCCCAAGGTCAGTGCCACTTGGAGGGGCTCTGCCTTCCTCAGGGGCCCTTAGCTGGCGGGCTTTGGGGTAGCACCAGGACAGAGGCACCCCGAGGAGACTGGCAGCTCTGGGTCTCCCTGGCACGGCTCCAGCCCCCACGTGCCCACAGACACAGGCGGCTGCTCCTGACTCGGTGGCCTTGGGGACCTGCCCGGCCGGAACCTGCCATTCCCCCATCAGTGCCGCCTCCCCGACTTGGCAGGCCTTCTCCTTGAGCTGGAGCGGCCCTCGGTATTTCCAGCTTGGCCCACTGCCCGCCTCTCTGGGGCCTCGCAGTCTGTCCCTTGCAGGCCAGGACCAGCACACCGTCTTCAATCGAAGGTTGGCTTCCCCACTCACCCAGGGCCCCTTCCTGCCATCCCACACTGCACAGGCTTATCTGCGGGCCTCTCACCTTGCCTGCCCCTCCCTGGAGCTGTACGTGTGACTTTCTTTCTGGGAGAAAACAGGAGGCCTGGCTAATTTGTAAATCACCAGGGAGGCCATAAATGTCCTTGCTTCATCTACTGCAGTTGACACCTGAGAGGGCTGTCACGTGGACGTGGATATACCCCAGTTGGCTGGGTGCCTGGGCCAAATGCCCCAGGAAATGCTGCTGCTTTAAGGTGGGTGTGGAGATAAGTGGGCGGCATGTTGGTATGCTGGAGCCACTCTTTCCTGGGTGGCCACTGAAGGGCTTGGTGGCTCTGGGGACACTGGAGGCTCAGTCATCCAGGTGGTGGCCTTTCCAGATACGCTGAAAGGGAACATTGACAACTCAGTGACTCCTGACCAATTCTGGCGAATCCGGTGGGTGAGCGGGAAGAATCCTGTCTAAGAAACCGAGCCTTGTGATTCGCACATACCACAGACTGTGATGCTAACTGGATAACGTTTCCTGTTCGAGGTCATTTGGAGATCTGCTTTAGGGAACAGATAAGAGCAACTTGTAATTGGTGTGCCATTTGTGTACACAGTGCTAGTAGGGTAAACAGTTCTCCTGAACCTTATTTATATTTTGCATTTGTTTATCAAAACTTTTTTTTAACTTCAGCCCAGCTGCTTTTGGAATTCTTACAAACTCTGAATTTATGAGTCCTAATTAATAGTACTTTATTGAATGTGTACCATAATTTATCTTGGCAGTGTGTGTGCTTTACCCAGAAGCCTCAGTGCTCAGGGTGAGGGAAGCCAGAGTGTCCCTTCCTCCCCAGAGTGTCAGTGTTATGTGAAGACTTGGGGTGCGAGTCATTTGTCTTATCAGATCAGAAGCAGACATTTTGTGGGCTAGATAAAAGCCTGAGATTTTGAAGATTTCTCCCTAGGGGTCCGAGTCCCCTGGGCTTGGCTGGCTGGCTCAGTGGACACTCCAGGTGAGGTCTGTGTACGGTGGGCTGTGTGTGGAGCCAGTGGAAGAAAGAGGAGAGGTGGAGGATCCTCTGGCAATTTCCAGCACCAGCAAATTTCATCCTTGTTTGTGATCTGATGCATTCCTTCTCTCCCTTCGGTCCTACACGGAGGTAATGTCTCACCTTCGACGCTCATCCAGCTACCACTGGCATCAGCCATTCAGCCTTACTTCTCATTAGGAATTAAGATCCTGCTCTGCCCAGGGGCTCAGCACTGACGTCAGGAAAATTGTGCTCCGATTTCACAATCGGATCTCACTATCATGGGGGCTACGTGCCACTCAGGGTTGGTCTCCTTGGGGCTGTTTGTCCATGTAAAGGCCTCCCAAAGGCCTGGCCTAGACAGAGACGCTCGCACTGCTGTCCTTTTCCTTACCACCCTACAAGGCGCCTGAACGGCTTTCATAAACCTGAACTCAGCCGTGGCCTCTCCTGCCCTCCGTTCGCCCAGCTGCCTGTCATTTTCTCCATCCAGTGAGGACAAAGTGAGCCATGGAGTTAGAGGGGGCGATTTCCCCAGGCCGGCCTCGGGATTGCCTCGTGGCCTTGTTGTCAGTGTCTCCCTGTCTGGCTGGTGAGGATTACCAGAGGGGAGGGTGTACCAGGACCCCCTTCCTCTGCACATCACACACACAGACAGCAGCCTGCAGGCCAGGGGAGCGTATCCCCATTCCACCAACTTCCAGAAATCAAAGCATGTCTTGGTTTTAGGATGATAGTGCCCTGCCAGTTGGATTGGTGCTGTAGGATGGAGTTGGGAAAGAAGGCTTCTGGGTGCTTGGGTTTTTCTGCTGTTATTTTAAAATGGTTTTAAGTGTCCGTTCTCGCAGCTAGGGCCACAAGATAGGGCTGGAATGTTGTGAGATGCTTGATGTAACTGAAAGGGCCGCATCCCCTCCAGCCCCCCCCCCCCCCCAACTGAGGAGGAAGTGGTTAGGTGGCCAGGAATGCAACCTGTGCCTCCCAGATTAATTAATAATTGAGAGCTGGCCCCCAGCCAGGAGAGCTGTGAGAGATACAGTGAACAAAGTGGTTAACTACAGCGGGGGAAGGAAAAGTTTGACTTTGCCTGTGGCTAAAAGGGAAATTCACAATGGCTGTAATTTATGGGCTGAATTACTTGGGATCCTCCTTAGTGGGCCCAAGTTGGGCATGTGCTCTAGGAATGCAGACAGGCGGCCTGCAGTGCCCATGGGGAAGGGAGGAGAAAGGAATGGGGGGCACATGGCAGGCACCAGCCTCCATGGAGGAGGTGCGAGTCACACCCATGGAAGAGTGGCTGCACTGACTGCCTGTTGGAACTAGGGACAGGTACCTGGGCACACTCTGCAAGGAGGAACAGAGGGGATAGTGGCTGTGGAGTCTGGCGGCCCTGGGTTCAAATTCTGCCCAGTTGGCTGTGTGACCTTGAGTAAGGAGCTTAATCTCTCTGAACCTTCATTTCCTCCTCTGTAAAATTATACTTGCCTCCTAGGATTGTCCTCAGGGTTAAATGACATGGGGTGTGTGGATAGTTGGGGCTCCACAGCAGCTGGAGTTCCATGGGATGACTGGCAAGGGTGGCTGCAGCAGCTCTAAACAGGGTCATTACTTAGCTGACCTCTGCTAATGTTTGCTAGGCCCACACATGCCAGGTGTCGCTTTCTAGGTAGACTTATTCAACCCGCGATTCTTCAGCCCCCATTCCCAAGGGCCCTTTAGACTTCCCAGTGAGTCAGGAAAGACACCCACTTCCCCCTATCACACAGGGCCGTGTGGCTGCAACAGCCCTACAGAGGGGGAGGCCATTCTAGCAGGTACTTGGGCTTTGCTATCAGTTGGGTTCTCCCTGGGTCCTTGTCTTTTCTAGAAGAAATCAAGGATCATTAACCAGATCATGGAAAACAAGCCATGTGCCCCTCTTGGCCGGAAAGTTGGCCTGGGGGATAGAAGACCAATGAGAAGCACCACTCACCGTTGTGACCATCGGTCTCGTGTTGTTGTGCCTGGACTTGAGTCGTGCAGCGTGTGCCCAGACGCAGGCTGAGGAATTACTTGGAGGGATGTGAGACTCTTCTGAGGTGATGGCTCATCTTCCCAAGATGCTTGGGGGGAGGCGGTGCTGGTGTAAGAGGCGTGCACCTTCTATCTCAGAAGACGGTGAGCCCTGCTCTTACTTTCTCGTTAACCCTGTGGACCTCAGTGCAGTCAGCCAAGCTCTCTGAGCTTTATGTGCCATAGCCTAGAGCAGGGTCATTTATGAATGGACTTGGGGGGTTAGAAAATCCTCTACCGTTAAAAATGACACCCCACCATCACCATTGGTGGGGGTTGGGCCATCTTCTTGGCTTGGGCTACAGGGGCTGTGGGAAGCCAGCTTGGCCTCCTTCTGCTTTGGAAACCGGTACTGGACTTGGTGGTGAGGACCGGGGCTGTGGGGCTGCGTCCACCTGTCAGCCTGGTGGAAGTGACGGACTGACTGGCTCCCTCCTCTGCACCTCCCTCCCCAAAGCAAAGAAGCCACCCCTCCTTGGGCGTCCTGGAACCTGGGCGAGGACAGAGCCAAGTGGCGTTAGCTACTTCCACTGTGCACGGTAGCACAGCCGCAGACAGGAGGCCAGGTCACAGGGGTGAGCCTCTGCCAAGCCCGTGGGTCATTTTGCAACAGTTTTGCAGGGAACATTTAAATCTCATGTTACTACATTCTTTACAGCAAATATTAGTATTTAATTGTGGCTTAATGATCTCTCCAGTCAATATTAGCTTTTCAGTCATTATAAAGCACTCCTGGGTGTTCAAGAAATAACACGGGAATAATCTAGGCAACCCTCCCTTTAAAAGAATCCACCGTGGAGGACTCCGCATTCACTAGAGAGGCATGGATTACGTACCTTTGTGTTATTAAAGGATATTTTAAAGGACATGATTTAATGCAAGGATTATTTTAAAATTAAAAGCCCTGACCTCTGGGACTTTAATTTGGGGGTGTTTATCCCAAAGCACATCTTTAATGTAAATAAGGCGGGAGTATTTGACTTGCAAAGGTCACATGATACTGTCTCTTTGGTAAACAACAGGCTGGTGTGCGATGAGGCTGTTTTCTGAGAGCCTTGTGAACAAGAAAGCCGCCACCACAGCAGTCTTTGGCTTTTCTGTTCGGAGCCATGCTTCCCGTTCCTTTCACCCTTGTAGACCTAGCAATCCAGGGAAACCCAGTCCACCCCCATTGCCAGCAATCCAGGGAAACTCAGTCCACCCCCATTGCCGGCTTTAGGTGACTGACTGACTGATTGATTGATTGACTTTTGAGTCACTGAAACAAGCCTTGCACACAGTGAGCTCACAGAGTATCCCATTGGCCAGGTTGCATTGTGAGGCTCAGCAAGTAGAGACGTTGCCTCTCCATCCCTGCCTCAGTGTCCTGGCCTCTGAGTGTCAGTGGTGTCAACCTGCTGGGTGGCAACAGTGCTGCTGCTGTGCCTTTTTTCAGACACAGGGAAAATCTGATGGTTTCTCAGCTGCCCCTCCAGCTCTGGAATGGAGCACTCCCTCAGCACCCCGTTGTTGAGAGTGCCCTTGTCAGGCGGCACAGCTCCAGGTCCCGGGGAGCAGGGGCAGAGAGGAGTGCGGCCTCATCTCAGGCCAGCCTGGTCACAGGTGGGTGGGGCAGAGCACGCCCCCTCCAGATGGCAGCATCACTGAGAGTATCATGGAGGGGATTCAGACCCCCGGACTTGGGCAGGGGGGAGGAGGCTTTTCAAAGGAGGTGACATCGGGGTCTTGCCAGTTGAGCAAGACTCCGGAAACATTGGAGCACAGGGGAGGAACCTCATATTCCTTAAGTGCCAGTTCCTGTTTGAGGCCCTTGACTAATCCCTCCCTCTGCTCTGAGCAAGGTGGGGAGCCGGAGGACACCAGCGCCGGGCAGGGCTGGCCCCCCAGGCGTGCAGCATGTGCCTCTCAGACCCGTGCTCGGAGGGGCCTCCGCTCAGTTCGGGGCTCTGCTTTCACCATTGGGGTTCTGGGTGATTTTTGAACAAGGAGCCCTATTGCCCCGGACCCCCCAAATTAGTAGCTGGTCCTGGCACTCAAAGGTGCAATGGCTTGCCCATAGTAACAGCTGGTAGGATTTGCACCAAGTCACCTCTCTGCTGCCTGTGGCCTCAGGGAGCTTTACAGGTCACGAGAGAGTGGGGTAGACCAAGTATGCACTGAGTGGGGTATTAAAGGCACAGATAGCCAGGGGACTCCAACAGCAGGAGATGGTGAGGCCAAGGATTTGAGGGGCCTGGGCTATGGGGGTCCCCCTGGTCATCCCCTGGGATGTTTGTGCACTAGAGTGGTGGGTTCTTGCCCTTCAGAGTTGAGACAGGCTGATGGAGGGCATTTGGAAGTACTCTGCTTTTATGGCTTTACCGTGGGTCCAAAGTGGAACTCTGAGGCAGGAGGTTTGCTAATAAAACTCAAATCGTATTTGGAAAATAAAAAAAAAATGGAGGAGCCTGAATTCTCCTAATTCTGGGGACCTGCAGAGCAGAAACGTTCCCTGAAGCACAGCATTGTCGTCTGCCACAGACCCGCATCCCTGTGCCTCTGACATGTGCCCAGGCTGTCCCCATCTGAACCCCCAAAGGGCCGGTTTTGTTCTCTGTGGTCTCAGAGTCAACGGGGAAGTCAGAGCTGGGCTGGATCAGTGAACTTTGGCACTGAAAGCCCGAGATGAAAACCCAGACTCAGCTGAGAACCCAGAAGAAGCGAGGGATTGCACACCCTGCAGGCGGGGAGGGTCTGGGGCCCCCTCCCTCTCTCTCTCCCTCCTCGAGATTGCCACCTCTTTGCTGGGGACCGGGGTACCCAGCTTTATTGTCTCGCACCCATAGTGTTATTTTAAATCTTTCCAGGGCCCACAGGACCAGCCAGGCTTTCCCACTTCTAGGGCGGGGTTCAGGGGTGGTTCTCCGGGTAAGAAAACAAACAAACATACTGAGTCTGACTTTGTGATAAAACAAAAGAGGACTTGGAATGGGAACAAAGTTCAGAGCTTTCTGTCACTGAAACTGGTTCCTTCTCAAAAATGTGGGCCGATTTTATAAGCTGCTTATCACTGTCTCTTCCCTCAGAGATACTCATCACCTTGTTTCCCTCCCTGGGCACTGGAACCAGAATTCTCCCCTGACTCTGCTCCCTGCGAGAGGTTTGCCTGCCCCCAGCAGAGCTTCTGCTGTGGGGTCTGACCCCCAGCAGAGCTGGGGGACAGCAGCAGGACGGCGGCCTCGGGGTGGCGCTCTGTAGCCCGCACTGCCTGCAGAGTGTTAAGCTGGAAGCACCGAGGCCTGGGGAGAAAAGCCACTACTTCCCGGGCCCAGGGAACCTGGGACAGTCCTGCCAGGGCACCAGGACAAGGTAGATGCTGACGGAAGTGGGACCCCAGACCTCTTCCTCTGGCGGGTCCCCCTGCTCCCCAGAGCAGTAAGTCCTGAGGAAGCTGTCTGTGGAAGAGATGCTGGAAGGTCTTTGTATTAGGGCCCAGGCTAAAGCTTGTTTTATGTCAGGTTGCAAGAGGAGTTCATCTTTTCAGAACTTGTTTGAATACTGCACAAGATAAAAGAAGGGAAACCTTACCCACCTCGGCTCAGGCTGCCACTCTGTTCCCCTGGAGACACAGGGCTGAGCAGGCCAGGGTCAGGGCACCAAGGCCCAAGGGAAGGCCTTCCTGCGGGGCTCAGCAGACCTCTCCCTGGGGGGCCAGCCACTGCCCCTCTGGGTGCCCACTGACTAGCCCTACACCCATATCCCTCCTAAACCCCTCTGGTCTGGGGGCTCTGAAGACTCCCCAGAATAGTAGAGGGAGCACAAAGGGCCTGGTGGGGAGGGGGTGGGCTCAGAATCAGGCCAGCCTGTGGGCGTTCCCACACTGCACTCTGGCTGGCCTCTGATGTGGGGTCTGTCCTCAGACTCGGATGATTCCACCTCTTGGCTTGGAGAGTTCAGAAGGGAGACCCAATGAAGAACACAGAGCACCTGGCACCTCCCACCCTCTAGCGACTCAGATTAGCAGCCACGTCCCAAGATCACAGCATTGCCACATTGCCATTGAGGACCATTTTTAATGCTGATTCTTTATAGAGCCTCTGTGTGCCTGCGTGAATGGGCGTAGCTGGGTGATCATCTTTGTGCCCTTACCCTGCAGCCCTCTGGGGCTTTGCGCCCACAGGTTGCATCCACAGGAGTAATGCAAATCCCCGGTCTCTCAGCCTGGAGAGACATGAGTTCAAACTCCAGCTTTGCAGTGTCCTGGGTGAGGACCGTGGATGTGCTCTGTGACTTTCAGGCCTCAGCTCCTTCACCTTAAAATGGGAATGACAGAGCATTAATGGTGTGTGGAGATGATGCATTTAAAGTGCTCCATACTCTGCCTGGTATTTGGTGAAAGTTCATTATGTGAGCTGGTTTATTATTGTTACTACTACTACTAGTATTGGCTGTTTTATTTTATCATCACTACTACCACTACTACTATTATGATTCCCCCTGGTTCTCAACTCCTTTGGCACATCTTATGTTTGCAGGTATTATTACCTAATGTGAATACCCTCATGAAACTATAGAGGCTGAATTAATCTAGTAAATAACTTATACAAACAATATATAGAGGTAAGACTGTACGATGGTTTCAGTATTAGTAAAAATAATAGTAGCTGTTACCCTTGGAGTGCTTATTTTGAATCAGGCATTATTAGACACATTTGAAATTAATCCCAGCAGCCCCGTGAAATAAGCACTGATTGCATCCCCATTTCACAGATTAGGAAACTGAGGCCCAGGGAGGGGGTGTAGTCAGTTGAGCAAGATTTCACAGTGGGTGGGTGGCAGAGCTGAGGTGCATGTGCAGGCAGTTTTGCTCCTGGACCCATGCTCTTAATCCAGCCCCATGCAGGAGACAGCTGATCTGTCCTAGCCCTAGGGCTGATTCTGCTGTGACCTTGGGAAGTCACTTTACCTCTCTGAGCCCGGGTTTTGTGTGTGCAAAGTGGTGAGTATTGGCCACATTGTATCTTTCCTGGTCTCCCTTTTCTGCCTGCTGTCACTCTCCTTTTGCACTTGTTTACTCTCTGGCTTGGGATAAGCCCCGCTACCAGCAGTCTGCGGCTGGTCCATCTGTCTGGTAAGCACAGTCCTTAGAGCCAAGTGACCAGCAGCCGACAGAGTCCCCAAGATGGACCTCGTGCAGGCGGCAAGGGTGGCCAGACTGCCTGTGATGTAATGACCGATTAGGAACTTCCTCTTGGAAGCTTGGCTTCCTCTAGGAGCCAAAGGTGCTGGTGCTGAGGTGGGGGGTGGGGGGGGTGGGAGCAAATAAGAGGAAACTCCTGTCAGCTGGGCCCTACTTTTGGAACAGGTTCAGCAGAGAGGCTTGGTCTAAGTTGTTGACCATTAACATGGCCTGTGCACATTCCTTCTCTGCTTTTACTGCCTGAGCCCAGTGGGTAAAGGCTGCTGCCCCCTCCCTTAACAAAGAAAAAAAAGAGCCTTTAATTAATGCTGCATCTCTGGACTTGCTGCAAAACCTAAAGCCATTTCTGCAGCTTAAAATGACAAAGGAAGGTTAAGTGGAAACTCCTTTTTTCCCCCGTAAGTTTGATAACAAAAACTACTTATCTAATGGGCAAACAGGGCTTTTAAGGGGGTGTTAGGTTAACCAGATGCAGGGCCATGTAATTATTCCCAGGCCTGGGAGCCGCAGATGAAAAAGCTGCCGGTTGGACTGGAACTTGAAGCCACAGGCATGACATGGGACAGAAGAAAGGCGTTTTCCAGGAGGCCCAGAGGCCCCAGCGTGGCTTGTGAAAAGGGGATTGGAAAGGCCAGCCCTGGGCTCCTCCAGCTCTGCCACCAACTTGCTGGGTGACCCAGGGCAAGTCACTTAACCTCTCTGGGCCTGTCTCTGAGTCTCCCTTCCCACCTCTTAGCAGGGTGTGGGTCTGCCCTTGCTTCCTGCTCACTGAGGTATGACTGGGCTGACCCTTTCCATCCAGCCCTGGGAGAGGCAGGGAGGCTGCCATGGCCCAAGTTGTATGTGAAGTAGCAGCAAAGGCTTTGAACACAGAGGACTGTGGGGTGGGGGGTGGCCAGGACCCTGGGGACCAAGAGGATTCTGACTGGCCACCTGCAAATGCTCTGGGCCTTTTCGTCTAGCTCCCTGAGAGTCTGAGGGATTCAGAGACTTTTTGGTCTGGGCACATCTTAGGTTCCCTCCATTGCATGGCCGAGTCCAGGGCGGCGTGGCCACGTGGAAAGGGGGAAAGCACAAGGAAAACGAGCTGCACGGCGTGTGCTCGGGCTTTCGGAGCGTGCAGCCCACAGGGGAGCACACGGGAACGCTGCTGCCCTTTGTTTTGACAGAAAACTGCTGATTCGAAGAAGCTAAAGGATTTCTTGGGCTTTGTCTCCCCGCCTTCCCCAGACTGTGGTTGGCCCCTTGGTACCCCAGCACCCCCCCCCAAATTACATGTTGGGCTCACAGCACCCTCCCTGGGCGGAGGGGCCAAGAGGAAGGACTGCCAACCATTGGAGAGGCTGCTCCAGTTCAGGGGAGAGGGGAGGGCCTATTGTGGGCCTGCCTCCTCCAGCCCACCCCAGGCACCCACCTCCCTCTGGTGGCAGGAATGTGGGCACCACCAGGAAGCCAGGCCACCTCCACCCAGCCTGGAAACACAGGGGCTGTCCCCTGGGCCACCACACAGCCCTGCTGAGGCCACTTCAGGACCGGAGCTGGCCTGGCAACACAGTCCTGCTTTTTTCATTTTAATTCTTTCAGGGCCTCATGTTTACAGTGAAATCCACAGCTGTTAAGTGTGTATAGATCAGGACTTTTGACGGTGTGTATACCTGAGTTCCCATGGCACCAGTCTGAACGTGGAACTTGTCCACTCCTTCCCTGTCCTCCCCGCTCCATGGAGGTAGTCCCCGTTCTCATTTCTATCATCATAGATTAGTGTTATCTGCTTGAGAATTTCCTGTAAATGTGAACAAACAGCACCTTCCTTGAGTGCGTGTTGTATGTTTCAGTAGTTTGTCCCTTTTTATTAGTGAGTAGTGTTTCATTGTATGGATGTACCTTTTAAAAAAGATTTCATTGGTTTTTAAAAATTATTTTTGGCTTTTAAAATTTTATTTTTCAGTTACTACAGTTTACATTTAATATTATTTTGTGTTAATTTCAGGTGTACAAGCAGCACAGTGGTTGGATAACCACATACTTTAAAAAGTGGTCCCTCAGTACTTCACGTGCCCACCGCCGGACATAGTTATCACAGCGTTGTCACCTGTGTTCCCTGTGCTGAACTCGACATCCCTGTGACTGTTTTGTCACCGCCCATTTGTACTAATCCCTTCACCTTTTCCACCCGTCCTCCCGACCCCTCTCCCCTCCGACACCCATCAGTCTGATCTCTGTGTCTGTTTCTATGTTGGTTGTTTGTTTGTTTTGTTCTTTAGATCCCACATACAGTGAAATTGTGTGGTACTTGTTGTCTTTGACTCATTTCACTTATCATAATACCCTCTGGGTCCATTCATGCTGTTGCAAATGGTAAGATTTCATTCTTTTGTATGAGCAACGTTACATTATATGTATGTGCCACAACTTTGTATCCACTCATCTATTGGGCTAATTCCATATCTTGGCTATTGTAGATAACACTGCAATTAACATAGGGGTGGATATATTCTTTTGAATTAGTGTTTCAGGTTTTTTCCAATATATTCCCAGAAGTGGAGTCACTGGGTCATACGGCAGCTCCAGTTTTAGTTTTTTGAGGGAACTCCATACTGTTTTCCACAGTGGTTGCACCAGTCTGGATTCCCACCAGTGCACAGGGGTTCCCATTTCTCCACATCCCTGCCAACACTTGTTTGTTGATCTATGGATGATGGCCATTCTGACCAGTGTGAGGTGATACCTCACTGTGGTTTTAATTTGCATCTCTCTGATGGCTAGTGATGTTGAGTATCTTTTCACGTATCTATTGACTTTCCATATGTCCTCTTTGGAGAAGCATCTGTTCAGGTCCTCTGCCTGTTTTTAATTGCATCATTTGGGTTTTCTTGGTGTTGAGTTATATGAGTTCTTTATAAATTTTGGATATTAACCCCTTATCTGATATATTATTGAGAAATATCTCCTCCCATTCAGTAGGTTGTCTTTTCACATTGTTGATGGTTTCCTTTACTGGGCAAACTTTTTAGTTTATTGTAGTCCCTTTATTTTTTCTTTTGTTTCCTGTACCCAAGGAGCTATATCAGAAAAAATATTGCTAAGAGAAGTGTCAGAGATTTTACTGCTTATGTTTTCTTCTAGGAGTTTTGTGGTTTCGATTTATGGTTTCGAGTTGTATATTTAAGTCTTTAATCTGTTTTGAGTATTTGTTTGCATGTATCTGTTCGATTTTCCCAGCACCATTTATTGAAGAAGCTGTCTTTACCCCATCATCTGTCCTTGCCTCCTTTGTTATATATTAATCGACCACGTATACAGGTATGGGTTTATTTCTAGGCTCTCCTGTTGCATTGATCTATGTGTCTTTTTTTATGCCAGAGATATACCTTATTTTTGTTCATTCATTACCTTAGGCCATTTGGGCTGCTATAACAAAATACCATAGTCTGGGTGGCTTAAGCGATACATTTATTTCTCACAGTTCTGGAGGCTGGAAAAGCCAAGATCAAGGTGCCAGCAGATTTGGTGTCTAATGAGAGCCCGTTCTAGTTCATAGATGGTGTCTCCTTGCTGTTCCTCCGTGCCAGGAGGGTTAGGGAGCTCTCCAGCATCTCTTCCATAAGGGCACTAATCCCATTCACAAGGGCTCTGCCTCAGGATCTCCCAAAGGCCCACCTCTCCAAATGCCATCGCATCAGGGCTTAGGATTCTCACACGAATTTGAAGGGACACAGACATTCAGTCCGTGACAGCCAATCTCCTGTCGGACATCTGGGCCGCTTTCTGAGAGTGGGTGATGATGAGTAGAGGTGCTGTGAGTGTTCACTAAGGCACAGGAACTTAGAGCTCGGTGTTGCAATGGGAAGACTGAGGCCAGGAGAAGGGAGGTGAGCTGCTTGATTAGAGCCAGGAGGCAGGACACCTGACTCCAGGGCTGCTGCCAGATCAGCGCCAGACTGCGCCTCCTCTTCTGCTCCCCCGCCCCCTCCTCTCCCCGGAGTCGTCCCAGCGAGACCCAGAGTCTGGCTGGGAACTAGGCCAGGCCCCGAGCGGGGGGTAGTACGCAGGAGTTTCGGTCAGAGCGCGGTCATCTTTGATGTTGTTCACTCGGGTCTGACTCCCCAGCATTTATTTGCAATTAAGGATCTGGTTCCTAATTAGGCTGATGGCGGGACCACAGCCTTGAAACCATGAGAAGAAAAAGATCTTCCGCGAGAGACTGCCCCTGCACCCAGAGCTGCAGCGCAGGCTGCAGATGGGAGGGGTCCTGGTGATTCCAGGGGCTCGGCAACTGTGGGACGTGCGGAAGGGACCGGGGCTTGGGGCACCTGCCTTCTCATTCACAGGCAGCGCGTCCGCTAGTGTCGGGCACTTCGTACACACACGTACGTATGTGGGGAGTGAGATAGTGCCATAGCCACACTCGTCCTTGTTGTAGGCATTCAGTTAGTATTCGTGGCTTTATTCGTTCGCTTACTGAATGCCTTTTTCCTCAGGTACCAGGCGAGCAGCTAAATGTATGTAAAGTCCTTTGTAGTTTGCTAAGAGCCTCACCATCCACTGTCCTATTTTAACTTCTCATGGCAGTGACCCTGGGTCATGACCCCCAACTCCCCTAGGGAGCCCTGGTCTCTGAAGGGTCAGGTCAACGCTGGGGCCAATAGACAGACAGGTGCTTCTTTCTACACCTAATTGATCTGCTGCAGGGAGTTTCCAGAAAACCTCGAGATAAACTATGTGAACGAGGCACTCAATTATGAATAAGCCTATTTTCCAAGTGGGGAGATTGAGGCTTGGGGACATTCATCGACTTGTCCACAGCCACACATTTAGTCAGTAGTGACAACCTTAGGTCTGTCTCAATTCTGAAACCTGTATTTAGATCATGAAACAAGCATTAGGTTAGAAATGTGGGTTGTCAAGTTCTGGTCCCTGTTCTGCCACATACTGCCGTATGTCTTTGGATGGGTCACCCTGTGCCCCCGGGGTGCATCTGTAGGGCACAAGGACATTGGACTTGATCAGTGGTTCACATAGACCAGTTTCAGGACTAAGTTTTCATTGGTCCATGATGAAAGAAATAAGAATATTTTTTATTACCTAGCCATGGCTGGTATGGCTCAGTAATTGAGTGCTGGCCTGCAAATCAAAGGGTCACTGGTTCGATTTCCAGTCAGGGCACATGCCTGGGTTGTAGGCCAGGTCCCCAGTGGGGGGCACGTGAGAGGCAGCCACACATTGATGTTTCTCTCCCTCTCATTCTCTCTCTCTTCCTCTCTCTAAAAAAGAAAGAAAGAAAAGAAAATTTCTTATAATCTAAGCGTAGCGATTTTCAACCTTTTTCATCTTGTGGCACACATAAACTAATTTACTAAAATTCTGCAACACACCAAAAAATAAAGTTTTTTGCCCATCTGACAAAAACATGTGTATAGTTTTGATTGATTTACCAAAAAAAGTAATTACCTACCCTTTTACTCCAAAATGCCTTTAAAAAAAATCAGGTGTCTACACTTGTATATAATGGTTTCTGTTACCAAGAGTTAAGGACTCAGACGCAACCTTATTATGCAACGTGACTGCCACGCTGCAGCTACATTATACGACCTGTGTACAGGGTCCGGCAGAAGCAACGCCATCGAGGGTGGTTGGTAGGGTACGTGAATGTCTCACACAAGATGGACAGCGATTTGAACATTTCACCTAAAATGTACATATGGCCTGCTTGAGTGTGACATTGTTATGTTACAGAATTGCATGCTCATGATTTTGTAATAAAAGAGTTGGGTATAATAATAAAGGGGGGTGTTATTTGTGCTGGGCCCTGTATTTATGCTTCAAGACAGGGCACTCATACCAGACGGCTGTTGTGTTGGCTGGTGTCACACTTTCATTTGACAATCTAAGAGAAGAAAGCTCAGCGCCCCAGACTAAATAGTCAGGTCTTTCATGTTTTAAAAATTCTTGTGGCGCGCTGGTTGAAAATTGCTGATCTAAATGTGTTAGCTTTAAATCTGATTTCTTTTACTATCAAATTGTACCTTGTGTAATTTCGTTAGTGTTAGTTTGCACTTCCTTTTGTGCCAGTGGTAGGAGACGGTCTCGGGGATTTTAATGTCACAACAGAGTAAAGCAGTGGTAACCCTGTGACACTCCCAGCCCTTTGGTTAAACAGTGAAAGCCCAAAGTGCTGGGGCTCCCTGAGATGCTGTCAGGGGGCCCCTCGAGTTCTGGAGCCCTGAGACCCCGAGATCACCATGTTCTGGGGGTGGGGAGGCTTGCCTGCTGGCTTATTCTTGGATCAGACTTGAGGCCCGAGTCCTCGCCCACCATCCCCTTGGGCCTGAGGTGGTCAGTTCCTGCTGCTGGGCAAGATTCCAATGGGGGTGGGGTGGGGGTGAGGACAGTGTGCCAGCACTGGAGATATATTTTATTTCCTTCCTCCTCCCTTTTAGTGCCTAGCAAGAGCATCCTGGGGATACAAGCAGCCTTAGGACAGACAGAAGACTGAGACCCACTCCTTCTGAGACTGAGGGTCTAGCCTAGCCACGGGCACTGACCAGCAGCATAGGCACCTGCTCAGGTCAAGGGAGGGACTGCATTTAAACCTGTAACTGCTACAGTGGGGAGTGGTCAGTGAGGGCTTTTCCGAGGCGGCAGTCCATCTCCTGGAATTTGGAAGACTTGGCCAGGAGCCCAGGCCTGATGAGGTGTTACCAAATCTGCTCAACCAAAGAGGCTACAGGAGGTGAGGCCTGGCCCAGGCCATGTCCTTGAGCCAGACAGCTGGGGCAGGCGGAGCCCAGGGCAGCTCTGTGTCCCCAGACACAGGCTCCCGTCCCTATGAGGAGCACTGGGATAAGGCCAGGGATGCAGATCTTGAATGGGGGGGCGGGTATAGATGATGAGGGGGCATTTGGCTCGGCTGGTGGGAGGAGAGGGACAGGAAGTTTCACCTGGTCTTGGATCGAAAGCCTTATGGGAGCTGGGAGAGAGGAAGTCACCCCTCCCCTATAGTCCCATTACCCTTATCACCCGGCCCCCAACACACACACACTTTCTGACTGTGAAACTGCTTCTTTCCCTTTTACAACGAGGTGGCTGATTCTGAGCCCTATCTGTGAAGGGGGGAGGGCAGTAACCAACCCCTCACTTGGTGACACTGTGCAGGGAGCCCTGTGTCTGCAGGGTGGGGGTGACACACAGGCTCGTGGGCAAGCACCTCTAGGACCTATGGACCTTGAAAGCAGTCCTGGTTACAGAAGGGGACACTGTTGGGGAAGGGGAGGGCCTTGCTTAGTGCATGGGCTTAAGGGGGCCTGCACTCCCCTCTAGAGGATGCCTGGCACTGATGCTGGCTACAGCACTCACTAGTGTGTACCCTTGACCAGTTAGGGCATGTCCCTGGGCCTCAGTTTCTGCATGTGTGAAATGCAGCGATAACAGAGGTGGACCACAAGCCAGGAGGCTGTGCCAGGAGGCTGCCTGGCTTGTGGAAAGCACGCAGGGATGCCTGTTGCCTGTCCTGTTGCTCAGTGTTCTCCAGGCATAGCTTCTTTTGCTTGGTGAGAAGGTTGGCGCTAGAGGTTTATGGCCAAGCTGGGGTGGTGCTTGGGAACGCCCAGCCAGTGCCAGATGGATGGATGGCTTGGGTATTCCTGACTGCCCACCTGCTGGGATTGGCCTAGCATCTACAGCTTGGTCACCCACCCCAGGACAGAGTTGTCTCTCTGCCCACTGGCTAAGGGGCAGATCAGTGAGGGCAGGAGTAGGGCCAGTCAGCTAGAGCCGTGAGGGCCCTGGATGGAGACTGAGGGAAAACGATACCTCTGCAGGAGCTGGCCCGGGGACCTGTGGCTGGGACCTGACATAGGGTGAGGGGCACACCCTTTGGAGCTGTGCCCAGGCCAAGGCCACAGCTGAGCTGGCAGCCTACAGGAGGCCCCTCAGGCAGACAGTTTCCTGCTAGGTAGCTAGGAGGGCCTCCTAGCACAGAAGAGGATGCTGTCAGGGGGCCTCTCACCCTGCTGCTCTGGGGCTTCTAGGTGGGGCTGAGCCGAGAGGCGGAGCTGACCTCACTCAGGCTCTGAATGAAGTCAGTTGGTGGTGTTTTCCCCTCGCAGCTGTAGTTGGACTTCGATTGGTGTCTTTTGGAGAATAGGAGCCATCAAGTGCCTTGCTATGTCCTCATGGGGACTCCAGCAGAATTCTCACTCTGTTGAAAATCTCCAACCAGGGCCTATGTGGGAACTTGTCACCTGGCTAGGCAGTCATGGGTGTCCACCTGCTTCTCAGAACTGTGTGCTCACGGGAAAGAGCAGGTGTTACAGGGCTTTAGAATCTGAGAGGCTGCCCACACAGGAGAGCAGTGGGCATGGGGCTGCCGCCCGACTCCTTACCCTAAATAACACCCCGTGCCCTGTGCTTGCCCCACAGACGCCAGCATGTCTCCGGATGCCACCAAGCCGAGCCACTGGTGCAGCGTGGCATACTGGGAGCACCGGACGCGTGTGGGCCGCCTCTACGCGGTGTACGACCAGGCCGTCAGCATCTTCTACGACCTACCTCAGGGCAGCGGCTTCTGCCTGGGCCAGCTCAACCTGGAACAGCGCAGCGAGTCGGTGCGGCGCACGCGCAGCAAGATCGGCTTCGGCATCCTGCTCAGCAAGGAGCCCGACGGCGTGTGGGCCTACAATCGCGGCGAGCACCCCATCTTCGTCAACTCCCCGACTCTGGATGCGCCCGGTGGCCGCGCCCTCGTTGTGCGCAAGGTGCCACCTGGCTACTCCATCAAGGTGTTCGACTTTGAGCGCTCTGGCCTGCTCCAGCAGGGGCCGGAGCCCGACGCCGCCGATGGCCCCTATGATCCCAACAGCGTCCGTATCAGCTTCGCTAAGGGCTGGGGTCCCTGCTACTCCCGGCAGTTCATCACCTCCTGTCCCTGCTGGCTGGAGATCCTGCTAAACAACCACAGATAGCGGCAGCCGCCCAGGCAGCGCTGCCATCTGCCCCCGCCCCCACCCTACTCCACCGACCCCACCCCCGGCCAGGGGGGCAGTGCCCAGAGACACAGCCTCCACGGACAAACCCCCCAAATATCATCTACCTAGATTTAATATAAAGTTTTATATATTATATGGAAATATATATTATACTTGTAATTATGGAGTCATTTTTACAATGTAATTATTTATGTATGGTGCAATGTGTGTATATGGACAAAACAAGAAAGACGCACTTTGGCTTATAATTCTTTCAATACAGATATATTTTCTTTCTTTTCCTCCTCCCTCTTCTTTTTTTTTTTTAAAGAAAATGATACAGCAGAGCTAGGTGGAAAAGCCTGGGTTTGGTGTATGGTTTTTGAAATATTAATGCCCAGACAAAAAGCTAATACCAGTCACTCGTTGATAATAAAGTATTCGCATTATAGTTTCTTTCTTAAAACTGTCTTCTTTTTAACAAAGAGGGACGTGCAGGGCTTCGGTGGGTCTCTGGCCCATCAGACATCCTGAAGCTTGACCAAGCCCTTTACCAGACGGAGAGCCGAGGGAGTAGGCTGAATTGGCAGGAAAGACACACGTTTACTCTCCAGGCCACAGGAGGTTCCGTTGTTCCTTCTTGCCCATGGCTGTAGTGTGTCCACAGGAAAAGTGGACAGTGTGTGGGCCATCCATCGCAGGCTGGTGGGGGAGACTTGCGCTCCGGCCGGGAGGAACTCTGAGTCTGACGGTGGAGACTGGGGTCCGTGCCTTCCATGTCTGAGCTGGGCACAAGCCAGAAGACAAGACTGTGCCCCACCACTCTGGGGAAGCGGCCTGAGGGAGGAAACCTGAGACGGTGGGCTTTAGGCTCACCTACCACCAGGCAGAGCCCACTGGAGCCTTGGGGGGAAGCTCCTCCAGGACTTCACCAAGCTCCTCTCCCACCCACCTCCAGCTCAGAATCTGCCCATCGGGGGCTGCATTCATGAATTATGCAAAGGCAGGTGGTTTATTTTTACTCCGTGCAAGGGAAACATTGAGGTTCTGGAAGGGTAAATGGCTAGCTCACAAGACAGATCTAGGTTAGAAGTTACATCTAATCGTAGGGCCGGAGCCACATTAAGTCAGTGTTCTCGCTTGAAGAAAGCTCAAAGAAGAAAGCCTCCTTGGCCAAATAATGAAAGGGAATGTTACATTATATATCTTTCTTGGAGATTTACATCAGCATAGTAAATGTCCAGAGAAGTCTGTGGATTATCTATTGCTGCATAATAAATTATCCTAAAGCTTAGCAGCCTGAAGCCACTAGCATTTATCTCACAGTTTCTGTATTCAGGAATGCGGGAGCAGCTTAGCTGGGCGGTTCTGGTTCAGGGTTTCATGAGTCTGCAGTCGAGCTGTCGGCCAGGGCTGCTGTCCTCTGAGCATAACGGAGGCTGCAGGACCCGTGTCCAGCTTGCTCCCGGGGCTGTTGGTGCGAGGCCTCAGTTCTTGCCATGAAGGTCTCTCCAGGCGGCCACTCATGAAATGGTTTCCCCTGGAGCACATGACCCAAAAGAGCCCCAGAGTGAAGCTCACCTCCTACAACCCTACCTGCAAGTGATGGGCCATCACATCTGTCAGGTGGAACCCACTCGATCACATGAACCATTCTTGCTGCAATGCGTGAGGGACCACACCACAGTGCGGATGCCAGGAGGTGTGGATCACAGCCAGAGTCCAAGAAATGCATCGTTTCACTTCGTTTCCTGAAGGTGTTTGCCAATAGACTCCCCACTCCTGTTAATCTTGTCCCTGTACCAAGGCACATGGGTACCTCTGGGCCATTTGGTGACTGCTGCCCCCCGGGTGTGCCAGAGCACCCCCACACTGTGCCCTGAAGATGTGTGTCTGGAATGCCTGCCTCACTGGCATGTTCTGGGTGTGGGGTCAGTGTGGTGGCTCCGTCAGCAGGTGCTCAGGCCAGACGGACTAGGGAGCTGGTTCTCTGGGAGTGCTGAGGAGAGGAAGTGGGATGCCTCCCCAGAAGACTCAGCACTTTGACTCTGATCCTCACTGGCGAGAGGAGTGGCCAGTTGACAGGCTAGGAGCAGCAAGAGGGGCAGGAGCAAGGGCAACACCACAGGAGTGGCAGGAGCTGGGAGGCCTCCCACTGCGTGGAGAAGACAGGAGGAGGCAGTCTGTTCAAATCCCAGCTCTGCCACTCGCATGGGTGCCCAACCTTTTGGCCTCTCTGGGCCGCACATTAAACACACTGCGACATGTAATCACAAAAAAGTCTTATAATGTTTTAAGTGTATTTATGATTTTTGTGCTGGACCACATTCACAGCCATCCTGAGCTGCATGCGGCCCATGGGCTGCAGGTGGGACACCCCTGATGGAGTGACTTCAGAGACTTCTTTCAGGTGCCTCAGTGTTAAGAGAATACAATAATTTCCACCTGAAAAGTAGGTGTGACTTCAAGAATGGAGCACATCACACAGCACGTGGTTCATCATCAGTGCCTATCAGCTGTTATTAATACAGGGCCAGGGCTGGAAAGGCAGGTCAGGGGCCCTCCAAGGCTAAGATGAGGAGCTGGGCTGGCATTCAGGAGGCAGTGGGGAAGGTGGGCTGGCTTCCGAGTAGACCAGGGAGGTGGTCAGTGCTAAACGTTAAGAGACTCCTTGAAGGGGCTTCCCAGCTGAGGGCCAGGCTCCTGGCAGAGAGGGACTCCTTGCCCTTTGAGGAAGCAGCCAGTCACACCGATGCCTGCGTATGGGAGTGAGGACCATAATCCTCCTTCATCAGCGAGCAAGACAGAGTCCGACACTCCCATTTTATAGATGGGCAAACCAAGGCCTAGAACAGGGAAGTGCCTACCTTCTCAGGCCACATGAGCATGGAGGCTGGGATAGAACCAGGTTTCCTGCCTTCCATCACAGTCTATCCATGCAGACAGGACGGTGACATCCTTTCCCCAACCCTCATCTCCCTGATTCTCAGGGAGTACCCGCCTGGAAAGCTGACATCAATTCTCTAGAGTTAAGCCTCATGGACCACACTGCTTTTCATGGAAAACTTTCTCTTGGTTTCCCTGCCAGCCCAGACTCCTCCCTCACTCCTTCATTCTCTCACCCTTGGGCCTGATCCTCGTGGGGGGCACAACTCTCAAGGACCACCCTTGGTCCTTTGAGCAGGGGTCCCCGAGCTCCAGGCCGTGGACCAGTACTGGTCCGGGCCTGTTAGGAACCAGGCTGCACAGCAGGAGGTGAGCTTGAATGTAATGCCCTTGAATCATCCAGAAACCATCCCCCTCCGCGCCCCTACCTCGGTCCGTGGAAAAACGTGGTCTGTTTTCCACGAAACCAGCCCCTGGTGCTGAAAAGGTTGGGGACTGCTGATCTTGAGCACTGAGCAGAGCTGGGCTGTGCTACATGAGGGTGGGCTGGGGGTCCCTGAATTGCTCTTCTTTTCAAGACGATTGTGAGCCCTTCCTGCACGCTACGTGGCTTTCATGCATCTATTCTTGACGAGAACTTCCTTGCAGGGTTCTCAGCCACCTCCTTTTTTAGGTGGAGAAACTGATGCTCACACGAATGCTGTCTCAGATGCCAGCTCGGGGCTCCTCCTGTGTGCTAGCTGCGATTGGCTCCATAGGAGTGGCCTAACCCCTGGGGACAGTCTGAGCCTGTAGGGCTGAACTCTGGGGACTCAGGACCATCAACCTCACAGCTGTCTTGCCTCCCAGACCCGCCCTGTTTGGAGGCCAAGGATCTCCCTGAGGTCCTAGGGTGGCCTCAAGTGTCAGGGAGAGGCTCTGTAGCTGCCGTTCTTCATGGGGGTCTGGGAATCCACTTCCAGTCCCTCAGTTTACAGATGGGGAAACCAAGCCCCATACGAGAAGCTGAGTTCCTGTCACAAGTGGTGGCTGGACCTGCTGTTCTTCCCCCTCTCCCAGTTATGGGGCCCCTAGTAACTGTGGTTTCCCGCAGGCCACCCAGGGATCTGGTGACTCAGGCTCCAAAGGAAACACTTTCTAAGTAAGGCCTGGTCTCTGGAGAGCATTGTGGGAGCCTGGTCCCTGCAGGTCCTGGGAAGCAAGGTGGGTGGGGCTTACAGCCCCCAAACCCAAGCTCAGGCTTAGAGTGAGGATGGGGGGGGCAGGATTTTCTGCAATTGATTAGGTTTTGGAGAAATGTCAGTCCCTCCATTGTCTCCTCCACCCCATTCCACAGCCCAGCCCCTCTTGAGCCCCTCCCCCGTGCCTTACTCTCCCAGAACGTCCGGGGTATGAGGGTGGAGGGGTTAATCTAGGAGTAGGAGAAGCAGAGCTAGGAGAGAAAGGGGACCCTGCAGATCCTGTGTTCGAGCCTCAGGCGAGGGAACTCTAGGCCCCAGGTCACACAGCAAGTTTAGGGCAGGGCTGAACCTAAAACTTAGGTCTCGGGATTTCTGGTCTGGCTGCTTCCTGTTTGCAGGCACAGCTTCCACCAGTGCTCTGGAGGGCACGCATGCATCTCCACCTCCCAGGACTGCCCCACTCCCCCTCTCTCTGTGTTGGGAGCTCCCATCCTACACACACGTCACGGGGCTTAAAAGTTCTAGCCACGTCCGGCTGCAGCTGCCTTATTATAATCCCGACTCTGCCATTCACCAGCTGTGTGATCTTAGGCAAGTTAGTTAACGTTTCTGTGCCTCGGTTTCCTCATCTGAATAAGAGTATCTACCTCCTACATTTGTTGGGAAGATTAAGTGAATTAATGCACGTTACACACTCAGAACTGGAATGAAGCTTCCAGCAGGTGCTCACAGGGGTGTCAAACTTCTTCACCGGGGGCCACAGCAGCCTCGTGGTTGCCTTCAAAGGGCCGAATGTAATTTTAGGACTGTATAAATGTAACTACTCCTTAACGAGGAGTACTACACCTTAACAATTCAGTGAGAGCTCGTGCTGCTTCCAGGTAGAAACAAGGTGCCGGGCCGGATAAAACAAGGAGGAGGGCCGGATTTGGCCCACGGGCCAGCCTGGTGTTTGCCACCTGTGCTCTAGTGCCATTTTGGGGCCTGAAAGGTGGCTCAGGGAAGTGAAAAAGGCTCCAGTTGGAGACTCAGCGAGTATGAGGACTCAAATCCAGATCCCTTAACCCACCGACGACTGTGGGCAGTCACCTGACATGTGCAAACCTCAGTTTCCTCTGGAAAAGCAGAGTCATGATCCATTGGGCTGATCCTGGGCCACCAGGGCCACCCCTGACAGCTGCTGTGGCTTCTGCACTGGGCCTTCTGCCCCTCTCCTGCCTCCTCCTGCGCACTCTCCACCCAGAGCGGCCTGCAGTCGAATCCGACAGAGTGCCTCTTCCACAGGACCATGACTCTCTGATGGCTCCCTGTGGCCCCTCCGAGTGGCCTGTGAGGCCCTCGGGGAATCTGGCCCCACCCCGTCACTACCGGGCCAACCCCCTGGAAACAGCGCACTCCAGACCTGTCTCTCAGTCTCCAGATCGGTCTCGCCATCTCTCTCTCTCCCGGGTCTTTGTCCAAGCTGCCCGGACTGCAGACCATGCCCCAGCCTGCCTGATCCACGTGCTGACCGCACCGCTGACCCTTTCTCCTCCCAGGGAGTCTCCTGGAAGCCAGAGTTGTCTCATGTCCCATCTGTCCCCGAGGTCCTAGGCCCCTGCATGTTTGTGGAATGAAAGGGTCACGGAGGTAATGGATGTGGGTGTGTATTTTATAAACGCTGAAGGACTGAGCAGGCATCCAGAGGTGGGGGTGTGTGTGTTTATTAGTATCCTGTGTCTCCATGACGACCCCCAGCTGGCTTCTCCTTACAGGCCCCGAAGAACCCTCCCCCCTCCCCCTCCCCTGTCCTCAGACCCTGGGCTATGGAGGCTCATGTTCTGCAGCTTCATTC
Source organism: Phyllostomus discolor (assembly GCF_004126475.2). Taxonomy (NCBI): domain Eukaryota; kingdom Metazoa; phylum Chordata; class Mammalia; order Chiroptera; family Phyllostomidae; genus Phyllostomus; species Phyllostomus discolor. The sequence continues at coordinate 175,867,496 of NC_040903.2, forward strand.
TACCCTCTCAAGTATGTGGTAGCAAGAATCTCTGGTCCGGGGGTGGTGTCCCTTTGATCATTTAGAATGTAGACTCAGAACAACCAAGCTTGGGAAAGGCCCTCAGAGTGCATCTAGTTCCATTACTCACAGAACTGAGGCCCGGGGGGCGGGGCGGGGGGGCAGGGTGCTCACCAGGGTCACACACAAGGCAGTGGCAGACGGGAGCCAAACCCAGGACTCGGGGCTCCCTCCAGAGCTGGCTTCTCAGCGACACTGCAAAGGCTTCTGTGGAGCCAGCAGTGGCCTGAGCGAAGCAGTTGAGAGGCATAAAATAGGGCGTGCAGGTCATTTTTGTTTTAATTCTGGTAAAAATACATATAACACAAAATGGACTGGTTTAACCTTTTCTTTTAGTGTAAAGTTCAATGGCGTTGAGTACATTCACACAGATGTAAAGCCATCAGCACCGTCCATCTGTAGAATCTTTTCATCTTCCCTACGCTTTTTTATGTTATTGTGATAAAATATGCTCAACATAAAATTTGCCATTTTAACCATGTTTAAGTGTACAGTTCTGTGGCATTAAGTACATATTCATTGTCGTGTTCTCTATGTTTTTTTAATAAAAGGCTAATGAAGAAAAATCTTAAAATTCTTCACTCCGGAATTTTGAGGTTTTGCTGACTTCCAGCAGCCCCGAGAGCCCAAAGGAAGCTGTGTGTCATCTTGGCCCTGCTGGGGGTTGGCACCGGGTGCTGGGGGAGGGGGTGTCCAGTCCAGGCTGACCATCACGAGGGATACAGGCAGAACAGCCCTGCAGCCCTGCTGACGGTTTCTAAAGCAGGTCACAGCAAGGCTAGTGTCTGTGGATACAACGCCCAGAGTTTCTGAACGTGAGACTGGGAGGGAGCCCGCGGGCTGAGCGCAGCAGAGAGATGGTTTTTAATGTGACCTCCCTGGACTCCCTGGAGCGCCACGGGAGACCTGAGTGATCTGGGGGAGACCCCACCCCAGGCCTGTATTTCCCCTCGAAAATAAAAGATCTAAACCAGGTGACTAGATGGTGCCTTCTGGGGAGGCCTAGGGGCTCTAGGGACCCCTCCGCCCCTTCACGCAAAATCTGTGTCCCGGGAGTGGCAGCTAGAGGGGACATTCATGTTCCACCTGCTGAGAGAACCTGGGACCATCATAGTGATCTAACTCTGCCTTCGTTTAGCACAACTAATAACAGTTATTTACTGAGGGACTTGCTGGTTCCCCTTACCCACAGTTTCACTTCGGTTTCAGTCACCTGTGGTCAGCCGCGGTCGGAAAGTATTACACAGAAAATTCCAGAATAAACAATTTACACGTTTCAGTGCCAGCTGTTTTGAGCCAAGTGCTGAAATCTCGCGAATCCCGCTCCGCCCGCGCGAGCTGGGAGCCGTCCGCGGGTCCAGCCTCCGCGCTGCAGACGCCCCTCCCGCCCGCCCGTGGGCCCTCCCGGCTCTCAGGTGGGCTGTTGCAGGGTCCCAGTGCTTGGGTTCGAGTAATGGCCCTGACGCACAAAACAGTGATGTTGGCAATTCGGACGCGCCAGAGAGAAGTCGTAAGGTGCTTGTTTTGTGTTGCCAGAAGGTCAGTGTCAGCCTCACGTTAGGTCACGATGAGGCGTCCGTCACCTCGCTTCACCTGTCGGCATTGTGCCCCCTTGTGTCGTCACAAGGAGGGTGAGCACAGAGTAGTACGTGTTCCTGAGAGAGACTACACTCACGTAACTCCTATTCTAATATATCGTAAGTGTTCTATTTTGTTATTAGTTATTGTTTTAATCTCATACTGTGCCTAATTTATAGACCAAACTTTATGATAGGTACGTATGTATAGGTCAAAATATAGTATATATAGGGTTCCAAACTGTCTGGATTCAGGCATCCACTGAGGGTTTTGGAACGTATCCCTTATGGATAAGGGAGGACTACTGCACTAGGCACTTTGTACCATCTCATTTAATCCCTACCGTTTTATAGCTGAGGCTCAGAGACGTTAAGCAAGCTGCCCAAGGTCACACAGCCATCCAGATCCCTCTGGTTCCAGAGCTGGTGTTCCCACTCGCCACCCCGCTGATGGCAGCACTTTGGAATTTGACTTTGCGTGGCTGCTGAGCACACGGGCTCTGGAGGCAACTCCAGGGGCTCCCGGCCCAGCTCTGCCTTCCACTAAGTGACCCTGGGCCAGTTACTTATGGTGTCTGAGCCTCAGTTTCCTCATTTGTTAGAATGGGCATAAGAATAAAGTGGTTAGGAAGATTAAATTACATGACTTTATATTTGTGAAGCAGTTTGAACAGGGCCTGACTAGTAGCGAGTAACATTTAGCATTTGTTGAAATTTAAAAATATTTCATTGTCAACAGTTTTATCTTAATTTATTTCGGTCAATTTTGTCTGAACCAGCAAGTTGGAAATCTAGAAGAGGTTTTGCTTTCTATACCTTACCACTGAGCAATGAGCAAAACAGCCGTAGAATTGCCTGGAAAACACACACACACAGACACACGTGCAGGCAGCCCAAAGTGCACTCACCTTAGCATTTAACGAAACGTGTATTCGTGAGCTTTTGTAGAGGAGAGAAAAAGATCTCTTCCATAGGCCATTTAGTGTGGGCCAGATTCCTTCAGTTGTATTAGATGGGTGGCATTTTGAAGCTTCCTGAGTACGTGTATTATTGGGTTGGCCAAAGAGTTCATTCAGTGTTTTCCATATGGGGGTACTAGTAGTGCTTCGTTGTCTTCAACTTCATTAGAAGTTAGATTGTGTTGTGACAGCTGTCATATCAGCGTGCATTTTAAAAAACAAAATTGGTGAATTTTGGTGCAGCCATTTTAATATTGAAGGTGGAAGAAAATGTGCATCATTTTTGGCATATGATGCTTTATTACTTCAAGAAAGATAAAACTGAAACACACAAAAAGGATTTGTGCAGTATGTGGAGAAGGTGCTATGACTGATCGAATGTGTCAAAAGTGTTTTACGAAGTTTCTTGGTACTATTGACATTTGATCAAATGATTCTTTGCTGTGGGGTGTCTTATGCACTGGCAGATGTTTAGCAGCACCCCTGGCCTCTGCCCACTAGACACCAATAGTGGGACATAGCCAACTTACTCAAAATGTCCACGTCAATAAAGTTATTGGTGAAAATGAAAAATGTGTTTTTTCTATTATGGAAAAAAATGTAACAGACTTTTTGGCCAACCCAATAGAAGCAGATGCTTTGGAAATGGCTACACCACCCCACCCCTGCTCCTTCTTTCCTTTCCTGCTCTACTCACAGAGCTAAAGTGGTTGTCGTCATTGGCCCTGATGACAACTCTTTTGACTCTTTATGATTCCCTTGCTTTGTGCTGTCCAGATTATAGTATCACTGAGCATCAAAAAAACACATTAAATTCCCAGAAAGCCAAGTGGCACCCGGTCTGCCTTGGCGACAGGCCTTGGCTGGCTCCTGGGCTCTCCTCATTCTGGGGCTCTGAGGGGCTGAAGTCTCTTGACCCCTGGGGCCACCTGGCTCCCTCTGGGCCCACAGCCAGGATCCCTGCCATGAGCAACTGGCCCAGCTTGAGCCACATGGGGTTTTAAAGTGAGAAATTATCACTTTGGGATCCTGTTCTGAGTCAGCGTCTGGAGATTCCCAGGGTGCTCCTCAAGGGTGGAGGGTTCTGGCTGCCCTGGCCCTAGCCCAAGTGGGTGATGTCATCAGAGTGTTCTACGACAATTTTTAGGCCTTAGGGGTGAGCTCCCAAGTGACCATGAGATGCCAAAGCCCTTTGAGTCTGTTCTTGAATTTGCCATGGTTGGGGAGAGAGGAGATACTGAGGAACTAAAGTCCATGGAGCCACTGAAAACCATCTTTGAGCAGAGAGATTTCCCCACCTTTTCCATCAAACCTTCTGCCCAAACTGCTGATGATGAGGGTGAAGGGGTCAGCTCTGGAGAGAAGTGAAAGCCTATGGGCACAGGTTTGAATCCTGGCTCCACTGTTTTCCACAGTGTGTGAACTTGTGCATTTCACGTGTTTCCTCTGGGCCTTGGTGTCCTCGTGTGTAAAATGGGGATGGTGGCCTCTCCCTTGGAGAGGGCAAATGAGAAAGTGTGTAGTGTTAGAAGACAATTCTCCACGGCCTCTCTGTGAGTCTTGCAAGCAGAGATACTGACTTCCTCTGTTCTGGGCTATCTCTTTAAGGATTTATGATAGCCAACAGCCTTAGAAGACAGAGATGGTGTCTCTGTCTGGTGCGAAGGACAGACATGTTTACTGCCTATTATAAAAAATTTAGGTTTCCTAAGCTCAGGGTTCCCCTCCCATAAAGCACCCCACTGAGTGTACAAGTGTCACTGTCTCTCTTTGCATGGCAAGGACACCAGTGCAGACACGACACTCATGCTCCTGGCTGTGCCCTGAGTGATAGAAGTCTGCTCTCTCCCACCCAGGAGTCTGGAGTGTTCTGCCAGCATCCAGGAGACAAGGGTGAGCTAACTCGTGGTCTTGCAATAGGGTAAAATCTCAGATCCTTCACAGTTTTTGACAGATTTGGTGATGAATATGAAATGCTGACAGAGACATGGCTTTCTGAAAAAGGAACAGTGAGGACCTCACAGGCCAAATAATTAGATATTGAGGGATGTCCATGGAAATCAGTAGCAAATATGGTGACCAAATTGTATGGCCAAGGGGGCAATAAACGGCTCTCCATTTTATCATCTTTTCGCAAGGAGGAACAGGGGAGGCGGTTGGAGGCGGTTGCAGTGCAGGGAAGGAGGTGCAAAGACAGCTGTCCCTGTCTGCGGTACCTGGGTGTGGCTGGCTCACCTCTGGGTGGGAGGACTTCCTCACCAATGCAGCGGCCAGCCTCAGCTCCTCACTGAGGAACTGAAACAAGCCAGCGCTGGGATTTGCTCGGGGTGGGCAGAGATGCTGCTGATTTTCCAGACAGCAGTTAGGAAGACGGACATGAACGCTGAGAGTGAAAGGAGGGAGATTGATGGCTGCTGTGGGCAGAAACCAGAGGGGTCGCTAGGATTCCGGCTGGTTCGCTTGGAGACAGAGAACGGGGCTCGCTGTTAAGGAAGAATGGTGACTCCATCCCCTCTGACAACCTGTCATGCCAACTTCAGGTCCATTTGGAGAAGACAGGGGGAGGACTGGAAGTGAGTCCTGGCTGCTGTGAGGGATTTTGGCTTCTTGGGGAAGTCCCCCTGAGACAAACTCCCAGAGGGAGCCGCAGGTGAGGCAATGACAGGCTCTGGGGCACTCACTGCCCTCCGGGCTGTGTCTGTCGGATGGTGTCCGCAGGCTGCGGGGGCTGTTCCACCTCAGGGTCGGTTCTGAGGAACTGAACACGGTCACTTTTCTGAGTGGACAGAAATCAAGACTTCTCACAGCTCTATCCAACAGTCCTCTTGATGCAGCTTGCTAGATTTTTACTGTCTCTTAGGTATGGCCAGTGACCTTGCTGGTGCGCCTGCTGCTTGGAAAACAGGCTGGCAGATTGAAGACACCCGTCTGTAGCGTCACGAACTGTGGGAGTGAGTTGAGGCTGCTGACTGAGCTCTGTGTGGGTCACTCCCGTGGACGCCCCCGGCAGGGCTTCCCTCTGTGATGAGACTCACTGCCGCGCCTGCCCTGCCCAGGCGGCCCCTGCCCGCTGCTGCCCGGACCTGTCACCCCAGAAGACACGGCCGGCCGTACCCCTACTTTCAGAGCCTTGTACAAGTGAAGGTCTCTGTTTCTATGCCGCTGGTGACTCCTGCCCAAAGTCGACCTGGCTGTCTCGTGGCGAGCATGGTCCCTGTCTGCTGAAAGCAGACTGGCCGCCTCGGAACTTGGACCCGTCCCGTGGCTGTGGGTGGGTGTCGCTCTGCTGCTGACACATTGTCAGGTTATGGTGTTGCTGTTCCAGTCTGTCCAGCTGATTCTGGCCACAGCCTTGCGGCCCTTGAAACTAATCTGGGCCATGTTTTCAGCTTTCTGGGTCATTTCCAGTCTGATTATGCTGTGCCTTTTATTGCAGAAGGCACTCCACGTGGGCTGGCAGTCAAGGTGTCCGACGACCGTCCCTGCTCCCCGCCACCTACAGGGGTGGTCTTGTCAAGTCAAAGCTCTCGGCTCCGTCCCTGTCACCTCCTCAGTTCATACACCCGAGTAAGGCAGTTTGGTCATTGGCGGTGGCTATCCTCGGAAAGAGGTCATCCCCTCTGTCCCCCTCCTGATGCATGTAATGACCAGGAGGAAGGGGGTGGGGGTTTATATGTTGAAAATCTGAGATTCCTCCCTAACCATTCTTGGGCGTTCCCCAAGTGGGCAGCCTAGTTCATGCAAACTGTGTTTGGTAGTTTGACAGAAGGGGATTCCAACTGCATTCTGGTTAAATTTTATAAAAATGTCCTATAGCTGTTGTACCCAACCCTTCTGGGAAAAAGTTCTGGGTGTAAGTGAGGGTCGAATGGGAAAAGGTGAAGTTACAGCCACTGGAACAGAACACACTGCTTTTGCAGCGGTTCAGGGAGAGCAACAACCCAGCACCTGGGAAGGGACCTGGGAAGGGACTTAGCTGTCCCTTCTGCACAAGGGACAGTGCCCTGTGCAGCCCTCCCACAGTGGTGAGAGTGCCTTAAATTTAGGCCACTGCTGGCTCAGTCTCCCCTGCCAGGCAGTTCTGGCCATGATTTGACCGCCTTTTCCCTTTACCTTCCCCCAGACTGAGTGGTTATGAGAAACAGCATGAGATGACCTCAGCTCCTGCCTCCCGTGCAAAATGAGCATCATAGGTGCCTTTCGATGTCCACCCCACCCCACTCCTGTTTCTCAGGCACCTGTGGGGCCGAGGAACCATAGGCCCTCCGAAAGCAAAGTAATTTGTTACACAATGGTAGGTGACTAATGCACCCCCAGTTCTCCTGTTTCATGCTCACAGCAATGCTCCGGCATCAGTGGGATGATCCCTGCTTTACAAACGAGAAGCGAGAGTTCGGAGGAGTCAAGCATTTGCCCGAGGTCACCCAGGCAACTGGTAGTGCTGAGTTGCAACCAGGTTTGCCTGACTCTTGTTCCAGTGCTGAGTTGCGCCTCACTAGCTTTACCACATCCAAGGTACTAGGTTCTTCCATGCGCCTCGCAGACCCTGGCACATAACATTTTATGCCTTTCAGCCTGTGCCCTGGCTCTGGACCCGTGGTTGGGAGGCTTTGAAAGCTGAGGCAGCAGGAAGCAGTCAGTGGGCTCCCTACCATCTTCTCCCCACACGAGGGGTCTCGATTTCTTCATGTGTGAAATGGGTCTGAGGTCTGCTTCAACAGGGTGGTCGCAAGGAACAATGAACTCAGGAGCTGGAAGGTGCTTTAGAAAACTGGAGGTACTGCTGTGGACAGTGATGTGGTCTGAGACGTGGCCCAGGAGGAGAGAACGAAGGGGCGGATGGCAGGCCTGGGATGGAAAGGAAGCAGAGTGGAAAGGGCCAGTCAGACACAAGAGCCGGGCCAGGGCTCCCTTGTAATCTGTTTGTCGGCTGCAACGTTACCTGCTTTCCTGTGCCTGAAATCCCGGGCATTACTTTGAGTTAAGCAGAGCCTTTCCGAGGCTCTCCTTTTAAAACACTCACCTCTTCAGCACCGTGCAGTTGCCGCTCCCCTCCCGAGCACCAGGAATACCGCCTATGGTGTCTGATGGGGTACCCACTGGACACGCACACTTTTGATCTGTGTTATAGATACAGAAACACGAGGCTCAGAGGAGCTCGGTTGTTTGCCTGAGGTCTCTTGAGAGATAAGGGACAGAACCAGGATTTTGACTGAGACTGCTCTGGCTTCAGGATCTGGTGGCCTTTGGGCTCCTTGGTTTTCCCATACCTTTGGCTTTCACCCTCGAGAAGCCAGGCATGCTGAAGCTGGGCCTGCCCAGACTCCCCCTCCTCGGGTGGGGTCCCAAAGGGACCGAAGGCTGAGCTTCTTTAAGGAAGACTAGGCGACAGCCCCAGACCACTGTGGCTCTGGGCACATCATAATCTTCCTGTGACATTACCACAGCCCCTTGTCATGGCCCCTCCACTTGCCTCCAGGAGCTCTTTTTGTTGTCGGTGCTGCAGCCAGATGGAGCTGCCTAAATGCGGCCCGGCCGAGCCTTCCCCGGTGTGAGCCTCTGGTTGGCTGCCTGTTGAAGCCCAAGCCCCTTAAAGAGCATATGAGACCTCCTTAGTCTGCAGCTGCTCACCCTGCCTAGGCTCAACCGGTGACATTTCTAATGGGCCCAGCTGATCTGTGACTTCACCAAGCACTTATTTACCCTGTTTCCTCTTCCTAGATGCCCTTTGCTCTCCATTGCTTAATTGTCAAACTCCTTTTCATTCGTTTACAGTGGTGATCCTTGTGGGTCTTTAATGTACTTATTAGGAGGCACATGCATGTAGCACAGAATGGCATGTAGTGAACTGTTTCCTCCCACCCAGCCCCAGCCTCCCAGACTCCCTTGGGTTCCCTGTGTGCTGGGTGTTTTCGTACTTTTAATATGTTCCCTTCTCAATGCTCCGGCTCACCTGTCCTTTTCTCTGGGACCCATCCCCCAGCGGCTGTCCCCGTACCTGCCCCAGGTAAGTCCAGCCTACTGAGTCTCACACAGCACCCAGATGTCCCTCGGTGTTCAAGTCTTGGGCACATTTATTGTGATTGTTGACAGGCCTATTTTCTGTCTAGCTTGGTGGTCACTGTTGTGTTGGTGTCTGTGTCCCCAGTGGGAGACAGAGGGCCCTGGCACATGATAAAAATAAGTTAAAGGTATTGCCGGAGGACTGGACGTGTCTTGAGGTGGTGATGACGCAGTACCGGGGGCTGCTGGCTGTCGCCAAGTCCCCAAGAAGGGAAGATTTGCTTAATGAGTGGCGGGGAAACCGAGGAGATGGCCGGGTGGGGGGAGGGGGAGAGGATGGGGAGAGTACCTGCATCTTCACTTCACACTGTGGAGCAGAATAAGTTCCAGATGAACGAGACTAAAAGTGTGAGAACCATGAAACTGAAATAACTAGAATAAAACGTCCATGATTTTGATTTCTGGATGGGGAGGTGCTCCTAAGAACAGCAGTGATGAAAGAAATTATAAAGGAAAAGATGTACATATTTGTATGCTTAAAAGTGGAAACTTCTGTACATCAAAACATACCAGAAATAGAATTAAATAAAAACAAATATGTAAAGAGTGCTTACAGATCAAAAAGAAAAAATCTTAAAACCTCAAAAGAAAAAAATGGGCAGTGGACACGAAAAGAAAATTAATAGAAGGAAAATGTGTGTAAGTGTATGAAAATACGTTCAACTTTATTAGAACCCAAAAGATTCAATTAAAATAATGAGATGTTATTTCTCACATTACTTTGTCCAGACTTTTTAAGCAGTTGTCCGTGGGGCTGAGACAAGCGAGGCGAGGCGAGACGGTGTCCTCCTCCTGAGCTCAGGGGTCTGCACCGGGGGGCGGCGTCCAGGGAGTCAGTGTCTCCGAGGGGATCAAACGCCTTGAGGATGCTGGCTTGTGCCCTTTGTTCCAGCAGCTCTGCCCCTGGGGATCTTCCCTGAGAAATACTCGTGTTTTTAATAGCAGCTGAACTCTGAGACAGCCTAGACATCCTGATGCTGGGGAATTAGAGAAACGACGGCACACCTGTGCGGCAAAATATCGTGCGGCCTTTAAGCATGTTAATTGTTAGAGATCCGTGTACTTTGGAGAATGGAAGGAGACATCAAGGTGAAGCTGGGTTTCTTTTTTCTTCCCACTTTCTGTTTTTCTGGGCTATTTACTTTACCATAAGCATATGTTATTTTCATTTAAAAGTATGTTTTTGAATATTTTAAAATGCAGGGTTCTCCCACTATCTGAAAGTAGAGTGTTCCTATGAAACCTTTCCTAAGCCAAAATGGCGTAAAGCAAAGAAGCAATTACCATTCATTTACATGGAGAATTTTCTGAGTGTTCCCAGGCCCCAAATTCAAGGCACGAACAATATTGTCTTTATGTTGTTCACCACGATCAGAACACTTATTACATCCAGCTTACATCAAGCGTAGCGCCCTTACAAGCTCTTCCAGGCTTCCCTCGTCCCTCGGACTCGCATCTTGCCAGCGGAAGCACAAATGGATTGAGATAAAGCACAGATGCTCACAGACCCAGCACAAAGCCAGCAGCCTGATGCCAAGATGCTGAGTGTGGTTCCCAGGAAGGAGCTTGGCGGGGCCACCCTCGCTGCCCTGGGTGCCATGGCTTCTACAATGCTCGCTGACAAACAAACGCTATCGCTGGTTTCGCTTTTTGCCTTTTTTTTGGTAAAAGTGAAAATCCTCTTCAATTTCTTTTGGTTACAAAAACACGCAGTAATGCCTTTCATAGAAGTGAAGTGGAGTAAAGCGAACTTTTGGAAAGCAGGGGGACACCTGCATATGGAAAGGTTATGCTGTTATGCTGCTGGATGGGAAAAAGCAGGTCATAAACCTACATACACATATGACAGTGCTTCATTTACATGTATATGCATAGTGAGCAAGCACTGGATTCAGTCCTCGGCACATAGAAAGTGCTGCATATATACATACATACTGATATTATGACAGTAATGCATACACAAGGTCTGTCTGGAAGTAGTCCAGACATTGTTAATATTATGAGAATGGTTTGCAGGACATCGACATCGATGTAACCTGGCAGCCAAGGAGAGCGGACTGGAATGCGCATGCGTGAGCGATGACCACTTCACTGTACCAGTCAGTGGGGTGGTACACACTGTTGAGTGAGCGTGTGTGCTGTTGCATTCACAATGACTGAGTGAATAGAACAAGGGATCTGCATCAAGTTTTGCATTAAGCTTGAACATTCCTCCATGGAAACTATTCAGGTGATTCAGAAGGCCGCAGCTGGGGGCAGCTGGTGATTGGCAGCTTCATCACGACAACACATCTGCTCATGTATCACATCCTGTGCAGAGTTTTTTTTTGAAACATCAAATCACCCAGGTGACTGGGCTGCCCTACAGCCCAGATTTAGCACCCTGCGACTTCTGGCTTTTCCCAAAACTAAAATCACCTTTGAAAGGGAAGAGATTTCAGACCATTGATGAGATTCAGGAAAATATGACAGGGCAGCTGGTGGTGATTAGAAGAACAGTGTAAGGTCCCAAGTTGCCTACCTTGAAGGGGACTGAGATGTTGTCCTGTGTACAATGTTTCTTGTGTCTTGTATCTTCTTCAATAAATATCTCTATTTTTCATAGTTCATGGCTGTATACCTTCTGGACAGACCTTGTATATGTATGTAAAATATAACCAGTGAATATATCTGGGTTGCAGAGTTAGGGCTGATTTTCACCCTTTTTAAAAAAGATTTTATTTATTTATTTTTAAAGAGAGGAGAAGGGAGGGAGAAAGAGAGGTAGAGAAACGTCGATGTGTGGTTGCCTTTCATGTGGCCCCCACTGGGGACCTGGCTTGCAACCCAGGCATGTGCCCTGACTGGGAATCAAACCAGTGACCCTCTGCTTCATTGTCCAGTGCTCAATCCACTGAGCCACACCAGCCAGGGTGATTTTCACACTTTTTAAAAACTTTCCTATGTTTTTCAAGTTTTCTACAATGAGTATGTAGCATTGTTCTTATATTAACTTTATTATAAATTATAGTTAAAAAAACAGATTCTCCACAATAATGTTGAACCGAAAAGGATTTGGTGTGAAAGCTCAGTTAGACATTTATGACTGCCAGGGTTCCGGTTAACTGAAGTTTGCCTGTATTAAATGACAATAAATGCATCTTTTTTCTTGTCACATTTGTGTCATTTAATAGTGCACTTCCACACTGGACTGCCTCCCTTGAGCCCTGTAGCACCCCTGTGAGGTACTGAGATAAGGGAACTTAACAAGACATAATGGAAAAGTATACACACACATACACACTCAGAGCACACACCGGCTGTGATCTTGGGCAAGTCACAGTCCTCGAGGGCTTCGGGCTCACAGTTAGCTGACCAGGACACAGCACAACTTGATTCCGGGCTTCCCGGCTTCCTCAGCGTCTGGTAGGCATGGCGGGAGCGTTGGCAGGGCAGGAGGAGGGGAGAGGAGCACACCCACAGCCCTCAAGAGGTGATGGGGCGCATCTGGAGGCCTGCTGGCTGCTGTCCCTGGAAGACCCCACACTGACTACTGAGGCTCCTGCCACTCCTGATGCCCACAGACCTGCCCTTCTCATCCCGAGAGTGGACCTGGCAAAGAGGGAACCTTTCGTTGGAAGAACAAAAGAGAAAACCATGTCCTGCCTATACTTCCAGGCTAAATGCCTTCTGTTCTTTCAGTCACTGGGTTTCTGTGATTTGTTCCTGGGGAGCTCGGGATACAGAGGGTTCCCTGAGCCTCAGTGCAGAAACTCCAGTTCACAGATAGACTGAGAAACCCTTGGGGGGACAGGGAGTAACACAAGCAAGATTACGCGCTGGACATGTTGAGCATACACACTGGGAGAGAGTTTAGAAAGGGAATAATAACAGTAGCAAGCAACAATAATGAAATAACAGCTATCATTTATTGAGCACCTATTATATGCCATCTGTTATCTCATTTAATTATCCCATCATCATTGTGAAGTAGGTAATGTCATGTTTACTTTACAGATTTTGAAACTGAGACTCAGAAAGGTGAAATAACCCATCCAGGTACTTGGCAAGTAAATGGGAGGGATGGTTCTTTCTCCCAAACTAATATCCAGAACTTACCCCGTATACACTGTTCTCAGTGGGAGGTGTTTGAAGTGGATGGATTTAATGAGTACCTACTGAATACCAAGGCCTGGCTTTGGTGATCTTTATATGGTATGCCATTTAGTTTTCAGAATAGCCTTTGTGGAGCATCTGTAATTATTCTCATTAACAAATGAGAAAATGGAGGCTCTGAGGTTTACCCAAGGTCGCACTGAACCAAATAAAGGCCTTTTTAGGGAAGCACTAATGGAGAGAATGAATCTGGAGTAACTTGGACCCGGGGTCAGAGCCCCAGAGCCAGAAAAGACGAGGAAAGGCACCCAGGGGTGACTGGGTGGAGGCAGCAGAAGGTCTAGGGGTAACTATGATTTTGGACAAGCCACCATCCCAACCTCAATTTCTGCATCTGAAAAATGGGACTACGGTACCTTCTGTGCATGGTCGTCACAAGGATTAAATGGAGATTGTCACGGGGATAAGCTCACAAGATGGGCTTAACAAATACAAGGTCCCTCTCCTCCTACCCATTTTTCCTTTCCTCTGGTCTCTGTTAGTCAGTCAGCACTCTGGTGGGGGAAGGGGATTGTAGAACCAGCCTGGTATTCTATTCTTGCCCTCCCTGGCCCTCCCTGGCTCTCCCTGGCCCTCCCTGGCCCAGCACCAGTGTGTCATAAGGGTTTATGGAAGCCGGCTGAGCTGCCCCCTGGCCCTACGGCCTTACTACCTTCTCTGGGCCTTAGACTGGCCTGTCTGAGTGGGTCCTGGGCAGGGGACGCCAGCTGGACCGTCTCTGGGGGTCTCCCCACACCCAAGTGAGCTTTCTATCCCCAGCTCACTCTCTCTTTTAGCCTGTACCACCTTCCAGCTGAGCCTGCCCCCAAAGACTCAGGGGAGGGGTGGGGCTGAGGCTGCCACCCACTGCCCCAGGGACTGTCCCTGAAGGCATTTCCAGTGGGTCCCTCCCCAACGCATTTCAGGTGACAAACCCATCCTTCTTTCTCCCACAACCCTGGTAGGGGCCCTCCCACTCCAGCAGGGGACAGGGAAGTGACTCAGCCCCCACAACCCCCTCCTCAGACTCACTCACGCACAGCTTTGCTTTGGAAAAAGGGTGGTTTTCATTTCTCTCCTTTTTTTTCCTTCAAGCACTCTTACTTGCCTGCCCCTGGGCTGTCTCTCCCACGGGCCTCTGTGGTCTGGGCCAGGAGTCTGTGGCCAGCCCTTCTCTGTCCTTTCCTGTGGAGGGTCCCATCATCAGGGCGGGCTGTGTGGCCCTACTGTGCATGGTGGGAAAGAGGCCGGCCTCCGGAGGCCCCAGCTGGCCCCCTATTATATTGGCTTCTATTAAATTGAAACACATAGCACATCTATTACACAATAAACCACAGCTATTTCATGGATCAAATTAAGTTTTATTTGGGCAAATTACAACCTTTCCTACAGTCGGGCCTTTGTGAGGCCATTCCTTTTTAATAAAAGCAGCATTTCTGGAGCTGGCCCTCCTGGACCAAAGCTCCGTGGTGGGTTGGGGGCTCGGGCCGAGGCTGGCAAGAGGTTGGAAGTATGTGTGCAAGTGTGTGTGTGTGTGTGTGTGTGTGTGTGTGTGAAGGATGGGAATTCTTGGGGCCCCTCTTGAGAATGGATTTGTCCACCTTCTCCTCCTGCCTCCCCATCCTGAGGTTGCCATGGAAGTCTGCAGAGAACTTCTCATTAAACAAGAAAAAAGCTGCGGCAACAGCGGCAGGAAAGCATTTCCCGGAATCCAGGAGGAAGTGTGAGTCACTAGCCTGCTAAGTGAGCTCTGCGTGGCCACTGTGGCCCCAAGCCCGGGAGGCCTAGAGCGCAGGGCCCGCCAGCAGGACTGCGCCAGGCCTGCCCGCATAGACATGCCTGCTGCCCAGGCTGACGCAGGCTCCAGGAATGCAAACAAAGCTGGGTGGAGGGGCCTTCTGATGGCTGGGGCACCGGGCCAGGCGGGAGGGAGAGAGCCTGGAGGAGAGGCCTGCAGAGGGGCTTCAGGTCCGACAGGCCCCTCTTCGGTGTCCTTGGAGCCCGAGCTGCTGGGAAGGCTCCAGCCTCTCATTGTGACCTGGCCTAGCACTGCCAGCTCTGGCACAGCCTCCAGGCTCCTCCTCGTGGGACAGGGGCTGGAGTTCTCAGAATCGGTGCTTGGGACCAGCAGCATCAACATCAACGGGGAACTGGTCAGAAATGCAGATTCTCAGGCCCTAACCCCAGACCTACTAAACCAGTAGAGTCCAGAGATCTGTGTTTTAACAAGCCCTCTAGGCCATTTTGTTTCACACTCAAGTTGGAGGGCCACTGTTCTTTAAAGATCTGTGTGTCAGCGTCAAACTCATACTTGCTGGTTATTCATTCAGAAAATTAGGAGGTAATGCTTAAGTAATGCTTACCGGGTGCTGGGGACTGGGCTAACTGCTGTATACACACTAAGCCACTTAATTCTCATATCCACCCTGAGGTCAGGGTCTGTGATCATTTCTCCATTCTACGGGTGACATAAGCGCTGTTTTTCAAGCAGAAGCCAGCATTCTGGGATCTTGGAGGTGATGGGAGATGCTGCGCCCAGCTCGTAGATTTGGCCCATGCAGGTTAACTGGTCTTGTGGTGGAACTTTCCCTGGGTAGCTTTTCTTAAATGCTCTTCAGTGGCTGCCCTGTCCCCTGAGAGGCGGTGGTGGGGAAAACTCTCACTCCAGAAGCGGGGAGTACGGAGGCAATCAGGCAGGTGGAGTCAGAGAAAAAAAAGGAGAACAAAAGAAGCCTGGCCCGAGCAGCGCAGGGCCCTGTAGAAGCTTGTTTTCCAAACACGGTCCCTGGACCAGCAGCATCCACATTTCCCAGGAGCCTATTAAAAATTTAAGCTCTTGGGCCCCACCCAGGCCAACTGAGTTCGAATCTGCATTTTAACAAGATCACGTGCACTTTCAAGTTTGAGAAGCACGGGGTGGGGCACAGAGGCACATACATCCCTGAGCCTCTTCTTGCATCAGACAGGGAAGGGTCATGGGATCTGGGGTCTGCACCAGCCTCCGCCCAGCTTCCTCTGGGCTCTGGCTCCTGTGTTAGCACAAGCATCCCCTCAGCAAACCTTGGAGCCCGAGGCACAGGAGGGAGCCTCCGGCCCTTAAAACTCACAGACAAACTATATAGTGGGAGGGACCTTCCCTTTGCTGGGCCCCCTCTCCCCAAAGTCAAGGATCTTTACTCCCTATACTCTCTTCCTAGAATGTGGGCTCTGCGTTCAAACTCAGGCTCTGCCATTTATTGATCGATTCTTGTTATAAACTCCTTGGTGCCTTGGTTGGTTTTTTTTCCTGTAAAATACAGCAATGATATTTTTTCTAGATCATACATTTGGGGGTTGATTAACTCAGCAAATACACATAAAGCACTTAGAACAGTGTTATGTAACTCCATTACATTAGCTACCTGCTTTCAGCCTGCCTTCCTTCTCTCCTCTGGGTGGCCTTGGGCTGGGGCAGGACAGAAAAAAGGTAGCCCTGACCTGTGAAGAGTTAGCACCAAGGCAGGGCTACTGAACTGGACTCCAAAGGTAACAGGGGCTCCTGTGGGGGAAAGGAGAAATGACACTTGTATTTTACCTGCGGCGCGCCAGGCTCAGTGCCAGGCATAGTGCCAGGCATTGTCCTCCTCTCCACAGCCATACCAGGAAAGTACTGTTCCTGTCTGAGCTTACATGTGAGGACTGAGATTCCAGAAGTACAGTGGCCAGCCCAAGAACACAATTATTTAAGGGTAAAGCTAGGGTTTGGTGAGTCTGCCTGGCCAGCCTGACCTCAGTCCCACACGCACGTCCCATGACCCCACGCTTTTGCCTCCTCTATAGCCCAGCCCCGTCCCCGGGGAGAAAGCAGGGTCTAGAAGGCCAGAGCTGGCGGAGGAGTGGGGAGGCTTCTAAGGACATCGTTCATGGCTCTTTCCCTAGGGCCTCCATTTCCCTTGGGTAACGCTTCCTTCTCGCAGGTTGCAGGACTGGTCTGCTGAGCGGACCTGTGGTGGTCTTAGCTGCTCCTGCCTGGCCCCGCCAACCGAGTCTGCCCATCCCGCTGCCCCCAGGACTGGAAGGCACGCCTTTGGCGTCTGCGTTAAAATCCCAGCGAGGGGAGACTCTGGTTTCAGCTCTGCTGCGCAAAGGTTTTGGAAGTTATTGCTCCATGCTAACAACAGGAAAAAAACTGAACAAACTGAAAGTCAACTTTTTTTTTTTTTTTTACATTCATCAGAGACTTAAGGCTACAGGGCAAAGTTCCACACTGAAATCCAGAGAAATGGGTGAATACAGAAAATCACAGCCAAGATCAGTACCTGAAGCAGAAGCCCTCAGAATGGTAATTTTTCACACTATGTTACTGAAGTATGGTGGACACACAAAAAAGCTGTACATATTTAATGTTTACAACTTGATGAGGCTGCATGTGAGTATGGACCTGTGAGACCATCATTACAATCTATGTGATAAACATATGGAACTTCTGGAAGCTGAGTGTGGACTAGCTTGAAAGTCAAAATCTTCTGGGGGGCCCCGTCTCAAGCCCTCCCATACTTGCATGGGTTTTATCCTCAGCAACCCCACCAGGTTCACATGGTAAAGATGAGACAAAAACCCCCTCTGTTTTGGGTAGGAAGAGAGGAAAAGTAAACATTCGGAAATACGCCCAAAGTTTTCTCCATAACAAAGGCCTGCCCTGTGTTACTAGAGCCTTGTATGACCTGGTGAAGGGTGATTAGGAAACTCCAGCCCGCCCTCCCCCCCCCCCAGCTTCCCTGTCTCATTTAAGGGAAGAAAAAGGGCTTAGACGTGCTCCTGAAGGTCACAGCCCAGGGACTCAGGCCAGCTGAAACTCTGAGACTTAACGATGAGTGTAGAACACGTCCCCTCCCCCAGCAACTCCCAGCAACGGCAGGTCCTCAGTGTAGCAACAGTGGGTTACAACTAGAAGAGCTGCAGGACATAGGCTCTCCTAAAGGAGTCGTTCTTAGGGAAACTCAAAGATAACAGGGGAGGAGAACAAACAAACAGGGAAATTCTAGGAAACGGAAGCCTCTGGCACCTCCAGCTACAGCCACCCTTAAACACAGCCCAGCTCTTAGTCAAAATTAATACAAAATCTCACACTAAAAGCCTGATTATCTCAATTCCCATAATCCAATATATCATGTCTGCCTTTTAACAGAAAACTAACAGACATGCTAAAAGGCAAGAAAACAGTCTGAAGAGAGAAAGCAGTCATTAGAACCAGACTCAGATATCATAAAGATTTTTTGGAAGTAAGCAAGCAATAAAATAAAAACAGGGCTGGGTTGCCGCCGCCACTGCTGCCATCGCACCAGCCCCCCGGGTCTCGGCGAGGTGGGGCGGTGCCCCGGAGTGGGAGACAAGCCGGTTTGGGAGCAGAATGGGTCCAGCTGCATTCAACGTTACTACCAGTTATTTGGTAATGACAGAACCCAACGAGGTGCAGTTTACACTGACATGTCATGCCTTACGTGGGAAGGACAGCAATTCCAGGGGAAATTGTGGAGTTGTCGACCGACCTTCCATTCCAGAAAATCCAGCACAGCATCAACGGCGCAGGACCGTCCTTCCGCGCCAGACAGCTGCATCATCAGCATGGCTGTGGGCCGGCTTAAGGCCAATGGGGACCCCGTCATGGGGTACCACCAAGTGTTCCTATTAAAGAGCATCAGCGGTGCTTGGGTTTGCACCAATGACATGTTCAGGCGTGCCCTGTGTAACTTCGGCTGGCCTCCTCCTGGCCAGGCGCTCGTGCTGTTTCCTCTTCTCTCCTCTTCCAGAGACTGTTCACCCTCCTCCAGATGCTCCAGCTACCACACACACACAAGCAGGGCTGCGGGGGAGTGGGCACAGTGCGCTGCTGCTCCCTACGCATTGTACACGATGTTCGGACACTAGCCTTGTTACATCTGACAGGAGAGGTTTGTGTGGTGCCAGTGTGTGCCCTGGAAAGACTTTTAAGTAATGCAAAACTTTTCTGTGTGTGTGTTTTTTAATCTGACAAGTGACTGTAGTAACCCAAAGAAGTAAAGGAGAAAGCAGCTGCCTCACTGCCCAGATATTGATCTGTTCTGATGTTTCAATGCCTCATGATGCGACAAAACCAAAAAAAATTTTCTTAAAAAAATAAAACAACTACGATTAATAATCTAATGGGAAAAAGCAGATAACATGTGAAAACACATGCATTATATAAGCAGAGAGATGAAAAACACTAAGAAAAAATAAAAAGGAAATGTGACAAATACAAAACACTGTAACAAAAATAAAGAATCCTTTTGGTGGGCTCATCAGTAGACTGGACATGGCCAAGGGAAAAATCAGTGAGCATAAAGATATACCAATGGAAACTTCCCAAACTGAAATGCAAACAGAAAAAAGGATGAAAAAAAGAAAAAGAAAAGAAAACAGAACATCCAAGAAACGTGGGACAATTGTAAAAGGTATAACGTTTTGTAACAGGACTACCAGAGAAGGAAGAAAGAGAAAGAAGCTGAAGAAATATGGCTGGGAGTTTTCCCAGATCAATAACAGACACCAAACCATAGATCTAAGAAGCTCATCCAATACTGAGTAGGATAAATACAAAAATGTCTACACCTAAGCATATTGTGTTGAAACTGCAGAAAAGCAAAGACAAAGAAAATTTTGAATGAAGCCAGAGGAGCTGTAAGTGGCCTTGCGCTCTGCCTCTCTCTGTTGTGTCAGCGGATGCTGCCCTGCTCCCCTCAGCCTCTGCCCTGCACTTGCCTTGAGACTGAGTATCATGCCTTCAACTAAGTTTCAGAGTCCCGTTGGAGAGATATTTGAAGTTGATGTTGAAACTCCCAAACAATCTGTGACTGTCAAGACCACATTAGATTTGGGAATGGGTGATGAAGGTGATGATGACCCAGTTCCTCTACCAAATGGTAACGCAGTAATATTAACATCCAGTGGTGCCCCCACTGCAAGAGTGACCCTCCTCCTCCTGAGGATAATGAGAAGAAAGAAAAACAAACAGATGACATCCCTGTATGGGACCAAGAATTCCTGAAAGTTGGCCAAGGAACACTTTTTGAACTTACTCTGGCTGCAAACTATTTAGACACCAAAAGTTTGCTTGATGTTACATGCAAGCCTGTTGCCAATATGATCAAGGAGAAAACTGCCGAAGAGATTTGCAAAACCTTCAGCATCAAAAATGACTTTACCAAAGAGAAGGAAACCCAGGTATGCAAAGAGAACCAGTGGTGTGAAGGGAAGTGAAACGTTGTGCCTGGCACTGTAACACTGTAAGGATTGTTCTAAAACTAGCTCACTGCTCTGCTTATCATTGTTAACATTAGACAAACTGCACACAATGCAGCAGCGAATCAACTGTATCAGCGGGATGCTGTCCTCATTGCACGGGTGGTGTGGGCCCAGACTCCAAACCTACGGCTGAGTTTCTTTCAGTAACGTTCAAAATGTTTCTTTTCTCTTTGCTCTGAATAAAACTGTAATGTGGGTTCACTATTAACAAAAAAAGAAATAAACAAACCAGAGGAAAAATACATTTTACCCACAGAGCAAGAAGGGTAAGAATTATATTAGACTTCCCATTGGAAACCATGCAAAGAAGGAAATGGAGTAAAACTTTTAAAGTACCCACCAACCTAGAATTCTGTGTCTAGCAAAATTATACTTGAAAGTGAAACAAAGACTTTCTCAGACAAAATTGAGAGAATTTGTCATCAGTAGGCCTGTCTTCCAAGAAATGTTAAAAGGAGTTCTTTGGAGAGAAAGGACATGATGTAGGACAGAAACTTGGATGCACACAAAGAAAGGATGGGTATCAGAGAAGGAGTGATAAAGAAAAATAAAAATTTTTATATATCTTTTAAAAAATATTGCTCACATTAAAATTTTTTGAATTCTGATTGTTATTTTAAAGATTTTATTTATTTATTTTTAGAGAGGGAAGGGAGGGAGAAAGAGAGAAACATCAATGTGCAGCTGCTGGTGGCCGTGGCCTGCAACCCAGGCATGTGCCCTGACTGGGAATTGAACCTGCGATGCTTTGGTTCTCAGCCCATGCTCAATCCACTGAGCTATGCCAGCCAGGATAAATATATATCTTATTCTTAACTGAGCTAATAGATAACTTTATTCAAAGTAATAATAGCAAAAATACAACAAAAACAGTACTGAGTGACTATAGCATATAGATGAGTGAAATGAATGCCAGCAATGTTGTAAGGGATGGGAAGGAGGAATTGGACATTCTCTGCTATAAGGTACGACAATATGATATACTGTTATTGAGAGTGCACTTGGCCCTGGCTGTGTGGCTCAGTTGGTTACAGCATTGTCCCAAAACACCAAGGTTGCAAGTTTGATCCCTCGTCAGGGCAGACAAGAGAATCAGCCAATAAACAACAGCCAGTTGTTTCACTTATGCATTCATAAGTGAAACAACAAATCTGTCTCTCTCTTTCCCCACGCCCTTTACTCCCTCTTTTCTTCCTCTCTAAAATCAAGCAATAAAAAAAATTTAAGTGGACTTAGATTAGTTGTAAATGTATATACTGGAAACTCCAGGGCAACAACAAAATTTTTTCTAGACATTTAACTGAGACACTAAGAGAGGGGAGAAAATGGAGTCGTATAAAATCAGATAGGCAGGAAAAGTAAAACATATAAAAACAGTTAACACATGGTAGAGATTAATCAAATTATATTAGTCAACACCTTAAATGTGAATGGTGTACATACACCAACTAAAAAACAGACTATTAGATTTTTAAAAATAAGACTTAACTGTTGTCTGTTGTCTATAAGAAGTGCACTTTAAAAATAAAGACACAGATAGATTAAAGGGATGGAGAAAGATAAACCATGCTAACACTAATCAGAAAGCTGGAGTGGCTACACTAATTTCAGAAAAAGCAGATTTCAAAACAAGGAAAATGATCAGGGATGAAGTGGAGTATTACATGATGATAAAGGGATTAGGTCTCCAAGAAGTTACCACAACCGAACAGGAGAGCAGCAAAGCGCGTGAGGCCAGACCCTGACAGACTGCGAGGAGACTTGGACAGAACCACCACCTGGAGACTCCGACACCGCCTATCAGTAAGTGACAGAGCCAGCAGGTGGAAAACCAGTAAGAACAGGGTTTAACTAAACAGCACCGTCAATCAACTGGATCTAATTGGTAGATTACATCATCCAGCAGCAGGACAATGCACATTTCTTTTCAACTTCGCATGGAGTATTCACCAAGAGAGACCACATACTGGGCCATACAAACCACCTTGACAAATAGGAAAGAACAAGAGTCATACAGAGTGGGCTCTCAGATCACAAGGACATAAAACTGGAAGTCAGTAACAAGCTGGAAGTCAGCAGGTCTGTTGGCCTGTTGCAAAGCGGAAACAGAAATACACTGAATCATGTGTATACATGTGTGTGGGCGTGCATGTGTGTACCTGCGTGTGTGTTTGAAATATAATGGTGGGAGTATCAGCCATGTCCTTTCCTAATTTTCTCAAAATTTCTAATCTTGTTCAGAAGCATAATGGGTAAGTAAAAAATATATAGCCAAAGGTTTAAAGAATTACTATTAGGTTGGGTCATCTCATCTGCCTTGAGATCTTTCTTGTGGTGGAGCCGGGGGCCTCCTCATTCTGTGTTCCCCATGTGCTTACTGTGTAATATTGAGGTTTGCTGACTCCCTTGGTCTCTATTCTCTGCCTTCTGAGTTCGGGGGTTTTCCTTCCTTCCTTCTTTCCTCCCTCCCTCCTCCTCTCCCTCCCTCCCACTCTCCCTCCCTCTTCTTTACTTTCTTCCTCATTCTTTCTTTCTCTCTCTTCTCCTTTCTTTTTCTTTTTGGGGTGTGCTTGGAGAAGTAAGAGAAGACTCATCTCTTAAAATATACCTCCCTACTTTCTTGTTTATATAATACTGTGCTGTGAAGGCTTCTAGGAGGCCAAAGAACAAGCACACAAACAAAATCAGACTATAACCATTCTGCTGCCTGCCCCTCACCAAGCTGGGCCCCAGGTGGTGCCCCAGGACAGAGGTATGGGGGTGCACCAGGAAGCAGGACCAGTACCCCCCACCCCCTGGAGGAGGGCTCTGCATGCCTTGGATCAGGCTCAGAAGTGGAGAGAAGTAGCCAGACTCCCCCAGCCCAGGGTCTGCACTCGGAGAGGTCAGAGGTCCAGCACCCTCCTCTATGAGATGGCACTGCTGTGTCACAGGATGACACACAGGCCCCGTGGGAGGAGGACCAGGCTCCGGCCAGGAGCTCCCTCAGTGTGGGCTGAACCCAAAGTGCAAAGATGGGCCTGAGGTGGGAGGGAGTTTTTATAGGTCAAAAAGTATGTGTTTTGAGAAACCCTCTTTCTGTTCTTGGCTTGGGAATTCAGGTCTTCTGTGGATCATTTCTTCTTGCAGTGTCGGTGTTTTCCTCCCCTCATCTCAAAGTCATGCGAGCCCCTCGTGCCAGCTTCTGCCCCCTCCTGGGCGGCCGCCAGCAGCTGCCTGTCTATGCCGCCTTAAAGTAGCATGAGGGACAGACATTGAGGCTGCGCACAGTGTCCCCCTCCTGGGAGAAGGCCCTGCTCTGGACTTGCCAGGTTTTAAGCATTTGGCATGGGGCAGTGGAAAGAACTCTCGATTGGTGTTAGAAGCCCTGAGTGCCTCGTGGTCCTGCCGTGGAACTGCCTGTGCCACCTTACTCCAGCTTCCACCTAAGAAATCTGGCCTGAATATCTCGAAGGGCCTTCTCAACCTTCTGGTCCAAAGGGAAGGGCTGGGACTGGTGGAGGAAAGCTATCAGGGAGCTGAGCCCACTCCTACAGGGTCCTCCCTTGAGGCCCCCTGATTCAACCCCACTCCCCGACATGGTTCGAGGCAGTGGCAGCTACTGGTTAACACAGACCAGATGCAGCCCGTTCCCCAGACATGCTCAGTGGCCTTCCTCCTCAGAGGCCTTGGAGATATTTGAAACTCCGTGGAGTTTGGCTTCAGAGGCCGAGTGGAAACCACAGCCCCATTACATGAACACATATGATCTCCCTGGGAGGAAAGAGGCAACGAGCCTCGGAAAATAAGAGGCAAGTCGGAGGCCACTGCTCTGTGGAGAACACCTTTGCCTCCCCACGTGGGACAGAGCCTGGGCACCCCAGGGAGGGCAAGTCCGGTGTGCTCTGCCAGAGTGGAGGAGTGGCCTCAGAGGCAGTGGGCTCCCTAATACCAGGGGATGGGAGTCAAGGTCAGGGGCCTTCAGGAAGGAGACTTGAACCCCCATGTGAGCTGGGCTTCCACAAAGGAGTCATTCTATCTATCTCCTGATGTGATCACATTCGAGGTCTATCCAGAAGGTATCCAGCCATGAAAAATAGAGGCATTATTGAAGAAGATACCAGTACAACATATAAGAAACATTGTATGCAGGACAATGATGCCTCGGTCCCCTTCAGAGTAGGCACCTTGAGACCTCACACAGTTCTCCCCATCACCATCAGCTGCTCTGTCCTATTTTTCTGAATCTCATCAATAGTCTGAAATCTCTTCCTTTTCAAAGGTTATTTTAGTTTTGGGAAGAGCCAGGAGTTACAGGGCACCAAATCTGGTCTGTAGGAGAGCTGAGTCACCTGGGTGATTTGATGTTTCACCAAACATCACCCATGTATGTTGATGCATGAGTAGGTGCATTGTCATGATGAAGCTGCCAATCACCAGTGACCATAGCTGTGGCCTTCTGAATCATCTGAATAGTTTCTGTGGAGGAAAGTTCAAGCTTAACGCAAAATTTCATACAGATTTGTTGCTGTACTTGTTCAGTCATTTTGAATGCAATGGCCACACAGTACACATGCTCACTGAACAGCATCTGCCGCCCCCACTGACTAGTACAATGAAGTCACCCTTGTTCACACATGCGTATTCCAGCCCACTATCCTTGGCTGCCAGGTTACATCGATGTCATGCAAACTGTTCTCAGTATATTAACAATGGTTGGACCTTTTCCAGACAGACCTTATATTTTGAAAGCTTTATGTCTTCCAGACAAATCCTTGAAGAAGATTAATTCCACTGAATGAGAATGACCTCCTGTCCTTCCCTTTCCCCTGGGCGGACCAAGCAATTAAGTTTGCACAAATAAGTGAGAAATGATCCAAAGCCACTGCCAGTTAAGATACTCCAGCTTCTATCACTGCCTGGTTGGGTAACTTTGGGTCAATAATTTTGTATCTCCATCCTCAGATTTCCATTTGCCTAATGGAAATAATGAGCTTCACCTGGGGGTGCATAAAAGGGTCAGGACAAGGCTCAGAGGCAAGTGACTATTACTCCCAAGTGGCATTGATCACATCCTCAGTTCCCAATTCGAAATAATCCAAGACCTAAATAATAACTGCCGGTCAGCACTGTTGTTGGCGAAAATAACCAAGACGCCCCTGTGGGTGACTGGGCAGCCAGCTTCATGAGTATGGCCTGAGGTGGGCACTTTGAATGCTGCTGATGTGACTTTAAAAAAATGGTGGTAACATTGGTTTATAACATTATATAAATTTCAGGTGAACAACATTATAATTCACATCTGTCTGTACTACATTGTACTTACCACCAAAAGTCTAACTTCTCTTCATCACCATACAATTTCCCCCCTTTACCCATTTCGCCCCCTCTCCACTCCCTTCCCCTTCCCATCTGGTAACCACCAATCTGTTGTCTACATCTGTGAATCTGTTTTTATTTTACTTGGATTTTAGATTCCACAGGTGAGTAAGATCATATGGTATTTGTCTTTCTCCATCCGACTTATTTTCACTTAGCACAATACCCTCAAGGTCCATCCAAGTTGTCCCAAATGGCAAGATTTTATCTTTTTTTTTATGTCCGAGTAGTATTCCATCGTCTATGTATACCACATCGTCTTTGGCCATTCATCAATCGATGGCTGCCTACATCGTTTCCTTATGTTGCCTATTGGAAATAATGTTGCCAATTATGTTCTTAATTGGCACATAAGAGCACATATATTTTTTTTCAAGTGTTAATTTTCTTCAAATAAATGCCCAGAACTGAAATTACTGGATCATATGGTAATTCAATTCTTAATTTTTTTGTGGGACCTCTATACTATTTTCCATAATGACTATACCAATTTACATTTCAACCAACAGGGCACAAAGTTTTCCTTTTCTCCACATCCTTGTCAACACTCGTTATTTCATATCTTTTTAATAGCAGCCACTCTGAGAGCTGTGAGGTGATAGCTCATTGTGGCCTTGACTGGCTTTTCCCCGACGACTGGTGAGGTTGGGCATCTCCTCACGTGCCTGCTGCCCGTTTGCGTGTCTGCTTCAGAGAAATGTCTGTTCGGCTTCTCGGCCTGTTTTTTAAATCAGTAGGTTTTTTTTTTGTTGTTGTTGTTGAGTTGCATAAGTTCTTTATATATTTTGGATATTAACCCCTGATTAGATATATGATTTGCATATATCTTTTCTCATCTGGTGGGTTGCCTGTTTGTTTTGTTAATGGCTTCCTTTGCTGTGTGGAAGCCTTTTAGTTTGTTGTAGTCCATTTGTTTATATTTGCTTTTGTCTCACTGCCGTTGGAATCAAATCCACAAAAATATTGTTAAGACCAATGTCAAGGAGCTTGATGCCTATGTATTGTACAGTTTCTGGTATTCTATTCATGTCTTTAGTCTAGTTTTGAGTGAAATTTTGTGTAGCTGACATGACTCTGAAGGGCAGAAGCTGGCTGAGACCATCTCTGCTGGCCCTTGCAGCATGAAGTGAAGGCTCGGTAGGGGCAGTGGGTGCCCGTGCTCTGGTCCTGCTCAGCGTCTGTTCACCTGGGGTGCTCTAGGCTGATTACTTGGCTGTTGTTGTAGGACATGGAACTGACTGACTTGCTTGGTCACTTAGCAACTTCAGTTTTCTCTGCTATGAAATGGGAATGGCAGCCGTGTCAGCTCCCTGGAGGAGTGTTGTGAGGGGTAAGAGGAATGTTCAGTGGGTTTAATTATGTGATCACCTCCCATTGTGGGGAGGCCTTGGCTTCAGGGTTCCAAGGAATGGGAATGCAGAGTTGGCTGCTGCCCTCGGTGATTAACCCTGAGGAGAAGGCTGTATTTCCTTGGCACAGAGTCTGGGAGTGGCTGGAGCAGGTTCCCTATCCATTTAAGATTTGCGAAAGGAAAGAAATTGAACTTGGTAGTAGACCTTGAAATAGGCTACTCTGGCTAAAGATAATGAAACCTTTTTTACCCCTGCCAAAACTTCAACTGGGTTTCCATCCATGCCCTCCCTCATCCTTCCTCTCACCCATCAGTGCAGCTGTTGGGAAGCAGCCTGCCTAGTTTCAGAAGCTGTAACCTCCCCACCATGGCTAAAGCTGAGTAAAGGACCTTGGGACCATAAGCCATTAAGCAGACAAAGCTTATCTTCCTTGTAGAGGCACTGCCTCTGCCCCCTTTTACTTCACCCTGCTTGGCCCCAGGCAGATGACTGGTTAGCCAATGACAGCTAAGATTCCTTAAAGGGGGATGACCTAAGACAGGCACGGTTGCAGAGGGGCCCTCAGGGAAGGAGTTGGGGGGCTGTTGAAAAAGAGGGTGATGGACCCTCACCCCTTGACTTTGACATAGCCTGAGTCCTCATTCTGTCTGCAAGAAGTCTCCTAATCTCTTGGCTGCCTTACTTCCCTTGCCTGACTTAAGCCTGAAACAATGCCGGAGGTGAGTGCAGCCCTGTGCTGGAAAGGGCAGGTACCGTGGGGGTGATCAGGCCTAAGAGAGAATGCATAAAACCCTATGAAACCTGCTTTGCTAATACCCCTAATTTAAATGATAAGGGTATAAGCATAGAATGAGTTTGTTTACCCAAAGTTTTATGGCCCTTTAGCTATCTGACCCTGACTCAGAATAAGCCCTCAGAATTCTCTGAATGTTATCTATTATTTGATCATGACTGCCTGACAATGATTGATGAGCTTTACATGTACACCTTGTATTCCTATGCAAATTAAACCCAATAAAATCCCATTGAGGAACAGGCTCCTGGTCCTTCTCCTTTGAGAGACTGGCCACCTTTCCTCCCCAAGCAGATCAAGTCTTGGTAGACTTATTCTCATCGGCAGCAGATGGGGGGCTCTGTGGGCAAAGCTTCCCCACACGCATCCACACAAACAGTCACTTCATAAATACTCCATGGACCCCCTCTTTGTGCTCAGCACTGCCCCCGCACCCAGTGCTGAGCATGGTGCCTGTGCTCTTGGAGCTTTCACTTTGCATGGGGGAAAAAGACCTGATACCAATAGCTCTATACATCTGTACAAAGTTGCAGCATTTAACAAATGCTAAGAAGGAAAAGAATGAGGTATTGTGACACTGCATAACAAGGGCCACCTCCTCCTGAAGGCCAGTACTTTCTTTGTGTCTGGCAGTATCCTTAAGCCCTTGAACTTGGCTCACTGGATCTTTGCCATGTGCCTATGGGACCTATAGGGTGGACCCATTATATCTCCACTTTACAGATCTGGAAACTGGGCAGAGCTTCGATCTCAGTTGTTCCCCCTAATTCTGTGTCACAGGAGGGCAGGCTTCCCTCTTCCATTTTCCCAAGAGAGGAAACTGAGACGTTGAACAGAAGTTACTGTTTTTCCCAAAGTCCCAGAGATAGGAATGGCTGAGCTCCCTGGCCTTTCTTCTCCTGTCAAGTTCCAACCAACCTGGGACAGAACTTTTAGCACAGAAAAGATAAATTAGCCCTGGAGGGATGAATGCATGGTTAGTGGAGAAGATGGGCATTGTGGAAGATCAGCTGCATCATGGCCCTACAATTCTTCATCCCTCCCTGTATCCACATCCTTTCTCAACAGTTCTGTGATGCCCTTCTCCCTGGGGTAGAATGTTCTCCCAGTCCTTGGCTCTGGGCTCAGCTCCATGAGGATGCCTTGTGCCCCAGGCCCACTTCCTGCCCTCATTCTGACCTTCTCAGTGGGACCTTTGCTCATCCTTCACAAGAGGATGTTAGCAGACTTGGTGCAAGCAGAGGGTTGACAAAGCACTCCCACATTTCCTTTTTTGCTTCTTTCTTCTGCCATTGTCATGAGAACATGCTGGCCAGCTTGCTGAATGACTAGACATGTGGCCCTGAGCCAAGCCGTCCCTTGCATCTCAGTGAGAGACCCCAGCCCAGATTAGCTGAACCCCACAAACTTGTAAGCTAAATCAGTGTTTGCCATTGAGGCTGGGTTGTTTTGCGGTATTATTATGGTAGCCGATGGCAGATGCAGACTGCATGCAGCCAGTCTGACTGCAGATTGCAGGCGATGGAGGCTCTGCAGGAGGCCTGCACAAAGCATAGGAGGAGCAATGATTTCTGAGCTGAGAGATCAGGGACTGAGTCATAGAACAGTAACACAGAGCTGAATCTTGAAGGGACAGGAAGAACGTGTTGCAGGCACACATGGAGGTGTACTACCACAAGGTATGTTTGGGGAGTGTCACCCAGTACGGCTAGTACATGGAGGACAACCTGGGAAATGAGCCTGATGGTGGCAAACCCTGAGTGCCAGGCTCGAGAGCTCGGGGCCTCAAGGGGGCAATAACCATTGGAGGTTGATGAGCTGGGAGGGAGTACAGTGGGCTGAACATTCATGTCCCCTCAAAATTCCTATGTTGAAACCCTAACTCCCTCACCATAATAGCCAGTAGGAGAGGAGCATTAGACTTTGGGAGGTGACGGGTCATGGTGGTGGAGCCCATGTGAACGGGGTTGGTGCCCTCAGAAAAGAGGCTCCAGAGAGCTGTCTGGCTCTCTCTTCTTGTTGTATGGAGCACAACAAGAAGCTGACAGTCTGCCACCCAGGAGAAGGCCACCAGAGCCCTGATTGCAGCCTTTCAGCCTCTAAAACTGGGAGAAATAAATACATTTCTGTTGTTTTTAAGCCCCTGGTCTAAGATACTTTGTTATAGCAGCTTGGACCAGCTGAGACAGGCAGGGCTGACCTTTGTTCTTTTATTTTGCCCACCTAATCAGGTGCGGAGTCCTGCGTGTTGGGTCCATCCTTTGTGCCCCAGGCCCACTTCCTGCCCTCGTTCTGGCCTTCTCAGTGGGGCCTTTGCTCATCCTCCACATGGCAACCCAGACCTACCTTAACAGTTTTTCCCTAGAAGAAGGATGGTTAAAACCTGTGTGTCAGCAGAGCTGCTCTTAGCTTTACAGTTAAGGAATACGTTTCTGAAGCTCCTCTAGGATAGGCCTTGGCAGCTTGGGAGGTCATAACCTTTGGAACCTGTCTACCTGGGTTCCAAAACTATGTCACCATGTACTGAGGGAGTGATCTGAGGAGCCCTGTCCCCTCTCAGAGCTGTCCCATTCTTACTCTCCCGAATCTTCGCTGTACCTTTCGAGATCAGTATCCCTGAGCCTTAGAGGCTCAAGGTCGGGGGCGGGGGGGGAGGGCTACCTTCCCATGGTCACACAGCTAGAACGTGGCCCAGGCAGGATGGAACCCAGTCTGTCTGAAACAGGGAAATCTTGTCCATCCTGCACCAGTATGTCCGGGTGCCATGTCCTCCTGGGGCCCCTTCCTAAAATCCTGGGAGGTAGGATGGTGCATTCTCTCCAAAGGCAGTTGCCAACAATTTCTTCCTGCCTGAACCTAAATGAGGCTCCTCCCAGCAAGAGGTAGACCTGTTTCCCTTCCCTTTGACTCTCTACTGGCCTTGTGCCTTTCTTTAATGAAGAGAATACGGCAGAAGCGACTGTGTGCCAGTTCAAGGCCTCACTTTAAATGGCCTAGAGCCGCCTGTGCTCTCGCGCATGTGCTCTCTCTCTCCCTCTCTCTGCCTCTTGCCCGCTGCCATGAAGAAAGCTTGGGTGGACTAGAGAGTGACGAGGAACCACAGGGGGAGACAGGCCATGGGGGGAGAGCTGAGGAGCTGCAGCGCAGGCACGTGAGGGAGTTCTCTTGGATGGTCCAGCCCAGCAGAGCTCCCTGCTGGCCACGGCCATGCTGATTCCACATGAAACGGGATCCTCCCGGCCGCCCCACAGAACTGTGAGAAAGAGCAAATCACTGTTCTTTCAAGGCACTGAGTTGTGGGTTAGTCTGTTACACGGCATGGGTAACTGAAACAGCTGGCCTGGCAGACGCCTAGGTTCAGAGTCCCTGGGACTTCTAACCTCCTCTGGGGCCCTGAGCCCTGGTTCCCATGGTTGCCAGACAACTGGCAAAGGCTTTGCTCCTATTTTATTGTTGCTGGGGACGGAGAAGGGAGTTGTGTGATTTCCCCACATTCCATTTTGAAAGCTAGTGGAGCTAAGACAAGCTAGTGGAGTTCTATGAAAAGAATGGAAAGCTAAAAGCTTAGACTCTGGGGTCAGATTCCTGGGATTTAAGTTCCAGCTCTGCCAATATCTAGCTGTGTGACGCTGGACAACTTACTTAACCTCTCTGTGCTTCAGTTTTTGCATCTGCAAAATGAAGTTAATGCTTGTGTCTGTCTCATAGAGTTCTATGAGGATTAAATGAGGTAATATATACAAACTCTTAAAATAGTGCCTATTACAGGCCCTCAATAAATACTATCTATTGTTCTGCTCCCCCTCCTCCTCCCTCAACACCACTGCTGTGTCCCAGGGGTTCCAAGCAGGATATTTCAGTATTCTTGATCTGAAGGAGCTCAGAGCCTCACAAACTAAAGGTATCGCTAACACCCAAATAGGTAAGGTATAAAACAGAGGAATAAAATAAGTGTGGCCACAAATAAAATAAGAATGGTCAAGTCTGGGAACAGTTCATTGTACCTGGGAATTAGGAAGTCTTCCCAAGAGAGGTGACAATTGAGTTGGGTTTTCAAGGCTGACAAGGAGTTTGCTGGCTTTTTCCATTAGGTTTACATCTGACTGAATAAAAGCAACAACCACCACCCTCACACAACATAAACACAAAAATAACAGTAGCTTAAACAAGATAGAAACTTATTTCTGACTGAAGCAGAAATCTGGTGGTGGCAGGCCAGAGCTCATAGGGTGCTCCGCAGTGACAGGCACCCAGGCTCCTTCTATCTTGTTGCTGCAAGATACGGGGCCTCCTGTCTCGGTGCATGGCCTCCATCCCACGCTTCTTCCTGGCGCAAAGTAG
Source organism: Phyllostomus discolor (assembly GCF_004126475.2). NCBI lineage: Eukaryota > Metazoa > Chordata > Mammalia > Chiroptera > Phyllostomidae > Phyllostomus > Phyllostomus discolor. Next base: position 175,899,435 of record NC_040903.2, read on the forward strand.
TTGCCAGAGTTCCAGCACCTCTGTCCCTTTAAGGACACTCCTAACAGTTGTACACAGTCCTTATGAGCCATTGTCAAGGCTTCATTCCATGGCAAATATAACTGCAAAGAGGCTGAGAAATATAGTCTTTATTTTAGGTGGCCATGTGACCAGCCAGCTCAGAACTGGAGGTTGTGTTACTAAGGAGGACTTGGGGAACAGACACAGGAGGTCATAACTGGCCAAGTTCACACACTAAGGACAGACGATAGGAAGGGTATTCCCATTAGAACGAGCAGCCTATGTACGTAAGGCGTCTGGAATGGCCAGTTCTGTTTCCATACAGCCTTCAAGGTCTTCCCTCTTCTTTCCTGAGGTTCAACGTGGCTACTTCTAAGGATTTGCTTTTAGACTAGGCTCTGGCCAGGCAGACAAGCTCCATTCCCACCTCTCCTGTTTTTCTGGAGGCCCCTCCTTCCCTGAGCACTCATGGGAGGAGATGAGATGCTGGAGTGGCTCCCTGTCCTCACAGCTGGGTGAGCCCTCGAGGAGCTGGCGGTCACTGAGGAGATGGAGCTGCTGAGTTGAGGGGCCACAGAGAAAAGGGCCAGAGATCTCACCAGGCTCCTGACCTAGGTCTGGACAGCTGGGCCAGGGGTTTCAAAGGGCTCCGCAGGCCAGGGGAATGCTGTCAACAAAGGTCAGGAAATGGAGCTCTTAGGGGGCTTTCGAGGAGAGCTGTCCGGTCAGTTCTGGGAGCCTGAGGCCTGACAAGGCTGCATGTTTAAGGGATGAGGGACCACACACACCTACAGATCACGTCACAAGAGGAGCTGGTTATGACAGGCTGGGACCATGGAGTCAGTGTCGGTGGAAGGGAGAGGGAGCCGCAGACCAGCGGCCTTGGAGCGGGCAATGGGCCGCACAGGCCCCACTCTGAGCCCTGACTCTGGGTATGGAGGCGGAAGAGCAGGAGATTCACTGCTCCAGTTCTGCTTTGGATATGAGGGGTGACTAGAAGTTTCAGTATTCTCATCTGTAAAGTGTCAGTCTGCTTCTCAAAGAGCACAGTGAGGGTTCCAGATGATACATGGGAGAGGCCTTGCGAGCGCTCAGGCACTGTGCACACACGCCTGCTGCTGTGGAGACCTGCGAAAGGGGGCCTCCCACTTGGCAACATTTCTTCAGAATGCTCACAGGCGTGGGCTTCAACAAGGCCATACTGCCCAGCCCTGAAGGCCCAGCCGAGGCCTGAGCTCCCCAGGGAGCTGCCCATGACCGCTTGTGAACCGCTTCCCTCACCCCCCAGCCTCTCACATCCTCTGGCTCCAGTAGGCCCAGCCCTTGGGTCAGAGCTCTGGATGCAGACTCTGCCAGCAGCCTGGATCCCGTGACCAGGCCAGCAGTCCATGAGCCTGGACACTTGGGCAGAGGTGGCCTGGATAGGTAGAAAGCCTAGGTACTAGAGGGAGTACTCACCCAGGTAGAACCCGCTGCTCACACACCCACAGGGACCACGCAGGCAGCCAGCGAGGAGAGTGACTAAGGGGTGCCAGCCTCTGGGCGAGGGTGTGCCTGCCCAGTTCAAATGAAGTGTTTTTACAGGCTGTCCTCGGAGCACCACTGCAAGTTGCAGGCTTTGTGACTTGGTTTCCCAGCCACAAGTGTCCGCTCTGGATGTGTTGGGGGAGGGGCAATATGCTTTTCTGCAAACTGGCAAAATCAGCCAGCCCGAAAGAGAGAAGTGCCCATCTGCTTTGCTTCTGTAATGGAAGGTGGGGTGGTGGGGTCCAAGGTGCAATCCAGTGAGTAGAACCCAAAGTATGCCACAGAGGCCTATTTTTTTCTTTGCCTAGCATCACCCCCCTGGTGGGAATGGCTCCCCACCATCACCAGCCACAGGCTTCCAGTAAGATTTACCTCATTTATTCCCCCCAGGGGGTGAGCACCTGGCCCAACCTGAGTCAGTCAGTGTCCCCTGCAGAGAATTTGAACTTGGGACCAAAAGACTTCAGCTAAGGCAAGCTGTCTTCCCATCTATAGGTCATGAACCCAGGAGCTGATGGCAGCCATGCTTTCCACCACTGACCAGAGGAGTGGACAGAGCTGGGACCGTGAGAGGGGAAAGACAGTGGAGAGCAGCAAGGTGAGAGAGTGGGGGAGCCCCACGGGGCACCCACAGGCTGTCGGCCCTGACTGTGCCCTCTCCCGAGGCTGACCAGGTCCTGGTCTGGGATTCCAGGGGATACTCCAGGCTCCTTCCAAAAGCATCCTAGCCCCCTCCCTCCAACATTCTCTTTTACTTGCTATAGCTAGTAAGGTGAGTTTCTGTTGTAACTAAAATAGTCACACCTGATATAAAGTAAAGCCCAGTGAGATCTAGTTTTATGTGACTGCTGCTCCTTGAATGAGCAACTTCACTTGCATTAGTCTGTTAAATCCTTATGATGACTCTGCCACGTAGGTATTATTATTATTTCCATTTGACAGATGAGAAAACTGAGGCCCAGAGAGGATAAGCAACTTGCCCAGAGTCACACAGCTGACACGGAATTGAGCCTGAGCTGGTTGAGTCTGGAGCCTGAGTGGCCATCTTCCGGTGCAGACTTACCCACCTTGCTGCAGGGGTTGCACTGGAAGCCACTGGCCTGGGGGTTCTGTTGGGCCTCGTGCAGAGCCCATGAGTCTCTGGGCTTATTTGACTCTGTTCTATTAAATAGGTTTGTGTATCTTGAGAAAGAGCCAAGTTGGTTGGGCTTGATGTTTTGAGTGCTGGGCTGGAGGTGGCCTCTGTGGAGAGCCCAGCCAGGGCCTGGCCGAGCCCCCGGACCAGGCTTGTCGGCCGAGGAGGCTGACGTCACGTCCTGCCGCAGCTTCGATGCCTGCCTGTGAGTCACGGGCCCAGACAGCCCGGGCAGAAGCCGTTCTCCCCCAGACCCTAAATCTAAACCACCTCTTTCAGGAGACTTTTAGGGCCTGGGTGGTTGTGACCTTCTTTCTTCTGTTCTCCCTTCTGTTTCTCAGCTCTCATTTTGGAGCCCTTGGCTGGGTTCTACTGCTGAATAACCACGAAGGACAAAGCTGAGACCTGGGATAAGTTTGGTCCCCGCCCCTTAAGGGGAGGGTGATTGTCCTTGGTGGGTCAGTTGGAGAGAGAAGACCCAACGCTGGCTGAGCCACGGGAAGCCATGAGGTCCCAGGGAAAATGGCAGAGGACCTGGCAATTCATCTGCAAAATGAAGTAGAGTTGAACATTAAAAGCCTAAGGCATTATAGTGGAAAGACATGGTGGACACCCCTCCCAATTTAGTTGTCGCTAACGGTAGGAAAGTCCGCTTGAGAAGCACACGGCACCAGGGGTCCTGCCGAACACACTGGCCCTGAGTCTAGTCACAAGGAAGCAAGTCAAATAGAGTGACATTGTGCAAAGTATGTGGCCCAGACTTTTAAAAAATGCCAACAGCATGAAAGCAATTGAGAAAGAAAAGGTTTGGAGAATGATTCTAGATTCGAGGAAATGCAAAGGGCGATCCTTGACTGGATCCTGGACAGGACGGGGGAGGTATAAAGAACATTACTGAGACAACCTTGGCAAATCTGCACATGGTCAGTACGTAAGATAATAGTTTGGCCATGTTAAATTTGCTGAGTGTCATCACCGTACAGAGATCATATAGGAATATGGCTTCATCCTTTATTTTATTAAAAAAATTTTTTATCCTGCCGTGGCTGATGTGGCTCAGTGGATTGAGCACCAGCCTGTGAACCAAAAGGTTGCTGGTTTGATTCCCAGTCAGGGCACGTGCCTGGGTTGTGGGCCAGGTCCACAGTTGGGAGTGTGCAAGAGGCAACTGATTGACATATTTCTTATACATTAATGTTTTTCTTCCTCTCTTTCTCCCTCCCCTCCCCTCTCTCTAAAAATAAATAAATAAAATCTTTTTAAAAAAAACAAATTTTTAAACAAAATGAAACAAAATAAAATTTTTACCCTCACCTGAGGACATTTTTCATTGCTTTTTGAGAGAGAGGAAAGGAGAGAGAGAAACATCAATGTGAGAGAAAGACATCAATCTGTAGCACCAGGACTGGGGATTGAACCTGCAGCCCAGGCATGTGCTCTGGGTGGGAACTGAACCTGCAACCTTTCGGTTATGGAACAATGCTCCAACCAACTGAGCCACACTGGCCAGGGCATTCCTCATTCTTAAGAGAATTGCTGAAATATTTAGGGGAAAATACCATGATGTCTGCAACTAATTCTCCGTTGGTTCAGAGATGAAGTAAATGTAACAAAAATTAAATGCCTAGCACAGGGCAGACCTCAGTAACCAGGAGCTACTTCTCCATCTGGCCTAGAGCTGCCTCTGCCCTGCCTCCTCCCTAGAGGGCCCCTCTCCCTTCCAAGCCCTCCCCTGAGCTCCTTTTCCCAGCGGAGGTGGCCACAGGGAACGCTCTGGGAGAACAGCAAGAATCAGCCACAACCACCTCCCTGAAATTCAAGTCTTCCCCTTCAGAGAAAGCCCACGTCAGTGCTCAAGGACCTTCCTCTCTCCCAGCCCGTGGAAGCAGCGCCCTTTCCTGGGATGGTCCTTGTGTTCTTCAGTCCGCCCTGCATGCACTAGTCATTCTGTCACTTGCGTGAGGCCGGCAGCTCCAGTTCACACAGACCAGGCCACACGGATGTGTCTCTATCTCTAGGATGACCTGAGCACCTGAGCTATAGCAGATGCTCTGAGCACATTTGTTAACAAAAGCTTAGGTGCCAGTGCGATCTGCTGCCGTTTTGGAGACTAGTTAAGTACATGTTGGTGTATTCGTATAGCACAGCAGAATACTCTGCAGGTGTCAAAAGGACGACATGAGCCGCTATGAGATAATCCAGGATGTAGCAGTAAGCGACAGCGGCAAGGCGCCCTACTGTGAGTGCAGCAAGCTGCTGTTTGTTTAAGAGGAAAAAACATGTGTACTTGTGCCAGCAAAGGTTGCCTTAGGGGTGGGGATTGGGGCACTAAGGATTATGGGCAGGGAGTGAACGGTTTTGAGTGTTTGACATGTGTATATGAACCTATTTAACAAATTACATGATTTATATTTATAATAGAGTCCTACTCTTTGGGGGAGGCTGAGGGAACCCCAGGAGTTGGATGCTGAGGAAAGGAGAGAAATGGGTGAGCATTGCTCCTGGGTCGGGGAGACACCTAGGCTGCCTGCTTGTTGTTCTGGCTGGGGGAGGACCCTGACGAAGAGCCCCTGACAGTGGAGGGGGCCAGCAGCCTCCCAGAATCCTCAGCACCACAGGCTTCTCCCACTTCCGTGAGGTCCCATCCCCTGGGCCCTGCAGCTCCTCATGACACCCACTTCCATGCCTCTGCTAGGCTGGTGCCTCCACTGGAGACGCCCTGCCTCCTTTTCACATGCTGAATTCTCCTTGGCTCTCAAGGCCCCACAGTTCCTGCCCCTGCCCCGTGTTCTCCTGACCCCCGTCAGAGGCCCCTTGCACGCCATCTCGCTCCTTTAGCCCTCGGCGCTCGCTCCAAAGACCCCAGAGCTGCGCAGCCCCAGCTCTGAGAGCAGGCAGAGGTGGACAGGGCGTCCAGAGAACTCTGGCCCCACGGCCTTCCTCAGGCCCGCGGCCTCCTGCTGACCATTCAGGGCCTACACTCCCCTTTCACCACCCAAGGAGTGGTGGGAATGCCGTGCCTCCCAGAACTCCTTTGCGTGGGGAAGGGACCGGAACATGTATCATCGTATGCACGTGTTAAAGAAAAAGTTCTCCTGACACTTGTTAAGGCAGTAAATAAGGAAGACTTGACTCGGGACTATGGCGGCAGAAGTCAAGACTGTCACAGTAGGATCAGAGGTTCAGCGAGGGCAGCTGGGGACTTATAGTCAACAAGCAGACTGAGGGGGCCCATGGATGGAAAATTACAAAGAGGTGACATGGAGGGAGGGAGGGTTCTTACTGAACCAACTTAACAGGATTCTTCTGAAGGCAGGCCAGGGGGATCAGACACCAGGGTGGGGGATTCTCCCTAACCTGAGAGGACTCTTGCCAAAACTGAGCTAAACAGGCCCAAGACAAGGCCCAAGGACCAGGCCTGATCAAAAACTGGCTCAGGAGCCTGTGAGTTTGTTCGAGAAGAGAGTCTTTGTCATGTGTTATGGGATGTTAGGGAAGTTCTCCTTTCTCCAGGTGAGGAAATGGAGGCTCAGAGGTGGAGTCATTTGCCTGAGGTCTTTTTAGTCCACTGGCCCCTGGGAGGCTCAGCCCCAGGCTCCCCCTGCATCCGCCCCTGGCCCACAGCTGTGGGTGAAAGGGCCTGGGCTCCAGCCCCTATGTTGCCATGGGCTCCTTCTTGTTTGACCTGGGACTTTCAATAGAACCCAGGAACAAAGCCGAGAGAGTCCTCTGGCCATACCAGGGAGCTCCAGGGGAGCCGGGTGGTCCAGGCTTGGGCCGGGCAAGGCAATAATTAGCTGAGAGCTCCTCTGGAATGTTAAGTACCCAGGCCTGGAATGCAGCTCCTGCTGGCTGCAAATAAGCCCCCGTCATCAGACGGGCCCTTCAGTAAAGATAAAAATCAGGGTGGGCAGGCACTGAGGACCCTATCTTAAGAGCTCCCCCATAAGGCGGCACATTTTTCTGGCCTCTCTCAGGATCTACCTCCATTTAGAACTCCTTCCACCCCAGGACTAGGTTTCGCAGGTGTGGTAGGGGTATTCCTATCACTATCCTGCCTCCTGGTATTAACGCCCTTGTGTAACCCCCCCTCCCCTTCAGTATGGGCTAGACGTAATGGCCGCTTTGAACTAATAGAACACAACAAAAATGACAGAATGTCACCTCTGAAATTAGGTTATGAAAAGACCATGGATTTCATCTTGGGTACCCTTTTACTCTCTCCGAGTGAAGCCAAGTTGCCATGCCGTGAGCTGTCCAGGAGAGAGGCCTGTGTGGCGAGGAGCTGAGGGAGCCAGCAGGGCTGGTGAGGCGCAGCGGTGTGCACAGGGCAGTGTGCAGTCCAGCACCCACGAGGCACTGCATCTTGCCAACAAGCACGCGAATGAGCTTGGATACAGATTCATCCCCCGTCGAGCTCAGATGCCAAGCAGTCTCCACCTCTAGCTGGGATATGGTGCTATTGAAAAGCAAGGGGGGTCCTTCTGCCCGCCACCACCCTCTACGCAAAACTCCAGAGGCAATTGGTGATAAAGGAAAGGAACCTTTATTCAGAAGTTACACAATTTTGGAATAACAGCTTTCCACATGTATTAGTCACTTAAGCCTATCAATTAAGGCTAAGCTTTCAACACCTTGAGTTCTCCTATCATTTCCCCCTGTTAGTTTTTAATTATCTTATTTCTATAGGGTTAGTTTGCAAACTAAGACAACATAAGATACAAAAAGCTACACAATTTTCAGAGCCCATGCCCTCCAGAACAGCAGAGAAGAATAACCCTGCCGCCCTCTGCCAGGCCAGCCCGATCCTAGGCTGTGCCAGGGGTTTCTTCTCCCATCCAAAATCCACCCAAAATCCCGTCCTTTGGGAAACGCAGGCAGCTGCAGATGATCATCCAGGCATCTGTGAGGAAGAGGGCGAGAGCCAGAGAGCACTTCTTTTATTTCAAATCTCCTTGCCCATGATTCCATGCGCTCTGGAGGCATTCAGCTTCTCAGCCAATGCCCCCTGGACTGTTTACCATCGCCTCGGGCAACCTCCTGCTAGGGTCCCTTCCTGCTCCTCCCAGTAGTCTGATCAGACCTCTCTGTACCACTGGGACTAACAGATGTTTTGGAGCTTGGGTCCAGGCAGAAGGATGGGTGACAGACAAAGTCACAGAGCACTCATCAGGTCCAGATTCAGACGTGTGGCTTGCCCAGATGCACCCTGAGAACCCTCATCCTCAGACTGCAGAGAGGCCACGTGTGAGCAGGACTGCTGGGGCCTCGTCCCGGGTCAGGACATTCAAGGGACTCAGACGTGATCCCACTTTCCACATTCCCGTCACCAGACTCCTTTAGAGTGACAGCCTCTCCCTCCAAAGAAGGCACCATTTCCTGCTTTGAGACCTAGACCCCACTCCTCGCTGTCTGGTCCGGAGATCACGGGCAGTCCAACCCGGGGAGGCCCACCTCTGTCTCCCAGGGCCAACCCCACCAGTTAACAACCGGGCACTTAGAGGGGCAGGGGTGGGGGCCTGGCTTGCCCTTGGTGATGGAGCCTGGGACTGCCAGGTCCAGTGTCAGAACCAAGGTTTTCCAACTCTCTCAGTCCAGTGTGCTGGGCTCTAGGCTGGTGCTTCTTAAACCGAAGCTTGTGTAGGAACCTTCTGCAGGGCCTGTGAAGGCTCAGGTGGCACAGCCCCACCCTCGGAGTCTCTGATTCTGTGGGCCTGGGTGGGGCCTGAGAATTTGCATTTGTGTTCATTCCCAGGTGGTGCTGCTGCGGCTGGGTGAGGACCACACTTGGAGAATCGGTGCTCTAGACTGTCTCCCAAGTCACTCTCCGCAAGGTCCCCAAACCACGGACCGAGGGCAGCTCGCAGCGTCCCCGCGTGCCTGTGCGGGCACGGTCTCCTGTGAAGGAGCTGGGTGCGGCTGAGAGAACCACGAAGGGCAGCGCCCCGTCTTGTTCGTCTTCGCAACTATTTGCCCAGCAGCTCCCACATTTGCTGACCCGCAAAACCCACAGGTATAAATGGCACACCTCAATTTTATTAGAAGACACTTTGTAAAAAGTTTCTTTTTTTTACTATAACCATTCTGAAAGCATTTTATTATTTTGTCCAGGCAAACTGAGTATATTCTGTGCAGGCACATTTTTTGTTAAGAAGACCAACTGGGTGTTAATAGGGATGATCTCTGCTGTAATGTGTTCTGTTTCCAAAGGCTTTGCCACTGGGCTGTGGCTTCATCGATCGTCATGTTTTACCTTTTTTTGGCACTAAAGCTTGTATCCTTATAGCTGATGCTTTAACTCCTGGGTGATGGGTGGGTCTGTCGACACAGGTACAGATTCACAGGTGGATGTGGATTCAGGTGCAGGCCCAGCTGCAGATGCAGATGCCAGCAAAGACGTGGAAGTGATGTTTGCTAAAGAGAATGCACATGCTTCCTTCCTCCCTTCCCTCTGCCCGGACTGTGGGTGTGGAAGGGCGCCCACTGGGACCTGTCAAGATGGCACAGTAACCAGGTGGAGGGGGCCTGGGTGTCTGCACAACCTTGCGGAGTAAACTCTGACCAATACACCACACACACATGTCCCCAGCAGACAACAGGTTCCTAGAGGACGGGGACAGAGCCTCCCTCTTCCTCACCACAGCTCCTAAAACAGGGCCTAGCAAGGCCCAGTTCTGGCTCTGCCCCTGGCTAACAGGGGACCTGTGGCAAATGACCTCCCTGGCCTCTTCTGTAAGATGGGACTAAGAAAGATTCTCACTAGATTGTCATCAAGCTTAATGAAGTGTTGTACGTAAAACATTTAGCCCTGTGCTGGCACATGGTAGGAACTTTGCACCATCACTCCCTATTTCCCTTAAGATAAAGTCTCAACTCCCTACCAGGACCCATGAGGACCTCTATGTTCCAACCCTGCCCGTGCCCCTCATCTGCTAGCTCCTACTTTGAACAGCAAGCCAATGGAGTTGCTCCAGATCCCCATCTTTCACAGGGACTCGTCCTAAGGTCAGGGTGAAAGGTGAGAAATGTGCCCATAGGTACAGTATCCAGACCCAGGGCGACTCGGTCAGTCCAAAACGTTTCCCTCCAGGGTAGAAACAGGTGATTGTATCTGCAGTTGAGCACCAGGCAGAGTAGCTGGCTTGTGTTTAGCGACCTCGTGGGATCAAAAATATCTTTAATCAGTGGAGTCATACACAGAATAAAAGTTCACGTGCTGCGTCTCTCCCACACTTTCAGTTCTGGCAGTATGCACCGTTTTCTAATCTGTAAGCCTCTGCACAGGCTGCTCCTTCCCTCCCCTGTATGCGCCCTGCCTCCCCCTTCCCTTGGCCTTGGCCAGACCTCATCCCCGTCCAGGCCTGTGCGCAGGTGCCGCTTCCTGCGGCAGCCTTCCCTGAACCTGCACTGCCCACGCGCAGCAGCGGTGTTCGCTCTGTGCCTCAGTGCACGGCTGCCGGCCGGTCGTCTTTTCTACCAAGTCCCCCTTCTCTTTTGTTCAACGCTCAGTCCCAAGTGCCGAGCACAGCGTTTGGCCCGGTCAATGATACTTGGAATGAATGAACCCATAAGTGAGCGGGGGACTGTCAGGGATGCCTTTGTTTCCATCAGCGGGCGCCTGGGGAGGGCAGGAAGGGGACAGGGAGCGCTGCGGGGCCCTCTCCTTCCCCATCGTCCTCCCAGACCCCTTCCCTGCCCAACAGGGCGCCACTGGGCTGTCCCACACCCTCTCTGCCGCCTGCCCAGTGACCTAATTATTGTTTTTTCTTCCAGCCCCGCGGAGGGGAAAACAGAAATTCCTGGTGGATGACACAGGCCCGGCGGCCGCCTGAGAGCCGAGCACGGGACCGGCTGGGCCGGCTTCGCCCGCCGCCCGCCCCGCCATTAGGGCCGCGCGAACCCGTCATCAGGCTAAGTACAGAGCGGGCGCGGGCCGGGCGGCCGGGAAATTGCCGGTTCCCGCTGACCCGCGGGGCCTGCGGGCGCCCTGAGTCTGGGGGTCAGGAGCGGCCCGCGGCCGGCTCGATGGTCATTACCACCGGCCGGCCCTGTGGGGACGCGGCCGAGGTGGTGGAGGCTGCGCTCCTGGGGTAGGGGAGGGTGGGGGTGGGACAGCGGGGCGGGGCGGCGCCGGGCGCAGGGTGGGGCGGGAGGCGTTTGGAGCCGGCGAGGCCCAGGGTGCGGCCACAAGACACAATCACACGCTGCGAGGGCTCTGGGGGCCTTTGGCACCCCTCTCCCCTTTCTGGGCCCTGCCCCCGCTGCTGGAAGAGGCACTGGGCTTGCAGCCAGACCGCTGTGGGGCTGAGCGGCCCCAGCGCTAAGGGAGGGATTAATATGTCCTGTACCATCCATGGGTCCTTGACGCTGGAGGGAGCCTCAGTTCCTGCGGCCACGAAGTGGATTGAAGCAGCTAGGGATGACAGGAGATGGGCCGGGGTCAGCCCTCTCCCCCACGCCTGGCATAGAGCAGGCGCTCCGTTTTCTCTCACTCACTAGGGAAAAGGGCGCTCAGTCACTCACGCTTTCTGCGTACAAACATGGGTTGCACACCTTCTGTGTGCCAGGCACTGTGTGAGGCCCCAGGTTATAGTGATGAATGAGACAGATAAAACCGCACATTCTCAGGGCAGACCAACAACAAACAAAAAAAATACACACATCAGATAAGTCAGGGCTTCAGATGGTGAGAGGTGTTAGGAAGAAAAATAAGGGTTAGAGGCAAGGCCCGTAGGAGTGGAAGGGGTGTTCTATGTTAGACTCAGTGGTCCAGGCAGCTGGTCTTCGAGGAAAGGTGCCCTTTGAGCCGAGACCTGAATGCAGCGTGGCAGTGGGCAAGGCAGTGATCTAGGGGAAGCCCTTTTGGAAAAAAACAGATGACGGGGCAAAGGCCCTGGCTCCCCCTCCTAGGCCTTGCTGGCAGAGTTAGTCTCTGGGATTCTGGGCTCCTACAGTGCACGATCACTCCCCTTTCTCCACCACTCTGCAGGAAGGACACGTGAAGAGGAGGTCTGGAGTCGGACAGACCCGGCTTTAAATCCTGTCCCTGCTACTCACTAGCTGTGTGACCTTGCACAAGTCACTTAACCTCTGAGTGGCAGTTCTTCCATCTGTCAAACGAGGAGAATAATGGTGCGTTCCTCACAGGTCTGCGTGAGGCTCCAATGAGGAGGCGACGCTGACATGTTGCAGGCCCGGACTTGGCTGTACTTATGTGCTCAAGTGAATGGACTGTGGGATCTTTGCGAAGACCTTGGTTTTCTTCATCCGAACATTGGGCCTCTCTCTGACTGGGAACGGAACGTCCTGGTGGCGCTGGGGAGACGAGTGGCAGAGCGCTGAGTGGCCTGGCAGACTCCGGGAGATGGTTCCCAGTGTGGTCTGGTGTGGGCCATTCTCCGGGACTCAGCCCTGTTTATACAGACAGAAGCAGTGGATATACTTCCGGCTGCACCCCCTCTACCCGCCGGACTGCCCCGGGCTCAGCCAGGCACTCAGTGGGGTTCAGAGAGGAAAGCTGCAGCCAGTCCAGGTCAGGGCAGAGCTGTGATACTGGTGAAGTTCATAGTTCATGTCCTCACCCGCTTCCCATCTTTTGGCCCCCTCTCCCTGCCTCCCTGGCTAAACTTGCCCTTCCTTGGGAAAGGACAGGAGGTCACTTCCATCATACCCGAGGGAGGATTTCAGTCTTTGGAGATAGTTCTGCCACACTCCCTCATCTGATACATGGGGGAATCTGAAGCCCAGAGAGGGCAGAACTTTTCCAGAGGACACACAGCAGTCCTGGGGTATGATAATTCATGCCAGCAGACCTTTGACCTAGGGTTGTTTCTTCACTGTATTTCACCGGCCAAGTTCCACCTCTTTTACAGAAGGAAAAATCTGAGGCCCACAGGAGTAATGTGAATCAGTGAAGGCTTCCCAGACCAGCAAGTGGCAGTGGTGAGAGAAGAATGTAAGCTGTGCAGGGTCGGAGGAGGAGAAGTGGGAATCTTCCTGGACCGCTCAAACCATTCTCAGGTCCTCCTTCTTTAGAGACGGTCTCTGAGATCCCTCACGGGAAAAGTCCTCTGGACAGATCTGTGTCATTGGCTCCCCCCAGCACACCCCAGGAATCCTAAACTTCGCCCATCCTGAGGGGCCAGGTCAGCAGGTAGCCAGGTGCACATTAGTGTGCTTGTCTGTGTGGCTCTGCTGAGAGCCAGCTGTGATGGCTGGGTTGCAGCAGTGCCTGGAGGCCACCACGGTCAGGCTTGGTGCAGCCTCTCCCGGCCCAAGGTCTCTAGGCGCCCTGGCAGAAGCTTTATCTCAGGATTTGAACACAGCAGCCAGATCTGGCACCAAAACCCCCTCCTCACCTGCAACTTTTGCCACTGCTCGCAACAAGGAGTTGTTTTTTACTCATTCATTCATTCACTCACTCATTTATTCATTCAACAAGCATTTCTGGAGAGTCTTCCAGACGCTGTTCCACACACTGGAGGTGGAGCAGAGAGCAAGATGTGGCCCGGCCCCCTGGAGTTCACCTTCCAGAGGGAGGGACAGGCAGTAAACACACACACACACACACACACACACACACCATACTTGGTCAGATGGGGGTGAGAAGGCGAGGGGACGGTGTGTAACGGGGGTGCTCACTGAACTGGGTAACTGAGCAGCGGCCACCATGGAGTGGAGGGTGTGCCGTGTGGGTGCCTGTGGCAGAAATTCTGAAAGAGGGAGCCGAAGGCAGAAAGGCTGTGAGGCGGGAACATGGTCAGCATTTTCGGGGGACAGCGGGGAAGACGCTGTGGCTGGAGTGAGCGGGGAGGGAGAGGGAGAACACTCGACTGGAGAGTGGGCAGTCAGACCGTGAGTGCCCTTTATGGCTCCGAGTCCACCCGCTTGTTCTGTCTGTGTCTGCCTCGGCGGAGCTGTGCCTCCCACCCACCCAGGGCAGCCTGGACATCCCGAGGAAGTGATTCTGGAGCAGGCTGCCTGCCTCACCCCTGCTGGCTCCCTCCACCCTCGCACCCCTTCACCTGTTCTGAAAAGCAGGATTGGAAAGATTGGCGAGGACGCTGGCCTCCCCTGAAAAGAATCTGGAGTCAGAAATCTCTGGATTCCGGGCCAGGCTCCACCGCTTAGTAATTGCATGAGTTTGGATGAGCTACTTAAACTCTCTGAACCCCCACATCCACATCTATAAAATAGGACTAAGTACACCTACTGCCTCAATAGCTTTGAAAGCTGAGTGTCTGCCCACCCTGTGATCCAGCAGGTGCACTCCTAGGTGCATGATCAAGGGAAACACAGGCACCTGTCCGAAGGCATGGACCAGGCATTCCTGGGGCTGGGTCGAAGTGGCCCTGAAAGGCAACCAGCTCTGACGTCCACCAGCAGGATGGCCGAAGAAGGTCTAGTGTTGGCAGGCAGCAGGCTCTGACTGAACAGCGTATACAGAGACACCGAGCAGATATTACTATTCCGTTAACAGGAAGTTCAGGTAAAGCTAGTCTGCGGTGAAAGTGGCTGCCCCTGTGGGGTGCTCGCTGGCAGGGGACTTGAGGGAAACTCCTGGCATGCTGGAAGTGTTTAATATTATGATTTGGTTAGTATAACACAGGTTTATATGCATGTAAAAGTTAATTGAACTCAAATTCCATGAACAATTTGAGAGTCGTGCGTGTTGTGCTGTGTATGTTATATTTCAATAAAAAGGTAAAAAGGGGGGAAGTATACTGCCTGTGTAGCTGGGGAGAGTGGATGGGGTTGGCAGCGTGCTGGCGTCTGTCTCCGAAGGGGCCCCGGGAGCAGTCCCCGCTCCCTGAGTGCCACGAGGGGCCCCTGCCTAGGCTGGCTGTGGACCGAGCATTAGCTGGGGTCAGAGAATGCTGTGCTGTTGGAATCGAAGAATGGAGTGGGACTGGGTCTTCTTTTTTTTCTTTTCATTTTTGGGCTTATTTTTTCTGTTGCTGTGCTTTGAGATGAGAAAATGACTGTTTTTATCATCGAATGTGGCAACTTGCTGATGGTCAGGTCTCAGGCACCTGAGACCCGATGAAGACCCGGGAGTGGGCAGCACTCGGCTCTCCTGGCTGGGGGCCTAATAGATGGCGTGGGGAGGAGCCACCCCTCCTCGCAGATGGGCTGCACCCCACAGAGAGAGGCCTGAGGGCGCCAGGCTCCCTGGCAGTGGGCAGCAGAGCCCCACCCCTTCACTTCCCATTAGCCCATGTCCGAAATGCCCCCAGGATCACCTGGCTGGCGAAAGTTGTACCACTTCCACCTTTCCATCCTGTCCCAAACCCAGAGAGGGGGGTGACTTCCCAAAGGCCACACAGGAAGTCTGCAGCGGAGCCAGTCCAGACCGTGGGCAGAGGGCAGGGTTAGGGGCTGCCGGCCGGGACCGCCAGCCAGGCCTCCACCTCCTGCCCATGGGGACAAGACCCCTCCTGAATAAGGACTGGGGTTGTGCCCCCTCCTGTGCTGAAGAGGGAGGACATCTCTAGTGTTAATGGGGGAGCACTTTCACTACTGACTCGGCGTGGAGGGTTGGGCTCTCTGGCAGGGGCTGTCCAGGGTGAGCTCCATCACCTCAAGCCCTTCTAGCTCAGGGTCACACTCTAGGGTCCCCCTCGCCTTTGTGCCACTCCTTCCTTCCCTTGCTTCCCCTGGAAATATCACAGGCTGCCCCTGTCCTCAACCTGCGTGATCTCGGTTTGAGTCAGCCCGGCCTGTGCTCGCTTGAGGTGGGAGTGGCCTGAGGGAGATGCTGGAGGTGTGACCAGTCCAGGGCCAGTTCAGACACCGATCTCTTCCTTTTTACCTGCCCTCAGGTGTGGTTTCGAGTAACCTCCCCTGGCTAGTCCGTGCACCCCACCCCAGATCCTCCCTCACAGGCTGTTCTGTTTCCTCACTGCCCATGGCCTTCACTCGTGGTTATCTGTTTATTGGCCTGCTTTCCCCACAAGACTATATGCTTCTTGAGGATGGAGCTGTGTCTGCTTTATTCACCAGGGGGCCCTTGGTGCCCGACGCAAAGAGTAATAGCTCTTTGAGAGAAGAGTGAATGAATGAGAAGTGTTCTGGCAGGGATACAAACATGAAGCCAGAGGGTGCCAGGGCAGGAAGGGTTAATTCTGGGTGTGTGTGTGTGTGTGTGTGTGTGGTGAGGACCACTTGGGCCGAGCCCCGTGTGGTTTCAGAGGAAGCTGGCTGCAGGGCAGCGGAGGGCAGGAGGACTCTTCTGAAGCCTGTACCCCTGGAGGTGCAGGCTCTTCCTGATGAGCTAGAGGCCTGCCTGTGAAACCGTGTGCGGTCCCTGCATCAATGCAAGGGCCCTGGGTCCACAGAGGAAGGAAGCCTGGGTCCCCACACTGCCAGGCAGAGCCAGAAGAGGCATTCCTCTTCTTAGGGAAGGAAGAAACCAGGCCTTCTCCCTCCAGGCACACTGGCCTGGGTACAGGGACTCTCCCTGTGGCGTGTGTCCCAGGGAGGCCCCAGAGAGCCTCTAGCTCAGCCCTCAGAGAAGGCCAGAGGCCTGCCCCGGGTCACACAGCAAGGAGAAACGGGGCTGGAACGCACTCCAGGCCTGGGGCCTCCAGTGCTGGCCCCACCCCCTGAGCCCCACCCTGCCTCCCCAAGTCTCCCATGTGCAAGGGCCTTATTCAGGTTGGTCAGCACAGGGAAGGCAGCCCCAGCCCTGGACCCCACGTTCTCTCCGGGGTGAAGCTGGGAGCCCGGGGCCCCACGCAGTCTCACAGAGCAGGACTGCTTCTTGGCAGCGTCCACAGCCTAAGCCCGCTCACCGGAACCGTGCTCAGGACGCTGGGCGGCCTAACTGCAGACGTGCTGCCTATTCTCTGGGCCTTGTCTTCCGACCACCCCTCCTGCCCCACCAGCAGACGGCATCTTTCCCAGGCCAGGGCCCCTGCCGCCTCTGTCAGACTGGAGACTCTGCTCATGGGCATCTCGGGTCTCAGCTCTGCAACCTTCGGCACTGAGTCCTGCCCCGGGACCCCCGTGGCTGTCTAGGCAGGACCCCCATGGTGTTCTCCCTTATACACCCCCTACTCTGGGTCAGACTATCTGTGGACTTGGGGTGGAGGCCTGGGTGAGGTCGGGGCAGGCCACTCTTTGCTACCCTCTTCCCAGAAGCTCGAACGGTCATAGACCGTGTCTTACTTGTTCCTGTATCCCCTATGCCCACCCTGAAGCCTGACCTAGAGTGAGCCCTCGTGACGAGAAAGAGGTGACTTGGGATGTCACTTGAGGGCTCTGGGCAGACATTCCAGCCACCACCCCCCCCAACTGCCCAGGAGCCACAGTCTGGAATTCCACTGAAAGAGGCCCATTCCTTGACATTTTCTTCCTGGAAATAAATCAGAGTATTAGTTTATCCTTTTCTTGAGCCCAGAGCCTGAGGAACTTTTGAGAGGGGTCTGCCAGCCGGTCCCCAGGCCGCGGGAAGAGAAGGGCTGCGATCCGGGGAGGAGCTAACCTCTGGAGACAGGCTCCGGCTGCGGGGCCCTTGGGGCTGGTGAGAACAGCAGGGCTTGTCTGGGAGGGAGCCTCCGACAGACGCTTTATCAGGCCCTGTCGCCAGCGTTATCTGTGGCTTCTCAGCAAAGAAGGAGACACAGTCCTCAACCACCCTCAGACCACTCCAGGCCTGGAACAAAGCAGCCGAGTCAGCTGGCAGCCCCACGGCTCTACGGCTGGGCCTCAGGGCCCACGTGGGGTGTTCGGGGGGTGACTGGCCCAGCCTGGCGACTGCCCGTCTGCTGGGACTCCCCCGCTGAGTGCCCGTGGCCTCGGGGACCAGCTCCCTGGGGCTTGTCTGCAGAATGGGGATGGGGCATTGGGTCACCGCAGCCCCTCCAGGGCCTCGCCGAAATGTCAGCCACAAAGGACGGGATACAGAGGGGCCTGTCCAGGAACAAGGGCCAAGTGTTGGTGTGGGCTGAGGGCTGGGGCTGGGCTGGTCAAATGTTTACTTGGAATGGTTTGAGTGGGCACCCTCAGGCCACGGGGGCAGCTGGCGCCTGGCACAGGGCCTTTCTACCCACCACCATGGGGCACTGCAAGGATTCAGACCCATCCCAGATGGGCACAGATCCAAAAGAACCCAGAGGGGACTGCCAGCCAAGGCCTTGGCACGGCCACTCCCTCCCAGGCCCTGCCCGCTGTCCGAGACAGGAGAAGCTGGGAGGGCTGGCTTCGTCTCTCATTCTGGAAACACCTGCTTCCCTGGCGTCCCGCAGGGCTACCTCGGATGGTCGGGCAGGTTGTGTGCTGTGAAATGCACCTTGCCGCTGCAGCAAGAGGGCCGGAAGTCCTTGCCCAGCTGCAAGGCCAGCCCAGAGGGTGCTGTCCTTGCAACTGTCTGCTAGGAAGGGGCGCCTTTGTGTGGTGGGCACCGGGGACATTAAAATGACCACAGGCTTTTTGGTAGGTACTCATATAATCTGTTAGGGGTAGGCTGCCAGATATAATACAAGATGCCCAGTTGGATTGGAACTGATATAAACAGTGACAATTAAAAAAAAACATGTAATTATGTCCTGTGTAATATTGCAGTGTTTTAGTGTTGTGAGGGGTCGACGAGGTTCCTCACCTCCTTCCACACTCCCCCCTCCCCCCAGCACAAAGGGCCCTAGAGACATGAAAGAGTGAGGAAGGCTGGAGTGCAGCGGGAGGGGAGCCTGCGAAGCAACAGGGACAGATGGAATCGACTGGAAGGCGGGTGCTTTGAGTGAGGTGGGGACCTCTAGAGGGCTTGAGCTTGGGACTCATGTTGTAACGGGCTCCCCCTGGCGGCTGTGTTGAGAATAGAATGGACGGTCAGGGCCCAAGTTGGCTGACCTGTGAGGTTACTGCAGCCATCCAGGGCGGTGAGCCTGCAGTTGGAGAGGAATGGCTGATTCTGGACACACGAACTTTTGATTATGGAAAACGTCAAACATGTACAAATAGTACAAGGAACTCAACACCCACTTCAACCATCATTAGCTCATAGCCAATATTGTCTCATGGAGACCTTTCACCCCTCCTGGAAAATGGATTATTTTGAACCCTGGTATTGTATTATTTCATCCATAAATATATCAGTGTGTGTCACCCAAAGATAAGGCCTGGAAAAAATCCCTTTTAAGCAGGTATCACCAGGAATTTGCCCAAAGACCTCATGCAGCTGTTGAAAGAAGGGGGACCCCTGACCCCATGAGGCCCATTGCTGTTAGTTCCCCAGTCTTAGGACCACCTCTCCTAACGTTTGCTAGTGTTTTCCTCCTCAGGCCTCCTCTCTCCCACCTCTGTCTGCACACTCGTCCAGCACGAAGCTCCGAGGGCTCGGATCCTGGGCGCTGGCATGGACTCCCTGCTGGACACGCCTGCCTTTCCCCCATACCTCACAGCAGCCCAAGCCTCTCCTCTTTCTGCTTTCTTGGTAACAGGATTGTCCAGTGTTTGGCAGAGAGGTTCCCTAGCCCCTCAAAGACCACCCCTCCCTGGGGACTCAGGAAATGCAGGCACCCTGGGGGACTGGGGGCGGGGGGAGCTTGCAGGAAATCACAGAATGGGATGCAAGGCCAACGATTCACATGTAAAAACCCTAATAAGTGCAGGGAGGTTCTTTGCTTTCCAGAAGGCCACCCCCTGCAAAAAGCAGCGTGGCTCTGCCTCTGACTTACCAGGAGACTTGGGATAGGTTCCCTTCCCTGGGCCTGGTCAGGCAGGGCTTCTATGCGCTCACTCTCCTCTCAGATTCTGCCTCCCCACAGTTCCTGGGATGGGAGGAGCCGAGGGGCAAAGCTAGGCTGGGGAGAGGCTGCTGGGAACATGCTGACTTCCGACCTAGACACACCCACACACTGATTGTCAGAGTATCCCCACTTTACAGGAGAAAGCAGGGTGCAGAGAAGTAAAGACACTTTATTAGGGTCTCCTTGTTTGTAGGTACAGCAATCAGGACTTGAGTCCAAGGCCAGATTCTCAACCCTGGTGCCCAGGTGTCCCCACGGGTTTTGAGGCCCCACTTCCGGGCAGGACCCTCTGTAGAGGCACAATTCTGCCAGTGCGGTCTGGATTCCAGCCAGGGCCAGCTCAGAGCCTCCTGAAGCCTGGAGATCCTCACAGCTATTGCTCCGGGAGGCTAGCTCGCCTTCCTGTTCTGTTCATTTTCACTCACCGAGACCCTTCTGTGGGCTGGGGTCTGTGGGCACCACGCACACCAGTGCATCGCTCTTATGTAGTCCTCACAGCCAAGTGGAGTGCTGTGCCCACTTTACAGATGGGAATACTGACTCTCAGAGAGGTACAGCGACCTGCCCAGTGCCACACCACTCTGCAATGGGAAAGACAGGGCTGACACCAGAGATCTCTGTGTGCTCCTTCCACTGCATTGCAAGGACTGCCTTAGACAGTACCGTGTCTGATAACCCAGGGCCGTCGGGCTGCCCTGGCTTCAGGCATCCTTTTTTGAACATAGCTCCTCTGTCCTGCTCCACCTATGTGATCACACTTGATCTTTCTAATAAACATGGGAGGCAGGTATGATGTCCTTTCGGCGTTTACAAGTGAAGTGCCAGACATAACCCTGGGAAGGCTGTTTCAAAACTTCCTGAAACTTCCCCAAGCTTGAGTCTGCCCTTGAACAGCCTACAGATACTTACGTTCTTCTAGCGCCCCCTACAGCCCTCCAACGACATTGAATCATTCTCCTGGAGCATTCAGACAGTTTTTCCTGAAAAGTTTTCTTCCCTTTTATGTCCCATACCTCCCTCAGTGGGCAGATCCGGCATTCCCCTCACAATTTCGGACCCATCTTGTCCCTTCCAGCTCCACACATTCAGCAGTTAAAACACGTTTACCTCTGTAACTTCGTCTTCAGGAGACTGATACTACTAAGGCTCAACAAATTGGGGAAGCTGTCAAACTTGAGAACCACTAGAATGAGTCCGGGTTTCCCCCAGTCTGGGAACTCTGGGGGTCAAGTCAGTGTTACCTCATCAGATTAGGCTAAGGGTCTTCCAGGAAAGGGGCTGTGTCTCCCCTGTGCGCCCCCACCCCGCCCCTGCAAGGCCCTTCTGGGCAATGAGAGGTGCAGTGAGTGGTGGGAGGCGGCCCTGGCCCCGCCCACCGTGAGCCGGCTGCAATACTCAGCTGGTGCAGCTCATCCTGCGTCATCTCCCCCCAACACACACACAATGGCCAATTTTTTTTCAAGCAAGTCCAGGCTGTCAAATCATTTCATTCATAAATATTCACTATTATCTCAGCTAAAATGGATGCCATTGTCACAGCTAATACCAAGTCAGTGTACGCATTTCCCTGATGGTCTCATAAACGGCATAATTGTTGCGTTTTACATCTTGTTTACATCTTGGAATCAGGATGCAAATAAGGTCCACACATCGGGATCGGTTTATGTGTCTTTAAGTAACCTTGCTTGGAAGTCATTTGCAACAGTCCTTGTCTTTGTGGTCCTAGCACTAACTTATGGAACTAACTTAATGCATACATTTATTTGCTTCATTTTGCTTGTGGGTTTTATGAATTTATTTAAAAATTTCATATTTTATTTATGGTTTCAAAGTCTATCATACAAAATGAAATACATTTAGAAAGATCTACCTTATTTATTTATTTTTAGACAGAGGAGAAGGGTGGGAGAAAGAGAGGGAGAGAAACATCAATGTGTGGTTGCCTCCTGCGTGCCTCCTATTGGGGACCCAGCCCACAACCCAGGCATGTGCCCTGACTGGGGATGGAACTAGCAACCCCTTGGTTCCCAGGTCTGCACTCAATCCACTGAGCCACACCAGCCAGGGTGAAAGATCTGCCTTTTATTCATGTTTCCCCACCCATTCTTGCTCCCTATAACTATTTGTTTTTTTTAAAAAAATGCTTGATCCTTCCATTGAATTACATATGTATATATTACACACACACATATGCACATGTATTCGGATCCCTCCCTCCTTTTCTTAGATAAATGTTGACACACAGTCTCACTTTCCTCCGCCTCGCTGTATTCAGGCACGTCTCTCCCTGTGATCTTGCCTGTCGCAGTCTGTCATGATTTCCCTTATTCCCCGTCACAGCCAGAGCCCTCCACTGTGCCGCTAACCCAGCCCCCTGCCGATGGGCACTTCCTTGTTCCCAGTCCTTTGCTACTACAAGTCTGGAAGCAGCGAGAAGCCTTACGCACACACCTTTTGGTATACCTGCCGGAGTAGGCTTCCAGCGATGGGATTCCTGAGTCACAGGTTGAGTACACTAGCAATTTTGCTGGCTTTTGCCAAATTTTCTTGCAAAGGGATTGCACTGTTTTGCATTCCCCTCAGCTACGAAGAAGAGAGAGAGTTTCCCCACTCTCTCCCCAGCGGAATGTGTTGCCAAACTTCTGGGTTGTTGCCAATCTGATAGGTGAGAAATGGTATCTCTGGGTAGTTTCCGCTGGCATTTCTTTTGTTTGAGCAATGCTGATCATCTTTCATGTGGTTAAAGTCCGATGCAGTTCTTTTTCTGTTAATTGGTAATATTTTTAGCCCATTTTCTAGAAGGTTGTTGGTTTTTACCTTCCCTATTTTTAGAAGCTCTTTATAAATTAGAGGCATTCATTCCCCCTCTGTGATAAACTTTCAGGTATGTTCCCGCAGTTGGCCATTTGCCTTATTTCTTTTTTTGTTCATTTATTTATTCCTTCACCTCAAGCTGAACAGGGTGACCCCAAGGGGCCCACTGCGCTGGCTTGATCAGGGACACTCCCCCTCCTCCCTGTGCTGTCCTTTCTGCCCCTGACCCCTCTCCTGCCACTCAGTGACCCCTCCCAGTCTCAGCTCTGCGAAGGACAGAAATAAGTCTAGTGATCTCTGTATCTTCCTCTGAGTGCCTGGCTCCTGTGGAGTGAGAGAGGAAGGAAGGAAGGAAGGAAAGAAGGAAGGAAGGAAGGAAGGAAGGGAGGGAGGGAGGGAGGAAGGAATCTTGTTAGGAAAAAACAGCCTCTCAGCCTGGACAGCCAAGTCAGAGGGAAAAGCACCTTCAGGATCTGGGTTTCTTGACCTGGCTCACTCTCTTCAGACCTAACTGGGGTCAGAATTGCCCCTCTTAAATTGCCTGCAGACAATATTTGATGCCTGCTTCACCTCACAGTTTCCATGGGTGTCTGCTTACTGTAGAAACTGTGGAAAATACAGAGAGGTACAAAGAAGAAAATAGAAATAACCTGTCACCCAGACTAAACCACTGTGGCCATTTTGTTGTATTTTTATTCAACTTTCTTTTTTAGAACATGCTTTATTTTTGTATATTCTATTTTATGCATGCATATACAAGCACACCCCTTAACATTATAGCATACATATTTCCTCATGGTGTTGAATTTCAGCACATCATCATGATTTTAAATGACCATATAATATGCCATGAAATGAATGTATCATATCCTAGCTCTACCACTTAAACGCTCTGTGCCTCAGTTTCCTCATCTGTAAAATGGGGGTAGTAAGTGCCTCCTTGTAAGTTCCTTGTGAGGGTTAATTGTGAATCATATGCATGGAATGCACTCGGTGAGTATTGGACATTGTCAGTATTATTACTTTTCCTAATTGTGGATGTTTAAATCCTAACTTTATTTAGTTGCAGATAACACTGAAATGAACCTCTCTGCTCAGGAGAGTTTTGTGGGGGCATCAGAGGGGATGCTCCACTCCCCACCCCAAGCTAATCACATCAGCGGCCAAGTGATGCTGGGGAGACCCCTGGGTGCAGTTAGGGCAGTGGGCAGAGGCTTCGCCCCTGGAAGCCTGGGGGGAGGGGGTCCAGGCAGGGAACAGCATCTGCAAAGGCTCAGAATCGGGGAAGACCGGAGAGTTCCACTGTGCTCGGTGGAGCAGCAGTTCTTGTGCCTTTTTCCCAGTGGGGTAGTTGAGGCCCAGGCAAGCGGAGGGATTGGTCTGACAATGGGGGTGGGAGCCAGCTTTGCCCCTCTGGACTCCCAGGCCTGAAAAGCATCTGAGTGCTTGGTGGGAAGAGGAGGTGGAGAAGAGAAGCAAGAGCAAGGAGAATTGGGGGCTCATGAAGCCCTCATGAGTGTGAGCTCCAGCCTGGTGAAGGCTCAGTTGTCCCACAACGAGGTCAAGACCAGACTCAGCCCTGTTTGCCTCCAGATCTTCTCCCTGAGGTCTCCTAAATGCAGGCCCTCAGGCGGGCAGCTGGTGGGTCCCTGGAGGCCCCACCTCACTGGCCACCCCTTCAGCCCAGCCTCTTGCAGACTAGAAAGCCACAGGCTGTATCTTAGTCAGCCTCCAGAACACATAGTCGGGCAGCAGCTCGCCCTGAGTTTATTTTTAGAAGAAACTCATGCAGCCATGGCACCAAGCCTCCTCCAAGACGGAGGGGCCCGAGAAGGCCTAGGAAGAGTTGGGGGCTTGGGCAGTAGGGGGTTGGGACCTGGACGGCCAAGTCTGCCTGAGGCAGAGGCACTGGCAAGCACCGTTGGAGGCTCCTGAACGCGCTCCACACACGGTCTTCACTGCTGCCAGTCACCATTGAGGGGCCGCCATTAAGAGGGGTTCCATAAAATTTCGAAGGCTACCTGGGCATCAAAAAATCCAAATCATGGTTCTGAGTTTGAGAGCTTGGCTGGAGGTAGCAGCCTCACTGCTGCTCCAGGCCAAGCCCTTCTGTGTGATTCTCTCAGGCCCACACGCTGAAGAGCTCCCGCCCCCTGCTGTTTACAGGCGGTAGTTCAAGGATCGGGAGGCAGCAGTCCGCAGGGGTGGGAGGGCCACCCTTTCCACGGTGCGAATTCTCTGCTAGTAGGACTTGACTTTTCTCTGAAGGACTATTGTAAGTTAAACCTCAGATTCAGAATGCAAGAGTAGGAATGGCCCAGAGGTGTCTAAGCCGTTCCTCTCAGGGGCCAGAAAGAACCTTGGAGATGGGGAGGGACTTACCTACACCAGTTTGTGGCAGAACTGGGACTAGAACACCATCTGCAGATTTCAGCCCCAGCTTTCTGCGACTGCCTCGCCTCCTTCCATCAAACAGCCGCGGGGAGACACTCAGCAGCAGCTGGAGAGGGCCAGGCTCTGAGGCGGGCGGGCCCTGGGGTCACAGTCCCTAGCTTGAGGGGCTCCCAGAGGCGAAGTCTGAGGATGTGAGAACAGGCACTCATCTGGATGGCCGCGGGGGCGGTGTGTCCAGAGAGCTGTGGAGACCAGGGTGGACGGGAACATCAGTTTCCACAGGGAGTTACATAGGAGGGTGAAAGGTGAAGGGACCTCACTGTCTGGGCGGGTAGAGAAGGGGTGTTCCAGGAATGGGGGAGAGCAAGGGCGACGCCCTGGGAAAAGGAGGAGGGTTTCTCCCACTCCCAGCCGGCAGTGCGATCCAGCGGTGGGGGGCTGCAGGGCCGCAGCATCAGGGCGCATGTCCCACCTCAGGGCCCGAAGATACAGCCTACCACCTTGTGGGGGCTTAGACACACACACACACACACACACACACACACACACACACACGCACACAGATTGTTGGACATGGTGTATTTTAATCTGAAAGAGGGACCCTTTCGTGGCGGGGAGGCAGGCCCCGTGAACCCTCTGTGGACTAGCGGTGATGTGAATGCAGTACGCGTGCTGTTGTGTCAGGGGTGCCTCTCTCTCAGGCTTGATTCCGTTGACTTTCAAATTGCAGGCTGAGAGCCGTCTGCTTACATCCAGCTGTTGAGGTGGCCACTCCCTTCTCCCTCACCCTGATCCCATCATCCTGCTCTCTGTGCATTGATTTCTCCACAGGTAAAATGAGGCAGATTGAACTTAGTGTCTAAGGCCCTTTCTGTTTAGGGCCATTTCTTAGCCCAGTATCTGGCTCTCTTTTTGCTGGGGTGTTGGAGGCGCCCTCTGGTGGCCAATGTTGGCCATGCAATCCGGGAACGGGCTAGGCCAGCAGTCTCCAACCTTTTAGGCACCAGGGACTGGTCTCAAGGAAGACAGTTTTTCCACGGACATGGCTGGGGGTGCATATAATGGCTTTATACCCTGCCACCAGGTGCAGCTTGTCACTTGCCACTCATTGATAGGGTTTTTCTATGAGTCTGCAGGCAGTTGACTGATTTATTATGGTCTCTGCGCAGTCAAACCTCTCTGCTAACGATGATCTGTACTTGCAGCTGCTCCCCAGCACTAGCATCGTCACCTCAGCTCCACCTCAGATCATCAGGCATTAGATGCTCATGAGGAACACGCAACCTAGATCCCTTGCGTGCACAGTTCATAGTAGGGTGTGCACTCCTATGAGAATCTAATGCTGCTGCTGATCTGACAGGAGGTGGAGCTCAGGTGGTGATGGGAGAGGGAGAGTGGCTGTAAATGCAGCTAAAGCTTCACTCGCTCACCTGCCTCTCATCTCCTGCTGTGTGGCCTGGTTCCTAGCAGGCCCTGGGGTTGGGGCCCCCTGAGCAAGGCAGCTAGCACGGTTCTCCTGAGAGCAGAAGGGTGTGCACGTGAGTGTGAGACTGCCCGTGCACTGGGAGTGGTCACACAGGGGATGCGTGACAGAAAGATGACATACAGAATGCATAGTTTCCCTAACTCCCCTCCCCTGATTAAAAATAAAAAAAAACACAGACAGGTAAGCGGGGCCATTTAAAACAAAGGCAAGGGCTAGCAAACCTTTGTGGGGTCTGCCTGGGACACCCAGGGTGGCAAAATTCCCTGCGTCACCCATCTTGCTCATACACAATGAGAGCATTATTCCCCTGCTCAAAATGTCATCCTTGTCCCCCTCTGCTGAACAGGGTAAATACAGACACCTGGCCAGCGTGTTTAGGGCCCTCCAGAAGCTGGTCCCTGCTTCATCACTGCTGTGGCCTCATTTTTAGTGCTTCTCCTCTTTGGTCCACCCCAGAGGGACACTATCTCATTCTTTACCATCCCCTGGCCTCTGCTCGTGCTGGTCCTTTTCCTCAAAGTGTCCTACTTTTTCTGCTCTCCATAGTACTTTTCAAGATTTGGCTAAATGCCACCACCTCCCAGAAGACTTCCTTGGTTTTTCCATTTGGGTCTGAGATCTCCTTCCTCTGAATCCCCCGGTAACTTTGTCTACATCTGTCTCCTGGAATGTAGAGAATTTGTAGAGCTTAACCAAGTAACTTGGGTCAAAGACATCCAGTTCTGTAGCCCGTTCCCAAGGACTGGTCCTATGTCTGCTTCATATCTAAGTCCTTCCAAACACTGAGCCTTCCCTATTGGTGTCCAGGCCACCCTCTGTAGGCCCTGCTCCCACTCCTCCCCTCCACCTCCCCTCTGCCCTCAGCCATAGCCGGTAGGAGCTGCTTTCATGGGGGGAGGTCTGTTGGTAGAGGAGAAAGACATGAGCCTTGGGCCAGACTCAGTCTTGTCCTCAGCAGGCACATGGCTTCGCAGAACACAGGCTCCAGCTGCTGTGCTGTGTGCAGGAGGCTGGTCTCTGGGGTGCTCAGAATGAAGGGTCAGGCCCAGGCACTGCCCAGCCCTTTCCTTCAAGGACGGAAGCAGTAACTGCAGTGCTAACAATAGTAGCTCTGGCTATTTGTAGAAGTCTGTGATTGTCTGTTTGTTGTGCTCTGCAACAAGAAATTCTCACATAGTCCATCTATACACGAGTAAATGAGATCACAAAGGCAAAGCCACGTGCTTAAAGTCACACAGCTCTAAGTGGGCAATGCTCAAACTCAGTTTCTCCTTGCTGGGCATCTCCCAATGTTGTGCACTTTCTGGAGTACTCGGCTGTTACTGTGCCTTGCACACAGGAGATGCTTGACAAATTCCAGGATAACAAAACAGACATAAATGAAGAGATAACATCCTTTCTGCTAGACTTCCAGCCTGCCTCAGGCCCCAACATTCATTTCTGTGTATGGGAACAGTCCAGCGCTGAGACTGCCTGAGAAGGGACCGGCTCCAGGGGCCAAAGTGGGAGGTGGCGCTTGGGTCCCAGGAGGGGTGAATTCCCTGAGTCTGTGGGTTAGGGAGGAAGGGGTTCTGAGCATGACAAGGACTGGCCCCCGCTATCCCACTGTCCCATTCTCCCAGTCGGTGTGTGTCCCACGGCTGTGTGTCTTCAGGAACCACGGAGTGGTCCCATAGCCAGGACTAGCCTGTAGGGTCAGGACTGGGGTCAGTCCAGATCTCTGAGAAGCAGACGCCAAGACAGGGTTGGCTGTGCCGGAGGTTTATCAGAGAACACACTTGTGAAGGGAAACGGGGAGGGGCTTGGGGAGGCCGGAGAGCATTAGAGCCAGATGCTGATCTGAACCAGGTGAAGGAGGGAGGGAAGGGAAGGAGGCCGGCTGAGCAGCATCTTCAATTGTGAAGCAGTTCTAAGGAACTTCAGCAAGGCGATGGGGGGGTCTTCTGGCCAAGTGCCTGTCAGCAGGGTGCCACCTTTTGGGAATGGGTCTGTTTTATGCTCCTGCTGTTGGCAGTCACTGAGGGGAGGGGCCTGTGGGAAGCGCGGCCTCTGCGGACTCAGGGTTCGGTGGTGTGTCTTATGGCGTAAGGGCAGGCACCGTGAAGGGTGGTGATAGGGATGCTGGAGGAGGAAGGGGTGCCTCTTTCTCAGTCTTGAGAAAAGTCGACTTTCAAACTGTGGTTTAAGAGCCATCTGTTCACATCCAGCTGTTGAGGCGGCCACTCTCTCCCTCCCTCACCTGGATCACATCACCCCCTCTTGGAGCCTCTGTTTCCTCGCATGTAAAATGGGGCAGGTGGAATTATTTAGCTTTAAGGCCCAGAGCGCAGCTGCTGAAGCCTTTGCTCATTTCTGCTCCCCACGGTCAGAGATCTGAGGGAGTCGGCTCTGCTCATGGCCACCACTGGCCTTCCGCTGGGCAGGGCCTCCCCTCACTAGCTCCACCTTCAGGACGGCCACCAGGCCCACAGCAGCGGGGAAGGAGGATCTGGACGGCTGTAAAATCTGGAAAGACATTGATTGACCCAGCCTGAGTCAGGCATCCAGCTCTGGTCCAATCAACTACGGCCAGAGCGTGGAGAGCCTTGCCTGGCTGGCTGCTCAGCAGAGCCTTGAGTCTGTTCTCTGAAGTGCAGGTGAGCACCAGGGGTGTGGGCATGGCAGGGGAGGGAGGTGGTGTGAGGTGGGGGTGGCACTCTCTTGTGGGATAAGTCCTCTCAACGTGACACAGCCAGTGGCTCGTTTATCCCAGGGTTGGGGCCTACACGCAGGCTGGTCTCGAGAAGTGACCACATGGGCCTGCCCTGCTATTGCCCACCTTGAGAGGCCGACCTCTGCTGGGAAGGAGGGGCACTATGCCTGCTGAGGGCTGCCACCCCGGGCAGGAACATCCAGATCTGTCTTCCCTTAGCCTGGAGGTGCCTGGTAGGCAGCAACTACTGAGGTTAAGTAGCTCAGGCTCTAGTCGTGGGTTCGGGTCCAGCTCTTCCACCAACTCGAGCAAGGTCTCTCCGTCCCCTGGCCTCAGTTCCCTCATCTGCCAAGTGGTATCATCACACACGGCTGGTGGAGAAGAGGCTGTGGGCACGGAGCTCTGGCCTCGGCTTCCAAGCTGATTGGAATCCAACTTCTCTAGTAACTTGCTGTGTGACTTCGGGCGAGTGACTCAAATTCTCTTGAAACTTCAACTTCCCCAGCTATGAGATAGTAACAAAGAAGAGTCTCTTGCTCTGAAAAGGGTGAAGTGAGGAGTTGGTAAGAGAACACACAGAAAGCTCTGAGTGTGGCATGTGTCCTCGCATCACCTGTGTGACCGTGCTGTGCAGCCTGCTGGGGCCACACTCATTCGGCGCTCTCCTCCCGTGTCCCCCAGCCCCAGCCCTCACAGCTCCCTGGCTGACAGGTTGAGCAGCGACCAGCTGTGCATGAAGAGTGGGAATGCATTGCCAACCTTCTGCCTGGGCGGCCTCAACCTCCTCCAGTAGCGGTTCTCAGTACTTCCTGCCTGGCAGGTGGGTCCCTGCCTGAGGGGTCCCAGGCACTTCTGCACCGGGCACGGTGTGCTGTTTGGAGAACGCTCACCACAGGCTTGGAAGGCCCCTGTCTTGCATGTCTGGACATCTGGGTTTGAATCCCGTTTTTGCTACTCACTCCCTATATGGCCCCCAAACTAAATAAAGATTCATGGGCTGAAGTGGGAGGAGACTCATAGGGGAAGTGAACCAAGAGAATGGATCACCTAGGTAGGTCGAAGGACCCAGTCACGGAGAGGGACCATGTCTCCCATGCAGACAAGGGCATGGGAGCAGCCTGACCTTCTCGTGCTCTGACAGGTACTGGGGAGGAGATGGAAGTTGTTCAGTGGGCACGTCTGGGCCAATGGGCACGAAGTGACCTTGCAGTGCTGCCAGGAGCAGCAGAAGGCTCCTGTGTGCCTTAAGGGGTTTCCCGAAGCCTGGATTGGGGGCACTCGGCAATGCATTTTTGATGTGCCCAAGAGTGTGGCACAGATAAGGCACAGAGGCCAGGAGGACTCGGAGAGGCTGAGGTGGAGCCCGCAGGGAGGCCAGATGTAGTCAGTGGGCACCGGTGCCTGATGGCAAGACGTCTTGGGGTGGACAGCATGGTAAAGGGCCAAGAACTAGATCCTCCTTGAGCTCCCCCTCCCACACCTGAGAACCGAGAGGTAGCCTTGACTGAGAGTAGGTGTTCTCCGTCTAAGTGAAATGAGAGCTCAGAACAATACAAGTCAGTTATATAAGGGAAGTTATTTTTCTCATGTACCCCAGTTTGTGGTCTGAGATTCTTACCAGCCACCCAAGGATAAAGGGAACATCATACAGGTTCATGCAGGTGCAAAGAGGAGGTTTTCAAAGACAGCGAAGCTAACATTAACCTTTGTGTCTGCAGTACTGCACAGTCAGACCTCTACAGGCTGTTAAGAGAAGGTTTGTGATCCAAGAGTCCTGATCCCAGTGGTGCCATTGCTTCCGCCAGGGCGCTTCGAGGGGCACGTGGACGGATGAAGTACTTCAGGAGAGACTCAGAGCAGGGAAACCTGGGTTCAAAGAGATCTCAAGAGAGGGGGTGAAAAAGTACACGGGAAAACCGTCCGCAGGAATGGATACATGTAGTTAAACCAAAATGAATGATGACAACGTGATTAATAATTTGTGGTTTTAAGTAGGGATTCTTGAAACAAAGAAGGCCCTGCTTTGCAGGAAAACCTATTATGAGTCAAAAATGAAATAACCGAAGTCTGCAGTGTGCAGTATGGTGGCCACCAGTCCCGGGTGGCTCCTTACATTTAAATTAATGAAAATTAAATAGAATCAAATATTTAGTTTCTCAGTTGCACTAGACACTTTTCTAGTGGTCAGTGGCTCTATGTGGCTAGTTACTACTGTATTGGACAGAGCAAATATAAAACATTTCCATTGCTGCAGAAAGTTCTACTGAACAGCGCCGGTCTAGGCTTCAGCAAATCCATGGAGGGGAAAGTATGTTTTGGAGAGCAGAGAATAAAAATATTCTACAGATCTTCTAAAAGACTTGGGGAGAACTGAACAGGCAAAACCAGCAGCAACATTGAAAAACAGAGACGAATTTAAATAAGCAAGTAATGGTGGTAGTGGTGATGGAGTTTGAAATAAGGAATAAAGAAAAATTTGACTGAGCCAGAAAAGGAAAAGGAGAAAGAGGGAGGACAAGTACAAGTATGATAAGTACTACCATATTCTGCCGTGTATAGTATGCTCCTTGTATAATGAGCTTTCACGTTTGGGGCCCAAACTTTCAGGAAAAAAATTCTTCTGTTTTAATATTTTAATTTAATTTTTATATATTTATATTTTGATATTTTTTGTATTATAAAGGAATTTTAGCATTTCTTTTTGAACATGTTATGGCACAAGAAATTTTATGTAAGAAATAATTACAAAACACAAGAACAGATACAAGGTATTTCAGGTACTACCCATGTACCTTATTTTTCCCTCAAAAATTTGGGCAAAAAGTGCTCATTATACATGGCAAATTATGGTAAATATGAAATTAGGCAGGAGCAATAAAACTAAATTTATTTGCTATCACAATAACTGTGATCTGAATGAACTCTCCTATGAAGAGTCAAAAATGCCATTTCCAATAGGTATATATATAGAGAGAAAAATCCCTTAGTAGAGAACAGCTAAAATGCTGGATAAGCTTTTTAAAAAATATATTTAAAAGCATAACTTACCTGACAGAAAATAAGGAAGATGTCAGTGTTCAGAAGCATCAAGAAATCTTGACGAAGAGAAAGGTATAAGGGGACTTAATGGTAATGAAAAAAATACAATGAAGATTGCATGTTAAAAAAAAAAAAGAGATCTCGAGGCCAGCCCGGTCAGATGGCTCAGTCTGGCTGGAGCATCGTCCCTCACACCAAAGGTCTCGGGTTAGATCCCCGCTCGGAGTGTGTGCAGGAGGCAACCGATCGATGTTTCTCACATTGATGTTTCTCTCTCTCTCCCTTCTTCCCTTTCTAAAAAATCAGTACACATATCCCCAGGTGGTATCTGCTTATCCCTGGTGACCCAGAGTCTGGTGTAATAGGCTACACAGCTCGTGGCACACAAGATAATTCCTGCAGCCCAAGCAAGGTGGGAACTAGAAATAGCAGATCCCAGCTATGGGAGGCTGGGATCCCCAAGGGCTCGGGGGGGCACAGTGCCCACGGAGACCCCCTGCCTCTGTCTGTGCTGGGGTTGGAGCAGGGCAAAGGAAGATCTTCCCTGAGGATCTCTGAGTTTTAAGTGGGTGTGGCACCGGGATCCACACTGCCTATGTTGCTCCCCCTGCTCCTGTCCTCCAAAAAATAAAACTAACAAAAAATGTAGTTTAAAGTGCTCCCCAGATGCCTGATGAAGCAATCTCAAATGCTCCCTGGAGGAACACACTTTGGATCTAGGCCTCAAAGAGTTATCGCTGATAAACTTCCAAGGAACAGGGGTCATACTAAAAAATAAAAATAAAAATCATTAAACAGAAGAGGAAAATGAGCCGCATGAAATGAGAGTCAGCAGCAGAAACAGTGTTGCTGAGTCGGACCAACGGTGGTTAAGACATTGAAATGACCTCTCATAGAATACAAAACAATGAGGTGTGGTTTCTTATAGAAATTAGAGGTGATTGAGTAGATGAGAAAGAATGAGAGTGTCGGAACTGATCAGATAAGTTTGAAAAAGAACTAAGTACAATTTCTAGAAATAAAAAATAGAATTGAAATGAAAGCCCAGTGGCTGTAGGACGGGTGCCGGGAAAGACAGAGGACACTCACGTGTCTCCTACCGAACGCAGTCGTGACCCGTCGATGGAAGGTGTGAACCAGCTACCTGACCACCTGAATGTTAAATAGTAGCAGATAGATGGGGGAAGGAAAAAGAATTTCAAGTACAACTGAACTGGGGTGAGGGACTCCCTCTTTTGTCCCCCTCAGTATTGCCTGGCCGGGCCCCAAAGACAGCCCACACCCTGGGAGGGTGCCGTGGGCATGGGCAGAAAGAACTTCAAGGGAGCAGCAAGAGCGCTCTTTCTGGTCTGAAGAGCAGGAAAAGGGCTCCTTGGGATCAGAAAGAGAGGACATTTTCCTGTTTATTTTTCCCCATCACCACCCAGCCCAGCCTCGGGCAGTCTGGCAGTGGTGGCAGTGACAATGGTAATGGCAGTACCAGCCACATGGGTGCCTAAAATTCTCAGGGAAAGACAGTGTTCCCTCTTACCAGAGGAGATGTGACCCCAAGAGCATGGGCAGATTCTAGTTGCTCCTCACCCCACCCTCTGCCCCCCACTGCTTAGCCCCAGACAGAGGCAGCCATACAATAAGAAGTGCATGGGTGGCAAAGCTGGAAACTAAAGCCCGAGATTTCTGTCTGAGGGACTGGCAAGGGAGGCCTTGGGGAGCCTGAAAGCGCTGGGGTGACTATGGAAAGGAGAGGGCACAAGAGAGTGATCCCATAACTGTGTGTGTGAGCTTCCGGGATCACTTCCGGTCGTAAATGCATCGATCTGATCCTGAATAGAACATGACAGGCTTTGAGACCTGCACTGCAGGGCAGACCACCTGGCCTGACTGGCCACTGGTGTCGCACCCGCACCCGTAGGGCACATTTGAATGGCACCGCAGAAGGCTTTGAAAACTGAGCCGGTGTTGGAAGCAGAGCCCACAGGAAGTGGGCTAAAACTCGCAACCTGTCCCTAGCCTAACAAAACCCAGGGCTACGTAACACGGTATTCACAATGTCCAGAATGCAGTCTAAAGTGACTTGGGATATGACGAACTGGAAAAATCTCAACAAATCCATCGTATGGACATATGACATCTATTTACCCATCATCCTGTTGGTGGATATCCGGGTCGTTTCCACTGGGGCTATTAGAAGCAGTGCCGCTATGAGTACTCGCTAGCACAAGTGCTCAGTGTGCACACATCCTTGTTTCTGTTGGGCACACGTCTAGGAGTGGAATTGCTGGGTCATCGGGAGTGTGTATGTTCAGCTTTCACAGATGCTGCTGGACAGTTATCCCAGCTGCATTCTCCCCAGGAGCTGACTGACAGAAACCCAATGCAAAGTGGCTTAGTCAAAAAAGTCGCAGGTTCATACAACCAAACCATGGCACAAGGGCAGGTGCAGCTGCCTCAGGGGTCGGGGTGGGGGGGCAGCCTACAAGGCTCTCTCTGTGGCACATGGTCATCCACGTGAAGAGTGCAAGGGCATCTGGGAAATGCTCTTGCAAGGACTTTGTAGATTTTTGTTGTTATGTTTCTGAGCCAACATCACATGAGCAGAGGCTGGCAGCTTCCCGTGGGTAATTTTGGGAATGTGGTTTCAGGGTGGAGAAGAGCAGTGACTACAAAGGACATATTTTCCATTCCGGGATGTCTCGTTAAATGGACATGGAGGGCAGCTTCCAGTAATGGAGCCGAGGGCATCAGTGTCAGATGGGCAATCAGTAGAGAGGAGAGGCCTGGAGGAGGGGTCACAGAGGCAGCAGTTGTGTGCCAACAGGGCCAGGGCCACCCGTAAGTGGCTGCTGAGGCAGTCCATAGGCTGGCCAGCCACCCATGTTGTTGCTCAAAAAATGATCCAGCCAGATTGCCTGGTTCAGGAACTTGACCTGACTGTACGGGAAGAACTTGCAGGTGGGAGCAGAACAGAAGGAAGCAGACATCGGGGACATGCCGCACCCGTGTGCTCGGGCTAGTCCTAGATCCCACATGGTCTGCTTCTCAGCAGCTGGGCCCACGTGGGCTCCAGCTCCTGGGGGAGCCACCCCCATCACCAGTCCCCCAGTCTGAGCTATCATGAGGGCCTCAGCTCCTTGCAACCAAACACACTGGCCCTCAGCAGTTTTAAATCAAGGTCATCAGGTGCTTCATATAGAAATTCATTTGATTTCAATAATGAAAGCAACGTCAAGCTTTTGGAAGTTCATCCTGGTGAGGGTGGAGCATCCATCATCGTTATAAGTATTCTTGCAAATTCATAGGTAAAGTTTAGCATTGAAGATAGAATTATTTGTGCTTGCAAATATGGATATAGATTTCAGTAGCACACAGCAGCATGGCAGAAGCAATATTCATATCCAATTAGGAAGCCCGTGGAGCAGAACAGAGCTCGGGATCGGCGGCGGTGCACGTATAATTGAGATTGCAATAAACAAGCTGCGACGGCACGTCGATCAGAATAGAAACTGTAGCTGTCTGTCTGCAGACACACACACATTTGTACACGAAGAGCAACCACACGGCAGTGTGTTTGTGGCAAAGACGATGCTGAATGGAAAACGTATTTCAGCATGGCAGTGGGGCCGGGGCCAGCCGAGGGGGGTGAGGTGCCCACCTCAGGGGCGGGGTTAAAGGGGCACCCAAACAACTCAGTATTTAAAACAAACAATACTTTAATGCAGTATTTAAAACCGTCAAAATTTGCCCTGGCTGGCATAGCTCAGTGGGCTGAGCAAAGGCTGCAAACCAAAGTGTTGCAGGTTCAGTTCCCAGTCAGGGCACATGCCTGGGTTGCAGGCCATGACCCCCAGCAACCGCACATGGATATTTCTCTCTCTCTCTCTTTTCCCCCCTCCCTTCCCTTTCTGAAAATAAAGAAATAAAATCTTTAAAAAAAAACTGTCAAAATTCAGGATGAGCAAAATATTAAAATTTTAAACAGAGTCCAGATCAGTTTTATCAGGTTTTCTCCCCGCCTCAGGCCCCAGGGTGACGTGGCCCAGGGCTGCGGAGCATCTGTTTTCCCCTCTCCGCTCTCTGCTGTCAGTCAAATATCTTAAGTGTCTGAGCCTCTGAAGAATTACTTGGTAAGGTAAGTAATTTTAAGTATTTATAATGGAATTGAATGTTTTATAAACGAGTCCTCTAAATTTTGTTCAAAAGAAACTGAAAATCTTTAATCAGAGTCTTCAACAAGTGTGCCAGAATGCACTCTAACTTTGGAAACTTTTGTCAAATTTTAGGTATTGTAAACAAAGCTTTCAGCAATTTTCACTTATGTTACACTGGGAAACACTCTCAAAAGCAAGGGAGTTGCTGAACAAATTAAGTAATGAGAGCTCAAATGGGGGCCAAAATTTAATTTAGAAACTCTATGTTTTTTCTTTGGCATGCCTTGACTTGTGGAAAGAATATTTTGGTGGAGCACCTATTCCTCCTCGAGAAAATTCTGTTTTATACATGAAAGGTAGACAGAAGGTGTGTAGTTCTGCGGCACCTACAATTGGCAAAATATTTTAAAAAATTACAAAGTCAACATAGAGATGAGTTTTATCTTCTCGTGATATTTTTTAAAAGAAAGGTATTCTAAATGGGAATAAAAAATACATTACCTGTGAAAATATTTGCACTGAAACAGTTAACCATTTCTATCTAAAGAAATTAGAATTGAGAATAGCATCCATTCAGCAGAATGTCCTGAGAGCTTGTCAGGTACCCCCGCAGAGAAACTATATGTATACCCTCATTAAAAATATTATTATCCACAGAGAAGAGTCTTTGAAGGGTGTCAACAATATCTCTTATTAATCATTAATGTGACTGTGAAATGATTACAGGCAATTATTTTGGGAAAAAAAGAGATCACAGTTGGTTTGTTTTTAAGCTTACATTCTTCAGAAAAATACCAGTGATACAGTATTAGAAACAGATATGTCTAAGAAGTTGATTTAAATATATAAATAGATATCAAAATTATTCTTTTATGTTACTTTTTAAAAATTATTTATTTTAGACAGAGGGGAAGGGAATGAGAAAGAAAGGGAGAGAAAGATCAATGTATGGTTGCCTCTGGCATGCCCCCTACTGGAGACCTGGCCTGGCCCACAACCCAGGCATGTGCCCTGGCTGGGAATTGAACCAGTGGCCCTTTGGTTTGCAGGCTGGCACTCAATCCACTGAGCCACACCAGTGAGGGCCTTTTTATGTTACTTTTAATGCTCAGATAATAAATGTAATTTTAAAGCTTGAATGTACATATTAAATAATGATTTAGTGTTATTTTTAAAATAAACTTGTAGTTTTAGAAGAGCTTTATATTTACAGAAAAGTTGCAAATTTAGTGCAGAAAGCTTTCATTTGCTCCACACCTAGCTTCCCCTATTATTAACGTCTTAGATGCTTGGGTACATTTGTTATAATTAGTAAACCAATACTTATACATTCTTATTTACTAAAGTCCATAGTTTTTTTTTTTTCAGTTTTCACCTACCGTCTTTTTTCTGTTCCAGGACCCCACTCAGGATATCCCGCTATGTTTAGTTGCCATGTCTCTTGGGCTCCTCTCAGCTGTGGCAGTTCCTCAGACTTTTCTTGTTATTGGTGACCTTGCCAGTTTGGGGGGAGTACGGTCAGGTGTATGCTATGCTGTCTGTTGGACTTCGCTGGTTTTCTCACGATGAGGTCAGGGTTACAGGTTTTGGGGAGGAAGACCACAGAGGTGAAGTGCCATTTCCATCACACGAGATTAAAGGTGCACACATTTGTCACCGTAACTGATCCCTGGTGGGGTTGGCCTTGGTCACCGGGCGGAGGTAATGTCTGTCAGGTGCCTCCATGGTGAAGCTGCCCTTTGCCCCCTTCCCTTACTGCCCCCGCGGGAGAAATTCACTGTGCACAGCCCACACTTAAGATCTGGGGACTTAAGCTCCCATTCTTTGAGGGAGAAGTATCTTCTAAATTATTTGGGGTTCTTTTGCACCAGAGATTTGTCTTGTCTCCCTCATTTATTTATTTAATCAGTATTTTACTGTGCTCTGGACTCATGGATATGTGCTGTATACTCTGGGCTATAATCCAACCCATTTTCATTTATCTTGTTGCTCTAGCCAGTGGGAGCTCAGTCAGTCGGCTCCGGTGTCCCTTCGCCATAACCCCCTCCCCGTGGGGTTTTTGTTTGTTTTTGTTGAGCACTCTCTTACTTTCTAGCCCTACGAGATGCTCCAGGCCTGTGTCGTGTGTTTGCTGCCCAGCCCTAGAAGCAGTCATTTCTCCAGGGAGCCGTGGTTCCTTCCATTGGGGTAGAAATGTAGACCCGGGCTCTGGGCCCTCCCAGGTGACAGGACGAGGAAACGTGAGTGTGTACACCAGCCCGTGTGTACACACATCTGCAGACATTTCTATATATAACCATCTATGTTAGGTTAAACATGAGTTTACGCTGGCATCTCCTGCTCTAATCCACCACTCCTGGGTCATTCTAGTCTGCTCCCCTTCTTCTCTGTAACCTTCCATTCCTGCAGTGAAAATCCGGCTCCCGCCACCCACCGTCCGTGTACTTCACTGTTCAGTTCCAGCCTGCAGCTGGAGGTTCCAGCGTCCTTAAGGAGTGCCCCCGTGAGGACCCGCTCTGTCGACTCCAGCACTGGCCCCTGCACAGCTCCTTTTGCCTGTAAACCTACTTTTTCCTCACCTTGTCCTACTGACTAACAAAGTATTTTTTGTGTTTTGTGGGTCAATAAAATATCTCTACTCAGGAACTCTCTTCACAAGTACAATTGTTTTTTAAATATTTTATTTTACTTTTATTTTCTTTTTTAGAGAGGGAAAGGAGGGAGAGACAGAGAGAGAGAGAGAGAGAGAGAGAGAGAGAGAAAGAGAGAGAGAGAGAGAGAGAGAGAGAAACATCAATGTGCGGTTGCTGGGGGTTATGGCCTACAACCCAGGCATGTACCCTGGCTGGGAATCGAACCTGGGACACTTTGGTTCCCAGCCCGTGCTACGCCAGCCAGGGCTACAATTGTTTTTAAAAAAACAACATATCTATGAGAAAGACACTCTTTAGAGAATTTCTTAAAAGTCACGAACTGGGGGAAATATTTGCAAAACACATATCTCATAAAGGATTTGCATCTAAAATATTTGAAGAACTCTTACAGCTCAATAATGAGAGAACCACCCAGTCAAAGGTGGGGGAGGGATTTGGGCGGCTCTCCAAAGAAGACGGACAGATGGCAGATAAGCATGTGAAGGTGTTCCACGTCATTTGTCATTGGGGAATTTTGAATTGAAACAACAATGAGATACCACTGCATACCTATTAGAATGGCGAAAATGAAAAAATGAACCCTGGTGATCTCAATGGCTGGAGAAATGCGGAGGAGCAGGGACCCGCCTTCATCACCGGCAGGAATGCTGCACAGCGCGGACACTGTGGCGGTCTCATACACAGCCGACCACAGGCTCGCCATGGGATCCAGCAGCCACGCTCCTCGGCATTTGCCCAGCTGACTTTACAAACTTGTGTCCATATGAAAACCTGCACACGAATGTTTATATCAACGTTACACACGATCACCCAAAGCTGGAAGCAACCGAGATGTCCTTCAATAGGCACATGGAAAGCGAACTGACACACCTGCACAATGGAATGCGCTTGATTTTTTTAAAATGAGCTGGAGACATGGATGAATGTTAAATGCATATTGCTAACAGAAAGAAGCCAGTCTGAAAAGAGCTACAGTACTGCATGGTTCCATTTATATGCCATTGTAGAAAAGAAAAAACCAAAAGGATGGCAAGTAGACTGCCAGGTATCTGTGGGGGAGGCAGTGAATAAGTAGAGCACAAGGGGCGGATTTTTTGAGGGCGGCGAAACTATTCTCTGTAACATTGAATTGGCGGACACATCACGCTGTGCATTTGTCAAAACCTACAGAAATGTGTAGCACAAAGAATGAACCTTAATGCACATAAACTGTGAAAGAAAGAACTTAGGAGGTAAGGGGACTGTAGGACGGAATGCAGACCGTGACCAAAGAGCCCAGCTGAGTTACAGACGTTTAAATCAGCCTCACTGAAGGGTGTGGGGAGCTTTGGGAAGGAGCAAAGGTGCAGTGGTGTCTTGTTGTTGTTTCAATTCAAAATTCCCCAATGACAAATGACGTGGAACACCTTCACATGCTTATCTGCCATCTGTCTGTCTTCTTTGGAGAGCCGCCCAAATCCCTCCCCCACCTTTGACTGGGTGGTTCTCTCATTATTGAGCTGTAAGAGTTCTTCGTGTATTTGAGATGCAAATTCTTTATGAGATATGTGTTTTGCAAATATTTTCTCCCAGTTTGTGACTTTTAAGAAATTCTCTAAAGAGTGTCTTTCTCATAGATATGTTATTTTTTTAAAAACAATTGTACTTGTGAAGAGAGTTTCTGAGTAGAAATATTTTATTGATCCACAAAACACAAAAATACTTTGTTAGTCAGTAGGACAAGGTAAGGAAAAAGTAGGTTTACAGTTATGAGTATGTGAAACATGGAGTTTATTCTTATATTATTTATTAATTATTGTATTATTTTCCATATGAATACCCATACGAACAACTGTGAAACTACTTTTGTCCCATCCTGATGTATTTTAAAAATCATATAACTTATAATACATGGGTTGGCCAAAAAGTTCATCTCATTTTTTCTAAATGATGGCTCTAGTAGTGCTTAGTTGTCTTGAACTTCATTTGAAACAATTTTGTTAGATTGTTGTGACAGCTGTCCTATCAGCATGCATTTAAAAAATTATTAAAACTGGTGAATTTTTGTGCAGCTAGTTTACTATTGAAGATGGAAGAAATATTCAACAGTTTCAGCATATTATGCTTTATTATTTCCAGAAAGGTAAAAACACAACTGAAACGCAAAACAGAGATTTGCATGGTGTCTGGAGACGGTGCTGTGACCGATCAAATGTGTCAGAAGTGGTCTGTGAGGTTCCGTGCTGGGGATCTCTCACTGGACGATGCTCCACGGCCGGGTAGACCAGTTGAAGTTGACAGAGATCAAACTGAGACATTAGTTGAGATCAATCAATGTTCTACCACTTGGGAGATAGCCAACGTACTCAAAATATCCAAATCAATAAAATTCTTGGTGAAAATGAAAAATGTGTCTTTTATTTTATGGAAAAAACCATATAGACTTTTTGGCCAACCCAATTATTTTTAGCACTCTCTTTCACTATTAAAAGTATCTGTCCTGGACAATAAATTATACGATCATCAAATTTGGAGGCAGGGTGGGCGGGGGTCCAGCCCGGCATTTCCTGTCCAGCCTGTGGTGGGTGGCAGGCAGGCAGCCGGGAGGGTGGGGGCTGCCAGACGTCTGTCCTGCTGAAAGTTCTCAGTAGCTGGCCTGGCAGCCCTGCTCTTCCCGGATCACATGAGGCTTAGGCTTGCTCTGCACTTCCGCTGCCCCTCAGGGGGAGAGGAGACAGGTGGCCACCCCCAGCCTGCTTCCTGGGCAGACCCCCGGTAGGCCCATAGGTCTTCCTGGCTCAAACTATTTAGGATGTAGAGCTTTAACCCTAAACCAGCAACTCCCTGACAGACCCCTGCATTCCTACAGGACTCCCTGCCCCCAGTGCCTCCCAGGACCCAAACCTGTGCAGGGCAGGAAGCAACGGGCCTCTGTAGCCACGCAGAGCCCCCTTACCCCTCAGCACTCTGTACTGGAATCCCTGCGGAGGGCGTCCTCGGGCAGACACCGCCAGCCTCCCGAGGGTTTCCCTCATCCGCACCCCACTGCATGCCACCTCCCAGATTTTCCTACAATTACTTAACATTTTCTTTAAATATTTACACCTTTACTATTTTAAGAGAAACTTTCTACCACGTTGTCGAAAGTTAAAAACCGTCACTGTGACCACTATTTGGGCAAGCATTCTGTTGGAAGGCAAGTCTAAAAATGATTGTTACTAAACAACAGCTAGATGCTACCTGCTGGAGGCCCTGAACCTGCAGCCTGCTCTTTTGCATGGAAAGGGGAAAATTTGAGAGTGTGAGAACTGACTAGCACCAAGCCCAGGCTCCCACGTGTATCCAAGCCTAAGGATGGAAAGATACATGGAAAAGGACTTTAGATAATGCTCTTTGCTTTGCAGTCCACCGCTCAATCCACTGAGTCACACCAGCCAGGAGATAATGCTCTTTACACCAGGTCCATGCCTGCCCCTGCTCTTACATCCCCGGCCGCCAGCATCTACCCCTCACACACATCATGAAAGAGTGAGGGGTTGTTTCTGACCCCTCTCAGTGTGGGCTGCAGCTCACTGCTGTGCAAGCCAGGTGAGCAGCTTATCTGAGCTGCAGTTTTTTTCAATGACAGAGGAGGAGAACACAGTCAATTCTGTTATTTGCAATAGTCCTGTTCCGTAAAGGAGCAGGGCACCCTGAATTTGCAAGTACGGAACCGTTTCTAGGGAAGATACAGAGTTCTGTTCCTGTGCACCTTGGGCTCCATTTTCACTATCGACCAATACTTACCCTTGTTTTATGTGTTTCTGTTTAGACACTTTATTTAAGAGATATTGTTGGTTCATTAACAGAATGAACACACCTGTTCTAACACACCTGTTTCCTCTGTAAGCCACATCACAGCCTCTTGCAATTAGGAACACTAGAGAAAAATACATGAAACAAGAAAACAAACAAACAAAAAACAACAACAAAAAGAAACCACAAAACCCCCAAAGAAATAGGAACACTAGAAAGTATTTCAGCACTGTGCTTGGGGCCATGTAGAATGGTGACATCCCCAACAGAATGCACAGAAATGGGAGAAGCCTGGCACCACACAGACCGCCCGGAAGGACCCATGTTTGCAGCACGAGAGCCGGCATGGGAGGGTAGAGCGCTGCCCGTCGGGCCTCAGCTGGGAACGTGTGTCAGCGACTCAAATTTCCCCCACTCCCCACACGTCTGTGCGTGACCCTGAGAGCACAGTGAGTATTGATCAGGGGCTAGAATATATTTTATTGAGTAGGCAAATGTGCGCATTCAGAATCTGTGAACAAGGAGGGCCAGCTGTCCTACCAGCCTCCTAGGTGATCACCAGGGTTTTACAGGTGGTAGGTGGAAACCCTTGGGCAGTTTGCTCCAGGGTAGGTTCTTAACCCACAGCCATCGAAACCGTCCTGCTCTTCGCTGGCCCTGTGGCTTTGGCACATGAGACTCAGGGCGGTGAGGTGCTTGCTTTCAAAATGGGGAGCCATGAGGCCAAGTGACAGGAAGCACGTGGAGCCCAGTGCTGAGCTGGCGCTCAGAGCCTTTGCCGAATCTGCATGGGATTTCCTCAGCACCTTTAGCTCCATTCTGAGCCCATGGATATGCCCACCCCTGCCCCAGGGATGGTGGAGGATACCGAGGTAAAGTGGGGTGGATGGACCCCAAAAGTAGGGCCTCCTTGAATTTTGTGCTCTGGGCATCTCTGCCCTGGCCCAGCACCCTTCCTGGCACCTACCTCAAAGGGTGCCTGGAAAGGCAGGGTGGGGCCAAGGGGTGGAGCAAAGCTGAGCTCGGGCATTGGAATTTATGCTCAGGGTAGATGGGAGCCATGGAGGGTTGTGGAGCAGATAGAGTGGGTGTTCAGAAGGCAGCTCTGGTGGTAGCATGGAAGACGGGGCCCGAAACAAGGCTGTTAGACAGGGCAGCCTGCCTGGTGGGTGGCAAAGGTCTCTGGGGTCTTTCAGAGCCGCGTGCTTCTCACTGCGCTTGCTCACAGTCCTCCCAGAGAGACCCCTGACACAGGCAGGGACAGGGAATGCCACGGGCGCTGCTGCTTCCCCTGGGGTGTCATCTGCCAGGGCTGGCCAGCTTGCAGGGCGCCCCCTGCTCACGGCCGTTTTGCTGTTCACTAAACTTTCACTAAGAGAAATGGTCATCAAAGAGCACGGCTGGGGGAAGTTTCACCAGTACCGACTGGGGGATGAACGGGCCAGGCGCAGAGGTGTGACAGCACCCCAGTCTCAGTCCCCTGCTGCGGAGGGTGCACTGGCCTGTGTGCGTGCACGGGTGCGTAGCACCCCTGGGGCACACCATGTGCCACACCCACAGGCTGGCCCAAGACTTAGCATAACCCAGGGCTTGGGAGTCAGGCAGCCAGTTGGGTCCCAACTCTGCAACTTAATGGGCAAGTTAACATTCCCAGCCCTCAGTTTTCTCATCTGTAAGTTGGAGAGACTAACAGAACCTCCCTCGGGTGTCTGTGGAGAGGGATGAATGAGATCATCCATGTACAGTACTTAACACGGGGCCTGGCGCACGATAAATGCTCCATCCGTGTTAGATTTTCATCATTTCTCTTTATCGACGGTAAGGGCATCATGC
Source organism: Phyllostomus discolor (assembly GCF_004126475.2). NCBI lineage: Eukaryota > Metazoa > Chordata > Mammalia > Chiroptera > Phyllostomidae > Phyllostomus > Phyllostomus discolor. The sequence continues at coordinate 175,943,679 of NC_040903.2, forward strand.
AGCCTCCCTCTCAAACTTCTCAAACTCTGACTCCCAACCTTTTATAACCTCTATGTGAGGGCTTAGGTCAGCTAAGCAGCTTTTGACCACAAACTTTAAAATTGTTCACAGCGTAGTGTTAATTTCTCACTTTGGTGATGGTGTGTCTGCCCTTTGGGGGCTTAGCCAAAGCTGACATCATAGAATCCTTCGGAGGGAGGAGAAAGCCGCAGGGGTGAGGGACGAGGGCCAGTCTGGGGGTGACCCATGTCTGACTTCAGCCCTTCCTGAGGCCCGTGCATCTCCTTGCCCCCTCCTAAACCACACTCATGGCATTCCAGAAAGTGTTCCTTTTTAGTTAAGTAGCTTTAGTCAGATTCTGTAACTCGTAACCAAAACCAGTCCAGAGCCAGGCGAATGAGATGTGGCCCCCTCAACCCCCGTTCTAGAGCTCAGCCCAGCACAGAGGCAGACAGGCAGGCAAACAGCCCCCGCAGCCCCGGTGGGAAGTGCTCGGATGGGGAGCAGGCAGCCAGTGCCGGTGCCTGCGCAAAGGGCGGACCTGGGACTGCAGGGCAGTGCAGGAGAGGCTGAGGGAGTCATCCTGGCACCGAGAGCCTCCTGTCAGATTCTCTGCACTCGGGGTGCAGGGGAGGCACTGAGCTCTGGAGGATCTCTGAAGGCCCGCTGCATTTATCCAGGGATGCACCCCAGGTCCAAGTGCCTGACCCTGATTTAAAAATGTTTGTATCTTTGACACACACACACACACACACACACATGCAAGGACAAAGAGGGAGAAGGCGAGCTACTAGTATGTGCTGGGCACCAGTCCAGATGCCTAGCACCATCTCATTTCATTGTTCCGTGCATCCTCGGAGGCAAGTCTTCTTGTTCTCATTTTCAAATGAAGAAATCGAGACCCAGAGAGGTGATGCCACATCGCCAAGGTCACACAGGTAGGAAGGGGCCACAAGCCACCACACTGCAGTAGAACCTCTCCAGTCCAGCCCTCATCTGGCCAGCAGACCTACTTTGTGGAACTCGGCGGTGATGCAGAAGGAGCACTGCACCTGTGGGCAGCCGGGCAGGACGTCAGGGCATCTGTCAAACACAGCTCATGCGCCTCCCTCCTGAGCCTGTCATCCCGCAACAGCCCCTTGGTACCATCATTCTCACCTTTACCCACCTCCCTTCCTCGCCGCCCCATTCAGAGCTATTCACTCTTCATTTACACGTGCTCCTACTCACTGGCCTAGCCGAAACAGCACTCATCCCCCAGAGGTCCTAAGGCAGCTTGGTAACACACCTCTGTGTCTCCATTGAGATTAAAATAAGAGCTTCGGGGCTGATGGTCTCCTTCAGGTAAGAGAGTCTTAAAGTCATTGTGTCCTTGATAGAATGCCATGACGTTTTGGCATACTTAATTCCATAGCACAAGAGCACATTTACAGAAGAATATATAACTATGTATCCTATCTGTAGGACAGTGTCTCTTTAAAAAACACTACACATAGAACTTAAAAAGCAAGAAAATGCCTTTAATTTTCTTCCTTCTTCCTTTAATTTTTTTCTCTGTGAACTGAGGAAGTCTCACTCTGATGTTGCAGGGAGAACACCACGTCCAGCCCACCCCCCAGGTGCCAGTTTGAGACCCCCAGCCTGGAGGTGGGAGTCAGGTGTCCAGTCGGTCACCTGTCTGGCCACTCCTTGCTGTGTGACTTTGGATAAGTCACACCCCTGCTCTGAGCTTCTGTTTCTCTCTGGATGCAGTGAGGGAGGGGGGTGGACTAGAGATCATCGGGGTCCTCAGAGTTCTAGCCTTCAAGGACGGACTTGATCCCTGCACCTCCGTGTCCCTGTCAGGACCCCTGCAGGCCAGGGTCAGGTGTGAAGTCCTCCTTTCCTTCGGCTCTCCATCTGTGCACCCCGAGGCTGCCCTCGGTGCCCATTCGTGGGAGCCCTGGGGCCAAGGAGAGGCCGCTCGTTCCCCTCACTGGAGACCCCCATCTCCCTAGTCTAGGGCCTCAAGCCCTTAAACAATTGTCTGAGGGGGATCCAGGCTATTAAAGTAATTTACATAGTAATTAACAAGGTTCCATTAGCTGATTCCTGGAGCCAGAACACTCTGCCTCCATCTCCCTTTAGGGGTCCAGGGCCCGGGCTGGGACTGGGGTTTGGCTGGTGGAGCAGTGAGGGGAGGGATGGTTTGTGCTCACGGGTCTCAGCCCCACACCCAGGGAAGAGAGACGGCGACCCGTGCAGGGCCCCAGCTGGCTGGGTAATGAGGTCTGGGGCGAAGAGGCGCTCCTGAGCGCTTGGGGCCCGAAACCCCGAGAAGAAAGACAACCTCGAGTCTCACAGCCATGTGTCTTCTGCAGCCCAGGGCTCTGTGCCTCCGAGAGCTCCTCTTGCGTGATGCCACCAAGCCTCTCAAGTTCCTCTGGGCCTCCGGGCAACAAATTAGACGTGTGGCCGTAATGAGGTGCAGAGCTGTCCTGGTTACCACCTTTGGGCCTTGCAGCAGCCCCGAGAGGGAGAGGTTATCTTCTCCACTGTGGGGAGGACGAGACTGAAGACCAGAGCAGTGAAGGGACTTGCCCAGGCTCATGCGGCCTGGAGGCCCCAGAGTGGAACTGGGCCTGGGTCCTCAGACACATCCAGCCCTTCCACTCGGCCGGCGGGTTGTAAATGGCTCCATGGAGCCCAGGGGACTCTGTAAGTGGTTTGCCCCGAGATAAGGGGTTGTTGAAAGGGCTGGCAAGGCTGCCCTCGGCCACCCTTCACTTCAACAAGGGCACTTGTTTACAAGTTGCACTTCTAGTAGGATTTTGTTTGGATTCCGCAGCTAGAAAGGCTTTTAAAACCACTGCACTTCTACAAATTGTCCTAAGAAGGGCCTTGCCACAGGGCCACTTTATTGCATATCTCCGGCTGTGAATGGTTGTGCAGTGGGGCAGAGCGGACCCTCTGAGGCTCTGGTCTGGGGTCCTGTGTCCCCTGCCTTTGGTCTGTGCTCAGGCTCCCGGGAGGCTGAGTCCCTGATTCCCTGCCTGAACACGCCCGGTGGTTCCCTTTCCCTGTCAGCGCCTTCTCACGGCTCTGTAAGAGCTTTTCTTTGGCTCTGCCGTCTGTGACCACCAAGGAAAAGAGAAAGCAAAGGTAGGGAAGTGACAATAATTCTGGGGCCTCGACATTTCTGGAGATGTAAGTGCAGCCTCTGAGAACAGGAAGATAAAGGAGCCCAAGTCCTGCCCTTGAGAGCTTCTGGGGAGACACCAGACAGACTCATTCATGACAGTGGCTCCCGTGGACGACATACTGGGCACAGTGCTGGGGGTGTCCAGACCCCGTCGAGGGGCAGGAGGAGTGGGTGACTCCCAGTGGCAAGAACAGGGCAGGTGTCAGGGAGTACAACATGGTTGGAGTAGTCTGAGCCACTTTGGTGGAGGAGGAGTTGGCCCAGGGGGAGGGCAGGGTGTGCCAGGACTCAGGGCGGGATGGCAGAGGAGTAGGGCCTGGGCAGCCAGGCGAGGAGCAGCCGAGTGAGGGGCTGTGGCCCTCTGGCCCAACGGCTGCCCACTCTTCTCTCTGTTCCCTCCACAGGGCCCTCTTCTCGGGGCACCCTGAGGGACCACCTAGCTATGGGTAAGGGTTGCTAGGGGATTCATAGCTTGGGAGCATGCCTGCATGGGTGCCCTCACTCTGTGCTCTCCCCTGCCCTAGGCCTCACCTGCTAGGCCTTGCTCCTGGCGGGAGGCACGGCCAGTGGGGCTCAGTGACTGCTTGCTGGAGACCTGGACAGGGGAAAGTCACAACTGGTGGGACAGCCGCTTCTCCTTTGGGGGCCTCACTCATTCCTTCCATGCACTGTGGGGGTTGTCACAGATGGTGGTGAAAGCCCCCGTCTGGATTCCTCTTTTACAGACAAGGAAACTATTTTGGTTTGGCTGCCCCCAGAAGCAGAGCCTGAGACAAGATTTGAGTGCAAGTAGTTTCCTGGGGAGGCGATCGCAGGAGGCCCCGGAGGGGATGCCAGCGGAGGGAGGAGAGGAAGAACACAGGGTGCTTGACGAGCGGGGACCCTGCAGGCACCGGGGACGCTGGGCCCCTGAGGAGCTCCGAGGGCTGACTCCCACACACCTCTGTGTCTCCCTGTTCAGAGGGACAGGCAGTGGGTCTTCATCCCCCACCTCCTGCCTGTCTTTTTTGAGGCCTACTTCCAGGGGCAAGAACTCCCCAGCCTCTCTGGCCTGGCACACCTGGGGTGCAGCATCCTCCTGTAGCCAGAGAAGGTCTTCGGGCAGAGGCCTACCATCGACGTGAAGGCAACGGCATGTAGGGAATGGCAGTACTTCCAAAGGCACGGAGAGTGTATTCTGCAGAAACTGAGACCCAAGGGGGCTGGCGTGACTTCCCTGGGTCACACTGGGAGTTAGCGACAGGCCGGCCTGAGAAGCCAAGTTCTCTGACCCAGGGCTCCTTCTACCATCTCCCTCCCCTCCCCCATCTCCATGCTGCCAGGTCTCCAAATTATCCTTTCTTGCCCCTCATCCCTCACGTGGTTTAATAAGCAAATTTTGGTAGCAGATATGAATGTCTTGAAAACACCAAATGGTTCGACTCTGTGAGACTTGGTGCACTTCCCTGAAAAAGGCCTTACAATCTCCACCTCTGCACCCTGCCCCTGACCCCGTGGCCGGCACACAGCAGGCCCTCAGCACACAAAGGATGGACTGATGTTCTGGCCATTTGCTGTGTGGCATGGGGCAGTTCCTCCACCTCGTTGGCTCTCAGCTTCCTTATTTGAATATTGGCATGTGATGCCTGCTCTGCCAGCTTCCTTGGGCTGTAGAACCAGATGTTCAGCACAATGCAGGGCACCCAGTAGGTGCTCAACAAATGCTCACCCTGATGGAAACTGCAGGAGGCGCTCACCCAGAGGGCAAGGCAGTCACAGTGGTTAGCTGGCCGGGACGCACTGAGTCAAAGGAGCCGCGCCTGCCCCTGCGGGTCTGAGGTTGGGTTACCTCTCCCCACTCTCCCCTGCAGCTCATGAGTCAGGTTTTCCGGCTCCTGTGATTTCACTGCTCCCTGCTAGCCAAGCTGTTTTGCAGGCCCAACTTGGCAAGGACAGATTCTCCTGTCTTGGCCCTCCACTGGCAAAGCTGTGGAAAGTATCTGAAACACGCAGCCCAGGAATGTGCGAGCTCCCATTCCCCGGGGCTGGCGGGGGCCAGCGGGTTCTCAGCCAGGACTTTGGACTGAGACTCCTGCCGCTCAGGTTTCCCACGAGCTGCTCAGCTCAGTTTTTCAACATCATTTACACCTTTTTCTTCCTTCATCAAATTAACCCTAAAGTGGGTTCTGAAGCACACAGTCCTGGAAGCCTGGCCCTCCCTCTGTGAGAGGCATGCCTGGGAAGCGGCTCAGGAGGCCTTGGCCGGGAGGGGAATCTGCTGCCTCTTGGGGCTGCGTGGGCCCAGGCAGCCTGAATCGGAGGATTCTCTGCGGAAAGGGATACCTGGGGTCTGTCAGGTCTCCTGTCTCCGGAAAGATCAGATCAGCCCATTCCAGACCCCTGAAATTTGGATTTAAGAATACCCTCCCACGGGGTTAAAGAAGGGAGAGGATAGAAAGAGCATGGCCTCCAGACGTCCATCAGTACATCAATTGCCCATCCGCCCTCATGCCCCCCTTTGGTTTAGTCTGTGAAACGGCAATGATAATAACCACCTTCAGGGTATCGACAGGTGTAAGGGCAGCCAACAAAAGCACCTGGTACAATTCCTGCACACAGTAGGTGCACAGTTGTTTCCCCCTGTTTCTACGTCACCGATTATACCGTCTTATCACAGAGTTGTTTGGTAGATGGAAGAATGATGGTCTTTATACACCTCAACACCCTCTGCTCTTGGTGAGCCCTCTCTTTCTCCCGTCAGGTCAGCGGTTCAGAGCCGTGGAACCAGTATGTACTGAGCACCAATTCAGTGCAAAGAGCAAAGTGAGGCCTCATGGAGCCGCCCTGGTGGCCAAACCCAGTCCCTATTGTGAAGGAGTTTCTGGTCCAGAGAGGGGGCAGGCACCCGGGCAAAAGGACAGGGTAGATAAGATGCTGTACCCCGAAGTGATTCTGCTTGCTTGCGTGCACACATTCACTTAGTCCCGAAATGAGCGTTTGGTGTGGGAGGAGGGCCTGGCCGGCCCTTTCCCCTGGTGAGGGTGCTGGGGGCCTCTGCAGCCAGCTCTTCCCATTCTGCATCCCGGGTTCCAGCTGCAGCGAAGTAACACATGAAAGTACTTTGGGAATTAAAGGGCATGCCATTCCCGCTGCCTAGAACATTCTTCCTGCCTCCCTCACTGCCCCCAGAAATCACAGGCCCCTGCCCAAAGAAGGTGGACACCCCTTCTCTGAACCAGCCTCCCGGACCGCCTGTGGCATATTCAGCTGCCCCCTCAGCACATTGCTCACAATGGGGGTGCTGCCCCCACCGCACTGCCTTGTGATGGGCTGTTTCTACGTCTGTCTTTGAGGAGACAACACACAAAAGCTGGGTACTGAAAGGAAAAATGGGGTGCCTAGGTTGGGCTCCTTAAAAGCGGAGCCTGAGATGCAGATTGGGATGCACGTGGCTCACTGGGGGCGTGTTCTCAGGAGAAGGGGGTGAGGGAGGCAGGACGGGGCAGCAAGGGCGTGGTCTCTGCTGGAGCCCAGCTTCTGTCGAGCCCCTGGGAGCTCTGGGGCGGGGCCTGCACCACAAAGCACAGCCCCTGGCCCACCTTAAGTCAAGAGGGCCAGCCTCTGTAGCCCTCAGTCGCCTAGTTTGACATCAGAGGGGCAGGCAGAGGTGCTGCTTTGGCCTAAGGCAGTCCTCTACAGAAGGGGTGGTTGTGAGCTGCAGCTGCCAGGACCCCAGCAGTGGGCACCGGTGCCTCAGCCCTGTGCAGGGGGCGTGGATGGGGCTCCTCCAGCCTCCCCTGGAAGGGGGCAAGCAAGGTTCAGAAAGGAGCATCTAGATCTCCACCAGACCTTTTCCCAGATGGTGTACATGTTCTGTGCATTTCTCATCCGCCTGTTTTTTGCTTCGAGGACCTCCAGGCAGGGAGAGAGGAGCTTAGTAGAAGCTGCACACCTGTGGGTAGGGCAGGGCCAGCATTCCTAGAGGGCCTTGGGGATGGGGAGGGGCCAAGGCCAGAGGGAGGAGCCAACTGGCATCTGTGCACTAGTGACCCTGACCCTCCCTGCCATGCCCAGGTCTAGGGCTCATTCTCTGAGTGCCCTCAGCACTTGACTGCAGACCGAGCAGGCTGCGAGGGCTCGCTTTACCTCCCTGAGCCCCTGTGGCTTCTTAAAAGCAAGGGTTTCATCTTATTTAGAATTTTTAAGTGCCTATCTCAATGCCTTGGCATTTAATAGGTGTCCAATAAATATTATTGAGTAAATATGTTAATAGATTCTGTAATTTCTCTATGAGATGAGAGGGGGCCAAGACCCCCTCCAACATCTCCCTTTGCCGGGGCTGCTTTCGTGTTCAGACAGGCCCTGGGCTGTTCTTGCTTTGCCCACCACAGCACCTCAGCCCCAGCCAGGGCCGAAGCCCCCCCAGCCCCACACCCGTCCTGTGTGGCGGCCTCAGGCAAGGGTGGCCAGTGGGACATGGCAAGGACGGAGAGCTCCCGCTGGCCTGGCGCACTGACTCCTTGGCCTTAATTTATATGAAATGTGACTCCATCACTCAAAGCCCGCGCCTGGCCTTGGTCGGTGCAGGTAATGATGATATAGGCTCATTTATGCAAGATTATCCTTTTATCACATTTCCAGACTCATTTATGAGGCTCATGTTTCCCCCCGAGGGCGTCATCAAGCGAGTTAAGTTGTACTATTTCCCTCCTGCAGCGAACTGGCGGGAGCCTCCCTCGTTGACGGATGAGGCCCGCTGCCTTTGCCAAATAGGGTCGGCGTGATGGATCTTTTACTTGTGAATATTATAGCTGGAAATTAGCATGTTTATTGAGGTAGAATGTGTTTGTTTACATTCCACTACCCATGGCATTACCTCTTATGACCTGACTTATTTAGTTGAGGATAAGCACAAATGATCCGCATTTTGGCACCCACAAAAAATTAATGAACTTCCAGACATAGCCTTCAGCCTTAAGTAAACACACCAGCAAGGTGGCTGGGGGCAGAGGGGCTGGAGGGACTCTGGGGCTTTGGGTGGTAAGCAGGCTGGACCATCAGGTACTTTGGTCTGACCGGGAAGTGGCAGAAGGCCAAGGCCGTGGGGTTGGCCTCCCTTTTGCAGGGCATAGGGCCAGTGCCCGGCCTGTCCATGGAGTGAGGTGACTTCCGTTAACAGAGGAGGGAGGAGGGAGGAGAGGACCAGGACTGTGAGCCATTTCCTAGGGGTTTCCTTGGACTACCTTTGGTGTTGATGCAGGTGTGGGAAGGATGGCCCAGGTTTGCAGCCCCAGGGTGGGGAAGGAGGGTGCTTGGGTAAGGAATGACGGTGACACCTGAGGGGCCAAGTTGCCGTTCGGAGCCTGCTCCCATCCTGACACTGTCACCTATAGCAGCTCTGAAATCCAGCTTCTCTCAATGCCCCCGGTCTGCTGGGAGGCAGCACCATCCGGGGTGCAGACTCTGCAGACCTGGCATCCTCTTGTTTTAGAAGAACCTAAAAACTTGGCCAAGTTCTTGGAGGCAGAAGGAAACTGGAACCCTGGGTCCTGATGCCCCTGCTGCTCCAGGTCCGGAGGGTGTGACATCTCAGATGTTGCTTCAGGGACCTCAGAGAGCTATGCCCACTGCGCCTGGCCAGCAGAGGCCTGCATTTCTACCCTTAAAACCATATGCCTTCCACGTCAGTCCCCTTTAAAGAGCAGAGTCCCCTGGGAGGGGCCTAGTTCTTGGTCATTGCCCCCTGAGGGTGCAGAAGTGACCTGCGAGAGAGGGAGGGAAGCAGGAGGGCTCAAGGTTGAGGGTCAAAACCCCCAGAACACCACGACCGAGAGACAGGAACAAGTTTCCCCCACCCCTGCAGGACATTTTTTCAAGTAAGCAAACCCGTTCTCATTGCCCCCAACCCCAAGCCCCTGAACGCAAAGACGGGAGGGGCATCGGTCTGGAAATTGTATTAGATGGATCTGGGTTCTAATTCTGGCCCTCCCTCTTCCTAGTTCTGTGACCTCTTTGACCTTGGATGCATCCTTTACCCACTGTGAAATTGGAACACGCGCCTGTCAGTGTGGCTGTGAGGTTCAAGGAAGAAAGGTATCTAATGAGCTTAGCACATGCACAGCGCTCAGTAACTGCCCATGAAGCGGTGCTCACCAGTCTTGTTATTTCCCCTTCCTAGTGAGCTGCCACAATTTACCCTGGCTTCCCAGCAACTGGGAAATGATGGAGGGGCTTGAAAGGGACAGAGAGAAAATGATTCCCTCAGCCCTCTCCATCCTTCTCCCCTTGTTGGGTCCTGATGCGGACCTGCAGCGAGGTGCCAGACTGGATCTCGGTCCATTTCAACCACAGATCTGTCAGGGGACTGGGGAGGCTTCGCGGTTCCAGACCCCAGCCTGTCTATCTGTGAAAGGGGCGGCGTCCCCTGGAAGCCCTGGGCTCGCGTAGGGCTGGTCCCTGAGTCACCAGCCAGTGCAGTGTCGGGCGCATGGGAGGCACTTAGTGGTGCCTCAATGATTGGCAGAACTCTAGTCAGGGTTGAGAACATTTTTTCTGTATTAAATACCAGGACCAGTAGTAAATACTTTAAGTCTTGCAGGCCTTACAACCTCTGATGCAGTCACTCGGCGGGCCCGCTGTGGCGCAGGAGCAACCCTAGACGAGGCAGAAATAGACGAGTGCGTCTGCGGTCCAGTAAGAAGACTTTGTTTGTAAAATCAGTTGCCGGCTGAATTTGGCCACAGCTCTTCACTCACTCAGCCCGATGAAATCCCGGCACCACCACATTTTAACAGTGTGGCCTCAGTGACTTACCCTCTCTGAGTGCCCACTCCCTCCTCTGTAAGATGGGGGACAGTGGCTCGCACTTTTCTGGTGTTCCTGTCACCAGGCCCGCAGGACTGGGTTCAGAGAAGGAGCTCAGGAAGGACTTGCAGGGCAGCTCAGAAAATGGTCTCTGACAGTAACACTTCCCGGTGAATGTCCTGTGCTTTTTAATATGTGGTGCATTTCACATACATCTCATTTCCTCACTCCCATCCCCTTCAGAATGGGTACAGTATTATTATTCCCACTTTACAGATTAGAAAACCAAGGTCCAGAGATATTTTAGAGACTTTCCAAACGTCACAGTCTTATCCCATTTAAGCTACAATAACAAGAGCCCGTAGACTGTGTGGCTTACAAGCAACAGAACTCTTCATTCTCACAATCTGCAGGCTGGAAAAGCCAAGATCAAAGTGCCCGCAGATTAAGTGTCTGGTGAGAGCCCACTTTCTCCTGGACAGCTGTCATCTTACGTGGTGAAAGGGACAATGAAAGGGACAACGGAGCCCTCTGGGGCCTCCCTCAGGGGGGCACTAATCCCACCCAGGAGGGCTCTGCCCATGTGACCTAATCTCCTTCCAAAGTCTCCACCTCTTCTGATACCAAGACCCTGGGCATTAGGACCCAGCATATGAATTTGCGGGGGACACAAACACTCAGTCGATAGCAGTAAACAATCAGTAAGGGACAGAATAAAACCTCCGCAGCAAATCCTCACATTCTTCATGCCAGGGCTGTCATAAATAAACCTTCTCCCCAGTGTGTCTATCTGCCATGGGCAGCAGGCACTTGGGAAGTATGTAGATCAGAGGCCTGACCTCTTGGTGAGAAGCGGCTACTTCTTATCTCCTCAGATTTGGACACTTACGGCTAGAGACATGGGGGTCTGGGCTCTGCAGTGCAGACCCAGAGCTGGGTGAGCAGCTTGGGGCTGGAGTCGGGGCAAGAGAGATAACACGACTGCAGGCTGGTGCGGCATGGGGACGGTAGGCAGATCTGATCAGCTCGGAGACCAAGCCTTTAAGATGCTGATACAACCAGAGACCCTGTATTCGTTAAGGATAGGACTTGCAACAAGTGACCAAGATCCAAAATGCCAAGGCTTAACAACAACAGAAAGCAAAACAAAGCACACAAGACAAGGCCTATTTTTCTCTCTTGTGCTGTGAAATCCGGGGTGGTCAGAGCTGGGGCAACAGCTCCAAGATGTCATTCAAAACTCTGGCCCCTCCTATCTTTCTGCTCAGCGGAGTGGTTGTGCAAGTGGCTTCCACCTTTAAGGTTGCCTCATGATCACACCATGGCCATTGGAGCTCCAACCATCACAGTCACATTCTATTTGGGAAAAAGAAGGGGGAAGAGTGGAAGGGGTGCCTTCCAGCTAAGTCAGCTCCCTTTTAAAGAAGACTCCTTGGGAGCCCCACCCAAGAAGAAAACAACTTTGGCTTTCATCTCATTGACCAGAATCGGCCATGGGGCCAGCTCCATCTATAAGGGAGATTGGGGGATGCGGATGTTGTAGCTGGTGCACTGCTGCCCCAACCAGGGCTGGGCTGGAAAGGAAAAAGGGGAGAACGGATATAGGGTGGGCCAACATCAGTCTCTTAATTTACCTTTCCCTAGTTTGCCTGGTGAGTAAACTAAGGCCCAGGGAAAGAAGCAAATTGCCAAAGATTGTATAGAAAGTTAGGGACATACCTGAGACCAGACCCCGAAATTTCTGACTCTGGGAAAGATGCTCCTTTCTCTGTCTATACCGCTTTACTCTGTAGCCATACACCAGTTCACAAATAATAATAATGTTATTATTTATTAAGCACTAACTATGTGCCAGGTACTCTGCTGAAGTCTTTCCAGGCCTGTTCCATTGACCTGGTACCAACCACCTAAGGCAGACATCACTATTATTCCCATGTCATAGAGGGGTGAGCCAAGGCTCAGCTGAGTGGGGTGGCTGCGCCAGGTCAGAGATGTGAGTGACAGAGTGGGCTGGAGACCCGGTCCCCAACCCAGCCTGCGAGCAGTTTGGTGCACGTGATTAAAAGGACCCACGGATGTCCCAGGAGGGTGCTGTGTCGAGGCAGGTGTCTTGGTGACCAGCACTGCCAAGCTCGCCTGCAGACCGCCCCGACGGGCAGGCAGTGAGCCTCGCACAGGCTGAGGGGGCTCTGGCTCCCCGCCCACCTGGCCAGCCTCCCTCTCCGAGGCTCCTCATTGCAGCCAATTACTCCTAATGGAGTGATATGAAATGTAACTAACTTGGGGAAATATCTGTATACTTTAATTAAATCAGTTCACAATTAGCCATGTGAGTAATGAGGCTAAGGTGTTTATCTCCCTGTGAGCCAGTGGGCCAGGGGAGCCACAGGCCGAGGGACTTGGTATGAATAGCAGGGTCCTAGGGACGAACTCCTCAGGGGTATGAAGGCAGGTGCTGGAGGCCCCAGGAGGGGATTTGGCCCAAATTTACTATGATTAAATAAATATAGCACCTCAGAGAGGAGCTACTAATTTGTGGGACTAAATTTTTAATGGCTACCGCCTTCTTTTCTTATTAAACAAAATACCAGGGCCTTTAATCCAAACACTTCATGGCAAAGGGCCAAAAATCACATGTGTCCACCGTGTGACCCCAAAGTCCTCAGATGCAGTGACTGTCTCCTCACGGGCCTCCAGCTGGCAGGGGTGGGACCAGGTGAGGTGGGCATGGCACTTACATTGGGTGCAGAATTTAAATGGGTGCCAGACACTCGGCAATCAAATAAGATTTTAATGAAATACACTATTTAAATCAAAATGAATGCCAAAAATGTATGATAAATAAAATTTCACAATTTTAAATAAAGACAAGGTCCGTAATGATGCCTTGTGGTGCTGAGCTGTACTGCAGTCTGAGCAAAGGAAAAGTCGGTAATGCTGATCTTGCCTGTATTTAAAATTTTGATGTTTTGTTCATCACGGATTTAGGGCATTAATTTTGATTTTTTAAACACTTGCATGAAAATATTTCATATCTTGACTACAGAGCTTTGGGTGCCTCCCTAAACTGCATTCCCATGGGCGATGCCTCGCTCTCCTGACCCTCACTCAGATCCTGCCAGCGGGCTGCCCTTAGAGTCCATGTCTCCTTCAGTAAAATTGCACTCTGCATGCCCTTCCAAGACTCCCACAATTTCTTTGGGGCTCTCAGTGGTAGGCTAGTTATGGCGGCTAAGGTAGGGGTGGCACTTGGGCCCCTGGGCCACTGGAGCAGAGGGTAGTCTCAGGATGGCTCCAGGAAGACCCGAAGGCCAGGAGCCACCAGCCTGAGGGTGTACCCCAGGTTTGTGCCAGAACTGGTGCAGGGGCGGGGCTGTCCTGATCCCCTATAAGGCCATGACTCACCGGAGGAGAAAAGCACTTTTCAGGCGGCCCAGAGTGAAAGCCATTGCAGAGCTGTCCCCTGAGAGGGGATGCCCTAATGAAATGACCATCAGGCATAGTGTTGCTTGGCTGACCCCACAACCCCCTTCTCTGACCCAGTGATTGGTGCAGAGTTGGCCACGTGACCCAGTTGTGGCCATGAAAACACAGCAGAAGTCATTGGGTAGGGCTAATGGGGACAGACTCAGCTGATGTCCCTGTGGCCTTTATGCCTGTTCCTCGTCTCGTTCATGTCTTGAAGTTGTCCCCTGTGCCTGGAGGTGAGTGGCTGCCTCATGGGCATTGTGTCCTTGAACATGGATGGAAGAACGGAAAGAGAAGAGGACCCTGGGACCTGAGGGCCCCTTTCGCTCTCCGTTCCAGCCCTGGGCTGCAATCCCATACCCTTTTCAGTAAGTTAAATTAACAGTGTCAAGAACAGCTTTTGGTGAAATTCATTTGATATTCACATTGCTCACTCCCCCCTCCATTCAGATCTTTGCTCCCTGTCACCTCCTCAGAGAAGCCTTCCCTGACTATCTTCCATCAAATAGCAGCTCCCATCACTCTCCATTCCTTTTTCCATTTCATTTTTAATGGCCCTTATCAATCATTATGTGACATGTTATATAATTATTTGTTATGCTTCCTCCATTGGAATTATTCCTTCCGGCAGGGTTCTTCTGTCTTATTTTATGACTGTGTCCCCAGTGCTTAGAACAGTGGCCGGCATACAGGAGGTGCCCAATAAATGTTGTTGGATGAATGAATATACTCTGAACCAGGTGGGCCCTGAGCCTTCACTCCCACCTCTGACCTGACACCTGCCTATTCTCTGGTGGCAAGTTAGCTTGGTCCATGCAGTTACACTTTCTGCCTACTCTGTGGTTGAGCTTCTCAGTGCCCAATTGTGAATTCCTGTTATTGACCTTCCCCCCTGCTGCCAGATGATACCACTGGACACCAGATCCCAACCGGTCTGGTCATGGGCGGGGCCACTGGTAGCCCTGTCTCACTAGACATCCTGCTGCCCCAGGCCATGCCTAGTAGTGGATGGCACCTTCTACCTGGGACAGCCTTCCCCATCTTCTCCATTCTCATTCTTTTTTTTTTTTGAAGAGAAGGTTTTTTTTAAAGATTTTATTTATTTATTTTTAGAGAGAGAGGGGATAGGGGGAGAGAGAGAGAAAGAGGGAGAGGGGAGAGGGAGAAAGAGAGAGAGAGAGAGAAACAACAATGTTTGGTTGCTGGGGGTCATGGCCTGCAACCTAGGCATGTGCCCTGACTGGGAATCAAACCAGTGATCCTTTGCTTCTCAGTCCCGTGCTCAATTCACTGAGCCACACCAGCCAGGGCTTCGTTCTCATTCTTAATGACATCATTCTTGTGGGATTCCGGGTGGTCATGACACTGTGAGAACGGCCTGGCTCTCCCATTGACAATACCTTGAGAGCCGTCACCTCCTGGTTCTGATTTACAAGATGGAGCCTGCCTCTAAGAAACAAAATAAATGGGTCTGGTGTGCCAGACTCCATTAACTGGCTGCCCGAACTAATCAACAGCAGGAATTCAAGGAAATTGCTGGAGCAAATTGAGAAGTCAGATTATTTGGGTCTCTTGATTAAGATTGGAAGAATAATTGTTTGAGGTTTCCATTTAATAAGCTTTGTTTACTGACCCCTGATCCTGTTTTGATATTTCTGCCTCAACTATTAGGGATATGGCCACACTAAAATGCATAATTTTGAGGTCGTTGATGATAGGGACCTCAGAGCTCCTCTATCTGAATTCTTTCAGTTTTTTAAAAAGCTGATGTAAGAGATTATTATTATTTTTAAGATTTTATTTATTTATTATTTTAGAGAGGGAAGGGAGGGAGATAGAGAGAGAGAAACATCAAAGTGTGGTTGCTGGGGGTCATGGCCTGAAACCCAGGCATCTGCCCTGACTAGGAATTGAACCTGCGACACTTTGGTTTGCAGCCCACGCTCAATCCACTGAGCTATGCTAGCCAGGCCTGTAATAGATTATTTTTAAACTGACTTTTAGACACACACACACACACACACACACACACACACACACAGAAAGACAGACAGACACAGAGAGAGATCAATTGTTTTTCCACTTACCTGTGCATTCACTGGTTGATTCTTGCATGTGCCCTGAGCAGGGAGTGAACCCACAGCCTCCGAGTACTGGGAAGACACTCTAACTAACTGAGCTACCCAGCCAGGGCCCCGAATCCTTTTATTTACAGATGCGAAACCGGGGCCCAGAGAGGGAAAGGAGGCCCCAAAGCCCCCAGGGATTTGAGATTTCCAATCAGTATGCTTCTACTTCTGAGAAAACAGGTGAGAAGTTCGAGAAGCCTCCAAGGGCGTTATTCTGACATGGGCCAGAGTGTGTCCTGAAGGGGCCTGAAGAACTGAGTCTCCCCAGCAATTATGGAAACACTTGGATGAACATGATGGGGGGCAGCGTGTCATTGTCTCCAAGTTCCTGCGTCTCCCTTACAAGGTAAAAATGGCCGCCACAAGGGCATCTCCTTCTCCCAAGGACCCAACTTCACCTTGTGGTTCCTGAGCATGCCACAAGCTAGAGTATTCCAGAGAACCACTGCATTTGAGGGATGGCGGGAGGGCCTTCCATGAGGCCCAGAGAGGGCATGGAGCTGCCTAGGTTTTGAACAGCTCGGGCTAGAGTCTGGGTGCCTAGAGCCCCTGGTTAGGGTGCTCTACTCCGAACTGCCCGGTCCAGCTTGCAGACCAGGATGTTGGTCCAGGAGCCAGTGAAGGTAGACCCATAGGGCAGGCAGTCCCTGCAGATGCCCCTTGGTTCCCCTGGGGGAACTGGGCACAGGGCCTGGAACAGACAGTGAGTAAGCTGGTGGGCCAGAAGAGGTGGGAAGAACCATGGCTGAGTGTGGTCAAGGAGGTTTCCTCACGCTGGAGGGGAGGCTCTGCACCTGGAGAAGGAGAAGGATGTAGTGGGCATAGGGCTTTTTAAAAAATCAGTGACACCAAGGTATATGGGTGGCCAGCGTGTGTGAGGTGTTCCAAGGAAATACACTCATTCTACAATGTTTTGGGGGAGCGGCCTTATTATGTGCCACATTCCTTGCGTACCCCATGTGTTTTAATCCTCACAACAACCCTGCAGAGCAGACAGCAGCTCTACCCCCTTTCGGCAGTTAGAGAAAGAGGCGCGGGGACGCTGGTTTGCCCAGTTCACGCAGGAAGTGGTAGAGAAAGAGTTTGAACCCGGAAGCTGATGTCTCCCTCCACTGCAGGGTACACAAATTACTCATAATTGGAGTCCTAGGAATGGACTTTGGATGGATAGGTTTGTGGGTGGGCTCATGGGCAAGGGGCTTCAGGGCACCAAAGGTGCATGGGCCCCCACCACAGCTGACCCTGCTCCCTCTCTCATGTAGAAGCCCTCCCAGCCGTCAGAGAAAGCCTCCGACCCTCCCATCGTTCACGCATCCATTCTTTGGATAAACATGCGTGGCACCTTCTCCTTTATCAGGTGCAATAGTAGATCTGGTGATTTAAAGGAGGGTGTGGTCACCTCTCTCAGAATCGTCCACCAGGGACTAGCTCTGTCCCCGTTTCCTCCCACAGTTCAGGCACTACTCATACAAATGACCGCATGGCCCTGACCACTTTGGGCACTCACCCCAGTGTCCTCAGTGGGTCTAGGGCCACCGCCATCTTTACCCCACCCTTGCACTGATGCCATCCAAATGGGTAGAAGTTTTTTGTGTTTTTTTTTTTAAGATTTTATTTATTTATTTTTAGGGAGGGAAGGAAGGGAGAGAGAGAGAGAGAGAGAGAGAGAGAGAGAGAAACATCAATGTGCGGTTGCTGGGGGTTCTGGCCTGCAACCCAGAAATGTACCCTGGCTGGGAATTGAACCTGGGACACTTTGGTTCCCAGCCCGTGCTCAATCCACTGAGCTATGCCAGCCAGGGCTGGCAGAAGTTTTTTTAGCAGCTCTACCTCATCTTTAGTGAGAAATCAGTTCAGGGATGATTGAAACCCCAGGGATTTTAAACAACGATCTGCAGTCGAGCCAAGTTTCCCCCATCCTGTGCTCAGACAACTGAATGTTTGAACTTAAATGGGAAACTACATTTTTTTGTGTCTGCTAAATTTCACCTCATTTCATTCAGCCTAATTTTTGTAGTCTATGAGGTACTTTCCCACTGTATATTTTGTTCCTCTAGAGCCTCTGTGATACTTAGAAATGCAGGAAGTCTGCTTTGAGAGTCTTCATTCAAGGCAACAAAACGCAGAATACAACAGAGACCAGGGCTGGGCTCTACAACATTTCACCAGCCATCTCCTTCCAGCCGATTGTTCTATATTCTCTGTGGGGTAGATGTGACTGTACATCTAAACTCTTACCTTGGCCCATCTCTCCCACAAGGCTAACAAGAGAGACTTACAAAATGCTTTGCAAAATCAAAATACATTAGGTGTGCAGTATCCTCTCAGAGGAAATACCAGGTGAAATTGTCATGACCTTTCTTAGTGAATCCCCACTAATTCCTGGTAGTCAGCATTTCTTTCTTTTTTTCCTAACTGCTTTTAAACTAGAAGAATACTATTAGTTGCAAAAGAAGTCCTGCAAAGGGAGGCAACAATTTTGCAGGTCAAGGAGGACAGGATTCCAGTGCAGTAGGAGACCCAGCTCCCCCCATGGCAGAGATGGAAGGAAGCAGCAAAGGAGGTTGCATCAGATAGGGCGTTAGGACCAAGGCCCCACGAGACTTTCCATGAGAGAACAATCTAAAAATCGAACTTAGAAAAGATGGCAGACACAGAATAAGCTGGAACATTTGGTCTCACCTTGGGCTCCCCGGCCATGGGAGAAAATGGCCCATCCAGTACTGCCGAGGCTGAAGTTGGCAGTCCTGTACTCGTGGCAGGTTCTACACAAGAGGACATACTGATTCTTCTAGAGCTAAGATGCAAGAGGAAACGCAACAGCAGCTGGATCTGTGGGGCAAAAGCAGTGGCAGTCACTGAGAAGGGCTGTCTCTTTAATACCGACAGGCCCGGAGTCCCAATCAATTGCCACCTAGACACGTAGACCGCAAATCTCACGACAGCCACCAGGGGTGGTATCTGCAATAATTGACCAAGGTTGGGACTTCCAAAACATGCCACCTGGTGTCTGCTATTGTAATCGCTGGACTAATGATAAGGATAAGGATTGGTGAGGATAACAAGGCATGGGATACAACATTCACTTTGCAAGAGAATATGCCAATTTACTTTAGTGTTTGTAAGTCACAGTAGCCAGAAACAATTCCTGGTGGTGAGAGGATCAGTTGTTGAGGGGAAACAAAGAAAAACAACCACTGGCAAGAAATTTAATTGAGAAATTTGTTTGTTGGGGATGGGTGGAAGGGCTTGTCCAGACAAGATAGGAGACAAGAGGGAGAAATTTAGAAGGTGATGAAGATGAGTCAACTTAATGAGTTTGGCGGACTTCTGATCTGTGCCGTAGACCCCAGCGAGGCTAGCCCTGTCACTCTAAGGGGTCTCCCTCACTTTGCCACTTAATTTAATTCAATAGACCTGCACTGAATACAGAGGCGCTTCTCAAGAGGTGGCCAGTCCTGAGTGACCAGAAGAAGCTATTCTCACCTTCTCATCAAGCTATTCAGAGAATCCGGCCCCTGAATTCTGTGACTTGCGGTCTTGGGAAAGAGATTTTCCTGCCTAATGCATTCTTTTCTTCCTTCCTTCCTTCCTTCCTTCCTTCCTTCCTTCCTTCCTTCCTTCCTTTCTTTCTTTTCTTCCTTTCTTCCTTCCTTCCTTTCTTTCTTTCTTTCTTTCTTTCTTTCTTTCTTTCTTTCTTTCTTTCTTTCTTTCTTTCTTTCTTTCTTTCTTTCTTTGTAATTTTAAACTATGGTTAAATGTACACAACAAAGTTTATCACCTTAGCTATTTGTAAGTATGGCTTAGTAGTGTTAAGTGCATTTACACTGTTGTGCAACCATCACCACTGTCCACTTCACAACCTTTTCATCTTCCAGACTGAAATCTGGTACCTATTAAACTCTAACTCTTCCCCTCCCCCTAGACCCTAATGACCACTGTTCGACTTTCTGTCTCTGTGAATGTGACTGCTCTAGGTGCCTCATATGAGTGGGATTATATTGTATTTATCTTTTTTTGTGATTGGCTTATTTTATGTAGCACACTCTCTTCAAGGTTCAATTGTGTTGTAACATGTGCTAGAATGTCCTTCCTTTCTAGGGCAGAATAGTACTCCATCGTACGTGTACACCACATTCTGTTTATCCATTTATCACTTGGCAGATACGTGGCTTGCTTCCACCTCTTGACTATTGTGAGTAGTGCTTCTGTGAACATGAGTGTACAAATACTGTTCAAGTTCCTGTGTTCACTTCCTGTAGGTACGACCCCGAGGTGAAATTGCTGGGTCATACCATAATTCTATTTTTAGTTCTTTGAGGAACCACATACTGTTTTCACAGATAGCTCATGCATTCTTGTGGGGAAATGTACCCCTACTTGAGCCAAACACAAAGTCCTCTAACAAATAGGGATTGGAGAGTTCCTGGGGTGGGGGGGAACTCCATCTCTTGGTGGGAAGAAAGGGCCTATATTATTTCAAGTTTACCTCCTGCTTCTCTTCCTCATGACCCCCACCCTGCACATAAACAGCACCTGTACATGTAAGCCCAACTTCAAACCCACCAAGGCTGGAGCAGAAGATAGCTCTGTCTTCCCTGGCAGGACTGGAGGACATGGTAAGCCCCAGCTAGTGAGCTGGGGAGCTCTGCTCTGTGGGAAGCCTGATCCTCTTGACCTGGGGGAAATGTGGGATCCGTACTGAGGACTCATCAGATGCACGAGGAGAATCGAACCTGAATGCTGAAGGAGAGACTCAGAAAACCATTCTGTCCTTTACCCTCACAGCCCTTCCCTTGCTGGGGAGAGAGCACCTCCTACTACAGCAAAAAAAAAGGTCATGGAACCCATTCCTGTCATTACTTGCTGTCACCTGCCTGAGTCAACTTGGCACAGAGGGAAGTGCGGCCTTGGAATCAGAGACCCGGGTTTCAATCCTTCCTCTGCTGCTTTCTGGTCATATGACCTTGGACATGGTCTCCAGTTTCTCTGAGGCTCATGTGGTGGTCCACAAGGCTGGTGCTGACCGTGTTGACGTGTCTGCTGTGGTTGTAATGACGACAGGACATGGCAGGTGTGTGGAGCCCAGCACAGGCCCAGAACAGAGGGGTTCCGTGGACGTTCCCTTTCTTGCTCTCAAGTCCTTTCCCAGTTACTGACTTGGATCACTTTCCTCTACAGTTTTCATCTTTACAGGCCACTGGGGCCAGTCTTAGGGAGCTGCTCTTGCCTACGGTGGCTCTACCTTTGATGATTTCCATTTGAATTTCTGGACCTGGATGAGCTCAGACACATTTTTTTTTCAGGCCTCCCAGTGTAATGGGTGACTGGGGAGGAGCCACAAAACCAGCCTCATTGGATCTGACTCCAAGGCAAGGCAGGTGCTCTTTGCTCCTCAAGCTCCTCCGGCCGCACACCTGTGAGAGAGGAGGTTAGCCAGCTCAGGTGAGCACAACCAGCCCAGCCCCTGGCTTGCCTGGCTTTTGTTCGATTGTGTTACAACCTTAACGTTACTTAACTGGAGAGGACATTGGGGTGTGTGTGTGCAAGTGTGTGAGTGTGTGCGTGAGTCTGTGTGTTAATAGCAATTTGTGATAGATGCCTTTGGCGCCCACAGATTCAAAAACACCCACACTCACAAAAAAAAGAAGGGGGAGGGGCGTTGTTTTTATGGGAGATAACATAACTGCTTGCAATTTGGCTATTCATTGTATCTTTGGCATTTTATGTACTGCATTAGCGGAGGCAATTTCATGCATATGGATATAATGCATTAAGTGGAGGCATTTAAATATAGTGAAACTAATTTTATGATGATTAGTTGAAGGAAAACATTGCATTCGTATCATCTATATAGAAGCCAATTTGCATGAAAATGCCCAAAGTTGCTATGCCAACATTTTCTGTGCTGCTGGTCGGGGTCGTCTCCGAGTCAAGACTTTGTATTAAAAATCGGTCTCCAGTGCCCATGTCTTTTAATTCATTGCAAGCTGTAGGCCATTTGCTCACAAAGCGCTCGCAGTAAAACAAATGAATAGCTAAAATACTCATTTGCATGATTCCCATTTGAAAACGATTCCCCTGAAATTAAAAAAGCGTGTTACTCGGTTGTGAAGATGGATGGGCCAGTGAGGCGGGCAATTAATATTTTCGGCGTTCTCTTTAAAGCCCTCCCAAGACTGAGAGCAGCACATGCCAGACAAATTGGGCCCCACGACAGTTTCGGGGCCTCGGCGGCGGCAGCTTGCTTCCACTGTCGCCCCTTTATTGTCTCACTTACATTATGCAGTAATTAAAACTATTTACCATTCCTACTTATCCGCCATCTGCTCCCACGGAAGGTTCTTCTTCTTTAGAAAATCTTCTTAAAGAGCAGCAGGAAGAGAGGAAGGCTTGGCACTGCCTGCAGGAAGGGGCTTCAGGGCTCCCGTCCCTCCTCCTGCCGTGTCTGCCTGTCCTCCGTGAAGGGGTGATGGGACGATGGAAGAGGCCATGGGCGGGGTACCAGCTTTCTGAGCAGGGTGGTTGTGTGTAGGAGACAGTGCTGAGTACAGCTCCCTGCATCTCTTGGGGGGAGCCTTGGCTTAGATGTGGGGTGATCCATATGCCTAGGGGGAGCCTAGACCCACTGCCTCTCACACATAATGATTGAGGAGGGTCTGGGGGCTCTGGCCATGCAGCTGTGGCCTGGGGCCCAGCCACCGACTGCAGCTGTACAGGCTGTTCACTGCTTAGGTGTGCGCTGGGCCCAGGGGCCTGCGAAGGCTGAAGTCCACCTGTGATCCATGTGCCAGACTGAGGTCCTGTGGGGCTGTGCCTGCCCCACGAAGGTGCCTTCTTCTGACTCACACAAAGGCTCTCTGCGCCCTAGCCCTGGCCTCGTCAGGGCAGCCATTTTGAAAGCAAGCAAGTTGCTGCCCCTTTCCTGTGGCAACAGATGCTTTCCCAGCTGGTTCAACCACGGGACCCGGCCTTGCACAGGCTTAGCATTCGTTAGTGGAGGCTGAGCTGGGATGTCCGAAGTGCAGCTCTGTCTGGGTGGGTTTCCACTCCCTGCTGGGCCCAGCCCCAAAGCCGGAGCAGGATGGAGTAAGGAGAAGCAAGCGTGGTAGGAAACGGGCCCGACTTTCTCATCAGGACAGAGGGTGGGCCTGGTGCCTGCTGGCCCGGGGCTGGTGGGGAGCTCTGGGCAGACAGGGCCTGCGTGGAGATTGCTTTCTGCTGCTTCTTATCAGTGCCCGCCCAGTGCTGGGCACACAGTAGGTTTCTCAAAGCATGGGTTGAATTGGGTGGACAGTGAAGCTCTCGATCTTGACGTCACTGCCCATTCTCGACGCCTCCTCTGAAGCTTCCTCCGGCAGGCTCTCCGCTCGCACCTTGCCTTCCCATTATCGTGGTTTTTCTCTGGTACTTGGTTAGAGGGCTTGCATTTTCCTAGAACGGAGCCCCTCAGCTGTGACTTTTCTGGCCACGTTTCTCACCAAAAGGCCTCCAGGCCCTGCACAGCAGTGTGCTGCATCTGCCCTAGGCCTGGGACACCCTGGCCCTGTCTTGTAACTTTACCTCTGCTTTCCCACCCTCCTAAAAGTGGGATGTTGCTTGCCCAGGTCCCAGACAGCTGTCTTGGCTTCAACTATGCAGTTCTGACCATCTTCCTGGGCTCTGAGGCAAGGGTGCTGGAGGCGGCAAGGGTGCTGGAGGTGGCCAGTGTGCTAAAAAAGGCACTGACCTTATTGTCCATAGTGCTGGGCTAGAATCTCTCCTCTGCCACCAACTATCTGACCCTGGGGCAATCATCAGAACTCTCTGCTAGTCTCTGTCTTCTCATCCATTGGATGGGGTTTCACGTCTGCCTGTCCTGGGGCAGGTTGTGCAGAGTCCATTAGTTAGTACGTGCATTGCATGTCAGTGCCCAGTCGGTATCCCCAGAGCAGGTGTGTGCCCTCCTGAGCAGATGGAGGCATCTTTGTGCACTGAAGAAGCTCTGCAGGTGTAAGCGTTTGAGATGTCAGCTGTTCTTGCCTGTACTGGAGCGTAGTCTAGCTCCGCTGTTCAGAGTCAGGTGCTCGAGAAACCGGGTCGGCCTCGCTGAGGAAGGGCAATCTAACGACACCACATCGAACATGGCTGAGCACCCACACTGTGCGCAGGCTTGGGCTAGGCCGTTCACATGGGTGACGCCCACCCCCCAGGTCTTACGGGCCTCATTCTAACAGTGGGGAGATAGAGGGTCCAAGGATCTGAGTCCCAGAATCCAGTGCTCTTCCTAATGCTGTGTGACCTTGGGCAGGTCACTTGCCCTCTCTGAGCCTCCCTCTCCCCATTTCCACCCCAGTTTTCCATTCCACACTGCCTTTCAAATGCTCCCCTGGCTGCTAAGCTGTAGCTCCTGGCAAATCATTCTAAGTATTATTATGAAGCTTTGTTATTAAGATGTGAGAGGAGCATTCCCAGTCTCTTCAGAAGACATAAGAAAAAGTAAACCAGGAAGGGAGGGGAAAAATGCAAACTCAACCCAACAGAAAAGTTCCCCAACTTTGTATTTGGAGGGGTCAGCCAGAGGAAAAGAAGGTGGGGACATCACCCACCCACTTAGTCACCACTACTAAAGATCAACACTGGACCAAAATAGAACCTCACGTAGGGCACAATCGTGCTTCACAGCCCCAGAAAAAAAAGTTTTAACATAGAGAAGCCATTTAAAGCAGAAAAAATATTTGTATGTTAAAGGAAATATTTTAGGTAGAAGTTGAATACCAAATGATTTTGGGTCTCCGTGGGGAGTAATGAGGCATAGCAAACACACAGTTCTATATGCATGTAATATTATCGTCGCACGCCTCGGAAAGCTTCTAAATCACAGAAATGCAGTTAGGGACCATTGTACAAAATAAACATCCCACTTGGTGCCTTGCCTGCCCTAAGTTCCTTGATCTAGAGCGGCGCTGCCAGATTTTTACAGCCCCATAAATTAACGCGGTGCTGATTTGATTGAGCTAAATTAATAAGAGTTGTGCTTTGTTGCAAAATAACTATTACAGTATGTTGTGAGGATGCACTGCCGATAAGGAAATTGCTGCCTTTAACAATCCCACTGAAGTTTCATGGAGGATTTCAAAACCGATTTTAATTAAAACAAAAGCCGATGTGTGGCAATAATGTGGGTGTTAAGGAGAGAAAATGCGAAATGTCTTTTTAAATCCATTTTAATATGTCTTAAGGACTGGATGATCGATGTGGTGAGAGCCGGCGCTGGCGCCGCATGGGCGTGCTCCCCGAGCTCCCCTGCGCTCCCGGTTTCCGTGACGCTGGCTCTGCAGGCCCACCTGATGGGCCTCTGCGTGGGCTCTCAACTTCCTTCCAGGCCAGGGGCCATCTCCCTACCTGGGGCTCCAAAAGGGAGGACCTCCTTTTCAGTCACTTTCTCAGTCCCAGAGACTGGCAGAAGCTGGGCCCAATCCCCCAGCCATTCAGGACAGGGCCATAGCCCACACCCAGACCTCCAAGACCAGGCTCTCCGCCAGCTCCCCACGCACCTGTGACCAGCTCCCTGGCTGCTGCCAGGGCCCAGGGCAGCCTCCGGGAACCCTGAGGGGCTGGGGTTTTAAGTAAGAAGCAGCTTGAGTGTGGTAGCAAGAGCAAAGGCTGGTACCTGAGGAAGCCCCGGTAGAGCGGCCAGGCCAGGGCACCTGCAGATAGCACAGGTGAGAACTGGACCAGGGCTAGCAGCTGGGGCTAGCCCAGGAGGCGTGAAACAGGAGCCGTTGCGGCCTTGGGGCCAGAGGAGGCCCTGAATCAGAGAGGGGGGGCAGCCTGCCGGTGACAAGGAGGGAGTGAGAGTTTTGTTGGTGCACCTGTGAGCCCCACACTAAGCTCAACCTCCCATTACCTCAGTATCCTCAGCTGTGAAATGGGAATAATGATAGAATTTGCCCCACAGAGCTGCTGTGAGGATTAAATGAGGTTGGCTCCTGGTACACAAATGCCTCAAAATGTTAGTTATTTTTGAAATTAATTAATTAATTTTAATTTTATTTAACCTTTATTTTATTTTTTCCATTACCATTTAGTCCCCTTAATATCCCCCCTAGGAATCATCACACTATTGTTCATGTCCACGAATCCTTTTTCCTTTTTGCTCAAAATGTTAGTTATTGATAGAGAAAAAAACAGCATTAACAATAATATTAGCCTCCTTTGTCCTTGTCATGTTTTAAATCAGAGGTGATTGGCCCTTGAGGTCCTGTTACACATAAACAAAACCAGCACGAAGAACCGAGACTGTGTGTTGAAGCCCTGCGTGTCCGGTGCTGTTCTGAGTGACATGCTCACACGCACTACCTCATCAGTCCTCACCGCCGCCGCTGCAGAGGCCCAAAGGTGAACCGCAGCTTCCACGTCACACAGCGTGTGTGATAAGGGTGGAGAGGGGATTCGAACTCAACCTGTGTGATCCCAAGGCTCTGCTCTGCACCGCTAGGTCAGTGGCCTTTAACATTCTTGAAAACAAAATACATTTTTCCACATGACTCAGTGTATGCACACAAAGCCCTTTATAAGCAAGGTAGAAGTTTGTCAGAATAATGCCCTTATTTCATAGGATGCATGTGGTGTTTTGGTGGAAGAAATTGTTCATGACACACAAAATTCTTTGCATCCCATTCTTGTGGCGCAACTCTCACTGTGGGAAATGCCTCAGGCTCCATTCACCGGTGAGAGACTTTCTATGTGTGATCTCGTTCGACCATCCCCCCTGCCCCTGGAGGCGGGTAATAGCTGCAGAAGAGGAACTGAGATTGAGGAGGGAGGGATTGGGCCCCAGTCCTGACTGTACAGCTTTTGATTGCTCTGCGTCTCACTGTCCATTGGCCCTCTCCTATTCCATATGCTCCACTAGGGAAAGCACTGTGTCTGCTTGTTTCCTCCCAGTGTCCACCCAATGCCTGGCGTGGAGCAGCCCCTAACAACTGTTTGTTGAATGAATGAATGAGTGGTGGGGTCAGTGCGATCATTCTGGAACTCGCCTCCATAGCTCACCAGGCTCCATTCCATCTGTCTTCTCTCAGGAGCCTGTCCTCCTGCTTTCAGGGGTGGCCTCCTGTGCCTCCAAAGGCAGGGTTGGCTTGGCCTTGAAGGCATCCACCAGGTCAAAGGTTATAGTTGAGGGGACTAGAAAGACTTTCGGGGGGAAAGGAAGTGATGAGCCCTCTCAGGGACTCCTGCAGGGGGATCCCACCACCAGGGCAGCCTGGAAGGACAAAGGTGTGACCAATCAGAGGAGGCAGAACAAAAGTTCTCGTAAGAGCAGAGAGAGGAGTAGAACTCAATTCATCTCTAGGAGCCTGTGGGGAAGTGGGGTCACGTCCATAGCCTTATAGGAAGGAGGCTGAATTATCTTCACTGGTTCACAAGGAGACAATTACAAGGCAGAAGCACAGCCAACTCCAGAGGTTTGCCTTTAAACAGTGATGGAACTTGGTTTGCCCATCAACTACACTGGCCAAGAACTTGAGGATGAGCTGTGGGTTCCTAACAATCACGGCTGCCGTCAGGACTGGACGGTGTCAAGGCCCAAGCCCACAAACCAGAATGGTCAGAATAACTATAGCCATGCACTTCCTTTAAAGTAGTGTTGGACTGGTAATGCCTTTAAGGTACCTGGCAGAAGTAAACACAGATCATTTCATTCCAGGTTGCAAAGAATTACCAAAATAATTTTCCAAGGAAAGTCAACTCAGGCAAAAATATAACCAAGTACACAGGGAAGCAATGCTTTGGAAATGAGAACCTGAAAATACAGCAGAAAAAGATCTGCAAGATTTCAGGTATGGAATGATCAGATACAGAATAGAAAACAATGATGCTTCCTATTTGAATGGACTAAAAAGACAAATTGATACTATCTGCAGGGAACAGGAAATTTTTAAAAAAGAGAAAGAGAGAGACTTACCAGATTCTAAAAGGAAGGAAATGCTACATTTAGAAATAAAAAACGCAACTGAAATAAGCACCCCACATATTAGACTTAGCTGAAGAGACAGTCAGTGAGCAGAGATGAATGCAGCCGAGAGAGAAAAGGAGATGGTGGGTATAAAAGAGAAGTTAAGAGATGTGGGAGATAAAATTAAAAGATCTACTATACATAAGAGCTTCAGAAGGGGAAGAGTAAGAAAATGGGGCAGAGGCAATAATTCAGGAAATAATGGCTAAGAACTTCCAGACCTGAAGAAAGATATTAATCCACAGTTGTAAGAAGCCTTAACAGGTTAAATAAATGAAATCCACATGTAGATTTATCAGAGTGAAACTGGAGAACACCAAGGAAAAGAAGAGATTTTTCAAGCTGCCAAAGAAAGGGAAAAACAGGTTATAGTCATACAGTTTGTACAATTTGTTTCACTATTGAGAACAAAACGGGACACTTGGAGTTGTAGAACCTGTTCCATCATGTGGTGATCATAAATCCTTTGATATTCTCTCCTTCAGCTAATGGAACCTAATTCCTCTCCCCTTGAATGTGGACTGGGCTTAGTGACTTGTTTCTTACAATGATGTGTGACTTCAGAGAGCAGGTTATAAAGGCATTGTGACTTCTCATTGCGTTCTCTTGAATTTCCTGACTTGGCGGAAGCCATGTCCTGAGGACCCTCCACTAATCTATGGGCGGACTCATGTGACTCAAGTCTTCAGCCAGCGACTAGGTGAGTGAAATCCCTTGGAAGCAAATCCTCCAGCCCCGGTCAAGACTTAGATGACCGCATCTCCTGTCAATGTCCTCGTTACAACCACATGAGATGCCCTAAGTCTGAACCACTCAGCTGAGCTGCTCCCAAGTTCATGTCACACAGACACCATGAGTCAGTAAATGTTTACTATTTAAAACTGCTGAGTTTGGGGATAGTTTATTACACAGCAAGAGATAATACATACCACTAATGTGCTATGTGGCCAGGTTGCATTTTTTCCCTGGGCTTCAGTTTTCTCATCTACTAGTGGAGAAGTTAGACTAGAATTTGAATGGCAAATACATTTTATCTTGTCATAGCAATGCCAACCAGTTGGTACACTGAGAAGGATTCTGAGACTGCACATAAGATCAGGGGGACAAAGTACAGTAATCGATTAGAGGAAAGTGGGAGAAAGACAGCTCATTCACCATGTTTATTCTGCCCCAGACTCCAGATCTATGGAGAGGAGAGCACCTCAATTCGCACCCCTCCTCCTGGCTCCACGTAGTAGATGTAACTCCTCTGGAGGACCCAGCTCTTTAGCACAGCAGTGACAAAAGCAGCCCACACAGGTGCCTACACAGGTCCTCCTAACACAGGTACCTTGTCCTCCCAAGTCCTCAGGTCTGAAGTCACTTAATCAAAAAGCATTGGTCCTGGCTCTGGAGATGAACCTGGGTTCAAATCTTGTCTGTGTGACCTTCAGCAACTTACTTCATCTCTCTGAACCTCAGTTTCCTCACCCATAAACTTGAGATTTTTTAAAAGGTTTCACTGAATGAAACTCCATGGCAACTAGTCATCCAGTTTGTCAGGAGTCATTGGCTCAAACACCATGAACCTATCCTTGAGCTAGCGGTATTTTTTATTTTTTTTTTAAATTCTTTTACTTTTAATCTTTATTGTATATTTTTACATTCGCTTTTAGTCGCCTTATGCTCCCCCCAGCAATCACCACACTGTTGTCTAAGTCTGTGAGTCCATTTTTTTTTTGCTCCATCCCTCCATCCCCTATCCTCCCCCAGCTTTTGCTGTCATCTGCTCTCCATCTATGAGTCTGTCTCTGTTTTGTTCATTAGTTCAATTTGTTCATTAGAATCCACATATGAGTGATATCATATGGTATTTGTCTTTCTCTGACTGGCATAATGGTCACTTAGCATAATGTTCTCCAGGTCTATCCATGCTGTTGCAAAAGGTAGAATTTTCTGCTTTTTTATGGCTGAGTAGTATTGCATAGTGTAATTGTCCCATGGCTGTTTTATCCACTTACCTGCTGATGGACACTTGGGCTGCTTCCCTATCTTGGTGATTGTAAATAACACTGCAATGAACATAGGGGTGCTTATGTTCTTTCAAACTAGTGTTTTGGGTTCAGATATATTCCCAGAAGTAGGATTGATGGATCAAAAGGCAGATCCATTTTTAATTTTTAAGTTATCTCCATACTGTTTTCCACAGTGGCTGTACCAGTCTGCATTGCCACCAACAGCGTAAAAGTGTTCCCCTTTCTGCACATCCTCACCAGCACTTGTTTGTTGATTTATTGGTGACAGCTATTCTGACAAGTGTGAGATGGTATCTCATTGTGATTTTAATTTGCATTTCTCTGGTAATTAGTGACATTGAGCATCTTTTCATATGTCTATTGGCATCTGTATGTGCTCTTTGGAGAAACATCTATTCAGGTCATTTGCCATATTTTAATGGGTTTGCTTTTTTTTTTTGGTGTTGAGCTTTGTAAGTACTTTGTAAATTTTGGATATTAATTCTTTATCAGATGTATCGGTGATTATGTTCTCCCATTCTGTGGGTTGTCTTTTTCTTTTGTTGATGTTTTCCTTTGCTGCACAAAACTTTCTAGTTTGTTGGTAGTCCCATTTGTTTATTTTTCTTTTGCTTCTCTTGCCTGGGGAAACATATCTGATAAAAAATTGCTATAAGCAGTATCTGAGAATTTGCTGCCTATGTTTTCTTCTAGGATTCTTATGGTTTTGGGTCTAACACTTAAGTCTTTGATCCATTTTGAATTTATTCTTATGTGTGGTGTAAAAAGGTGGTCTAGTTTCATTTTCTGCATGTGTCTGTCCAATTTTTCCAACACCATTTATTGAATAAACTATCTTTAGCCCATTGTATGTACTTGCTTCCTCTTTCAAATATTAATTGACTATAAATGTGTGGGCTTATTTCTGGGCTCTCTATTCTGTTCCATTGACCTATGTGTCTGTTTTTATGCTAGTACCATGCTATTTTGATTACTATGGCCTTGTATTATAGTTTGATATTAGGTCGTGTGATTCCTCCAACTTAGTTCTTCTTTCTCAGTGTTGCTGTGTGGGGTCTTTTGTGGTTCCATATAATTTTTTGAAATATTTTTTCTAGTTCTGTGAAATATGATATTGGAATCTTGATAGGAATTGCATTGAATCTATTGATTGCTTTGGGTAGTATGGACATTTTAATGATGCTAATTCTTCCTATTCATAAATACAGTATGTGCTTCCACTTATTTGTATCTTCTTCAGTTTCTTTCTTCAGTATCTTATAATTTTCAGAGTACAGGTCTTTTACATCCTTGATTAGGTTTATTCCTAGATATTTTATTCTTTTTAAAGCAATTATGAATGCTATTGTTTTCTTGATTTCCCCTTTTGTTAGTGCACTATTGGCATATAAAAAAGCAACTGATTTCTGGATATTAATTTTGTATTCTGCTACTTTGCTAAGTTCATTTATCAGTTCTAGTAGTTTCTTGGTGGAATCTTGGGGGTTCTCTATGTACAGAATCATGTCATCTTCAGATAAAGACAGTTTTACTTCCTCCTTTCCAACTTGGGTATCTTTTATTTCTTCTTGTCTGATTGCTGTGGCTAGGACTTTCAGTACTGTGTTGAATAAGAGAGGTGAAAGTGGACATCCTTGTCTTGTTCCTGACCTTAAGGGGAACACTTGTAGTTTTTACCTGTTGAGTATGATGCTGGCAGTGAGTTTCTCATATGAGGCCTTTATTATGTTTAGGTATATTCCTTCTGTTCCCACTTTGCTGAGAGTTTTTATCATAAATGAGTGCTAGATTTTATCAGATGCTTTTTCTGCATCTATTGATATGATCATGTATTTTTTTATCCTTCATTTTGTTTCTGTGGCATATGACATTTATTGATTTGTGAATGTTGTACCAACCTTGCATTCCTGGAATAAATCCCACTCGATCTTGGTGTGTGATCTCTATGATGCATTGCTGTATTCAGTTTGCTAATATTTTGTTGAGGATTTTAGCATCTATGTCATCAGGGATATTGGACTATAATTTTCTTTCTTTGTAGTGTCTTTATCTTGCTTTGGAATTAAGATAATGCTGGCCTCATAAAATGAGCTTGGAAGTATTCCCTCCTCTTGAATTTTATGAAATAGTTTGAAAAGGAGAGGGGTTAGTTCTCAGAATGTTTAGTAAAATTTTCCTGTGAAGCCATCTGGTCTAGGGCTTTTGTTTGTTGGGAGTTTTTTTTTTTTTATTACTACTTCGATTTCACTAGGTGTAATCTATTCACATTCACTGATTCTTCTTGATTTAGCTTTGGAAGAGTGCATGCTTCTAGGAATTTATCCATTTTGTCCAGGTTGTTCAGTTTGTTGACATATGGTTGTCCATAATATTTTCTTACAATCTTTTGTATTTATTTGGTGTTTGTTATTATTTCTCCTCTTTCATTTCTGATTTTATTTATTTGGGTTTTTTCTCTTTTTTTCTTGATGAGTTTGGTTAAAAGTTTGTCAATCTTATTTATTTTCAAAGAAACAGCTCTTGGATTCATTGATCTTTTGTATTGTTTTTTTCCGACTGTATTTCATTTATTTCTGTTCTGATCTTTATTATTTTCTTCCTTCTACTTACTTTGGATTTTGTTGTTCTTTTTCAAGTTCCTGTAAGTGTAAAGTTAGATTGTTTAAGAGCTAGCGGTGTTTTGAAGAACGTAGAGAAGTAGCTCAGGGCTCCTATCCTCAAGGAACCTGCTGTCTGCCTGAGGCCACACGCCACTGTCAGAGAAGCTTTGCAGCCAGTACAAGACAGTGCCTAGTGGTCTGGAGTGACTCTGTATGCTCTAGTAGTTCTCAAAGTGTGGTCTCCCAACCAGCAGCATCAGCGTCACCTGGGGACTTGTTAGAAATGAGATCTATGAAATCAAAGACTCTAGGGGTGGGCCCAGTGATCTGTGCCTTAACAAACCCTCTCCGTGATTCTGATGCATGCTCAAGTTTGAGAGCCAGTGCTGTAGAAATTCAGGAGACAGGGGATTTGCACCGTAAAGAGTGACTAGAATTTGGACAGGCAGAAGAAAGGGCGAAAGTGCTTTCAAGCGAGGGCAACAGTATGGGTAAAGGTGAGGGGATGGGACAGCTTGGTGTGTGCTGGGCCCAGGGATGAAACCAGCTGGATGGAACGGAGTACAAATGTTGGAAAAGCAGGAGCTAGGCTCAGATAGATAGGACCTCAAGTGCCATGCAAGGAAGTTGGCCTTGACAGAGTAGGCCACAGGGAGTCCTTGTAGGTCTTTAGCAGGAGAGTGACAACAGTCTGGCACCTCTTTTAGACCCACAGGCCAGAATCCTTTCCTAGGTGTCACTGGGCTCCTAGTACAGAGGATGCTTTCATTCATCAGCATCCTCTATATCCAAGGAGACCCTGCTATGTGGAGGCACGGAAGCTGTAAGGGAGGAAGCAGTAGCAGTCGCGGGGCCTCACTCCCACAGAGGATCTCTGAGTCCCAGCCTAACACGGGCCTTGCACAGGTATTGAATTATGAATAGAGGTTGCCCAGAAATAATTGCAAACATTATTGCTCGCCCACCCCCATATGTGTCCTCCGCAGGGCTGCAGCAATAGATTTTGTTGCTTTAACTCTCCAGGGTCATTCTAAATTAGAACTCTCCCATTGACAGACAGGACACCTGGGGAGAGGGAGTACGGTCGGAAAGCCCTAAGCGGGCCAGACCCCTTGCCTGTGCGCACTGGTTGCCTTCAACTTTTCCTCTCCCTTGATCTATTCCACCTATCCCTATTAAATAACTAATTATTTAACATCTTTTAAAGCTCCGTTATATATTAGAACGGGCAGGACACAAATGAGTGCTTTTAATAATATAAAAGCCCATTAGCTTCATTTACTGTTAATGTTAAAATAAACATGAGGCAATTTAGATATACTATTCCAATTTCACGGAAACTTTGGTGTTTTTCTTCTCTAGTCACATAATTAAGGGAAAAACTACTAATGATATTAAGTTTGTACAGTGTTAATGAAAGAAACAGGCACACGCTGAAATTGCAGCCATTAATATGAAAAAATAAAATATTTAGCAGGGGAGATAGATGAGTGCAATTTTAATAAACCAAAATGAAGAAAATTAATTTTAGAAAATTCCACAGTCTTTCATGTGCCGCTGTTACACAAGCTGTCTAATGTGTTATTTTTGTGGTCTGGATTATTTATTGATGAGCCAGAGAAATGTCCTGGTTTTTGTGTACTGTTTTGTGGATGATGAAGATTTTGCCTTTATTTGTTTAATTATTTTCCTCCCCACAGCCCTGCACCACATTCCCAAACGGGAATGGCTTTATTTACAGTGCTCGCTTTGACAGACAGACCTTACCAACAACCTGTAGATGAAATGCAAGGGACATGAGCGTGGAATTTACTGAGACCGTCTCGCAGTGACCTCTGATTGCCAGGAGCTGAGTGGTTACAGGGGTTGACATCACGCGTGACCCTATGTTTGGGTGGAGACAGCTACAGCTCTGTCTGCAGCTTTCCTCGCTGCCTCTGGATCTCCCTCCCTGCAGTGGCCTGACTAGTGCTCCCCAGTTTCCACATTTACCTGGGACCTCCGAATATGACCATACTTGGAAATAGGGTCTTTGTAGATGTGGTTTAGGTGGGGATCTTGAGATTTGATCATACAGCATTAGGGTGGGCCCTAAATCCAGCGAGAGCACCCTTGGGAGTGACAGAAAAGACAGAGACACAGAGAGGAGAAGGCCAGAAGGCAGAGGCAGAGATGGGAGCTGTGCTGCTGACAAGCCGAGGGATGCCTGGGGCCACCAGGAACTGGAAGAGCCTTCTGAGGGAGTATGGCCACGCTGGGACCTTGATTTCAGATGTCTGGCCTCCAAAACTGTGAGAGAATTAATTTCTGTTGTTGTAAGCCCCCAAGTGTGTGGTTATTTGTTACAACAGCCCAAGGAAAACAACACGGCTGAGGAGCAACACCTCGAAATAAGCATCTCTGACCTGTCTCTTGAAGGCCGTGAGACGGTCCAGGGAGGGGGCAGAGGGAGGAGACTGCCGGGAAGTGAGCAGAGTGCAGAAGCAGAACCAGACCCGGCTGCAGGGAAGTGAGGTTCAGGCCGATGGCAGACATGTTACCCACAGCGTGTAGCTTATGCTGCAGAGCCACTGCAACAGCCAGATGTCGAGATGGTCTGATGCAGAGAAACAGAGTGGAGGCCCCTGGGGCCAGGGGCAGGCACGAGGCAGGTTACGGGGCCCCTGGCCTGAGCCCAGTGAGTAAGGCACAGTCTGGCTCTAACTGTGAGGCACAGGGTGGAACTGGGTTCTTTGGGGGCCGGCCTGAAACCTGTGTGGTGAAACAGCAGCGTGCAAGCTGACGACCAAGAGTAGCAGCTAACGGAGTGCTCACTGGGAGGCAGAGGGGCACCAGCGCTCTGCACAGACCCTCTCAATTCATCTTCACCGTGATCCAGTGAGGGAACTGTTCCTCATACCCCCATTTTGTAGATGAGGAGATGCAGGCAAAAGTAAAAACAGACCTGAGAGGGCACGTTAAGCGAGGAACAGAGATTCACCCCAGGAGCTGCAGTCGAAGACCCAGCCCCCCCCCCCCCAACTCGCTGCAGGTGGTGGTGCTTTAGTTTCAACCTCGTTAGTGTTGGTGCACGAGGCAGCCCTGGGCTAGGCCCTGTCCAGGAACAGAGCTAAGACAAGGTTGTGGCAGTACAGATGCTGGGTCCGCACAGGAAAGCTGACCAGGAGCGGCGTATGCATGGAGACACTGATTTTCTCTCATGGCCAGAAATCTGTGGTAGGGCAGCTCCCTGGTTTTTTGTTTCAGTGGCTTAGTGATGTCTTCCAGGACTCAGGTGCTCTCCATCTGTATCAGTTATTTAGGTTGCCGTCCCAGCTCCAATCCCACCGTCCCATGCTGGGCCTTGGGGAGATGGAGGCTGGAACTCCACACCCATTTCTGCTTTGCCAGCTGCCTGCAGTCAAAGTCAGTCGATAGGGGCGCTGCAGGGAGGCCGCAGGGCTGGAGGTGGGACTTCCTGCTCCTGTCAGCATCACTCCAGCAGGCCTCTTCTCCCTGGCAGAGGCCATTCGTCCTAGTAGCAAGGCTGATGAATTTGCTGTATTTCCAACAGATACAGCCTTATGGTACCTCCTCCTCAGAGCCTGGGTCCAGGCTTCAGTGGACTCGTACTCTAGGCTCAGAGATGCCAGCACCGGCCCCGTAGCACCCCTTCTCTCAGGTCCACGTTTTAGCTCCGTGGAACCCCGCCTCCAAGCAAATGTCAGTAATTCCAACCTCGTTTCTTTGTTCCCAGCCAGAACAGCGGTATCTGCTTCCTTCAGTCACCACCTCCCTTTTCACCCTTTCGGTCACCTCATACCTCGTTAACAGTTACTCACAGCAGTTTCTCCTGTTAATGTAACTGGCATGGGTCTCCCCTCCTGCCAGGGCCCGCTGGGTAACACATCGGGGGCCTTGCCATCCTCAGGGAGTTGGTGGGTCTCTCCTCATCACAGGGCGACTGCAGCGCATCCAGCGGACAGAGGTTGAGGACCAAGCCCAGAGGCAGAAGACAGCCTCTTTCCTCTCGTCCCTGTCCCAGGTCTGTTTAAGCACAAAGAAACATTCCTGCAAGTGCTCCCAGGGAATTTCCCCTCGTTGGCCAGAATTAGATGGCATGCCCCCTCCTCAGCCAGTACCTGGTGATCAGAATGAGATACTGTGATTGGTGTAGACTGCTAAGAATCCAATCGCCTTGGGGCCAGGCAGAAGAGGGTCGCTGAGTAAATGCTGGGCCCTAAGCAAGGAAGAAAGAAGGGGGCGTGTCCAGTCTGTAGTGCCTGCTCCACCACCACGCCCTCCAGCGGGAGGTGCCAACAGTTAAGGATTGGGGTGTTAGATGCTGGGGGGTGGGGGTGGAGGCACAGCATGTGCTGTGGAGCACAGACAGGGGAGCATGAGCTCTGGAGGAGACCAGGAAGGGCCTCGGAGAGCAGGTGGGGTGTGAAGTGAGGCTTGAAGGACGAGGTAAACTTGACCAGGTAGCAGGTGAGGCAGGACTTTCCGAAGGAGATGGCCTGTGCAAAGGTGCAGACGGGCAGTGAGAATATGGCACTACTGGGGACAAATGTGCTGGGTGTGATTTGAGCACACGGGGACACGGTGGTGTGGTGAGTGGGGTGGCCTTTCAGGTCAGCAGGGGTGAAGCAAAAATGGCCTGGTAGGGTGTACCGAGCCTGGGTGTGGCTACAGCATGGGTGTGGCTACAGTGCCTGCTTCTGGCCAAGAGCTGTAGGAGCCAGGGCTGCCGGTCTGGAAGAAGGGCCCATGGGAGATGCCTGTTATGGGAGCGGGAACTGCAAGGACCCGCAGCTCCTACCTCTGATCCTCATGGCTGCTGAGCCAGGAGGCCTGTCCCTTCCTCCATCCTCTTCTCAGGCACGGCCTTTGTTGGTGTCATGGAAAAGTAACCAAAGAAGTGAAAAAAAGGTACAGGCCCTGCCCACAGCTTAGGTTTATTTTTTCTTTCACTTAAAAAAAACAACAACAACTTTATTTAGTTTTAGAGACAGGGGAAGGGAGGGAGAAAGAGAGAGAAACGTTGATGTAAGAGAGAAACATTGATTGGTTGCCTCTCTCTGGCATCCCAAATGGAGACCAAACCCACCACTCAGGCATGTGCCCCGAATGAGAATTGAACTGGTGACCTTTCGCTCACAGGAGGACACCCCACCAACACAGCCACACTGGTCAGGGCTCCTCACTTTGTGTGGGTGTGTGTGTGGGGGGTAAAGTTTAACAAAATTTACCATGTTAACCACTTTTTAATTTTTAAATATAGTTATTTTTAATTATAGTTAGCATATAATACTATATTAGTTTCAGGTACATAATATAAGGATTAGACATTTATATACATTATGAGGTGATCACCCCAATAAGCCTAGTGCCCATCTGACACTATACATAATTATTACGATATTATCCACCATTTTCCCTGTACTGTACTCTACATCCCTGTGACTATTTTTATAACTGGCAACTTGTACTTCTTAATCTTTTTTACTTTTTTCGCCCAGCCCCCCAACCCTCCTCCCATCTGGCAGCCATCAATTTTTTCTTTGTATCTATGAGTTTGTTCATTTATTTTGATTCCACATATACATGAAATCATATGGTATTTGTCTTTCTCCGTTTGGCTTATTTCACTTAGCATAATACCCTCTAGGTCCATCCATGTTGTTACAAATGACAAGGTTTCACTCTTTTTTTATTTCTGAGTTTTATTTCTCTGTGTTTCTGGACTACTTCTTTATTCATTCCTCTACTATCAGTGGGTACCTAAGTCCCTTCTGTATCTTGGCTACTGTAACTAATGCTGCAATGACCACTGGGGCACATTTAAAAAAATTATTGTTTTCACTTTCTTTGGATAAATACCCAGCAGTGGAATTGCTGGGTCATATACTAGTTCTATTTTTAGTTTTTTGAGGAATCTCCACACCATTTTCCATAGTGGCTGCACTAATTTGCACTCCCAACACAGCATTAGGCTTCACTTTTCTCCGCATCCTCACCAACACCACTTATTTGTTGTCCTTTGGATAAGAGCCGTTCTGACAGGCCCCATGGGCGGGGTACCGGGTTCCTGAGCAGGGTGGTTGTGTGTAGGAGACAGTGCTGAGTACACTCCCTGCATCTCCTGGGGGGAGTCATGGCTTAGACGTGAGGTGATCCATATGCCTAGGGGGAACCTAGACCCACAGTCTCTCACACATAATGATTGAGGAGGGTGTGGGGGCTCTGGCCATGCAGCCTGGGGCCTGGGGCCCAGCCACCGACTGCAGCTGTACAGGCTGTTCACTGCTCAGGTGCGCTGGGCCCAGGGGCCTGCGAAGGCTGAAGTCCACCCGTGGTCTGCGTGCCAGACTTTTCCACGGCGGCTGTGCCATTTTACATCCCCGCCAGCAAGGCTCGGGATTCCCACCTCTCCACCTCCTCACCGATACCTGTCTTCTGTTTTGTTGTTGTTGTTGTTGTTGTTGTTGTTGTTGTTGTAATAGCCATCCTTGTGGGTGTGAGGTGGTACAGCTTAGCCTGTGAGCCAAGGCAAACCCCTGTGAAAATTAACCGATAATAACAGTGCAAACATCCACAACCATGAGGAGGCGGGGACCATGCCGATAGTGGAAAGGGCGGGAGGGAGCCTCAGATCCAGGAGACATGACATCCTAGGAGGCAGAGACCTCGGGGGAAAGTCTGTCCCTGGTTACTACCCGGGGAAGGAGGAGGGGGGTGGGAGGCAGGCCATGGGTGTTACTGGGTCAGCGGGGAAGACCATGAATTCACAGGTGGGGCCTGGGCCTGGGGGCTCTGTCCCAAATGAATGACATTTCCAGCTGAATCTTACCCAACTTGCACCCTCTCTCTGGGGTCACGCCATCCTGGGTTCCTCCCAACCCCTTCTGTTTCTCCCTCTTCTCCAGTTATATTCCCAGTGTCTAGCTCACAATCAGCACATGCCAGGACCGTAACCAGAGAAGGAAGGAAGGATGGATGGAAGATGGTTGTTTAACAGACAAGGAACTGAAAGGGTGGCTCGATCTCCTCCCACAGCAATGTGGCCAGGGCCGGGGTTTCGTGGTGCTCGCTGAGCTCGCAGCCCCAGCATTGGCCCCTGGAATGCAAAACGCCCCCACGCTATGATTTTCCGCATGCCCATGCATTACAGGGGATAACTGATTATAGGCTGATAATAACTGATTAATTGATTACTTACAGAATATTGTAATTGAGTAAATTACTTTCACTTGCATGTATGTAACTGCTTGCTCGGGCGGCTCTGTGTCTGTACGACAGGGTGAGAGAGAGCCAGGGCGAGGCCCCCACTGGCTCGAATGGTGGGCAGAGTCGTCTGCCCCCTCCACTCTGCTGTCCTTGAATCAAGCCCTTACCTGGAGAGCAGGACTTCGCTGGTGTCACCGAGGCATTTAAGGTGTAATTGTAACAAGGTGGCCGCCGTGTCCCCAGCAGTCAATGAGATTAATCTGCAAGCCAAAGGGAAATACAATTTAACTGTCTGGAAATCCAGAATAGTGAACATCCCAAGGTGTCTTACTACTAGCTCACTGTTGCTTGCCTTTGCTTATTTGTTAACATTTAAGTTCTTCTTAAATTAACTGTTGAGTGGGAATGCTCCCACAAATGTAGATCTGAGAAGGGGGCTCAGAGTCTTCCTGTCAGTGAAGGGCACAACATCTCATAGGTTTGAACCTTTGGCTGTTTTTTGACACACATACACCTCTGCTACCGCAGTGTTCTTGTGAAACCGTGCCGGGGGCGGGGCCGGGCGAAGAGGCTGCGAGGGGCGTGGTGGTAGAAAGAGCCCGAGTTAGTGAGCCCAAAGGCCAGCTTCTCCATTCGCGCTGTTGCTCACTCAGCGTGGGACCCGGGGAAAGTCACTTCGCCCCCTCGGGCTCTCGGTTTCCACCGTGGATGCCAGCGGTGCCCCCGCTGACACCTGAAAGTGCCGTGTCCCTGCACATTCCCTGTCCCCCACACTGAGACTTCTCGGCCTTGGAGACCAAGGATGCTGTTGGAACTGAGGGCCGGGGAACCCTTTGCGCGGTGGCCATCCTGGGAGCCGAAGCGTATTCAGCAGCACCCTTGGTCTCCGGATGCCAGCAGTCCCCTCCCCGCCCTGCCCTCCCAGATGTAACAACCAAAAATGTCTCTAGGCACTGCCAAAGGTCCCTGGGGGCAACCCCCCATCAAGAACCACTGATCTTGGGTGCGGCCCCTGGTTCATTCTCTAACCCTGGAGGCATGTGCACGTGCCAGGCGCGGGGTGCAAGGCCACGTTCCTCACAGCACCTCTCCTCAACAAGCTCATGGTCTGGCAGGAGAGGCGGGTCACGGGGCAGATGGTGCAGGAGCATGGGGTGCTCCGGGAACTGAGAACAGGGGCCCCGGCCTGAGAAGAGGGGCCTGGGGGAAGACAATCTGAGCTGAGCCCTAGTGAGGAGCGATGTGAAGTGAGGAGGGTCCGGATTCCGTTCGGAAGCCTCCATGACGCCCAGCAGTAGGTGGGCTCCTCTGCTCTGAGGTACTTGGAGCCACAGTCAGCATTCACGAGCGTGTTCTGGGAGTCAGGGGCAGGAGGCCCTTGTCCGCCATTGACATTCCGTCCCGAGCTAGACCAGCGGGTCCACCCTGCCACTCTCTGGCACCCTTCCTGGCTTAGCTGAATGGCTGCCTGCTCCGTGAGGTCCCCTGGAGGGGTCAGCGAAAAGCAGTCTCCCCCTTCTTACCTCTTATGCCTAGACGGGTGAGACCAGTAAGTTATGGTGGGAGTGGTGGAAAGCGAGCCCTCGGGCATCTGTATTGCTTGGAAGGGGCAGCCCGGTGGGGCAGTACACTGGGGGCTGAGTCCTAAGCAGTGGGACGCTGGCAGTCTGCCTTGGGGACCCGGGGCCAGAGACGAGGAGGAAAGAGGAGAGAAAGGTGTGTCGCTTAAACTCATCTTCCCGACAGTACCGTCTCTCGCTGATCCTGAGGGTAACCCCAGGCTTTGAGGATGCACTCAATCCAGTTGTCATTACTCAAAATGTGGCCCATGGAGCACAAGCAGCAGCCTCACCCGGTCAGAAATGCAGAGTCACAGGCCCAGTACCAGACCCGTTCAGTCAGAACTGCATGTTCATGGGACCCTCAAGGACTCGGGGGCTGTGAAGTTTGGGAAGCACTGCTCTAGAAAACAAGGAATCCACATTTATTTAGGGAGGCCACACATGTGACCCTTCACGTGGTGGGCGTTGGGGAGCTTGCAGAGTGAGCAGGTGTGCCCCCCGTGGTGTTACCCACTGGCCAGGCAACATAGAGCCCCACAGTCTCCCCCTCTGGCAGCCCCCTCTCTGAAGGGTGAAGTTCAAACTCCTTTGCCCATCACTCAGAGCCCTTGGCAATCAGCACCTCATGGCCCTCCCTGCTAGAGACCCTTTCTCCCTGGTACCCTGGGCCCTGGGCAGGCTGAACGACACGCAGACTCCCAGCTCAGGTCATGCCTTCCAGACGCCGAGTCTCTGTCAGAGAGGCTACTGTGCCTGTGAGCACCTCTCTGAGCCTACGTCTTGCGGTGCCCACTCAAGGGCCACCCCTCCCTGGAACCCCATCCCAGCATTGCTGCCAAAGTGAGCTCTGTCTCCTGTGACCTCTCCCAGCCCAGCCCACCCACCACCTGCCCCTCTCCAGGATCCGAGTTCTCTCTCTTCCGTCATTAGCCTGCCCTCCGCCTGGGTTGGTGGCGAGACTGAAGCTGCCTGAGCACAGGAGCCAAGGGCAGTCATGCTGTCGGTGCCCAGTCGGAGGAGAGCTCGGGCCGGCCGGTTCACTGACCCACTGACTGGCCATGGACGGAGGCAGGGGATATCTGACCCAGTGACCCACAGGGGGGCCCACTGGGCGTAGGAGAGTAGAGAATGGAAACTGACATTTGCTGGCATTAACTGTGGGATAGGCTCATAACTAACATATTACTCAGTTTCACCCACATGGTAACTTTTGGGGGGGCTCTGTTGGAACCTCCTCTGACAGACAAGCAGCATAGGCTCAGAGATCTCCAGCCACTCACCTAAGGTCACACAGATACCAAGACGCTGAGCTGGGACTCAGACAATCTTTGGTTCCATGTTTGTTCACGATGCCGTGAATCAGTCTCAGAAAGCCCACAGTTCTCTGGCTGTGCTATGTAAGTCAGTGTAAAGCCAAGATTTATCGAGCTAAAGATAATCGTGAGGTCATCTGGTGCAGCCACGCTTTTTTACTGATGGAAAATTGAGGCCCAAGGAGCAGAGAAACAACCTGTTTGAGCACACGGCAGAGCAGGACCAGACCCCGGGCCTGGCTGACACCGAGGCCCGGTTATTTCCTCTGTGCCGGGCTCGGGAGCGAGAAAGCCCATGGGCTTGGCTAAGTAGGAAGCCATCCTAGAAGGGAGTTTCCTGGACCTGGGCAGGGAAGGGAGCTTTACAGGTGTTAAAAACAAGATTCAACCAAGTACATTTTAAAGATCTCATTGGCTTTATCCAATCATTCATACATAGATTGGGCAGCAGCATCCTCCCAGTAAAAGGAACAGCTCTGAAGAGCTTTACAAAATGAAAGACTTTTATAGGCAGAAGGGAGTTAGACTAACACAGACCCACTTGATTGTGGGCAAGCTACCCTTCTTTAGGGGGCAGCTGGGCCCGTCGGGCAGAGCCGTGGGCCTCGCTGGTGCTCCCCAGGTGACTTGGGACCGACTGTCCAGATTCCATTCCGGGGGGAGGCCGACACTGAAATCGAGTTAGATATTAAGTCTCAGTGTGGTGACATGGGGCTTAGCACAAGTGACTCCTTTTGGGACCTGTTGCCTTTTTTTAAAGACTTCCCCACTTTTGATCAGACTCTTCGCCTAATTACTCAGCGAGTTTCCGTTACATGACTTAGTAAGCACTATGGTGGACCTTTCTGAGAAGACCTGGGGGAACCTATCTGAGTGGACGCACCATGAAGTATGGTTATTGCTGAAAAGTTCACCTGGAGACTCATTCCATTTACATTTGTTTGATTCACTTTTTCTTGTCTTTCTTCCGTTTTTAGAGTATATTTTATAGACTATGCTAGTCCAGTTGTCCCGTTTTTTCCCCCCCTTTATCCCCCTCTGCACTGTGCCTCCCTCCTGCCAGCATTTTCCCTCCTTAGTTCATGTCCACGGGCTGTGCATGTAAGTTCTTTGGCTTCTCCATTTCCTATACTGTTCTTAACCTCCCCCATCTACTTTGTACCTACTAATTATGCTGCTTATTCCCTGTACCTTTTCCCCCCATTCTTCTCCCTCCCTCTCCCTGCTGATAACCCTCCATGTGATCTCTGCTTCTATGATTCTGTTCCTTTCCTGGTTGTTTGCTAAGTTTGTTGTTTTTATTTTTAGGTTCAGTTGTTGATAGATGTAAGTTTGTTGCCATTTTACTGCTCACAGTTTTGATCTTCTTTTTCTCAAATAAGTCCCTTTAATATTTCATACAATAAGAGCTGGGTGATGATGAACTCCTTTAGCTTTACCTTGTCTGGGAAGCATTTTATCTGCCCTTCCATTCTAAATGAAAGCTTTGCTGGATAGAGTAACCTTGGATGTAGGTCCTTGCTGTTCATGACTTGGAATACTTCTTTCCAGCCCCTTCTTGCCTGTAAGTGATTCACTCGTTCTTAACAGTTATCATGAGATTATTCATGAAAATGTCATGGAACATTGGACAGCTGGTCATCGTCCCAAACCATTTCTCTTGCTGACAAACTTTATAAGCAATAACATCAACTTACCTGTCCTTAGTAAACCCAGGGAGATAGCATTATATTTAATGCCCATCACTCTAAAGCCATGTCTGTTTTAATTAAACCAACAAGCTTAAACTAGTTTTATTTACTAAAAATTAATCCTAGATCATATGAATTTGAAAAACATTCGGGTTCCATTTCTATTGTATTTCTAAGAGTTTTAGGAATACTTACTTCACATAAGCACTTCATTTCCTTTAAGCCCATGAATAGGGCTCTTTCACAAATTAATTTCAGCATGCCACTCGGAGGCAGAAAAAACCCCGCACACCCACAACACATACACAGATACACACAAACACACAGACAGAAGCGCACAGAGACCTTCTGGTTTCCATTCTAAAATTTTAGCCACAGATCAGGCACAATAACACAAAACTCACCAGTTGTAAAAGAAATCAGGTTCAGATCGTGTCTGGGGCACGTGGAGTAAACCAGGGTCACTCGCTCAGGTGATGGGGACCGGCGCTGCCCCGGAGCCTCTCGTTGGAGTGGCAGCTGTGCCCCCCCTCCACCCAGTGGCACACGTGAACAAGCCACTAAAATTCTGCAGCACCCCAGAATATATATGTATGCCATGAATCAGTCTCAGAATATATATATTTGCCAATCTGGCAAAAAA
This sequence comes from Phyllostomus discolor, assembly GCF_004126475.2. Lineage (NCBI taxonomy): Eukaryota > Metazoa > Chordata > Mammalia > Chiroptera > Phyllostomidae > Phyllostomus > Phyllostomus discolor. Next base: position 175,988,274 of record NC_040903.2, read on the forward strand.
ATAATTTTGATTCATTCACACTGGATGGCTATTGTTGTGTGGGCTGTTGTAATTTTTTTATTTGACCATCTACGGGAAGAGAGATCAGTGCCCCTGACTAGTCAGGCATTGCATGTTTTAAAAAATCTTACAGCCCACCAGCCCGCCGTGGTGCACACGTTGAAAACCTGTTAACCCTGGGCAGGAAAGCCACTTGGACTGGGGGGTTGATGCAAGGACAGCAAAGCTCAGCGTCAAGAGGAACTTACCCACAGTGCTTGGGAAGGGAAAGAAACACAGAACTCAAAGAGTCTGCAGGTGCCAGTGCCCGTGTGTCTCACCCACAGAGCTGTCAGAAGTTTCCTTTGGATCCTGTTTTGCCACCAAATCTGTTACATGACAAAATTCAACTGAATGCATCTCAAAGATCTTATTGGTTTAGTGTAATAACTCATGAATCAGGCAGCATCTCACCTGGCGAATGGAAAGGAGTCCTGAGGAGCTATGCAAAATGAAAGACTTATAGGCAAAAGGGGGCGGCACAAGGAAGTTATACCAGCGAAGAGCTGACTGTTTGTGGCAAGGTCACCTTTCTTGAGGGGATGGCACGGGTCTGTCAGGCAGATTACCTCACTGGTGCTTGCCAGGCAATTCTAAATGGACTGCTTCTACTCTTGGGGATGGCTGAAACTGTAATTTAAATAGGGATTGTCCTTATTTGGTGATGTGGGGCTTAGCACAAGTGACTCCATTTTGAGCCTCTTGTTTCTTCTGAAACACGGGGCATCTCTACCTCACACCAGGCAGGAAACACTTGCCATTTCACTTACTCCTTCTACTAGCCCTTTGGATCATCCCTGCTTTACAATGTTAGGAAAAATTACATTACATCTTTGAAAGGAGCAAAGAAAGATGACTGGATGTCTTGAGTAGTGCACCATTCTGGGTAATCTGTACATTTTGTCATCTTTGCACTGTTTTACAGCTCTGTAAGTTGCAGGAAACTGATAATCAAGCTAACGATTCTTGTCTACAGACATGCAAGCGAATGTGGCTATTGGAAAGCAGAGGACTGTTGCTCTAAGGGTTTTGGCCAGTTTTGCAATGACTCGTGAATTCACCTCAGGCTGCCTATGTGTGTGTAAGTGTTCTGAGTTCTCCTTGGAACCGGTTCTCCTTGGAACACCTTACTGTCTCACTCCCTCATTAATCAGTGAATTACATAAATCTTTCTGATACTTGTTCATCTTTCTGTTTGTGTTAAAGTGGTTCCTTAACATTCTAAAAATTATCTCTTACCATACACGACGAAACTGAACACAATGAAACTGAACACGATGAAACTGAACATAACCACACACAGCGAAACCTCACCCTGGGTCAAAGTTTGTGAGAGCTACAGTCTAACTCCCAACCTTAGATTCTTTCTGCTGCCCCATCCCACCCCCGGCTTCACATCCTTCCGTACAGCCCCTGGTTTACCGGGGGTGCAGCTGTGTGGTCCGTTTCACTTCCCAGAGCTTCCGACTCCTCACTTATCATGGAGGGACCTGAAACCTTCCCTGCTCGCCCCTATTCTTCCAGTAGAGGCATGCGCATGGAAGCATTCTGAGACAGGCGAAGGCCCCCTGCTCCAGCAAATGTATTTTAATAAAGGAGGCCCCTGGGGCTACGGACTTGGCATCAGATCTGAGGGTGAGCTCTGCCTCCACCACTTAGAAGCCCTGTGGCACTGAGGCCCATCTAGACCTTCAGTTGTCCAGTGGGCTTGCCCTCCTGCGTCACAGACGTACTGTGAGGATGGAGCGAGGTAATGGACGTGCACGTGTGTTGTAGACCGTTAAGTGCTGTAGAGAGGGTTAGCCTTGGCTTGTCTGCACAGGAAATGTCACGCGAAGCAAAGAGCTTTTATGAGAGTTTATCTGAGCCCAAACCGGCAACAATGCCTAGAAGCAAGATCCTAAATGCAGTTTGCATTTTCTCTTATGCATTTGGAATTCAGGAGGGAATTTAAGGAAGGTTACATGGGTCTGGGAGAAAGCCAGGAGGGGGTTGGATTGATTACAGGATAGTTAAGATTATGTGCTCCCCGGAGGGTGGTTACACCTCAGAGGGGTCTGGGAAAGAGGATTGCTTCTGGCACTTCCGAAGTGTGTTAACCTAGATGCACAAGCACAAGGGGCAGAGCTTGAAGAAAAACCTTTCACTAGAGAAACTCTAGGCCTTGGGAGTGACTACCTCCTATGGCCAGCCCAGTCAGGGGTTTATGATCAGGCCAGCTTGTGAGGCTCCTTTAGGTCAGACTGATTTCAGCGCCTTTTCTCATCCACAGTATAACTATGGCTGCTGTTATGGTTCTCGCTCCAACTACTACAGAGGGGGTTGGTGGGGGAGTTTGAAGGAGCTCCTGGCCCCTCCTCTCCGCTGGCCAATTTCTCTGGGGGAAGACCTGCTTCTTCCTCAAGCTACCTGCCCCTCAGCCTCCTCTCCGCATCCCTTTGCCAAGCCAGCCGCAGTCGTCAAGTCCACGTTCACCTGGAGGCACTTCTTGGGAGGCTGGGGAGGGCTATGCTTTCCCAGGCCCCGCCGACGCCCTGCTGAGCCGGTGCGGGTGTCCCGTGATGGCATCTCTCCCAGAACCCCAGCTTCAGACCACGTTCCTGCCCCAGTTTACTTAGAGTCACCGGACGATTTTGGAGTTCCACCCTCCTGGATGTTTCCCGGAGATGCATTTTCACCAGGTGTGAGCCTATCACACTTAGCCAGCCGAGCAGGTGTGTTTCTCCTTGGTGCTGGTACAGAGAGCTGAAGGAAGGCCTGGTCTCCTCCCCTCCTCCCCCACCAGGAGAGAGAGCCACAGAACCTCAGGGTCAAAGAGATGATCAAATCCAAAGGGCTGGGGGTGGGGGGTGGGTATAAGAGGACTAAATGGTAATGGAAAAACATACAATGAAGATTAAACTTAAAAAAAATCCAAAGAGCTCTAAATCTGGCTGCTAGGTTATGAGAATCACCTGGGGAGCTTTTTAAACTCCAGATTTAAGGACCCAGACTCTCTAAATCAGAATCTGGAAAAGCAAGGCAGGGCAAGCTTTATTTTAAAAGCTCTCCCAGGGGCTCTGGTGGCCACGGCCTTGTTTGGAAACCACTCTTCTAAAGCAGTCTTCCTTCTCTGAACAACCAGGAGCCCGTGACACAGAAGTGCTAAGTCAAGTGTCGAGGTCACCCAGGTTACCGCACCTGCTTTGGTCCGTTGTTCTGCAGGGACAGGTTCTTGGGGCTGGGCCTTTCCTCCCAGGGAAGCTGCGGGCAGGGCTGCGGCAGGAAGTGGAGGGAAGGGGAAGGAGCGCTGAGCCGCATTCCGGAGCAGATCTGGCTGTGAACAAACGAGAAAGAGCTTTAGCAGTAAGCCGGGCTGAATGGATAATTAAACAGATAGCAAAATGGAATGCAGTTCCACGCACCTCCTGGGAGCTGGCTGGGGGAGATAATACGCTTTCCAGTCGTCAGAAGGCACAGGAGGAGAAAACAACTGGGCCTGGCTGCTGGCCATTTAACAATATTGCTTTTGTAAACAAGTTGAAAAATCCAATAACTGTAAAACTTATGGCATGTCCTTAAAAGCCTGTCCCTGTTTTCCCCATAAAGGAATGAGCGTTTCCAACTGAAGGTGTTCTAATTAAACCGTCCAGGTCCCCGGGGCAGCGAGGTCATCCATGAGAAGGAGGGAGGGAGGGTCTGATCCCTTGCAGCGGCTGCAGGACCAGGAGTCTCGGTGGTGAGACTGGAGTGTACCGCAGCTGAGTGACTCTCCGCCTTCACCCTGTGGTCTGTAAACCCGAGGTGCCACAAAAGAACAATCCAGCACAAACCCAGAGAAACAAACTCGTAAGTGGGCACCTCAGCAATGAGTGCCCACCACAGGCACCTCATGGAGGGGGAAAAAGAAAAGGCTATTCAGTTCATCCGCGAGGAAACCCTTTGGTGGTGGAAGCAACAAAGTAGCAGAAAGCGAAGCTCCAGCCCTAGAGGAGCACAGCCTTGGTGGGGTGAGAACACCCATGCGCACACACGTACAGAACCGGAGAAGGGCACTGGGGAGAGCCCTGCAGCCAGCGAGCGAACCAGACCGTGGGGCGGGCACCCTGGGGCTGGGGCCTTCCTGGAGGAATCACAGGGACTCAGGCCTGGGCAGGAGCCCAGAGCCATTTGGTGCACCAGCCAGCTCCCACCTTCTGCCTCCCCTGGCCCCATCTGCTGGAGCTGGGCCAGACTTCACAGGTAAGGGCATGGTCCTCGACGAGACTTTCACTCCAGACGCCAGCCGCAAGTCCGCCCAGCTGGCCACAAACACAGGAGTTCCTATCAGCACCCTCAGGTTGATAATTTGCTGAAAGACTCACAGCTCTGAGGAAAGTGCTGCATTTATTATAGTTTTTAAAATTGTGGTAAAATGCATGTAGCATAGAAGGCGCCGTCTTGACCGTTTCTGAGCGTGCCGGTCCAGTGCGGTGCAGAACGTTAGCGCTGAGGTCCCGCCCGTTGCCGGGACGCTCTTCCTCTCGCGGCACCGGAACTGTGCCCATCAAACAAGACGCCCTCTGCCCCCTCCTCGCTGCCCCTGGCAACTGTCCTCCTCTCTCTCTATAAGTCTGACTACCCTTGGTACCACATAGAAGTGGAACCATACAGTATTTGTCTTTTTGATGGTTACAGTTTTATTACAGGAAAGCTTATGAATCTGAACCCAACATTGTCACCCTTGTCCCATCGCTCCCAGGGCCTTTCTAGAAGGCCACTGATCCATCCACTAGTGAACACAGGGGGACCCAGCACTGGGCCTGGTCTGGCTGTCTAGTTCCACGTGGCCAAGTCACTCAACCTCTCTCTGCTCCCTGTCAGCTCCACTAGGGCAGGGATGTTCGTCTGGTCACTGATGAAGCCCCGCCTGGAACAGTGCCCGACGGGTACATGCTAGGTGCTCAGTTGGTATTTGCTGAAGGAATGAGTGAATGAGAGAACGAGTGAGTGTACTTCAGTCACATGACTCACGCCATGAGCACTGTTGCCATAGTCTGATGTGGGCACCCCTGGGGAGCTGTGAGGTGCTGGGCAAGTCGGGGGGCAGGGACTCTTACTACGGCTGTGGCCATGGCCAGACAAGTGCCCTGCCCTGTGCCTGTAGCCGGGGCAGCCCGATCAGAGGGGCACTCTGGGGACCTGTGCTTTGACTCGGGATGGGGCGGGGGGTGACAGTGAGGGCAAGGCCGTGCTGTGTGGCCCTCACAAGGAACCCGGGGGTGTTTCCCCAACAGCTCTCCAGGCCCCACTCTCTCAGCCCAATTTTTAGAAGGGCCCCAGCTGTTGGAGAATGGGTGGGAAACTCAACCTGCTTTTCCTCTTAAAGGACAAGAAACACTAGGAAAGCACGTTGCCCCCTGATCCTTGCCTGGTCTTCCCGTGTCAGCTACCCATTCAGTTTTCTGCTCGGCAGATGCGGACACCGTAGCCCAGGGGTCCAGGCCTCATGGTGGCGAGTGGGAGGGAGTCTGTGGCTCCGGGCCCGGCCCTTCCAAGAGCCTGAGCCTGGAGGGCAGAGGTCCCGTAGTGGGCTGAATAGTGGTGGCGAAAGATACGCCTGCATCTGGGAACCTGTGACTGTGAGAAAAGGGTCTTTGCAGATGCAATTAAGGATCTCAGCATGGGTGATGCTGGGTTATCCAGGTGGGTCCTAAATCCAGTGGCAAGTCTCCTTGTAAGAGACACACAGAGGAGAGGTGGACACAAGAGGAGAAGCCGTGTGAAGAGGGAGATGGAGAGAGGAGTGACGCAGCCACAGCCAGCGAGCAGCTGGACTCAGGGCAGCCGGAGCAGCAAGGATGGACTCTCCCCTGGAGCTTCAGAAGGAGTGGGGCCTGCCTGACACCTTGACTTTGGGCTTCTGGCCTCCAGAACTGAGAGAATCGATTTCTGTTATTTTAAGCCTCCAAGCTTGTGGTAATTTGTTATAGCAGCCACAGGAGACTAATACAGAGACCCCAAGCTATACCCCACACTCACTGTGGCCTCTCTGCAGGATGACTCAAAGAGGGACTAGGAGAGAAACTGAGGCAGGTACCCAGACAGAGGGGACAGTAAGAGGCTGTGGCGGATGTGGGTGGCAATCCCATATCTCTTCTTCCTGGCGGGAGAAGGCCCAAGGCCTCTGGTGTCCACTCGCATCTGTGCAGGCCACAGGCTCAGGACAGAGACTGCCTCCTGTGCAGTCTAAGCCAATAACAGTAAACCTTGTCTTCTTGGCCAGTGATTGGTTAAGGGGTGGGCATGTGACTCTGTCCCGGCCAATGAGATGTGAGAGGAAAGGTTTCTTAGTTTCTAAAAAGGGATCTAGGGGACCAAAAGTGCCTCCTTCTCTCCTGGACCTGTCAGAGGTGGACGGGGCCCCAGTAGCCACCTTGTGACCATGAGGACAGTGAGCTGGCTCACTGAAGATGGCTGAGGGAAAAAGAAAAAAGGAAAGCACCCAATCCTTTGGTGGTATTGTTTGGCATCTAATTAGGCAACTCTGGATCTCTCCTGTCCCCAGACTTCCTATATATAATGCCATAATAAATTCCTTCTCATTGGGCTTGTGGGGTCAGAGATTGTTGCAAGTTGCAACCAAAGCATCTCCACTCACTGGTTTTTAAACTCTTTTTAAAATCAGATCTTATGGTGAAAACATTTCATATTGGGCCCTGGCTGGTGTGGCTCAGTGGTTGAGTGCCGCCCTACAAATCAAATGGTCGCCGGTTTGACTCCCAGTCAGAACACGTGCCTGGGTTGCGGGCCAGGTCCCCAGTGGGGGGGTGGCACATGAGAGGCAACCACACATGGATGTTTCTCTCCCTCTCTTTCTCCCTCCCTGCCCCTCTCTAAAAAATTAATTAATTAATTAAAACAATTTTTTATTGGCAACCGGTATGCACAGTCCTGCAGAGAGCAGAGACAAGCAATTCATGAGACAGTGTGTGCAGTGCATTCTAAAATTTCCTATTTTATTCTCTGTTTGTTTGTTTGATTGCTTATCTCAATCTAGTACATTGACTTCATGACACACAACTTGATTAAAAAATACAGTAATGGATGCTAATAAGAGAGAGAATTAGAGAAAGGAGTCCAGTGACCCTAAGAAGACAAAATCACGCAGACCCGGCTCAGTCCCCGAGGCACTGCAGTGAGAGGTCACTGAGGCGGCTGGGGCATGAAGGGGGCCAGAGACAGAGAGGGGACACAGGGAGGGGGCTGGACAGGGAGAAGGAGCGCACACAGAGCCGCTTACACGCTGGCTGACGAGGAGGAGACCGGTGAAGTCCAGCGGAAACGCGGAGGCCTAGGGACGAGGAGGAGACGGAGATGGGAACCCAACGCGCTGCAGAGAAAGAGACACAAACAGGCCGGGAAATGCAGGTTGTAAGACTGAGGTGTGGCGACGGCCCCAGGTGGGCCTGCGCAGGGGCAATGGTCGTGGAGAACAGAGGCCGGTTCTGGGCCGGGTCGACCACGTGTCACCTGTGTGGCCTCGGCTGAGCCCCGTGGCCTCTCTGGGTCTCTGCTTCCTTCTCTGAGAAGCGGGGTTAATGACCTCTGTCACATGAGCGTGGACGAAGTCACAATGGGTGCAGTATGACTTCTCAGTCCGTCAGGAACTGTCCTCATGAACCCCTGCCCTTCCCCGGATGGAGGGTCTCGTTGCCACCTACCCAAGGGTCCCCAGCGTCCTCCCCCCAACAGCCCCGCCCCGCTCCTCTGCCCAAAGGAGGGAAACCCATTTCCCTGGGAACAGCTGTGTTTCCTCAACAAACAAATGTTCCTTTAAAACGTTTCTGAGGAAGAGCGGATGGTAATGAGCGAACATCTGGCCCATCGGCACACTTTCGTTTTTGGCAGCTCTGGAGCCCGCCAAGTGACTATTCCCTAATGTTCACCACGTCCCAGCACCTGCTATTCCCAATCAGGCTTGTACCACTACGCCTCAATTAAGAGCAGATGCGGGGCTGAGCGAACAAGGAGGGAGAGGCCCCTTCCCCAACGCCCCTCCACTCTGCTCAACGCCGGGGCCGTGGTCTGAGAACGAGAGACAGCACTGGCTTTTGCCTCTGCCCTTCCTTCCTCCCTTCCTCCCTTCCTCCCTCCCTTCCTCCCTTCCTCCCTCCCTTCCTCCCTTCCTCCCTTCCCTCCTCCCTCCAGCACATCCGAATGACATATTCTTGTCCTCAAGGTGCCCACACTCTCCGAGACAGACACACTTCCTTCCTATAATGGGGCTGGCAAACTTGTTTTGTAAGAGGACAGATCGTTTTGCAGGTCACGTGTTCTTTATCACAACTATTCAGCTCCACAGCCGTAGCACAAAAGCAGCCATGGACAATACGTGAATGAAAGGGCATAGCTGCATTCAAGGACAACATTTTTTTTTAATGGTGGTGGGTTAGAGTTAGCCTGTGGGTCATAATTCGCTGACCCCTGCTGTACCCCAACACCCTACGTTGAGAGGGTCACGTCTTGGGTGATCTGCCTTAACTGTCCCTCCCACCCATGGTGTCTCATGAGCCTCACCTGTCTTCCCCCTACTCACCCAGGGGTACAACTGATGGGACCAGGGTGACATCTGACCCAGCCTGGGCCACTCAGAGCCCCTCCCCTGGCATGGGAATTGGGCTGAGAGGGTCAGCTTACACCTCGGGCTGACCTTAGTGGGAGCTGAAGTGCGGCACCTGGGATCCCGGTGTCCTTCCGGACCCCGCCCCGTCCCTCTCTGAGCCTCGGCTGCAGCCCAGCCCTGTGTTCCCCGAAGCCCCTCAGAGCCTTATTAAAGAGTCTGCTTTTCTGTTTGTGCTAGTTCAAGTTGGTGGTACCTGTTCCAGCTGACCAGGCGAGGCGTTCTGAACCACTTTCTGCCTCTGCACGCCACTCATGCAGCTATTTGACACTCGTGCCAGGGCTTGCCCTGGGGGAGACACAGACGTGAGTGGGCTGTGTCCTTGCCTTGCAGCAGCTGGTAGGCAACACACATGGGAGAGGTCAACGTCCCTGTTCCTCACCCTGGCACCCGTGCTGATAAGGAGCAGGGGGCAGGGCGTAGGAGGTGGGGGAACTGAGGGCCTTGGCAGGGCAGGGGCCATATGTGGGCCTTGGAGGATAATTCGGCTTGCACCAGGCAGAAGAATAAGAGGGTGGCAGGGCCACAGAGCAGGATTTTCCAAATCAGGTTCATAGAACACCAGTCCCAGGAGGGTTCACCGTCCTTACCTACAGATCTCTAATTCCATCCAGGTCATAATGTTCCCCCTAAAATTACTCAATCTCTCAGGCTCCCTTGCAGCTAGGGTGGTCATGTGACCTACTTCTGGTCAGTGAGGCACAAGCAGAAGTCTGTTGGGGGTAGCTTCCAGGGTACAAAGGTTTAGACTAATATTTATTTATTTATTTACTTATAGAGAGGGAAGGGAGGGAGAAAGAGAGAGAGAGAGAAACATCAATGTGCAGTTGCTGGGGGTCATGGCCTACAACCCAGGTATGTGGCCTGACTGGGAATCTTTGCTCTTAGCCTTTCCCCGTTCTGCCTGGAATACAGATGCGGTGCCTGCAGTCATTTTCCCACTGTCGGGGTGGAAGCCACGTGCTAAGAATGGGAGAGCAGGAATCTCAAAGGAGCCTGGCTTCCCAGTGTCGTGTCCAAGCCTGGGCTGCCTGTTTCTGAACAGGCTCTTGAGCACTGCTGGAGGACGTGAGTCTTTTACTTGCAGCTCACCACATGCCTAACTAATACAGTGTTTTGCAATCAGAAGGGAAGGTGGATCAAATATGTTCGGGCAAACCAGTTTCCACTATTAGAGACTCATACAACAGATTAAAACTCTGAGGAATCTCAATGTCAAATTCACCATTTAATCCAATGTTTCCCCAATGTTTGTCTACCAATAGCACCACTGCTCTTTTCGGGACACCAGGGGATACCCCATGGAACACACGCTGGGAAACAGGCTATAGAGGACAGAGCACGGGCTTTGGAGTCAAGGAAGATCTGGGTTGAACGCTGTGTGGCTCCAGGCATGGCACTGAACCTCTCTGAGCTGGAGATCCCCACTCCCTAAAATGAGGGAGGGTCGTAGAGATTGAAGATAGTCCAGATAAGGCACCTGGCTCCTGGCCAGTGGTCAGCATTTCTAACGTTTGGAAAGAATACAGCATCGGTGACCGAAGACCCCGGTTTGAATAAATGGCTCTAGCACTTCCTTCTGGGCCCTCTGGAGGGGGCTTCCCTGCTCACCCACCGGTTGTTGGTGGAGCATTCTGGGCCAAGCTCTGCCCACCAGCCCCCTGCAGGCCAGCCCCCACCCCCAAGGCTGCACACCTGAGCACTGGACCGAGGAAGTCGGGCAGGCTTGCTTTCGCATTTTCACTTTGTCAGGTCTCTGCCTCACCCGCCCCCCCGCCCCCGCACCTACCCCCCGCAGTCTTCCTCAGGGACTGCAGGGTCCCCAGGGCAGACCTCTGCTCCAGCCCCTTCTGTCCCCTTGTCACCCGAGTGTGTGCGGCGCTAAGCACAGCTCCCAGCCTTCGCTGTGCTGGCGCCTCCGAACCAGATGTCCGAACCAGTGGAGTCCCGATATGGCCAGCCAGGATGGCCTCAAGCAGACCCTTCCCCTCAGAGCCCCAGCTCCCCCCTCTCTAGGAGGAGGGGTTTGCCATGCGCAGCCCTGCACATGCAGATGAGGAGGCAAGGAGACCAGCTCCACAGAGTTGTGAGGAGGATTGAGGGCGAAAGCAACCGTATCTGTGAGCGTGTTTGTGAGTGGCAACATGCAGGGCTCGCTGCTCACTGTTATTTCTCTTGTGTCTCCCCGGCTTCTCTTCTGAGGCCTTTCCCTGCCGCCCACCCTCCAGAGCCTAGAGGTCGGCTTCTCACTGGACACTTGTTGGGTGCTCACTGCTGACAGCCCACTCTCCCCTGCACGCTGCTGCCCCGAGTGCTCCCCGTGCTGCCCCTCCACCCAGAGCACCGTTTTACAACTGTGCCTGCACCTGTGCGCCTGCCACGCCCCTCCCCGGAGCCGCCGCCACTCTGCCCTGGGAGGTGTTTCAGCCTCGCCTTCCTCGGCCAGCCTCCCACTCAGCCCCCGGTGAGTCTCCGGCCGTGAGCCCTGCCCAGTGCTTGCTCGTGTGTCTGCCGTGGGCCCAGCACTGCGCTGCAGGCTGCGCCCTGTCTTGCACCAATTCTGCCTGCAGGCTGAGAGGCAAGCGGCACCTGTTCATCCCAGGCAGGAACTCAGACTCGAAGTCGGTCCCAGACGCCAGTGGTAGGGGCTGGGCTCGGCCTTGGGTCTTGATCTCTTGCTTCTAGCAATGTCTACTCCACTCAGGGCTGTTTCTCTCAGGCCACTGTGGAAAAGGTACTTTTTCCAACGGGTTAACCCCATGGGGAAAGTGGGAAGGGGGCCTCTGGCGTTGGGGAGGGATTGGCGCCAGAGAGGGGTGACGGGAAGGGAAGCACAAAGCCCCGAGAGCGCAGCCGCCCAGGCCCACGGAGCCTGTCCCAGTGCAGGGCCAGCTCTGGTGGGGCTCCCCTGCTGTCACTCCAGTCCCCACGCCCATGCAGGGCAGGGACTGTGGGGAGAGGAGGGCTCTGTAACCTCCGGGCCACACGGGGGGCCCTTCAGGGACAGGCGAGAGAAGAGGAGAGAAAAGACAGGAAGCCGAAGGGAGAAGGACGCTTGTCCAGGTTCCCGCAGCAAGTCCAGCGGTTCCCCACCCCCTGCCTCTTCCTTCCCTCTGGGTGCTGGAGCCGGGGCGCCCCCCCCCCCCAGGAAGCCACTGTACTGGGCTACATTTCCCACCACCAGCCCCCGGGTCATCTGCTTTGGCTGCTGGAGGAGCGTGGGGGAGCATGGGGGTCACTATGCTGGGTTGGGGTGCCAGCTTGGCATCTCCATTCCCTCCTAAGACGCAGAACTGCGTTTCCCAGACCCCCCTTCCCTGCAGGGTCCTAGATGGCAAGCTTTGCAAGGTGGCAATGAGGGGGCAGGGCTCGGGGCCAGGCAGGTGCCCACAGGCTGGGCTGTGGCTGTTGACTTTGCCGCTGCCCCTTCCTCTGCAAGATGACTCAGCGGGGCCTGGCTTTCTGCTCTGTCCCCTGCTGCATGGTGGCTGGCCGCACACAGGGACACCGGAGATGCCTGTGCAGCCCCTGGCCTCCCTCCCACCTGCCCGTCGAGGCCCTTTCCACACAGGGGAGCAGGCACAGTACCCCACCTCAGAACTTCCACCCCCTCGTCTCCTTTCCCAGCACCCTCTGGCTAACAGGTTACCATTTCTTGGACCTTCAAGGCCCCCCAGCCCCCAGGCTCTCCCCCATCCTCTGGGAAAAGCCAGGTCTGTCCCCGGGATGGACCAAACCTAGTGACGGCCCCTGACACTCCCACAGCCTGTTACTCTACCCACTTCCTTTTGACCCTGGAACCCGAACCCAGGGGCTCCCCTTCCTAGAGAGGGGGAGAGAGGCTCTCACTTTCCTCCACAGCAAATGCGAGATATTGAATAGCGTTTTCAACAAGTCATCTGTGACCTAACTGCTTGGGCCCCTGGGGACCACCTGTCTATTGGGATTTTGCTGTTCCCAGGCCCTCTCTGGTTAGAGCTGGGGAATACATGTGTGTTTATATACATGTTTACATGTGTGTGTCAGTACAGATGCATTCCTGGGTTTCCGAAGGGGCCCACTCCCTGCTAGCAAAGCACCGATGCCCAGCCACTGAAGGCGGGTCAGCTCCCTGCTCAGCTTGGGGCTTGCTCTCTGTGGTTGCTGAGGCCGATGCTAAAACGAGCCGGCACCTGTTGTCCCTACAGGGGTCGTGCCCAGGGTGGGCGGGGTGGGAGGAACCACAAAGGCTCAGAGTCTTGAGGGCTTTCAAATGTGTTCAGAAGTGAGTCCACAGTGGCAAGTCCCCATGCAATGTATCGTCCGCTTGGTAGGGTTATCTGTACTTAGTAAAGTAACCAAACGATCTATCATCTGAGGTAGGATGCTTGTGAGAGAAAGAGGGGTCATTAAGCTGGGTGGCAAGTGTCAATCAGCCTTTTCCCAGGCAGCCTGGGACATGTGGTCACACCTTCACCGGGGACTGGGATCCTGTGAAAGTCGGGGTGAGTCTCGTGGTCTCCAGTGCAGAAGTGATGAAACTGAGGCTGAAAGCAGGAAGGTGAGGGGCCACAGTCAGGCAGATGGTTAGAGGAAGGCTCTGGGCTTTGCAGCTGGACTCTGTCCTCTACTGCCCTTGTCACTGGCCCAGTCCCTCCTCACGCTGGTTCACTGCTCTCCAAATGTGTCCTGGACACTTCCAAGGGGGCCCATCCTCAGGGCAGTTCCCAGCATCAGGGCCAGAAAGAGACTCTTCTGGAACTTAGAAGGCAGGGGACACAGTATCTTTATGGTCTAGGGGAGGAGAAACCCTAGCCGGGTGCACCTGCAGATTATCTGTAGCTGGGAAAGAGTGGTGGAGTCCCAGACCCCATCTCATACTGACCACGGCATTGTGCTGTGAAGACCACAAGAGGGCGCCCGCACACCAACAACGACAGGCCTCCAACCTCAGGGGGCAAGGAAAGGCTTTCACTTTTTGTTACTTGTTTGTTTTCACTTTGAAACAATGTTAAACGTAAAGAAAATTTGCAAGTGTGGTCCAAGTAGTTTTTCCACTGAACCATTTAAAAGTAAATTGCTGAAAGGATTTCCCAAGTCCGCCAAATTCTTCAGTGTATCCTTCCTATAAACAAGGAAATACTCCAAACACACTACAGCCATCAAAATCAGAAAATTAATGTTGAAACATTGTTGCCACCTCATCTTCAGCCCCATTCATGTTTTGCCAATACCCCATTTTTGTTGTTGTTGTTGTTACAAAGCATCCTAACCAGAAACATGCTTACACTTAGTTGTCAAGTCTTGTCTCCTCCCGTCTAGACAAGTTCCTTGGTGTTTCTGTGACTTTTGTGACTGCCCCCCCACCCCACCCCCCACTCGGTTGGAGGATGCCCCTCTGTTCTTCGGAGTTGTCTGGTGTCTCTCCTGACTGGATCTGGGCCCTGTATGTCGGCAGGAGTCCCACATGCGATCCTGGGATGCCGTTTTCTCACTGCATCCCGCCAGGCAGGGCACAGTTTCAGTGTCCCATGCCTGAGGGTGTCCACTTGATCGCCTGATAGGGTGGTATCTGCCAGGTGTGTTCACCACAATGTGTTCTTCTGCCCTCTATAATTGGTGGGTATTTTGTGGGAGGTACTTCAACATTGTGAAACTATTCTGTTCGATTTATTCACTTCTTTATGCATATGAGCATGGACTCAGGGTTTTTCCCCTCTACTTTTTCTTTTCTTTTCTTTCTTCCCCCCCACTCCCTCCCTCCTCTATCTACCTATCTATCTAAGGGTTTTTAATTCTACTCAGTGGGTTATAATCTATTACCAACACATATATCTGGGTGGTCAAATTGTCCCAGATCTGCCTAGTGGGAGCCCCTTCAGGGTAGCGCCCGTGTCCCTGTGACACATCCCCATCACTCTCTGAGCACGTCCTTGCTTCCTGGCACCACCAGCCGCTTCAGGCCCATCTTGCACTTCCTCTGCCCCAGCTCTGGACTCTGCTGTCCCTCCAAATAGCTCTGGTTCCCAAGGGGAGTGTGGTGTCCAGAAGCCAGGATCTGGGAGGTATGTACACTTGCTGCTATTGGGGTTTTGCTGTCCCTGCGGCCTCTCTGGTTAGAGCTGGGGACTATGTGTGTTTATACACATGTGTCTACCTGTGTGCACCAGTACACGCATGTTCACCTCTGTCTATCCATAAGTGTAACCCGAAGCCTCCGATCCCAGTCACCATCGCCATCCCATCTATCCCAATAGTCCCCTGCCTTCCCACGCCTGCTGCGCACCGCTCTGGTGGAGAGGACCAGCCTCCTGTTATCTGCAGTATATCTACTTACCTGCTTAAACCCCCTCTGTGTGACCACCCACCTCCCACCCGTGCTGTCACCCCCCACCAAGGATGTGCCCCGCTCCCCACTCAGGCTTTGACAACCCTCTCCGGGTCCCTGCAGCCGCCTTCCTCCGCAGGGATGCTGTCCTCCCCTCTCACCAGGCTGCCCCTGGGGGGGCGCCCTCCTCACCTCACATGGCCGTCACCGCTCTGTGCAGCTGCCACCCCCCATGGGTGCCTTCCCACCCAT
This sequence comes from Phyllostomus discolor, assembly GCF_004126475.2. Taxonomy (NCBI): domain Eukaryota; kingdom Metazoa; phylum Chordata; class Mammalia; order Chiroptera; family Phyllostomidae; genus Phyllostomus; species Phyllostomus discolor. The sequence goes on from NC_040903.2 coordinate 176,003,513, forward strand.
GGGTGGGGACCCCTCCTCTGGGCTGGCTCAGACCACCAGCCCCGAGAGAACGCCTGTCACACAGCTCCTCCCAATGGCTTTTGAGCTGTCGAGGAGGAGAGGATGATGAAGAGGAAGAACTATTTTTATAGCTAAGTGACTTTTAAAAATAATATTGTTTTTGTTCCATGCTTATAAACTCATTTTGTGTATTTCTGAGAGTATTAACGACAACTTTTCCTAGTTTGATTTGCAGTTTCTTCTCCCTGCAGAAACTGGTTCCTCTAACGTGCTCGCTGGCCTGTTTGGGGGAGAGAGGGGGGAGATCTTTCAGGTTGGAGCCCCCCCCCCACACGCTGTTGGGGGCCCCTGGCCGCAGGCACGCATGTCCTGGTGAGGATCTAACCAGCCGACTGGAGGCTCTGAGAGCCCAGTGGGCTTGTCGACTGTTCGAATTCCTGTGGGGGGAGCCACCTGGGTCACTTAGTTGGGGAACTGATGCCGTCAGGATCTTTGGGCCGCTCTTCTTGAATAGCTCGGAACCTGGGGAAAAGACTCCCCCGGGGCTCTGCCTGGAAGGGCACGCCTGGCCGCAGGGCCCAGAGGGCTGGGCTGGGCTGGGCAGAGGGCTGGGCTGGGGGCTCGTTGGGCCGTGTACGCCCACTCGGTTCTGCCGTGGGTGATGCGATCCCCACCCTCCACTTTTGCTGGCACCCACTAACCATGAAGAGACCCTCCTCTGTTACTCCCTCAAGAAAATAACCCCCAACATTTTGAGGGGCTGAGGAATAGATACCCAGCTGTTTGGAGATGGAAAAAGAGAAGCCAGGCTCGTCCGTGCTCCTTCCCTCAGCCCTGCCCTCGCTGTCCCCCCGCCCCCGCTGCCCCCTCCCCTCAGTCTGGAGCCGCCAGTTCCTGGGCCTCGTGGGGACCCTATGGGGGGGCCAGGCTGACTCACATCCCCTCCCCCACTGTGTCAGTAGTCCACTGTCTTGGATTTCTATCTTCCAACATTTCGTTGCCATTGCTTCTTCTAAGTATAATAATTGTCTTCCCAATTATTATACTTTTTTGAAAAAAGTCGTCCTTTCTGGTTTTGTGGCGCGGCCTGAGGAGGTCGCAGAGGTGGATGTGGGGTCCAATGTGCCACCGCGGCCCCTCCACTCGTCCAGCACCTACAACAGGCTGACCTCTGGTTCTCATCTCCTTCCATCCCAGCTGCCCAGCGGGACCCTGAGACTCTGGTGGGACCTCTGGGGGAAAGCCGCTCAGCACACTGTCAGCGGGCAGATGGGCCCTTTCTGCAGAGGGCTGGCCGAGGGGGGCCGTGACACGAGCTGTCCATCGTTACCCAACACCCCACAGACCAGGACAGCAGCCCCAAAGGCTGCTGACCTCTCTCTGTCCGCTGGACATTCTCCAGACAGCTTGCGGCCACTCCTGGACCCCAGGCGGCCCCTCTCAAGGGCAGACGGTGCCAAAGAAGGGGCCCAGCTCTGCAGTGGTCACGCCTGCCTCAGCCCCGAGCCAGGCCGCCCCCTGCACGTGCCCGGGTAGGCCTCCCACTGCCGCGCCGGCAAGTGTGAGATGGGGACGTTGGTGGGCCCGTGAGTCTGGTGCTGGCTGATGACTTGTGAGCGGAAATAACGGGGGTAATTTCTGAGCTCCGTCACGTCAACACTGGTGCGGGACCCCCGAGCCTCTGCCCTCTGCGGCAGGGGCCCGCGGTGCGTGCTGCAGGCCGAGGCTGCTCTTTCCGCCCGGGCCTCAGAGCGAGAGCAAGGGCGTGGTGGAACAGAAGACCCAGCCAGTCCGCAGGGTCGCAGAGAGAGGCAGACCCCCAGGGGCCCTGGAGAGGCGAGGTCCGTCGTTGTCACTGCAGGGCCGCCTCATCCGCCGGGCTGACGCCCGCAGAGGGGGGAGGGTGCGGTGTGCTCCGTCAGCGCGTGCCCATGGGTGGCCGAAGGGGGGCGAGAGAGCGTGTGTGACTCAGGCAGTGGGCTCCTCGCTCAGACACGAGTCAGGGTCACTGAAGGGTGGGTACGGTCACCCTGAGGGGCAAACAAATGCACATTTATCTGCTCCTGACCCACTGCTGGGCTCGCTGTGTGGCAGCTGGGACCGTGCTCATGATAACTGGGGCGGGGCTACCGCCATCCTGAGGTCCTGAGGTGGCAGACAAGGGGCCGTCTTGGGCGATGAGGCCGGGAGCCGGAGGCCGAGTGCTGGTTCCGGGACTCTGGGGCCCAGGGCCCTGGACACGCCAGGGAGAGCCATGGGCCTTCTCTCTGGGAGTCACCCCCGAGCACCTGCCCACCCTACACACGTCCACACACACTGTGGGGACCCCAGGCCCCGGTTCAAATGCCCGAGCCAGGGAAGCCCAGGACTGTGCAGCTACGGGCACCAGGGATGGCCAGGGGGGAGGCTCCCCTTCCCACAGGAGCCCCCAGAGCTGAGAGGCCACAGATCCTGGGTCCCCACCCCCAGCAGCTTACAGTCCGGGCATGGGGGTGCAAACCCGCCACCCATATAGGGAGTGGGGGTGTCGGTGCTGGCTTGGGTTTGGGGGGAATCCAGAGGTGATAGTTAGGTGGGGCGATGGGGGGTAATCACCTCGAATTTACACTCACTCGCTGTCAGTGTGAAAAGCCCCGAGTCTCCGTGTGATCACTGTGATGTGGGTGTGGAGTGGGCCCTCCAGTGCTCCGCAGGGTGGACGCCCAGGCCCAGGGAGCGGGGTAATTTCCTCATTCAGCTCAGCTGGGTGGACCTTCCGCACTGGCTCCCGCACGCCCAGCCCTGTGGCAGGTGCGGGTGCCCGAGCGTCACTGGGGCTGGGTGTGGAAAAGACGCACCAACAACAGGGAAGCGTGTGGAGCGGGAGTTGGGGTGTTCTTGGGGGTGGGTGGGGACGAAAACCCTGAGATGCTCCCAGGCCTAGATCCACCGGCTTAGTCCCTGAGGGAGGAAGGAAGATTCTCACTGAGGTGACAGGTGGGCAGAGGGGGCGTTTCTGGCAGGAGAATCGGAACGGCGAGAGCACAGAGGTGGGCCGAGTGTGGGCGAAAGAAGGCACGTGGAGACACAGGGAAAAGCGTGGGGACCGCTGGGCAGGAGAGGCCCCCACAGCAGGAGGGCGGAGGCTGCAGAGGCCTGGGTGTGTGCTGCCCCCTCTCGGGGATGGCCGTTCCCTTGGCACCTGGCCTGCAGCTCTTGGGCAGGGGAGTCCCCGCACCCCTCACCCAGGGCAGTCCAGGTGCTCTCATTTGATTGTGCTTCCCTCTCACCCGGTTGGGGTGTCTCTGCAATGCCTTTTCCATGGCGCCTTGAAGCCTGTCCTTCTGGCACCGCTGTGAGCGGGGCATGAGAACCCGGCAGCACCACCCTCACCGGCCACATGAGCCTGGGCCTCGGCGTCCTCACCTGCGAGACGGCAACAGGGCAGCACTCCCCGCCCCATGGGTGGGGGGGGGGGCCTGCGAGGCTCCCGTGTGAAGGTGGGTGTGAGAGCCCTCTCCAAACTTGGCAGTTCCTCAAGAGCAAAGTTTCTATCAGAGTTAAATCTCACCCTTCCCAGGGAGCTAAGCAGATAATTTAATCCCTATTTTATAGATAAGGAAACCTAGGCACTGAGAGGTTAAGAGCTGTGGGTCTGAATCTGGTGCTGCTTCACCAAGTCGCTTCTCTACAAAACCTCCGCGAAAGGAACCCCCCGGGGCTCCACCCTCCCGGAGAGGACCTCCCCAGCCCTGGGGGCCCCCTGTTCTGGGAGGAAACATGCAGGTGAGGGGACATCACTGTGGGACTCGGGGGACAGGGGAAGCCCACGGTGAGCTTGGCTGCAGCTTCCACCAGGGTCGGGCCCTTGCTGGTCTTGGAAGGGGCCTTGCCCCCAATTCCGGGGGCCGAGTGGAGGCGACCGGCGGGCCCTCGGTCCGTGGTCACTGACTGTCATCCCTCCACAGGCTCCCTCACTCCGCCCACCCCGTGCAGCCACCGTGACTAAGCCCGTGTTAGTCACCCAGCGTTCCAACCTGCCGCGGGCGTTCGGGGGGTGAGAGCTGTCGAGGATTTGGGGGACTGTGTGTTTTCTCTGTCCCCCGCCCCGGGTGACTAAGAGAGGCCCGCACGGCCACAGGAGCAGCCCCTCTTACTAAGACAGTCTTGGTGGCCTTCGAAGCGTGTCATCCATGTGGGCTCCTTGATCCCAGCAGCTGTCTAGTGAGCTGGTGGAGGGGGTGGGGCGGGGGCGGAGCCGCGGACCCCAAGGCTTCGGAGGCGCAGACCAGACAGGCTGCGTGGGCCACCCTTCCCGACCCCCTTCCCGATCCCCTTCCCTCTCCCGCGGGCGCCTCTCGGCACCACAATTCTGGCAGCCACTGGCAGCCGCTGAGGGTCGCCCTCCCTGGCTGGTGGGCAGAGGTCAGGGGCCTGACCAGCTGGGCGGCTGGGCAGTTCTTGTAAAGCAGGGGGATGGACCCGTGTCTCTGTGGACCGGCCTGCCGGCACAGCCTGTGTCACCCTCCTCTCTCCCCTTCTGCGCCCCTGTCCTTGGGTGTGGGGCTCACGAGCAGGCTCCAGGGCATCGTGGGAACTTGCCTGCACGCTCTCCCTAAAGTCCACTGCTCTGGACCTTCCGCAGGCTTCCCACGGCCTTCCCAAGAGAGGCCCACGCTCACGCTCATCCCAAACTCACCCCCCTGAGCCCCTTCCCTCCCCTCAGTCTCAGCCAGGGTGGGTATTTGCTTGGCCCTGTGGGGCCCCCACCGCCCACCGCTGGGCCTTCGTCCCAGCACTCCCCTCTGCCTGGGGTGTCCGCCCCCTCACCACTCAGCATTCTGGCCTCCCCAAATCCTCTCCGCCCTCAAAGGCACCTTAGCAAACGCTGCCATCGCCCAGGGACCCCACAGACTCCCCACCACAGGGGTGCTCTCTGCCTCCTGTATGCTGCATTCTATTCTTTATTCTATTTTTCTCTTTCCTCACTCCTCTCCCTGCCCCTCCCACCACCCGACTTACTCAGGAAACTCCAGGTGACTCCCAGGGGGCACTCTATACAACAAACAGGAGCCTCACCTCATCTGTCTCCCTTCCTTCCAAATAGAAGTTATGATGAAAGCATTTTCTGAGACCTACTGTGTGCAAGGTGCTGAGGGGGCCACCTGGCACCCTCAGTTGTTTGTTCTCCCTTGGGGGGTGCAATTCTGAAGGGGTCCGCCTTTGTGAAGTTTGTGTCCTGGTGGGTGTGGGGAGGGGACAGGGAGGACTGAGGCCAGTCAGGGGACAAGGCTGTCCTCCTCCTCTTCCTCGTTCCCAAGAACTCTCGGTATCCATGCGTACCTACTGAGCACTGCCTGAGACACTGAGGACCTGGTGCCTGCCCTAGCTGCGGGGCCAGGACGGATGGACGCTCGCAGCCCTCTGTGCCTGTGGTCAGGCCGTTTCCATGTGGGCAGGACTCCCACTCCCTTTACCCAACCTCTTCCTGATTCGGCCGCTCAGGGCTACCTCCTCCTGGAAGGCCTCCTTGACTGCCCCACTTGGGAACACCTCTGCCTACAGACCCCCTTAGCCCTTTCCTTGTGCCTCTGAAGGAGTGTTCATCGAGCCCCTCCTCTGCAGTCACTTGTGTTCAGGCAACACGACTCGTTCCGGTTCAGGAAGGTCTGTGAGGTGACCCCCTGTTTCCGAGCCCCCTTGTCTCCCCTGGGCCTGGACGTACTGGCAGGCGGGCACGTGTCCCTCAGCACGAACAGTGAGTGTCAGTCGTTCAGTGGAGACCCCCAGGAACAGGCCACATCATGTCCTCTTCCGAGAGGCCGTCCAACCCCCACGCCTCCTCCTGAGGAAAAGGGTCTGGGAAGGCCAGCTGGGCCTCGGGGAGCAGCTGAGAAAGATGTGCACGCCCTCCTGCCCACCTGGCTAGACACCTCTGTGCTGGGTTCGGGGCAGGACAATCCAAACCGGGCCCCCCTTAGTTATCGCCAGGCCCGGGGCCGGGTGTGGGGTTTCGCCACAGCCGACTCATACCGTGACCCCGAGGGGCCTTGGGCTCTCTCACTCGGGGTGGGGACGGCCGGCTAAGGCGCCGGTTGTGTCAGGAAGGGCGGTGCCGGGCCCTGCGGGTCCGTGCGGAACAGCTGCGGCTGGAACCCCGCCTGTGTCACTCACTAGCTGGTGAGGGCAGGTGAGTGGCTTAGCCTCTCTGAGCCTCTGTTTCTTTGCTTTCAAATGGAGGTGGTGACCACAAAAAGACAGATGTTGGATGGTTCCATTTATGTGTGGAACCCAGAGTTGTCAAATTCACAGAGACAAGTATGCAGAAGGGCGGTTGCCAGGGGCTGGGGAGGGAGGAATGCAGAAATGCTGTTTGATGGGCAGAGAGTTTCAGTCTTGTGGTTTTTTAAGATTTTATTATTTCTAGAGAGAGGGGAAAAGAGGGAGAGAAACGCCGACCGGCTGTCTCCCACATGCGACCCTTCGGTTCGCAGGCAGCCACTCAGCCCACTGAGCTGCACCCGCCAGGACGAAAGAGGAAAAGGGTCCTGGAGGAGGTGGGGTGGAGGGTGCTCAATGATGTAAATGTCCTTGACACTTCTGAACTGTGTGCCTAAAAATGGTTAAAATAGTAAAATTTACTTCCTTGTATTTTCCGCTGCAATTTAATTATTTCTAATCTTAAAAAAAAATGGAGCTCATGAGAATGGTCCCCTCATGGGCTGTTGTGAGAGTTGAATGGGGGGAGCTCCTCCCTGGCTCTGTGCATGTGCAGTGGGGAGGGCACTCAGCAAGCACCCCGCCCCCCACCCTCCGCCTGTTCCTGAGAGGGGCGGCCTCCTCTGGCCGAGGGAGCCCAGGGAGGTGGTGAGCTCCTCCTGGGCAGACAGAGGCCGTGTGCAGCTGCGGTCGGGTGGCCAAGGGGTGCTGCAGGGGGGTCTTGGAGCTCCCTTCTCGACCAGGATTTGGGCGGCTTCTGGGCCCTGTCCTGCCCCCATCTTAAGTGAGACTGTCAAGACAGATGACAAGCTACCACATTCCACTGTTCTATCACGTTTCAGGCCCCTGCAGCCCCAGGTGGGGTAAAGGTTGGGGGTGGGGTCAGACACAGGCTGGATCTGCCCCCTCCCCCCCACCCCCCACCGTGACAGCCACACCCCCTTCACAGGGAGGCTGTGATAGTGACTGACAACTCGGGAAAGTGCGGGGAACACAGGAGCCCCTGACAAACAGCGACGTGTGTGAGTTGCTAGTTTGGGAGTGCTGAGTGGTGTGTGCGTCATTTGTTCGTTCGGTTCTGTTTTTGGGAGAGGAACAGGGAGGGGTGGCCACAGAGAGCGAGGAGCTCCAAGCCCAGCCTCGGGAGCTGGATCCTTTCCGGTGCGAGGTGCCTTCCACACTGTGTCTCCCCACCCCCGCAGCCCCCACCCCAGTCAGAGCTCCCGAAGACCTGGACCCCCAGGCACCCTGGAGCCCAGCCCTCCTCAGCTAGTCCTCCCTCCCAGCACAGGGGCCTGAAGGAGGGTGGGGACACCCTAGGACCCCAGCCTTTAGCCAGGGCTCTCTCCTCAGCCCAGGCAGAGCCTACACAGGCCAGGTCTTCAGCTCGTCCCATTCCACCAGTGCAGCTCCCAGGCTTGCTCCACTCCTCGCCCCAGGGAGGTCACTCAGCCTTAGGAAGCCCTCAGCAAAGAGCAAACCGGTGACAGTCGTCAGAGAGCTGTTTAGAAGTGGCAGGCTTCGGGGAGCGGTGTTGGAAAACCCATCCAGGGACAGTGCGGGCTCACCTGGCAGGTGGGCGTGCCGGGCACAGTGGAGCTCAGTTCTCTAACTCCTTGAGGACCCCAACCCCTGGAGAGGTTAAGGTTCGAGTGGCCCTGGAAACAGGGACCAGCCTCAGCGGTCTCCCGTCTGCCCCAGGACAGCAGTCACCGTGCAGGCACACCAGCGGCCATAACGACAGCGGCTGACACCGACAGCGCACGGGCTGTGGGCTACAGCAGGGTGGTCGGTGCCTTGGTGCCGATTCCCTCTCAACTTTTTTGCCACGGCAACAGAGTAGACACTGTTATTACCCCCAGTCACGGAGCGGAAGGGGAACCTAAGCCGCAGGGCTGCCAAGTGGGCGTCGGGACCGAGAGCCCACTCCCAGCCCCGGGGAGGACCCGGCGGACACCGGAGACGGGCCCAGTCTCAGACGCCCCTGGGGGCCGAGCGGGCGGTTTGAGCAGAGGCACTGGGCACACGGGGGGCGTGTGGTCAGTGAAACAATAGCCTTCCTCTCCAGGTTATCTTAGAGCCCAACACGTCACCAACCCTCTTTTTCTTCAAGAGCAGTCAGCTGGCTGGCTCACACCTTTCGGAACGGCCGAGGCCTGAGAAGAGGTCAGGTCCAAAGAGAACAGTCTCGGGGCAGTGGGAACAGCGGGTTGGAGCGGCCTGGACTCGCCGTCACCGGTCCGCTCCGCTTTGGTCTGGACCGCGCTGGCTGGTCCGCTTAGGTTTAGCCAGAATCTATTTTAAAAAGTCTAAATTGGTGTGATTGCCTCAGATCCTGTTGGAGAACCAGTTTCCTTCTTGATCCGGTCAGAACCAAAATTAGCTAGAACTGGCTCGGACTGGTAAGAAGTGGTTTGAGCCTGTTGTGACTTGTTGGAACCACTCAAAACCTGTCTAGCATGGTCACACCCCGGCTGTGGTTTCCCGAGAGCGGCTTCAAGAGCACGTTGGAAGTGGGGATGAGGTCTGGGGACGTGGAGTGGGCGGTGGGGTGGTGCGGGCAGGCCCGCCCTGCGTGGGGAGGTGGGGAGGCCCCGAGAGCCACACGGAGGCTGCGTGATGTCACGTCCATGGTCACACCACACGCAACCCTCCCGAGTGCCGCACGAGCCACGGGCCTGTAAACCAGCCTCTCGCCCAGTGATTGATGGGAGGGAGGCTGTCATTGCTTGTTCTGGATAAATCATTGTGTATGGAAGCACATCTCTGATTTTATGAGTTCTTGCTAGAGCGTTAGGTTTCCTGGGGGAGATTTCCTGAGGAATTCGGAGCCCCTGCAGGCCCACACCCCATTACCTGCTCTCCCTCCCCATCCTGCTTCCTCCCTGCCGCCCACTGGTCTTCTCCCAGCGCTGCCTCTCCAGGGGTCCCCCTGTCCCTCCCCAGGCCCAGGAGGAACAGCTGGTGGGGTGGTGGGAGTGTGCCCTACCACTCTCCACTTTTAAAAGAGTAAGGGCCGACTGTGCTTTGCATTGCAGACGACACGTGTGCTGGAGAAGGGAGAGATGCAGAGCACAGAGAGCAGATCGTGGCTGTCCCGGACCAGACACAGCCTGCAGAGCCCAGGCCGACCTCTGTGGGTGGGGAGCTGGGAGTGGAGAGGGCAGGCCACCCGGCGGTTCCCTGCAGAAGCAGACCTACAGGCCACGGGGCTCTGGACATAAGTCCAAAGCAGCAGCCCACGGAGTGGGAAGTTCTAGGGAAGGGCCGTGGGAATGCACGGAGGCCAGGCCCTGGTTTTCCCTGGAGGTCTGAGTGGGAGGGACTTGCTCCAGGACACGCGACCAGGACAAGGGAGCTGCTCGGTCTCCTCATCCGTCTTCAGGGCTCTTCTGCCTCGCTGCCCACACCAGGGCACCAGCCCAACTCCTCTCCGAGGGCCCTGGCACCCTGGACATCTGGGTCTGAGGGCCACCGATAGGCCCCTAAACACCCCACACAGGCTGCCTTCTGCGCTGCTGGCTGAGAGGCCTGATGGCTGCAGGGGAAGGTGAGCAGGCGGCTGGCCGTGGCCTGGGTGGGCACCGTGGGCCCTGGGCACTTCTTTGGCAGCACATGGCTTGCTGACGGCCTTTCGTTGAGTCAGACCCCTATGTAGGTTGGGCTGTAGGTGGGAGGTAGTCTCAGGTGCCCTTCTGATGCTGAGGTGCCCGAGGGGAGATTCTCAGAGGAGAAGAAGGCGCCGGGAAGGACCCGCAGGCCTTAGGTACCTGCCCCTCAGCTTCCTTCCTCAGGTCCTGCTGGAGCAATAGTGAGGGTCAGGGTGAGTCAACAGCAACCCCCAGGTCTGCTGTGAGCCCCCATCATCATCTGGACTAACTGCTACCCTACCCGTCCACCAGGTGCCTGCCTGTGTGTCCCCAGCTCTGGGGCTGCCATTAACGACACGTTGCAGCGGCTTTACGAAGCGTGGCTCGGGACAATTTTACACCTCATTTGATTTACGTTCCAGGGTTCGCTCCTCTCTCAGAGGCTCCCTCCCTCTGCAGAGGCAGCCTGTGTGCCCACCCAGCTTTCTCCTGCACCCACGGAGCCAGCTCCCAGGACAGCCTTGGACACGTCCGAGGTTCTGAGCAATGGCACCCAGGATTGGCCCTTTTTCCCAGGCTTTTTCTCTAGCAGATGTCCTCAAGCCTGGGCCTCTGGGAGCGAGGCCTGCACAGATGGGCTTGGTAATGGCAGAGAATCCCAGAGCAGGGAGAGTCCGTGGGGAGGGGTCGCCACCCACCCCCGTCATACAGATGGGGAAACCGAGTGGGAGAGAGTCCTCGGGGCCCTCAAGACCCTTCTGAAGGTCCACCACCAGTCTGCGGCAGGGAGGGCGGGGTCTGCAGGGGGAGTCACCAGCTCAGCTGTGAGCCGCAGAGGGCCTGATGGATTGGACTCTGTCCAGACAGTGACCTTGACTTGGGCTGAGGAATACACGAGCTACAGGATGACTTGGTTTGCCTCCCTCACGCAGAGAGAAAGGAGGGAGGCTCAGAGAGGGGGCGGGACCCCCCAGAAGACACACAGCCGTGGGATGCAGAGTCGGGGTCAGAACCCCCGCCTCACACCTCCAGGATTGTATCTCCTCCCTGAGAGACACGATCGTTGCCATGACCAGAGCTCCTCTTCCATTCATTCCTGGGTGCCTGCCAGGAGCCAGGCAGGGTGTTCGGCTTGGAGGATGTGACAGTGGACCAAACTGGGGAGCACCTGGGCTGTCCCAGCCCAGTGTGTGAGGGGGCGTGTGGGCCCCAGCAGCGGCCCCCCTCCCTGTGTGTGGGGAATTCCTCCCATAGCAACTCTTGGTTGAGGGCCAAGCCCACCTCCCTCTTCAGAAGCCAGAAAGGCAGTAACCTCCAGCCCAGCCGCCCCTGAAGCATGTGGCTGAAGTTTGGCCAATTAGGTGTCCCTGTCTCAGTTCAGGCTTTAGGTGGTGACATGAGCAAAGAGGGGAGGACTGTGGCCACAGGGTGGGGGCGGCTGCAGTGAGGTCCAGGGTGCAGAGGCAGGGCTGGTGGCACTGGTGGCGCAGGCCCCAGCATCAGTGGCTCCGGTGAGAGACCTCGAGTGGTGTTTCCTGCTGCGTGCCTCTGGGAGGACGCCCAGCCCGCCCGGAGGGCATGGGGGCCCTCAGTACCCTTAAAGAAAACACCTTTTATTGTACCCTCACGCCTATACCAAAGCAGGGGAAGCAGTACGAAGAAGCCCCATGTGTCCATCACCACGCTTCAGAACTCATCAGCGTTCTGCCATTTTTGTTCCTCTTCCCTCTCATAGAACCCCGTAAGTAATTTTTCTCAAAAAAAAAAAATTCTCAGACTTCATTTCAGGACAGCTTTAGATTTATAGAAAATCTGAGCAGATAGTGCCAAGAGTTCTCATATACCCCATGGCACACCCAGTTTTCCCTGTTATTACAACTTACATTTTTACGGTGCGTTCATTACATCAACACCTTGTCTTGAACTGAAGTCCGCACTCCATTTGGGTTCCCTTGCTTTTCCCCCGGCGCCCTCTTCCTGCCCCAGCGTTCCCTCCAGAAGACGGCGTTACACTCAGTCGTCGTGCTTTCTCAGCCTCTGATAGGCTCTCAGACTGTGCTTGTTTCTGATGACGGTGACCGTTTCGAGGAGTCCTGGCCAGGTGGGCTGCAGGCTGTCCCGCTGCGGGCGGGCGTGTGCCTCCTGGTTTCCCCGTGAGCGGGTTGGGTGGGTTATGCCGAGGGAGAGGGGGATCGCAGGAGGACAGCACTGGGATAGTGTGGTATTTGGTATTGTTCCTGCTATGAGCGCTTAAAACTCCTGTGGTCTCCTATGTGATCGGGTGAGAGGAACATCTTGATTATGAATTCAATCCCAGTCCTGGTTCATGACTCAAGAGCTTTAAGACCCTTGGAATCTCTTGAGTGATAAGAGAGTTCTGTGTATGTTAGTAAGATGACTGGTGGACCCCTGCACACCGTCCCCCACCCACACCCACAAGACAGTTTGGGGATGGGGGCTAGTTGCCGGAAAGACGAGGGCAGGACTGGACATGGGAACTTTCAGCCCCCCTCCACTCCCATCCTCCGGGGAGGAGGAGGGGCTGGAGAGAGACCGAATCATCAATCACACCTACATGATGAAGCTGCCATGAAATTCCCTGACCTACAGGGGTTCTGAGAGCTTCCCAGGTGGTAAACACGTCCGCGTGCTGGGATGGCCACGCGGGAGGGACAGGGCTATTCTGTCTGGGATCCTTCTGGACCTCCTCCTGTGTGCCTCCTGCAGTATCCTTTGTAACACCTCCAGTCACTGTGTTTCCCTCAGTTCTTCGAGCAGTTACAGCAAATTATCAAGCCTGAGGAGAGGCTTGTGGGAAACTTCCATGTGTATCCAAGTCAGACAGAGAGAAGTGTGGGTAACCTGGCGGGAGACCTACTGCTTGCAACTGGCATCTGAAGTGGAGAGGGGCAGTCTTGTGGGACTGGCCCTTCACCCGGGGAGCTGCATTAAGTTGAGCATTGGATTAAATGGAAGCATTAGAGTTGAATTAAACTGTACAATATCCAGCTGGTACCTGCAGTTTTGGAGAATTGTTTGGCATGGAAAACTCCCATGTTTGGTGTCAGAAGTGGCGTGAACAGAGAAACGGTTTTCCTTCTGGAGACTCCCCTTGCGCTTGATGACCTGGGCAGTTTTGAGGCGTGCTGATCGGGCGTGCTGCAGCATGCCCCTCGGGCGGAACTTGGCTGCTGTTTTTCTCAGGATTAGACCAGGGTTACGGGTTTCAAGGAGGAGAGACACAGAGGTGCCACGCTCTCTCCATCACACTGTATCGAGGGTGTACGTCATCAACACGATTTGGTGGTGGTGGCGGTGGTGGCCTGGGTACCTGGCTGGAGCCGTGTTCCTTTAGTCGTCTCCGCCGCAGGGTCACCCGCCCCCCCCCCTCGCTGCACTCTCCAGAGGGCCGAGCTTGAAGAGTGGGGGTTGTGCTCGCCCTCCTTTAGGGTGGAGGCTCTACAAAATTTATTTTAAATCAAGTCCCAGACATCCTACTATTTTACTCATAAATACTTTAGTATGCATCTCTGACAAATACAGACTTAAAAATCACACACAGCGCCATGTTACTACTTTTGCCACCAATAACCACTGACAAAGATTCTTTGATATCATTTAATATCCAGACCATACTCAGTTGTCCCTAATTGTCTGAATAAAGCATTTCTGTGGTTGGTTTATTGAAATCAGGATCCAAGTAATATCCACCCATTGTGTTTGGCTAACATGCTCTTAAATGTCTTTCCATCTATAAAAATTTTCCCTCCTTTTTTGGTCTTGTGCCTCTTATTTCCTGAAGAATTAGAGTTATTTTGCGTAGAATATTTTCTACCCTCTGGTCTTGGCTGACTGCGTCTGGTAGTTTTGTTTAACATGTCCTCTGGCCTCCGCTTTTCCTGGAAACTGGTGGTTGCCTAAGATTCGGGTTCCTTCCTCTGGCAAGGATACGTTAGAAGTGGTGTGTCCCATCAGGACACATAAATGTCCCTTTTTTCACGGAGCTGAGATTGATCAGAGGGTGACACATTGTCAGCATTTCTTGTCATGGGCTTAGCCACTGCTCCCGGTGGACGCCTGGATTGGTAGTCTCTTAACGAGTCCCTTCCCTTCTTAAAGAGATCTGTCCCTGTTGCTTGCAACTAAGAACTCCCAGAATAAGTCCTGGGTGCTTTTTAGACTCAACCTGGAAAATTTCTGATTAAGTGCTTACTCCTGCGATGGGCGTGGCCTGGAAGTTAGGAGGAAGGACTCTCGAACCAGAACCGCCTGAGCTGAAGGGTCACCTGTCCCCCCCCCGACTAGCTGTAGGCTCTGGGCAGCGCTCCTCAGTTTCCTCACCTGTGAAATGGGGTCCCGCTGCTGACAGCAAGGCCTCGCTCATAGACTATACTAAGAACTGAAGTGGTTAACAAAGCAAAATCCTTGGCACAGTGCCTACCATGCAGTAAGCACTCAATAATTGTTATCTGACATAATAAGATTATATTTTATTATATTTTATTTTATTTCCTAGTCCTCTTTCTACCCTATATCTTCTCCTTAGGTAATTTCCCCTGCCATAGATGCAAACATTGACCAGAAGATATAACTCAACTCCAGAACTGGTAAGTGGGGGTGGGTGTGTGGGATTTGTGCTTAGAACTGAGACAATTGGAAATAGTCTGACAACTTCCCAAGCCACACTAACCCAAACAGCGCCCCAGCCCGAGGTGAGGTGAGCGGAGTCTCGGCGTGACTCGGTTCACGTGCAGACCCTGTGCAGAGGGACCCAGGCTCTGCGCCGAGTGCTCTGGGCCTTGCGCACCAGACACTGCCAGGACGGGGAGGTACAGCGGCCTCTGCCGGTCTTGCAGAGCATCCTGTGGTAGAAAAAACGCCCTCCCTAAGGTAAAGGGGGTCAGTATGCGTGGTCTCTGCCTCAGGACAGCTAAGATAAAGCTGAGAAAGCAGCCGAAGTCTGGGTCATTGAGTGGCTGTCATCTGTGCAAAGCTGAAGGCTTTGGGCACCTTCTACTGAAAGGTTCTGCAGCCTTGTAATGGCCACTGGGGATCTGTCAGGAATTCCGCTGTGCGGGCAGGTGGAGAGAGACCCACGGGGAAGGGATGGACCCTCGCACCCAAGCTCCACTCAGGGATGCCCTGAAGGATGGTAGCGAAGGGAGATCCTCCCAGCGGACAGAACTCTGAGCACTTGGGTGTTTGTTTTGCCTGGAAGGAAATATGGCTAGAGGTTTGGATCCCTGTTCGTTCATGGCCATGGCTAAAGGTTTGGTGAGGGACTTGAAGGAACACAGTTGAAAACTGGATGACGAGGAGGTCTGAAGAAGAGGTGTCTGGATAGACGTCTCCAAATGGACTCGGTGGTGAAGATATCTGTGTCCCAAGTGAGTGCTCATCGAAGAGCCATCTCAGCGTAGCACGGTCTTTACAACCAGGTCGACAAGACGAGCCATTTTGCAAGTGCCAGTGGGCTCCTGAAGGAAGCATCATGAGAGCACGGAGGGAGATTCTGCTGCATGTGCCCAGCACCCTGGACTTCCCCTCACCAAGGCCGGTTTGGCCAGAGTCACCGCTAAATCCCCAGCCGACACACCGACACTCCCGATGGGACACCCTGCTCCAGAAAGACCAGCCAAACTCCGCGTGGCGGGTCCATTTCACTGGACTGCTTTCATTTTGGAAGCACTGTGTTTTCCCACTGAAGTAGGGGGGTATTCCGGATATGGGTTTGTCTTCCCTGCCCACAGTGCTTCTGCCCACATCACCATCCACAGCCTTCCAGAGCATCTTATTTACTGTCATGCTGCTTCACACAGGATTGCCTCTAGCCAGGGAACTCGTTCCACGGCTAATGAAGTGCATCAGTGGGCCCACGCTCATGCACATGCACGCTGCTGGTCTTACCCAGTTCCCCATCATTTTAAAGCGTCGATCTGATAGGGGGACTGGCCATTTGGAGATCGGGATTTGGAGCCAGGCAAACCTGAGTACGGATGCTGCCTCTGCCATGTACAGCTGTGCGCACTGGGTCAGCCAGATGTGTTTTTGCAGACAAAGTGGAATGCACACTGAATGTGGCAGCTACTATCACCGCTCCTAATGAGTAACTGTAGGTGCTCCAGAGAGCTGGCCTCTTGGACATTCATAGTGTTGTTTAGAGTGGTAAAATGTGGAAAACTACCTGAATATTTGTTCATTGAGAGTTGTCTAAAAATGTTGATGCATCTGTTGAATAAAATACTATGTAGCTATTAAAGTTGTAGAGGAACATTTAATAAAAGGGAGAGATATTCATGATAAACTGAAAAAAAACAAGTTCTAAAATAGTATATATACTGTACGATATCATTTTACTATTTTTTAAAAAAGATGTATGCATACATCATACATAAAACTAATGCTCCAATGATAAAAAATATAATGGGCACAGTTATCATTTTCTTGGGAAGATAACAAATGTATTGATTTTCATTTTGTCCTTTTGCTTGTCGATGTTTCCCAAACTGGCTGCAATGACTGTGTGTTCCATTTGAGGCGGGAAAACCGTGCAGCCGCTCCTGAGCCCCGGTTCCCACGCAGCAGGCAGGGAGCGGCAGGGTGAGCTCAGCGTCTGCCCAGGCGGCGATGCAGCTCTCCCGCACCTGGGAGGGTGCTGGCTGGCCAGGAGGGGGTTCCTGGGGCCTCCGGGTCACGGCCCTTCTTTGGCATGACTCCATCCCTGTGCTGGCGGCCCTCGGGCTGCTAGGCCTGTAGTGGCAGGGAGAGCACTCCCAAACCCTACCCACCCGTGGGATGGGAGAACGTCGCAGCAGCTGCCTCTGTGTGCAAGGCCAGATATGCATCTGGTCTTTTCAGGGCATCCAGGGGGAGTGTGGCTGCCTGGGAGAAACAGGCGGTGACCCTAAACCCTGGGCCTGCATGTATTGGCAGAGGCTCACAAAGACACCGGACTTCAGTCTGGCAGATTGAAAATATTTTTCACTGCAGCCCCAGTATTTGACTAGAGAAACAATAATATTCCTTCTCTGGATGTCAAACATCCGGATAAATAGAAGCCCTTTTTTCCACTTTCTCTCTTTCCTGAGTGGTACAAAGGATGCTCTGACATAGGTTTTTGGAAAGGACTCATTTCGCCAGGGTGAGGGCCAGTCCGAGCCACAGGGATGCTTATTTTTAAAAGGAGAGGGAAATATGTGGCCCATCTCGGGTTTGCTCAGCGGGCCTGGCTTCCTCCGGAGAGAGAGTGTGGGCTAGTGGGCCCTGCCCTCTGACCGTGGAGGACTCAGTGTTGTGGTGGGCGTCCAAGCCCCTCTCCTGGAGGGCAGCCGAGGCAGGGAAGGAGCCCGCAAGGAGGACGTGGCCTACCCAGACCCGGGGCCGTGGGTGCGGCTGGAGTCCGGGAGCGGCACAGAGGTCAGGAGGAGAGAGGGAGGGTGAGGGCAGACATTAATTGAAAAAATCCCATTATTTTTATTGAACTGGAACCCGAGGACTACCAAGCCACAGA
Organism: Phyllostomus discolor; assembly: GCF_004126475.2. Taxonomy (NCBI): domain Eukaryota; kingdom Metazoa; phylum Chordata; class Mammalia; order Chiroptera; family Phyllostomidae; genus Phyllostomus; species Phyllostomus discolor. The sequence continues at coordinate 176,020,811 of NC_040903.2, forward strand.
AAGCTGATCTACCCCAGCAGCTGGGCAAGCCCAGTGTATTTGGCTAACCTCAGAAATAAAACAAAGGCATTCCTAACAAGTTCTCCCCCAGATATAATTGGCATTTGGGGGGATCCACTGGAGAGTTTCTGGGAAAGAAGTTAGAGGGGAGAATAACCCCAAACCTTTTTCCAGTTGCAAAATGAATCATGAAAGCCTTGCCAATTCCTCGGATTCCATTGCACACCATCTTAACTCCGGTCAGCTGTTGACCCCTGAGCTGAGCTTTCAGTCCCCTGACCCACTACTACATCATAGGCACAGCCTGATTCCTGACACACAGTCTCTCTGCCTGGATATCTGGACCCTTCTCCTGGACCAGGAAAAAAGGACCTCCTCCCAATACTTCATGCTGGACTGGCTCACCTGAGCCAGCCGGCCGGGCTGTGGGGCAGACTCGCTGACTTTCCCTCTGACGGGACGTGGTGGCCTTCTCTGTCCCAGTGCCTTGCCCTTGCCCTGTGAGAATTGCACCTGCACAGGTAGAACAGCACTCACCTGAAAACTATCATGGCATCTATCATGGTTGCTTAGCGTGAAGGCTCAACTGTTTTGAGTTGATGCAATAAACTTGAGCTTCTTTTCCAGATGTTCTTAGAAAACCTAGCTCAGGGCCTCCCTGATCATATGGACTAGATTCAGCCCAACCCCTGGCAATGCGTGGAAATCCTAACTCCTCTGCAAAGGCTCCATCACTGAGCCCTGTTGATTCCATCGCCAATGTATCCCTTACTCTCCTCCTTCAGTGTTTGTTCAAGCCACCGTTACCTCTTTGCCTGGCTTACTGCAATAGCCTTCTTGCTCTTCCCACTCTGGTCTTCACCCAGTCCACTAACTGCACAGCAGTTCCCCTGCTTAAAACTGTCCCTGACTGCCCTTGCACCAGAATACAATCCAGACTCCTCACCCAATGGCCCTGCCATCTGTCTGTTGCCTACAGCTCGTCTCCATCCACAGTCCTCTGTGCCAGTGCCGGTCACACAGGCCTTCTCTCTCTGTGCACACCGCCACTGTCCTGCCCCAGGGCCTACCCCAGTACTGCCCCCACTGCCTGGGAGACCCTCTCCTCACTAAGCTGGCTCTTTGTTATTTTTTTATCCACCAAGTCCAAAATTCAGAGAGGTTTTCTCTGACCATGGGAACCAAGAAAGTCCCATATGGCATGCTCCTCTCTCCCCTTGTGGCACTTGCTATGCTTCCAAGTCAGTATCTAATTGGGCATTTTCTTATCTAATATCTGGCTTGACCACTGGACCACGAGCTCCATTAGGGTGGGGACTACGTCTGCACTGTTCATCCCATGTAATCGATGCTCAGTTGGTGAAATGGCATCACCTGTATAACGGATGCTTAGAAATATTTCCTGAGTGAGTGGGTAGGTAAAGGAAATAGAGAGACTAGGATGTGAAAGGCCAAGGGCACCAGGAGGCAGTGTGATTGACTAACGAGGGTGCTGCCAGGGTCGGACGGCCCTTGACTGATGGCTGGGCTCGGTGGCGTTCTATCGGTGTGACCTTGGGCACATTATTCAACCTCACTGAGACTCAGCTTCCTTGTCTGTAAAGCCATGATTACAGTAATTTTCTTGCTAGGTTGTTTTGAAAATTAAAGGCGATGTGTTTAGAGAGCCTGACCCAATGCCTGGCACTAACAGGTCTATTCCCTTATCCAAGAAACACATCTTGAAAGTATACAGTAGGTCAGACCATGTCGGGGCCTGGGGGATACGCAGGCTTTGCACTCAGGGAGGGTATCATTTAGAGGTTCTATAAACTGCAGCTATTCATAGTAATAGTACTACCGCTACTACTACTAATAATAAACAAAATGTTAGGAAATTCTCTCGCCAGAGTGAATGAGCCAGGCCCCATGGAAGCCCGCCTGGGAAAACCAGGAGATGAGAGCAGGGAACAGGGTGTGAAGGAGAAATACAGGAGCCAGTGTGTAGTTTACTATAAATTGTCCTTTGATCTTTCTTTCATGGTTGGCTTAGATTTTCCATTTAACTCAATTCAAGAATTCTCTGACTAGCGTATTCATTCACCAAATGCACATTTCCATGTAACTTGCTTTCGGGAGGGAGACGGTCAGCAGTGACTTTGACATTGTGTCTGCCCTCAAGAGGCTTACAGGGGAACGAAGTCCACCAAAAAGCCCTACCACCAGGCAGACGTAAAGGAGACACAGACAAAGGGCGATGGGGCTCCTGAGACAGGGGCTCCCAGCTCCGTGAGGACAAGTCATCAGAAGACACCGAAGGACATACGGGGGAGAGGGAGGGAGAGGACATGACGCAGGGAGAGGAGCAGGAATAGGCCGTCAAGGGGCCTGTTTCCCAGCACCGGCTTACCACTTGCACCTAGAAAAGTCTCCGTTTCTCTGAGTCTCAGTTGTCTCATCTGTAAAACGGGGGTAATAATACCTCTGTGTTGCTGTGATTATCATCTACACACATGCACTTGTGTCCTGGGAAATCTCAGGGCCATGGGACCGGGAAACACCCGCTGAGGTTCTGGTGAGCTCCCAGCGAGCTCGCCCTCACCACTGTCCGCAGTGGAAAAGTGGGTTCCTCGGGCCTGGAGGGCATGTGGTTGATGATGGTGCCTGGCGGCAGCGGTGACAACAAAGGCACCACATCCTTCCTGACTCGGTGCTCCGCAACCTTCCACTTAATCTCTCTGAGATAGAAATGGCACTTTCCCAAATCCCAAACCACTCCCATTCCCAGCCCAAGACTTTCAGGAACCCTAGACGGAGACTAGTGTTTGAGCCGGAGCAGGCCGTGTGTGAGCCCCGGCTGCCAGAGATGCCACTGGGCTGAAGGTGGACCTGGCAGAGGGTCTCTGGCTGCTCACCCGGCCATTCCTCTTCTTCCTGGGCTCACAGCTGGGCCCCATCCTTGGTAGATGTGTGCTCTTTCCAGGCCTGACCGATAAAACCCTTCTATACTCTCTCTCGATCAGCTGATGGTGTCGCCTCTCAGCACGGTTCTTGAAGCTGGTTTAAAGGTGGTGCGGCTGTCATCAGCCTAAGCCTCCGGCTACATGGAGAAGGATGCCCCCATATTCAGTACACCTGAACCCCAATCTAGAACCTCCTGGACTGGTGGATGAGGCATAGAGTAAATTTCCATCATGCTTATTATATGTTTGGGTCTATTTTTTACAGCACTACCTAACTATTACACCAGAGCAGGGGTGTCCTGCCAGAGGACCGAAGCAGGAGGGGCCAAAAGACCGGGTGGAAATCAGCACCCGTGGAGGGGTCCGATGCTGTGACCCAGGTGCCTGCACACGGGATGCACACTCTGTGGGCGTGAATGGAGCCGATGGGAGGGGCTAGGCAGAGTAAGGTCAGAGGTGAAGGGAGATGGCTCACAGAGGGCTATTGAAAGACGTGCAGCTGTGCCCAGCTTGGTCTCAGGAGTGGAGCTGACTTGGAGGGTGGAGCCGTTGACCCAATGGTTGGGCCTGCCTCACCCCTGGCTTCCACCTCCTGTCCTGCCACCCCTGCCTCAAGCCCAAGGCCCAGGAATTGGGACCCCATGTCATTTCCCTGGGCCCTGACTGATGTCTGCTTTGCAGCCTAATGGCCCAACCTGTTTTACAGATGAGGAAAAGCAGACCCAGAAAAATGAAGGGACTAATTCATAAAGGCCCAATTGATCTTTCCACCTGGTCTTGGCCAGGGAGCACAATTTCCAGCAAAGTCCTGCTTCTTTCACGCCCTGGCCAGAGCCTCCCCTGAAGGACTGCTTCTCTCCTCCCTCCTTCTCTGCTGGCAAACTAGATTTCCAAGTCTGGCCATTGAGAATTAAAAAGAGCTGGTTTCTTCTGGTCCCAAAGAAAAACAAGCTGGTCAATTTTCTGTCCGCCCCAAGGCAGCTCCTCACTGCCCCAGAGCCAAGCAGACACTGGCCAGCCTGTGTGCAGGGCTGAGGCTGCAGCTCCCACCGGCCGGCAATGACTTCTCGGAGGGAGCTGGCCATGGCTCAGACTGCTCCCGGTGGGGGGAGAGGAAGCTGAAGACAAAACTGAGCTTCTCGTAAGGTCTCATTCTAAAAATAAAGACAGAGTTAACTAGTGGGCGTCTACACTGATGCTTGTCTGAGTAGAGTTTATTAGTCTAGATTCTCCAGATAAACAGAACTAATAGGAGATATATATGTGGCTATATATAGATGTCCATACATACATGTATACGTATATACACGTATATGCATACACGTGTTTATGTGTGTGCGTGTACAGGCTCATGAGGTTTGGGAAGCTGAGAAGCCTCACATTCTGAAGTCAGCAAGCTGGAGACACAAGTTAGCCCATGGTGTAGTTCCAGTGCAAGTCCAAAAGCTCAAGAGCCAGGAACACCAATGGCGTAAGCTCCATTCTGATCCTGAGATCAGAGGCATGAGATGACTGATATCCAGCTTAAAGACAGAGAGAGCAGATTCTTCTTTGCCTTGCCTTTGTGTCTGATTCAGGCCTCCGATGGACAGAATGAGGGTCGTCCACAGTAGGCATGGCCATCTGCTTTACTTATTCTATTGATTCAAATGTTAATCTCATCTGGAAACACCATCCCACCCAGAATAATGTTTAACCGAGTATCTGGGCACCACATGGCCCAGACAAGCTGACACATAAAATTAACCATTATAGGAAAGGATGGGTCCGTGGAGAAGTTCCTGAGGGCAGCCAGACTGAGAAAAGAGTGCAGAGCCAGCCTTCTCCTAACAAGATCTGCATTCCAATCAGCTCAAAGCTTTCAGCTTTTGATAAATCTCTGGGTAGAGAAGTTTTGGAGGGACTGAAACTAGCCTCAGATGTAATTAAGAACTTATTGATTCTTGTACCTGACAATTTCAAAAGTGTGAGCTTCAAGCAAGGCTTGATCCAGTGGCTCAAATATGTCACCAAGAATCTAGTTTCTTCCTGTCTCTCTTCTCTGCCTTCCATGGAATCATCCAGTTGTCATAGTTAGCAAGAAAAATAGCTAGTTACATTTTTTCAGATTAATAGTGAATACGTTTATAGTATAAATACATTTTATACAATATTTGGGTCATATTTTACTAAAATTGCCTGTTGTTTACCTGAAATTCAGATTTTACAGGCTGTCTGTGTTCTTTCAGACAGCCCTATCTTAAGACTAGCTCACTCCCTCTTTCTCGGATAGCTGTTATGGGTGAGAGAGGAGGACAGTTTTTTTCCCAGAACCTCAAGAGAACACTTTCTTGATCTTCTTGGCCTAAAATGCCTATTTCCAAACCAATTTCTGTAACTGGGGGTAAGGTGAACAGATTGGCTTGATAAGGAGCCTAGGGGCCTTTGGAAAAAGAAGGGGAAGGCGGGATATGGGGGTGCACCCAACAGATGTCTACTACCGTGGGCTTTCTCCAGTATCGGTCACGGAATCCAAGCTCTTCGTGGCTGCACGAGGCCCTGCAGAGTGCTTTGTCCAATCTGTGATTCAATTCTTATGTCCTTCTTATGATATTCCAGCCCTTGTGTTCACATCCCCCCGACAGGGAACTCACTCTCTTTCACAGAGCTCACACCAGCTGTGGTCAGCCCTGACTGTTGGAAAGTTGCAGCTGAAGTCTTTGCTTTCTTGTGTCTTCCACCCATCGGTCCCAGAGCTAACTGGAGGTATCTCCGGGGCAGTTTTCTAAACCAACTCCAGATGAATGGGCACCTAATATACACAAGGCACTGGGCTCTGTACCTTTTCATTGTTCCTTTCATTTCATCCCCGAACACCCTGTGACATAAGTTAGTCCCTTTTGATAGATACAGAAACTTGGGTGTTAAGCCACTTCTACTGATTAGACAGCTAGTTAGTGGCAGTGCTGGATGTGAGCCACATCAGTCTTTGCCCCACCCACTTGCCCCTCCACCACGATGAGGAACCAACAGCCTGTCAAATATCTGATGACAGTGTTCCAGTTCCCTTGTTCCCTAGAGACCTTGCTCTCAGAGGCTTTCACACCTTAAGGCTGGCATCCCAGATGGAACATTCTGCCCAGATGTGGACAACGTTAACAAATTGTACAAGGGGGGAAGCAAGCAGTCCAGAGAGCTTCATATACAAATTCCTCGTCAGCTGGTTTCATTTGCTTGTCAACTGAAGTCGATGGATGAAGAGAGAAAAAAAAAAGAGAGAGAGAGAAAAAGAGGAGATACAGTTTGGAGCATGATGGAGTTCGTGATTGGGGGGGGCAAATGTGAAATTAATAATTACAATAAAATGTGACATATATGGGTATCTGAATATATCCACATGAATGGAATGCTGCGAGTCTGGTCATGGGGACGACAAGGGGAAAGGGCTATTCAGGCAGCAGGAATAGCCTAGGCAAAGCACAGAGTGGGGTGCTCCTGCACTTGGAGGACTAAGAGGCCCCTGAAAATGAAAGGTTGTCCTGTGCAAGCACCAGTGGGGTTCTCGCAACATGAAGGGGCTGTGCTTCCCAGGGCACCCCTGGCCTGGGCCTTCCTTCTTCAAACCCCAAAATGTTTCTGCAGAAAACACTCCCTCCATATATTTCAACAAATTTGTGATTCATTACCACAGAGGAAACTGGGTTTGGCGTTTGAAAACATCATAAATGGGCAAAGGACACAGAAGTCCACACAAAAGGAAATATGGTGAGTAAACAGATGTGAGGAAGCACAGTCAATCTGGCCGGGAATCAAAGAAATGCAAATGAAAGCCACTGAGGTGCACATTTCCACCTATTAAATTAACAGCCATGGCACGAAGGTTTAGATGGTTATGGCCAATTTTGGTGAGGTTCGAGGGGAAGGAATTGCTCTGATGTCGTTGAAGGCAGGACCAGCTACAGGATCTGCAGGGCTGGGTGCAAACTGGAAGTGTGGGGTCTCTTGTTCAAAAATGATTAAGAATTTCAAGACAGCAAAAGCACAGCATTACATCAAATCCTGGGCTCTTTCTTCTCAGTCCCCCCATAAACTGGCAGAGCTCGGTTACAGGAGAGGAGGTATTCCTTCTCCCACCCAAAGGCGATCCCTTCCCCTGTGCTTCGGACCTCCTTCTCGCTCACCTGCTCAGGGACCTTATTGCCATTTCTCTCTTTACGTTCATCCACTTGCTCTTTTTTTGAAACATGTATTTTATTTTTTTCCATCACCATTTGTCCCTCCTATACCCTCTTCCACCTCCACCCACACCCCTCCCCCCTGGATTCAACACACTGTTGTCCATGTCCATGGGTTCTTTCCCTTTTTTCCCTGTTTTTGCTCAATCCCTCCACTCTCCAGCCCCTCTCCCCCAGAGCTGTCAGCCTGCTCTCCATGAGTCTGTATTTTGCTTGTTAGTTTAGTTTGTTCATTAGATTCCTCATGCCTTTTGGCTAAGATCAAGTGTAGTGTCTGTTCTTATCACCCACTTGCCCTTGACCCAAGTTTTCCCAATAGCATTCAACATACATGCGGTCCCCCTTTCTGAAACACACACACACACACAACCAAAACCAAGAAAGAGCTCTTACCCTACTCGACAGCATGGATGGAACTAGAGAGCATTATGCTAAGTAAAATAAGCCAGGCGGTGAGAGACAAATACCATATAATCTCACCTATAAGTGGAACCTAGTCAACAAAACAGGCAACAAAATATAACCAGAGACATTGAAATAAAGAATAAACTGACAGTAACCAGAGGGGAGGGGGAAGGGGAATAACAGGGAAAGAGAGGGAAGGGTCGTCAAGGAACATGGAGAAAGGAACCATGGAGAAAGCCAAAATGGGGTAGGGTTGAGGGTGGGAGGTGGGAGGTGGGGGTGGGTGGGGCAGGAGAAAGTGGCAGCAGGAAAATGGAGACAACTGTACTTGAACAACAACAAAAAATTGTAAAACAAAAGAAAACCAAAACCCTTCCCTCAAGCCCCCACCCCATCTTCCCCAGCTTCCCTCTCCCTCCCCCACCTCAGCCACACTTCTGGAAAGAGCCGCATAAACATGCTATTCCTGTGTCCTTATTTCTCCACCATCATTACACGTCTTGCCACAGTCACCTTTGATCTAAGTCCATTTGCCGGGCCTGTTGGTGGCATTCTCCACTGTTGACCACTCTCTCCTTCTGGAACACTTCTGTTGGCTTCTGTGACATCGAGTCCTTCTGGTTTTCCTCCATATCTCTTTCAGTTCCTTGGCCAGCTGTCTTTTTCCACCTGCAAGTGGGAGTTCCACATTCACCTGGTCTAGACTATGACCACCCTTGACCTTTCTTCGTAGCCCATCTATGTCTGTGGCTTTAGTCATCATCTATACATGACTCATAAGTTTATGGCTCTGACCTAAACCCTGCTGAGTTTCACACCCATAGTTCCACTGCCCACCTGACAACTCCTCTTGCCTATCTTAAAGACACCTTGAATTCCTATGAAAAAAACAGACACCCCCATCCTGGTCTTCTCCCACTGGTCCCTGTGTCTGTGATGGGCACCGCCATCCAGCCTCTTTCTGCCCCCACACATCTTAAATTCAATCCACTGCCGAGTCGTGTCAGCTTTACTTCCTCATTATTTCCTAAATGTGTTCCCTTATCTCTATTTCTGTCCCTACTGCTGTCATCTGAGCAGTTATCACCTTTCATCTTGACCACTGCAACAGCCGCCCACTGGCATTCCTCATCCCTTCCAACTCCCCTCCCTACACATGGCAGCGGCGTGAGTGTTTCAGTGCACACGTCCAGTTCAGGAGTGCCCAGTGCTCTCAAATTAGAGAGACGTCCTTTCCATAGCCCACGGACCCTGCCTGGTTTTGCCCCAGGCTCCCCCAGCATTCTGAGCTCCAGCTATTCTAGTCCTCTTAACTCTGCCAAAAGGCATTTGTACTTGCTGCTCTCCCTGTCTAGAATGCTATTCTTCCCTCCTCTTTGGTCTAATTAGCTCTTAGTTGTCCTTTAGTCCCAGCTTAATCAATTTTTCCTAAGGAAATCCTTCCATTAACCACCAGGCAAAGTTTCACCATGACATACTTTTATAGTTCCATGTCTCTCATTCCTTAGTAATGCTTAGCCTGGTTACAGTTTCACCCGTCTGTGTGACGACCCGATGGAGTCCGTCTCCCTGACTAGACGGCCGGGCCAGTGAAAGCAGACTGTGTGCTCTCCCTCACCATTGTAGCCCCAACACTTAATCAGCGTCTGGCAAGAAGAAAGGGCTCAATAAATATGTGGTGAATGAATGGATGGAAATCCATTTAACAATATATTCTGAGGGTTATAGAAATGTTCACGTATTTTAATCCAATAGTTCCACTCCAAGGAATTTATCCCGAGGAAGTGACCCAAAAGAAAGAAAAAATGGTTTATATATGAAGATATTAACTAAAACCTTTTTTCTAATAAAAATGTTGTCTTTCTTTTCTCAGTCTATAGGTGTCCAGCAACAAGGGAAGTGTTAAAGAGTGGTAGAGCCACCAAGTAAAGAACATGATCATTAAAAACAATTGTGAAGACTAAGTAGCAATATGGAAAACCATTTACCACATTACAATTGTTTTTTCAAAGCTGAATGCAAAATTGGAATTTTACAACTATGTAAAAATGTTTTATGCATGCAGACAAGTACCAGATGGGAACAGGGAAAAATAAATGAGTTGATTTGTCAAAAAAACAAAAAACGTGGATCATGATTGAATTTTCCACTTCATTTTTATTTCTCTTAGAGTAGTTTTATTGTTTTTACTCAAATTATACTTTGAGGTAATCTATGAGTTTCATCTGGCAGTCTTACATTGACTAACACAGGCGCTTTAAACCAAGGATCCATTCAAGCACAGCTAGTTTCATTTGATTCACTACACAGTGAGTTCACAAATACCTAATAAGTGACTTTAGAGTGACCTTATTAACCACTTGTGAAATAGGTTCCATGATACTGATACCCTATGTTTATAATGGTTTATGGACATTCATGTCCATGTCTTTGTTTGGACAGATGCTTTTGTTTCCCTTGGGCACGTACCTAGGCGTAGAATAGCTAGGCTATATGGTAGGTGTGTGTTTAACTTTTCTAATTCTCTGTAAACCAGTCTTATCTATTTAAAAATTATTTTTTATAGAACCAGAGACACGGAAACAAGGAACAAACTGTCAGGGACCAGAAGGGGGGGGCCGGGAGAAGGGGAAGGGCCTAGTTGAAGAACAAGTACAAACGATGCATGGACACAGACAACAGGGTGGGGATTGACTGTGGGAGCGGGCTCTGGGGGGAAGCGGGCAAGGGAGAGAGCAATGGGGGAACATTGGGATAACTGTAATAAAATGACGATAAAAAAGTTAGTGATAAAAACACGCCTGAAGATCTTAAAAATTACTTTAATAACTGTTGTGTATATTTAAGGTGCACAACATAATGATTTGGTATACATCGTGGAATGATTACTGCGGTCACACTAGTCGACATATTGTGTCATGTAGTTTCCATTTCTGTGTGTGGTGAGAGACCTAAAATCTACTCTCAGTGCATCCCTGGTATTCGATGCAGCATATTAACCACGGCCATCGTGCTCTACCTCAGACCTCTGACGTACGCATCCTGCACAACTGCGCTTTGTACACCTGAGCCTCGTCCCCCATTTCCGCTGCCTCCCTGGCTCTGGTAACCTCCCTCCCCCATCTTCTCTCTGTGTCTGAGTTAGACTTCTTTGATTCCACATATAAGTGAGATCATGCTGTGTTTTTCTTTCTGTGCCTGGCTCATTTCACTTAGCAGAATGTTCTCCAGGTTCATCCACATTGTTGAAAATGACATTTCCTTCTTTCCTTGAATATATTCCATTGTGTTATATCATAACTTCTTTATCCATTCATCCATCAGCAGGCACCATCAACTTAGGTTGATTCCCTGTCTTGGCTATTGTGAATAGTGCTACATTGAACATGGGACAGCGGATATCTCTTCCACATACTGATTTCATTGCTTTTGAATATATACCCAGAACTGAGACTGTTGGATCATATGGTCGTTCTATTTTTAATTTCTTGAGGAACAGCCATATTGTTTTCCATGATGGCTACAGCAATTTACAATCCCACTAGCAGTGTACAAGGATTTCCTTCTCTCCAGGTCTTTGCCAACATCCGTTATCTTTTTTTAATGATAGCCATCCTAATAGGTGTGAGGTGATACCTCATTTTGGTTTTGATTTGCATTTTCCTGATAATTAGTGATGTTGATCATGTTTTCTTACACCTTGGATATTGTAGGTCTTCTTTTGTGAAATTTCTATTCAGGTCCTTTGTCCATTCCTTGACCGGGTTATTTATTTTCTTATAATTGAGTTGGTTTCTTATATATTTTGGATATTAACCTATTATTAGGTGTATAGTTTGTAAATATTTTCTCCCATTCCATTAATTATCTTTTTTTATTGTTTCCTTTGCTGTACCAAAACTCTTTAGTTTGATGTGATACCATTTGTCTATTTTTTCTTTTGCTGGCTGTGTGAGTCATATTTAAAAAATCATTGCCCAGGCTAACATTAAGGAGCTTTTTTCCTATCCTTTCTTCTAGTAGTTTTACAGTTTCAGGCCTTACATTTAAGTCTTTGATTCATTTTGAGTTGATTTTTTGTGTATGAAGTAAGATAAGGCTCTAATTTCATGCTTCTGCACATGATAACTAGTTCCCCAACACTGTTCACTGAAGAGACTTAGCTTTTCCCTAGCGCGTGTCTTGGCACCTTAGTCAAAGATCAACTGGTCATGAATCATGGGTTTATTTCTGGGTTTTCTATTCTGTTTCATTGGTCTCTATGTCTGTTTTTATAGCAGTATCAGGCTGTTTTGATTACTATAGCTTTGTATTATATTTTGAAATCAGGTAGTGGTCTATTTTGAAATCAGCTTTGGTTTATTGCTCAACATTACTTTGGCTAGCTACTCATGGTCTTTTGTGTTTCCATACAAAATTTTGGATTGGTTTTTCTATTTCTGTGAAAAATGCCATTGAAATTTTCATAGAGATTACATGGAATCTATAGATTACCTAGGGTAGTAAGGACATTTTAACAATATCAAATCTTCTAATCCATAAACATGGGATATCTTTCCACTTATGTTTGTCTTCTTCAATTTCTTTCATCAATGTTTTATGGTTTATAGTATACAGATCTTTTACCTCCTTGGTTAAATTTATTTCTAGATATTTTAAATTTTGATGCAATTATAAATGGGATTTTTTTTCTTAATTTCTTTTATGTATTGTTTATTGTTAGTGTATAGAAATACAACTGATTTTTTAAAATATTTTATTTATTTATTTTTAGAGAGGGGGAGGGAGAGAAGTATCAATGTATGGTTGCCTCTCATGTGGCCCCCACTGGGGACCTGGCCCACAACCCAGGCACATGCCCTGACTGGGAATCAAACTGGCAACCCTTTGGTTCACAGCCTGTGCTCAATGAATTGAGCTACGCCAGCCAGGGCACAACTGATTTTTGTATGCTGATTTTGTACCTGCAACTTTACTGAATTCTTTTATTAGTTCTAACAGTTTTTTTGGTGGAGTCTGTAGAGTTTTCTATATATAAGATCAGGTCATCTGCAAAGATATTTTAATTTTATTTTTCTTTCTAATTTTGATGCCTTTTATTATTATTTTTTCCTGCCTAACTGTTCTGGCGAAGACATTCAATATTGTGTTGAATAGGAGTGGTAAGATTGGGCATCCTTGTCTTGTTCCTGATCTTAGAGGAAAAGCTTTCAGCAGTTTCACTACTGAGTATAGTATTAGCTGTGGTCTTGTCATACATGGCCTTTATTATGTGGATGTATATCCCTTCTATACCTAATTGACAGTTTTTATCATAAAAGGATGTTGAATTTTGTCAAATGCTTTTTCTGCACCTATTGAGATAATCATATATATATATATATATATATATATATTCTCTTTATTAAGAGAGGGAAAGAAACATCAATATGTGGTTGCTTCTCACATGCCCCTCACTGGGGACTTGGCCCACAACCCAGGCATGTGCACTGACTAGGAATTGAACTGGTGACCCCTCAGTTTGCAGGCTGGCACTCAATCCACTAAGCCACACCAGCCAGGGCTCATATAATTTTTTTAATTAAAAAATATTTTTAATCCTCACCCAAGGATATGTTTATTGATTTGAGAGAGAGAAAGAGAGAAACATCAATCAGTTGCCTCCTCTAACTGCCCTGATTGGGGATTGGACCCACAATTCTTTGATACATAGGACAATGCTCCAACTAACTGAGCCACCCAGCCATGGCATACTTTTTATCTCATTCTATTAATGTGGTTTTACATTTATTGATTTGTATATGTTGAACCATCCTTGTATACCAGGGATAATCCCACTTGATTATGGTGTATGATCTTTTTATTTTGTTGTTAATTCAATTTGTTAATATTTTGTTGTGGACTTTTACAACTATGTTTATCAGGGATATTGGTCTGAAATTTTTTCCTTGTGGTGTCCTTATCTGATTTTGGTATGAAGGTAATACTGTCCTCATAAAACAAGTTTTGAAGTATTCCCTCCTCTTTGATATTTTGGAGAGTTTGAGGATTGGCATTAATTCTTTTTAAATGTTTAGTACAATTCACCAGTGGAACCATCTGGTTCTAGGCTTTTCTTGTTGTGTGGAACAGGTAAGAGTTTCCAGGGACTACCAAGAGAGTAGAGTTCGTAGCCAAGAACATGGACCCTGGTTTAAACCCTAGCTCTGCCACTTACTGGGTGCATGGCCTTGGGCAAGATGCTTTGTCTGCCGGTTTCCTCAGTAGGAATATGGGGATCATAAGACACACCTTACAGAGTTGTTGTGAAGGTTAAGTATTTTAATATACATGTAAGCACTTAGAACAATGCCTGAGATATAGACTGTGATAAATAAATGGCCGTTGTCGTTATTGCGATTTGGGAAGGGAAAGGGAAAAAAAATCTTGTATTTCTTATAGTAAAGCTGGTTGTGGCCTAAGTTATAATTTGGGCACAAGTGGGGCGATAGCCTTGATTGTTGTCGTGAGCTACTGAGGCTTTCGAGGTAGTGCAGGGACAAGTGTGAAACCCGGTCCTAGAGTTTTAAATTTGCAGGTGGCAAACAAGTGACACTAAGAGCTGGGGAGTGAAAGGGGGAGATTGCTGTGGTCTGAGACCACTTGGAATCAGGTAGCCTGAGCTGGAAGAGGTTGTTACAGGCTTGTCCAATACCATGAATTTTGTCAGAGTAAGGAACTCGGAGCCGAAGCAACACGGCTGAGGGTGGCAGACCCGGACCTGGTGCAGGGAGCCCGAGTCAACCGGTGCCTGTGGCACAAGAGTGGACATCTCTCCTTGCCCCGTCTGTGCCGGTCTGGGCCAGGCCTGGTCCAAAGGGCAGGCACGCGCTCGCTCTCAGGAAAGTGCTGAAATGATGTCATTAGATGTTAATTTAATTGTTCACAGTTTTAGCTAGCATTTATTATATTTAGTCCCAATTGTATAAGGATAAACTATTTTTGACCAATAAGAATGACTATTTTTATATAGGTCAACCTAATACATTACTTCAATCATGCTAAAAACTCTATGGAGTATATACAATTATTATCCTTATTTTACAAACGAGATGACTGAGGCACAGAGAGATTTAGCAGCTTATTCAAGGACACCCAGCTGGTACGTGATGGAGCCAGTTTATAAATCTAGGAGGTCTGACTCCAGAGCCCACGCACGTGAACCTCTTCTTCTTGACACTGCCGTGTCTGTGCCCACAGGGACCCGGCATCCCTCAGGGAATCAGATCAGACACAAACCTCCTGGGGTCTTATCAGAAAGAACATGTGCTGGACCCGCCTGTGATCTCGCGCCGGTGGGCCCTCCGGACAATGGAACAACTGGTGAGCACCAGGCATTGGGGCAGAGACAATGTGCTTCTGCAAACACCAGCCATCAGAATAACAAACATCACTGACTCCCACAGCCCCGCAGTCTAAATACTGAAGTGGGGCATCCATGCTTCACCACATGTGGTGACACTTCAGTAGAAAAAAGTCGGCAGTCGCTATTGTCTCCATTTCCCAGAGGGAAGATCTGAGGCTGTTTCTCCAGTCCTGCAAGACTTCTGCCGCCTCACTCAAGCCCCCTGTCTAAAACAGAGCTTGTTTGATGTGAGTCAGACTGGGGGACCCCCAAGTCCCGCTGTGATGTTTACTAGTCTACAGCAAAACAAGAAAGTAAGGGGAGTTTTTTCTTAAAGATAAATGTATCCCATTTAAAGAGTCCTGTTTACGATGCACAGCTTCCTCCTCGTGGCTCCTGAGTTCTGTCAGCCCTATCCTCCTCTGTGTTTGCCAGCTTCCTCTTCAGCTGCGTACTCTGCATTGCATGAGACCCTACTATTGCCTTCTCCAGTCCCAGCTCTGCTTCATGACTTTTCAGTCTCAATTGCCACTGTTAACTGTCTCATTCTCTGGGTATTTCTGTGCCCACATTGTCTCAGGAGAATCTGATTGACCCAACATGCCTCTTTTACACCAGACCCTGTCATGTGTTGCTGGCCAATAGGCCAGCTGCCTTTGGGCCAGGTGGCCACCACTGGTTCAATCAGTTGACCTGGACCAAAACACATTTGCCCTTTGAACAGTTGGTAATAATGGGGCCAGTTCCACCTGGCTGGGACTTAAAAGTCAGGTGCTATGATTAACATTGCCAGCACCAAAGTCCATTTTGGAGGGTTTGCACTCAAGTGGGATTTGCATTTCTCATCCCTGGAAAACATTAAGAGTCCTGTCTCATGAAGATCCATCTGAGATACACAAGGAATACCAGAGCAAAGTCAGACTCTTGGGGGAGTAGCCAAGGGGCAGACTCTCCAAATGGGCAAGATTCAACCCAAGGGGGCAGTTTTGAGGCAGCAAGGAAGATACAGTTTCACTCATGTTTCAGAAGAACATCAGTTAGCCTTGGTGAAAAATTGGATGTGAGGAATGGACAAGAGGCAGGATAGATGCTGGCATCATTCATTGAGAAAAAAACACAGAACAGGTGGGAGATGAAGGAGAAATGGCAAGTTCCATTCTGACATGTTGAGACATGAGGCATTTTGCTCGGTTCACCAATAGGAAGTTGGCTGTTCGAGTGGGAAGTTTAGGAAAGAAACTAAGCTTTTCTTTTGGAAAGAAAGAATCCTGCCTTCTGAGCTGGAAGGATTGATGTGAGAGTCTTTAGCATATTGGTGGCTAAAACCATGGAGTGGATGCTTTCACCCTGAGGGAAGTGAAATGTATAATTGATGCTTGATACATGCTTGTTGGGTGAATAAGTGAATGAATAAGAAAATGAATGAATGACCTGGCCATCTTGGTTTGCTCTTGTCTCACACCTTCCCAAGTGATGATGCCACTCATTGAGATCCTGCACTATGAAGAAGCATAGTCATGAATGGAAAGGATATGGGCTTTGAAGGGAACATAGACTTCAATCACAGGATCTGAAACTTACTAGTCCTTTGGGTTTCATCTTTAATCTCTTGCAGCTTTAGCTTCCTCATCGCAGACAGTATAATGATATTCACTTCATCAGGCTGTAGTGAGGACTGAACAAGGTAGCCAGACAGAGCTACAGGCACAGGATTTGCTATGTGTAGTCAGCATTCCACAGAAGTTATAGGCTCCTGCCTCCTGCTAAAGCAAGCTTTCAGATACTGGGGAAAATCTGGAGTAGGATCGTAACAGAGAGTCTGAGGATGTCATACTCTTAGCTAGTATCTTCTCAGAAGGACCCACTGACTATGTAAATAATCTTATTTGGAGCTAATGTCAAGAGTCTAAATGCAAGACTCGGACCAGAGAGCCCTCCTGCACCCCATCTCCACTGTCCGTGTAGACCCTTTGTGGCAGGCCATGCCCATTACCCATTTGTGTGGTTTCACTCCCCACTTGGAGCCTCCTTCTCGTGGGCCCCCAGGACCTGCCCACCCTGAGTGCTGTTCCCCAGGGACCTCCCTCCCACTGCCTGCTGCCATCCAGACACCTGCCCCCTCCATGGTGAAAGCCCAGTTCTCAAGTTGTTGAGACCTTCCCACGAGCCAAGAGAGCTCCCATTGTGACACACACGCTCATGTTACACAGACAGAAATTGCACAAGAAAGTTTGTAACCTTCATTTAAACACCAAATGCTCAATACATAAACTTAACTTTACTTCAAGACATAAGATTTCTTCAAAGAAGGTTATAGAACCCTCCTGGGAGAAATAGAGGAAGATGAAAATAAGGGAGAGCCTGCTCCCTCCAGGCTGGAAGACTAGAAGTAGCAAAGGCAACAATCTCCCATGAGTTTCTGTATAGACTTAATGTATAATACTACCTATTAAGTCTCCCAAAAATACTTTATAAGAATTTGATAAATGAATTAAATGGTTAAAAAAAGACTAAGCTTCTTTTTAAAGGGTGTGATAGTAAATTTAGCCGACCAGATTTCATAACATATTACAAAGTGACAATTATCCAAACCAGATGGTACCAATGCGGGGTGGGGGATGGTCTGTAGAAGAGACTAAATGATCCCAAATTAATTCAATATGGAGTAAAGCTAGAAATAATCCAACAATGAGGAAAGTAATTACTATATCACAAATGTTTTAGAATGAACTATAATACAAAGAGCTACACCTTATATCATTTTCTGCAATGAATTGCAGCTGAGATTTTATGCATGTTTGAAAAACAAACCAGAAAAAGACAAGAAAGTGCAATTTCACATTTATCACATTGGAAAATAATCCATCACCAGAGACAACGAAGATTAGATTTTCAAACAAAACAATAGGAACCTTTTGTTGAATAAAATACAGGGCATCACAAGAAGAAGATACCAGCCCAGAAAACATAATCCACTGATACATTTTTAAAATATTAATTTTTGCTTTTGCACAAAAAGCTAAAATTAGTGCCCAGATTCCACTCAGTGAGCAGCAAAAGAGATGAACAGACCGTTTACACAGGAAGTACAGATGGTATATGAAAACATGAAAAGGTACAGAACTCCATCAGAAGTGACAGAAATGCAAACAAACCGGCTCTGAGGCATCAGCACATGCCGATCTGAGTGGTCAGAATAAAAGGGCAAAGCCCTGTGCCGGGGAGGGCTGTGGGAGAGCGGCAGGCTGGCACGGCGAGCTTCAAAGCAGGGACTCAGGAGCCAGTCTGCTGGACTCCACCGTGGGCCACTGCTGAGACCTTCAGGAAGCGACAGTCTCTCTGCACCTTGGTTTCCTTCCCTGTCAGAGGAAATTTGAATGAGTCAATCAACAACACATAGAAAGTGCTTGGAACAGCATCTGGCACCCAGTAAGTCCTGCGTAACTGTTAGCTATTATTATTTGGGTAGGGTGTGCCGTCCACATCACTTTCTCTCACTTGTAGTGGAAAAGACATGTACTTCGGAGCCAGAAAGATCATTTGTTCAACAGATATTGACCAAATGCCACATCTAGGTGCAAATTCGACATCTAGGTGCGGATCCCAGTTCCATTAATTATTAGTAATCTCACCTTGTGAAAATGGCTTAGCAAGACTGAATCCATTTCTTCTATCTGTAAAATGCTGCAAGACAGTCTGCTCAGCCCGGTTTGAGGTACAATGAGCTGCTGCGCCAGACAGTACCTAGGAGGGGCCTGGCATTAGGGGCCTAATGCACCTTCTTTCTCTTCCTCATTTCCCCTCCTAGAACTTCAGCCCAGCCCACATTCGTGGTCATGGAATTTGTTCTCAGCTGCCTGCCAGCTCAACCAGATTAAGATGTTTAGGGGCCTGGAGCCCTAAAGCTGATGGTGCCACCGGCATATAGGCCATGGGGAACAGGAGCCCCTGGGGAATGAAAGCCTGGCACAGAAGCGGCCCTCAGTAGATATTGGCGGAATGAAAGAATGGATGGATGCACGAACCATCACTGACCAGTGGACTTACAGCTACATGGGGAGGCTTTCTTCAATGGAGAGACAAAGTGGCCAAAACTCCGCAGGTCACACGAGGTAAGTGCAGGGCTGATATTCAAAATTGCCATAGGCAGAGCAGCACACATACTGACCATGGACCTGGGGGCTCCTGCTGAGCTAAGCATCACCTCTGTTTGTGGGTAATGGGAGGCCCACGGTCTTCGAGAGAGGGGCTGGGGGAAAGGAGGCTCTGGCAGCCCCTGGCAACTGCTCTTCTCCAACAGGTATGAAAGTACAGCTGCAGTGCAGCAACCACACAGCTGTCTCTGTCTGTCTGTCTGTCTCTCTTTTTCTCTCTCACAAACACACACGCACGCACACACACACACACTCGATGGCTAACCACCAGCCTCGGTAGGAGGTTGCATGGGGATCAAGAGACTTCTGCCACTTCCCTCCCTGGGCCCCGATTTCCCACCCGTAAAACAAAGAAGTCATACTTCCTGATCTTTCAGATCCACTCCAGCCCTGCTGGCCTGTGGTTCTGACATAATAACAACTGTGGAAAAGACGGTGGTAGAGGAGGACAGGCACACGCTGTGACCCTGGAAGACCCAGTTCAATTCTCAGCTGTTAGTTAGTGTGAGCCTTGAATCCACATCAGGTCGCTTCTCTGAACCTCCACTTTTCCTTAAAAAATCAGCAGATATTTACCAAGGACTTTTTCTGTGCCACGTGCCGGGGACACACTGGGGAGCAAGATCTGGTCCTTGCTATCATGAAACTGTCTACTTAAGAAGGCTCCTTGGATGAAAGTGACAGAAATGGACTCAAGCCAGCATAGACAAAAACAGAATGCATTCTAAAGGTGTAGGCAAGTCTGGGGAAGCTGGGAGCAATGCAGCCAGACAGGGGCATCACTGCACTGCTCCCAGCACGCCTACTGCATCATTCATTATCCCCTCCCCCATCTCCTTCCCCTTCTTTCTTTCTCCTTCCAGAACTGATTCCTGAGAGCCTCAGTTGACATGACATTCCAATTCCAAGTTCTCAAGGGCAGTCTCACTGACCCAGTTCAATCACCTGTGACCATAGGGCAGGGCCACTTAGGACAAATGAGGCCTCAGGGACTCTTCATTCATGTAAATGTGGGAGGCCCCAAAGAACAGGTGTGGGGCTTGTGGACCCTGGTGTCCACTCCGTGGCCTCTTAGGGTGCTTGTGAAGGTTAAACAAAATTCCATGGCGAGTGGCTGGTTCAGAGCCTGGCAGACACAGTTGGAGCACCATGCCACCCTGCCACGTCTGTAGCTGGTGCTCCACTACGAAAGAACACTCTTGTTAACGGTAATGTCTTCCATGTCCCCAGCTGCTTTCTGCCCATTTTCTTCATTTCTTTGCCTTGACCATGGGACTCACCTTGTTGAGCCCAGGCTGGCCAGCATCCGCTGCTCAACAGCTGACCCACACACTTGGTGGGGGCCTAATGAGCTGAGTGAGCCAGTGAGTGAACAAGTGAATGTTTTCCCACCCAGCTTTCTTGAGCTCCCTGGGGGCTGGAGAGCTGGCTGGCAAAAGGGAGGCGGGGTCTTTGCAGTCTGACCCCTTTCCACCCAGGTCTTTGTTGGAGGGCCTTGCTTTCCCACTTTACTTGGCATTCAAAGGGCCAGGAGGAGCTTGATGGTAAGAATTTAAGGGAGGCATCAAAGACAGGGCCCGGACACTCCTGCCCCTAGTTTAATTTGCTGAATCTCCCTGAGACCCTGACTTCCCCTCTCTGGGCTCGGGCTGAATTGCGCCTCTGACAAGGATGTGGGCACAGAATCAGGTGAGAGGACTGGCTGGGGTCAGAGGGGAAAGGAGTCTGGCAAAGGCCAGCTGCAGGCCTTCTGCCCCGTCTGCAGGGGAATCTCCGTGCTGCTCAGCGGGCCCCTGCCTGGCCACGAAGGGCTCAAGAGGCCTTCCACCCAGCTGCTCCTTGCCCTCGGCAGCCCCTCTGCCGCAGGCCTGGGACTGATGACTTCACCGGCTGTGTGGTTGAAATCCGAGCCCTTGCGCTAGGGCCCAGCAGGAAGTTTTTTCCTGCGGTGGGAGCTTTTGTTCTGCAAGCCTTGATCTCGAGGCAGAGGAATTTCCAGCAGACTTACGTCAGCCAGACTGGGGCCAAGCCCGTTGGACTTGCAGGAGGGCTGAGGGAGGGCTTCCAGGAGGTCAGAAGGTGCAGGGTTCCTGGCACCAGAGGGCAACCCCCTCCTTCCTCGGCTTCCCGCACTAGGCCAAAGTGCCTAGGGGTCACTTCCCAGTCCGTCCACTCAGGCGGAAAGGCCTGGGAAGCTCATTCACCCTGAAAGTACATTGAAAGGTGGGTGGAAAGTAAATTCTAATTTTGGTTCAGCTACTTACTGTTAGCTGAGTGCCTTGGACTATGCACTTGACCTTGCTAGGACCCAATTTCCTCTTCTATAAAATGGAATAATGATGCCTCATATCTGCTATTAGGGGGTATTAAATGTAAAGTATTAAAAACTGTCCAGTACACAGTACATATCTGATGAATGTGAGCAACTATTTTTGTTGTTATTATTCCTCCAGTGAAGAGGAAGTGAGAGGCCATGGGTGAGGTACCCAGCAAAGCATCCAGCTCAAAGACAGAAGCTCCTTCGCTAAGAGATCATGCTTTTCTGTTGCAGGAATTCAACTGCTTTTCTTCCACGATCATAAGCAAAGATGACTGCATTAGTTTCCTAGTGGCTTAAACAACAGAACTGTGCTATCTCACGGCTCTGGAGGCCAGGCGTCTGGGCCCCAGGAGCCTGCAGAGTTGGTTCCTACTGAGAGCTGTGAGGGAAGGGTCATTCTCCTTAGCTTGTGGGTGGCCGTTTCTCCCTGGGTCCCTTCCTATCGTCTGCCCCCATGAGTACCGCTGTGTCCTGTCTCCTTCTCTTATCAGGACAGCAGTTCTACTGCGTTGGGGCCCATTTAAAGGCCTCATCTTAATTGAGGTAGTGGGGGTTGGGACATCAACACATACATTTGGGGGGACAGAATTCCAGCTATAATAATGACCAGTGGGGAAAGGGCAGTGCTTAACTGGAAGGTGTATTTCAAATCTTTTAACACCAGAATCCAGAAGAGAATTTGGAGCAGAAAGTCCTTCCTGAAGCTTCTCAGTTTCCCTGGAGCGTGGCTGTTAATTCTCATAATAGTGTCTGAGTCTTAAAAGCATCAGAATCTAGTTGTAGAGCCCAAATAATCAAACTACTCATTTTTCACTATAAATCTCCTGCTCCCTGTCACCTAATTTCACCTGCCAAAATCACAGGTGAAATCTGAGACACCCCAGGAAGCCTATGCCACCCTCAACTCCCAGGACAACAGAGATGGGCAGCAGGAGCGCTGGACAGGGGGTCTGTGGACCTAGAGCTTAGCCTGTGCACTCGCTGTTTGACCTTGGGCATGCGATGCTTTGGCTGGGCAGTGGTAAAAATATTCCAGTTCTGAGCCTTAGTCTCCTCAGTTGTAAAATGTGTGTGTGTGTGCACACACGTGTGCAGATGTGGGGCAGCGGAGGCACACAGGTCGGACTCCACCACCCCACCTGGAGTGCCAAGGGGCAAAACCAGCATGGCTTCCCTGAGTGTTCGCTTCATATGAAAGTAAGCAATTTAGAACGGACTTGTAAAACTCCAAAACACACAAGTATGTCACCGAGTAGGATGCAAACCTGCACGAATTTTTAAGCTAAAATGAAGCTTTGGAGAAATACTGGGCTTGCAGTGGCTGCTCCATACTCTACTTAGACCCTCGGTCCTGGGGTGTGGGCTCTTTCCCGTGTCAATAGGGGTTCTTCCCTGGAAAAGTCAGAGATACTTTGGACTAGGTGTTGGCAGAAATACTCAGTTCAGAGTCCACAGGCTTTGGGTCTGAACTCCCTCCAGGGCACTGAGAACCCCAGGGCGTCTTTCATTCACCACCTGGTGTGAGCCTCCTTTTCACTATGTGTGTGATGGCCAGGCCAGGGCAACAGGCTTGCACCGAATCAGAGCCCGTGCGGCCGGGAGAAGGGGTGCACGCACGGTGGGCCGGCCAGCGGAGGAAGTGGAATTAACCACTGGAGGAAGCAGTCTCTGGCAGCTTTGTGGGGAAATATCTCGGGGCTTCCCCCATCTCCCAGTTCCTCTGCTGGTCCAATGGCAGGAATTTGAAAGTGAGAGTCTGCAGTTCCCCCTCTCAAGCGCCAGCCCCCTCTTTTCTTCACAGCCAAGCTCCTTAAAGGTGAGGCCTCTACTCCTCCGCCCACTCTGCTCCAGCTTCTGTCCCCACCGCCCACCTCAGCGTGTTCTCCTTAAGGTCCTGGGCGCCTCCTTGTTTCTAATGACAGTCAGTCCTCTTCTGTCCTCCTGTCACCAGCCCTCCTGGCAGGACACTCTGGCTTTGGGGTCACTGCCCACTATCGGCTTCCCCTCTTGCTCTCCAGTTATCCCTTCGGTCATTCCTGCAGCTTCTTTCTCTAGCAGCTCATCCTCCTGCACAACCTCCTCTGTCACCTCCTCCTGCTGCACACCCTCCTCTGTCACCTCCTTCTGCACACCCTCCTGTGTCACCTCCTCCTGCTGCACAACCTCCTGTGTCACCTCCTGTTGCATACCCTCCTCTGTCACCTCCTTCTGCACACCCTCCTTTGTCACCACCTGCTGCACACCCTCCTCTGTCACCTCCTGCTGCACACCCTCCTCTGTCATCTCCTCCTTCTGCACACCCTCCTGTGTCACCTCCTGCTGCACACTCTCCTGTGTCACCTCCTCCTGCTGCACACCCTCCTCTGTCACCTCCTGCTGCACACCCTCCTCTGTCATCTCCTCCTTCTGCACACCCTCCTGTGTCACCTCCTGCTGCACACTCTCCTGTGTCACCTCCTCCTGCTGCACACCCTCCTCTGTCACCTCCTGCTGCACACCCTCCTCTGTCATCTCCTCCTTCTGCACACCCTCCTCTGTCACCTCCTGCTACACACCCTCCTGTGTCACCTCCTCCTTCTGTACACCCTCCTGTGTCACCTCCTGCTACACACCCTCCTCTGTCACCTCCTCCTTCTGTACACCCTCCTTTGTCACCACCTGCTGCACACCCTCCTGTGTCACCTCCTCCTTCTGCACACCCTCCTGTGTCACCTCCTTCTGCATACCCTCCTGTGTCACCTCCTCCTTCTGCACACCCTCCTGTGTCACCTCCTCCCGCACACCCTCCTCTGTCACTTCCTCCTGCTGCACACCCTCCTGTGTCACCTCCTGTGCCCCTGCAGCTCCATCCTTCTCTTTACAATGACAGCCTCCAATCTCTACCCCAGGCCCAGAGTTCTGTAGGATCTTCTGGCCGGGCTACCTGGCCTTCCCCTGGATACCCCACAGGCCTTTTGACTCATCAGGGATCAAAGGGAGTCATCACCATTCCTTGGGCCCTGTATTTCCACCTGTGTCCCAAAATGCTGAAACCAACTGAGGGGGCTCCCTGTGGTACCTCCTGCCCCTCCCTCTCTCATTTCACCTGTAGTTTGATTGCTTAGCTTCTGTCTCATCTCCGTAGCTACACTGTGATTTCCCTGAGGTCAACCTTTGTGATATGCATTTCTTGGCATCCCTCACAGGGCCTGGCACAGTTGGGTGCACAGAGGGACCTCAATAAATATGTGTGACTTAATCCCTAAGGGAGGTTAGGGTCAGGTTCTGGAGACCCCGGTTCTTCAACAGTCCAAGAGGAGACCACCAGTGGAGTCTGGAAAAGGGTGTGATGCAGAGACCAGGGATATTGTCCTCGTACTATTGCCAGTTGTCTGTGTGACTCCGAGAAAGCCACAGATTGTCTGTCACTAGTCTCAGTTTGCAAACAGTGAAACAGAGGCTGGAGAGTGGACTCCTTTGCGAGGAGGGGAGGACTACAGTGAGCACAGACTCCTCACAAGGTAGCATGTGGCAGGAAGACAAACAGTCCTGCTCTGTTTCAGGCCAGTGGTCCCCAGACTCCCCTCACCTACCTGCCCTAAACGGTAGGAAAAAGGCAAGGCCCCCATGATAGATTTCATAGAGAAAAACTAGTAAATAGCCCAGGGCTCAGGGCCAGAGCAAAGCAAAGAAACCTAGCCCCTTGTCCACATTTTCTTGCTGCTCTAGGCTTTGGTCACCTGCCCAAGGGACTGTCCTATGTGGTCAGCCAACCAGATAACCCATTTCCATCCCTGCCTGGTTATATGCAAGCCAGGACGGGCTCACAGGCTGCACTAGAAAGAGTTTGTTTCCCTGGGTCCAATTAATTCTAGATGGTCTGATAAATGGAGTCTTGAACCTGAACTCTGAAGACCCTTGTGCGATGCCTTTGGGAGACCTGGGTGAGCAGCCACCTTGAGTCACCCTCCTGGATGCATCTCAGGTGCCGTACGTGGCTCTGTCCAGCCCAGCCACTAGGCAGGGCTTCGCCGTGAACAGCCCTGGCTGCACGGCAGTGGTCTTCAACAAGGGAGGGGACTTCGGCAATGTCCGAAGGCACTTTTGGTTGTCACGTCTAGGATGGCGTTGAGGGTACCACTGATACCTGGCAGACAGAGGTCAGGGGTGCTGCTCACCACCCACAGTGCACGGAACGGCCCAACAACAAAGAATCAGCTGTCCTGGCATGTCCATAGTGCGAGGCTGAGAAACCTTACTGCAGAGTGAGACCTCCCAGCCCAGTTCCACCTGGAGCAGCTCACCTGTTTCCACCTGCTGCAGTTTCAGCTTCAAAACAAGCATAGGGTTTATATCTACCCACAGGGTTGTGAAGAATAAATGACCTAACATAAAATAAAGCACTGGCACCGTGCTTGTTCCACAGTCAAGCACCTCGGAAACTGTTATTATTACTGTTGTTATTTGTGGGGTGATAGAGGCCTTAACTGTGTTGCCTTTCACAGCAGCATAGGTGCCACCCGTTCAGATACGTAGCAGCATTTGCACCCTGTCCTCGTGTGTGGCAGAATCAGAACATCCGTGTCCCTGTTGGGGGTTGGCCTCTGACAGACACAGGGAGCCTCGCTGTGCTCTCTCCCGTTGCTGAGCGCTGCCCCTGAGACCTGCGGGGGCAAGGAGCACAGGCCTTGCCTGGACGGACTCAGTGGCTCCCCTGCCTGGGCTGGCGTCCTCACCAGCCTCTCCAGACTCAGGTCCAGAAGCTGGTGGCGCTGCCCCCATTCTGGCTGAGTCCCAGGCTGCTCCGACTCAGCTTTTGCTGGACGACCAGGTCTGGGCTCCCTGCCCACTTTCTGGCTGGCCTCAGCTCACCCCAGTATTGATGCTGACCACCCGAGGGGCCTCAGCTGGCTTTCTGTGCAGCGAAGGCACAGGCAAACACCAGGGAGTAGGCCATACCTATTTTCTTAGTTTGCAGGTATACCTGACCTGCACCTGGAATCTTCAGCACTCCCAACAAAGAGGTAGCCATGGTGGAAGGTGGTGAGAATGAAAGGAGAGATGAGAGAAGCATTTTAAAATTCATGAATTATAAATATATCCAGCTTACTTACATGTGTATGTAAATATACGCATATGAGTATATATATTCCTATATATGTCAAAGCATTATGATGAAGTGTATTGATTATCAAAATATAATAATCTCCTCCACCCCAAACTTGCTTTAATTATGCAGAAAGAAGGGTTGGTAGGGGAGGTAGGGAGAGAAAGAAAACATTTAAAAATCTAGAATTTGTATTAAAAAGAAAAAAAACCCCTGCACTTTCATGAAAGAATTAGCTACCTTTCCTTTTAAGGAAGAAGATCTGTCTTCAAAGGGAAGAGATTAAAACGCCCTATTGCCTAGGGAACAATCAACTTTAAAATGATCCCGGAGGCACTCACTCCGGGCTCCCTCGAGGTTGGAGGAGTCAGCCAGCATCCTCCCCACTGGCTGCAGCTCTACACTGCTTGGCAGTCAAGTTTAGGGAGCAAGATGTGGTCCTGCTCCAAACAGGCTCCTCCATTGGACAGACAGACAGGAGGGCGCTTGCGCTTGCCACCTCCGCCTGTCACAAAAGACTGGCCTGTTTCTTGCAAACTGATTGTTTCTCTCTTTAGGAAATTGGGCATATGAAGAAGCTTCTCTCACCCCATTGGATCCTGATGACAGGCAAAGTGCCCATTTTCTCCCTAGCAAGCCATTAGCATGATGTTCAAGATGCAGTCATCCACTACATGATACACGGGTGCTCTGTTTTATCAAACTGGGGTTAGAATAGCTGTGAGAGAGAAGAGGCTGCAGCTCCTGTGACACCACAGCGTCAAAGACCCGAAGACCCTGGCCTCAGTGGCATCAGGATGCTAGAACTGGGGCTGGCCCTTTCGGCTCTAGGCTAGCTGTACTAGAGATCTCTTTATTCATTTAATACTTCATTCAGAAAATATTTATTGAGCATCTACTATGTGCCCCCCCCAACAGTACTCTGGGCACGGATTATAGCAGAGAACAACAACAACAATAACAACAACAACAACAACAACAACAACAACAACAACAAAGTCCTGTATTCACGGAGCTAATATTTTAGTGGAGGGAGAAGGCTGAGTATGTAGGGAAGAGTTTGTGCCATTCTGGGAGTTCTTGGAAGGCCTCACTGAAATGCTAATATTTGAGCAAAGACCTGATAGGTGAGGAGGTATTGCATAGCCACCTGGGGAAAGAGTGCTCCAGGCAAAGCAAACAGCCAGTGCAAAAGGCCCTGGGTGAGTCTGGTGTGTTTGGAAAACCAGGGGTGGAACAGGGTAGGGGAGGGAGGTCAGGTCAGAGAAGAAATAGGGGGCTAGGCAGGTCATACAGGGACTCCCGGGCCTTTAGATTTTCCTCCCAGTGAAATGGTAAGTCATTAGGGAATGTGAAACAGAATGCAGGGAATGGTGCCACCCCAAGAGCTCATCCCTCCACTGCATTATTACCCCGTCTTAAAGGTGGGGAAGCTGAAGATCAGAAAGGCTAAGGGTCGCCCACATGCACACCACCTGGGCTACGAGGCCTCTAACCCGGCTTCTCTCCCTTCTAATCCAGAGCTATTTCCACCCTTGTGCTTGGCTTCCAAATATGCCGGCCTCCACACCTGCCTGCAAGCACTGGGAGTGGGGTAGGCAGGGCTGGCCCTTGTTGAGCCCAGATTGCTGGGCACCTGCTCCGTTGCATCATTGGAGGTCACGTATGACAAGTGGCCCAGAAATGGTCAAGTGCTGCATACAAGGCGAATGTCACAGGAGTGTGAGCTCCCAAGGAGGCCTCTCGAACCCATGACTTCGGTGCCCGATGAGACTCCATCTGGGTGTTGAGTTGCGGTCCAGTGCCAGCTCCTATCTGTACCATTCCCCCGTCACGTGTGGGGCTGCTGGCTTCACCTACAGGTCCAGCCTTGCCCCCATGCACAGGCCCATCCTTTTACAGCTGGACATCAGGTCATTCTTTCTGTTGGGCTGCCCAGCACTGTAGCTGGCCCGGGGGAAGTGACGTAGGCCTGATGTCACCTCCAGCGCTGGGCTTTGCCCTCCTGGTGGTCCACAGCTGCTGGCCTCTGCAGCGGGTTCAGCCTTGCTCAGCCTGTGAAGGCTGGGGGCTGGCCCCAGCGCGGCCCTGGCTCAAGGTCACTGGGTCCTGCTGTAAGTAAACAGCAGCCTCAGCAGATCCCAGAAACAGGCCCATGTAAGGAGTGAGGAGGGCACAGCCAGAGTTTGGGGTGAGGATGCCCAGTTCTGCTTGTTTCCCAGCAGGCTTGCGGGGGAGGGAGTGGTGGCAGCAGCTGGCCCAGTGGAGGGAAACCCTCTGCTGCACTGAGGATATTGTCCACCTTTCTTGTGGGTCAGCAGCTCAGAACGCCACCAGAAGGGTTTTCTTCCCACGCGGACTTCACAGAGGGTGGGTGCCCTCGCAGGCTTGGAGTGGTCGGAGTGTTGAAGACCTGCAGTCCCCATAAAGAAAAAGAAAACAATGGGGAGAAGCAAAATTACAAGGAAAGAAAGAAAGAAAGACTCTACAAGTTACACAAAACCACCCACAAATAGCCTGGAAAAGAAAAAGACTGCACCATATCATGGCAATTGTGGACAGTTTGGCAGCTGAGCCACCACTGACTCATTCCAGGCTCTGGTTGCATAATCCTCCCCAGCCCAGGCAGGAGAGTGAAACTAGGAAACTAATGCAGTGACATTTAGTAGCAAAAAGGAAGCCCACACAACATTTGTGCAAGGCCATCCAAAAATAGCGGGCTCGTCCACGCTTGAGTTGGAAACTATGCATTTCACTTGCAATGCCTGAGCCGTGGCACATTTTTCTTGGACCACCCGCACCCTGATTCAGTTCAATTCAGCAAATGTTCACCGCAGGCCTACTGTGTGCCCAGCTCTTTTTTGCTTCCCGCTGTGTGGCTTGAGTAAGTTATTGCGCCACTCTATGCCTCAGTTTCCTTTTCTCTACAGCAGGGGTGCAGATAGCAACTCCCTTCATAGGGTTGTTGTAAAAGTTGATTGACGCAATAATCAGTTGCAAAGCACTTAGCATAGGGCCTGGAGGCCAATAAAGGTGATCTACCACCATCTTCATCACCTGTACCAGATCATCACCACCATCCTCATCATCTTTGTCGCCATCCTCACCATCACATGTCACAGAACAGAGGGAGGTGCAGAGTCCTCTAGGAACAGAAGAGAACTTGAAGAGTGAGGGAATGCCAGAGAAAGGAAGTGAGTTTTGAAGGATATGAACAAGTTTGCCAAGAGGATTCTGGAAGGAAGAAGTATTCCAGGCAGGGGGATGATATGAGAAAGAAGCATGAATGTGCAGAAGATAAATGTCCAGGAAACAGGAAACAGCTTGGGCATAAAGCCAGGCGGAGAGGATGGCCTGAACAGGGAGAGAGGGCAAGCAGGAAGGGAGTGAGAATCTCTCCTTTCTCAGGGTTTTCCGAGTGCTCTCCTGGCGCACGGCAGGCAGGCAGGAAGCGCCGGCTCTCTCTTTAAGTCCTTTGCTTGCTCTTGGCTTGTTTCCAGGGGATGTCAGCCACAGGCTTACAGCGGATGCAGCCATGGTTACTGTCACATTTTTATTGAGAATACTATCCCTTATGTTGCTCGCAGTTCTTTGTATAAGGAAACCTCAAGATGAATTTATCTTAGAATTCGGCCAGGAAAAAGTATGGATAAATAACAATTTCTAACTTTTATTGGGAGTTTACAGTGTGTTAGGCTGTGTCCTAATGCTTTGTATTAGCTCATTTCATTCTTACAACATCCGTATGAAGGGGGCACCATGGTCTGACCTGTTTTATAAGGACGAGAACTGAAGCACGAAGAGGTGAACTAGTTTGTCGGAGTGACATGGCCAGCAAGTGGCCGGGCTGGGACTCACACCCTGGGAGGCAGGCTGCACAGCGTGCGCCCTTCGTTTTCCTGTACCAGAAGGAAGCTCTTTTTCTTTTTGTGTGTCTCTTTTTGCCTTGGCTACCAGGAGCCTCAGCTAAGTTTTGTGATAAAGGGTAGGGTCTCCCATCAGCTCATATTTTGGGGGCATAATTACTTGTTTCCTCCAAGGCCCTCTAGTCTCCAGATCCAAACAACCAATCAGGGTTTTCTTCCCACTAGACTTCTCTTTGTAATCTGTGCTCTGGTTACTCTGGAGTAACTCACTTTTTCCAGTCTTGCTTTGTGCTGTCTTTTTCCCCTGCCTTTGCTCATGCCAGTCCTCCTACCTGAGATGGCTGCCTTTCTCTTTCTTTTTTAACTTAATGACATGGAAAATTTATAATTTAGTGAGTTATGAAACTATAGGTATTGAAATACAATAAGTCCCATCTTTAGTAAGTAACAATCAACACACACACAAAAACACACACACACACACAGAAACCGCCCTAGAGAATTATGCATTAAAATAACATTATATCTGAATGGTGGAACAACAAATAATTTTATCCATTTTTCTTAATGATCTGTATTTCCTGAATGGTCACAGAAAATATATATCGCCATACTCAATTGTTATTTTTTTTAAAGATTTTATTTATTTATTTTTAGAGAGGGAAGGGACGGAGATAGAGAGAGAGAGAGACAGAGAGAGAGAGATAGAGATAGAGAGAGAGAGAGAGAGAGAGAAACATCAATGTGCGGTTGCTGGGGGTTATGGCCTGCAACCCAGGCATGTACCCTGGCTGGGAATCGAACCTGGGACACTTTGGTTCCCAGCCCTCACTCAATCCACTGAGCTACGCCAGCCAGGTCTCTCAATTGTTATTTTTAAGAAAGTTGTAAGTTATATTTCATTTTTAATTTAAAAATGATAAATTAATGACCACGCCAACCATTTTTCCGTGTTCAGTTCTGCGGCATGAAGCGCGTGCGCTCTGTCGCTAGGCCGTCTGGGATGGCTCTCTAACACCACTCTCAGCTCAGCTGTGCGCACTGTCTTCCCAGGACCAGAGGGGCTTTCGCTTTCGCTTTGGGGTGGCCAACCCATGGCCTGCGGGCTGATGCAGCCCCGGGTGGCTGTGAATGCAGCCCGACACAAAACTGTAAATGTACCTAAAACACTATGGGATTTTTTGTGTGATTACATGTCGCTTGGTATTTAACGTGTGGCCAAAGACAACTCTTCTTCTTCCAGTGTGGCCCAGAGGCGCCAAAAGTTTGGACACCTTTTCCCATCACCCCCCACTCCCCCAGCAGACACAATGGCCCCTTCCTCCCCTTGTCCTTGTTAAGGGGCCTCTGCGTGTCACTCGTGTCGCTCTGCAGCTGTGGTCAGGTGAGCAGGCTCTAGACTCTTTCTATCCTGTGTTTGAGGTCTGCTAGCTGTGTAATCTGGGGCAAGTCACTTAACCTATCTGTGCCCTGGTTTCCTCACTTTAAAAATAGATATTATTCGTTCTATTTCACAGATCAAGAAACCGAAGCTTATGAAAATTAAGAAGTTTGCCCCAGCTCCCCAAACTGGTAAGCGGCGGACACACTGAAAGCAAGTAGTCTGGCCCTGGAGTGCACGTCCTCAGTCTCTGTCTCCCTAAACAACAACACTACCGTTTATTGGCCACTGACCACGTGGCAGGCTATACCCCAGGCACCTGATGTGCTAAACCATTCAGTCCTTACAACTAGCCTGATGAGAAAGGCTACCGCTATCCCATTTTACAGATACAGAAACTGCGGCCCAGAAAAATGAACCCATTTGCCTAAGTCCATCAGCACAGCCAGGATTGGGTGACTATGAAGAATGACTTGTTTTTCACCACACTATGCAACAATTATTGATTTTTAAAGTATATAACTAAGGACTAAAATGATGAGTAAGAGCAAATTGTCTTAAGGACAGAAGAGGGCAAGGCTTTAAGGGTTCAAAGAAGGGGATTTGGTGAGGACTCGAGAGTAGAGAAGGCTTCCCAGAGGAGGTGGGCTGCACGGTGGAGGCCTGTCCTACCTTGGGCCAGTGATGAGACTGAGGGTGGGGTCCCTATGAACAGCTCCCCGTTAAAACTAGGAAGGCCTTCATGGGGTCTGGGCTGGTTCTGCTTCCCAGGAAGGGAGACTGGAGGCCAAGGCCCAGCCTGAGATGGCCAGTGCTAAAGATGAGCTCAATTCAGAAGGTGCCAAGTTAGAGGGAAGAGGACCCTGGGCCTGGAGCTAGAGATACCTTCAGCAGTTGTTTGCCTGGGCAGTCAGGTGCGGGGCCAGGTGAGTGGAGGAAGATCCCGCAGGGCACTCTTGGGGACTTCCCTCCCAGAGTCACAGGGCAGCTCTAAAAGCCACAGCTCCCACCCCTGTGGGTGCCCCTCTGCCAGCCTTTATGACTCAGGTCTCCCACAGGGTGACATGCTTTTTCCAAAGGCTGAGAGGTGAGCCGAGGCGTCACATGGAGAGCCTGAAAGATGGAAATAGAGGGAACAAGAGGCAGAGTCTGGGACACGGATGGAAAGGCACTTTGCAAGCAGCTGTCTATGTACCATGGAGGCCTTCCTGGGAAGGCAGCACCACCGCCTCCTAATGCCAGTGCTCCAGGCCGCCTTGTCAATGGTCTGCTGGTGTTCTTGGGGTTCTCTGCTGGAAAGTGACGCTGCTGCCCTTCTGAGGAAATGGCTCGGACCCTTTTCAAACAAAGCCTGGCCTTCCCACTGTCTACCCTCTCTCTCCTCTGGCTCCACATTGTGTTCTCTCTACAAGTGGCAGAGAGAACACAATGGGGGGCAGTTACGTTGTCCCCCACCCCCTAAAGGGAAGAGGTTTGATCACAAGTGACAGAAACTACTTCTACCATTTTTGGAGCCTTACTCTGTCCCTGGATGGGCCTCGACTAACCCTCACAACAACCCCATAAGGTGGGTATGATTATTAACTCATTTTCCAGATAGGGTCTCATGGGTCACATAGCTAAGTGCTGTCTGAGCTGTGGTTTGAGCCCAAGTCTACCAGATTCTCAGTCTGTTGCTCCCAAGTCCTCTCTGGGGATGGGCGGGGGTGGAGTGGGGTGGGGTGTGGCATTGTCTCTCCTGATTTAAACCAAACACACCACCTCTCGTGATTTCCCCAGTCCTTCCCCTTGTGCTTTAAGCCATGAACTTCACCAAACCTAGAAATGTAGAGACTATAAAAAACAGAGGAACGCAACGCCATGTGGTGACTGGGTGCTGTGGGGACTCTGAGAGGTACCTGGTCTAGATAGAGGGGAGGCTTGTAGGGGAGACATCTTGAAGGATGGAGCACCTAGCTGAACTAAAAGATGAGTAAGAGCTGACCAGGTAAATAGAGTGGAAAGGCATTTAGGGAGAGAGAAAATTCTGTGTAAAGGTCTGAAGGTGTCAGATGTGAGGGCTTTCCCAGGGCACACTGGTGATTTGGTGCCGCGGATCCCTGGGAGTGGTGGGAGATGCTGGTGGAAGGAGCAGGACTTATGTGTCATTCTAAGGAAGTTTGACTTTATGGGGATGAAGCAACAGGGAACCACTGAAGAATCGCAGACGGGAGGGCGATGAGGTCGGACTCTGTTTGAGTTGAGCACTGCTCTCCCTACTTTCAAAACGGCAGCTGTGACATTGTGGACAACACATGGAACCCTGATATTAATCCTGACTGTGACCTTAGGCAGGTCACTTCCTCTCTTGGGGCTCAGTTTTCTCATCTGTAAACACTGAAGAGGTTGACCAG
This sequence comes from Phyllostomus discolor, assembly GCF_004126475.2. Lineage (NCBI taxonomy): Eukaryota > Metazoa > Chordata > Mammalia > Chiroptera > Phyllostomidae > Phyllostomus > Phyllostomus discolor. The sequence goes on from NC_040903.2 coordinate 176,054,956, forward strand.
ATGGCCACTAGGATCCTTTCCAATTCTCGTGTTTTAAGGGAAATAAAAATGACCCCTTGAAGGGGAGACAATGAGGTTACCAGATCTTTTTCTGGCTCTCGGATCTTCTAGAATACTCAGCAGACCAAAAAGCAGTTAGGTAGAAGAGTCTAACTTGGGAGAGAGGTCTGGTTGATGTAGATGGTGCTTGAGGTCATGGGACTGGATGAGATGAGCTGGGGAGGGAGCAGTGTCACTTCACCCACCCTTCTGAAGTGAGGTGTCAAGAGAACCTACTACACAGGATAGTTGTGGGGTTGGAATGAGATGGGGTGGGGATGGAACACAGCAGGTCAGTCCAGTCGGGCAGGGAGACAGAAAGCCCCCAGCAGCCACAAGCAGGAGAAGCACCAGAGTGCAGCTGGAGTGAGGTAAACGTGAGGCCTGGGCTTTGTCTTGCTGAGGCTGGGATATCCAGACACCCTTCTTCTACCTGGGTGCCGGCTGCGTGGGATACTCAGGGGTCAGGCAGCCGGATTGAAGGATCTGCGTCCAGAGAGCACCTGGGAATCTGACCTCTGCAGAAAGGGTGGCACCACCCTAAGGAGGCACGGGGTTAGGTTCTACCATTAATAATCTACTTTCAATTTCCCCTCCCCAAGGTCTCTGCTCATGCTCCCTCCCTCCCTCCCTGAGTTTCCCTGTCCCCCTCTGCATGGCTACACATCAGGCGCCAGGGCCTAACCCTGACATGCTAAGCACCTAACCCTCACCACCCCATTTCCTCCCCAGGTCAGAGAAGAGGGGTGCAGTGAGAGCACTCCCTCCCTAGGTCCCCTCAGCCAGTCCCATGACTTTCTGTATCAGCTATCCCGAGGGCTCTCACATTTCCCCTGGAGTCCAACCTCTCCCCTGAATTCCACGCTCACATGTCCAACTGCCTTCTGAGGGTTCCCGCTTGGATATCCAGGGGGGACCACACACACAGTTTGTCCAAAGCGGAACTCCTTATCTCCACTGCCCCAACCAGTGCCACCCACATCTTCTCCATCTCAGTTAATGGCAGCACCCTCCTTCTAGCTGTTTAAGTTAAAAAACAAGTGTAGGCATCATCCTTGATTCCTCCATGGTGCTCAGATTCTGTATGCATCTCAGCCTTGCTCTACTTACAGGCTGTGGGGTGTGCTGCGTTTCATGGAGTGTCTTTGAGGTCACAGAAGGTGGAGGACAGCCTTCCGGGAGGACAGGAAAGACTATTTCTCACCCCTCACAGCCTCAGAAGACACTGACTCCCCATTGGAGAAGAAAGGCAAGGAAGGGCAGGGTCCACACCTTCACCCAGCCACCTTCCCAGAGAGAATCCATGCAGGGACCTAAGGCAGCAGAACCCTGACGGCAGGACCCTAGAAAGAGGGGGAACCAGAAATATCAAGATGGGAGAACAAAACAGACAGAGAAAAGACAGCCGGGGCCTTGCAGCTGTTCTCTGTGGAGGAAGTGTGCCTTCGGGAGAGTTCCCAAAGGGCGGGTGGACAGCAGGACCAGCTGCGGCTCTCCAGGGCCCCACTGCTCTGCACCTGTGTCCACCTGCACTGCCACCTCATGACCAGGCCCTGTGCACCCTGGGGTTTGTGACCCCAGCCTCGCTGGTCGAGGAATTCCCCCGGCAGATTCCATGACTCTAGGGTCTCCCTTCGCAGCGTCAGATGGCCCCACTGCACGTGGTAAAAGGCCGTGTACTGGATAGGGACCCTGAGGCCTCTGAGCACTTAGCAGGAGAGGGTGCTGCTCTCTGTCCTCCAGACTCCAAAGGGCAGAGGACCTACTTTCTCGCCTCTGGGCAGAGCATTACCTGCAGGCAGAGCCCAGGAAAGGCTTGAGTTTGGAAGTCGGGCCTCCAGGATTCCAGCCCCCTTGCTGTCTCTTACTTGCTGTGCGACCTCGGGTAGTTAGTCTCCATCTCAGATTTCCTAACTTTGAAGCAAGCAGTGTGAATAAGGCAGCCTGTGTTTCTCCGGGACAGGATTGTGTCTTATTTATTGTTTCCCGTGGCCCCTGAATTGCGAGGCAAGAGAGTGCACTCAGTTTGGGAGTGATTGTCTCCATTGTAATGTATTCCTGTTGGGGTGTGTGTACGCATTATGTGAACCAGATGTTCTCATTCCGTGTGCAACGTTATAAATGGCCCCCATTGTCCTGCAGCTGGGGACACAGAGCAGAGATTACACACAGATGCTGAATGTATCTTAAGGTTCAGTCAAACCCTGAGCTCAAGGGACCGAACTACAACCTTCTTAGCCAAAGTGAAACTCGTTCCAAGTTCTGCTTCCTGGAAATGTCCCTGCACCTTTGAGGAGGGATGGTGTCCCAGAGTTGTGAGCCTGTCTCAGCCCCCTCGTGAGAACAGATGAGCCTCAAGGTCAAAGCCTGGGGGAGTGGAGGGAAGCTGTCTGGGAGTCAGGCTGGAGTCCAGTGAGGCCCCGGTTCTATAGCCAGGGTCCTCAGGTGGCAGGTGGGATGGGAAAGGCCGGGTTTTCAGAGCTTTCAGTGGAAGCCATGTAAAAAACAGTGCCCTTCATAGCTTCAGCTGCTTCTGGCATTTCTAGGTGCTTCTCCAGTGCCAGGCATTGCCCGGAATACAGGGCCCTGTTGAGCTCACTGCTGTAGGCAAAGGGGTCTCAACTCACCTGAGACCGCCTGAGAAGCATTCAGAAGGCCTCCCAGATTTGTCTGCAAGTGAGGTACAGAGAAGTCAAGTAGCTTGCCCAAGGTTGCACAGCTGGTGGGAGAGTTGGCCTGGCAGGAATTAGAACCCTCTGCATTCAGAGCCCGTACTTTCCCACTGCACTGTGGACCTGGGTCTAGTTAGGGCTCTGACTTGCCAGGGAACTTGGGGCCTGTCACCCGAAGGCGGCTCAGTTTCTCATTTGGTAAGAGCAGGAGAAAGACGTCTGCCTGCTTCCTGCCAGGGATGTCCCAAGGACACCGGCAGATAAACCACCTGTGGGGGTGGTGCTCACAGCATGGTGGGACAAAGCGGGACAGAGGTGGGGGGAGATGTCCCCCCAGGCTCAGAGACAGAGGTGGAACGGGAGCCTGCCTGAAGGGGGCCCTAGGAGGCCAGGCCGCCCACGGCGCTTCCCACGCCCATCCCCCAGGCCGTGGGTCTCCCTGAGCACCCCGTCCCTCTGATCTGACCACACCACACCGGCACCTGGCTTGCATCAGGGAGCTCCTGACCGCCCAGGGGAGCCTCTCATAAAGACTCCCCTCTCCCAATTACATAAGGCTTTATAGCTCACTGAGCATTTCCAGTCGTTTTCTATTTTGATCTGCTCACACCTTGCGGTGGGCAGGAAAGGCATTATTATCTCAATTTTTCAGCCACATGGAAGAGACCCTGCAGACCAGTCCCCTCTCTTTGTGTCCACAGATAATGAGACCAGAGAAGCTACTGGCTCAAGGCCCCGAAGGTAATAAATGGTGGAGCCGGGGTAAGAAATGGACTTGCTAACACCCCATTTGACCCAGGGCGTCCCAAACCTTAGGACCTTCCCTGGAGATTGCCATTTTAAAACAAATCTCTTTAAGTCTAATTTCACCCAGTATCTGTCTTTTCATCTTGAAAGTCAGGTGAAGATTAGTCAGAGAGAGAGAGAGAGAGAGAGAGAGAGAGATGATGCCGGGACTTTGCCCCTCCGCTGGGTTGTGTGAGGGGAGGAGGTGCAGGAGGGATGTGCCAGCGCTGCCCTGCTGTCCCTGAGGCGTCCTCCGGCCCCCTGGTTGGGTGGGAGCGGTGACCCACATGCTTCTCCATGTCCATCTCCTTGCCTGGCCCTGTGGTTATTGATGACCACACTACTCCTCTGTGACCCGCAAAAATCCTCTTCAGTGAGGATCCATTTAATCACCATTGGAGGGGAGAAAAAGCAGACTGACATTTTTTAATAACTAGCAGCCACAAAGAAGACCAAAACAAATTGAGTTTTACCAACAGATCTCTCCATTACCCAGCAAATTTTATTACCCTGCATCCCCTACTCCCTGAGCTTGCTGCTTAATAAAGTATTGACTGAAACATACATTTCCAAAGTCTGGTCTCAGAGGAGTGGAAGGGGAAAAACCCAAATAATTCAGAAATGCCAGAGAGCTTGCTGAAGTTTTACTCCCTCAGACAGAGTTTGGAGGACTGCCGGAAGAAAAAAAAATAATTAAGCAAGTAACAGGCTGAGGTCCAGTTTAAAGCAACAGTGGAGGGGATATACAAATACTAGATGTCTAAGGGTTTATCATGGAAAACCCAGTGGGCTTTCAACTGGTAGCGCAGACAGGTGCTGCTGTAAGCCCACGGTGTGCGTCGGCCTGGCCAGCAGCTGCTGGGTCTCAGTTCCCAGCAAGGAGAGTGTGTCCTTGTCGTCCTATCCAACTGAGAAATTCCTCCTCCGCATTGCAATCTGAAAATTTTAATAGCTCACCCCTTCCCTTCTTCTCTCCTCACCCCTGTCCCAAAAGTCAGCCATATGTGACCAGACTGCATAACAACTCCTCCAATCAACACCACATCAGGGATATTAACCACCGCCTTTTGTAGTGAGCATCTTGAGCTCACTTTTCCTGCCCATATGATCTTTAGCATTCAATGAGTCCCTATTGCCTTTAGGAAAAAGCTTAGACTTCTTTGTAAAGATTCTAGTTATTTATTTTTAGAGAGACAGTAAGGGCAGGAGGAAGAGAGGGAGAGAAACTTCGATGTGAGAGAGAGACATCAATCAGCTGCCGCTCACCGGTACCACAACAGGGGACTGAACCTGCGGCTCACACATGTGCCTTGATCGGGGATCGAACCAGTGACCTTTCACATTGGGGGATGACGCCCAACTCACTGAGCAGCACTGGTCAGGGCAAGGTTAGACTTCCTTGTATAACATCTCAGGTTCTTCAAATCGAGACCCAAGTTATCTTCCCAGCTTCCTCTCCAACAACTCCACGTCATATACCACCTACCCCAGCTAGGCTCCCTGGGCTTTAGCCTTGGCTTCCTTCCTACCTATTTATTCAAATTCTCCTCCAAATATGTGAGAGCCAGAGAAAAAGAGATTTGATCTCGGTGAAACCTCCCCTTTCCTTCCCCCAGCTATAGTGATACTTCCTTGCCCTGCCTGCAAAATTCTCGGGCACTTTTTTGACCTTACAAGTGCGACCAATTTACTCTTTCATCCGTATATATCTTATTTCTTCAGCCATGCAGTAAAAATAATAAATTTTATGAATGAATGAATGAATGAATGAATTTACAACTAGCCCTCTACAAATACTCCATGGCAAAACAGGAACAGAATGATTTGCTCAAGGGGCCTGCAGTTTAATGTTCCACATGCAGAAAGGCACACTGTCCTAACAATCTATTAGTGGCCTAAAGGTTAGCTCATTTAACCGACCAGCTTCATCAGGGGTTGTTAGCACATCAAAGCAGTGTTTATTGAACCTGGAAAAGTGTCAAATTGTGCTTCGGTTCCTCAAACTTCTCCAGAGCTAGGTGATAACATCTGCTTTCTTTTCAAGAGAAAAATAGTTTCCCTTCCCTGAACACACAATATCTTTGTTCCTTCTGTGGACTAAGATGTCAAACTGCCTTGAGTTATTTAAAGAGACAGAACGTGTCTTTGTTCCTCAGTAATATTCCCCTTGGATTCTTTTCACTCACAATAAACAGCCTCACTACTTTAAGATGCATTTGCTGGCTTTTAAAAGGACACCATTCTATCCATCGGCAGTGCACTTACTGGTTGCTGTCTGCACACGGCACCACACTTCTTTAGTGTGGATGAGGAAAGATCCCAACCTTCATGTCCCTTTCCTGGAGGAAAGAAAACAAAACAAACAAACAAACAACTCCCCCTCCCCCCAAAATTTCCCCCAAACCACACCTCCTCTTTTACTTAAGGGCTAGTTAACTCCATTTTGCAAATATGCCATTTAGGCCCCAGCAGTTGGAACCAGAGGATGTGGCTGCTTCTCTGAAATCAGATAAGTGGGGCGGCCACCCTGGTTACCACAGAGACCAAGCACCCTTTTCAGGATAATGGGGGCCACATCTGGGAGCCTGGCCTCGCGCCTCCTCCCCCACGGAGGCCTCGTGCTCTCTGTTCAAAGGGAAGTGGAAGAAGAATAGTTCCTGGTGCTGACTGCAGACCAGGGGAGCCTCTCGGGGGGCCGAGGGGAGGGAGCGCCAATCCCAGACCTGTCTGTCCAGTTTAGTGGGTGGGACCTGGGCATGGGGCCCCAAAGGCCAGGCACATGCCCCGACTCAACCAGCTGTTCAGTGACTGTGGGCGAACCAGCTTCTCCCCTCTGGGCCTCAGTTTCCCCAGCTTAAAAATGAGGGAGTTTCATTAATTGTCTTCGTTTGGGCTTCCCCAGAAGCTGACCCTGAGTCAAGGATCCAAATGTGCACGCAAGCACAGCTGTCCCCTGGTCTGCACAGGAGACCCGTTCAGGGGCCCGTGGACACTGAAGCCTGTAGCTGCTCACATGCCTCACGTGAAGTGGCAGAGTGTTTGCATGTGGCCTGCACACGCCCTCCTGCACACTTTCAATCATCTCTAGATTCCTTGTAACGCCTCATACAATGAAAATGCTGTGCAAATAATTGTTATAATGCATCATTTAGGGAATAATGACAAGAAAATATTTCTGTGCATGTTCAGCACAGAGGCAGCCATCCTAATCCTAAGTATATAGCATGCTCTCGTCAGAAAGCGTCAAATGTGACAATCCACAGCAACGTAACATTTTTTCAAATATTTTTGGTCCACGGTTGGTTGAATTTGTGGATATGGAGCTGGCTAATACAGAGAGCTGACTAGTTAATTTGGGAGGTGATATTTAGGAACCCAGGTCAAGGGGTACGGAAGTGAGAGGAGGAAGGAAGCCAACATTGGGTGTGCTGTTGGGCAGGTCATCACCGTGGGCTCTGGGGCTCCCTCCTGGTGGGGACTGTGGCGGACAGAGTAGCAGCACCCCACAAAGTTACCTGCCTAAGGGGTGGGGAAGCTGGGGTCTACCCACCACATCCTCATCCCTCATTAATGGGGGGCTGTTTCTAGGACCATGGGCTCTCCGGCACTGTGGGTTTGCCCCACTCTGGTCCCTGGGGCTGGCGGCACTGGCAGTCCGCAGCCCGCAGTGTGGTGAGTGATGAGGAGGTGGGGGAGGGCACTGACAGCGTCTGCTGTAATGCCTGACCTTTAAATCTCTCCCAGCCCTGAAAGCGGTGAGTGTACACTTGGGCAAAGTGGGTGAATGCAGGGCCCAGTTTGCAGAGCAAAAGGACTACACTTCTGCAACTAACAACAACAACAACAAAAACCCTGGCCCGTTCCCCAGGATGCTGGACCTGCAGACTGCTCCCAGCTGATACCAGAGTCCATCTCTATTTACAGTGACAAGTCCATCCCCTGGCCAGAGGAGAAGGAGATGTTCTTACAGACTCTGTCCCACCCTCTCCCACTGCATTCAGGATATCGACACCCTCCTCCTGGAAGTCACTCCTCTGTAGGCCACTCCTACAGATGCCCCCAGAGTATCCTTCATCTAGTCGAACGGTCAGAATCAAAGCTCAAACCACACTCACCTCTCCCAGGAAGTGCTTCATGACCACACTAGGGTTAGAAATACCCCTTGTCCCCGCACGCCCACTGCCCCTGGTGCTCATCCATCCCTCTTGCCAAGAGAGCGGCGCTTCCCAGAGATGCAGCCCAACCTCCCTCACATGGAGGACAGTGGTCTTTATACGACTTTGCTGTTTTTCTTCCAGTGCCTAGCAAGGGTCCTGGAGAAACGAAACGTTGAAGAGTGAGCTAGTTCGTTCGGTTCAGCAGACATTTACGGAGCAACTCAGGGCACAGACGCTGCACAGAACGGGGTAACTCGAAGGGGAGTAAGACCGACTTGGTGTCTGTGTGGGAATTAAGGGCCAAAGTTGCGCTAGGCGATAAAAAGTTCGAATTGGTGAGGATGGCTCTTGGAGATCATCAAGTCCAGGTTTCTTCCTTTGCAGAAGGGAAGTCACAGAAGGAAATTGCCTTGCCTAAGGTCACGTAACTAACAAGTAGTTTTACATGTATCTTATTCACAAGGGAGGGTTCTAGACTTTTTTCCCCCTTGCCCTTTTTCCCACTTTGAAGAAAAATGAAATTGAACAGCATCTCTTTCTGACGAGAGGGGCAGAGAATAAAAATATCAGTTATGTAACAGGCATCCGCCTCAGTCACGCGGCCCCGCTGAGTGCCGTTGGAGCAGGGAGATGATTAAGTTAAACGCTGCAGATTTGTTCCCCATGCGGTCACCCTAATTGGTTCTGCCACTGTAATTGATTTGACAGGTTATTTTTACTCCGAATGAGCTGGGTTCCTCTGCTGGCTTGTAGGTTTGCCATTGTTCTCAGAGTCCAGGCCGGCAATGGGCCAGAGCCCCAGATGTGTGGGCCCGCAGAGGAGAGGAGGGTCCCCAGCCTAACCCGGGAGAGCTGAGCCGCCACTGGGCAGGTGTGAGTGTGTTCGGGGGACTGGGGAGAAAAGGATGCAGACACTCAATATAATGCTTCAAGAGATCACACTGGGGAGGAGCTAGGAAAAAATTTAACATGATGTGAAACTATGTTAAGGACTTAATCCTAGGGGCAGAGGGGGCCTCCCAGGACTTGGAGCAGAGGGGTTGGGGAGAACTTTTGCCTACAGGGCCTTCCATCCTTTTTTGTCTATTCCTAGCAGCCCCCTGCAAACTGCTCCGCAGAGGACAGGCTGCACAGAGCCCCGCTCTGTGGTAGCCTGCAGTCCTGGCCACCCTTCCTTCTCCGTCTGTGCGCATGGCTCCGTGCCTCCCCCCAAGTGTGGGCTGTGAGGCAGAGCATGTTGGCAAAGGCCTGGAACCCCCCTGGGAGGTCTCCAGAGGTGAGAGGTGACCCTCAAGGGGGCTGGCATCCTGCCGGGACACAGGTCATGGATTAGGGCCAGTTCAGTGATCACACGTGACCTTGGATATCATCAAACCTGTGAACCCCAGAGTCCTAACCATCTGTTAGTATGAGGTCGCCATAGTTTGTCCCGTGCCTCACTAAGTTGTGGTAAGAGTAATCCCAAGTAATAATTACTGAGCCCATACAACTTGCTAAGTTGGGACTAAGGGCTTCCTATACATGGTCACCTGTTGCCTTCACAATGCACTGGAGAAGACGCTGTTAATAGTGTTGTTCCTTTCAGATAAGGAACTGGGGTTCAGAAAAGTTAAATAATCCTTCTGTGGGCACACAGCTCCTGAATGGTGCAACTTGGGCAGGCTGACCCCCGCCCTCATCTCTGAACACGGCAATACTCCAGGCAATATTATACGCCAGAAAAAATATCCGAAGCCCCCAGATTTACTACTGCTGTGGAGCATATTGATGTCAGAAGGTTACTGTATCCAGAGTAGTAGAATGCCAAGGAAAGGACACGCGGAAAATGCAGCCCCACCATTTGCTGGTTTGAAACTTCTGAGGCATCCCTTCATATCATCTGGAAAATGGGAGTTACAATGTCCATCTCACACTTCTTTTTTTCCTGCAGGAGTCTAAGACAGCCCATGTAAAGCCCCTAGCACAGGGCCTGGTATACAGTAAGTACTCAATAAATGGCAGCTCCTTTACTCCTTTTTACTTATGCAGAAAGCTGAGCCAAGAGGGCATCCACTTCCCCCAGCTCCCCTGGAATGGGGTATTTCCTCTGCATTTAACTTTGAACCAGAGCACAGGTGTGTGACTCCCCAGTGGCCTAACCAAGTCCCGCTTGGTGTCCTGAGCCAGGTCCTCAAGCCCAAGCCACTGCCCTCCCGTCCGCATGGCATTCAGGATGAGGAGGCCCACCTTGGAGCGAGCTAAGGAAGTGAGGTCACAGCCTCACAGCAATTCGGAAGCCGGGAGCGGCCTGCCAGCCCCTGCCAGTCCCAGGCCCTCACAGAGCAGTTGTTTCATGGTTCGGCTGGAATCTCAGGCGGGGATGTTCAGCCAAGGGCAGTGAGGCGAGTGTAAATTCCAGAGGCTGAGGCAACAGTTTGCAGAGACATTTTTTTCCTGTCAGCCTCCGGCCCAAGCAAGGCCTTCTTGGGAGTGGGAGGCCCTTCTTGGGCCTGGAGCAGGGCCAAGGCGACCTGGGCAGCAGCTCCTCCAGTGGTCCGGAGGAAATAGTGGGTGATCTGGTGTGTGCCAGGCACTTCTACACAGATGTAATGTTTTATGGTTCCAGCTGGACTCAACAGGCAAACAGAAGTCAACTTCATTTTTTTCCCTGTCTTTTTTAGACGACTCTCTTCCTTCCCATCCCTGAATGCAATCTCAGGCAGGCCTTGTAGCTTTCCTGGGTCTTCTCGGTCTTCATGACAGTTTCACATCACTAAATAGAAAGTCTAATCTAGTTTAGTATCATAACTCCAGGCTTTTATCCAGCTGAGCCACTGCCACAGAGGCCTCCTCTAGGGCTCGGACCCAGCACTAGGAGTCGTTCGGTGTGGTTTCTCCCTCCCCCCATAAGAAACACTTCTGAATATAGTGCTTAGCCCAAACTTAGTGGTTTTCATTCTCACACACATCTTTTTGTTTTGTAAGTTTTTAATTTTTTTTTCTTTTTTCAGTCCTCACCTGAGGATGTTTTTACTGGTTTTGGAGAGAGAGGAAGGGAGAGAGAGAGAAACATTGATCATGTGCTTCCCATACGCAATCTGCAACATTTGGGGCACCGGACGAGTCGCTCCAGCCAGTGGCTCAGGGCTATTTGGTAAGATTTCAACCAATGTGTTACCTATATTCAGTGCACAAACCTTAAGCCTCCATCCTGATGAAAGTGCCCGTGGAACCACCACTTGGATCAAGTGTGGAGCGTGTGTCTGGGGGGCTCCTCATGCCCCTCGTAGTCAGTCAGCCCCAGGACACCCTCAGTCTGACCTCTGCCTCACGGTGTTGGGCCATCGCATGAATGTACAGTATGCTTTTTCGTATCTGGTTTATTTCCTCCAGACCGTTCACCTATGAGATTGTTGTGCGTGACAGTTTGTTTTTTTAAAAACCGTGTAGTATTCCACTGTGTCTATACCATACTCTAACCATTCTACCGATGATGGATGTTTCGTTTATTTCCAGTGTGAGGATATTGTGAATCTACAAACATTCTCGTACATGTCTTTTGATGGACTCACTCACTTGTCTCTGTTGGGTATATGACCAGGAATAGGCTTTCTGGGGATGTTTACACACATTCTGTAACAGATGCCGTCAACCAGTTTTATAAATGGTTGTACTGATCTCCGCCCCACCAGCAATGGTTGGGAACTCTGATCCACGTCCTTGGTAAGACTTGGTGCTGTCAGTCTTTAAAAGTTTAGTCACCTGTCCTAGGCGCCATAGCTCAGTGGATTGAGTGTGGGCCTGTGAACCAAAGGGTCACTTGTTCAATTCCCAGTCAGGGCACGTGCCTGGGTTGCAGACCATGTCCCCAGTAGAGGGGCACATGAGAGGCAACCACACACTGATGTTTCTCTCCCTCTCTTTCTCCTTCCCTTCCCTTCTCTCTAAAAATAAGTAAATAAAATATTTTTTTAAAGTATGAGGATATAATAAAGATATTTTAAAAAAGAATAATTTAAACAAATTTAGCCATCCTAAGGGGTGTATAATGGTATGGCAATATATTTTAATTTGCATTTTCCTGATAATTAATGATGTTAAACACTTTTTTATATGTTTAGTATAAACTTTGGATATCCCTTTTATAAAGTGTAGTCAAGTTCAATTTTAAAAATTAAATCATCTTTTTCTTTTTGATTTGTAGAACTGTCTTGTATTTTGGATAAAGCCCTTACATATTTGTATTGCAAACACCTTCTCTGACTCTCTCTGTTACTTTAAAATATCTCTTCATTGTCTTTTTCATGAACAGCTCTTAATTTTAATGAAGTCCAATTTATTGGTTTTTAAATGTTATCAAATTTTTATGGTTAGTTCTTTTTGGACCTTATTTAAGAAATCTTTTCTTGCCCTTGCTGGTGTAGCTCAGTGGATTGAGTGCAGGCCTGCAAATGAAAGGGTCGCTGGTTCGATTCTCAGTCAGGGCACATGCCTGGGTTGCAGGCCAGGTCCCCAGTGGGGGGCACGTGAGAGGCAACCAATATCTCTTACACTGATGTTTCTCTCCCTCTCTTTCTCCTTCCCTTCCCCTCTCTCCAAAAAGAAATAAATAAAATATTTTTAAAAAATCTTTTCCTACCCCCAAGTCATGAAGCTGTTCTCTTGTTTTCCCCTAGAAGTTTTATTTCCCATGTACATCTTTCTACTCTACCTGTATATATATGTCAGTAAGCATATACAATATTGTTTTGTATGTCTTTAGATTTTATGCGAATAACATATATTAACAACATACTCTGCACCTTGCTTTTTGTGCTCAGTAGTACATTTAGGAGAGTGATCTCTGCTGATGAGTGCGGCTGCCGCCTATTCACCCTCACGGGACTGAGTGAATCACGGCGCATACAGTGATCGCTATCTGTTTACCCTCGCTCCTGCTGGTGGACACTGAGGCTGTCTCCAGCGATCATCATCCCAAATAGCGCTTCTGCAGACGCAGGCACAGGTGCCTCCCTCACTGCGGTTTTAGAGCTGTGGACTCAGCACTGGGAGGAGGGCCCTCAGGGCTGCTGAGGAGCGGGGCTGGGGAGCGAGTTGGGCGGGTGGACGGGAGAGGAGTGCGGGGTGGTCCTGGCTCTGGGCCCTCGCCTGTACTCACCAGAGCAGATTTGCTTTCATGCTTTATGATCTGGCATTCGGTTTAACTGTTTGTTTAAAAAAACAGATTCTGCATGAAAAACAAACAGTTTGGGAACAACTGAGCTCAGGCGCTGGTCACGAAGTGTCACAGGTAAAACGGGACTGCGTCTCATGCGGGGAGACGAGTGGCTCCCTGTGAGCCCATGCCGGCTGCTGGGTGCTGCTGGTCAGCGCTCCACGTGCAGCCTTCCTTTCCCTTTTCTCCAGCTGGACTTTGGGTTTTTTCCAGCTGGACTCTTGATTTCTGTACACTCAGTGCCTGGCTCACTAGGCATGTGTCGATGGGCTGGTTGATGAATAACCTTTCAGATACCTAGGCACTGCAGTCATCTCACGTTTGCATGCATTGCCATTTGCAAACCACTTTCACGTCTAGCTTTCCTTCAAACCAGGTGAGTCAGAGCCTTGAGGATTACACAGCAGAGGGCCAACCATCCCCACTCCACGGGGAAGAACACTGAGGCTCAGGGAGTCCAAGAGACTTGAGACGACATGGCTGCTAGGACCTGGGCCCCGGGGCTTTGAAGCCTGGCATCATGCCCACTTCTCTGGTGTGTGTAGCCTGTAAACACGGCCTTAATCCAGACATTAATTAATAACCAACCCATGTCCTGCCCTCTGCAGTTAACCAGGTGCTCTCCCCTACCTGGTCTCTTTTATTCTCCACAGCCTTCTGTGGGGTAGATGCTGCTGTTTTCATCCCCAAACCCACCACTGTCCAAGGAGAGGAAGCTGGTGCTCAGAGGGTGGCGGGGTCTCACCCAAGGCCACACTGCTATGGAGGGACAGAGCCACACTCTGTGTCCAACTCCCAGCTTCCTGTGCCCCACCCCTTCGGCCCCTTCCCTTACCTTTACTCTCAGCAGCGGGGGTGCCCAGAGAGGTCTGGGGGCAGGTGGGCTTTCCAGTGGCCCTCCACATCCATCCTCAGCAGCCCCAGGGCCTCCCCCCCAACCCCCAGGCAGGCCCAGGAAATGGAGCTGGCTCTGCCCTGCTGAGTAGCCCCTCCCATGAGGCCTGGGGTTGTTTTTCTTATCTAAATAAACTCTGCACAAACATGGCCACATTACTCATGAGCAAGTTATTTGCCATAGCATAGCCCAGAGATGGGGAAATTAGTTCACACTGGAACTGTGTCTTAACCTGGTAAAATGAATGGGAAAGTGGAGTTTTAGACCCATGTCAGCAAAATTCAAAACCTGCTTGCCTACGCACCCCACCCTCCATCTCAAGCCTGGGAACACTTCTGCCCCTGGTCCATGAGTCCCACTCGAGGACAGGCGGAAACCCCTGTGTCTGGGGGAGAGGGTGAGCGAGCTCCAAGGGCAGGGACTCTGTCTCTCCCCACTGGCTCTCTGGAGGGAAGAGGAAGACACACGGAGTGGGGAGCTCTTGGAATCAACGCCTCCTGCGTGTTCCTCACATTTAACTTCTGGGGCTGGATCTTTTCGAGGAAGGCCCCGGGATGGGGGTGGGGGCAGGGGAGTTAAGGAGCTGATATGTAAATGAGGACCTTGGTCTCTTCGCTCAGGGCCTGGTGCAGCACTGTGGTTACTACTGTTGGGGGGCAGGGGGTCGAGTGGGCGGTGGGAAAGACAGATGATGCTAAGAGCAGTTTACCTTGCCCACTGCCGCTCAGCCTTTCAGAGCCTCCCAGCCTCTCGGCTGTGTTTATTACACCGTTTTATAGGTGAGGGCCTGGCTCTCAAAGAAGCTCTGGGACACCCTCGAGGTGGCAACAGGAGTCAATCGTAAACCACTGAACGTTTGCAAAGGGTTCTTGGACATGAGATGTCAGCGAAATTCCTGGCAGAGCTGAGGAAAGAATCCTTAGTCCCTGACTCCTAGATCAGCAGATTCTGGTACAACAGAATGTTTCTAGGAAGCCACCTCGAGTCCCTGGATGTGATTTTGTTGGTCCCATGAAACACGGGCACTACCTATGGCTTCTGCCCAGGGCTCTGGAGCAGTGGTGCTGGGCTGTGTGGTCACAGGGATCCCTCGCTCCTCTTGACCCGCTTAGACCGACGGGCCGGAGCCTGGGAAGCTGTGGTGGCGGCACTGTGCGGCCACGCCCTGGAGCCTGTGGCTGATCCATCGCTGCTCCCCCAGGGGACTGCTGCTGGGCCCGAGCTTCGGGAAGGCCCTGTGATGCCCTCAGAGAGCTGGCCCGGCAGAGGAGATTCAAACAAAAACAGTTCTAAACCTGAAGAAGTACCACCCATTCATGTGTGCTAGGCTCAAAAACAGTTTCCTTCTAGAGATTCTGATTGCAAAATCCTGGATGAATGCAAGGAAGCTGACCTTTTCTGCCTGGCAGGAGGGTGGCGGGTGGAAGGGGGTGGATTTGCTGTTGGCCCAAGTGCCTACTTGCTCTGCCTCCTGAGTCACCCCATCTGCCAAGGGGGTCCTGTACACAGGGAGTGCTCGGCCCACGCCTTCTAAATCCAGTGAGCTGTGTCCAGCTCCCGGGAGAGCACTAAGTCCAAGCAGCGCAGTGTTGGGGTGTGGCCAGCCTAGCACGCACCTCCCCCTCCATGCGTGGGGGAGGGGGAAGAATGTGTGTGAGCTCAGTGACCTTCCTTAGTTCCAGCGTGAAGGGACAGCAAAATAAAAACATGTTGTTGTCTCTCAGAATTAATGGTCATGTTTGGAGTTTCCACATCTGGCCAGGTGTGGGCTGACCTCTGACGCTGACAGACGCGTTGGGACAAGTTTCCCCCAGAAGGATCAGCTCCTGGCCCTGAACCAAATGGAGTGCTGGGGCCGGGGGCCCCCAACTTCACAGAAGACACAGTCACAAAGGGGTTTTAGAATTTCCTAGGGTAGCCCAAGCCGATGCATTGTATGGGTCACACGTTCCTACTAAAACCAGCCTGGATCTGCTTAGAAACTAGCAACCATGGCAAAAATGCACTTAATGAAGGCGTCACACACCACAAAACCACGGAAAGTGGAGTTTGAATTTGAGGGGGAGTGCATAATTGTGTGTTTTGGACATTAAGCTGAGGTAACATGGCCTCACTTGGAAAAATCTGAGGGGAGGAGGGAGAGAACTATGAAAATATGAGTCCATACTGCCCAGCTGAGCTCCAACGACAGTCCCTTTGTCAGTGTCTATATGTTCATTTTTCATTCACTCATTCAAATACGTATCGACATGCTGCTTTTGCCAGGTGCATTCTGGACCGCAGTGACGCATCCATTAATTAGATAGATGACTTCCTGCTCTGTGTATTCAAGTCAGTGGGGACAGAACTCTTATTTTCTGCCTCCCAGATGAAACCGTGTGCTCCCCAAGGGCGGGAGGCCAGGCTCTTCTCTTGTGGCATTTGTTCTACAAAGAGCTCAGTATGAGGGTGTTCACAATGGATGCTCCAGCCACAGACCCAACAGGCCCCCAGATGAAAATGAAATCTCGTGTCCTGATGTCCCAGGGGGCACTGGGCTCCCCTTCCTTCTCCAGCCTCTTGTAGCTGCTGTCCTGGGCCTCCTGGGTGTCCTCCGCAGGATCAGGGCCTAAGAGCTTGGCTGCTGGTTAAAGCTGATGAGGACTTGAGGTGTTACTCTCCCACAGTCATTTGCATCTAATTAGAGGATTCCCAAAGACCAAAGGAATGTGTCTCTAGGAGGGAATTAGAAAGTCAGAGCTAGAAGAGTCACAAAGGCAAATAGGCTTCAACCAGAAGAGTGACAGCTCCGTGGCAGAGTTTAAAGAAGGATCCTAAGGCAGAGAAGAACTGGGTAACCCACCTTCAGGGTCAGCCCCAGGTAATGCAAAGGAGGATACCTGAGTCCTGTGTTGGGCACTTGCAGTCCCCGTGGCCAGTCTAAACCCTGAGTTTTACGGGTGAAGAAACGGAGACTGGGAGTGTGGCATGCAGGTTGGGAGCAGCTCCCCCATTAGAACCAGACCCTGCAGTGCCACCGGTACCAGTCAGGCAGTTCGCCCTCCACTTAACCAGGCGCCAAGCACCTCAGATGCATTGCAGGCAAGTCACAGTCACCCTGTCCATGCATGCACACGACCTCAGCCCTGACGGGGACCTGTGTGTCACTCTGCAGCATGCTCCTTGGACTGTTTGGGTCCCTGTCTTTCGGTGATTATTTGAGAGCAGTACGTAGAGTGTAACTAAAACAGAATCCACAGGAGAAACGGTAGGATTGTGGCCTGGTGGCACAGATTTTATTTTATTTTTTTAAAAGATTTTATTTATTTATTTTTAGAGAGAGGGGAAGGAGGGAAAAAGAAAGGGAGAGAGAAACATCCAATGTGTGAGAGAAACATTGACCAGTTGCTTCTCAGGCGCCCCCAACTAGGGACCTGGCCCACAGCCCCGGCATGTGCCCTGACTGGGAACTGAAGGAAGTGACCTTTCAGTTTGCAGGCCAGCACTCAGTCCACTGAGCCACACCAGCCAGGGCAGGTTGCATGGATTTTAGCAACTGGCACTCAAACCAGTTTTCACTAGATCCTCCTATCCACACACTGCAGGTCAGGCTTCCCGAGAGCCCCTGACCCAGTGGCCCGGAGCACTGGGTGAAGAGCCTGCCATGTGTCAGGAGGCCACATTTGAGTTAGGAGACCTTAGGTGGGTCACTTAATCTTCCTGGGTCTCAACTTCCTAGTTGTTAATTCATTCACCTGGCAAACATTTACCGAGCACCTTCAATGTGCTGGGACATGTGTTAGGATAGACGGGAGCTCTGGAAAGGAGTTAGGCCGGACACCTCAGTGTGGGAGTCACTTTGTAAAGGTTAGGTGAGACTCAAGGGTAAACAGGATCATCCAGGAGAGGCTATAAAGGAAAGAGGCAAACACCTGGCTCTGGGGAACCCTAGCACTTCTGGGGGCAGGGGAAGAGGTCTGAGTACACCATACCGCTTGCCTATATTACCTATACCGCTTGCTGACAATAACGTCCAATGATTACTCCCCACCTTAGGGCAGGCCGCTAGCTCTCTGCTCCATGCTAAGAGGTCTTTCAGCAGAGACACTTTTTCATTTGTTGATTCAAGAAGAAAATAAAACAAAAATAGTCACAGTTAAGGCATGAAGTTCTCTGGTCCCCTTGAATGGAGCTATCGATGGCTCAGTGAGGCAGGTGTAATTTCGCTCTGTGCAGGGTGTGGTGATCTTTTCAGGGGACTATTTGGTAATGGCCTCAAAAATCGCAATTTTTCTAGGGACTTGTTCTAAGAAAAAAAATCCAAGATGTACACAAATGTTTGTGTACAAAAATGTTTAAAAACAACACTTGTATGATACCAAATAAGATTGACAGCTGCCTACATGTCCAACCTTGGAAAACTGGTTCAGTAAAATCATAACAGATTCATGGGACAGAATACTCCACAGTCGTGCAAAATAAGGTAGCAAGTGTATATTTATTGACGTAGAAAGATGTTCCCACTATATTCAACAAAAGAGCAGTTGACTGTCCAGCAGGATCAGCTGGGCACGGTCGCTCACGAATGTCACCTCCCCCGTCTCAGGGTCCTCTTCCAGAAATGGGATGATAACGACCTGCAGCACAGGCGGCTGCGAAACCGAGTTAATCTCATCAATCTAATCGCTGTGAAGTGCTTAGAACAGGGCCTAGCACTATTAAGATCTCGAAATATGTTAGTCATTGTTATTTTTAAAAACATCTTTATGAAGATAAACTTCGCATATCATACAATTCACCCATTTAAACATAAAAAATGGGGTGTGTTTAGTACATTCAGAGTTGTGCAGCCACCGCCAGACTCAACTTCAGAGCCTTTTCATTGCCCTAGAAACAAACCCTGTACCCAGTAAGAGTCACTTTCCACACCCGCGCCTGCCCTGGCCCCAGATAACCAGAAATCCACTTTCTGTCTATACAGTTGGTTTATTCTGGGCATTTCCTAGAAATGGAATCACACAACCTGTGGTCTTTTGTGACTTGTTCTTTTGCTTAACGTTATGTTTTCAAAGGTCATCTGTACCATTTTAATTGCAGATAGCCTTTTTTATAATTGATGTTACCACAAAAAATTTTAATGTGTCTGCAATGAAAACATGCTATTTTTGTAACAAAGCCCACCACCACCAAACTCATCTATCTTTACACTGTTAGGTCGAACTCCTGGGAGAGGGTCAGCTTTTCCTTTTTCTCTTTTATGCCACCCCTTCCGAGTCTGAGTCGACCACACGATGTTCCCAGACCCTGGGTTGTGTGTCAACTGGGGAGCACTCTAGATGTGTGTTAATCTGAGAGGGGAGGATCCCTGCCTCTCCTTTCGCACACCCAGTGCCTGACCCCCAGCAGCACTAACAGGCCCCCCGAGCCTCAACAGCTCTGTCAGCTGACCAGCCAGTCCACATGCCCACTGCCTCGGCCTCTCCACCCCGGAACCCACGGGCCTCACCCTGGGCGGACCCCACTCTGTTTTCATCCCACATGCTTTCCTTTCTCTTTTTAAAGCATTTTTTTAAAATTGAGGTATAAGTTTGGTATAGGATACTCTATTCGTTTTAAATGTATTAAAACAATGTAGCCTGGCTGGTGCAGCTCCGTGGATTGGAGCATCGTTCCTTAGACCAGAGGGCTGAGGGTTCGACTTCTGCTCAAAGCACACACCCAGCCGTCGCTTTGATCCCCGGTGCGGGCGCTCATGGGAAGGCAGCCAACTGACACCTCTCTCTTGTTGAAGTCTTTCTTGCTCCCTCCTGCTTTCTTTCTCTCGCTTTCTTGAGAAATATATACACACACACACACACACACACACACACATATATATGTATATAACTCACAACTGTTCTCTATAAATGCAATGGAAAAATGTCCTTGGGTGAGGATAAAAATAGCAATAATAATTCAAAGGCATAGAACCTCACCAACTTTATGGAACTAGATTTTCGTTCGGGCACACCACTCTTTAGTGGCAGTTCATGTGCACGTGCACTTTTAAATATAAGTGCAATGACAATGAGCCAGCAGTTTTCCAACCACGGTTAGTTAGGTCCATGTCACTGCAAATCGAAGGCGGACTGAGGGGAGCCCTGGGCCTGAGCCAAGGCTGTGCCTGGGCCTCTTACCACCCCCCAAAGCAGGAAGGGGAAAACTCAGTGACCTCTATGAAGGTATATATACATAACATACAAAGACAAAAACATATGAGCCCTGGGACGGAGAAAACTCACATGACGTGTACCTGTTTCATGTAAACATACAGGGCTGGGCTCCATGAAGCAATGTGACCTGAAGGAGGCCTCAGAGGCCCAGGCAGACAGAGGCACATTGACACAAGGCACACCTGAATTTCAGCAGTGCCTGTGTGTGCACAGAGAGGGTGACGAGCACACCAGGACACACAAGTGGTAAGATCAAACACACACACACACCCCTACCAGGATCCTCTCCAGACCCCCACCTCCCAGACCTGCAGCTGCTGACCTCTGGGAAGGGCTCGTGCAGGAGAACTCACAGTCACCCTGTGAGGCCTGCTCTGGGCGCCACCGGCCTGCCTGCAGGCCCATCTCGTCTTCCCCCGCAGCCCTGGCCCCGTGTCTCAGTCTGCACACAGCTGCAGTGTCCCTAACCCCAAGTTCAACCCCCTGCCCCAAATCTCCCCAAGTCAGACCTGGTCCCTCTCCGCACCCTCCTTGGACGGAACCTACTCCCAGCTCCTTTGTCACAGCCGCCTTCTCCCAGGAACACTCTGTAATCTACACCAAGCGTTCAGCTGGGGGGCCTGGGGACAGAAAGAGCCAGGCTGGGCTGGCTACCAGGAGTCAGCAGTCCAGTCTGGACAACAGCAGCTGAACTCTCTGCATCTCTGGTCCCTCCCCTGTGAAGCAGCGACCACCCCCCCCCCATCTTGGGGTGACTGAGAACTTCACACAAGACCCTAACCTTGAAGTTCCAGCCCATGGCCTGGGTAGACCAGACCCCCAAATGGCAGGCATCCCCAGGACCTCAGTTCCCTAAGCTGCCAGGTGGAACCAGTGCCTGGGCCCACATGTTCCTCGGGGCTCTACAAGGCAGGCATATTAAGGGATTTTGAGTGGATTTTCTAAGTGTGGGATATCATGATTACTGGGCTGGAAGGCGCTAGAAACTAAAGGCTCTGTCTTTGGAGCAAACTAGAGAACAGTTAGTACACTGACTACCATGGGTGGAGCACTGTGGACTACAGCTGCTCTGGAGCGGGGTGGGAGGCTAACCACGCCCATCAGCACACGGACTTCGTCATCACAGATTCAGGAATCCATTTATTTATTTCCCCCGCCTGACCCTCCTCCCCCTTTCCCACACTCCCACCCTCAAACACCTACTCTGCTGTGCTCAGTGTGCTTTTTCCACATGTATTTTTTATTGTGGCAAAATACATATAATGTACCATGTTAACCATTTTTAATACACAGTTTTGTGACATCAAGTAGATCCACATGCTGTAGAAAGATCGCCACCATCCATTTCCAGAACTTACTCATCTTCCCTTCTGAAACTCCGTACCCATAAACACTAACTCTCCGTCTCCCCTCCCCCAGCCCCTGGCAACCACCCTTCTGCTTTCCGTCTCTGTGAACGTGACCATCCTGGGAGCCTCATACAAATGGAATATACAGTATTGGTGTTTTTTGTTTGTTTGTTTTGTAACTGGCTTATTTCACTTAGCACAATGTCTTCGAGATTCACCCATGGTGTTGTCAGGCTTACTTCTTCTTTCAGGTTGTATGATACCCCATTGTATCTATATACAACATTTTGTTTATCCACTCGCCCATCAACAGACACTTGGGTTGCTTCCACCTTCTGGCTAAAGTGAATATTGCTGCTGTGAGCATGGGTGCACAAACCTTGCTTCTGCTTCTTTCGGGTACATACCCAGAAGCAGAATTGCTGGATCAGGTGGTAATTCAATGTTTAATTTTTGAGGAGCCACCCTACTGCTTTCCACAGTGGCTGCGTCCTTTTCCATTCCCACCTGCAAAGCATAGGGATTCCAATTTCTCCACATCTTCACCAACACTTGTTACTTTATTTTGATAATAGCCATCCTAATGGGCCTGAAGTGGTTCAGTGTGTATCTTTTTGTATTACTTGTTTCAAAATGTATATGGTTGTTTCATGCACGTGCAATTTTTACATAAGTAGCATTATGTCATTTATTTCATTCTCTGGTAACTATTTTCACTTAAGGTCCACCCATTCGTTGTGCTGCTAACTTCTATCCATGTTTACCGAAAACATAGTATGTGCTTGTGGCAAGCTGCCACCTGGCGTATTAGATTCCATTCGATTCCTTACAGCAGCCTTAAGAGATAAACATTATTATTATTTCCATTATATGGGTGAGGAAACTCACACACAGAGGGTTAAGGGACTTGCCCCCAAGTCACACAGCTGGGAGTGATAGAACTAGACAAATTTTTAAAGATTTTATTTATTTAATTTTAGAGAGAGGGGAAGGAAGGGAGAAAGAGAGGGAGAGAAACATCAGTGTGTGGTTGCTTCTCATTCGTGCCCTCTACTGGGGACCTGACTTAGCAACCCAAGCGTGTCCCCTGGATGGGAATTGAACCAGCAACCCTTTGCTTCACAGACTAGCACTCAATCCACTGAACCACACCAGCCAGGGCAGAACTAGAGATTTCACTCAGGTCTGTCTGGTGCATGGGAAGAGCTCATGTATTTGAGGTGCTACCAAGAGCTACAGCAAAGGTCTGAGCGAAGGCTGAGGGTCGCTCTCAGGTGAGGGTGCTCTGATGAGAGTTCTGGTCCTGACCTCTCCCCACACTGCAAGTCACCTCCCTTCGCCAGATCCCACTCTCTGTCTGTGTCCGATGGGGACAGAACAATTTTAATGCTCCTTCTTGATTTACCACCTGTGATGAAACAACATCCTTTAGCTAAAGGAAAAATAATCGGAATTAAAGTCAGGTGTTTGTTTCCTTCCAGTTTCCCACCTGGGAGCCACTCCAAACACATGCACACCCTTTGGCAAGTCCGCCTACGGGGTTCCTTCCTGATAGGACTAACTATTTCCAGGGAAACACAGTTGCTGCCTCTGGTCCCAGCCCACCTCTCTTGAACTTTGCACTTACCATGATGAAAAATTAACTGGGCTAACGTTTCCTTTCCAAGGACAACCTCTGCAAGAGCTGGCCTAGCTGGCTCCTGGCGACCAAGCACCAGAACAGAGTTCCGATCCATCTGGAGCCGCCCATTCATTCACTGCCCAAGTCGAGGGAGCACATGGGTTCTGCTTGGCACCCAGAGGAATCCATCCCTCAGCTCTCCTCATTGCTTGGTGAAACTGGGCTTATTCTCTAGGTTTTTCCCATGGAGAACTGAGGCCAGAGGAGAAAGAACCAGCCCAGAAATGGCGCTTTTTGGACTGACACGTGGGTCCAGCTCTGTTCTTCTGCATGCACAGCTGTCCCTGTCACACAGATGCCAGCATGCAAAGAAAGCTCGGGAAAGCATGGTTAGTCACACTAACTAGCTACTGACTAGTTCTCGCCTCCCCTCAGGAACACGGGAGGGCTAAACGAGGGCCCTTCCAACGCCATGACTTTAGAGGGCGAGGTACATGCGAGGCCCTTCTACTACATTTTGACCCCAGATCTTGCTGAGGCTCCTTGCCTCCCCAATGCAAATTGCCTCCCTTCACCAGATGTCGCTTCTGCTTGTGCAAAGTGAGGGGCCTGCACTGGAGAACAATTTCAATGCCCTTGCTAGATTCACCACTCTGCACAATAAGAACCGTTGAGCCCGTGTTCACTGCTGAGAGAAGAGAGGCTTAGGGGGCAAAGGGAGGAACAGAGCCGGGACTGAACGCCACGCCAGTCACTGACGGAGCTGGAAATCCTTTCACTTTGACCACCTCCCAACAGTTGGACCTGCTCAGTTTGATTCTGGTTAAAATTAATGTTTTACTGGGAGATTCAACGATGACTGCATGGGCCCCTTTCTCTCGGGCACACACCTGCCACCCCTATGAGCTCCTGGAGGTTAGGGACCCTCATTGTTCAGTTCAGGTCCCAGAAATGAATGTGTCCAACTGAACCGAGCTCCCACATCTGCCCTGCTCCCCTTGGCCTTCCCAGGGGCCCCAAGGCGTGGTTCTCCTGCTTTACAACATTTGACTTGTTTGCAAACCTTTTCACATTAGATTCCCCACCACCGTTTCACAGGTGAGCAAACATTTCTTGTCACATAGCACGCCTGTGCAAAGGACTTCTGTTCTGCAGAGAGCTCTGTCAATGAGGTCATCTTCACCTTCCACAACTATAAGGCTGGGTGCAGTAGCCAAGCGTTCGGTGCAGGTCCCAGCTCTGCTACTTGGGATCCTGAGCGTTGTAATCTCTGTGAGTGGGAGGCACAGGGACGCCTACCTCCACAGCCATCGCGGTGGTTAGATCAGAGGGCTGCACTTGGGCTTCCTGGAATGAAGAAAGCCACCAATGTGTCGACTGTCTTCCTTCCTTCACTTTTGTGTTGAGGGCTGGGAAGAAGGGAGCAAAACCGAAGGCTATAGTGGCTGCGGGAAGACCAGCCAGGATGGGAAGCAGGTCCTTAGGCCCCAGTTGGGGTTCAGGGATTGTCCTTTAAGGTATACGAAGTGGGGGGACTTAGTAGGAGGGAAGGGCGGAGAGCCAGGCGCAGCAGCAGCAGCTGGCTGGCCTGCGGGAGGCCATTCTCTCCGACGAGGCAGGGGACCCCTGCAGCTCCTGGGCTGACTTTGTGGATTCAGGCCTACCTCACAGGGCTTTGTAACTCCCCAGGCAGGAAGGTTTGCGGATAACTTCTTTCTCTCACTACGGGGATTTCCCGCTGTTAAAAACAAACAAAGGCCTTAGACACCAGGCTACGGGCCTGGCAGGGGAGGGGCCGCAGGAGAAAGGCCCCGGAGGCCTGGGGTAACGAACTCCTGAAAGTAGTTGAAGGCTTTGTGGGCAGATGCCCCTCAGTTCTGACGGTGGAGAGAAAAACCCCCAGAGCTCCCCAAACCCAAGGCTAACTTTTGGATACATAAATTACCCAGGCACTCCCTCTTAGCCCCACTGTTTGCGAGTTCACAGCTTGGGAAACAAAGCTCCCTCTTCTATTCATTAGGTGTCGAATTTCGGATCGTTCTGTATCATAAGATTCCAAACACCCTGTAAGGCAATTTCCTTCCAAAGATAAATTGTAAAACGACCCCATTCATTCCTTCATGAACTCAACAGATGTCTTTGATGCCCATTTTCTACCGGCACTCACAAGGCCCAAGGAACCCCTAGCTTCAGCTATTACCCATTGAGATTCCCAAATGTCCACTTTTGAGAGTCCACTTCTCCCCGCCCCCAACTCCCTCCTTTGCACACAGTCTCGGGGCTTTCAGCCGTTGTGATCTCAGGGAAGAGAATAGAAACAGCTCGGAGGTCGCGGGCGCCCGCTAAGGTCCCTGATTGGGATCAGCGTGTGCGCGTGTCCAAGTGCGCCCCGCGACTTCCTGGCCCTCTCAGCCTTCTGTGCGCCCTCTCTCGGACCCGGGTCCTCCCTGAAGTGCATCCCCAGCCTTTGGCCGGATACCGCGCTTTCGCTGCCAATCTAACCCTTTCGGGCCCGCAGCTCTAACCGGGCTTCCTGAGGGTGGGTTCCGCGCCGGGGCCCCTCTCGCCTCTCCTTTCCCACGACTTCCTTTCGGCGCCCGCGGGACTCAGGTCGTGGCCGCGCGGGGTCCTGCGCGCTCCAGCCAGAGCCGCCTCTGTCCCTGTTCGCCCACGTGGGCGTGCTCCGCGCCGGGCGAGAGAGGCCAGGCGCCCTCCGGGAGGCTGGGGGCGGGCAGGGCGCCCAGGGGAGGAGGTGGTGGGGCGCGGGGGCGGAGGCGGGGAGCCCCGGCGGCAAGGGGGCGGCGACAGCGCTTGGAAAGGAGGCTGCACGCGGATTTGCATGAAACACAGACTGGAAGCGGGCGGGAGCGGGAGCTGGAGCGCGGCGCACGGCCCAGGCCGGGCCCGGGGAGCGAGCGAGCGAGCCGTGAAGGAGGAGGGTAGCTAGGGGCGAGGCTGCCGAGGCGGAGGGATCTGCGCATCAAAGCGATCGGGGCGAGCAAAGTTTGGCTGGGGGTTGGACTTTCCTTCCTGGAGGCGGCACCCAAACAGCCACCCGGTGCGGAAACCCAAACTTTCTTCTGCCACTCTGAGGCTCGCGGCCGCCGCCTCCGCCCCGCGTTCGGGGCCTGCCCGACCCTGTGCGGCTGTCGTCCGCCCGCCGGCTTCCCCAGCCGCCCTTCTGTCTGCCGTGAGAGCCCCGTAGGCTGCAGCGCCGCGGCCTGGCCCGGAGCACCAGCAAGTTCGCCGAGAGTTGAAACGAAGAAGTTTGGGCAGCCCCGGCCCAGCTCCTCTTTGCGCCCCCGGCGTCCCGCCGCGCCCAGCCCCGCCGGGGGCGTCCCTCGGCGCCCGCGCGCCCTCCCCAGCCATGTCGTCCATCCTGCCCTTCACCCCCCCGATCGTCAAGCGCCTGCTGGGCTGGAAGAAGGGCGAGCAGAACGGGCAGGAGGAGAAGTGGTGTGAGAAGGCGGTCAAGAGTTTGGTCAAGAAGCTCAAGAAGACGGGGCAGCTGGACGAGCTGGAGAAGGCCATCACCACGCAGAACGTCAACACCAAGTGCATCACCATCCCCAGGTGCGGGCCCGAGCGACCCCGGTGCTGCGGGGCCGGCGGGGCGGGCGGTGGGATCGGGAGAGGCAGTGTGTGCGAGCGTGTGTGTGAAGGGCGGGGGGTGGGAGCGCGGTCAGAAAGGGGACCCCAAAGAAAACCTTCTCTGGGTTTGCAAAGATTCAGAGCCTGGGGCTTCCACGCGGCACTCTCACTTCCAGACCTCACACTCGCTTTTCACCTCCCGGGAAGGGGGCGCTGCTGGAATCGGCCGCCCCCACTCCGGGGAGCTGCGGGCTCAAAGTTGAGGCCCGCTTTGTTCGGCTCCGCGGGCCGGAGCCCCTCCTCCGCCGCCGCCTCCCGCCCCCGAGGCCCGCGCTCGTGGAGGTGGTGGTGTCTCTCCCTTTCTTTTCTTCAGCCCTGTCCCCCCACGTCTTCCCTCCTCAGCAGGAATGCAGTCGGTACAGCTGGGGCTGTGGGTGAGGAGCGGGAGCCCTGTGATTGACAGATTCCTTCTTCGTTCTCTCTTTGCCTTCGGGATTAGCATTTTTATCGAGTATTTTTAGACTTGGTTGTGCCAGTCTCCCGCCCCCCTCCGCACACACTCACTTTGGTCGCAGTGCAATGCTCTGACTTTCAAATGAGAGACGAGTGGCAGAGAGTAGGGTTTTCACGTCCCCCTCCACCTCCCCCCCCGCCCCCGACCTTTTTTTGCCCTCCTTTGAGGCTGAGATTTCGGGTTGATGCAGAACAGAGGGGGCTTAGAGCCGACCAGATAACAAAACGCACCCCAGGGTGGGCCGCGCCGTGGCCCTTGCATTCCTGCAGAGCCCTCCTTCCCCGAGAGCTGTGCCATCTGTCTGGACCTCCTTTATAATCCACACCGCGCGGGCTGGGTCGGGGGGAGCTCCCAGAGGGCTGATAGGGGGGGTCTCTGACTTCTCTGCGATCCCCAGGACCTTCTCTTAGTTCAGAGCTGCTCTCTGCCTCGCTGGAAATTGGGGCGTGTGTTGTGTGTGCGTGGGGCACCCTGGTCTCCTGTCTCTCCCTCTCAGCCCCTCTAACGTCTGACTCTGTGCCCAGGGAGGGCGTGTGTGTGGGGGGAGGCAGGGGGATGTCTTTGGGGTCCTGGGCTGCAGAGGAATGTGCAGAGGGTCCCCACAGGCCTGAGCCCCGCAGAGACTGTCATCCTTGCTCTTGAGCCAGGAGTGGACTCCGTCCTTGGCCACCTGCTTGGAGCAGCTGGGCGAGAGCTGCCAGCCGTGTCAGGCAGGCACAAAGCAACATCTGTCCCGGGAACCCAGGGCAGGCCTCCTCTGGAAATAAATGCCACATATGGTGGGAGCACTGACTTAAAAAATAATAATTTTTTTTAACTGGGTGGATCCAGTCAATAAAGGGGGAGGGAAGGCGGTGCGCTGTCTGGGAAGTGTGCTCTGGGCCTGTGATCTGGAGCCAGGACTGACTTCAGAGGAGGTGGTGTGATGTGATGGTCAGGGAGCCCTGGGTTCTGGTCCCAGCTCTGGTTCTTACCCCTGCTTTATTCTCTCAGTGGGGTGGGGTGGGGTGGGGTGGGCGAGCAGGTGAATGAGTGTCCTGCTTCTTCCTCCTGAGGAGGGGTTTCTGAAACCTGCCTTCTTAGCCACCCAGGTGCATTAAGGACAAGTGGTTCATGCTTTGCAACAGAAAAAAAAATGATAACAGTTAGAAAATGAGCAGCAGTGTAAAATGCTTTACAGTGTATGGAGCACTTTCACGTGGTTTCGTGAAATGAAGAAAGGAAGGAAAGCCTGGAAGACAGATCAGGCAGTTAGGCTTAAGGTTTATCTCATTTTTAAAGTTGAGAAAACTTCAGAGGAGAGAGGTGGAAAGGCTGGCTATAGTAGACACAGGATTCTGACCCAATGTGCTCCTTTTCCTGCCCCCTGCTGCTGTTTACTTTGAAGGTTCTGAATACATTCTTTGTTGAATGCTAAAGGACTGTTAACTAGTGGGGGGGGTTGCAAGGGGGGGTGGAGGGCAGCGTGGATCTTTGTTGGTTAGGTTGCTAATGTTCAATCAGAGGGCTGGGGACAGCCGGGGTGCAGACAGGCCTTGCTTTCCCCTGCCCTGGTCAAAGTTTGCCCGCTGGGGGAACGTAGCTTTGGCCTGCTTTTTCCCCTCTTCCAAAGGTCTCTGCAGCCTGAGGCCTGTGAAGCTTTGGGTGTTTCCAGAGAGTTCAAGGTAGCTTGCTCCCCCGTCTCTCAACACTCTGTTAGGAGTGGGGCATCTTCTACTTGCCTGGCAAGGACCTA
Organism: Phyllostomus discolor; assembly: GCF_004126475.2. NCBI lineage: Eukaryota > Metazoa > Chordata > Mammalia > Chiroptera > Phyllostomidae > Phyllostomus > Phyllostomus discolor. The sequence continues at coordinate 176,083,700 of NC_040903.2, forward strand.
CTGATAAGGCAGATTTTTTAAAAAATATCTTTTCTCAGTTAGGGAAACTCGGTTGCTTGGGTGGACCGAGACAAAGTGGATTTCCATCCCTGGATTCTGTGCCCACGCCTCTGGGTCACCTTGTCTCCCCTGGCAACAGCTGCTGCTGTTTTGGTCTCGGGCAGACAACTAAAGGCCACGTCTTGGGGAGGTCTTTAGCTGGCCTCCCACTAGTGATACTGACGTGTCTGGTAAGCCCCGTGGATTGTTGACTCGCTTGTCAGATTGTCTGCCTTCTCCAGACTGCCTTTTTATAAGGTATCCTACTGTGTGCGAGGCTGGGGCACTGGGTGTTTCCACGTGCTCTGTGAGATCTGGACCTGTGGGTTGAAAGGAGCCCTCAGTCCAAGGAGATTTTGACAAGCGTTTTGGTTAAAATGTAACCGTGAGCAGCAGCAGTAATGGGCAGTTATAGCTGTGTGGTAGGGTCTTCCAGCCTGCACCGCTTGCTTCTGTGTTTCACCAGCTCTACCCTGTCTCCCGCGGTCAGAGCAGCGGGAGTGATGCAGGCTCACTGAAACAGTGATGCAGGCTTAGTGATAGCAGGAACGTGAAAGAGACTGGTGCCGAGGAAGTGGTGAGAGGCTGACCGAGGCACAGGAACACGGGGGCTCTCAGGGTACGCTGAGGTCTGGCAGGATGGGCAGAGCATAGACACTTTGTAGAACAGAATCTCACTCCTTACCTGCTTGAGTGCCTGAGTAAAGCTACAGGTATCTTCCTGGCCAGTTTATAAAAATGGGGTCAGCAGTTGCCACTGAGGAATGGAGAAGGTGTGTGCATGTCGTGTCAGCCATCAGGAGCCACGCACACTTGAAATGACTGTTCTGATGGACTCTGATAACTGGTGCCTCCACCGATAGATAGGATCGATGCCTCAGCACAGTTGTTAGGAGCTGGACTGAGCTCCTGGCTTGGTTTGTTTGGAAGGGGAATTGGGCTTGCTTGTGTCACAGCCCCAAGTCCAGAGGCAAATGGGAGAATCTTCTGATACACACCAAGTCCTGCCTCTTTGTGCTGCTTTTTTAGCACAGCCTCCTCCTGTTACCTACCTGGGCTTTGCCAGGCTACTCTCACCCCGGGGGAAAGGGGGAAACGTCTTCATCTTTGACACTCCTTTCTCAGACTTCTGGGGACAGACCTATTGTCAAGGCCGCTTGTTAACCTTGACTAGGAGAGCTGCACACAGGGGCTGGGAAGAGGAGGGGCCCACAGGACAACGAGTTGATGACTGCGGGGCTGGCTTGGAGCCACGGCTGAGCCCAGGGTCAGCTTGACATTCCCTTGACATTTGGAACCCTGGAGCTTGCTGCTGCACCCAGAGCGTTTGGGCCAATGCATGTTGCAAACAGCCCCTTGCTCACAGTTCCTAATGAAGTGTTAGAGTTGGACTTTGTTGATTCATTGTTCTTTATCGGCCCTCTCATGTCTGAGTCACTGTTCCAGGCAGTGGGGGAGGATGCAGAGATACATTTGAGATGGCTCCTGCCTGTGAGGAGCTTACACTTCAGTACGGGAAACATTAATAGGGCATTATTTGAGTGTCTAACTGCTATTTCTTTCTTGGTCCGAGCCACCAAAAGAGATAGAAACTCTCGTATGGAGTGAATTTTTTTTTGGCGGGGGGGGGGGGGGGGTGGTCAGCGGGGATGACCCATGATGAGTTTTTTAAATATTGTAAAGTCACTGTGTTAGAAAACAAAGTAATGATAGCCCTCTTTTTTTCTCCAGATCTTGACATCTTAATACCTGGGTGGATTTAGGAGTTCACAGACTGTCCCAGAGCCTTCATGCCTGTACCCGTACAATCAGGAGCTCCATGCCTAGAGTGGGAGACAGACTTGCCCAAAGACACAGGGCAAGAGCACAGCCGAGGGATGTCCGAAGTGCAGGGACGAGGGGGCAGGAGGTGGGAAGAGGAGGAAGGGGTTGGTGTGAGCTGCAATAGCAAAGGAGCACAGGTGATACTACCTGAAGGAGGTTTCTGGACTGCAGGGGATCACCAGCGCTGTTGGCTCATGGTGGTGGTGGCCTACAAGAGGGAGGCCACGACTCCTTTATCTGCGGCCATTTGCTAAGCTGAGCACTGCTGTGGATAAGTGACTGTACCGCTCGCACGGGAGGGCTAGTGAGCCTGAGCAGTATTCGACTCCGCAGGCGGGTGTTCCCTCTTTGAAGTGAAAAAGTAACTTAGTGCTTTGAACCTGAAGTTCAGGTTTCCTTGGTGGGAACGGTGACTGTAGACAGATTAACTTGGAATATAACAGAGTGTCAATAAGAAGTGGACAGCTTGGAGACGACCGTGGGTGTTTGGCGCTTCAGAGTTCTGATAAGACCTGGTCTTTCATTTCTTTCTCTTTAAGCCTGAGTTTTTGTACAGTTGTAAGAACTCTTAATAATGTATTTTTGAAAAGTCTTTGCAAGGATATAAAGTTTTAAGTGACAATTCTAATAATAGGAAAACAGACAGCGAATCCAGTAGTCATTTAGTTCTGATGAGAAATGCAAGATGATGATGAAATTGAGAGAATTTGGCTCAAGCTAATCACATCAGGAATCCAATTAAATTGAGTTTTTTGAAAAATAAATATTGGTTTTAATGATGTAAACTTGTAATTGCTGTATTATTATAATGGAAATAAAATTAACACTATTTAATGGACTGAGCAACCATTAATTTTCACTAGTTAATTTATGAGGAGAATTTGATGTCATCGGATGCACAATCCAGCCATTATTCTGCATGCGCTCCTGTGTGAAATAAATAGAACGAAGCAATGCTTGCCTTAAAAATGGAAATCAGACTTCGTTCCCATGACCTTGTTCCCCTTCCTTCTTTGTCCACCTCTCCCACAGCTTCCCGTAAGTGCAGTTATGTTCTCTAAGGTGGAATGCAGCTTTTTCAATCAGCCAGGCTCATGAATAGTCCTAATTAATATTTGTCCCTATCTCCTTTGAAGTACTGACCTATTTAAAAAGATCAGCTCTCACCAGTGTGGCTCACTTGAACCGAAAGGTCACAGGTTCAATCCCTGGGCAGGGCACAAGCCTAGGTTACAGGTTCCATCCTCAGTCAAGGCGTGAACTGGAGGCAACCACCAATGTTTCTCTCCCTCCCTCTCCCCCTGTCTTCTCCTCTCTCTCTCCCTCTCTTCCCTTCTCTCTAAAATCAATAAGCATGTCCTCAGGTGAGGGAGGATAAAAAAGATCAACCTGCCCCCTTCCCCAAATCTGCACCTGAGGAGAGAAGTTTCCAGAAAGACCATTCGTGAAAGCAGCCTGCTGCATGTGGAGGGGCCGTGGGAGGGTGACCAGCCCTCTGCAGACGCCCGTGGCCAGTGCGCCCTCGGACGGGACTAGCTTCTCCCCAGTGAGGGCCGGGAATCATTGTTGACCACTGACAGCTTCTCAGGCCACGAAGCCTTCAGTCTCCAAGCACGGTGGGTCCAGTAAACAGCTGGAAGCCGCCATATTTAACCCCACCCTACAGAAGCTTCGTTCCTGATTTTACTCTATTCCAAGTTTTAGAACAAAGACTCCAGGAGAAATCGTCCACTTCACTCTTATGCTTTCAGTGCACCCTAACCCTGTGCTACGTAGTAGGGACAAAAGAGAGAGGAAGGTGGCTGCAGTCCCTGCCCTCCTGCAGCTTCCAGTCCGCTGGCTGCCACATGGATCCTGTGTCGTGGAGATAACGGTCTGTGTGTTCACTGTAGTTAATTTGTAAATACTGTTTTCTGGGTGTCAGAGGGCCAAATCCCCCAAGCTCTGCAATTTATTGACTCCTGACAAGGGTAAGAGAGTGTGAGTGTGTAACGTTACTCCTTGTTTTGACTTAATTAACAGTTTTAGAAATAACAGATCTATAGCACAAGCTGCACTATCTGCTGTTGATTATCGCAGGCCTCTGCTGCAAACAGCAGCCTGCCACAGTGGCGTGCTGCTGCGGAATGTTTAGACAGAGAGACTCAGTTTAAAACAAAAACAGAGCAGAAGCGTATTAATTAAGAGGTTTGGCTAATTCTGGACTAAGCTAAAGTTTGTTTAGCAGGCCTTTTCTCTTCGTAAGTGCTGTCAAAGAAATATTAGTTATAAACATGGTTTTGGGGGTCATGTTGAAGGCAGGAGTCCGCAGACCTGGGCAGGTCCTAGAAGAGCTCTGTTTTTGTTCAGCTGTGTGACCTGGGGCAAGCCACTTAGTATCTCTGGGCCTCAGCTTTTCTCAGCTGGGCAATAGGCTGGATAAGGTCTATGGGAGAGGCCCTTTCTAACTCGAAAGCAGTTTTCCAGCAAGCGTGTTGGAAGCGTCTGTTCGCACAAATCCAGTTGATCAATGAATCACAAATCTTTCTTAATTTTTAATGTCCTAAGATCCTACCAGTCTGGTGCCAATCCATTTCTATAAATAAAAGTAAGAAAATCATAATTTAGTCTTTCATTTTCGTTATTTTTCCCCACTCTCCTCCACACCTGTCCCTTACCTTGTGAGTCAAAATTGGTGAAATTTAACTATAGAGGGATCTAAAAATAGCTGAGCACGGAGATGAAGATGTGAAGGCTCTGGGTTTTTAGATGCAGTGAGCAATTCTTCTTTGTTGCTATTTTTGGCTATTCTCAGAGCAGGAAGTTTACTTACACTAATGACCACAAATGCCTAAAAATGGTGAAATGTAAGAGGTAGGCATTATAGAGGATACCTGTGGAAAATGTTTGCTCATATGTCAGAGTTTACCCAGAAAGCTTCCTTTATTTATTTTCAAGTATCTATATAAGGAAAGGCCATATTTGATTGCGTAAGCGTGCACCTTTTGTTGGGCAGTGTGGAGGTTACGAGATTAAACTCCAGCTAGGAAATGAAAAGTGAGTTCTCCCAAAATAGTCCTTTTTCTGTATCACATGGCTTTCTCCACTTACATCTGGCAAGTCTCTCTCCTGAGCGCTTTGCTGGGGGTTTAGAATGAGAGAATGGTTTGAGAAACGTGGTGTCAGGGCTTGCCTTGGAAACCCGCGGAGCCACAAAGCCGGTCACCTTTGCTGCCGAGTGTCACATCACACACTGCCAAACCAGGCTGGAGCTCTGAGGTGTCGCCGTTTTTTTTCTCTTCAACTGGACTTTTGAAAATAGTAATGCTTTCTGGGTGTGTGTTTTTTTAAAGGTCTGTTTTTATGCTGTCACAGCTCAAAAATGCCAAAAGGCATTTTTTCCTTAAAAAATCACCTCTGGGCTAGGCCCAAATGTGGAGTAATGGATCCAGAAAGGACTTTTTGAGTAGTTACAAGTGGCTGAAAGCAGGCACTGAGGATGGAAATTGGGTTTTTTCCCTTTGCTTCAAATCTCCCCTGTTGTGAACTCTCTCCTACCCTCAGTGAATTCAGCCTTACTTCTCTCTGTGCCGGGGAGGGCAGAGTGAGTGAGTTTGTTCTGCTAACCTTTAAACTGTGTCTGTTGCCATTTCTCTGTACCCAAACAGATACTTAAAATACCACCTGCAGGGCAGGGTGGGGGGTCTGGGTGGACAGGAAGAGCTCAGGAGTGAAGAAAGGGCAGAGGGCCCTGGAGTCTCACAGATTGGGGTTGAGCCTGCCAGTCACTAGCTGCATGGCAACCCGAGGTCCCCTTGCTTCAATGCATTGGGCCCCAGTTTTCTCATCTGTCAAATGGGAATGGGAACACTACTTCACCTAAACCACCCCAAATGAGGTAGGATAGACCAAGCACTTGGTTGATATCTGTATCTCACAGCACTTAGTAGGTACTCAGTAAACCCTCACTTTACCCTTCTAGGGGGAAGTTTGACTGATTGTGTCAATCAATTTCAGCTGGGGACACCCCCCACCCCTGCTCTCAGAGCTCACCATTTGGAGAACCTTGGTTTATGCAGTAACAGAATCTACCGGCAACCCATGCACACCAAGAGCACACCACCATGCTACTTGTTGGTTTAGGGCTTGGCAGGCTTTTGAAAGAAAAAAAATTCATATTCTTAGGTGGTTCTGCCCTTCCCCCTCTCTATCATCATTTTAAAATTGTTTGGCTGACTAAAAATAATAGTATTGAAAACAAACTTTGATGAATCAGTGCTCCTGGGGTGGGGGATGGGCGAGATCCTGAAGAAGAAAGGCTGTGACTCACGTGCTTGTCACCGATTGCCTGCCTGTCATTGTGTGGAGGTGTATGATGTTCATTGTTGCTGGTGATTTTGGAGGCCCGGGTAGAAGGCGGTTCTGGCTTTCCCTGAAGTACCACCTTACCTGTTGGCTTGGCTGGCGAATGAGAGTGGCCAGCTCCAGAAACTCATGTCTCTGATACATCTAGACATGGGCGGTGGTTCCCTTGACCGCCCTTAGCGTTGTGCAGAAGGAGACTCAGGCTGGGAGGGTCATGCTCTGGCCCGCCTCCGGGGTGCTTGTTTTCATGGGGCAGAGCTGTACGGCCAAGAGGTGGCCCTTCCAGAGCCTGCACCTCCTCCTTCCAGACCACACCGTGGGCCCTGACCTGAGTTCCCTGCCCCAGAGGTCTCGAGCCTGCTTCCGAGTGCTGTGTGGGCCAAGGCCCCAGGTCCCCTCCGCCTGAGGAAAGACTGAATGGGCCACAGGCAGTGTGCATACCAAGGGCTGACCAGGGGTGCGAGGCATGGAGGAATCAGGTGGCACTCGGGTCTGTGGTGTTTGCGTGGGTGTGCGGGAGCCCTTCCAGGTGTGGGATGGCGCTGGGGGTGGGCTGGGATTCGGGCCCCTTGGCCCTGAGTGTCCGTCCTCATTCCATTGTGAGATCCAGGTATCAGAGAATTCTAAATCCCAAACCTGGCTTTTTAGTTTGTCTTAAAGTGTCTTTTAAGATAAGAGAATAGAGCACATTCTGTTTATGCTCGGTACCTTGGTTTCTACTTTTTAACTGGGATGCGTGGCTCATGTTCGAGGACCCACCGACAGTGGAGGCAGCCCGTTTGTAGCACCATCCTCTCAGCCGTGGCACCAGTGCATGGACAGGATGGTGGGCACGTCCTCAGAGATTGCTTCTCCTCTCCCTGAACCTGGATCCGAGTGAATGCAGATGTGGGAGAAGGTGATACATACGTGTTGCAGCTGCCCACCTGGAGTGCAGCGGAGAGCTGCACACTGATACATGTTTGTCTGTCGGGTACATGTGTTAGGTGCTGACTTTGTGCTGGGCCTCAGATGTCTGGAGATGCAGGGGTGAAGTTCTGTCTCTAAACTGTGCGGAGGCAAAAAGGGACATGATGACCTCAGTTACAGTGGGCTCATGGGAAAAACTCTCACAATGGTTGGACACAGTGTTGTTTGGGAGCCCCAAGGAAGAGCGGCTCCCTTCCTGGGGGAGTCAGAAGGCATCACCTCCGAGGTGATGCTGGAGCAGGACCTCGAAGGGCGCACAGGAGTGGGGGGTGTGGTGAAGCCTGCAGGGACCGCTGGCCAGACGGAGCATGCAGGGCCTGGTGTCTGGGGCAGGCAGGACAGTTCAGGGTGGCCAGAGTGTGGGAGAGGGAGGGGCCGGAGAGGAGTTGGAGAAGGATGTTGCCAAGGGCTTTGGACGGCCAAACTTGGCGTTTGGACCTGGCCTGCTCTGTAAGCGCCCCGGAGACTTTGAAGCAGGGAGCGGCCTGGCTGAAGCCGCTCTTCTGTCCGTGCTTCATTTTCTCCCCCGACCGTGGCTGGTAACGGCGGGTGTTCTGCCTGAGTTATCCAGGTCAGACTCCGAATCCCTTACACCACCATGTGGAAGGCTCCAGGCGATGTCTGGACCGGGTGAAAATAGTGTTTCATTTGCTGTCAGGAGAGAAGACAAGTTGTACGACCAGGAGGACTCCGGGAGCCCCAGTGCCCAGGTAATTAGCTAGTGAGTCACGCCAGCCTCTTGACATGGATTCCTTGGGAAATTAAGGGGAGAGTTGCTGGGCTCCGTGCAGACGGCTGGTCTCCCCAGGCAAAGGGCTCTGGATCAGACCTTGGCCTCTCTCTGGTCGTCCCTGCCCCTGGCACAGAGCCTCTGTGTGGACTGTCCCTGGTCACTGATTTTAATTTCTTCATTGATGGGCATCTAGGCCAGGCTTCCCAATTCTGGACCACACTACAATCTGCAAAAATATATAAATTTTCTACTGCGGGTTCACTGAATGCTATGAGTCTATTATATACATATTATATTCCTTAATAAGAGAATACAAATAATTTAAGTTGGCAGTGTTTATTTATCACTGAGAGTAAACAGAAATTATATTGACCATTGAGAGATTGGGGACCATTTACCTTATCTGGTTTGAGTCAGCTTTGTCATTGCAGTTGTTGTTAGTTGATAGGTTTTTGACAAAGTTTTGCATCCAAGCCCTGATTCTAGTTCATGGACATTTTTTGAAAATATTGACAGAGACCTGCCACGGGGCAGCATGCTGCAGTGGATAACTCTGGGTTTGCATTCAAGAGACCCAAGTTCAAATACCCGCACCCACACTTACTGCTTTGGTGACCATGGATACGTCACCTAACTTCTTGGGCCTCCCTCTCCCCACCAGTAAAATGGGAAAAATAATTCCTTCCTCAGTAGGATTATTGACGTTACTTACTTTGATACACTGTGCATTGAAAGCACTTTGCAAGACTGTAAGGCATCCTGCAGTGTCACCTAATATATTTTAATGGAGCACGACTCGAGAGTATTGCTAAATGCCCTTTCTGACAGAGATGGAGTTAAGGCTTCCAGGTGCATGTCCAGATTTTACAGAGGAAAATCATCAAGGATGCACAGGACTCGGCAAGAGCAGAGACTCAGGGTGTGCGTGCTCTGGGGCCTGGTACCGGAGGCTTAGGTGAGCTGATGCTCTTGCTTTGTCCAAGCAAACAGTGAAGTTGGATGTGGTGACCTGTCGCAGATCACTCGAGTCCTCTCCCCTGGTGATCCTGGCATGTGTGCCTCGGCCTGAGTGCCAGCTGCATGCCAGACACCGTGGTGGGCCATTGCTTAACTGGTTGATCTTCTCCGGCCATCTGCGGTCCTCTGGGAAAGAGGAGTCAGCCCCCTTGGTAGGGGAGGAGCTCGAGGCTTTGTGGGATCTGTGGCAGAACAGGAACCTGAACGCTGGTCTCTGGCTCCTGAGCCTGATTGTCTGCCCCCAGGTTTCCCAAGAAAGGGCTACCATCCTCATCTTCTGAAGCTCTCACGGTAAGAGATGGAGCTGGACATACTAGAATCTAGGGTGACTGTGTGATTCATTGAACAAATCGGAACAGTGATAAGAGTGAAAAGGGTACTGCTGCTTTTAATAATGGCCAAAAAGTGGCCATGAACCTGGCCCGTCCGGACAAATGTGGGTAGTCAGTCACCCTGCCTCTGTGCTGGGGATCATAATACCTCACCACGGTAACCAGCAGGATTAGTTCATCCAGTTTATGTGGCACCGATAAAGCGTACGGGACTGTCAGGATTATTTACTGCTAGTGTAAGTGAAATGAATTGCCTGAGGTCAGTCAGCAAGTTGGCAGCGTCATATTCTAAACCTGGATGAGATCTTAGAGATAATCTAAAGCAGTGCAGTTAGCACCAGAGCTCCCCTGACTGCGGTAGGAGTTGGGAAACATTTGGCTGTGCTGGTGGCTGCTCCGAAGGGAAGGGGACAGAGGTGGGAGGTGGAGGAGGCGTGTGTCTGCGGGGATGGGGGTGCCAGTGAGGGCGTGGCAGGGCCTTCACCTGGCTCTAGAACGTCTGCCTCCTCATCAGGACGTGTCCCTTGGAACCCCAGGAGATGCCACCAGGCCCAGCGTCACTTAGATGGCGTTTGACGGCCAGCAGCAGAGACTTCTGTGAGCTGACCTCTTCTGTCCCCCTGCTCTAGTTTAGCTGAGGCCTCAAAGATATACTACTGGCTGGGAGCTGGTGGGAGTTAGTGGATAATCCTTCTGCTGAAGAATTTTGGAAGGCGTTGAGGAAGGAATTAAAAATAACAGCAAGCCTGCCTTTTCTCTCTCTTTGTGGTAAATGCATGGAATGTGCCAGGGCCTCCGTGGAGCACGTGGCCCCAAATAACCCCCCCCCCCCGCCTATGGAATTCTGCAGAGAACATGGAAAGACTACGCCGTTTCACTCCTGCTTAATGTTCTAAGGATTTGTTCTGCGAAATCGTCCAAGCCTCACCCCTCTTCTCTTGCCCCAGATGATTTGTGGGAAGTATGGAGAAGGACTTGAGCCTTCTATGCTTTCCAACCCAACTGTTACCATGGGTTTGGCCCTTTCTGCTGAGCTCCAAGAAGAGCTGCTGGAGTGACAGAGTGGACCCGTTACAGGCTGAGAAAAGCTAAGTGAAAATCCAAACCGAACTTGGCACTTGCTTGGAGAACTTCAGCTGATCCTGTAGTGCTCTGGTCGTCATCCTTTGTGGCTCTGCCATGTTCTAGAAATAGAACAAAATGCGTTATCCCACCCCACCCCTTTTTCTAACCACCCCCCTCCACCACCCACACACAAGGAGGCATGTGTGTGGGGGAACATGAGCAGGGAGTGTTAATTATTTATGTTCCAGTTCATTGGATAGTCAGCATGGGAACCGGGCCCAGGGCTTCGTGGAGATGACCAAGCCATCTTGCGGGTGAGGGTGGAATCTGCTTTTGTGTTTAGAGTTCCAGTTTTTTTTTTTTTCCACCTTGCCACCTGCCCCTCTGCTCCGGAGGCCCTCGGTCCCTCATGCCTGGGTACTGCAGTGAGCCAGGGGGCCCCTTCCCTCTCTGATCCAGCTGATATTCTGTATCAGGGGCCAGACTCAGTGTCTTAGCATGCTTTTGGCAGCAAGTAACTTGAAATCCAACTAACAGCTTCAACACTGTGGGGCTAATTATCTCCCCTAAGAAATCTGGGGACAGTTTTAGGCATCAGCAAGGACTTGCTGGACTTCTGTCTTTCTGTTCCACCATCTTCAGCCTGATCTCTTTTTGTCTTCGAACTTGACTGCTGGTGGTTTAAGGATGGCTGCAGCTGCCCCAGGCATCACCCTTTTTACAGAGTTGCATCCAGGGGCAGAGAAAAGCTGCTTCTCCTTGTGTGGGAGGGGTGTCAGGGTGCAGGGAGTGGTGTGGGTGGGGGGTGGGACCAAGGGGTCTCTTCATCCAGGTGGAAAACCTATCCCAGAAACTTTGTATCTCTGGCTTGTATTGTGTCACATGCAGTCAGTGGCTGAAACGATGGATTGGAATCAGCCTCTTGAAGTGAAGGATCCAGGCTATTTCTTTGACCCGTTAGGTACTTAGTACTTAATACGATGCCAGACCCTTTGTGCATTTTCTTTTTCTTTCTTCCTTTTTTTTCCTCCTCTCCTCTCCTCTCCTCTCCTCTCCTCTCCTCTCCTCTCCTCCCCTCCCCTCTCCTTCTTTCCTTTTCTTCCTTCCTCTCTCCCTCCTTCTTCCTTTTTTCTTTCTTTCCCCTCCATCCCTCCCTCCCTTTTCTTTCTTTTCTCTTTTCTTCTTTCTTTCATTCATTCATTTTTCTTTCTTTCCTGCATGTCTATCTTATTGCCATTAGAAAAATGTTATATAAAATTCCGATCCACTTTCTTCTCCTTTACCTCTACCATTCAAACTTAAATCTTTATTTTGACTCAAGTAAAAGCAGAATCATATGTCTGATATGAGAATGAAATATTTCATGACATTAAATTAAAAGGACTTAATTGAAGTAGGTATACAATTTTCTCACATCCAATAATCTGAGTGCAGAAATGAAATTTACAGTGTCGGTAACTGGGTTCATCAGCTCATTTTCAGTTCATGTTCCATTCCCCTTATTACATGATATTTCCATAATACTTCAGATATTTTAGTCAGTTGTATACTTTCCAATGTCTATTATAAAAATTAAGATGTTAGTTTAAAAACATTGCAAAAATTCCAGACTAAACAGCATTCGGCCCACTTAGAGTGAAGCTGTTGCGAGGGCCCCAGACAGCGATGGCTTCAGTCTCGACGGCCTCCCTTGGGCCCAGCAGCCACCTGGGAAGCAGCCCCGGCAGGAAAATGACTCTTGAAATGCTGTTTGTAGATTTCATTGACAGTATTGAAGTCATTTATGTCAGCCAGCAGAACAGTCGTTTTTTACCGCATTAGTGAAGTCACAGCCGGTAGCTTTCAGAATCTCACCCGTGTTTGTAACAGCCTGGTTAGCCTCCGCTGCCACAGCCCCGGCATAAGCTGTCCACTCAAAGGGTCCACGCCCAGCTGTCCTGACACGTAAAGGGTCCTGTCCACTAACACAGCTTGACTGTAGGGACCAATGGCTGCTGGGGATTCTTGTGGATCACCTGTCTGATTAAGGACACTTTGGCTAAACCTTTTCTCTTCGGGGTCCTGGGAGAGAATGATCCCTTTGTACATTTTAATGACTACTTATTGATTGCTTGTTGATTTCCTCCTATTATGAGTAGCCTTCTGAACACTTATCTGATGTCTTGCTAATTTCTAAGGATATGGCGGTAAACCGGTCAGAGACCAGTTCCCGTCCTCATGGAGTTCATCACTGAGATGGAGACACGGTTGTGTCTGGAGCATCTCAGAGCAGGGTGGCAGGAGTCTGCCACCGGGCAGCTCTGGGGGAGGGGTGGTGCTGGGGCTCGGGACACAGATGGGTATGCCTGAAGATGATCATGTGTTTGTGACTCAGGCGGGTCCTTCCAGACAGTTCAGCTCTCTGTCTCTGCCCCTCCACCGGTCTTGTTTTCCCGTTGACAAAATGAAGATTAAACGCTTGCCTTTGAGTATGGAGTGGGGGCAGAGAACAGAGCCAAGAGCCTCCGCACCCAGGGGAAATTTTCTAAAGGTGCTTACGGTATTCTAGCTTTAAAGCCATATGCAGTTCAATTGCCTGGTTAATGTCTTTCTGCATCTCACTGGCTTTGAATCTACCGGAAACTTTCTCGGAAAGCATATAGATGAAGAAATAAGAATTCTTTAAGTGTTTGGTGGTGAAAAACAATCGTGTGCCATCGTTTTCTCACGGAATACCCGGGAGCCTTCCCGTCGTAGCCAGCTGATGGCTGACTTCAGGCCTGCAGCTGAGCTCTCCTTTCCGGTTCAGCGGAAACAGAACCTGTCCCAACGCGTTGGGTTTTATTTTCCTATTGATCTAGGAGCTGGGATTGTCTGGACCCCGCGGAACACCTCAAAGCTAATTACAGATGTTCGAGGTTTGCCTGTTTTCCTTGCTTGATTGAAAGAGTTGCACTTTTTGCTTTTATTGTTCAACACAGAGAATCCATCACCACTGCTGACCCAGGAGGCGAGGTCGTCTGTGGGGTGCAAGGGGAGACGGCGGAGGGTCGGTGGCACCCTTCAGGAGACGTGTCCTCCCAACATCTTAGCGTGGGCCCCCACAGAGAGGCCCCTTTGTGCGTGGGCCTGGAACTAAAGCAGCTGCTCTCCTGGAAAGCTCTTGAGTTTCCAGAAGTAGTGGCTAGGTGAGCCTGGGCGTGAGACTGAACTAAGCCGTCCCAGTGTGAGGCTGGTTCTGTTTGATCAGCCTCAGCTCCAGAGTTAATGGCCCAAGTTCACTGCTCACTGAGGGAAAGTCAGCGTGTGGGGAGATGGAGGCCTTGACAGCCGTTCCAGGGTGCCCCCAACCCTTTGTTTAACCACGGCTGTGGACCAGTGGTCTCAGATGTTTACCATTGCCTGTTTATAAGAGGGAAGTGTGGTCATATTTCTATCTCTTTTGTGGGCTGCACGGTTGCCTTACTGGGGCTCATGTGGGAAGTGGTTACCGTTGAGAGGAGGGTGAAATAACAGCAGTCACAAAAGGACTTTGATCCAAGAATCTTTTTGAATGTCATCTTTTGGCCACTGTGTTTTTTACTTTTACATTTTGACTATCGGCCCTAACTTCAGGGATGAGAAAATCGAACCACGTGCTGGACTTCATCCTACCCAGCTGGGCAGAATCCAAGTTGCAGTTGAAACTATGTCCTTCCCCGTGGGTGTCCCTGTAAGGGATGGCTTCCGGCTCCGTGGAGGTTCAAAGCCAGAGGCCCTCGGTCCCAGCTGCAATCTGAGCACCAGCACTGGAACATCCCAGCTGGAGCTGGAGCTGACCTTGTACTGCTTCTTCCTGTCCCCCTCCTCCAACATACACTGGTCATCATCTTTACTGTCATCAGAGCCCCCAGGTTCAGCAAAGTGTACAGTCAGCGAGTGAACAAAAATTGTGCACATGAAGGAAATGAGACCATGGCGTCCCATTTCCAGTGAGGCAGAGCGCCCTTGGTCACTTTTTGCTGGAGGTTGGCCTTGTGGCTTCGGGGGAGTCCGCTGGGTGTCTCTAGGTAGCAGTCTTTGCATCTACAATAGGACGAACTTGAAGGGAATCTCAGAGGTCTACATCAACTCTAACATTTCACAGCCCCTCTCTGCCCTCTCTTGGCTTCTTGCCTTTTGTTCCTTTCTTGATGCTTATATTTTCTTGGAGGACAAATCTAGTTTTTCATCTGATGCTCTGCTTTCAGAGGTGGCCCATTTCTTAATGACCTTGCTTATAGTTTTGTCATGGTTGAACTCATCAGGTATTCACTGAGCATCTCTAGTTGCTGTTGTTGGCGGTGGTGGGGGGAGACAGCAGATACTGTGGTCCAGGAACTATCAGTGCATGCTGACCTGGGCAGTCACACACACTCCTGCCCGCCTGGAGCTTCCAGGCTAGCGCTGGAATGAGGCTCACTTCATGAGACTCTGTGCCTTGTTCCCGGGCGTGGGGAAACCAGTCTGCAGGCAAAGAGGAATTCTCACACCGCCCAAAGCACAGGACGCCTGTGCTTCGAGGCACCAGCTGCGTTCTAACCATGGTGCCATAAAAGTACAGGAAGGAAGGGAACCGTGTTCACAGGTTGGTTAGAAGTTTTGAAACCAACAATCAGCTCTCTCTTATCCACAAGAAACCAAAATCCACTGCTGGCTTTTGGTCTCTCAGCCCCACAGCTCAACAGAGTGCCCTTTTACAGCTCGGGTAGACTCGCTTTGCTAATGACTTTTTCCATGAGTCTCAGCCAGCCAGAAAGTATATTCTTTGAGGATTGTGATCTGACCAGCATGCTCAGGGCTGTGTAAAGAGAAGAGCCGTCTTTGCCCTCCCTTGGTTTAAGGCCGGCGAGGAGGTGGCACCTTCCAGAGACGAAGCCGGAGAGATGGCTGCTGAGAGTAAACAAGAAGCAAGCAACAACCACTGCTTTTGCAGGAGTCTGCCACCGCAGGGCCCCTCTCCGGTGTGCAGGAGAGAGAACTGGAGGCGGAGACCTGAGTTCCAGGCCTGGCCCGTGGTGGAGGAGCTTTCTGAGCTTGGGTGAGCCACTTGGCTGCCCTGGGCCCCTGGTTTCCTTCTCTAGAAACCAAAGGTATCGGCTTAGCAGGATTTTGAAGTTTCTTCCACCTTTAACATTCTAATTCTTGAGTTTGCATTCAAAGAAATGACTCTCTTACTCATTTAGAGAGTTTCAGGATCACTGTACAATCACTCTGGGGGCTAGAGAGTAGGGCCCACAGTTGAAGACAGGATGGAAAGAGGTTTGAGGTTCAAGGTACTCTGTGGCAGCCAGGACTTCTGCTTCTTAATGACTCATATTGGATCGTTGGGCTCACCACAGAAGGTTCTCAACCCCGGCTGCTTATAAAAATTCGGGTGCCCAGACCACATCTCAGACCAACTAGTTCAGAATTTCTCTTCCCACCTGGGCCCTGGGAAATCCGTATTTTTAAAGTCCTCCAGGTGATTCTGGTATGTAGCCAGAATTGAGAGTCACAGCCCAAAGTCTTATGTACAGCTGTGGTTCAGTATTTAGGGCATCTATTCTTGGCGGGGGAGTGATAGTGGTTGTTTTTTAAAGAAAAAAGAAAGACGAAAAGCACGTGCACACAGAAAAGAAGTTCTGGGTTCTGGAAGTGTGCTGATTTGGTAACCACAGCCACTGCTGGTGAGCAGTCGCCCTGAGGCCGGGGGCCCCAGCTCTCTCCCACCTCTGGGTCAGCGGTTTCACAGCATCTCTGAGCGGTGGAACCATCTGTAGTTGGTGATTTCTGCTCAGGAAACTCAGTGCTCAGTGGGGGGTGGAGCAAGGGCAGGGGTGGAGCAGGAATGGATTAAACAGACGATTACACACGCCCACACGTGTTTTTTTTTTTTTTTTTTTTTTTTTTTTTTTTTTGGTATGTGTGTGTTTTAATGAAACTGGGAGGCCTTGGCCCATGCTGACTCCCCTCGGTGTCAGGTCCTTGGCTGTGCCCAGGGGAACCTAGGGGCCGAGGAACGCACGCTGTTCCTCATTTTTTGGTGAAAGTGGCCTTGCCTCGGGTTGATAGCATCCCCCCCATTTCACCAGCTGTAGCATCTAAAACTCCTGTTTGTGCCCCCTTGCTGGTGGATCCCTGAGAGGAGCCCTTCCCTACAGCCTGGGAAACTGATGAGACACAGCTGTCCGGGTTAAACACTGAGGGGAAGCACAGGAGAATTTGAAAATCTTGTTCGGGTGGAGAGGAAGGCATATTGTGGTGGTGGTAGGAATGCAAAGTTGGGTACTTAATTGATGTGATGAGCTCCAGAGGGGAGAAAACGAGAAGGCTGATAACCCGGAAGTGTTTTCCAGATAGGAGTGGGTGGGGTTCGGGGAGCTTTTAAAATGAGGTATGGCCTTAAGGTGCAGGTGTAGACGCCCACGACAGGGTAGGTTGCTATTTTTCAGACAGAGGAGGACTCCATCAGCCAACAAATATTTATAAAGCTGAGTAATGCACTCAGAGAAATGGAAAATATGGCCCTGGCCCTCAAGGAGCTTACAGTCTTACTGGAGGTCGTGGCGGCGGGGGCGGGGGTTGTCAAATACACAAGTGTGAAACAATAGCCATGAAGACCTCTGTGCTGCGGTAGCTGGGGGTTCACAAGGAGGGGCAGTGGGGCTGAGATGGGACAGACGCATCAAGAAACGTGGGCCTGAGCTGGTAAGAGGCAGACACACCTGCCCGCTGTCAAATAGGTGCGCCTCTTGCCCCTTCAGACATGATGCTGATTGTCGTTGGGGAACAGCCAGTGGGCTCTCCACCGCTGGCAGGAATGACTTTATGTTCTTGCCCCCATCAACATTCGCTGCTTTCAGGAGTAAATTTTCCTCTAGCTTTTATCTTTTCCTGCAAAGGAGGCGTGGTCTTTGCCAGAGCCCTGCTTGATGATTACCATCTGCCCACCTTAATTTCCTGCATAGTTTCAGTTGAAAAGCCTTTCTTTCTGGACTGAGAAATACCATGTAATATGATTGCTCTTGGTTCCAGTAGCCACCTGGCACCCTCTCGGTGGTAGCTGCGTTGCAGGTATGGATGGAAATGATTATCTGTGCATCAGAAAACTCCGGTTTGCCCTCTGAGCAGGTTGGGTGATCATCAGTAAATGCAGGACTGGCTTTCTTCGGCTCTGGCTGTGTCCAGGGCTGTTATTTCTCTGGGGGTAATTATTCCAGGCTTCATGGTCACGAGCTGAGCATAATCAGGGGCAGATAAGAGCCATATATAGAGCAAAGTACATATTTCTTAAGGTGGGCGGCAGAGGCAGTGTGTGTGTGTGTGTGTGTGTGTTTAAAAAAAGACCTATATTTTCTGGGCAGCAGAATTTAAGTTTCCAGTAAACATCTCCTCCCTTTTAACTTTACCTTTTAATTTTGTGTTTATGGTCTCTGCTCTTTGAAATTGTTTTGCGGTGATGCCAGGCCTGACCGAAACAGGCGGAGCAAGCCAGGCCCTTGGGAAACCACGGTTTAGATCAAGAGTTCTTAGAGCTACTCTGGCCCGGCTGACTGACAGCCCCAGACATGATTACTCAAGCTCATCTAGAAGAGCAAAAATAGGAACCTGCAGCTGGGGGTAGGGGATGTGACTGTGGCAGTTTATCCCCATCCTCACCTTGACCGCGGGAGGAATCATCCATGTGTGACTCTGGTCTGGGGTGGTTTTCTGTTCCCGATTTGCCAAGTTCTGGAAATCAGAAGTGCTCGGAGCCCCAGCCTGGGCCTCATTCTCAGAGACTGAGATTGGGAGGCTGGGCACTCACTACTTTTAGCCGTGTCGCCGTTCCTAAGTGGAAGTGGCCTCTCTGGACAGACTTGGTTTTTCTTTCTCAGCTTTCCTTGTCAGGTGGGGTGGGTAGCAGCTGGGGAAGCCCTGGGAGCGACACTGGGGCCAGGAGTACAGCCCAGGTGCCTGTGAAAGCACCTGGAAGTGACGGAGGTGGGCAGGAAGAGTTGGGGGAGAAAATCTCACCAAAGCAGCAAAATTGTTCTCCTGTGTGGTTGGGGGAGCAGTGAGGGAAACAGCAGTATTTTGCTTCTTTTCGATACCACTTTTAGTTCAGTGCTGCTGGGAAGGCTATTCCAGAACCCCCATCGAGTGGAGGGCACAGCTGTTCTGGGCTGAGAAGGGACGCAGCTGCCTGTAGCACTTCACACCTGGGGTCCATCAGCTCCAGGAGCATGTGGTATGGTCAGGGCCACCTTTCTCCAGACAAAGAGAGCCTGGTGAACCCTGAGAAGGGAGGGCCTTTTCCCCAGATCCCTCAGCACTCTGACCCACACAGTTCCTAGGAGACCCCATAATAAAGCATTTGACATAAAGAAAACAGCCCTGAGTATGAGCCACCCAACAGCTTTCTCTTGCAAAGTGGGCTTTTGGGGAGGGGAGGAGATGGCTATTTTTAGTTCTGAAGAAGCCAGGCAAGAAGACTCCAGAGGAATGAGAGACACCCCCAAAACCTGATCTCACCCCTGTACCCCATCAGCTCTCCCTGCCAGACAACCATCGCTACCTTGCTGTTTTTTTCAGTGAACTGTCCTTTTCCTCCCCTTTTCTCTTCCCTTTGAGCCTCTTGGTGATTAAGAATAGCAGGAAAATGAGCTCCTTCTGCCTGTGACATTGTGCATCTGCAGCCTCGTGGTGGGATGGTGTATAGCACACTTTATGGTTTTCGGAGCCCTTTCCCATTGTTCTGTCATCACAGCAGCCCTGGGTGGAGGCTGGGCAAGTGGTCTTAGACCTCTTTTGTAGGTGGCCGGGGGCAACTCACACATTAGGGGAGCAGCAGGGACTGAGGCTATCCCTGCATTTCATGGACGGAGCAGTTCTTTCACCATGCCCCTGCCTCAAAACAAGTGCACGGGGCATGTGCATGCTCATGAGTGTTGTCGCTCTGTCCCTCAGAAGAGAATTGGCTCTTTTCAACTGCTGTCACCTGAACGGGGAAACACTAGCACCGTGACCTTTCCTATGTGCAGTATTTTACAGTTGACAGAGCATTTTCTCGTTTTGATCTCATGTCATCGCTGTGACAATCCCTAGAAGTACATGAGCAAATGGAGCCCTGGAGATGCCCAGTGCCTTGGCCCAGGACACCCAGCCAGTAAGCAGCCCAGTGGCATGGGGGTGGCACTGGCCGGACTTGTGCATGTGGCCCCGTGAGTCCGGGGGAGCAGTTGGTGGTGTAACCAGCCATCGGGGGCATTGGGGGCTGCTGTTCTTGCTCCTGAAGGCATGCAGGGTCTTGGTTCCTGAGTGTGACCCCCTCCCAGGGGGCCTGCTCGTGCATGCCCTGCCTGCGTGCAAGTCTGGACCAGTGTGTGGGGAGGGGGCACGCTGAGGGAGTGGTGACAGGCTGTGTGGACGTGGCTAGAGTCAGGGTTCACCCCACTCAGGGTGGGGCTGTCCTCTGTCACGTTTCTGAGGCGTGCACTTTGAAGGGCGTGTCCAGGAATGCGGTACTTTGAACCCTGGAGCCTCTCCTGGTGCAGGAAGACAATCAGGCAGTCTGGGGTCTGACAGATTTGTTGGAAATTTTGACTCTGCTGCTTGTAACTGTGGGGCAGTCACTTCCATGCTTGAACCTCAACTCGGGTACAATCTGTCCTTCAGAAGTTTGGGGTCCCCGCCATACTATGGGCCATGCAATAGTTACGCCTCTGGTCAGAAGTGACTTGACAGGACAGCCAGTCCACTCCCCTTCACAAGTGGGAAAACCAGGGCCCTGAGGGGTACGGTGTCTTGCCTGAGATCATAGTGAATTAGTGGCAAAGCCGGAGTTAAGACCAGGTCTCTCGGTCTCATGCTGGGCTGGTTGGTTGGTCTGTGTTTGCATGAATCTGGGGTAGTTATTCCTGTTCACACTCTGGCCCACAGCCATTTCCCTGCGTAGTCAGTTGTCTTACGAGATAAAGTCAGCCAGCACCCGGGGATGAGAGTGGTGTCTCTAATGTCAACTTTTGGGGGAGGGGAGGATGGTTGGCGGAATGCAACAGCACGATAAACGCTTTTGGGGGCCTGTGTGATGTGAACCACTGTAAGTTGAATCCTCGTTTTCCTAGTGTGCTTGATGGTAAACAGGATTCAGACACTGAGATGTTCCACTCAAGGGTTTGGAAAGTAGGCATGCATTTCTCTTAAAGCCTCAATGCTTCTCCTTGCTGCACTCCCCACCCCCATTTCCCTGGGGCTTTAAATCATCTTTGGCTTGGGATCCAAAGTACCCATTACAGCGGTAAGCCACTTGGTCTATTTCATGCAGTGTTGTCAGGTTAAAATATTATAAACAGACCACCAAACTGTGTTTGGTCCAGGGCCAAGACCCTCCTTCCCCACTTGAGCATTTGATTATCTGCCACAGTGTTCCGAGTTGAGTTCAGTGCAAGGGACTGTTCGAGTTCCAGTGCAGGAATCCAGCATAATTTCTTGTATTGTTACCATCTGGTTTCGTGGAGTCTGTTTCTCTCTATTTTAACTGTGCCTCTTGGGAGAGAAAAACCCTAAAAATGGTGGAAAAATAAGACAGCCCCGCCTCCCCCTAAGCACCCGGGCGTACACACAGTGCCGCCATGATGCTTGGTGGGTGGGGCCGAATAGAGTCCTGTCAGTTTTCTAACATTCCCATTTATTATTCCTGCTTCTCTAGCAGTGTGTGTGTGTGTGTGTGTGTGTGTGTGTGTGTGTGTGTTAGCGGCGGGGGGTGGGGCCTGAGATCCTCCGAGGGGATTTCCCGAATGGGTTCCAGGCTGCAGACCGAGCCGAGATGGGAGCCGGCTCCGTGGTGGCCAGGGCTGCAGGCGGTCTGGGCTGTGCCAGCGACGGCCCAGTGTCTCAGTGACACGTTACGTGGCCTCTTCAACAACCAGTGAGTCACTCACCTCCTGTGACACCAGCACTTTCAGGGGATCTGCTGGTATCACTGCGGCTGTGGCCATGGTTTCTCCAAGATGAGGCGTTTTTAGAAATGAAAGGACAGGGTGGGCTTCCTTAGGTGTGCCGGCATGAGCGCATGGCTCCCTACCTTTTCCTCATGAAGACTCACCTTGTTTTCTTGTTCAGTCATATACTTGATACCAGTTTTATGTGTTAATTGAAAACAAATAACCAGCAGTCTTCTACCATTTAAAAAAACCCTTCATACTTTTACCTCTTTTAACTTTTCCATGTTAAGTTCTAGAGTTGCGTGTTTTCATGTGGCGGTAGTCAGGGTGCACCCGCCAGCCTCACCCGGAAAGCAGCAGCTCCCTCAGGTGTTCGCCACAGAGGGGATTCCACGTGGGGCCTTGGCTGCACAGCAGTGGAGGGGCTGAGACCCAAACAGGGGAAGCGGAGGCGACCCAGACTTAGTGGTGGGAAGCCATGGCCACCTGTAGGCTGGAGGGACAGAGGGAAGCGGCGGTGCTCCCAGGGCCCAGGGTCAGGGCACTGGGGGCCTATCTAGAGCAGAAGCAGCCGCTTCTAGAATGCTCTTGGAAGACAGAAAGGGAGAGGGGAGAGAAGTGCCCTGGCTTCTCCCTTCTCTGCCCGCCCCTCTCTTTCTGCCACTGTCCACATCCTGCCAGATGTCCCCTGAGGTGGGGCCCAGAAGGTCAGGGGTCAGCTCTGGGGAATACGGAGCAGGGCACAGGAGGATTAAGAAGGGACTGGAGGGCAAGCAGGACCTGGGCCCATGCAGGGTACCTGCCGACTGTTCTGATTTGATGTTATCAAGAGCATTTCCCCAAGTTCCCGCACGGCTTCGTAATTACACGTTATCTCAAGTGCGTGCACCGTAGTTAACCTCACTGTCTCCCAACTGTTGAGTGTGTGCTTGCAGTGGTGGTGAATCAGCCCCGCTCACAATGTGGTCCCTGCCCAGCAGTGTCAGCATCTTGGGGAACTTGTTAGGGATACAGAGCCTCAGGCCCTGCCCAGACCTGAATCAGAAAACCTGGGGTGGAGCCTTGCCATCAGTGTTTTAAAGGCCCCCTGGGAGATGGTGACGCGCATTAAAGTATGAGGACCGCCATTACAGGTGGTGCTGCACCGGGCGGAAGGTGGGATGGGGTACGAGGGTGCTGGTCTTTTTTATCTGAAGCCGTGTGGTGTAGTGGCAGAGGCACGAGGCTCCAGGGCTGTACACCTCAGGGGTCAAGCCTCACCCCAACTCTAACCCCCCTGCGTGGTTCTTTTGTTAAACAGATAAAAATATCAAACCATGGTAGTGATGTGAGGATTAAATGAAATAGAGGGCATCATGTTTTCTATGCTTTGGCCTTTTCCTGGAGCTTTGGGGACAGAAGTGTGGCAATCAGCAGCCAGCTCCTGGGTCCTGCAAAACTGGTCCCGGTGCCAGTACCTGAGCTGTGTGATCCGAAAGCCAGCGAAGTGGCCTGAGGTGGCTGACGTGAGCTTTGAGTCAGTGGGAATCTCGGACTGGGAGTTCGATATCAGTAGTCAAGCTTCCCCTCCCCACTGTGTTTTTACTGGTGTTCTAACCTGACCCTGTGATTACTACGTTCTTATCTACTTTGTAAGTCTCTCTTGTCTGGCCACTTGGTAGAGTGGAAAGAACCCTGGTCTCAGGAGCCCTGGCTTCCTAGGCTGGCTGTGTGTATTCCTGGGCTTATCACTTAACCTTTCTGAGCTGTCTTCCCTTATCTGTAAAACCTCTACCTTCTTGTCTCCCTTGCTGACCACGGTGCAGATCAGATGGACTGATGGACATGAACTTTGTCTTGAATGCCTTAGTGAGTGAACCCATGAATAGAAAGCTTTTAAGGTCCACACCTGTGCTGGGGACCACCACCAGCCTGGGTACCTGTGTAGGCCTCTTGTTCTACTCCCCATGCTGGGGGGGTTGTCAGTGACGGAAGGCACCTGGGTGTATCATCATCCTAACAGTGGCCGGTAGGAGGGCGCCAGGCCAGGGTGCTTCCACAGGTCTTTTTTCTTTTGATCCTCCCAGCAGCCCTATTGAGTAGGGAGTCTTACAAGAAGTAACCAAGGCTCAGATAGCTTAAGAGGAAGGATGTGAGCAAACCCAGTCCTGCGGGACAGAGGCATGCTGTGCCTCAGAGCCATCCACAGAGCAGCTGCTGCTAAGAAGGGAAAGAGGAACCGGGTAAAAGCTCCTGCTGACTTTGGGGATATGCTGGGTTCACAGGTCTGTGGGTGGAACAGAGGAGCCAGTCGGAGCTGGTCGGGAGGCTGGTCATCTGGAGTAAGCAAAGGTCCAGTCATTCCCATCTTCCTGCCTCTGGCAGCACCGGAGAGACAAATCTTGGACCGAGGGGAGGACCAGCCACCATCCCGCTGCAGCTTCGATGCCTTCCCTGTTCAATGGCTGAGGACAGTGAGGCTCACAGAAGTCAGAGGGCTCCCCTGAGTATACACAGGCGGGGACTGAGCTCAGATCCCATTGTTTTTGATCTAGGGCTCTGTGCTTGGTGCCAAGGTGCTTCCCAGACAGAGGCCTGGCCAGCCTGCACTTTGCAGTTTTCCAAACTCTTTCCCACCCATCCTGTAGGGTGTGCTGTGGAGAGGGGTGTCAGACTGCATGAGATGGTCTTCGGGGTGCCGAGCCCAGCAAAGTCAGAAGACATCATCCTCCGGCCAATAAATGCTATTCTGCCATGTGAGTTGCAACTAGAAGTGACATCAGGATGGGAGACGAAGCCCCTGGGACGAGAGCACCAGTTGTCCCCATTCACCCTGCATTTGGGGGTCAGTGAGTGTCATCATGCTACCTGGCTACACTCCTTCTGGGCAGGGCGGAAGGTGTTTACCTGGCCACTTTCTAAGTTAGACTCAGCACAAAACAATCTTATTGTTCAAGCTCTGCTAAAATTGCTACCCTAAGGAGAAGGCTGTGGCAGGCCAGGGCGGGGTGTGATGGAACTCAGGGCCTGCTGGGGCAGGTCCTGGTGAGTGTTAATACCTGGGCTGGAGGCAGGGCCTGAGCTACTCAATAGATACACATTATTTCTAGTGTAGCCAGGGACCAGGGAGGCTCTTAATTACCTGAGATCTGCTCTACAGGCGCTCAGGGAGACACACGGCACTGCACCAACCTAGGGAAGGCTGTGTCCACGTTGACAGGTGTGTTCACGAAGCCTTTGTGTCAGTTCTTTATTCAAACCCTGGCAGGTTGCAACTGCCTCGATGTACCAGAACTTGTGGAGTCAGAGTCGCTGTCTTTTTGCCCTCCTGTCCTGGACTTTAAAGGACTCGAGTTTTAACCCAGAGCTGCCCTTGAGGGGTGTTTAAAAAGACTTGGTGTTTAAAAGACTTCTACTTTCAATACTCACAGAACACGTCACTTCTGACACTTCTGGTCACTGAGCGTGTGTGTTTGGGATTTCCCCACACCGAGCAGTTCTCGGATTCTCTGGACACTCCTGGTTGTCCTACAATCCAACTCATCTGACATGACCTCCCTGCAGCTCCTGCAGGTTAAGGGCTCAGCCCCACAAGGCTTCCCACACTCCAGATGCCAACCGCACATCCAAGATGTTAGTTGTGCGTTTGACCCACCACAGCTATTGATTGGAGGCTCCTACCACCCACCCCTAGGGTTAATTTGCTATACCGACTCGCAGAACTTAGGGAAACATGTCACTGGTTTGTTATAAAAGGATTCGCCTCAGGAGCAGGCAGATGGCGGAGATGCATGGGGTAAGGTGTGTGGGAAGGTGCTTAGAGCTTCCGTGATCTCTGGATGCACAGCTCTCCGCGCATCTCTGAGTGTCCGTGGGCCGGGCAGCTCTTTGAGCCCTGTCCTCCTGGGTTGTTTATGGAGGCTTCATTACTGAGGCACATCGATGAAATCATTGGCCACTGGTGATGCAGCCACTCTCTCCTCCCTGCAGGTGGGGGTGGGGATGGGGGAGACTGAGAATGAAAATTCCAACCTTCTAATCAATGGTTGGTTTCCCTGGTAACCAGTCTCCCTATATTTAGGGACTTAGCAAAAGTCACATTAACAAACTCAGGTGTGGTTGAAAGGGGCTTGTTATGAGTAACAAAGATACCCATTTCACCTCTATTGCTCTAAAAATATTTCAGGAAGTGGAAATAAAACTAAGTGTGATAATAAAAATGCTCCTATGGCTCTTTTGTAGGAAATTATAAGGATTTTTTTCTATTTTTTTATTTTAATCATTGTTCAAGTACAGTTTTCTCCCTTTTACTCCCATTCCAGCCCACCCACCCAACCCTCCCCACTTTCCTCCCATTACCATCCTCCCCCTAGTTTTTGTCCATGAAATTATAAGGATTTTAGGAGCTACATCCCAGGAACTAGGGACAAAGACCAAATATGCATTTCTTATTATAAATCACAGTATCACAAGGGGCCTCCGTGGGGTGGTAATAAGCCCAGAGACGTCGGTGAGCCGCACGGCTTCTCTGAGCCGTTTCCCCGGCAGTGAGCTGGGGTAGTGATAGCTGTCTCTCAGGGCTGTTGTGAGACTGGTTAGTGCACGTGCAGAGCTTAACTCAGTGTTTGTCGCCTTGCTGTGGGCCTGTAAATGGTTGGTCCCTTCTCCCCTTCCTTTGGTCTTAACCAGATCAAGGCACGGCTGGTGGTTCATCTTGCCTGCTTTGCTGTGTTGACAAAGGAACTGTCACACAGTATAGCAGCCTCAGAAAGATTAAAAAATGCCAATGTCGTCTTCCAGCTCCTCAGATGCTAAGGTACATGAGCATTTTCATGTTTCAGTATTAGAGCCTTAGCCAACTTGTCTTGTACAGACCCAAGGCTTCTGAGTGTGACGACTTGCGCTAATGGCATTAGACCAGCCAGCCAGCAAAGGAGAGGAGAGCCAGGAGTGTGTCTTGAGCCTGTCCTTGACATGGGTGTGGCTGGCATCAAGGCCAGGCTCACGGACACTTGATATGTGCAGTCACACGGAGCCCCAAGCCCAGGAGAACCCTGTGCTTGGTTTAATGTCTGTGGTCAGCATCTTGCATTTCTTAGTTTTTAACCAGTGTTTTGTAAGTGAAGCCTGATGGGACAGAGGAGCATGGGCAGGAGCACAAGAGGTGCGCCCGTTGTTCCTTTCTGCCTTGATGGTCCTGACACTTTCCATTTGAACCGGAACCTGCTTTGGATGCACGGAGAAGGTGATGTCCTTCTAAGAAACATCTGTGACCAAGGAACCTTATCATATGCTTTCTTCCTCGTGTTACTGCCCCATATTAGCCAACCACTCACACTGAGAATGATAACATGCATGGAAAAAACCCTAACACAACCCATGGCGCCTTTTCCTTCCAGCCTTGGTGACTCATCAGCGAGCAGAAGGTAGAGAGTGGCGGTAGATTGTGCAGGTATCAGGAAATGAAGTAAAAACAGTTGAGTTAGATTTATAGTGTTGCTGTTGTTTTGGTCACACACAATGTATATGCAGTAAGCTATGAAATACCAATGTGTGATTTTGGTGATTTCACATCCTAGTTAAGTGCCCTGTTTGCATTTAAAACTGGCATTGCACAATATCAATGAAAGTGGTAAAATTCCTGCTAACTTAAATTTTTAGTTTTTCTTAGAACAGTATTAAATAGTAAATAACACCATAATAAGTTAAGCGACTGTGGAAGAAAGGGAAATGTTTTTACATGTTAATACCATGGCTGGTACTTTCCCTGCTTTTTGAGGAAAGGGCCCCACATTTTCACTTCCCACCGAGCGCCACGCGTCATGCGGCCAGCTCCGGCGCGCACCTGTGGCTGGAGGCGCTGGGCCGGCTGTGCACACGCAGGCCCCCTGCGAGATGCCCGTTCTTCTCACGCTCCCTTCTGGGTTGCAGAGCCAAGAAACAACATAGACGAGTGAGCGCTGATGTTTGTTCTGAGGACTCTAGGCTGTTCCAGGTGATGGTGGGTCTGTTGGCAGATCCCAGTTGAGGAATTTCAGAGGCTACACGTGTACACTTGTGGAGGTGTTGTGGGGCCCACTGTGCATTCGCCGTGGAGAGGTTCTGAGCAGCCTGGGGTGGAGGTATGAGCCAGCAGTGGACTGAGAATGGCTGGGATTTGAATCCAAGCTCTGACTTGGTCTCCTTGGGCAAGCCATTTCTTTCTGGACCAGTGTCTTTAAATGGTGGTTCTCAGTCTCTTGATCATAATGCAGTTGTTAACAGTGTGAGGCACTTGGAGGCTGAAGTCTTGGGTCAAATCTCTTCTCTACCTCTTAACTCGGTACTGGACTTCAGGCAGGTTCCTGGCCCCCTGGTTTCCCCATCTGTGAAATGGGGGTGATGGTGACTACCTCACAGGGTGTTAGAGGGGTGCAGGGGGAGAGGTAACACTGTATCTGGTCCATGGGATTGGACCAGATACATGGTAGGAATGGTCACGATGCTGAGGGAGGAAGAAACAGCTCCTAGAGGGGCTAGGATTATAGTCCCGGCACGTGGGGACCCCAGACTTGGACGGGTAGCTTTAGAGAGTCTGTGAATATGAATGCCAGGGGGCCTTCGCCTCAGATGTCTGAGAAGCTCTTCAGACCGGGTGTTAGAAGCCACCGGAATGAGAGAAACGTCGTTGTGCCCTGAGCTTACGGATCTGGGTCTCTGGACGCTCACCTGCTGCCACCTCCATCCCCTCCCCACCTGCCTTACTTCCTTTGCTTCTAAATGGAGTGAAGATGGGCCTGCATGCCTTACAGAGTCGGGCCTTGGTGAGATGACATTTGTAGAAATCCTCCAGGAACTTAAATTTGAGGAGGAAGTCTTGCTCACCACTGTCATGAGCGACTGAGAAGCAGTTGCTTTGCCTGGGCCTCAGTTCTTCATCGGTGAGGTCAGAGCCTCGGACTTGGATGTAGCATAAACTGCCCCCTGAGCAGGTTAAAAAAGAAGGAAAGAGGGAGGGAGAGGGAAAGCAAGAAAGAAAACCAGCAGAATTTGGAGTTGTCCCCCAGCGGGAACCACAATCGCAGGTTTCGGGGACTCAGGAAGGGGTGCAGCCCAGCCTTGCGGTTGAGAAACGTCAGATGTTGGGAAGAGAGAGCCTAGCTTAATGCAGCGGGGGCTTCTCAGCAGCCCTGCCTCCTGAGCCCCGGGAGCTCGTTGCTCCCTGGCTAACAGCTTGGCAGCACAGAGGCAAACCACAGAGTACATTCGAGGCCCAGATCTGCTCATTTCGAGGGTGGGGCTGCGTTTTTCTCCTGCCACAGTGAGCTAATTAAAGAAAACAAGCTTTGGGAGTTGGGAGAGAACTGGCCACAGAGCACTTGGGGAGGATTGCTTTGGTTGTGGAGGCCTCCACAGCCCCTGGCCCCCGGAAGGCAGGTGGAAGTGGGCAGCTGGGCCGCATGCACCCCCCAGAGGAGCTCTGAGGACCCACTGCTGCGGACCTGGGAGCCCTGGAAGGGCCAAGTGGGAGGGCTTACGTGGGGCGGGAGGGTGATCTGCGTTTGTGAGGGGTCAGCAGAGAAGTTCAAACTACCCATGTAGATGGGACAGTATTTTGTAAAGTGCTTCACAAATTTGGACTTTTGCCCCAGACTGAGGACAGAGCCTGTGTCCCAGGAGTTAGTTCTGTGTGTCACGGTAATTCCTATCTCAGTGGCAGTGTGATTCTCACGCCAGCCTTAGAGAAAGCGGGAGAGACTTCCATATTCCCTAAGAATAAACGGACACTCAGAAGGGTAGCCATTCAGGGCCAGAAAGTGGGAAAAGGACTCCTGTGTCCAGGTGGAGCCTGCTAAGTATAGGGAGAGGAAAGCAAGCACCCACTCCCACGGTCTTGTAACCATCACTGTCCACCAGTGCCGGCGCCTGGCCCTCGCAGCCTCGCACTGTTTTATGGAGTAAGGTGTATTGCTGAAACTTTGTGCAAATTGAATTATGTTTGAAATGTACCAGGAAAACCATTGAAAAGAATCCTGTTGTGAGTCATTTTGAAAAATGAAGAATTACACTATGTCCCCAACAATTTCCTATTTCGGTAAATTTCAGGTGGCAAGATTGCTTAAAAGGGGGAGCGGGTCCCACTGTTTTGCTAGCTATGACTGTTAGTGCGTGAGGATGGTTCACCCCTCAGAGGCCTGGGGGACCTGCGTGCTGCAGAACTAACTGGAGGAGCTGGAAGGACGTGTGCAGAATGTGTCAATTCACGTATTCAGAGGAGTTGGGACCTGGGGTGGGGGGGGGGGCGTGCCCAGGGGCGCCCAGGCTAGTGGTGATTCACACGGAGGTATGCTATGAGGAATTTTTGTTAGTGATGATGATGACGATGATGATGACGATGAAGCCATTGCTAATTGAGCACTCATTCTGTGCCCAGGATCTTACATGAATTATCTTATTTAGTTATTACTAACAGTAGTGCTGAAGTCTGTGAATGATTTACTTACCAATGAAGTCAAAGGCATATTCCTCCACAATGCAATATTTTTCAGCCAAGAATTGGAGTACATGCTACGCAACATAGATGAACCTTGAAAATATGCTGAGCGAGTCTCTGGAATAGGCAGATTCACAGAGACAGAAAGCAGATTTGCATTGCCAGGGGGTTGAGATGGGAGGGAAGGGGAGTGGTTGCTTGATTAATAGGTGCAAGGTTTCCTTTAGGGGCGATAAAAATGTCCTGGAAGTGAGTGAGTATGATGGTTGCACAGCTTTGGGCATGAACTAAGTGTCACCGAATCACACACATTGAAAGGGCTAAAATGGTAAATTTGTATGTTCTGCATACTTCACTATTGTGCATGCGCACACACACACACACACACATGTGCTTTTAAAGTATTCCTCTCCTGGGTCCCTCTCTCCAGCTTGTCTTCCGATATGCTTGTACTGAGTGGGAGAGAAAGGGAAGGGGCAGTTGTGTGTGTACTGAGGCTGAAGTACGCTTGGGGCTTTCCTATTCAGGCCCCACCTTTATGGGGAACCAGAGACCCAGAGAGGGCTAGTGACTTGCCCAAGGGCACAGAGCAAGGTTCCAAAGTTGGGATTTGGGTTCTAGCCTTCTCACTTTCCATTAGGAGAATCACAGTGGAAAAGTGGTTTTCTGTTTGTTTTGTTTTGGCTTCTTTATGTCACTCAGTAAATTCTGGGCTGCAGAGGCTCAGTTCTGCCCTACCTGGTATGTTGTGCCTTTCTCAGGTGTCTGGGGACACTGTCCCATGCTGCTGGGACAGCCCCTGGATTAATTCACCCATCAGGAGGCCCTGGGGGCTGCTCAGTGGAAACAGCCGAGGACCTGGGCTGTGGCCGGTGCATGTGTTCAGTTGAGCCGTTCAGTTTCGGCATTTAGCAAAAGGAACCAATTACGTGTAAACACATGCATTTGGTGTTTGATGGGACACTTCACCATGTGACACTGCTTCTTCTTTTCTTTTCTCTTTGACTATGAACATCTGACACTACAGGAAATAAGAGACTTTCCAGTACCTCATTTGCTCACATTCTACTTTCAAACCCTCTTGGCCCCAACACAGGGTAAATGAAACTGTAGCTTATAGTAATATTTATGTATGGGAGGCAGTGAGCTGTTTGAAAGCTTGGATGTCAGAAGAGGTTTCAGTTTTAGCAAGCCCCCTGGCTCCCCCACGCTCTGTAGTAGATAGCCATGCCTTCTCTCTCGAGTCAAACTCTAGCATACCGTCCTGGCTGGTGACAATGTAGTGATAACAATGATAATAACAATGACATCTAAAGGAGTTGAGCTATCATTGAATGAAATGTATGTTAACTGCTTAGGAGAAGACAAATCAAGTTTCAGAATCTTGGAGGCGGGATATTATACTCTTGGTGGGGTCCATGGACAAGGAACGACAAAGCCTGAGTTCCAGTGGTGACAGGATCTTATTAGCTCAGTGGCCTAAAGTTTCTAAGCTGTGGCTTCCTTATCTGGGCATGTGAATGACATCCCGGCCTCCCTTATGTCCTGGAGTGGGTGGGGGCACCCCAGTGAGGGGCGGTACTTTGTCAGCAGGCGGGGCTCTCACTGAGGTGAGCTGTGAAGCCGAAGGGGCTCGGGGTGGGGCTGAGAGGGCTGATGAAGAACTAATGTAACCTGGTTTCTGTGGAGAGTCGTGGAGCCGAATTCGCCTTCCTGTTCAGAGCTGCTGGAGGTGATGGGGGGCTGGGCAGGGTTCAGAATGCTCGGATATTTATTTCTGCCATCAAGTCCATGGGCTAGAGGCACCTTTGCATAAGGCATCTTGAGCAAAACCAAGTCCTGCCCTCCAGGAGTTCACAGGGTAATTGTGCTCTTCAGGGGCCACCTAGAAGCTGAGGCGTTGAGAGTGAGTCAGCTGATCCCTGAATCCTCCAGGACCCCAGGCCCAGTGTCCTGGGGGAACTGCTGCGACTGAGTGTGTGTGTGTGTGTGTGTGTGTGTGTGTGTGTTGAGAAAGAGAGAAAGCCAGGAGAGTAAGGTGAGTCAGATTAACCCACTGTTCTTTCCCTTTGAAACTCCTTGTGCTCACACACACACACACACAGTCATGTGCTTGCTCAGAAATGTGTGAAAGTTTTTAGAGTATGCCTTGTACCCACATTCTGTTGAACAGGATTGATTCATGAACGTTCAGATCATTCCTCCCTTGTAGGAATTTTGTTTCTGCCCAAGGAGCTAGCTCAGGGCCAGCCCCAGCTGACTGGCGTGCGGTGGGTAGACGTGGCTGAGTGTGACAGGAGCAAGGCCCCAGGGGTGCCTGCGAAGCAGGTGGAGTTCTGAACTTCCCGGTGGTCCCGTAGCAGGCAGTGGCCCCAGACAGGCTGGGAAGAACCTGACACTCCACATTTCTGTGGGCAGGGTGCACCGCCCCCTTAGCGTTTGGTGTTGAAAGTCCCCAGAGCCAGCCACTTTGTGGACGTACCTTCTGCACAGGCTCTCTGCCCCTGCCAGGTGAGGCTTGTCGCAGCTCCTCTCCAACCTGCGTGTCCACGCCCACTGCCTCACCTTGGTTCACCCTTCCTTTTCCTGGGGCACTTCGCTAGGTTCCTCTGCACTTTTCTGTCTTCAAAACCCAGAGTCCTGCCTCCTCTGTCCTGTTTCCTTGGACTACCCAGCCCACGGCGACCACCTCCCCTTCTCCACGAGGCCCGCTGAGTCACTTCCTGGGGCTGGCATGGAGTGCACAGCAGTGTGTCAGGCTGGCCCCTCTCCACGGCAGGTGACTTGTTTGTGTGTCACTCACCCACCCGGCGGGCACTGCCAGCTTCCCCTGCGCAACGGCCATGCCTCAGGCTGGGTTTTAACTCTTCTCCCTGCCTCTTGCCACCCTGAGGAAAGAGCAGTGGATAGGCTCTTCCAAGGCTCCCTTGGGACTCAGTTCGTATCACACCAAGTATGGATAGTAAGATCACCCTGCCCGTCTCAAAGGCCACCATGATAATCTGGGGCAGAGGGTGGGATGGGAGAGAGTTTTGGGAAGCGGCAAAGCGCAGGCAGGGGTTCAAAATGGCACTGTGGCTAGGCCACCCATAGCTGTGACCTGGCGTTCATGCCCGGTCCAGCCAGAGCGGTATGCCACTGACCTGGCATCCAGGACCCTCAAGTTGTACTCACCCTCCCTCAGTTTCCTCTGCTCCACTCCCCCGTCCAGCCTGGACACTGTGGTCATGAGGTGTGTGTGGGAGACAGTGGTGGGCACCGTCCCCCCCTCCTGTGTGGCTGGAACTCAGCTGAAACGGAGGGCTCCCTCCAACCGTTAGTGCTTCTGGGTTGGCCATTGCAACTTTGATGTCACCGTGTGTGGTTACCCTGGTGCCCTTTCTCTGTGCCTAGCGTACGGTTAGATCTTCATCAACACTCACTTTGACTGTTTGCACTGTTTAAGGTGACAGAATTATTTTTGCCCTTTCCAGAGGTGTTGACATTTAAGGGTGGTTGGGTGAGGGTACAGACGGGGAGGCAGGAAACCCAGAGGAAAGAAAGAGGCCAGTAGCTGAGAAAGTGTGTGTGACAGGCCCCTACTTTCAAAAGTGCCTGCCTTCACTGGTTTGCTGGCGATGGAGTTCAAAGGCAGGAAGGTAGATTAGATCGGATTTCAGAATTTTTATCCTCCTCCCCCAACATTTGATGGTGGACAGTTTTCCCAGGGCAGGGCAGGCAGGGCAGGCCTGGGTATTTTTTTTACTTTTGAAACCAGTATCTAGCTCAGTGCTTGGTATTTCAGCATGATGAATGAATGAATAAATGAATGGCTTCCCAGTTCTCATCACAGTAGAGTGTGACTGTATACACAAAGTCCTGGATAGTAACAGACTTGACAGGTGAAGGGGTACTAATCCATGTGTCTAATTATAGAAGAGGATAGGGCTTCTGGGGGAGGGGTGGCCCTTTGCAGTGGTCCTCTGTGTCCCCTCTCCAGCCTTCTGCATTTTGTGGTTGCCCTCCAATATTCCTGAATTCAGGAACATCTGTGGCTGGAACAGAGTGAAGACCCTCTTTCCCTCGGTTCCCAGCAGTGACTTTATTGTGTTTGGCACACACTAAGTGGTAAAAATCGTGGGCAGTGTCCTCTGTCCAGTGGATTTCCCATCTGTGTCCTCCTTTCTGGCCGGTGCTGTAGGCAGATAGCCTTGGTGGGGGGCCTGGCACAAAAGGCGAAGTTTATAGCAACGATCACCGGACCCCATGCTTTCTTGTTATCTCATTTCCTTAGTGGTCCTTGTCACCCAAGAAAGGACTTCCTCTGTGGGCATCACTTCATGGGAACCTTTGGGCATAGATAAGTTCATAAGCTGCATTGCATGCAAAAAACCATTTCTGTTAAGGTCCGGGGTCTGGCTACAAACCTCCCCCGTCTCCAGGAACTATTCCTCAGCCTCCTGAGGTCAAGTTCATCCCCGCTTTTAGCATTGCTACCTGCTTCTCACTCGAGAGTTGTCCAGGGAGGACAGACGGTGTGGAATTCCACAAACCTCTTTTGAGAGTTTGACCTTGCAGGGTGTCCCAGTGGCCACTGTCTGGATCTGCTTCCTGTTTTCTCCCAGGGGTCCGAGTACAAAGCTGCCCGCCGCTCTGCCCCACTGACCTGAGCCCAGCCGTCTCTGACCCTATGGCCCAGACCCCAGAGAGCAAGCCCTGGTCTGGAGTTTTTGTCTCAGCTCTGCTGTTTAACCTTGGGCAAAAACAAAACGTTTGGCTGAGGTGACCTCCGAGGTCCCTGCCATCTGTGTCGAGGAGGCCTGGCCTCTGTTCCGCACTGGGAACCTAGGCCGGAGGGCACTTCCGTGGCCACAGCAGAGACTCTGGTCCTTGGCCCACAGGCAGTGAGTCCAGGACGCTGGGAGGCTTCTGGGGTACAGTGTGAGCAGGGCCCCTATGGAAAGCAAGTGGCATTATTCAGCCCTGAGGAATGCTGAGGCCTGGCTGAGCCTGGGCAGGGCTGCTGAGAGGCTTGTGGCTGTAACTGTGGGCAGAATTTCAGGCTTTGAAGAATGCTACTGTATATACCAGTGATAAATATTAGTCACCCTGGCAGCTGAAGGAGTTTCCTGTGCTGCATTTTTGACACTTCCAGAAAAGGGAAAGCCTTCCTCCCTGACAGGGCACAGGAGGAGAAGCAGGAATGTGCCTCTCTGGGCTCAGGTGCCAAGAAATGCTCTGACCCGGGCGCCCTGGCGGGAGATCCCACGGGATCGTCAGCCACCAGTGACCCGTCTCTGCCTAAAGCTGCACAGCGCCTGTGAATGCCCCCTGTTGGCACCTCTGCTGGGCCACCTCTCTGGGCCGAGATCAAACCTGTCCCAAATCTAAGCCTTGATCTGCCCTTCTCCTTCCCCTTTCTCTGTCTGCTCAGCCCCCTCCAGTTCTTCCTTTCTCCATGGAAGGGCCACCAGCCCCGAGTTGCCTGGGCCAGACCTCAGGAAGTCATCTTTGTCGAACTCTCTGCCTGCCCCTCCCTGCCCCCACCAAGCCCTATTAGTTCTGCCTCCAGAATACGTCCGTCTGTCTGCTCCCCCATCCTCACTGTGGCTTCCTCCTCCAAATCAGGGTCTCTCCGGCCTAGCCTTCCTCCCAGCTGGTCTCTGCCTGCATCCTCCTCTCCACCAGGCCTGTTCTCCCCTGGCAGCCCACGGTGGCCTGTGACAAAGTCCATCCTATCATTTGTCACATCTGCTGGAAATCATTCAGAGGCTTCCTGTTGCCTTGGGGGTGTAAGGGTCCAAATCCCTCACAGGTTGTGAGGTCTGGCCGTAGCCTGCCTGTCCAGCCTCCACTCCCAGCTGAGCTCCCATGCCCACTCTGTCTTCCTTACATTTTCTTCCTCAGGGCCTTTGCACATGCTGTTCCTTCTGCCCAGAATGCTCTTGCCATAGTTCTTAGCTGGCTAATGTGAGTTAGATCTCAGCTTAACTATCATCTCTTAAGAGAGGCCCCGCTGACTCCCCCATTCACGTTGAATGTGTCCCCTGATGCCCTCTCTCATGGCACCCCGTTCCCGTCCGCCAGAGACTGCGCCCCAGCTTGTGGTTACAGATCCGTGTGGTTATTTATTGCCTGTCTTCCCCTCACTGCCTCTTGTCTCCACTGTGCTCAGGGCCCAGGACTGAGACGCTTGGTAAGCACGTGCAGGCCTGATCCGTCCTACGTGGAGGATGTATTTGCATGTGCTGCGATTGCCCTGGCTCCCTAGTCCCCTTGGGCTCTGTCCATTGCTCTGCAGTCCCCGCTGAGCAGCCATGGAGCACCTGGCTTCACTCTCCTGCCACCAAAATTTATCAGTCCCACATCTCAGTCTTTTGCAAGGTGACACTTCATCTGATTACCTAATTCACACCAAGGTGTTAATAGTGTTAATGACAGAGTGTTTATTACCCCAGGGGATGCAAAATGATGGTATTAAAACATATCCTTCCCCCTGGGGTTGAAAACTCTTCCCAGGGAGTCCAGGCAGAGCCTAGTCCGCTTGGCCAGGTTCACAAGGCCTTGTCTGTGCCGTTTGGCCTTGGCTTCATCTCCTTCTGCAGCTTCAGGCTCTCGGAGCCTTAGTCATCGGCCTCTCCCCACCCCGCACCCCGCACAGTACCTGGCATGGGCAGGCCCTCCATAATGTTCACTACGTGAATTTAGAAGAAGTAGATTTTAGTGACTCATGCTTTAACTGAAGCCTTTGATACAGTCAGTCAGTCTTTGGCCACGGGTGCCAGAGGAAGGACAAAGGGCGGGGATTCCAGGCACAGTGACCATAATAGTGCCAGAAGGCCGGGAGGCGGTCGCTTTATATGGGTAGATGGGGGTAGCCTTTCAAAGTCCCTAAATCCAGCTCTCCCCACGCTCCACACCAGTCAAATCTCTTAAGCCCTTGTCCTCCTGCCCAGGATGTTGATCAACTCTGCTTTTCAAGATGCCAGAGGAGGGGAGAGTCTTATCACCATGTGGGCTCTAGCATCATCTGTGGAGTGAATAATTTCAAGTACAACTACCATCGTAGAGAGGTCTTCGAAAGTTGGAATTCAAAATGATTACTCTTTTCCCCAAAAGATCGAGAATCCCCATTCTCACCCTGGCTGGTGGAGCTCAGTGGATTGAGTGCTGGCCTGTGAACCAAAGGGTCGCCAGTTCGATTCCCAGTCAGGGCACATGCCTGGGTAGCGGGCTTGGTCTCCAGTTGGGGGACATGCGAGAGGCAACCATACATTGATGTTTCTCTCCCTCTCTTGTTCTCTCCTTTCCCCTATCTAAAGATAAATAAAATCTTAAAGAAAAAAAAGAATCCCCATTCTGAAGACACTTGAGTTCTGTGTGCCTTCCCCCTGTTGCCGCAGGCCAGTTCTTGACCCCTCGCTCTGCCTGGTGCCCGGAATGTCCCCAGCCTATTCAGCCAGCTTCCTCCAAAGTGTAATTGCATCTTGCTCTCCTCCAGGAAGCAGCCTCTGGACGCCTCCTCCTCCCAGCCACTGCAAGGCGTCCTTCTCCTGTGCCCCACAGCTGCCGGTCACGCGCCACGCTGATGCGGAATCATCTGTCCTGGGTCTGTCTGCTCAGCCCTGGGCAGTGAGCCCCTGGAGGGCAGGGGTCAGAGGCTGGCAGGGGGCTGGCACCCAAGTCACTCAGTGCGTGTCTTTCGCCTGGACCACAGGGTGGTCTCGCCTCGTGTGAGCCCTGTTCTCTGGACTGCACTGAAATAGGCAGTTGTGCTTCCATTTCATAAGGAAAAAAATAGCAGAAATCTAGCGATTTCACTGATCTGGAAGTTAAGGTAAAATTATGAAGTTCAAAGAAGATATTAACTTATTTTGAATGTTCTA
The DNA here is from genome assembly GCF_004126475.2 of Phyllostomus discolor. Classification (NCBI taxonomy): domain Eukaryota; kingdom Metazoa; phylum Chordata; class Mammalia; order Chiroptera; family Phyllostomidae; genus Phyllostomus; species Phyllostomus discolor. The sequence continues at coordinate 176,121,244 of NC_040903.2, forward strand.
TAAACCAGGGCTTGTCTGAAATATTTATTTTTCATGGGTTGGTCTTTCTCTCTCGATTGAGTTCTTGAAGACAGGGGGCCAGTTCTTAGTCACCCTCGTGTCCTCTGAGCCTAGCTCGGTGCCTGCTGGAGAGCGGTTGCTTAGGAAATACTTGTCGAATGAATGCATGGGGTGAATATGCACTTCGGTACATTTAGTGCTTGGTGGTTAGAGAATTCCCATGGCTCCTTAGTTGGTAAGACACCATTTCCACTGTAAATTCTTTATGTGTGGGAATGCTTTGTGTGTGGAAGGGTTACTGGAGAAAGCTCTGTGGTAGCAGTTTTGGAGCACTGAGTCATCTTGCTCTGACTGAACCTGGCGACTTTGTGCCTGTCGCTGTAACCCTGTGGGACATGTGACCCTCCTCTGTGAAGTGGGCCGGAGGTGGGAGGGGACCACGTGGCTGCTGAGAGCCGCCTGCTCACATGCTGCGTGTAACTCTCACATCCTCCTCTTTGGTGAACGGCCGAGAACCGTGTCCCGAAGGGTTTGTGCACGGAGCTGGAATTCTCCCTGGCCTCTTTGACTGCTTTCCAGGGGATGGAATGCCTGGTTTCTCAGTAGCAGAGAGAAATGCTAATGTGGGGTTAGGAAAGCAAGCCAAGAGCCGTCGAATAATTAAAACATACACACACACAAAGGAAGAAGAGGAGAGGGGAAAAACACACTTAATGGATAGGGGATGAGTAAAACCCAATGGACTGAGAAAGCCCCAGCACTGAACTTCACATGACCCCGCGTGCTGCCTGCACACACTGCCTGTCAGTGATGTCAGCGGCCGCGGCCTCACAGGAAGCGGGGCTGCCATCAGCCTGGTGGCGCATGAAAGCCTGCCTCCCTCCCCCCCATGCGGCCCAGTTCCCACCCACCGGCGTCTCTGGATAATAATAAGCTACCACCCCAGGTTAATCAGAGTGGGAAACTAACCCAGGGCGTCTCAAAAAACAAAACCCCAACTCCTTTGTAATGTCCAGGCAAGAAAGAGAGGACCAAGAAGAATGTTTGCTTTTTAGAGGTTCTGTGTCTGAAATCAGATTTCCTAAGTGGGGGTGGGGGGACACGGTTACCTGGAGCTTTCCGAACTCATCTGAGTCACCCATCAGTTTGTGAATGAATGAAAAGACTCATTCATTGTTTGGTATAGATCTCTAAGACCCTGCCCTGCGGGCATAGGAATGAATAGCATACTGTCTCTGCCCTTGGACTTCTGTGCTAGTTTGGGAAGACGAGACTCATAACATGAAGAGATCTGCATGGCTCAAATCAATGTATATCCAAGGACCTTCCCCAGAGTCACTCCATCTGCGGGGGAAGGAGGGAGAGGCCAGGAAATTCCCAGCTAGGCTTCCCATGACCCCAGCCCACAGCAGGGTACAGAAGATTTAGATTTAGGGGATGGTGGGTTTGGCAAAACAGAAGTGTGTGTGTATAAACAGAAATGGGGGAGGGGTGGTAGAATGCTAATAGCACCTTGGGCTGGGCTGTTCTCCCTGGGTGACAGTGTTCACCCCCAGTGTTGCGGGAGGCTTGGGGGCGATGCCAGAGGGAAAAGGGCCGTGCTTGTTGTCACTGGTTTGGCCCATCTGCCTCATTCCTTGAACAGAGACCTAGTGGGCTGTCCCTGCCTTTGAGCTGCTGTGCCCAGAGGGGAGGCACATTGTCACAGAGGAATCAGCAAAGACAGCACAGAGAGATCCCATGTGCCCCGCACCTGGGTTTCCTGGGGTGCCACCTCACATCAGCATGGCACGTTTATCAACATTAAGAAACCAACATCAGTGCATTGCTGTTAATACGGCTCCAGACTTCACTGAATCGACCTTTTAAAACATATGTTGTTGGCATATAATTCATATGCCATCAAATTCACTCCTTTGATTTGTGCTGTTCATTGGTTTTTGGAGATTTCTGTGACCCTCACTGTTACCTAATTTTAGAACATATTAATCACCCCCCCCAAAAAAAACCTTCTATCCATTGGCAGCCCTTCTCTACCCTCTAGCCCTGAAAACGTAATCCGTGTACTGTCCCCATGAATTTGCCTCATCTGGACATTTCCTAAAGATTGAGTCATATGATATGTGGTCTTTGTGACTGATTTCTGTCACTCAATGCCTTCAAAATTCCTGGTGGAGCATGTATCGGTACTTCATCTTTATGGCCAGATAATGTGCCACGGGATGGGCGTACCACACTTGTTTATCCGTCCATCAGTTTATGCGCAGTTGGGCTGTTTTCACTTTTCGCCTGTTAGGAATGGTGCTGCTATGGACATTTGTGTATCGTTTCCCTGTGGTCACATGTTTTCCTTTTTCTTGGGTATAGAATGACTGGGTCATGTGATAATTCACGTTTAACTTTTGGAGAAACTGCCAAATCCTCATCCAAAGTGGCTGTACCCTGTTACAGTCCCACCAGCAACATGTGAGGGTTCCAGTTTCTCCAACACTTGTCACCGCCTGTCTCTTTATTTCAGATATCCCACTGGTGTGGAGCAGCGTCTCACTGTGGTTTTGATTTGCATTTTCCTAATGACGGCTAATGACACTGAGCATGTTTTCGTGTGCTTATCGGCCGTTTGTGTATCTCCTTTAAAGAACTGTCTGTTCAGATCCTTTGCCCATGTTTTAATTGGGTTGCCTTTCTACTGTTAAGTTATCACAGTCCCTTATATATTCTGGATACATGTTCTCTTATCAGATAAATGTTCAGCAAATATTTTCTCCCATTCTGTGGCTTGTCTTCTGACTTTCATGATGATGTGCTTTGAAGCACAGAACTTTTTAATTCTGATGAAGGTAAATTCGTTTTTTACTTCTGTTGCTCTTGCTTTTGGTGTCTTATCTAAGGCACCATTGTGTAACCCGAGGTCACAAAGATTAAAATGCTTCCTACTGAGAGTTTTGTAATTTTAGCTTTCATATGTAGGTCTTTGATCTATTTTGATTTAATTTTCATGTAGAATACGAGGTAGGGGTCCAATGTCATACCTCGGTGTCCAGTTGCCGAAGCACTGTTTGAAAAGCCCCACTAAGTGCTCGTGGCTCCCTTGTTGAAAAACCAGTGACTGTAAATGTAAAGTTTCATTTCAGGACTTTTAATTCTATCCCATTTCTCTAAACACCCATCCTCGTGACAGCCTGGATTGTTTTAGTTTTATAGCATTAACCAACTTTTTCAATATACTTAAAAAAATAATTAACCTTGTTCCAAAAACAAGAATTTGAGGCAACTCTCAATGCAGTGAACACAGAAGGACAGAGACAGGCAAGGAGATGAGGGGGAGAGGAGACAGAGGCAGGAAAATCAGACTCGGTCAGAGGTTCTGTCAGTAAGTCCTCCGTGTTGCCTATTGTAAAGTTTTGTGAGACTGTTAGACGTGGCCTGGAAATTTGGCTCTAAGCTGCCAAAGCTAAAATGAGAATGTGGTCTCTGACAAGAGTTAACATGCTCTGACAAGAGTTAACATGCATCTATTAAATTAGAAAACCAACCCACACCAAACCAAAAAGCATCTCGTACGGAGAAGCTGGTGTTCTCAGGGACCGCAGCAGGAGGGCGCTTCTCCGTGGGCCCTTGGAGCCAGGGACCCCAGAGCACGTCGTCATCCCACTCGCATCAGCTCTGTCCCTGAGGCCAGTGGTGTTCACCCCTTTCACCCTGTGGCACACACAAACTGATGACTAAACACCCATGGCACACCCAAAAATATATTTTTTGCCGATCTGACAAAAAGTAGGTATAATTTTGATTCATTCACACTGGACGGCTATTGTTGTGTTGGCTATTGTCATTTTTTTAAAAAAATTTGACAATCTAAGAGGTCAGCACCCCTGACTAAATAGTCAGGTATTACATGCTTTAAAAATTCTTGTGGCACACCCGGTGAAAATTGCTGCTTCAGACTGACAGCACTTTGAAGGCAGGAACTGTCTGTCTGATTTCCCTCACATCCCCCCACAGTGCTCAGGATAGGGCATGGCGCTGCTTGAAACAATCTCGACTGAAATTCTTTCTAAAATTCAGAATATTTATTTCATCCTTCGGTGACATTTCTGTGACCAGGTTAGGGTTAGTAGGGACTAATTTGGAGGCAGAAAAATGGCAGTGGTTGCCCTGGCTGCATTTTAGAAGTTATTTCTTGTGTTCAGGTCCTTGAGAGCCGGCTGAATGGTGGTGGCCGTTGGGCTGAAAGTGTGGGTTCCTTTGGCCTGAGGATGGCAGTGGCTTAGAGAGAAGGGAAGAGACACTGCCTCACCAGTGGCCTTGGAGCCCACCCACCTTTCCACCTCCTAGGTGCTGAGGGTCCCTTCTGTTCGCTCCCACTGACGTGCCTTCCAGCTTCCCTGCCTCATGGAAAAACCCAGTGTGTGTGAGGGAGGTCCTGGCCCAAAGTGAGCAGCGTCTCATGGAACTGGGGCCACTGCCACCTATGGTTGTGCTTGGCATGGGGAGGGCCACGGTACAAAGAGGCCCGCCCAGACAGGCGCCCTTGCTGGGGGAGGAACAGGCTGCCTTTAACTGACTGCGTATGCCATGTTGGGTGGCCCTCACCGTCCCATCCCCAGCAAAGAGCTTTTCTATTTTTCAGTAGCATTCTTCAAAAAAAAAAAAAGATTCCAACACCATCTTCTAGGGTGATTATCATTACTTACAATTTACAGATGGGGAAATGGAGTGTCCAAATGCATAGGCTCTAAGTCATGTGGCTAGTGACGTGCACGGATATGACTCCAGCCCAGGGAACCCTGACTTTAACTTCATCCTCTCCTTCCTTCTACACCTGCTGGCCCTGGCCTTTACCTGATCTAAGGGGTATTTGAGGCCGTCATTCTTTCTGCACTGGGCACCTTTGGACCCGTATGGTTAAGTATGGTTTCTTTAAAGTTACACTTGCCTCCGTGGGTAAAGCTGTCAACAAGATCACCTTCTGCACCATCATCCCTGTGCCAGGAGCAGCCTTATAAGAATACAATAATACAGATTATTGCCTAGATCTTACAGAGAATGTTTCACACCTGCTGTCTCATTAGAGCCTGGCCACAGCCCTGTGAAGAAGGTGGTGTGGGTGCTGTTAACCCCACTGAGCCCGTAGGGACACTGAATTGCCCAGGGTCAGAGGTAGGCTTGGAAGCCAGGCCTCTGACTCCCCGTCCAGTGCTCTGCCCCAGCCTTTGAGCAAATGTGTGTCAGGTTGTACCAACAAACTCAGAACTCCTGGAAGTCTAGCTGCCGTGAGTGTCTCTGGGAGCACCTCAGTGCTTCATCACCTACCTGATGAGACCGTAGGAGAATCTTTTCTCCCACGGAAGTGAAGTCTCACCCTCACCCACAGATTTCTTTGTACCTCTCCAGTTCCCAGCTGTGTTCTCAGAACAGAGCAGATAGGATAGAATCAAATGTAAACAGAACGTGGCCTCCGTCCAGAATCTATAATGGAAGTGCGATGCTCAGCAACCACCACAAAACAAGTCATTTTGGCTCCACTTTGCAAGTCATTCTTGCTGTTTCCTTCTACTTGGGTGTTCAAGTCTGTGTGCTCAGGACTGTGCTAGTTGCCAAGGAATCCAACAAGGAAAAGCTGTAATCCTCTTTGGGGCATTTTTGCCATAGTCTTGACCATGCCTCTGACCTCAGATGAGAGACATGTGTCCTCTGAGCCACGACTTTCTTATCAGTAGAGGGGCATGATGATGTCTGGTTGGCCTCCCACCTGGCGGGAGGGGCGTGATGGTGCGGCTGAGATAACACTTAATGGCACGAACACAGTCCTCCATTCATCCAACACATCTTATTGACTGCTTCCACGCTGCTGGGCTCTGAGTTCAGTGGTGAACAAAGACAGCACCCACCTTGAAATAAGACACTATGGTCTGAGGAACCCGGAAATCACAGATGTCACGTTGCAGACTGTGGGGCCCATGAATGAAGAGGACAGGGAGGGAGCCTAGAGGCTGGAGGCAGAGAGAGGCCTGATTCCATCTGGGGAAGGAGTGGTGGTCAGAGAAGTCTTCCTGGAAGAAGTGACATTGGAACTGAAGTTCAAAGGGTGAGTAGGAGTCACCAGAAGAAGAGGCAGGTGATGAACAACCTGGGCAGAAGGAAAAGCAAGTTCAGAAGCCCTGAGGTGGGAGGGACATTTAAAAAGAGAGAGAAGTCCACCTTGGAGGATGGTGGACATTGCTCTCTGGCATGTCCTATTCAGTCTAATTCAGCAGGCCTTCTTGGAGCAGGTGCCATGTGCATCACCAGGTGCCAGTGGCAGCTCCCAATAAGTCAGGGCATGGTGCTTGACGTGAGGGCCTGAAAGGTATGCTGTGCTGTACGCATCTCCCCATCCTCAGTGCCTGGCCCAGAGTAGGTGGAAAGGACCACTAGACCTGTGGCTGTAGGATGCAGATTTGTACCTAGCCATGCAAGGCTGCTTAGAAATCTTCCCTGCAGATGACCATATGGCCTCAGGTAAGGGACCAGACCTTGGAATCTCAGATCCATCCTGACACAGTGGGGGTAACAGTGGTACCCATCTTGTGGGGTTGTATGGGCATTGCTGCCATCATGACTGTGACCTGCCGAGCAAGTGCCTGGCTGGAGGAGCACTCGGGAAAGGGAAATGGCAACAATTATTATGGTTATTCTTCTTAGTGGCCCTGTAATTGGTCTTGAAAGTAGGTGCACAGGAACGCAGAGAAGAAGAGGTTGCTGGAGTGGGGAGCACCAGGCAACTGGATGGCTGGAGAGGAGGAGGCCCTGGGTAGAGGCTCATGAGCAGACGCGGAGGGTCTGAGCAGCAGGAATGAGCTTGAAGACCCTTGGTGACGGGGTGTTCATGAGGCGTGGAGGCGGTGGACACGTGTTCAATGACCTGGACAGATGGCTCCTCAATCATGGGGAAACAGCCCCGCCAGCCCTTTCCTTCATGGTTGTAGAAACATCTTGTGACTGGAGACAATGGCATGTCCGATTTGGACAGCAAAGGTCAAGAGGTAAAAAAGTGGATAAATGCAATGTTTATCTTGTTGAAAGTTGTAAACTACTTGGAAATCCCCATGCTCCCTTCCTCCAGGAAGCTGTCTGTGCTGGGCTGCCCCACCCAGTTCTCCCAGGCCCTCCGTCTCCCCAGCACCCAAGTGCACACTGTGTGACGTGTCTTTACCTCTCCTGATGGGCTGGCTCCTTGGCGTGGGGCCGTGGCTGCCTGCTTAGCAGACACTCTGGGCAGACTCATCCATTTCGAATGTATAAACTTTGTGGAGGCCTCCCAGGCTGAAAATGCTGATGGGGACACAAACTCAGGTCCTTTGCTTTCCCACTACACTGGTCTCACTCAAGTGGTGACCCCGGGTTCTGCCCGTGAGAGACAGGGTGGCACAGCTTTGTCCAGTCAGACCAGGAAGGGGCTAAGAACTGCTGACAGAGCCAGCGGGGACCTTAGACCTCTTCAGGGCCAGTCCTTAACCTCACTGGGCGGGAAGCCGAGTGTCCCACAGCAGAAGCGTGGGTGGAGCCAATCCTCAGGTTCAGGTCCCCAGAGTCCCCGCCCCGTGCTGCCTTCTCCCCTTTTGATCATCAGGAAGGCACCAGGTCCCCAAGTGGAGTTTGGACAGGTGGTAAGGACATGAGACTCTGCTGGGTGTGGGGTTTCCCTACCTGCTGCGAACCCCTCTGAGCTCATGTAAGAGATGTGGTTTGTTGAGCACAGATTTTCAGACATTTTTAGAGAGCTCTCGTTGGCTTGGAAATGCCTGGAAATGTGATCATGTGGGTGGTGGTTCAGTGGTGGTATGGAAAGCAGGTAACACTAAGCAGAGCATGTGAACACTTTATAGTCAGGATTCCTTATGAAGAGTCTGAAGTCCCGTCATTCAGCATGCATGTGGGGTTCTGACCATGTGCCCAGCACAACGTTGGATACCCTCTCACCGTCGGGGGATGAGTGCGTCCCATGCCACCGGCGTGGGAATTGCAGCGGGAGACCCAGTGAGGGGCTGGCTGTCCGGCTGAGAGGGGGCCAGAGGGGGCTAGCATGAACAGAAATGCAGACCCAGCTTTCCTCTTGAAAGCATTCCTCACCAGAGTAAAGCAAATCTGGTGTCTTTTCTGCTAATAAATAGCTGTTCTTGCTTTGCTTGATTTTTGGTGGTCTTTGATCTTTGCCAAAAAGGTCAAGTGAGGGTAGGCCTGGGGCCAGCAGACTCTGGGTCAAAGGTCTGTCACTTTTATATCAGACTAGCATTTTGGGGGGAAATATCAATTTGTCACCCCCCCTCCCCCGCCGAAAGGGCTCCGCTTAGAAAATGCCTCCTTTGAAAAGGACTCATGGACATGGACAGCAGTGTGGTGATTGTGTAGGGGAGGGGGGGCATAAGGGGGATAAATGGATATGGAAAAAATACAATTAAAAAAAGAGAAAAAAATGCCTTTCTCTGGAAGGTTTTCACCCAGTGTGGGATGCAGAGCACCAGTTTTATTTATTTATTTATATTTAGTCTTTATTGTATTTTTTCCATTACCGTTTAGTCCCCTTCCACCCCTGCACATTCAGGTGCGCTGTGTGTTCTCTCACTGTGATGTGGGGTGCTGAGTCCTGAGAACCTCACGGGAGGAAAGCGCTGGTTTCTGGAGCTGTCTTTTAGGACACAGCCCACACTCGAGCTTCTCGGTGGCGCCTTCCGTGGGAGCTCCAGCCAGAGGAGGTCTGCCCTTTCTGAGTCCATAGCATTTCCTCACATGTCCCCGTGAGCCCTGGGACACACCTCCCCCGGGGCCTAGCACAGAGCCCTGCACAGAGCTGGCCGTCACGAAACGCTGGTACACACCGACAGGTGTGTGCAGAGCTCCTGTAGTGCGTGACGGGAACCCGGCGGCAGGGCAGCTGAGTGTGGAGTTCCTGGGAGAGGTCTGAGCTGAGATATGCATTCGTGAGTCGTCAACATGTGGATGAGGCCAGGCTGGGAGCTGGTGAGGGCGGGTCGAGCAGGTCCAGGCCAGCACCTAAGGCACAGCTACAGGAGGGGAATGGAGAGGACAAGCAAGATGCTGCACAATGACGAGACCCTGCAGTGAGAGGAAGTGCCCAGCAGGGCTACATGTCACAGAGAGTCCAGAATGAGAAGGGTTGACAGGCCCACATTTCTGATTTGGTAACTGGGAAGTACAGGCCGGTCACAGTGGAGTGGTGGGGGCCGAGCCCCACAGCAAGGCCCGTAGTGGGAGGAGAGGAAGTGGAAACAGAGGGCATGGTTATCCTTGCTGGTGGCTCCTTGGGGCAGGAGGACAGCCTCCGAGTGGGGACTGGAGAGGGCCCCGGGTAGGGGGTGACCCTTGGGCCGTGGCGGGGTGGAGGGTGGGGATGGGGCCTTGAGTGTCTCATGGACCAGCTGAGTGGGATTGTTTACTGAGTAGATGTGCGGGGCACTTGGCCAAGTTGCATCTCGGATTGCCAAAGAGATCCATAAAATTCAGACCAGTGCACACTCAGGGGAACGGGGCGAATGGATTATTTTGTAAGAAGTTCCTAGTCCGAAGATAAAGTTGCCTAAGACAGCTTCTGAGGGTGAAAAGGCAAGTTGGTATTATGAAAGTGAAATGACATGGGTCAGATTTTTCTAGTAGTTCAGCAAGTATAGACTTTGGACTCAGTAAGTCTCTTGCATCTCACGAGGAATGTTTTTGTTTTTGCCGTTCACTCTCTTGCTTCTTTTTGCTCGGCACCAGGCCAGAGCCTGTGGAGCGCACTGGGTGCTTTTGGGGGGAGATAGAGACCACAGGGGCAGACTGTGCTCTGAGCTCCTGAATGTGACAGTGAGCAGTGGCAGTGGCAGGAGCCTCTGGTAGCCCAGCTGTGACTTGCCATTAAACAGGTATCAGAAACAACAGTTTTATTCCAGAGTATTCCATGCTGTCTCTTTGGATCAATACATGAGCGATTCTGGAGACCCAACTATGTGTCACATTCACTTTGAAGGTGTAAGGCACAGCCTCTGTCCTGGTGGCATCAGTATCAGGGGAGGGGGTAGAGCAGCAGAATGTCCACGTTTAGGATGATTCACATCACAGGGCTGAGATCGGTCCCTGCCGCTGAGTGGCATAGAAGGGCAGAGGTGGGCTGGGAGGAGGCGGGAGGCACTGTGGGCTGGGGCTGCCTGGAAGGCTGCCTGGAGGGGATGGGAATCTCATCCTGGGCATGCCCCTTTGTCCTACAGGCCATGAGGTGACTGGAAAGGTTAAGTGGGTTTCTTAGATGTAGTCACAGCTTCAGGACTTGAACTCAGGAACTCCCTTTGGAGACCGTGCGTTTTGTTGTTGTAAAAGGACGCTGAACCCCAACCTGAAACGTTGGGACTCTGCCTCCCATGTTTTCAGATTGTATCTGTAACACAATTAATAATATTTGAGGACGTTCGTGTTTTGGTCTGTGCAGAGGCCGAGCTGTTTCCTGCAGCCGGGCCCCCTGGGCCCTGGCCAGGGGTGGGAGGGCAGCTCGCTGGCGGGCCCCCTGAGTCACGCTCTGGCGTGGGGCCCGGTGGGGATTTCCACGCAGCCCGTGCTGTTTTCTCCTTGTTTCCTGTTGGGCTCTGACAAAGGCGAGCTGCCAGCGAGCGCCGGTGGGCACTCCCGACCCGGCTGCTGCCAGCCGCCACCCCGTGAGCCCCAGGCACCGTGGGCAGCCCTCGCCCCACTGGGAGTGCGTCCCCAGCAGGGTGTGCCTGCCACTTCTGTCGGGCTGGGTGCTGGTGGGCAGCCTCCCCAGGGTCTCGGGGGAGCTGCCCTCAGACTAAAGGTTTTGTTTTTAGGGGCGAGAGCTTGCCTATGGGCCAGTTTGTACTGGGCACGCAGGGTCATAAAAACCCGGCTTGGCCTAAACGTCTCACTTTATCTGCTGACGAGAACATTTGTGAAGAAAACCAAACAGCAGACTTTTAGCTATTCGGTTTGTGCACTTCAGGGAATGGTTCCAGCATACCTGATTTCTTTAGGTCTCTCTGAAATATCTATGGAGCTCGTTGTCTGGCAGCTCCTCGTGCCACCATTTCTCAGTGTGGGGATATACTGCTCTAAAAACGTGTGCTTATGTCTCCCGCCAGCACTTCCACGTCTTCACGCACTTTTGCCTCCAGAGCCTGCCGTGCCAGGCGGTTCACAAGTGTTATCTCATTTAGTCCTTATCACTACAGTAGGAGGCTGTGTTATGTAATACCGTAGTCACTGCCCACAGGTGGCTGTTTAAATTTCAGGTAGTTAAAATTAAATACAGCTTGCAGTCCACTTCCTCGGTCACAGTAGCCACATGTCACGTCTTCAGTAGCCGCATGTGGCTAGTGGCTAGACAGTACGGGGGAGGGCGTTTTCGTTATTATAGAAAGTTCTAGCACTGGTCTAAGGTCTGAACTTTATAAATGAGGAAATGGGGTCCCACAGAGGCAAAGGAGACCTGGCCACATACAGCCCATGTCAGAGCTGGAGTTTTAACCCAAATCTTCTTACTCCAGAGTACACCTTTTCTGTGTACTTACACAAAACATGCTTACGGTTAATGTCGCAGTAGATTCGCATACCAGTTCTTTGCTGAATGAGCAGATGAGGGGTTTCCATTTTACAAATAAGGAAACTGAAGGTTAGACTCTTTCTCTTCTTCTTCAAGAAAAGAAATCAATCTGCAGGCTTCGGGGACTGGTGAGGTAGCCTGATTGTGGGGGGCGGGGTGCTGTGAGGGTCACCTTCTGCCTTCTCCCCGCCCCGTCCTCCTGCAGGCGTCTGGTTTCTGCCGGTTTCCTCGCCGGAGTTTGGGGGTGAGCGAGCTGGGACTGCTTTCCTCATAGGAACCCTTTGGCCTGCTTGCTATTTGAGGGTTCATGGATGGCGGTCTCTTGGCTCTTCCTGGGGGTCGGGGAAGGGGGATGCCTTTTGTTAGAGCCTAAGAAAATCTCGGGGAAAACAAACATACACGGGTTCCATAGCTAAAAATACTGAGACCCGGAGAGGTGGGGCCCTTGGAGGGTCATGCCCCTAGCTAGGAGCTGAGCTGGTTTTTAAACTTTTGTTTTCAAGCCAGCGTTTATCTTAAGAAAGCCTTCACTCCACAGGCAAGGATAGTTTTTTCATGGAGAGAAAAACCCTGCAGCGACCTTCCCTGAGGCCTGAGACAGAGGGGTGGAAAAGAACAGGGCTTTCAGGTCCTGGTCCTACAGACCAGGGTTCAAATTCTGGCCCCACCACATGGAAGTTATGGGACCTTAGCAAGGATTTAAACCTTCTGAGCTTCAGTGTTTTAATTGTAAAATAAGGGTGAATTGTCACACTGCATTTGTTTTAAAGGTTAAGCTGTAACATGTAAGAGATTCGACCAGCCCTGGCATATATGAGTACTGTAAATGCTCATTCGATGGTAGCCCTGAGTAATTTGATGGTCTTGTGGCCTCCCTCCAGGATTCTGATCTTAGAGTCCAGCACGAAAAGCGCTCAGATATTCAGGGTGCCCCAACGTTGGGAAAGAGGACAGACTTCCTTTGAAACAGTCTTTTAGTTGCCTTTCCAAATAATATGCTTGGGGTGTTTCTACAACCCTTGGACTTTTCCTTTATTTTTTAAGTGGAGAACTTCTAAATTTAAAGTGACAGCTCCAGCTGCTAATCTGAAAGGGTATAATATATACATCCCAGCGTGTCCCAAAAGCCTAGAAACAGGGAGAAGCTAGCATACCATGTTTTCTAACTTTTTAGAAACTCTGTGGAATAAGACTGAACAAAATCATAGGTAAATAGATTGTTGTCATTTTATTTTAAGGCATTAGTCCCCTTGAAAGAGACATTGCTGGTGGCCGTCCTGGGGCATCTAAGGGACCCGACCCAGCCCCGTCTTTGCAGCTCTGCACCGCTGTGGATCGCTGCAGTGAGAGCCCACTTCATACTGGGGCCTGGGGGCTGGAGGGGTCCTCTGTGTTTAGGAGAACTATGATCCGAAGAAAATGGACATGCTGAGGAAGATGCGTGTACAAATGCTTTCTGGAATCGTTGCACGGGGAGTTGGCAGTAGGCTTCTGGTTGTTGTTGGTTAATGAGACTATCTGTAAATCAGAACGCCTCATAATCAAATAGCCCAGTTGACCCAGGCCTCCCTGTGACCACATCTGAATAGAAATTAAACATGGCTGCAAGTGAAATTGCAGCTTTCAATTTCAGCTTTTCACGGTGTGCCTCTGAGTGTGACCTTGGAGCACCTTGAAAATATGTATGGTGCTGCCCCATGGGAGGGCGCACCTGGTGGGGCTGAGAGGAAAGGTGGGACCCTCAGGCCCTGAACTTGGTGAATTTCCCTGGGAACTGGGCCTGGATTCCCCAGTTCAGAAACCTCATTTTGCCAGGCCTGCAGTCGGAACTGCTGGCTCCCATTAACCAGCAAGAAGCTAAAGCACAAATCAAGCCACTCGTTTATTTGTTGAAAAGCACAACCACTGTGAGGTTATAACCAGGGCGTTCTCTCCTTGTGGCCACCCCACCCAGGAAGCCGAATGGTCGGAGGCATGGGTGGGTCAGGATAAGGGCTGGAGGATGTCAAGGGAAGCGAACACACTGAGTGGCCTGGGCCCCGGTGGCGGGGTACATCCTTGGGCACCGGCCAGGCCCCTCCCGCTGGACAGTGCTCGCACAGGGGCTGCCCTGGTCGCCGCTGCACCTCTTGGCCTTGCAGCCTCTGTTGCTGACCACCCGAGTCCTTCTTTAGGGATTAAGACCTTCTCCAGTCTGTGTACCGGGGGCCTCTTTGAGGTGCTATTGCCTAGCACTGCCTGGATCCACAGTGTCTTATGGGATCTCCCTGCCGGCATTTGCTCTACACCTTCTCTGGTCCCCAAGAATGCATGAACCCCTGACCTCACTGCTCACGCCAGAAATCAGCCCCACGGCCTGGCCTCGAGTCCCCTCTTCCAGCTCACCATGGATTAAAGCAGTAGGGGCAGGACAATAGGAATTAACCACTTTTTTTTTTTTTTTTTTTTACTTCCTCGGGCCTTTTCACTTTAATAGCTCAACAGAGACATCTGTGATGGCTTACATCCAGAGTGCGTGGTATTTATTTTTGATGTGAAATATGAAAAGCATTTTTTTAAGGACAACTGACTCTCTGAGTCATGCCCAGGGGAGCAAATGGCCTGAAATGCGAGCTGGTGCCTGTGAGGAGGATAACAGGAGAGGCTGCTGCTGACTTGACGAGCGCCGGCCAGGTTAGGTCACTACTGGGATGGAGTGCGCTGACCATAAGAGCAACATGTGGGCTGGAGCGGTTGGCGGCGGGGTGATTTATTGCAGCCGCTCGCCTAACCAGGAACCCCACATGCCGGATTCCCACAGGACGGACGACGGCATGGAAACCCACATGCGGGCCCCTGTTGAGCAACTGCGCTTGAGCAAGAGTTATCTTGTTTGGCAGGGTGGGTTCCATGTGGGGGGATTTGTCACCGAGCAGCTGTTCATTGGTCCGGCGGTGTTGCTGGCTTTTCTTTCCTTTCGCTCAGTCCACTCTCAGCAGCAGTGTGCTGAAAGAAGACACCTAACTTCCAACTGTCCAGCCCTTCACAGTTTACCCTCATTAGCTTTCTCTGCCTCAGCTCCACCCTGGGAGGTGGGTCAGGCCAGGTGTTACCGTGTGTGTTTCATGGATGAGGAGATCGAGGTGTGAGTTGAGATTCTTGTCCACTATCGAGGGGCGGGGCAAGGCTAGAGCTCTGTGCCCGGGCCCTCGGCCGCCGGGGTCCAGGGCCTCCTGCCCCTAGTCTCCCAGCCCGATAGTCAGTGTGGATTTCCAGGCTTCTCCTTAGCCTTCTCATGGAACCCCGAGTGCCATCTGGGAATACGCATTTTAAACATGCTTTCCGGTGAGTCCTATGGACCTTCACTAACGTGGCCCAGTGCTTCACCCTGTTTAAACCTCCCACCTCAGGCATTAAACCTGTATCAGCCCCTGAAGTCGTCTTCATTTCGTATTGTGTGTTTAAGGCCAGTCTCTGTGCTGGAAATGCCAGCTCCCCGTCCCTGTCCTGTCTATGGCTGGATCCCCAGTGCCTTAGACAGTTCCCGACACCCAGTAGGACCCTCAGTAAATATTTGTTGGATGGAAGAGTATTTTCCTTAGCTCTGTGATTGGTGTGGAAGAGTCAAGGATAGAATTTGGCAGGTCTGGTTCAAGTTTTCCTGTGTGTAACTGGGTAAATTGTGTGGCCTTGCTGAGCCTTGATTTCCTCATCCGTGGAATGGGGGCACCAATGCACCTCCCTATAGCTTGCCGTGGGGTTAAGGCAAACACTCCCACACAGGCACACACGTTTGGGGTGTTCCCACAGGGTGGGCGCTGGGCAGAGGGCAGCTCACGCTGTGCCGCCCCGCTGTCTTGGCGTGAGCAGCAGGGCCGTCCTCGTGGTCAGTTTTTCCATTGCCATCAAACGCGATCCATTTAGTTCCCAGACAGACAAGGTGTAGGGCTGGACTCTGTGCCACGGGCTAAACACTGGCCGCCTCGGGCCTCAAATCAAAACCAGACGCCAGCATAAACCCAGGTGGCCCAAACGGAGGGCACTCACCAGAGCCAGGCCATGAATGGGTGAGTAAATATTTACCCTGTCTGAGGTCGAATATGAACTGTCTACCAGGCGTTTTGTTTTTCTCGGTCTCCTCCCTCTCTGCCTGCTGTCCCTCCTCTTCTTAAAAAAGGAAACCGAGAGGTTGAGAGGTTAAGTGACTGGCTTGACACAACCCACCGTCAGAATGCTCTCTGGTCCTGTCTGAGTCCCACTCCTCCTGCAGGCACATCTTCCTCCTTGAAGCCTTCCCAGATTGACTGGTCCACCCTGACCTTTCCCTTGGCCGAGCTCAACCTGCAGGCAGCCTTCTTCTACCTGCGAGCTCAGATGGGTTAGGAAAAAAGGGAGGACCCTTCACTCCTCCATCTTCTTCCTCCCCCTTGCAGACAGTACTCTTTGGCAAGTGTTCGTATGCAGTTCTTTCATTGTGCTTTCATTTTTCACGTTCTTCGTACCCAATCTGGTGAGTTCCTCAAGTTGCAGGGCTATGCATTCTGTTCCTTTAAAGGTTCGTTTGTCTGTACATCTATCTATTCACCCACTCATCCAAAACACACCCCATGGGCAGCCTACTCTGTCTAGCTCAGGGCCTTCCCCACTGGGCACTGCAGAGGTCTGAGCCTGAGCTAGAGTGCAGAGGGCAGTGTGGGCTAGGAGCGGCTGTGGGGGCTGCTTTCAATGGAACCAGAAGCTGAGCTTCTGAAACTTACTACTGAGTTACTCTGAAAAAAAAAAATCTTATTAGGCCCTTTGCTATTCACTGGTTCTTTATTTCCAGGTTCCTGCCTGCACCCTGGGCAGAAAGTTCAAAGGCAAGGAAATAAATTCACCTTCCCTATCACTCACCCCTTTTAAAATGTGACTAATTCTGAGCTAACTGATCCTGAGCCAGACGTGGATAGGGTTGTACATGGCTCCCTTTTGTGGTGTGTCACTTCTGACTTGCTGGGAAACCCTCTGGTGGTTTTGGTTGGGGGTGAGGGTGGGGAAGGAGCAGAACCTCGCTGGGACTGAGCCCTTCTAGGATGGGTGAGTTAGACGCCTCCCGTGAACAAGGAGTGCAGGCTGCATACTTGTCTGTGGATACCGAGAGCAGCCTGGAATGAGAGTCACGACAGCCTGGGTTTGTAGCCTAGCCATTGCCCTTGACCATCTACCAGCTTTGGGTTAGTCGCTCAACTTTCTGAGCCTCAGTTTCCTTGTCTGGAAAATGCAGGGAGTGAAATTTACCTCCTGGGTTAAGGATGAAATGAGTTGGTGTATGTTTTTACTTACTGACACGGATCCCTGGTGCACTGTGACTACTTGGTCACATCTAAAGCCTTAAGATTTTATTCATAAGATCCCAAGAGTACTCTGACATACACTTTCGGCACTGAGGGTTAAGTGCTATGGTGGAAAGAAAGTAAGCCAACAGACATCTTCTCTCCAGAAGGAGTTGCAGTCTACCTGGGGAGGGAATCACACCCACGGAAATGACTGATGAGTTAGTATCCTGAGCAGTGCCGCCTGAGAGAGATGCAATGCAGGCTACCTCTATAGTTTGAAATCTACTAGCCATGTTAGAATGTGAAATGAAAAAGATGAAATTAATTTTTAATAATATTTTATTTAATGCCATATATCCTAAAACAGCATTTCAGCGTGCGCTCAATATAAATGTTGTTAACGAGATAGCTTACATTCTGTTTTTATCATAAATCTTTGAACTCAGCGTGTTCTCTACACTTGGAATTGAACTGTCGCCTTTCAAGTGCTCAGCAGCCACATGTGGCTGCCATGTTGGACATCGCAGCTCTAAGATTTACTTGTTAGGTCAGCTGATGTCGTCTGCATTTTGGAAGGGAGTCACCGTGCTCACAAGGGCTGTGACTTGTTTGGGTTGTACTTCCTTTGAGGAGCAGAGTGTGGCTAGAGTTCGAGTCTTCTCTCCGCTGGGAGCAGGGGAGTCTTGCGTCTGCTGACGGTCTACTGGGTCCCAGGCGCTGTGCTCCACACGCTGCCTTTGTGATTCCACTGAGTTCTCACAACAGCCTCGTGTGGTGGATGGGAACCATGTGCACCTAACAAACGCGGCAGCAGAGGCTCAGAGGAGCCGAGCTGCTTACCTAATGCCACGCGGTCAGAGGTGGAGCTGGAATTTGGAGGAGGGCCTGCCGCCTCCAGAGCCTTCCACTCACCTGTTCTCTTGTTCCAACACAGAGAAAGAGAATTTGAATGCAGCGTAGTACTTAGGCCAAGTACTCAAGGGAAGCTCCATGGAGGGGCACCACGGCAGGCCTAGTAAACAGGGGCTTGGGACAGCAGTTTGGAAGGCCTGTGCCTGCCCTGATTGAGATGATGTGTGTGTAGAAGCAGCATTTCTTCTAATCACAGGGCATTTTTTCCAGAAAGTCAGACTCTGACCCTTTGGGGGATGAGGGTGGTGACAGCTAGTGGAGGTATGTGGTGGGGGTGGGGAGCCAGGGATGGGCAGCAACTGTAGAGGCCAGTGAGCTGGGCCCTGCTCCCCCTGCCACACACTTTGGGACGCTCCAAGCAGCTGAGTCTTTCTGCTTGGGAACCCCAAGAATGTGGGGAGGCTGGGATTGAGCAAGTTCTTGAGTGCATACATGCATTCAAGCAGTCACTCACTCACTAAATATTTATTGAATACGTGCTTCGGGCAAATACAGTGGATGTTACCTTGTCCTGTGCGCTAGTGCCTTTTACCTCTGAGGATCCTGCTTATCAGCATGGTTAGACCATACAGCTGCCCTCTGAAATGTGCCCATTATCCCCATTTTACAGAACAGGAAGCTGAGACTCAGAGAGTGGAGATCTCTTGCAAGAGATAAGGTGGCTACCGAATGGAAGATACAGGACCTCAGAACTCTAAAGGGTTTTGACTCATCTGTCTGTCTGTCTAGCCAGCAACCAGTCACTGAGCTCCTTCTATTCTCCAGGCATTGAGCCACATTCTCAGATTTTGTTGGTTTTGTCCGCAGTGTATTTGCTTTGGTTTATATTTAAGCTCAATCACAATGGTGCTGGGTGCTACGTAGTGGCTGGTGTCTGCTGCACACTGGGCACTACATGGGGTGCTGGTCACTGGCTACTTCAGGGATTCCTCCCAGTCCTGTCGTTAAAGGGAAGAAACCGAGGCAAGGAGACCTCTTCCTTTCTGAGGTCACACAGCTTGGGTGGAGCTGGGATTTCAGTTCCAGCCTATCTGTCCAGAGCCCCGATTTAACCACTAGAGTGCCTCTGTGACCAGGGTCCAGTGTTGGTTCTGAGATGAGGCCCAGCTTCCCCCAGTACCTGCTTGGGAGGCTTTGTTTGGTCTCCAGTTTTGCCGCTTGTAAACTGGGGACGGGGCCTGCCAGCCTGCCCCTGCTAGAAATCGGCCTGCCTGGGAGCCAGAGCTTCAGCAGGAGACTGCCTGGCTGGGCACGCTGTACCCAGCGTGAGGGAGAGACAGAATGTGTGCGAGCCCCCTCCAGGCGTCTCTCCTCCCCCACTGCCCCACCCCCATCTGCCCCTCTTCCCTCACTGTGCGGGCGGGGGAGCTCAGGGCAAGTCCCCTCGTGGGTTGGGAGCATTCCACATCTGCCATCGCCCATGGACCCGACAGCCTAAGCCGAGCTGCGGAGAGCCCACTCCAAACTGATGGCCATCTGAAAGGTCGTACACTTTTGAGACATGGGACTTCATAGCAGGAAGGTATCTTGGAGAATAACTAGCAAACTGTCCACTTTTTAGAGGGGGAAACTAAGTGCTCTGGGCTTGTGTCCCCGAGAGGCGCCTCAGCCCCCTGTCTGAGGAGCAAGTTCCCATGCTGCGGGCCTTAGCCTGACCTCCCAGTGCCTCACAGGAAGTGACGCTAAGGTGTAAACACCTGCTGGATGAATGACTCTGTCCCGGCCACCCCTGCCAGGGGGCTTTGAAAGGTGCAGCCTCATTGTTTGTCCTTTCCAGAGGTGGAAAATCAAGGAACATTTTCACTGCCTGGCATTTGGCATCCCTGGGAATCCGCATGCCCCTCCATAGGCAAGATGGGGTCAGGCCAGTGTGGACAGCCTGGGCTTTTCACAAGGGACTGAGGAGGCAGATTCCCACACCCAGCCTTCTGATCCAAGAGACGGGGGTTCCGAGGCTCTGTGGCAGGAGGAATTATGGGAAAGAGTCCTGGGTAGAGGGCCCGGGTTCAGGTCCCTGCACCTGTGCGTATCAGCTGTGTGACTCGGGGCAGAACACCAGCCCTCTGAGCCTACAACCATACTGAGGAAGATGGGCTTACAGATAAGTCTGGGCTGTCCTTGCATGGCTGTTGTATGAATTAAATGCATGTCATACATTTAACAGTGCATGATAATGCACTGTTAAATGTATGACATGCATTTATAATCATGAATAATGATTATAAATGCATGAATAATCAGGAAAGATGATGTCAGTGTAACACAGGCTTTTTCTTCTTATCGTCAACGAGATGCTGACACCTTCCACTCGTCACCAGAGTGCAATTTGTTGTAGTTTTCTTTCCTTCCTAAAAACTCCTCCATGAGCTGAGCAGAAGTCAGCCTCCCTACTGTAACCTCTGCTCTACCTTTTGGAATAGCCCACCATTCAGTCTTCTGTCCTTGGGGACAAGCAGCCCTGTCCCCTCAGACTTCTCCCCCCGCTGCGAGGCATCAGCAGCCTCCTCAGCTGCTCCTCACCTGGTGCACCCCCCCTCCTGGTCACTCCCCTTTAAAGGCTTGCAAGCTGTGTAAGGCCGATCCAGTGTCACACCCCAGACAGGATGCAGTAGCCCGGCCAAAGTAGTGGAGGCTGTGGTCTCCCTGATGTGGGGCCTGTGCCCCTGTCCTGGCAGGTTGCTCTGACAGTCAGGCTTTGTGGAAGCGAGAACCTGATGGCATCACCGAGCCACTGGTGGAAATGGGAAAAGCTCTCCCGGACCTCTTATCTATCTCCTCGCCGGAGGAAAACCACGTCCCGTTCAGCCCACGTGAGCACTTCCAGGCTCATCGCTGTGACTCCGCACTGTAACATAAGCTCACCCCAGATGCCAATATTTTATTGCATTTTTTTCAGAGAAAACTTAATTGGAATTTTTAATGCATTTGGGGAGGGGGCTGTGTTTTCATTTGCCTCTAAAAACAATGAGAAGGAAAACAAAGTGTGATCTTATTGCCAGAAATTATGAAGCCAAATCTGAAATTAATTTACAAAGTCATTAGTATTTTCCATTTGTGAACCCCAAAATGAATGTAAGTGCAGTTCCTTGTAATTAACTACAAATTAGAAAAGGGTTGAGAAGACTTTTCAGGGACCAGCACACAAAACTTGAGCAGAAGCAGATGGGGGGGCAGTCAGGGCACCCAAGAGTTGCTTTGGTTTTCTCTCCAGTCTGTGACTTTGGGAGAGTAAGACAGACTCAGAGGTACCCCCAAAGAGAGCACTTTCCCAATAGTCTCAAAGCTGCCAGGCACTTCGGGGTGATTTGTTCTAACCTCCTCATTTTTCTGGAAGGGGCAAGTGAGAGATTCAGGGAGGCTCAGCGACCTGCTCGAAGTCACACACTCAGGAAGGCCGGAGCAGAGGCCAGTGTCCAGCCGCCAGGCCCATGCCTCCCGGGCTTGTCTGCCTGAGCCTTTCTCCTTTAGCACTTGAGCTGCGCACCTGCCGGAAGAGCCGCTCAGAGCTACTCCTTGCTAGAGCGGAGGAGAGGGAGCCATGGGGCAGAGCCGGCCTCTCCTGCTCACTCAGGTGCACTCCGAGTGCCACGCTGGTTAAAGAGAGCAGGTGGTGGTCTCTCCCTCTCTTCAAGGAGCCTAGAAATTCCCAGAGCTCACCCCAGGCCATGCCCCAGCGGGCACAGCAGGACCCGCTGTCCTGTGGGTGAGCCGGGCCAGTGATTCATCGGCAGTGAGTGTGTGTCAGCGTTTGGGTGTTTGCAGCAGGGGCTCTTCCTGCGGCTCCCTGAGCTCGGATGAACCGAATGAACTGGGGCTTTGAGATGTTGCTGGGCCATCGGAGGGCCTTGAAACTCTGTTCTGTGTGACCCTTTCAAAGTGAAGCCCTGTGTTGTCAGCTCCCCTGGGTGTGTGTGTGTGTGTGTGTGTGTGTGACGCAGAGACCCCAGCTGGCACAGCAGCACTAAGAAAAGCCACTGCGGAGAGTCCCCAGTCCTTGCCTCATGTTTTCCTTACTAACAGGATGTTCAAAAGGGCCTGGAGTGACCCTTCCTTCAGGTTGAGCAGCCCTCTCTTCTGGGTGGACGCTTAACCCCACCCCAGCCTCTGGCTCCCTTCCCCCTGCCCCTCCTCAGATGCCAGGAGCTGTGGGGGGTGTGAAATCACAGAAGGCAGGACTCCTGCTCTCAGAAAATCTGAAGTCCAGAAAGGCTGTGTTTACTGGGGGTTGTTAGGGACCATTATACTGATGATAAATATTTGCGAGTGACTGTGCCAGGCCCTGCTCTAAGAGCTGTAGGTAGGTGTGTTATCACATCAGGTCTTACAGTGGCCATGTGAGATGGCAGTAATCCCTCGGTTTTGCAGACGAGGAAACTGAGATTTAAAGAGATAAGTTTAATGAGCCTGTGAGACTTAGGGGTGGGATTAGAGCCCAAGCCACCTGCCCGTCAGAACTTCCCGGTGTGCCGTTGGGGGAGTTGGGTCCCAGGTGGCACTGTCCTAGGAGAGTGGTGTGGAAGCTGGGGAGGTGCTGGGGACAGACCTGGCCTGGTTTTGTAGTGCCAAGAGACAAGGAGGCAGGGGAGGGCTGTGTTTTGGGAAGATTTCTTGTCGTTGCCTGGGCAGGCACTCCGGGCTCTGGCCCTGCGAGGGTGACCCCACCCAGGCTAAGAAAGGCTGGCCCCCGTGAGGCCCTCTCATTCCGGGGCTCCCTCCTTGTACCAGAAGGACAGGAGGCAGTCCCCCGGGGCCGCCCACCTCTGCCACAGCCATCTTTGCTGGCTCTGTGACCTTGAGCCAGTGCCTTTGCCCCTAAGAAGCTCAGTTTCCTCCTCTGGGTGACGGAAGGGTCACAACACCCTTCTTCATTGTTAAGATTAGATGAGCCGATACCTGAAACTCCTTGTACAGTGTGTGGTACCAAGTATGGCTGCTGCTACACAATAGTTTTCATTTTCCCGTCCCCTTATTTGTTTAAGAAAAAAGAAAACCTTTTTCCCCTCTATGATAACAAAAACTTTAGAAGACAGAGACAAATTAATATGTCGTAGTATATATACTCTCGGGCCAAGAATTTCCTAAGTGTTGCCGAAGGACTTTGAACTTTGGTTTTCTCAGCTGGCTCTGCGGGTTCACGTGCCCTCAAAGACGCCAGAAGCAATTCCCTGCCTTGGTCTATTGTTGGGCTTTTTTGTGAGTGTTTTTATTGTATTATAAAAATTTGAAACATATATGTTACAGGGAAATTAGAACTTGCCCACAGACCTTCCACAAATTTAGCAAATGATACTGGTTTCCCACATGCTGTTCGGGAGTCTGTAATAGCTTCTTTCTTTCCCGAGAGAAGGAGACTCTGCTGAAGTCCTCCTGTGAGCGCCGCCCCTCCCCATTCTTCCTTCTCACAGGTATTTACTCGGTGGAAACTGGTGTGTGTCCTTCTCAGCCAGGGTTCTGTAGCGTATTGTTTGCAAAGCCAAATAACCCCATTGGAATGTGTTTGAACCACCAAAGCACGTGACCAGCCTTTGGGAGAAGAAGCCTGAAATACCCACGGCCAGAGGAGTGACTTCAGAAAGAGCAAACCCACCTGCGCACAAATTGAAATTCCAAAAGCAGAAATCCATTGTTTTTGACCTAAAACTTGACCCTGCCCCCATGCTGGACTGCAAATAAATCTGAGCTTGTGCCTCCTGGAGCTCCCAGGTCAACTGGACTTCTCGTGTGCGTAAATACTGATTCAGAATCGGTTATTTTTAGAAAAAGCATTTTGGGTTTTTTCTTTAATGTTTCCCCCGCAACCCTAGATCTTAACTGTAATGTACACTTACTGTACAGAAAAGTGAAGATTGGAATCATTCACGGTCCTCCCACCCCAACCTCCACCCCCACAGAGGTATTTCCCCTGCCTTTCCCCGTCAGGGCAGACTGTTGGGGGCCTCTGGGCCCTCCAGGTGGGGCCAGCACTGGGGTCTCATAGGGTTCCCTAGACAGTTTGGTCCATCTTCCACTTTACAGTAGGGTGTGTGTCCCCAAAGTGAGAGACCCAGCCACCTGCCCAAGGTCGGGGCGGTGGCAGGGTCGGGTCCAGAAAGTGTTTTTCCCACCACACCTGCTCTTCGTGCTGGGGTCCAACCCTCTGTGGTGCCTGGCCCTGAGGTAGGCACGGTGGCGGGTGTCCCCCAGAGGGTGATAATGGTCCTGATCCCTCTTCAGAGAAACTGGGAGCTGTAGCAGCAGACCTGGCTGCTTTTGTGGGAATCCCTTGGGTTTTACCTTTTTCTGAATAAGTCCAAGACATTTTTTGTTTCACCATTTTAAACTGACTCCAAGTCAGTGTGATACCTCAGCTATTTTCTGGCTACCACAGTTAAACTCTTCCTGAGTTTATTTTTTTTAACTGAATTAATTTTCATTTAACATCAGTTCTTTTCCATGTGCATTTTGCAACAAAACTTCTGTCTTTGTTTGCTTGATTGCTGTTGGTACCGATGTTAACTTCTGTCATTTTTGGCATTTTCTTTTCTGCCATTATTTCCACCAAGCCCAATTTTCCTGAATAAAATTTCGCATCTCTAAGTTCCTTGGGTTTTTTACATCAGTCTTTTAGTCAACAACTTTCATTGCCTGCAGCTTTCGCTGCTTTCAGTTTTATTTTGTGTGGAACTTTTTTCTCTGAGGTTTTTTCCTTTTCTTTCCTGGGTCAATTTTGCCGTTTTCAATGTTGCCAAGAAGATGGGATTCTTCAATCTGCTTTTTATCTTCCACAAGTGTTTAAGGTGTGGGATTTGATCCATGACCAGCTCTGTTTGGGGTCAATTCTTTCTCTCAGATCTAATTTTTCTTGGTAATCTGGCCGGAAGGCCCCTGGGGATCAAATGACAAACCAGAATACCTCGTTTCTTTCTTGGAGAGTTGGGAACGGGCTCGTAAGTATTATTCTCTGTTCTGGGTGTTGCCAGGGCTGTCCTTGCAGCAACAGAGGAAGTGGGAGCTTCTGGAGTCAGAGTTCTCCGGGGAAGGGCCCTGCGTCTCTGCGTCTGATCCCTGCCCTCTGCTCTGTGACCTCCTGGATTTACAAACGCTTCGTGGTTGCTCCCTGGGTCAGCGCCGGGAGGGGCAGCTCCAGGCTGGTCTGCTAGGGAACAGAGTGGATGGGGGTCAGAAGCCCCACATGGGAGACAAGTCCCCTCTCTCTGTTGGCTGATGTCCCTGTATGTCCACGGGGTTGCTGGCCAGAGAGCTATTAAAGGTCTTCTGGCGTTCTCTGGGTGGGGATATGTGGATGCTTAGGGTGTCAGGAAGCCACCCTTCTTGTAGGAAACACCCTGCATGGGTGAAGCAGAGGCGTTGCTCTGGCCCTTTGCTCAGCTTCGGTCTCTGGGGCCCTGACCCCCTCTCCCCCCGCCCCGGCGCTATGACACAACAGGACTGACCAGCAGAATGAGTGGGGAGAGCCTGCTGGGGAGGGCCGCTGTTTTTCCTTCCCAGTCAGGGCTGCACCAGGCGGCTCCCAGGGACAATTGCACCCAAGGGGACCGAGCTCGCCTGTGCAAGTAAACACCCACCTCCCTTCCACGGGAAAGCCTCTGCTCGGCCCCCTGGCTGGAATGCTGCTCTTTGGGTCTGGGCATTTTTTTGTTACCATCTGTCCTTCCTTTGATTTCTTGCTGTCTCCTTCAATTAGGCCTGTGACTGTTTTCAGATGGCTATTTGTATATACAAGTCATGTCAGGCCATCATAATTTGTGTTTGTCTAGATCAATAAAAGTAGCCCTGGCCAACGGCCAGCTGGGAACTTATAAATACCCTTCAGCTCCTCCACACGACCCCTCCTCGCCCCCGCACAAGAAGTGCAAACTGCATTCCATTAACCCTTCTAACCGAAGCTGTTGGGTGACTTGATCAGGGAAGATGTAAAATGTGATTTCTTTTGATGTGTTTTCCCTTTATCCTTTTTGTGGAATTTGATAGTGTTTAAGCAACTGTAGCGAATTCCCTGCCCACTTCAAAGTGAAAGCCCTTCCCTGTGCCTGTTTACAAAATTACCTTTGAGAGACTGAACTGCTGGGAACCCATTTAAACCCAGGCTGTGCCTTACATCAGCTCTCCATTGCTCAAGAAAGTGGGTTTGGACGTATCTGAGGCCGCCACCAAAGGAAATTTAAAAAGAGATTAGGCCTATGTGATGGCCTCTCTTTGGAAAAGAAGAGTCTTAGGGATTTAAGTTCAGAAAGACCTTAAAGATTTTTAAAAGCAGGTTTTCTTCTGTTTGTTCACATTGCAGTGGCGGGGGGGGCATCAGATGCTCTATGATATCCAGTTACGTCAGGT
This sequence comes from Phyllostomus discolor, assembly GCF_004126475.2. NCBI lineage: Eukaryota > Metazoa > Chordata > Mammalia > Chiroptera > Phyllostomidae > Phyllostomus > Phyllostomus discolor. Next base: position 176,147,371 of record NC_040903.2, read on the forward strand.
TTTCTTACAAAATATCAAGACAGCAAGACACGATTTCCTGCCTCTTCTTTCCCTTCTTGCACGCTGTCTGCTCTCGCCAAATTTTTATTGGGGGAGGGGGCCGTTCTGCTGCCCTCCTTCCTCAGTGACATCGCTCCCATCCAGCTTTTCACCTTTAAGGCTTGGGAAGGGAATGCTCTTATTTTAGGGTGAGTGTACAGTTTCCCATTGGCCGAGGCTGGAATTCATTCGGGAACCTCCAAGAATTGTGAGCGTTTGGTATGCGAACCAGCTCACGTTGTCTGTTCCCTCCCCTTCCTCGGGCTGTGCCTTCACCAGGCACTCCCCCTCAAGTGGGGTGCTGCCCCCCATGCTGGGTAACTAGATTAAAAAAAAAACAACTCTGACCCAGCTTCACTCAGGTAAAGGTTTGGGAGTTTGTCTGCAGGCGTGGGTGGAAACTGCCCCCGACAAGTGAATGTGTCTGATCCAAGAGGGCAGAAGGTTCTGGAAGATGTAATAAGTACAAATTAATGACTTGTATCACCACAAACGCTGCCACCCTCTCTCTCCTCTCCTGGTCCCCACTGAAAGTGGGGGTAAAGGGTGAGGTAACCCTAGTTCTTCCTTTGACTTCAGACAAGAGAAGTGGTACCTGGAGGCAGGGTCGGGAAGCAGACTCTTCCCTCTCTCGCCTCTCCTTTCTTCTCCCTGCCTTTCTTCTTTTTCTTTCTTCTGACCTCCGTCTACCCCGAGTACACTGTGTCGTCCTGGCCACCCCTCCCCGGCTCTCACTGCCGCAGGCCTCCTGGGGCTGGCCATTGCCACAGCCTTGGGGGGTGGGGGGCAAGGCTCTGCAGGGCGTGTGAAGGCTTTCTCTGTGGAGTGAACTCCACTGGGAGTGGGAAGTAGTCAGATTGGGAAGCTACATGAAGAGCAAACGGCCTCCCTTCTGAGGGCTTGGGGTACAGATTCCTTGGGGTGAGCCAGGGGGGTCTAGAGCCAGCCGAGGCTCAGGGTGGCCGCAGTCTGTTACCCAGATGAGGAGTCTGAATGACAGGAGATGCCGTTGATGACGACGTCAGGACAACAGGTGTGAAGGGAACCTTTCCAAACAATCCGGTGTGCGGTCGCCCCGCAGAGGCCAGGCCCCAGGCCTTGGGGTTCCACTTTGCTTCCTAAGGGCTGATGCTTCTCCCGTTGGAAGCGTGGGCTTGAGCTGCAAGCGCAGATGCACACGGGGATGGGGACGGGGACGGGGGAGCAGGGGAGCGGCCCTGGGCGGAAGAAGACAGCGCCGGCCCGAGGATTCAGTCCGGGTCTGAAGGGGCAACTCGGTGTCAGCCAGTGGCCAAGTGTTGCCAAATCTTCTGATTTTTTTCAAGAAAAGCCAAAAATCTAGATTTACATATGAAATCTCCCAGCTTTTAAAAGTTGGCGAGTAATTAAGAAATTTTAAAAACACCGTGCTGGCCAAGCACAACATCTGCGGGCCACTGCCTGTTTTCAATCTTCAGCCCAGACCAGATTAATTGGTGGCTGTCTTCTGTGTCTCCGAATTCCGGCAACGGGAAGTTTCGTACGGAAGTCGCCCAGATTGACCACAAGTGAAGTGGGGAAGAGGAGAGGGGGCTTGACTTGGCTTCGACTGAGCATGCATTTGTACAATAAACATTTATGAACACCTGTTATGTTCAAAACACTTTCTCTGTTATGCTGTCTTCTGTTTACATTTTTGGGGAGAGCTGTGTCTTATGCCGATGGACTTTGTATACCGTGCGACATTGTGGACCCATGGCCTCTCCGCGGGGATTATAACCAGAATGGATGCAATGGGAGGAATTTCGAGGCGGGATATGAAGAGAGAGGACCTGGGGCCCAGTTCTCGGGCCTTGGAAAGTCCTTGGATGTCACCTTAACACAGCAGAAGGCCCAGGAGCTGATCCTCATTAGAGGAAAGACCTGGGGACCTGGAAGCTGCAGCAGAGGGAGCCCAGCCAGGGACACCTGTTCTGCAAGGTCCCTGGTAGCCACTAGGGCAGAGGCCACTGAAGAACAGATTGCTTTCAGCTCTGTACGTGAAAGAGCTTTCTATTAGCACTCTGCATCCGGTGGTTGGTGGGTTAAGTGACCTCTAAGCTGGTCTTTCATTATCTTCTAAGTCTGATCCCTTGAGGCCACCTCCTGCACGCCCACTAGAGCCCTAGGCCTTAAACCCTTTCTGGTTCACTGCACTTAATTCTGATGGGCTCCCAGCAGGTTCTGGCCTATCTGTACCCTCTGGAAGCTGAACCTGGGGCCAGGTGGCCCAGAAAAGCCAGTACAACTCTGATTAAAACAGACACAGCTGGCCTGGGAGAGGGCCGTAGTGGGTGGGGTGAGGGGATAGTAGCTTGGAGAGTCTGCTCTCGATGCTGTGAAATGTCACATTTTCCAGACTCCTGTACCATGTGTTTAAAATGGGGGATAGTAATACCTATCCAAAGGATGGTTTGGGGCAAGTTAGGCACAGAGAGCTTAAGCGGTCTGCTCCAGGCCCCACAGCTGGGCAATGCGGAGCTGGGTTCCGGACCAGCTGGTTGGCTTCTGGCTTCTGTTGCTGTCTTTTCCACTACGCTAAACTGTTTGATTTTTAGTTATTTTTTGTGTCTTCTTTCTTCCATGCATCCTATTCCCTGCCCTCCCACCCTTGGTTCAGGACTATCAGCGTTCAAATGTTGAATTGCTAGGGTTTTTTCCTGTGCACTTGGCCACAAGTAGGAATTCATCACCATCTGTGAACTCTTACTGAACCTCCATGGTTTCTGTAGAATTGTACTAAACACTTGACCCCGGGGCTAAGTTGGCAATAAACTAGGTCTTTCTGAGAACTTCAGAGGACAGATCGCCAATGGCTAGAAAGAATTTCCGCCAGGACCAGCGACACTCTATTTTTCACTTTGCTAATGCTGCCCCCCAGCTGGACTTCCCCTGGGTGTCGGTCTTCAGTGTGTTAAGTACTTTTTCTGCTTGGTGTCCTAGATAAGAGGTTTCCAAATGATGGCCCCTGATATGCAGCCTCCCGCCCCAAACCTCAGGCTTCATGCTGGACAGAGAATTGACATCTGATTTGTCCTGGAAGAGGAGGCTGGGGTCTGGAGGCCTGAGCACGGTAGAGGTTGCCGGCATCTTGACATTTGAAAGCCACTGTGCTAAATAACAGTGAAGCTGTAATGACCTCCATTGAAAGGGGATAAGAATGAGCTTATGAAAGAGTCTTGTGATGTTTGTGAAGGGCCTGTGTGGTTCGTCAGATGGGCCCACCATGTTGATGTGGAACACTGAATGTGTACCCACGTGCAGGAGAGAGCCCAGCACCTGGCACTCCCATGGTTCCCTCCTGGGACCGAGCACCCTCCTCCATCCCCTGGCCTGTCCCTTTGCTCCGTGGGTTGTTCCTGGCCAGACCAGACTGCAGGCAGGAGAGCCAGGTCTCTGCGCCCCAGCCCTGGCATCACCTCGGAAGGGGTGGGGAGGGTCTCTGTGTGGTTTGTTCTCTAACACCAATGGGAAATTCGGTGACTCGCTTCGGGGCGCTTTGTCCTTCGGGGCTTTTCATTGGTGAGCAGTCGTCAGGAGCAGTGTCGGCTGGAGTGACACTTCACGCGTCATCAAGTAACCATCTGTGCACAGGTCCACATGCGTAGCTACATTGAAGACAAGCCAGAACTACCTTTTCACCGAAATCTTAGTGTGTGTGTTTGCAACACTTTTTGGGGGACGACATAATAAGGCATTGAGTCATGTTTCAGTGTTGGTTCCTTTTAGAGTTTGTGGTGCAGCAGTGAGCAAAGGGCAACACCTTTGAGCAGTCTGTTGGAGTAATATATGTCTGGGCCGTATTCATGCTTTGCCGCAAACTCCACCTTCTGTTAACTTTCCCATCAGAGTTTAGGGAGGTATTTTTTTAAAGCATTTGTATTGAGGTATGATAAATGGCACATACTGAAAGTTTGCAGTTTGGTGAGTGTGATGTACAAGGGCTTGCACGCAGCGTGAAACTGTCACCACAGCCCAGACGCTGGCTGTGCCCATCAGAAGTTTCCTCAGAAGTTTCTTCCTGGCCCTTTGTAATGTCACCCTTCTGTTTGCGCCCCCAGTTCCCAGGAGACCACTGAGCTGCTTTCTGCCACTGTATGTTAGTTTGAGTTTCCTAAAAGTTTAATATTAATTAGATTGTACAGGATGTACTTTTTTGGGTTGGGGGAGGGCGTATCTGGTTTCCTTCACATTGCATTTTTTTTTTCAGATTCTTCCATGTTTTTGCGTGTTGCAGTTATGCATTCCTTCTTATGGGTGGGTAATATTTCATTGTGTGGATATAAGCAGAGGAGTTTTGATCTTAATGGTATAATAAGCAAAGAATTTAGTGAAGAATATCAAAAGTAAGCGATCCATGTAAAATAGTATGTCAATGGGGAACTTGTATACTTGTGTTTCTTTTTTCATTTGGTTGGTTGTTTGTCTTAAAAGTTTCTTATGGAAGAGTATTTTTAAAAATGTGCTTTGAAAGAGCAAATATTCATTTAGAACCCCCTTGACCCTGGGTTTCCATTTGGTTACACCGGTCAGTATCTAGTGTTTACTCTGTGGTCCTTGCAGCCCCCAGAAGGACTTCACGTTGCAGGCAGTAGTTGGTCTGCTTGTGCGGTCCCCTCAGCGGTTAGCGCCACCCCATCCTCTGTGTGATACAGCTGCGGTGCCTTTAGACACAGAACTCTGCCATCTTCACAAACATGTCAAAGTCTTGCCTCCCACAGTCTTCTCAGGGCCTGATGTGAGGGGGTGGAGTGCAGGCAGGAAGTAGCCCTGTGGATTCCCTCATCCTCACCAAGCCACGCGCACACACACAGGAGGCGGGGGCGGAGTTCACCATGGCAGTTATGTTCCCAGCATTTGGGCAGTTGCCAACAGGAACAAGAATGGAATGGTGTTGCTGGGAAGTTGGAAATGTGCTCCCTTTCTCATTGTTCAGTGACATGCTTGTGAAAGACGTCTCTGTGTGTGAGAAGAAGCAGTGAGCCTCTGATTACTGGCCACGTTTTCAGAGAAGGGGCCTCGGGGATACCTGGTCTGACCTGCCCATTTGGGGAACCTGGGCAACGGCTTTAGACCTTCACTTTCTTAATCTGTGAGTGTGGGAGTTTCAAGAAGACTTGGCAAAATTTGGTAGGCTTGGGAAGGAAGTCGTTACTCTCTCAGCCCATGCTCGAAGCTGCTTGTACCTTAAAAAAAAGACAATGTAAATTGTCCCAAGATGATATTTTTAGAATGTTCTCACATCTCCCAGTCTCCTGATCTTGTCAGCAGCTTGTTGCAGGAATAAATAAAAAAATCCCTGGGTGGGTGATCAGCCTCGCTGGGCAGTCTCTTCTGGCACATGAGTGACAGGTGATGGGTGGCACCTAATGCGTGTGCGGCACGTCTCAGTGTACAAAGAGCCTCCACGAGCAGTCTCTCACGTGGCAGCCTTCCTGGCCTTTCACGGAGGAAACTGGCCCCGAGAGATGGGACACCTCGCCCAACGTCACCCAGGTGGCACAGAGAGGAGGCAGGGCTGGAATCCAGCTCCCAGCTCCCGGTCTCATCGTGCTTCCACCACGTCCCCCTTCGAGGTGAATGGGTGTGCAGGGCAGCAGCGTGACCCAGCGGGAGAACCCTGGGCTTTGTGTTGGGAGTTCAGAGTTTAACTCTGCTCTCCTGCGTGGCTTTGTGGAAGAATTTTAACTGCTCTGAATTCCATTTTCTTCTTCTGGAAGAGGGGACCCTGTCCTATAGCATTGAAGCATATAAATATAAAGTGCTCAGCAAAGAAATTGCTTATACAAAGCAGCTGGTCAATGCCACCTCTTTAATGAGGCAGGTGTGGGAAAAGCTGTAGCATGAAAGGAGCCTGCAGAGCAGAAATCAGGACAGACTTGCACAAACCAGGAGGTACCCTTGGCCCTGCTCTTGTACGCGGAATCTTACGTGGTTTCTGGTTTGGTCCACTGGTTCTTGATCTTTTGCAGAGTTACAAAAACTGAGGTACTCACCAAGTGCCTGACACATAGTAGGCCCTCAATAAATACAGATTGGCTGATCAGGCACTCTCCTTGCAGATGCTCAGAGCAGCAGGGTCTGCGCGCCTGCACACACCCCACACGCTGTTGGAGTAAAACAGGACAAAGTCCTGGCAGGGACCAGACTTTGAAGGTGCTATTCAGGACCAGGGCAGGCGGCGGTTGGTGCAGCTGAGGCAGGGAGGGGAGTGTGGTGCCGCAGGTGGCTGTGCCGGGACACGGGGACGGCTGGGCTGAGTGTGAGTCCCTGAGGAATGGGCGTGGGGCAGGGGAGGAGGTTGCTCTCAGGCACTTTAGCTTCATCTTCTAGTCCTTCCCAGCCATGCCCCCCTGTGTTGTCCTTTAGAACATCTCCACTTAAGTAGTTGATGGTCTGGGCGGGGGACAAAGCCCAGTCCCTCTAAGGGGAGAGCCAGCAGCCACCTAGTCTCAGGTTCAGGTGTTCCAAAGGGTGAGGGGACAAGTTGGGTGGGTGTTCGGAGAAGAGGTACTCCTTCAACCCCGGGCGCCCCTCCCCCCGCCCCGCTTCTGCCTGATACAGAGAACAAACAACTCCTGGGAGAGCTAGCTGCAGGAGTGGTGGGTGACTCAGGAACTTGGTCTTGCCTGATGCATGAAGAGGTTCCCTGGTCACAGTCAGGCGGTTTGTGGGCTTTGTATTGGGGGTAAGAGGGGGACACCCAGGAAATCTTCCTCCCACTCCTACTCGAGGTCTTCCAGTGCCCCCGGCCTCCCAAGGCCCTCTTGCTGCTCTGCTCCCTCCAAGGATCCTTTTTGAGAATTCGGTGATTCACTTCCCATCTTCAACCCTTGTTTAATGTTCCCTCCATTGTTACCAAACAACCCAGGCCCAGTGGCATGGGTGTTCTGCTGCTCCAGCTGAGGAGGGAGGAGAGAGCCGGCACTGTTTACAGAGCCAGGAGGGAGGTGGGCCTGGCTTACCAGAAAGACATGCCGTGATGGCACTGGGGCCCAACTGCTGAGAGTGTGGAGGTCAGGAAGTGCAAGAACGCAATCCTCCTTCACAGAAGCTGCCCTGGTCTTCCTGCTGGGGGTGGGAGCCCCCCGCCCTGTGTTGTGGGATCAGCTTCTTTGTTAGCTGACAGCTGAATAGTCCATTTTGGGCCACAGAGAGTTTTGGGGTCATGGATTCCTGGGAGGAGAACACCGCAGTTCACTCGGAAAAATCCTGGAGTGACACTGTCCCCTCCTGGGCCTCAGTTTCCTCCTGTGTGGGGAAGAAAGGGGGTGCAGTGAAGTGGCTGGCCCTTAGAGCCCTCACCCCCAGCTCTGAAGTCTGGTGGCTCCTGAGCCTGGAATATACCACAAGAGGTCATGTGTGTTTACACGTGTCGGGTCGAGTCCCATCAAAGCTGATCAGCCACAGATGGGAGCATGTCTGTGAGCCGTCTTATTCCCTTTGTGACCTCTGCCTTTGAGGTCTGTTCTGCAGCTCCATCAGGAGGTTGTTTGACAGCAGTTTAGTTCCTTCATACCGCATCACGGCGGTGGCTGCCTGTTTTGCTGGTATTGCTGTTAGGTTTGAGGGGGTTTTGTTTGTTTGTTTTGCTTCTAACCTGCAGAAAGAGTCCGAGTTTTGAAGTTTCTCTCTCACCCACTTATAGTAGAGGAGCAAGAAATTTTTTTTACTGAATATTTGCTCTGCTGCTCTTGATTCAGGTCTATTTTCTCCAAGGCCATTTGTGCTTAAAGGTGGCAAAGGAACGGGAAGTGTAGACACCGCCACCTTGAAGCTGCTTCCCACTGCAGGTTAGAGTGTTTCACAGGTATGTGGAAAGTCAGCACTGGAAGGCAAGGAGACACTAGAGATGGTGGAACCCATCATTTTATAGATGGCATGACCCCCATACCTAGACACCCCCCCATTCAGCAGTACAGCCAGTGTGAGCACCACTAACCCCCCAGTCCACTCCCAGTGTAGCCCCAGATGTCCGCCTACTTTCTCTTCTGGCAAATCCCACGCTGGTAAAATCTCCATTCAACAAGTATTGGGTGAGTCAGTTTATTGCAATGCCTTCTATCTACTGTCGGCCTACAACCTAAGTCACAAATGACTTTGTCCTTCTCTGGTATGGCAAGTGAAGTGGGCGGAACTTCCTCATTCAAAGGCATTTAAGTTTTCTGCATTTCCCCAATGGCCGCTTTAGCAAAACTAACTGGTACCCGAGTTGCCATTCCCCTGCTGGTTTTAATTGCACCTCTCAGACCAACAGAGTGCCGAAAGCATGTCTCTGGTATTGGGTCTCTGGCAGTGACATGCGTCCGAGGGTCACTTTGCTCCAAGGTTTGATGCCTTAACTGGGTTGTAAGGCTAGGGTGCTGCCTGAGGTTTTTATTTGTTTCCTACCTCTTCTGACTGGTGGTGCACAGAAATAATTGCATAATCACAGCCTACTTGTGAGCAAATGCGATATGCACGCCCTGTGCTCCACCCAGAGTGGAGAGAGTTAGGCTGGGTCTCCTTGCCCTCGAGGAGCTCCTGTCAGTTGGGAGAGGAAGCTGGGAACACGCAGTTACTTAATCATAGCAGGCTTTTGGTGCTAAGTGCTGATGAGTTTCACAAGTGTAGGACAACAGGAGCTGTAAGACTTTGGGCAGGGGAGGACAGAGAGAAGTCATTCTGGAGAAAGAGACACAAAACGGAACAATTTCTGAGCTAGAGGCATAACTAGGCCTGTCATAGGGCTGAAGAGAACCTCCGGACCCGCCTGTCATCTCAGCATGCGGCTGCTGGCTGATGATCTCTGGCTGGGGGAGGCAGAAGCCTATGTTTTGTGCTGCGGCTGCGGCTGCAACAGCGACACGTTACTACCTCTGCTACTTGGGCGAGTTAAGCATTTGGGATTTCCATACCTGTAAATCAGGCCTTGAAAGCCCTGCTGTTTGGGAAGTGGGGGCCTAATGAAGCAGTGGGTAGGCAGGTACTGTAGAAATCTTGGCTGGGACTCTGTGGGTGGGGTACGGGAGAGAGCCATAAGTGTCCAGGACCCAGGGAAGGAACCTCACCTGGAAGCCTTTCTGTGCTCCTGATGGGAGCTGCTGTGGGATGCAGCTTTTAGCCAAGAGCCACTGAATGGACAAGGCAAGCCTACACAGCTGGCTGTTGCCACCGTGACATACGAAGTGCTCCCTGGCCTGTCTGAAGTCCTCCCTGCTTGTTATTTGGAATTCCTGTCTTCCTGCCCATAGGGGTTCTTTGCTGTTTTAGGTGAAATTGCCCCTCATGAACCAGAACCTTTTGTTCAGGTACAATGGGAGGTCTGTCCCATTGGACTGAAAGGAATGCTAATTGGCTGCTTAACTGTCCTCAGAATACCAGTGCCCAGAGCACACAGGACACCCGTTCTTTGTTACGGTTCGATGGGAACTGCTTACGTAAGCTTGTACAGCGCTGGTCCGGAAAGAAGCAGAGTGTTTGTCGAATATTAGAGACTGGTGTTCAGCAAATGTTGTGTTTTCTGCCTATTTAACTCTGTGCTCCTTAAACTAATGTTTTCTAAAATTGTGGTCATTTCCCACCCCTCTTTCCCTTCCAGCTCCCCCACAGCGGCTGAACTGAGAGGTCGGAGGGTTCTAAAGCTTTGGGGCCTCTTTTAAAAATAGAGAAAGAGTTGTAAATGTGGTGGAGACTGAAATGCGAGAGCATTCCTTTCCCAACCCCTATTGTATGCTGTTTCGCTAAGAATTGTTGTAAAGTTGGAACTGGAGTAAACACTTGCCCGGAAGCTCTGCTTCTCCGTTTGCGTGCCCCCCAGTCGCCCGGTTTGCCTTTTGCCTGCTCGGTAATGCTTGTGACACTGTTATCTTTCTGGCCAGTGACTCATAATGGAGGAAGTCAAGACTATGCAATGAACACAAAACCTCCTTACTTGTCCTCTTCACCTCTACCCCCCCAGCTCCTGGAGTCACGGATGCCCGCCTGATGTTTTCTGTAAGTCTTTGGAAACTTTGGTGGGTTTCGATAGGACTGGGCAGCCAGTCATCATCTCCCGGTTCACTTGTTTAACCCCAGATGGCTGTGCAAACCTTTTCCCCAAAAAGAAGGAAGAAAACCCCACCCCCAAACGTGCAGTCTGCCCAGAGGAAGTGATTCACGGTGCAGGATTCATGCAGACCTGCTGGGTCAGGAGGTGGGAGGCTGGGAACCGGGGCTGGGAAGACGGAGCCCGGGGAGGATACTCAGAGCTTCACGGTTTCTGCTTCGTGGAAGAAAGTGAAAAACAGCATGACTAAGAGTCTTGTAATAAGAATTGTTTGTGCGGTGACGAGAGCTGACACTGAAGCTCACTGGCAGATAAGAGGAGAGGAACAGCACTTGTCCGGGGAGACGACTTCTCAGGGCTCTGCCCTTTTTGTTTGCGGAGGGAGCAAATGGATTTCTAAGTGTTAAGGCATTTGTGAACGGAAGGCCGGTATCTGTGTCCATCCCTCCTTACCACGTCTGAGCCCTAGTTTTCTCTTCTACAAAGGAAAAGGTCTAAGCCAAGATAATTACCCAACCATCTCTAAAAGCTCTTTCTCCTTTTCTTTTCACATTTCCCTCCAAAGTTAGACTTTGAAACTAGCAGATATCTTCCTCTAGCTGCTCACTGTGTTTCCGCACGTGGAGCTGAAGCACCTTGTCCTAGAGAGGGGGATTCCCTTCCGTGCCGTGGGCTTCAGTCTGGCGTTTTATCTTGCTTTCCCCCAAGCCGAAAGTCCAAATGAATCCGTTTCCCGAGAGCCCTTTGGAAACAGAGAGCCTTGAAGTGTTGGCTGCGTGAGCGGCCTTCCCGCCCAGCGGGACGCAGGAGGCCAGGAGCGCCCAGTGCGATGAGAAGAAGGATCTAAATGCGCCTGGGTCTGTGGTTCCGTTTCAGACTCCCTGCGTTTGATGAGGTGAGCTTTGGAGCTGGGGGTCGTGAAATCTGGGGTGAAGTGTGCTTTTCTGCCCTTAGCCCATAGAACCTTGCCAAGGGCTGTGAGCGTCCTGAGTGGGCCAGGAGTCATCTCTTTTAAAAACACTTAATTCCACTCTGAATGGGTGTTAACTGGCAGAGTGAAATAGCCATCCAGAAAGTTCTGGGAAGCTCGGGAACTGTTCTTTCGCCTTCTCCCAGTAACCACAGCCCAGCCCAGACCTCGGGAGCATCTTCTATTCATGGCGTGAAACCTGTGTGATCCTGACAAACAGTAATCCGTATCAAGTTGGTGTTTGGAAGGAAAAAAACGTATGTGAAACTGAAGCTGTTAAATACGAAGACTGCTCATGAAACTGCCCTCCAGCCCTCCCCCAGCTCCTCTTCCTCTCCCCTCTCCTCCCTCTCCTTCCCCTTCTTCTTCTCCTTCAAGATTTAACTACTTTCTTTGCAAAGGAGCGAAGAGGTGACAAGGATAGTTGTCTCCCCAGAGCCCAGGGAGAATCTCGGATGATTCTAACACAGCAGCCCCTGTGCTTTGCATTCACAGGGAACTGGGTAACACCCAGGTTCAAGGCCTGGCACTTCTCCTCGCTGTTCAGGGTACCTCTGGGCAAGTCACCCAGTGTTGCATGAGTCTTTCACCTGTACCATCCCTGTATCCAGTGAGATAATGCGTGAGAAGTGCCGGTAAACACCTGCTCTGAGATACAAATTGCTTCTGTTTTCTCTGACCTGTGTCCACCCCCCAGAACTTTTTCTTAACCCGCAACTCTCAAGGGGCCTAGGGGAGTGATTTGCTCCCTAGGGGACCTTTTGGCAGTATCTGGAGACATTTTCGGTTATGACAGCCGCGGGTGGGGGCACTGCTGCATCTAGAGGATCGAGGCCAGCGTTCTGCTGACCATCCCACCATGCACAGGACAGCTCTTGCCCACCCCCTGCCCCATATAACCGTCTGGGCCCACACACTGGGAGGGCTGAGGCTGAGGAGCAGCAGGCTCGCCTTACCTACCATCACCCGATATGGAACCGCTCTCAGCGTGCGTGTGCTTCACAGGTGATCATAGTTAAGCCGAACTTTCCCCATAAAGCAGTCCCCTTCTTTTCCAGAAAGTGCACTCTCTGTGCCCACCCTGGCCCCTTGAAAGGAAGGAAGCCCAGAGGTCCAGATGGTCTTTGTGTGTTTTCTGTGGGGCTCAGCCCCACCCCCACAGAGGGCAGGCCCAGGTGGTCCTTGGTTTCTTCCCTTGAAAGTCTGCCCAGGAGGCTCCTGTGACCTCTGGGGCTCACGCTTAGGCCCCATCAGCTCCTACTTGCTGTGGACCTGAGCCGGCTGTCTGGAAAACTAGCAGAGGGAAGGGACACCTAAACACAGTGGGGAGGAGCGAGAAAGAGGCTAGCGACTGCCTTGAAGCACAGCACAGGGGGCTTCGGTCTGGCATGTGTGGGGTGTCCCCCAGTGTGGCAGCTCAAAGCACCACATAGTGTCTGTCTGCGAGTTCCGATGGGAACTGGATTGTTCTTGGTGGCTCACCGACGGGAAACAAGGGTTGTGAAATGCTGGTTTCAGCCCTCTGAAACGGCCAATCTAAACTGGAACATTAGAAACGTGCTTAGCATACTTACAGAACTTGCCGAGAACACTAAGGAAACAGGACCAGAGCATGTGGTTACTGTGGCAGAGCTAACAATGAAACCTCAATTATCCAGAACCTACCCCGCCCCCAGCAAACGTCGCCTAGCCAGATTCCTGCTTGGTGGTGCCAAAGGACAAGAACAAGGCAGACATGGGAAATGTTGCTTCTTCGTTAAACACCAACAACCAAAGACAACTTTGAAAGTTACTTGGAATAGTGTGTTCAGTATACAGCTCAATTTCTTTGTGTTTGTAACTTTTTATCTTAAATAATTTCAAACCTCAGAAAGTGGCCATGATAGGGCAGGAATTGCAGTATACAGCCTCCACCTGGTGTGTGTAACCTCTTATTTTAATATAAAAATATTGTAACTTTCTATTTTAATATAATTTTGGACCTTAGAAAGTGGCCATGATAGGACAGGAATTGCAGTATGCATCACCAATTGTTCAGTCCCATTTAAAAAAAAAACAACTTTTGTCATCTGAAAGTGTGAGACCTTCAGGCAATTTAAGATTCAGTACAACAAAGAAACTAGTATGTCCCATGGTCCTTGACTTTCCGAGGCGAGAAAGCAGACTCACACTTGCAGACGCCTTGCTGTGGTGAAACAGTGGTTGGGAGGCTGCCTTCTCGCTCTGACTCTGTTTGCTGGGTGACCTTGAGGTTCTTAATACAGCAAGCACATCAGTCTCAGTTTCCTCGGCCACAGAAGGAAGGGATTAGACAATGTGTTCTCAAGGGTCCGCAAGTGCCAGCTGTCTGCCGTTCTCCAGAGTGGGTTTTCAGGTGGGCGTTTAGTTCCCCAGAGCCTCAGCTGACCAGCACACTTCGTTCCCTGGAAGCTAGGCCTCTGTGCTTTGTCACCCGCAGCCAGGGAACTCGCACATAGCCCCCAGAAGAACTTCTGCCCCCAACAAAGGATGCTTTGGTGTTAGCTATGTTTTACCCAAGGAAAAGGATCCCCGGTGAACCCCCAAATTAAATGACTCTCTCGGCATGAAAGTTTTTAGGGCTTTCAGTTTCGCTGCTCTATCAAATAGTTGTCCTTGGCTGGCCATGGCATGGAAGAGGTAAGAGTACCTTCCAATGTGCCCGTGTGAAGGTCAGGAAAGACCACTGTTGCTCAAAAGCCAAGTAGAACCAAAGCAAGGGGCCCTTTAAAGTCTCCAGCAGAATTTTTTCTGCCGTTTTAGAAGGCTTGTGGTGTACACAACTAACCCAGACTCGAAGTCATTCAAGCTTTTTATTTTGAGCTAGAAAAAGAAAAAAAAATGAAACCCACATATAATACAAAGCTCAAGAAGAGTGGAGTGTAAAGATTTTGTTGCAGGTGAGTGAACTCAGGACAGTGGGCTAGCTTGATTACTGGTGGGGGCACCTGTTGGCGGCAGTGTGCGTGTTCTGGGAAGTGTGGGTGTGAGTGCGGGTTTGTGGTGTTGAGTGGTACCCCACCCCCCTTTTTCTTATGCTAAAATGTAGCAGATTTTAGGGGAAAAATAAAGATAAATAATAAATTGGGTTGAAATGGATGCCAGAGGTTTGGTTTGATATTGATAACATATTGAATTATCAATATGCTACTTGGACTTCAAAAATTAACATTAGCCCTGGCTGGCGTGGCTCAGTGGTTTGAGTGCCGGGCTGTGAACCAAAGCATTTCAGGTTCGATTCCCAGTCAGGGCACGTGCCTGGGTTTCAGGCCGGGTCCCCACTGGGGGGTCATGTGAGAGGCAACCACACATTGATGTTTCTCTCCCTTTCTCCCTCCCTCCCCCCCTCTAAAAATAAATAAATAAAATCTTTAAAAAAAGAAACAAAAAATTAATATTAGTTGAACATTTGGGGTAAGTTCATAGTCTATGCAAATTGGCTCTGAAAGCCTATAGGTAGGTTTTTCTCTATAAATAAAAACTAAGTCCTTCTGAAATGGTATTATAGTCAAGGTCAGGAAATAGCATTGTGCCTGTTTACAGTTAAGGAAGAGAGTGAGTCACACAGCCTGACTTCACTTTAGATGAACTCTGCTCATTGGCCAAGGTGGGTGATCTCTCAGACTCTCTCTTTCTCCATCAGCGCATGAAAATAAAGGGTACTTGCAAGTTTACCAGAAAGACCGGTGGTGGAGTCAGTGCAGTGGTCCACTGGTGATGGGTAACAACCACTCCAAACGCTCAGTAGCTTGAAACAGTGTTCATGCTGACTCATGCTTCTGGGGCTCACCTGGGCCCGGCACCTTGCTGTGAGGTTGGCTCAGTCTGCCCCAGCTGTGTTGTACCTGGGCCCAGGCTGAGGGGTAGCAGCTGCCCGGGGAAGGCTCTTCCCCTGGTTGAGGGCAGAGGGGTAAGAGGGCAAGCAGAAACACACGATAATACTTTACCCCTTCCGCTGAGGTTCCATGGGACAAAGCAATGGCCTAGCGCAGAGTCAAGGGGCAAGGGTACACACTGCACCTGTGGGCGGAGGAGCAGCAAAACCATCCAGCCAAGAGCGTGGGTACAGAGTGGGTAGGTGAGTGACTCCACCTACCACAGCCATCGAGTGGACAGCACGTTGTGCCTGGCACGTTGTGGTCATTACTTTGCCACTGTTGTTGCGATCACTACTCAGCATAGGCAAGTCCAAAGACAAAGCTTGCCTCTGAAGAAGCCAGAGAGTGTTGCAGTGGATGTAGGTTAAATAAAATCCATTTCAGTGGACATAGAACAGTGTTAACAAACTTACTTTGTACTCACTTCTTTGACTCAGGGAGCCAGCACAGCACCTGGGATGTGGTAGTGTTCAGCAACTATTTGATGATCGTAAGAGGTCCCTTCCCAGATGGGGATGCAGCACGGGAGAGCAGAGAAAGGACCGGCCGCCCCACCCCTCGCCGCCCGTTTCTCAGCACTGGTCTGGGTTGTTCTCCGGCCCTGCCTTTCACAGGCCC
Organism: Phyllostomus discolor; assembly: GCF_004126475.2. NCBI lineage: Eukaryota > Metazoa > Chordata > Mammalia > Chiroptera > Phyllostomidae > Phyllostomus > Phyllostomus discolor. The sequence goes on from NC_040903.2 coordinate 176,162,939, forward strand.
TGTGACCGTGGGCCAGCCCCTCGCGTTCTCTGCGCTGGGGGAAGCAGGAGATACAGGGCTCTGCCATCTCTGTATTCCCACACAGTAGCTGTGTGCCTGGCACACGGTTCATGCCCAGCAGATCTTTGAGTGTTTCCGGAGCTTATGTTCTCCGCTTCCAGTCTTGTCCCCAACACCCACGTCCAAGTCCACCAGCATTCACATCAGCCTCCAGATGGCTGTGGATAGCTGGTCACTGGTAACAGAGGACACGAGAGGCCTGTGCCAGGAGATGGGCCCCAGCCCCGCCCTCCCCGCCCGCCCAGGGCCCTCTGGCAGGCTTCCCCCCACCGTTGGCTTTGGACTCTGGCATGTCCACATCCTTGGCTGTGGCTCCTACCACCATTTTGGGACACTTTATGGGTCCCACTTGCAGCCAATGGGAGGAAACCTAATTTCCTGCCACAGGAAATGGTTCAGCTGGTGAAGAGTCTATTTAAGGATTAAAGCCTCAGTCAAAGGCGCTGGCAGGAGTTGCTGGAGAAGGACTTCTGGGGGTCTCTCATCAGGAAGCCAGTGGGTGCGGGAAGGGATCGCAGTCCCACATGGGGAAGAGACTGCAGGTGGGCTCCTGGGACGGGACTCTTGGCCCAGCGGCTGGTCGTGGGCTGCAAGAAGGGCTGGGTCAGGAGAGTGGGGCATAAATAGACCCTTTTCTGCGACTGAGCACGTTATGATAACAACATCAGCTCAGAATTAAGACCTATTTATTGGATTTACTTAAAATAGGCCTGGTACCCCGTGAGGCTGGGAGGGTGTGTACCGGACACATCAGCTAATTAAATCCAGCAGCTGAAACTCCCAGTTCACTGCTATTGCTCTGGTCAGCGTCGGTGTGTGTTTCGAGTGGGACAGAGGAAGAAGGAAGGACTACCGGGGTTGGCTCTGGGCGGCCCAGGCTGAGCCAAGAGGAGTTGTCCCCGATGCGTTAGAAGTGAATGAGAAGCCACCCTTGTGATAAGTGAGGGAATTGTGTGGCCCAGAAGCAGGGGCATGATCCAGATGACTTCTGGGAAACGCTGGCAAGCCAGACCAGCAGCGACGTGCTCGTGAGCTGGAGAGTCTACTTGTCTCCCTGCCTCTACTTGTCTCCCTGCCGTCGGGGTCCTGCCTGGCCGCCAGGGGAGCCGGCCTCCACCGCAGTCCTGGAGCGGACTGCCGTGCGAGCCTGGGGCCGGAGCCTTGCCTCTTGGGCACACCGGGGCACAGGGAGGCAGGACCGCTGCAAGATGTGCCTTGTCACCCACACAGCATCGCGTGGGGGCTGGCCTGACATAAGGAGCACAGGAGCCTTGTGAAGATTCCAAGCATCAGGTCCACTGAGGTGTCATTGTGGCCTGCCTGGCTGTGTACCCAGATGACCAAAGCAGGGGAGGGGACTGGTGTTTTTTGAGCACCTACTATATTCCTTACCTGTTAGGCACCATAATAGTAATGAAGGTAATACTAGTTAAACAGTAATGACTATTGGCTGCCCCCTTTCTTGTGTTTTCGCTCTGTGCTAAAGGCTTTCTGTACAGAACATCATCTACTCCTCCCAGCAATCCAACCAGAGGGCTGATATTTCAATGAAAAAATTAAGACCTGGGCATTAAGCAATGAGATCAAGTTTATACACTTACAGAGCCCAGAGTCAATATCTGAATCAGGGTTTATCCAAGGCTAAAGCCCCCAAACCTTGTCCTGTCTGTCTGTCTCTCTAAAATTGTGGTATGATTGACATACAAGTAGCACATACTCAAAGTAAACAATTTGACAAAGTTGGACATGCGTTTATACCTGTGAAGACACCCTACAGCCAAGAGAGCAGACATAGCCTTTACCCCTTGGCAAGCCCCCTCCCATCCCTGCATGACCCCTGTGCCCAGGCAAACACTGATCTACTTTCTGTCCCTCTCCGTGAATCTGTATTTTTGCTTGACTTTAAATTACTCTGTAATTTTGCCTCTATGTACTCACATCTAGCTTCTTTCACTCCACATAGTTATTTTTAGGTTCATCCATGTTGTTGCATATATCGGCAGTCCATTCTTTTACCATGCTGAGTGGTATTCCTCTGCGTGGGCATACCACAGTTCGTTTATCCATCCGCCTGCTGCTGCGCGTTGAGTGATTTCCAGTTTGGGGCTCTTAGAAATGAAGCTGCTGTGAACATTAGTGCCTGGGCAGATGCTTTGATCTCCTTTGGGTAAACTCTTACAGGTGGAAAGGTGGCTCATAAGGTAGGTTTCTTTTTACCTTTTTAAAGAAACTTCCAAACTGTTTGCCAGACTAGTTGTATCATTTTACATTCCTACTAGCAGTGTGTGAAGTTTGCTCCCCACCCTCGCCGGCACGCGGCACAGAGTTTTCATTGTAGCCTCCCAACAATTACACAGGGTTGTCTCGCCGTAGATGTAATTTGCATTTCTCTAGTGACTGCTTATGTTGAACATCAGGGTCTCTTCATGCACTTATTTGCCATCTCCACGTATTTTGTGCGCAGTGTTTGTTCAGATGACTTTGTTGTTACATTTTTATGGTGGGTTGTTTGTTTTCTGAATACTGCGGTTTTAGAGTTCTTTATATGTTTCAGACACAGGGCCTTTGTCAGATACATACTTTGCAAATATTTTCTTCCCATTGTGTCTTCGTCTTTTTATTCTCTTAACGGTGACTTCCAAGAACCTTTAATTTTGACAAAGTCAAATTGGTCCACTATATAAAAATGGAATGTTTCTGGGGTGATATCTAAGCGATGCTCGCCTATCACAAGGTCACAAAGAATTTTTCCTATGTTTTCTTCTGGAAGTTGTGTTGTGTTAGGGTTTATATGATGACCCACTTCAGCTAACTTTTGTACTGGGTGCCAGGTGGAGGTTGAAGTTCACTTTCCTTGCCTTCGGACGTCTAACTTTTCTGGCACCGTTTGTTGAAATGACTGTCCTTTCTCTTTGTCTTTTTGGACCTTTGTTGAAACTCAGTTGTCCTCACATTTGTGACTATTTCTGGACTCAGGTTCCGTCATCTGTTTCTCAGTGTGTGTGTGTGTGTGTGTGCACATGCAGTTTTTATCTTTTTTCTTTGTCATCTTTTTTCTTTGTCGTTACCACACTGCCTTGATTACTGTAGCTCCCTGGCTTTTTAAAAATTTAACTATATTATCAAAATAATTCATGTATATAATAGTTTAAGAACTCAAGGGGCCCTTGATTCTTTCTTGAATTTTAAATTTATATTCTTATTTTTTGTTTCCAAGAGGTTTTTTGAAATAGTCTATAAACGTTTCTATTTTAGGATTTCAGTATCTTATCTCCCTGAGAGTAGTGTTTGTTTTGTTTTATTTACTTTGGAAGTTTCTCCTCTCTTGCCTCAGACTGCCTTCCCCTCCCTGCCTTCCCTCTTTCTCTGCATGTCCTGCTAGTGGCTTTCTTTAAAAGGCTGAGGATTCTGGCTGTGCATTCATAGTTAAGAGTGAGGCAATAAAAAACATTCACTGCTCTAGCTTGTTGGCTGGTGAGCTACCCTGCATGGGGGAGCTGGCAGGAGTAGGGCCATTTTGTTGGGGGGATCCCCAAATGTCAGATTGCAGGTCTCTTGTGGGCTGAGCTGTTTAATCTGTCCATGGGAAGGGGTGGACACATGGACCATCCGTCACTGTCCTGGGTACCAAGGGAGCAAGGGAGCCTCCAGGAATCCTCCTTCCAGCCCTTCTCTGACCTTCACCCCCAGCTGTACCCTGGTGGCCCCATCCAGAGCGCCGCCCCTCTCTAGTTATTTTCTGCAAAGAACAAACCTGTCTCTCGCAGGGTGGGGGACGCCCCATTTGTGGGGCCCTGGAAAGGGGGGCTGGGATCTGACTGCCTTTTCTTTAGACTTGCAGCCCGCCCTCCTGTTTCCAGCCCCACCTTCAGAAGTGAGTGGCGCCTTAAATTCCTGGCTTTCCGGGGCTCTCAGGCACAAGTGGGATCACTCTTGCTGGCTTCCTCTGGTAGGCGCTTGGTTGCAGCTCACTCCACTCTGCTAAGTCTGCTCCCACTCGGCCATCTGCTTTCCACTTTTGTCGGCTCTGTTCTCCTACTCATTGTTTGGGGCAGGACAGAGATAAATTGCATCCATTCAGTTTGTTTTATTTGACCGAAGGACATTTCTTGCCCTTCTCCCCGCCTTCCCCCTTCTCCCTTTCTGCCCATCCATTCCTCCTCCCCCTCCCTCCCTGCCTCCCTCTCACTCCCCCCTTCCTTCCCTGCACCACCTTCTTCTATCCTCCCCCTTGCGCCCCTCCCCTTTACTCCCCCTTCTGCTTTCTCCCCTTCCTTCCTCTTTGCCATAATTGTTCCAGTAGACAGCCAAGCTCTTCAGGCCCTGAGAAGAAACAGCCCACATAATATAGAAAGGATTGGACGTGAGGGATCCGGAAACTGAAGTCCTCTACCTAGAGACCCGATAAACCTTCTGTCCTCTTTCACCTCCTTCCCATCCCTCAACTACAAAAACCCGTGACAACCACGTCACAGCCCCACCTCACACCCAGACCTTGGTCTCAGTTGCCTGCATCACGTCTGAGCTTTGTGTCCCACGGACTGCCCCACTTCCGCCCACTCCATGCCCCTTTTTCCCTGTAGGTCCCTGAGCAGGCGTGAGGCCGTGGGTCCACTCTGGATCTCTGTTGAGTGAGGCACCTGACTCAAGCGTCCTGCTTCTGGGGCGTTAGGATGTTAGGGCTCGCCAGGGGTACCCAGAGTGTCTTACATATGCCTGTCCTCCTACTGTCCCTTCCTAAAGGCTCAGGCCCAGGTATGGGGCTGTTAGGAGCTTGGTTTTCTGCTCATTCTCTTAGACTTTCTGCCCTGTGGAAACTGAGAGCCTCCCCCTGTGTTGTCCATCACCACCTTTCTATGTATTGCTATGATTTTTAAAGCAAGTATGTAACCCCTTCCATGGACCAGGCAGGGGCGGGGGGCTCCATCCAGAACCCCATCTCTCCCTTGCTGCTGGTCTGAGCCTTTCTCGGGGCCTTCCCCTGCAGAGGCAGCTCTAGATGTCCAGCTGGCTCTTCGCTGGGGCGTTTGTCAAACAGTGAGGAGCAAATGCGACCGCTTCTCTAATCTATGGTCACTCAGTAGTTTTGCAAGAGGATGGGAACAGATGAATAATGGTCATCTCCATTCACCAGGCCCCACTCCCCCTCTCTCCTCCTCAGCCCCACTCTCGCCCATTTATCCAGGCCGGGGTGTGCAGAGTGGCTGCTGTCACATGGAATAACACTCGGGGGTTGGTGCTTCACAAAGTACTTTCAAGTGGACGCTTGCTGGAGGTCAAGGGGAGGTGGGAGAATGTCCCCATTTTACAGGTGAAGTAACTGAGGGTCCCAGAGACCCCATGACCTACCCAGTGTCTCACAGCTAGGACAGAAGGACCCCATCTGGACCCCGGGTCTCACGACTACCTACCTGACAGTCTTCCTCTCTACCTCTTGGCTGTTCTCTTCCTTCTGCTGGGCAGTTACTGTTTTGGGGCTGTCAGGAAGGAGGTCATTATGTCCACTGAGATGCCCTTTGTCAGCAGCACTGGGTCAGTCCCTGTGATCTAGCCCAGCTCTGACCTTTGTCTGTCCGGCCCCATCCCCGGCTCGTGGCCTGGACAGTTTGATTGGATTCCTCTGGTTTTTTCAATTTGGTTGGTGCTTCCGGTTGCATCTGACTAGCCCCTCCCTCACAGAGTGCCCATACATCCTGTTTTTCAGGCCAGTGGGTGCCCTCTGTCATGCGGGGGCGGGGAGGGAGAGCTTGCAAATGCCTCTCAGCCAGCCCCGCCCAGCTGTTAGAAGAGTTGTGCCCGCTACTCTCTCCCTAGTGCCACACTGGGAGTGCATGACATATTTATCAACCCTGCATGTGTGCATAGCATCTCCTTACCTGTCCAGTGCTGGACATCAGCCAAAACCCCACGTCCCTTCAGAAGCTTCCTACCTGCCCACTGTGCTCTTGGCTGACAGGGCGTCTGCCCCTCCTGAGCTCCTCAGGGCCACGTGCTGTCTGCTGCTGCAGCCTGCCTGTCGTGCAGCCGCCCGGGATTGTATCAAAAGCACGATTCTGATTTAGTAGGTTGGGGTAGGCTCTGCCATTTAAACAGGCTTCTGTGGGCCCACCCTGCTGGTCCAGGGACTTTGGCCTGGCCAGAGGGGTGAGGGTCATGGCTACTTGGAGGCCAAGTCACCACAGAAGACACGGCCACAGGGACAGGACACTGCCATTGGCAGAGTGTTCGGCCCACCCAGGCTGGGGACAGTGGCAGAACCAAGCGTGGCATGGAGCTGCAGGCTCAGCTCCTGCTCAGCCCACATGTGACCCCGACCCTGCAGTGACACCTATCCACCTGCAACCGAGCCTCCAACTGAAAGGGACCCCTCAGGGGTCTGCACTCTGGGCTCCTACCATTCAAAAGTGTCCTAGTGTCCCTCTTCCCCTCCCTCTTCCCCTCGTCACAAATACCACCTGAAAAAGAGACCTTTGGGTTTTTTTTTCTTGTTTTCTGTTGAGTGAGGGAGGAACTGGGTGAGTGTTGAGAGCGAGTGGAGATGACCTGTGTGCTTTGTTGCCTTCTCAGTGTCACCGTGGTCCTCCCATTTGCACCGAAAGAGCTCACTTTTTTGCTCAGCCCTGCCTCCCCCGCCCACCCCCGCCTGGCTCGGGGACCTGTTCCTGTTCAGACCGTGACTCAATGCCATCCCTTTCATACGGGGGTGGGCTGGGGAGGAGGACTCTTCCCAGGGCCTGCAGGGTTCCAGGCCCACGCTGCCAGCCCCGGGGAGGCCTCGGCCTTCCTTGGTGGGCCTCTGTGTTCTTCTCCTGGGATTCCGTCCAGCACTAACAGTTAGCGGTTCTCTGATCTCCGGGCCCTCTACGTCTGAGAGAGAGGAGCGGGGGTGGGGCGGGCCTTCTGAGTCCCTGCCAGCAAGCTCACTAGGAGCAGCAGGCAGAATTTAGGGGAAGACGCGCCAAGTCCACTTCACTGTCTCCTGTTGCTTCTCCCCACCCCGGCAGGTCCCTGGATGGCCGACTGCAGGTGTCGCATCGGAAGGGGCTCCCCCATGTCATCTACTGCCGCCTGTGGCGATGGCCCGACCTGCACAGCCACCACGAGCTGCGGGCCATGGAGCTGTGTGAGTTCGCTTTCAACATGAAGAAGGACGAGGTCTGCGTGAACCCCTACCACTACCAGAGGGTAGAGACCCCAGGTATGCTCCCTGCCTCCCCCAACCCCTCTCTCCTCCCTCCTCCCTCCTCTTCCTGAGGGAGGGTCTGCAGGGCATTTGGGGGTGCAGGGGCTTTGGCGCCAGCCTGGCATTGATGCCGATCCATCTGCTCTGTCTCCTCCGGGCAGTTCTACCTCCTGTGCTGGTGCCACGCCACACAGAGATCCCGGCCGAGTTCCCCCCGCTGGACGACTACAGCCATTCCATCCCCGAAAACACTAACTTCCCTGCGGGCATCGAGCCGCAGAGCAATATTCCAGGTAGGTTCCTGGCAGTGCAGGCTGGCCTGGGGACATTGGCCCCACCGCTCCACCCCCAGCCCCCTGGGCCCTCCCCATCACCCTCTGTGCACACAGAGCTGGCCCCTGGCTCAGGACCGCATCCCTGTTGGGAGAGGACCCTTGGCCTCACTCCGCACTTACTAATGATGCTGTTCTTGGCGTGGAGGAGCAGCGGCGTGACCCTTCCTCCCGGCCTCAGTGCAGTCATTTATTTTGGAAACAGAAATAGCAACACTGTGTTCCTCCGCTGCCCTGAGGCCGGGGTTGAAGTTCAGGCAGGATCCCTGACTGTCGGGGGCTGCAGAGACAGTGGGGGCTCTGAGTCAGGGCTGGGCAGCCAGCCTGCTGAGCAGTTACAGCCTGGGTGGGGGTGAGGCCCAATTCAAGTTTCTTCTCCACAGGGAGAAGTGGGCTCCACGGTCAAAGAGTGCAGATGTTTTTAGAAGCCCTGCACTTACATGCAAATAACGTGTGAACCAGCAGTACTCTCAGAGCCCAGGAAAACTGCTCGGCGGCCCTTGGGCGGGCTACCTCGCAGGGACTGAGGCCGCCGGCAGTAACCACGCCGCAGTCCGTTCAGAGCAATCTGATTTGGACGGGCCTTCATCCTGAGCGAGTTTACTGAGCCGGGGTTGACCCCAGGCCAGTGCACGTGGGTCGCGGCATTAAGGAGAGACCTGATTCACAGGCCCATCCTTTCCAGATCCTGCGCAGGTGGCACTGGTCTCTGGGGGACAGATCACCCACTTTGTTCATTCAGTGAGCCTTAGAGAGCCAAATCAGGGTCTGGGGGTCATTCAGAGAAACAGATCAGTCTCTCTGGCATTGAACTTGGAACCCACTTGGGAAGCTAAAGCATCTCTTAAAGAGAACAAATAACAAGGCCAGTGTGGTTTGAGGTGGTCGCACTTTAGGGACAGAGGTGGGCAAGGCTGAACCAAGTCAGCAGTCTCCCTGGCAGTGTGGTCTTAAACCTGACCTTGGACAACAGGGGGAGGTTTGCCTGGCAGAGGCTCTAGAAACAGGCGTGTCAGACTTGGGAGTCTGGTGGTGTGAACAAAGACGGTGATGAGGTGATGGTGTGGGGGGGGGGTTAGTGCTGGAGGCGGGAGGGCGTGAGGATAGCAGGATCCAGGAGCCACGTCCTTGCTTTGAGGCCCACGGTTCATTCCTCCAGCACCTGCTACTGGCACAGGGGCGTGAATGTGTGATGAGTTTGCAAAAGGTCTCTCTCAAAGCCATGCAGGCCATTTAATGAGCCACTTTCCTCCTGGTTCCCAGAAACCCCACCCCCTGGCTACCTGAGTGAAGATGGAGAGACCAGTGACCACCAGATGAACCACAGCATGGACGCAGGTCAGAGTCTTGCAGGGACGTGCTCTTAACCCTGAGTGCCTGCCCTCCCTCCCTCCCCCTTCCCCTCTCCCTCTGTCCAGTGTGTATAGAGCAGCCACTCTGTAGCAGGTACTCGGGGTAGAGGGGGAGCCTGAGCTGTGCACAGTCATGGGGAGACCGACAGGACAAGCAGCAGTTACTGTGCATCGCATACGTTCCCTGACGGAACACGGCACACAGCATCAGGGGCGCGGAGCAGGGACACCTAACCTAGCCCGGAGAGGAGGTGCTGGGGACAGAGCGGCACCTTGCAGTGTAGGTTTTTCTTGCGTTGAATCTTAGAGCTGTGTAGTTGTCGGCCAGGCTGTCAGGTCCGGCAGAGGCAGGAGAGCCAGGTGCATTCTGGGGACAGTAAGACTCAGTGTGATCAGAGCCGATTCCCCCAGAGTGGGGAGAGACAGGAGAGTGCATCACTGAAGACCAAGCGTGGCTGGAAGCTGACGGGGAGCCGAGCAGAGCCCGCGCCTTGGTGAGCTGTAGCCAGCAGCAGGGTGGAGGGTGGGCTTTGTCACCAGCAGTAGTTCCAGAGAGTCTGGGTGGAGGGACGGTCTTTGCCATTGGCCAGTCGAGGCCTCTGAAGTATCTGTTTTTGTGTGGTGACCAAATGTGATCTGTGTGTTCCTACTGCGAGGGACCCAGCCCAGGCACCTCCAACCACATCTCCAGATGTCCCTGTGTCATTTATTATGGGACCACATCGGCTCCAAACCAGTGGTTTCTCGCATTGGACCCCAGCTGCCGCATGGAATGTGCTCTGCGTTGTGTGTGGTTGGGTGAGGAGGAGGAGGGAGCCAAGCAGATGTTCCATTCCGATGATGACAAGCGTGCCGTGCACCCACGGAGCCGCTACACGCAGCACAGCCACCTGCCTCGCACACAGCCCGAAGGACAGTGTGCAGTTTCTGAAAGATGGATGAAAGCAGCTCACGTGTTCATTGTAACATGCAGTTGCTTGATACCTAGCCTGGGCATCGTGGCACTTCGGGGCTTAGCACTGCCCCCGCAAACACCCCCCTGGATGAGTGGCTGACAGTGTGAACCCAGCTGGAATGCTCTGAAGACTTTCCTGTATCCTCTGCCAAGTGGCCATGGCAAGCTTGCAGCCATTAAATGCTGGCATGGGAGGCAGGCCAGCTAAGTAGCATCTCTCCAGATGCTACAGTTCTCCCTCTCCCTTCTCTCTTCCCCCCTTGCTGCTCTCTCTGCTTGTGGAATGATCACTATTTTAAAGGAAAACGAACTGAAGGGAAGGATGTGTATATGGGCTAAGCAGCTGCCTTTCTGCCCCTCCTGCCCCTCCTTTCTGCCTCATCTTCTCTGTTCCCTCTCCTGTTGTCCTCTCCTCCCGTGAGTGTGCTTGCAGAGCCTGCTGTGAACAGTAGTGACTTACTGAAAGTAGACACTGGCCTTTGTGGAGCCTGTGGGTGACTGGGTGGGATCTCCTGTTTATTCCCCACTCTTCACTCAAAGTGGTCCATTTGGAAACCAGTCCAGGTGCTCTTGGACAGCTGGAATGTGGTGGCATCCTGGCTGCAGCCCGAGGATCGCCTTGTTCAGCTCTGTGTCTTCCCTAACACACACACACACACACACACACACACCCCTTCAGATCAGTGGGAAGGTTCCACAGCTTTCCTGGGTCTTCATGAGCCACCACAAAACAGGAAACCAGCGTTTATTGAGTGTCTACTATGTGCTAGTCATGGTGTAGGCATTTTTATATGCACAAAATCACTTCATTTCTACAAATCACACAATGTAGATCGTATTATTTCCAATTTATGCCTGAGGGGAAAAGTCAGGGCTCAGAGAGTTTAACCACTTTACCAAGGTCCCACAGCTCTGATCCAGAGCCAGTACGGGGACGTGTCCAGACCCAGCATGGAAGCTCTACTTTTTGGGACTCTTCCATCTCTCCAGTGGATTGGTGCTGAGGGAGAAAAAGAACCCCATGGCGGGAGCAGGAAGGGACCCCATTAACAGCTCAAGGAGGCATATGTGTGAGGCCCAGCTTCAAGGACTGCTGGATTGCGGGATGGAGCCGGCCCCACAGGGCAGCCCCACCAGGCTTCAGAGCCCCATGGGTGCAGGGACAAAGAAGGGGCATGCCCAGTGTTCTCTGTGCAAAGGCAAGTCACCGGGTTTTTCGGAAGGTTGATGCCATGTGGTTTTTTGTTTTTGTTTGTTTTTTTCCTGGAGGTGAGGGGTGGAGAGAAGGTACTAGAGCGGGAAGGGTTGGGTGGGTTCGGACTACTGGCCACGTGCGGCATCATGTCTCACGTAAAATGTTGGTCCGGTCACTGAGGTGTGGGGTTGCTGCGGCAGCTCGGGGAGTTTCCTGAAGCCTGGGACAAGGGCCGAAGAGAGTTTCCAGGTGTCCGAGCCCCTGGGAGCAGTGACAGTGACTTCTGGGCCGCCAGGCCCCACCTGTGTGGGAGAGCTGGCCTTTCCTGCCTGGGTCTTTGAGCAGCTGGGGAGGGGGCCTCCCCTGCCCATCTCATTTTTGGGGGGCACAGTTAATGGGACAGGCAGGTGCGGTGTAGGTCGGGTCCCCAGATGGGAACTCGGCACCCCCGTGCTGTGGGTCCTGGCGAAGAGCATCAGCTGCCCGGTCCCGGCAGAGACCTGGGGATCATCTGCTCCTCCATGTGTTTGTTCCGCAGGGGGAGTGACCTGGGGCCCGTGGGGGCAAAGTGCGGGCGAGGATGGGGCACTGGGCCTTCTCCTGGGCCTTGGAGCCTCAGCCCAGGGTTTCTTTCCGCCGTGTCGAGCTGTCCCACCTCCATGTCAGTAACTGGGTTCTCCAACCAAGAGTCTTCTATGAAATCTCACGCCTGTGTCTTATCCCACAGGTTCTCCAAACCTATCCCCGAATCCGATGTCCCCAGCACACAGTAACCTGGGTAAGTGTCTGCTTGTCTGGATACTCCCTCTACCTGCAGCCTTGGCAGGTGGCCGGTGTGGGGAAGGGTCCTGAAGGTGAGGCTCCACCCCTAAGCCCCCACCATGGGCCGGTTCAGCCCATCAGGTTTCTGGGTTCAGGGATCCTGGGGTCACCCCCAGAATGGGAAACCTGGGGACAGTGGTGTCAGGAAAGGCAGCCCCAGGCCGGGGGTGTGTCCCCCTGGGTGGTGGTGAGATACGAGCGAGTGGGAGTCCCCCAGACCTGTGCTCAGGGGGCAAGGGGTGTGGTTGTTTGGGTGCAAAGCCACGGGTGGCAGACTCCAGCCCCCGACTGTTGTAGACTCGTTCCAGATTTTATTTTGTCTTATCTCAGCATTTCCATCTTATAATGATGTAGTTTTTATTCAAAACAGCCACATATAAGGAACTTTGGGGGAAAAGCAAAATTGCCCACAGTCTTTTTGCCCAAACCCACTGTTTTCTGTTTTATCACGGTCTTTCTGATGTGTGTGGGTCAAGCACACACATTTGTGCCTTTTGTTGAGATCTTAGTGCATGTCCATCTTTTCCATTTTTTCTCCTTTTGATGTGTTCTTGTAGACACAGTTCTGTATTACGGTGCCTCGGGTATCATTTTGCATTAGCTGATGACGTTTTGGAGTAACTGGACGCTCAGTTCCATACCCTGTCCCCAGTCGTTGGACTGCTGGGTCCCTTTTCCAAGACCTGCTCTTCTGCTGCTCCGGAGCAAACCTCAGCTCCAGTGTGGGGCCTGCAGAAGGGCTCAAAACAAGTGAAACGTCCGTTCCACTTTTATCGAGGGAAAATTTTTATGGGCTCGTCTGGTCGTTTTAGAAGAATGTGAGTTTGATTTTGGTTTGGCCTTTATTGCCAGGGCTTCATGTGTGGCTAAGGAAAGAAATGGTTAATATCCAAGCTCAGTGAGTTAGAGGGGTTGGCCTGTCTCCTGTTGCCAGTTGTTTCCAGTCCTTGACTGATAGCATCAGATGAAGAAAGTCACCCTTTGGGACGCTGGGAGTTGCTTGAAAACCCTGTAATATAGGCTGACAAGTGGGCAGAGAGAAATGTGAGTTTGGGAGATCTGTTTTAACATCTTTGTAAAATAATACCACTGTGGGTGTTGGGCTTTGCGAAGGGAAGGTCAAATTCAATGTGAAAGCACTGATTGCATTAATAAAAACAAACCCTGAGGGCTAGAAGCTGTGTTAACACTTGAGAAATTAAAGGCCACGATTATGGACTTGACTTTGGGCTCTGGCCTTTGAGGTTGGCTGGTTTGGATTTAATTTTACCTCACCATGGCCACGGCCCACTTTCACTCCACAGACTTTGGAGCAGGCTCGCCTTTGAAACCCCGCTGCCTGACTCAGTGGTTCATACCGACAGCCGCCCCAGGTGGTAACTTGCTGTGAATTCCCTTCCAGGTTGTATAGACCAGGATGACAGAAGGGATCTTGAACTTGGACCCAAAGCAGAGTGCCCCATTGACACATTTCTCCCACCCCACTGCCCCATTTCTCAGGCCCCTTGTCTGAGGGTTGAGAATTCTTAGGTCATTTCCTCCAAAGGCAGGAATAGCCCCCGAGCTTGGCAGGCAGAGTGCGTGCCACTCTGCTGGGAAGATCTGAATGGGGGGACGAGTCAGTGGGCGAGTCAGAGGACGAGTCAGAGGTAGGACTCACGGTGAGGCCTGGCGCTGACAGGCCTGGCTTCCTCTGACAGACGAGCCCTCACGCCCCCACCTTCACCCCTTCACAAGCGTGGGCTTCGCTCCGCCTGCAGACGGAGTCGTGGACTACTGGCGCTGCTGGCGCTGCTGGCGCTGCTGGCGCTGCGGCTGGGAGGGGGTGGCGACCGCAAGCCTTTCCTGAGAGCGTACTATTCACTGAGTGCCGTTTGGTGTTTCACGCCAATCTTCATAACAACAGTGTAAGCTAGTGTATTGTAATTTTTCATTTTACAGATTAGGAAACCAAGGAGCTAACTCCCTTGTCTCAAGTCACACAGCTAGTAAATGGGGAAGCTGGTTTTGGACTCCGGCCTTCGGGACCCAGAGCGCATGCTCCCATCTGCAGCAGGGCAGTGCTTTGCTGGGTCATACAGACCAGCTCCCCCTGCCTGACTGACCCCCCACCTCACCTCCTTAGTCAGAAGGATGAGGCTCAAAAAGGACACTTATTAACTTATAGTTGGGGACAAATGTCAGATTGAAGACCATGTCCCATGTGGTCCCTGGGTGAGAGCCCCACCCACTTACCTGTCTCTTCCTCATTCATTCATCCCCCAGGCACTTCCTGCCTGGTGGTTGGGTGCCAGTCCAGGGCAGGGGGATTCAAAGAGGGCTCACAGACCCTGCCATCAAGGTGCTTATGGCCTTGTTGGGATCAATAAGGCAGGGCTGTACATGAGTGTAAAACAAGAAGTGGGTGCCAATGAAGCACCCTGAGGGGTCAGAGGAGGTAACGGTGGTGTTCCAGTGAGGACAGGCTTGCCCGGGTCTCCTATGTATTAATCCATTTAGTCAGCATTGGCTGAGTTCCCAGTACGTACTAGTGCTGGGGGTCCAGAGCTGGGATGACACTTAGGATTCAAAATCTGTTGGAGTGGCGGGAGGTGTCTGTGTCCGCTTGAGATGTGTTGTGCCAGCTGCCAAGGGAGAGTGAACAGAGGAGGGAGCAACTGTATATGCCAAGGAGGAAGGTGCTGGATGGCATGGGAAGACCTCAGAGCTGTGGCGACATGTGTGAGCTGGACCCTGAGCGACTCACAAGTAGGATACTGAGGCAGAGAGGGAAGGAAGGACATTGCCGATGGGAGGAATGGTACATGAGGCTGGTTGAGCTCTAGGGACAGCTGGTGTTGTGGTTGGTCAGCCTGTCCAGAGGCACATGGAGAGATGAGGCTGGGAGGGCCGGCAGGGCGCTGAGACCAGACCCCCGAAAGCCATGCTTGTCTAGCCTGGTCTTGCCTACAGAATAAAGTCCATGGTGGGTTTTGGTGATGGAGGGGAGGTTATCTGATGATAGCTTCCTAAAGATTAATCTGGCTGCGCTGGATGGAGTTTAAAATCTAGGAGAAATTACTGGAGGCCCCTACCCCCAAACCTCAAAAAGCAAAAATTCCCAGTTAGCTACTGCACCGGAGGAGGCTGAGGTGAATGCTTTGGACACGTGGCAGCAGGACTAGGTGAGGACCCTTGGGAAGGGTTCATTGACCGGCTTTAGCTGCAAGACCTCTTCACTGAGTCAGGCACCCGGGACGCAGGGTGGGTTTGGGTTGGAAGATGACAGTGAGCAGCCTTCGCTTAACATGTCCGGGAAGTGGCTGGACAGTTAGGAGGGAGATCAATGCCGAAGGTAAAGATTTGGAAGCCATTAGCACGTGTGACAGCCTTTCCCACAGTGGGATCAGAGAGACAGGACGCTGTCATCAAGTGGGACGCAGGAAGGATGCCTGTCTGATCCGCTCTTCTCCCTCCCCTGGATCTGACCGTCATTCCATCCCTCGTGTCTTATCTCCCCACGGACCGTCCAGAGGTCTCACTTTGGAAACACTGATGAAGGTTTGGCTCTAGTCTTGTGAGGGGTTGAATTCAGCAGAGAGGGAGACCCAGCTCAAGAAGGAAAGAGAGCCGAAGACAGACCAATGGGGGGACCCCTTGAGGGAGGGACAGGGTTGAGGAAGAGGCTGAGGGTCAGGTGGAGGATGGGGCCTCAGCAGCTGGAGGGGAGGGAGGTGTTCCTGCGGTCCTGCAGAGATGCCAAATGAGGTGTAAGAAGAGGCCTAGAGTTTGACCTCAGAGTCCAAGGGCGTCCCTTGAAGAGCAGGTGTGGAGAGAGTGGGGGCTGAAGGGCAAGTAAAGGGTGAGTGCGGGGAGGGTGCATGCAGAAGCGGCCTCCGGATTTCTCCTTCCTGGCCAGGGTGTCCTGAAGGGCAGGGTGGTGACAGGCACACAGCAGGTTCTTTCTGGGGAAAGATGGGGATATCTCAAGACATCTGTTTATTTCTTGTAAAGAAATTATTATACAAAAAGAAATAAAGCATAGGACATCTGGCTCCTTCCTCATTTCCTCCCCACTCCAGGCAAAAGGCTGGGCCTCCTGCCACAGTTAAGTCAGCTCGGGTGACTCGAGGGAGCCCCCAGGTGTGACTGAGAGCCAGCTCAGCCTCCTGCCAGGGGCTCGGGGGGACCCCAGGGCCTTGTTTTTGAGGGAAGGGATGTGAGCAGGTGATGTTCCTGTTATTACACACCGTGCTTGGTGAGTCATCTGGAATTTCCTAAGCATTTAAGTCAGAAGGATTGGGGCAAATGGAGGGGGAGGAGGAGGGCGATGGAGAGAAAGGAAGACGATAACGAGCTGGATCCTGCTGGTGAGTAAGTTGTTCTCTGCCCTGTAAAGTGAGACATCAGGGAGGGCCTTGACCGAGGGAAACGAGGTACCAGGGAGTGTCCTGGAGCAGCAGCTGAGCTGGAGTTTAAGGGGGTGGTGGTTTCTGGGTGCCTCGGGCAGAGGGTGCCCCCTCTGCTGCCAGGAGACAGGGGCCAGGTGTCAGGGCAGCGGGAAGACCCCTGGCCCCTGACAGAGGACAGGTCCAGGTTACGGGACAGGGGCCAGATCCAGGTGTCTTCATGCTGCTGCACAAGGCTTTGTAACGACAGGAAGTCAGCTGCCGGCTGCACTCTCACACTCCTGAGGGTCTGGCTCTGAGACTTTGCCACTGATCTTGGTCTCAGTAAGCTGGTCCTAGGCTGAAAGGGCATGGGGTTCCTTCTGGGTACACATCAGTGCATTACCCTCATCCTTGCTGAGATAGGTTGGGATTGGTGCCGCAGATGCCAGGACACAGCTGGCCTGGGTCCACAGGCAGTAGTCCTCCAGTACACAGGTAGCTCCGACACAAGTGGCCCTTCCTGCACAGAGGGGCCAGGCGGTGTGTCACAGCCACAGGAGCTAGCTAGGTCTTAACGGCTGGGCATGGGCAGGCCTGGCAGAGGGAATAGCATGGGCTGAGAGACGGCAGCATGAAGGCACACAGGGATCGGAATGTGGAGACCCCTGGACCGAGGGAGAGCTGCTTCCACGGGGAGGGGGGCCCAGAGGAAGCCAGCCCATTCAGGTTTGCCCTATGGCCTTGCAGCGTCGTGCTCCTGGCCTTTGCCCGCTCCCTGCTTTTGATTTATAGTAGAAAGTTAATTTCCCCTCTGGCTTCCCCCCCTTCCTTTACCGGATTTGGGTTTCTTGCACATGTTTTTAATAGGCATCCCTTAATCCAAGTGTTGCCTTCTGGGTTTTATTCTGTTTTCTTTTCCTTAAACAAAACAGAAAGTCTATGCCAGTTTGGAATAGGGCTCAAAACTGAAGCCAGCCAATGTGTAAGGCTGGCAGGAGGCCAGTCATGAATTAAGTGCCCCATGCCACTCGAGAAGTCTGGCCGACACCACACCGGTGGGGGCGGGGGGCCGAGCATGGGGGCTGGAGGTTCCTGCATCTCCAGCACCTCTGCCCCAGGAACAGAGATTAGCACGGACCCCGAGGCCCGGCCAGGAGCAGGGCTGTTGAAGGGCAGGCCTTGGGCACGCGCCATCACCTGCCAGTCCAGGTGTGCCAAGTCCTCGGCCTGGGGAAGCAACACCTTTCTGCACTGGGGCAGGTCACCTTACCCCTGGGGAGTCATCTTCCCAGAGTCGCCTTGAAAGGCTTGTCTTTGGGTTCTTTTGAAGAAGCAACCTGATGTAAAATCCTTGCTGCTTGCTGCTCTTGTCCGGAAACTCTCAAAACCAGGGCAGGCTAGCTTGATTGACATGGGGGAGGGGTTACCACCTGGCAGCCTTCTGCTAAGATTTAGTGCTAGGACAAGCTCTGCTTCCCCTGCAGAACTAGTGAGGATTTTCTGTCCACCAGCCAGAGAGTCGTAGCGCGTTCCGCTCCCTTGGTGCCTCGCGTGCTAGGAAGCGCAGAGCCAGGTTGAGGGTCCTCTCAGCAGCTGTGATCTCGTGGTTATCCCAGTGATGGCCTTCTCTTTCCCAGGGTCCTGGCTTTTTGTGTCTCTCGTACTTACCCGTGCTGTGGATAAGTCCTGTGGTGGGAGAGAAATAAGATGTGTGTGAGGATTAAAAATAAAGTGCCATTCTCGGCAGAACCCGGGTGGCGACCGCACTCTTGGGCCTGCAGCTCCTCCTGCAGCAGCACCTTGAAGAAACAGCGGAGGGGTGACGAGAGGCGGCGAGGTGCAAGGCAGGGCTGGTGTCCCGTTGTTTGCCTGCGGGTCAGCGCGTCCCAATGGCGCTCTCCGAGGCCAACTCGGCCCGCCCGCACTGCTCCTTCACCGGCATCTGCGTAGCTGCGTGTCAGCTCCCGCGTCCAGTGTGTGTCTGCGAGTGGCAGGGATGTTTGGATAAAGGCTCAGATCTGCTTGGGGGGTTCCCAGGCCCCTCTCTGATTCTGAGACATCTTGAACCCACTTCTCCAGAGTGAGGTCTCAACACCAGGTCACCCAATGGTGGCCTGATGGCTTTGGGTAGGTGGGCTGCGTCAGTGTTCCTGGGAACCAGCTACCTTTCTTCTGCCTGCGACAAGCCCAGGGGGGGTTCTGGATGAGGGTTTACAGTTTGGGGAGAGGACTCTGTTTGGTTCTGCGTGTGGCCGGGGAAGCCAGCACCGGACCAGATCAGCCACAGCTGCACCTTCAGGCTGACTCATGCCAGAAGCTCAGTGGCCTAGGTGGTCTGCCTTAGGTGACTTCTGCTACACTGCAGACACTGTGCAGACAGGGAAACGGAGGCCAGAGAAAGAGGTCACTCCCCCGAGGTCACAGAGCACAATCAGCAGAGCCTGCCTGTGGGCAGTGGTAGCCCGCAGCCCTCCCCTGTACCTCTAGCCCTGACTTGTTGCCCAGCCACTTTGAATGCTTGAATTGCACTTGGATTTATTTATTTCTTGAGGTTTCCAAAGCAACATAGCTCACATTTTAGTGACTACATTGTTTAGAGTATAGCTTATCTCATTGGAATGCTGAAGCATCCAGCAAAGCCCGAGCTGGATGTGGCTGATGTGGCTCAACTCAGCTTCAGGGGCACAAGCCACAGGCCACAGTCACTCCTGCCCCATCATGCCCCATTCCCTGCCGAGCAGCTTGGATCTCCCGCCTCCCCTCCCCTTCCCTCGCCCCACCTGGGAAGAGAGGGAAGCGGCAAGGACGCTCTGCCCCTCTTGTGATGGAGGGCAGTGGGAACAGGATGTTCTCGAGTTCAGATCATCAAAGTTATTACAACTGTCGCTAACCCCATTTCTGGAGTGTTTGATGCATGCTCTGCACTTCATATGAATGATCTCAGTTCATCCACAAACAGCACCTGGTGGTAAAAAAGATTCTCTGCTCCGGTGGCTGGGGCAGGGGATGTGGAAGCTGGAACCCGGGGTGTACGTGGTCTGCTCCCAGTCACACAGCTGGTCCCGCCAGAGCAGAGAGCGAACTCTGGCCCCCCGGACTTGGAAACTTGTGCTCCATGACCTGGTTAACATCTAGGGCAGTAGTTTTTACCCTGGGCTATTTGTCCTCTAGAAGACATCTCAAATGTCTGGAGACATTTCTTCATATCACACAGCTTGGGGAGGTGAGATGGGCAGGTGCTACTGGTGTCTTGTGCCCAGAGGCCCGGGACGCTGCTGACCGTCCCCACAGTTACAGAGTCCTCTTCCCCCAAACAAAGAGGTATCTAGCCCAGACTGTCAGTAACGCTGAGGTTGAGAAGCCCGATCTAACCCTCCAGTGGACACTTTCTGGGTGTGCATTGGGTGCAAGGGTGGATGTAAGTTACGGTCTGCAACACCTCCCGTGGGTGGGAGCAGTCTCAGCCCTCAGAAGGGATCATGGGCGTAGACCCCGGAAGGCGATTAGGGCCACTTTCCCTGCAGGGGGCACCCAGGCCCCTCGAAGAACAGCTTCTGATTTTTCTCTCTTGGGCTTTACACACTTCCCAGGGTCTGGTGAGCAGAGGTCCCTGGCGGGTTCCCACCCTGGAAAGCTGCCCGGCAGGCAGTCAGCAGGGGTCTCCGGCCAGTGCTGACACTCAGCCTGGCAGGTCTCCTTCCTGTCCTTCTCACCAGCTCCCACATAGATGCGCTTAAGTCACCAGGCAGCTCCAAAGACAGGCCAGAGCCAGAGTGAGGGGTCCAGGCTGGAGGTCTGAGATACAGGAGTGAGAATGAGCAGGAGACTCCTGATTCTCCAACCAACGGGCAGGATTCAAGCAGGCAGAGAGCAAGATGTGGAACAGTGCAGTGCAGAGAAGCAGCTGGTACTGGGGAGTCCCATAGGACGGGGGCCCTGATGCAAATGAGGAGCGGCAAGCTCACCCAGGGCTAAGAGGACAGACCCACTCAGGTGAGAGATGATGCCAGTGAGCAGGAGGAGGACGGGGTGCCAGCACCTCGGGGGAGCCCAGAATGGCAGATGACAAGAAGGCTAGGGAGTCAGGTGGGACCACGTGAGGGGAAACCTCTATTTCTTGTGAGAAAGAAAACCAGATGGTTTCTGTGATAAGAGATTTGGACCCGGTTCACGCTGGAGACAGCTCCTGGTGCCCGTGTGGTCGCTGACGCTGAGCACAACGTAGAGCCCCGGGGCCTCGGTATTTCAAAGGCTTGGACACTGCTGATTGACAGGCTGGGAGTTTGCCCAAGACATGGCAGAGTCACAAGTGGAAAGCCCTTCTGGGAGCCTGGGTTACTTAGGGGACCTTGGAAGAGGCTGTGGGTGACCGTGCAGGTGGTGGTGTGGCCCAGCTGCAGGGAGCACACTGGGCCTGGCCCCAGGGGTTGCCTGGGTGTTGGTTGGGGCCTAGCCCTCTTTGGTTTGGCCCAGCACTTCCCTGAAGACTGCTTCGACCCAAGGCCAGGCCAGGCCAGGCGGGGCAGGGCCTCTGTGAGCTAAAACTCAGTGAAGTATGGCAGGCCTGGTGGAATATTTCTCCAAACACCTGCATACTGTATCCCATTGGATCCTGCAAGTTTTAGACAACAAAAGGCATGAGGGCAGGGATTACAATACCCTCAGGGGGCTAGGGAAACAGTCTCCTGGAGCTTCCAGGGGACCCCACGGAGGAGCCAGGGCCTGGGGTCCTGCTGACGCAGCAGCCTGGCCTGTCTCCCAGACCTGCAGCCCGTCACCTACTGCGAGCCAGCCTTCTGGTGCTCCATCTCCTACTACGAGCTGAACCAGCGCGTCGGGGAGACATTCCATGCCTCGCAGCCGTCCATGACCGTGGATGGCTTCACCGACCCCTCCAACTCGGAGCGCTTCTGCCTCGGGCTGCTCTCCAACGTCAACAGGAACGCGGCCGTAGAGCTCACGCGGAGGCACATCGGTAAGAGACAAGGGGCAGCTGCTTCTCCCTCACTCCCCCACCCCGTGGCCCCAGTGTAGCCCCCACACAGAACTCAAACCACCCCCACTGGGCTCTGCCTCCTGCTGGGAACTGGGGAGAGGACTCACTCTTCCCCCCACTGCCCCCCGCCCCACACACACCCAGATTTTGTATTGTCTTGTTTAGGGACCTGATAGATAGAGTTCAGGTTGCATGGTCATTCTCACTCAGAGACACAGACAGATCATCTCTGAACATTTGCAAGCCACAGAGGAAAACAGTTCACTTAAGGGAACAAGAAAGGGAAATCGAAAAGAAAGGCAATGTGTACACTTCTCTTAATAAATATGCACTTAAATTACTGATAGGTGGGTAAGTAGGCAGGCAGTCTTGGAGGTGTGATCTTTTCTTTGTTAATTTCATATGTGATTATGGTTATTCCAGAAAACTTAAACAAGGTAGAGAGAGGGGAGTTGTCCAGCGCTGGGACAGCGCTGCTGCTGCTGCTCTGTCTTCCAACACCCAGAACATAGTGAGAGATCATTTCGTTTAGCGAAGATGACGCCTTAATGTTTGTCACTGGGTTTGCTCATGGGATTATCGCACGAAGGAGAGTCACAGTGTTGCGATCCAGCGTCACTGAGAAGGGCTGTAGAGATGGTGTAGTGGGTGCGGGGGGGTGTCCTCAGGCACAGCCTGCAGCTCCTGGGCTGGTCAAGGGGCTTTGGGGCAGAGCCGGGAGCTGGGCAGGGCGGCGTGGGTCTGGCCTGCCCGCATGAGCTGGAGCACCGCTGCATTATACCTTGGGCATCAACGGAGGATTTCATTTGAAGGGAGGGTTTCTTAGTTGAGAGAAAAAAAGTGTGGAAGCCACGATTCAGACATTAGGGTTCATTTTCCAGGGAGTAATCTGATAGCCAGGGAGGGGCCGAGCCCTGCAGGGACCAGACAGCAGGTGGGACACAGTCAGTGACAGCCGGGCCCCTGCCCCTGTGCCCACGTCCTTCCCAGATGGCCTCCCCATTTTTTTACTTCAAAAAAAAAAAAAAGCTAATCCTGGGCATGACTGATTCTCTTTACACTTTTCTATATATTTTAAAATATTTCAAAAATTGCCATAACAAAACAAATGTTTTTGTCCTTTTGGTCTGGGGCTTCCCACCTCCACCTCTGCCTCCCGCTCTGGACGGACATAACTCAGAGGTTCCTCCTTGGCACCTCTTGACACTGAACGGAGAAGAAATGGGGAGCAGGTGGGGGATGGGACAGCAGTGGGACGAGGAGACGGGGCGAACCTCCAACAGCCCGTTGGTCTGATGCCTGGTTTCCGTCCTACTCGGCGCTGCACTGGCAAAAGCTGGCTCCGTTTCCCAGCCCTCCGGGCCTCCTCCCCAGGAGCGGGAACCAAGCCCTCCTCGTGCAGGGGAGGGGAACACCCCTGGCTGCACGGAGAGCTCGTTGTCAGAGTGTTTACGGAACTGCTTGAATTGCACAGCCAATTTAAAAATAATTTCTGTCCATCTGGAGTGGATTTAAGAGATGAAGGAGAAGTAAATGATAGAAACCTATGGAATGTTTTAGAAAAATGCACTGAGGGGAGAAAAGTATGGGGGGGCACTAAGTCACCCCTGCAGTGCAGGGCTCCTGGGGTGTCTGCTGCCCCAGGAGACGCTCTGCAGGTTTACTGAATGAATTTCTGAATCTCGGAGAGGAGGGGACCTAGTAGCAGCAAAGTACAGCTAGCACTTAGCAGGCACCTCCTGTGTGTCTCACAACCACCCCGTGAGGTAGGTATGATTATTGTCCCCATCTGATCCTAGGCTCAGAGCTTGGAGTAACCTGACTGAGGCGCATGGCTGGTCAGTGGCAGAGGCTGTCATCAAGACCTACCCCATCCATTCTCTTCCTCCCGCCATCTGCCTCCTCTGGCTTTAGGAACACAGCATCGCCCACCATGCCCTCTGTGTGGGTTTAGGTTTGGGCTCTGGGTCCCATGTGCCTGGAAAAGCTGGAAAGAACTAGTCACTTGGAGCGTCGATAGCTCTGCCCCTTGGTTAGCCACAGCTGGCCCGGGGCCACTGCGTGGGGCCGGCCCCCTGGCCTGGTCTGACCCGAATCTCTCTAGGGCGGGGCGTGCGGCTGTACTACATCGGAGGGGAGGTCTTCGCAGAGTGCCTCAGCGACAGTGCTATCTTCGTGCAGTCCCCCAACTGTAACCAGCGCTACGGCTGGCACCCAGCTACCGTCTGCAAGATCCCACCAGGTAACAACACCTCTGTACCCACCCCTTCTCTGAGGCCCTCTCCCGTGCAGTGCATGCCTGGGTTGCTGGAGAGGTTTTTCCTGACATTTTCTCCTTACTGGGATATGCATTGCCAGTCCGGGGTTCTTTGCCTGCGTTTTCTCTGTGCCGTAGCTGTGCCCACCCTGACCCTCCAGGGAGCAGACACAGCCTCTGACTGATCTGTTTTTGATCTGTGGGCACCTGCTCTGTGCCCAGTGTGCATAGGTGCTTGGGCAGTTTCCTTCCCTCCTGCCCTTCCACGAGTCTGCACATCATGCAGTGCTGTAGGGGAGGGAGAGATGCAGGAAGCCCTGCTGCTCTCCCCACAGACCTTACACACCAGCTAAGTATACAAGACAAAGACACGAATGGGTTTCATACAGGGGGAGGTACTGAGCATCAGGTGAGCCCAGGAGAAACAACACATTTAACTGTCGGGACAGACTCGTGGAGGAGAGGCCCAGGCCCAGGGTGCGGTGGGGTGGGGACTGCGGGGGCTTTCTGGGCTGAGCTGATGGAGGGCAGGTGCGTATGGATGGCACCCAGGCTGGGGGAGGCTGTGTGGAAGGCAGTGGGGGGAGATGTTCAGAGAGCGTGATGGGAGCAGGCCGTGGAGGCACACGGAAGCGCTGCTTTTATCCTGGGGGACTGTGGAGGGTTTTCTGAGCAGAGCTGATAAATCCCACTCGTACTTCAAGAAGAGGGGGCAGGCTGTACCCCACACAGCGGCTTGGACAGGGCCAGGCCTGGGGAGCAAGGCTGGGCAGGAGGCTGATCCTATCTAAGGCCTCTTTACTAAGAACCCCGGGGCGGACAGCCCCAGCCCAAGCCCACTTCTCACACGGCATGAAGTCATGGGCCCGAGGCCCGCAAAGTGTGGACCTCGACTGGCTGGCAGCGTGTGTGGGGCAGGTTGGGCTGTTGACCGTGATGCCTGTGTGGCTTGTCTCTTCCTGCCCGCTGAGCAGCAAAGGATAGTGGAACTGGGGGCCCTGGGCAGGGTCAATTTAAGAACGGCAGACACTCTGAAACGGTAACAGTGTCCTGTGCTCCCAGAGCACTGTGGGGCTGCGTCTGCAGAGTGCACTTCTGTGTCTGCTCTCGGTCCTCTGCAGTCCTTCCTGCTCTTCAGGGGAGGAGGCATATTGAGGACATAGGTTTAGAAAGGTAGGGAGGCCTGCCCCAGGGTACCTGGGTAGTAAGTGGCTGAGCCAGGGCGGGCCTGGGTTTGAAGGTGTGACTCCCAAGTCCAGTGCTCTCCCGTTCCTGGCTCAGCTCAGGCCGAACCTGCCTCAGCCCTACCTGCCTCACCACACTTCCCCTTGGAGAACGCGCCAGAGAGGAAGCTGGGTTGCCGTTCTTGGCGTTCCGCCCACTCGCACACCCGGCCATCCCCCCATCTTTTCAGTGAGAGCCGAGCTGGCTCTGGTGGTGGTTGTCAGCTCATAGAATGTGAGCGCTCGGGTCCCCTGAGGCCAGCCCCTCCTGTTGTAAAGGAGACACAGGCTTACAAAAGAGAAAGTGACCAGCCCAGAGTCACACAGCAAGATTAGTGTTGGCCCGTTAATAAATGTCACCCCGGCTCACCTTTTGGGCGCTTGCAACATGTGCTTTTGTCTTTATTTTTCTGGCGGACACATTCCTGGCACTCCGCCGGCAGGACTTCAAACACGGGATTTGTTATAAACTTTATTGGTGCCTGTCTCTCTAGTTTTACTGCCTGGAGAGTTAGACACACACCTTCGCTTCGCCGTGAATGTCACCTCGTCCCAGCCTTGTGCCCAGAGGCCAAAATGTGGCCCAGATTCCTCACTCCCTCCTGGCCCGACGTGAGGCGGATTCGCCAGAGGAGCTGGGCGGCAAGTGCCCCGGGCCCTGCAATGAGCTTCCTGGGGGAACAGCAGGCTAAGCGGGGGCCCCCCCGGCCAGCACGTCCCTGCCGGCATTCCCTCTGTGCAGTGGCAGGGCGGTCATTCTGCCCCGGTGGTGGGCCAGATCCCATACAGCCGTGGGCATTCTGGCTCAGATCCCTTGTTTCTCTGTTCCCTGGAGGTCCTGCCTCGGGCCCTTAGCCCAAGGAAGGCACCCCCACTTCCAGTCATCCGCCTTCTTCTTGGCCACGCACTTCACTGACTTCTGCAGCATCCCCAGGGCTCCGGGAGCCGGAGCTGGCAGGCCAGTGTTTAATTCTGCCCCCCTCACGCAGACCAGCTGCACCCACCCGCCCACTGAGGTGGCGATGGCTTCAAGGACAGGGACTGAGAGGGCCCATTGCTAGCATGGTGCTGAGTGTGGAGTGTGTGTGCCACTTCATTCGAGTGGGTTATGACGTCCTGGGTGACCCAGGGATGGCTTTAGCCTGGAGGGGAGCATGGGACACCTCCGCCCTCTGTCCTCACGAGCAGCATTTCTGGTCTGTTGGCAGGATGCAACCTGAAGATCTTCAACAACCAGGAGTTCGCTGCCCTCCTGGCCCAGTCCGTGAACCAGGGCTTCGAGGCCGTCTACCAGCTGACGCGCATGTGCACCATCCGCATGAGTTTTGTTAAAGGCTGGGGAGCAGAGTACAGGTCAGCTTGGGGGGCGGGGCACATGGCCTGGGGCTCAGGGACTGCAGGGACCGCAGGGGACTCAGACAGCAGTGTGGGGGCTCCTCAGGGACAAGCGAGGCCAGCTCTCGCCTGAAGAGCACAGACCAAGGACCAGAGAGAGGCTGCGAGTGGGCAGGCTGGAGGCAGAGTCACTCTAGATAAGGAAGAGCTGAGCAGCGTTGGCACAGTGCCACACACACACACACGCTCCGTGTCACCCTCGCCACAACACTGGGTGGGGACATTGCGTCATCCTTGTTATAGGGGTGAGGGAACTAAGGCCCAGGGAGGCAAAGTGACTTACCCGAAATCCATCGTTAGTGGAAAGGCTGAACCTAGGCCATGCCCTCTTGGCTCCCTCCTCACGGTTCCTGTTGGGCAGATGGGTCTCGGAGGACCCTCTGCTTTCATCCCCTACTCCTTCCCTCGTCTGGGGTTCCCCTGACTCAGGTGACCCTGAGCGTCTAGAGTACGAAATGACTGAGAAGCAGGGCAACAGGGGGAGAGTTGGGTGGTCATAAAGGAACAACGGCGACTTGCTCAGAGAAAGAAAGTGTCTTCCAGAATCTCAGATGTGGGTTTAAACCCAGCACTGGTGAAGGCGTGTGGCCCGGTGTGCTCCGCTGAGTCTCTCAGACCGCCCTGGTTTGGGCTCAGAGGATCCAGCCCCTTCCCTCTCACACCTGGACGGGAGTTTCCTGAGAGACAGGGCTGTGCACCCCTCCTCCTGCTCCATGCAGGGGTGCCCCCACCCCCAGCTCCCCGGGCAGACGTGGAGGTACCCACACGTCCACGGGAGCCAGCGTCTTGCAAGTTCCTCTCCCCTTCTCTTCATTTTTCCAGATGTTTGGAATCCATTTTGTTTTGCAGTCATTCTGCACCCAAGCCAAACCCATTTCAGTGTTGGCTCCGGGCCACCGTTTATAATGAAATCCAGATGAGCATGACTTATGGAAAATCAGATTCTCATTAGAGGATTTCGGTCCGTAAAATCCTCCTCTCGCATTTACCGTATGTGGGCTGCCGTTCCCTGCGTCTGCCCCACGGTGCCAGGGAACAGAGCACCTCGGTCTGGGGGGGGTCTCTCTGAGAGCCGGGATGAGTGGCCAACTGAGCACCTAACGGGGTTGGATCTCGGGAGAACTGACGGCACAATTACAGCGGCCTGAGGAGGTCAGCCCAGGCCCCCAGGCCTCGCCCGGCAGGCGCGTTAACCCACCTCTTAGCCCTGACTGAAATCACCTGGGGAACAAGAGTTGAAAGGTTAGAAAATTAGTATTTTTTTTTAGCAGGGAAGGGAAATATTTAAAGATGGACCCAGGGGAACAGAACCAAGGGGAGGTCCCTTTGCTGTTCTTACACTCAGACTGCAGCCCTGGGGGCCACACTCAGGCGCCGGCATCAGGTGGGCACCTGGGGTGAGGTGGCAAGCCTGTTCCCGGCGCTCCACTGAGGGGAAGCAAGGAGGGCAGTGCCCTCCGGCCAGCGGCCCTCAACCTGGCGTGGCACCACAGCCCTCCTCCTGCTGCAAGTGCTGGGAAGAGGCCCCTTGGTGGTGGAGGCCTTTCTCTGGGGCAGACGCCGCATCGCCGTGCTGGACGCGGTGCCAACACACCCAGTCCTGTGCGGCCCACTGCGGCACTGCCACCTGGCACATCGCAGAGCGGCCTAACTGGTGGGTGCGGCCCCTTCCCAGAAGAGTCTTGCCCTCCTTCTGCCTTTTGGGCCAAGGAGAGTAAGGTTTCATCCCTTCTCTCTATGAGGTGGCCGAAAGCAGGGCCCGGGGCCCAGGCCACTCACCTCCAGCTGGCACCGGCGCCTCCGGCCTCAGCAGATAGCCTTTGCTCAGTGCGGGCCTTTGGGAGCTCGCCTGCGAGCTGCGTCATCAACCAGCCTGAATTTAGACAAAGTGCTTTGGGGAAAAGAAACGTGTGGTGTGCCTTGGTTTTTTCCAGTAATTGTTTCATGGCTCGCTCTGCTCGTAAGATTTTCCAAAATAAGACCAGAGATGGGAATTATATCAGCACATTGGGAACCGACGGCATGTGGGCCCTGTCGGCGCTTTGTAAAAAACACCCCTCAATCAGACAGACGCACGTCATCGTGGCCTGCTGGGGCCGGGCCGGGTCTGGAGCTGGGGGACCGAGGTGCCCATTCAGGACAGACGGGGGTTCTCTGTCAGGAGCCTGTCACAGCAACTGGTGGTCCTCTGGGGCACCCTGGGATTTGCCTCCTGTGTTTAACTCTTGAAGGGCCGTCTCCTTCCCCATCACAAGAACCTGGTTCACTCAAAGCTCTTCTTGGTTGGAAGGCTCCGGCATGGCAGATTCAGCAAGTTCCTCTGAGCCACTCGGGGTCTAGCAGGGCAAGACTTATCTCTGGGTCTGGGGAGAAGACTGTCACCAAAGCAGGAAAAGGCGTCCTGACTTCTGTGTGTGTCCTTCTAGACATTTTTAAAATTTCCCACCTTTTTTTCCTTTCCCTATGTCTTGTAGGAGACAGACAGTGACCAGCACCCCCTGCTGGATCGAGCTGCATCTGAATGGGCCTTTGCAGTGGCTTGACAAGGTCCTCACCCAGATGGGCTCCCCAAGCATCCGTTGTTCCAGTGTGTCTTAGAGACGTGGGGTGTGGAGGGGGCGGGGCGGGGAGGGCGGGCGTGGGTGAAATGGCCATGTAGGAAGTGGAGAAAATCGGAACTCAACTCACTGTTGCCAAGGAAGAAGAGATTTTTCTCCCTCAACCAAAGTGGCACCAACCTATTCTCCACAACACAGACGCAAACCCAGAGATGGATTTTATGAACAGCTGTGCCTGCTGAGCACATTTGCCCTCTGGCCCCAGTTTGAAGGGCAAGAAATGGCTTCTGCTTTGGTGGCTTGAGCAAACAGGTAGTATGTCACCACCTGCCTCCTCCCTCAGCCCCCTTCTTTTTCGACAGCAATCTGGGATGTCACTGTCCAATCTGGGATGCCACTGTCGCTGTCACAGTCCTCTGTGCAGAACTGCAGGGTGTTCACCTGGAGTGTTCCAGGCAGGGAGAAGCCTGCAGGGGTGTGAGCAAACCTCGTAACCGGCCCTCTGGCACTCTGACAGATGCCTCTCGAACTGAGCACAGTGAGCCCCAGCAATCCCCTATAGAGGAGCACCCGAGCCGGACTGACAACTGGGGTGAGAGGGACTTGTGTGTCTCCTCCACTCAGAGCGTCCTGATTGGTGTGAGCCAATGTGTTCAGGCCATGGACTGACAGTGGGAAAAGCCAGAGACCTCTTCTTTCAAAATGCTCTTAAATTTGTCCTTTCTCAGTTGGAGCAGTTAGAAGGATCTGCCGAGGCCCAGAGCATCTGCAATGTATAGTTTATCACATTAATCTCAAAGAGATTTGAATGACGGAAGGTATTCACGTAAAGCAGGGGGCGTTGTGGAGCGATCGTGTTCGGGCTAAGGCAGCACTCACTACATTGCATGGGTCCCAGTCGTAAGAGCTCACTTTGTATTCTCATGCATTCGGCTATTGGTTTATGTAGTCAGTTGCATTAATTAAATGAACTTTATCATGTGCTCTTTTAATGTTTGTTTTATGCTTAAATCCTGGGTTGGCGCATTGACTGGGAAAGCAGAGTGGGAGGAAGCAACTTCTCCCCCAGGTGAAGCTTTTGCAGGTTTTGTTGAGAAGACACCTGCCAGCAGTTTTGCAAGCTGATTTAACAGGAGCGAATTCACCAGAAGGGGAAAATCTCAGGCCAACGAGGCAAATGAAAGGGCTATTAAATTTTTTTTTACACCTTTGAAAATTGCAGGCTTGGTGCAAAGAGGTCTGTCATCTTCCCCCTGGGGTATAAGATTATCTAGTTCACGGTGGAAGGTTATCAGTGCCAACTCTAGCAGTTATATTGTATAATAAGTACTGCTCCCAGTGGCAATTAGTGAGAAAACTATTATAAATTATTTCAACTGGAAAAAAAAAGCCCTTTTGCATAATACAGCAGACAGAATTGCCACTTGCAATTGAATTGGTACTTTATTCTTTGCTGCTGTTTTTGTATGAAATGCCTTATCCCATATTTTTGCATGGATTTCTACCAGGAAAAATAAAGGGATTTCCTATGGAAGTCCTGTCTTAACTCCAGGTGAAGGCAAGAAAGTGTGTACTTTTGGCAGGTTGCTAACCTCAAGTGTGATGACATTTCTGATGCTATGTGGAGATGCTGGGGGCTTCCTGGTGCCTCACCTGCAGGACCCTGCACCTCTGAAGCTCCAGCCTTGAGGTTTCCAGGTAGGAGAGCTGCTCGCTGAGCCTCCTGAGGACACAGGAAGAGGCAGGAGGAACACCTTGCCAGACCTGTGCTAGTCTTCTCACAGGACCATTGACACAGAATGCAGAGACCACGCAAAAGCCCTCAGTCCCCCTGAGGGCCAAATACTGTGTCTGAAGTTTGTGCCCAGTGTGAACCCATCTGTGGACTGCTGCTTAGACACAGGAAGCCACCCGAACCTCCTGGATGTGCACTCATGCTCCCGGTCAGGCCCGAGACTTGGTATGCATGATTCCATTTGGCCTCTCCTAACAGCGATGGGCAGCGGTTTCTGAGGGCCTGTGTTCTCCACCTGCTTCATGATCCCGCAGCACACAGCTGTCCTCCAGGTACTTGGCAACTAGCTTCAGGTACAGCCCGATGCTGGCGATCCTGTGGTCACATCTGGCTACATTTAGATGGTGTCTTAGAACCTTCAGTGCTTTGTTTCCCAAAAGCTACTCACTTGGTCCTTTTTCTCTACAGATTAGACTGCTGGAGGAGGCAGTGTGAGGAAAATGTAGGTAAGCCCAACTTTGGCACCATGGGAAATAAATTTGGTCTCACCTGGAGGTTAGGACCTGGCACCATCCCCATCCACAGAGGCTGCGCAGGTGCCTTGGGGCATGTGTAATATTAGTGTCCTTTGTCACAAAACTAGTTTTATTTTTTAAACCCTGTTGTATGAAAGGCATTTATACAGCTTAGAACTTTTTAAAAGGACAGCTGAAAGGGGCACGAGGAAATAAGGGCAGTTCTAGAGGGGGACAGTAGGTGTTGGACAGTGGTTTTAAGCGTGCTCATCCAGGCTACCCATGATGTGTGCGTTGTCCCCTGCCCCAGGCTCCCTCCCCGGTCGCCCTCACCTTGCAACCCAGAGTCGTGGGCCTGGGGCTCGCTGGGGTCCTCAGCCTCAGCCCTTTCCCTGGGAGCCAACCTGTAGTCCCTTTCCTTTCCTCCCCCGCACCCACTTCCAAACTTTATTTAGTAACTTAGATCCTTCCAGCGCAAACGTAGGTAGCCGCCCCAGCAGGTTCCGGTTACAGGCCTGTGCTGGAACATCATCTCGGCTGGCCACCTTCCTGGCAGGCGGTAGAAGACCTGACATTTTGAGACAAGCCTAGAGTCAGGAGCGGGGACTTTGACTCTTAGAAAGAACACATGAGGGCAAGGCTGCTGGCAGACTTTTCCATTGTCCTTATGTTGGCTGTGTTGTATTTTTTTACTGACCGTGATTATTTTTTTTAAAAATCATTGTTAATGTAATGGAATGAGCTGTAGCACACATCTTGTGCTTAGTTTTTGGTTTTTTTTTTCTGCATGTCCCCTTGGCTTCCTCGAGTTTGGACATATTCCAGGGCTAAATGCTTTTACTCAAACTGCAGAAAAAGGTTTCCTTTAAGTAGTGTGTGCATGTTGAGCATGCAAATGAGTAGTCTGGGGAGAAGACAGGCATCTGATTTCATCGTTAGCCCCAAGCTGCTATTTCTGCGGCTCCAGCTCCCACAATGGTCTCTGCAGGGGGAGCGCGCACAGGAGGCCACTCTCGGGTCCTTAGAAGGGGCGGGAGGGAAAGGAATCTGCAGGCTGCTCCGGGGACTATTAACCAGGGGTTACCAGTAGCAAGAAAGGGCATGAGTTAAATTCTGGATCTTGTGTCTTACTGTGTGACTTCAAGTGGCAGAGCTGGGAGTTTCCCCAAAATCTACATGTCCCCACTTTCTTACAAGAAAACCGCAACTTAACACAGCTAAGTTGCACCATTTTTCTTTGTGGCATAAATGTTCCCTTCTAGAACCCCTTCAAGTAACACTCTTCAAAATGTACGTCAGCTTTTTAAAGGGGATCGGCTACTTCTCTAGTGGGTGGGCGAGTCGTGGAATTAACACAGAGGACACGGATCAGAAATGAAGAGGAGGCCCCTCTGACGGGAGGGTGTCAGTCGGTGGCAAGTGCCCGACATCCAGGCGGCGCTGCAGAAACAAAACCCGCCTGTCATGTAAACTGGATCGAGAAATTCTCTCAGTGATTCTGTAGTTGATTTTCTTTTTTATGCTCAAGTAATGTACACTCTTGCATCCTGGTGTTTTATATTTATGTAATGATTTCTTAAACCCATTCAAGACAGACGACTATTTAATTTTTTTTGAAGAAACTTGGAAAGGTATCTCCTCCCAAGGACAGTGGCTGGGAAGAGCGGGAGGCACAGCCAGTTCTGAATGTGGGTTGAGGGCAGAGGCTTTTCTGGCTCAGCACCCAGACACACCAGCCCAGGCTCGCTAATCATGCCGCAACGTGTGACAACAGGCAGCTCCGAGTCCTCTCCCTTCCCGGGGTGAGAACTTTACACGGAGGGCTGGAGCCTCCCTTCTCCAAGATGCCTTCACTCACTCTCAGTCCTGCAACGAGGCTGTTCCGACAGGGGCCCTCGATGCGGAACAGAACGTGC
This sequence comes from Phyllostomus discolor, assembly GCF_004126475.2. Taxonomy (NCBI): domain Eukaryota; kingdom Metazoa; phylum Chordata; class Mammalia; order Chiroptera; family Phyllostomidae; genus Phyllostomus; species Phyllostomus discolor. Next base: position 176,195,803 of record NC_040903.2, read on the forward strand.
GCGATGCTGATGACCTTCACGTCTCAGCCAGCCTGACCTTTTAATGCCTTTGTAAAAAGCATGTATGTATTTATAGTGGTTTAGATTTTTCTAACTTTTGTATCTTAAGAGCAGAGCACCTGTTTAAGCATTGTACTATTGTTAAAGATTTCTGTCCTCTCTGTCCTTCTCTTCCCCCTGTAAGTGCCCTTCTAATAAACTTTTCATTGAGAAGCTCCTGCACCAGGAGCTCAGTCTCATTCTTGCTGCCGTGTCTGGGTGGGGAGACTTACAAGGGAACCCAGTGGGGCCTCAGGGGCCCCAGGGAGCAATGTCTGTAAGCTCAAAAGCACTCTGACCAAGGACGTGCCTCTGCATTCTCCTTTTTGCATCCGTTTTCCCTGTGTTTAAAGGCCTTTGGCAAATCATGAGATGCCACCAGATTAACCTTCCCTCAGGCATGGAGGTAGTTTTAAATTCATTTTATATTTGAAACTCTGGAGAAGACAGAGACTTCAAAATTGTTTCCTTGGCTGAATCTTACACTGACCCCACATGATGTAGATTAAAACACAGGGTAATTAAAACACTTTGGAGGAGGAGGAGGACGGAATGGGGCTGCAACAATCTTTCAGCTGGACCACCTCTACGGTGTCATCCTCGAAGGCCCTCACCAGAGCCCAGACACCGCCCGTACCAGGAGGGAGGCCGATTCTACAGGAACGGCACCTGTGGCCCCACACAGTTGGCCTCCATGAACTGCATCAGATTCCTGCCTTCGTGGTTCTTATTTCCCCAAGGTTTTACCTAGTTTGTATTTCTCAGCACATGACTCTCAAACCCACACATCTAACCCAACCTGCCCCTGCCCCTTGAGCTCCACAATTTAAACTCCAGACACCTGTTAAACACGATCAGCAACTACGCCCCCAAACCGAAGTGTCTTCCCCCTCTCTTGAGCCAGCTCACTGTCCTGACTCCCCATTCTCACCAGTAGCCTCTCTCTGGCTCCATCTCCCCCAATCTCCGAGTCCTGAGCAGCTTAATGCACACCTTTTCCTTGCTCCCCATCGCCTGCGCTGCAGCTGCCCACGGACCAAACCAGACTTCGGAGAGGCCCTGCGCTCTGAATGGCCGGGCTCCACTTGGCCCCCCACACACAACCTCCTCTTTCTCTTGGGCCCACACCTCCCTCTTCTGCCTACTCGTCCCGGGTGGTGTTCCCAGGCCACTGTGTGTGCTCTCGACATCCTCCCCAAGTGACCTCATCTACTTGCATGATTTCAAGCCACATGAACGCTAATGACTCCCAAATCAGTGTTTGCGGCCCAGGCATCCATCATAGCCTTCAGACCTACAGCCAACAGCTGCTGGCCACTGGTACATGGAGGTGCCGCAAGTACTTCAAACTAATAATTTTAATTTATTTTTTTAAAGAGCAGGAGATAGAGGCAGAGAAATTGATGTGAGAAACATCAATCAGTTGCCTCTCACATGTCTCCAGCTGGGGGACCTGGCTAGCAACCCAGGCCTGTGGCCTGACCAGGAGTCAAGCTGACAACCTTACAGTACACAGGCCAGTGCTGAACCCACTGGCCAGGGCACAAACTCATTAATTTAAAAAGCAAACCCATCAGTGCCCTTATTAAACCATGTCCCTTTCCTTTGGCCTTCAGCCCAGTGTTTGGCTCAACCATTCACCCACCCAATAGCTACAGAGCTCACAGCCATCCGCCCGCCCTCACTCCCGACACCCAGCCCGCCCCGTTTCCCACCGCCACTGCCTTCCACAGCAGCTCCTCTGGCACAGACAACTGCGCCAGCTCATAACCGCGCTCCCAGCCTCCAGCGTGCCTTCCTGTAAATGCATCGCCCGCACCACCGCCAGGGACACACCTGACCTTAGATGCAACCCCCCCACACCCGGCCACAGCACAGACTCTAAGGTCTTTAACATGAACCCCTGGACCTTCAGCATTTGGCCCCTATTTAGCTCTCTCAGCTGGCTGCCTTATACCCTGCGAACAAATAACATGTTGCTCCTTAGACTCTGCTTGGAACGTTGGCCCCTCTTCCCCAGTGAACACGCCCTGCCCCGGCCTTTGTGACACGCACCACCAGTTCACCCGGCTAACTGTCACTGATGCTTCGACTCCAGACATCGCCAGGAAGCCCTCTGTGACTCTACCACCACGTTCTCAACTGTGTGTGAACTAGGACCGTCTCCTCCTCTGGGCTGCAAGTTCCTTTCTTTTTTTGCAAGTTTCTTGACAGCAGAGTTTGCATCTTATTCTTATACCTCCAACTTCTTTTGGGTGCCACACATTTTTGTTAAATAAATGAATCAGTTAGAGCCCCTGTCCAGTAGATTCTATCTCAGCAATATCTTTTGCATCCATTTCCATAGTGCTGTTCTAGAGTAAGTATGTAGACATAGCTGAAGGTATACGACCAAGATACAGTTCCTGATTACTTTTTATCACAGCTAGCCCAACATTCTCCTCATCTGTCTCCCTCTAGTCCAGGGATGGCAAACAGGGGACAAAGTTACAGCCATTCTGTTTCCCTATCCACGGTAAAAACCACTGCTCGCAGTGCTGCAACCATTCTCAGCCTCAGAATCCTTCTCAACACAGCTCTCCAGGTACATGGTGCTGACCAATTAGCACTGCCTAATACTACTGCCAGTCTCCCCTGGAATGTCATCATGGTTAGATGTCTTTTCTGCTCCAACCTCTTGGCTCCTCAACTTGCAGAGTAGGCACAGGCGTCATGAAGTAGGGTCTCAAGGTTGCCTCCAGCGTCATTCCGTCCTCACCTACCACCACTCCTCTGGCTGACTGCTGGGGTTCTCCCCACGGAATCCCTTGCTTTACCTCCGTACCTCTGTTCGTGTCGTAACTTCCACTACGGATTTTCCTGCCTCCACCTGTCTGCCCAAATTATCCTTCCAGCTCAGTTCAAGCATCACTTCCTGTAAGTCTGTGGGTCTCAAAGTGTGGTCACTGGCCAGCAAATCAGTATCACGTGGGACGTGAGACACACACATTCTGAGGCCCTGCCCCAGACTGACTGAATCAGAAACCAGAGCGGGGCTCCGGTTGCAGGTGACTCTAATGTGGGCTCCAGTTTGAGAACGGCTGCTCCCAGGTGCGCGTTATGCTCCTCTCAACCCACTCTGCTTCCCTTCCCACAGCAGTTAGGGCTGGTCAGGGCACTCTTCACACTCTGCCCACAACCTGTCTTTTGTGCCCTTACCTTCCTCGTCCCCTCCTCCCACCCAAGCTGGGCGATGAGCTCCTAGGGCAGAGACTCCACATCCTTGCCAGGCGTGCAGCCTCTGCCGCTACAGCTCGGCACCAAGACAGTCCCCAGTCGGTGCTGGCTGGCTCCCGGGTCCCTGCTCCAGCAGGTTAAAGAAACAGGTTAGTTGCTTTTTCTCACCTTTGAGACCTTCTAACTTCTCCATTTATGACTTCCCGAGAATATCCCGGAGCAGCAGAACTGCTGCAGAGCAAATCCTTGGGCTCAGACCAAGAGACTCTTTTTCTCTCTGAAATTAGGCTGCCGTTTCCATACCGTTCCCACCCCAGGCCTCACTGAGCCCGAGTTTTTGTAGCACTAAAGCCCCCTGGTTGGTAAGAGAAGGGGAGAGACAATGACTGTCCGCACTCTACAGGAGCGAACCAGGGAGGCTGGTCATGACCTGCTGCTGTAGGTGACTTTTGTGCCTCCGAGTCTGTAGTTATGGGGAGAGAGTATTTGAGTCAACCCACATAGACACACAGATACTAAAGAGGATTAGAGAAAAAAAGTTCTTTTTTCTTGCCAAACCTGTGTTCCAAAGGTGCAGTAATAGCAATTAAGTCCAGGCTTCGAATCAGTACTTTCCAATCGGAAACAAAGCAGAAGTGTGAGGGCTACAATGTGACTCAGTGGGGTGCAGGCAAAAGGCCCACACTGTTGCTGTTACCTCTACTAACTCTCTGTTCTGCAAACCAGTAACACCTGGGAAAACAGCAAGCCACTTCTACTAGAACAACTGTAACCCACGTACTTAACAGCAGGCACACAGGAATTGCCCAGAATATAAAACTTAGAGAATGTCTAAGGCCCTTTCCATAAGACCTTACATGCCAAAGGTGCAGGCATGGATCACTGAACTAAACCTCGAATCTAAATCAAAACTAGACTTTGCCCGGCACAGTCAGCATCCTACTTTTATGAAACACAAATTATGGGGAAGTTAATAGGGTGTTGTTTTCAAGCCAATCCTCTACTAAGGTGGGTACCCTTGGCTAGATTTTCTTACTTTCTCCACCTACACTGCTTGAATACAAAATTTAATATCTAATGACAGAATGCTGTAGCTGAATTGTCTTAATCTATTTTTAAATGCTGGGGGTGGGGAGGGCGGTGAAAGGCAACTCTAACTCATTACAGCATTCTCTGGAACTCTGTCTCCATCAATCAAAGAGTTCAATGAATCAGGACCTCTGACCACACTAGACACGTGTTTGCTAAATTTAGCTTTGCACCAGCAAACACTCGAGCTCAGAATAGTTCATGGAGCTCTCATCTTACCCTTAGACAGTGATTCTTCTAAGATTGTTTTTCCATGGCCGGCCAAGGCAGGGCCAGGGGCACTCCGCGTGCCCTCTCTGTGGTCACTGTTAAGAGACTGGTCCAAGGTTAAGGGGATCCGACATCGGCCACGGCAAACATGTTTATCCCCACCTCTCCGCAGCGGGAACTTCACACTGGCCGTATATCCCATTTCGTGTGTTATGAGCAGTTGCAGTAATGGCCTTACATGCTCCATGGTCCTTGAATCACACTCCATATTACTCAGCCATCTAAGTCTAGCTTCCCTGAATCTCCAGCTTCTCTGAATTAGATGGGGCCAAGTTCTATAAATAGAGAGCCAGCAAACTGGTTCTGTCAATCTCCTCATACTCTGGCAGGATAACATATTTTAAAGTTATAAAAATATCTATGTCTTCATCACTCTAAAATTATTACATAACACATGATTTTCTCAGGGAAAAAAGTTTATTCTTGTCTCTCCCCTACCTTCCAACACTCATGGACCTTCAAAATTTGTGATCATATTCATCAAACTATCAAATACAAATACAAACCAAAATTAAGGGCCTACTATGTGCCAGACAGTGTGTTACACAAATAGAGAAACACTGGAGGCGGGGGGAGGGCAGAGCCAAGTCTCACTTTAAACCCAGAAGGACAGCTCATAGTAACTCGTGATAGCATGGACGGAGATTGCTTTAGATAGACTTTAACTTTTATTGCACTATTAGCTCATGATCACTCTTCTTCCCCTGGGTCTTCAGTAGATACCACTGGATACTTTTATTCCACATTTCTGCTAGAAGGGGCTGCGGTGTCCATATGCCTAATCCAGTGAAGGAAGGCTTCCTTCACATAAATCCTCTACTAAACGACAAAAAAAATCATAACACACATTAAGAGACTTTATAAACAAATCACATTTTAATCATCTGGCCTGTTTAAGCCACAGAATCAAGTTCACAGCTTTTTCTGATCTGTTCTCAGTAACCATGTCATCCTAATGTATTACCTGAAACCTCTCGTGTTTTAAGAAAAGCGTGCTCCACCTTTCCTTTTGCAACAGGGAACCAACCTCCCTCATATTCCTAGTGAATGGCTGATGCAGCTATCCCAAAGAAACACTGATGGAATGGTGTTAAACTACAGAGTCAATAATCCTTCAGAATAGTTAAAAAAAAAAAAAGCCACCAAGCAAGACAGCCCCCCCCCCCCCCCCCCAGTTCCCTGAAACAGCCCTTCCTGAATGCTCCCACCACTGAAACCTTCCCCCCCTGTGCTCGTCCTGGGCGGCACTTGCGCCACCCCTTCCCCTGTCATCTGCCTCTTGTCTGCGGTGCAGCTGTACACCGAGGAGTCGGAACCTGTTTCTGCAGGGGAGCGCACCAGCCCAAGGGCAGTTCCTGGCCCACGTGCAAGCGCCATCCAGCTCTGGTGCGCTGTGCCGCTCACAGCCGCAGCGGGGGCCACTCCGGTGACGGTTTATTTGCTGTATTTCCCACTGCTCCTTCAGGAACTTTCCCTTTGGCGGTCGGCTCCCCCGGGGCTGACCCACTCAGCCCGGGAGGTAACACAAGGTACTCAGGAACTCATATCCTTTCCCATCTGACTCGCTCCTTAGTGTCACTATTTTTGGCAGTGATCTGTCTTCCGGAGAGGAGGAAGAAACTTGCCTTCTCTTGAGGGTATAAAGTGTGACAACACACCTCTGACATCTCAAGAGAACTCAAGAAAGAAGAGTTTCTTCATAACACTAGTGCTAAAATCATAGTAGGTGACCACATACTGTTTCAGTGGCCCATTTGGGGATTTAAGTTCCTCTGCCTCTAACACAGGCAACCCCTCCCTCTCCCAGCAACTTGATAAAGGGGTCTGTTTTACGCCTACCAGAGTAGGACAGCTTTGCCTCATTTACTATAGTTTAGAAATTCATACTGGCTTCTCAACACTTTCTAATGTGAGCTCAGACACTGTATTTTCATTGAAATGCCCAGAAGCAATTTTTTTTAACTGGAGACTAACCTGAGGCCGCTGTCACTGGCCCCACCTACACCACAGCACAAACCACATCGGTGGCGGCTTCCTTTCTTCCCAGGAAGGCACCGAGGCCCAGAGCAGTGAGCTCCCTGGAGGCAGAAAACCCAGAACTCCAGGGAGAGGGGGCACACGCTCCCCGTCTGCAGTGATCGGGTGTGAGCAGGGGCACGTCACTAAAAGGCTAAGGATGGCTGAGTGGTTTTCTTCTTCAACGTGGGCAAACCACACAGACCTCTGAGCCTCTCATTCTACTACCGTCCCTAGAAAAAAGTATATTTGAAAAATTCTCAGGCCTTACTGTTGTTATACTCCTCACTCCCTTATAATACACGGAGGGAGGAAAGCTTTCTCCTTAACCCTCTACTAAAATCTAAAATCAAGGGGAAACGAGCGAGGCGGCCAACATGATGATGGGAAGTTCAGCAAAATGTAACTGGGCGGAACAGGGCAGTATCTCAGGTGGGGGGAGCATCTTTGTTAGTAAAACCCTATATGAATAATTTAGTGTTCTTCATCAGACGAAAGGCCTTCAATTTCATCTCTGTCTCCCCCAATTGCCATCCAGAAGGCTTTGGCAACCTGTGGAGAGAAACGTGCAACAAATTTTAGCCAACAGCCAAATTTCACCTCATTTCATGTCATACTTTGAACCGACTAAGATCTAAAATTCTACACCTCGCCCTCCAGCCCTCAGGCAACACATATCAAAACCCCTGACTACCCTGACCCAGGAGCTCCACTTCTAGGGATTTACCGTCAGGATACAGGAGAGTCGTACAAATTGGTGATGTGTGAGGACACACAGCCTCACTATTTATAGAAGAAAAAATGCACACACATGACCTCACTGTCCAAAGGGGAACTGGATAAATTATGACACGTTCATACAATAGAATACCACAATGTGTTTCCTGCCAAGAACATGTGCTGCGCTGGTAGTAAAGAAACAAAACAAAACAAAACAGAATAACTAAGAGTTTTCCAGCCCAACAGATAGAAAGGCAAACATCCTGCATCTCAATGAAAAGTTCCACGTCATTCAACATACATTTGAAAAATCTTGGTTTGACTGCAGCAACTAAGTTACTATTGTATAAATATTCAATTAGTTATGTTAAAATCCAAGGAAAAGTTCACACTAAGACACTTCAGAAGTAAAAATGTATATATAATTAATAAATAAGTGCCATCATTCTAATAGCACTGGACCTTCTGTAGGTATTCAATAAATACCTGACTGATTGTCTCACCTTTTCTGCATGCAACTTTCTTTGCTCGTGAGGAAGCGTCGCAGCCTTGTCTAGGGGGAAAATATATCTTAAGAAATTCGTCTAATAGCACAAGAGAATCTGGAGTGTGTGGATGCTCTAACACTAGAAGGTGGGAGATGAGTTTCAAAGACATGTTTATGGTGTAGTCATTACAGCTGTCGGGAAGTCTAAGTCTTCCAAACTCTCCCGATGGGAATGAAGTGAGTGAACTGGGAGGGGTCTCACTGATTCCACTTTACTGAGACTCACTGAAAGAAACAGAGGCAAGAGAAGAGGGAAAATAAGAGGAAAGAGAATCAAGGAAGAGGAAAACTTTCCCCAGGGAGTTTTTACCACCAGAGGACGGCACACACTCCCAGTAGCTAAGTTCCTCCAGACAGCTGAGACCACAGCACAGAATCTAATCGACAGTTACAAAGTAAAGCCCCCGATGCAAAACCAGGGAGTATCAATATGGGAACATGTTAGACACAATGGGTCCGATTACCTTTCATTTCCTTTAACTTTGAAAACAGTCTTTCAAAATTCTCCAAATCTCCTCCGCCCGTAGTAAGACTGGCCAGTTCTTGAATATCCAGATCTAACATGGGATCTGAAATAAGGATTCGTCACATTGTCACAGGTTATTTATACATGTGCTAAACACGCAGAATCCTAAGGCAATCAATCCTGGCTTTGATGAAAGCCACCGCTGAACAAGTGCCCTGTGTACCAGCTTCACAGCTCACGGTGCCTGACCCTGTCTGGCGACCAGTGGGCCCTCCCAGAGGAACAGTTACGACATGGGCAAGGCATACGGTTTCTGTTTCAGAGATGAGAAAACTAGAGCTCTGTGTTGGAGTGACTTGCTGAAGGTCACAGCTAGTAAGTGTGACCTTGGATTCAGACTGAGGTGTTTCCAACTCTCTCGGCCACACTCCCCACTAATGTACACTGATTCAGCAATAAACACCTGAAATTTATATTCCATTTTACTGTACATCAAATATTTTCACATCTACTACTGACGGCCATATAAGGCGGTTAGAGCAGATATCACTGTCCACAATTTACACATGAAGAAACCTGGGTTTAAAAGTGAACTCATTTAAAATCAAAACTATCCAGAGGTAAACCGAATTTCAATTCCTGTTTTCCTGCTACAAATCCTTTACTATTTCCACCATAGCATGTTGCCTCATCATCAAAATTTGTTTTTAATCAGAATTTTAACTCATCCGCCCCCCAGGCTGACCACCTCTGGGCCGTCCTCCCTGACCATGCCCACTCACAGGTCCCCTCCCTCTGGATGCATCCCACACTCAGTGTCTGCGGAACGGCCCTGGCACTGGCACTGGCGCACGCAAGTTTGTGTCCTGACGCCTCCCCATCGTCACTGTGAGGAACGCTACTATAGTAAGAGGGTTTCCTTTGTGTCCGCACCACCGAGTGCTTTCACTGACACGGTTCCATTTCATTTTCGCCACAGCACACTGTAAGATTTGTGAACCCCACTATTACAGAAGGGGAAACTGAGGCCCACGGAGGCTAGATAACTTACTCAAGGTCATCTCATTGCTAATGGTAGAGCCACGATTTGAACACAGCTGTCCGGGACTCAGGCCCCAACCTTAACCATTACACTAGGCTGCTGTCTGCACTTTCAGACTGTAAGCTCCTTGAAGACAAAGATGACAACTTACACTTCTTTGCATCTACAATGTCAAATAGCTTGGTGTTAAAATGCACTTTGGTTAATAAATTTGCTTTAGCTCAATGGGCACGTCGTGTTGGCAGGGGGCATACAGGGCTAGAGATAAAAATTTGTGATTTACCTGTGTGTACATGATAACTGAACTTTGAACATGGACAGAATCACTTTGTGCTTAAATATAGATTTGGAAGAGGAGTTTAAGTGGAGCATTCAGGAACGGCAATACGTAAAGACTAGGTAAAAAAGAGTAATCTTCCAAAGAAAGAAGGAATAATCAGAGAAGTAGGAAAATCACCCAACTATAGGATGTGCTGGGCGAGTCAAGAGAACACAATGTCTCAAAAGGGATTGGTCCATGGTACCGAATGCTGCCAAGAGACCAGGATGAGAAATGGAAGACATCTATTAGATTCTGTGGTTCAAAGGCTCTTGGGGAGCTGAGTTGGTGGGAACTGAAGGTCAAAGTTAGATGGGAGTGCACTGAGGAGTGAACAGGGGGTGAGGAATGGAATAAGTATAGCAGAGAAAGGGGAAAAGCCTGGAGTTGAAGTTTTTACTTCTGTTGGTTTAGTTTTGCCTTTTTAAAAAAAATTTTTGAGCTCTGGCTGGTGTGGCTCAAAGTGGATTGAGTATGGGCTGCAAACCAAAGGGTCACCAGTTCGATGCCCAGTCAGGGCACATGCCTGGGTTGTGGGCCAGGTCCCCAGTGGGGGCCACGTGAGAGGCAACTGCACATTGATGTTTCTCTCCCTTTCTTCCTCCCTTCCCCCTCTCTAAAACTAAATAAATAAAACCTTAAAAAGTTTTTTAAAAATAGTCTTACAAAAACATTATAAAAATAGGATATGCCCTTCATCCACTTTCTCTTAATGTTAACATCTAATATAACCACATTATAATTACAAACATCCAGAAGGTAGCGACGGTGCAGTGCTATAACCTAAACTACGGACTCGGTTCAGGCTGCGCCCGCTTTTCCTCTGAGTCCTCTTCTCTGCTCCGCGGTCCTACACGGCCCCAAGCGGTCAAACCCCCTCAGGCTTCTGCAACTCCTGACAGTTCCTTAGTCTTTCCTCACCTTCTATGACTATAAACACTTTTGAAGAGTCCTGGTCGGTTATTTGTGTAATGTCCCCCAATTTGGGTTTGTCTAATGCTTTATTATTAGACTGAGGTTATTCACTTCGGCAAAAACAGCACGAGCCTGAGCGCCCGCTCAGTGCGCGCCCGGGGAGATGACGCTGGCGTGTCTCGCTTCCGGCGAGAGTCTCCAGCACCTGAAGCAGTACCTGCCAGGTTCTGGTATGAAGTTACTGTTTCCTGCTTTAAATAGATAGATATCTGGCGAGAAATACTTTTAGACTATGCAAACTTCATGTTTCTTCTCAAATTTTCATCTACTAATTTTAATAGCCATCAATGGACCTGGCCTGTGAGAACTGCCACTGTGGTGTGTGACTCAATGGTGATTTTCTGTTTCCCTCATTCCTCCCACATTCACCACCTGAAATTCTTCTGAAGGGAAAAGAAACCCTTTCTTTCCCAGTTATTATTTTGTTTCTTCAATTATTTATTTATAGTAGTATGTTTGCATAAATATTTATTTTATTCTATGGGTTATAACCCAGTGCTGCATTAGTTTATTTTGCTAGTCAAATCATTTCAGCTTTAGCTCTTTCAGGTTGTTTCCTCTGCCTTTTCAATATATCCCCACTCTTTTTTTTTTTTTAGATGTTATTTATTTTTGGAGAGAGGAAGAGAGGGAGTTAAACATCAATGTGTGGCTGCCTCTCATGCACCCCTACTGGGGACCTGGCCCACAACCCAGGCACGTGGCCTGACAAGGAATCGAACCAGAAATCCTTTGTTGCACAGGCCGGCACTCAGTCCACTGAGCCACACCAGCCAGGGCTCCTCAATCTTTTTGAGCACTTTCTTACTTGCTGGTACCATGAGATGCTCCAGGTTTATCCTGCCTTTTTTCTGCCCCAGCCCTGGAATCATCACTTCTCCAAGTAGCCCTGGTACATTTTTGGAGAACAGTATTTGGAAACCAAGACCCAAGGGCCTAAGTGTGTCCACTGCTATTAAACTATTGTTGCTTCTAGGCCCTCTCAGTGGGTACAGCTAGGAAATACACATGTGTATGAATGCCTGCATACACACATCTGTATTTCTCTATTGTTCTAACTGTACATACAGTTTTAAAAACCATGTGTTCATACTGATACCTCCCATTTCAGTCTAGTACAAAAGGGCTCATCCCAACCTTCCCTTTCCTTATTTGTAACCTGACAGTGAGAAAACCTAGCTCTCTTTACACTGTATTTTCTTAATTTTTCAACCATAATATATATAAATACATATAATTTTAGAATCAAATTTATTAAGCAAAGTACGGTACTTTTTATCAGTTCTTTTTGTTTTTAGCCCTATGATATCCAGTCAGAATCCTGTTTTCCCAAATTACTGAGGTTAGTTCTTGTCTTAACTACCTCCTTCAGTGTGGTTAATGGTTTATTTTCATAAAAGGGACTCTGGCAGGTTTAAAAGCCAACTGAAACTAATATAATATTGTATGTCAATTACACCTCAATTTTAAAAAGCCTATAGGAAGGATTCAAACAAAAGGACAAGACTGACCTTAAACTAGAGAGAAAAGAAATTATATGTTTTTTTTCCTTGTTACTATGTTTCTATAAACAACCCCTTGGGTTTTCTACAAGGATTATCTTGTTATCAAGGGAAAAGTGCTTTTAAAAATTTATTACTGCACAGGGCCCTCTGTGGCACAACGAGAGAGTCGAGATGTCCACAACTCCCTACCAAAACAACACTTATAATTACGCTCCCGGGCCTTCTGGCTCTGGGGCAAGAGGCTGCACTCCAGACTCAGTCCCAGGACCTTGCTGGGTACCTTTGGACAGGCTACTGAACCGCTCTGGGTCTCACAGTCATTTCCGTAAAATAACTTCTCTACCTAACTTCATTATCAAATGAGAAAGTGGATATAAAATAATTTTAAAAGGATGTGAAAGGGCTTATAAAGTTATATTATTCTTGTTATCATCAATTCTGACTACTGTTAAATATTGGGTTGACCAAAAAGTTCATTTGGCTTTTTCCATACAATGGCTCTAGTAGCACTTAGTTGTCTTTAACTTCATTCAAAAAATTTTGTTAGACTGTATTATGACAGCTGTCATATTAGCATGCATTTAAAAAAAACTTATCAAAATGGGTGAATTTTTGTGCAGCCATTTTAATACTGAATTTGGAAGAAAATATGCAACATTTTCAGCATATTATGCTTTACTATTTTCAGAAAGGTAAAAATGCAACTGAATCGCATAAAAAGACTTGTGCAGTGTACAGAGAAGGTGCTGTGACTGATCGAATGTGTCAAAAGTGGTTTGAGAAGTTTCATGCTGGAGATTTCTCACTGGACAATGCTCCACGGTCGGGTAGACCACTTGAAGTTGACAGCGATCAAACTGAGACATTAACTGAGAACAACCAATGTTCTACCATGTAGAACATTTGGAGACAGGAGAACATTGGGAGAACATGGGATATAGTCGACATACTCAAAATATCCAAATAATGAAGTTATTGGCAAAAATGAAAAATGAGTCTTCCATTTTACAGAAAAAACTAAATGGACTTTTTGGCCAACCCAATACTATGAAAAAAACTATAGGATACAAATATATGAAGCTGTTTCACTGCCTGGTTCTCACTGTTTTAGCTAAGACAATCTGAATCAAGATCCTGCTAAGAGAATCAGAGAGAAAAATGATACCCACGGACTTGTAATATATTTATTCTCCTCCTTTTTCTGACAGCCATTGCAAGGCTCACATTTTCTTCCCTTGTCTATATATAAAGTTGATTTCCCCCTGGATGATTCATTCCCTGATACATTGACTATTCCAAGTTCCACAGAGCTGCCTCTTGGCAGTCAAAGGAGGAACTTACCCACAATGCTATCAACCTGAGCATCTGCTGCGTTAGCTGCACCACCCTGATGATCCAAGAGGGATTCAGTCCTATCTGCTGCGGGCAAACAGGGCTGCTGTTGAGGGAAACACACACAAGCAATAATTCAATAGCAGGCTACTTCAGAACTAAACCCAGAAGGCTCACACTTCCACCCACTGGCTGCCTTTAGAGAAGCAGTAGTAGGAGCTGGAGATAAGGGGAGATGAAAGAAGGTTGAACATCACATGAAAAAAAGATAAAACAGCTAAAAATTCACTAACTCAGGAGTATTTTTCCTCAACAAAATATTAGAAAGTGCCATGATGTTGCTACTATTAAAACATATTGTTTGTTGTGCTTAAGATCCATGTTTTATTTGAAATGTGAAAATGAACATGACCCTAACACAAACAGCTCAGACAGATGAGAAAGATGCCCGGACAGCCGGCGCAGCACCGTCTGGGTGCCCTTGCCTCCAGCACACTGACCAAGGCCCAAATCCGGCCCAAAGTCCTGGAGGACAAAGTGTTGAAATCAGTCTAACAGGCTCCTCGAGGGCAAGGATCCTGCCTCAGATTTGTACAGGGCCTTGTACATGGGAAGTACTGAAAAAGAACTGTGATTTCATTTTATATTTAAAGATCTGGAGGCAACTTTATGCCTAAAGGAAACCCTAGCACTTTTTGAAAAGCAGTCTAGCAAGAAAACATGAAACCACCCAGACTGCAAACATCCTGAAAGGGCTCACTGATCTGACGCTAAAGCACACTTCTCGCAACAGCTGCGAGGCACGAGAGGACTGTTTTAGGTTCTCCTTTTATCTGTTTTTAATATTCCGTCACTTCTTAAATGGAAAGAAAAAAATGATAAATGGTGTAAAGATCCATAATTACTGGCAGAAATTAAAGCCAAAGAGGGGAAAAGATCAAGGAAAAACCTTTACCTGTGAGTGACAGGTGTCTGCTGATGTAATGCTATGGTTTGCTCCAGCCAGTGAGCTGAGAAGGCTAAAGCCTTGGTTCCTATCTGAAAAGCAAAAATACAATTACTGAAGTTTTTAATTTCTATTTTAAATTGTGAAAATGACTGGATGAAGAAACAATGGCCATTTTTTCCTTATAATAGTTCTAACTATAAAACATAGCTTTTACCAATTATCACACTCACTAAATTCTGGATAATTTTAAAATATCAGAGTATTTGTTATAATGGCAGGATCATCAAAACAAATAAAATGCCACTAGGTTCCATGTGCAAAGATTAACAGCATCGATGGTTTAATAGTCACTATGAACTAATAATATTCCAGTGTTTTAAATGGAAGAGGAACATGAATGCTTTTTTGAAATAAAGCTCTAATTTTGCTATACAAGGTCTGTCTAGAAAAAGTCCAGCCATTGTTAATATAACACGAATAGTCTGCACATCAATGTAACCTGAAAGCCAAGGAGAGTGAACTGGAATGCGCATGCTCGAACAATGACAACTTCACTCTACTAGTTAGTGGGGGTGGTAGATGCCACTCAGTGAGCATGCTCACTACGGGGACATCACATTCAAAATGAGTAAAGCAATGAATCTGCATCAAATTTTGTGGTAAGCTTGAACATTCCTCCATGGAAACTATTCAGATGATTCAGAAGACCACAGCTCTGGGCACCTGGTGACTGGCAGCTTCATCATGATAATGTGCCTGCTCATGCATCACATCTTGTGAAGAGTTTTTTAGGGAAACATCAAATTGCCCAGGGGACTCAATCCCCTTGCAGCCCAGATTTAGTGCCCTGTGACTCCTGGCTTTTCTCAAAACTAAAATCACCTTTGAAAGGGAAGAGATTTCTGACTCTTGAGACTCAGGAAAATATGATGTGGCAGCTGATGGTGACTGGGAGAACTGTGTGAAGTCCCAGGTGCCTACTTTGAAGGGGTTGAGGCGTTACTGTCCTATGTACAGTGTTTCTTGTATCTTCAATAAACGCCTCTATTCTTCATAGTACACGGCTGGATACTTTCTGGACAGACCTTGTAAATGGGCCACTTTCGGTTAAGGCTCCCAATACTCTCAATATTTGTATTTACAATTGAGGACAAATGCAGAGCAGAACATCTAGAACTGATGAACGTAAAGGTCCCAGCCCTGATCTGATAGTGTTCCCTAAAAGCACCTGGACACTTGTTAAAACTACCCCAGTATTCAGTAGACAGTACGCCCCCTACTTCAGACTGAGGCAGAATCTCTGGGACACAGGTCGAGGAAATGGGAATTTTACTGAGTCCTCTAGGAGAGTCTTAGGATCAGGGAAACTGAAAACAAAACGTAACAAAACACTGCTGCAGAGCAGAACACGAAACCCACATTTCAGGAGTCTAACAGTACAGAAGTCAAAAAACTCTCTCAAAAAGACACCCTCCTCCCACCTTGCCTTTCCTCTCCCTATCTCTTACTGAACCCAGTCTTGTCTCTAAGCCACTGTCAAACTTCCCCACCAGGTGAAACCTGCTGGCAGATGCTCAGTCACACAAAGGTACCAAAGAGAACCCCCTGCAGTCTCAGTCCTCTTCCCTTTTGCTGGGGGGGGGGACTTGCCTTTTAAAACTGGACAAAGCCCATCTGTGGTTCCCTGGGTCCAGAGCTGCAGCTTGCTCCAGCCCGACCTCTCGCCACGGGGGCAGCAGCCTAGCTTCCCCACTGCCTGTGGCTATCAACCCAGAACCTAAGCGTTCAGTTCTGAAAGCCCGCTGTTGCCCAGCTGCTATTGCTGCTCTACAACCTCAACTGTGGCAGCAGGGTCACAGGTGCATGTGCACTCCTGGAGCCCCGTTTCACATCCTCACCCAACTTGCTCACCCTGCTAGAACTCTCCAGGCCAAATGCCTGGGTGTGCCCCATCCAAGGACCAGGCACTGAGGTTTCTCACTGAGGGAGGCCGAGGAGGCTCAGTGGCTGGGAAGCAGATGCTTGTGGTGTCCCACACTGATGGCTTCACAGAAACTGGGGAGGTTAATTCAAACATTAACATAATTCTTTTTTTTTCCCCTTTTTTTTTTTTTTGGCCAGTGTGCTATAGACCTCACAGCAGTTGCATGCAATTATGCAATACTTGGACAGGGATTTCACATGTCATGAGGATACACGAGGGCTCTTATAAGATACTTTAGGCTCTTTGTACAAAAGACATTCATTATCTGAGTAACTGAGTACTGCTGTAAGAGAGCACCTACTTCTATTACTGGAAATAACTTGGATTTAGGGTAATTTTCAAATCCAATTCACAAATCTCTCCATATTCCAATTCCATAGCTTTTGTTTTTCCTCTGCTGGGCATGACCTAAACTTGGCAGGCCAGCCTGCAATCCATGAGGAGTGAGGCCATAACGTCGGCTGGGGCACGCTATTGGGCCACGCAGTCTACTTCAAATGCCACATTCTTCACAGTGGCCGTCTCCGCGGAGGGGACTGGGATGGCAGGGGTGAGGAAGAGGGAGCTGGGCCTGTCCTGTACATGGTAAACCTCTGTGTACCTTCTGACTTCACTTCATGTTCATGTGTTTACCTATTCAAAGAGATTTCTTCTATTGTTTATGCTATACAGTTGCTGTCTTTTTTCCCAAAGAGATTTGTTTTCAATTTAACAATTATGTACTAAATGTATTGCCACAATAAAAAAATGAGAGCCTCAATTTTTCAAAATTATGAAGAAGTCAGAATAGGGGGAAGAGAACTGGGCCAGGTCAGCAAGTCTGGCTTTCACTCCTGGCTCTGCCTCCTCCCCCCATGCCATCCTGCACAAATTAATCAATCTTTCTGCACCTTCATTTTCTGTCCTGTAAAGTAAGAGGGTTGCCATGCATGGCTGTTAAAGTCCATTCTGCTCTAGAAGTTTGTGATTTTATAAAGAGGCATTATCTTCTCTTGACAGTAAGTCTGAGTTAGCTGGGATTACATATTTTAAAAAATTACTTAATAGAGAAAAACAAGAACCTTAAATTTCAGAATCCTTTTAAGGTTCGCAGAAGACTGAGCTTATAATCAGGTTGTGGGCTAATTAAGATAGGCTGGAAGGACTTTTGCTCAGTGTTTCCTTACAAACAAAGGAGGATGTAGTTAGCTGAGAGTTCACTGTGTTCCTACTGCTTATATTTTAAGGAAGTTAGAAACACGTAAATTTTCACAATTAGTAAACAATTCATTTTTGTTTATCCAAAGTGGACTGCTTGTACATTAATGTCGTTCAAAAATCTTGGATTTTAATTCATACATTTACAATTTACAACTAAAGAAACTCTCAGTTTTGTTTAATTCGATGTTTAGCAAAATTCTGCCCATGTGCACCCCCTGTAAAACTACGCTTCCTGTAGAAAAGGGTTACATAAATCTTCCCTTGTTTGCCAGATTTTTCTCCACAGGATTCAGGGCACAGAAATATCATCCCTAGTTAGTTGATAGTTCTTGAAATTAGCTTTAGTATCTCTGGTTCTATCGATGCCACAAAATACTAGACACAGAAGGAATAAATTAATCCACCTACTCAACTGATTCTTCTAGAACTTCAGAGCTGCAGAAGGAGGAAGCTGTTAAGTAAATTACTCTGAAAGGCATTGTAAGTATATCAAACTCTGGCTTTAAAGACATGTAATTCAGTTTCAGCAGACTAGTAAATTGGCACCAGTGGAACAATAGATAAAAATGACAGTGCACTGAAAAAAGAATCCAGTGGTGCTGGTCATTAGCATTAGCATTAGAATTCTTCAGGAAGTGTTGGAAACAAAACTATAGCCTCTAGAATAAAGATTTAAAATAAGAGATTCTCAAACCTTGGAAGGAGCTTTTAACATTTATTTTTAAACAAAAGTTTAAACTGTTTTTGAAACACATGAAATTGTGTGCTTATCTCTTTACAAAGCTGAAGGCACACTGTTATTTTAGAAACAAAATTCACTTCACAGAGTGATTCTGCCATGCATTCCATGAGACATTCAGGTGATTAAAAACCCAGGCAAAGGAAATTGTAGTATGGGGAAAAGTCAAAGTCATTCCTAAAAAAAGCATTTTTCCTTCTCATTTTTCTGCTCTTCTCTGCTATTTAATCAAAGCAGTATGATAAGCCTATGAGTTTGAAGATAAATAAAGGCATGGGTTTGAATCCTCGTTCTGGTTACTTTGTGGTCTTACACAAGTTACGCCCTCTCTGTACCTCAGGTTCTACATTTACGCAGAGGGTGTGACAACACTTACCTTGCAGAACTATTGGAAGGATTAATAATCATAATAGCTAACATTTACTGAGGACTAACTACAGGCTGGGGTGAAAGTAGGTTGACAGTTGTTCATACAGAAAATACAGTAAGCAGTAATACAAGAATGAGCTGTTTCACGTACTCACAACTGCAAACCTGCTTTTGCCCCACCCTGTGTGTGCAAGTTAGCATTCTCGGTGCCGAACGTCCACTGTGTCTTTGACTCTCTCTACAACCAAAGTAAGCCTTCTACACACACATACACACAAACAGAAACCAACATGTACCTCCTTTAGTTTCACAGAGGATTTATTTTATTATTCTTTTTCACAGAGTAAACTATAACTGAGAGATAAATAACTTGTCCAAGGTCACATAACTAGAACCTGAACATGAAATCCAGATCTGACTCTAAATTCCTAACTCTTTCCATTAAGCCTAGAGGTAACAGGTAAAGAACAAAAGTTGAGACAGTCAATGCTTAACATACAAATACTGTATATGACACAAATTTAGGTCAAAATGCAAAAAAAAATGTCTTTTATACACATATAGTTCTCTTTTACCAGTAATCTTTTACTATAGGGGTGTCAAACTCATTTTTACCAGGGGCCACATCAGCCTCGTGGTTGCCTTCAAAGGGCCGAATATAATTTTAG
Organism: Phyllostomus discolor; assembly: GCF_004126475.2. Lineage (NCBI taxonomy): Eukaryota > Metazoa > Chordata > Mammalia > Chiroptera > Phyllostomidae > Phyllostomus > Phyllostomus discolor. The sequence continues at coordinate 176,215,248 of NC_040903.2, forward strand.
GACTGTATAGATATAACTACTCCTGAACTAGGGGCAAGGAGCTCAGTGCTACTGCCAGATCAAACAAGGTGGAGGGCCGGATTCAGCCTGCAGGCCTTGTGTTTGCCACCTGTGTTTTATTATATTCCTGGTTTAGAGTGATTCCAAATGAACTAAGCTTAGGACTGAATCACATACCACTTTAATGTTTCTCATGATCTAATGTCAGCCCAGTCCCATTAACTCCGGGAGACACGGGTCACATAAAACTAGTGGCAGCCCAGGTGGTCAGGACTCAATGTCCCTTTGCTGTCCTTCGAGTACTCGTGGACAAGGGTTTCTCCACCTCAGCACTACTGACACTTGAGGCTTTGTTGTGTGTGCACGGCGGTGGCAGGCACAGTCCTGTGAACCTCCCCTTGTAGTCACCAAGTGCCTATTGCACTGTCAAATGTCCCCAGAGTTGGGGGTGGGAGAGACACAAAATTACCTCCAATCTGAGAACACTGATACAGATCTACTAATGATGCCAGGACATTTTTGGCTAAAATTCTGTTTTTAAGTCATTTCTTGAAAATATTTTCCATGAAAAAAGAGAGTAAAAACATTTAAGAGAGTCTACCTCACCTCCTGTCAACATTATAAATATCCTCCCCCTAGCCTGGAAGGTCTCTCTGGCGGACTCTACCTCACAGTGGCCTCTCCCTCGGGGCCACTTGTTCATCCGTACTATTCAGTTGGGCCTTGAGAGAAATGCCAGTATAGATACCTGTCTGAAATCTATCTGCCATCCTTAACTGTGCCATAAACTCCCTGCAAACACAGACAACAGCTAAGGGTTCTCCTGCCTCCCACGGCTCCCGGCACAGTGCGAAGAGTACAGCACAGATGCCGAAATATCCACGGACAGCCTCAGAGGACAGAGGCAGCAAGCATCAGCTAAACAGAGAAGTTTTCACCTCAAACTTATGTATGCTGCTCACAGTGTTAAGAATTTCTATGAGCATAGCCCCCCAAATACCTTAGATGACCTGTTATATATTTTCTGTTCATATTTCAGTTTTTATTTCCTTAAAGCCACAATTACTTGGCATCATCATAAGTTCAAGTGTTCCCCATGTTTTAAGATCTCTTTACATCCTCTTTCTCTCCCCACAAATTATTTTCTTTTTCACCCACGTGATAAACGTGACCAAACTTACCACAACCACAGCTAAGATACCCACACAGAGAAACTGTACCTATTTTTGAATTGTATTTTTAAAATCACACCATACTATTTACATAGAAAATTACTTTAAGCAGTACTTCATCAGAAATGATTCACCAGCATTAAGGAAATAAACCTACACTTTTATATCACTTTCCACTTCTGCTTGATAAATTAAAATGTTCTTGAAATAAAAGTAGAACCAATGTATCCTCTTTTACTATCTATTGCTTGAAAGGGGCAAAACTTTGAAGTACATTGTTAAAAACAGCACTTGTTTGGAGAAACAGGCGTGAGCACTGCGGCCGGCTCTGGCTCTGGATTCAGGGAAAGCGGATCAGGGGTCTTCCTTGCCGCCGCTCACCAGGTCGGCTGCTGCCGCCGCCCTCCCCTAAGCACATAACAAACCTGAGCAGAAAGTAATCAGACGATGTTTCCTGATTGTAAAGGATGTGCTCATTGTGGAAAATATGGAAAATAGAAGAAAGTATGGAGAAGAAAATTAAATCACCAAAGATGCCAATTAATACTTCGGTGCATGTCCTCCTGGTCTTTTTCTCTATGTACACATGTGCCCCAATACTTAATAAAGTGAACTCAACATCAAAGTGAGCGCTATCTTTTCCAAAGGCCTTGTAAAGGGAAGCTTTACACTAATTCCAATACTGCTCCCATTGTTAGGTCCAATCTACAGAGCCTGAAGCACACTCCTGAAAACCCTCAAAGGAATGTTTACAATCAAATCGAAATATCGCTCAGAACCAAGTGAGGGGAATAATGAGAGCAATGAAACAGGACTTCCTCAGGAAGAAAATGATTTTTCTCATGTGTGGCTGGTAACTAGCTCTAAAAATAATTCCAAAGCAAGACTACCAAAAACGTTTTGCGAGGTGGACGCAGACAGTAGCCTGTGAGGACCTCCATGGTGGCTAATCTGAAGAAATTTCCTACCATTCATTCATTTGCTTACAGACAATTTAGGGCACTGTTTCTTAAAGCAAAGTCTCCCCATTTTACTCACACATTTATTCCCTTCCAGCTTCTCTAACTTTTCACAGTTCCCTCTTCCTCCTCTTTTATAACACAATCACCCGCACCAAATTACGCCTTCTACACACACACAGAAATCAGTGTATATCTTACTTATTTGATCATCTAGGAAGAGACAGACCCCACTAAAACCCTCTTCAGTAACCATTCTTCCTCTCACTAACTCGATGTTTTATTTTCTGCAAAAATAAACTCAAATTTTTAGCCCTGACTGGTGCAGCTCAGTTGGCTGGACGTCGTTCTACAAAAAGAAAGGTCACCAGTTTGATTCCAGGTCAGGGCACATGCCTGGGTTGTGGGTTTGGTCCCTGGTTGGGGCGCATACAAAAGGCAACCGGTCAGTGTTTCTTTCCCTTTCTTTTTCCCTCCCTCTCTCAAAAAAATTCAAAAGTTTATTTAATCATTTTCATACTCTCTTTTTTAAATTATAGGCACTATATCACAGGCACTAGCCTCTATTCTCCTGGGAGGGCAGCCCAGGTATCAGGCAGTCAGATCGGTATCGTGTTGTTGGTACTCATTTCTTGCCACTGCTCTGTGTATCGGTTGCAAATGATTCCCTAAACTGGAATCTGTGATTTCCACCCTGGTATCTTGTTACCAAGTAAATTCAGGGGAACATACATTAATAGATGAATAATTCTTTTCATTTATAATGGGAAAACAGAAAACTATCATCTGAAAGAACTGTTTCTACCATAAAAATTCCACTTAATCCTTACCCACCTGCATCACTGGAGATTAAACTACAATAGATATAAACACTCTCAGGGCTTTGAAATTCAATCTCTACAATTATTGTTTACCGCTGGGAAACCAAAGTCACAACTCTGTAATATTTGTTTAGTCTAATCCCTCCTTCACTGATTAGAAACAATAAAATATCACAGAATTTCCCTTCCTTGACCTTCACTTGGTGGTGCTATTTGGAAAAGACCCACTAAACACCCAAGAGGCACGAGGAAAGTCTAAGCCCCCCCATGGCCCTCATCAGTGCTCAAGGGTTTCAAGGGACAGAGGCTAGCAAGCAGTTTGTGGGGTAAACCGACGCTTTATAAACAAGGATGCTGTGTACAACACTACTCTCCTATGTGAAAGTGACAGCTCTATTTGCAAAACAAAACAACACATCGGGCATCTACTAACCATCTGCTTTTCTTTGCCCTTGAAACCAAGTCTTATTTACCCAGTGCCTCCTGAGTTCAAGGCACAGTACTGAGCATGATGCCTAGACCACGTAATGACAACAAATAGCTGCCAGCTAGGCTTTCTGATGCACCAGATGCGTGGAGAGAGAAGGCAATCTCACTGCAGACCAAGTGTGGAAGAATCAACCTTTAAATCCGTCACACTTGGCATAAAGCACTGACCCACAGTTTCTCCTCTCATGCAAGACAGCCCCAAAAAGTAGGTCTCCACAGCCACAAGCCCAGCTCTGACAGCAGCTAAGGGTGACTCAAGTAGGCAGATGAGTTTTTCTCCACCTCCCTTTTCTTGAGCCACAGCCCGAGTTTCAGGTCTAGGAAATGCAAGGCAAGACAGCATAGGAAAGGTTATATACAGTGAGCCAATTGATGAGGATAGAGATATCAAAAATGCACAGACCAATTGTAAAGGCCCCAACCACTTCATTTCCTGGACCATTTTGAAGCCACGTCTTGAACGCATATAGTGGAAACTCCGACTTCCCGAGAAGTTTGACCTTTACAATGAATATAAAGATATCTGGGGATTTCCTCCAAGGCGGAGCTTAGTATATACAACCAGATCCAGTGTTTCTCAACCATTTTCATCAAGGCCCCTAAAGGAAAACTTGCATTTCCTTCCCTACTCATAACCAACATTTCTGACACCAGATGGTGGGTTTTTCCACACCAAGCAATTCCCCGGTTCTTGGAGGACACCATTTGGGTTTCCTACAGTTTAACTCAATTCCGTCACAGAGTTAGCGTAGGCTCCCCAGATTAAGGGCTCACCCCCTCACCACCCCATTTGAGACACCAATTGCAAGTATCAGGTTCTCTCCTGCACTTCTGACCAACTGGTTATAAATTGGGCTTTCCCACAACCCCTTTCTCAAGGTCAATTATTTGCTAAAATGGCTCACAGAACTCAGGAAATTTACTTATTAGATTAGTAATGTATTGTAAAAAAACACAACTCAGCAACAAACAGCCAGATGTTAGGCGATGCACAGAGCAAGGTATTGGGGCACGTCACCCTCCCAGCACCTCGGTGTGTTCACCAACCTGGAAACTCTCCAAACCCCCTTGCGTAGGGTTTTATGGAGGTTCCATCATGTAGGAAGAATTAATCACCTTGGTGACTAACTCAACCTCCAGCCCTTCTCCCCACCCAGGAGATCAGGGCACTGGACGAAAGTGTCAACCCTCAGCAGCCAGCAACCATCCTCACAGGCTTTCCAGAAGCTACTTCACTAATGTAAACTCAGGGGTGCTTAAAAGGGGCTTGTCACCGAATAACAAAAGACACACCTTTGGCCTTCATCACTCCAGAACTGTTTTAGGAACCAGGACAAAAACCAAATACTAGTTTATCATATTGTAATAGGAGCTCCCCAACAGAAACTGGAGACCCACACCCTCCCCTGGACCTTTTTAGACATTTTTTCCCTAATTATGACATGCCCTCCCCACTAAAACATTAATACCACAGATATACTGTATATATGTTTATATGTTATATGTATGTCTGTGCTTCATGCATAAAGAGTAATATTTTTTCTTCCCCCCAATAGAATCCCCCCAATTGTCACCCCTTTGGGGGGCAATAATGCCCCATTAAGAATGCATGCTTTAGCTTATAAAATAAAGACATTGATAAAGCAAAAAATATAAAACTAGATTATTATAAGTTAACCCAAAAGTTATATCCCCATATCAAGAAGATTTATAAATCTTTCTAGAATAATGTGCCTACAACTGTAGTACTATAATGTTTGCTTTTACAATGTGAAATTCAGTAATAAAAACATACTAACTGAGTACCTACTATGTACAAATAAGAATCTTCACTTAAACTGCAGAGAATAATCTGTCACGACTCTAGATTAAAACAATTTAAAATACACTATCTTTCACACACAAATAATATACATATTTTACTACATTAACTATCCAGAAGCCTTATCTGTACTTTGGATTAAATGCAAAATAATGGGATAGAATTAGTATCAAAACCGTGTCAGACAGTTTTTTAAAATGTCATATACAAAAAAGTCCAAAATCTCAGATATGATCATTACTTCTAGGCTGTCTCATTAAAATCTTCTTCCTGCCAGAACACCTACACTGATGGGGATTCCATAGGAAATGAACTCAGTAACTTCCCATGCAGCCTGGGCAAATTATTTAACTGCTCTGTGCTCATTTCTCTAACCAGCCAATCACATAAGTCAACAGACTGTAGTGGAAAAACACAAAACACTCCTGGTCAGGATGGCCATCTGCCCTCTCATCCCACCTTAGCTACCAAACTCACTACACGAGTATAGGCAAGTGACCTCTCCTTCCTGAGGCCTCATTTTCCCGTCTGTAAGAGAAAGACGTCACACCAGATGCACGCGTGGAGAGTCTACTTTCTAGAGGCCTCTAGCTGGCTGATTCACATATACTAGCACACCAAAAAAAACAATGTCCCCTATTACATTCTATAAAAGTCAAGACCATGTAATCTGAGTCGGCCCAGCCAGTACAAGACTGAATAGAGAAAATAATGCATAGAAAAATATTGGGAAGAAAAACATAACTGCTCTCCAAGGTAAGACTTAGAAGTTTAGGCCACATACCTTCCTAACTTCAATTAGGTGTAAGTGCCATTCGTGAGAACTGCTGTAGCCCCTTTGTGAACCGTATCTATTTTCTGCCTGGACCATCTTTTAGTGTAATGTATTCCATGAATTACCTCCTGCTGGATTCAATATGCTTTCATTTTATTTATAATTAGTAAACCATTTGAAGCTTTAGGAAATGTCTCTAAATTATAGCAGTCTAGGATTTGGGAAATCAAGTCAGTATTTACCCTATTCATACCCTAACTAGAGATTCAAATTAAATCCCTTCTGAGCTCTGGTTTTTCCCAATTTATTACATTAGATAATCTCCATTCTTCCCATCCCCTTGATCATAAGACCCATTATCACCAATAACTACAACCCCTCCAGAATCTGAATTTCATGCATTCTATACTCTGACCACCACCTATCTCTCCAGCTCACTCTCCCTCTGCAGTACCGCAACCCAATGATCCTTCAACCCCACTGGGACCTCGAAATGCATACCTTTTCGCTGAACCTCTCCCCACTGATTTTCTCTCGCCCTTTCTAACCCAGCTTAATACCATCACCAGTCATTATGATTACTCTCTTATGTTCACTATCTAATCCCTCGCCTCGCCTCTCTCTTGCTGTGATATCCTTGCTTGGTAAAAGCACAACTGATTACTCCATGCCTACGCCCATACAGCTTAATGTTGCTGGGGAAAACATACACACACACACCCAGGTTGTTGCCATGCTTCACTTTAAATTTATGACACCAAATTTCAAGTGGGTCCATTCATACTGTCTGGCAATCACATTTTATTTACATCCCTAGGTTCATCTACTCTCTCACTCTCCTAGATGATTCACATCTTCTCTCTCTTTAAATCCTAACACTACCTCCTTCTTCTGTCCTCTCAGTTGATAATGTGGCTCCCTAACTTCATTGATAAAATTGAAGCAGAAGAAACTTGCCCAGATTTCCACGCCACCTCTCTCCACTCTGCAACATTTGTATCCACGTACTCCCTCTCTTTCCGCCTCCATCCACAAATTTACTTTCCTTCTATCCAAAGGGAATCCCTCCACTGGGAGAGCCCACCCCGCCTCACCTACTCAAGGACATCACTCCATCAACTCTCCCTCTATCCTCTTTCATCCGGTTTGTTCTCTGCTGGTTCCTTCTCTGCAGCCTACAAACATGCTGCTCTTGTTCTTGTCTAAAAAATGGTACTAATAAAACTCAAGCAAGCCTTCTCACTAGCTCCCAATTATTTCTTTGCTTATTTTTCATACAAAATTTTTCAGAAGAGTAGTCACCATCTCCTGCTATTTTTATCCCCTCAATCGCTTAAACCTGCTTCACCAAAACTGTTCTCTTCAAGGTTACTAACAACCTCCACTTTGCTAAATCCAAAGGTCAATTCTCAGTTTTCATGTTACTTAACCTATTTCCAGCGTCTGGCAGAGCTGACCACTCCTTTAACCTTGCCAACATTCCCCTCTCGCTTCTAGAACTCTATACTCTCGGTTTTCCTACTTCACTGATCATTCCTTCTCTTTTGCTGGCTCCTGCTCCTGTCCCTGTCCCTGTCCTCTTGATGTTGAAATGTGCTGGGGCTGAGTCCCTGGTCCTTTTTATCTACTACTCCCTCCCTTGGTCATCTCATTCAGACTCAAGATTTTGAATGCCATGCATATGCCAAACTCCATACTACTACTACCAGATGGCTACCTGACACCTCCATTTGGAAGTCTAGTAGACATGGTCAAAGAGTTAACATATTCAAAACAGAATTACTGATTTGGCATCTTGCTCCTCAGAGTCTGCTTCATCTGTAGCTTCCTCACTGCAGTTGATGGCAAACTATCCTCCAAATTTCTCAGGCCCAAATCCTGGAGTCCTCCTTGACTGTTCTCTTTCATACCTTACATTCAAAGCATGTCATGAAATCACACTGCTTGTACCTCAAACTATAGCCATAACTTAGCCTTTGCTCAAGCTCCCATTGCTACAATTCTGATCTGAGCCACCACTCTCTCTCACGTGGGATATTCCAAGAGCCTCCTAAGAGATCTTCCTGGGTCTTCCTCGCCTCCACCAGCTATTATCCACAGAGCAACCAGAGTCAGATCACATCACTCTCCTACACAAAGCCCTGCCACAGCTCCTCAACTGACTCTGAGTAAATGCAAAAGTCACCATGATGGCTCTCAAACCCCTGAGTGATACAGTCTTCCATTCTCTCTGCTCTGCTCTCCTCAGGCGCAGCGTGCTTCTTGATACCCTCCAACCAAATCAGGCATGCTCTCCCCTTGGGGCCTTTGCTGTGGCTATCCCCTGCCCCTGATGTGCTCCTCTCCCAGATACCGACCTGGTGAAATACCTCATCTCCTTCCTCAGATCTCAAGGCCTCAAGAAGACCTACCTTGACCACCCTATTTAATACCGCAATCTATCAGGAAATCTCAATACCCCAACCCTGTTTTATTATTTCTTCCATACCACTTATCTTCTAACAGACCAATTACTTGTATTGTCTATTTGCTTCTGCCGTCCACCAAAATGAAAGCTCCAAGGACAAAATGTTTTATTCATTTTGTACATGGATGTGTCCTAAGCACACAGACCAATGCCTGGCACACAGTAAGTGCTCAATAAATATTTTTTGAATGAATGAATGAATGCTTGAAACTAGATCTTAAATTGTGGACCACAGGGAGATTGGAGGTTGACAGAAGAAAAACTCAAGTGGCCCAGAGTCTCAAGGATGTTCTTTGGCAATTTAGCTACTTAAAAAGGCTGTATTACTTCTTTCAGATCTCAAGGAGGCCTGTTTAACACAAGCACTGGTGACCTTGTCATGACACAGCCCGAACCAGAATAAGACCAAGGAAGTGTGGAAAGCAGAGCCGCTATTTCCCCCTTTGCCTCTGGGCAGGTCTACACTGGACACAGTGCTGTCTCCCTTCTCCGGCTTTGTCACATCAGGAGTGACCTGTGAATACTACCCGACTTAGGACTGGAAGAAAGCAAGCCAGTCAAAGAGCTAATGCAGCTTTTAAAATGCCTAGTTTACTCCCATGGATTACGCAGACTTACAAGTTAGAACTAGATAACTATCACTTAAGTCAGTGGTTCTCAACAGGGCTTGCGTGTGTGAATTCCTGAGGCATTTAAAAAACACTGCAGCAGCCCCTCCCGCCTGAGACAGACAGTCTGGGTGAGGCCCAGGCAGCCTAAGTTGTCACGGAGTCCAAGGTGATTTGAATGTGCAGCCAGAGCCGGAAGCCAATGATGGAGATCAACCTCATGGACGATTAAAGAAATGTGGAGTGTGTATACACAGACACACACACATGGGGAATACTATTCAGCCATAAAGAAGATGAAATACTGCCATCTGTGACACAGATTGATCTTGAAAGTATAATGCTAAGCGAAATAAGTCAGACAAAAAGGACAAAAACCATATGATTTCACTCATATGTGGAATACAAAACAAAAAGTAGCAAACAAAACAAACAAAAAGAAATTCATAGAGACAACAGAATGGTGGTCACCAAAGAGAAAGGGGGCAGAGAAGGGGGTGACTGGGTAAAGGGTCAAATAAATGGTAAAGAAACTAGACTTCAGGTGGTGGGCATGTGATAGAGTATACATATGTGAAATTATAATGCTGTACACCTGAATGTTATGTTACTAACCAATGTTACCTCAATAAATTTAATTTTTAAATAAGTAAATAGAGCCGGACAGACTGAGATCTGCCTGAGGTCGCACAGCTGAGCAGCAGTGTTGAAACTGGGAACTATCATTCGATTCTTTAGAGAAACAGCAATAAAAGAGAAGCTTCTTTACAACATAGCAATTTATAAGGTATGTGATACAGTAACTAAATGCATAAGACTTCAAAATTATAAAGGTCTAAATTCAAATCAGGGCTTCAATAGTTAACAGCTAATATTAGTAGTGCTCAAACTATGCTGCATGTTATAATTATCTGGGGATAATTAACTCAGGATCTCTGGCAGTGAGAGTCAGGCATCAGTACTTTTTAACGCTCCCTAGGTGATTCCCGTGTGCAAACAAGTTTGAGAACTGATGAACTCACATGACCTTAGGAAAATTACTTGACCTCTTTAAGCTTAACTCGTATGAATATTGTGATTAAGTAAGATACGGTGTGTACGTAAACAGCTGCTATTCGTGTGATTACCACCTCACTTCCTTCTGCCACCACCACCCCCTTCCACTTTACTCTCTCCATCAGTGGTCCTTCCTTCCTCCCTTTCTTTTCTCCCTCCTTCTTTCTTATTGAGATGTTCACATATCATAACCTTCATGTTTTTAAACATGTAAAGATCAGTTGGTTTTAGAATATTCACAAAGTTGTGCAACCATCATCACTATCTAACACCAGAACATTCCAATCACCCCAAAGAGAAACTCTGCACCCGTGAGTAACCCCTCCTCCCAAGCCCTTGGAACCACTAATCTACTTTTGATCTCTATGAATTTAACTATCCTGGACATGTCATATAACTGAAATCATAAAACAGCTGGCCTTCATGTCAGGCTTTTTTCACTAGCATGTATTTGAGGTTCATGTACTTAATGCTTCTGAACTGTTCACTTAAAAATGGTTAAAATGGTAAATTTTATCCTATGTATATTTAATCAGAATTTTAAAAAGTAAGAGAAAAATAAAAGGAGAGGGGAAAAAAGGGACGGAAATGAAAGACAGAAAGAAGCAGAGAAGATGGAGGCTTGGTCCTGTTTATTCATTCACTCAGCAAATCCTCATTGAGCATTTATCATAATGAGGCATTGCCTTCAAAACAAATAAGCCAGCCTGTGTACCTGCTGGCAGACACATTCAAGAAAAGCCTGCTGAGAGGAAAGGGCAGCTCACCAGGCCCTCAGGAGGCAGGCTGCCCTGGAGGAGTACGTGCCCCACCATGTATTTGCACAGAGCTTAGTCTCTGCTATAAGGTGTGGGACTTTTCAAGTATGTCCTTCACTTGTCCTAGGACCTAGGCTGTATCCAAATGTCACTGTACATCTTTATTATCTAAGACTCCTCCTAGAGCAAAGAGAGTTAAGTTTCCTTCCTTCTCACCGCACTGGCTAGGATCTTCTCAAACAAAGAATTAAGCTAATGGCAATATTTTGGTGTTTGGTTAATGGCAAACCAATGTACCAATACTGTCAAGAAAGAAAGAAAGCAAAGATACTTCAGGGAAAAGAACCATGAAAATTCCAGTGTGCCTCATTGCTTGGCAGGTCTCTTAAGAATATCATTTAGTGTCTAAGCAGAATGGCTTCTTTGCAGAAAATACCTTTCACCATAACTCCAAAGTAATAAAGTGTGTTCAATACAAGCTTCTAAATTTATAGACACAAGTGTATGTTATAAGGCAAGTACTTCCTTAATAGATGAACTTGGGGAGGGGGGAGATATTTCAAACGTGCTTGATGCCAAATAAGCTTTTCTGAAAATACTTCTCATAAATATAATAAGCACCACTGAATATAATTTTATTCCAAATTGATCCAGTTTATGTACCATAACTTAAACATATTTTTATAGTGAAGATATAGTCTACAGCAATGCCTCACTATGATAAATGCTCAACGAGGATTTGCTGAATGAATGAATAAACAGGACCAAGCCTCAATTTGAGTTTTTTTTTTAAACAGGGAGATGACATCAGAGGCTAAAATCTCCATATTTTTTTCTAGATCTATCAGGGCCTTATTTGGAATGCTGCCACAATAAAAATAATTTTGTATCTTTGCAATTTAATGCAACTGACACATTAGATCCCCCCTAGAAAGAATAAAGCAGGAAGGAGAGAGGGGAAGAAAAAGGGCGGAGGGAGCACCTGACTATGCCAGAAGGAGCTTCTCCAATGATGACATGGGTTAGATAAGATCCCAGGCAAGCCGAAAGGCCCCAGTCACACTTAACGCTCAAGTGTTGACCAAAAATTGAGATGAAATGTTTTACGTCTATAAAACTGACCTGCCACTCAACCCTTTATCTCAGTGAAGAGGCGGTGAGCTCACTAAAGCTGTGATTCTTCTCCTTCCCGCCTGTAGTGTTTCACCTAGTGTTCCACCTAGCACAGCACATTTCCTGCGGAGCCAAGAGCTACAAGAGAGAAAAACACTCCCCTGGAAGAAGTTCTTAGAGGACCACGTTACGGGTTGAACTGTATCCCCGGAAAATTTATATGTTGAAGTTCTAAGTCCCAATACTTTAGAATGTGACTTTATTTGGAAATAGGGTCACTGCAGATGTACTTAGTTAAGATGAGGTCACACTGGAGTTGGGTGGGCCCTTATTTCAACATGACTATTGTCCTCGTAAAATGAAGAATTTGGACACAAACAGGCACACAGGAAGAATGCCATATGAAGACTGGAGTTATGCTGCCCCAAGCTGAACAACTACCTGAAGCTAGAGGAGACCTGGACCAGACCCTTCCCTACCACCTTCAGAGGGAGCATGGCCCTGCTGACACCTTGATTTTAGAACTCTGGCTTCTAGAGCTATGAGAAAATAAATACCTGTTTTTCCATGCCATCCTGTTCATGCTCCCTTGTCGCTGCAGCCTCATAAAATGGATCCGGACATAAGAGCCCATGTGCACTAACTAGCCTACCTGCTTCAGACTGCATTCCAGATCTAGCTTTCCACCCCATGACCACGGCCACCACATCAGCCCAGGCCCCAACACCCCACTCGTGAGCCGCTGTAACAGCTGCCTCGTCTCCCTGACTCTAGGCTCTACCCCCACTTGCTTCAACTGCCAAACACCTGAACATCACCATGATATTAACCTTTCAAAGACGCCAATTTCTTTGAATCACTCTTGTTAAAAAATCTCTACTGACTCACTAACTCCTACAGGACAAAGCCCAGATTCTCCTGCCTAGCATTCAGGGCTCTCTCTTCTGAGCTAGCTCTAACTGCTAGGTGAGATTCCACTCGTGACCCTAACAGGGGGTGTTCAGGCTGCATGCAGCCCAGCATGGCTATGAGTGTGGCCCAACACAAAATCATAAATTTACTTAAGACATGATGAGATTTTTTTTGTGATTACAGTCACAATGTATTTAATGTGTGGTCCAAGACAACTTTTCTTCTTCCAGTGTGGGCCAGAGATGTCAGAAGGTTGGACACCCCTGCCTAGAATATACAACCACCACTACTGATGCAGTGCTTCCTCCCCTGCCAAGGCCCACTTTCCCCTTGAAGCTTGCTCTATATACTCAAGCCCACAGCTAAGGCCACTTCTCTGACCTGTAGGCACTACTACTTGTATCAGTCATTCTGTACTCATCTCAAGTTGCCACACATGATTTCAGCATTTAAAAAGTGCAAGTTTTGCACAGGTAGGTTACGAGCTCCTTAAGGAGAGGGTTGATGTTTTCTAATATTGGGGGTACATCTCAAAGCCAGAGACAATGCTAGGCCTATTATAGGCAAGCTCAAAATTCCTACTGAATTAACTATTAAACATGTATTTAAAATTCTTAGAAGTATTACTTTTGGTTCTTCCTTCAACTGGGGACTTAAAGCTGAACAAATCTGCAGATCTGATGTAATTCTATGGTTCCGGATATATCCAAATAATTTTAACCTTACAAGAAACAGGAGGAAAACTCCTCAGCACGTTTAGTCCCAAGGTACTTACCATTCTTCATCACTACGTTGGACCAGACATTGGCATTCAGGGCTTGAACAATTCGCTTTACTCCTGTGGATTCTGGGAAGTCATCTAATCAGGGGGACAAAACATATATATTTATACATGCGCTTATGCATACATACACACATGTGTGTATAGCAAGCCACATTTTTAAATAACTGCGGCTTACTTATTTTGCTTATTTAGTTGTTATTTCACATTATGACTTATATAGTGAGGGGAAAAAACAAAGCAAATACAGAGCTCAGAGCTCCCATAAGAATATTCTAGAAACTAAAACAATGAGAAAAACACACAATATTAAGAGGTTTATATAATACCATCAGCCCCATTGCCTCACCAATGGCACCTACTCATATTCTCCCGAAAATGTTAGTTTCTGTTAACTACACGGTCCTGAGAGAATGCTAGAGTACTACCCTTCACGATTATTTACAGAGAATGATTTGCTGAAGGAAGGAACGGTCCTCTTATTAGCTAAAAAATCCTGCAAATGCCTTTTCTTCTCCTCAGAAACAAAGTAATTATTGTTTATCACTGGTATCTAGAGAACAACTTCCTGATTGGAGAAAGATAGTTTAGAGAAGTGAACTTACTATTACTATAGTGCAAGAGGCAGGCAAACTGTCATTAAAAATAGCCACAACTTAGCTACGTTAGTGTTGGTATTATCCTGCTTCTGGAATTTAATTGATAGTACTCTAAAAAACAAGGTGCTAATCCCAGTTGGCACGTCAGAAACAGGGTGGCATTCTTAGCTGCACTAAGGTATGAATGTGCATAAAAGAAAAGGAGATCCTTCAGATAATGAATATTACAACACTGCATCTGGCTCAAAAAAGAAAGTGCCCTATGAGAGCACAGTCCACATAGAACCTGTCTCTACTGGCCTGGCCACTAGATAGGAATTTGAACCCAGGGCTCTGCAACTTATTAGCTATTTGATAAAGTGTGAATATCACTTATGCAATCTTAAAGAAAAGTGGGGATGACACCAGTCCATGTCCTCCTCTCCCAGAAGAAAGATGCAGTAGAACTGACAATTTACTAGTGTAACCTTCTCTAGACTGGTACTCCTTGAAGGCAGGAATGACGTCTTACTGAGTTCATTATTCCCACTGCCTAAAACAGTGTCTGAACAAGAGCAGGCACTCAGTAACTGAGACACTGATGAATCATTTAAAAAATACTAACCTACCACCCTGGTTGGTGTGGCTCAGTGAATTAAGCACAGGCCTGCAAACCAAAGGGTCACCTCTTCAATCCCTCCCTTCCCCTCTCTCTAAAGATAAAATAAAATCTAAAAAAACACTAAAATTTAAAAAATAAATAAATAAATACCAACCTACCAACTTAACACAAACATGTTGAGGATTAAACCAAAAATACTCTACATGAGTTTATCACCATCAATGTTTCTTTTTATAGACTTTTCAAAAAGATTTTATTTATTTTAGAGAGGGGAGGGAGAAAGAGAGGGAGAGACACATCAATGTGTGGTTGCCTCTCATGTGCCCCCTACCGGGGACCTGGCCAGCAACCCAGGCATGTGCCTCAGACTGAGAATCGAATCGGCAACCCTTTGAATTGCAGGCTGGCACTCAATCCACTAAGCCACACCAGCTAAAGCTATCACCAACAATGTTTAAATGAAGAAATAAAAGCCACATTTATCTTAACTATGAATGGTTCAGTTCTTGAAAGAATAACTAACACTTCAGATGATACAATGAAGAACCAAAAATATGGTCTGAAGAGCCAATAAGATGAAGTATAACACAAACAGGCATAAACTCTCATACTGATGTTCAAGTAATACATGCAAACAAAGGATGAGGGTATGTGGCTTGAGAACTGTTTCCATTAAAGAACGCTGTGAAGGTTTCAGTTACATTACCTAAAGAGGATATGTCAAAAATCTATTTTAAGATTAAGCTGAATTAATATAAGAGCATTGTTCTGGTAAAGAGCAAGAAGAAGAGCAGTGGTGTAAAGGAGCAGAAATTCCAAAGTGAAAACAGATTTAAATAAATAACTCAAATGCTGACTCTCAAGGACAACAGGAAGAAGAGGAAACTCTAGTGCCAAAGATCGGTGACGACACACATGCTCGTACACACAAAGCAGGGCACCGGCTTTAGGGAACCTAGAAAGGCGTGGGATAAGACATTGCAGTTGTTCATTTCAATATTCTTAGAAGTATACAGGGAGAAAAATCAGCCTTTTTATTTCCCTTTTGTCCTCTTCTTCTCTGGAAAGGTTTTATTCCCAAAGATAACATTTTGAAAAAAATTCAAACAAGCCATAATATAGAAAGACATTTCTTAATTCTTTTAAAAAATATGTTTCATGTAAGGATTACTTATAGCCTACCTATGTAATTTAATTCATATTGGTTGCCCCTGACTAAAATGCCTTTTGGAACAACTGGCATCTTCTCAATGCCCCCTCCCCACTGGTCCTCTACACACAATTCCAGTACGTTTTCCATTTCTTCCCCAATGGACCAGCTGACATGTGAAAGTTCATGGTGTCAATTCCTTCTTTATAATAATCTCCTCTGTCTCTGAAATACCACAGTACCAATATTTTTAAAATAATACTTACTATATCCCACTTGGTAATTCAATTATTTGTATACATGTTTTATCTCTTATACCAGATTATAAGGGTTTGCTGGGTCAAAATCCACCTTATCTTTGTAGACGCCACAGCAGCTAGCACAGGTGTGCGTGGAAGGAGTAACGGTGAGGACAGAAATGCGGGAGGGATGTGAAGAGGAGGAAGAAACAGAAGAAGGTCCAGATGGCAATAGAAGGCAGTCAAGGGGAGAACTACTCCAGGAGGGTATTCTGAGTCCATTTTTGGTTTCAAATGTCCAAAACACATACACATAGGACTGACATGCATCTATGGTTCCTGGAATTCCGCCCTAGGTTACTAGGAATTCCAAATAAGGAACATAAACTTTACTGACTTATGAATACAGGTCAAACTCTCCTTTTTTGGATGTAGAGAAAGGATAAGAGATTAGGGAAATGACTAAGATTTAAGGTTGAAATCCTCTACCTTTATGCAAGAGAAAAACAAACATTTCAAAACTCCTAAAATGGGTAGTAAATCCCCAGAAATGGATTGTTTGATTAATAGTAAGACCACATCGATGAATTTTGCAGAAATCTTTACAAGCAGCTGGGGAAAAAGAGTGTTTTCGAATTTCACTGTGATTTTTCTTCCACAAATTAACTAATCTCACATCTCAAACGAAATGCCATGTTTTCTCTCAACATAAACACTTACCGTCCTCCTCAGGCAACTCTTCTGGACTAAGTTCTACCAGTTCAAAGCCATGTTTTATACACCATTCTTGAGCTTTTTGTCGGTTTACACCTAAAATAATGTGCAAAAAAACCCTTTATAAGTAAAAATAAAATACAAATATTGCTGCAATACTATCCACAAATGTGTTTCTGTTAATGTCAATATTATTCTACAGGAACCCAAAATAAATATAAAGAAAATGATTTCTCAAATGCAAGTGTCCATTATTTAAAAAAGAAAAAAAAAGGTAAATATTGCAAGATTCTAGAGAGAAATAGCTGAAAACACTGTTGTAAAGGAATAAAGTCAAATGAGACATGCTGTTCTAAATTGAGGAAACAACGTGCTCTGCGCACCGAGGAGTGGCAGGAGCGTGCACAAACCACGGCCCCATCAAAGCATCTTACCGTTCTCCGACACTCGATCGCAGACCAAGATCATCACCTCAGGTAACCATGCTTCTGCCAGTGGAAGCCAGGAGGAGACACTATCAAGACCAGATTTCTAGGGGGAGGCATAAGAAACAAACAAAAGCAGAAAAACAGATATTAAGAGAACTCATATGCACACACACACACACACACACACACAGAAATAAGGGATTAAAAAAAGCAAGCACAATTTCTTATTTACGATTCCATGAAAAACAAAATCTTACTTGTGTGCTGTCAAAGTAAACCACAAATGCTTGGACAGACTCTGCAATCTCTGCAGTGACTAGAAACTTGTTTGGCACTACACATAGATTGATGTCCGCTGAGTAGTACTTATTATCAATGGTCCAAGGATAAAACCTCACAGCATCACTGGCAGTTGCTTCCACAACGAGATCTTCTGTTCCAAGGATATCTAAATAAACGACACAACATTACTATGGGAAGTGCAAAACCAATGTATATCAGTCAACTTTCTCAGTAATACTTCAAAATAATACGGTACTTAGGCTGCTTCCCTTCATATAAGGATTTCAAAGGGCCTCACATTTATTAAGGTATTTTCTTCTCTGATCATTTGATTACAAAAGTAATGCTGACGTAATTTAACTCATTGGCTTTACTGTAAGAACAGAAACACTACCGTGATTAGATTAGGTAGAAAACAAAATAGTCGTCTCACCCAACATCCATAAAAGAACAAGTGGGAGAGAATGACAGCTGTATGTATTTTATTGCTTATGAACTTCATGGGTGATGGAAGATAATAAGGATCCTAAAAGTTTTTTAATTATTTCATACTTATTGCAAGCTAAAAGGAAGACAGCATTAAGGTTAAGCCATTAAAAAATAAAGAGTTATACATATTCCTTGGGTCAAACACTTATACATTAATTCAACTAATAAAAGAATGCATACTGATAAATGACTCTAATTCCATTTATTTTCAGCCCTGTTCAGATTCTTTGAAAGCCAACTCAAATTCTTATTTGACAAGGACACTTATGGCAAAATTTAAATGTTTAATAGCCAAGCAAATAAAATGATGTCAAATATAATTAAATCTTTCAGAAACCCATTTCCAACATGGGTATAACTAATGAAATTCTTCCAGTAAAAGCCAAAAATAGATGCGGTCATGGAACCATCAAAGCATTTTGCTTCCATAATGTCATAAAATATTTAGAACTGGAAGAGACATTAGAAATTGTTTTAACCTCCAACTCTCATCTCTCCTGCTCATACCTACAACCTCCATTTAATACAGATGTGGAAAATGAACTTAGCGAAGTAGAATAACATGCCTCTACTTGGGTTATTATAAAAAAGTACAGCAAAATGGCCACAAGGATCTTTTCAATGCATAATATTGATGAACATGTAAGGAATTTCTCAAACTCACCAAAAGACACTGAAAACTAAAAATTAAGTTTTAAATGCCAGAGCTAAGGTTATACATTTAGAACACTGCCATACTTCTTGCTCAACAAAAAGATATGGGAAAATTACTTAGTCCAAAAGACTGCTAGGAACATGTATAATAATATATGAAGCACGTATGTGCATGTGCATTTTTTTCCATTGCTAACCTTTCACCATGTGGTTATTAGCAGGAACTGAAAATAAGACTTCACTAGGTTGGCCAAAAAGTTTGCTTGGCTTTTTCCATAGGATGGCTCTAGTAGCAATTAGTTGTCTAACTCCATTCAAAACAATTTTCTTAGACTGTACTGTGACAGCTGTCATCAGTGTGCACTTAAAAAAAACTTACCAAATTGGGTGAACTTTTGTGTAGCCATTTTAATGAAGATGGAAGAAAATATACAACTTTTTCAGTGTATTATGCTTTATTATTTCAAAAAATGTAAAGACACAAATGAAGCACAAAAAAAGACTTATTCAGTATATGGAGAAGGTGCTGTGACTGATAGAATGGGTCAAAAGTGGTCTGGGAAGTATGGTGCTGGAGATTTCTCACTGGACAATGCCCCATGGTCAGTAAACCAGCTGAAATTGACAGCAATCAAACTGACACATTGAGAACAATCAACGGTCTACCACACAGGAGACAGTCAACATACTCAAATGTCCAAATCAATGAAGTTATTGATGAAAATGAAAAATGTGTCTTTTACAGAAAAAAACCATATGAACACTTTGGCCAACTAAATATCCTTGCCATAAGGCACACTTTGAAACTAACTTTCTAAATTTTTTCACCAAAACCAGAATTGTTACTCTTAAATTAACAGGTCTGGGCCAATATTTGAAAATCTGATTTTACTCTGGCTTTAGGAAATCAGAGCCCTGGCTGGTGTAGCTCAGTGGATTGAGCGCAGGCTGCAAAACGAAGTGTCGCAGGTTTGATTCCCAGTCAAAGCACATGCCTGGGTTGCAGGCCATGACCCCCAGCAACCACACATTGATGTTTCTCTCTCTCTCTATCTCCCTCCCTTCCCTCTCTAAAAATAAATAAATAAAATTAAAAAAAAAAGAAATCAGTAGTTCTTTCCGTTTAATTTCTATCTAAAGTCATAATCTTTATTATCAATCAATTCCATAGCAACCAGCTACACTACCCCTCATGGAGCCTTATGACAAGTTCAGGTAGGAAATAAGCAGAAAGAACATGTAAGTTATTAAAGTCAAGGATTAAGCTGTCATCTAAATGTCTCACAGGAAAAAAAAAAAACCCTCAAGATCAAAGTCCACATTGCATTCAAAGCTAATACTTCAAACTCCAAGCAGGTGGCACAGCAATATGCCAATAAAGGCACATATGGAAGAAGGCAAACTAACCAAAGGAGAGTAGCAAAAAAATGTATAAACAAATTATTTTGAAAGAGTAGGAGGAGCCACCATATGGACCAATTCATGGGTAACTTTTTTAATAAAAAATTATTTTTAAGGGGGAAGCAGAAGGAGTAAAATAATGAATTATCTTGTTGTTAATGGGGAAAGTACAAGGAGCATGGGACTAGTATTTCCACCATCACACAATCAGTTATTGGTATTTCCTACACTGGTTGTATTGTTAAAAATTAGAATAAAACTTGGGTTATGCTTTTTCCAAGACAGTGTCCTCAACTAACATGAAAAAATAAAATCAGTCCTGGCTGATGCAGCTCAGTGGATTGAGTGCTGGCCTGCGAACCAAAGGGTCACCGGTTTGATTCCCCGTCAGGACACATGCCTGGGTTGCAGGCCAGGTCCCCAGTAGGGGGTGCACAAGTGCAATCACATATTGAAGGTTTCTTTCCTTCTCTTTCTCCCTTCATTCCCCTCTGTCTAAAAATAAATAAATAAAATATTTAAAATAAAATAAATTAAAATGTCATATTAACTGCAATTTAGAATACCTGAATCCATTAGGGATGGTTCATTTCATTAGTGAATACAAAAGAACAAATCAATGAATGTTACTCAGAGCTCTTAAAATTTTAACTTTATACTGTCTTTGATTTTCAAATGATAAAGATATTTACTTAACACATAGAAAGAAGCCATTTCTCTTTTCTTTAAACCTAGATGAGACTAGAACTAATAAATTGGAAAAATGAATTTCAGCTTTCAATGTTTTAGTAGCTGGATTTTTAAAAACTATTTGTGCTGCCTAAAACAATTTGATGGCTCAATTTACTTATTTTAACATTTTATGTCTAATCAAATACTTTCAGCAAGGCTACATCTGGACTTTATTATCACATCTGTGCCATATTAGAACTAAAGAGAATAGTAACGACTGTTTCATTCTAGTTCTTATCATCAATATCATAATGTAGAGTTTAATTTAAAATATGTAAATGCCTATACTAAATACAGCTTTTCTCCCCCATCTTTTGTATTTGATTCCAAATGTTTAACAAGTTAATTCTTTTCCAAATTAAAACAAAAATCACTAAAACGTATGCGCACATGGCTAAGAGCCTCTGGAGACCAGCCAGTACAATTCACTCATTTCACAAATGAGAAAACTGAAAGCCAAAAAAGTCACCTGCGTAACAGGAGCAGAGCCTAAAATGGAATTCAGGTCACCAGCCTCCCTTCCTTCCACAGTGATGCATTACATGTCATGAGAGTTAGCATCCGAGCTATATCACACTCAAGTGTCTAATGGTCCACAAGCCAAAACTAACCTATTGCCCTTTTATGAAAACCAAAAATAATAGTCAGAATGAGAGCACCAGAATACAAGAGCCTGCAACACCATTACCCATCAGAAAACTGTCTATGAGTTTGGGGTATTTTTATGTCAAAAGTGAGTCATAGTGATCTTATGTGTATGGGGTGGGGGGCAGTGCCAGACAGGCTTCCTAGAAAAACCTTCAGTGGTCTCCCATCTCTGCCCTTCGCTAAACTGAGACTGATGTAGTCAAATGATACACAAATAAAATCAGTAGCAACTTCTCCCTCCGCCTGGTAGATGTCAGCCTGTCTCATTCACACTGTTGGCAGCCACCTGGTGGAGCTGTAATACATCATTTTTTAAGAGACAAACAAACACCAGGTGATTAATTGCTGGGTCTGTTACTACAAACTTGGTTTCACAGCTTAAAATAGTTAATTTATAGTGTTTTCAGGGAGCAGTTAAATGCCAACCCAGATCCAGTAGTAAGAATAAACCTTTTCCACCAGCTTTATGTGCAAGTATAAATTTCTTTCCCTGTTCAAGAAACTGTTTTACATAGCCACCGATTCTCCTGCAACTCCTATTTGCTTTCTCACTTCCTTGGTAAACTTATTTCCCCTAGAGTTCCACATGAAAAGAAGGAGTCAAGAGAGCTGAAGAAAGCTGTGTGCCAAGGAAGCATTTCAGCTCAGTAATCCAACGCCTCCCTCCTCTTGCTCTTGCCCTCCTTTGCACTACTCCCCATCTATTCTAATGTTCCTTCCCTCAGAGAAAGTGTACATTTGGTAAGAAAGGAGGCAGCTAGTTTTCTATGGTTCAGAATCAGTAAGAGGCGATACTCTCTCTAGTATGAACTAGGAAGCCAACCAAAGGTCAAAGGTGAATTCCCAAGTCACCACAATATCTATTTTCCCTCTTTCTCTCACACAAATATACAGGGTAGGGCAAAAGTAGGGTCACAGTTGTTCACAGGAAAAATACAATAACTAATAAATACTAGCACAAGAATAAACTCTGTTGCACACACTCACAACTATAAATCTACTTTTGCCCCACCGTGTGTGTGTGTGTGTGTGTGTGTCTGTGTGTATCCCCACCTACCCTCTTACGTACCACCCAGACAAAAAAAGACAAAATAAGTACATTCCAAACTAAATGCACTGATACTGTTTTGGATTATTCTTATCTCCTTTGAATACCAATAGAATTAATGTATGCCAAACTAACTGGGGCATTCCTTGTGAAGAGAAGTTGCCCAGTGGTTAGGTCTTCTTTTCTATGCCCTGAGGGAAGTGATTGGTGCCACCTCAAATCAAGATGATCGGCGCTCTTCTAAGGATCCAGTTGATTTTATTCTTCCTCACAGAACCAAAACTGCTTTCACAGCCACGTTTCATAACCTCAACCCCAGATACAAGTGCCTTTCACGGTACACACCCTCCTGGTACCAGTGTTACTCTCCCTTCCCCTTGTCATGACAGTATTAACCCGACCAGGAAAGGCCAGGTCATAAAACAGGCGGGGCATACTGGGAGTCAGACAGACTGGCATGGAATGCTGGCCCTCTGTGAGAAAGGCACATTAAACCTCATAGGTGTCTCATTTCCTCACCGGCATACGGGGACAAAAACACTTCTCAAAAGCTTCTGGAAGAGTAAGTGAAACAATGCATAAGAAAGCACTGGCACACAGTAGGCCCTCAGTAAGTGTTCATTTCCTCCTCCCAGCTCAGTGCTCTGCAAATGTGACAGCACTACTGACATGAGGGCAGGTTACAGACATGTGGAGGGGAGTTGGTAAGAAGCATTACAATCAGGAAATAACCACCTTCTTTAAGCTGCTCTGGCCCCTCCCTTCCCAAAATATGCCTTCTCTTATTTTTCTTTTCCATTGTTAAGGCATAAACTGAAACAGGAGAGAAAGCAATTAGGAAAATTATAGGAGGCAGCAGAATCTGACGTCAGTTGAAGGAGAAAGTAGCCATTATGAAAGCAAAGAATTGAGCAAAATGTGATTTGGGAAAAAAATAGGGAAGTCAAGAGTTTTCATTAACTGGCAATAGGCAAAGAGACTTTTAAAAAAATCATAATCGTTCCATATGTTGCAACCAGTCAGAATTCCACAGTGATACTTTCTTGAAGATAACACATAAGTGGGTGCTGCTCTGGCAAACACTTGGTGGCAGTTATTAACAAACAGATTATTCACCAAGTACTAGGAGTAGGTGATACCACCGTGAGGCATTTAACGGTTAAATGTGCAACGTTAATGTTGGGACTTTACCCAGACAAATGCTGGGAAATTCATATCTGTGGTTCTCTGAGTAATCATCCTTGAAGCCTCCTAGTGCAAGCACAGTAAAGTTTTGGGACAGCCAAAAGTTACAGAGTTTTGACTGTTTGGGGCTTCAGTGCCCCAACCTTCACATTAACTGTACCTGCAGTATTTGTTTCTGTCCACACGACAGACCAACCACTGGAGCAGGATGAAGCTGCTGAGGGAAGAACAACTGGACTGAGTTAAAGCACCACACCACTCCTTTACAACAGAACAGCAGTTCTGGTTAGCTTACAACACTTAATTACCTTTCCCTCCCATGCTCGTTCTCTCTGCTCACACCTCAATTCATACATCCACGTGCTTTGGGGCTTTTTATAACACAGTGGAAAAGTTTTAAAAGTTGAAGCAGAGGAAATCCAACTCAGTCCTCCTCCTTTTCCTCAAGTTAACTTTCTCCCAATAGCCATCTGAAACTGGACACCACAGCCTCCAAGCAGAGGTGGGGAGATACATGGTCTCCACTTGCCCCTAGAAGACCTCACCATGCAGTCAGAAACAGACATGCACACAAAAACATAAAGCTGGCAAGGAGAAAGAGTGTGGCGGAACCACCAGCCTCTAACTTTTAGGGGCTGCATGCAAAGACCACTTTATCAACCCCAGTGGCACTGCTGATGGACAAGTCCCACCCATATTTGAAGGGGAAGGGCTTCTTTAAGTTCTATTACTATTACTTATTTATTCAAAATCTAGTTCTAGACATACATTTAAAGCAGTGGTTCTTTATGGGGTGGTGATGTTGCTTCCAAGGGGACATATTTCAACATCAGGAGACATTTCTTTGTTTTCACAAGTGGGGAGATACTACTGGTATCTAGTGGGCAGAGGCCAAGAATACTGCTGAACGTCCTACAAGGCACAGGCGAGCCCACGTGAGAGAGATTACCGAGCCCCAAATGTCAACAGTGCTAAGGCTCAGAAACCCTGACTTAAAACAAAGGAACTTGTGGAACTGACTTAGCTGTATTCAAGAAACAAAAGTTCTGGAATGCAAAGTTCGTTATTTTTTCTCATAGAACTGAAACTAACCTTTACAGCCAGGCATCATAAGCTCCCACCACAGATATAAATGTCTTTCGCTCATATCTGATAAAATGTATCTTAAATGTCTTCTTTAATTATCTTAACCACAAAAATTATCTGGCAATTCATCTTAGATGCTTTAAAAATAATTTATAATGATAGTGTTCTGGAAGAAATAATACATAAGCCTAAACCGATCAATTATGAGATAAAAAAATGTTTTATACTCAAATGGTACTTTTTCATAAACAAATAGGCATCAAGTAATAAACCCTCACAAAAAATGTCAATGTCTGCTCAGGATGACAACAGTCTCTATGGCAGATGACACATTACTATGAAGGAAAGTGAACATGTCAGAGATAAATTTCCCAAACAGAACACATTTCATGAAAAACATTTATTCTGTTGCCCCTGTATTCAAATATTGAAAGTAAGCTTGGTCCATTGGAAAACATCACAAAACTAACAGACCCAATATCCCAGTTTCCTAAAGATCCTTCAAGAAGGGTAAAATCATAATTGGGTCATATACAGTCAAAGCAACTTAGAAAAAGAAAACATTGATAAATTAGACTTCTAGAGTCTTTAAAGTTCTTTATTAAGAACTTTTGCATTTCAGAAGAAACCATCAAGAAAACCAAAGACAACAGACTAGGAGAAAATATTTTTAATTATTTATAAGAGACTTGTATCTAGAATACTAGATATGAGGTACTCTTACAATTCATTAATAAGACAAAAAGAACAACTTAAAAATGGGCAAAAGACTTGAATAGATATCACGAAAGAAGGTATATGAATGAACTATAGGTACATGAAAAGATTCTCACCACCCAAACGTCTACCAACAGATGAATTGATAAATATTGGGTTGGCCAACAAGTCCATTTAGTTTTTTCCGTACAATGGCTGTAGTAGGGCTTAACTGTTTTGAACTTCATTCAAAACATTTTTGTTAGATTGTATTGTGATAGCTGTCACAACAACATGAATTTTTTTAAAAAAGTATCAAAATTGGTGCATTTTTGTGCAGCCATTTTAATATTGAAAATTGAAAGATACACAACATTTTCAGCATATTATGCTTTATTATTTCAAGAAAGGTAAAAATGCAACTGACACACAAAAAAGATTTGTGCAGTGTATGGAGAAGGAAGCTGCTATGACTGACTGAATGTGTCCAAAGTTGTTTGTGAAGTTTGTTTATTGGTATATTGACATTTTGGCCAAATAATTCTTAAGAAAAGGCAAATCTGTTAAGACAGAAAACACATTAGTGGCTACAGGGGGTGGGAATGGCTAATGACAAACAGGCACAAGATTTCCTTCTAGGAGGACAGAAATGTTCTACACTAAAGACAGGAGGGCCCAGGCTGAGTGGGTCAGGCAGGCAGAGCACAGTCCCGATGCACCAAGGCTGCAGGTTCGTCCCTGGTCAGGGTGCACATGGTAAAAGAAGCCACTGGTGGATGCACGAATGGGTGGAGCAACGAATCAATGTTTCTCTCTCTCTCCCTTCCTCTCTTTCTAAAAGAAACAAACTAAACAAACAAACAAACAAAACCCAAAAAGGTTGGATTTTATGGTATTTAAATTAAATACCAATAACCCTGACTAGTGTGGCTCAGCTGGTTGGGTGTTGTTTGACAAAGCTGAAGGCCGCGGGTTTGACTTTCAGTCAGAGCACAGGCCTGGCTTGCTGGTTTGGTCCCTAGCTAGGGCGCATCCAAGAGTCAACCAATTCATGTTTCTTTCCCTTTCTCTGTCCCTTCTCCTCTTTCTAAAATTACATAAATGAAATCATAAAAAAACTTACATACCAATAAAGGTGCTAAAAATAATCATGGAAGCTGGAAGATAATCCTCTCGTTCTACCGATGAAATAGGTAACTGAAGCACATGTTTGAGATATTTAGAACAATAATGGCACATGTAAAGAGACTCAGTAAATACTTGTGGGATAGAAAGTTAAGTCAGAAAGCTAGGAAGACGGTAGCACTCAGTGCTCAGTTCACACGTTTCCCCCCAACAAACATCCTGAACAACCCCAGCAGAATCCAGACAGAATGGCAGTTCTTTAATGTCAGTGCAACAGTGCTGTTCCTTACCAAACGATCACACCTTTTCCTGCTCTGAGCACCTGATTTTCATTCAGGCACAACATTACTTTTCCTCACCTCTTGAGTAGAACCAGCCTTCAAGTCTGCCTGGAAAATTAAACTTTAAATAGGTTATTTGTCACTGAAGCTAAAACATCATAAAGGCTCTTTAAGAGTTTCACAACTATCCTCTCTGTCTTAACCTACGTCAATCTTGCTTGCTTCCTGGATAAGTAATTATTAGAGATGTGTTTGTGGTATCTGTGAACACTGACTCCAAAATAAACACAATGTCGTGTCCAGGTTATTCTTGCCAGGCATATTTAAAACAATTTTCATACTTTAACCTTTTTTAAAAATTGGTTTTATATTAGATTTCATTATTTATTGAGTGTCAGTATTTGTTGAGGAATTATACAGGTTGAAAGGCAGGAAGTTGTTTAAATCAAATGACCACTGCATACTTTCTAGATGTTTTTACATCTCCCATACACAAAGAAGCAGTTAGATGGCCCTGAAATAAACGTCTGAGTCTACATGCACCCAGAATCTTCCGGGTGGTACAACACTCATAAATGGTTTTGGTGCAACATGGGCTGATGCGTTGTACTTTTCCACTGGTATTTCTCCTCCTACTCTCCACCCCCACTGGCTGGAATGCCATTTATTAGGAAGACAAACAGCTTATAATCATTTCACTCATCAATAAGAGGTAAGGGATTAGGCTAAAACTTCAAACAGAAAGTCAAATTCCCTTCTCCACAAATAGGAAAACAAACTAGGCACCAAGAGAGGCATTTTCATTTATTACTAATTCATCTACTGAGGCCCCAACTACCATAAAAGAAAAAGTGTAAACTTATTATGAGCAATAAATATTTCTGTAGTAAAATCTTCTACAGTAATTTCTCATATTCCTACCTCCACCCTAAATACATGCAGTTCTGGTTGCCAAGAAGGCGATTATGTTTTCCATATATAAAATAACTGGAACTGAATCTTGTCTTCCCAACTTTTATGAGCTGAAAACCTTAGGAAATCACTTCTTTGAGTTTTACTTTTACACACATACAAAGACGTGCACTTGCACACACACTGGAAGATAACATTTCTATTCTAAGATATATTATCTAAGCCCCATTGGGTCTGGAAAGAATATAAACTTGTATTTAATCTTTTCTTCCTCCTTAGGTTGATGACTTAACATTGTTCCTTTAATAAAGATAAAATCTGTAAGGCTTCTGTTAATGTTAATTGAAAATTATAAAATACATTGTGTCATGGCTAAAAACAAACCAAAGCTCACCCACCCCCATAGCCAGCTGAAATCACTGCTTTAATTTGATCACCTACTGAACCACTGTGTTTACACCTCTAGGTCCTTGTGGTAGATCTTCCCGGCCCAATCTTTCTTCCTTTGAAGAAAATAAAGGGTTGCAAATATACAATCCAATCAAAGACAGAGTCCTCCTATGACAACAAAATAAACAACTTTGCTTACGTGAAAATTACTATTTATTCCCAGAATAAACCAAAAGTTTCCACTCAGAATATCTTAAGCAGCTACAGGAAAACAGAAATTAGAAGATCCAAGCTCTTATCCCTATTCTCTTGCTAGACAATGCTGGCTACACTGTACAATAGACTCTCATCTTTGAAATAAGAATGTCCTACTTGGTAAACTACTTTAAGATCCTTCCTGTAAGTATAGGAGTCTGATAGACCTAGACACAAACTGCACCTTGCAGAAGAATGAAGCTTTCCCAAAGAAGTGATGTCATAAATGATGGCTGGCTTTGCCTGTGTAATTATTTAAAAATCTTCTTTTAGGTTAATATTCTCTATCATTTCTTTTTTTTTAATTTGTTATTCTATTACAGTTGTCCCAATTTTCCCTCCTTTGCCCTCCTCCTCCCAGCCCCCACTCCCAGTCAATCCCCACACTGCTGTCCATGTCCATCAGTTATTCACACATGTTCTTTGACTTGTCCCTTCCCCTCTTTCCCCCATTATCCCTCTCCCCACTCCATTCTGGCCATTGTCACTCTGTTCCATGTTTCTATGTCTCTGGTTCTTCTTTGCTCATTAGTTTATTTTGTTCATTAGATTCCTCTAATAAGTGAGATCATATGGTATTTGTCTTTCACTGAATAGCTTATTTCACTTAGCATAATACTCTCCAGTTCCATCCATGCAGTCACAAAAGGTAGGAGTTCCTCCTTTCTTCCTGCTGCATAATATTCCATTGTGTAAATGTACCACAGTTTTTTGATCCACTCATATCCTGATGGGTACTTAGGTTATTTCCAGCAATTGGCTATTGTAAATAGTGCTGCTATGAGCATAGGGTTACATAGGTTCTTTTGAATTAGTGCTTTGGGATTCTTAGGGTATATTCCCAGCAGTAGAATTGCTGGGTCAAAAGACAGTTCCATTTTTAATGTTTTTTAAGATTTTTATTTATTTTTTTTAGAGAGGGTAAGGGAGGGAGAAACAGAGAGAAACATCAATGTGTGGTTGCTTCTCGTGTGGCTCCCACTGGGGATCTGGCCCGAAACCCAGGCATGTGCCCCGACGGGGAATTGAACCTGCAACCCTTTGGTTCGCAGCCCGCACTCAATCCACCAAGCTACACCAGCCAGGGCCCGTTTTTAATTTTTTAAGGACATTCCATACTGTTTTCCACAGTGGCTGCATCAATCTGCATTCCAACCCACAGTGCACTAGGGTTGGATCCCTTTTCTCCACACCCTCACCAGCACTAGTTGTTTGTTGATTTACTAAGGATAGCCATTCTGACAAGTGTAAGGTGATATCTCATTGTGGTTTTAATTTGCATCTCCCTGATGGCTAGTGATGCTTAGCATCTTTTCATATGTCTATGGGCCCTCTGTATGTCTTCCTTGGAGAAGTGCCTATTCAAGTCGTTGCCAATTTTTTAATTGGATTATTTGTCTTCCTGGTGTTGAGTCGTATGAGTTTTTGATATATTTTTTAAATTAAATTATCATATATATCACTGGCAATTCTCTATCATTTCTTACACCAATATCACCACCTTCAATTTAAATAGTTCTGATTGCTAAGGAATTGCTAACAGATCGTTCTAATTGATAACAAATTTCATTCACACATTCTGTGCATACAAACCCAGAATGTGAACTTATGCTCCAGCACTTCTTACTATTGGGTTGGCCAATAGAAGTTTGTTTATTTTTTGCATAAAATAAAAGACACATTTTCCACTCTTACCAGTAACTTTATTGATTTGGATATTTTGAGTATGCTGGCTATCTCCTGCCATTGGCTTCTAGTGGGTAGGAACCAGGAGTACTGCTAAACATCTTCCAATGCATAAGACAGCCCCACAGCAAAGAATTATTTGGACAAAATATCAATTGTACCAAGAAACTTTGCAAACCACGTTTGACACGCTTGATCAGTTACAGCACCTTCTCCATACACTGCACAAATCTTTTCTGCATTTCAGTTGCATTTTTACCTTTCTTGAAGTAATAAAGCATAATACGCTGACAATGTGTATCTTCTTCCATTTTAATAATATTAAAACAGCTGCACAAAAATTCACCAATTTTGATATTTTTTAAAAATTCACACTGATATGACAGCTGTCACAATACAACCTAACAAAATTGTTTCTAATGAAGTTAAAGACAACAAAGCACTACTAGAGCCATCATACAGAAAAACCATAATGGACTTTTTGGCCAACCTAATACAGTGTTACTATTCACCAACTATTGGTATCAGATCCTTCAAGGAAGTGACCATGTCTCCCAATTCTGATCCTTAAAGCAAATGATGAGTACTGTAAGCAGGAGAATACTTAACAAATATCTTTGAGATTGATTTTACAAGGACTTTATATATCAGTAATGAAAATCCAAATGCAAATTCAGGTGACCCTTAAACAATGCAGTGGGGGTGGGAAAGTTAGGGATGCTGAACCCACCCCTCACACTAACCAAAATACCCATATGAATAACTTTTGACTCGCCCAGATCTTCACTACTAACAGCCTACTGCTGACCAGAAACCTGACTGATAACAGTCAATTAACACATATTTTGCATGTTTTATGTTATTATATATTGTATTCTTGCAGTAAAGAAAAGGTTAAGAAAATCATGAGGAGAAAATGCACATACAGTCTTTATTGGAAAAAATCCACATGTAAGTGGATCCCACAGTTCAAAGCTATGTTGTTCAAGGGTCAATTGTAATTCTTGAATAGGTAAATACACCAAGAAATCTTAAGCAAATGTTGATATGTTCACTATATGTAATATATTATAGAAACTAACATATTAAATTTAAAATTTCAGAATAATTATATATAGAATATACAAAATATATTTTGTATAAATATACCTATTATGTAAACCACATATATCAAATATATTATAAATTAATAACTTCATATATTTGTTTTACATATTTAAACATATATAAAATGTTTAAATTTTATATATAAAATATAAAATATATTTTAAAATCATATATTAAATATCAGGTTGAAATTATATATAAAAATTACAATTTTAAAAAAATCTTTGCATTGGGAAAACATCTGGAAGGAAATGCACAGAAATGTTAGCAGTATTTGTGTTTGGGTGATGAGACCATGGATGACGTTTTTCTCCATATGCTAAATCTTACTGAAGGAGTATGCAGTATTTCTATGAAACTATGTTTTAAAAGAAAAAAAATGGGAAGGAGCACTCCTTAGCGGTAAGGAAATGGCATAATTAGAGCAGTTGGTTACCATTTAGTAAGTGTTATAAACTTTTACCTTCTGAGGAACTTTTTAAGTGATCGTAAAAATGGTAACTAAGTTATAGATTCGTGCTAGAGGGACATCCTGCCTAATTCTGTCATTTGACAGGTTCGGTAAAAAGTTTAGAGTTGTATGATGCTTTGAAGTTTACAAAGTGCTCAATATGCCTCATCACCTGTTCTTCAAATAATCCTGTGAGACAGGTTCATAGGCCCCATTTTAAGAATCAGAAAACTGAGGGTTGGAGAGAGAATGTTCTTTGATAACTATGTGCCGGCCTCTGGATTAAGCACAACAATCGTGTGAAAAGTATCATCATTTTGCAGACAAGAAGCTGAAGGACAGAGGTTAACTGTGCCCCCTATCTTACAGCTAAGGACACTGCTCTGACTCGAGGCCAGCACTGAGGACAGGAGTCCTGAGTTCGAGTCAACTTCCCAGAGTCCTTCAGTGCAAAAGTTGATACCATGGCCCAGCCCTGTGCCCTCTCGACTACACTGGTCTTCTCACCTACGGTTCCTTTTAAGAGTCACTTCGTTCGCCAACCACCAAGAAGGTCCAGAGGCAAAGTACAAGCCCCAGGAATACCCCAAAACTAACGCCAGCGGAGAGCCTCCAGAGGAAGGCAAGGCAGCGAATAATTACAGAGTGGGGGGGGGGGGGGGACAAGGCTAGCAGGTCTTACATACATTAAGGGGCAACCAAGGGGAAACAAACTATCTACCTCAAGAGCAGGGATAGCAACAAGATCCCAATTCCTGCCCTAGGTACTCGCGTAACTCGGTACAATTTCCAGAGTGCCTCTGGTTTCCTCGCAAAGGATTCCCACCAAGACCAGAGCGCTAGGCGGGGCAAGAATTGGCCCCACTTTGCCGGAAAGGCTAGAAGAAACGTCACAGCGGGCGGGGCCAGCAGAAGAGCAACGCTTGAAGGGGCAGACACCTGCGGGGACAGGGCACATGCTCGCAGTCTGAGGGGCCCTGAAGCCAACGCTGAGTCAGGGAAGAGCGCAAGACCGCGGCGGGGACAAAGGCCCGGAGAGGCCGCGGTGCTGAGGCTGTCTCTCGCCAAGACTTAGAACCTCGAGGTCCGCCCAGGAGCCTCGCTACTCACGTTGCACCAGCCTGTCTCCGGTGAAGGTGGAGGAGCAGCTGGTGATAAGCGCACAAGGAATGCCCGCAGCCATTGCTGCACCCTGGAGCCGGTCCGGTCCCGGAGCCGCTTCCGCCTTGGGCTGTACCACTGGCCCTGGCGCGCAGGGGTGACCTGACTGGAAGGGCGCGTTCTCGGAAAGGTCCGGCGGCCCTGACTCCTCCGTTACCCCCTCTTCCGGTACCGGCGTAGGACAGGCCGGGCGGAGCGTGGTGTTGCCTAGGGAACGAGTTACCACCACAAAGGTTTCGGCGCCTGGAGACGTAGCCTCTTGGGGGAGGTATCTGTTCCTAGGTGTAACCATGGCTGAGGAGTTTGAAAACTTCGACCCCATCGGTAACATCTTAATCCAGGTGGGAACTGAGCCCCTCCCGACCCGGCCCCAGTTTAGACACCTCGGGGCGAGCCTTGCAGCGCCGGACACTCGCACCCATCCATTGGGAGCGCTGCGCCCAGACTGTTTCGGGAGAGCCCCAAATTTACCAGCCCAGACCTCGCTCACCAGCCTAACTCACCGCTGGGTGCCGTACCCGGGAGATTGGGCTCCAGAAGCACTGCGACACCTCTGGTGAAACCAAGACCATGCACCTCACCCTGGAACCTTTACTTCGGAAAAGTCCACCTCACACCGAGGCATCATTTTAAAATGTAGTGTTCTGAGAAAATGAATCCATGAATGTAGGGGAGTGGAGAAGTGTGCAAATTTGAGGAGAAATTGAAAGATGTGAGCTGCTTTTCTTAAGCACCCCATTTTTTTTGGATCAAAAAGGTCCCTTGCAAATAAATAAGTCCTGGGGTTATAATGTATAGCATGGTAACTATAGTTAATAATACTGTATTGAAAGTGGCTAAGAGACTAAACCTTAAAAGTTCCCATCACAGGAAAAAAATTATAACTTTGTACTGATGGATGTTAGCTGGACCTGTTGTGCTGATCATTTCACAATATATACAAATATCAAATCATTGTGTTGTATACAGGAAGTTAACATAATGTAATGTCAATTATGTCTTAATAAAATAAAAGTCCCTTGCTTGGGAACACACATATAGGAGAATATATTAAAAGTAACAGATTGCAAATCAAGTTAAAATTTTGAATATCAGATATGACATTTAAAAACTTGGATAATTTTTTTCTGAAGGGGTAAATATCAAGAACATCTCAAGTATTACTCAGTCTGTGACAGTTACCTTTATAAATTATTTATGTATGTAGTTTTTACTCAGCCTGTGACAGTTACCTTTATAAATTATTTACGTATGTAGTTTTAAAATGTTCCCGCATGTATCATCACTCTTTACTCATATTTAGTTCCATTTGACTAAGGCTTAAAGTCATTTTCCTAAGGTCACTCTGTTAGGACTCTCACTCAGATCTGTAATGAATCTAATTTTTCTTCCTGCGGGGATTTTTATCTCTTACCTCCTACTTAGGAGAAACTTTTGTAAATTTACCTTTTCTAAAATGCAAACCCCTACACTTACCAATTTCATAGACTGCCTTTCCCATGATGAGTCCTACTCAAATCTTACCTCACCTGTTTTTCACCATGACCCTAGAATGAGTTTAGTCAAACTGCAAAGTCTGAGGAAACAGTCTTCACAAGACTGCCCTCACGTCTACATCAGCCTCAAGTTCAGGAGTCCGCAGAACCACCCTCACTTAAGACCAGCGGTCTATAATTTGGAAGAACTGACCACCTCACATTGCCAATTTGCTAGAATAATTCACAAAATGCAGTAAAACACTAGGTCTACAATGACAGTGTTATAGCGTAAAGATACAAACAAAAATCAGCCAAGGGAAGAGATGTATAGGGCAGAGTCCAAGAGGGGTCCAAACAGAGTCTCCAGTCGCCCTCTCCCCAAGGAATCGTAGACGGCATTACCTCCACCCAGCCACAATGTGTGACGATGTGCACAGAGTGCTGTCGACTAGGGAAGCTCACGTGAGACCGGTGTCCAGGGTTTTTATTGCGGCTCAACTGCACACCATCCCACATGACTGACACTCATCCCCAGCCATTCCGGAGGTTAGACATGCTTTTAGCCTTCGGTTCCTCTAAAGGTTGGAACTGATACAGTGTGGCTCAAAACCCCATCATAAATCACATTGTTAGACTGTGGTGGCCAAAGCCTCCAAGCAAACACACTCCTCTCAAGCAGGGTACTTTAGGGGCCTACAATTCACCCCCCAGTATGTAAGATCAAAGGCTAGGCCTCTCTTTAGGTAAGGTTAATTATTCACTACACATACCAGCTTGCAAGTCCAGGGCCCATATTTACAGACCCCAAACAATTGAAACACTAATGGAGACTCCTACCCAGAAAAACCCAGTTCTTCCCAACAGTATACTTTATTTGACTACAGGAGCAATTAAGTTCCTCTGTAGTTTTCTCTATTTCTACAGGCCTGAGACAACTCTAAAACAGAAACCAGAATTCAGGGAGAATTCTCATGCCTAATTTCACACCTTCTCTTGAGATAATTCTACTTCCCAGGGGCTGTTCCCCTTGTGGTTTGGAATAGTGTACTGACTATGCAGCCAGAAGTCTTTTCACTTCAGAATGGGACCCAGGGGTAGCTATTTGGTCAGTCTGGGATACACGTCACAGTACTGATGTCCCTTCACCTCTCTGGGCCTCAGCTTTCTCTTCTGTATGACACATAGCTTGGATTACATACACCTCTAAGTTGATTCAGTTTCCCCAAAGCTACGTTATCTCTCGTTATTGTGAAGTGGACTTCCTTTACTGTTAGCTTAGGCAATCAAATTGTTTTTATATATATCCAACAGTTGATTTTAAAAATCCAACAGTTGTATGTTAACACCAACCTTGGAAATATTGGAGCTAGTTGACACCTTGATATTAGCGCTGTCTTTCTTACCAATCCTGCCTTCTGGGTTGCCAGAAGCATACAACATAAAAATGAGAATGATTCAGCCACACCATCTCTTTAGCAGAGATGAGTAAAATGGGAATTATGAGACTGCTTTTGGACAATCTGGAGTCTGGTTGCATGGCTCTTTTAAATTTGAGAGCAAATTTTTACTGCATTAAATATTTCAAGAGCTTCTTATTAAGCAATCCTGTCCCCAAACTATCAAAACAATAATTTCCTCCACATAAATTTCAAAATGTATGAAAAGCAATGCATTTGATGATCACAGAACTGATGGGTGACATGTAAAGTTTCAGTATAGTAGATTGGGCCTATTTGAAGAGATTTAGAACTTAGTTACTTTTCCTACCCAAGTGTGGTGATTTTCAACAGTGCTTGTCACCAATGCAATTGTACAAACAGATGTGCAGATATTAAGAGGGGAGAAAAAACTATCTGGCAAGAAAAGTAATGTGAAAAGCTCTTGAGAAAGATTAAGAGAGTAATTCAAATTGGTGAACATTTATAAGTGCCAGTTATGTGCAAGGAGTTTCACTAGATTTCACTATTCAGGAGAGGAGAGTTAACATTTGTTTGGTGCCCTTCTATGTGGCTGGCCCCAAACAAAACACTTGACGTATTTTTAAACTCACCTTATTTTTGCCACTATTCTGAGAGGTAGCTATTTATCTCCATTTTACAGATGAGAACACCAAGGCTCTGAAAAGCTTGGCAAATTTACCAAGCTTAGTGTAGTAAAAGAGGAAATAGGATTCTAGTTTATGTCTGTCTGGTTCCAAAGCCTATATTCATTCATTGTCACACACATTTCCCCATTTGCATTCAACAATTCTACAACAGAAAATAATTCTTTTATTTTCTCTCAGTGAAGAAACTAGAGAAAATGTGGATGGTGTACACGGACATCATGTGACTAGTGAGAAAACAAGGAATTATGTTCATCTGCTCTTTACCGATTCTTACTATGTACCAGACCTCTACGTATCTCGCAGCTCTATGAAGCAGTATAATTGTTCACATGAGGCAGATGAAGGAGTCAGACCTTTGGTTCCCCGATAGTAATTCGGGCAGTTTTCACTCTCTCCAGCACTTGCCAGGCATAATTACAGAATGACACAGGAACCTACAAGTACTACAGCTACATGAAGGAAATTCAGTGCATCCGTAGGGGTCTGGAAGTGGGGCTTGTCCTTGAACTGCTCTTTGTACTTTCCAAATGTCTTCAGGCAATAGATGGTAAATCAGCTTGCAGCAGTAATTGGACAAAACAAATGAAAGGAGAACATCTTCATCCTTAGGGTCTTACAAGCAAGCAGTAGGTGTGTGCAGATCTCAATCTGCGAGCCCTGAAGGGTTTGCATGACAATTTGTGCAGAGCACAGATGACCAGATGTGTCTGCCAGACTGTGATGCCCATCAGTGAAAAGATGCAAATTTTGATCTTTTGAATACTTGGCTCAATGGGAATATTCTAGAGTAATCGATAATAGGCTGGATCAATGTGCGTAAGTCCAGTTAGACTAACAGAAAGATAACCATTTCAAAATGCCTTCAGCAACCCAGTCTGCAGATTGTTATTGGTGTGACTACTGGTAAAACAGGTGTTGGGTCCATAAATTCGCATAACAAAATGTTTTTCTTGTGGCAGCAGCCCATACAATAATTGGTGCCATCTGTATTTAGCTCTTGAAGTTTGAGTTCTAATATGAATTCAGAGAATCTTTCATTGTCTAATTTCATGATGCCCATTTAATTCTGAGGGTGCTTAACATTGGAAAGATATTCATTTTGAAGGAAAATGTTGAAGTAATAACATGTTGCTTTTTCTTCATGGATCATTTTCATTCTGACTATCTAAACCAGAGTCAAGGCCACACACCCACAAAACTACGTCTGAGCAGTTAGTGAGGACGGTCCAGCCAGAATGGAAAACCAGCAGACCCCATGAACATATTTACAATTGCCTTTTGAAAGGCAAAGCTTTCACTGGAACCTCCCTGTGTTGAAAGTGTTCTGTTTTCTTATCTTTCCACCAATTAATAGAAATCAGAGTTTGGCACAAACTTCTTATCGTCCAGGGACTCAACTGCTCTACCATCTGAGAAAGCAAAAGCCATTTGCATTGCAGTTTTAGCTGGGATTTGTTGCTAATGGGGAAAGGAAAAGTAGGCAACTTTATGAAAGCTTAGTATTTCACAATCTAAGACAGTAATGGAACATTCTAGTAAAGACTATCTTAGAATCATAAAGACAGTCCTTTTCGATGAATATCATAAAATCAAACTTACTGTCTTTAGCAACTCAAGCATATTGAAAACCTTTAAAATAGATGTTTTAGATGCACTATGTATGTATTCTTTTAATATTTCATATTTTCTTACACCTACAGGTCCATGAAGACCTTTATCAACTAAAGGAGAAATTAGCAAAATTCCCACTTGAGGAAAAAGGAGGAACTCTAGACATTCAGAGTCTTGAAAAAGCAATCAAGAGGACTGAAATGGGGTTAAAAGTAAGTAGAACTTTGGATATTAAAAACCAGAAGGAGACAAAGATTTCTCCAGAAGGAAAGAATTGTGGTTCTCACAGGATTCTGTGTAATCCTATAACAGAGGTGGATTTAGGGTGATTATGAACTTTTTCTGTTTTTTTTTAAATAATAATGATATTAAATGATTGATTGATTCACACCTGTCACATTCCAGAATGAATTAAAAATATTGATACTGTGAGATTATGCAATGATAACTTCTAACATGTGGTTTGATAAAAAGAATTTTAAAAATGATCACTATTAGTCCAATATGCCTGACTAAAAAGGATTCACACCAATACATCATAGAGAGTTGAGAATAGTTATTTTTGTAATATTGTAACCCAATGGGTAAAATCAAAGAAATATACCAAATTTTGGAACAGAGAAATAAATTGGGACTTCATTATTATGGACCAATGGTTTCCTTTTTATTTTCTTTTTTAAAAGATTTTATTTATTTTTTAGAAAGAGGGGAAGGGAGGGAACAAGAGGGAGAGAAACATCAATATGTGAGAGAAACATCTGTTGATTTTCCTCTTGCACACTCCCAACTGGGGACCTGGTCTGCAACTTGGGAATTGAACTGGCAACTCTTTGGTTCACAGGCCAGTGCTCAATCCACTGAGCCACCCCAACCAAGGCTAGACCAATGATTTTCAACCTTTTTCATCTCACGGCACACAAACTAATTACTAAAATTGTGCGGCACACCAAAATGATATATTTTTTGCCAATATGACATAAAAGGTATACTTTTGATTCATTTACACCAGATGGCTTTGTTGTGTTGGCTGTTGTGATTATTTATTTGACAGTCTAAGGGGAAAGAGGTCAGTGGCCCTGACTAAATAGTCAGGTATTTGTTTTAAAAATTCTTGCAGCATGCTGGTTGAAAATCACTGTTACAGACATATCTTAAAGTAGGAATCCAATCCTCAGACAAGAATAATATTCATTTACAATATGTCCAAAGAAACAAAAAACCACTAACTTGAAAAGCTATGTGCACCTCACATTCATCGCAGCATTATTTACAATAGCCAAGACATGGTAGCAATCTACATGTCCATTGATGGTTTAATGGATAAAGAAAAACATACACATATACATATGTATATACAATGGAATATTATTTAGTCATAAAAAATGAAATTTTGCCCTGGCTGGTGTGGCTCAGTGGATTGAGTACCCGCCTACAAATCCAAGGGTCACCGATTCGATCTCCAGTCAGGGCACATGCCTGGGTTGCAGGCCAGGTCCCCAGTGGGGGGCACATGAGAAGCAACCACACATTGACATTTCTCTCCTTCTCTTTCTTCTTCTTTTCCCTGCTCTCTGAAAATAAAATATTTTTTAAAAAATGAAATTTTGCCATTTAAGACAACATGGATAGACCTCAAGGACATCATGCTAAGTGAAATAAGTCAGACAAAGAAAAACATACTGTATAATCTCACATATTATGTGGAATCTAACTCCTCAACCCTCCCTCCCCAAAACACCTGACCTGATAGATACAGAAACAGATTGATGCTTGCCAGAGGTGGGAGTGAGCAAAATGGGTAAAGATGGTCAAAAAGTATACAAATTCCAG
Organism: Phyllostomus discolor; assembly: GCF_004126475.2. NCBI lineage: Eukaryota > Metazoa > Chordata > Mammalia > Chiroptera > Phyllostomidae > Phyllostomus > Phyllostomus discolor. Next base: position 176,255,327 of record NC_040903.2, read on the forward strand.
TTATAAAACAATAAGTCCTGGGGATGTAATGTATAGCAAGATGACTATAGTTAAAAATTCTGTACTATGTATTTGAAAGTTGCTAAGAGATTAGAGCTTAAAAAGATCTTAAAATAAAAAAAATTGTAACTAGACATTGTGGTGATCATTTCACAGTAAATGTGAATATCAAACCATTATGTTGTATGCCTGAAACTATATACTATTACCTCTTAATTTTCTAAAAAACTTAAAGTATATAAAATACAACATGGATATATAGGTACATGGGTCCAAGTAAGGGTCGTCCCCATCTGCTAGGCCTCTGTCAGTATCTTTGCTTTTGCCTCAGATTTTCATTCATAATCAGCTTCATCCCTCAGCTCCTGAGGCTGTGAGAGAGGTGGAGGATTTTGCACCGCCCTCAGACCAGCACACCATTGTCCCTCATCACCTGAGGGTGAGGGGTGGGCCCCAGCTGGAGTCTTTGGGTTGCCCACTTTAAATTATCTGTTATCTGGAGGCCAAATTCTTTCCTGGGATGCTTGCTTGAAGTCCCTGTAGGAGAAAGACATCACTCCATATCTGTACTGCGTAGTAAATTTACCTGGCTAAGCGACTTCCTGACTGTTGTGAATAGTTTCATCTGGGAAGGGTGCTACGGGTTGCTCAAGCTTTGAGTCCCAATTGTTTACTATGCCCTTTAGGATAGAGTGACTTGGCCTTGAAATGTCTAATTATACCTTAGACATGTAATAAATGTAGGCATAGTGTGTTTTGTCTTTTGGCTTAATGACATGATTCAGAGTGTTAACCTAATGAAATGAAGTAAATTAGCTGAGTACCTTGAGTCCACTATAATGACCTAAACTTTAACTTTTCTGTGACAGATTCACATTGAGAAGTATTTAAATATTGTAAACCATCATGTGTCAACTACTCCTGCTATTGATGATAAGTTACATTTTCCCCACACTTCCAAATGGTAAGTAAAATAGCCATTTTAGGATCCCAAATAAGTACAAAAAGTAACTTTGCTCACTCAGGTGAGATAACTGCAAAGGCCAAATTTTATTGGTTGTGTTCATGTCTGTCCTACCGATTTCAGTAAAAGGTCTGATAAAGAGTTAATGGAAAATATGTTTTGCAAATATTTTATAAAGGATGTTTATTACATGAAAAAAGAAGTTAGTGGCACAATTTGGACTTTAATAAATTTTATTTTGGGTTACTTTTATTGAGCTCTAATGCTCAACACAATAACAGTTTGTTTGAATGCAAATCAGTTTCTATGCTATTCGCATCCCACAGGTCTTTCTTTACAGCTTTTAGCACATGTGCTGTATCGTAAAGATGATTTTGGTATGGGGTAAAAAAACAAAAATAATGAAAGTTGCTTGAAATATCCATCGTGTAATACATCCTCAGAGATGATTTATTAAAATTAGAATTGAGTTGAAGAGAATTGACCTTGCCTCACCTTGGACCTTCTTACACATTGGCCTCCTGAATTTCAGTGTTTGTAAATTAAGGTGTGTACTAAGCTTAAAAACTCGGTGGCCTGTATTTGCATCATAAACACACACAGTAAGTCCTCACTTAAGGAATACAGGGTCTTGGAAACTGCGACTTTAATGAAACAAAGGCGTGCAACAAAACCAATTTTACCATAGGCTAATTGATATAAAGAAGAGTTAAACTCCTACAACATATTTCTGGTCACAAAAACATCACTAAACTTCTAAATAAAGACCCAAACGCTTCTAATATTGAACATTGAAATAAATGTGAGCTATACATACACATATGAGTAATGAAAAAACAAGATAATTATTGTCCTATCTGTTCATTCTAGTTTGGGGGCGTGGGGGGCCAGAGCCTATCCGGGCAGCTCAGGGCTCCAGGCCGGAGGCCGGGCCCACCCTGGACAGGACACCCTTCCGTCACAGCGCTACTCACACCCTCACTCACTCAGACTGGGACAATACAGATGTGCCAGTTCACCTCACATGCACACGTTTGGAATGTGGGAGGAAACCAGAGGACCTGGCGAAAACCCATGCAGACATGGGAAGAATGTGCAAATTTCACACAGTGGCCCCTGCTGGGAATCAATTTTTTTTTCTTCTCATCAACATAATGAAACACTGTTGAACAAAATGACATTTGAAGATCTCATTATTCGAAGATCAAGCATAAGTGAGTCATATCAGACAATGAGGTCTAGCTTCAGAAACAGTGCAGGAGAACTGCAGGTATTTATGGACAGAGCCAGTCCTAGCACACAGTAGTGGGAGCAAAACCGTGGGGCTACAGTGCACCTGTCTCCCCCTCCCCCATGTGAAGGTGGTGCCGCAGGCATCCGACATCCCTGGGTAGAGGCGACCCAGGGATGATGTCTAGTTTCCAGTCATTTATATCTTTTTTTTTAAGGTTTTATTTATTTATTTTTAGAGAGGGAAGGGAGTGAGATAGAGAGAAACATCAATGTGCGGTTGCTGGGGGTCATGGCCTGCAACCCAGGCATGTACTCTGACTGGGAATCGAACCTGTGACACTTTGGTTCGCAGCCTGCACTCAATCCACTGAGCTATGCCAGCCAGGGCTTCATTTATATCTTTAATTTTTAAATTTGGGGATAAAAATGTGACCTGTAAGTAGGTTAATATAAACAATGTTTTGAAACAAGGAAACTGTAAGGGAAATAACAAAAGGGATTCTTGGAAAGGGAAATATTGGAGGTTACTCTACCAATTTATATAGACTCTTAGTTCAAAATCAAGAGGACCCAACAGGGCAAAGTGGGAGGCTGATATAAATAAGCAGCCAGGGGGTCTGTAGAGGTGAAGAAAGTGTGTGGCCCAAGGATGGGGCATGCAGACAGTAAGTTAGAAAGCCCCAGAATGGAGGGGTTGGGGAAAGTGAACAGGAGAAGGGTCTTCACCAACTCCAATGAACATTCTCCTGCCTCCAGCGTTCTCTTTGTCCTCACCTTGACAGAGAACAGAGACCCCAGGCTGTAGATTTGCAGGTCCTGGCAGCTGAAAAGAGCAAAGGAGGTAGTGATTGCAGCAAACAGAAAGACTCTGACAAAGACTGAATTGTACAGTTCTTTCCCCTGATCAGTGAGTGTCCTTGGCCTTTATTAGGGTCTCTGCAAGAGTTAAGGAAGACATTAATTGGGGCACGGAGCTGTCTCCCAGAAGTGGTCCTTGGATCCCGTCTTTTCTATTTAATACAATAATGTAACCAGCAACCCTCCTATCAGGAAGATGGGACGCCTGGTAAATTTGTATGAGCCTTACAAGCCTGGAAGAGATGGCAGGAGCATCTCAGTCATAGCTGTGGCTGTGTGGCGCTGATGGGGCATGTAATTTGAAAATGAAATGAGATGAGCCAAGGTCATAAACTGGAACAAAGTCCAAAGTAGGTCTTCAAAGTGAGCTGGCCTGAGGCAGGCCCTGGGAGCCCAAGCGTGAGGCAAAGGGAGTGGCTCCGGGAGGAGGAGGAGCAGCAGCAGTCGATGGAAATGGGAGACAGGAGACCCAGGAGATCAGGGACTGTCACCTGTGACTGACATGCTCAGGCAGACAATCACGCCTGGTGTTGTGCTTGCAGGGGCGCCCCCAGAGATGGTCAGGAAGAGATTGGTTTGGGTTTAGAGTCTGCCAGGCGATTATACGCAACATAGGTTACAGGACTCAGAATTCCTTCAGGTTCTCACACCTGAGAGGAGTAAGACCGGCCAATTCATTGCATTTTTCTTCTGAGGCTCCATGACAAAGCCCTTAAAATACCCAAGTAAAAAAGGTGGTTTTTAATTACCGATGACATGACTTACCAAGGAACAGGTTACTTAGTCTCAACATTGATTAGGAGATCAGAGGAGAGACTTAGTTTCATGAAACTTTGAAGCTGTGACAAATGCTGGATCTGGCTTTTTATTCCACATGGCCATAATGTGTATATATTTATTTGTAAATTACATACTGATTGTCACACAGAGTGAATACATTATAAAATATACCAACGTAGAAGAAAATTTTTAATCCTTATTTGAGGATATGTTTATTGATTTTAGAGAGAGAAACATCCATGTAAGAGAGAAACATTGATCTGTTGCCTCCTCTACACGCCCTGACTGGGGACTGAACCTGCAACCTAAGTATGTGCCTTGACCAGGAATCGAACCCACAACCTTTTGGTGTATGGGACAATGCTCCAACCAACTGAGCCACCTGACCAGGGCCCAACATAAAAATTTTTAATGACCTGGCTGGTGTAGCTCAGTGGATTGAGCGCGGGCTGGGAACCAAAGTGTCCCAGGTTCGATTCCCAGCCAGGGTACATGCCTGGTTTGCAGGCCATAACCCCCAGCAACTGCACATTGATGTTTCTCTCTCTCTCTCTATCTTCCTCCCTTCCCCCTCTAAAAATAAATAAATAAAATCTTTAAAAAAAATTTTTAATGAGATTAAAATGAAATGAACATTTAAAAATAATTTTTACTTTATTAGCAGAACAAAATTCCCTTCTCTTTCTAAAAAGGTTATTAATTATACTGCCCTGGTTATTTAATCTCAGTAATTATGATGACTGTATACTGACTATAGTTAATATCCCAAATCTTACTCCGCAGTCAGGTGAGATTCAGCATTAGTGCTGGTTAGATATAAGTCCATATTTCAGTTACTCTTTGAAAAATGTTTATGTTTTGGGGTTGTGGGCACTGACTTTTCATAAATTCAATGGGATTATAATCATCTTTACTTTCAAATGCAGCTAACAAAAAGCTCATGTTAAAGCATCACTTTTGCCATTTACTTGTTTTTCACTGATGCTTGCTGTCATTATATTTCAAAAGCAAAGTGTGTTTTCTGAAAGAATCTTTTAAAGTCACCTGTCCATTTTTTCAGGCTTAAGCTAGATGATACAATCCACGAACTCACTGCACGAGTGAGCTGCAGTCCATTCTGATGCTTCAAAAGCAAACATGCCAGTCCATGCTGGTGCCACAGTTCACGCCCCGCAATTCGGTGCTCCCATTCCCAGAATGCCTCTAGAGCTGCAGGTGACATGACCGCTCGAGGGATGCAGTGACAAGCCGAATATTAAATAGTAGGAAATAGCTTCTTATTTTTATTTATTTTTCAAAGATTTTATTTATTTACTTTTAGAGAGATGGGAAGGGAAGGAGAGAGAGAGGGAGAGAAACACTGATGTGTGAGAGATAACATTGACCAGTTCCTTCTCACACACACGCCCCCTACTGAGGACCTGGCCTACAACCCAGGCATGTGCCCTGACTGGGATCCAGCCGGCAACTCTTTGGTTCACAGGCCGGTGCTCAATCCACTGGGCCACACCAGCCAGGGTTAGATTTCTTATTTTATGCAATAAGTCCTTCTACTTTTCTCACACAACTAATGGCACTGTCTTATACATCTCCTGTTATGTGGGTACCCTATTTGAGAGACCACAGGTCAAGAGTGATGGTTCTTACACTCCAGTTTGCAGTCCTCTTTCACTGGCTCCCAAATGGGGACCTGGAGTTTGCATTTTAACAAACACTCTTGGTGTTCCTAAAGCAGATACTGTGTGCTTGGAATTCCTGGGACAAACCTGACTTTCTTTTTTCTTTTTTTAAGATTTTATTTATTTATTTTTAGAGAGGGAATGGAGGGAGAAAGAGAGAGAGAGAGAGAAACATCAATGTGCGGTTGCTGGGGGCTGTGGCCTGTAACCCAGGCATGTGGCCTGACTGGGAATCAAACCTGTGATGCTTTGGTTCACAGTCCGCGCTCAATCCACTGAGCTACACCAGCCAGGGCCAAACCTGATTTTCTAGAACCAGTGTTCTTTTTGCCACATAGATAGCTTGCCTCTGTATGATAAAGAGCCTGGTCCTGGAAATTCTGTTACCCTGATTCTATGAAGGAGGAAGCCTCTTGCACTGGGATTGAGCCGGAGTGGGACTTGGCAGTCAGGCTGGTAGAATTGCCAATATCTTCTCCAACTGTGAGTCTGATGGATATCAGAATCCAAATGTCAAGGGCAGCAACTCCTTTTGAGAGGAGTTGGTACATCATAAAGACTATAGATTTTTATTGCTCAGCAAAGCACCCAGTTCCCATGAATAAATGAGAATCAACATTGTTCAGATATATGGGGCTTCATTCTGTCTAAGAAAATCCAGGAAATTGGGTGAGTTCATTCCAAATGTCCACTATCCCTATATCTTTAACAACGATTTATAACAGACACAAAATAATTATCCTCATTATCATGACTTTCATCATAATCAGTATTGTTATAACATTTGACAGTTTGCAAAGGACTTTTTAAAAACCCACGAGGTAGATATTTACCCTCTCCTTTAAAAGATGTGAAAACTAGGACTCCTTCAAGCCCCAGGTTACACAGGTGGTCAATGCTGAGACTCAGATTCAGGTTGTGTCAAATGTCTGCCATCTACTGTCTTCTACACCAGAGCTGCCTGAAAGACAGAAAGGCTGATTTTCACAAAACACGTTTCTCCTTTTTAGAAAGTATTGCTCAAGGGAAAATCTGGTAGTTCCGACTCATAGAAACAAACACCAGTAGGTACACAGAGTGATAATAATGGATGCCAGCAAATGTGAGATTTTGTACTGTGGTAAGTACATTATCAAAACTGGCATATTTTCTCCAAAGAGCTTAAAATGCTTTCACATTGTTTTCAAAATAGGTTACACTACTTTCCCCACTTTGGCAATGATTCTCCTTCTGTGTCTAAGTGTGGTTCTTCCACTTATCATTACTGGCTTTCACAGATCTTATTGCTCGTGCGATCTGCTCGCACTGTTTTTAATGACCACGCTTTGCTTATTGGTACTAGGAGGGTGACTGCCATCTGCACCAAAACTGTCAGAAGTGAACAGACATCTTCATTTTATACTCTGTTGTACTAGTGTTGCAGGGGAAAAAAACCAAGAACAAATCCAATAAATAATAATGAGAAACAATGAGAGGGCAAGAAGAGGTTCCTGTTAAATGGTGACAGTAGATCAGAAGATACAGTTTTGCTTAGTTACTGAAGCACTTGCAGCCACTCTCTCGTGGGTTACTACAGAGAGGCCCTCAGACCCCGCTGAGAGAGAACAAGACTACACTGCAGTCATAGGCAGAGAGACGAAGGGCGGGTAACAAGGTGTTGACACTTGGTGATCTAAGTAAAGGGCAGTTGGGTGCTCATTGTTCTTTCAGTTTTTCTGTGGGTTTGACTTTTTTTAAACAAAAAAATAAATTTTGAAAAGTACCATAAAATAAAAAAATAACAATTAGAAAAGCATCTTCAGCAGCTATGACATAAAAATTACTTTAAATATAAAGAGCTCTTGACAATTAAAAAAACTTGACATAGACAAAAGGACATTAGCAGACAGAAATGCAAATAACAAGTACACATGTGAGAAATATTAAAAATATTTCATCTCACTGGTAAATCAGGGAAATCCAAATTAAACAATATATTTACTACTTTTTTTTTAACACCTCAGTAAAACAGACCACTTACATCATCCTAGTGCTCAGTGCTCATCAGGGGGCAGCAGGATGGGCATGTTCTTATAATACTGGTGGAGGTGTAGAGTTTTCAACAGAAATTCTTCAAAATATATGGGAAGATTTAAAAAAATTTATTTTTAATTTAGTAGTTTTGCCTCTAGGACTTTATCTTAGGAAATAAGGAGTGATATTCAAGAATCTCTGTATAAGTTATTTCAGTATTATATCTAATACCAATAAATTTGAAAATACCCTAAATGTTAACAGTAAAATGATTACATCAATAACATAATTATATGTATATTATACATCTACTAAAATGAGAATTGTCCAAGTTTTTTTGACATTTAAAAAAATTTTAAATATATTTTATTGATTATGCTATTACAGTTGTCCCAATTTTTCCCTCTTTGGCCCCTTCCGCCCACTACCCCACTTCCCTCCTTCAATCCCCCCACCCTTAGTTCATGTCCATGGGTCATGCATGTGAGTTCTTTGGCTTCTCCATTTCCTATAATATTTTCAACATCACCCTGTCTATTTTGTACCTACCAATTATGCTTCTTAATCTCTGCACCTTTCCCCTCATTCACCCCCTTCCCCTTCACAGCTGCTAACCCTCCCAATAATCTCCATATCTATGATTCTGTTCCTGTTCTGATTGTTTCCTTAGTTTGTTTTTTTTTAGAGTCAGCTGTTGATGGTTGTGAATTTGTTGCCATTTTAATGTTCATAGTTTTTATCTTCTTTTTCTTAAATAAGTTGCTTTAACATGTAATAATTATTTCATGTAATCATGGCTTGGTGATGATGAACTCCTTTAGCTTTACCTGGTCTGGGAAGCACTTTATCTGCACTTCCATTCAAATGATAGCTTTGCCGGATACAATAATCTAGGTTGTAGGTTCTTGCTTATCATCACTGAATATTTCTTACCAATCCCTTCTTGTCTACAAAGCTTCTTTTGAGAAATCAGCTGATAGTCTTATGGGAACTCCTTTGTAGGTAACTCTCTACTTTTCTCTTGCTGCTTTTAAGATTCTCTCTTTATCTTTAAACTTTGGCATTTTAATTATGACGTGTCTTGGTGTGGTCCTCTTTGGGTCCAACTTGTTTGGGACTCTCTGTGCTTCCTGGACTTGTATGTCTATTTCCTTTGCCAAATTAGGTGGGGTTTTTTTTTTTTTTCAAATAAGCTTTCAATATCTTGCTCTTCCTTTTCTCCTTCTGGCACCCCTATGATTCAGATGTTGGCATGTTTGGAGATGTCCCAGAGTCTTCTTATACTCTCCTCATTTTTTGGAATTCCTGTCTCTTCTTTCTTTTCCTGATGAATGGTTGTTTCTTCCTTATGTTCCAAACATTGATTTGAATCCTGGCTTCCTCCCTTTCACTGTTGGTTCCCACTAGATTTTTCTTTATTTCATATAGTGTAATATTCATTTCTTTCTTTATGTTGTTGCTGTACTCAATACATTCTTTGAGCATCCTGATCACCAGTGTTTTGAACTCTATATCTGATACGTTGGTTATCTCCATTTGGTTTAGTTATTTTTCTAGGGTTTTGTTCTTTTCTCTCAGTTGGGCTATATTTCTTTGTCTCCTCAATTTGGCAGCTTCTCTGTGTTTCTGTGTATTAGGTAGAGCTGCTTTGACTCCCCGTCTTAGTGGTGTGGCCTATTGTAGAAAAGGCATCTGTAAATTGTGTAGGGTAGAGCCTTAGGTAATTGCCAGGGTGGGGCAACCTGCTTCACCACTTTGTGGCTCCATATTGGGGGAGAGAGCAGAGAGGGGGACAGTGCCACTGCCTGGCTTCTGGAGGTTTTTCTGGCACTCACCCCATTTCTAGTCACCTAGCCTACTCCCTGTGTGTGATTGGCACCATTCCAGCTGTTTTCTGGTGCTAAGTCCCAAAGTGGGTGGGTTTGTGTACATTCTAAGACAATGTGGGACTTTTAAGTGTAGTCTTCTGAAAATCTGGCAGTTTCTTCCACCCTCCCAACCCCCACTGGTTTTTATAGCCAGAAGTTATGGGGAATTATCTTCCTGGCACTGGTACCTTGGGCTGTGTGGTCTGGCCTGGGGCTGGGATCACTCACTCCCAAGGTCTCCCTCTCCATCTTCCTCCACCACATGTGAATGTGCAACTGCTCATTCCGCTTTTCCGTCCTCACCTCTTCACCCATCTCGGGGTCTCTGCCCCTTCTGTCTGTCTGAATGAATGTAGCTTCTTTAAATCCTTGGTTTCCATACTTCTATACAGTTTGATTTTCTGACAGTTCTGGGCGTTATTTGTTTTGAGGTTTAGTTGTAATTCTCTCTGTGGTTGCATGAGGAGGCAAAGCATGTCTAGTGTATACCTCCATCTTGACTGGAAGTCCTGTCCAAAAAGTTTTAATGACATGGAAAAACTCTCACAGTATTTACTGGTGGTGGGGGGTGGGGTAAGGATAGGATACAATGTTACAGTTCAATGCAAATTCACTTATAAATACATAGTCTATGGAAGTAAAAGTCTTCATAAGGAATATACTAAGAGAGTTTCACTTCTAGGAAGATGGTATAGACACCCTGTTCCTTCTTCTAAGTACCACTAAAAACCCTAATATTATATATAAAACAAACTTAAGAAGACTTTGAAGGATGGAGAGGAGGTAGACAAGTTAGGAATCTTGGGACACAAAGAAGAACATGGTGATCAGGTCTGGATTTTCTTTTTGCCTCATATACTCCATAATTTTCTTTTCTCTGCACCATTTAATGGAAATGATTTCATAATTTTCTTTTCTCTGAAGAATTTAACAATTGTTGCAAGACAGATCTCAGTTTTTGTTTGTCTGAGGACATCATTATTTCCCCTTCACTTTTGAAGGATAATTTCACTGGATACAGAATTCCAGGGTAAGGATTTTTTCTTTTCATGTGTCAAATATTTCCCTCAAGTCTCTTCTTGCTTACATGGTTTATGAAGAGAAGTTCAATATAATTCTCTTCTCTGTTCTTTTATAGGTAAGTTGGGGTTTTTTCTTTTTTCATGATTTTGTCTTTGGTTCTATAGTTTGAATATGATTTGTCTAAGTGTAGGAGGGGTTTTTTTTTGGGGGGGGTAGGGATGGCATTTATTTTGCTTGGTATTCTCTGAGCTTCCTGGATTTGTGGTTTAGGGTCTGTCATTAATTTTGGAAAATTCTCAGCCATTATTACTCAAACATTTCTTCTGATCCTTTCCTCTTTTTCTGATATTCTCATTGTCTGTATGTTACGTCATTTATAATTGTCCCACAGTTCCTGGGTATTGTGTACTGCTTATTCAGTCTCTTTCTTAGTGCATGTCAGTTTTGGAGTATGTATTTACATTTCTTCAAGCTCACTGATTCTTTCATTGGTTGTGTCCAGTCTATTGATAAGCCCATCAAAAGAAACCCTTATTTCTTAGAGTGTTTTTGATTTCTAACTTTCCCTTTTGATTCTTTCATAGAGTTTTCATCTCTGCTTACATGACCCACCTGTTCTTGTACATCCTCGGCTTTTCATTAGAGCCCTTAGTATATTAATCTTATTTTAAACTGCAGGTCTGATAATTCCAAAATCTGTTATATTTGAATCTGATTCTGAAGCCTGCTTTGTCTCTCTAGACATTTTTCTTGCCTTTTAGCATGCCTTGTCATTCTTTGTTGATGTCTTAGGTAATAGGAACTGAGATAAGTAGGCCTTCACCTGGTCAGTTATGCTGTGTGTACTGTCTGCTGTAACTGTAGGTGTCTGAGGCTTCAGACACTGTCTGTCTTGTCTTCCCTGTTGTCTTTGGGTAACTCCTTCCTAAATAGAGTCCGAGCCTTGCAGTTCTTTTGTCCGTAGTCCTCTGCTATACAGAGGCTCTATAGATACAATGCATGCTGGTGGGAGCATCCTATAATCCTATGATTAGATCCCAGTCTTTTAGTGGGTCTATGCCCCTGGATTGTTACCTCCACAAACGTCTCTCAGCATTATCCCCAAGAGGGGGCAGAATTTAGCTGCCTTTCTTCAAGTCGGATAAGGCTTTGGTACAATATTTTTCCTCGAGAGCTTACCTTTACTACAGAGAGCAGAACAAAGGACAGAACTCCTTTGGGAGTGTCTTGAAATGATTTCTTTTCCCTTCTCCCTGCTGGTAGCAGGAGGTGATTTTTCTCTGACTTTTTACCATGGGAACATGGTGGGGCTCCTGGAGGTAGAACTCATGAAAGTATAGCTTCTCCCACCACACCCCCACCCGGCCTCCAGCACTTGGCCCTTCAGAGTTTTTAGCTTTCAAGCTAATTCACAGAGTCCCCAGTGATTCTCAGTTGGAGTTTAACTTCTCTTCCCAGTACGTGCTCCTCCGACAGCCAGTTTCTACTGTTGGCCTTTACCGGCCTCTCTCTCCACGGTCCAGGGCAGCAGGTCTCCCTGGGATCTAAATTCTGTAATGGATCTAAGAAGGGTTATTTTTGGTTTGTTCACCATTTTTTCTTGTTGTAAGGTTGGGAGTGATAACATCCAAGCTCTTTACACATTGGGGTGAAACCAGAAGTCCATAAATTGCTCTCTAATGAAAATTTTCCAAAAGTAGATATCACAGTAGAATCAAGAGATTGAGTTATTGGTGGTTGAGTTTTATTGATCTTAATTATGTTAACTGTTTTAAAGAACTGCTTTTATTTAATTTGTTTATTTATTTATTTTAATCATTGTTCAAGTAGTTTTCTGCCTTTTACTCCCATTCCAGCCCACCCACCCATTCCTCCCCACCTTCCTCCCATTACCACCCCCCCCCTTAGTTTTTGTCCATGTGTCCTTCATATTTGTTCCTGTAAACCCTTCCCATTCTCCCCTGAAATTCCCTCTTCTCTCTCCTCTGTTCACTGTCAGGCTGTCCTCCATTTCAGTGTCTTTGACTATATTTTGCTTGTTTCTTTGTTTTGTTGTTTAGGTTCCTGTTAAAGGTGAGATCATATGGTATTTGTCTTTCACTGCCTGGCTTATTTCGCTTAGCATAATGCTCTCCAGTTCCATCCATGCTGTTGCAAAGGGTAGGAGCTCCTTCTTTCTCTCTGCTGCATAGAATTCCATTGTGTAAATGTATGATAGTTTTTTGATCCATTCATTTACTGATGGGCATCTAGGTTGCTTCCAGCACTTAGCTATTGTAAATTGTGCTGCTATGAACATTGGGATGCAAAGGTTCTTTTGGATTGCTGTTTCAGGGTTTAAATAACTGCTTTTAAATTAAAATTTTTAAGGCACACATATGCTCATTCTTACTATTTTATTTTGTTTTACATTGCTCTTCCAAGAAATTACCCATTGCTTGGTAAGGACCTTTAACCAAATTTGATCCTTAAATTCTTGCAATTCTACAAAATAGTAGAAGTTTAAAGAATGTAAGTATGGAAGTGCTTCATGGTTCAACCATTCTGAACACATTTAACATTGGCTACCCTGTGATTTGACTTTACTAAACAAAGTACAGCATATTGTATTTTCCTTTACTGAGAAATGTTTTCTAGTGAAGTAATTCTGTCAACCATGTGCCTTATGAACTCAGCCAGAGGAAGAGCTTTCTATTCATGCTGCAATGGTATTTATCAGACTTACAAGTTCATATGCTTAATAAACAACTACAGTTTTTTAGTGGTAAAAATGCTAAAGATTGGTCGAATTTATTGTAATTACCAACATAATATTTCCTGTAAAATCTAATTTAAGTAGATGTGTTGTTTTTAAATTACAATTTGTGAAGCTTTTAAGATAGCAAATTTGATTTTAAATTCTCCACTCCTCCCCCTTAGGTCGCTTCCAACTGTAATTGATCAGAAATTATTTATTTTCCCTTTGGAATCTGAGAATAAACTTTGGCAACCCCAGAAACAGCGCAGTATATTTCCGCATGCCTCTCGGAGAACAAAGGTAGGAATAGAGAAAGAAATCCTTAGAAACAGAGTAGATTCAGGGTTGCTAGAGGCTAGGAGGAGGGGGCAAGGGGAGCGCCTCTAATGAGTATCAGGTTTCTTTGAGGATGATAAAAATGTTCTGGAATTGGACAGTGGCAATGGCCGCACAACTCTGTGAATATACTGAACACCATTGAATTGTACCCTGTAAAAGGGAGAATTTAAGGTATATGAATCCCATCTCAATAAAGCTATTAGAAAAAAATATATAAGTAAAGACAGGAAATTTGCTTCTGTCTAAATGAGGAACCATGTCACTGTTTTTTTCACACGATGTTCATGGCATGGTCAGTTTCTTGGACAAGAGCTTCCTTCAGAAAGCAAAATAAATCAGAACAGAGTACCTACACATTTGTAAACAGCCCTAGAAAGAGTTTCCAGAATAGAAACTTTCCAGAACAGAGCTCAAGGGGTTTCTGGCCCTGACCCACGCAGCCCCATTGGTTGGACATTGTCCCTCGAAGGGAGAGGATGCCCGGTGGATTCCGGGTCAGGGCTCATGCCTGGGTTGCAGGTTTGGTCTCCGCTGGGGCGTGTGTGGGAGGCGACAGGTCACATTTCTCTTCACATCGATGTTTCTTTCCCTTTCTTTCTTCCTCCCTTACCCTATCTCTATAAATAAATAAATAAATAAATAAACATTTTTAAGGGAGTTTTCTGACTGCCTCCTTGGAGTGTTCTTTCAGTTTGACTCCTGTTTCCTCTCTGACTCCCCCAAAGTAAATATTATAGTAATAGCTCACCTCTTTTGAGTACCAGGTATTGTTATTAGTGCTTTGGAAATACTAACTCTCTTAACCTTATTATTATCTTTGTTGTATTGATGAAGAAACCAAGGTACAGAATGTTAAAGAAACTGGCCCAGACAACACAGCTAGTAAATGTCAGGGCCAGCACTATGTACCCAGAAATGCAGGGATCCAGAGCTGTCTCTTGACCAGAGAGCAGTACCCTCTTTTAAATAATAGCTTTATTGAAATATAATTTATATATCATAAAATTCACTCTTTTAAAAAGTGTTTGTTTCAGTGGTTTTTAGTATATTCAGAGTTGTACGGCCAATATAATTGTTTATGTTAGTCTGCATTTTCCTTTATCACACTTGCCACGATTGGTAATTAGATATTGAGTTGTATGATTTTTTAAAAACAATTCTTATATAAAATTGTAACAATTCTTAAATAAATTGTCTGTCTTTCCACTAGATTATGAGGAGGATGGGATCCATGTGAGTCTGTTCATTGCTCTATAATTCCAGGAGAGTCTCAATAGATGTTTGTTGAATGAATAAGTGAAACCACCAGAATGACTCCTCAGGGTGTACTCGTCCCCATGTAAAATTCCTGTACTAGGGAGGCTCGTCTGCACTCCCAAGGCAGCTTGCTCCCACCTTTGTCATTGTACTTGTCACACTGGGTTTGTTCGGCCACTCTCTGGAATACTTACGGTGTGCCAAGGGCTGTCAGAGGCACACTGGGGTGAACAACTCGGACCAGGTCCCTGCTTTCATAGACCTTACATGCTAGTGAGGGGGGACAGTTCACTGGTAGGAAAATATTAGAGAATCATACGGGCCTTGCTGAAAAGAGAATGCTGTGGTAAAGGGAGCTTACGCTTCTTATCTTCCTTACTATTAAGTATCTGTTTCAGTTAAATTTTTTATTATTTTTCCAAGAATCTCAGAGGGCCACAGTTGGTCCACAAGTGGAAGACTTGAGATCTCTTGTTTAAAAGACAATAAAATAAAATATCTGAAATTTGGACTGTTGTCCAATGTATAGTTGCTTCATTATTCCAGGAAAAAAAACCCCACCTATGGGGTTGACTTTCCCAAGAGAGTTCTGAATCCTGTCAAATGGTTATAAAGATAAGGAATCATATGTGCTGAGTATAACCCCAGGTTCTTTGGAATGCTGTGAGCATGGGTGAGGCTCATTTAGAAAGGGGCAAGGGCTGTTTCCCATCCTGATTTCACCTCCAGGGCCTGCATCCCTATTGTCATTTTATTTCTAATATCAGTGACATCTGCTTAAAAATGCATAACTGCTGACACAAAGGATAGCCCTAATTTTGCATTGTAAAGTCAATGACAAACAGTGCTGTTTTCCCAGCTGTTCCAGCAACGCAAAAGCTTGTATTATTAAGCAGTTGTGAAATCCAACTGGGATATTGCCACCTTTAATTGCCCACAGCCAACCATTTAAACTAGGTGAACCCCAGTTGCTTCTTTAAGCTCTCTTTCTCCAAAGTTGATAGCTGTCTTTGGAATTCCATTTTCAAAAAAAAACAAAAACCTTACATGACAATGAGGAGTTGCTCAACTGTAATTAAGCACCATAATTAAGAACTGTTTATTGATTTTCTTTTACATTTGAGAAAGCCATATTCTGATGGCTTTTCTTTATAGTATACCTTAGGTCCCTATCAACAGCAGCCCAAACCCTCTCTGGGGCACCTTGGGCACATGTGCTACTAAGAGTCAAGGGAAGGGTTTGAAATAAAAAAGCAAAAAGACAGGGAAAAGGGAGGAAGAGAAGGACAAAAAGTTTATACGCCAAGAGTATTTGATTTCCTTGTGTCTGGCAAGTTAAGTCTGAAGGCAATTTGAAAATAGAAATTTCTAGATTCTTTAGATCAAAGCACCAACTTAGAAGCATGATATTGTTGGTTGTTTCTGGAGAAGGGGAAATAAAGCCACTTCACTGCTTGAGAGTTATTTTCTATATTTATTCCATAAAGTGGATGCTTTATCAATCAATCAAACATAAAAATGTGTTTTGATAGGATGCAATCACATGCAACAGCTGTGTCTTAGATGGAAGAATCTTGTCTTTAGTTTTGTGAATTGGGATCTAACTGAGAAAGCAATTCTCAAAATTTGACTGAAACTAAAATTTTGAGGATTTTTGACATTAGACACCATATGGTAAGAGATCAAAGAAGGCAAAAGCCAGGCAAGTAAGGGCTGCTTCCCAGATTTCCACGGAGCTACCTGTCGCCAGCATCAGGGCGGAAAGCTCTGCTGGTGAGCTGGCAGCTGGGTTTCTCCCCGCAGAGTGGGGTGAAGAGACGGCCCACAATGAGCCAGCCGCTGTGAGCTGTCTTCTCATTAGAGTGGAAGCTCCATATTTTTTCCTTTTTTATGGCTTTAAAAAAATTTTATTATGAAAATATTCAAACAAACCAAGGATAGTATATGAATAACCATTCTTCCTTCACCTAGATTTAACAATTGTTAACCTATTTTTCATTAAAGTGTTTCAATATATAAACCTAGTGACATTGCACCCCTTAATGTTTTAACATGCATCTTTAAAAATAAGCATATTTCTACCTACCTGCAATACTATTATCACACCTAAAAAAATAATAATTCTTCAATATAACACCTAACTCTTCATATTTCCCCAGTTATTTCCCAAATGTCTTCTAGTGCTCTTTTATCCAAACCCAGATCCACTAAGATTTGCCATTGCATTTCATTCTTTTATTTAAGTCTCTATTAATCTAAAGCAGAGAGACTCTGTTTTGTTCACTGCTATACCCAGTGCCTGGACAGCATCCAGCCTGGAGTAGGATCTCAACGACAACATAATGGTTAAAAGTATGGCTTCACATCCTGTACCTTGGCAGATCACCTAGCCTGCCTGTGCCTCGGTTCCTCATCTTTAAAATGTGTGTAATGATAGCATGTACCTACCTCATAGGGCTGTTGTGAGTATGAACATATTTCAATCCTCGTAACAGTGCCCCCATACACTGTAAGTGATCATTCTTTAAATTTTCTTAATTGTTGTTCAATAACAGTTGTCCTCATTCCCCCCTCCATTACTCTCCCCTGCCCTGTACACCATCCCCCCCAAACACAGTCTTCTTATTTGTTGATGAATATTGGTCAGCTGCTATTATCTACCTAATATTGTGCCAGACAGGCACTATTTTAGGCATCAGCCAAACTCCTCTGCTCTCATGGAGCTCACATTCTAGGTGGTGTGGGGTAGGCATTAGGAAAACAAAAAAACAATTTGAAAAGTAAATATATAGTATGATGGCCGGTGAAAGAAAAGCTGGGGGAGGAAGGGCTATTGGGATGGTCTCCCTTGTAAGATGACACTTACACAGATATCTGATGGAAATGAGAGAGCAAGTCATTTGGCCATTTGGAGGAAGAGCATTCCATGCAGAGGAAACAGAATATGTGAAGACCCTGAATTAGGAGTGTGAACAACAGCAAGGAAGCTGGAGAGGGATGGGCAAGGGGGAGAGAAGTAGGAAAAGTAGTAGGCGGCCAGACAGTGCTGACCACTGTGTTACAGAACCCCGCCGATGCTGTACTGGCACAGCTGTGGGGCTCAACTGCCCACTGCCAAGAAGCAGGACTCCCAGTGCAAGAGTTTGGTGAAAAAGGAAAGGGGTTGTTTACTTAAAGGTTATGCAGATTTAGAGTAAATGGCAGATTTCTGCCATTAAGCCCAGCTCCCTTTACAAATGCCCCAAATCACAGTCCTGCCTCCCTTTCCTAACCAGACCAGTTTCAGAACATGCCACTCAGAGGTACCATCTTTTAGAAAAACAGAAGTCTTCAGCTTGGCATTCCCTGTCACAGTTCAGCTCCATTCGCCCACCCTAATGTAAATGCTTGCCTGGAACTTCCTGTGTGACCTCTTATCCAGCCCTTCCTAGGATGTGTTAGTGTCTTCCATTTTTGCCAGTTCCCTAATATCTTTTACCTTCTTTTGACTGCCATCTTTAGTCAGGGCAAAAATTCCCAGCGACACAGACGTTCAGGGTGGGCATCTGCCCCTTGCCTCATGTGCAAGTGCTGTATGAGTTCCCCCCTCTGCATGTCCCTGATACATATTCAGGGATAATAAGTTAATGAATAATTACATTTGAGTTATACTTTAATTTCAAATATGACTTTTTGTTAAGAAAATTTATTTTTGAATGCACACAAAAATAGAATGAAATCCATGCAACCATCACCAGTCCTTAGCAGTTACCCTAGTTACCATTCTTATATCATCTATTCCCTCTACTCTTTTTGGTGAGGTCTTTTAAAGCAAATCCCAGGCATCATATCATTTTACCCTTACATACTTCAGATGAAGAATATATTATCTTAAATACATCTTAAAAATATTATCACACCTAATAAATACAACACTGCATTAATATTGTATAATTCCCAGCCCACGTTCAGTTTTCTCTGACTTTCTACTGTTGGATGTGAAGGTCCACACATTGCAGTTGTATCTCATTTCTTCTGTAAGTTTCCCTGACTTAAAAAAGTGTTATTTATTGGTTGAAGAAACTAGGTCACTTGTCATACAGGTTTTTCCCACAGTCTGAATTTGGTTGATAGCAATCTCCTGGTGTCATTTTATATGGTCCTCTGTCTCTAGTATTTCCTATAAACTAGTTTTACCTAGAGGCTTGATCAGATTCAGGTAACATCTTCTTGTCAGGAATACTTTGGTGGGCAGAAAGCTGTGTCTTTCCTTTTATAGCATATCAAGAGATAAATTCTTTTTTCTCTTAATGGTGTTATGATAGAACAGTGAGTCCAACTATATTACCAGCTTGATCTATCCTATATAAGGTTTTCCACCACATTTCACCTAAAGCTATAGCAACTACAGACATTTATCCAAATATTGTACACTATTTCATTAGGAATTGTGTAGTGGTGATTTTATAATTCTATATTTCCTCCTTTTTGTCTGTCTTCATAGAAATTTATTAATTTCCCTTATCAACTCCTTGGTGAATCTTAAAAATAGATTTTCAGGAAAAGCAGAATAAATGCTTGATTCTTTTACTTATCAAAGTTAAGATTAAATTATTAAGTTTATTAAGTTTTAGGGGGAGATAAGGAAATTGTATTAAGAACTTGTGGGTTTTTTATATTTGAAGTGTTTCAATCTATTGCAGTTATTATTATTTGATGAGTAGAAGCCCCTTGCAAGTTGACTCCTGAACAGTATTTTATAATTTGCAAGATAGTTAGCATACATTAGTCACTTAAACCTCACAAACAACTCTGTAAAGGTAGGCATTATTACCAATATTACAAATAAATCTACAACATATAGCTTGAGTTAGAATTTGGCATCTTTTGTACTTCCATTAAATATAATAATGTTGAAAGAATCAGAGTTTTAAAAGAAACTGGATTTTTTCCTCTGTTTTTCTGGTTTTGAGATTAAACAGCAGATGTCTTTAACCAGCGGGAACATGATATTAAGCAATATATACTTTAGAAGGCATTACTTGTACAAACACTGTTGAGAATGATGTTATGCTGATAATACTATAACTTGGTAAATAGCCTGCCTCAACTTTGTTTGTGAAGCATTTCAATTTTGATTACGCTGTGTGGGATCTGCAGCTCAGATGTATGTCATTTTATGGGCTGCCCATGTCTGGGGAGCTGGCATTACACGCTGCCTAGTGTTTTTAATTCAGAACTTCTTTTAAAAGAAACCTTAGCCTCTTGTGTTCAACCCCTAGTTTTAATAGCATAAGCTATTTCTTTCTTATATAGCTTTGTGGGCATAGTAATAAAATAAATACCACGAAACCACTGATGAGATGAAAATTGAGCTCCCTGCTTCTGTGCAGCCATGTAGGTAAAACAGTAATTGGCTCTGATAATAACTTTTGTTCTTACAAACCAAAGTCTAAATGAGAGTCACATTTGATATATCTGCTTGTAATTATTATCAAAAGGAGAGAATATGAAGTTTGGATTATTTAGTGACTCAAGATAGATTAAATAAATTGCTGTCTTTTCTTGACCAATTTAAGGAAAATTTCTGAAATTATTCCTGATATTTATCTTACTGTTGGTAAAAAACGATCATCTTCCAGAGCATGTTTTTCCTGCTTAATGGATTGATTAATTTTGTTTTTGTTTCTTAGATCTATAATTGTTTTTCTTGGAAAATCTTATAACTGGGCCTAATAATGCAGCTTATGCTTATAAGTATTTCCCTATACATCTCAACAGATGTAATTTGTAAAATTGTAAGACAAATTTAGATTGTGAATGTATTTGATAGTGATTTTCAGAGAAACCATTTAATATGTTAATTTATTTAAATGTAGACTCCTATATATGATTTTTAAAAGGGAAATTACATAAAGTATGCTACATATTATTTTGGTACATACATACTTTGGTGCCAAAATAGTAAATATTAGAATAATTTTAAAGGACATTTCCCACGGCTTTAGAAGCCAACTAATAAAGAACTGATATTACAACCTATCATTTCTGTTGGGTTTCTTTTTATATTTTAATTTCTTACAAGAAATATCTATATCAGGGCCAGAAATGTAAAAATGGGCAGAACACTGGATTTTAAAGGCCAATTTTAACAATAATTCTGTATTCAATCATTTCTTTCCTATACCAGTCCTATAGTCCCAGAAAGGTGATGGAGCATAATAAAACTAAGAAAATGGCTATGGTCCACTACCCAGTGATCCCAGAATTTAAAAGTTCTAACAAAGCTTAGACATGATAAATAAAGTTATTACCATCAATTATATCCAGAATACACATTTTTTGGGAAAAGTCCTAATTACAGAAACCACATCCAGTCAATATATACATATTAGTAATATGCTGACCCTTTGTAGAATGAAAATTATTCTGAAAGTTTAATGAAGAAAGAAGTTATGTTCTGGTGCTAATTTCAGTAAAAGAGGCACTGAGCTTCCATGCAGACATGTGGAGTCGTGCTGTGAGTATGGGTTAGCCACAGAAGGAAACCTGTTTATAACTAGGCACAACATTATTGTTGTCACTGTGTGTACTTTAAGGGGAAGGAAATAGGCTTTATTTGCAACCTGTGTTCCTGCACAGGTTAAATCAAGTGGGCAGTTGAATCCAGTTAGTCGGAGATTTGGTTTAAAAACTGCCATTAAAAAAAATAAAAGTTTGGAGCCTGTGTTAAGAAATAAGTAGACACCTTGGCTAGTGTGGCTCAGTGGATTGAGCACCAGCCTGTAAATGGAAAGGTCACCGGTTCAATTCCCGGTCAGGGCACCTGCCTGGGTTCCGAGCCAGGTCCCCAGTTGGGGGCCTTGTGGGAGACAGCCCACTGACGTCTCTTTCACACACGAATGTTTCTGTCCCTCTCTCCCTCCTTTCCCCTCTAAGTAAATAAAAATTAAAAAACTAGACAGCATATATTCTGTAAATGATTTTGTAGACTTTCTCTTCACTTTGACCTTAGATACAACCGATTTATACATTGTTAGGATTAAAGAAATAACTGGATCATGAACTGATCTGATTCCTACAGCCATTGTAACAATTGCATCAGATCACCCTCAGAACTAAGACACTCAATTGAAAGGAAACCAGGTGTTTTAATTGCTTGCAATGCCTCCTTTTAAATGTGACAAAGACCACATATTTACAATTCATATGAAATGCCCAGAATAGGCACATCCAAGGGGCAGACAGATCAGAGGTTGCCAGGGACTGGGGTGGGAGGAAATGGGGTGTGATTGATAATGGGTTTAAGGTTTCTTTGTGCAGTGATGAAGACGTTCTGGAATTAAAGAGGGGTGATGGCTGTACAACTTTGTAAATCTGCTAAACACCGTTGAATTACACACCTTTAAAGGGGTGAATTTTATAGTATGTGAATTATATCACAGTAAGAAAGTCACAAAACTTCAGAAACTGTTGGTAATGCCATATTTCTCAAGCGTCAACTTACCGTTGAGCATCCAATCAAGCAATGCCAAAGCAGGAGGGTGTATGTGTGTGGGAGGGGGGCAGGGTGAATAGTTCCTTAAGGGACCGTCAAACCTAACTGTCACATTTTGAATATAAAGAAACTGACTTCCAAAGAGGGAAGGTGACTTCCCCAAGATCACATGCAGGCAGTTCAGGGGAGGGCAAGACTGGAACGCGACTCTCCAGACCCCTCCCGTGTCCTCCTGACCCCTACGGTGCTGCCCACACTGCTGGTTTATGTTTGAGCATCTCAGCTGTAACTAATTTGAATTATTTAAAATGAGGAACACATGGTTCAAATGAGCTACTTTTATTTTTTTCTAATGAAAGCATACATTTTTCCTATTCAGAGCAAAATCCCTGTGAAGGAGTAAATAGATTTGTTGTGGCAAATTTACTGAGTCCAAGCTGAGATTTACCTGTAAATGTCCCTTGAGGAAAGTGCCACATTAACAGACCAAGGGAGCCCTCTACCTGTGTGTTTATAGTATAGATTTCACCAGCAAAATCCTTGACCTGGAAAGCTAAAAATAAATTGAAACCAGGTATTCTAGTCTTTTGTCCACCTTGCTTGGTTTCTACCGTGATTTCTGAGAAGACGGATGCTGTCTGAGGGTGTATTTGTATGAGCAATAGGATGCACGGAGGAAAATCTGCAAAGTTCTTTTTCTGTGAATAAATGAGGACAATTAACAATGTAAATAAAAGACCCAAATATATATTTTTTCCAGTGAGAATTGCATGAGAATAACTATTTCCAAAGAACTTTACATTCCTTTGAGGATATAAAATGTTAGTAAGCATTTTTGTTCATCCAGCATGAAAGTTTCATTGTTTCTTTGTTTCAGCGAAAGATAGGGTTGAATGTAAAAATCATGCAGGATCCTGAGAACGCCCACCACAGAGCAGCTGTAAATGCGCACTATGGAATCAGTTTGCCATATATTAATCAGAGAAAAGCATCTGTAAGTAATGAGTTGATTTAATGAGCTCTTAATTTTTAAAAAATTTAAAGTCATGCATTAGTCATGTAAGATATAATGTAGTGTTTAAGCAAAGATTTTGATCCTTTCGTCCTTAGAATTTATTTGATGGAGTGGCTTTCCTTCTGTTTATAATTAGAAATGATTAAAACAAGTAAACCTATTTTCAAAAGATCCATTGGTAGCCCACTCAAATTTCCCCATTTTATTTGATGTTCCTAAATAATCTAGTACCATAATTTTAACAAGGATAAGAGAATTTAACAACAAAGAGAATTAACAGAGACATTTTAAGTACTTTATTTCTTTGATAATAAGCTTACCAACCAGAAAAATCAGAAGGAAGCGAGCTCAGCATCAGCTTCAATGGTATTGACTCACACAATACACAACATTTAATAAAACCATCCTAAATCTGACGCAAGCAGGGATTAATTCTTTAGGTCAGCAAAATGATGACAGGGGAAAAATAATCACATGGTGATTGCTCTAAGGGATCTCAGACTCTGTGTCTATTTTTGCCATTGATGTTCTGGGAAGTGTCCCAAAGCAAGGATTGGATTCTGCCTGTATTGTGGGGTTTTCTTGGGAAAATTAAGAGTAATGCTTCATTTAATTTAGAAGTTCTTTAATTTGAGATCATTTCTAATACTGAAAACAGTACTGAGGTGACATCTATACATTTTAAAATACATTTTTAACGTCTGGCTTCTCTCAAAAGCTCTTAAATGTATACTTAGGTGAAGTCAAAACTAAACACCAGCTTAATTTTAGAATTAAATTGAAAACCATTTCTAACCAGTATAATAACCTCTTAGATTAATCTTTCAAATGTTCTGCATAGACATTTTCAACTGCCTGTTTCATTCATGTAACCCTCTAATATATTTTTAGTTGCTTTATATGTGTTTTATGTTCTTTTAACAGGTTTGGTTTAAGAGCACTTTATCATGGAAATACTTTTATAGTCTAAGAAATAACCAGAAAGTTAGATATTTTTATTCCTGCTGAAACTTTATTTAAAATGTCACTGTGAATAATGTGAAAGGATTTTTATCTGCTCCCATGAGCCCAAAGCCCTTGAAATAAAAATATTATTTCTCTGGCTGTAGAGACAGAAACAGATTTATCTTTTGTTGTTGTTGGTTTTCCCCCTTCAATCTAGAATTAATATTGGCTTAGCCGGTGGAGTGCTGAGGCTTTGTAGCCCAAGGCAACTGCTGTGTCTCATGCAAACTTTTTCTGATGAGTATTGAAGTTTAAAAGGGCACAACTCCAGATTTAGAGAGGGTTATGCTTTGCTTTAATGAATCTGAGTGGCGATTCAGGCATACATAGGAATTCAAAATTATATCCGAGATTTGAGGTAGAATCTTAGTCATTTATTATGTATTTTTTTCTAATTCCCAAATAGGCTCAGTACCTTGGCCATTGTGCCCATGTATATCGAACAGAGGATATGGGAAAGCTCCTTGTCTTATCTGACATATAGATAATGTGTCCTCATTTGTTTTATTAAAGGTTTTTAAAAAATAAAACTTGACTCCATAAAACTCTATACCAGAGCATTTAAAAATGTATATACATTAGATACATTTTACTCAAATTGACTATTGGCATTTCAGTCAAAATAGTTGACCCTATCATTTTACGTTGATATGTGTGTATATATATATAATGGTGCTAGCTGAAACACAGTATTTTCATTTTGGATTTATAAAACAGGGGCATTGTGCAAAAAACCCATGAGAGAAATATTCAGGTGTTTGGTCGTAAACAACCAGGTAGAGCACTTGGGAATAAACACAGTTGTGGTTTACTTTCAAAAGTGTTCTGAAAGCACTTACCCAAACTGAAGCAACATGTCTGGTGTCGTGATGTACAGTTAATTAGAAAAGCAGCATCAAGGCATCAAGGCTAATCGCTTCTCAGAACTACTCGAAACACTCCAAGGGGATTATCACTGGGCGGCTGAGGGCCCTGTGTTTCCTTGCTTTTGAAACTTGAACAGCTTGTCAAGAGCCTGTAAATAATCTTAGACATTTTGTGATGGAGCAAACTTGAATATGAAGCTAATTTACATTATTAGTTCCTAGAAACTGGTATTTCTTCATTTTGGGAAGAGGTGTGTCCTTCCTGATAATTAGGGGCTGATACAAAGATTTGTGCATTGAAAACACACACAGCCCAGACATGCATGGACACACATACACTCACACCCCCAACAAACCCGTCTTCAGCATATTATATCTGACAAACTGTGTTAGTGAAAGCAGTTTACAGCAAAATATTAAAAGTGAAACTCACTGATGACCTTTCCAATATCATAATTGTGCCTAATAATAATAATCCCTCTACCAGGTTTCTGAGAAGGGCCTGGTACATGGGGAGACAAGAAGAAATCTCTGATACTGTTTGTACTTACTGGCATTTAGTTCCAGTTAGACATTCCAATGCAATACATTAAAAGATCTAAAGAAAATTTGACGCTGATTTATTTTTTTTAAATAAAAGGGTTTCTTAAAAGGCTTGAAACATGTATCTGTTAACATGAATTTTAAAAGAACGATTATGAATGCATAACAAAATAGCCAAACAAAACATTGCTTTGAATTGCTGCACAAATAACTCTGATTATAACTGTTATGACCTAGAAAAGAATCATAAAAACATTTTTCTTCTTGGCAAGATATGAGTTGCTGTAGAATTATACTAGTTCTTTGGTCCCACTTTCCAAGTAAATAAATATATAATGCAATGTAAACTTAGAATCTTTTATTTATTCATGAGGTTGAATTTAATACTATTATGATTTTTAGATTTTTATGAGTCATATGTTATGCAGTGTTTTTCACTAACTTAGTTGGGTAGCAACCACACTTCACAAATCATGCTTTCATTCTTCACTGTTTCACTTGGGGTGTACATAGTAATCTCCCTCACTAAAAGCGCATTCATTTCTGAAATGATCAAGTAATGGAAAGTGAGGCAATTGTGTTAATGTCAAATGATTAGAAGAAACGCCAGAAGTAAGGGGCGGGGGTAAGGAGGAGGGGGTCGGAAAGGAGGGCTATTTCAAAACATGATTGTGTTTTAAGCCCATGCATATGGCCACAATTACAGTCACAACATAATTTGGCAACGGTGGCAGAATTAGATTTAAACAAATTGATGTTACACTGCAGTAATTCAGAATGAGCTTGTTGCATTTATAAAGCACAACAAGAAGCAGAGTGAATTAATAAACCCTTCTTGTCACTAAAAATAAAAAAGGGAATAATTGCTGAGATGGAGTTAACTTAACAGATGACTATAGTCAGCATCCTTTCAGCCTAGATATGGGAAAGTGAAGGTCACCCCCATCTCAGATGACAAAGAGGGAACATTTTGTTGGTAAACAAATTAATCTTTTGAAAGGTCGCCGTTTGTTTTAAGTTTTTATCCAGTTCTTGTCATCTGGAATCAGAGATTGACTGTCATTTCACGAGGCAGGGGTGCAGTGGAAGCAGACAAAGCTGCTTCTGTACATATCAGCACTCCTTGACAAAACTCGGTGCCTGATTGGGATGCTATGGGCTGCTGGTTTACAGCTGTCTCCGGACAAGAGAGGAGGCCCACCCCTGAATTCCAATAAGATGGGCCTGCATATTCCGCCTGCTGTAAGCTGGCCCTCTGCCCGCAAGTAAAATGTATTGTAGTTCAAGCCAGCAATTATCTCTTTTACTTCCTTCTGTGCTGCTTCTGTTCCCTTTTTCCAAAAACAGATGTGGGTATTTACTCAAGTTCTGCATCTATTCTTCCTCACACCTGCCGGGGCAGAATTTTGACAGAGGTAGAGCTGAAGAGAGCCAGCAGACAACGATCAGATGTAATTTCTTTGGGAGCCGTTTAAAAAGAAAATGTTGATTTTTCAGGAAATGTGGAGTCAGCATCTTGGTCCCCCTCCCTTTTCCCAGGAGCATTTGGTAAATTAAATTAGTCCAACAAAAGGAAATAGCTTTAAAGACATTTGGAATTGCCATATCCTATTTATGACACAGTCGTTACCCAAGGAGTGCGGTGGCCTCGGCCTCCACAGCACCGCCACTTCTACCACTGACAGTGAGCGTGCCCTTCTGGTTGCTTAGACAGGGTCTTCAAGGAAACCATGACCTCTCGAGTTCCTGACTCACAGCCTGTAAACGTATTCCACCACTGTGGTGGCGGCAGTGCTGGCAGAAGTGCGCTGTCATCTTTGTGTGACAACGGGCATTGGCTGGGGCCTCAGTGAGAGCCTATGTACCCTCATTAGATAATGTTCATAGAAAATCTAGCTGTCATGAGTTCTCTGATTTCTTTTTTTTTAAGATTTTATTTATGTGTTTTTAGAGAGAGGGGGAGGGAGGGAGAAATGGAGAGAAACATTGATCGATTGCCTTGTATAGGCACCCCAACTGTAGACCGAACCCACAACCTAGGCACGTGCTTTGACCAGGAATTGAACCAGTGACCTTTCTGTTTGCAGGATGACACCCTACCAACTTAGCCACATGCTTCAGGGTGGTTCTCTGACTTCTGGGAATGCTGTGTGTCTGAGTTTCTGTGCTAAGATCCTGCATGCATGCCCAAAGCAACTCCACACTGGACTCCAAGTCTTTTTCAGCTCTGGGCATGGTGATTCTGGGTCAGACTGCCTGGTGTGAATTCTTACTAGATGCCGGGTAGGGGAGGGATCTTCCAGAAACAACCACCACCTCCTCATGTGTAAAATGTCCGTAATTAGACTATCTCAAAAGATTGTATTGAGAGTTAAATGAGTAATTCAAACACTTCAAAGGTCCTGGTACAAATAACCAATCTGAAAATATTAGTTATGACTATTGGCAATTTGCACACGTATTGTGCCATGTTTTATACTGTCATCTAAAACTTACATTATTGTTGGGGTTGGGGGAGAGAAGCAGTACCCACTGATGTGCCTTCCAGTCTGCAAGTGAAGTAATGATTCCTCTGGCCCCCAGCAGCCCTGGCTGCTCAGAGCATCCTCTCACTGGGCCACCCAACTGAGCTCGAGTGAAACACCGGTGCCTCTGGATTCCCGTGACAGCCCTGCCACCAACCGGCTGTTTCCAGAAGCAAGGTGCCCACCTCGTTCATTCTCATTTTCCTCATTTATAAAATGGGGGCGGGGGGCTATATGGGAGGCAGTCTGGCGTGGTGGGAAGGACTGGAGTCTAGTGGACAGAGTTTGGGTCCTATCTGCCATTTTCCAGGTGTGTTACCCCAGGTAAGCAAACTAGCATCTTAGGTCCTTAGTTTCTTCTTCTGTAATGTCAGGACAGTGGTGGCTATTAGGCAGGGGTGTTGTGGGGACTTAGATAATATATTAACACTGCTGGCACATAATAGACACCTAATAAGTTGCCTGCCTTTCTGAAAAATGAACTAATATTAAAAATTTCATACTTCCTTCTCCCTTCTTCTAAAACCTGTGCATCCAGAAAAGGGCCTGATTTGGCTCCCTCCATACTCCAGTATAAATGAGAGATAGGTCTAATGCTCTGGCTTCCAAATTGTTGAAAGGAACTCCAATGAATTTCAGGAAGGCTGTGAGCATTTAATTCATATTTCATGTTTGTGATAAATATTTACGGTGTGTTAAAGTGTGATAAGGAACCGCACACAGACTCCAGTGAGATGCCATCGACGGGCTCACTGGTGCCGTCAGGTTCACTCTGCGAGCTTGTGGACACATGCACGTGTATGCAGGCGCCTGTGTCTGTGCACTTGCATTTGAACTTTTTATAAAGGTATTGGCTATGAGATACGGTGCATCTTCATACTAGTCATATTTTAAAATTCAGTTATCTTCTCATGTAAACTATAATAATCATGCAAATAAATGAATGAAGATTGAATGACTTAATACTCTCGTACCTGTCAAGGCCTTAAAACAGTGCCTTGCCCCCAGCAAGCACTCAGCACACGTGGCCTGGCATTAGCATTACAGCACGCATGTGCTGCTGGTCACTCAAAGGCAGGCAAATTCTCTGGTGTGTGCATCTGGCACAGCCTAGCAGTTGACTGTACAATTACAGTAATACATGGTGCATCGTGATAATACAGCATTTCAGATTGTTTCGTTGCTCATTTAGGTTTGGGTTGGCACTTAACCTGATTTGAAATGTGCTGTACAATCTGCACTTGGAACCATAGGGTTTTGGTGTTACAACTGCAGATAAAAGACCAGTAATAAAGCGTCATCTTAAAATTTGGACTCAACATACAAAACAAAGTAGGTTGTTTGAAACTGAATAGCTGAAAGAGAACGGTGCTGAGATTTCCAAAAGTAATTTAAATGGGACATGATGAAACATCTTAAAATATTAAAAGATACATGTGACAGTACTTTTGGTCATTCAACTCTTCAATAATAGCATTTATTATTAAGTGTGCCACACACTATGTTAGGTGCTTTATGTACACTATCTTATTTAACCCTTACACCTGTAAAGTGGATGCAGTTTAAAGATTCTTTTTTATGTATTGATTTTAGAGTAAGAGGAAGGGAGACAGAGACAGAGACGGAGACATCATTTTGTTGTTCCACTTACTGATGATTCTTGTATGAGTCCTGACCGGGGCTCAAACCTGCAACCTTGATGTACCCCAGCGGCACTCTAACCAACTGAGTACTTGGCCGGGGCCCAGCTGCAGTTGTTATAACCATTTGACACTTGAGACTTAGACTAAGATTTAGCTACTTGCCTAAGGTTATGAAGTAAGTAAAGAGTCAGGATTCAAATTATTTATGAAATCTACTTGTCAAATCTCCCCAAATTGAATACCTAACAATCACTCCTTAATTATTAGGAACATGAGTAGTTGTCAGATATTGTTAGTAATTCTGTTTTCAAATAAAAATTTCTATTCTTTCTTAAAATTTCTGAATTATTTTAATTGAAGAAAATCATGAAATTATGGGTACAGATTGTTAGCTATTTGAAATTACTTATGTATTTACATGAGGATTTTCTCCATCTTGTGCAGAAAAAATAAAATACAGAAATAAATTGTCTGCTGTGATGGATGCAAAATTGCAGTTATTACATATGACTCTTAATTTCATAATTTGCCTTCATCAAAACAGCCTCATTGTTGCCAGTGCTGATACACACACACACACACACACACACACACACAAAATATATGTAACTAATATACAGGGTAGGGCAAGAGTAGGTTTACAGTTGTGAGTACATGAAACAGTTTATTCTTGTGTTATTATTTATTAATTAGTGTATTATTTTCCATATGAGCAACTGTAAACCTATTTTTGCCTCACCCCATATATACTTATTTATATACATATAAAAATCAAATATAAAATTATACTAAATTCTTATAAAGTTTTCATTTATATGTCAGCATTCTACTTAAGGTTGCATTTAAAAAATAGATTCTATTGCTGAAAATTAATTTAAAAATCTTTGGCATTAGAGTATTACCTCTCCCATGGGCTTTTGCTTTTTAACAAGAGTAAATCCTCTATTTAATTAAACCAAAGGAGTTAGACTCTATTAAGGGATTTCAAGCCCGAGCGGACAGGGAGAAGGGGGACTCAGGAGATGCGGGAGGAGAGCCTCTGCACTGCCCTGGGATCTTCCCAGGTCAGCAGCCACCTGCTAATGAGGATCCCTGGCGGGGTCCGGTGCCTTTGCACGTTGGACTTGAGTTTAGTATTTGTTTGACTTCATACCAAGAGGTTATGTTTCTAAACTCATAAATTCACTTTGATGAGCCAAAAACTAGGTAAACAGAGGAGACCGAGTCAGCTTTATTTAAGGCACAAGAGGCCCATGGATAGAACTGTATTTTAATATAATTGGTTTCCAGTGTTTATTAGTTTAAGCAGTTACAAAAATATCATTCTGAGAAGGGATTCTTAGGCCTCACTGGACTGCCCAAATGGGTCCATGACGCCCCAGAACTAGAACTCTCTGTGATAGGTCTCCTTTCCATTCACACAAATGTGCAGTGTGGGGCAAAGTATGTGTCAGAAAAGAAGAAGTAACTTAAAAACCATCTTTTCCTATGGATGAAAGATCTGTTCCTTTCAGTTGATGATGCAGGAAATCTGCCAAAAAGTAGATACATCTAGACTGCCATTCCAGATTTTCATAAGAATTGCATCTTCGTTAGTGAAGATAAAACTTCATGCTTTCATCTCACTGATGTTGCTTTTGTATTGCAAGCAGGAAAATGGAACAGCTACAAAAGTGGTAGTGCTTACAGTGATACAGTAAGTGTTCTGTTTAAAACGCAGTGGAGGAGAAATACTACAGCAAGCAGCCCAATAGCATTAGCCACAAGAGAAATGGGCCTAATAGAACTGTTTTTATCATGGACCAGGTTAATTATCCCCTGAGAGGTACTTGAGGTGAATAAATACTATTGCTGTGTTCTCCAATATTCTAACCCATTGTACCTTAAACTGTACTTGAATTCAAGTATACATTCCTAGCCTTTTAAAACCTCTTTGGCAGAATACAAGTAAGTACCGATAGACTAGAGTGATTCCCCCTATACTTTCTTTAAAAGCATAGCCTCTGAATCAGAATGTGTAATGTAAGCCCAGAAGATAACCTATTTAGTGGAGATCCCTCTCATTATGCCTGCTGCAAAAGATCACTCACCTTCAGCTGACATCTTACTTCTTTGATGAGAACACTAATTAGACTACATTCCTATTTGGGGCCTTCGTCTTTCAAATCAACTTCAACATGTGGCTGATCACACGGACCATGTACTTTTTTTCCTTGTTCAACACTGAGAACTGGGGACAGGGCTGGGAAAACACACACCCCTGCTGTTACTCTATACTTCCTACCCAAATAACTGTACTACCCAGAGGAAGAATGAAACCTGGCTGGAAGAAGCAGCATATATCAAGAGGAGAAAGAGAAAGATAAGAAAATATGTAAGAAAGAGCAAGTCCATAATGAAAAGTATTCTTGGGGGATTTCTTGGTGAGATACCCTGCCTTTCTTATCTCCCCGTGTTTCCCAAGCCACTAAAGCCACTCAGAGCAAAAGAATTCTTCTTTCCTCATGCCTAGCTGAGGAAAGGCCCCAACGTGTCTGAGGGTTAGGTTCAACTTTATAATGAGTTCTCACTTAACATCTGCTAGCTTCTGCAATGTTAAGGGGAACAATGTATAACAAAACCAATTTTGCCATAGTCTCATGGATATAAACCAGAGTTACCAGTAAGTTCCTTTGGCATCTCATCAACGTTTTATCAAAACAACTCACGAAGCGTTAACCAACAACCTGCTATACTAATATCTCACTTAAGTCTGCCTGGGGATCTAAAAAAACTTGGTTTAAGAGGGTCGTAAAAAAACTCTTGTATAAGATTTAAAGTACCCTTTTGTATTTCTAACTTAAAAGGGACAAGCTTTGGAGAAGCTTACCTGGAGAAGTTACAAAGTGAAAACAGGCACCCGCCCAAGAGAGGTAGCTGTCCACCCACAAAACATTATCCAGACATCCTCTTTTCCACCCATTTAAAGATGTAATTGATATCTGACGTTGGGTTATTTTGTGTAATGATCATTTGGGAGAAAGAGGATTGTCTCAGCAAAGGATTTTCAAAACTGTTATCCTCTCATTATGGAAAATAATCTGAAACATCGAAATCCCAGGGCAGTGCCTGTCACCATCTTCCCACAGCCTTGGGTTTATGATTCCATTTAGCTATAGTTTCAAGCGTAGGGGCCTAGGCTTGAATAGAAGGGGAGATAATTCACCCACAACTTCCATTTTCTAATCTTGAACACCTGCAGGACTCCTAGCGGTACCTCTGCTCCGGACTGCATTGTAAACTTCAATGTATTAGCTGCCCAGGAAACTGCAGGTGAGGTAATAGCCAGCCCTTCTGAGTACTTCTCTGCGTTGGGCACGGTTTTAAGTACAACATACGCAGATTATCTCATGTAATTCTCGCAGTAGTCCTACAGATTAATTAAGTACTTTCATTTTATACTTGGGGAAACTGAGGCAAAAGTGGTTAAGTAACTTGCCTGAAGTCATATGGCTAAAAGATGAAGGGTCATACTTCAAGTTCAGTCAGTCTAACTTCTAAGTTGGCATTCTTATCCTTATCCTGCCTACCTTTGGGGAGCTTTGAGGATGGTGATTTGACCTGCGTCGCAGGGATAGATCTGGGACCCAGCCACAAACTGCTTCCTCAGTGACCAAGGAACCTGTGGAGGCACTTCTCTGCCTAGGTCTGGGAATGGAAGTAAAAGGTCAAACTACTTAGAGAGAGGTGGTGTCAACTCCAAGGTTAGAATGAAAGAGGAGCTGGTACCCCCTCCCACCCCACCCCCCACCCAGCTTTATTGAGATGTAACTGACATATAATATTTTTTAAGTTTGGGTGTAAAATGTGATTATTAGGTACACATGTATTGTGAAATGATTAGCACAATAAGTTAATTAACACCTCCATCACATAATTACCTTCTGTGTGAGTGTGTGTGTGTGTGTGTGTGGTGAGAACACTTAAGATGTGTTCTCTAGAGCTGGTACTTTCAAGATGGAAACTTTCCCCAGCTAGACTGTAAACCTCTCTGAGGGCCGGGAACCACATCTCCATAGTGTCCAACCTGGTCCGAATCCAATGTAAATTCACTGTTGATCTGTGTGGATGTGGTTAACGACTTTGAACGACTTGTTAAGAACCTGTGTAATTGAGCTAGGCTGTGTCAAGTTAATTTACGTAATGAAATTTCATGTACCTCATTTGACTACATTTGTAGGGAGCTCCTCTTTTGGGCCATAAAAATGTCTTCCCAGATCTCTTTAGGTAGAATTAATTTCCCCTCCCCTACATCATCTTTCATGCGTTGAAAGCTTGTACATGCTATGCCTTGAATTCACTGAGTGACATCAAAGGACAGTTGAATAAATAAAAATATCATATTCCCAAAAAGGAAAGATGATTATAATAAATGGAGGCAACTGTACTTGAACAAGAATAAAAAAAGTTAAAAAATATCATAATTCAATACAAAATAAAATAAGACCTAAAAAAGAAAAGAATGCCAGTTCTTTCCAAATTAATATTTGTATCTAATGTAATTCCAGTCAAAATTCTTATAGGTTTTATTTGGTTTGTGTGGATATGAATTCTTTTCTACTTGCCAGTGTTCATCGTTTGAAAAATAAATGGGCAAAGGCTTCATTTTTTCCCTTAAGATTAATAAAGGTGAACTTTTCATACTACTTATTAAGACATATGATATAATTACAGTAATTACAATGGCATCCTATGGGCAGAAAAACAAATAGGCCGATGGAATGAAAAGCAGTGAGCACAGACGCTGGTCTGGGACGAGAAGGTCGCTGAGTCAGAGTGTGGTGAAAGCGGCACCGCGAGACCTGAGGGAGGGGAGGACTTAGTGCGAGATGAATGGTGCTGAGCACTTGGCTAATGATTTAGAAAAAGCATTGAGTTAAATCCTAACCTTCATCCTATACCAAAGAAATTCCAGATGGACTACACTGAAGTAAAAAATTTTTTAAAGGAAAAGAAGCAAAACATAAAAATGGAACTGTTTTTCGAGTTAGTCACGGGAAGATTTTCTTAAACACCATAACCTCATACAATATTAACAATCCTCGTTACAGGGAAAGTCCATGTTTATGCTGGGCTCCGAGCCCGGCTCTGTCAGCAACTTCTATGTGATTTCTGGGCAGATCCCTTATAAG
Source organism: Phyllostomus discolor (assembly GCF_004126475.2). NCBI lineage: Eukaryota > Metazoa > Chordata > Mammalia > Chiroptera > Phyllostomidae > Phyllostomus > Phyllostomus discolor. The sequence goes on from NC_040903.2 coordinate 176,290,323, forward strand.
TGATCTCCTTGGGCCTTATTGTGTTAATCTGTAAATTTAGGGCATTGGATCAAATCATCTCTAAGATCCTCTTCCAGTTCTGACAGCCCATAACTCTGACTCTGATCAAAATCTGTTTCCTTTTGGTCCCCTCCTTTCCCATCTGTGACCACCAGTGTATGACTGATGAAACAGAAAAGCAGACCAGGTGAACCTCTTTATCCTCTGATTGTGGAAATAAAATTCCCAGAAGGTGCTAATGTTTTTCATTTTCCATTTATGCATTTAACAAAACATTTGTTGAGTAGCTACTATGTACCTGATCCTGTCCTAGTGACTTTTATGTGTTATCAGTTTTAATACTCAGAACATGTCTGATTATTACCCCCATTTACAGATAAGAAACAGGACTGTAGAGGTTAAGATGTATGCCTAAGTCTATCATTAATATGTGGCTTGCTAAGCATTTGGATTTATGTTTTCTTATGAAAGTCTGATTCAGCACTTAGACAAATTATTCCAAGAGGAATTGTGCAAAAAGGACACACACACGTGCACACACACACAGTATTAAGATGATCTAATATTCCTCACAGATCAGTTTCTTCCCCAAATTCATGATGTTGTATTTTTAAGATGGACTTAACTTGTATTGGGGGGTTAATTCCTTCATTGACTTAAACAAAAATACCTAAACTGACAGTGCTCCTAGCATCCTCTTAGGTTTGCTTAGGCATCTCTTCTACAGACTTTACTGATACAGCATAGAAATTATGGCAAAGCCCAGTGGAGTCATTGAAGTAAAAGTCTCAGTACTACTCAGGAAGGGATGCCAAATTAAATAAAAAGAGCCCCAGCAGCTCTGCAGCTGCGTGCCAACCCAACTGCTGGTATGAGGTAAATGAGGACCGAACTTCATTTCACTTGTGACCCTAGCCGGTATTTAAACAAAAATGCCTAGAGACCAGCACACTGTTCTTTAATAGGGGAATAAAGAGCAACAGCAAAAATAATTATAATAAATGATAAACCCATTCACAAAGTCTTTCTTAGACCTTAACCAAAAGGATTTCCATTTAACTCATTTCCTCTCATGTAGTCCCTAGTGAAGGTTGAGACAGTAAATTCCATCTGAGCATCAATTTTTCATTTGTAGCCCTAAGTTTCCATAAGAAAAACTATATAGAAGGCACAGGTAATCCAGCCGTTCTCCTTCCCTTTTCTTGTGACAATGTTTGAGTGATGGTGTGGCATAATAGTCTCCAATATGCAAAAATCACAAGTGTAGGCAACACAGTAATTTTTTTTCTTTTATGAGTGCATTAGATATATAGGTGAAATGTTGAAGGTTTATTATTATTTCTCTAGTCATTTATTATTTCTCCACTTTATTATTCTCTAGTCATTACTTTTTCAGAATTTTAAAATTTTTATTGGGATGTACAAATAAATGCTATCACGAATATAAAGAAAAATAGCAACAAGAAATAATTAGATTTCTATTTGTCAGTCTGAATCCACCAAAACATCCTGACTTCACTGTGTTTCAAGCTCACTTAAAGAAATGTTTTATCTAAAATCAAGTTATCACCTACCTTCTAACTTTGCAGAATGGTCTAATATTAAAACATCATAACAATTATAATTGTTAGCTACATATTAATATTTTATCAGTTTTTCCCCAAAATGTATTCCAAAGAATACTGGTTCCCTGGAATGTGAATAGGTATTCCATGAAAGGAAAATTCCGTGGCCCCATAAAATTGGGACACATGAAGTTAAAGAGAGTCAGACTAGTTTTTACACCATTTGGCCACCAGAGTCACTAACATGCTGAGGTACATTATAAAGTCTTTAGGATGTTGCCTAAGTGCTGAATTTTATTTAACTATTTTTAATGGAAAAAAATCAGAAGATATTACATATTTCCTTCCTTAGTCACATTTTATTGGAATTTAATATTTCCTTGGAGACTTTGGGGTATCATAACAAACTCCATTTTTTAAAACTGTACTGTACAAGGCCTGAGAGCTGTGCAGGTGCTCACACCTCAGACCTCTATGTGTTCACAACAGTATTTCTTCTGCATCTCCTCCACAGTCATCTCTGCTCACCACATTCTTTGAGTCTGTTCATAATCCCATGGTCACTTCTGTTACTAATTTCCCTCTTTATCACCCTAACACCACTTCTCCTCCTGAGAACTGTGCCCCTGTGTGTGCCTTTTCTCTTTCTTCCTCCTACCTCTTCCTCCACCTGCTCCTGCTTCATCTACTCCTCCCACTCTTTCTTCCTCTCTCTCTCTCCTGTATTTCTGATATTGGTTATATGTTTTGTCATTTGCTTGATTAGTCTTGCTGAGGTTTATCAATTTTACTGTTCTTTTCCAAAAAATCATTTTTGGCTTTGTTAATTCTCTCTATTATTTGTTTTCTACTCCATTGATTTCTCCTATTTGCTTTTTAATTCTCTTCCTTCTACTTATTTTGAGTTTATTTTACTTTTCTTTTTTAAGTATATTTTATTGATTATGCTATTACAATTGTCCCAGTTTTTCCCCCTTGGGCACCCTCCACCTGGTACCCCCTTCCCTCCAGCAGTCCCCCCTTAGTTCATGTCCATGGGTCATACATATAAGTTCTTTGACTTCTACATTTCCTATACTACTTTCAACATCACCCTGTTTTTTGTACCTTCCAATAATGCTTCTTAATCCCTGTACCTTTTCCTCTATTCTCTCCCTTCCCCATCACAGCTGATAACCCTCCAAATGATCTCCATACCTATGGTTCTGTTCCTGTTCTAGTCGTTTGCTTAGTTTGTTTTTATTTATGATTTTTAGATTTAGTTGTTGATAGTTGTGAGTTTGTTGTCATTTCACTCTTCATAGTTTTGATCTTCTTTTTTTTTTCTTAAATAAGCCCCTTTAACATTTTGTGTAATAATGCCTTGGTGATGATGAACTCCTTTAGCTTTACCTTGTCTGGGAAGCACTTTATCTGTCCTTCCATTCTAAATGATAGCTTTGCTGGATAGAGTATCTAGGCATAGGTCCTTCCTTTTCATCACTTTGAATACTTCTTGTCAGTCCCTTCTTGCCTGCAAAGTTTCTGCTAAGAAATCAGCTGATAGTCTTATGAGGACTCCTTTGCAGGTAACTCTCTGCTTTTCTCTTTCTGCTTTTAAGATTCTCTCTTTATCTTTAACCTTTGGCATTTTAATTATGACGTGTCTTGGTATGGTCCTCTTTGGGTCCAACTTGTTTGGGAGTCTGTGCTTCCCAGACTTGTATGTCTATTTCCTTTGCCAAATTAGGGAAGTTTTCAGTTATTATTTTTTCAAATAAGCTTTCAATATCTTGCTCTTCCTCTTTTCCTTCTGGCATCCCTATGATTCAGATGTTGGCATGTTTGGAGATATCCCAGAGTCTTCTTACACTCTCCTCATTTTTTTAAATTCTTGTTTCTACTTTCTGTTCTGGTTGAATATTTAGTTCTTCCTTATGTTCCAAATCGTTGATTTGAATCCTGGCTTCCTTCCCTTCACTGTTGGTTCCTTGTAGATTTTTCTTTATTTCACTTAGTGTAGCTTTTATTTCTTCCCTTATGTTGTTGCTGTACTTACTGAGTTCTCTGAGCGTACTGATCACCAGTGTTTTGAAATCTGCATCTGATAAGTTGGCTATCTCCATTTCTTTTTGTTCTTTTTCTAGGGTTTTGTTCTGTTCTTTCATTTGGGCCATATTTCTTTGTCTCCTCAATTTGGCAGCCCCCCTGTGTTTGTTTCTCTATATTAGGTAAAGCTGCTTTGACTTCCTGTCTTAGCAAACCCATCTGGATAAATTTGGTTTCTTTAAATCATTGGTTGTTCAACTGCCAGTTCAATTTTCTGGCAGTTCTGGGTGTTTTTTGTTTTGAAGTTAGTTGTGATTTTTCTTGTGGTTGCACGAGAAGGTGACATGTGTCAGTCAACCTATGCCTCTCTCTTGACTGGGACTCCTATTTTACTCTTCTTTTTTAAAAAACATTTAGAATCTTAGATCATTGACTTTAGAAGTTTATTCCTTTCTAATATAAACATTTAGACTGGTAAATGTCCCTCTAAGCCATGTTTTAGCTGCACATACAAATTTTCATGTGTTACATTTTCATTATCATTCAATTCAAAACTCCTCTAGTGATTTATTTCTTAGTGAGTTATTTAGAAGTGTGTTAATTTCCAAATATTTGGGAATAGTTTTGCTTTCCTCATTCTTATTGAATTCTAATTTAATTTCATTAGAATCAGAGAACATTCTTTGTAAGATCAAAATCTTTTGAGGTTGATTGAGACTTATTTTATGGTCCAGAATTTATTTTCATGAATGTTCCATATACATTTGAAACTAATGGGTATCCTAGAGTTGTTGGTTGTAGTATTCTATAAACATCAATTAGGTCAAGGTGGCTGATGATGATGTTCAGATCTTTTATATCCTTACTGATTTTTAAAAAGTATTTTTTTGCAAATTAATGAGGGAGGATTTTAAAATTTTCAACTCTGATTGAAGATTTGTCCAGTTCTTCCTTTAGTTTTGATAATTTTTGTTTCATGTATTTTGTTTTAATATTATAGGCATACTACATGTTTATGATTTTTATGTTTTCTTGGCTAATTGACCCTTCTGTATCTTTTTTTTCTTTTTTTTTTTAATTTTATTTTAATCATTGTTCAATTGACCCTTCTATATCTTTTTCTCTTTAATAATACTCATGTATTAAAGTCTACTTTGTCTGATCTTAATATAAACACTCCATTTTTTGCTTACTGTTTACATATTGTATCAATCTTTTTGTTGTGACTTCTATCTGTGCCTTTAAAATTCAAAGTTACCTCTTTTTTAAAAGATTTTATTTTACTTATTTTTAGAGAGAGGGGAAGGGAAAGAGAAAGAGAGGGAGAGAAATATCAATGTGTGGTTGCCTTTCACACAGCCCCACTGGGGACTTGGCCTGCAACCCAGGCATGTGCCCTGACTGGGAATCGAACCAACGACCTTTTGGTTCACAGCCCACACTCAGTCCGCTGAGCTATATACCAGCCAGGGCTAAATTTATCTCTTATAGAAAACAAATATTTTCATCTTGTTTTAAAAATACTGTCTGATAATCTCTCCTTTTTAATTAGGGTGTTTAGTCCATTTCCATTTAATATAATTATTAAACAGTTTGATTTATTAGAACAATTTCCCCACTTGTTTTCTATTTTTTCCCAACTATTTCTATCCCTTTAATTCCTGTCTGACTCAGGGTTATTTGATTTAAAATAATTTTTAGCATTGTTTTATTGGCTTTTAAAGTATAGCTCTTTGTATTACTTTTAGTGATTGCTCTACGGATTACACTATACATTCTTTACTTATTAGTGTCTCCTTGGTGTTAATATTACACCAGTTTATATACAATGTAAGGAACTTGCATTGAATTTCATTTATCTCCCAATCCTTTGGCTATTGTTGTCATGTAATTTATGTGTATTTTACACTGAACAATATGTTGCTGGATCTCTTTTTGGTTTTTTGCCTTAATCAATTGTCTTTGAGAGAAATTAAGAGAAGAAAAATATATTCTTTCATATTTACCAGAGAGATCTGAGTCTTTTATATTTATAAAAAAAGGACAACTTGTGTAATCTTCTGTCAGCCCAAAGGACTTCCTTTAAGCATTTCTTATAACACATGCCAGCTGATAACATATTGTCCTCTTTTGTCAAAAAAAAAAGTTCTTATATTGCCATTAAAAAGTATTTGAAGCTGCCAAGGTTTTTTTCTTATTCAATGCTCTAAAGCTCCATTTTTCCTTGTGAGATGTTAGCTGGGGGGTGGGGGGCTCCACCCACAGGGCCCCCCAGCCCTGCCCCGGCCGCCATGGATGAGAATAAGTCTACCAAGACCTGATCTGCTTGGGGAGGAAAGGTGTCCGATCTCTCAAAGGAGAAGGACCAAGAGCCTTTTCCTCAATGGCTTTTATTGGGTTCGTTTGCACAAGAATTCAGGTAAAGCTCATTAATCATTGCCAGGAAGTAAGGATCAAACAATAGATAACAAATAACTCTGAGGGCCTATTTTGAGTCAGGGTCAGATAGCTAAAGAGCTGGAAAATTTGAGGAACAAACTTACTTCTTCCTTGGACCCTTATCAGTTAATTGAGAGCATTCTAAACAAAGCAGGTTTCACAGGATTTTACATATTCTTTCTTAGGCCTGATCACCCAGGAACCCGCCCTTTCTAGCACAGGGCTGCACCACCCTCTGTCATTGTTTCAGGCTTAGGTGGAGCAAGGGAAGTAAGGCAGCCAAGAGATTAGGAGATTTTCTTGCAGAGAATGAGGACTCAGGCTATGTCAAAGCTGAGGGGTGAGGGTCCATCACCCCCTTTTGCTGTAGCCCCCAAAGTCCTTCCTTGGGGGCCTCCCACGTGACCATGCCTGTCTTAGGTCGTTCCCCCTTGGGGAATCTTACCCATCATTGGCTAACCGACCAAGCATTGGGGCCAGTTATGGATGAAGTAAAAGGAGCAGAAGTGGCACTCCTGCCAGGGAGATAAGCTTTTGTCCCCTTGCTGGCTGATGATCCAAGGTCGTTCCCTCAGCCTTAGCCTTGGTGGGGTTACAGCTTCTGATACCAGGCAGGGTCATTCCCAACAGTTAGCCAGCATTCTGATCATTGATTCCCTGTGTAAAATACATCTTTTTTTTTTTTTTTTCTGGCTGCTCTCAAGTTTTTCTCCTTGTGCTTGTCCTGCAGGGGACTGATATGTTCAGTCCATGTGTATGGTTTTCTTTGTGCTTATCCTGCTTGGGATTCATTGAGCTTCTAGGATCTATATATGTTTTCCAGAACACTGGGGGACATTGGTCATTATTTCTATCAACATTTTTTTCTGCATTTCTCTTTCATTCCAGAGTTTTAATTATATACACATTATACAAGACATTGTCTCATAGGTCACTGAGGATCTATTCCTTTAAAAATATTTTGTCTTTCTGTTCTCCAGTTTAGATAATATCTATTGATCTCTTTTCATGTTCACTACTCTTTCTTCTGCCCACTCCAATCCAATGTCAAGCTTATCCAATGAACTTTTCATTTTAGATATTTTGTTTTTTAGTTCTGGAAATTCTGTTTGGTTCTATGTCTTATAGTTTTTACTTCTCTATCAATGTTTTCCACCTGGTAATTAATTCATTATGACTCTATTTTTCTTTAAGGTCATTAAAATATGTATAAAAGTTTTAAAGTCTTTTTTTTAATCCTCACTCAAGGACATTTTTTATTGCTTTTTTAGAGAGAGAGGAAGGGAAGGAGGAAGGGAGAGAGAGAGAAACATCAATGTGAAAGAGAAACAACTGAACCCGGAACCCTTAGTTTTATGGGATAGTGCTCCAACCAGCTGAGCCACACTGGCCAACACACAGCTTTAAAGTCTTTATCTGCTAATTCTGTACTCTGGATCATCCTGGTGGTTGTTTCTTTCTCAAAACAAACAAGCAAAACTACATGCCCTGACCTGGGATTGAACCCAGGTATGTGTTTGAGCAACCTAGGTATGTGCTCTGACCAAGGATTGAACCTGCAATCTTTTGATGTACGAGATGATACTCCAGACAACTTAGCCATGCAGCCAGGGAAGAAACAAAAAAACAAACCAAAAAACCCCCTACTTTTTAAAAGTATAATTAACACATGAAAAGCTATACATATTTAATGTGTACAACTTGACGAGTTTAGAAATAAGTATTCATGCATGAAACCATCGCCAGAATCTATGCTATAAACCCATCTGTCACCTCCAGGGGCTGTTTCTATTGAGGGCTCTTTCTGTTGTGTGGACATTTTTCTTTTTCTTTGTATACATAGTCCTTTTTACCATTGTGGAGGTTATAAATGTTGTAGAGACTCTGAATTCTGTTACCTTGTTCCCTAATGTGTTGTTTCTTGTTCAAGTAGGCAATTAATTTGGCTAGACTCAAATTCTAAAGTGTATCTGTAGTGAGTAGCAGCTAAAATCTCTGCCTGTTTTTTTCAAATCATTAACTTTTGCATCTTTGCTGGGCTCCTTAGACTCTACCCTGTATAAGTGTATCTCACAGGTCAGCCAAGGATTTGTTTGTATGGCATTTCTTTGCACATTTTGGATCCCTGACTTGCAGCTCCCTCCTTTCTGGGATTCCCCCTTGTCCTGAGCCTTTATGACAGCCCTAATTTCCATCCTGTTATTCTCCAGACAGTAAAACTTTGCCTTTCTTCTTGAATGATAAGCACTTCGGATCTCGTGGACTAAGAAGTACTTCCAGGCCGGAAGTACTGGAAGTCACGCACACAAAAATCTCAAATATTGCAGTTCCTTTCTTTCGAGAGCAACTCCCCTCTAGCTCCTGCCTGTTTTCAGTTTATCTCACTACCCTCAAATAGTTGGCTTTTAAAAAAGGTTTTAGCCAGAGTTTATCATGATCCTCAGGAGAATCAGTCTGTTAGAAGCTACTGTACCATCACCACAAGGGTATAGGCCATCATTTAGTTTGCCCCTACAATACCTTTATCAAAAAGGAAAATATTTGCTAATAATATATCTTTGTTAATTGCTCCTTCCCAATAAACCTTAAGTTGCTATATTTTTTAAAACATTCTTTTGCTTCGTTCCTTCTTCAGATGAGATAATAAGATAGAATTAGATGCGTTCTGAATTATGTAATGCCTTATACACATACGACATGTGCTGTAAATGTAAAAAGAGAAGTACAGAAAAAAGCCATAAGAGGTCAGAGGGGAAGGAGATCGGAGGTGATTTTCTAGAGAAGGTTACCCCTAATCTAGTTGTAAAAAAGTGACAGCAATTTAGTAGCTAGAGCTGAGGGTGACACAGAACATTCTAGGAAGAACATTCACTATAAGCAATCCAAAAATGGAAGTTTGGAGGCTCAAGTCTCACTGGTTACAGCTATCACTTATAACTCAAAATTAATACTTAAAAGTTCACAATGTGAACATACTGCTGCTATATACGACAATATGAGTACCTCACACCAATTAAAAAAAAAAAGTCCAACACACAAAAATACATACTGCAATAACGCATTCAGGTAAAGTTTAAAAGCAGAGTAATAACAGCTGGCAGTAGAACCGAGGACAGTGGTTGCCTGTGGGTGGTAGCCGTGCCTGGGCCGGAGCAGGCGGGGTCTCAGGGGGTCTGCCGTGCTCTGTGGTTCTGGGTGTCGGTTACTCAGTGTCCACCTGGTGAAATGTATCAACCAACAGCCCTATGACTGATGCCTTTTCAAAAGTGAAAGTTGTACTTCAATAAAATATTTATGTAAAGAAACAAATTTCTGTTATAAAAAAAGTTTACATTGGGCATCTCCATACATTAATTCATTAATTCCTCACAACAGCCACAAGGAAGATTAGTGATTCTGAACCATATGTGAATTTGGATTATATAAATTTGAAATACCATGATGTAAAATCTTAATAAACTACTGCTTCATACACAAAGTTTGACATAATTCAAATCACCCAAATTTTGAAAATGAAACCAAATTTGATTTTTATTCACAGCTGGTTGCAGTCTGAGTGAACTTAAGCTATGTTTATGCTGAAGTTTCCACAGAGAGGCACTACTTGAATAAATGAAACTACCCTGTATTGTGTAGGATATGGGTTCAGCAACTATAACAAAAGACAGTAGATTAAACACAACAATAATGCTCTCTCATGTCACACTTTGAGCATGCATCGTTGAGGCTGATGTGGCAATTCTACAGTGTCAAGTCTCATGCCCTTCACATTACTGCTCTGCCCTCCTGTATGGGAGGTTTGCCACCTTATGGTCTAAGGTGGCTGCTGTGCTCCCACCATCATGTCTGTATTCCAAACAGTGGAATCGCTACAGTTCCTATACCTCTGGCCAGAATCTCATCACAAAGGTACATTGACTCTACAAGGGAGGCTGAGAAATGTAGTTTCTGGCTGGGTAGCATGTTAGAGGTCAGCCATACCTGCCATTCTTTGTCTGGCTGTCTTGAATTATGTGAGTTGAGAATTATGAAGTGCCTCCAGGAACAGATCCTTGGCATAAAGCTCAGCTGCCCTGCAACTAAGAATATCCCTATTTTACAGAAGACAAAAGTGAGACTCAGAGACATTATGTATTACATGACTTCCCCCCTGCACATTGCTAATTAAATGACAGAACTAGGACTCAAACCCGGTGTTCTGAGCCCAGGAAACTTAGTCTAAGAGGAAGTGAGACTCCTACTCTATCTAAGTTAAATGGCCCTGGGAAAGGAGTGAGGAAGGGGACAGCGTGGTAGGGCTTTACTCTGAGAACAGAGGGACAGAGCCAGTGACCTGAGCCGTGTTTGGCTTTAAAGGTTCAAGAACTCAGGAAGCAGGAAAGTAGAGTAAAAAGCACTGGGCCATGAAGCAGTGGCATGCATTCTTAGTTCTGCCCCTGCGCCGAAAGGCAGATTAAATGTGCGGCCTGGTTGTCTTCCCTTCCTGATCTTCAGTGTCCCCCTCCAGAATCAGGGCAGGAGGGTAGGGGCGGGGTTGCTGAATATGGTCATGTTGGCCGCGTACAATTTTTTAATTTGACCGAGCAGAAGATTCTGGCGCAGAGTACAGGGATGCAGCAGAGCTTCAATCTAATCCTTTCCTACCTCTCAGAAATACTACTGGTAAGTTACCAAAATATTGGGATTTTTCAGAAACACTACAAAATCTGGAGGGGAGACAATCAAGCAGGTGTGGATCTTTTTTCTCTTCTGACAAGGGGACTTGGGAGAAACAGCTGAAATCGGAAAATAAATAGTGGGCCTGATTCTTTATGAGGGGAGTGCAGTCTTCGGGATTCTACCGAAACGTCCCAGGGCCCCTGGGGTGGGGGCAGGGAGGGATGGCCTCATCCTCAGCTAGGGAAGAGCAAACCCTGATATAGGACGTCTATCAGAATCTCAGGAGAGGGAAGAAAGCCTACATATTAAAAAAATTGTTAATCCTCACCCAAGGATATGTTTATTGATTTGAGAGAGAGAAGAAGGGGGTGAGAGAGAGAGAGAGATCAATGTGAGAGAGAAACGTCTATCAGCTGCCTCCAATATGCACCCTGGCCAGGGACTGGACTCCCAACCTAGGTATGTGCCCCGACCGGGAATCAAACCTGCAACCTTTTTTGTTATATGAGATGACGCTCCAACCAGCTGAGCCACCCGGCCAGGGCAAAACCTACATAGTTTAACAAAGACTGCATACATCCTAAAACAGAGGCTTCTTCCACCCAAGTCCTCAGGGAACAAAAAGGTGGAGAAAACCCAGCATAACCAGTCCTCATACGTTGATGGGAGAGAAAAAACACTGGTGCCGGATAATGGGGGAGGACATACCACATCAGAGCCAGTAGAATGTCTGGGCAGAGCTACCTAAATATGCTCAAAGGGAAAAGAAACGATATGGTCACTACACTGATTTATTATACAAATGTCAGTATTTTACCAAAGCTAACAAAAGAGAGGGAGGGAGGAGCATGGGAAGATCATGGGCTGCAAAAGACAAAGCCTAACCTAGAAAAAGACATAACTCAAGAAACAAAAGGCATTTTCTCACAATTTCTTCACATTATAGCACAGCTTAATAGGACCATAAATTAAGTAAAACTAGAGCTCAACCATGAGATGATAAAATAGCAGAATGAGATAAAAAGGGTTTTTGCAAGCATAAGGAAACAAACTGAATACCAAAATACTTTATAGAATGAATAAATTATAAATAGAAAGAACCAATACTGCTGAATATTGAAATATTGACATGGAGAAAAGACTGTAAGCACAGTCAATGCAGAAGGAAAAGCTAAAGGAAATTAGTTAGAAACTAATAGACATGTATGTTCGTTTGTTACAGGCTAAGCTGCTATAACAAAGACATCAAAAGGCATAATGCCTTAACTTGGTTAGTTGAGTGCCTACTCACCAGGCAGTGCACAGGTGAGAAGCCCAAGGCTGGCAGGACAGCACTGCCCCTTGAGGTCTCCAAGATGTGGTTCCCGCTGTCCTGCTGTTCCGTCAGCTCCTCATCCCTGCGGTTACAGATGCTCTCATTTCACTGGTTCAAGCCGGCTCCTTTCCACACCCAGGTTTCAGCCCACAGAAAGAAAAGAGATAAGGCAAGACTCTTAGGAGCTGGCCCAGAGGCTACACTTCTCTCTTCTGCTCATATCTTGTTGGTCATATCTTATCTGAATTTGGTCACACACCCACATTTAGCTGCAGGGGAGAGTGGGAAATGCAGTCTGGAAGTGGATAGACATGCACTCAGCTAAAACTCGGGTGTTCTATTCTAAAGGAACCAGGAGAGAATGAATAGTTAGGTGTCACAATATGAAAAGATAAAGATGAGCCCACATTTAAAGGCACTTGGTGTCCCTAAAACAGAGAACCCAGCAAATGAAAGAGAAGATGTATCAAATGATAGGGTGTATAGAAAATTTCCAGAAGTGAAGAAAGGACTCTATCTGTAGGTGAAAACACACACACACACACACACACACACACACACACAAAACAAAAACAACCATGAATCCCAGGAAAATTCAATTTAGCATATTTAACATAAACATGTTTTCTATATTAAACACCTGAACTTCAAAGACAAAAAATGCTTCAAACGTTCAGGCAGAAAGAAAAGTCACCTACAAGGAGTGAAAAACAAGGCTGGCATCGGATTTCATAATACTCATTGTTGGAGACAGGGGTGCAGCATCTACGAAGTTCTGAGAAGAGAAAGGATGGCCCCAGATGTAATTCAAGCATGAGGACCCAGAGAAGAAAAAGCCCATGAACACTCAGAAGGAACTGATTGGGGACCAAAATGAGGCAGTTACTAAATCAGTGAAAATAAGGAAGTCGAGCCCAGAGAGAAACAGGACAAAAGGACTGTTGGTGAGCATCGGGTCCATCTCCAGGTAGAGCTAATACTAAACAGTCATGGCACTTATGGTTTCCCAACAATGTGAATATTACAAATCTGGACAGTATAAAGTTAGCAATATAATAAAATGGGGAGGCCAGGAGAACAGATGGAAGTAGCAATAGAGCTCTAATGCCCTCACCTTTTGAAGCTGGGGTATGTTATCTAAAATAAAACCATGTGATAAAAAATCCGAGTGTTTGTCATACTCACCTGTGTGTAATGGAGGAACAGGGGCCCACAAGCTACTGCCTGAGGGCCCCGCCACCTGCTTTTGCAAGTAAAGTTTTGTTGGGACGCAGCTCCACCCTTTGGCTTCACGTTGCCTATGCTGCTTTCCAGCCGTCGCCATGGACCCGAACAGCCTAAAATACTGACTGGCCCTTAAAGAAAATACTGGCCAATACTGGCAAAGGAAATTTTTTTTTAACACATGGGAATCTTGTGGTAAAGAAATATTTATTTGAGGTTTAGTGCTTTGTTGGTTTAATTCGGCCATTTTCCCTCCTATTAAATTCATGTCAAATTAAGTTTAATAATGTCATATAAATCCTATTTTTTATAAAACAATATATCAATCATTCCAGAGATATCAGGGGTAATGGGTCACTTAGTGCTATTGGGCATGGGTTCTTAACTTTTATCTTTGAGTTTTTCTGCATTATTTAGAAACTTCATAATGAACATATATCATTATTTCCAGAATAATAAAATAAAATGGTTTTTCTATTTGAAAACAGTAGAAGCAAATACACTGAGATATTAACAATGATGAATTCTGGCTGACAGGAATGTAATTGCTGTTTTCTTCCTTAAGATTTTCTGTGTTTTTTTAACTATTGAAAAAATGTTAAGCTATTGCATAAGGTTTAGGCATAAAGTGATAGAGTTCTGAATTATAGTTTTAGAAATAGTAATAAAGTACCCCTCACTCCCTTTTCTGCACTGCCCCCTTGGGTTTGGCTTTTACTTTGTTGAGACTGATGCAATTTGAAGAATTCAAGAAACCAGCATTGTGAACACGCTGGCTGCCTGACAGAGTACTTTAAAGTAATAAAGTAAATAGTAATAAAATAATAGTAATAAAGTAATAAAGATATAAGAGACAATGTTCTATTGAAAATGTGATTCTTTTCTAATACAATATTCCTTATTATACCAACTCCAAAGCATGGTTCCAGCATAAAACATAAACCGGACATAAAGGAGCAGCCGAAGGAGATGATACTCGACCTGTGTTAGGCAATCCCCACATTCATAAAGATGGTATCTTTAATTTTCATTAATCTCAGCCCGTCTCTCCAGTCTCTTCCCCCGACCTACCCTCCCGCTGCACACAGCACGAAGGGCTCCTGGCCTCGGACGAGCTCTCCCCGGATTCGTGTGCCACCGCACTGTGTCTCCGCCGTTCCGTCTACCTGTCCTTGCCCTCTCTTCTCCACGTGGCCCTTCAATGTGTCATTTAAGGTCAATTTAAATATCACTTGCTGCAGTACATCTCAGCCTTGGCTACACATCAGAACCACCTGGGAGCTTTATAAAAATACCAAGGTCCAGGCTCCAGACTGGCTATTTAGATTTAATGGCCCAGGGTTAGGGCCCAGGCAGCAGTATTTTTAAACAGCTCCCTGAGTGATTCTAACATACAGCCAGGTCTGAGATCACTGCAAAGCCTTATGCCATGCCAGCAGGCAGAGTTAATTACTCCCTCTCCTGCACTCCCACAGCCCTGAGCTCTTCCATTGCTCATGAAATTTAATGCTTATTGTATTAAAGTTAGTGTGATATAGTAAGTGCTCAGTAAAGGCTGAAGGTTGTTACAGTCCTCTCAGAAATGGTTATCTTAACCATGGGAACGGGAGAGAAGAGCAGGCCCAGGTTTCACATCCAGCGACACTGTCTGCAGGCTTTATTTCTATAAACTTGCCAAGATGTCACCTCCCCTTCATGCCCCTACACACACACATGCACGCACGCACACACGCACGCACACCCCTCACTCCCTTTTCTGCACTGCCCCCTTGGGTTTGGCTTTTACTTTGTTGAGACTGATGCAATTTGAAGAATTCAAGAAACCAGCATTGTGAACGCGCTGGCTGCCTGACAGAGTCCGAACGTCACCTGCCTTCTGCCCTGTCCTTTGTGTCACACTTTCTGCCATGTTTTATGTTGGATCCTACCACCTTAGCTTTCAAGAGCAGGTTGTCAGGGGCACTTTGTCAAAGGCTTTCAGAAAATCCAGATGAATTGTGCTGTGTGCCCTGGAACCGTCAAACCTATATTTTACATTTTCACAGTGCTTGACAATTTTATTAAAGTTGAATCTTTCTTCCTCCAATTTACCTTTGCCTTCCTGACCCTCCTATCAATCAGAGAACTGAAGTCCTGCCATTTTATTTATTTTATTTTATTTTACATATTGTTGTTCAGTTACAGTTGTCCCCATTTTCTGCCCTGTTGCCTTCCCTGACCTGCCCCAGCCCATTGTCCTTGTCCATGGGTCCTTTGTACAGGTCCCCCTTCCGTCCCCCACTATTCCCCTCCCCTCTCCCCTTTGGTCCCTGTCAGTTTGTTCTTTATTTCCATGCTTCTGGTTCTTTTTCGCTTGTTTGTTTGTTTTGTTGATTGGGTTCCACTTGAGACCTGCCATTTTTGACGCTGACTACCCTCAGCTCTGTATGTGCCGTGTCTGGGGTACAGGGCACGGGGTGATTTTCTCAGCCCTGCTGATTGGAGACTTTCGGAGGTGTGGTGTGAAGGGAAGAGCTGAGGATGAGCAGGAGACCAAATGAGTCAGCAAGACCCGTGACCCACAGTAACACTACGTGCACACGAGCTCCGTACTCTCCTCAAGGCCAGGCTCCTAGCACTCCCCTTTCCTCCCCACCCAAACTCGCCTGGGAGGAAACGGATTGCACTTATAGTCTTTGCTTCCCTGTAAAAAATCCCCTTCATGGTCATTTAAAACTGTCTTCACCAAACCTCATGAAAGGGTTCACTGTTCATGGGCTGGTGGCTCTTTACAGTTTCCCTTCAGTGCCTGTCCTGGCGGTAGGGCCCCAACAACTTCGTCCACACAGACATTGCTCAGCCAACAGATACTTCCTTTGTAAAGTGATTTTCTCCCCCGGTTCTTGATGAAACTTCCTCTTTCTTTTCCTTCAGGTCACCATGACCTTGATGAGCAATGAGGTGCAGTACATTCGAGTCCAATGGCAAATTTCACTCATGTAAAATCAGATTAACTTTAAAATTGTGTGATTTTAAGTGTGGGTACCTAGTGTAAATACAGCATATTTTAAAGTGTGTGTATCTGTGTATATCTAATATATTGTGACCTGAAACAAACCTACTAACCTTTCTGTCTCGGTTCTTTACTGGTTAAATAGCAAACTGTTTCCCTCAGAAGTTACGCAAATTAATTAATGTTTGGAAAATTACTTGAAAATTTAAATCAGTCTAGAAATATCAAGCAGTTGCATCTTCCCTGCTGAGGGGGCCCAGGTAGTTCATAACCTCCTATAATAAAGGTAAAACTATTGTTCTTGGGCTATAAATTAAATATGATTTATATGCAATACATATAATCTTTAAAATCTAGACACCATTTAATAGCAATAATTCATATTTCATAACTATAATAAAAGCATTTTATAACTTTAGGAAAAGTAATCACCTATTGTAACTGATCTCATGTCTTGAACCATGCTGGAGAGCTGCGAACATCTAGTCAGGGTTCATCTTTAACCTCTGAATGTTGACTGATACGTTTATTTTTAAATTCTCCCAGGGTTTTTTTTTAGCTTCAAAACTCTAATATGTATTTCCTGGAAAATTTGCTTGTACAAAATTTTGCTTTATTCAAAATTTCTTCTGCCAAGATTTAGCACTTTTATATTGTAGTCATTAAAATTGAACAAAATCTTAATGTTCCTTTATTAACTACTATACTGACTTTGCATAGTAGAAAACACAACATGTTAATTGGATTTAATTAACTATTTTAAATTACACAAACTCCTGACAGCAGACAATGGCACAGGGTACTCATGAGCAATAAAATCGGAGCCGATATTGCTACTTTATTAAAACTTAATGAAACTATTCATAACCTTATTTATTGTTTATAAGAAGAAAACTGTTCATTTTGAAAGCAAAAATGCCTGCTGAAAACAAATTTTTGACCATCTAGGTGAAGGTTCAGAAGTTAGTACAAGGGGCCACTGTCAGCAACCTCACAGTTCTGCCGGCTTCTCATCGCACGGATCCCTATTTCACCCCCATACCAGTCTTACAAGAGGATGCCAGCAGAGGTCAGTGATTCAGTAACCGTTCTATGTGTCCAGGCATCTCAAGAAAGGAGCATTGAGGTGGGGTTGCAAGCCTGAGTTTGGGTTCTGGCTCAGCAGTGGATGCTCTTAGGTGACCTCAGATAAGCCCAGTCCTCACTCTGGACAGACAAGGTTAGACAGATGAGAGCACTCAAGTCCCTTCCACTTTTAAAGTCCACTATTCTACAGACTTAATATTGACTTAAGTTGGTGCTATTACATATTAAAAGTATTGTGTTCAAGTGATATTACTGGAAATGTTCAAGCTTCTGAGTGGATATGGTTTCTGATGTTATTTTGGCAGCATTTAAAAATCTTATTTCAATATCTATTATGCAGAAATATGATGCTAGAGTTAATGTAATTAGTATTTAAACTATGCATGTCTTAGTTCTAATTCCAGTCATTGTGAAACCAGTAGATTCCTAGTTTTTAAGCAAAGTTTAAACAAGGGTTCTATATTTCAGTGTCCCCAGTTCCTGGAACCATATCTAGCATTTTGCACATACTAAATGTCGGTCAAATACATAAGCAAATTAAAGAATGAATGAATGAATAACTAAGGACTAAATGTCCAAAGCAACCTTTTAACATCTCCCTGCTACTTAATTTAATTGGCTGAAGTGTAAAGAATGCCTAAGTGAATCCTTTCTCATATCTCAAATATAACCAAGTGAGATGGTCTTTAATTACTTCTATCTCATTTTCTATTCGTTGTCTGGAGGTATTGTGGAGTTAAAGTTGCTTCCCAAGGGTTCTTCAGGCACCTAGAGATTCAAAGTCCTATAGCCCCTACAACCTGCCTGCTGCCCAGGTGGTGGATGGATAGCCAAGCTCAAGAGAACCTAGAGTCATAAGTGACTTAACTTGCTAAGCCTCCCACAAGTGTAACTATTACTTTCCTAGTTATGAACCATCATTGCTCAGAAATCTTTGTGACATATGCTTTTGGTTAGTTTATATAATATTGGGTTGGCCAAAAAGTCCATTTAGTTTTTCTGTAAAACAAAGGATACATTTTTCATTTCACCAATAACTTTATTGATTTGGACATTTTTAGTATGCTGGCTATCTCTCATGTGGTAGAACATTCATTGTTCTCAATTAATATCTCAGCTTGATTGCCATCCTCTTCAACTGTTCTACCCGACTGTGGAGCATTGTCCAGTAAGAAATCTCCAGCACGAAACTTCGTAAAACACTTTGACACGTTCTATCAGTCATGGCACCTTCTCTATATACCGAACAAATCTTTTTTTTGCATTTCAGTTGCATTTTCACCTTTCTTAAAATAATAAAGCATAATATGCTGAAAATGTTGCATATTTCATTCCATCTTCAATATTAAAATGGGTATACAAAAATTCACCAATTTTGGTGTTTCTTTAAATGCATGTTGCAATGACAGCTGTCCCAGTACAATCTAACAAAATTGTTTCAAATGAAGTTAAAGACAGCTAAGCACTACTACAGCCATCTTATGGAAACATTCAAACTTTTTGGCCAACCCAGCATTTACTCCCTGGGAATACTGAACCACATCAGCAGAGTTTCTATTTCTTGCTTTATTACCATTTATATTCTTCCAGATCAGTTAGGATGAATGCAGTAGTGAACAAATGAATCAATCAATGCTTGCTTTAGCAAAAGGCACAATAAAACATGCTACAAAACAAAGGTCAATCTAGAAACATGGTAGCTTGGTCTGGAAAAAAATCACATTTTTATCTCTCAGTCATCTACCAGGGAACACACGCCTCACCATGTGCTCAGTGAACACTTGCTACATGTCTGGTTTGTGCAAGGTAATCTGAGCATCAGGAAAGTACAAGTCACAGAAATGGAGACAGTGTCCAGAGTTTTTGCATGTTCCTGATGCACTTAAATGTTACTTAAGCCTCACTCTAGGTCTACACAAGTCCAGCATGAGGTGAAAGGTTAACAACATCCAGAAGAAGGAATCATTTTGAAAAATGCAGGGTAAACTTCCCTACTTTTTCTTTTTTTAATATATTGATATTATTATTATTATTTTCTTTTTTTATTTAATTGTTGTTCAAGTACAATTTTCTGTCTTTTACTCTCATCCCAGCCAACCCCCACCCCACCACCAGCCCTCCCCGTCTCTTTCCCATTTCCCTACTTTTTCTTGAGTTACCTTGCTAAATCCAAAAAAAGAAATTTGGGGTTTTTTTAATGATAAAGAATGTATAAGTCTCACAGTGCACAACCCAGATTTTCAATTCAGGCACTTTGTGACCTCAGGCAAGTGGCTCTCTGATCTTGAATAAACTCCAAGCTCTGTAAACAAAGCATACCCCATCTGCCCCCTCCTCCATTCTCATCTCCCTGCTTTCCCTGCACTCCAGCCACGTGGGCCTTCTCTCCTTTCCTTATCAGGTCAAACACGTGTTCGTATCAGGCCCTCACCAGTACCTTTACCTCTGCCTAAAAGTCACTTCCTCAAGCATCTGTGTTTTTCCTTCATTGATTATCACAGTTTGTAATTATATTTCATGGATTTCTTTAAGGTCTTCTTTGCTACTGCAGGCTCTGTGAGGGCTCTCTGGTTTACCACTACATCCTTAACCCTCAGAGTATATAGTTCCTGATACATATTAGGCACTTAAATATTGGTTGAATGAATGACAGAATGAATGAATTTCCAGTTCCTAATCTATTCAACAGGAAAGTAAGAGTGTTAATGAAAATTTAATGAGATAATGGCACTAAACAATAATTTTCAAAAAGATAAAATCATGACTCTCATACAAATATAAAACGAATATTGTCAAGATTGTATTTAACTCATCAATTAAAAGAGGGCGTCTGTAAGATGTTACACTGCTTTAAAGGAGAATCCAAAGAACACACATCTATAGATCTGGAATGTTAAAATAAATTCACAAATGGATACAACACTGGATTTTCCATGGGAGAGGGGTGTCCCTACACCAGACAGAATGTGTTTTTATGTCTATAGATAGAATTATGTGCATTATCATCAGGGTTTGTTTTTCAAGTTAACCTCAGTCT
Organism: Phyllostomus discolor; assembly: GCF_004126475.2. Taxonomy (NCBI): domain Eukaryota; kingdom Metazoa; phylum Chordata; class Mammalia; order Chiroptera; family Phyllostomidae; genus Phyllostomus; species Phyllostomus discolor. Next base: position 176,310,668 of record NC_040903.2, read on the forward strand.
CTACAGAGTTATAAAATAGTCTGTTCGGAGGGTGGGTCCAGGTAATCCCTGGCAGCTCCAGCATTCTGTTCCAAAGGCATCTCGTAATCTCTTTTGATTATTCCAAAACTTTAAAAAATAGTATCCTTACAGTCTTCCCCCATTATGATCAAAATGATCTCATAAAATTTTTCACAAGCTAAGGTTAGTCTCATTAGGTTTGGCCTGGTTATTTACACAGAGGTAGCAGGAATGTTAATTACCACATTGTCCATTTTAAAATCGCTCTGCTAGAAGTCTTCCTAAGGAAGCTCAGAGAGAACTTTTCAAAACCTCTATTGTTTACTACCCAAAGGCTAGAGAGCAAGCCCAAGAAATTCTGCCCACTGGATTTCAATGGAAGGATCTATAAATTTGGGTACATTCCTTTCTTCTGAAGTGACTTCAAATATCCTGATACTTGGGCCTACTAGAAAGTGACCTTCCTTACCTGTAAACTTTGTACCTGGCCAGTTTTTCTGGGAGGTCGTTATAAGCATTGGTACCATAAAGTCAACTTTCGTTGACCTAATTAATAAGCATCATTCTTAAATACTAAATTTTAATTTGTTCAATTATATTGATAATAAAAGGAGAACAGATTCTTACTGACACTGTGCAAACAGCTATATTGCCATTAAAAGTAAGGAGACTCAATGAGAATTCTGAATGTGGGAAGTGAAGGGGGCACATTTAAAGTATTAGAAGTTTGATTTCCTTATTTTCTGGGAATTTTAGTAACATTCAACTTATATAAACATATTTCTGTCTACATAATTCAATCAGAACAGAGCTCCTTTAATTTAAGAGATTTTATAATCTAATTTATTAATACCATTTGGAGACAGGAAAACATTCTACATTTACATTGAGACATAAAGGCCTTTCTGAATTATTGCTATATAGACATATAGATATAGAAAAAGCTTATCACTTCCATTTTATAATTTCAGCCACAGATGAAAAATAAACATGGAAAAAACAAAAACGCAATGGTCCAGATTATGATTTATTCTACTTCTTTGTGGGCATGAAATTCCTAATTGATTTGAGCTCAAAATATACAAATAGACAAACAAAAGGCTATCAAACTACATTCTCCATTGTTTCTTACTCAACAAGGAGTAGATCTCTATAAGAAATTAATTCATTTATAGATATCACCAAATTTGCAGTCATTTTGGCTAACAGCAGGAATAATTTAACAGCCATAAGTGAACCAAAATGAAAAACAAAACACAAAGGTAATAGGGAGTAGTATTTAAATTAGGAAAACAGAATCAACAAATTTCTACTTCCACTTCGAATTCACCTGTGGAAACCAAGAAAAATATGTGCCTGGACTTGGTTCTCTATGGGCTGCACCATTTCTGGCAATTTCAGATGAATCTTTTGGTTATCTTGGTGGGATCTCCAAAATTCCTAAAGCACATTTTTTTTTAAGTAAAACCATGACTCTTACACAAATATAAAATGAGATTAAAGATGTTATTTAGCTCATTAATTGAGGAAACCAGTAAGATGTTACAATTGATTCAAAGAACAATCCAAACAACAGACACATTTATAAAGCAAGAATACTGAAAGAAACTTGCAAATAGATGTAAAACTGGCTTTTTGAGGTTGGGGGAAGAATTGTCCCTCTGTGTGACAGAATTTATTGGCATGTGTATAAACAAGAATTATGTACATTGCTTTCAGTTTCCTATTAATTAACCTTAATCTCTATAGAATTATAAAATAGATTAACCAAAACCAAGGGTCAGATAATCTCTAGAGGTTCCAGCAGTTTAATGAAAAGCTATCTAGTAGTCTCTCTTGCTTATTCCATAGTCTTAACATTTTCTTTCCCATGGTAAATGCACACATGTGTGTTTGTCTAAAAAATAAGTGAATTGCTTCAACCTATATACTAAAGCAAGGGTTAAAATCATGCTTATATTCTTGGGATTTTCAGAGAATGAAACTCACTCTAGTAATAAAAATACACTGAACGAGAGAAAAGAAGCTCTGCTTTTCATTTCTGCACAAACAGGTGCAGGTCTTGGAAGTGAGATTTGATATTCATATGTGGAAAATATTTGTGAGAACAAAGAATTAATCTGAATGTTTTAAAACAATACTACTAATTTCAAAAAAGGCTTAAAGAGTTGTACTTTGGATCAGTAGTTCTTAAGTTTTAAGAGTACAAAAGATGGACCTAGAGAGCTTATTTAAAATGTGAGTTCCTAGTCCTCAGTTCTGGTGGGTTTCAAACCTCAGGGCATATATTCAATAATGCAGATTCCCAGGCCCTGGCTGCAAAAATTTAGATAGCTCTGGGAGGGTGCCCAGGAATCTCCATTTGTAACAAGAAATTCTGCCCCCTGCCCCCAGGTGATTCTGCAGTATGTAAACTGAATATTCTTTGGAACCATTGTTTGACAAGTGACATCATCTTTAGCCCTCCAATCCTGCAGTAGTCATTTTTTCTGAATTCCTATCCTATAATACTAGACTTCAACACTCTTAATAATAGCCAAACATAGTCATTAGTGGCCATAAGGCAAGTAGAAGCCATATTTGTCCATCTTAGAACGTGTGCCAACTTCTTCAGTTTACTCCAGCTTGGTACACAGTTTGTATGCCAGGATTGCATCGAGACCTGGAGCTCTTTACTTTTCTTCTTGCTACATGAGAGCAACAAGAAGCTAAAGCCCTGTCACAAGTTTCTGTCAAGTACTCCCTGAGTTTCTGGGTTTCTGGCTTCAATACAATAGATCTACCTTAATGAAAGTTTTGCTCCTGACAGCAGGCTTTGTTCAATTATTCATTTATTCATTGATTTATTCTTTCTCTATTTATTTAACAATGCCTCTTGTCCTTAAAAAGCCTTGGCTACAACCATGCTGACACAGTATGAGTTCAAGGAATTGTAAATTAGTTGCATTAATACTAACCATGTTGCCCAGTGACACTAAAATAACCTATTAAGACATTTATGCCTTCTGGTGATATGAAAACATCTAAAAATAACTCTTATAAAATATGACTCATTGTAACAACAGAGGCACGGTTTCAAGCACACAGATTTTCCTTCTTTCAGAACAAAAGATCTCTTAAGTTGTTACGGCTGTGTATCTGATTTCTCTGAATTTTAAAAGGAAAAACAATATTATCAATAACTGGAAATGTCATAAGTATAAAGCAGTTTTAATTTGCTTTGAAATGATAATTCTACCTTAAAATGAAATGATCTTAGTACAAGTTTATTTCACATTACCACTATTGGAAATGCCTTTTTTTTCCTTTGGGTTAGAACTTAAGGCTTAAATATACAGGTGCTGTAGCTATTTTTTCATGCAAAGAATTAAGGCACTAGATATATGCTCACAAATAAGATGATGAATTGAGTAAGTTACACTTGAGAAATGTATAGAGCTCAGACTTTGGGGAAATGCTTCAAATTAAACTCATATTCTTCTAATCTTCCTTTTTTAGGGATTTTAAGTATGCTAGAACGAGGACTGATTCCACCAAAAGCAAGCATTACCTTTCAGAATCCACCCATTCTACCCAGAGCAGCTCCTCTGCACAGTATTGATGAAACACATACAATTCCCACTCCTGGTAAGACAGTCTGGCCGGTATGCTTTGTTGGGGATGCACAGAAATGACCTCCCGCCCAAACCCAGTCTGCCAGAACCCAGCCCTTATCGTCAGTAATAAGACAAGAGGAAAGCTGTAAGGGTTTGGAGTTTCGCTTTACTGAGTAAAGTAACTTTAGTTTCTTTGTAGAATCCTTCCTAAGGGCCTGTGTTCTCTCTGCATTAGAAAGTTGGGCTTTTGAAGGGGGTTGAAGCTTGGTTGGGAAAAGAAGACAAACGTAAAAAGATAAATACCAGTACAAAGTAGCACAGAATAAAAACCCAGCGGCTGTCAGAGTCCAATGCTGTAGGAGTTCAGAGCGGCGCTCACCGAGGGCTGAGATGGTAGAAGAAACTTGAACGAGGAGGCCGCATGAAACAGGGCGTTCAGGAAAGCGCTGGCCTGAGAATCCCCTACCTCGTTGCAGAACTCCAGGCAAGCCATTTACTTTCTTTTAATTTTAAAAAATATTTTATTACATTTATTAGGGTGGCATTGGTTAACAAAATCATATAGATCTCAAGTGTACAATTCCATGATACATCATCTATGTGTTGCATTGTGTGCATTCACTTTCTCCGGGCTTCAGCTTTCCCAGCGGTAGAATGAGGGGTTTGGGTTAAGTTAGTTCATCTGTTCGACAAATGGTTGTTGAACACTTGCTTTATCCGAGATAGCATTTAGGCACTGGGGATCCACCAGGGAAAAAGTTAGACAACATTTCTGCTCTCATGGTACTTAACATTCTAAAGGGAGGTACAGATAAAAACCAGGTAAGTAAATGAGAACGTAAGCACCAGCAATAAAGTAGTAAGTGATAAGCATTAGAAATTAAACGACATGAGTCAGAGAGTGATAAGGAGATGGTTACTTTGCCTGTGAGGGAAGGATCACTGAATGACTCTCAGAAGATTTATGAGGCTTGAGTTGAGATCCAAATGATAAGCAGGAGCCAATCATATAAAGATCTAGGAAAGAGCATTCCCGATATAGGATAGCACAGGTACAAAAAGCCTTGAGGACCTAGGAGGCAATGAGCAAGAAGGACAGTGTGGCTAGAGGGCCAAGAGCAAGGGAGAGAGGAGGAGGAGATGAAGCTGGAGAGGTTAAGAGAAATGACAGGATGTAGGCTAGATCAGAGACTATGTGTGGCCCTCAATATTCATTCTTCCCTACTTCCACAATAACAGAATTGTGGGTGGGCACATGTCAGCTTAGCTAAAGACTACAATTTCCCAGGCTTCCCTTCAGACAGATGTATCAGACGACCAGCATCTTGCCAGTGAGAAGGTACACACAAGTGGAAAGGAAAATTTCTGACTATACCCTTAAAGAGGAAAGAGCACAGTCTCCCCTTTTCCTTTCCTCTTTCTGGCTAGCTGAGATGCAGATGTTGTGGGCAGACACTTTGGAGCCATAGATGAACTCCATGTTGAGTTTGGCAGAGCTGCCCTGACAACCTTGGACTATCTTCCTTTCAGCTCTTGTGCGAGAGAAAAATAAACTCTTAATTTGTTCAAACCACTCAGTGTATTTTAGGATCTTTCTTTTTAAACATCCACACTAGAATCAGCATGGCAGCTTTTCAAACCATGATGAGGAGTTGTATTTAATCCTAATTACAATGAGAGCCTGCTGAAAGCTCTAGATAATCTACCGAGGTCTGTCTGTAAAAAGTCCAGCCCTTGTTAATACAGTGAGAATGGTTTGCATGACATCGGCATCGGTGTAACCTGGCAGCCAAAGAGTGAAATGGAATACATATATGTGAACAACGATGACTTCACTGTACTAGTCAGTAAGGGTGGTAGCTGCCGCTGAGTGAGCATGTGTACTGTGCGGTCATCACATTCAAAATGAATGGGTAGAGCAATGAATCTGTATCAGATTTTGTGTTAAGCTTGAACATTCCCCTGTGGAAACTATTCAGATGATTCAGAAGGCTTTCTGGGAGGACGCAAGGAATACAGTGCAAACAAAAGTGTGGCACAAGCACTTCAAATGTGGTTGTGAATCTGTTAAAAGCGATGCAGGTTCTGGAAGGCCTCCAACAAGCAGAACACCTGAGAATGTTGAACGCATATGGGCTGCGATCAACAAAGATCGGTGACTGACAGGTCAAGAACTAGAAGCTGATCTGGGGATTCCAAAAGCTACTGTGTCCGAGATTTTAACTAGTATCTTGGCATGCAAGGTGTCATGGCAAAATTCATTCTGCAGCTTCTGCTACCAGAGCAGAAGGAACATTGTGCTGCAGTTGCTAATGACTTAATTCAAACCACTACCAATGAAGCAGATTTCCTCAAGAAGTTCATAACCAGAAATGAATCATAGGTCTACAGCTATGGATCAGAAATGAAGGCCCCGTCATCCCAATGGAAGTAGCCTGGTTCTCTGTGCTCGAAGGAGGCGTGACAAAGTTGCAACAAGATCAAGACCACATTAACTGTGTTTTTTGATTGGGAAGGTGTTGTCCATCACACGTATGCCCCTCCAGTCCAAACAATTAGTAAGGAGTACTACCTCAATGCTCTTCATCAGTTGAGAGATGCAATGTATTGCAATGAAAACGGCTGCAGCTATGGGCAACTGGTGATTGGCATCTTCATCATAACAACATACTCACTCATGCATCACATCTCATACAGGGTTTTTTGGCAAAACATCAAATCTCTGAGGTGACTCAGCCACCTCACAGCCCAGATTCGGTGTTCTGAGACTTCTGGATTTTCTCAAAACTAAAATCACCTTTGGAAGAGAAGAGATTTCAGACCAGTGAAGAGATGTCTGAGGACCTCACATAAAACATGATTAAAAAACAACCAAGATCAGAGTAAATATAAAAGAAATAGAAAGTAAAAAGGCAAGAGAAAATATCAGTGAAACTAAAAGCTGTTTTTAAACAGGAGGATGAGGTGATCTGACTTATATTTTGATGAGGTTATTCTGGCTGCTTTACAGACAATGAATCATAGGGGAGAATGAGTAGAAGCAAGACTAGTTAAAAGACTATTATGGTAAATCGGATGAGGAATGATGGTGGATTGGAGGAGGACGGTATCAGTGGATATGAAGAGAAGTGAACCAATTCTGGTTATATTGTGGAGGTGGAGCCCTGGGGACTGGCTGAAGGATAGGAGTGAGGGAAGAGAGGCATCAAGGATAAATATGCATGACCGTATGAGTGAATATGTATGAATGGGCCCCAATTTTGTATCCATTCCGTCAATGATGGGAATTTCAGTGGTTTACACTATCAAACGATTATGAACAATACCACTCTAAGCACTCTTATACATGCCTTCTAATGCACATATGTATGCACTGCTGTTGGATATATATCGAAAAGTAGAATTGCTGAGTCCTAGGGTGTACAGATGCTCAGATTTCGTAGGTATTGCCACACAGTTTTCCCTGGTGATAAAATTGATTTATTTTCCTGCCAGCAGTATGTGAGAATTCCAGGTAATACATGTCTTTGTCATCACTTGATATTTTGAGTTTGTTTTCAAATTTTAGCCATCCTGGCAAGTCTGTTGTGGTATCTTTTGGTGGGTTCAAGTTCTATTTCTCTGGTGACCAGTGAAGTTGAGCAATTTTCTGATGTGTACTTATCATTTGAGGGTCTATTTTTTAAAGTGAGTTAAGGCTTTAACCTATTTTTTTTAATGCATTGTATTTCTTTTTCTTAGTTATTTATAGGAATTAATTATATTTTCTGGGTACTAATCTTTTATCAGTTATATGAATTGCAAACAAATTTTCCTACTCTGGCTTGGCATTTCATATTCTACTGGTGCCGTATTTTAATTAAACTTCTGAATTTGTGATAATTGTAGATTCACATTAAATTGTAAGACACAGAGAGATCTCTTGCACTCTTTACTCAGTTTTCTCAAAAAAATAACACTTTGCAAAACTCTCATACAGTATCACAACCAGAGTATTGAAACAGCCAAGATACAAAATTTTCATCAAAATTTAAAACTTCTACCTTTTTAAAGACGGTATTAAGAAAATGAAAAGAAAAGCTACAGGTTGGAAGTTAATATTTCAAAACACATACTTAATAATTTTTGTCCAGAAAATATAAAGAACTCTTAAAACTCAGTAATAAGAAAACAAGCAACCCCAATAACATAATAGACATAAGATTTGAACACACATTTTACTAAAATAGATATATAGACAGTAGATAAATAAATGCTTACATCATTAATCATTAGATAAATATAAATTAAAACAACTTGTAATAAATTGAAGACAACTGAAATTATACCAAACTTCGTTTCTGACCACAATGTTATGAAATGAGATATCAGTTACAAGAGCAAAACTGGAAAATTCACAAATGTGTACAGATTAAACAATATACTTCTAAAAAGTCGATAGGTCAAAGAAGAAATTAAGAGAAATTTTTAAAAATATCTTGAGACAAACAAAAATGAAAGCACAACATACTAAAACTTATGAGATACAGCAAAAGCAGTTCTAAGAGAGAAGTTTATAGCAATAAACATCTGTATTAAGAAAAAAGAAAGATCTCAAATAAACAACCTACCTTTACATCCCATGGAACTAGAAAAAGAAGAACAAACTAAGCCCAAGAAGGAAGAAACTAAAAAGATCAGAGTGCAAATAAATGAAATAGAGACTTGAAAGACAAGAGAAACTATCAATGAAACTAAAAGCTGTTTTGTAATAAAAAACAAAATTAGGAAAACTTTAGCTAGACTAAAGGAACAAAAGAAAGAAAACTCAGGTAAATAAAATCAGAAATGAAAAAGGAGACATTACAACTGATAACACAGAAATATTAAGGTTTAAGAAACTACTACAAACAATTATACACACAAAAAATTACCTCAAAGATAATTACCTCAAAGATAACCTCAAAGAAATATATATCCTAGAAACATAAGCCTACCCAGACTGAATAATGAAGAAACAGGAAATCTGAACAGACCAATTACTAGTAAGGAGGTAGAATCAGTAATCAAATACCTCACAACCAAGAAAAGTCCAGGACCAGGTGGCTTCACTGGTGAATTATACTGAGCACTTAAAGTTAATACCAATCCTCAAATTCTTCCAAAAAGTGGAAAAGGAAGGAACACTTCAAAACTAATTTTATGAGGCAAGCATTACCTTCATATTAAAGCCAGACAAGGACACTACAAGAAAAGAAAATTGCAGGCCAATATGCCTGATGAGGATAGATGCAAAAAATCCCTAACAAAATATTTGCAAACTGAATGCAACAGCACATTAAAAGGATCATACACCATGATTAAGCGGGCTTTATTCCTGGAATTCAAGGATAGTTCAACATATACAACTAAATAAATATTATACGCACTTGGTAAAATTTAACATTGTCCCATGATAAAAAAAAACAACAACAAAAAAACAAAAAAAAACTTCTCAACAAATTGGATATAGAAGGATTGTACAATATTTTGATATAATAAAGCCATATATGACAACTGACAATTAACGTTATACTCAATGGTGAAAAGCTAAAAACTTTCCCTTCAAGATCAGGAACAAGACAAGGATGCTCGTTCTTACTACTTTATTCAACACAGGAGTGAATAAAGTCTAGAAGTCCTAGCCAGATCAATTAGGCAAGAGAAAGAAATAAAGGACATCTAATCAGAAAGAAGTAAAATTGTCTCTGCAGATGACATGATATTGTATACAGAAAACCTTAAAGTTGCCACCAGCCCTGGCTGGCATAGCTCAGTGGATTGAGAGCGGGCTGGGAACCAAAGTGTCCCAGGTTCAATTCCCAGCCAGGGTACATTCCTGGGTTGCAGGCCATAACCCCCAGCAACCGCACATTGATGTTTCTTTCTATCTCTCTGCCTCTATCTCTATCTCCCTCCCTTCCTTCTCTAAAAATAAATAAATAAAATCTTTAAAAAAAAAAAGTTGCCACCAAAAAATGACTAGAACTAATAAATTAAGTTGGTAAAGTTGTAGGATAAGAAAATCAATAAATAAATATTAGTTGCATTTCTATACACTAAAACTCAACTATCAGAAAGAGAAATGTTTTAAAAATCCCATTTAGAATTACACCAAAAAGAGTAAAATATTTGGGGATAAGTTTAACCAAGGAAGTGAAAGATCTGTACTTTGAAAACTACAAAACATTGATGAAAGAAACTGAAGAAGACACAAATAAATGGAAGGATATTAATATAGTTAAAATGGCTACATATAGTTGGAAGATATAATATAGTTAAAATGGCTATATAGTTAACAGTTAAAATGGCTATACTGCTCAAAGCAATCTATGGACTCAGTGCAATCCCTATTAAAATTCCAATGGCACTTTTTCATAGAAACAGAAAAAAATTCTAATTTTCATATAAGACCACAAGAGACCCCAAATAGCAAAAGCCATCTTGGGAAAGAGAACAAAGCTGAAGGTATCACACTTCCTGACTCCAAACTGTATTACAAAGCTCTAGTAATCAAAATAGTAAGGTACTGGCACAAAAACAGACACATAGATCAATGGAATATAACAGAGAACCCAGAAATAAATCCATGTTTTCATGGTCAATTAATTTTCAACAAAGGGTCCAAGAATATTCAATGAGGAAAGAATAATCTCTTTAATAAATGGTGTTGGGAAAACCATACAATCACATTAAAAAGAATGAAACTGGACACCTCTTATACTGTACACAAAAATCAATTCAAATTTTATTAAAGATTTGAATGTAAAACCTCTAGGGAAAAAGCACAGGAGGGTTAGCTCTTGACAGTGATTTTTGGATTTGCAACAAAAGCAAAGGCAACAAAAAAAATAAATAAACAAGTGAGCCTACATCAAACAAGTTTTTCAGGCACAGCAAGAGGAACCACCAACAAAATGAAAAGGCAGGCTATGGAATGAGTTAAAATATAGGCAAATCACATATCTGATAAAGGTTTAATATACAAAGTATACAAAAAACTCATATAACTCAATAGCAAAAAAAAATGTCCCAATTAATTAAAAACTGAGCAAAGGACCTGAATAGACATTTTTTTTTCAAAGAATAAAAACATATGACCAAGAGGGACATGAAAAGGTGCTTAAATTGCCATCACTGATCATCAGGGAAATGTAAATCAAAACCACAGTGAGAAATCCTCTCACACCGGTTAGAATGGCTATCACCAAAAAGATAAATAACAAATGGCCAGCAAGGATGTGGTGAAAGAGAATCACTGTACACCATTGGTGGAAGGAAATGTGAAATGGTACAGCCACTATGGAAAACACTATGGAGCATTCTCAAGAAATTAGAAACAGCTTCTGGGTATTTGTCCAAGGAAAACAAAGTCATTATCTTGAAAGATGTCTGTACCCCCATGTTCATTGCAGCATTGTGCACACTAGCCAAGGTGTGGACACAAGTGTCTGTCAATAGATGAATGGATAAAGAAAATGTGATGTATGTACATATAGGTATAAATGTTGATACATAATGGAATATTGTTTAGACTTAATACAAGAGAAGATCTTGCCATTTATGACAACATGGCTGTAACTGGAAGATATTATGCTAAGTGAAATAAGCAAGACAAAGACAAATACTGCATGATGCATGGTGCCACTTACATGTGAAATCTAAGAAAAAAGAAAAAAACAAGGTCAAACTCATAGACACAGAGGATAGAAAAAACTCATAGAAACAGAATAAAAAAGTGGTTGCCAGGGACTTAAAGGATCTGATGTAAAACACAGTGACTGTGTTTTACTATAGTTTATAGTTGGTAACACTGTATTGTGTAAATGAAATTTGCTAAGAGAGTAGAACTTAAATGTTCTCACTGATAAAGAAAAAGTTAAATATGTGAGGTGATGGATGTATTCACTAACTAGATGAGGGGGAAGCCTTTCACCACGGATACATATATCAGATAACCACAATGCATACTTAAAATATCTTACATTTTTGTCAATTAAGCTCTCAACAAAGAAATTTTATTAAGAAGGCACAGAAATAATATTTAAACGAAAAGAGATACTTTAGATACACAGAATATTTAAAAAATTATATTGTAATTACTTTATGCCAATCTTTTAATGAAATGAAAATTTTCCTAGAAAAATCTAAACTGCCAAAATTAACTGAAGAAAAAAATATGAAACTTAAAAAAAACAATTTCATTAGATAATTTGCATTGGTAGTCAAAAATATCTCTCTCTCTCAAACACACACACACACACACACACACACACACAAAATTCCAGAGGAAAAATGGCTTCAGGCTTTTTATAGGCAAATTTACCAACTTTAAAGGATCAGATGATTTTTATTTCATACTATTCCATAGAAAGAGAAAAGAAGGAAAGCTTACCAACTGATTGTATGAAGCTAGTATAACTTTGATACCAAAACTAGGAAGGATAGTGTAAGAAAAAATATAGAGAGAGAAATCTCAGGAACATTCTAAATATGTATTTTTAAAATATTTTATTTATTTATTTTTAGAGAGGGAAGGGAGGGAGAAAGAGAGAGAGAAACATGAATGTGCGGTTGCTGGGGGCCATGGCCTGCAACCCAGGCATGTACCCTGACTGGGAATCAAACCTGTGACACTTTGATTCACAGCCCATGCTCAATTCACTGAGCTACACCAGCCAGAGCTCAGGAACATTCTAAATAAAAGTTAGCAGCATTTTTTCAAATTCATCATGATCTAGAAAGAATGTGAGGAAGATTGGATGTTATAAAAAACTAGTAATAATCTACCATAGTAACAAATTAAAAGAGAAAAACCCTATGGTCATCTCAGTATATGCCAAAGTGAAAAAAAATCATCCAGTATAACTCAATATTAATAAGAAAGGGAAAAAAACCTCTGGGCAGAGAAGTAGAAGAGAATATTCTGAACCTGATTATTGTTTTCAACCAAACCCCAAGGCAAACAATATTCTTAGTAGAGAAACTTTAGAAGAATTCTATGTCTCTGTTAAAAGTAGAGATAGTTTAAGGATGACCACTACTGCCACCACTAGTGAGTGCTGTCCTTGAGGCCCTAGCACATGCAATAAGGCAAAGAGTGGCGGGCGGGAGGGGTAGCAGTCAGGAATGCATGTGACTGCAAATACCAGCAACCTTAACTACTGGTGGCTTAAAACAATCAGGTTCATTTGTCTCATACATAAGAAGTCAGGAAAGTAGGCAGTCCAGGGCTGGTGGTGCTGATTAATGGCTCAGTTTCTGCTTCATAGTCTTCAGCCTGAGTTCATCCTTGTGCTTGCCACCTCTTGGCTCCAAGGGGTCTCCTGCAGATCTGGGCCTAAATGTACACATTCCAGACAGGAAGAGGAGAAAAACAGTGGAATCCCCTGTGTGGATTTCCCCTTACAAATCACTGGTCATGTGGCCACTGTTAGCTACAAGGAATGCTGGAAAAGTGAATGTGCAGGGGTATGATTAGGGTCAGGATTTAGGGTCCTGACCCTGTAGTATATATACACTATATACTTAGCATGATGTTATCCTTGGTCTAAGCCATTCATAAAATTCTGTTCTTTATTGGATATTAAATATATTTAATATTCAGGGTATACTTATACTAAAATGTATGTTTATCTAAAATTAAAATTTAACTATGTGTTCTTAAAATTTTGTTTTCTAAACTAGCAACCCTAAGAGCTGGGCATATTGTTACCCTGAAAGTACTGGGCTTCTAAAATCAGCATAAAGAAGGGGATGGCTACTTGACAGCCACATGTCAATAACTGCCACCAAAGCATACAAATTTGACCAGAAAGACAAGTTTTTCCCTCCTGGCATTAACCGGCAAAATTTATCATACAGACTTTTCCAGAAGGGAAATTGAGTAGCAAAATTGGAAGTACCTTAGCATATGGTTTTGTTGAAGATGCAGAAACATTCTTCAAATGCATGTGTCCCACAAAATCCAAGGTTACATGAAATTATAATTTAGTGGCAGAATTTCTGCAGGTGACTAATAAAAAATTTTTTAAATTGAGATATCATTAACTATGGATCATCCATATGAAATTACAGTTTTTTAGATCTTTATCCTACCAAATTTTATAAACATCTTACTTTTAAAATTATGCCCACTTGAAAACTTGTCAGCTGCTCTTTTTGTCTCAATAGGGGAATTTAACCATAAATTTCACTTGGCTGAGAGAACCTGAAAATTAAAAGACAGCAGATATAGGGATAACAAGCTTTATGGATAAATCCGTGGATTCCAGGCAGTCTGGACTGGCCTTCAGAAGCAGGAGGTCCTAGTCCAAGTGGATCACAGGGCAGAAGAGCACAGAAGTCAAGGTTAAAACTCATAGGTTTAAAATGGAGTCTTCATTTACTATTGCCAACTGCCCAGACTCAGAGACAATGGTGGGCAGTCTCACGGTCAGAGAGGCTCCCCGGAAGCCAGGGAAACCAGAGAAGTGGTAAAACTGGGTTGGTCCAATGCAACAAACAAATCCCCTTTGTGGAGCTGATTTTTAGTGATAAGACTCTGGAATTCCTGCTACTGTTTAAGAGATGGCTGAGATACTCACTGCAGCCCGCTCCAGGCAATGTGAGAGAACTGGGCCCTCAAGGTGTGAGATTCCACATTGTATACTGACACGCTGTGTTTGATCACCAGCTGTCAATTCGTCCCCAGATTGTTGCTAAAAACTGACAGAAAAGGGGTAGGCTAAGGAAGTGAGGAAAGGGATCCTCACTTACTGGACTCACTAAACTGGACATAACTAACTATTTAAATAAAGTATTTGTTCTCTTTCTTGGAAAGAATAGTGTAAGGATTTTTCTCCCCTGAGATTATCAGACTTGGGCTGTTTGCAAAGGGCAGATGGGTTTTCTGCCAGGCGACAGGAGGGATGTGATTCTCTCCCGAGAACCGGCCAGTTTGTGGGCTCCATGCCACACGTGAACGAGGTGCTGTGGACTAGTGTGCTCTCTGAAAGTCATTGCTTATGGATTTAATTAATTTCAAAACAATATTTAGTGTGTTTTTAACTTGTAGTATCTCCCCAAACCATTTAAATTCTTTAGAATCATTTCTTTTAATGACTACGCAATAGAATAGTCCATCATATATAGTGACATTAACTTACCTTTTCTTTTTTTTTAAATATATTTTATTGATTATGCTATTACACTTGTCCCATTTTCCCCCTTCACTCCCCTCCACCTTGCCCACCCCCTCCAACCCACATTCACCCCTTTAGTTCATGTCCACCTGTCATAAGTTTTTTCTTTTTTATATATATATATATATTTTATTGATTATGCTATTACAGTTGTCCCATTTCCCCCTTCACTCCCCTCCACCCTGTACCCCCTCTCCCACCCACGTTCCCCCCTTTAGTCCATGTCCATGTGTCATACTTATGAGTTCTTTAGCTTCTACATTTCCCGTACTATTCTTGCCCTCCCCCTATCTATTTTCAACCTACATTCGATGCTACTTATTTTCTATACCTTTTCCCCCTCTCTCCTCCTCCCACCCCTACTGCTAGCCCCCCCCCCCCATGTGCCCTCCATTTCTGTGGTTCTGTTCCTATTCTAGTTGTTTACTTAGTTTCTTTTGGTTTTGCTTTAGGTGTGGTTGTTAATAATTGTGAGTTTGCTGTCCTTTTACTATACATGTCTTTTCTTTATCTTCTTTTCTTAGATAAGTCCCTTTAGCATTTCATAAAGTAAGGGCTTGGTGATGATGAACTCCTTTAATTTGACCTTATCTGAAAAGCACTTTATCTTCTCTTCCATTCTAAATGAGAGCTTTGCTGGATAGAGCAATCTGGGATGTAGGTCCTTGTCTTTCATGACTTGGAATATTTCTTTCCAGCCTCTTCTTGCCTGTAAGGTCTCTTTTGAGAAATCAGCTGACAGTCTGATGGGAACTCCTTTGTAGGTGACTGTCCCCTTATCTCTTGCTGCTTCTAGGATTCTCTCCTTCGTTTTTACCTTGGCTAATGTAATTATGATGTGCCTTGGTGTGTTTCTTCTTGGGTCCAACTTCTTTGGGGCTCTCTGCGCTCCTTGGATTTCTTGGAAGACTGTTTCCTTTGCCAGTTTGGGGAAGTTCTCCTTTATTATTTGTTCAAATAACTTTTCCACTTGTTGGTCCTCCCCTTCTGGTACCCTTATAATTCGGATGTTGGAACGTTTAAAGGTGTCCTCAATGGTCTTAAGCTTTTCTTCGATTTTTTGAATTCTTATTTCATCATGCTTTCCTGTTTGGTTGATTCTGTCTTCCTTCTGGTCCACTGTGTTGTTTTGAGACTCAGATTCCTTCCTTTCACAATTGGCTCTCCTCCGTATGTCTTCCTGCATCTCTTTTATGGTAATCTGCATTTTTTCATGTAATTTGCATCCAAAATCAACCAGTTCCGTGAGCTTCCTGATCACCAGTGTTTTGAACTGTGCATCTGATAGATTGGCTATTTCTTGGTCACTCAAAAGGATGAGTCCTGGGGGACTGATCTGTTCTGCTGGAAACATATCTTATGTCTTTCCCTGTCTCTCCTATTATTTTATTTATTTATTTCTTTTTTCTCCGGTCTGGTCACTCTTGTTATGGTGGGGGGCGGAGCCTTAGGTGTTCACCGGGGCTGGGCGCCCCAGTCGCTAGATTGTGACATTATATGTGGGGGCAGGGGCGGGAGCGGGGACAGGAGGGATCAATGGCGACCGTTCTGTTATCTTGGAGTCAGACACTTCCCTGGGCTTCTGGGCCGTGAGCTCGGCCCTGGTCCACAATCGCTGCCCCACTGATTCCCCCAGCCGCCGCTCGAGTACTCAGGGATCACCGCTGTACCACTGCGCTCTTGCGTCCCGGATTGCTGTTGCGCCGATTTTGCGCCAAATTTCCCCCGACCTACTCACGCCTGTGACCCGCGCCAGCCCCGCGCCCGCTCGGCTCGTCGTCCCCTACCAGTCTGGATGTACGGGTCTACTTCAACTTCTTGGCTGTCCGACTTCCATTTAGATAAATCCTCTGACAGTTCTGATATTATGACTGCAAATCATTGTTGTAAATTATTGTTGTTCTGTTCTTGGTTGTACGAGGAGGTACGGTGCGTCCACCTATTCCTCCGTCTTGCCGGAAGTCTCATTAATTTACCTTTTCAACAAACTTGGCTATTTAAGGAAATCTTAAAGTGAAACATTTTTATAAGACAAATAGTACCCTCTAATTTTCCTGCTTTTAAAATTTGCCTTTTCACCAAGGCAGCTTGCAGAAGGCACGCTGACCTTATATGTTCTCATGGAACTGTTGCCCTCCCACGCCTTTTGTCCTCCTCCTGAAGTCAATGCAGCTCACAAAGATTTCACTGAATTGACCCAGGAAAGGCTAATAGTGAATAGTCAGTGGGTGACAGAGTCACCTGACTTTCGAGGCACAAATGCAATAGCATTAAACCAATGACTGGGTCTCCCCTTTCCAAAGAGGTAACCTTGCACCGTATTCACCCAACAGCCCATTTAGCTGGAGCTGAGAAGCCACTGCAGTTTCCAGAAGCCTTGAAGATCTTTCCCAGGAGACACAGATCAAAGGTATTCCCATTCCCAGCTAATGGAAAATTGTTCTTAATCATAATATTCTCAGTGAGATTTTTGGTAGTACCCATATGTTAATTATACCTTTCACACAGAAGTAAATACTCTTTCAGTGGTTTCTGGGACGCATATGATTTTACAACGGGGATTGTTATATAAGTAATCTCAGTCATGACAGTATCAGTCATGTCAAATTATTGCGAAATGAACTAAATGATTGGTCAACTTGTACTGCTAGCTGGTGATAGTCCCAGAGTCCGGAACACAGTAGCTAGTGCTTTGTATCCAAATTTGTGTTGCATGGTGTATGTTGTTGTGATGTTTTGCTGTTTTACACTTGTCTTTGAGCCAAAGATAAAAAAGCAAGCTCTCCAATTTTGCATGGTTACCGTAATGAAGAAGGGGAAGGAATTTTATGTCCTCTGACATCGGGAACTCACAGTACAACATGTTCATCCCCACAGAGATTCTCTTGGCTTAAAGGTGCTGGGCTCTTGGAGCTTGCTTTCTTATGTTTATGAGGCACAGACAGACTTGTGATAATTGAAACTTTTCACCCTAGAAAGGAGGCAGCTGGCAGTGTCTTTTTCTGAGCTTACCCTATGTGGTCATGTTTACAGCTGCTCCCTTTAAAAAGAGAGAGAGAGAAAGAGAGAGACAGAGAGAGAGAGAAATCAAAGAGTGGCACAGAAGAAATTAATCCCACTGTGTCTACGTAGTAGACTGTTACCTGTTCTTCCCAGACCTTCATCTTTTAATGTCCAAATCCTCCTCAAGATGTTTCCACTGGATTTGCAGCACTGGTGGGCTGTTTCCTCTTAAGAGATTTCCAAGCTGTTTCTGTCGCAGCATGTCATGTGACACCCCAGTTGCCATGGCAAATATTTGTGTTTCATGAAAAATGTGGGTTAAAAAAAAATCAATGTAAATGGCCAAATCCCAAGACAGACAGGCCTTCAGGCTAGCGTTTGGCCCGCACCATTATTGTTTCAAACTCAGCTGTTTAACAGGCTGTGCGAAGGCCATGGGCTAATATGCATAATGGGAACAAGCAGGGGCACCTGTTCCAATTCTCACCGTGTTCTAGCTCTCGGGGCCGCAGTTTTGCAGATAACAGATCTACAGGTAATCCAAAAAGACTAGGTTTTAAGCAGTAAGCTTAAAGAATTAAAAGCTTAAAAATTTTTTGAATGACGTTTCCTAAATTAAGCCTGCCTTTAATTTCCTATTGACTTCAGAAATCTTTTTTTTGTACTGCTAGAAGCAATAGTGGTTAAAGATTCCTTCCTGTGGCCCCAAACTGGTACATTTCTGAACTGACTCCTCAATAGTAAATGTAATTATTCATGTGCTCTGTGAAAAGTGCCCTAGCATGGAAGTTAAAAGGCTGTGATGCACCTGGCCTGTCACAGAGCCAGAGGAGACCTCGGATCAGTCCCCGCCACCGGGCAGTGTGCTGCCGCACCGAGAAGCCCTTGTAAATATTTCTCCGAGGGTCCCATAGAAGTGGGACTTGGCATCTGGTCATAGTTGTTTTTGCAAATATTTACTTTGTCGAACTCTTCAAAACAAACAGGGCCTTTGGCAAGCAGAGCATCATTGTCTGGGGGGCCGAATGTCTTTGTAATTATTAGCTCCCGCCTTCACGGAAAGGGGGAACGGGCTGGCCCAGTGGGGGAAGCTGGGCGAGTGGGGTTGGGGGGCGGGAGACTGTGCCTCCCATTTGTTTTGTAAAATTGCCCATGAGAGTCATTTTGATTTAAACTGTGTCTCATTCTTCATTGTAGGCGAAAGGCAGAAGGTCAAGAGTACATCAGGAGAAGAAGGTCTGTAATTGGTGTGACTCGTTGAAATCTGGGGTCTGTCACCTGATGTCCCTTCCTTCTGCTGCGGGGCAGAAGCATGGGAGGCTGGTTGGACAGCTGGAGATGGTCACAACAGTTTTTTTGCTCTTCTTTTATAAAAGAAATTATATCATGTTTTTCAGGAAAAAATGGTTTATTTAAAGTGGAAAATTTTTTTTTTCTCTGTTGGGACTGAATTACTTCTCAGGCTTTAGTCCAAAAATGTTATTTAGCATACTCAAAATTTGGTTGAGTCACTTCAGTCTTCCACCTCAATCTAAGATTTTCATCTTTTAAAAGTGCACTTAAAATGAAATAAAATGTAAAAAAAAAAGGATCAGTTGCCCCCCGGTGTGTGCATGCACGTGTGTGCATATGGTGCTCACACGCAATGCATGTATGACTAAAACAAGGTAACATTGGAAAAATGAAATCGTCCCCACAATACAGCAAGTACATGCCAGCTAGGAGCATTCCATGGGGCCATGGATGAATGATAAAGGTTCCACACTTGAAGTAGCAAAGAGCGGGATTCTCCTTTTACTAACAGAGACACGTGGAGCAAGTCGCTTAGATTCTCCATGCCTCCCTTCCCTCCTCCGGCAGATGGGAACACCACCCCCTTTCCCAAAGGCTTGCCATGAGGGTTCGAGGAGTTAATGGCACATGTGAAAGTGCTTCGGACCTATAAAGCACTTCTTACCATAATTTGTCGGTCTATTTTAAAGAGCATCTTTTAGGCCTCTCTTTTTCATGGATGTGATCTTATCAATAAGGATTTCAGAGGGAACTTAACCACCCCTTCTCAAGGGGGAAAAAAAGGCCACTTTTGGGGTCTCCTTATTTTCCTGTGGAGCTGTGACTGAACAGGGCCACATTTACAGCACTGATCTCGCACACAGTCCTGAACCCAGACAAATTGCTCCCAGATAAACTAATCAATGCAATTAGATCCTTCCTCTAGCTCCTCTTGACTTCTTGCTGTGAGGAAATTGTGAGCTTGCTTCTGCATTTAAAAATAGGATGTGCTTTAGGAATACAAAGGCATTATTTATCTGGAGTACTCATAAGGGCTAATGTTGATGGACTGTGCTCTTAGAGCAGGGCACTAAGCCCCTTCCTTACCCAATGAGTGCTCACAGCGGCCGCCAAGCCCCTGTGCTCTCGTTGTCCCCAGATCCACACAGCTCGTAAAGGGCTATGGAGGGTCCAGGTGACAGAGTGAAGGTCCAGAGTTTGTGGCCTCTCCACATCCCAGGTTCTCAATTCTTCCCACACCGTTAGGGACATTGTTCGGAACACTGTACATGGAGTATCTCATTTCACAGCATCTCCATGCAGTGGGTACTATTGTCACTTCCTTTTTACTGGGAGGGCCTTCTCTGGATACAGAGAGGTGAAGGTCATCCAACTAGAAAGTGGCAGGGCCACAATACAGAGCTGGCTGGGTGGCTGCCAGAGCCCCACAGCATTAGCAATTTTTTAAAATCACCATTGTTTTTGATGGAAACCTTTTTAAAGGATATAATGTCTCTGCCTCCCTAATCTAATTTAATATTTCATTTATCCAATATTATGCATACATACAACCAATTTCCAGTGTCTTTTTTACTTGTGTCCCCCAATATCAGGATGGTGGTTGTCACCGGTGTTATTATTGCACCTGCTCTTTTGGGCTCTGACTTCAACAGCCTTTTTGGACTTCTAGATCAGTGCAGTTGCCAGGTAACCAAAACTCAAGAAGTTGAATGATAAATTGAATCAGTCAGGCTCTGCCCAAGGATCCAAGGGATAAAATAATAAACTGTAATGGAGTTTGTAGTAACTTCAAGACATCTGAGGCCTTTATTTTCAGGAATCTAGTTTAAAGATTTGAGGGTGCTAAAATTGCCTCTCAGCAAATAAATCTTTTTATTATCTCAAGGCAGTCATGTTTCCAACTATGTTAAGATCCACTTGGTTCTAATTAATATTTTGATAGTAAAATATATTTTATGGGTAAAACAAGCAAATATATTTATTGAACATAAGGTCTAAGTTAAAATCATGAGTAGGTTTGCTTCTGGGAATGGGTTAATGCACCTAATATGTTGTTTCTTTTATTTAAATACACATGGAAATATGTAAATAGTTTAAATACTATACATTTAAATTCTATGTTATAAATATATTAATGTGTACTATATTTTTAAGATATTAAAAATTTATATATTTTTGTCTTCTTTACTTAAGAACTATATGTTTTATACATGATATGTATTCTGTATTATCTGACATGAGGACTTCATGGTACAACATAATTCATTCTTGTAGAGATGGTTCTGGTTTAAAGGTGCTGGACTTTAGAGCTTGCTTTCTTATCTTTATGAGCCACAGAGGTGCATACATACCTAGAACAAAGAACGACAACAGATTAACATCCATCCATGGCACTTTTTTTTTACATTAATCTCTATATGTTTCTGTATTTTCAAAACTTTTTCCAAATAAAACAAGAAAAAAATAAAAGAAAATCCTATGTCCTAAACCATACCTCTGCTGTAAAGTTTCCTTTAGTATAGAAAGAATAGGTTTGAGTGATTAATTTTAATGTCAAATTTGGGATCTCACTTCTTTTGGTCATGTCGTCATATTGTTAGTTTCTTTAGTATTTTCTGAATATATACTATTAAAGCTCGTGTTAGAAAACTGCGATTATGTCATAGGTAAGTCAGCTCTATATTTTAATCAGGCAACATGTGTGACGTTGCACATATCTCCCCCACCCAGCCCCATTCCGCCCCGTCTGTGTAAGGGGGAGATTAGACCAGATCAGTGTTTTTAAGGAGCTCCCACAGCCCCTGCAAGGCTTCCCCAGCTCGCCCAGGGTAGGGAGAAAAGCTGAAGTTCCCAGTAGGTGGGCCAAGGCCCTCGCACCCACAGCTGCTGTGTTAACTGTTTCCCCTCCTTCCAATCAAATTACATCGCTTTTGAACAAAGAGTTCCAGGCTTAAACATGTAAACTATGAAAACCGCCAGGTGGTGTCTAGCAGCAGTTCGATTGTAACGTGTCCAGTCCAGGGGAGGAGAAGCCTGCTTTCTGAAGAGTGCAGAGTGTCTCCCCAGGTGGATTTGTGCTTCTAGAACAACCCAGTCTCCTTTCTTGTCTTGTTCTAAAGGGAGAAGAGAGTGAGGTCCGACTAAGAATTAGAGCTCTTCAACCTGGAGATAGAAGATGAGATTTTTTTTTTAAGTCTAAGGCTATTTTTTTCTCTCTTAGACTCACTTTCCCTCATGAAACCTCAATCAATTGATCATCCTAAAGTAAGAAGAGGAAAAAAAATCTGAAAATAAAAGAAAAACTGTGGAATCTCTTAAAATCATTCTCCATTTTCTGTAATTTACTAGAAATTGCCGCCCTCACCTATGCATTTTTGAGCGTGAAACTTTTGAATTAAAATTATGCAGTTTTATTTGCAAAATATTTCTTCTTGCAAGAAAGAATTAACAAGAAAAAAACTGATAAAATTGTTTTTACTTCTCTGCATAGCATCTTTAACTGTACACTTTTATTACATGTAACTAATAATTTTACTTATTTACAGCAGAAAAAGGTGAAATTATCAGTAAGCCACAAGATAAAATCTTTACATTTTTAATTTATATTTTTCATTTATTAAATTATTATGACCCGATTACTCATAGAAAATTTAGAAAGTTCAAAAGGAGAAAAAATGCCAAAATATGCAAGAAAATTTTTTTCATAATACCACATATTTGAGTATTTGGCACACCCCTTGGTTGGCATCATACTATATATTCAACTGTGATTTTATTCTTTTCACCTAACAATTTATCAAAGCCTTTACATATATAATTTAAAACTCTTCATAAAATCTTTTAATGACCATGTAATATTTTGTCTTAAAGACATATAATTTTCTTAGTCATTATCCTTTTTTGACACTAAATTATCAATGTGAAATTATTATACTATTATAAATATTAAATATTTATTAAATATTTAATTATTTAAATATTAAATAGATTATTTAATTAATAAATAATTAAATAATTTCCAGTTCTCTGTTGTAAATAGAACTGCCATAAACATCCTTCATACGTGTACACAGATCTTTGCATTTAGGCTGAATCTTAGTGGTAGAGCTCCTTGGTCAAAGGTAAGGACATTTTCAGATCCAAGTGGTCAAACTTTCTATTAGTGCTTCAAAACTCAAGTTATGAGTTTGCAAATAACTTGTGTGATCATAGAATAGCTTTGTGCTATAAATCCAGCCCAAGTGGCTATGAGCTTAAATTTTACTATTCACTCACTCATTCATTCACCTAATATTTATGGAGCTTTTACCGCACACCAGGCAGCATACTAGGTACTGGGGACACAGCAGTGAGCAAAAACAAGCCACGTCTTTGCCCTCGTGGGACTTATATTCTAGCGAGGGAGGCAGAAAATAAACAGATATTTAATACAATGTCAGGTAGTGACAAGTGCTTTGAGTTAAAATAAAGCAGAATACATATGTAGGTATAGAGGGTGTGAGAAACTGGGGTGCTGTAAGAATTCTGCAAGTGTTGTTTAGTGATCTTTGACCAACATACTTGCTAGACACACAATTTTCCCCAGAAAACTGCAATGTCAAGTTTTTCTTTGAATAGAGACCCTTTCTGGAGCTTCCTCTTTTCCCTTTACCAATAGAGAAAATAACGATGTGACTTTTCACAGAAAGCTAGGACTCGGGCTGCTTTTGCTGCCCATCTTGTCAGGTTCCCTGTACTTATCATCGCCAGCAAGTTCCCCCCATCCATCATAATTGTCCCAGGTGGCCCTTAACGATGTCACATTCTCTCAGAGAATATTAGAAGGGTAGCGGAAACGATGACACCAATGCAGCAATAAAATGAAAAGTTTCTTTAGAAAAGGAAATTTCACATTTGACTGAAAATATACTCCATCTATTTAAAAAACCATCCTTATTTTGTTATGTTTGATCTTCAATCAGAATTGATCCTTTGAGTGTTTTTGTCCCGTAAGAATGTATCTAGGTGAGGATCTTTTTTCTCCTGAGGAAGTGTTTCAGGAAGACTCATTTGAATAAAGATACGTTTCAAAGCAATTGCAGAAATTATCCCTAGAAAATTGCCACTGATCTGAGTGGCCTGTACACTCAATTCTCTTCCTTTATATGTCTCCACTCAATGAACTCTCTATTTTTGCCTTTTATTCTCTTTCTAAAGGTTAAGGGCTCCGACTCTCACTTGTAATGGACACTTAAGGCTTATGCCATTTCTAGGTCCTACAGACAGAGACCTGATATGCAGACCCTGAAATACTGGGATATCACTCTTTGGGGTTCTCTGCCCATGATCATCTTTACAACTGTTCCTTTATTGTGGCATGTGAGTTGCTAGAAAGAGCTTCCTATCTAAAAAAGTAAAGAGAGAAAAACAATCCCTGGGTCTTTTTCATGGCTCATGAAGAGATGCTTGCCTTTGATTTGATGGCTCGACTAACATCAGGAGTTTATTAAACAGCAGATACTCCTGGAGGGGTTGCACTTTAAGTCAGAAGGACATAGGGGGTCAAAATTAGAAGTGCCCTGAGTGATCCCCTAATGGAAAGTGAAACTCCCCAAGGAAAAGTGACTTCCCAAGGCCACAGTGGGGAGTGGTGACAGACTAGGTCCCAGGTCTTCTCACTTCAAATCCATCACTTTTCCACTACACCATGGTTCATTAGCACGTTCATAGGGGTTAGTTTAACAGATTGCTTTGCAAATAAGAAAGAAACAACAGGTCAAGGCCAGGTTGTCTCTGATGAAGGAGATGGTAACAGGAGGGCTGAGCGAGGAGAGCATAGTTGGTAATGGGCCATATGGGAAGTTCCGGACAATTAGGGCCGTGGGCATTGGCAGTGTGGGGGTAGGGAGTGACAGCCAGCTCTGCGATCTTGGACCACTCACCTAACCTCTCTGAGCCTCAGTTTCCTCGCCTCTGGTAATAATAACCGCATAGACTGAGATGAGACACCGTGAATGATTCTTTATACATATTGTGATCATCACAGCAACCGATAGGGACCTCCCATTTTTACAGAGGAGAAACATTTAGGTTCAGGGAGGATGGATGTTGTTTTAGTCTGCTCAGGCTACTGTAACAAACAATGTAGACCCGGCAGCCTAAGCAACAACATTTATTTCTTACAGTTCTGGAGGCTGGGTGTGGTGAGAGTTCTCTTCCTGGTTTGCAAAAGGCCGCCTTCTTGCTATATCTTCACCTGGTAAGGAGAGAGAGATCATCTCTTTTATCTCTTCCTATAAGGGCACTAATCTCATCGTGAAGCTTCCAGCCTTATGACCTAATTACCTCTCAAAGGTCCCACCTCCAAATATCCTCACGCTGAGAACTAGGGCTTCAGCATATGAATTTTGTGGGGACACAAGCATTCAGTTCACGGCAGACTGTAATTTATCCAAGAGTACATAACAGATAGTGAGACAGCACGCACTTGATTCCAGGTTAATAAGACGTCAGGGCCAAGGCTCATTTCCCTGGGTCCATATGAGCCTTTTGAGTAAAAAAGGGAGGCCAGTGACCTTCAAGATCCCTCATGCTTTAAAATTCAAGACTGCGATTATGCTGAGTCCCTGAATCCTGATTAGTCAACTAACCTCTCTAAATATTGTATATATCTTTCTCACATTTTAGCAAGCTGAGGACTTGACATCTATTCTGTACAAAGTTTAACACGCTGTGGACCCCCAACAGATATTAAAGAGCAGTCGTCACGGATGGTATCCCTGGTCTTCAGAGAGTGATGAAGACTCATCTCTGAGGGTCGCTCCATTCGTCCCCCGAGCTAGGCTCTCACTTAGACCCATAACGGCAGGAGGAACTTTTTTCTCACACACTGGAATTTCCTAGGGTAGTTACTGATGGATATACATTTGGGCATTTGAGAAACTGAACACCCAAACATAAATTCAAAAGTACAATAATTTAATCTATCCTTCCAGGAAAACCACTCTCTAAAATTATTGTCCATGTTGGGTTACCCCAATCACTTGATCGTTAGCTGTCAGGAGACCTTGGTTACCTCCGATTCAGAGATCCTTGGCTCCAGCTTACTCCTGCATCGCATGCTGTCCACACGTGTGAAAGGAACGTTTTTCATAAAGACGTTCAGCTTAGAAATATGTGTCTTTTTTTCTGAATTTTTTTCTTGGTGGCACTTATTTCTAAATTTTAGAAGGCCATTCCAGACCTGCCTCTTCTGCTTCACATCTGTGACTTGCCGGCACATGCGGTCATCATCCTGCTTCCTGCTCTTTGTTTTAGATTTGGAATTTTCCCTAAATAACTGCTCCAGAAACTCTCAGAGTTGCCTCATTAGGGGTTACACCTTGCAAATGAAGAAGAGCCTATCCCAGCTGGATGGCGTGGTTCAAGCACAATACTAATAGTCAGGCCATGGCTACAGGTTTGGGCTCTGTGTGGGCCAGAGAGCCAACCCCACTGGAAGGAAATGATGTGACTATTAAGTAAGTGACAGTACATTAGGAGTAAGGCACATCTTGCACCAAAAAGAAGGGAGGGAAAGAGAGGAAAAGAAAGAAGTGAGGGAAGGAAGGAAAGGGGAGAGGGAGGGAGTCAAGAAGGAAGCAAGGAACGATAGAAGGAAGGAAATGATTGTAGACAAGTTCATGGAGATAAAACGATAAAGGAAGAATAACAGAAGGAACCAAAACTTGAAGCATGGCGTGACCTTTAATCAGGGCTCTTATTCCTAGCAGGCTGTGAAACAGCTTTGTCTCTACCTGCTCGATGGCTCTCACAATGCTGATGCACTGCTTTAATTTGGGAAGCCTTTCTCTTGAGAGACATGTCTTTTCTTGCTCTAAGTCTAAAGTGCTCCCGAGTGTGGCATTCTCTGTGACAGATGTACTACAGTTATGCTTTAGCTGACTCCAGACCCACAGTTTCCCCGTGCCTGAGTGGTCTATTTGATGTCCAAGAGTGTGTTTCCTTTGAGAACAGGTCTTTACTAGAATATCATCCAAGAGTTAGGGAGGTGCAATCCCTTTGTTCTCAAAGAGCCACTGTTAAATTCGTAACCCTATTGTCATCCCACAGCTATTCTATATAAAGGTCTGAAGTGCATTTGTTGGCGTAGGTAAATGCCCTAGACCCACCCCATGGAAAGGCACTGCCCCAGAGAGACATAAGCATCCTCTCTTTTCTTAAACTTCTCCCCAGGTGGCTCCATTTCCAACAATGGTCCCAGTTCCGTGTGGCTCTCTGTAGAGATAAGGAATTTCAAAATATTTTCACATTTCCAAGGAGCCCAGAGTCTCTGGTGAATCTCCCATCCATAGCCGTGCTCTTTGTAGGAGTCCCAGGGTCTTGTTGACAGGATCAAGTGTGGGACTCCTGGCAGGACCAGCCGGCTCCATACACGGCCATCTGTGATTATTCTGCGTGTCTGTTTCTCGCGGATGGAGCACTGTCATTCTTCTCTGAATTCGAACCTTTCCATCATCGGAACCCGATCCTGAAGGAAGGCAGAAGTGTAGCCACGGGCCGTTTCTGTGGGAGCATGTGCCACGTGTCTTCATTCGGGAGCTGCGGCTCCTCCTGCCAGCACTGGCATCTGCTGAAGGAGACGTTACTTCTCTAACTCTCTCTGGCCCATCCAAAAAGAAGGGGTTATTTCCACTTGCTAAACAGTTTGCGTTTTCTCTTGGCACTTGATTAGATGAGAAAAGGGCTAGAGTCCTGGCGAGAAGGCTTTTTTCCATCACTCTTATGCCTATAACAACTCCTAAATTAAAAGCATAAAAGAGCTTGCTGCTATTTAAACTCCACTCCTAAAGTTCAAGGAAATGACCCCTTTTGGAGGTAACACTTGCTTTTCGGCATTTTTACTTGAGATGACAGTCCAACTATGTCCACCGCCTAGAACCTAAGAAAAGAAAAAGAATGTGAAGTTTAAAAAAACTTTTCCTGTTTGCTTAGGGTGCTTCTATTATTAATACATCTCTTGGCTTGCTTTTCCCTTCAATAGCTTTCTGCTTTGAGTTTGTTAGTTAATATCAGTTAACATTTGTTTAACAAAGACAGAGTATAAACAATCTCCGATAGTGCTGCTCATCACCATAGAGCTGTGGCATAATGGCCATTGATACATTAACTGACTGCTTTGTTTTCTTTGAGTTCTGTGAAAACTTCAAACTAAAGAGAGCAGCATAATCTTACACTTTGGTAAAGATGGGCTTATACATCTGAAAACATTGGCATGTGGAAGACAATCTGTTCCTTAACTCCCTGAGCAAGAAGCAGGCAGCACCGTTAGCTGATACCTGGCTTAGGGAGGAGGAGGCGGGGCCTGAAACATCTCTGCCCCTCCCCCGCCAGGCCGCTAGGAACCTCCAGACACGGGGCAGAGTGTCTTTTCCTAGTGCAACAGGTTTCAGTAATGAAATGTAGTGGTTTCACAGTGGATGTGGACACAAAACATTCTTTTTTTTCTCTTTTTAAAGGGGTATGTGTAACATATATTGCCGTTGTGATCCAAACCTCTTGTGATTTTATTTTTAAAATAACATTTCTTCAGTTTTTTTCCATACAAAAAAGTATAAAGAAAAAAAAGCTGTCATCATTCTACTCTTAGAGAACCTATCTCAACATTTAAAAACAAAAGTAGTATTTTTCATGACTTGAAAGTTCAATCAGCACAGTCCTGGCCAGGTTGCTCAGTGGGTTAGAGTGTCATCCCGGTACACCAAGGTTGTGGGTTTGATGTCCCCGGTCAGAGCACATACACGAAGCGACCAATGAATGCATAGTGGAACAATTAAAAAAAATCGATGCCCCTCTCTCTCTCTCTCATCAATTTAAAAATTCAATCAGTACAGATAAAAACAAAATGAAAAGCAAATGCTTCCTTGGTTTTACTTGTTACATGATTTCAGATTCTACCTGGGGACAGCTCCAGATATATCCCTAAGAAGACACCAGATTTAAGAATAAAAGAACCTATGTCAAGAGAAGCCTAGAAAGTGGCAGTGGTGACAACACACAACACAATGTCCTGTAAAATCACGTTTGGATACTAAGAGAAGGTGGCAGAGCTTCGCAACGCTAGAAAGTGATGACCTGTTAGCATGCCAGAACAGACAGCAAAGCTCTGATGAGCATATCTGAGGTTATCACAAAGAGTGCACAGAAAAGCTTACCCCATCTCTCAGGGTTGGTGGGTAACTTATGAGCAAGAAAGCAGTGACTTGCTTCCATTCGAGCATGTGTAAAAGTAAATCACCAAGGTTATGGGGGTCAGTTGACCAAATTGAAGTGAACTAAATGCCCAAATTTTATATGATCACTTTCCTTGAGCAATTAACACTTTTATAAAAGTGATACTAGATTTGAATGATCTCTAAGATATTATTTTGGTAATGTTTTATGATATATACTGGCCAGACTTTCATATATGATCTATAGTCGTTAAACCAAAACTAGGACCCATATTTTCCTGCCGTTGAGTAATAAATGATAGTGTGATACTGCGTGTGTCTTGACTGCTCCTTTAAAGAAGATCATAATTCTATTTCATCTCTGGTGACATTTTTCTTCCACAGTCCCTGAGAATCTCATCAACTTCTGAAGCTCAGAAATCACCTTGGGATTATGACTTTTTCATTTATAACGGCGTCATAAACAAGACAGACCCGGACTTCTTAGCATTCAAGGCATGCTTTAGTTCATCCTGGGGAAGTACTCTCTCTCTCTTAGAACACATTGAGAAGTTTCTCAGGGACTATGCAATACCAGAAGTCAAAATAAAAGGGAACAATTTAGTAGCCCTCCTTCCAGAATTTGAGCTGAAGAATAAACTTACCAAGACTGACCTTCTCTCAGTGGTAGAGAACCCGGTTCCCATCCAAAACATAATAAACGTCCCTGGGCAAAGGTACAAGGGCCAAGGTGGAAAGATAAAGGCTATCAGCAAGATCCAAGCCACATGGAAATGCTACAAGGCCAGAAAATTCTTCCTGACGTATCGCCAGCAGAAGTGGGCGTCAGGTGTGATCGCCATCACGTGGCTGCTGCACTGCCATAAGTCTCGAATAAAGAAGATCCTGCAGGAGGCACGTGAGAGACACCTGCAGAATTTCCGCCTTCGAGCCAAGGTACACAAGGCGGCCAGCTGTTAAGGCAGACCTCTTTTTCTAAACATTTCTTGCTTGAACGAGTGCAATGAGGGTCTCTTTATCTTCCTTTTCTCTCTCCAACTACCCTCCCCGGCGGCCCCCCTCACCTTCCACTCTCCTCCTTGTGTGACGCACAAACACTACATTTGTTTGCACCATACATCATATTTTAACCCTAATCAGGAATCTGCAAACTCTGCTGCAATTTTTCTATAGAAAAAGAAAGTCCCTTCACTCTGACTATGGTAGTTCTGTCAGAAAATCAATGGTGTAACTGCATTAACTTTTCTCCCTATATATACCTCCTGGCACTTTAATTTGCTAGGGGAAAAAAAAACCCCTGTCTTGTCTACATTGCTGTCACCACTTTGTCAGAAAGTATTTAAGTTTGCAGACAGCCTTTTAATTAGTGCTCACAATTTCATTTATGTTTGCTTTCTCTTTTTTTCATTCATATTCTGTTAATTAAGTGAGCTGCCTCTAATCTTCCCCTGCCAGTAGCATCATGTAGCCACCTAATTAAATTAATTGGGGAAGATGTTTTAAGTATGTAATTAAATCAATTAATATAATTTATGCCTGGCTTAACTGTACAGTGGAAAAACAGCTGAAGTTTGACTAGATGAATCCACTACAGCTTCCTGTCACTGATCAATGCTCTTCTTGATTTTTAGCATCTGGCAGCCAACTGGAATCGCATCAGGACCTCCAGGAGGACTATTATCCATATCCCATCATTAGGTATAACACTTTTGCCTGCAAATCTATCAGCAACCTCTATTACCCACCACATTATGGCTCCTTGATTGAGTTCAAGGAAGGCCCCTTGTTTTATTCAAATTGGTCTCGGCAGGAAAATGTTCTCGACATGATGAGAGTAATAACACAGGGCCCTCGCTCGAAACGGCGTTTAATTTGGGGATTAAGCAAATAAAGTCATTATGTGGGGGCTGCTATTCAGTGGAGAGGTGATTTGCTGTAATTCGCTTTCATCTGTATGAAATGAACTAAAAAGTTGTATTTTTCCCCCTGAAATAACAGATAATGTTTTCTATCTTCTTTAATGATAGAGGAACACAGGCTTGTGTGTGTCATTGCTGTTATGCCAATAAGCCAGGATATTGCTTGTACACTGTTTTTAATCAAATGTGCAGTCAAAATGATAAGCTACATTCTCTGAAATTATTTAGTTCTAATTACGAGCAGATGGGATGCTTTATTTGCACCTAGGGCGCCTGAGCAAAAGGAAATGCTGTGTGAACAAGAATAATTAAGAAGTTGAATAGTGTTTTTTTGCGCTTAAATAATCTGCAGTTTCATGTTAATTAGCACTAATGTAATTATTTAATTACATTTATGAATTGGGGAACTTAAAAGCTGTTTTCTACAACACGGTGGTAAAATAGGTATGCCAAAATGACACGGGGAGTTTTAAAAATTTGCATGGGAAGTTCTTTTAAAACATGAACTGCTGTCCAAGTGTTTGCAATTTATTTGCTGGCTTGTTTGTTTTGTTTTCCTTTTTGTCTTCCTAGGTGTGAAATACTTTTGGTGAGACCAGATTTCCTAAGCTGACTTGGTAGGGTTTTGACGAGCAAGTGAAATCCACTGAATCTACATATTACATATGAGCTTTTTGTTAAGACCTTTTAAGTAGAGCAAGGCATTAAGCGGTCTATTGTAACAGAACTCAGAGTTGCAATTTATTTATGCTTCTGTGTTAATATACCTGTTTGTGTACTTAGCATAGAACCATAACACAATATATAACATTAAAAGCAAAAGTAATTATTATTATATAAATATGATTAAGATTTTATTTTAAATTAGTAAAATATTTTTATTACTATAAATATTTTTGCAAAATATATTTTGCAAAACAATATTTCAAAGCCAACTGGAATCGCATTCAAAGGCGAACTTCTCTAGATTCTCAAGTACTTACATCTCAGTATGTGTAGAAAGTTTTTAAAATTCTTAAATTTATACAGTAATGTAATGCAATTACATTAGGGCCTTTTACTTTTACATGAGTCTTTCTGACTCATGGAGGAAATTGTTCCTTCTCAGGATGTGAGTGAGGCAAAACAAATCTGAATTTCATTCTAACTTAGACTTTTGTTTTGGTGGGACGACTTTCACACACAAAATTAGTTCACACACAGAAATTGCACTTGTAATTGATTGCAACCAGAGTGGCTAATTGCAGACCCAATTAACCAACTCAGATCCCCAGAATAAAGCGCAAGAGCCTTTTGCTTCTGCAAGGAATTGTGGACCTGACCTGACATTATGTGCAAAATATTGTTTTGCATTCTTCATTGTTTTCAAAACTAGAAATAGGAACAAGGACCCCCCGCCCCTACTTTGTAGTGTTGACGAGCACAAAGTTAGACACAATTTCCACAAATGTTCTCCCTCCTCTACCCTTCAAGACCCCAATGCAATCAGCCCTATGGAGAAGCTGGACAGAAAGGAGCCCCCAAGACGTAGAATTGTGAAAAGAATGGTCAGTAATCTAAACTGGGTAATGAAAAATAGTTTTAAATAAAAATATCTTAAAACTTCAAAAGGGCTTGCTGAATACAAATTAAGTAGAAAAATAACCTGGTGAAAAACTATTAGAAAATATTATTTTAAATCTGATATTAAAACTAGTTTTCTTCTAGATTATTTAAATAAATCTATAATAAGCCTGAAAATCTTTCCTATTGCAGTAATTTTTGTTTGTTAACAACATAATAACCCATTTTAAAGAAAAATTGCTAGTCATGTCTTTTCCTAGAAATAAGACCAAGCTCAGATATTTCTGTCAGCCAAGCATTTAAAAAGCCCAATTACACATTTTCACAAGAGAGTTATACTTGGGCTTTGATAAAATAGTATTTGTTTCTACAAGCTATACTTTAGGTTTCACAAAATGACTTGTGGACATTAAATTAATTTTGAGTAACATTAAATTGTCATCTCATATCTATCCCACTGACATAATTCTCAAACCATATCTTTTTTTAAAAAAATGGTTCTGGCGTGCCTTTTTCTCGTGTGCCGCCTCCTCTGGGGACACTTGACAGTTTCAGCTGTCACAACACGGCCGCTTCACCCTGCACCAGGACCCCAATCTACTCAGTATAGTCCTTCTCTTTCCAGAGTTAAGGGGGATTCAACAATCAAAATCTGCTGGTAGGAGTATAGGTTCAGGTGGGCATTTAACACAAGTTACAGCCTTGACCTCTTTGTCTCTTTCCATAGGAAATTTGAAATCAATCCTGGTGTAGAATTAGCCCCAGAAATTATGACACCATGCTGCTAGACAACTGGGGCTACACTGATTTGTCTGAACCCTAAAAATGAAAGTATAGTAGCTGATAACTGCCTCATATTTAATATACTGCAGCTGTGGGCATCTGGTTACTTGTGGATGTAGCGTTGCGCCCACAGGGATGATTGCGTTCTACAAACCTGCCATCACCGAAAGGACAGCCTCTCAGTAACATGTTTGACCACCAGATATTTACCGTGTATTTTCAAATCCACGACTTGATACTATGGTCATAAAGACAATTACACATTGCAGGTTAACCTCTTTCAAAAGAGGAGTGATGAAACACAATTGACTGTTATGTGTTTTAGGTAATATGAGGTCTGTCCAGAAGGTATCCAGCCCCGTACTGTGAAAAATAGAGATATTTATTGAAGAAGATTCAAGACACAAGAAACATGGTACATAGGACAACGATGCCTCAGTCCCCTTCAAAGCAGGCACCTTGGGACCTCACACTATTCCCCCAATTGGCACTAGCTGCCCCATCGTATTTTCCTGAATCTCATCAATGTTCTGAAATCTCTTCTCTTTCAAAGGTGATTTTAGTTTTCAGAAAAGCCAGAAGTTGCAGGGCACCAAATCTGGGCTGTAGGGGGGCCCAGTCACCAGGGGATTTGATGTTTCACCAGAAAACTCTGCATAGGACATGATACATGAGCAGCCATGTTATCATGATAAAGCTGCCAATCACCAGTTGCCCATAGTTGTGGCCTTCTGAATCAGCTGGATAGTTCCTCCCATGGAGGAATGTTCGAGCTTAACACAAAATTTGATGCAGTTTCGTTGCTCTACTCACTCAGTCATTTTGAATGTGACAGCCACACAGCACACATGCTCACCCAGTGGCATCTACTGCCCCCACTGACTAGTACAGTGAAGTCGTCACTGTTCACACATGCACATTCCAGTCCACTCTCCTTGGCTGCCAGGCTACACTGATGTCATGCAAACTGTTCTCATTATATTAAGAATGGCTGGACTTTTCCCGGACAGACCTCATATTCCTAGATATAACAAAGACTTTAAGCT
Source organism: Phyllostomus discolor (assembly GCF_004126475.2). Classification (NCBI taxonomy): domain Eukaryota; kingdom Metazoa; phylum Chordata; class Mammalia; order Chiroptera; family Phyllostomidae; genus Phyllostomus; species Phyllostomus discolor. The sequence goes on from NC_040903.2 coordinate 176,345,283, forward strand.
ATTTTTAACCAAGAGAAGGGGTGGGATGCTGTTGATTTATTGTCCAAAGAAAAGGATTGGCCTTGTAATTTTATAAGATGATTTTTAAAAAGGTCATCCTTTCCAGATTATACAAGCTGATGTGTTAATTAGATATTGTATATTTTAATCAATTTTATTAATAAAGTATAATTATAACAAGATAATCTATTATACTATGATCCATAGCAGGAATAGAATGCTAGGGTCTATTTTAAGTAAAATTTCTCAGTCAAATAAGAAAGAACTGGAACAAAAAATCCTAAATCCTCCAGAAGAAGCAGAGGTCCAAACAAAACCTGTGCACTAATTCTGCTTACGGTTTCTTTGGGCCAATTATTTCCTCCACTTTTATCTTAACCTCTGTGCATCTTTATTATGGTGCATCATCTGGCACTACCCTTAAACTCAGTGGCACTGTAAAATACACTGACACTAAATGAGATATACCAAGTGTGGGCTCAGATGCCGTGAGCAGGTACACGAAGCACCTGCCAGCCAATTAAACCCCCAGTCTTGAGTTTCCTCTCTCACTTCTCTTCCTCCTTTAAGATAAAAAGAATGGATATACTGAGATGGGTTTTTCTCTTTTCTGTATGTAATTTTATTTCACTGCTAAAGGATTTAATGGCTAGAAGCAATGTACATAGTTGAGCTGATTCCTCCCCCTCCTCCTACTTTACTTCAGCAAATTATCCTTGGGGCTAATACAGTGAGTGGTCTCCAAGGCAGTCCATTCCATAAAGTCATGGGCCCTGCCATTGTGAGGTGCAGGAAAAAAACATTTCTGCTGTTCTCTACCGTTACAAACACCTAAAAGACAGAAAACTGAACTTTGCGCACAACTGTCCCAACACTGGACTGAGAGCCACAAGTGCTCATGGGACAGTTGCTTCCTAACTCCACTTACTTCCTCCAGAAGCTAAGACCTTGGGCTCACCTGCATTTGTGATCACAGGACCACAGCCAAAAGTGTTATATCTGAAATCACATTGTTACTGTGCCCCCCAACACATTGGCATCTTTCAACTCTCTCATTTTTGCATTGACAACTCAAAGATAAGATAGACTCTGTTCCTTCCACCTCAGGGCTAGCAAATAGGACTTTCAATCAAATCTTTGAAGTCTTAACATGTATTTTGGCAGGTAGCATGGAACCCATAATCTAGCTGTGGTGTTGCCATGCTAAATCCTGCAGACAGATGTACTGCCAAGGTCTGCCAGACAGCATTTTCCAGAAATATCCAGATCTTTTGGGATCAGGAACAAAACACACTTACACTTTCAGATTTAGTTCTAGCCCGAGTTAAAATTAAAACATACTTGTATTCTTCCATGTCATAATCCTCCAGTGACCCAGATCAACAGTCACTCACTGACTGGGTGGATGACCGGGTTGGCCCGAGCCGGCTGTGTTGCTCTGTGAAACCCAGAAGCAGCGCTGGGCGGGTTGTCAAGTGGCCCCAGCTCCCGGGCTCTTCCTGCCGTGGGCTAATAATGTCAGGGTGTGCCCTAGAAAGTGCCATCCGAGTAGTAAAAGAACACTATAGTTTTTGTCATCTTCATTCTCATAAAAATAGGAACACCTGTGTTCAGAGGTTCTCAAACTTACACTTGTAATGATTATTGAGGACCCTAAAGAGCGTTGGTTTAAGTGGATTATATCTACAAATATTCACCACATTAGAAACTAAAACAGAGAAATTTAAAAAATACTTAATTTATGTTAAAATAATAAGTCTATTGCCAATTTTAATCTAAATAACATTTTTATTAAAGAAAACTATTTCCATTCTAACAGGAAAAAGTTTAGTGAGAAGAGTGGCATAGCTTGGCAATGGAGCAAATCTCTTAATAGCATATAGTTGGATTCTTACATATATTTCTGTATTCAGTCTGTTGCAATATGTTGTTTTGGTTGAACCATATGAAGAAAACCTGGCCCTACACAGATAAGTATTTGGAAAAGGGAATAGTATGTTATGTTTTTATAACCTTTTCAGATAATCATGTATATTCTTCTTTGATTTTATGCCCAAACTCAACAACAGTAATGTTTAAATATTAGTTGCAATCTAAAATCTAAAATCATATTAATACAATATTAATAAATATTTTGTATTTTGTGAAACAATACAGTTGAAAAAAGTAAGTACCATCTTAGTATTATTTTGAAAGTATTCTGACCTCGCAGACCTCCTGAAAGGGTCAGGGAGCCCCTCAGGGTCCCCATAGGGCACTTTGAGAATCGCTGGCTTTAGCTGCACGCAGCGCCGTGCCAGCCACTGACAAACATTTCAAACGAGAGAAAGTCCTCCCCCTTGTGAGAGCGAGGTCTTCAGAGCCACACAGAAGCCACCTGGCAGCTCGGGTTTGAGAATGTTTTTAAAACTCAACAGATGGTTGAGTACCTCCTGTGCTTTCTACATCCTCATCACAAAATTCCCTAACCCCCCTCAGCAGCCCCCAAAATACCACTCTGTTTTATTTTCACCGAACTGGTGCTGGATATACTATATAAATAACCCAAGTAGGCCTCTCTCTTGCTATATGTTATCTCCTATCTCAGTATCTTGTGCTTTCACACTTCACAAGTAATGAAAACCTGCACATAACCGTAATGTCTACATCACATTTCTCCAGATGACTGCAGTACTGACGTGCAATCAGTTGTGAAGCGTGGCACAAGTTCCTCTACATTTTTACTATTAGAATACCAAAGTTGGCTAATGATTACCTTTTTAATGAATTGGAACAATTTAAGGTTATAACAAGGGCACTGTTGCTCCACTGGCCTCTAGCATGCTTTCCTGAGTGGAAGAGAAACGGATGGAGTTACCGTTACTTCCATGCTGTGTATGGCCCTAGCAGTGTGTGACCCATTTGAACATCTCCCATCACGTGTTTCAACATGGGAGAAAGGTCGAGAACTACCGCTGCAGCCCATCAGACTGAAGCATTGGCGACTGCCACCTCAGGCCAGGCGATCAGATGAATGAGAACTGCTTAGCAACTGAAAGTCCGTTTTAAACCCCTTCTCTGCCTTAGGCACCATGGCAAGGAATAGGACTTGGAGACGAAAGAAACTAGGAGTCAACCACAGGACAATGAATCTGTGATTCCCCTTCCAGGGCAGGCACCTGTCGCAGAGACGTGCGCCGGTCCTGAGAAAGCTTAGTCACTGAGCACTGCCCTGCTCGTGTTCTCGGGTCTCTGTGAAGGAGAAGCCAATCCTGGCACAGCTGGTGTGCTGGGTGAAGAGCCAATGAGCATTGTCTAGGGGAGGTTTGAGGGAGTAGGGGTGGGAAGGGAAAGGAGGTGAAGGTAACATGAAGATAGAGAAACGACAGCCCGTGTGAACACGATTGATGAGTGCAACTGAACCTCTGATGGGCATCCTTGCTTCAACAGAGAACCAAAGGTTCTTGGATGACTTCAGAGAGGCAGCTCTTCGGTACCCTTCTTTGATGTAAAGCAGAAGCAATAACATTTTGAAAAAAAGACAGAACACTCCATCAAATTAGGAATATTTTTCAGGTGGTAAGGATGGCCATAGGCCAGAAGCTGTGTTTCCCTGTACACAGATAAGAGGGAGCACCCCTTCAAGCCAGTGCTGTTTCATTCTAGGCAGATGAGGACCTAGAAAAGCTACAAATCCCATTGACCATTCTTTGAGTTCCCCAGAAATTCTCCAGATCGGAGAACCCAATTTTAAAAGAGTTTAAAAAAGAAAGGAGAGGAAATGATAAGAACATGTGGCAGAAAGGACTAGGAATTTAAAAGACAGATTCTTTGAATAGGATCTTAAGACATATTTCATTGACTCGTTTGATGGGATATCACCCTATCTCTGCTTAAATGGACGTTACACTCTGGCTAGGGGAGCTGCGAGTGGTGCAGGGCAGAAGGAAGGCACACAACAAGCAAAGCAGCAAGCAAAGGGGTGTGCGATGACAAACTGAAAACAGCACAGCGGAGAAAGGGTGCACGAGAAGGACAGTGAGAGGAGGCTGAGAATCTTAGAAAGGGTGCTCAGGCACACGTGCTAGTGACTAGGGCCTACCAGCTGCGTAAGCTAGAAGAACTGCACTTTGATAGCTCATATATAATTTTATGTTGGTAATAATAATAATTTCTCCACATTTAAGTGAGGCTCCTTTTGAGAATTTCAGTCTGGCTCAGCTGAAGTTAGGAAAGATAACAACAACAACAACAACAACAACAACAACACTTACCTAATGCTTTTTGTGAGCTCTTCTTAGGGTCCTGGCCCTCCCTCGTCCTTCAGTCAGAGTGGGAGAGAAGCAGCGTGTCCGAGAGAGGTGGTGCACCCTCGGGGTACGGGAAGCTGGACACTCACGTTCGTTTTCTGTCACCCTGTATCCAGTCTCTACAAACTTTGTGGCTTAAAACAATGCAAGTTTATTACCTTACAGTTCCGTAGTTCGGAAGTCCAAAGGGGGCTAAAATCAAGGGGTCACAGGCTGTGTTCCTTCCAGGGGGCAGAAGGGTGCTCTGTGATATACCATATTTTTCAGACCATAAGATGTACTCCCCACCCCCCCAAATTTGGGAGGAATAATGGTTGTTAATGCTGCTGTTGAGTTCTGTTTACATTTACATTGGTGAAATATTGGTGAAAAATGGAAAAATACATCGTTATTTATGTTATTAAATATTTTACCACATTTTTTGCTTCCAAATATTTTCCCCTATTTTCCTCCACAAAAACCTAGGTGTTTCTTATGGTCCAAAAAATGTGATAATCCATCTGCTTACCCTTTCCAGCTTTCAGAAGCCACCCGCAAAGGAATGAACAGGGAAAGCCCTGGCCCCTCCTCCATCTCTGAAGCGAGCTATGCTGCATCTCTCTGTGCCTTTCTTCTCCAGCCCCGTCTCTAACTCTCTGTGCTTCTTCCTCCCCCTTCCACTTCTAAGGGCCTTTGATTACCTGGTGCCAAATGATCCAGGATAATCTCCTTATTTTAAGGTCAGCTGATTAGCAACCTTAATTCCATTTGCAACTTTATTTCCCCTTGCCCTGTAACCTGGCATACTCACAGGTTCCAGGGATGAGGACACAGACACCTTGGGAGGCCCATTCTCCTGCCTACTGCAACAATTGAAAACAAAAGTCAGAAACGAGGCAAAGGCTCGTTGTTCCTCCTGGAGTTCTCTGCTCACACTTGAAGAGCCTTGTCTTCTCTCTTATTTTATGTAACCATGTTTATCACAAGCGCTAAACCCGTAGCATCTGAACTCTAGTAATTTTCAGGTTTATGCAACCTCAGACGAGAGACAAGGCACTTTCCTGAGTTTCCCTGCCTATCACGTGACAGGGTAGAACTAGACAGTCTCTCACAACTCCCCCCATGTTTCTAGTCTGACCTTTGAAGTATCCCGTCTTTGAAGATTATATTCCAAACTGTGATGTTTTGTTGCCGCTGGGCATGTCTGCTGACACTCCCAAATCCACAGCATCCTTGCTGATAGTGTCCTGGTTACGTCTCTGCTGTATTTAATATATTCCGTCAGCACTGGTGATGTCTTTTCACCTAGGAGCCAACACATGTACTTTGTGGATATACGAAACATAAAAATAAATCTGATCTTTTGAAAAAATCAACTGCTCTGCTGATGACAACGTGCACTGCATTGTATCTTGACCGTGCAGAACGGTCTGTCACATCTGTTGCAACGTACACAGAATTTGTTGTTCGTATGAGCTTTGGAAGTGCACGGACCTCATAACATTACAATGCCCTGTGTTTACACAGCACTTCCCATATAGGAAAATGTTTTCATATCTGTTACTTCACGTGATCCTCTATAACAATGTTCTCAGATTGTTAACGTACAGGTCTTCAAAGTGAGTGTATTTGTAGAGTTAACCGAGTAACCAGTCCTATCATAATTCTGCGTAGGCACTTTATATGCATCCTTGATCAGAGGTAACAGAGGTACTGAGTAATTTGCTGGAAAACTAACCTTGAGCACTTGAATGAAACACAGACGTATTCACTCCCGTGCTGCATTTGTGGCAAGAAAGTGATCAGACATCCTTTGTATTTTAAATTGGACATCATCTTAATGAGACATCTCACTCTGCCTTTTATCTTCACTTTTGAAAGGAAATGTGTTCATGGAAAGCTCTCAGGCACTTTTCTTAATCATACCTTATTTCTTTAGGCATTTTCCCTGCCTTCTTATAGTCTTGTATATAAGCTATTCACAATACCTCTTTGTAAACATTTATCAGAATGTAGATAGAATTATACATATGCAAAATCCCGAATTACAATATTGCAACCACACACCAAAGCAGCATTGTTTGTAGCTGTCTATATGAGCTTAAATATTCCATGGGGTGGCTCCCCAAATTATTTTAAAATTTAATAATTTTTCAAACAACCCATTTGTCCTTCCGCCTGTTTAGTTAAGTTCATCTGCTTAAAGCCAAAGGGAGACATTTAGATGAATTGTAAACTCATTTAATTTCCAGACATTGTCTGGTGTTTAAACACTGACATCAAAGCAAAGAGCCAATTATCAGAGTTCATTTGATCTGAAGCCCTCTTGCCTGAATTGCTATAGTTTTCCTTATGCTGAAAAGGAAATCTGTGTCACATCTCAAAGATGCAGTATTTAAAATCACTTTATCTATAGCGGTTTAACTTGAAACATGTGTTTGGGCTCACTAACCACAAGGAGGCATTGAAGCATCTCTTCGAAATGTGAAAAGCAATTTTATTTTTTAAAAAAGTTGCACCTAAAGTTGCTGGATTTCATATAAGCAATTGCTCCTGCTTATGAGTATGCATGCCTTCTAAGTGCATGTTTTTCATTCACTTACATTTTTTAACCCTTGAAATATCAGTAGAAAGTGTTGTTGTTTTTCTGTTTGTGGAAGATTTTTGGACAATAGTAATCCACATGTGTTTTCCCTCTGCTCTGCTTCCCCTGGAAGGCAGCTGGCAGGGCTTTCATTAGTTCTGATAAAATACTGCACTAACCATAGTAACCTTTATGGCCCTTTAAAGGTTAAACATCCTTGTGAGTATTTGAGCAGAAGCATATTTCTTTAGTATTTAGAATCACTTAAATACGTATTCCTGACATCAAGGGGTCTCTCTGAAATCTTTGTACAGGCTTAGAATGACCCTGGGACACATCTTCAAAATGCCCTAGAGGAAGCATAAGTTAAAAAGCCAAAATTGTTCTTTTTTTTAAACCTGAGCATAATGTCCTTACATGCTCTTTTGAACATTCATGTTAAATGTCAGAAAACGTTCCCATGTTTTTATAACCCTGATTCCCAGCAGCTTTGTCGGTGTCGAAAAATATGAACCTCTCTCTGTGGCGGAAGATGCTGCTCAGCACATCCCCCGTAGTAACGCTTACTCCCTGGAGAAGCGGGGACCTCATTCTTAGGAGTGAGGTTGTTTCTGCAAGACGCTTCAGAGAAAATTCTTCCCTGGAAATGTGAACTGTGACACTTTAAAAATCCTAGTGTGTCATTTTGCCATACTGACTTGCTCTTTCTGGGTTTTGACACCTTGTCTGCCTTTTAGGATATTCCCAGCCCGTGCGACAAAATATTGCTGACTTCGACACACAGCAGAACATGCAGCTGGGGCGGCTGTGTGACATCTTAGGTACAGTAAATACTTTTACACAAATGGTTCTTTGGAATGCTTATCAGTGGATGTTGATAAAAATGTTTATTTACTTATTTATTTAGCTTTTTTTTCTCTCTCTCTACAAGGAAAAAGCTTGGATTTCTCATTTACTTGCAGGGCAATTGAATGTTTTGCTTTAAAGAATAAATTTATAGTGAAGTCAACTGGAATTTTAAAACAATGTCTTTAACCTATTTACTTGGGTAGTTTTTAAAATTTTCTTTGCTGTTGGTTTAGATAAGAATTTCTTTCCTATAGCTCTAAACTTCACTTACCAAATCTTGCAGTAAACAAAGTCAACATTTTTGTGTCAATATTGTACAGGGTCTGGCACAAATAGCATCCCTTCTTTATTATAAAATCTTTTATTATAAAGTCATAGGCATGTAATTCTGTAACATAACAATATCACACTCAAGCATACCATATGACATTTTAGGTGAAATGTTCAAATTAAAACTATAAATTATTACACCCATATTATTACCCTAGCAACCACACCAAGCAGGCATTACTTCTGCTGGACCCTGTATAGTATCTGGGGAATGAGTGGAAGGTGGTACTAGAAATTAAAAGCATTGTGTATTCATTATAAGAATAAGAGGGAAATGAAGATATAAATGAAGAAGCTTTTGTTTAAATATATAGCATTTAGTTATTAGGAAATGAGAGGTACCTTATAGAGAAAATTCTTAAAAATACAAAGCTTGAGTAGTAGATATATCTTTGTAAAAGTCACGTTCCGACACTGGTTTGGTCAGTGCTAAATCAGACGCCACCTGGAGCTAGAAGCAGAGGACACAAGGGTTTGATGGCTTTGGCTGACACCGTTGGAAGCTAGGGTTCTGGTTAGGCTTGGAGGATCAAGGTTGCAAAGGCTCAACAATAATATGGAATCTGTCTGGGATGTACTAGCCAAAATTCAGGATTAAACAAAAACTAGGTGTTTATTAGTTACCAAATAAGAACTTAAAATATCATTGCTTTGGCCCTTATTTAAGCAAAACAAAGAAGAATTTTACATGATCCATGACCAACTTAGCCGGCTCTCTGGAATGACATACTTTACATGATTCACATATACTTCAGCATCATTATTATTTCATAAATGCCATTTGGTTAACAAAAATACATCAGCACTAGAAATTTACAGTGTCCTAAAATAATAATAGTGTAATTGCTTTAATCTATTATTATCTAGGCACTAACACTGTTTTTCAGCATTACAAAAAAAAATTTAATGACTTCAGATTGATTTGTTAGTGACGAGCTGTTTCAACTAAAAACCTGACTGGGTGGAAACCACTCAAGTGCAGCAGAGGGCAGACTTCGCTCTGATTTATTTGAATTATTTTTTTCATAGCTTTTCATATACCCTCTATATAAGTACAAACCATCTCCAAAGAATTTCTTTATAAAAGATTCTCATTATTAGAAAAAGACTTGAAAGTATTAGGATTCTATTTTAAATAATTCAGCCATCCAGGCCAGGCTCTACCTGCAGTGGAAAACATCGCTAAGGTGAACATTTCTGAGCCAAATGCCTTTTCTCGGTACACTGTTCCCCTCACATAGCAAGGCAATCCTAAAGCCTCCCAAGGGGAGCAGCGAAAGTTTAGAAATAGTAGTTAGAAGATAGAAAAAGTACTTGTTTGTGAAATAAAATTAAGAAACTAGGAAAATTAGTAATAATTTCGTGGAAAAATAAATGTGTGTCTTCTTAAATTGATCTTTATAATAGTTTCATGTATACAACTGAGAAATTAGACACTTGTACACCTTAGGGAGTGACTCCCTGATAATTCCAGTACCCGTCTGACACCATACATGGTTATTACAACAATATTGACTATATTCCTTACGCTGTGCTTTTGTGTTCCACTACGTCCTAGTAAAAGAGTTTATTCATTTATTTTGTTTATTCAGGGGAAATGAAAATAATCTGATTGGTGGTGTTGGTCAGACTTGTCGTTCACACAGTGGCTGTGAAGTCAGGATGCCGGGTGGAGACCCGACAGCGAGTATTCCCAGCTCCCAGAGGAGTTAAGAGAGAGAGTGGTTAGCATTGACTATTGCTTAGCAGTCAAAGCAATCTTCATCTTCATATCAATTCCTTCCCAAAACTACCTGTCACTTTTGGACGTTTATAGATTCACACTCAAGCCCACACTAATACGGGGTGTTAGTGTCAGTGATATGTATTCCTTTGCCAGAAACGAACAGGAAAGGTAAAGTGAGCCACATGATTTGTTAGCATGTGAAACCTAGAAATTTCTTCCCAAGAAAAGTTTCGTTTTCTGGTATGGAGTCTTTAAGTTATTTTAATTTGTTTTTGTGTCTTTCTTCAATACTTCAGAAAAATACTAGCTTGGTTTTGCAAACCACTGGTTTGGTGGGGCACTATCCTCTTCTTGAAAACACAAGATTTGACTAACTTGATCATTCAGCCACTGGATACAGGTTATTTACCCACAGTTTCCTGAGTTAATTTATTTTGAGACTTACGTGGCTTTTCAGTTCCAAAATTAAATAGGAGCCACTTACATATTTACATTCAGGGAGCCCCTTCGGGGGGCGCAGCACCAGGTCAGCTCAGAAGACACGGCTGTTGTGTGTTCTCCTGTGTGCCGTGGGGCTCACTGGTTGTGTAAGACTTTCTCCTTCCTGCATCTCTCCATTCTCCCAGATCCCCTTAGCCAACCCACAAATATTTAGTGAGTGCCTCCTGTGTGTTCCACACTGTACCAGGGCTTGGGGGAACATAAGAAAGGGTACACACCTTACCTTCTAGGCGTTTGGAAAGACAAGATCAGTAAGACGGAACAACAAAGAACACAACCTCCTCGTGTGGAATCTTGAGGCACTGAATGATGCAAGGAGCACAGGCGTGGAGGGGAGAGCGGGGAATAACTGATGGGTAAGCTGTGGGGGAGATTCGTGCATTTGTACTGTTTGTGGAGTGTCTACTATGTGCCAGACACAAGGGTTGACAAAAGTAGGTATACAGTTGTGAGTACGCCAAACAGAGTTAATAAAGGTGTTGTAGTAATCATAACCTGCATGTCTTTTTCTGTACAAACTGTGCTTGTATGCAATATAGAAATATATTTAGAGAATATAGAAATATAGATATATAATGTATTCTTTCATTTAATACTCCCTAAAATTCTGCCCTGCCCCAGGTGATGTTATCCCTCATTTAACAATGAAGGAACCAGAGCTTACAAAGGTTGAATGACCATGCGCAGGGCCCCTAGACAGCCAAGCTAGAATTTAATCAGCCTATGCTCTGAATGCTCTGCCAAACCAAACAGCAGGGTCTTCCAATCCCCTCTCAGCCCTGCCTGACCGAGAGAGTATTTACAGTGCTCCCTCCTCTGAACTCTGCTAGGCACCTGGTCAGCGTGCTTCCTTGCGCTCACTGCTCCCGCCCTTGTTTTATGGCTGTTCAGTGCGTGTGAAATGCTGCTCCTCATGGGCAGCATCTCAGTTGCTTTGATTCTTATATGTTCTCCTATATCTTGTCAAGCACTTTGCTCCCACTAGTCAGTTATTTTATGAATGAGTGAATGAATGAATGAATGCATGAATTTCATTGGCCGCTGGTTTCCTGTCTATACTCCTTAAAATATTTTTCAGCCTGGACTGGGTAACCTCATCTCACTATTCCATTTGGATGGGATATTTAATTGGGATTTCTTGCACATCTTTAAAGATGTGCAACTTAAAGAAGAAGCACGTCTTTAAAAAGAGAACAGTTAAATTAAGACAGTGTTTCTTTTAAACCAAGAGTTACTAAATATCTTGCATAACTAATCTACTCCTCCTTGGGAATGGAACAGGGAAAAGGTTGGTTTCCTGAAATAACCATTGCCGTGGTCGTAATCACACTATCTATTTGGACAGGACATTCTCTGAATGGGCCCTGCCAAGTCTAGGCAGAATAAGAAATTGCCATTTCATCAGCTTTCTAATGTTAATAGCTCTGTTTCATAATTTACTGAAGTTAATGGGATACATTTTTAAAGCGGTATGCAGTTCCCACTGATGTTAATGGGAGTTCTGGGGCTGATCCCCTGTGTATTGTTTGACAGGACACTTCCGTGGTACCTTACAGCCCTCCTTCTGGAGGGATCATTGTGTCCATTTATTTGGTGGCAGCGTTACCAGTATTTATCTTCTCTTTAGAGAAACGCTAAAGTGCCCCAAAGCCAGTTACACTGCTAAGATCTGCACAAAACCAATCTAAATTAACTTTAATGTGGCTTTTTGATATGCTCTTTATTTTAAACTGTGCCACATCAATCTGATGCCAGAGTTTATAATGTCATTTACCTTTATACCAGTAATTAACATTGTGCCTGTTGTTTTTAGATGAAAATGTGAGCGTCATCTACATCTGCTCCCATCAAATGAATGATGAGTTACTGCTGTATTACAATAAAATCCTCAGTCTGCAGGCAGCTGTCAAATCAGGAAACCTGGAGGACAGAAGTGACCTGCAGGACAGGTTCAAAATCATCACCCCTGAAGCTATAAAGATCTTCACTGTGAGTTTGTCTTCTAATTACTACGGCTTCAGGGATGCAGTAAAATTAAATTGGAAATTTTATAACTTGCAATGCTCTGGTGCACATCAGTGAAATATTATTGCAAGTATAACAGTTTTACTGATTATGCTACTAGTTGGACTGTAGAAAATAAATACCCCAGTTTAACTTTCAGACTTAGTTGAGCTATCCCTCCCCAGTTTCTCTGTCACTGAAGCCTAATTGAGGTTATTGGGTGGTACCACCAAGTAGGTGAATTTATAACACCTACGGTTCCATTTCCATTTTGTGTGGAGGACCACGAGGCAGAGAACGGCTGGGCTGCCCATGCTCACAAAGCTTGTTGGGGACTCAGTCTAGACCAGGATGCCTAGTTTCTGATTTCCACATGGGCATTTCTCCAATTCCACCCTTCTGTTTCCACCCCCACCCCTCAGGGGAAGTCAGTCTTACTTACCATATCACGTGGTTCATAATGAACAAGGTTCAGGTCCTGGTGGTTGTTTTTAACTTGTACTGATTTTTAGTGAATGGGAAGAACTCTGCGTGAATTGCATCCCTACACCTGAGCTTTCGGGGATTCATGGCACTACGAGGGCAGTGTTCCAGAGTAAGGCAGTGCAGGAGGCGGCTTGGAATGAACTCCTCTGTACTTTAACAAGAATTTAAACTTCCCATGTTTTCCAACCAACATTTTAATGCCTAATGAACTGTATAATTTTGAGGAGACCTTTTTTGGTTTAAGCAAGAATCTGAACTTGCTAATAAAGGTAGCTGTCCATTCACAAGTGGGATGCACCAAAGTCAACGCTCTCCCCGATTGCATGCCAGAGACACTGATCGTGTGCTTTATGTAGGAAATATGTTTGTGTTCAGTTACTACCCATTAACCCTTCTGATGCACCATGACTTTGACCCCCTGCCCACCAGAACAGGCCTGCCCATGCTGGGGAGGGGTGCCATACCCTTTCTGCTTTGCCGGTGTACTCAGTGGATTGCCATCAGATTTTGCTCTCTTCTACTGAGATGAAGATTTTATTTTTTAATAACTGGATACCTTAATGCTCCCCCAAAGCTCTGTGTGTCATTTGCACCTCTGGGCTGTGGAAGAAGAAGGCAAAAGCTGGGGTGGGACAAGCAAAGGAAAAAACAGGAGGACAAATCATCGCCACTTACTTGTAGTCTTAGGAACCTCCCAGCATCCACAACTGATGCAAGGGTCACTTTGGTGCTTGCTAGTCACCCCCTGGCCTCAGTTACTGCGGATGTTAGGAAGCAAGGAAGAAAAAACAGTCATTTGTGTAGAATTTCTTGACTTTCTCCTGAGAGCTGCTAATAAAGAGTCTTAAATGCCCATATGCATGAAAGAGGCACAGAATGGGAAAGGGTGCTAGTTTGGAAGAAGGAAAGGGAGTGAACCTAACCTGTATCAAATGCTTACATACATTGTATCATTTCATTATCAGAACACTGCAACCAGACAGAAATGATCAATCTCCTTCTGTGGGTGAGGAAACCAAGACTCATTTTTCTACTCCAAAGTTACCAGTGGGATCAGAGCATGAACCAAAACCTGTCTGACCCCAGGACACTGTCATGAGTGGGAATGACTGCTCTTGGATGACTTTGTGGCCTTGGGCAAGCCCTCTACCCCTCTGTTCTTTGCTCTTCATCTATAAAATGAGGTGATAGGTTATTGTTTCAAAGTCCTTCCCAGCTCTATAATCCTATTACCTGAGAAAGGAACCCTTGCCTGCCCACTCCAACTCTCAAGCAGGAGAGAGGCAGTTAGCACTCACAGGTGCACTGTGTCTCATTCATAATTCAGGTTTGCATCATGGCGCATAGAAACAAGTAGGGAATATTTTAAGTACATCTTAATACTTCTCATAGTTTAAGCCTAAATTACTTGAGTAATCACTCATAGGCAATAAAGTTTTTAAAATACAGAAATTTAACTCTCTTTCAAATCAGTTCCTGCTCATGTTTAGTTACTGCTTTATTTCTTTTTAATGGGTTGGAGAGATTGTATCACTGCTGATTTTCATTCAAATGGATGACTTTGAGGAGATTTTTTTAAAAGCATGCCAAAAATCTGTACATCTCTCCAAGTCACTGTGCAATGTTTGGATTTGGGTAAAGGTGTTATTACAAAGTCATTGTGTCTATTTTTGAACATTTTAATGTTTATAAAGACATCCTAAACAACTACCTTTTGTCTCAGGTCAAAAAAAAAATAGTGGTGATAAGTTCAATGCAGTTATAATGCTATGGAATTAGGACCATTTTAGATCTTCATCTGCTGTGTAATCCACTGCCTGGGTCCAGTGACGCTGATTTCCTGTAAATGGCCACACAAGACCTGCAGTCAGTAATGTGCCCTTTGCACTCACTCATGTTCAAACCTTTATAGGCACGTATCAAAAACAGCATCAGGGCACCCCCCAGCCTGAAGAATAAGGCAGTCCCACAGATGACTAACACAGAGTCGGGTAGAGTACTTGCCAATAGAGATAAGCAAACCAAGAGGAGGTAGAAGTGCATCCCGCTTGGAGACGTGCTCAGAACATTGACATTACATTTATTGCTGCATCTGCCTGCCCCTCGTCACACCTCAGAAGCTCACCAGCCCTTCACTGCTCAGCCTGCAACACGAGAGAGACTGCGGCAGCTGTGGCGTGACAGCCGTCCTAACTCCTGGGTTTAAATCCTACCTCTGCTGTTAACTAGCTGGGTGACTTTGGGCAAATCACTTGAGCCTCAGTTTCCTCATCTCCAAAAGGGGGGTGTGCATCGGCACGGGGCGGTGTGGGTCAGAGGGGAGAAGGCGTGTCCAAATGCTTCGACCTTGTGAACTTAAGATGTGAGGATCGCCACCTGGAAGCACAGTTCCAGGTGCCCCGAAAAGCCCACCATGCACACTGTGCGACTCACTAGTTCTCCCAGGCATGTGACATCTTTACATTGCCCGACTGGAATTATTGGTGGGGAAAGGAAAGGAGTAGAAGAAACAAGGGGGAGAGACCATGATCAACTAGACAGGAGACACAGACGCCCAAGGTGCCATTCCCGGCCACTGTTTAGCGGAGCCCTGGGCTTCCCGGAACTGCGTTCTCAGAAGCAGGTTGTGAAAATGGGTATCAGTTATGGTAGAAAAGGCACGTGGCATAGATCTACGGAGCTTAGAATAGAACACCTACCCTGGAGGAAGAACCCAACAGGGGGGCATCAATAAACCCTCTTTTCAGAAGAACTCTGGGGTTTTTTGGCGGGGGAGGTCAAGCATACATAACATAAAATTTACCATTGTAACCATTTCAAGCATACAGTTCAGAGGCATTAGGCACATTCACATTGTTGGGCAACCATCACATTAACCATTTTCAAAACTTTTTCAACATCCCAAGCAGAAACTCCGTACTCACTAAGCAGTAAGTCCAGAAGAGCTCTGGTTTTAAAAGGAAAGGTTATTCCAGAGCTGGAAGGACCCTGGACACATCTAGTCCAACCCTCCATTTGAATGTGGGGGACTGGGGCTCAGAAGGGTTGAGGTTTCTGAATCACCTTGCAAGTCACAGACTCAGGCAGTACTGGAATCCGGGGCTCCCGCTGCGCCTTTCTCCCACACTCAGCAGCTCACGTGCCTGCCAACCGTGTGCACGCTGGGGCCACTGATGCCCCGGGAAGGGTTGCTCGGCACTTCTCCACATTTTCATGCCATGTGGAATAGACAGTTTTGACTAGAATTGGGGAAGTAGTTGCGAGTCTACCAAATCCCTTGAACTCCCTAAGACTCTGGCATCTTGCATTATGTTATTTGCATGACATTTTAATGGCTTTAAAAAGAGAGTTTTCTCTGTAATCATAAATACTACCATTTATTGAAGAGCAACGCAATGCCATGTATTATCATAGGTGTTTACATTCACAATATTGTTTTATCCTGAGAGCCACCCAGCAAATGGGTATTTTTATTCCCATTTAACAGAGGGGGAAACTTAGGCTCAGGGAGTCTGGGTTCCTTGCCCAGGTTCAGGTAGCTTATAGATGATGGAGCTGGATTCAAAGCCAGAGCTGTTTGACTTCCCACCCCAGCCCTTCTCTAGAGGAAGTGAGCACGATCGTGCCTTCTCGTAGTTCATCCTTGGCCGAAGTCTTTCCCACGCCCATCCTCACCTGATAAAATCCTACCCACCCTTCAAAAATCACCTCAGCCCCAACCTCTCTCATAGTAATAATAGTAGGTAACATTCATTAAGTGCTTTTTATGTCCAAGGCACTGCACTAAGTACTTTGCATGCATTATCTCATTTAATGCTCCTAGCATCCCTGTGAGGTGAGGACTAGCATTATACTCATTTTACAGGTGAAGAAACTGAGGCCCGAGGAGAATGAGTGATTTGCTTTTTCAGCTCTCCCCACCAGTAGGTGGCGCCTGCCTCCCTTCTCCAAGCCTCCGAGGCCCTCCGTAGCTCTTTATGGACTTTCTCAGCTCTGTATGAGTTACTCATTAACAGGATGCATTTGCATCCCCATGCCCTCGATGCAGAAGCACGGTTGTGTTCGTTTTGGTGCGCAATGACCATCTGGCCTGGTCCTCAGCCTCTATCAGACATGCCAGAATTATTTATTTAATTGAACGAGACCATCACATGTATTGCCGAGCTGGGTCTAAATAATCAAAAATAAAAGAGTTTTCCATTGGAAAATGAGCTTGAGTCTTGCTAAAGTTTTCAGATATTGTTTTATTCATGCATCCTCCCCAGAGTTGGTGGCCAAGAACCATGATCCTCATTATAAAAGTACATATTCTCTGAAGCAGAACTCGGGAAAGAGAGTGTCAAGCCAAGTGCCTTTTTCCTCCCGAATCACTTAGAGGGTTGCCAGACCAGGAGTCCTGCGCAGTGGAGAATCCTGTGAGGCGTTTTTCTTCATTTTTTGTATTGATTTTCCAGACGCTTTAGTGTTAAACCATGCCAGAAGTGTTGCAGAGATGAATCACTATTATCCAAAGGCCGCCAGCCTCTTCTCCTTCTGACAGAAGGATAATTCCACGTGGATCAAATAAATACAGATGTGTAGTAATTAGTTCTATTCCCTGTGAGCCTATTTCCCACACACTAAAGATGTGAGCGATTATAGAGCCTCACCCCAACAGCTTTTATCAATTTAAACTGCTAAACAACAGGATAGGTCATAACCCAGCCTGCTATTAATAATGCATTTATGGTGTGCAACATTATAAATTAGGTGTGTGGACTAGAGAAAGAACATCTTCTAACAAGAGTAATATGCTCTTCCCCCAGAAGCACCACATGTGCCTGGCCACTCACCTCATGTACAGTCCCAAGGCAATCAAAAGAATAAAAAACCTCATCCAAGGACAAGAGGCCTACATAGTCAGCGGGCTCCTCCACAGAGATGACCTGGCCGTGGCGGATATGTTAGAGGTTCCCATCCTGGGCCCAGAGCCTGAACTAGCTCACCTTTACAGCGCCAAGTCTGGAAGCAAACGGGTCTTCGCCAGTGCCAATGTGCCGGTCCCTCCCGGGATAAGTGACATCTACAATCAACAGCAGGTATGTGGGGAGGACAGGCGAGGCTCTGCTCGGACCCAGCACATCCTGTTGACCTCACAGAGACTCCAGGTCTTCTGGAGCCAGCCCTGCCCAGTGAAGGCCGTGGGGAATACTCGGGTTGATTGGTTGGGATCTACTTTCGGCCTTCGTGGTTAAATGTATCGTCCTTGTGGAAACTGCTGAATTCCCAAATTATTTACTCAACTGGATTAAGACATTGAAGATGTTGTTAGTGTACCAGATCATCTATCAATATTTATTGCCTTAATGTGGATTAGTTAGTTCATTGTCATTTTAGCTAGCCAGTCATCGAGCAGGACCCTGAGAAATATGACTCTTTTGGCTAAAAGGGGTGGGTTTGGAAAGCTCCAGGGAGTGAGCCTTTCTGCCAAGCCAGGTTGCAGAGGACCTGTAGCGGAGGGCTGCAGACACCCTTCACTCACACAAAACCCTTTGGTCCCTCAGGAAGGAGCCACGGAGGGAGGAGGGGGGAAATCCCAGAAGGAGAAGGTAAGATGGCCCCAGGAATAAAACTGCTTCTGGGTTTTGTCTTGGGCTAGGTCTGTAGCTATGTACTCTTCCAGCCAATAATTTGGAGACAAAAATACGAGCCACTAGAAGTATCTCTGAGTTAACTCTGGTAGGTATTCTCCCATTTAACTGCTATCTTTTGTCACAATAAAGGACATAAACAGATAAATGGCTGGTAAGATTTCTTGACCTTTATTTCAGTCCACCTCTTGACCATGACTCTGAACCAGTCACAATTGGTCCCAGGCACCCACTTCCTGGGAAACTAAAGAACCGCGCACAATGAGGTGCTCTGTGGGGGACAGTGTTTGTGGTTCTTCCTTGTTCTCTCAGCTGCTTGATCCTCATGCTGTGCGCCTCATATCTGCTGAGCCCCCAAACCAAGCCTTTCAACAAGTCATACCTTTCAGAGACAAGTTTAAAGATACTATTAGCTTCTTATATTGCCCTAAAATGTTTCTATCTTGCAAGAGCATTCTTGGGCAATATGTGGGTTCATAAAGGAAGTTGCTCTTTAAGGTCACGGAGTCCAGAAAAGACACAGGCAGTTTTAGTAGGAGTAGCAAAGAGGCTCCCCCTGAACTGTTAGGTCCCTCGTCATTCACCTCCACTAGAATTTGAAGATGACAAAGTGCTTCACTTTGCCTCCCAGTAGAATACTTGACTGACAGACTTAATACAAGTGAAATGCATTTCAAAATAAAATTTCACATGTGTACATTACATCAAATAATGTTCACACATGTACAATACATTACATTAAAACACATGTGTAGTATTTATATCAAGTCTTTTGTCTTCATTGATGAGAACTCAGGCAATCTTTGCCATGAAACATTGTGGAACTTTATATGTTGATCGTGGTTACAGATGCAGGCACACTTAATGCAGTAAAACCTTCTTCTAATACTGGTATGCAGACGTAGGATTTAAAACCTCCTTGTAGACACCAGCTCTGAGGGATGTCATTTCACCCACGGCAAGTGAAAATTGCGGCACAATAAACAGAGTTATAACAGAGTCCTATTCTACTTGCTCGGAAAACATACGTCTGAGGTCATCAGGAATTGAAGTACTCCACTGAGATTTTTCCAGAGAGTGGCTATCCTACCTAATCTATCCGAGTGTGTCAGCATTTTGAATTTGCAGATGGCGATGAATCAATAGCACTGACTTTTTACCGATGTGCATCATAAACTTAAAGCTGGTGAAGGAAAGCTGTGATCATTTTAATTTAGGTTAATAAATATCCCTGACTGTGAGCTGGATTTTCGCAGTAGTCATTTTTCTACTTCTACTCTATATCAGTGTAAAATGAATGGCAAAAAGAGAGAGACTCCAACAGAAAATGATAAATGTTTGGAAATAGTATAAAGTCATTGGTTTATGATAAAGTAATTTATTCATTTATCTGTTACGTCGAGCATGAGCACCATGAGCATTTCCTGTTTTGATCCATAAAGTAAGCATGCCAGTCCTTTCTCTGGCATGTGCTCCATATGAAATATTGACAGCTTTGGTTAAATAAGCAAAAAAAATGGCAATGCTATTTTAAAGCATTGTTCAATTTTCACTTGCAGATAGCACATAACTCTTTCCCGTGGTGCAGCCTTTACAATACTATTGATCCTTTCCATTACTGTAGGGGATCCATCAACAGGCGCCCATTTATTGGATTCTCAGGAGCAACAAATAATAGGATTTGGAAGAAACAGATGATAATTTTGTTAGTAGTTGAATCTCGGAATATACAGTACATCCAAATATTCAGTAAAAAATGCTAGGCTATTACACCTTTCCTTACACTAGCAAAAGAATTTTATAGGATATTAACATGCTAAAGGCCATTTCTACTTTTGCACAGTATGATCATAATACAGGAAAATATGAAGAAATATAGAATCTATCTTCTCAGCACAGCACTGGAGAAAGAGGGTATGGAAGTTTGGAAGGCACAGTAAAAAACCTTTGTAGGCTATGCTCACAGCCATATGGTATATAGACCAGAGTGCTTGTCATTTAAACACCCAAATTATCCACAGACACAACTGGATAATTAGGGAGCTAAGACAATTCCATTTTGCCCTAATTGAATACCCCATGGTTGCACGGGGCTTGCAGGGGTCCCAAGAACGCCCATTTTGATATCACTTCCACACTGCCGTGTGGTGTGACATCCCCCAGGAGGGTCTGCTGGAAAAAATACAACTCAAGAGAGCAGACTGTGCCTTTAATCAAAATAATGGTCATCTTCCAGCTCCAGACTTCAGCTGAACCGTAATCTTGAGTCCTTTCACATTTTTTAGTTGAAAAAAATTAAAAATCCATTTGTGAGCAAAAAGTCATCAAGAGAGAAGAGAATAAGAGTGTTGCAGAGACTCCTTAAGTACAGAAGACCATAGCCAAGAACAGCGGTGGGTAGGCGCAGCAGAGCAAATGCTTAGTATTGCTTTGTCTCTTCCTGGGAAGTATAGACTGTGAAGTTTGATGAGAAGTCCAGGAAAAAAAAACATTTTGTGATCTAATGAGTTATTTTTCTCCATGGCTGTCCTAGAACACTATGACTTGTCATCCCAAATGATTTATTGACGGTAAGGCAAGTTGCTTCTCTTGCTTCTCTCCTAACTTCATTCTCTGCCCCACCTTCCCCCTCCACCTCTCTGCAGGTGGAGCGAGACAGCACAGTGCAGACAGAGTGAGCTTAGGTATTGGAGCCAGAGCAGCCTGGGTGGAGTCTCTGCTCTGCCACTCAGGGCTGCATGATCATGGGAAGGTTATTCAAATGAGCTGAGTCTCAATTATGTATATATGAAATGAAACTAATAGTGGTGCCTACCTTATAGGTTGTATGAGTATGAAATGAGAAAACGGATGTGAAGAGCTTAGTCAAAGGCCTGACTCCTACTGAGAGCAATGTTAGTATTATCATTATTATCATCATGATACTAGGGCTTGAACTTTTATCCCTTACCTTTCCATGTGACTGATCTCAGTCCTTGAGGGAATATTGTTTTAAATAAAATGTAGGATAGGTCTGTATTCCAGGAAAGTTGCTTCCATGAATCTTTTATCTCCTTTATTGTGTTCATTTAACACATATGATATGGTACTCTTGGCCAATTGACCAAACAAATACATTCAAGCATGTTAATGAGGAAAAAGTTAAATGTTTTATAGGTTATAACATTTAAAGACTCAACAAAGCACCAAATAGTCAGTTTTTAAGACTATAAAGAGTTAGTGCAGTCTTTAACTTTAGTTTATAGTGTTGAAACGAAAAAGAAAAAAAACATTTGAATCAATAAATAAACTCATACCTCTCTGAAAAAGAGAAAACAATACGAAGATTCAATCACAGATATTGAAGGATTTCTTTATTTTGCCTTGAAAAGCAGGTAAATGATAATTTCAGGATTTCTCATAAATAAGACTATATATTTAAACATGCCTTCATTCCCATTGGTTACTGGTTTCTTCACATCATATCCACATCACTTAAAACTTCTTCTAATCTGTCGTAATAACTAGAGGATGACCAAACGGACAGACCATTCGGCAGAGAGATGTGAGAAGTCCAACACCCTAAAAAGGAATCCAGGAAACTAGTTACATTAAATGTTGCTGTGGCTTTGTCCCCACAGATGATCGAACAGCTGAGTCGGCTGGTCGCCGACCACCTGGGAATCCGACGCTGGCTCTTTAAAATGGACTATGAGTTTGGAGGAAACGGGACCGCATTTTGTGACATTCTTTCCCACCTCAAGTGCCGCAAGTGGGTCCTGAAGGAGAGCAGCAGATACAGCCGCAGAGACTGGAACAAGAAATGGGCACAGGTGAGTGTTCGCTGGCGACTCAAACGTACCGCGTCTGTCAATTGTCAGGACATGAAGCCAAAGGCTTCGCTGGGAGACGGAAGCACCTTCTTCCAGGCTCGGCAGTGAACCTTAGGCAAGTTGTTTCGCCCTTCTTAGGCAATGGGGTTGGCCAGGTTATTTTAAACGTCCCTTCACTGGGCCCTAAAAGTCTTCATTCATGTCTTCAAATAGGAACTAGTAATTATTAGGAAATAGTTTTTTTTATTATATTCAGGTAACATTACAAGTCTCCTCATTCACTCTAAGTAGGTCTTGATCACATGCTGCAAACGACTGACATTAATAAGCCAGCCCATATTTTGTTACAAGAGAGAAATTCTATTGGTGCATGGTTGTCACCTGCAAGCTAATGTATAATAGCATTCTGTCAGCAGCCATGTGTTTCTGGAGACAATTCAAGGAAATTTATGTAACTGCTGGTCCCTGTGAGATGTTGAGAAAATGTTACATCCTAGCCTGAAAGTCTCCAGGTCAAAGCTGAACGATAGATAAAATGTCTTCACGTATGAGTGTATAGAATCTTCCATGCACTGCATATTGGTGGAAGGACGAATTGTATAACCTCTTAGTCAGTTCCAAACTTGCTTAATACTTAAAGTAATTTTATATGACCTAATATATAAATGAAACCCACCATTCTAATGGCTGCCTCCAGGCGCCCAGACTAGCCTAGCTGTCCTTGATCCCACAGCTCTGTCCTGGCTGACCTACTGGTGAAGAAAACTCAGAGCTGAATTCCCCTTGCTGACTCCTTCCCCACTGACGTGTGTGGCAGTGGGCTGCGCAGTGATTTGCATCTCCTCTGAGCTTCTGTCGTCTCACGCACATTTAGAAGGACATGAATCAAGACACAAGTGACAGGAAAGGGGGGGCACATGCGAGAGAGCCACATTATTCTTATGAAAGTGAGACACAGCATAAATCTAGAGAACAGTCAGAAGAGAGAGTTCCCTCTGACAAATGTCACTGTTCTCCCCGTGATCTATTTGGGGCTTTTCTCCCCCTCGCGTCAGTGCGTGGGCTGAACGCAGCCCCTGTCACGGCCAGCTCCTTGCATGTTATTTAAGGGCTACCGAAATGAATTACTCTTCTAGAAAAAAAAATAAAACAAGGAAAATGTATTTAATTTTGAGGCCCATAGAGGTTTCTCTTGTATTACTTTTGAAGCGGATTTTATTTCATATTGTATAGAAATTCCTTTTTAAAGCAAAACTGTTGAGAGTTACTGATGAAAATATGACTTTTTCATTTAAAAAATTGATATGTTAATGTGCAAAGTATTGGTTGGTCTCAATATTTCAAACCAATCATTTTTTTCTTAAATTCTCTTAAAACTAGACCATGATAAATTTTAAATGTTTGACTTTAAGTTTAAAAAAATATTTAAAATATTGGCATTAGCTGAATTGTACTTAGGAGCCTGACTATATATTATTTAACTTCAATTATTTTAAACTATACCATTTTAAATTGTCACGAAATACATTTTGCATTATTATTAATGTTATTAAATGTGAAAATCTTGAATAATTAATAATTTGTCTAAATCATTCTTTAACTTAATAAGGGCAAAATTATTATTCTGAAATCTTTTTATACTCTAAGATATATGCATAGCCATGGTGTAGTTAGAAGCCAAAAATATTTTTTTAATAAATAAATAAAACAGCTCTGAAGAGCTTTTTTTTGCGGGGGTGGGGGGAGAAAGTAGGAAACTATGAACATTTTTTGCCTTCAAAGTAAAATTGTATTCAGAGTGCAAGTGAACTGTGATCCCCAGTAAGTGTAGCTTTTGAGAATTTAGGGTTAGAATTCCCCTTTGTTCCAGAAGACCATCATAATGGCACACATTTAGATACCAGAGCATGACTTCACGGGTACAGGCGTGTTTCCATGTCCTATCACAGTTGGTAGACCTGTTTCCTTTGATAATGAAGATGTTGTGTCATCAAGCCTCGCCCGGCACATACAAAACATATGCTGGCAGGTTATTAAAAATTTCAGCTTCTTGATGGAAGACTATCCTGCAGGCTAAGAGTCCAGAGAAAGACTCCATTCTGGGAGAATTATTAGAAATGAGATTATGACTGTAAGCACTAAATTATGTTAATGCTTACAAATAGCATCATTTGCATGGCAGTTTACGACACGATACCATGATTTTTCTCATTGGTATGTTGTAGGCAACAGATTAAAACCAGGGCTGCTTATGGGAGCTGGAGCCATTTTGAGATTCTCTTGCGTCTTACGCAGATAATGGTTTTAGACGGAGGCATGTTTCTGTGTAGACTCAAGG
The DNA here is from genome assembly GCF_004126475.2 of Phyllostomus discolor. Taxonomy (NCBI): domain Eukaryota; kingdom Metazoa; phylum Chordata; class Mammalia; order Chiroptera; family Phyllostomidae; genus Phyllostomus; species Phyllostomus discolor. The sequence continues at coordinate 176,369,811 of NC_040903.2, forward strand.
ACCCAATGCAAAGATCATCTTTTTTCTACTTGTCTAATTTAGAACCAGAGCTACTTAACTGGTTGCAGTTGAGACTTAAAACAAAGTCACGGAGCAAACAAATGTTAATGAGCTGCAGTCACATTTTTAAACATCAGTATAGACGTGCAGGGGCCTTTAGGAAAAGCAGAATGTTTCATGATGGCCACAGTGAAAGCAGAGAACAGATCTCACTCATTTCATGCTGGCTTGGCAGAAACCTTACCCTCCTCACTCTAGCGGGTAACAAAACCTAATTCTCCAAAAGATTCCAGTGAACTTGTTTAAGTCCTTGATGCTTGTTGATGGTTAGCGAATCCACACACTTGCTTACCCTCCACACTCCCCACTAGCCGGTCAGAGGTAGTTCTTCCCACATAGTAGGAATAACAGCTTAAGTCACGGAAGGCAGACTTGTAAGGAAAAAGCCTTCCTGGACATCTCACCTCAGACAGTGTAGGGAGACTCAGGTAAACATTTGCTGTGGTACCAGTCCTTCTGGTAGTGGTTTCTTTTTTTTTTTTAACCTCACCGAAGGACATTTTTTCATTGCTTTTAGAGACAATGGAAGGGGTGGGGTAGGGTAGAGAAAGAGCAAATCAAGAGAAAATATCAATTGGTTGCCTCTTGTATGCACCTAAGGGCGACCAAACCTGCAACCTAGGCATGTGCCCCAACCAGGAATCAAACCAGCGATCTTTTGGTGTATCAGAGGGTACTCTAACTAATTGAGCTGGCGTTTTCTTTTATTTCTTTTTCTAAGGGGTAAATCTTCCCTCCCTCATTCCTGGGAGATTGGTGTGGTGGCAGTGATGCTACTGCCAATGCCGCTTTGCAAGAGACTTTGGTAGGGCAGTTTCTCCATGAAGGGCTAAGTGGTCCACTCTTTCGGCTTTTCTGTGCAGACCTTCTTTGGGCCTCTGTTTCCCTGGGTGAGTGGCATAAGATGTAGAGGTCTTGGTGTCACGATTTTACCACTTACAAGAAAAGGAGAAAAAGGAAACTGAACTGGCTCTATGCTACTATGTAATATTGCTATTTCAGCCACTGGCAAGAGCAGTTTTACCTTTACTTGTACTTTGGTGTACTTCATTAGACATTTTAAATTAATTTGGGGGTCACCAAGAGGAGGACATTATATGTATACTAACTCAAGGCACCCAAGCCTAGAAGAAGTGATATAAGCCACAGTAGGTTTGCTTTCTTGTAGAGGTAAGTCAGCAAACCAAACAGACTATTACAGAAGAGAACTGTCAATCAATCCATGCCTTAGAATTGTATGGCTCCATTGAGAAGACTTCCATCCATTCAGATGGCCATATCACTGGGTCGTGGGAGCCACTACTGGATGGCTGAGCTTGGTGCCGTGTATGGAATTTTATAGGTATTTATGAGGTAACCCCAAAGAACCATGACCCTGTAACCACATAATTTTTTGGAAAAGCTAAAAGGTAATATAGTAAGATGAAAGGTATATTAGACCAAATAAGTACCTACTCACTTTTCCCAAGCATAGTTGCTTTCATTTTTGTGTATTAATTTCCCAATGTGTTGTATGTATTTCCTATAGCTGTAGCAAGAGTGTATTTGCTATTTAAACATCAGACCTTCAACATTCTCTGGGTTTACATGTGGTCGTCACAATTAATGGGTATATAATATTCCCTCATATTGATTTACTCTAACCTGGTAAACCATTCAACTAAGTTGGAAATTTAGGTTGTGTCCAGCTTGCTTGCGTGTGTGGGGGGAGGGGTGGGGGGTAATGGTGGTGGTAGGGAAGGAGAAAGGAAGGTGGGGGGTGGGGAATTTGTTTGTTTTTATTTTGGTTATTATAAAATTGAACACCTTTTGTTGAATTAATTTCCTAGAAGAAAGACCAAGGAGTAGCAGCTTTATGGCTCTTGTTACGTATTGCCACGTGACTGTCTCAGAGGGCAGTGCCACTTTGATGAGGAAGGCATTGTTACTCTGTTTACAGATGGAGAAACTGGTGTGTGGGAAGTTAACTGACTTGCCCAAGCTCAGATAGCTAGTAAGTGGTTGCGCCTTGTTTGAAAGCCACACTCACCCCTCTGGCCCAGTGTACTTGCCGCATTTAGAGAAGACCCCTTGTTTGAAAATCCCAGAGAAATATTCTCCACCAGGTCCCTAGCATTATAACCTGCTACCTTGTGGCAGGTTTTCTCCTTTCTGCAGAGACTTGTGAAAAACACACAGGTCCCTGGAACGCAGCAGCCATTGCTCTAGAATTTCCATGGCCCGGGCACACAGAGGTTACTAATGGGGAACCATGGGTTCTCGTCTCTCTCTCTGCATCTGTAAAGAGGGGTAATACTGGTACCTGCCTCGAGGGGAGGTGGTGAGAATTCAGTGGGCTACCCCTTGTGAATTGGCTAGTGATGTCCTTAGCACATCATATGCCTTCAAGAAGTGCTCCCTGTTATTATTAATATTATCATAAAATTGCATTACAATTAAATTGCAGGTAACATTGAACCAAGTATGTATAATATAATCTTTCTTTGATGATGTGTTGGGAGGTCTTTTAGGGTCTTGTAGGCTTCCACAGTATTTTTCTGTGAATCAATTATCATTACATAAAATTGTGGCCGTTGAAGACACAGAATGGTGAGCTGATTGTGCCTACCCACTTATCTACCCAGATACTAATGCCTTTAAAAGAATAAACTTTGATAGCACGCTGGCTTCTTATCATTTGAAAGGAGAAAATAAATTCCAGTTAGTTGGACTTTCTACATGTTGAGTGAGGAGGCACTGACCTGGTGGAGATTATTCTGCCCGTACGACCGAAACCTGGTCGCTCCATTCTCCGGTTCCACTTGGTGTCTTTTCTAATTAGTGTAGCAGCACGTCACCACCATCACTGGAAAGTCTTAATCATTTACATATTTTTCCTTATCTCTGAGAATGACTTAGAATGTTTTCTTCCAGTTCAGTGGTTATTTTCACGAAGCTGCCAGGGTTGGGTCTGAGGGGCCTCTCTGTGCCCGAGGAAGATGACAGGAGAGAGAAAATTGCCTCCCCCAGTTAAATGAAAGCCAGGTCCCCCTTCCGAGGACATAGAATAATCAGCTATACAAGCTGTTTGGTTTGTGTGTCCTATTGATTTAATATGCTTCTAATCAGTACATAAAGCTATGGGCCTGCAGTGTTAATTTTTCATATGCTTACAAAGTACCCTTTGATTTTCTGTCACACGTTAATTACAGCGTTTTGCCATTAAATAGGAAGCTTTGTGTAAACTAATTACTAGGTAATCATTGTCTACTGCAAGCGTGCTGTTTGTACCTTTTATTTTATTCTAAAAATGCACAGATCTCACAGTCTGGAAACACTCTACCTTCCAGCCATTAGCTCTCACTAATTCATAGCATTATTGTGGTGAGAGTGGAGGAGTTGTAATTGTTGTGGTATCAGAGCTGTTAATTACCGGAGTAAACAGTTGAAATGGTGCCAAGGTCTATTGTATGAGGCAGAGAAAAGGAGGTTTAAATGTTACTCCCACCATCTGGGGACTAGGGGAGAGGCAAATGCTTGAGAACAGCAGTGAGGCGCTCTCGTCGCCTCAGCTCCAGGGTTGGCGGCCATATGGATCCAGAATATTCTGAATCAATTGAATTTAACTGCCAGTTTTTTCGCAATAACAGCGTGGAAGGAAGGAATAAAGCAAAAGATGAGAGGAACGAGAATTGGTTAGTGTTTTCGCATCCAGGAAGTCCCCGTTAAAGAGTTCTTTTGGAAATCTCTGCTTGGCTGAAAACCTTGGAGCAGGCGTGGGTACTTGGACGGAATTCAGAATGAGCTTTACTCTCCTCTGCTGGAGACTGCGCCATTTGCTTCTGGTCATCTGTCCCCCCACCTTGCGCCCCTCCCTCCAGGAGAGAGGGATGCCCTTGAGAAGACTGGGACTTTCATGTCATTGTGCCAGATCAAACAAAAATCCTCACTTTTGGAATTCACCAATTTATTACCCTGGTATTTTAATAAGTGTGGTCTGTAGAGAGAAAAGAAAAATCAACATGTAATGCTATTATATCTGCTTTAAGTATATGTACATCTGTACATGTGGGAACATCAGAAGAGGTACAGCTCTTCACTCCTATTTTAAAAAGTAGATGCTTACCCATTCCTTTTGTGTAAAATTAAAATATAATTTCTCCTGACCATCTCTCATTTCATGCCACAAATTCACCCTTCTCTGCCACCACTTGAAAGAAAAACTAAATCCAAAGGGCACATGTGTTTTCTTTCATTTTTAATTTTCAATTAAAGAGCTTTTTCAGCTTACGTGATTTTTCCAACCAGCAATATTTCTCTAACTGGAAAGAAAGAAAGAAACCAATTACCAATAATAACAATTATAGCTATTTCGACTTGTAGCTGATTTTTAAATTGCATGGTTTTTGCTTTAAAATATGGTGCAATCTTTAAAACAGTCATATGCATTTACTTGATGTCACTCGCATTTAATATAATTTCCTTGAAACCCATATTCCAACATTAGGCATATTTTTTTAATCTGCCACTTGCTGCTGTAACTACTTTTTAGTATCATTCCCAAGACACGGACATATTCTTCTGTTTTTGAACCAGCCTGGATTATTTATCTTTAATTGTTCCTTCAGCAGCTGTTGGAGTAATTTAGGGTGTAGCGCAAACAAACCCTTTAAAGAGAGCGGTCACAGGTCGCCACAAATGCCAGGAACCAAGGACAGTGTCTGGCTTTTATGACGACAGTCTTGGCCCCGGGGAAAATTTTCTCTGCTTTTGTGTATGTGCGAAGGTCCATTACGAATTTCAAGAATCACTTAATCTTTATCTATCGAAACCCCAGCATGCAGCGTGACTGGGTGAGCCTAGAAAGAAAACCACAGCCCCCTGTGGGGAGGGGAAAAGGGAACAGCAGTGTAAGTGCTGGAAAGTTGAACGCGAATGAACCTTTGCCGAGTTCCTGGTTGGGGCGAAGCAGTTGTGCTGAGCTTCGGAATGGAGGCACGACATATGTGCCTCAGTTGGACAGAACGCTTCTCGAGTCAAATCAACTGCTAGGCCCGCACGTCGGTGCAAGGTGGAGGCCTGGATAATGAGGGACAGACTCCTCGAGAAGCAGCGAGTGGATAATGCCACGTAAGTATGGAATTATATACCGCGTTTTCACCATTCTGTTTAATGAGAGCCGCCACCGCAGCGAATCACTTGCCACACAGCCGAAATGGGCCATTAGCTATCAAGGGAAAATTGTCTTTGCCGCTTTCAGCAGATGGAGCAAATATTTTACAAAGCAATTTTACATACCAAAAACATTTGTGTGCCTTGGTAATGGTGGCTGTTTTACATTATGTTACCTTCTACAGCAGCATAATTTTCCATCTCATCGAAGGCAAAGTTGGCATTTTTGATTTTTAAATTCTCAATTAACAATTAAACATGGAGTATTAAAGCAGTCTTAAACTTTAAGTAGGTGTGGGAAGTAGTTTACGACCTACTGGAGACATTTTCATTTTTTCTTCATCCTCTCAGCATATTTTTGCACCCTAAAGAGGGACGATTTCTAATGATCTCAATGGAAAGGAATAAGTGGAAATTCCACTACCCACTGCAGAACAGGAGGAGCCTGGGCCTGGGAAGGATCCCAGCACTCGCCGGCTTCCGGCGTCCACCCTGAATTCCACAGTCCATGGGCTGGCCCGCCCACTTGAGTGGAGCTTTACAATGTTGAAGCTCCAAGTAATAGAAAAACCCAACTCAACTCAAAATAGCTTTACAAATAAAGAGTGTATGATCTCAGCTAAGATGTGAAGTTTGGCTTCAGACAAAGCTTAATCCAGTGGCTCAGTATCGCCAAGGATCCAGTTCCTTTCCATCGCTCCTCCGAACTTCACATAATGTCTGCTCCCCCAGAAGGCTGGCCGTCCTCAGGGTTGACAGATGTCCTCCTGGAGCTTGTCCTTGGTCCAGACAATGGGGAGAGAGAACATCCCACCTGGCAGCATTCTCAGAAGAACATAAAGCTTCTTTCTTAGAAGGCCCCAGCAAACGCTTCTGAACACCTGACTGGCCTACTTGGGTCACATGCCCGTGCTGAACCAAAGACTATGGCCAAGGGAAGGCTTTGCTAACCAGGGGCCCACCCTCAGAGCTGAGGGTAGAATCACTTTCAATCAACTAGCATAGCTAAGAATGGGACACTCGCAGTTCCTGAAAGGACATTTGGAACGTCATTACCCCAAGAGAGGGACAGAGACGCTGGTTGGCCAACGACGGATGTCCGTTCTACCATTTTTCATAAATATGACAGCACAGACTTAGCATCACATGTGGATGAACTAATCTGACCCAGAGTGATCATTTGTGCCCATCGATGGCAATTACAGATCCCACTGCACTGTGACATCCTGGTAGCAACTGGATTTGAATCCCAGTTTCACTGCTTCATGTCTGTGTGACGTGGCATGGGGAAGATAGTGACCAGTTCAGAGAGTGGCTTTGGGATGATAAATGTCAACCCCCCACTACAGGCCTGCCGCTTGGTAAGCTTTCAATAAGCGAGAGCTGTTATTTTACCTAAAAAATGACTATAATGGTTAAAAATGGCCCACGCACAGCAAACTCACCATTGATTTTGGAATCCCTCCATTCTCCATCTTTGTACAACCAGCCAACTGAAATCCCATCCCACTCTTTGAGCCCTGAGAGGGCAGCAGAAGTGGTGGGGGCACCCGCCTGGGTCAGAGGCAGCCGGGGAGCTCCCATGCTCTCAGTGTCCAGCATGTGAGTGTCAGAGGCCCAGCCCCCCTTCCGTCACCTGGGGCATCTGCTTGATACTCCACAGGGCCCTTCCAACCCTGACAGTCTTGCTTAGTGCTCCAGGCCACTGTCTTGGCCATTCGGCCTGTGCCACCCTCCCCTCCCTCATTCAGGAACCCCAGAAACCCCTGTGAAGCAGAGCCATCCAGGCAGGCCCTTTGGTTTCTCTTTTGAACACCGCCAAGCACTGTCTGGTGTGGGAGACTGGAGGTGATTAGCCAAGGCATTGTTTTACTTAGCTCACCACTGCAGAGCCAGCCAAAAAGCTTCTAAGATAAAATGAGTTTTTCTGGGACTGATATTTAGAGCATTCTAATTTGTATTCCTTCTTCCTCCTCTCCCATCCTCCCCAACACACACACAGAGGAGTTACTTGAGAAAGTTAACTCTCTGGAGTTTGAAGTAGCTCTAGCCAGTATTAAATTGGATATGCTAGCAGCTTCCCCTGAGAGGTCCTGAATTTCCTACAGTCAAATATCTGTTCCTTCAAATTTACACTTTCTTGATAGAAAAAGAGAGAGAGCTGAGAGGAAAGGTCCATGCTTCCTGGAACCCTCCAAGGTCATGACCGTTGTCACACTCTGAGGGATAAATGTGGGTGCCGGCCAAAGGGTAAGCAGGCTGTGCAGGGGTGCAGATGGGGTTCAAGTTCCTCCCGGATGGGGATGGCTCTAGAGTCATCAGCTCCACAAAGGCCGGCAGCTACCGTGATTGACAGAGCCAGTGCCATTGGGATAGAGGGAAAATCTGGAATTCTGATTTTTTTCCCCCAAAAAGTAAAGGGTATTTTTCTAATGTGTGTTTATTGTCCACAAGTTGTATACTTCCCACAGCTCCAGAGTCATTCGGTCTCAATGACCTGCTGCATGTGGGCAGCTGGCTCCCTCAAACACGGACCAGTGGTCCACCACCCCGATGTGGCTCCACGAAAAGCAATTTCCCAACTACTGACTCCCAGGTTCGTGAGATGGAGCACACGCGCCTGGTCACTGGCCTGTAACAGACCACACACATACACACACACTTTAGGAGGGTGAAAAAGCAGAAAAGAAAGCAAACTAACAATGGTTCCCCCAAGTCCGTTGTTTTCTGTTTTCATCACATGCTAAACATCACCCAGTAACAGAACCTGACAACTCAGCAGGGATCTGACACAAGCCTCTCCGTTCTGTTCCTGGAGCCTCCACTTCCCCTCTGCAAAGTAGGGACAACACTGTGCCGTCTGGCCTCAGAGGGCGCCTGGGAGGACTGAATGAGATCATGAAAGTGACCCTGCTGTGATGAGAGAAAGTATTTTACAAATACTGTCTGATGGTTCACAAGAATGTGGGTGTTTGTCCAGAACGGCTGTGTCTTTGTGTGTGCATACATGTCTGTGTGTGTATCTGCATGTACTTAAGTTTATTCTAAACAGAACGAACCTGAATAGCTATAGATCTTCCCTTACCAGCATCCACCCTTAAAGTTGTAGTAAAGTCTGTGCTGTGCAGAATGATGATCACTAGGGAACAGAAACTGTCCCGCAAACCACAAATTCACATCCGACATCAGTAGACCCTTTGTGACCGCTGAGTCCTTACCCCTCAGGAGGAGGTGTCCTCAGTTGGTCACACCACTGCTGTGACGGAGTCCTCTGCCCCTGGACTTGAGCTCTGGCCTCACCTGCCTGTTCACCAGCAACATTGCATCCCCAGCAGATGTTGTGCTGTCTCAGGGATGGGGTGTGGGGCATGAGGTAACTTGAAACGCTTACACAGAATGTCATTTTGCTGCCCTTTCTTGAATATATGAGTTGCAAGTTCTGTTGTATTTTTTTTGTTTTTGTAGAGATAAAAAGATAATTTTCTTCACTGGTATTAAGGCCACTCTTAGTAGAATCCTTGTATTTCCTGTCAGGTGTTGTTAAAATAAAGAAATAAGTCACACAGTTAATATCCCCCCATTATTTGTCTATTTTCCTCTTAGAGAAGTAATCATGGCCCGAGCTGCTTCTGTGTGTCCCAGGGTCCCCTACTGAATGTCACCCTGCCCATGCCTTCAGCATTGCACTTCTCATGATGGGACATAAGTCATCCTCTGACTCCCACAGCAGCCTTCCCTCTAGGAAATGCACCCCTTGCCGTGGCTTTGCACACAGCAGACACTAGCTGGACTTGTAAGCAGAGGTGGTAGGGGCACCTGGCACAGTGTCCAGATGCCTTCCATGTGCTACGGCCTTGCAGGTTAATTATTGGGCCTCACATAGCATGTTGCATCTGAGGTGACACTTCATAAATGTCACCTCATTTATCTTCCCCATGCCCCTCAGGGGCAGGGAATCCCGTAATATCTACCCAGTAAGAATTACTGGTTCTAAAGTGATTATCATCTAGGTGGCTCCTGGGCAGCAAGGAAGGAGCCTGTTTCACATTTTCTCATATTCTGTAACTTCAGCTGCTCAGAGCTGGGTCCCTGGGTGACCACCACTGTGATTCATCCCACAGACATTTAGGGCTCCCTGTGCCGAGCAGTGGGCAGAACTGGCCTCAAGGCCACTGACCAGACTTCCAGCCAAGATGGAGACATATGTAGAAACACTTGGCCCCTTTGCACAACCATAAGGAGGTTCACAGCTAACCTCAAAACAAAGTACAACCAGAACTGCCAGAAAATTGAGGCATATGGAAATCTGACAACCAAGGATTTAAAGAAGAAATATTCATCCAGTTGGGCAGGAGGGGCGGAGATGGGGAGCCACAGTGGAGAGGATGTGGTGTGGTGGTGGCGAGGCAGTGCAGCACGGCCAGTGGAATGGGCTGTTCGACATTCACATGTGGCAGATAAAAACCAGGAGGGACACCTGGGGAGTGAGCCATCCCAGCCCCAGGCCAGACTGGGCAGCCCAGGGTTCCAGTGCCAGGAAAATAAAGCCTCATAACTTCTGGCTGTAAAAACCAGCAGAGGTTGGGGCAGCAAAAGAAACTGCCAGTCACTCCAGGGAGTTCATTTAAAGGACTGACATGGTCCTAGAACCTATGCAAACTTACCCACTCTGGGATTCAGCACCAGGGCAGCAGCTACAAGGGCACCAGTTGCATATGGGAAGTGGGGGAAATAATGGAAATGGAGTGAGAGATGAGAAAGTGGCATTGTTCCCTCTTGACCCCTCCCCCACATATAGCACCACAAAGGAGCAGAGCTGGTTGCCCCACCCTGGTGAATGCCTAAGGCTCCACCCCTTACAATATAACAGGTGCACCAAGATGCAGTCAAAGCAGCTCTAGCTAATACACAGAAACAAATACAGGGAGGCTGCCAAATGGAGGAGACAAAGAAATATGGCCCAAATGAAAGAACAGATCAAATCTCCAGGAAAAGAACTAACAAAATGAAGATAGCCAACCTATCAAATACAGAGTTCAAAACACTGGTGATCAAGATGCTCAAAGAACTCACTGAGTACAGCAAACACATAAGGGAGGAAATGAAGGCTACACTAAGTGAAATAAAGAAAAATCCACAGGGAACCAACAGTGAAGGGAAGGAAGCTGGGATTCCAATCAACGATTTGGAACATAAGGAAGAAATAAACAGTCAACTGATACAGAACGAATAAACAATAATTCAAAAAAACACAGAGAGAATAAAAAGATTCTGGGACATTGCCAAATGTGTCAACATCTGAATCATAGGGATGCCAGAGGAGAAGAGGAAGAGCAAGAAACTGAAAACTTATTTGAAAAAATAATAAAAGAAAACTTCCCTAATTTGGTGAAGAAAATAGACATACAAGTCTAGGAAGCACAGAGAGTCCCAAACAAATGGGACCCAAAGTGGACCACACCAAGACACATCATAATTAAAATGCCAAAGTTTAAAGATAAAGAGAGAGTCTTAAAAGCAGCAAGAGAAAAGGAGACAGTTACCTACAAAGGAGTTCCCATAAGACTATCAGCTGATTTCTCAAAAGAAACTCTGCAGGTAAGAAGGGATTGGCAAGAAGTATTCAGGGTGATGAAAAGCAAGGACCTACAACCTAGATTACTGTATCCAGCAAAGCTATCATTTAGAATGGAAGGGCAGATAAAGTGCTTCCCAGACAAGGTAAAGCTAAAGGAGTTCATCATCACCAAGCCCTTATTATATAAAATGTTAAAGGGAATTCTTTAAGAAAAAGAAGATCAAACCTCTGAACAGTAAAATGACAACAAGCTTACAACTATCAACAACTGAATCTAAAAAAAAAACAAAAACAAACTAAGCAAACAACTAGAACAGAAACAGAATCACAGAAATGGAGATCACATAGAGGGTTATCAGTGGGCAGCAGCAGGGGGAGAATGGGGGAAAAGGTACAGGAATTAAGGAGCATAATTGTTAGGTACAAAATAGACAGGGAGATGTTAAGAATATTACAGGAAATGGAGAAGCCAAAGAACTTATACTATGACTCATGGACATGAACTTAAAGAGGAAATTGCTATAGGGAAGAGAGTACCAGGCAGTGGGGGCAAAGGGAAAGGAAACTGGGACAACTGTAATAGCATAATCAATAAAAAGCCACTGACTGCACCACTGAGGAGCTAGAGGTCACAGAGAAAGGATGCCCAACTGGGGTGGCAGAGAAGGCTTCCTGGAGGAGGGGTGACCGGAACTAACTCACTAAGGATCAGAAGAGGTGAGGCAAGGGAGGAAGAGGAGGAAGGAAGGCAGAAAGTGAGATGGAGCCAGGGCAGCTGGGATGAGGCCCGGACCTGGAGAGGACACAAGTGAGACATTAGGAATCAGAGCCCAGACCACAGAGACACTTCCAGCTGTGTCTTGCTGAGGAATCTGGACTTGCTCCTTAAGAGGATGGAGACCCAGTTTCACCATTTAGGTGACAAGGGTTTCACCTCCCCCTTCGCTGCACCCTCTCCACCTCCAGCTCCCAAAATACATAAACACTTTTTCCTCTACTTCAGTAACTTAAAACGCCTGACATCCTATGATTTTTCCCCAATTTTTTATTGTGCTAAAATATACATAAATTTTACCATCTTACCCACTTTTAAACATGCAGCTGGGTGGTATTAAATATGTTCATAATGTTGTGCAGCCATCACTACCATCATCCCCATAACTCTTACCATCTCATAAAACAAAACTCTGTACCCAGTAAATGCTACCTCCCCACTACCCTCTTCCCCCGACCCAACAACCACCATTCACCGTCTATATCTCTGGTTTTGATACTCCAAGTACCTGTAATTTCTGATATGTGGGTGAGTGAATGAATAAATGAATGAATGAATTGCTCCTCTTTGATGTCTTGATGTGAATGATCACATAACAGAGCACTGGGTAGAGGGTCACCATTCAGAAGGAGGGCAGAAGGCAGAACAAAAGGGAAATCTCCACTGCCTGGGGGAGGGCCTGGCCTGCGTGGCCTCCTTCCTCGTGGCTCAGTTTTCCCAAACAGGGTGGGAATCCACAGCTGTGCTTCCTGGTCCCAGCTTTGGGCCACTACATGAGTCACAGACAATTGGTCTCTTTAAAGGAGTAGAATGGTTTTAATGGAAACGAGTGTAGAACAACAAGAAAGATGAGTTTAGAGGACAGTACTCAAAGAAGGAACCAAGAGGGAGGTTGTTGGGACTGCAAGTCTTGTGTGCTTATTTATGATTCAGATGCAGGGCTTTGGGGAAATGATGGGATGTACTGTAAGAGCAGGGGGCAAATGTGTGTACATTTGTGCAAAATACAAAAGGGGAAAGACCCTGTGCTGTGACAGCAATTCCCCTGTCCGCCTCCCAGGGCAGAGGCTGGCAGCCTGAGCCAGCTCCCCCAGCCCCTCTTCGCAGACCTCCCGCACCATGCAGGGAGCCATCCTGAATGAGTGTGGTCCAGGGCTCTCTCCCTTTTGTCTGACATCTTGTTTTCTATGTCAAGCATTTACTAAGCTAAATAATAAGACTCCTCCGCTGGGATTTTCTGGATGTTTCAGAAATTATTTAGATTACTTGGACCTGCCTAGAGTGTGTATGTGTGTGTGTGTGTGTGTGTGTACCCAGTGTCAGAGGGCACTAGACCCAGAATGAGCCAGGTGTTCCAAGCAGCTGGGAAGAGGGTAAGGACAACCACCTTAAGTTTGGGGAGCTTATAAATAACTGGGCTTATAGATTATATCAAAGACCCCTTATAGCCCCATTCTCCAAAGCTGATTCTTTTCTGATTCCCCAACTTACTGAGCATTCACCTATAGATCTGGAAGTTCCCAGCAGTCCAAAGCAAGCCTGAGTGCTTCTCGCCCATGTCCGTATTTTAGGTATGAATTCTGCCCGTCAAATGGTTTTGTATGTACGGTGCTGGCCTCCTTCTAGCAGAGATAAAATCTGAAGAGATGGCTTCCATTTGAAAATTTTTAGATAGTCTAAAGGTTATTCCAAAAGAAAATTGTCCTGGCAAACTGAGGACTTTTCCATCTAAAAGCCAAGCTTCTAATTCATCAGAGGGTTTCCTACTGTTTTCATTCTGACAGAAGGCTCTATGGTTTGAGGTTGTTTGATGGTGATATGGGGCCAGTCTCACATCTAGTTAAATGGAGCCAGCATCCCCCATCACCTCACTCTTCCAACCTGCCCCCACCTAAAACCCCGCCATCTATAGTGTCAGCCCAAAGCTTTGATTGCACGGTTACACAGATGCCCCCCAACAAGGGAGTAAGGGCACAGCTTAAGGAGATGGAGGTACGCAAGAGAGACCCTCCCCACTCTAATTTCTCCCAGGTCATTCCTGGTAAGGTCATAGAGTAAAACACATTCATGCCTAAGGGATCTGATGTTACATAAAGGGAAACTGAGGCCCAGAGTGGGGAGGCACATCGCCCAAGGACACTCAGCTGGTGGGGCCGCCGTGGGGCTGAAACGGGAATCCCCTGACTCGCAGGCAGAAGGCTGCCTGTCAGGGGCGACAGGCCCGGCAAGCAGCAACACTGAGGGGCCAGATCGCTTCAGAATATGAAAACTGAAGTGGCTGCAAAAAGAGAGAAACTTTTCAAAATGGCTTTATGACTCTGGGTAAACAGTAACCACTTTTTTTTTTTTTTTTGCCTGTTGGAGGCCTGGTTTTTAATCACTCCACAAGCAGTTTTCATTTCTGTAGTAAAATTGCTTGTGGTTCTATTTAATTTGTTTCTGCAGGAGCCAGCTTTGGTGAAGATCTCCGAGGAGCTGGCGGGCATTTTAGCACAGCACGCTCAGCCAGTCAATGAGAAACGCTTCCCGACGTGGAGGAAATTCCTCCACACATTTCTCAGTCAAGGTAAATAAGACTGTAAAGTTCTATCGAGCGTCAGTTTCCACAACCTTGAATTCTAGTTTCGGGTCAACCTGGGGACAATTTAAACACCCTGCCTCCCTTGTGTTGGTTTAGAAAAGTGCTCCTGCAGCAGACTCTCTTTTTATTTTAAACTTTGCCTAAATATTTATCTTGCACTCAGCCTCTTAAGTAAATAGGAGCTGAGCACACCAAGCGTGACGTGCACAGCCCACGATTGCAGCCCTTTTCTTGCACTCCACACTTCCCCGGAGAAGTGGGTTTTGCAGTCAGGTGACTGGGATCTGGATCTCATCCAGGACCACGAGCAACGTGCTTAAACCCTCCGAGGCCCAATTTCTTCATTCACCTACTTCACAGTGCTGATGTGATGGGAGGATTCAGTGAAACAGATGTGAAGGTTTCTACCACAGAGCCGACCCCGAATAGGTCTTTAATAAATGTTAGTTCCCTCTTCTGTTTCCTAGGAGAGTAGAAACTGTCTCACCTCCAGCTCTGAAGGTAGAATTTCTAAATAAGGATCCTCTACAGCTCTGGAATAAAGGCATCCTCCATTCCTTTCACCCTCCTTCTCCTGACTCATCCTCATTGTCTAAGGACATCAGGAGGTCCGTGAACGAGGGAATGAATGGAGTGAATGACGTGTCTCCCCCATGGCAGAGGTCCCTGTGCGAGTATTACACCCAGGGACCACACGCAACATCACTTACTCTCTAGCAAGTTACAGTGTGAGGCAAATATGCTGTATGTTACCCACATGAGTGACAAGAGCAGGTTAGTATTACAGGCTATAGAAGATACCTTGCCATGGTAGCCACTGCTATCAGGTGATAATATTATATTAATGTCAATATGTAATAATATTATAATCCTATGGGAACGACGGCAACAGCACAATGAAGCTAATAGCAGTGATGATAACATAATAAGCATCAACAGTGCTTACTGTGTGCCAGGCACTATTCTAAGTATATGTGTATTAATTCATGTGATCCCCTAAGAGTCCTATCAGGAGAGTACCATTACCACCCTCGTCTTACAGAGGGGAAAGGGCAGTACGAGCAATCAGCGACCTTGCCCCAGATCACTCTCCTGGTGTGTAGCAGAGCCCGTGTCACACAGAGCTATGCCTGTGTTACTCCGGGGGATGTGGTCAGAGCCAGTGAACATCAAGGAATACACCTCAGCTCAGTGTAGACAGAGCATCGGACAGGACAGATCAGCTGGTGGCTGCAGTACCCTGGCTGGGCAGGGTGGGGTGGGAGGGTTCAGCAAACCCTGTGAACGAATCATTTATCAAGGGCCTGGATGGCCAGCCATGTAACAAGAATGTTGAAAAGGAGCCTTCACAAGCGGGGGAGGTAACGCTGTGTGATCTCCAATGTTCTCTCAATTCTGAATTTCCATGATTCTACGAATTTCCATGTGCACCCACTGACAGAGAAGTAAAACGAAAAGAGTCAACCCCAAGCACAACTGGAAGAAAATAAGTTACTGACAACAACAAAGTGGCCGGGAATGAGGGTTTTCTTTTAAGTTAGGAGGGGACGACTGTGAAGATCTCCAGGTCCATCTAGGACAGGATGTTGAGAGGTTTCCAGATCTTCCAAAGTCAGCCTACAAACCTTCCTCTAATCAATCTACACATTTTCTCGTGAGCTTTGTAGGTTAGAAAGGTTTTTCCCAGCCACTGCCTCGTCTCCCCTGGTCTGTGTAAACACAGCTTAGGCTTTGCCTCCACCCCCTGTTCATCTCTGTTCTTTCCTTTTCTTCCTTCTTCCCTTCCTCCCTTCCAGCCGTGTTGTAAACACGGTGCCCGTTAATGGAGGCAGAACTAGCTTTATTAAAGAGTCAGTTTTATAGATGAAGAAACAGACTCAAAGCTAAGAAGTAACTGAAGCAAAATCACACAACAAAATCTGGTAAATGGGAACACAGTTAGATCCTACAATTTTAACACATCTCAAAAATCTGGTTGAGTATTTTCACGTATTTTCAAACCTCTGCCCAGCTCTGAGCCCCACTCGTACACCAGGCCTACACGGAAGTTCACTGACTCGGCGAGGCCGTCTCCCCAGGTCCTCTGTCCCTGCTGGGGCCACTGTCATCCTGCATCTCCCACCATGCATTTCTGCTCTCTCAGGTGTGCCTGTGGCCACAAAATGGGCTACAAATTTGATTTCTGCATTGCCATAGGGTTATATCAAAGGCAATACATTTTTATAAAAAAAGGAGTTAACTGCTTTGAAAGGAAAGAAATTAGCAAGGAAAAGACTGTGGTCACAATGCTGAGAGGACAATGCAAATGAGCTGCTTGAAAGTAAAAATCTAAAGTGATCTTATAAGTATGAAGGACAGTGAGTTTTCACTGAAGCACTGTCTTTCAAAATACAGATGATAGCTAACGTCACAAAATTATCAAAATCAAAGAGACTCAATAGGGGTTTTTTTGTGTATTTTATTGTTGTTTTCTTTACCTTGCAAACTTCCCAACAACTGATATTTAGGCACAGTGCACACTAGTCGGCCTCATTTGAAGAAAAGCGTATCTCAAACCAACCAAGCAGATAAATCAGCTTTCCTTCTAAAACTCAGCTTTCTTTAGGGCCAGTCCCAACTACATTTATAGAAATTAGTGGAAGTGCCTTTCACTTTATACAAAGTGCCTTTGTATAAAATAACAGATGGCTGCCTTTAAGAGCCGCTAAAATCTCAGGATTTAACCATATATGCTGTTCAAAGCCCATGGGCAGAGGTCACCTCTCGGCATTTTTGTGAAATAACAGACCAAGTTTATCTTAATGCTGCCAGGCTCCTGAGCCCATCGTGTCTACGGGACACTTAGACATGGTGGGAAACTTAGCTGTTTTTACTTTTAAATTGCATCACCTAATTCTTTACAAGTAATATTTAATTTTCTCTATAAAAGAGATAATATATACAATAAGATTTATGTTAGGCCTGAAAACAGAAAACCAGGATCATGTGATATTTGTAAATACCACTGAACTAGTCAATAGAATTATCGAGGGCTGATCTTGCTGCTGTGACTAGCATCCAGTTTGCCTGTGTGATTTTTGTTATTCAAAGCAAAAGCTCTCACTATCAGCAAGGAGGAAGCACACCTGTTTCCCAAGAACTGGCAGCAGTGCTCTGGCTGGTGTGGCTCAGCTGGTTGGAGCCTTGTCCCATAAACCAAAAAGTCAGAGGTTCAACTCCCAGTTGGGACACATCTCTGGGTTGCAGGTTTGGTCCCCAGTTGGGATGCATATGGAAGGCAACCTATTGGTGTTTCTCTCACATCAGTGTCTCTCTCTCTCTCTCTCTCTCTCTCTCTCTCTCTCCTCCTCTCTCTCTGGGGGAAAATCCAAACAAACAAACAAAACCTCTTCTCTCCATGTTAAAAAAAAAAGAATGGCAGCCTCCCCTAGCTCTGTATTTCAAAAAATGATTTATAACTGGCTTTCTATAGGAGTCCTTCCGCTTGACATAGTGGTCAGTGTTCTTATGCCTAATGAAAGCCCTGAACTGTCAAACTTCACAAGGCAGTGAAGGTGAACAGAAAGGACACTGGTCATCAGGCATGAACCGTGGACTCTGGGCAGCTCATTCCCCCGAAGGGATTTTCCTTAGGCCTCAGGTTCATCATTTATATAATGAGTGAGCATAGACATGATGATTTTTATGGGTTTTCCCTCATTATGATGAGAACTAAAACTACCATCCATTGAGTCCTGCTGTATGCCAAGTACTGGGCTAAATATTAAAAGCACCATACCTCTAAGACTCAAAACAATCGGGTCAATTGGTTTTAGTATGCCTGTTGTACAGATGAGGGAAGGAAAGGAAGTTTAGAGAATTGAAACTGTTTGCCCAAAGTCTCACAAGACATGGCAGGGACAGACTCTGAGACCCAGTGCATCTGCCAGAGCCTGGCCCCTGCCCTCCTGCTCTAAGTACGCCCAGCGCCTGTGAACCAGTCCTTTCACTGCCCCATGCTTTTCCCTCCAGGAGGTGTGGTGGAAGCTTACCCACCTGCAGAAAGCATCACCAACCTGACAGTGGACATGCTGATAGAGCCCAATGGAGAAATCAGGGTGCTGTCCACAGGGGACCAGTTTCATGCGGAAGGCCCCTTCATCTCCTCTGGTACCACCGTGCCTCAGACCTCCGTGGATCCCCAAGTTCTCGTTTCTTTGTGCCACCGGATTGGAAACGCTTGTAAAATGAGAAATGTGATTGGTTACTTGTCTGTAGACCTGGTGACCTTTATTGATCCAAGAACCATGGAACAGCAGGTAAGTCATTTGATGCCTGCACGTGATATACCAAAATATGGTAGACCCCATACTCACACCCATCAACAGGGCATACGAGGGAGCCTCTAAGATTCACTACTCCCCGGGTGAGCTGACACCCTACATTCAGCACATACACGGTCCATGCCAGTCTGTGTGAAACCAGGCTTTATGTCTGGAAATACAGGACCAGGGTCTTCTCATTCGGGTACAGTTGGAGTTTAAATGACTGTGGCTCATGCCACATGGTTCTGTCACCTCTGTTGCCTGGGCCTTAATTCTCTGCTTGTGTCTTATCGTGAGACGGTTCTATGCTATCTATGAATAGATCCTGTTTTTAAATAGTACAGCAATCCCTAGGAAGGAGTCAGGCGTCCTGGCTTCTGTTCCTTTTCTCAGTAGTTCACCAGCAACTTAGGTTGCCTGTTTTTTCTTCTAAAATATGTTGAGAAATATTTATAAATATAAAAAGATTTAAATAATAATATAATGAATGTCACATGCCCCTACCCAGCTTGCGAAATAAAGTGGTGCCAACAGCACTCCAGTCTGGGCTCCCCTTGCCCCTCCCCGTCGAGTGGCCCTGCCTCCTGCCAGTGGCAGCCACTGTCTTCCATTTGAGACTTGATTCCTTTCGTTATCTTTTCCGCTGTTATGGCACATGGACTACCCAACTGTAATGTGGGTACTTTCACCAACTTCTTATAGACCATAACCTCCTATATATTATTATCCTTTCGTTCACTCATATTTCATCTGCAAGCTCCTTCACGAGCACAGGTGTGGCTCTGGTGTGTGACAGTCTAGACTGTGTTTAAATTCAGCCTGCTTCACAGTACTTGGCTTTTTCCTAATGTTCAGTTCCTTCTCTGTTACTGTTGGGTGACCAGACCTCTATCTAAAGGATGATAAGGCCTCCTGCCCTCCCTCTCCAGCCATCCAATGTCGTAAATACACTCTCATTGCTTTACATTCATTATTCTCAGGTTTACAATTCTCCATTTCTGTCTGTTGATGGTTTCAAAGTGAGAGTTTATGTTTTGGGCAGTTTTCAGCTTGTTCAATAATCAGTTTCTATTTGCCTTCCTGGGCCCTGCATTGGTTTTACTTTCCTTTCCCAGGCCTGCAGGCTGAGAGAGAAAAGGACCAACTGAAAGGCATTCAGACGGAATCTGCCCTGGGAGGAGGGAGGACAGAAACAGTGCCCTCTGGTGGAAGGGAAGTGCTGGGTGGCGGGGAAGCAGGGGGAGGGCAAGCAGGGGAGGCTGCCCTCCCCAAATGTTTGTCCTGAGAAAGAAGGGTTAAACCTGCCATCCTTGGGGTGGTAGGCAGGATGGAACTATGAGGACAGTTAACTTGTGTTTTTTATTTATGCACATTTGGTACGTGATACCACGGGGAAATCCCATAGGGAATGCCATAGGGGAAATGCACAGGGCAATTGGAGGAATCTTCTCCAAACCCTGAGCTGGTCCTGTCCCTGGGAGCACCACGCTCCTGTGGGGTTCTAGAATAAAAATTATACCCTTCACTTGACTGGTCCCTTGTGCCAGTCTTTTCTCACATTAACACTCCCTCTATTTCCCTCTTTTTCAACTGCACTAGCCTCTCTCTGCCTGCCTTAGTCATCATACCATCTCCTGCCTCAGGGCCTTTACACATGCTGCCCCTCTGCCTGAAATGCTCTTGCCTCTTCTTCTTTACCTAGTTAACCCCCTTCCTATCCATCATGTTTTAGCACAAGCCACACCTTCTTCGGGAAGCCTCCCCTTGACAAAGTCAAATTTGCCTGCTTTAGGTTCTCATATCATCAGGGACCTCTCTTCACACCACTTACTGTAGTTACAGTTTTAAACTTATTTACATGGTGATGTGATTAAGCTGTCTCCCCCTGTAGAGTATACGCTCTCTGAGGAGATGCACTCTGTCTCATTTTGCTCCTCACTCAATTCTCAGCACTATCTCTGCCTTGGCACAAAGTAGGTGTTCAGCAAACATTTGTCGAAAGAATGAATGAATGAACAATTATAGGGTATTCTAGCAGATGCTGGATGGCGGTGCCAAGGCTGTTAGGGAAGAGCTCAGGTGTCCATCGAGGGTTGGGACATGCGAACATTAACCCAGGCTTGTCTGATTTCATTATGCTGTGACTTCTTACCTCCTCCTGTTGGTGCTCAAGTATCCGGCCATTTGTGTGACAATTTTTGATAAAACATTGGAGGAAGTTCTCAAGGAGCATGTCAAAGGGTGTTTCTACCTTGGCCAGGGAAGTACATTAGCTCTCTATATAGTATATGTGTATACTGTAATTGCAAAATCACGGGAGTATTTGTCTAGCCATTTTGCAAGTAACGTGCCATCAGAAAGCACCTTAGTCTCTGCTCTAATTGGCAGGTGCTGTGGTGCTAATGAAGAGGCTGGTGTATTATCAACCTCTTATTTTTTTGCCAGTCTAACAGCAAAATGCTGTCTTGTTTTCCTCAGTATTTCTTTGATTATTACTGATGATGAACATCGTTTCATATGTTTGTTGGCCATTTATATATCTTGTCTTAATCATCTTGCTGTGTCTTTTTCCCCTTTTAAATTGGGCTGTAATACAAATGCTGATTTGTAGAAGCTCTTTGTATGTAAGGAACTCTCACCCTCTGACTCTTATACACGTTGCAAATGTCTTCTCCCAGACTGTCATTTGTGGCTTTTCTCCTTTTTTTCCAGCCATGTTTCTCCACCATAAAAGTGTTGTTTCTTTCCTTTGTAACTGAGTCTGTAGTTCTTCCTTTTATAAGATTTTTTGGAAAGGTGGTCCAAGAGCACACCGCTACCTCATTCCCCATCAAATTTCCACCCACGGAACTCAGCATCCATTGCCAAGTTGTCCTGAGTCCGCCACCACTCTGGAAGTGGTCATTTTCTTTTTTTTTTAACTTTTATTGAATTTTGGGGGGTGACATTAGTTAATAAAATTATATAGGTTTCAGGTATACAGTTCTACAATACATCATCTGTATATTGTATTGTGTGTTTGCCACCCAAAATCAAGCCTCCTTCTGTCACCCTCTTCTGCCTCCCTGGCCCCGCCTTTCCCTCTGGTGATCCCGATGCTGTTGTCTCTCTATGGTGTTTTGTGGGGAATTTTGTGGGGTTTTTTTATGCTAAATCTATTCACCTTTTTCCACCCAGACCTCAAAGCCCCCCTTCCCTCTGACTGCTGTCAGTTTGTTCTCTGTATCTGAGTTTGTTTCTATTTCATTTGTTAGTTTATTTTGTTCATTAGATTCCACATATGAGTGAAATCATATAGTATTTGTTTTTCTCTGACTGGCTTATTTCACTGAGCATAATACTCTTCAGATTCATCATACTGTCACAAAAGATAAGATTTCCTTCTTTTAATGGCTGAGTAGTATTCCATTGTGTAAATCAGTGATTTTCAACTGGTGTGCTGCAAGCATTTTTAAAACATGTAATACTGACTGCTTAGTAGTACTATTTAGTCAGTATTCTGTCAGTATTTAGTTTTTTCCCTCCAATTTTCCAGTAAAAAAATGACAACTAATATAACAATAGCCATGTGTTATGAAAAATAAAAGTTATATTTGTTTTTGCTGAATCAGCAAATAATATAACATATTTTTGGTATGTCACTGAATTTAATAATTAGCGTAAGTGTGCCATAAGATGAAAAGGGTTGAAAATGGCTGGTTTCTGGCAATTTTCTATTTCCATCATTCTTTCCATATTTACTCATTGGCAATCTACTGCAAGGGAGAGTTTTTTTCTTCTCCATCTTTCAGTTATGTGTGTGTGCATGTGTGAACATATGTGTGAATCTGCATGCATGGATGGATGTGTGTGTGCTTGTATGCATTTATACCAGTTTGAACTCCAAGTTTCTACTCTCTTTAGTCAATTATATTACACATTTTATTGTCTTGATGTTTAAATTGCCCAGATTTAGCCAGTGGGGGGACCCTTCAGGTTGGCTCTTGTGTACTTGAGAGGTGTTCCCACTACACCTTGAGCTTTGTCTTACTTTCTAGCACAATGAGATGTTTCAGGCTCATCTTACACTTGCCCTGATCCAGACCTAGGACCAACCTAGGAGCCTGGGTCCTTTTGGTGGGAGATGGTGTTAAGATATGAGCTCTGGGTGCTCTCCCTGCTACTGGAGGGTCATTGTTTCTGGTCTCTCCGTGGACAGAGCAAGAAATGTGTGTGTGTGTGTGTGTGTATGATATATATACACATACATAATACACACAAGCATATATATATGCTTCTATAACTATTTCTGTATCTATCATTTTTTTCCTATTTATTTCATCCTTTGCTTTTATTATTCTAGCTGTTACCCAATGCTATAGCTTTAAAATGGTGCCAATCTTAATTTGACAAGCCTGTGTCAGTGTATGTATTTTAAAACCATGCATTCCTGCCCATATCTCTAATTCCAATCTAACACCTCAAGATTCTAGACTTCCCCTTTTCCATGCTTAAAATAAATACCTTCTCCAACAGTTATAAACCTGGGTATCTTTCCTTCAATATACTTACTTATTCACTCACCCATGTGTTTGTTCGGTGTACCCAACCCAGCTCCCAGCCGATCCAGCCGTCGTCTTCTCCTGCACACGGCGCCCACCCCCGTGCCCCAGGTTTGGAGGCCGAGCCCTGGCGTTTTATTTGTGATGCTCTCTATCATGCCAACATTTCAGATAGCTGGCTCTAGCTTTTTTCCTGAAGTACTGTATTACCTTAAGCTCATCACTTTCTTCCTCACCTTCAGGGTTCTCTGTTGTGAAATGAGTAGACCAGCTTATTTGACTTTTGAAGAACCTTCAATTCAAAAATTAGCTATTCCAACAATAGTTTCATAGTACTTGTCTACATTCAACATTTAATGATAGTAAGAATCTACTTTTTAGAACTATCACAAGGAAATAATCACAAAAATTTATGTACACGTATATTAATCACATTATTAAGGACAGTACAAATTTTTAAATAGCCCAAATTCTAATAGTAGAGAATTTGTTAAGCAAGTTAGGACAGATCAATAGAATTCAATGCTATGAATACAGTAAAAATCAATCTTTTAAAGAATATCTAACAGGAAATTGTTTATAAAATAGTGGATCCCTGGCCAGGTGGCTCACTTGGTTGGAACATCATCCCGTACACCAAAAGGTTGTGGGTTCAATCCCTGGTTGAGGCGTGTCTGGGAGGCAACCAGTTGATGCTTCTCTCTCACATCAGTGTTTCTCTCTCTCTCTGTCTCTCTGTCACTCCCTTCCTCCTCTCTCTCTAAAACCAGTAAACATATCCTCAGGTGAGGATTAAAGAAAAAAAGAATAGTGGAAGGGTAAAACACAGATAATAAACAGTATATAAAATATGACAATTTTATAAAAAGAAAAAATATATGCACAGCAAAAAGAAACCAAAGAAATAGGAGATGTTAGGAACTGTTATTTGTGGACTGGAGGACCGAGGGCGTGGTAGGCAGAGTGAGACTGCTCCCAGGCACAAGATGCCCGTGCAAACCCCGAAACCTGCGAATGTCGCCATAAATGGTGACGTATGAGATTAACTTAAGGCTGTTGAGATGAGGACATTATCCTGGATTACCCATGGGGCCAGTGTAGTCACAAGGGTCCTGCTGGCTTTGCAAGTGGAGGCAGCGGCCACAAGCCAGTGCACACAGACAGCTTTGAGAAACTGGAAGAGGCAAGGAGACCGACACTCCTCTAGAGCCTGTGTGGGGAAGGAAGCCCTGCTGACACCTTGATTCTAGTTCCGACACCTGAACTTTTAAGCCTCTAAGTTTATGGCAAGTTGTTACCATGACAGTTATTTTGTGCTTTCTGCATTTGTATTTTCAAAAGTAAGCATGCATTATATCTGTAATCAGGAAAAAAAACTGAGTAGTGAAAATGATAAATGAGTATAGAATGTTATAAATTACAAAGCACTTTCGCGTACATGACCCTACATACAAACATGTCTTGCAGCAGACATGGGAGGCAGAAAGCTGAGGTGACTGCATCCATCTCAAATTCTTGCTCTCCGCCCCAGCTGGGCCCTCTCACTGACCATGCTGGCATGGTGGGAGGGAACCGGGCCCCAAAGACAGGCAGGTAAAACAACAGTGGAGCACTAAGGATGGACCCACAATTAGGAATCGGCTCCAGACAAGAGGGTGGAAAATCCCGCCCAGAGTTGCAGAGATGAGAGCGAGATTCTAGGGTGGCAGAATGGGGGAACGGTCTGGAAACGCAGGGTTTCAATATTGGGATCGTCAGGCAGAACCCAGGGTCAGCTGGGAACCAGAGGAAAAGGGCCAGCCTGGGAAGTGGAGCTGGTCGGAGCAGAGTAGGAAACCACTCCTGGTGGCAGCACACTTGTGTACAAGACTCCCATACCCTGGGGATGGGGCAATTCCGTGCAGATACGTGGAACCACAAGGTCGCCCCGTGTTGGAGAGGTGACTTCCCACATGAAGTGATGGGAGGGGCTCTGCCCCGTGTCACCGTGAGGGGATCCAGTCCTTCAACAAAGAGCAGCACCTCTATTTCCAAACCCAACGTGTCCCGGATGGCAGTACCTAGTGGGTGCCTGGAGGGCCCTAACGCACCTCCCAAAGGCCTCGAGTGCAGTACTTGCCGTGTTCACTGAGCAAGTACTTCCCGAGGGCCTGTCTGCCCCGCGCTAGGTGCTGAGGGAACAGAGATTAGAGCAAACACATCCCCTGTCACCAGGCAGCTCATTTCACACCCTTCACCCAATTCCATCTGATATGCATGCACCCAATTGTTTTGTCCTCTTACTGGCTTGAAGGCATAAGTATCACCTCCATGAGATTTCCAAAGCCTCTAGAAAGCACTAGACTTTGCAATACTTTTTAACTTCGTCATGATGTCTAACACAGTGATGGCCACATGACAGCCAGTTGGTTGATGGACTTCTGAAAATTCTAGAAGATCCAGACCTGTTGAGCTTACTTATTCACTTGCGGGAAATTCTAAAAGAAAGAACAAGTTTTTATTAAGCACCTAGTATGTACAAGCCATCATGGTAGGTGCTAGAGAGGCTGCAAGGATGCAAGAGGGGAGGTGCCTGCCCTTAGGGAGTTCACAATCTATCTGGGGAGACAGACCTAAAAAGTGAATTACAAGAAGTTCAAGTAACAACCACATAGAACGATAAAAAGAGATATCAAAAAGGTGATTGTTAGTTTAACTGCCTTCTGTTTGGATCAATCAAGAAAGGTTTGTACAGAGTAGGTGGAGTTTGAGCTGCAAGGTGATTAGGATTGAAGGAGGGTGAGAAAGAGGGATGAAGATGCTGTGAAGGGCAGTGGTGGAGAAGAACAAATCACACATGGGTACCGCGATGCTCTAAGCCTTGCTGATATCACATCTGACTCATCTCATGTAAACGTGCATTTACATATCGTTCCCCAGCTCCCTTTCTGTATATAAAATTGCTAGGCAAGTATGTTGGCAAACATGATTTCCGTTAAAATTCTCAGACTAAAAACTTCTTTGTTTTAGACACTTTGAACTTTTGAAATAACTATCTCTGCTGAGCACTGATGCTATTACCTTAAAAAAAAAGAAAGGAAGGAAAGGAAAGGAAATCCAATCTTGAAGAAAAGAGTTTAGATGGAAAACAGCAGCAGGCAACCAGCACTGATGGCCCTTCCTGGATACCAAAGATGAGACTTGTTACAAAGTATAAACTGTGAGGAAAGACAAAAATGGAGACCCCCCCGCTGAGTATCACAGAATATCCCGTATATTCTGAAAACTGTTTCTAGGAGTTACCAATACAAATATGTCAGCCTAGAATTGAAAAAAAAGGAGATAGCTGAAAATAGTTTTGCCATGATGGTTAACGGGGTCCGGCCCCAGCCTTTCCACTTGCTGGTTGTGATGCTTCAGACAACCCACTGGGTCTCCCTGAGCCTGGTTTCTTCACTGACAAATGGCGACTGCCTGCCCTCCTTCCCACAGGATGTTCTGAGAGGCTGAGCAGATATCAGGTGCTGTTCTTATTAAATCAAACGGCATAATCACACGGAAAGCTGTCACCGAGCCCTCAGCAGGTTCTCAAACTGTGAATGGAATCTGAATTGAATTAGCATTAGTTTTAAAAGTCAGTGAGCATTTTTATCATCGTAAAGTGATATATAAGCATCAAAAATGAATATGTTTATTTCAGAGTGGAAAACCAATGTCCACAGAAACATCGTCACTCCTCCTCATTCATTGCTGTATCCTCAGCACCCGCCACCATGTCTCGCATATAATAGGCTCACAATAAATATGTATTAAATGAATAAATGAACACTTCTCTCCGAGTCTCCCCTCTAGTACTCGCATCGGCAAGATCTCCCTATCTCTGTTTCCAAGATACACAAGGTATTCCCCAAGGGAGCTCAATGAGATTTACCTTCTCTCTTTAGGGAAGGTATTTTATTTATATATAAGAAAGTTAACAGTGTATATCTAAATTAAAATTTAATAAGCCTTCGGTATAAACAGAAGTGACTATTATTCAGTGTTTTTAATGCTATAATAGGCACATTGTTAATCACAAGTTAATACCTAGTATAGTGAAAATAGATCCCAAAGGGTTTTGAAGCATTAAAGTAAAAGACCTGCCCTTTAAAAGGTCCGCATCTTTGTGTCAATGACACAGGCCTGTAATATATGAGAAATAATGATGATACTGGTGGTGATAATGACTTCTACAATAAATACTAAGGCAAGGATGACAATAAATTTTACAGCGACAATTACAATCTTGTCTCTTATCGCTGACAGTGCAGGTAACTGACAGTGCAGCCAACTTTGCTTATATAAAATATTACCATATGTGACTGTCCTTAAATATTTGATTAACCCCCTATGTTATAAACCTCAGCTTTTAGCAAATTGAACACGACCCTAAACCTCAGCTCTTGGGTGAGCTGTGGCTGGTCCACGTACACAGTAGACCCACCCAGTCCTCTCGCCCAGGACCTCAGATGCCCACTCTCGTCATGGAGACCCTTGCTTCCTTTTGAGTGAAACGCCGGCACTTCTCTCTGCACTGAGACATCTCACAGCGAGCGAATCTGGGCCCTCAGCGGCATCCTGTGCTCTTTGGGAGGTGCCCCAGTTCCACCGGATGCAGGAGGCAGCAGCAGGGGGAAAGGGAAGGTCTCCCTGCTGATGCTAAGAAAGACCAGAAGGTTCTCTACATACATGTATTTACAGCTTGTTCCCTAGTATCACAAACACAAAGCTGAGTGGCCTTTCCTACTTCCAGCTGTCGCCTGTTGTGTGATAAATTTTGCCTTGCAGTAACTCAAGTGTCCATCAATAGACAAGGGAATGAAGAAAACACGGTACATATACACAGTAAAATATTGCTTGGCCGTGAAAAAGAATGAAATCTTACCATTTGCAACAGCACAAATGGCCTGAGAAGGTCTTATACTAAGTAAAATAAGTCAGACCGAGAAAGACAAATACCATATGATTTCACTTATGGGAGGAATCTACAGAACAAACAAAACAGAAACAAGCTCACCCGTAACAGAGAACAAAGAGGTTTGCCAGATGGGAGGGCATTGGGGGACTGGGTGAAAATGGTGAAGGAATTAACAAGCACAAATTGGCAGTTACAAAACAGTCACGGGGATGCAAAGTACAGCACAGGGGAAATACAGTCAATAACAGTGTAATAACTCTGTGTGGTGCCAGGTGGGTGCTACAGTTATTGGGCAGAACACCTTGTAAATGACATAATTGTCTGAACACTATGCTGTACACCTGAAACTAATATAAAATAATATTGAATGTCACCTGTAACTGAGAAATACAACTTAAAAAAGATTAATTATATTTTAAAAGGTAATGTTTAAAGCCTAAAAAAAATTTCACCTTGCAACATTGTCCTTAACGTTCACTTTAACTTGTTTTACCTGTATTATAATATTGGAGAGACAAAGTAAAGGGTAGTTTGCTCCCAGGGGTGTCCAACCCACAGCCTGCAGGCCACGTGTGGCCCAGGATGGCTGTGAATGTGGCCCAACACAAAATCGTAATGTACTTAAAACATTGTGAGGTTTTTTTGTGATTACATGCCACAGTGTATTTAATATGTGGCCCAAGGCAACTCTCCTTCTTCCAGTGTGGCCCAGAGATGCCAAAAGTTTGGATACCCCTGCTAGGCCTTACCTATTTCTTCAAACAGCCCTGCACTGCCCCCCGCCCCTCCTGCCATGCGGCACTGCTGCCTTTCCCATTGGTCATGTCTACAGGGCCCTCTAAGTCAAGCAAATTCACGTGCTTGGTGACTCCCATGTTCAGTAAATGCCCTCTCCTCCTGCCTTCCACAAGCCGTCTTCATTCCTGCAGCCTGCCTGGCCTCTTTCCTGCAGGTACACCACTTCCCACCTTTCATACCACGCCTCACAACCCAGCTCCTCGTGGCGCCTGCCTGAATTGATCCCACCCCAACTGCCTTCATGCCCCAGTGTCTCAGGGCCACGGTATGCCATCAATGGCCAGAGTAACGATTAGTGATAACACTAACAATTTATTGAATTTTTGTCAAGTGCCAGGCACTCTGGTGTATATTTTACATGTAATATCCCTAATCCTCACACTCTGAAACGTGGGTATTATTATCCCTACTTTACAAATGAGGACTGGGCCTAGGGTGGCATGTTCAAGGTCACACAGTCACCAAGTGGCAAATCCAGGGTGCAGACCATGACAGGGTTCAACCCACGCTGGCTGCCGAGCCTGCTCCTCCCCTCACGGCAGATACTCCCCGTGGTGCTGCACTGAACTGACGGCGACACGCTTTGTGAGCCGCTCCCTCCTCCTCGAGGACCATCGCCAGAGAAACTGCATGTTTCTCGTGTAGCGCCTCAATATGCTTGTTGAATTGAGTTGAACAGCTTAAAGCCAGAAAACCCATCTCCTATTTTTTTTTAATATATTCCATCCGTGTGCTCAGCACATAAGGTAATCATTAAATGTTAATGACTAAGCGAAATGGAATAAAATCAGTGTTGTGGTAGCCATTTGTAAGCCTTAAGAGCCGCGGCGAGCAGCCCCATCTGCGGCGCCGCAGCTGGGCGCGCCGGGCTGCCGCGGAGCCAGGCGGTGGGTGCGAGGGGCGGGACGTGGAAAGCAGGCTCCGCGAGAATGGTTCACTCAGTTTTCCTAACCACCTTATACGAGTGGTTACTGCTTTTTCCCTCCATAATAATTTCACAGCAATTAGCCTGCTAGGTGAAAAATCCCAGGCAAAAATAAAAATTAAAATAAAATAAAATAAAATAAAATAATAAATAAAATATAAGATACCCCGACAGTCAGAGGAATTCAGAATAACCACTCGGTACTGGGCCCTGGGTGGAGGCGGTGTGGGCAACGGGCAGGCACTCCCAGCCAGATCGTCCACAGCGTCAGAGAACTGCCACCTAGATTTCTAGTTCGGGCTTTACCTTCCAGAATAAATGCTTTTGTTCTTATCATTAACGAAATCCAGTCTCACATTCCAACACACACACGGACATCAAAATGTGTAGTTGGTGAGGAATAGCGTCTTATGCCGTCAATCCGTTTTCTTTTGCTTTCTTTGCTCATAAGCCCGGCATTTTCTACTTTTTGCCAAAACCTTACTATGTAGCTTTTTAACTTAATTAAATATATAGGCAATTACTGACACCATCTGTCTTCATAGAAAAAGCACAAGAAATGACACAAAAGACTGGAATTCTGAAGGGAATATTTAGCAAACAAAACCTTTCAGCTCTACTATAGCAATATTTATCTTTAGGAGCCTTTATGTTATTTTAAATCTTTTATGTTTGTCAGAAATAAGGAATTTGAGCTATTCTTAAAATGTAGTGGCTTTGGTATGATTTTTTAAAAAGAAAATATCAAGTAATCCATCGCTTTTTCAGTAAAACAAAAACTTAAACACGCCGTTGAACATCTGCTACTAGTACAGTCTAACACAGCACTTAAAATCCTTTAAAATCCCTGCAAACCTTTATAAAGTTACATGAATCTTTTGCATAAATAGAACTGTATACAATTCTTTTAAACATACATTTTGCCTCCTTACACATGAGCTCCAGCGTGCTGCCTGTTGTTTCAAGCCCTTGTAAACACGCGCACGAAATGCTTCCCTTCTTGGGGGAGTCGGTCTTCCCCATCAGGCCAAATTGCTAGTCTGATCTATAGCACCTTCCTACTGAAGTCTGTTTTTCATTTTTTCCAGTTTTCCTTTTGAGACATTTCCACAAATGTCTCAATACATAAATGATATCAAATCTACCCATTAAACTTGATCAATCAAAGCCAGGAACCAACATAAAATCCAAATCCAAACACTAGAACAAAATTCACCTCCCATCAGGAGAACACAGGCAGGGAATACAAAGGAATTGTGGAGAAACAGGTCGCAGTGGCTCCAAGAAGAGAATGGACTTTCCTGATGTTGGCAGTGACCACCGAGGAGGACACCTGGATTCTCCTGAAGCTCTTCCCTGAACTGGAAAAACAGGTTTTGAGGTTTTTGGACCCCACGTGGCAGCAACCAAACACCCCACCTTCCTTAAACAGAAGTGTGCAGGGCAAGAGGATGTCTCTGTGGAGGCAAATACAAAGAAGACACTTCCCAGAGAAATAACTACAAAATTTCCATACATATTAAAGACGTATGGTATACCAAAGGATATGCTCTCTCAGATGTGAGGGGGGATAAAACATAATGTATGTATTTTGAAACTTTTTAAAAAAATATTTTATTTATTTATTTTTAGAGAGGGAAGGGAGGGAGAGAGAGAGAGAGAGAGAGAGAGAAACATCAATGTGTAGTTGCTGCGGGTCATGGCCTGCAACCCAAGCATGTGCCCTGACTGGGAATCGAACCTGCGACACTTTGGTTCGCAGCCCGTGCTCAATCCACTGAGCTATGCCAGCCAGGGCGTATTTTGAAACTTTTTATTCACATGTTGATGAAGAAAATATTGAAGTCATTTCATAATTCTTTTCCATAAATGGCTTGGAACACTCTGCATAAAATGATTATCCAGGACAGGTAGAGCTAGAACTAAGAATTTACACTGACCTGCTATGACTTGCGGGCCTTCTCATGCATTCTCTTGAGGATGAGAAGCAGAGAGGAAAGGAGGATGGAAGAAAGCAAATACCTCCCTTAATGCTGCTTCTTTCATTTGCTAGAAATTGAAGCCGGGGGCAAATGGTATCAGAGGGTGTCGGGCGTGGAAAGCAGCCGCTGGGGTGAAGCTCAGAGGAACGGAGGCCTAACATTGGAGCGCAGCCCAATGGGCAAGCCAACACTCACTCAGATGCAACTGCAGGTGGTTTTCTGCGAGTGGCTGGCTACTGAATTAGAATTTTCCCAGGGCCCTAAAGCTCTCCCATACATTTCCGGAAAGTACCACAGGACTTGTATTGATCACAGAGGAACCTTGGCTTTCTGCCTACGCTGAAAGAAAATATTTCTTTGCCCTTATACAGCTCATATATTATAGGCTCTCAAAGTGCTTTACAAACAAGTGGTGGGGAAGTTGAGTCAGAAAGGTGTTAAGTAAGTTGCCCAAAGTCCCACAGTAAATCACAGGCCTTCCTCAGCTTCAGACCATCTAGTAACTGGTGGAGCTTCCAGGTGTGACTGCCAGCCTCACAATGCTCATTCACATTCCACCAGGCATCTGCGTGCCTCCCCAGGTGAAGAGTAATCTCCAAGATCAAGCCCAGGTGAGAAAGCCTGAACTTCAGAGTCAGACACGCGTGCATCCTAATCGAAGCCCTGCCACTTAGCTATGGAACTTGGGCACGTTTCTGGGTTCTTTGAGCCTCCACTTCCACTTCTGTAAAATGAGGGTGTTACTCTCTACCTCACAAGGCTGTCAGGGAACATAAGAAAATACCAGAGTGTCTTGCACACAATAGGCCCTTAATAGACATTCATTTCCCTTCCCGTTTCCCTCCACAAGTCTCCCACCCAGAGTCTGGCCTCCAGGCAGTCAAATTGGCAGCTTTCTAAATATTGCTGCCATCAAAAAAGAAAGCATGTTGGCTTCATTGGGTGCTGAACGTTTCAAAGGCCAGAGTCCACAGACAACAAGGGCAAAGTCTCGAGAACCAGATTCATCTCTCAGATAACCAACTCCAAAAGGTTCTATTACAGTAAACAGCCCTCTACCTTCAGCCAAGCAGACCGGATTTATTGGATCACCGGATTAACGCCATGAGGAGGAGGAAGTGTCCCTGTGGGGAACGAGGGCTTGGGGGAGGGGATCCTCCAGCCGCAGAAGCCAGGCCTGAGTGCAGGGAGGACCCTGGAACGAGCAACAGGAGGGAAGAAGAAAACTGGACGTGCCCAAGACAAAGCTGTCTGTGCTACGTGCCCACTGAGCAGCCTGGCTGCTTTTCTAGCTGTGGCTGGGTCCAGCCTCACTCAGTCCAGGAGCTGATACAACATGAAAGCCTGTGCTGGGAAGTAGGGGGAAGCATACCGTCTTTTAGAAGTGGGACACCGTGTCCTCAGAGCTCACTGAGTCTTTTTGGCAGGTGCTAATGTATTATCCCTTTCAGCCCATGACTGCTTGCTGGGCCCCGAGTATTAACCCTTGCTGGGCACTGGTGTGCTTTAGTGTAGGTAGCGGGTATTTTTTACCCACATATGGAAATGCTTTCTAAGGTATAGGCTTGAAGAATGACTAGAATAAATTCAGAAGGCAGCCCTGACTGGTGTGGCTCAGTGAATTGGGCATTGTCCCACAAACTGAATGGTCACCAGTTCAGTTCTCAGTCAGGGCACATGCCTGGGTTGGGGGTCAGGTCCCCAGTGTGGGGCGCATGAGAGGCAACCAATTGACATTTCTCTTGTACATCAAAGTTCCTCCCCATCTCTTTCTATCTCCCTTACCTTCTCCCTGAAAGTAAATAAATAAAATCTTAAAAAAAAAGAAATAAAAAATTTTAAATTCAGAGGGCAGTTTGGAAGGCAGTGTATCACAGACTCCTTCATTCAGTCATTATTCACACACTGGAGTAGCACAAACAAGGGGCCATACACATTGTGTGGGCGTCCTTCTGAAAACAGGCCTCCGAAAACCTGGACTGTGTGTGAGCGTGTGTATAACATCTTTACTGAGATACACAAGCCATAAAATTCACCCTTAAGTCTATGCCACCGTGCTTTTCAGTATAGACACAGGATCATACACCATCACCGTATCTAATTTTAGACCATGTCCCTTGCACACAAAGAGGCCTGACCGTGTTAGAAACCATTCCCCACACCCTCTCCCCCTGCCAGGGGAAACCATTTTCTGTCTCCATGGATTTCCCTACTTTGGACATTTCCCCCAAAGAGGGTCACCCAGTATGTGGTCTTCTGTGACTGGCTTCTCTCACCTGACGTGATGTTTTCAAGGTTTATCATGCTGTAGCATGAGTCAATGTTTCGTTCCTTTTGATGGCTGAATAATATTCCATTGTGTGGCTACCACATTTTGTTTACCTGTTGATCAGTTGATGGACATTTGAGTTGCTTCCATTTTATTGACTATTATAATGTTAAGAGAATTTGTGTAAAAGTTTCGTGTGTGCATGTTTTCATTTTTCCTGGTTATATACCTAGCAGTAGAATTGATGGGTTATGTGGTAGTTGAAATTTTAACTTTTTGAGGAACTGTCAAAATCTGTTGTTTTTTTAAGTGGTTGCACCATTGTACAATCTCACTATCAATGTACGAGGATTCCAATTTCTTCATATCTTGTCGACACTCGTTGCTCTTTTTTATTTTGGCCGTCCCTGTGGTTTGAAGGGGCAACTCTCCTGCATGTGTTTTCAAGGGAACACTTTCTGCCCTGTGCGCTTTAACTGGATCCCCCAGCGCAGAGCCACTCTGCACGCTCGCACGAGGTAGGAGCGCCGTGCTGGATACTGTGTGGGACACAGAGGCAAGCAAGAGGAGTCCCTGTTTGGGGTCTGATTCTCCTCTCTAGGAATCTCCAAATGTAAACAAACTTGGCTTGGACTGGAAATCGTGAGCTCTGAGCTCTGGTCAGAACTCTGCTCCTGACCAGGCCTCTCTCCTCCTTGAGCCTCGTGCCCAGAGTGTGAGGGGCCAGACTAGCACAACTCCGAGGCCATAGCTCTGACCCTCCATGTTTCTTGTGTACATGCCCTGCAACACAGGTAGTTCTTCTGAAAAAATACACACACACATACACACTCGCACAGGGTACAGCATAAATAATGTCCCTGAACGTTACCTTACCTTTATTATTACAAAATCATAAGCATGTAACTCTGTAACACAACAATATCACACTCAAGCACACCACATGACATTTTGGGTAAAATGTTCAAATTAAAACTACAAATTATTACACCCATATTATTACCCTACCAACCATACTCAAGCAGGCATCACTTCTGCTGGACCCTGTGTGTATATATACATACACATATGTATATGATATATGTATGTATATGACATATATATACACGTATATATGATTTAACAGCGCTGTTGAGGAAACGGAAGGAAAGGCAAACCCTATGCTGACTCCCGGCACTGACGAGACCGGTGCAGTGCGCCCACCCCCACCAGCTTTGCGCGGCAGTCTTCCACACCCACGAGGTCTAGGCCCAGGAATCATCCCTGAGGGGAACTACAGAACAAGAGCTTTCCACTTGAGAATTCACCAAAAAAAAGCCTTTTAGAGATTATTTGTGGTAACTTTGAAGGATCACTTGTCAACTTAGCAAACATTTGCCGGCCCTGGCACTTACAGTATGAAAATTAAAGAAGGAGAGTAAGTGTCTGCAGCATGGACGGGCTTGTTACACTGAGCTGTTGGGTCACCATGGAAGGGACATGTACAATCACTGGTCCTGAGAACCTGCACTAGGTTATAACGGTTGGGTTTTCATGATTATTGTAGCACAGTGCTTAATGTCAAAATTTTTTAAAAATGGTCTTCCCAAAATTTATAATAAAAAAGTAAAAAAATACTTAAAAAGAAAAAAGTGACTAATTCTGTACATTCAGAATAAAAATAATATCAGGTCATCAATCTTAAGAGTAATCGAGGGAGGATGATAAGTTTATAGAGGAAAGAGGAGAAACTTGGGAAAGGAAGCCAGGAAGGCAAGGGCATATGAAAAGATTTGTGATTGTGGGTTTTTTTGCAACAGTGAAAAACAAATGCAGCTGTTGATGATGGAGGTTTAATGTCAACATTCTCCACTTTGTATCCTCAAATTAATTTTGAACATCATTCCTGCAAATCCTGAAAAAATGTCCCATGTCACAGAGAAACTTCTGGCCCTACAAAGGAATCGGGCTATTAGTGCTGGTAATTCGGTGTCATGGAAACACCGGGCTTTGATCCCAGCGCTTCTGCTAACTGAGGGAAGGGAGCGGGTCAGTTCACCTCCCAGAATCCTCAGTCATAAATGAGGACGTGGGGACGATGCAGGTCAATTTAGGTGTGCAGGACAGCGCTGTTTAAGACCTCTCCCAGCTCTGAGTGTTTTGGTTTGAGAGATTCCTTCACTCTCCATCCTATGAACTGTATTCAATGCACGCTCATGGAATAAACATAACTGCATAAGATTCGTATCATATTTCACTCACATGTCAATTTGGCTGATCTTTTCAAAACATTTATTGTTATTTTGCAGTTTTCTTATTTGGGAGCCAGTAATTTTTTTCAGAATCCAAACATGTTGAAGGCCTTTGAAAATCACGGAGACCCCAGGCACGGCAGCCCACTGGACACTGAGTGCTCAGCGGAGGGGCCTGGGAGTTTTGCTGCCTCCGCCCCAGGAGTCCGAAGGCCCGCTGTAAGGTGGTGTCTAGGGTAGACCGTGCAGAGCGTGGTCGCTCTCTGTTGCTCAGAGACAGCGTTGTGGAGCGGTGATTTAAATCGTGCCCAGAAGGATAAGTAGGATTAGAGGGGAAGGCCTCCAAGATGAATACTGAGAATCTCAACTGTTGACCAGGCCCAGAGGACTGTCCCGTTTGGCAACCACAGTTCTTTGCCTCTCGAGAGACGGGGCCATCCCAGCAGCTGCCACTAGGTGGCAACATGCCAAGAGGCTGCAATCCCCTCTGCCTATTGACTTCTTTACATAATTCCAACAATTCTTAACAAATATCATCATCACATCGATATTTTATTAACTGAAAATTCTTGCAGTGCACTGTGCCACCTCCTTTAAAATGAAGTATCAGGTGCATTATTTACCACATTGGAGAGCTTGATGCTGCCTGGTGATTCAAAGACGAAAGTGAGAAAAGGTATCATCAAGGAAGTATGTTCTCAGGGAAAGCCGGGATTCTGGGGCCTGTTTTTAAACAGCGTCTGAGAAGAGGTCAGTGTGCTCCCAGCCTTTGAAAAGCAGGCAAGGGTGCTGAAGCCAAGAGCCGAGCAGGGGAGTTTTGGGCCTGCCCTGGATTCCGTTTCCAAAGTCACACAGGAAAGAAGACCAAACAGGTCTGCGTGTTTGCCAGACCCCGCAATGCTGGTCTTGTGCAGCGTCTCCTGTAGTCCCTGATCCTCGGAAACAAGGACGGTTAATAGACATGGAAACTGAGGCCCGGGGAGGAGAAGGAAGTTGAGATCAACACGGACAGTGAAGGGCAAGGCCAACTCTCCCCCGAAGCCCAGTGTTCCGCACCCCCACCCCCCCACCCCCGCGAGGCCACTTGCCTCCACCGCAACTCTTACCCTCTGGTATTACCATGTCGGTCCAGCCACCATCGCCTCTCCCCCAGATGCCCGCAGCAGCCCCTAAGTGGCTGGCCTCCCGGTTCCCTCCTTGACCCCTCCTGGTCTCATCTCCTCCACACAACTAGAGTAACCTTTAAAAATAGAAGTTAGATCGCATTAGTTCTCTGCTCAACACTTCCCAACTGGCCTCCACAGTTGTAAGTAGGAAATAAGTCCTCGGCTCTGTTTGCAGCCAAACCAGCGAGGACAGAGGGAGGCTCTGCCCACTCGTGGCCACACAGCCCAGCAAGCAGAGGAGCAGGGCAGGCGGCCTGGCCTCTGCAGCTTCGGCAGGGCTACGGGGACCCATGGGTCAGACTGAGGGCTTGGTCTCACTCTAGAAAAAACAAATAGTCCATTGGTAGACTTCCTGCCACACTGGGACTGTGAATAAAGACATGAACATGGGGAGGAAAGAAGCCCGCACTTCCCAGGCCAAAAAAGAGCGCTGAGGAGGGCGCGCTGTGTGGCACACCACGTGGCACACCCTGCACTCTGACACCGTCTCTGTGAGTGGTGACGTCTCTGTGGGTGGTGATGCATCTCTCGGTTGCCTTTGTTTGAGAATCAGTGCCCTAGAAAATTCTCCACAGGTGAGAAGTGCTCACAATTCCCTGTTTAGCCTCATAGATGCACCTGGAGGCAACTGAGGAAAGGTCCGCCACAACTAGTATCCCCACTGATTAGTCGAGGAAGGTGTGGTCTAAAGAGGTGATGTGCTGAGGATCACAGCTATTTGTCCCAGACCCTGGTACCGAGAACTGGGGCCTTTAGCAAGCCACTTGCCCTTCTGGAGCCTCGTTCTTCCCCTTACCCAAAGAAGGAGGATGAGGAGGGGTCAAGGAGAGAGGAAGAGGAGGAAAGAAAACCTAGAGATGGGTCCACAAAACATCCATAGATTCTTTTATTTTTTCTTGAGAGGGGAACAGAGGGAGAGAGGCAGGGATAGAAACATCCATGTGAGAGAAACAGCCATTGGTTGCCTCTTACAAGCCCCCCACTGGGGGCCCAGCCCACAGCCCAGGCATGTGCCCTGACTGGGAATCCAACTGGTGACCTTTCAGTTCACAGGCCAGTGCTCAACCCACTGAGCCACACCAGCCAGGGCCATCCACAGATTCTTAAAGCTCTGAAATTCTGTAAATCTTCAATGAATGTCATTCGATCTATAAATTAGTCTCTCAGTCCCATAACCTGCCATGATGCCCATAAGAGAAAGTTGGCAAGACCAAACTCTTTGCTATAGAACTTTATTTGCACTTGGAGTAAGTCACAAAATACAGGCCTCAGCACATCTGCCCACATCTGCAAGCTCTGCCACTCATCCATCCTGCCTGTGACAGGAAAGAGGCAGAAGCAGCAGGGGTGCGCAGGCAGCCTCCATCTGTCTGGAACACCTAAGGCCAAAAGGGCTCCATACTAGGCCCCTTGGCCACACCTCCCCATGCAACAGCATGCTATTAGCTTTTCATCCTAAAGCCTGTGGTCCAAACAGGGCCCAGAGCCTGAGAACAGAACAATTCTGGGCAAGTTTGCCTCTGCCGGGCTCTGAAAAAGTGATGAAGCTGCTGTAGTGTCTCGGTTTTGCCTTCTGCCCTGTGTCCTGCCCACACTGTCCCCAGGCATCCCAAGGCAGCTGCAGTGGGCACCGTGTCCAATGCAGAGCCAGTGAGGGCGGCGGAGGGCTGGGCGGCTGCAGCACTGCTCCCCACCTGACCCCTACCGGCCCCGCGCCTGCTGAAGCTGTGACCAATCCAACAGAAATAGAATGTAAACCACGTGTCATTTTTTTCTGCAGCTCGTTTAAAAAGACATGAACATAACGTTAATGTGTAGTATTTTATCAAACATAACCAACATATTATCATTGAATGTGTAACCAGTATAAAGTATTATTTCTGAGATATTTCATTTTTTATCTCCCTCATCTTCAAAATCTGGCACATAGTTTACATTCATAGCACACCCTGGTGTGAACCAGCTTCATTTCAAGTGCTAAGTCACCACAAGTGGCTACCGGTTACCATGTTATGCAGTGGTGATCTGGAGTAGACATGAAGGTCTGTCTGATTGCACTTGTCATAATACTGCTAAAATTAACAATAATCACGTTAACCTTTTGTTAGATACTCGACTAGTCTTTTCCATGCACAGTATTCTTTTTGCAAAGTTGAAGTCGCACTGTCCATGTGACTTTATATCCTCCTCTCGCAGTTTTGTGGTATCTTCTCACGTCATCAAAAGTTACTCACAATAATTACCTTTAGTGACAGTATTGTAGACCATCCTGTCACTTGACAGTGTCATAACCCTCTTAGCCAATACCAAAAGCTGGAGGGCTGCAGTTTTTCAACATCACAAGTAATGCTGAGCTGAGTATTTTTACATTGCTTGTGCTTCTTAAGGCCTTGATGTAAGTCTCTTCGGTATTCTAGCCATGTTTAACAAAATGATTTTTGAATATCACTAATCAATCAAACTATCAACAAGTGATTTATGACTGGGTGCTGAACACCTGGGTTTCCCACCCCATACCCTCGCTCCCCGGCTCTGTAACCCAGGGCAAATCTCTTCGCTTCTCATCCCAGAGTTGCCCCATTTACAAAGTAAACTGATTGTAGTAGGTGATTTTTAAGGGTCTTTCTAGCTCTTAACCTTCCAAGATGTTTTCTCCTCACCCTCACATCTAATCAATTAACCTGTCAAGCTAGTCATTACAAGTCCTGCAAGTCATATCAAAGCCTTCTTCTAAACATTTAAAAATCCATCCACTTCTCTGCATCCCCGCTCACAGGGCCTTTGTACAGGCTGCCCTCATCACTCACTGGACTGTGACAGGCACATCCAGTGCAGAGGGAGGTTGGGCTCTAAGCCACAGGTGGCGAACACAAGCCCCGTGGGCCGAATCCGGCCCTCCACCTTGTTTGGTCTGGCCCAGGACCTCGTTTCTACCCGGCAGCAGCACCGAGCTCCATGCCCCCAGTCAAGGAGTAGTTACATTTATACAGTCCTAAAATTACATTTGGCCCTTTGAAGGCAACTGCGAGGCTGATGTGGCCCCCGGTGAAAATGAGTTTGTCACCCTTGCACTACAGTGAAAGCTGAAGTCCAAGGTCGAGAATAGGACTAATGAGATGCAAGTGAAAGCCTGGGGCTGGCACGGAGGAGATGCTCAATGAATCTGAAACCAGCTTCAGGAGACCCCTGCTCCTGACAGTCGCCCAGAGTTCACAGTGAGGCGTGAGCCTTGCCCTGGCCAGACGCTGGGTGCTGTGGGAAGACAAAGACTCCACAGCTTCCCCAAAGGGGCTGACAGTCTAGAGGGGGAGATAGGAACCCCTGTACACAAAATAAGCATGCCTCAGGCAATGTCTGCAATGGAAAAACCAGATGGAGACAGAACAATTATCTGAGCAATTCAGGCAAGCCTGCTGTTGAGGAAAAGCCTTAAAGAAATGCGTTCTATTTCTTTTGAGAACCAGGGGGCTAAGGCTGCCTGGGAAAGCAAATGTACGTGGCTCCAGAAGACCAGAGCTCTGGCCTGCGCCCTAGAATCTTAGGCAAAACCCCAAAATGCTTTTTTATCTCAGTATCTTCAGTGGTCCAGTGGAGACAGAGTAATACCAATCTTGCCCAAACCTAACCACTTACTAGACTGAGTTGTTTTGAGGTTGGACACCATGATTCTGAATGGGGAGATCAGGTTAACTGGGGCCATCTAATAGCTACAGAGGCCAGTGAAAATGTGTCTAAGATCCTATTTCTCTTAAATGCTCCATAACCACAAGTAACATTTGTATCGAACTTCATTGTGTGATAGGGAATTTTATGTGCATTTATTTTATTTTGTTTTCAAAATCCCATAGGTACCATCATTTGCTCCTTTCACACTTAAGGCTACAGAGATGGAAAGAGCTTAAATAAGTTACTCAAGTTCACACTATTGGAGAGAGCCAGGTGCAAAGACTCCTTGGTTCTCACTCTTTCCCCACGTGGTACTACCTTGTCGTTAAAATCCACACCACCAAGCCATTCATGTCATTAACATAAATATGAATCGGGTTCATTAGAGTCCTGTCCCTGTGGTCAAGGACACTGAAACACCAAGATCGAGGCTCTGAAAGAAATGGCTAACACGGCGAGAATAGCAAGTTCCCTCTCCGATTAAGGAAAAGTGGCCGTCCCCATCTGATTTGCATTTCATGCCATCCAGCAGGAAATATCTAAGTTGACAAATAGGATATTTACAACTGCAACAGATACTTGGCAGTTAGTTTTTAACAATTGTTGCAAATGTAATTTATTTGCTATTATAAAAGGGCATTGCTGTGCGGATATGACTCCTGAAATTAGCTTCAGTTTAGCAAGGGGCCTTGACAGCTTGACCTCTTAATATCCTTATAATGATGCCATTTGCATTCAATGCTTACTGAAGTCACTCACTGCTAGATTTGTTTGAGAGGAGTCCACTCTAGGGCAGATGTATTATGTATTTTAACATACCGAGTTGGCGAGTGGGGCACATGTAGGCCTTCTAAGAGGAAAAAAATGTTTAATCAAGTCTTCGTGAAAATGTGTTCGTTTCCAACTTCCTACAGTGAAAATGCATTACTGCTAATTGCAGCATACTCCAGAAATACCATACTTCATGTTTTCTCCCCAAGACACTTCCATGGCATGGGCTATATTAAACAAGAACATGTTTTGATCCTGTACAACTTTAGCTTTTCATTTGATGGGGAAACTGGTCCAGGGCAAGGGCTGGTTGGGCCAAGATCAATGCTGTCTCCTCCAGCAGAAGCGGGTTCAGATCCCAGCACTACCACTCCCTAGCTTGTGGGCCTGGGCATCTCTCTGCACCTCTGCTTCTTTATCTCTGCCCTGGGGATGTTATTTTTTAGGGTATTATAAATATCTGTGGTGTCTGTAAGGCACCTATCATGCTATAGGTACTTGATACATGGGAGCCAGCCATGTGTGTGTTGCTTTCCGAAGCTCAGATGCCACCTTCTCCACGATGCCACCCTGACTCCAGCAGACAGACTCAGCCTGTCCTTCCTTCCTGCTCCCGTAGTACTTTGTCCCAGCCTTTTATTACAGCTCGCGTCGCCTTGTGTTGTAGTCTACTGGACACGTGTTCCCTTTCTTAATTGCAGAACGTCGTCTGCCACCGTGGACACTCCAGTGACTGACCACTGAGTGGAGGAGGACTCCAGGGTGCTGCCGGACCCAGTGTGGGGGTGGGAGGCAACGGGCAATGCAGGACGGCCTGCCGCAGCGCCGGGGAAAGGTGGCACACGGCCCACTTTTGTCATCTCTGGTGTAGCACAGGGTGTATGCTCAGTGAATATCTGCGGAAGGAATTAAAGGACAGCACTAGTGGAAGCTGATACAATAGTAGCATATAGACGACATATGTCTATTTTCAAAGCCACCTTGTTTTTATTGCATGGTCGTATTCTCCCAGTAATCCTGTGATTCCACTCGGGTGGGTGTCACCACTGTTTCCCAGTCGAGGACATTGTGACATCGTGGGGTAGCGAAGTGACTTTCCTGTGTGCTCATAGTAAAACAGCAGTAGAGCTAAGACCTACATGCCAACCTTAACCTTCCTTTAAGTATCATATTGCAATTTCCCAAGAGGCCAGCATTTCGTTTTCAGAAATCAGGGCAAACTGCCCTTTTCTCATATTTGCCCACTCTCCCCCCTCTGGTTGCTCCCCTCCGCTTCCCCATCCTCTGAAGCTTCTGTCCGGTCCCATTTCTCAGTAGTAACATTGCACTGACCCTCTTAGAAATGGCAAACCACAGGCAGAAAGCTCCGAGTCCACAGAAGCACTTGGCAACTGGGCATCTCCAGCAGATTGCCTTGGCCAGGTGTTTCTACTTGTGTAACCTCCCACGAGAACCTTGGGTCTTCTGATTACAGTCAGACTGGAGGCTCCAGCCCTCTGCTGCTGGAAGTAGAAACAGAAGCAAAAACATCCACTCCGTGAAGTCACATGTCCGCTGGTTCAGTTGGGTCTGGTGTGGGCTGGGCTGGACGGGGTGGGTGTGACTTTCTCCCCCCAGGGGCTAACCTGTTCTAACCATGCTCCTGTTTTACTCAGGTGTGGGCAACAGGCCTCGACCTCTCCTACAGTGACCAGCTGGCCCTGACTCAGCTCACCTTATACCTGACCGATGGCCACCTGGACTGCAGTTTTAGCTCCCTCACAGTGCCCCGCCCGGTTCTCGAGAAAGAGAAGAAAACGAACCGTCTGGATGCCCTGTCGGTGCCGGTAAGCAACAGAAGTTTCCCGACGCCCCGTGTTCAGCCACCCTCAGCCACCGCTCACCGGGTCCTGGAGGTGCCAGGTGCTTCGAGTTTAGAGAGAGGCCAGAACCTCGGGCAAGTCAACCTCTTAGAAACGGCCTTTTGGCATACGAATGCATTGGTCAATGGAAAGGGGAGCGAGCATTCCAGAAAGAGGAAGAGCTAGGTGGAAGGGCAAGAGAGCAGAGGTTTTCAGGGGCACACCTGCTTGGCATTTCCCTCAGTTCTCTTCTCAGCTCACATTCCCAGGCAAGTACATCTATACCCGCTGCTTCAGTTCCCAGGAACTTCTCACAAACCCATATTTTTCTAGCCCCTACTTTTTTTTTTTTTTTTTTTTTGAGCTTCAGACTCCTAGACCCGATATTCTACAGAACTTCTCTATGAAGTCCTCAGGGTCAAACTACCACAAACTGCATTCATTGTTTCCCATCCTGTACTTCCTTTTGGCAGGCCAGGCCCAAGGCTGACTGGCCACCCCGTTCTCCCACTCCCAGTCAGCAGCCAGCACATGCTGGTGCTAGCTGCTAAAACGTCTCACCTCCCCACCTCTGACTCCTCCTCTCCCTCCATGAACAAACTGCCTTAGTTTTGGCTTTCATTGCCTCGCACCAGCATGGCAACACCTCCTCACCTCCTCACCTCCTCACTAAGGTCCCTGTTTCCTGTCTCTCCTTCAGCCCAAATACATACACAGTCAGGTGGCCAAGGTGAGATGCAAATCCGAGCATGTGGCTCCCGTACCTGTGATTCTGAAAGACTCCTCTCGTCTTCAGAAAAACCCCAACTTCCCGGCCGGGTCAGTGGGGCCTCTCACAATCTGCCTCTTCCCACTGCCCCACTCACCCATCTCACCTTCAGCCCAGCTCTGGGATGGCTGAGGCTCACCAACCTCAGAACCCCGGGTA
The DNA here is from genome assembly GCF_004126475.2 of Phyllostomus discolor. Classification (NCBI taxonomy): domain Eukaryota; kingdom Metazoa; phylum Chordata; class Mammalia; order Chiroptera; family Phyllostomidae; genus Phyllostomus; species Phyllostomus discolor. Next base: position 176,414,314 of record NC_040903.2, read on the forward strand.
ACAAAGGGTGGATCTCCATGGGGACAGGGGGCTGGGTGAGCCATAGGCAATGAAAAAAAAGGCCCCTTGTATACAGGTGGGACAGGAGAGTGTGTGGACTCCCTGGCCACAGCTGCTCTGACATCTGCCAGAGGGTTCCTTCTGCCTCTGCAACAGTGGGCTTCACACCCTTTTTGCAAATGAAACTCTACCTGAGATCCCAATACATCAAACAGATAAAAGAGGAATTCCAGTGATGAATAGGACCCCACACTGGTGCCTTAGAGGGACCTCTTCAGAGCATCCTCTCCTGCCTCTGCGCTGAGCCTCTTTGGGACCAGGAGATGCCTCTGGATTTAAAGAGCCCTTGTTCAACAGTCCCCCCAGGGCCGCCGCAGTCATCTCCCTGGGCAGGAACTCAGTGTGCACTTGGAAGGGTAGCTTGGAGGGTGCCAGGTGTCTTGGGGGACTTAGGCAGTAGCCTTTTTCTCCTCTCCAATCCACTTGTCCTGAGAGGTGCCCTTGCTCACAGGAATCTCCTGATCTTTTTCCTTTTTAAGAAGGGAGGTCAAGTTGGACTGGGGAAACAGTCACATTTTAATTAGGTCCCAGGACCTGCTGAGAATCTCTGAGGTCTGACCCAACCCATGACCTCTATCCTCAACAAGGGGGCCTACAGGACCCTGAGTTTAACTCCCAGCTGGGACAGCAGGAAAACGTGGGTCCTTCTGCATTGCAAACCTGACTCCACAACATTCCTAACATGAAGCTGGAAGCTGAGTTAGTATTCAACAGGAAACGTGCAAAGACAATTTGCTGCATTTAAGTGTGTGGCTTTAGAAGGCTATAAGCAGAAATTGTACTTAGAATTAGAAGCATTCGCTCATTTTCCCCATCTTGCCTATAGGTTTCAATCCTAGCTACAGGCAACATGCGGGAATTCTCCTGTGATCAAGAGTCTTAAACACTTCCAGGAATTGCTTGCACTCGAGAGGGAAGCATTATGATCTTCAATAATTCAAATGTCCCTGCTGTCACTGAAGAAAAGCCATGCAGGTTTTTTGATGTCGGGGTGAATTGAAAGTGCTTTGGGTTTTGGGAAGATAAATGAGGGTTCACCCCTTGACACCCCTGTGTGTGCATGTGTGTATGTACACACATGTTCCCATGCATGTGCACATGTGCGATAGGCAAATTTTTAAAAAAGCATGCACGCTTGCACGCACAGTGCAATTTACAACCAAACTGAAGCTTCCCGAACCAGTGTGAACAGACTGTGATGCCGCCAGGTTCATGATCAGTCCGCCGACAGCCCCCTGTGGAGACTGGAGAAAAAGGAAGTGTGCGGATGAGCCATGATGAGGGCGCATTCAGAACTAACCCCTATAAAGTGCTTCATGTGGGCCTGTTCCTTTAAGTCACGTGCAATGCAGAGGGGGAGTGAAAACTTTCCTGGGCTTCACGAAGAGCTGTTGCCCCACGACAGAGACAGGTAGCAAGGAGCTGCCGTTCAGACCCATGGGGACCAGGTGTGCAGGTTTCCGAGCCAGCGTCCTCTGCAGACAACCAGCCGAATGCAGAAACCAGGTCTGATGAGGCCCAGAGAAGCAAGTTTTACAAATGAAAAGGAGTCACCTAACAACTTTTGAACTTTTAATTAATGTTCTGTCAGAATAGACATGAATCGTTACCCTTTTCTACCTGTTTTTACGCCTCCTCACCACGTGTGGCCCCTCCGCACCGCAGCTGGCGAGTGGCCAAGAGGGACCATCTCTGCGAACATCTTAAAACAACCCAAGTCATTTATAAGCATTTTTAACAGCACATGGTCTGTAATGAATGATTAAGTAAAACCTTTTGTGTTAAATTATGATGTTAATAATGATTCTGTCTCCTGTAATTTATTACGAATTCTCAAATGCTTCGGGTTTGATTTTGATAGAATGCAACAACAACGAAGTTTATGTGATGACTTTATTTTTAGAACTCCTCCTTTGAAGGCACACATTTCCCCCACTGCTGCTGCTACTGTAATTATGTACAAGGCCAATCACTCATTAGAGTTAGGATACATTATCTTCTAGACAGATGAGGCTAAATAAGCAGCACATTAATAATTCAGAGAGTAGTTCATTATGCATGTGGATGCCTGCTTCATAACTGAAATAAGGCCTTCATCAGCCTCTGCCAACCCTTAAACAATAGTTCTGTGTTACCGCAACCACATTCAAGTTTACGCTTGTTAAACTGCTACTTGGATTATTTTATCAAACATTCATTTATTTGTGGTCCCTTACTGCTGAGAACAGATTTTGGAAGCTCCTTTTTTTAAGTTAATGATTTGAGCAATGGGTGTTATTAATTCTCAGAATATTATAAACATGATTAATTTTCAGGCAGAGATTTATTACATGAGGATTTCAACTATGTCAACTGAAATGCATCACTGTCAAAACGAGCATCATGGCGAAAATGGAACGCGCACTACACTTCAAGTGCTGGTGCTCAGAACTAAATCAATTTAAATTGTGGCTGAAGCAAAATTATATTCTCCAGTGGAAAGGAGTATTTCCAGCTTCCTTTATTTGGCTTGAAGCATTCTTGTTAGACTGTGATTTAGAAAGGTAGTTTAATAAAACTAGACTTCTACCGACAATATTTTGTCTTCTATTTTTTTTCCCCTTGTTTTACTAGAAGAGGCTAACCCTCGGGCATTCCCACACATTCCAAATGTGGCCCGTGGGCATTTGGAGTGAAGAGCACTGGTCAGAAGTCAAGGGTCATGCATTCGGATCCTCTGCCTGCCTCAGTTTCCTCATTTATAAAATAAGGGAGGACCACGTGACCCCCAAGGTCTCTTGAGAGATTTGATTTTATGGGGCCTGTAAAATGGGACTCTATGCCAGGCCTGGCCCAGGCAGCCTTGGGTACAGTAGGGTGCTGGGGGGCGGGGCATTTCCTGTAAGTGGACACAGAAAGGGCCCATCCCTCCATACCTCAGCCTTCCATTAAAAGGTCTTTCTCTTGCAGAATCTTTTAGAAGGACGTAATAATGTTTTGACAGGTCCCTTCCTAAGTTCTCATCGGCCATTCCCTTAGCTTTCAGTTAATACTTTCAGCAAGAATCAACTGGAAGTAAATTCAGCAAGTATTTACTCACTGTCCTTTGTGCCAGACACACTCCTAAGCCCAGAGGCCATAGGGATGAGGAGCAAAGAGCTCCAGCTTTATTAAAGAACACAGATAGGTCAGCAGATAACTACAAGGCATATAATAATATGATGATAACACTCAAAATGTATTGAGCCTTGACACCACTCCAGGTACTTTAACTAAGCACTTTACATGAATCTTTATAGAACCCAATATATTAGGCAGGTGCTGTTATTATGCTTGTTTTCAAATAAGAAGGCTGAGGTTAAGAAATGTTAAGCAACTTGTGGAAGGTCACTCAGCAAGCAGGAGTGGGGGCCGAGACAGAAGGAGCCCAGGCCTGCCAGACGTCCAAGCCTGCGTGCCTGACCACTGGGCTACACAGCCTGCCTTGCGTTGGCTGAGAGTCAATGATCTGGTCCCAGAGAAGAGCTTAAGCTCATCCCTGAAGAAGTCTGCGGTGTCTGGTTGAGGCCACAAGAAAGCTCTTCTTCCAAAAGAGGTTTCATCTGCCTGTGTGATGAAGTCGCTTTCAGGCACATTGCCTTCATCCCCTGGATTCCAGTCTGCTCCGAGCCAGGCAGAGACTTGGTGAGCACTGAACCGGCCAGACGGACAAGGAGGAGTCTTCCGATCCCATAAAACCCCTGCAGGTGGTGATGTCCTTGGCAGACTTCACAGCAACTGAAGGAGTAGACTACACAAGTCAACCTTTTAAAAATGATGTTTTCTCTTTGTATAATGCTTTATACTTTAAACAGACATGAGCGTATTTGACCGCCATAATAAACCCAAGACATAAAGGAGACAGAGGTTATCATATCCATCTTACGGACTGGGAAACAGAGGCTGTGCAAAGTTAGGTGAGCTGCCCAAGGTCCTGTTAAGGAAGTGGCAAAACCCAGGCCTTCTGATTCACGTCCCTTTCTAATGACAAGGTTTATGGGACAGCTGGGCAGTTTTTATTTTAAATAATTTTCCTTATTCACAAAATTATTTTAATTAACAAATGATAATAAGAGCCACCCTCTTTTCTGCACTCTCTCTGTGCCGGACTATGTTCCAAGGTGTCTGCACACTCAGGTGCACCTCACGCCGCACTGCCACCTGCACTGCCAGGCTGGACGGAACATGACTCCAGGTCACTGATGACTTTTTCCCATAGAAACCAGAGATTTGATTACGTCTTTAAAAAGTAGGTCTATCACATATGTGCATCTTTATTAGCATTATAACCGCACACCGCACAATTATTAATTATAATTGCATAATTAAATATATGCCAGGAATTTCACCGAGCACCAGGTATACAAAGACATTTGGCACCTTCCCCACCCTTGAGGAGTTGAAAGAAATATAAAACAGCATGTACACGAGAAGAAACGCCCAGCCATTTGAGCAACAGCCCTGCAACCTGCTGCTTGGTTTCATAGGAAAAACTGCAGACTGGCAGGTCCAGAAACACGCTGTTAACAACACAGAACGTGGTCTGTCCTTGCAGAGTAGGACAGTCACTGAGAAGTGAGGAGAGGGAAACCTCCCCCAGAAGGAACAGAAGCCAAAGAGAGCCGTGGTCTGTCGGGAGACGGCAATGCCCCAGCTGGGCTGAGGCGGAGAGTCTGGGAAGCCGGGAGCATGAGAAATGGTTGGAACAGCCCACTGAGCAGGTCTGAGAGGGTCTGCCCGCCAAGCCAGGTGCTGGGTGTGTGGACTGCATCGTGCTTGTTTGTGTTTTTTTTAAACTTTTATGTATTGATTTGAGAGAGAGAGAGAGAAATATTGATTTGTTATTCCACTTATTTATGCATTCATTTGTTGATTCTTGTATGTGCTGTGACTGGGGATCAAACCAGCAATCTTGGCATATCAGGAGGATGCCCCAGCCAACTGAGCTACACAGCCAGGGTTGAACTATATCTTGAAGGCGAGGAGGAGACATGAAAGAGTTCTGAGCATTGACCAACCTGGGTTTAGGAGACAATCTGGTGGTAATGCTCAGAATCCCAGGGACCAGCAGGGAAAGGACCAGCCTGGGAAATTACTTTAGTATAGGTCCAAAGTGCTCTAGATGCTTTCAAAGAAACTGCAACAAAAATAGGAGCTAGCTACCATTTATCAGGTGCCAGGAGTTGTGCTAGATGCTTATTTAACCATCAGAAGTCAGAGATGTTCAATGACGCATTCAAGATCACACATCTAGCCTATGGCCTAGTGAGGTTTTGAGTCTCCGTCAGTGTGACTCCATGGAACCAATCCACTGCAGAGTGCTGCTGGCACCCCGCCTTCCAGGGAGGAAGGAGCAGCAGCTCCTCAGGCCGAAGAAGCCTGGGTTAGGATGGTGATGGTAATGGAAAGATGGCAGCTTAGAGACATATACCAAATGTCCTAACTTTTCTTTTAGATTCTGTATGACTCACAAGCTGAGGTCTAGGTGGGCTGGGAATTGCAGTCTGTCTCTGCAGAGAGGAATAAACCTCAGGACAGCCTGTCCTTACTTGCTGTCCTGAAGTAGTGGACACTGAGCTCTTCTGTGTGGTTTAGAGCCAGGATATACAGCACTGAGCTGGATCCTGCTACCAGATGCCTGCCTACCTCTCCCCTTCTCTGACTGGGGCCTGAGCTTGTATTTGCTGGTTTATATACTATGGCAGCATAAGACAAGTTTAGAAGACTAAAATAACCTTGGAATTATCTTGTGAATTCATGGTAATTACCGTGCAATTACATGCTCAGTAACCACAATGGAATTCCAGAGTATTTACAGTTCACTTCCACATACAAAGCCCAGGCCTGTGGGCCTCCATGGTGGAGGCTGGAGCATGGCCCGGCCCGGGGTGGCAGGGTGAGTGGGTTGGTGGCATGTCTTCTCAAGTGACTGAGCAGTGGAGCCAGAACTTCTGGTAGCTGGTTCCTATTATCTCAGCAGTAATTCCCAATAAGTCCACCAGAGGCACCTTCTCTTCCAAAAGATGTCCTCTGAGCTCAAGGCCTGGAGTGACTGCCCAGAGTTGTCCTTCTCTAGGGATGGTGTGACTGACCTCTGTGCTTGGTGAATCGCCTGCTTCTGCCCCGAAGCGCTCATTCACTGGAAGTCCCATGAATCATATCCTTTGAAGTCTCAAGTCAGAGGGAAATGCTATCCACTTACTATATACCTCATTTATCCATTCTTTCTTTCATGCAAAAAACACTGATTGCCTGTGTTGTGCTCAACTCACCATAGGTCCAGGTGATAACAAAGTACAGCTGTGGGCCACTGGCGGCTCAAACAGGTTTTCTTTTGTGAAAGGGCCTTCCCAGTGGCTACACGTGGCACAGTACCAACAGAGGCACACGGTTCAAGATGCAGAGCCTGGGGAGGCTGGCGGTTTTATAGATGGGGACTCTGCGCACATGTGAGAAGAGCAGGCTTAGTTAATAGTCCTGGAAGGGTGACCATCAGATGTGATATGTTACCAAGTGTTGAAGGAACATAGCATGTGGGAGAAACATGCCTCAAAAGTTGAATGTGGGATGTGTGTATGTGTGTATGTGAGCTGTTTGTTCTCCACTGGGTGCGTAGTCAGCTGCAGTTCCCCTGTGTGATCCCAGAGACAGAGAGAGAGAGAGAGGGAGAGAGAGAGAGGGAGGGAGAGAGAGGTGTCACAGCAGGTGGTATCAGGCCTTGTGATCTCTGCAGCCAGCTGGGAACCAGCAGCGTGTCTTTTTCCTTCTCCTGAACCAAGTGCTGCACTAGGGCAAGCACCTGGTTGACCAGCACTTGAGGTCCCCAAAGTTCAAACCTGAGCCAGATGCCTCCACTTTCTATGCCCAGAAGTTGGCCACGGCCATGTGTGCTGCTCTCCGAATTCCCAGTTACCTGAGGACAAACATAGCTTCTTGTCAAAGATGAACATCATATCTCACAGAGGATACGCTACAGAACGACCAGGATCCAATGCTTTCTCTTGCACATGTTAAATCTTAAATGTTTTAGGAAACACTGTAATTGAAACACTTTAGGCCTCCTGTAACCAGCGTCCTTAGGGCAGCGCCTACTGATAGGCAAATAAAGAATAGCAGTTTCCCAAACAAATAAGCCACTGAAATAACAATTCTAACAATTCTCAAGGAGGTAGATTACATTTAGTGACCTTCTTCCGAAGAATTCATTATGGAGAGGGGGAAAGCGTACCTGCTTCCCAGAAGGTCAAGAGTGACCTCATCAGTTGTGTTGATACAAGTACCCTTAACACCAGTGGACGAAAACGGCAGTTCCCCGAGGCAGTCCCCCCCACCCAGAAACACATCACCCCGTTCTACTCATGAGAAAAGCATCAGGCAAACCAAAACTGAGAAGCATTTTATGAAATAGCTGCACAGTATTCCTCAAAACTGTTAAAAGATCATCAAAAACAAGGACAAACCTGAAAAACTGTCACAGACCAGAAGGACCTAAAGACGCAAGACAACTAAATACAAGTCATAGGCAGAGGGGATCCTGGAACCAGAAAGGGAAGACTAATAAAATGGAAACATGGTATGGACTTAAGTGAACAGGAAGGGAGTGATGTCGTCTGTCAGTTCCGGCAAATGTACCATTACTGCAAGGTGTTAGCAATAGGGGTAAATGCTGACTCCATATCATCTGCGTAACTTTCCGTCCATCTACAACTAGTCTAAAAGCAGAAGTCTATGTAAACATTCTGTAGAGAGTCTTACACTCAGTCTCGGTCTTTTCCAGTCGCAGGCCGCCCATCGCTACGCAGTGATGACCACCCAGCTGAGGCACAACCATCTCTCGCTGTTTTTCCACTACGTTTTTCTCCAGATGTGTAAGGCCCATGGCATCGGCTATGACATCGAGGTATGAAGGGTGACAGTTAGCTGGGACTAGACCAAATAAATACAGGTGTGCGGACGATCTAGGCAGCTAATAATCTGGGGCCCCTTCAAACAGAGATTCTTTAAGCAGTAGTTGGATGTGTTCTTAGGGGAAGGCTGCGTGCTGCTGAGGGAAGGGTAGAAAGGCAGCTCCACAGGGGGTGGCACTTTGTCCTGGCAAGTTCAGCTCTGTCCCCAAACTTGCACACCCACTTTGGTAAAGCAAAAGCTCTGTAGCTCACCAGACGTAAGAGGAATTTGGGGGACCGTCTCTTGATCCCGAAGCATGCCCACAAGCTCCCTGATCCCACGCAAAGCTGCTTATCAAGGTCCATCTTCGTCTTAGTCTGCTCGGAAGCCATCACAAACACACAACAGAAATTCGTCTCTCACAGTCCTGGGGTGGGGAAGTCCGTGGAGAAGATGCCGGGCCATTCGGTCCAAAGTGAGGGCTCCCTCCCTGGCTTGTAGAAGGCTGCTTCCTCCTGTGTCCTAACACGGCAGACAGACACAGAGAGAGAGGGAGTGTTCTGGTGTCTCTGCAACCTCTTGTATAAGGACACCAGTTCTATCTGGACAGGGCTCCACCTTACAACCTCGTTTAACTTTAATTCTCTCCTTAAAGGCCCAGTTTCCAATATAGTCACATGGGGGTTAGGGGTTCAACCTGTGAATTGTGGGGGAGGGGCATGCAATTCAGTTCATAGCAGCATCCTTCTCCCTATGTATAGTAGTTTCTTCCAAGAAAGAGTTCTAATAAAAGCAATTTCTCCCATTTTTTTTGTCTATTTTTAATGATATTGATGCTCCCTGCTCAGATGGATGGGGGCAAGTGAAATATAATATCTCCTACCCAAACCAGAAACTTCATTTTGTGCCTAGAGACTCATGTTACTCAGAGAAATAGTTTCATGTTCCTGCACTTCAGTTCTGATTTTCAAGTCTCTGACACATGGCTATTCAAGACCCGAGTGACCCGTGCACTCTCACTTGTGGAAGACCCATTACACATCACAGCAAACATATTAAAGTATATTTACCTCTCGCATTACATGTAATTTATAGATAATGACATAAGAACTGGGCAATAACCAACTGATCAAATGTTTTGATTTGCAGATTCTCAGTTCTATATTTATTTTTATTTTTCCTACTTGAGGACATATAGAATTTTTCAGGGGTCAAGTATTTTTATAGGTCCTATAGGCTATGTAAAGGTCCACTTATGCTTTGAAAAGCATATAGACCTTACGCACAAGGCCAGCAGCGAAGAGGATGGCACTCCCGATGCTTGGCGACCTCCACCACACTGCAGGCCGGCAGAGAACATGAGGCCCTTGGGCTACGTTGATTCATGCTGTTTGCAAGCGTGTATAATGGAGCGCATATTCCCTTGCACATTACGTTAACATTAGTAAAATATAGGAAGAATGAGAAAAGCCAGATTGAACCGATTTACCTGAAATTAATTGTTACAGCTGCTCAACACAATCCCTTTGGAATTAAATAGTTTTCAGCCTCAAACTGATTAGACTAAAACACTTCCATGTACCAGAAGTTGGCTACATCTAACTTTAACGTTATCCGAATCTATCTGTTTTATTTTCTTCTAAATTATCAAAGCAGAACAAGCTCTGGGAATAGGCATATGTGGCAGGGAGGGAAAGTGTCCTGCCTAGAAGAAAACGTGCTCCATAACTTTCTACTGCCTGGAATTATTAGAGATTTATTTCTTTGGCTAAAGGCTTTGTATTTAATTGAAGTTCCAATACTCCTGGGAAAAGTAAAGCACTACATTTTATGTTATTTATACCTTTGTGGCTCTGAGTCGATCAGATTTGTTTCTAAGAACAAGTCTGAGTGCAGGAAACAGACCGCCATGGCTCCAGGGGAGCGGTGCGAGGTGTGAGGGAGAAGTTCCCCTAAGGGTGAGGAGGTGTCCAGATGGGTGGAGAGGCACTGAGAACATGACTCTGCCTCCAGGGCCCCTGTACTGTGCTGAACAACTTATACAAGATGAGATATGAGCCCTGGCCAGTGTGGCTCAGATGGTTGGAATGTCATCCCTTAGACCAAAAGGCCACGGGTTTGATTCCTGGTCAGGGCACATAGCCAGGTTGCGGGTTCAATCCCAGTCGGGGTACATACAAGAAGGCAACCAATCAGCACTTCTCTCTCACAACGCTGTTTCTCTCTTCTCCCTCTCTAAGAGCAATGAAAAAATGTCCTCAGGTGAGGATAAAAAAATATTTTTTAAAAAGATGAGATATGAAATGGAAGAGAAAGAAAACTATGAACTGAGGGCAATGAAGTGGTAGAACCATATGAAGAAAAAAGTAACAGAAGAAAAGACAGGATAAAATCCAGAAACTGGAAAAAAAACATTTTAAAAAATAAGGAGGACAGGATAAACAGAAAGAAAAAAATCAAATAACAAACAGAAGTACAAGAAGAAAGAAAGAGAGAAGAAAAACAGGGTCCTAAAAATCTGAAGAAAGAAAAAACAGAGTCATGTGACTAATTGGAAAATTTGGAAATTCCTCAACAATGTCCTTGCTCTAGTTTTCCTGAGGTGGGTTCTTATCTTTTCAGACTCTGGGGTCCATCCCAGGTCAGAACCATCCACTTGTCTTCTTAACTCCCTGTCTTAGCCTTTACAGAGCACCTACTACGTGCTGGCACTGAGCTGAGCGCTACTACTTCATTACCTCTTTTTATCTTCATATTTCTTTTGTAAGAAGGCATTGCTTCTAGCAGATCACACTGAAGAATTTAGGCTCAGAGAGTTTAAGCGCTTTCCCAAGGTCACACAGCCAGTCATTCAGTGGAACTGACATTTCAATCAATAGTTTCCACAAAGTCAAACATGACTCTTCTCTTCCACCAAGCAGTCCCCTGTGTGCCTTTCCCCCGCTAACAGCTGTCTGTATTCTAAACTATTATCACCAACCCATCTAAGAATTCTGGGAAACATTTCAAATACAATATTCCATCTAGGTACCCCTTTGTGTATTTCTTAGCTAAAGAAGCACAAACTTCTTCATAGCCACCATGACTACCTTACAAAAGAAGAAAACAGCTATGTTTAACCATCGGCTTCTCTAAGCTTCTATTGCCTCCTTGGGTTACGCTGAGTCTAAAAAGGTCAGTGTCACCTCTGCTACTGGCTCCCATTCCCAGTCAAATTTAATATTGGTGCCTTTCCCAGAAAAAGAAGCAACATTAGCAATATATCACTACCAAAAAGAGAATCCTTGGAAGTCCTTATCCTTGACATTATGTTTTTCTTCCCATTATTGTCCCAGAATTTCAACCGATGTTTCTTGTCCAAAATCTCAGGGAAAAACAAAAAAGGGAAATGAGATCACCATAGGAGTTTATTCTTCCTTGCTGAATACTGGAAGGGAGCATTGCCGAGTGTGTACGCAACGTGGTAGGTGTCATGCCTGGGGATTCTGCAGTGCTCCAGACTACCCCCACTGATATCCTAGTGAAAGGGAGTTTGAGTGAAGGCCACGTGGAGGAAAGTGTCCTGTTTACTGCCCGAGACAGTGTGGGGCAGGGCCGGTCCCCCACACTCGGGGGCAGTGTGCCATGGCCCCAGAGAGTTCCACCACCACCAGCAGTCATTTCCTGAGGCCAGGATGTTGCCACGGTGCCAATCATTAGGACTGTTCAGAACCATCTGATTCTCCTCCTTCTAGGACCACAACAAAATTATACATCCTCCTCCCTGTCCCTAAAGCCAGGAATGGCCCCGTAACTTGGTCTGGCCAGTGAAATATGAGCAGACATGAAGTGCGTCCTTTCTACGCAGAAGCCTGTGAGAGCTACTTCATGAGTTTCCGTGTCCTACTCCTGCCTCAGAAATCATGGACGTGCACTGAGACAGGCCTTCCTTCACCTGGGTCCCCAGGTGTTCCAGCAGTGACCGGAAACCCCGCCAACCCATGTGGGACGTGGAGCATGAGCCCAAACCACACTTCTGCTGTTATAAACCACTAAGAATTGTTTGGGTTTTTTTTTTTTTTTGATTACTGCAGCATAACCTAGCTTATCTCATTGATTCAGAAATTAGTATCAAGAAAAGGATGCTCCCCAAACAGAAAGCTAATATTATCATTTCAACATGCAATGAGTATGGAAATTATTGAGATAGTTTATTTTTTGTACTAAGTTTTGGAAAGCTACAACACATCTCAGTCTCGATAACTAATATCTCAAGTTCTCAGCAGTGCCACGTGCCTCATGGCCGCCACACTGGACGGCACAGTAAAGCACATGAGACACCCTGCAGACAGTCAGTCAGTGGCCCTCAGCCCTGGCTGCCCCTTAGAACGGCCTGAGTGAGGAGCTTTGCAAAGCACAGATGCCCAGGCAGGGCCAGGGGTTGGGTGAGGCCAGCGAGGCACTTAGCCAGAACACAAAACTTATGGGAGCACACACACACAGACCCTCAGAAATAAAGATGAATGATGTTACAATGCAATATGTGAAAAATCAAAATGAATGCAAAAACCCATAACAATATCAACAATTTAAATGAAAACATACTGATTTTTCCTTTGTCTCAGGCTTCAAAATGGCTCAGCATGACACTGTACCCAAGGCCCACTCTAGACCAACAAAATCAGGATTTCTAGAGGTGGGGGGGGGGGCAGCATCATTTTTTAAAGCATTTGGATGATTCTGGTGTGCGGCCAGCATTGAGAGCCACTGTTCTAGTCCAATGTCTAGTCCAATGCCCAGATTTCCTGATACAATGGGGAGTCAGTAGGCATTCATAATTCAGGCTTGGGATATCTTTTACCAAATCCCCAAATTTTTTTCTTTTTGTACTTCCTGAAATGAGAAGTTCACCACTTCAGGGGGCAGCCATTTCCACTACTGGACAACACTGGTGTTAACTTTTATGGTTTTGGAGAAAACTAGTAAAAGGTAATTTTCAAAACAGGATAAAAGAATGCTTCTCGTACAGATATAAAATTAAACAGATGATGAAGATGTTACTTAACAGAAAAGAATTAAGCACATGTTATAACCAGTACAAAAAGGAATCCCAAAACAGACATCTTTATAGACCAGGAATATTGAAATGAATATGCAAACCACACAAAACTGGTTTTCCCACAAAGGGAGCAGGAAGAAAAACAAACAAAATTCTGGACAGAATCTGCTTGTCTCTCAGTCATCTACAACCTGGAGCTGCGAAATATCTCCCACAGAGTCAAGAAAACACACTGTTTTCCACTGAAATATGAATTATTTCCACACAACAAATTGCTTCTATTTTCCATCATTGCCCTTAGAGCAGCAGCTTCAAATTTTGGCGGGCTCGAGAGTCACCTAGGAAGTGAGCTGAAAGGCAAGTCCCCTCTCAGGGACCCTGAGCTTGGGTGATGCCCACGAAAATGCATTGTCACGAGCACCCTCAGTGATTCTGAGGCAGACATTCTGAGGATCTGACTTCCCCAAACACCTTGTCCTGGACCAGAGAGAGCAAGTGTCGGTGGAGCTGTAAAGGGAGCCCTGTGCACTGTTGGTCACAATGTAAGTTGGTTCAGCCACTACGGAGGTTCCTCAAAAAATTTTTAAAAACTACCATATAACCCAGGAATTCCACTTCTGGGTATCTGTCCAAAGGAAACAAAATTACCATCTCAAAGAGATAGCCATACCCCCGTGTTCATGGCAGCATTTTTCAAAATAGCCAAATACGGAAACAACCAAGTGTCCACTGATGGATGAATGGATGAAAGAAGATCCATATGCAATGGAATATTGTTCAGTCATGAGAAAAAGGGAAATCCTTCCATTTGCAACAACATGGATGGACCTTGAGCATACTATGCAAAATTAGATAAGCCAAAGACAAATGTTGTACAGTATCACTTATATGTGGAATCCAAAAAGCCAGACCCATAGAAACAGAGAGTGGAATGGGGGTTACCACGGGTGGGGGGCAGCTGAGAACTGGAGCTGCGTGTTAAGGGGCACATGCTTGCCACTAGAAGATGAGTAGATCCCGGAGATCCAACGTACAGCCCAGTGATGACAGTCAGGATCCTATGTCGTATACTTCAAAATCGTAAAAGCCTGGCTCTTCAGTGTTCTCATTGCAAAACAGAAATAACTATGTGATATGATAGAAGGCTTATATCAAATGAACATGTTGTACACCTTAACTTTACACAACGACATATGTAAATTACATCTCAGTTTTTAAGAAACCCAACATCCTAGAACATATCTACTCCATATGTTCTGGAGACAGCCTTTCCAGATGTGGTTCTCACAGTATTCGCAGGCAGCTTTAGGCTTTGATTCAAATCCCTCTTAGTGGTCTTAGTGCGGTATATTTTCTTTACTTTGTTTTCAACATAACATGCTACTTCTTTTCTCCCCATTCAAATTTTATAGGACAAACAAGGAACAGTTTTTATACTATACGAACACCTGAAGAGGGACAGGCTGGGAATATTGTGAGTATGACGTATGTCTATGAGATGTAATGAGCTAAGAAAATAGACTCTAACAGCCAATACATATGATGCTTCTCACGCACTTGAATCAGCATGCTGATTTATTGGAAGTTAATCTTATTCTATTTAGATCTTCAAGTATTTTATAAAATGGCTTTAGATCTGTCAGTGGAGGTTCATAAATATAATCAATTAATTATCTAGACTGATGAGTAAGGCTCTTTTCAACAACACATTACTCTCAAACACACACACACACACACACACACACACACACAAGAAGTCTGACTGAGGGTGAACCAGCTCAGAGGCTGTAGTGGTGGGAGGCTTGCTGGCATACTGAGAAATGTGTCCTGGTGACCTTGGCAAGATGCCCCCACAAAAGGCAGGGTCCATAGGCCCTCCCCAGACCTGGTTTTGGCCCCAGTGCAGGCTTCTCAAGACACACACATGCTGAGAAGGGTCCTGCTGCTCGCACTCAGAAGGTTTCTCTATGTTTCCCTGTTTCCTGCAAATTTCTCTCCAGGGGGTACTGCAGGGCTAGCAGGGTCGTCTCCTCCATTGGAACTCAGAACTCTAGAGCCACCATCTTCAATTGTGTCCTATTTCATATCCTGGAATATGTGGTTGTTTGGTGCCTTTACGTCTTCCTGATTTATTGGGAAACTGTTTCTGCCCTACATGTCTCCCTTTAGAACATCACTCTAAAGCCATGTGACCTCATATTGAAACACACAGACACACTAAGATCTGGCCTCATAAAAAAACTGACCAAGTAAGAGCCAATTCCTATATTAAATATCAATGCTCCTGAACAGTCTCAGTTTCTCCCCAGATGCTCAGTCTTCTAGACGCTGGTCCTAACTAGTGCACACGGAAACAGGCAAAGATGCTCACAGGACAGATCTCAACCCCCATCCAAAGCACAGCCCTTTGTGTTACTGAAGTGCTATCAGCTACTGCAGGCACCATCTGCGCACCCGCACTGGTTCCTTTGAATTGATGCGAATGTTGCGGTTTCTTCCCTTTTGGAGCTAGGGTGTGGCTACAATTTGATCTAGTGCTTACAGTCTTAAAGCTTCTGATTACCAAGAAGAGGAGAAGCTGGCTGTTTGAGTCCTGCCCTCCAGCCCCAACCTTTCCCCAAGGTCCCGTGATCTTGTGAAACTTACTGGATCCCATTAAAAGAGTCCCCTCACTATTCATTTAGGCTCTCTTCCCCAGCCTGTCACTACACATCCAGGGCCGCAACAGCAACGGCAACTGGATCCGCAACATTCCAACGAGCACATACTCGCACCCAGGATGACAATGGAGCCGCAGCCCCTCTTTGCATGTGCAGGGAGGGAGCTGCCCTCTCTTGTGGATGCTGTTCTGTCCTTCGGCTCCCTCCCTGCCCTACTCTCACCTATGAGAAAATTTAAGAGCACTGAACCAGTTGTTCCAGGCACAGATCCAGGTGTGGGGCACACAGCAGTGAACCAAAGGAGAGGTGCCTGCCCCCACGAGCTGATATGGTGGCGGGGCGGACACTGGGTAACTAAGTGAGTAAATATGGTGCAGCACGTCCACTCCTGATGAGCCAGGAAAGGGGAGCAGCAGCTTACCAGTAGCCAGAGCACCAGAGACGAAGTATTTCCTGTCCTACTCCCTCCAAACTTGTCACTTTGATGCCAGGACTATGGCAGGACAAAGGATACCAGGCAGTTACTAGGACTGGGAAAAGCAAGCACTTAACTGGATTTGAGGTTGGCAAGCTGGGAAATAAGAAATTCATATAGTTATGATTCTAACTAAGCAGGTAAGGTTCAAGGTTCAAGTACACTTCTAAGCTCAGGAATTCAGACAATGGGTTACTTAAGTATTGTACAAGAACTAGAAGTCAGGCCTGGCTGGTATGGCTCACTTGGCTGGAACATCGTCTTATAGACAAAAGAGTTACAGGTTTGATTCCCGGTCGGGGCACAAGCCTGGGTTGCGGGTTCAGTCCCCCACAGGCACATACAAGAGATCCCTGGTCAGGGCACATATGAGAGGCAACTGATTGATGTTACTCCCTCACATTGCTGTTTCTCTCCCTCACCCTCTCTCTAAAATCAGTCAGCATGTCCTCAGGTGAGGATTGAAAAAAAAAAGAACTAGAAGTCACAACACAGAAACATGAACTCGCCTTGCCGGGCATTGGCTGGCGTGAAAGATGGACTGAAAAGGACAAGCTGGGCTGGGACTGAAACTGGACAGACCCTCGTGCACCAGGGATGAGGCTGGGAGGGGTGAGTGCCCTTCAGGAGGGGAGAACAGCCAGACAAGCAATCAGCCAGGAAGGTTCCAGCTACAAAGAGTGAAAGGACAACCTGAGGACTAGGTGGAAGGAGCGTGACTGTGGGAGCTCAAAGAGGAGGCTGCTTTCAGAGACCCGGGACGACAAGGGGACGGCAGGAAGTGAGCCCATCGGCGGAAACTGACACTCGGAAACAGGGCGTGTGTCCCAGAATGCGCAGGATGAGACGAGGACAGTGTTCACAGGGCAGAGGCAGAGATCCTGGGGTGGGCCCGGGGAAGCTTTATCCAGGTGGGTACTAGGGCACACAGGGGCCAGCCAAGAGGACCCCAGAATTTAGGAGCTGGAAGAAGAGACTGTGTTGTGAAAAACAAAACTCTCAATCATCAAACTAACCAAGCAGCAACGCTGACTTGATGCTGAAACCTACAGAATGAATAATTAGACCGAGAGGAACCCACCCAGCTATGCCTCCATGTGCCCCTGAGATTTCCGGCGAGGAGGCCCTGACCCGCAGACTAGCTTTGGGGGTAGGAATAGTCCTACTGGGACACCTTCTAGATGGTTATCGCTACTCATACTTCCTACATGCTGACATGGGCCTTCTGAGAGACCCCCCAGGGCCTCGCTACTCTCTTCTGTCCCATCATATTCTCGTTCCTTCCTGCAGTCCTAGAGCCAGAGTATATTAGAGCAAGGGAGGACCGTGGCTCTCAGCTGACCCTCATTATATAGAAGGGAAACTGAGGCTTAGGGAAGGGATGTGATTTGCTGGGGTCACACACTGGATTGTGTCTCCTGACCTTGAATCTAGTATTCCTTTCTCTACACCACAATGACTACATTGTGTGGCCACCCTGGAACCTTGCATGGAATATAGAGATTCTTGGCCTACTGTCAGGAGCTTGTCCACTTGTGCAAGTTTGTACTGAGCTGGCTGATTGACAATTGACTTTCCCTGGACATTAGACAGGATTGAAGGTTATCACCGAGCTTCTCGCTTGCATCCCGTTGTGCTTTCCTGAGTGTAAGATAAAAGGGTGGAATTACAGCTAGTGTATCAGGGATCACACACATTAAGGTGTGGACGTGGAGGTTCAGAATAGAAAACTTTGAATAGACAATGGCCAGGAGGTGGTCCTCATTTTCTCTAACTCATATTGAAAAAAGATGAATAGACAGAGCTTTTGTTTTCTCCCCCTTTGTGTTGCTTCATTTCCTCTGGAGACTTAAGGAGAGGCCTTCCGTGTGGTGGCTGAGCTTGTTTGGCCTTACGGCCATCAGGTGACACTGGGTGAAGACTGTTGATGTTCACCTCCTTAGGAAAGGCGAGAGCTCCAAGACGGGATGACCTTACAGACCAGGATTTTGTGGTTTAGCTTTGCCAGGGTAGCTCCATACCAGCTCCATTTATAATAGGGTATTTCTCTGAACAGTGGATTCTGAGGAGAAACTTCAGGGAAGGGAAAGTGAAGGCAGTTCTAGAAATGAATTAATTAGTAGACAAAGGGCTTCAAGTTCACCCAGCCTCTTGGTTCCCAAGCTTAGATCCAGGACCCCCTGCAGACTGAGGAGGAGTGGCGAGAGGGGCACGAATCCATGTGTGGGCCCCACTCACACATGCAGGCACACACACGTACCCTCACCTATAATTTGTTAAAATGCAGGCCTCAATCTTTAGTATATATAAGAATTACCTGGGGGGCTTGGTGACACCACATAATCCTGGATTCCAAACCCAAAGGTTCTGACCTTGTTGACCTGGGGCGGAGCCCAGGAGTCTGCGGTTTTAGAAGCACCCGGGGTCTGAGATGTACTGACCCTATGGGAAAACAACACAACTCCTTTTTTTATTTATTATTCTTTTACTGTTGTTCAAGTACAGTTGTCTCCATTTTCCTTGCACACAAACCCATTTTTTAAATGATCAACCCTGAGGTTGCCTTGAGTGACATTTATCCTCCTAAAAGAAGAGAGATTAATACTCAGGAGCTATAAAGGGTGGGGTGGGCCATCCTTGGGTTTGGGCAGTGGAGCTCAGCAAGTGTGGGAGCCCTGATCTAGCCCAATTCCTCCATTTCAGAGCTACAGCAGTGAAGACCCAGAGGGGTTAAATCACTTCCCCCAAAGTCACACGGTAAGTGACAGGACAGGTCAGTGACAGGGCAGAGGACCCTGGTCTCCTGCCCTGGGGCCTGGGAAGCTTTCCAATCCCACCCCGACCCAAGGGGATGCACACTCAGGTTGGAAGGCAGCCATTCTAAAAGGCCCGTGTCTCACACATAAGCTGGCTTGTTCTGCAGGTGACAGCTAAGGAAGAAGCAATTCCAAAGTTTTTTCCAGCTGCCTTAAGGGACAGCTAGCTTTCTAGGTTCACCCCCTCCAGACATAACAATTTTTAAAAAATTAACCCATTCCTTCAACCTATTCTTTTCCTTTGATAAGCAAAGTTTGAAAAATACCTAGAAAAAATGCCCTGGAGTTTTGTTTTCAGTTTAAAACTTCTAATAACCTTGTTGTCTGGGAATGTTCACTAACCACAGTGTAATTCTACAGGATGGTCTGCAGGTTGTCTTTGGAATCATTTTTTTTAAGATTTTTATTTGTTTATTCTTAGAGCAAGGGGAAAGGAGGGAGAAAGAGAGGGAGAGAAATATCTGTGTGAGAGAAACATCAATCAGTTGCCTCTTGCACACCCCCAACCAGGGACCTGGCCCCCAGCCCAGGCATGTGCCCTGATTGGGAATCGAACCAGCGCCCTTTCAGTTCACAGCATGATGCCCAACCCACTAAGCTGCACCAATCATGGCTGAAATCTTCTTAAAATGTGTGTTCGGCTTTATAAAGATAGCTATCCGTGAATGGGGCACATTCTCCTCTGAAAGTGGGTGGGGCACATTATAAGTAGCAGGGGTCACTTGTGTATGCAAAGTAGAAAATAATGCTGAGGTGCAAATGACTCTGTAGACAAGAGAATTGTTAGGCATGAATTACACTTACCAGCAATTCTATTAAACTAACTTAATTTTTAAAATGAGCTACTACTACTGTCCTCATGAATCTATTCCTATATACTGCTAAGTTGATTAATAAAAAATATTTATTACACAAATCCTTTTTGTTGACAAGTTAAAATGGAGGCTCATCTTTCATATCTCCCTGAAGATTGCCACCTTGTGAGATTGAAAATACTCATTAAATTCCATCACCAGACAGGCACAAATGAGAGGGCGATTGTTTTTAAGCATGTGAGGGGAATCGTTGGTAAACTCATTTGTTTGGATATCATTAACAGAACAATCGGTGAGGATCTCCAGGGGGTCCTCATGACCTTTGCTCGCAATCTCTTCATCATCCATCAAGAAATATCAGCACCTAATATGCAAGGCGAGACCAATTTTAAGGTGAGGTGTTAATTAACTAACGATTTTGGTTGATTTCTACACAAGGGCTGAAAATACCTCATGCTGTATTGTAAACAAGTGCTAAACCATTTTTTTATTGTAAGCAGTCATTTTTACAGTGTGCAGGGTCAATATTGTAAGGTTTTTCGCTGAACCTGTTAGTTAAATTTAATAGTTTGAAACTTTTGCTTTGAAATATAGTAGACTTATTTTAACTTGCTACCATTTCCAAACCCAGCTTATGATGCAGCAGGGCTTTCTGACGGTGGGGGTGAAATCGAAATGTCACAATGGAGCCAAAACAGAGCCGGTCACAGCCCAAAGTTCTGAACGTGACCTGCCTCCCCGTCAGTGTCTGCCTAGGGACTCCTGGCCAGCCCGGACTTCTAGAGGCGGGGAATCCTGAGGCCAGGAAGAGCAGCGTGTGTGGGGAGGAGCAGCAGAAAGCCTCAGCACACACGTGGGCCCTGTGCTCCACCCTTTCCAAAGTGGGGTGAATGTGCATCGTTAGCCTCCGAGTCTCCCCAATGGCCTTTAAATGGCCTTACCGGTTCCGATAATCCAGTCATGCGTCACCAGCTCGATGTCTCTGAACACCAGACAACAGAAGCAGGATCTGCACAAGAGTTTTTAAGATACCAGCTGAACAGAAATGAACCCTTGGTATTGATTTTCAGGGCTTTTATCTGATTTCCAGCCCGACTGAGCCTTCATCATGTTTGAATGGGTCAAGTAACTCCAAAGACTCCATTGGAACCCACATCGTTTTTCTCTTAAATGGGAAGCCCAACAAAAGCTCCATGAGAATATAATTCTTGATACATTGTTTCCCTGAGTGAGGGCCTGGTCCCTCTCATCACGGCAATGATGACAATGGTACTTCACTCCTTCATGTGATGTTATGAGTCGCAAGGTTGACCACTGCTTTGTGGACAACATGACTGAGACAATTCAATAAAAAATAGGCCCAGTGTTATATCACCTTTCACTGGTCCTAAAAGATCTATGCTCATAAAGTACTTAGTAATGAATTTGACAAAGTACAAGCTCTATCCACTAAAAACTACAAAGCATCATAAAAGAAAGAAGACCCAAATGAGTGGAAAGATATTCTCTACTCATGGACTGGAAGATTTATTCTTGTTAAGATGGCAATACTCCAAAAATTAATCTGCAGATCCGATGCAATGCCTATCAAAATCCCAACTGGCTTTATTGCAAAAATGTACACGATGATCCTAAGATTCACAGGGAAATGAAGGGACACAAGATAGTCAAAATAATCTTGAAAAAAAACCCCACAAAGTCAGTGGACTCATACTTCTCAATCTTAAAACTTACTGCAAAGCTACAACGATCAATCAGCACAATGGTGTACTGGCATAAGAATGAACCTCTAGATCGAGGGAGTAGCACTGAGAGCCAAAAATAAACCCATACATATGTAGTCAACTGATTTTCAACAAGGATGCCAAAATAATTCAATGGGAGAAGAATAGCTTCATAAAATCCTTGTATAAAATACCACAGCAATACTTTTATAAAATACAACAGCACTGTTTTTAATAAATGGTCCTGGAAAAAATGGACACTCACCTACCTGAAGTTGCACCTCTATTACACATGGCATATACAAAAATTAAGTAAAATGCACCAAACACTTAAATGTAAGTGCCAAAACTACAAAAATTAGGAGAAAACATAGGTATAAATCTTCATGATCTTGTGGTTAGAAATGGTTTCTTAGACAGGTTACCTTAAGTTCAAGAAACCAAAGTAAAAATAGTAAGTTGGATTTCATAAAAATGAAAAATGTTTGTGCACCAAAGAACACTATTAAGAAAGTAAAAAAATAACTTACACAGTGGGAGAAAATATTTTCCAGTCATATAACTGATAAGGCTCTAGCACCCACAGTATATAAATTACTCTTGCAACTCAACAATAGAAAGATAACCCAATTTAAAAGTGAGCAAAGGGATTTTTTGCAACAGATTTGCTGCCAGAACACAGGTGTCATGAAAAACCACCACTGAATCAAAGCCAAACCAGGAAAGGAAAAGACTCATATCAACATTCTGGTCATTGGACACATGGACTCCAGCAAGTCCACCACTACCGGCCATCTGACCTGCAAACACAGTGAGATCGACACAAGAACCATCAAAACATTTGAGAAGGAGGCTGCTGAGATGGGGAAGGGCTCCTTGCAGTGTGCCTGGGCCTTGGGTAAACTGAAAGCTGAATATGAGCGTGGTGTCACCATTGATATTTCCCTGTGGAAATCTGAGACCAGCAGACTATGTGAGCATCATGGATGCCCCAGAACACAGAGACTTATCAAAAACACGATGGCAGGCACATCAGGGCTGACTGTGCTGTCCTGATTGTTGCTGCTGGTGTTGGTGAGTTTGAAGCAGGGATCTCCAAGAATGGGCAGACCCGTGAGTGTGCCCTGCTGGCTTACACACTGGGTGTGAAACATCTGACTGTTGGTGTTAACAAAATGGATTCCACTGAGCCACCCTCCAGCCAGAAGAGATACAAGGATGTTGTTAAAGAAGTCAGCACCTACGTTAAGAAAATGGGCTACAACTCTGACACGGTAGCACTTGTGCCGATTTCTGGTTGGAGTGGTGACAACATGCTGGAGCCAAGTGCTAACATGACATGGAAAGTCACCCATAAAGATGGCAGTGCCAGTGGAACCACACTGCTCGAAGCTCTGGATTGCATCCTGCCACCAACTCGTCCAACTGACAAGGCCCTGCGTCTGCCCCTCCAGGATGTCTACAAAATTGGCGGCATTGGTGCTGTCCTTGTGGGCCGAGTGGAGTTGGTGTCAAACCTTGCAGGGTGGTCACCTTTGCTCCAGCCCACATTGCAACGGAAGTAACGTTTGTTGAAATGCACCATGAAACTTTGAGTGAAACTCTTCCTGGGGACAACATGGGCTTCAACGTTAAGAATGTGTCTATCAAAGACATCTGTCCTGGCAAAGTGGCTGGTGACAGCAAAAATGACTCACCAATGGAAGCAGCTGGCTTCACAGCTCAGGTGATTATCCCGAATCATCCAGGCCAAATCAGTGCTGGAAGTGCACCTGTTCTGGATTGTCACATAGTCACACTGCTTGCAAATCTGCTGAGCTGAAGGAGAAGATTGGTCATCAGTCTGGGAAAATGGTGGAAGATGGCCCAAAGCTTTTGAAATCTGGTGAAGCTGCCATCGTTGATAGGGTTCCTGGCAAGCCCGTGTGAGTTGAGAGCTCCTCTGACCATCCTCTGGGCCGCTTTGCTGTTTGTTATGTGAGACAGACAGCTGCTGGTGGTGTGATCAGAGCAGTGGACAAGAAGGCAGCTGGAGCTGGCAAAGTCGCCAAGTCTGCCCAGAAAGCTCAGAAGGCCTTTCAATGAGTATTATCCCCAATGCTTGCCACCTCAGTCTTAATCGGTGGTGAGAGAATGGCCTCAGGAATGTTTGTCTCAATTGGCCATTTAAGTTAATAGTAAAGGGCTGGTTAATGATTACAATGCATCATAAAACCTGCAGAAGGAAAGGAGAATGTTTTATAGACCATTTGGTTTTTTTGCATGTGTGTGGCAGTTTTTAAGTTATTAGTTTTTAAAATTGGTACTTTTTAATGAAAACAACTTCACCAAAATCTGTCACAGAATTTTGAGATCCATTAAAACAAAGTTGAGAAAAAAGTAAAAAAAATAAAAGTGAGCAAAGGATTTGAATAGACATTTCTTCAAGGAAGATATACAAATGGCCAATAAGCACATGAAGAAATGCTCAGCATCATTAGCCACCAGGAAAATGTAAATCAAAACCACAGTAAGGTACCATTTCACACCTAAGATGGCTACAATAAAAAGACAGACAATAACGAGAGTTGGCATAAATATAGAACCCTCCTGTAATTGTTGGTAGGAATGTAAAATGGTGTCACTGCCGTGTGTTATTTCACAGTTACTCAAAAAGTTAAACATAAACACACCATATGACCCAGCATTTCCATGCCTAAGTATACACCCAAGATAACTGAAAATATATGTTCACACAAAAACTTGTGCATTCATGTTCATAGAAGCTTATTCATAATAACCAAAAAGTAGAACAACCCAGATGTCCATCAACTGATAAATGGGTGAACTGCATTATATTATATGGCTAACACTCCACACGATGAATACATAGGTTCAAATCTTCATGACCTTGTGGTTTCAATTGTTTCTTAGACATGATACCTGAAGTGCAAGCAATCAAAGCAAAAATAGATAATAGGTACAGTGGAATATCATTCAGCCATAAAGACAAAATAAAGTTCTGACACAAGCAATAACACTGATGAATCCTGAAAACAACAAGCTAAGTGAAAGACTCAGAAGGCCACATATCGTCTGATCCCATTGCTATGAAAGGTCCAGAGCAGGCAAATCAATAGAGACAGAAAGATTAACAGTTGCCAGGAGCTAGGGAAGGGCGAGATGCAGAATAGTTGCTAATATACATAGAATTTTTATTAAAGGTGATGAAAATGTTCTGGAATTACATAGTACTGATGGGCACTTGTGAATACATTAAAAACCACTGAATTGTACAATTTATAAGGGTGAATTTTATGGTATGTAAATTCTACCTCAATAAAAAAAAATAGCCAAATAAAATAAAATGGAAAGGTGCCATTTTCCCCCCCAGAAACCAATAGAAATAAATACTTCCATCATCCTACCAGCCATCATTTTAGAGTGGCTGGACCAGTGACTCTCAAATTATTTGTTTTGTTTTGTCTGACCTATAATGGGTCAACATTGTAAAATACAACAAAAATGAATTATTAGAAAAATTAAAGATGTATAAAATATAAGTCCATTTCTTTCATTATTACATTTAATAGCCATTAAAATTTCTATAAATGTTTCCAAGTTCTTACTCTCAGTTTTTGTACTGATTTCGTCAAGACTGATGATAGCCAACAGTTTGTAGCCGGGTGCTGGCTGGCAGAGCACAGGGGGAGTTGAAGTGGGCTAAACTGCACAGGCCTCCAAAAGGGAGCAAATGCCTGGGCGTGGGGGGCTGGAGGGAAGAGTTGCAAGAGGTGCTTAAGTAATGACTATTACTTTTATTGTTCATTTACAGACCACCATTAACGACATTGAAGTCATTCTAGGAGTAACAGAGGAAAACAAACAGAGATTTGAAGAACAGCTACGGTCCAAAGAGGGTTTAAAAAAGAAAAGCTCTCTAATCCTGATAGGTGAATGATCCTGGAATACATTACTGATTTTGGATTCCAATCTGGAGCCAAGAAAAGACAACATTTCTTTTACTGTTAGGAATAAAAGAGGTGAAGAGAAAAAGTTAGTTTGCTTTGTTTGCTAAGAGGTATATCAGAACAGATTATAATGTAATGCTCTGTTTTAAAAAAAATTGTTTATTTCACTTATTAAACCAAAACCTATTTGCATTTTCACTTAAGAGTATTGAACAATCTCTTCCTCTTCCCAGACTCTGGGAAAAAATAACTAACAAGAAATGTACAATTTTACTGATATCACTTCTGTATCTACCTCTTCCTAAATTTCAAGATAATGGAGATTTTGTTTTTAAAGCTTTATAAAGTTTTCTCCTCCTATTTCTAATAGTAATTTGTCTTCTGCACATAAAAAATTAAATAAAAGCTTAATCATTGATATTTGCCAAAACAAAAACATCTTTTCTAAAAGAAAATTACATTTGTATAGATTTTTAAAGAGACCCTTTATCATTCATTGTACCAAATGAATTTGTATTTTTATTGTACCAAACCACTATTGTTTATTGTTGCTATTTTTCAAAAAATTAAGGCAAGCCAATACTTAGTTAACTAAAGCATCAGAATTTGTCTAGGGGGCAGTATCTGCTCTTAGTTTAAGATGCAGTGTAACTCGAGCCCTGCAGCTTGAACAAACATTTGTATCCTCTCCTTCTCCACTGAACACAGCAGCAGGATTTTTACAAGCTTAGTTCAACAGCACCTTTAAAGGGCGAATTGTTAAAAGTATGCAGTGCTGACATTAACTCTCAGCATTTGCTTTACAGTTGTGCAAAATATTTACTCATCATCCAGCTTTAACAAAAAGAGAAAGAAGCAAGTGTCAGCAGCAACATTACATAGTTGTTTTAAAGAATGATATCTTTATAAATATTGGAGTATGCTGGGGAAAGAAGGGGTATTCTTTACTTATGGAATTTCCATAATTTTTCAACTATGCCTCAGCCACAGGCTGCATTTCTGCAATAAAATTAACGTGTGTCTGTGTGTGTCAGCTTTTGTCTCGCTATAGTTGGAAATACATTAATTAGCCAGGTTTCCCTCCTGTGCTAGGTACAAGGATGACCTCTTTTTCTTGCCAGATCGCTCTGATCCATATGAGGGGGCCCATTGTCCAGACACTTGACGGATAGGAAGTACTACATGCCCATTAGAATCTCCCCTCAATCGAAGCCAGAGCAACATAAGGTCCAAGAGACTCATTAGTTCACTGGCACGATCGTGTCCTGAGAGTAAATGAAACCCTCTGTCTCCTTATGGCTCTCATCTGCTCTGGACTTTAAAAGAAAACTGTCTCTGTTTTGTTCAGCACAGCAGTGGACCTTTCACGCGGCTCGATCCCCTCTTAACTGAACAAAACTGTGAAATCTATCAGGGAAGTTGTGTGTGTGGATTCTGATTAGCACTCTTGAACCTCAAGCTGCTGGCAATAGTCAAATGAGTTCACTCTCCCGTACCTTCCCCCCCCCGGCCCCCCCCACACATGATGGGTTTCTCACACAATGCACTTTCCTTTTCTGCGTGCACACAGAATGCCTTTTTCCAAATTCAGGCCTGATACGCAGATTCAGGTCTCCCTAGAAAGTGAGTAAGTTTCTCTACCTAAAAACCTATGGCTTCAAAGTGAAAGGAGAAAAATTGGTATAATAAAACAATCATTTCAAGTAATTAAGTGGAAGAAGCCAGAGGACCAGATTAAATTAGTGAAATGCTTTAATTACAGAACATTTGAAAAGAAGCATAGCCCATTATCTTTTAGCACACATATGCGGTGAAGGCACCGTGCTATTGGTAAACCCAGGTAAGTTTGAAAACACTGTATCTATGTGTACAGTGTCTCCCAAACATAAATTAATCTCGATTACTTGGTTTTTACTACTCTAAAGAGAAAAATGAAGTATTTGCCAATAAGAGTTTTTTTATTAACTCATGTGCCATTTAGGGGAAAGCAAACATTTAACAGTAGAGCTATCTTTGCATGAGAAATGACCCATTGTGTAATATTGAATGTTTGCAGTGGTTTGAGAAACGAACCATGCTACCATTATGGAGCGCATTATTGGGACATAATAAGTATCTCCCTTTACAGGTCACCCATTTCATGTGGATTTTAAAGAACCCAAATAGATGACATTTAATGGCAAACTGTGGTATCTACTTACCCACCTTCCACTATCTACTTACATTACCTTATGGGCTAGGGGCGTACAGCACTAGAAGTTTTATATACATTACTCTGTCTCATCTTTCCAACAACAACACCTGTGAGTAGGTACTACCCCTGTCTCCATCTTACATACGAGAACAAAGAGATTTACGAGGGTGTTGCATCCCGAGTCTTTGGCTAAGTGAAGTTTGGGGTCTGCACTCTGTTACCACACATTCCAGCATGCTCTGCAGGAAGTTGAATGTCACTTGTCCCAGATCATTCAAAGGGCTTGCACTCTTTTATAACAAATTCTTGTGTGGCTTCAAGTACAGGACAGTTTAACTTACACACACACTTCCTGCTAATGAAATCAGCTTGCACAATTGACAGCAGTGTGGGTTGTCACAGTGATGTGATCACAGAAATCAGGGGAAAAGGAGGTGGTGTCCGCAGAGCTCCCCTGTGACCTTGGGTCCGTGAGACCTTGCAGAGGACTGGTGGGGTGGGGGTGGTGCTGTGGGGAATGTGGGGACTGGGCAGTGCGCCCCATAATTTCATCTGAAAGATGGGTGTGAGGTCACGAAAATGGGGAAGGGCTCAAAAAGACTTCCAACAGGATGTGGGCAACCCGGGAGGACTTTGGAGAGCAGGTTCAGCTATGTCATCCTAAGAATCTCAAGTATCTTAGTTTTCAAGTATAAAAAGGTATATTTTATTGTAAGTAATATATTTCAGATAAACCATCTGAAAGCTTTAACAATTAATAATCATTTGTATTCATCTGGCACCTTTCTTCTAAAAAGCTCAAAGCATTTCACATTTATTATCTCATTAATTCCCAACACTGTCCCTGTGGGGAAGGTAATAAGTATTTTAACATTTAAATGTTTACCTTTTAGAATTCCTCAAGCATACGTTAATTCTATTTCCCAAAATGTAAATGTTCATTGGTTTTATTTTACTGTTTCTCTGGCTGGAATGTGCATAACACATTTGTCCAACTCTTTAAATGTACTAGTCATAGTAAATCTGATTTGAAAAACTATAAACTGAGTTGCCAAGATATTGTGAGGGTGCAGGTTTGGAGAGGCAGGAGGCATTTGATTTTGCTTAACTCACTGGGAGAAGTCTGGCCCCATGCATTGCTGGTCCAGATGCGCTTCTGCCATGTCCTGTTCTTTCCAAAAGGTCAGAGGGCAAAACTGTGTCTGAAAGCCTCAGGCAGGTTGGCCTCCTGTTTCTCTGCACCAACGAGCAACAGAAGTCTGATGTGTTCTCCTAGGAGCTGTGTCCCAAGGAGCCACAACACAATGAGGGCCAGAAACTTGTCTCCCCAGCCCTCCCTCTCAGTGGGCTGATCACACCTTCCTCAATTTTCTAACTAGAAAAATGGCAGATAGTAATACCTGCTCCTTAGGGAAGCAGCAGAGATTAATTGACCAATATTAAGAGAATGTTTCAAAGATGAAGTATTCTACATAAATGTTTAAGTATTATGATTGCATTGCTTCTTCAAATGAAAGTTCTAACTTTGAAATGTGATTATACACTTTCCCCCAAACCCCTTGATAACCACATATATAGGTTTATTTTTCACTCTAACAGTCTAATTCGTGATTGTGAAACTTTATTGCACTTGATGGAGGGCCCTGGCTTTTATTAGTTTTAAACTGCTGGTTTCTGGGGTATTTATGTAAATGAGGGAAAGATACCAAAACAGTAAATAATAAGCATGTCCCTGCTGTTTAAAAATCTGTTGGTAAAAAAAAATGTGTTTTGTTCTAAGAAGACCCTACACATAGCACAGAAAAATAATAGCTTTGGCATCTATGCACAGAACGGTGTTTTTGGTTTGGGGGTCTTTTTGACGGTGATTTCCCTGAGCATTTCTTACCCATTTTGTTAACATTTTGTTTCACTTCCACACTTGTCCCTGTATACATCACATATATGTGTGCATGCATACATATCGAGAGAAAAAAGTGAGTAAAATGCTACATTTTAAGATTTTATAAAAATTTAACAATATGTTATAAAGAATAGCAGATGGCTAATTATAACTCCCAGAAACAAAGGCCACACCCAAGTTTGTTGCGGTTGTCTCATGAAGAATGTTATGATGAAATCATGGTCCCATAAACTCAACAACAAAGCAGCCAACCTTCCTTTAGTTGCAAAATAAATTTGATATTCAAATTCAAATTTTTGTTCATTTAAAGATTCATGCCGCTTTGCTTCCCAGCAGATGACGCAAAATACCTACTTTGCAATCACTGAAAAACTCAAAATTACCTGACAACATATTCTCCATTTCCAGGTCTCATTTACAGTATCTTTCTACTCATTTTTCTGTTTGTTTTTTAAGTTCAATATCTATAGCTGCAATCCTAAGCCAAAACTTTATAAATCATTTGCAACAATAGTGAAAAGCCAGAAAGATCTAAATGTTCAACAACAGGGTATTGCTTAAAAATTATGGAGTAGCCATCTAGAGGGACCCTGTACAGCAATTTAAAAATTGTCACCACATCTACTATACAGTCCAGTCATTCCACTGCTAGTCATTCACCCGAGAACAAGGAAAGTATACACACAAGACTTTCACGTGAACTTTCACAGCAGCGTCATGTGTGACGGCCCCAAACTGGAAACGGCCAAATGCCTGTTGTCAGCGGCAGCTGGTAAAGAAACTGTGGGACATCCTTATAATGGACTACTACTCAGAAATGAAAAGGAATGAATGGCTGATAAACTCAGAGATGTGCACGAATCTTCATATATAGGTTGAATGAAAAAATCCAGACAAGAAAGAGTACATATGCATTTACATAACATCCTGGACAATACAAACTACAGTGACAAAAGGCAAATCAGTGGTTGCCTAAGGGGACATGGGCTGGGGAAGTAAGGAGGAGTATAAGGATCACAAAGCAGCAGAAGGAAGGTTCTGGGGGTGAAGGGTAGCTTCACTGTGTTGAGTATGAAAGTAGTCTCTTCGATGTATACAAGTATCAAGTTATCAAATTATACACCTTAAATATATGCAGTGTTTGAATGTCTGTTATACCTCAAAAAGCTATTTTTTTAAAAAATCATGTATTAGGAGAATATGTTACATTAAAAGAGAACACAATTATATTTATAAAGTGAAGAAGCATATTTTGCAACTGCATGACTTTTTAAAAATGTATGCATTATATGTGCACACACACACAAGGCTATAATAATGGACCCCCCAAGTGTTAACAGTGCTTGCTTCTTACTGGTGACTTTTTCTTTCTGTTTTCTGTTTTATAATGAACCTGTTTTTAATAAATGGAGCAAGTGAAACAAGACTCTAATTTGGGGGAGGTTAGGTAAGAGAAATACATGAATGTCTTTATTGTTAAGTTCTGCTATCCAGAGCAACAGGGATATATTCTGTGATTCTGTGCCACCGTCATCAAAGTCTCAAAAGGGCAAAATTGTATATATCACACAAGGAGGTGATTTCTTTTTTGTAGCTTTCTCTTCTACTTATTAGAAAGAATGGATGAAAATATTTTTACAACCTTATGCAGCCCCTTAATCTCCCCATCTACTGTTCAAAGGGGCTGTGATTTTAACTGGTTACAAAATATTGTACAATTTTAAAATAGTTTATAGTAATGCAAACGGTTTTCTCGTGGAAGGAACCATTCTGACGAACAACAGCAGCAAGCCGGCATCTCCTTTGGACGGGATCACTACCTTGCATTTTGGGGTTTCATTTTCTTGCACTGGGCTCATAGGTATTGCTAATCACTCTAAGTAATGGAAACATTTTATTTTGAAAGCATTTTTATCTAAACTGATGTTACATGTACCTCCTGTACTAGAAGATCTTGGTGCAAATAGATGGGATAGACGTGAGAAAAAAAAGCCTTAAATGTGCATTTTTTCCCCTGTATAAGCCAGAGGACGTCTCCTTTTTCTATCTGCTTTGCAGCGACAGGCTGGATAGCTGGAGTGCCATCTCTGAGCTTTTCGTTAATTTTCACCTGGACTCAAAAAGAGACGGAAGGTGCGTTTCGTAACATTCCATTCTCTGTGTAGCAGATATGTTCTTAGAGCTGCATA
Source organism: Phyllostomus discolor (assembly GCF_004126475.2). Taxonomy (NCBI): domain Eukaryota; kingdom Metazoa; phylum Chordata; class Mammalia; order Chiroptera; family Phyllostomidae; genus Phyllostomus; species Phyllostomus discolor. The sequence continues at coordinate 176,446,043 of NC_040903.2, forward strand.
AATGAGACAAAATGGTGAAACTAGTTTTACCTGGCACCTTTAATCCCATATTTTTAAAGACCTCCTAAAATACACTGCTTCCGGGGCCACACCTGCACACGGGCAGGCACAGCCGACCCGGGAGGCGCTCGGACAGTCCTGCAGCAGGGCTCCAGCGGGGCGCCGAAGCAGGACGGCTCCGCGGCCCTCCGGAAAGCCCACGCGGACTGCCAAGGTTAAATGTTTCTTGAAACTTCACTGCCCTGCAGAAGTGGCCCTGTTTCCTTCATTCTCACCACCAACTCAGATTCTCGGTGCTAAAACCATAAAAACAAACTTAAAGATGATGTAAACGTTTAACACTACTTCTGAACGTTTTTCTTAAGGTTACTTTGTCTTTCAGCATAAAATAAAATGTTTGAAAAAATGTTTGAAAAACAGAAAAGTATAGAGGAGAAAATGAAAAATCTACACATTTTTCAGCACCTGGGGATAATTACTGTTAGCGTTTTGGGGTGGGGCTGCCTAGGGCCACGGTGTTCGATGTTCCCTCCACCAGCACAGTCCCTCCCAGCAGTTCCCTGCAGCGCGTCTCCAACCAACCACCAATAGGTCAGAGGGCCCCTCCCTGGCCACCTGACCCACGTAGCAGCGCCTTGACTCTCTGCCCCCTCACCCTGCTTTATTTTTCCTCGAAGCACCTAACAATATGTATTACATAATAGATTTGTTCTTTATTATTTGTCTCACCCAATGGATTGAAAGTGTAACTAACGGTATAGGCCCAGCTCCTAGAACAGTACCTATCAGTAGTAAAGGTGCTCAATTAATATACATTGCATTTTTTCTTTTACCAAATACATACCGAGTTTCTATTGTATAGCCCTTTATCTTTGTGTATATAATTTGTGTATTTTTAATAAAATCACATCAGACATACTGTTTGCAGACTGTGTTTTTCACTTCACAATAAATTACAAAGACACACAGGAAATTGTTACCCAATGTGACTTTAACGATGGCATAAAGGATGTTGATAATCTCCTACTAGAACAGTACATGGGCATTTTGATGCATCCTTCCAATATCTATCAATAATGTCAACCAGTTCAGATAGTAGTAATACTAACAATGCCTTATACTCACATGATACTTTATAGTTTACAAACTATTTCCATATTCCATTTCATTTTTATGATAAACTCTAGTAAGCAGAGCAGAAACTCAGAGAGACTAAATAATTTCCCTAAAACAATAAAACCAGAGACAGGAAACCCAGATTCCAACCTCGGTCTATCTGCCTCTGCAGTCCCCGCTCCTCCCTGCACCTCGTCATCCCCAGCTGAAGCCTTCATTTTCTGGGTGAATGATCCATGCTTAGAGAAGGGGGTAGTGATGTGCCCAGAGCCACATCGTGTCATAAGAAAGAGTACAGATGGAGAAGGGCCCAGGACTCCTGACTTCCTGTGCAAAGCTCTCTTAGCTACACTATCTCTCAACTGCATGCTGGCTCAATAAATTAGGGGAAAAAAATCCTAAATTACTGCATAGTTAACAGCGACCAATACATGCTGTTATACTTCTCTGAAGATTATACAGTGTATTTGCTCAATGCTGCGAAGTGCCAACCTGATGACACTTGCAATCCTGAGCTTATTTGATGTGGTTGGGAAGCAAATGAGATTCCAGTGCCCCTGTTGCGCATAGGTGCTCAATGAGCATTTCCTGCATGGCGGGGAAGTGCCCTATATTTACCGGATTTGATCCAGTTTAACAGCAAGATCTAATGTTAAAATTAGCCTTGTGAAAGTTTTCACCCTAGTTCACACAGAAACAAGATTCTGAGATTATGACTAGCAATTTTTCATGAGTTGATTTATCTGAATAAAACCTATAAGGTTTTGAACCATTAAACATTCGATTTAGAAAAAAAACTTAGCATACAGAAGAATAAACTGAAAAATGGAACAGATTTGTTTCTTGTAATAATTATGAGCAATATCTCAAACTCAGCACCCTTAGACCATTGAGCTGTGCAGGATGAATGTGCTAATTAATCAATTACTACCCAACAATGTACCCTGTTTATTTACTGAAATGCACCAGAAATGTGTGCAGAACTGGTAATTATTAATCATCTTCAGTAACAAATATGACTCAAGTTCACCTTCATATAATTAATAGAGCGTGTAGTTAGCTTTAACATCTTGCTTGATGAGAAACAGCAGTAAGAAATAAAAAGAAAGAGCTGAGCCACAAGTCGTGGCTCACTGAAATGCTGGCTTGGCCTGAATGTGCCTGTTACCCACAGCAGCAGTATTACTCGCACTACTCAAATTATGGCTAGATGCTTTCTCCATGAAAACCCAAGTTTTTAAAATTAAACTTTTAAATTTGAGCAAAATTTTAAACTTACAGGACAGTTAGTTGTAAAAGCAGTTTGAAGAATTCCCACATACTTTTTACTCAAGTTTTCCCAATAAAACCCAAATCTTAGGGTCCGATTACTTGTTTTGACTTGGCATCTTTGTTGATGGTACCCAAACTCCTTGATGCAGAGCTAGCCCTCAATTTTAAAGATACTTTAAAGGTACTTCCAATGTACATAGAAAACATTGTTTTACAACAAATGTTGCAAGCGATCCAGTTTTGAAAAGTCATTTTCTTGTTTTTGAGAAACACTTCCTTTGAGTCAGACAGACTTGTGGGCTAGACAGGCCGCATTCTGGATTTTGAATGCTATTTCCTGTGTCCTTACTGATTGGGCTACCTCTAAGGGATGTTAAACTGTGTCAGCTGCTGTCCTTCTAGGTCTCACATGGCTCTTTTCAACTGTGGTCAGCGCATGGGGTTCCGAGTCCCTCCAGTGCAGGGCAAGATCCCAGCTGCACCACCTGCCTGTTCTGTGACCACAGGCGAGTATTTTAATCTCCCTGATATTTGGTTTCCACAGCTTGAAAATGAGGAAAATGAACCCCTGCTTTGGAGTATTGTTTAAATGAGACAATAGTGTGAACTACCTAGGATGGCCAAATGCTCAGGAACTGGTAGATGTTACACTGATGTTAGGACACTCTGTGGCCATAACTTTTAGTTTAAGAAACTGAGATGTGCTCATTTATCCATACACAAATAGAAAGGCACTTCGTGCCATGGAAATTGGCAGTGTAGATAAACATTTTTGAAAATTTTCTCCTGAACAGAAAAATCAGATAAAATTTAATGTTATTGTACAGTACCTTAAAAACCTGTCCCATCTGAAAATACCAGTCACATCAAAACCAAAACTGACAAGTCGCAAATCAGGGTGGACTTCAGTATTTCTATTATATAATGATTCAAGGCCCCTTTAAATGGAGAGCCCCCTTAGGGCATCTCCATATTTGTTTATAGATCATTAACTACTTGACAGTGAGACTAGGGAGGGGGCATGCAGGCTTACAGCTAAGCTCTAAGAGCCATTGTTGGTTGAAGATCAGCAATAAAGCCGAAATATCTTAGAACTTGATATAAAAATACGATTTGTGCTATAAAATGTCATATGCTATTCATGGGTGCATCTTTTAGTAAAACAAGGTTTGCTTTACAAAGCTGGGACCATAACTATGGCTCATGTGACAAGGTGAATTTACTTGGCCGTGTTTTCAAATGCTTCCATAAAGCTGACTATATATTATGAAGAGTTGTAATATTGGAAACATGTCCATAAAATGGATTGTGTGATCTACCAGCATAAATTGTTATCTGGTTTCAAAAAGTCACAAATGTCTCCTTGCCGACAGTTTCAAGCATCCACAGCAGAAGAAGGGAATGGAAATGTTTCCTAATAAAAAGCTCATTGAAAGCTGGTAGGCCAGAATTTTGACTCTCGATTCCTGTATGTGATTTTAGATAAGTTTTTCTTACCTATTCCATAGTTTAATTTCTCCATCAAAATTAAAATTTTAATTAAAACCACTGACCCTGTAACTGAACGACAGTGGAGGTTCGGCTGCCTGTCACCACAAAAGCCAGACTTATGAGGCAGATACTGGTACAAAAGGAAAAAGGTTTCATTCAGGTGCTGTGTGATCCGGGAGAAGGGTGGACTCCTGTTTCAAAGCCCATTTCCTCCTTTTGCCACGGAAAAAGTCCAACCACTCTTAGCAAGGCCAAGGCCAAAGCCAGTGTCCAGAGTTCCGGCTCCATTTCAAAGGCCTTTGGAGCCCACAGGTGGATGCTAAGAAGTCTTACCCCACATCCAAGCAGCTTAACTTGTTCCCAGCTACTGTCCATTTCAGACTCCCTCTGGGAGCCTGCATGCAAAGCCTGCATGGCCATGAGTCATGTGACTGCTAGCGTGCTCCCAGGCAAGAGATTATGTAAATCCATGGTCAAGAGTATCACCAGGTGAGGAAGAGAGAGCAAGAGTCTCCCTCCTGGAGGCCGTGGGCCACATGGCTGCCTTAGCAGAGAGACCAGGTGAATACACTGTGCTAGTGCAGGTCACAAACCACAGCAAGCTTTGTTCTCCAGGGAAGCTTTGGTGTGGGATGGACCAGGTGCTTTCTCAAAATGACCAATCGACTTCCCAAACTTTTGTGAACTTTGAGTGGGTCCACCTCCCAACCAATGCCTTCTATCCTCAGGCTAGACTGACAGGCCTCTATGGCCCAGCACCTCCCCCGTGCCACTTTGACTTCTATGGTGCATGTGCCTGCCTTCCCCAGATCTCACCCCCAATCTGGTACCATAAGGGAGAGGGAAGGGCTTTTTCTATCAGATTATCTTGTTATCTTTTCACATGCTCGGGCCCTATCCATTGATATTTCCAGCTTTCTGTGTGCTCATTGTAAGTACCTCCCCCTGCTGCCAACTTGGCCAATGGGGCAGACTCCCTGGAACTCAGACTGTTTCATAACGACCCTACATATTGTAAATTTTTTCTCCAATATCGCTCCAGCTCACTACTTATTAACTTTATCTATTTTTATTCAACAAGTAGAGTAACTACTATACAGCAAATACTGTCCAGGTGCTGGATCATAAAGGTTAACAAAACAGACATAAATATCCAGCCTTTGGAAGTTTACATTCCAGTCAGGGAGAACTTGAGAGTAGTTTAGACACAAGATGCTTTTGGATGAGATTCTGTATCCACTATGTTCATGGTAAAATGTTTTCCCGGAGTAATTCTTCTTGCCACTCTGTTACAGCATTCCAAGCTGGCAGCTGACTCCTTACAGGAACTGTCAAAACACCAATCAGCTCCACAGAAGGGCTCAAGATCATTGGGATAAGAATACAGCCATTCTTCCCTTTCCTAATGACTTCTGCCATAATTCAGAACTTCCATGAAGATAACTTTGCATAAAACTAATGTATATCATCCTTGCCAGGGCAGACACAGAGCTACAGGAATGGAGCTGCAAGCCGTGCTTGCCACTGGGGGGAGTGGGGAGAATTAATGAGCATACATCAAGCTGTAGGGGTAACCCACTGCCACCTCCTCTCGTGCTGAGCTTGGCTTAGAGGGCACTGGACCATTAAGCAGATTTGGGTTCCTTGTAGATTTGGGTGGCTCTATTAGATATGTTTTTAAGTTCCAAAGCATGCTGGAATATGAATCATCTCCACAGTCCATCTTTCCTTCACCCAGATGTCTTTAAGTCTCAAACTAGAAATTATAAATAAAGTCTGAAATGTACACATTTCTATCCCCTTTTCATAAGACCTTTATCTTTTACCAACATGTTGACATATTCATCCAGTTCTTGCCTATAATTCTCCCTCTGAGAATAGCAGTGAAATTAAACTCTACCCTACTTTCTTTTAAATCACACTATTAGAGATATATGAGTGCCCTGGTTGGTATGGTGGATTGAGTGCCCCCCTTCAAACCAAAGGGTCGCCAGTTCAATTCCCAGTCAGGGCACATGCCTGGGTTGCAGGCCAGGTCCCCAGTAGGGGGCACATGAGAGGCAGCCACACACTGATGTTCCCTCTCCCTCTCTTTCTCCCTCCCTTTCCCTCCATCTGAAAATAAATAATATCTTTTTTAAAGGTTTTATTTATTTGTGACAATACCTGTAGAATTCATTATTTTCAAATTTTTTATTGAAGTATACCATACATACAGAAAAGTGCACATACATATTCAGTTAAAAGAATCCACAAACTGAATACACCCATTTAACTAGAATGCAGACCAAGAGAGAGAATAATTTGTAGATTATTCATAACAAACACGCCACTCTGATGCGGGATGTTGATAACGGAAGGGCCATACACACACAAGGCACGAACATATGAGAAATCTCTGTACCTTCCTATTATTTGTCTGAGAGCCTATACCATGTGCAAAAATAAAATTTATTTTTTAAAAAGCTATAGAAAAAAATGAGAGAATAATTTCAGTGTCCCAGAAGTCTCCTCATACTCCTTCTGAACACTAGTGTCCTCCCTCCTCACCTTGCTAAGAATGACCACTCTCCTGTCTTCTGCCAGCATAGATGAGGTGTGACTAATTTTTATACTTTATATAAATGAAATCACATAGTAATTACTTTAATGGTTGGCTTCTTTCACTCTTATGTGTGTGAGATTCGCACACATTGTGTGTGCTTCTAGATCAGATCATTCCTTCTCACTGCTGTGCCACATTCTGTCATATGAATATGCCACAATGTGTCTATTTGCTCTACTGCTGACGGGCATGTGAATATGTTCTAGGTCAAATGTTACAAATATATTGTTATGAATATTCCAGTATGTCTTTCGAAGAACATTTGCACATAATTTCTATTGGTTATTGTTATGGACTGTTTATGTCCCTTTTGAATTCATATGTTGAATCCTTAATACCAAATGTGATTGTATTTGGAGATAGAATCCCTGAGGAAATGATAAAGGTTAAATAAGGTCATAAGGGTGGGACCCTAATCCAATAGGGCTGGTGCCCTTATCAAAAGAGTTAGAGACACACCAGAACTATCTCTCTGCTGTGGAAGGAGAGAGCAAGACTGAATTTCGAGCCAAAAAGAGAATTCCCACCAAGAACCAAATCGGCTGGCACTCAGATATTGGATTTTCCAGTCTCCAGAACTGTGAGAAATAAATTTCTGTTGTTTAGCCACCCAGCCTGTGGTATTTTGCTATGGCAGCCTGAGCACACTAATGTAACCATACACCTAGGAGTGGATTGCTGGGTCAGAAGGAATTCATACAGGTATAGCTCAGAGATACTACAGGGTTTGTAATCATTTTGCTGGTGGAGAGTCTTGCCTTCAATTTGTAAAATCACATCTGTAAAGCACGATAAAGCTAAAAGCAAAACAAAAGAAGGTATGTTTGTATATTCAGCTGTAATATACAAGGTTTGTCTGGAAAAGTCCTACCATTGTTAATATAACAGGAACAGTTTACATGACATCAGTGTAATCTGGCAGCCAAGGAGAGTGGACTGGAATGTGCATGTGTGAACAATGACGACTTCACTGTACTAATCAGTGGAGGAGGTAGATGCGTTGAGTGAGCATGTGTACTGTGTGGTCATCACATTCATTTTTCATACTACATGGGAGGATACTTTCTGGATAGACCACACATACATCCCCCAATTTTTCCAAAGCAGTTGCCAGCAATGTATAAAAGTTCTAATAGTTGCATTTCTGCACTACCACTTACTACTTTCCATCTTTTCTACTTTAGCCACTCTTGTGGGTGTGTAATGATATTACACTGTGGTTTTAATTTCTATTTCTTGGGTGATTATCGACTACCTGGAGGTGGACCTCCAGCTATCTGTAGGAATTTCCTACCTTAGAAAAAGGAGGGAGATAGTCAAAGAGCCTTGGATTAGGGAAATTATCATCACTAATGAGGTTTTCCCAAGAGAGCATCTTCCAGCAGGAATCCTTCAGTTCCCAATCCTTTCCCCAAGACTCCATGAAATAATACAGTGTAACCTTAAATCTCTGTTTGTCTTCATCAGTGATTTTTACCTTATGTCCCACTGAATCTAGGGTTTCTGAGACATACTTGAGGCTTCACAAATATTTTATTTGTTTTCATTTTTAAAATAGATTTTTATATTGCCAAAAATGATTTAATGCCAAAATTTAACACATTTCAAAACTGCCCACACATTAATTTGAAGTTATCATTTTAGTGTAGATCTCAGAATTAATCTCTACCTGCCATCTTTGTGATTAAAGTACTTGCCCAAGATTTCAGGGTGAATCATTTAAAAACCACTCTTATTCGGACCTACTTCTCTGGAGGGATCAGGGTTTTCTTGATAGTACATAACCAAAACAGAGGAATAAGAAATAAACTGTCCCTAGGCTGTTATAACTGCAACTGTTTTCCATAAACCCCCCACTTTAAAATATTTCGAGTGCAGAACAACAGGGTCAAGAGTCCAGTAGCACTGGGGCCAAAAAATACATTATCTGAGCTAGGTCTGCAGACTTGCTATTTGTTATTTTAGCTACCCAACTTCCTTCCAATAAATTCCTTTTGCTAAAAACAAAACAAAAAGAAAAACACCCCAAGACAGCAACAAACCAGCCTTATTGTTTTGTTTTTTATTTACCTATAAAGTTAATGTTAATAATTTGAACTTACAAATGTTTAGTAATAAAACACAAGTTTCCATCTACTATGATGAGGTTCTGTGACTGTTTGAAAAAGGACCCCGACACTTTTTAAAAAATTTAATTTGAAAATCAAAGTACCGAATCACCTCCCTGACTCCTGTCTCAGCCTCCCTCTAGCCATTTCTGTGTCAATCTAACCACATCATGCCTCCACCTAGAAACTTTTAAAAACTGCTATCTAATGGGGAATAAGGTAAAGTTCAAGCTGTTTGCATAACTGCAAGTTCCTCCAAGATTTAGCACATGGTAGTGTGTGCTCGATCACTGTTGCATGAATCAATAAACACTGGAGAACATACGAACTAGCCACACAATCCTACATTCCTCTTGAGTTTCAACATTGGTGTTGAAACCAGTGTAATTATGTGATGTTAACACATAATTATTCATTTACATACAGTGCTTTCCAGACACACCATCTTATTTACATATGGTTTCTACAAATAAGGTAAGTTTAGGAAAATAAGAGAAAAGGCTTCCTTAGAAAGCAGGTGTGTAAGTTATCTCAAGAGGCAGCACAGTTTGTTTTCCTAAATAGATTGATAATGGGTGACTGAAGATTATAAAGGTTTGTAACTAAAACACCCCTGGTCTGGCATCCACTAGGCTCTAAGGAGAGAGATCATCGGTGGCACACGGAAAGACATGGGACGTTTTTTAAAAATAAACTTTTTCATTTTGAAATATCTGGGACTTAAAACAGTGAACACCACCACGAAGACCTAAACATAATAATTCTCCTTGACTCCGGAGCCAATGCAAACCCGGGGGCTCTGCTTTCAACCCACCAGCCTGAGGACACCTTCTGCCAGGTTTCCTCGACAACGCCCACTTAAGGATGTCACTTGAGCCAGAGCCTAGGAGGCGGGTGTGAGTTCTGTTGCTCTCTAACGCGGTCAAGTTATTTAAGCCTTAACTTTCCTCATCCCCAGACTGATAAACGCCCCCCCCCCCACGCCCTCCCCCAGCCCAGGGCTACACGAGGTCAATGTGGCCGTTTTGCCACCTTCTCTGCGCTGCTGCCTCTCACCCCGCTGGGCCAATCACCGGGCCCACGCCGGCCCGCACTGCTCCCTCCGGCAGGCCGCGGGACCTTCGTGCGCACGCGCTGCCGCTCCCCGGGATCTGTCGCGCACTCGCGCGGGGCTCGTGGAGTGTTCCTGCCGCTCGCCCCGGGTGGGCGCGGGCGCGCGCTCCGGCGGCCCCGCCCCCGGCAGAGCGCGCCCCACGGCGTCTGGGGGGCGGGGACGCGGGCGAGGCTGGCCATGGAGGCCGCGCGGAAAGCCCACGAGGCCGCGCTGCGGCTGCTGCTGAGCCGGCCTTGGGCCTCGGGCGCCGCCTCCCGCCCGAAGCCCCGCGCCTCGGAGGTGCTGACGCAGCACCTGCTGCAGCGACGCCTGCCGCACTGGACCTCCTTCTGCGTGCCCTACAGCGCCGTCCGCAACGACCAGTTCGGCCTCTCGCACTTCAACTGGCCGGTGCAGGGCGCCAACTACCACATTCTGCGCACGGGCTGCTTCCCCTTTATCAAGTATCACTGCTCCAAGGCCCCCTGGCAGGACCTGGCCCAGCAGGATCGGTTCTTCACGGCGCTCAAGGTCGTCAACCTCGGTGAGTGGCCTGGGCGGGTGAGGCAGTCCCGCCGCCGACGGCCCCACTGTTTGAAAAGCACGCCGACGAACCTCGTCAGAGGTCAAGACCCCGGCCCAAGGTCAGACTGTGTTGGCTCCGGAGGAGCCCTGCTTCGGCCAGGTGCAGGCTCTCCCCGGCGCACGCGCTCGCCCCGTGCTGTTGGGTTTTTCAGACACTGCCTCCCTGCCTCCGCGTCCCACCAGACAGCACCCTTCTAGCACTGCCCTTGACTCTGGTCTTTTGTAGTCCTCAGCCAGTTGGTGCTTATCGGGGCTAAGTTGTCCCAGGAAAGTGGGCGTTGTCAACAGGCCTGTACTGAGGGATCACCGTGGGGAGGGGGCATTCCATCACCATTCCTGTGCTGTTAACTGGGAGGACCCCTACATTGGGCAGCAAGGAGGAAAGTGTAAGCCACTGGAAAGTGGCTTTCAAGTTAAAAAAAAAAATGTCTGCACGACAGGATTTGTCCCAGGAACATACTTTGCGCCTGCAGTCATATTTTAAAAACTTGAACTGCTTTTAAATTTCTTTGTTTTCTTGATATGGGGTGCCATTCAGGTTCCTTTTACTAATAGTACTAAAGGTTTTCACCGGTGTCATGTTGGTTTCCTCAGGTCATAGGCCTAAAAGATAGTGAAAAGACTTTGCCTCTTTAGTGTTTGTAGGTTTTCATGGGAATATTCTAATTCTGATAGTATTTACTCTTGCTGGATGCTTATTTCCTTTTGGCTAATGACAGAAGAGGCTTGAACATTGATGTGGGGTATCTTTTATAGGTCAGTGAAAAATAGGCCTCAAGATGTTTTGAACCTATTAATAGCTGATACCAAATTAATCCAGATTTCAGTAATTCAAAATCTAGACGTGGGAGCTGAACTATGTTGCCCAATCAGGTTTTTAAAATTAGAATTAAAACTAAAGCAACTGCATTCGCGTAATATAGTCTGATTGCTCATTAAATTTAAATGTGGTATGTATATTTTTGCTTGTAATAACTCACATATGTCAGCTATGGCGTTTTTGAATCATTACCCTCTGGGATTGTCCTGGGTTCAGTCCAATAAGGAGCAGGTTATTTAGCAACGTGTAATCCTTTAAAACATGTCTTTTGACTAACAGACTATATAGAGAGAGCATGCCCACCTAATTTTGAGGATGATAACAGGTGAGACGGTGAGGTGACGTAGAAAATTCAACTTATAATTATTTGGAAAGACTGGCATGATGACTAGATTCAAGAAGAGTAAGTTTTTTATAAAAGTTTACTCTACTTTGCAGAATCAGAAAAAAATCATTCCTTCCAAATGTAAAGAATAAATAATAGGTTAGGAAAGTAGAATGGGAGGAAAAGGATAACATGAGCCGAATGCTTTTTTTTTGTTTTAACTTTTCACCATTTAAAACTTAATACTTTAGGAACACCTAAATGATTAGGGGCTTCTTGTTTAGATAGACAGAAATTCAAAGAAAAGTAGGATACCCAGAACATTCCAACATAGAAAGGTAAACCTTTTGAAGAAAGAAACAGTTGTAATTTTTTATGGGGGATAGAAGGTTGAAGAGTTATTGAATGGTCTTTGAGATCTTTTAGAAATTCTAAAATCCTGCTTAGATGGGAATAAGAGTTTTAAGTTAAACAAAAAGAAAAACTTTCTGCTCACGTATGCTTTAATTGGATTAGCGTTGATAAAAGGAATGGACTTTTTAAAGAGTAATGTACTCCCCAGTTTTGTACTGTTTATTTTATAGTTTTGTTAGAAGGCAGGGAATGCGCATTAGATAATAGAATTCTTTCCTGCTCTGTGATGTACAGTTGCCCCTCTGGATCATCAAATACAGAGTCTATTAATAAAAATACTCAAGCTTTTATCTGTTGTCTTCCCTTCCAAATTAGAAATTATCAGAGTAATTCAGTTTTACATTTTGTAAATAATAAAGATTACTCTCTTACCCATTTGTTTTTTTTTCTCCTCTGCCTTTCCTTCTGTGGAAGCTGACATTTTACTGATGGTTTATCAGTCTGGGTATCCTGCTGGGAAGTAGATTGAGATTTAAGAAAAGCAACTTACCGTTGGAATGAATGGGTAATCAGAGACTTGCTTGAAGTTCTAATTTTTTTTAAGTGCTTAATTTGACAGTGGTTTGTTTACCTACTGTTCAGCTGACTCAAAATGATTTATTATGCAAAGGACTGACTTTTGGGTTCATTTTGATGTTATATGTTTCAAAAGGCCCCCAAAATTAATTTTTCATGGAATCTTAAAGACTTTAAAGCATATGTGATATAAAGAAAACTATGTTTTTCTAATGTGAAAATTATGTAGTACAAGTGGCAACTCCTCCCATGTAGTGTTTTAGCCCGACTGTATCAAATAGACTGCAGGAAAGAATACATATATATGTGTGTGTGTATATATATAATTTCTGACTCCTTTATCACAACTCAATCCCCTATCAAACAGCATTATTGGTGATGGTTCTTAGTTTCTGAATAAGAGATAATGTAGTTATTAGCTACTAATCTTTGATCAGTCCTCCATTTTAGCTAAAAAAAAATTAACTATTTGTGTGATTTTTTAAGTGTCAATATTTAACTGAAAACTGTAGTAAATACTATAAAACAAACAAAATAGTGTCACCAGCTGTTCCTTATGTCCTTAGAATTGGTTTAAAAGGCATATTTTACTCTCAGTATATTAGAAAATCAATCATTGTTTTTACAGCCTGTTTTCCTCACTTGTTTGATTTTCAGCTTTTGAAGCTGTGATATCATATTTTAAATTTAGTTTTTGTTTCAACTGCTCCCTCTGCTTTGCCCACTTCTACCTGTTTGTTTTGTTTTTTTTTCTTCTCTCGTCCACTGCCCCACCCCATGTCCCATTTGCCTTTTTTGTTTTTGGGGTGGTTTTTTTTTTCTTTCTGGCTAAATGATTTATAGCTAGCTTTATGTTGCTAGCTTCTGTGGATATTTTGTGACATTCCCTTGGGGTATTTAGGGATGCTTTCGGGTAAAGAAGGTAATATACAGTAAAAGGTTTCTAAGGCATTCCAGGGAACCCTGTGATAGTGACAAGCTGTGACCCAGTATAGTCCTAAAAATAGAGAGGTGCCAGCTTGAAGGGGCATTTTGCCTCTTCTCCTTGCCAGCTAGTGATGCTTCTCCTGATTAATCTTTGGCATTACAGTGGCTGGAATGCAGCTTCAGGGAACAAGCACAAAATAGCTCAATGCACTTATACACTCAAGAAGAGCATAACACAGCAAATATACTCTTGCAGAAAAATAAGAAAAAAAGCTACCAATATTAATCCTGAGCATGTGTTGATTTCCCTGTTAACTAGAAAGAAAAAGCTTTTCCAAATGTACGGCTCTTTCTTTAAATTGCCATTTTCTGTCCAATTCCTACATGAGAGCAATAAAACTAATATTTGTGTAGAGCGTACAATATTTGTTATTGATTTGTGTGCCTGTTGTTTTATACATGTTTTATTATGGTAATGGTCATTGATTTTAAATAAATGCCTTAAAAAAGATAGGAATCATGAAAGTTTGTGTCCAACACAGTCTCATATGCATATGAGTGATCATGTGCATGTCCGAATCTCGGTGTGGTGTATGTTTAGTTTCATGTCCCAAATGGCAGCTAATCTTAAATATGTCAGCAAAATCTTATGACACAGGAATATTCCAAGGAAGAAACACGTTGGTGGAGTCTATTATGTACCCATTTCAAATAGGTTAACAAGATTGTTTTTAAATCAAATGTAAACATACTAGTGGGATAATTTCTCATGCTTGTTATCATTACTAAAATCGTCCTTAGAGTCAAGTTTTGCCTCAGTTTTGAAGACAGCTGTTTGACCCAGTTTCTTTTTAAGTTGTACAAAGCATATTACTTCAGCCATCAATGGCACTGTCTTACTTAAAGCACAGTAAAGTCGACTTAGTGACTGGAGCTCAACCAGGAGTACCTGCCACTAAATTAACCAGTATTCCCTGTTTGCTTATTTGTGAAGAGAATATAGAATTACTTCATAATTACTTGGAGGTAATTACTTAGTGCTTGTAAAGTGCTCTGAATTAAAATTTCTACCAGCCCTATCTATAGTTTGAAAAATCTCTAGGCTCATGTAGTTGTTACCATGTTGCACAAATAGATGAAATCAAGCTCTCAGAGTCAATATTTATGAATGTTTTTATAACTTTATTTTATAATCTGTTGACATTGCTAAAGTGTGATTTGTATCATGACAAATATATGGGTGCATGATTAATGAGCATTGGTGTTTTGAAATAACATATTGGTTTGTTTTTTAGGTATTCCAACTTTATTATATGGACTTGGCTCCTGGTTATTTGCTAGAGTCACAGAGACTGTGCACACCAGTTATGGACCAGTAACAGTTTACTTTCTAAATAAAGAAGATGAAGGTGCCATGTATTGAAAGTGTGCATTGTAAAACATAAATATTAGTGGATTTTCTCATGTGTATGTGCAATATTTATTTTTGATCCTTTGAAATTAAACTTTTGCAAATATCTTGTTCTTTCTGCATTGTCCGGTTCTTTAAAATGAATCATGGCCCTCAAGAGGCAAAGCTTGTCATACATTGTTATATATTTTATGCACACATATACACACACACTCTGTTTAGCCAGTGGGAACTAGAAACACATGATACTTACACTATTTTATTTCCATATAACTAGATTAAACTACAGATAAAAATGCTTATAACATATAGATTCTATAGTTAGGTATTAAAAAATTTTCTTTGAAGAGAAAATACACCCACACAAAGAATGAAAAGGAAAATCTTTTATATAATATTGGAAAAAGAAGTAGGGGGTTTTAGGATATATTGTAGAGATAATATACCATTGGTAAACCCAAAATTGATGAGAATTCTAATTGCTATCTGAAAACTAAACCATTCAGCTGCCAGGATTTTAAGTGGAAATTTGTTAAAGCCCTTGTGCCATTTACCTGGATAAGAGGTCTGGGTATAATGTTGAAACTATTTTTAAAAAATTGTATTGGATTTATTGAGGTGACATTGGTAAATAACATTATATAGGTTGCAGGTGTCCAATTCTGTACTACATCATCTGTATGTTGTATTGTGTGTTCACCACCCCCAGTGAAGTCTCCTTCCACCAGCATTTTACCCCCCATCCTCTTCTACCACCCCCAAACCCCTCTCCAGTTGCTAATCACAATCCTGTTGTCTATCCATGAGGGGTTTTTTTTCTCCTTTGCTTAATCCCTTCACCTTTTTCACCCAGCTCCCTAACCCTGCTTCCCTCCGACAGCCATCAGCCTGTTCTCTGTATCTATGGGTTCATTTCTATTTTGTTTGTTAGTTTATTTTCTTATTGCCTGAAGACTCCAATACCAACTATAATAATACACTGGTTAATGTAAATGCAGCAAGATGAATGAAATTAAGACTTATTAATAGTTAAAATAGCATGGTGATAAAATTAAGATCTAAAAAGACCCAGAAAAATAAATTCAATGACTGTTTATAAAAGCAATTAGCTGAAATGGTACATATCCATAGCCTTATTGGTGATGGGAAGTGGGCTGAAATTTTAAAGACCTGATGGCAGTTTTGCATTAGAATTTTATTAAGTTAATTGCATTTTTGAAAGCAAAGTCATTAAAAAATTTTATCCTTGGGGGTACTTACAAAATACCCAGATGAATGGTAGATTTCAGAAATTTGGAGTAATTTAGGGAGAACTAAGTAGAACTTTAATTTCTGAACCAATGGGTGTTTAAGATTTATGAGCTCTCCCGTAATTACAAACTTACATTATATATTATTTTATGTTAATGTGTTGCGATATTCCAACTTTTACACATTTTTTGTAGCAAAATATTTTATAAAACTCAATCTAACTGACATTTGGGTGCTGCTTCTGGCAAATCAGCAGAGAAAGTGTGTGGAAGTGATTGAGGTGAAAGTACCAGAATAATGAAGTAATAGAAACTGGCTTTGTTAAAGGTAGTCATTTTAAATGAGCTACAGAGAGTGAACTGTTCTTCAAATATATGTACTGTTCACTTGTCTGAAAGCAATTCTAAGTAACACTTTAATCAAGGAAGTACTTAGGCCAATATATTTAGTTCAGAAGAATATACTTGACACTAGTTAAATGAATGGCTTACACAAAGGAGATAGTGTTACATTAAGCTTCATTAATAATAAAACTGACTATTAGCATTTTGCAAGGAAGGCTAGAACTGATTTCCTCTGTAATGGGCAGAGTTAAATAACTATAGCTTATAAGTTTTAAGTCAGATATGGCTCCTTCATTGCTGCTGGTCTTGTCAATACTTGTTGCAAAGGTTTGGTCCCAACACAAGGCTGATAAAATGGTTTTTAATTACCAAACCATAAATACAGCTTTTCAGTATAGTTGCACTTCTTTTCACACTGGCCTGTTTGATTTCTGATAATTTGTGCTGCTGACTCTGCTTACCTGTTTTTCAATAGCTGTAGTCAGTGTGACTTCTTGTCCATACAGTGATAGGTAAGTCTCCTTGGAGAACATCCTTGACAAACTACCCTATTGATCTCTGTAATTCTCTGCTGCTTGCAGCATTAAATAGAGCCTTGATTTCTCATCTGATGTGCTCACTGTGCAACAATTAAGCAAATGTAATATTTTCTTGTATTACATGAAAATCAATAGACCTCCTGCTCTTGTGGAGTTGATCATGGTGAAGGATGAACTCAGTGATGGCTAAGGGCATGGTTCAGCTATTAAAATATCATTCATTGGATTTATTAAGTCTTGTGGTAAACCTTTTGGGGGGAAAAAGCTCCCCATTGAACAGTAATAATGTTTTAAGGGTTTTTTCCTTTAAATTTGTATATTACATAGAAGCATTGTGGCCTAAAAAGGAGAAAGTATAAATGCTAGAAGTCAGGAGATTGATTCTATTTTTACTATCAAGCGCCACCTTTTAACATCAGACCAATAACTACTATTCCTTTGTGTTTTCTGTTTTTCCACCTGTGATCTGAGGACAAAACAGGAAACCTTTCTATCTTAACATGTATTGTGAATATGCGTGTAAGCACATGTAGTTTTACCTTTATTTCAGTAAAAGCTGTTTTTGTAATCCTCATTCTTCTATTCCATATGTATTCATGTATACTTAGAAGACTTCATTAATAGATGTTTAAGACCATGTGAGAGGAGGAAGGAGCACACACTGACGGCGCCTTGTGCGCATGTGTGTGTGAACATACTGGGAGCCTCTGATGACAAAAAGGGTTCCGTGCAGACCCCAGCCTCCCAGATAGCAGTTTTCTTAGTCGATGAAATAGCCAAAGACAACTTCTTCTTTTTTTTTTGCCTACATTTCTTTAATGGGATTTTGCCTTTAATATAATACAGGCAAAATTATTTTTAATGATATGTTTTTAGTATAAAATCTTATACCCTATTGTTATTTCTATAAAAATCAATTATTCAGTATTGGAAGAAATTTCTAGTCAAAGTTCTTAGTTTCTGTGTAAGTGATGAACCACCATAAAGGTGAAGTTACAGAGTTGGGAGCGTGAAAAAAGTTGCTACAGTAATATAAAAATCCCTCCCTGGCTGCTATGGCTCAGTGCCAGCCCGAGACCCAAGGTTCGATTCCCAGTCAGGGCACATGCCTGGGTTGTGAGCCAGGTCTCCAGTAGGGGGCGCATGAGAGGCCAACATACATTGATATTTCCCTCTTTCTTCCTCCCTTCCCCTCTCTAAAAATAAATGAATAAAATCTTTTAAAAATAATATAAAAATCCCTAGTTTCTCAGTTCTAATGTCTTAAAATATATTTTCTTTCATCACACATATTTAGTCACTAATTTTATTATTGACTTCAGTAAAAATTGAAACAGTTTTAATTCTTAAAAGTCATATGTATTAGCCCTGGCTGGGTAGCTCAGTTGGTTAGAGCATTGTGGCCTGATACTCCAAAGTTCCATTCCCAATCAGAGCACATACAAGAAACAATAAATGAATGCATAAATGAACAGGACAAATCGATGTTTCTCTAAAAAAAAACACCATATATTTATCTTTTTATATAGACATTTTATTTTGTCATTTTTATTTCTATTATCTCAAAACTATAGTCACAGAACATTTATAATTCTTCATGAAATAACTCTTGATGAATGATGTTTGAATGACTGGGGGGGCATAAAGACAAGGATCTTGGTTTCATTTCTTTTAAAAGCTAATGCAGATAACAGAAACTTTATCCTAAAGCTACTGGATCAGGTATCTACTCTTTTTCAGCACTTGCCATTCAGAGTGAAATAATGTTTGCGGGCATCTTAACCTAAACAAGTACTTAGCATTACATCTCACCTGGGTCAACAGTCTAGGGTATCAAAGTTAAACTGTGTTACTGTAAATTAATGGAAAATGTAACTGCACTTTGCTGAAAGATCAATGTCCAATAAAGGCTGCACAATCAAATCTTGTTGCAATGATTGAGGTTTCTAATTGCCTTTCAAAGATAAGGTGGTAATCAACGCAACTTTAACTGATCTTTTTTACTAGTTCAATTACATGTTAATGACTAGTGCCAAGTCAGAATCTTTAACTACTTATACTTATTAAATCTTATGTTAGTAATGAAAAATTACTTTAGCTACACAATCGATAGAACACAAATCTTAATTACTATATTTCACTTTTTACCATTTTATGTGCTTGATAAATATTTCACAAGAGCTTTCCCAACAATAAGAAGTGTTACCGGCAGCGACCACAGTCCACAGAGTATGTTTCTAATATAAAGTGGAGATCAGATGTGAGAATTTTTTTCTTTAAATGAAAATGTTTCCGCTGACACAAGCCTGGCCATCCAGCTACTTCTCAGAACTCTGTTCTGCTAATTGAGAGTACATTTAATACAACTGGGAATAAGTAAATCTAGATTGGTGTTAGTAAATGCATTTCTAAAAGTTCAGTTAGCTTCCTAGTAAAGAAACCGATTTCACATAAAAACTACAAAATTCTCCTACTTTGGGAAAGTGTAAAAGTTTGTGAAGTCAAATGATAAAAGAATTTTAAAAATTGGACTTCAAAATTAAAAATTTTTGTGCTTCAAAGGATGCTACCAAGAAAATGAAAAGATACCCTGCCTGGTGTGGCTTAGTGGATTGAGTGCTAGCCTGTGAACCAAAAGGTTGCTGATTCAATTCCCAGTCAGGCCACATGCCTAGGTTGCAGGCCAGGTCCCCAGTAGGAGGAGTGTGAGAAGCAACCACACATTGATGCTTCTCTCCCTCTCTTTGCCTCTCTCTAAAAATAAGTAAAAATATTTTTTAAAAAGAAAGAAAATGAAAAGACACGGAATGGGAGAAAATAATTTGCAAATTATGTATTTAATAAGGGACTTGTAACAAGAATATATAAAGAATTCATAACACAACAATCTAATTTAAAAATAGATTTGGGCCCTGGCTGGTGTGGCTCAGTGGACTGAGCGTGAGCTGTAAACCAAAGTGCCACTGGCTCCATACCCAGTCAGGGCACATGGGGTCAGTTATGGGCCAGGTCCCCAAATAGGGGGTATGTGAGAGGCAACCACACACTGATGTTTCTCTTCTTCTGTTTCTCCTTCCCTTACCCTCGCTCTAAAAATGAATAAATAAAATCTTTAAAAAATAATAAATATGGAAATAGATTTGAGCAGACATTTATCCAAAGAAGTTACACAAATGCCTACCAAGCACATAGAAAGATGTCCAATATTAACAAAGATGTTCAACATTAACTAGCAGGAAAATGCAAATCAAAACCACAATGAGATACCATTTCATACCCACTAGAATGGCTAGAATCAAAAAGACAGTAAGTGTTGTCAAGGATGTGGAGAAATTGGAGCCCCTATGCCTTGTCATTGGGAATGCAAAATGGTGCAGTCATTTTGGAAAAGTTTGGCAGTAAAATATTAAACATGGAGTTACATTATGACCTAGCAATTATACTCCTAGGTATATGCCCTAAAGACTTGAAAACATGTTCACCCAAAAACTTGTACACAAATGTTCAGAGCAGCATTAATCATTCTAGCCAAAAAGTGGAAACCATTGAAACATCCATCAACTGATGAATGGATAAATAAAATATGGCATATTTACACAATGGAATATTGTTTGGCCAGAAAAAGGAATGAAGTGCTGATATATGCAGCACTGATAAGCTTGAAGACATTATGCTAAGTGAAAGAAGCCAGTCATAAATTGTGTGAGTCCACTTACATGGAATGTCCAGAATGGGCAAACCTAGAGGAACAGAAAGTGGGCTAGCAATAGCTTAGGGCTAGAGAGGTTGGGAGGAGATGAGGAGCGACTGTTAATGGGCATGGGGTTTCTTTGGGGGTGACGAAACTGCTCTAAAATTGATGTGGTTGGTGATGGTTGCACTACTCTTGACCATACTCAAGACACTGAATTTTACACTTTCAAAGGATGTATTGTATGGCATGTAAATTGTCTATGAGTAAACCTGTTAAAAAACTAAAAAACTAGTACAGGGGAAGAGGAATGGGCAGTTAGTGTTCAGTGGGTACAGAGGTTCGACTTCGCACAATGAAGCGAGCGCTGGGGACGGAGGCACTGACGGCTGCACAGTGATGTGAATGCACATGGTACCACTGAACAGTGCACTGTAACGTGGTTAATTTTGTGTCTGTGTATCCATGGACAAAAACAATTTTAAAAAGTTAGTAAGGGATTCAATACGACTTAAAATATAACTGCATGATTTCTACAGAAAATAACTAAGTTTGAAAAAATGTTATGTAAAAGGTGAATTTAACATCATTTCATATGTTGCAGTCTTGGAATTATAAAAAAAATTAGTTGTGAAACCTAGTTTTAATTAAGTAAAAGAAATCTCACTTGGGATAATTTTTAGTAGCATAAAGAAAATGATATACTTGGTTTGAGATTACATAGAGAAAAGTATGTACAATGTTGGTAAATGAAAATATCTTTTTTTAGACCCTAGTTGCTGGATAAAGGATATCAGCTACTACTAGAATGAGGTTTTATATAGCATTGCTTATAGCTATTTTAGTTGCACTTATATCATTTTAAATACAGTTTATGAACATAGTACTCCATTATATTATTAATTTATCATCAGAGATATTTATAGTATCAATTTAAAGGCTGTAAAACTTCATGAAAAGTAGCTTGAACACAAGGATTTTGACAAACAAAAGCTTTCAGCTTTTAAAAGCCAATCATGAAAGCTGTATTCTTAAAGGCGATAAGAAGTTTTTTTGTTGATGATGATAGAATTATGAACCTTATAAATGCAGTATTTTTTAGTTAACCTAAATACATAAATCTATTTGAATTCATCTTATGAAAAGAGATATGTCAATAGATATATGATCATTATATACTTTAGTGATTCATGGACCTTGTTACATACATGCTTTGTAATGTATGAATTATTTAGTAAGAAAAATCACAATAATTTTGTTGTTACTCAAAAATTTATGGGTTGGCAGAAACAATTATGCAGCCCCTGAAGCTGGTGTGTTAAGGTAACATCATTAACGCTACAGAGTATGATTTTTTAAGCAGTCATTTGACATAACGTTTACTGCTTCTGCTAGAATATATCAGTAATTTTATAACAATCCATCTATAAACGGAACATTGAATTTATTAAACACAAAGTGAATCATTTTACTTTGTTTTCACTTAAGTGGATTATTTAAAATCATACCTAAAAAGTTGTTTACCCAAACCCCAAAGGAAGAATAAAAATATACAGTATCAATGCTCTAATAAATAGATATAAATTTAAAACTCCATTTAATGAAAGTAGATATATTTATTTCAAGAAAGTAGATGTTGAAGAACTGGATGAAAATAATTCATAAAAGTAGATATCCTGTAAGCTTTCTTTATATATGGTATTGAGATCTTTTTGTGGGATGAAGCCAAAATTTTAGTTTCTTATACTTTCAAATCTCCAAATTTTGCAAAATAAAGGAACAAAGAATTTGACATTGTGAATAAACCTCTAAATAGGTCACTTAATTTCAGATTACACTCAACAGTCATTCATTCCTCCTACAGATAGTTCTGCACTGGCCAGGCTGAGGGCAAACCGTAGTCATTTCACCCGTCAGCAAAATCGGGCAGCTCTGGGTCTGCACACAGGCCCACTCTGACAAAGACCCTCTCTGCACAGAGCTGGAGAACAACCACGTGTTACTAATTTTTTGTGTGGTTCCAGTATTTGTCATATAATGAATGTGTGATGATTCAAAATTAAAAAGAAAGCTTGCCTTCATTTTTAATAAATTAAAAAGGGAAACTTGAATTGGGGATCATATGGAATCTTTATAAGAACAAATTTTAAAATACTATCTCAGATGTAATGAATTGACTTACACTGTTCTATGTATTCTAAAAAAGAAAAGATTGGGATCTTTTTTTAAAATATTTTTTATTGATTATGCTATTACAGTTGTCCCATTTTTTTCTCTTTTATTCCCCTCTGCCCTGTACCCCATATCCCACCAGCATTCCCCTACCTTAGTTCATGTCCATGGGTCTTACATATAAGTTCTTTGGCTTCTTCATTTCCCATACCATTCTTAACCTCCCCCCACCCCCATCTGTTTTGTACCTACCATTTATGCTCCTTATTCCCTGTACCTTTCCCCCCATATCCCTCCTTCCCCCTCCCCACTGATAACCCTCCATGTGATCTCCATTTCTGTGATTCTGCTTCTGTTCTAGTTGTTTGCTTAGTTTGTTTTTGTCTTTATTTTTTTTAGGTTCAGTTGTTGACAGTTGTGAGTTTGTTGTCATTTTAATGTTCATAGTTTCGATCATCTTCTTTTTGTTAGATAAGTTCCTCCAACATTTCATATAATAAGGGCTTGGTGATGAACTTTTTTAACTTGACCTTATCTGGGAAGCACTTTATCTGCCCTTCAATTTTAAATGATAGCTTTGGTGGATGGAGTAATCTTAGATGTTAGGTCCTTGCCTTTCATGACTTGGAATACTTCTTTCCAGCTCCTCCTTACCTACAAGGTTTCTTTTGAGAAATCAACTGATAATCTTATGAGAACTCCTTTCTAGGTAACTCTCTCCTTTTGACTTGCTGCTTTTAAGATTCTCTTATTTTTAATCTTGGGTAAGGTAAGTATGATATGCCTTGGTGTGTGCTTCCTTGTGTTCAACTTGTTTGCGACTCTCTGAGCTTCCTGGACTTCCTGCAAATCTATTTCCTTTGCCAGAATGGGGAAGTCCTCCTTCATAATTTTTTCAAATCAATTTTTCATTCCTTTTGTGGCATTTCAAAAGGTACCATCTCTTTTCTCATACAGGAATTTTGCTATTTTAAAGTCAAACAGAATGATGTGTAGAAGTAAATGAAGTGAAGAACAACTATAAAGGACACATGGACAACATGGGAAGGTGGAAACGGGAAGGAGGTGGGGAGGGCTGGGGTGGTAGGGAAGGATGGGGGGAACTGTACTTGAACAATAAAAAAAGAAGTAAATGAAGTGAAACATTAAATAGAAAGTACTAGGAAGAGTTAGCATTATTTTTAAGCAGAACTAGAAACAATGTAACTAAGAGACAAGAATGTTTTGAGTTTGCAAAAAGGGGAATAGGTTACTTCTTGAAGCAGCAAGTCCTGTTGGAACTGTTCAGAGGAAAATTCTGTAGGTAGTTACATATCGAATTCTTGAATTGGGCAGAGGTCTCGATTGGTGATTTTGTAAGTTTCCTTTGTGCATTTTTATTGTTCATGAATGCCTTTGTCTGATTCCCAATTATGCTATTTAGTTTGGTATTTATTTCTGTTCCACTATGTATGTGATGCAAAGAGCATTACTGGTTGAATAACAGAAAAATTAGAGCTTTCTAAGCCATAGCGTCTTCACATAGACAGTAAGGCGTTTATCTAACACGTAGCATTCATTTGTGTCAGGTCCTAAACTAAGCACTTTATACAAAATAACCCACTTAATTCTCTCCCAGCAACCTGTGAAGTAGGCACTGTTTTTACGTCCATGTTTTAGCTGCAGAACCCAAGAAGTCTTGGCCAAGGTCAAACATGGTGTTATTCCAATCCCTGCATTCAGTCTGAAGTCTCCACGTTCTTAACCATTACTCCAGACTTTTCTGTAATGCACAGGATAAATCTGTTAGATAACAGATGTGTGCTTTGCAAGCTGTAAAATGCCACAAAAATGTGAGATCCGTTTTGTTAGTGGACATAAAGAAAATGATATAGATATGTTTAAATAGTGAAAAGAGGGAAATAATAAAGCTTAAGTGATTTGGGTGAACAGCGATCTACTCCACCTCAAGGAAAATGTATAAAGTAAAGAAGTAACTTATTTCTAAAGCATATACAATCTACAGTACCTGGCACATAGTAGGCACTCCATGAATATCTGTTGAACTGTTGTTTCTGCTGGAATTGGCCCCACTGTTTTTTTTTTATTCCTGCCGAAACCGAAGATAGCAGACCTTCCTGTCACACTATAGGGATTTGTGCCTAATCATTTTTGTCCATGCTTCTTCCCAGTCTTCCTTTTAAAAAACTAAGAGAGAACTAAGCACTGTGAGGGAAACGCTGATTTATTGTTTGGTGGTTACAGCTACTGTAAATTACATCTTTTTAAAATTAAAATTTCCAAGACATTATTTCTGGTGTATAGAAATGCAACTTCCTGTTTAAAACCCACTTTATTATTTTGGAATAATTTTAGATTTACAGGAAAGTGGCAAATATAATACAGAGTTCCTGTATACCATTCTCCAGATTCCCCTAGTGCCATCTTATGTAATCACCGGACACACATCAAAACGAAAAAATCAACACTGGTACATTATCACTAACTAAAGTTCAGACTTTATTTGGATTTCACCAGATTTTCATTACTGTCCTTTTTCTGTCCCGGGGTTCCATGGAGGTCCTGCACTGCATTTAATCATCCTGTCTCTTAGTCTCCTCAGGCCCGTGGCAGGTTTTGGGGTTTTTTGTTTGTTTGTTTGTTTGTTTTGTTCATTTGTTTTTGACCTTGACAGTTTTGAGGAGTACTTGTCAGGTATTCTGTAGAATGTCCCTCAATTTGGGTCTGTCTGATTTTTTCTCATGATTAGATTGGGGTAATGAGCTTTTGGGAAGAAGAACAAGGAGGTCAAATGTCCTTCTTATTGCATCATCTCAGTGAGTACATGGTGTCAGTCTGATAGAAGTAGCGGTGTGAACCTTGGTCATTTGGATAGGATGGTATCAGCCAGGTTTCTCCAATGGAAAGTTACTGTTTTCATTCTCTATTCTTGAAAATCAAGTAATCAGTATGCAAAAGGAGGGGGACCCCAAATCCCCCGTAATTTATTGATAAAAAATTGTGTATTTATCCATACATGTTTGAACTTCAGTCACCTTCAAAGTACTCTCCATTTGATGTAATACACCTATTAAGACATTTTTTCCACTGCTCAAAAGTTTTTGAATTAGTCGATTTTTTTTTCATTTTAATCCCCTAATTTTATTTGTTTAAACTCTTTCTTTGCATATATAAATTTTACATAGTTATAATTGTTATGCAGATCAACTTTTTTTTAATATATTTTATTGATTATGCTATTACAGTTGTCCCATTTTCCCCCCTTCACTCCCCTCCACCCTGTACCCCCTCTCCCACCCACGTTCTCCCCCTTTAGTTCATGTCCATGTGTCATACTTATGAGTTCTTTAGCTTCTACATTTCCCGTACTATTCTTGCCCTCCCCCTATCTATTTTCAACCTACATTCTATGCTACTTATTCTCTATACCTTTTCCCCCTCTCTCCTCATCCCACCCCTACTGCTAGCCCTCCATGTGCCCTCCATTTCTGTGGTTCTGTTCCTATTCTAGTTGTTTACTTAGTTTCTTTTGGTTTTGCTTTAGGTGTGGTTGTTAATAATTGTGAGTTTGCTGTCCTTTTACTATACATGTCTTTTCTTTATCTTCTTTTCTTAGATAAGTCCCTTTAGCATTTCATAAAGTAAGGGCTTGGTGATGATGAACTCCTTTAATTTGACCTTATCTGAAAAGCACTTTATCTTCTCTTCCATTCTAAATGAGAGCTTTGCTGGATAGAGCAATCTGGGATGTAGGTCCTTGTCTTTCATGACTTGGAATATTTCTTTCCAGCCCCTTCTTGCCTGTAAGGTCTCTTTTGAGAAATCAGCTGACAGTCTGATGGGAACTCCTTTGTAGGTGACTGTCCCCTTATCTCTTGCTGCTTCTAGGATTCTCTCCTTCGTTTTTACCTTGGCTAATGTAATTATGATGTGCCTTGGTGTGTTTCTTCTTGGGTCCAACTTCTTTGGGGCTCTCTGCGCTCCTTGGATTTCTTGGAAGACTGTTTCCTTTGCCAGTTTGGGGAAGTTCTCCTTTATTATTTGTTCAAATAACTTTTCCACTTGTTGGTCCTCCCCTTCTGGTACCCCTATAATTCGGATGTTGGAACGTTTAAAGGTGTCCTCGATGGTCTTAAGCTTTTCTTCGATTTTTTGAATTCTTATTTCATCATGCTTTCCTGCTTGGTTGATTCTATCTTCCTTCTGGCCCACTGTATTGTTTTGAGACTCAGATTCCTTCCTTTCACTATTGGCTCTCCTCTGTATATCTTCCTGCATCTCTTTTATGGTAACCTGCATTTTTCATGTAATTTGCATCCAAAATCAACCAATTCTGTGAGCTTCCTGATCACCAGTGTTTTGAACTGTGCATCTGATAGATTGGCTATTTCTTGGTCACTCAAAAGGATGAGTCCTGGGGGACTGATCTGTTCTGCTGGAAACATATCTTATGCCTTTCCCTGTCTCTCCTATTATTTTATTTATTTATTTATTTTCTCCGGTCTGGTCGCTCTTGTTATGGTGGGGGGCGGAGCCTTAGGTGTTCACCGGGGCTGGGCGCCCCAGTCGCTAGATTGTGACATTATATGTGGGGGTGGGGGCGGGAGCGGGGACAGGAGGGATCAATGGCGGCAGTTCCGTTCTCCTGGATTCAGACACTCCCCTGGGCTTCTGGGCCGTGAGCTCTGCCCTGGTCCACAATCGCTGACCCACTGATTCCCCCAGCCGCTGCTTGCGTACTCAGGGATCACCGCTGCACTCTTGCGCCCCAGATGGCTGTTGCGCTGATCCTGCGCCAAATTTTCCCCGACCTACGCGCGCTGCCGACCCGCACCAGCCCCGCGCCCACTCGGCTCGTCGTCCCCTACCAGTCTGGATGTACAGGTCTACTTCAACTTCTTGGCTGTCCGACTTCCATTTAGATAAATCCTCTAACAGTTCTGATGTTATGACTGCAAATCATTGTTATAAATTATTGTTGTTCTGTTCTTGGTTGTGCGAGGAGGTACGGTGCGTCCACCTATTCCTCCATCTTGCCGGAAGTCGAATTAGTCGATTTTGATACCTTTTAGTACTTCTGCCATTTTTTGCTCCACTTATTTCACATTGGCAAAACATTTCCCTTTGAGGACTTTTTTTCATCTGGGGAAAAGAAAAAAGAAGTGGCTGGAGGCGAGATCAGGTGAATAGGGAGGGGAGGGTATGGGGGTCATGCTGTTTTTGGTCAAAAACTGCTGAACATTCAGTGCAGTGTGGACAGGTGCCCTCGTAAATCACCCATCATGAAATGGGCAAATGGGTTGAAAGAGTTCAAAATTTTTTTTTCTTTTTTTGCTGAAGCCAAACACAGCGTCCTACAATACCACCAGCTGGTACACTGATAGCAATGAGTTCCTAGAACACTCACCTAGTGGGGGAAGCCTGTGCTACCAGATGCCGGCCCTCCAGAAGATAATGCCAGTTTCTGGGGGGGGGGGTCCCCCTTCATATTTGAGTGTTATACACAAGGGCCCACATTCAGCACTGAAGGCGACAAGTGGAACTCTTGAACACATGGTCGTCATGCTGAGATTTCATGAATTTGCGGTTCAGTGGGTGTCTATAAGGGTTGTCTCAGTCTTGGTAGTAGTGGTGGTGGTGGTGGTGGAAAGGCAAAGGAGCGATGAGGCTCAAGACAGGCAGGACAGGCGCATGGTTGTTCCATTCCTATTGCTCAGTCCACTTGGCCTTCAAAATATACTCCTTCATTCAACAAGAATTATTCAAGTGCCCACTGCGTGCCAGGTACTATTTTAGGTGCTGGGAATATGGCAGTGAAGACAACACATACAGTTCCATCTCCTCATACGGTTGTAGTTTAGTGTGGAGACAAACACATGAGTAAAACATGTGACCTGTTAAATAAGTGCCAGGAGAAAAATAAAATAGGGAAGGGTACTAGAAGTTGTATACACCAGTGTGCTTGTATCACTGGAGGGGGTGGTTTGGGGGCTGGTTTGAAGTTTTCAACAGTGTGCTAAGGGAAACCTCAGCAAGAAGGTGACATTTAAGTCAAGACCTGTGAGTCAAGAGTGTGAGGGAGGCAGCCATGTGGATGTTGGGGGTAATAGCAATCCAGGCAGAGGAAGCGGGAAATGCAAAGGCCCTGAGGTGGGATGTCTGTGTTCAAAGAACAGTGAAAAGGAGGCTGGTGAGAACAAGGAAGAGTGGAGTGGTAGGAGATGTGGTCTGAGACTTCAGAAGTAGTAGAGTTTTGTAGATCAAGGAAAGGACTTTAGTTTTTACTCTGATCAAGTGAGGAAGCCATCTGAAGAATTTTCACCAAAGGGGTGACTTGATCTAATCTTGGCAGAGGGGTTGACAATAGACTGTGGAGAGTAGGGGCACGGGTGTGAACAGAAGAGTAGGAGAGAAACATGGAGGTTCGGACTGTAGCAGTGAAGTGGTGGGGAGGGGTCAGATTCTGGGTGAAGGATTCATGATTGAGAGGGAGGTAAAAAGAGATGAAAGAAAACCTCTGAATTTATAGTGGTAAAATGTAATTTTCTAATTAAAAAAGTCACTTTACAACAACAAAAAGATAAATGACTAGGTTTAAAAATGGGCAAAGGACTTGAATAGACAATTCTCCAAAGATAAACAAATTGCCAACAAGCACATGAAAAGATGCTCAACATCACTTATCATTAGGAAAATGCAAATCAAAACTTCATACCCATTAGAATGGCTACTGTCAAAAATACAGAAAATAAATGTTGATGAAGATGTGAAGAAATTGGAACCCTGGATACTGTTTGTGGGACCATCAAATGGTACACATTGTGGAGGTTCCCCCAAAAGAAAATTAAAATTAGAATTACCACATGATTCAGCAATTCCACTTCTGGATTTATATCCAAAAGAATTGAAAGTATAAATTGAGTTGGTTCTCCCTACAGTACTATGAGTAAAAAAGCCAATTTAACAAATCATAGGTTCATAGAAAATCTCTAGTTTTGTGGTCTATTTTCTCTAATAATAGGAAATGAACTTTCAGTAAAAGTACATAGGGACCTAGAGCAAATGGTTTATTTTTCACAGGACTTAAGTGCAGGTGGAAAGGGGCAATTTCTAGAATATTTGGAGGATCTGAGTAAATGAATTTCTACCTAAGCTACTGATTTACAATGACTGAAAAGAGATCACGTGTCTCCTACAATGGAGTTCCAAATTAAGTGTAAGAGAAGCTCAGGCAGAGAAAATATATGCAGAAAAATTTTTGGTATTATACCAAAGCTAACCAACATTTAAAATATTTTTTCTCTTGCATTAACTATCTGAGTGTTAGAAAAAAATGACACTTCTCCCACCAGTTTATACAAAATTCAGCCCCCAAAGTAAAGTGGTACGAGCGCCTTCATTAGAAAGAGATAAAGGACAAACCTACACTTACAATTTCTAAACAAATGTCTGTACAGGCGCCATAAATCAACAAAATTACACACTTTAAAACTTGAGGTTAACAAGACACTAAAGATATAACCAAGGGTTATTTCTACTGCCTGTGACATCACCGATTGAGTAAACATTGCTATCTACTTCACAATTTATGGGCTAGACCAGATATTTTTTGCAACGGTTTAATAAGAGAGGATGATGTCACTACTGCAGCTGTCTCCAGGCAGTTAAAACTCTGCATTTCAGTCTGATATTTCCAAGCATTCGTGGGGTAAAAAACCTCACTGAAAGAGCCGCATAAGCTTTGCTAATGTGGGAGAAAGTTGACATGCCTCTGGATATGTGACTCGGAAGAAGGAAAAGGTAACAACTAATTTTTTTATTATTATTTTTAGTTTTTGCCTTGCTCTTGCTGAGTTGGCTCAAAGAATGCAAACCCCAAAGAATGTTTTGGTACAAGGCTTGACAAAGTCAGGAGAAACAAGAGCAGCAGCTCTGGCTTTTGAGACTTCTGTAAAGACAGTGCGCAGTTTTCAGCAGCCACTGGTTTACGATGGACTACAGCGCCGGTTCAGTTTCCTCCTTCGTTTGTTAGATGTTTTCTTTTCGTGTCTCGTACGAGGGTCGAGAAACAAACCGCAGTAACTCAGTGGCGCGGACGGTCACTTCACGACTTCGGGGTCTCGCAGGGGTTCAGACCCCGTTTGCATCCTCCTTCTCGCCCACGTGCCCAGCACTCTTTCCTCGGGTCCCGCCCCCCTCGCACACGGGGGCGGGGCCGGCCGGGAGCTGCCCTCTTCCAACATGGCGCCGCAGGAGGCGGGTTCTGCTCGCCGGCTCTGATGGTTCCGGCGCTGAGCATTTTGGTTCCGGAGTAACTGTGCTCTCGCAGCCGCCTTTCTCCTTCTCCTCCCTCCGCTGCCGCCGCCGGTACGCAGGGCCTCGGGCGGCCGGGGCTGAGCCCGCGTGCGCTGCGCCCTGTGGCTCGGCTTGGGGCAGAGGACTCTCGCGATCCTCCCGTGGAGGGTCTCCCACCCTCGGCGTTCTGTATTCTGGCGGCCCCGCGGCTTCTTCCTAACAGCCTTGGACTGAGTCCCTTTCAGTCTGGGACATCCCCCCCGCCCCGTCGCCCTCTAAGGAGGAGTGGACACCTGCCGCTGTATTCCCGTAAAACGGGGGTTTTTCTCTGCCGATTCCTCACACCCACACTGACGGCCGAGAGCTGCACTGTCCCGTTTTGCCTTCTTTTCCCGACTCTAGAACCTCTTGACCTCCGCTAGTTACTACTGCTCCCTGCCCCTAGCCCCGTCCACGCTCACAAGGGAGACATCCCACAACCCCATACAGCCTGGGCCTGGGTCGGCGCCTGCGGGCCCCTTCTTGATCACTCCACCTTTCTGATACCCCTCACCCTCTGTCCTCTTACTCTCGGTCCGCTTGCCACCCCTTGGAGCCTCCGCCTAATCAGGGGCTATGGATACCCCCTACCCCGCGATGTGAGCCCCTTAAACCTGTAATGCTGTGGCTGGCCTTTGGCCCCTTTCATACCATGGAGAACCAGGTGCTGGTGATTCGCATCAAGATCCCAAATAGGGGCGCGGTGGACTGGACAGTGAACTCCGGGCCGCAGTTACTCTTCAGGGATGTACTGGTGAGTGTTAATTTTAGAGTCCAAATCCCAGCGAGCAGGGCGCAGGGATTTGTGGAGTAGTCAGCATCTGATTCTGGTGGCCTGAGGGCAGTGGCCTGGCCACTCCTGGCTTCCTACGGGGTCAGATTTATTGCTTCAGCCACATGCATTGATTAGTTGTATGGGCTGAAATCTGGCAAATGTGCAGGGCCCTGGGGAAACAGAGATGATCAGATTGAACCCCTGCTCTCAAGTAGCTCACAGCCTGGACTGGGACATAGGCACAGAAGTACCCCAACTGGGATGCAAAAAGCAGAGTCTAGAAGAGTTTTTCTCCAAGTGTTTTCTTGGAATGTCCCTGGCCAGATTCCAGCCATATCTTTCCATTGAGTTCCCTGAACTTGGTGACCAGCAGGAAAGGGAAACAAGGCAGCTGTACTCTATCATGTTTCATCGAATGTAAGGTGCCGTTGGTTTAAAGATATTCTTATATACTACTAAGAAAAAAAACGCTGCCCATTGAACTGTGACGTGCCACACATTGTACAAAAACAGCCTGATTTCCAAGATGTTAAAGAAGGGGGAAATGTGCACTTTCGAATCAGCGATGCATCCTTGCTTTCATAATAAATACTCGTGGTGTGTTTGAAATAAAATCATGGAATTCGAGAGCAAGATGTAACCTGCTTGGAGGTGACTTGTTGAGCCCTCTTATCTTTTTTTGCAGATAGTTATTGAGGAGCAGTGAGGTGAAATGACTTTTCTAAAGCTCTATTGCTTGTGAAGTTAGCAATTAGTACCAGAGCTCAGATTTCCTCCCTCTTACTTAGTATTTATTTCCACAGACTGTAGTGCCCTTCTCATCTTTTGGCATTCATTTGAGGCAGACAGTGTATTATGCCTATTTTATTCAATAACTGAGGTATCAAGGGCAGAGCTGAGATACCAAGAAGCACATTGCAAGTACCAGATCTGTAGTGGAACTTACCTGCCAGATAAGATAGGGCTGGGTGGAGTTGCTTGATGGAGGAAGGTATGTGATGTGATTTTTGGCTGTCAGAGGCTACCCAATCAACTTTTGATTCCTGTACCTTTGTTTTGAGTTGTGGATGTTACAGACCGCCAGATTTTTGGTGTCTGGGCCAGGCGTGCAGGGGCTAGGGTAAACCAGCAGCCTCCACTCCTGGACACCAAATTTCATCCTCTTTGCACCCAGAGTTCTCTACACTTACAAGCGCATAGGTTTTCCCTCATGATAAGGTTCAGACTCCTTAATGTGGTCCTCTGGGCCCATCTTGATTGGCTTATGCTTGCCTGGCACCAGTGTCATATCTCATCACAGCCCAGTGAGCATTTTGAACTCCAGGCATGTAGAGTTAACCTTGAGTTCTCCTAGATGCCCACTCAGCCCCTCTTCATCTGGCCAAATCCTACCTATCCACAGCCCAGCTTCACTTTTCCTTCACGTTAGTCTTGGGTACTTGCCCTTTCCCTGTGTTCCCACAGCTTTGTTCTGGCAAAGCACATAGGTTATATCGTAATTTTGTCTCTCTCCTCCACCAGATGGTAAATTTTGGAGGAGATGGCCATCTCTGGTTCTCCTCTGTTTCTGGTGCTTCATAGGACACCAAAATATTTGTTAATGAGGGAGCTTCAAAGAGGATGCATGCAATTATGGTTTTGTGGGCGGCGCACTAGGTTCTGAATTTTAAAAAATTGGGTTTAAGGCAGAGGTGTCAAACTCATTTTCCGGGGCGGGGAGCCACATCAGCCTTGAGGTTGCCTTCAAAGGGCCGAGTGTAATTTTAGGACTGTATAAATGTAATTACTCCTTAACTAGGAGCAAGGAGCTTGGCGCTGCTGCCAGGTGGAAACAAGGTCCTGGGCTGGATAAAACAAGGTGGAGAGCTGGACTTGGCCCTCAGGCCTTGTGTTTGCACCTGTGATTTAAGGGATTTCCAATCTTTTGGTGTCTCTGGGCCATACTGGAAGAAGAAGAGTTGTCTTGGGCCACACATTAAATACACAAACACTAATGAAAACTGATGGGCAAAAAAAAGTTTTTAAGTAAATTTACGATTTTGTGTTGGGCCATGTGCATAGCCATCCTGGGGCTCGGGTTGGACACCCCTGGAAGGCAAGCAGCTCCACCTTTCTGAGCCTCAGTTTCCTTGCTTGTAAAATAGGGATGATGATACCTGCCTCAAAGACTTGTGAGGATCACGTGAGATTGTTTCTAAGATGAGGGGAATGTGAGATTTCTTTTACTTATTTGAGATACCAGAAGTTACTAAGTAGAATGGTACCATGTTTAAAAACAAACTCTGGAGGGAGACTTCTGGGGTCTAAATTGCTAGTAGCCCTATCAGACTCATTTGGGCAAGTGTTTTCTGTGTCTCAGTTTCTTCTTCTGTTATGGAAAAGAAAAGGGACTGGGAGTATAGAGATAGTGCCTACCTCACAATTCTGAGGACTACTGGAGTTGATACATGTAACAGCACTTAGAACAACCCGGAACGGAGTATGTGCTCTGTAGTGGTGGCGTCAGGACATAAGGGGTAGGGCCTGGGTCTTCTGCGTCCCAAGCATCTCTCTGTTGTACTTTGGCTCAAGGCTGACTGGCCTACAAGTAAACTTTGCACAGATGGTCCCACCACCTAGAGCAGAATGTCGTGTGTCCCACACACATGCTCAGGGAAGCACAGGTGCGGCAGGCTCTGTCAGGACAGCCTGCTGAAGGGCTTGTGGCAGTGGGTACTGCCCTGCCTCCTCATGCTCCTTAAAGTTCTTTGAACTCAAAGCCCAGATCCTGGAGGGCTCCTGCGATCTGTTCTCCAGGTTCATCTCATCTCTGCCTCAAGAAATTGGCAAAATACCACCAGATACATCAGCAGCTCTGGCCTGGGACTTGACAAATTAAAGCCGAATGAAACCTGAAAGCATCCCCTTCCTCTAACAAAACCCACTTCACCCCAGTTTTCAAGTGAGAAAGCATGCACCCTGGAGGGCGAAAAGGCTAAAGTCACACAGCTAGATTTTGGCAGAACTAGACACAGAAGCCAGAAACAAAAATTGTGGTCATTGAGTTAACTGTAACAGATTATTTTGGGACAGAAGTCAGTAGTTGGGGGCTCCAGTCACAGCTGCATCAAATAGCTGGGAGGCCCTGGGCGAGTCACTTGGTCACTTTGGGCCTGTGCCCTTTGTCTGAGTTAATTAGGGACTGGCTGCAATGTGAAGTAGACCTAGCTGCTGCTCAAGGGCAGAAACATTTGGGTTATCTGTTTTTCAGCTTCGTGTGCTTTTCTTCTTCCTTGGAGACAGAGCCCACAGTTCTGGGAGAGTTGTGCAGGAGTTCTGAACCTCCTGAACTAGGGAGTGGTAGGAAAGCATGTCACCCCTTTCTGCTTGCTGTTCGCATCCTGTCTCCCAAGTCCCAGCTCAGATTGCCCGCATCTGTGTGAAATTCTGTTTATGCTGAATCTGATTTGCCTTCCTCCGGAGTTAGCAAATACTACTTGCTATTATATGTATTTTTTGTTTAGCTGTTATCATACTGTAAGTACTCTGGATTGTTAGTGTTCTAGGTTTGTCTTTATCTCTGTGACCAGATTATAATCTTGTAATCTTCCTAAGTCTTATTTTTCTTTCTCCTAAAGCTGTGTGTTCTTTGTGCTACTGGTACCTTGTAGATGTTTACTTATACTTTTGGCCTGTCAGATTTTTGACTGATTTATTGGAAGGAAGGAGAAGGAAAGGATGAAGAAATGATCACTGTCAAGATATTTAAACAAGTTTTCTTTGAAACCTCTTTAGGGTAGGTAAACGTTATGTTGAAAAGAAGACTGGGTTGCTTAAATCACTTTAAACTGGAAAATATGAATGAAATTGTTAAAGTGCCCTGCTAAGAGATGGCCAGTAGATACTAATTTTCAGACTTTTTAGGTTTGGTCATTATGCGCCCCCCCCCCCCTTCAGTTCCTCTAACAAAACAAAATGATTCTGTTAAGTGGGTTTGCTTTTTCTTTCTCCTTTTCCCCAACATTAAATGGAACACACATGTGGCTCCTTGTTTATGTTGATGGGCAAAGGAAGCCATTGCTGCCCAGCAGGGTTTTCAGCTAGTTATTAGAGATTTGCTGTTCGATGGGGCCTGCTGTTTATAGGCAGGAAACATCCTGAATGAGTTTGCTACTATTGTAGAGTTCATGTCTCAGGACTGGTTGTCTGAATGACCCGAGCTCCCGGAAGTGACCAGTGGTAACCTAGACTTGGAGGGTTGGGAGTAGAGTCCTGTCCTTTTGTTTTTCGTTTTTCACCCATACTGGCTAGAAAAGGTCCTCAATAAGTACTGTGGAAGGCTGAAGCGAGTGAATGAGTAGCCACCCTCCACTGGTTGTCGGGTGCTGAAATTTAAGGTTTCCTTTTGAGGTCAGCTTTGCAACGTTCCAGTCATCAGTGACTTGTTTTATTTAACAGACCCTAATATGGGCACATACTAGACAGTCTTCTAAGCACTTTACAGATACTAACTCATTTAGTCCTACTAGGCTGGTACCGTTGGGATCTTATTTTACACAGGAGGAAACAGGCTTTGTCACTCAGCTAGTGAGTAACAGAGCCAATGTCCAACCATAACAGTCTGGCTCCAGTCACACCCTCAGGCTTTACACTGATGGTCTGTCTGGTTTATTTCACACTTGCTCTACAGTTACCATTTACCTGTCAATAAATACTTCCTGCCTACAAGTGTGTAGAAAGACTTAAAAAATTTTTTTTCATGTATTGATTGTTTTTTAAAGAGAGAGAGAAAAACATTGATTTGTTGTTCCACTTATTTGTGCACTCCTTGGTAGAGTCTTGTATGTACCCTGACTGGGGATGGAACCCGCAACCTTGGAGTATCTGGAAGACACTCTAACCAGCTGAGGACCCATCCAGGGCTAGAAAGAATTATTATTTTTTTAACATTAAATTCTTTAACAAATAATTCCTGTAAAAGTTGATGTTTTACTTGCTAAGAGGAGTCAGAGGGAAAAGTCATCTCCTTTGGCCCTAAGAGTGAGGACTGCTGAAGATAGTTCCCTTGGATTAATTTTATATGCAGATTATTTTTTGGTGGGGGGGGGAAGCACCATAGAGGCAAGACTATTATGCAAATTGACACTGCAGCAAGAGCCTCTACAGAAGTGCTTTTGGAAGGAAGTTGCAGCAGCCACTCTGCTAAGTGCCCTGCTTGGAGGGGTTGTGGGCTCCCTGCTGAGAAATAGCTCCGGCTCAGCTCATCAGCCTGGTGCCCCTTCTGGCACAGCCCAGGAGGGACGTTGTGGCAGAGCTACTGGAGAGCAATGCGGTTTATAGGCCTTTTGGGTTGGGGGGACATAATGGAGGGTCACTTTTCCCAGACCTGGCTAGTTCTCAAAGGTGTTCTGTGCCTCTTTACACTGTAGACTAGTTTTCAAGTATTTTCAACTTGATAGGTTCATTTAAACACTGATATTAGATTATATAGTTTAAAAAAGTTATTGTAGGCTAGACCACCTTAATTTTAGTGTCATTAAATATATATTTTTCAGTTGCTTAAGAGTAAAGGTTGATACAAATTGTTTGTATTAAATGTAGCTTTATAGGTTTATGTTATCATGGAAACTTGTTTTTTGAGCTTTTCCCACTATAAATGCAAGTTAGGGTGTTGCTAGTTACATATCAGGGATTACATTTGTTGACTGTCTAGAATGTGTTAGGCTAGCTTATATTAATTATATTTTTCATTTAATTTTTACATTACTTCTGTGAGTATTACTGGACCCATATTGGGGGATAATCAAATTGAAGCTCAGAGAGGTTAAGTAATTTGTTCCCAATCACACAGCTAAGTAAGTGCAGAGCTGAGATGCAAACCCAGGCCAGCCTGACTCCCAAACCCCTTACTCTTTCTACTGCAGTATAGTCGACAGCTTCCTATAGAAGAAACCAAATTAGAAAAGATTTTGTAAAGATCCTTCCTCCCCCTCCCCGCTGAGTAGAGATTTAAGCCTCGGGTTTACACTGCTAAGCTAAGTGTGATTATGAGCTAATGTTTTTATAGTTTATGCCCACATCATGTCAAAAATCTTTTCCAGGTTCTCATATTTCCTCTAGGATTTGCCACATGTTAGCAATAAAGAAGATGGCTAATTGTGTTTCTTTATTCTTTCTTTGTTTAGGATGTGATAGGCCAGGTTCTGCCTGAAGCAACAACCACAGCATTTGAATGTAAGTCTGGCTTGTATACTTTCTTGACTGCTTCCCTTCTGCAGTAATTTTTCAAAGGGTTTATGGGTTGCATTACTTTAGAAACTGACAAAAACAGATTATTTATGATCATCATATGGTACATTTAAATATTTATAAATTAATGCAAGTTTAATGATGATACTCAACTGAGTAATATTTTCTTATTTAATCATATCTTGGGTGTGCATATTTCTATAATATAGCTTTAATTACCAACATGACCTTTATCTGCTCTTGCGCTTCACTGTAATAATATTGTGGGGTAAAATGAAACCTGTAAACTACCTGTAGGCCAATGATTATTGATTAAGAGGTTTTAATCCATTGCTGCTTTGTAACAGCAACAGAGTGGAGCTTTTAAGTGAACATTGAACGGAATAATTCTGTTTCAGTGGGGTTTGGCAAGGCTGCTAGATGATGTTAGCAACACTCCAGCCCTTGGGTCTCTTCTCCCACCACCCTCCACACCAAACCAGTTGGCCTAGGGGCTGGGGGCAGGGGCAGGGGACTAGAAAACTGGTTTGAACATGAGCCAGGTCATTGCAGAAAGGTCAGAGTCTGAGTAATGTTGAGAAGGATAATGGATTATAACTGTAGTTCCGATCTTTTTTTGAAGATGAGGGCCACTTTCCATATGGAAAAAATGTACAGTTTCTCCACACTATAGTGTACTTTTTGTTCTTATGTTTTAAGCAGATGGTTAATGATAAAGAGTACATTGTCCTCTGATTCATTTATGTTCTTTTTGGAGGACAATTTGGCAGTACTTACCAAAATATAAAATGTGTAAAACCTTTGACTTAGCAGATCCACTTTTAGTAAGCTGTCCAACAGAAAGACCTAGACATATGTTGAATGCCCTTTAAACCAAGTGTTCATTGTGGAATTCATGTATGTATGTATGTATGTATGTATTTATTTATTAAAATCCTCACCCGAGGATATGTCTGTTGATTTGCAGGGGTGGGGGAGAGGAACATAGATGTGACAGAGAAATCGATTGGTTGCCTCCCATATGCACCCCGACCAAGGACAGAGCCCACAACCTTTTGGTGTTGCTGCGATTAAGTGAGCCACATGGCCAGGGCTGGAATTATTTTTAATAGCAAAAAATTAAAAGTAAGCAAAATGCCTAAAATAATAGATTAATAAATTATTTGTCCATAATTTGAGTCATCAAGCAGCAGCTATAAAGACCGGGTTAAGATTTTATACATCGACATGGAAAGGTTTATGATATATTATTGAATAAACAAATAATACATGTGATATGATCCCATTTTGTGAAAAAGCTCATCCCTCCTCCTCCCAGCCTCATGAGTGTACTGAGAGACAAGGACGTGGCGTTGCCCACGACAGTGCTTCCAGTGGTCTCCACTAGAAAGGTGGCCTGGAGGCTGCTGTGGGGGAAGGGTTGGCTGAATGAGCATACTTTCTACTTTATATATTTCTCTATTGTTTGAATATTTTCCAGTAATTACAACATGTTTTTAAAGGCTACTTGAATAGAACCCTTAAAATAATTACTATTTTATTAGCCACACTGGGCTCTGCAGACTCCTGAAAAATAGCACGTATATCTGAAATGCATGTTGGTATCACAAGCACTTTAGACCCCTTACAGTCGCTCCGTGGGGGCGCCAGGGATTTCATGGACAGTGCTGTAGTTAACATTTGGAGTACTTACTGTTGCCAGATGCTGCGCTGAGAGCATTCCATGGGTTATCTCATTTCATTTAACCTTCACAAGATCCCCATGAAGTATTAATACTTTGGCAGACTGTTATTGGCCCTGTTTTAGTTGAGGAAAGGACATCTCTAAGCAGCCTGCTCAGAGCCTTACAGCTAGTAAATGGTAAAGCGGAATTTCGGGAGTAGACTCCAGAGCATGAACACATATATAAGTATTTTCAACCACTACTGAGACTTGTTTTCAGAGTTGTCATAATTTTTGAAATCATGTGTTCTGATTGTTCTTAAGTATGGCAAAAAGAAGCTTTGTATTTTCTTCTTCTTGCTTTCTGGGTCCCCCAAAGTGGCTCAACACACCTGTGCCCCGCACAGGCTTCCAAAGTTAGGTTCAGAGTAGTAACCCTGATTACCTTAACTGTCATGCACTGATGGCCTCTCTGTGCCAGTCAGTGTGCCGTGGGATGTACTTGGATTGTTGCTCATCTTTACTGCAGCTCTGTGAGGCAGGGAAACCATGCCCGGGAGGGAAAGGAAGCGCTGAGACATGCAGCGGTTGCCAGAGTTGATCGGCTGGGGAGTGTGGAGCCCCGATTCGGACGCAGTTCTTTGTGAGCGTCAGACCTGTGCTCTTTGTAACCACGCGCGTTGCAAGCCTGAGAGGTGTGTCCAGTGTGTTTTATGTGGTTTATGAGTATGATGGAACAACTTTTGAAAAATTAAACTTTGATCAAAGAAGTATTTATGGTATTATAATTAGTATTGAAAAGTATACCTAGCTCTGGCAGAAGAAAAAAACCCACTTAATTTTCTAGGTTTAAGTTCTTAGACATCTCTTTCCTTTCTTTCTCCAACACAGCTGCAGCTCTGTACCCATCTTCATTTGGACCAGTGTTCGGTGAAAACAAAAGCAAAAACAAAAATGCACACAGACAAAAATAATAGAGATTTTTGTGCTTAGATTATTGCGTGCTTTCCATGATAGACTTAAAATCCTAAACTGATTTTTTTCACGATTGTTCTTAGTGACCTTATTTTCTGAAACAAAAATCTGAACTAGTAAGTGGAATCTATGTAGAACAGTTGGAAAGATGTAGTTTGTGAGCTAATTTATGATATTGAGCTGTTTCGGTGGTTTATGGGTATGGTAGAACAACTCTTGAATACATAAAACTTTAATCAAAGACATATTTGTGGTAGTATATTTATTAATGAAAGGTATACCTAGCACCAGTTGATTTCTTATACAAAACAGATGGTATTGCATTTAGTTATATGAATGTAGTAACAGGAGAAAGGGCAGGCACTGTCAAATTGACCTGTTGTACATAAATGGTAGAGAAAAGGATCTGAGGAAGTGGAAAAGAGGGAAAAGTTCAGGTAATCATGCAGATTCTTCAGCTCTGAGAAATGCCACCTCTTTGGTGAAATCTCTGGTCCTTCAGATGTGGTCAATTTCTCTGTGCACCTTTATGGGAGCAGGTTGCCCTTTGGTCCTGCCTCCTGGTTGGTTGAATGTCTTTCCATTTCCTCACTAGATTTTCAATGACTTGCTAACAGGGACCATGTTTTATTTCACTCTTGCTCTCTTCTTGGTACTTAGCTTAGTGCCTTATAGAAAGCTCCTTGTTAAATAAAATGGAATGTTTTATGTTTGTATTCAAATGCAATTATAAAATGCATGTGACCTAAAGCCAAGCCATTTGCTTTTTTGGAATCTGTGTGCTGTTGCCCAAACACAGGATATAATTGTTTGGTGGTGGACAATTCCTGCTCCAAATTCAAACTCCCACAGGTGACTGGGCCCCATGTCCTGAGAGGACTGAGGGTCTGCAGTGGCTGTGCCCTTTCTGACTTCTGTCCCTGGGGTTGGCATTTCTGAGGGGGGCTGGGCTGGCTGTGGGGAGGGAGGCCCATTTGTGGTGAATTTACCACTTAGAGTGATGGCCCTAAACCTCTCTTCTTACTCCTTCTCGTTTTTTTCTTTCTTATGAGAACACAAATGGAAGTACTTTTCAACAGCTAAGTGTTTGACTTTTTTTAATTAAGAAGATAGAGATGATCTTTAAAAACACTCAAATAGCATAGAGCAAAGGAAAATGTAAAAGCCCTCATTTCCCCTGAGTCGCTAGTTAACAGTTTCTTCTGTATCTCTACAGAAGTCTTCTCTGTGCATGTTGTGTGCTGTACTAGAACTGGTTTCTCCTGCCTGCGCTCCACACTGCATGTCGGGCCTCTTGCCAGCATCGGGTACACAGCCCCGTTCTTTTGGATGGCTGCATCGTACTTAATTTTATCTGTGGCTTAATCGATTTCACCTATCGATGGGCCCATTTTCAGTTTGTTACTGGTAATTTAGTATGAGAAAAACATGCTGCAGCCAGCAGCATTGTTTTGTATCTTTTCCACACTGTGGGAATATACTGGTGGGGTGAATCCCTAGGGGCTGTAACTACTGAGTCAAAGAGTACCCATATTTTACATATTACCGTACTTTGCCATGTATAATATGCATTTTTTCCCCAAATTTTTGAGGGAAAAATAAGGATGTGCATTATATGTGTGTATAATGATTACATACCCTGGGTATAATAAAGAGGTGTAACAATCCGGTGTATAATGCACACAAAAACATGGGTGCATGTTATACATGGCAAAATATGGTAATAGCTATTACCATGTTGCTGTCAAAAAGGTAAAACCAATTTACACTCCCAGCAGAAATGTTCAAGAATGACCATTTCTCTCTACCCTGACCAACTCAGTGTTAGCAAACTTTTTAGTCAATGTCAATTCGATAGGTGAAAAACAATTATTGTTTTATTTTGTATTTCTTCAATCATAAATGAGGCTGAGCATTTTTTCATTTGTAGTTTGGTCATTTGTATTTAATTTCTGTGAATGTCACCTTTGCTAATTTTTCTATTAGGTTATTTGTCTTTTTCTGATTTAAAAGCGTTCCAATATTAAGAAAATTGGCCCTTTTTCTTGTATGTTACAGATATTTTTGTGTAGTTTATTTCTTTTCTTTGAATTGGTTTTGGTCTTTTTTTTTTTTTTTTTTTTGCCTCTTTTTTTTTTTTTTCCATGGAGAAGTTGAGCATTTTTACATGGTCAGGTTTATCACACTTCCCATTGTGACTTCTAGATTTATGTCAAGCCTAGAAATGTCTTCCATATTCCAGGACTCTGAAAAACATTCATCCATATTTTCTCCCTACTTTAATGGGGTCAAGGACAAACACACACTTAAGTTCATACATATATTAGTGTTGTTTTTTTTAAACAATGCATTTCTGTTACAAAGGGGGTTTTGGTACTATATTCAGTTTATTTTGGTGAAAGTTATCAGATGGAGATAAAACTTTTGTTTTTCAAGCAGATAGACAGTTGACCCCTTATTGGTTATTGAAAAATTCATATTTTTCCAGATGTGAGAGTACTTCTGAGACAAAGCTACATTCTTTAGCCGTAAACAGTCTTGTGAATTCGCATGT
Organism: Phyllostomus discolor; assembly: GCF_004126475.2. Taxonomy (NCBI): domain Eukaryota; kingdom Metazoa; phylum Chordata; class Mammalia; order Chiroptera; family Phyllostomidae; genus Phyllostomus; species Phyllostomus discolor. The sequence continues at coordinate 176,489,252 of NC_040903.2, forward strand.
GTGGGCCCTGCATGTGTCGTGGGGGCTTGATGTGTACACAGGCCCTAAGCCCCTGCTGACTTTCAGTTTTACTAGCAGATGAATGAGCACACCAACACATGAGGTGGTGAAAATCAGCCGTGCCTACTAACGAGCTCCCTGAACGTGTCCGTACCTGCATTCCTCTCCTCGAATTTTCTCTGGACAAGCTACTGCTGTAAAATGGTTGTTGGGCTGGTTGCTGGAGGGTAAAACCTTACTGGTTACGTGAAAGGCTATATAGACAAATGCTGACTTCTGCCTAGAAATGCCTCACGGACCTCTTTCCCGTGACACTCTGACCGCATATTCTGGTCACACTTGTCAGTATGGAGATATTAGCTCCAAAAAACGGCTGTAGAATAAATCTTTATATATGTCTTTCTTCAACCATGACTCCCCCCCCCACTTTTTTTTCTTAAATCCTAACCCGAGGATATATCCATTGATTTTAGAGAGAGAGGAAGGGAGGGGGGGGGGGGAAGGAGGTGGGAAGAGAGAACACGAGACATATTTATGTGAGAGAGAAACAGAGATCAGCTGCCCCCTGCACAGTCCCTGACCACCGGGAATCAAACCCAGAACCCAGGTATGTGCCCTGACTGGGGATCAAACCCAGAACCTTTGGTGTATGGGACAGTGATGTAGCAACTGAGCCACCCAGCCAGGGTATGACCATTTTTATACTCATTTCTTATTGAATATAATACTTTTCAGTTGTTTTATAAATTTCTGGAAGATTATTTTGGGTGGAAATGTTAAAACTGGTACATCATATCTCATTTTAAGTTTGGCATAATATAACCATTTAAAGCAAAATTGCAATTATATGAGTTACATATTAATTTTATAAATTCTTAAGAGTATAGAAAACAGTTATAGCTGATTACTGGAAAGATATTTTTAGGAAATACTCCTCATGTTCAAATAGCAAAGGCAGTCTCATTAAGAATAGTTGGGCCCTGGTTGGGCTCAATTGGTTGGAGCGTCATCCTGAACACCAAAAAGTTTGCAGGTTCGGTCCCTGGTCAGGGAACATACCTAGGTTGTGGGTTCAATCCCTGGTCCAGGCGCATACCACAGGCAACTGATCGATGTTTCTCACATCAATGTTTCTCTCTTTTTCCCGTCTTCCCTCTCTAAAATCAGTAAACATATCCTCAGTTGAGGATTTCAAAGGAAAAAAAGAATGGTAGAGTGGGAACCCCTTTTTGCTTTGGAGAAAAGTCAAAGTCATAAAATATATGGAAATCATAAAATATTTGGAAAATGAAGTTTATTTTCTTAAACTATAGTAAATGTAGAAGACAAGTGGTTGTTGCTTATATATAAAACTAGGTAGGTTAATGAAAAGTTGTGACTCACAATAGACCTGAGTCTAAAAGTAATTTAACAGAATAATTACTTGTGCATTCTAGAATTTGAGGCGATTTGAAGAGAGCTTTAATTTATTGGAATTTTGGTTCCTGATATCTTTGATACAAAAAGTCTGAAGCCTTTTTAGTCTTATGAGAGTAGTTATTTATGAGTAGTCTTGTTATTTTGCATGAGAATTAAGAAGTTCAATTCCTTTACTCAAGCACCAGGCTGGTTGTTTCTTGAAGGCAGTAGAAAATGCTGCTGATTTTTGAATCCCTGGAAAGCTTTAACATAGTACATGACTGATAGTACTCATTCAGTCTGTGTCTCTGGAATGCATGGGTGTTTGAATGGATGAAGTAATTGGACAAGCTTTTCAAATCTCGTCCACCAGCAAATTCTGTGAGCTCTGTCTTCTCTGTGACGGCTGCTCAAGCTCTCAGCTTGTTTTAGGCCACCGTTGTGTCTCACCTGGACTGGATCGTTCACTGATTTCCCAGCTGGTCTCCCTGTTTCTGCTTTTGCCTCCATGCAGCAGCCAGAGTGATCCTTTTAGAAATTAAGTGAGATCATAACACTCAAAATGCTCTGGTGATTTCCATCTTACTCAGGAGTAGGAGCCAAGTCGTTAAAATGCCCCACAGGGCCCTGCATTTTCTCATCAGTCCCAATTCTGTTCCACCGTTATTTCTTGGAACTCATCTATTTCTCTCTCTCCTTTCATTCTGTTCCATTTACTCTGGCTTTCTTTCAGCCTCTCAGACATGCCAGATATCCTTCTGCCTCAGGGCCTTTGCATGGGAACACTGTTTCCCAGATGTCTGTACAGCCCTTATTCCCTTCAGTCTCTCAACCCTAGGGAAAGCTCCCGAGACCAGGTCTTCTTTCTTCTACTGCCATTGTCCCCAGTAATCAGAAATTTGCCTGCTACATAGTAGACACATATTTGTTGGAGAGAAGAAGGGAGCAAAGAACTGAAGAAGGAACCAGGAAGTGGGAGGCATGAAGCTCAATTAAAGCTCATGGATACGAAGATTTGGGCACAGAAACTGACCTCTAGTCCTACTCAGATCTCAGATTCCACAATCAAGAAGGGCAAGAAGGGCTCTAAACTGGCATCTTTTCTTTCTTTCTTTCTTTTTAAAATTTTATTTATTGACTTTTAGAGAGAAGGGAAGGGAGGGAGAAAGAGGAGAGAAACATCTATCGGTTGCCTCTTGCACGCCCCCAACCAGGAACCTGGCCTGCAACCCAGGCATGTGCCCTGACTGGCAACTGAACCAGAGAGCTTTCGGTTCAGAGGCCGGCACTCAATCCACTGAGCCACACCAGCCAGGGCTTGACAACTTCTCTGGTAATTTCTCCTGTTGATGTCTTTCTAACCTCTGCAATTGTTTTCATGTCTTTCCTCTTGCCTTGGAAAAATGTCTTTGATGTAGTTCTAATCGACTCTCACCTGGCACTGAAGGAATGACAAATGACATATAATATATTGCCTTAACTTTCTGTTGCTCTTTGTAGAAGCTAGATTGTTTCTCTCTGGAGCCAACTTGAGTCCTGTCACTGCAGTGGGTGAGACCTTCAGTGTCTGCTGTTTACTTGGTAGGCACCGAGCTTGCCATTCTGACCGCCCTTACCTGAGGCTGCCTCTCCTCCTCTACTGGGTCTTTATGTTCCTTCTCTTGGTTTCTGTTTTGGATTGCATGTTGCCTCAAATAAAATTGCTAACAACATATGGCCTGTTATGATTCTCTTTTCCCAAACTCTGCCATTTTGTATATTTGTGACACACTGCAGATTTTGTGAAGATTGCTTCATAATATTTGTTTACCATCTGCTGCACTCTATTTGGTATCTTGCTAGGATTTTTTCCTCCATTTTAAGTGACATTAACAAAATCCAGCCAGTACATAGACTTTCTGGTTCTACTTTTGCTTCCCTAATGTGCTGGAAAATCATATTACTATGCTCCAGGCAACTAGAGAAGCCTGGAATTCTTATTGTGAATCAGTGTATCAGATCTATTGCACCTTCCCCCCTTGGTCATATCCGTAATGCTTTTTTGGTCAGATGGCAAAGAACCTCCATGTATAAGACAAAGAGTTCAAATTATTTTTTCTACTTCTTTCTTGGTACCACTACTTTCTGTTGTTCTTCACTAATATATTTATACTTTGAAACTCTGCACCATTTTAGTAAGTTTTTATGATTTGTAGTTCCAGTTAGTGTACTTTTTATAGCTAATCCAGTTTGATAGGCAAATAGCCAAAGCCTTTGCTAGATGGGCTGTGTATGTCCAGCTTCTTATTGAAATGAGTATTCTAAGTTATCGTTATACTAAATTGCTTGGTAATGGTTTCTACTTTTTTACCCTTTATTAACTTATCATACCTGTCAAGTCATCGTCTTTATTTTTAAAAATTTTTCCCAGCTTTATTGAGATGTAATTGACATTGTGTAAGTTTAAGGTGTACAATGTGCTGATTTGATACAGTTATGTACTGCAAGATGATTACCCCATTTTATCACCTCCATTCCATCACATAGTTAACATTTCTTCGTTGCAGTGAGAACATTCAAGATTTATTCTGTGAGCAGCATTCAAGTGTATATACATTGTTAATAGCTGGGCTCACTGTGCCATACATTAGATCCCCAGACCTTGTTATACTTAAAAATGGGAGTTTCTACCCTTTAACCAGTATCTCTCCATTTCCCCAACCCACCCCTTTACTCTTTGTTTCTCTAAGTTTGAGTTTTTTAGATTTCACATGTAAGTGATACCACGCAATATTTGTCATTCTCCGACTGACTTATTTCACTTAGCATAATGCCCCCAAGTTTCATATAGTTGTCATAAATGGCATGATATCTTTATTTTTCATGGCTGAATATTCTGTAGTGTGTGTGTGTATAGCATCTTCTTTATCTATTTATCCATTGATGGACATTTAGGTTGTTTCCATATCTTGGCTATTATGAATAATGCAGTGAACATGGGAGTACAGATATCTCTACAGGATCCTGATTTCATTTCCTTTGGATATATGAGGTCTGTCCTGAAAAAGTCCAGCCGTTGTTAATATAATGGGAATGGTTTGCACAACATTGATATAGCCTGGCAGCCAAGGAGAATGGACAGGAATGCACATGGTGAACAATGGCAGCCTCACTGTACTAGTCAGTGGGGGCGGCAGATGCTGTTCAGTGAGCATGTGTACTGTGTGGCTGTCACACTCAAAATGACTGAGAGAATAGAGCAAAGAATCTGTATCAAATTTTGCATTAAGCTTGAACTTTCCTCTGTGGAAACTATTTGGATGATTCAGAAGGCCACAGCTATGGAAAGTAGTGATTGGCAGCTTCATCACAACAACACATCTGCTCATGCATCATGTCTTGTGCAGAGTTTTTTGGTAAAACATCAAATCACCCAGGTGACTCAGCCCTGCTATAGGCCAGATTTGGCGCCCCGTGACTTCTGGCCTTTCCAAAAACTAAAATTATCTTTGAAAGGGAAGAGATTTCATACCATTGACAAGATTCAGGAAATATGATGGGGCAACTGATGGCTATTGGGAGAACTGTGTGAGGTCCCAAGGTGCCTACTTTGAAGGGGACTAAGGCATCATTGTCCTATGTACAATGTTTCTTGTATCTTCTTCAAGAAATGTCTCTATTTTTTTCATATTACATGTCTGGATACCTTCTAGACAGACCCTGTATACCCAGAAGTAAGATTGCTGTATCCTCTGGTAATTGTATTTTTAATTTTTTGAGGAACCTTCATAATGTTTTTCTGCTTTTTAAAAGATTTTATTTATTTATTTTTAGAGAGAAGGGAAGGGAGGGAGAAAGAGAAGGAGAGAAATATTAATGTGTGGTTGCCTCTCCAGTGCCCTCTACTGGGGACCTGGCCTGCAACTCAGTCATGTGCCCTGATGGGAAATTGAACTGGCGACCCTTTGGTTCACAGGGTGGTGCTCAATCCACTGAGCCACACCAGCCAGGGCCATAATATGTTTCATAGTGGTTGCACCATTTGTCATTCCCACCAAATAGTTCATAAGGGTTCTCTAAATCTTTACCAATACTTGTTATCTCTTGGCTTTTTAATAGTAGCCATTCTAACAGATGTGAGCTGATATCTCATTGTGGTTTTGAGATGCATTTCCCTGATGATTAATGATGTTGAGCATGTTTTCGTGTACCTGTTGCATGTCTTCTTTGCTCATTGTCTTTAGAGATAAGTGTATGAAGTCCGTTTGGAAAAAGTCCAGCCATTGTGAATATAACAAGAATGGTTTGGGCAATATCAATGTAACCTGGCAGCCAAGGAGAGTGAATTGGAATGTGCATGCATGAATAATGATGACTTCCCTGTACTAGTTATTGTACTAGTCAGTGGTAGATGCCACTGGGTGAGCTTGTGTACTGTATGGCCATCGCATTCAAAATGGCTGAGCAAATAGAACAATAAATCTGCATCGAATTTTTGTTAAGCTTGAATATTCCTCCGTGGAAGTTATTCAGATGATTCAGAAGGCTTTTGGGGCGGGATGCAGTGAGTGCAGCACAAATAAAAGTGTGGCACAGATGCTTCAAAGATGGTCAAGAATCTGTTGAAAGTGATCCGTGTTCTGGAAGGGCTGCAACAAGCAGAACACTTGAGAATGTGCAACGTGTATGGTCTACAATCAACAAAGATTGGAGACTGACAATACAAGACCCAGAAGCTGATCTGGGGATTTCAAAAACTACTGTGTCTGAGATTTTGACATAGGATCTTGGCACGAAAGGTGTCGTGGCAAAATTTATTCCGTGGCTTTTGCTACCAGAGCAGAAGGAACATTGTGCTGTAATTGCTAATGAATTGATTCAAACTGCTACCAATGAACCAAATTTCCCCCAAAAGGTCATAACTTTGAAAAGGACTGAGGCATCATTGTCCTATGCACATGTTTTTTTTATCTTGTATCTTCTTCAGTAATTGTCTTGGTTTTTCATATTACATGGCTGTATACTGTCTGGACAGACCTTGTGTTCTTACTTTATTTTTTATGTTTTAAAAGGCTTTATTTGTTTTATTTTAGAGTGAAGGGAAGGGAGGGAGAAAGAGGGGGATAGAAACATCGGTCCCTAGGCCCGCAACCCAGGCATGTTTCCTGACTGGGAATCACACCGGTGACCTTTCACTTTGTGGGACAGCACCCAACCAACTGAGCCACACCAGGCAGGGTGGTGTTCTGCTTTAAACATCATAGCTAGTGGATTGTTTGGGGCCTGCCCTCAGGGGTTAGATTGCCTAGATTTTGCATTTTGGCTGGAATCATCCGTCTGTTCATAAATGTAATTACTTTTCCAACCTAGCCTTCTCTTTGACAGGATCAAGGAATCTTCATTAAAACTAATAACCACAATTATTAAAGTAAATCAGTCCCTAAAAGAGAATTTGTAAAGAAAACCAATACATACATAAAATGGGGTCTTTTATTAATCCTTGAGAACTGTTCATCACTGTGTTATATGAAAGCCTGACTTTATCCTCAGGCTCTATTAGAAAGCCTCTTTCAGCTTCTCAGAACTCCTTCTCTCAGAGTCAGACCCCTATGGGACGGCACGCAATGCTTCACCCCTTAGCTGGCTCTTTGGGCCCTTTGGTCTCAGTTTTCTGTCCACTTAAAGGAAAACACCCCTGTAGTGTTTCATAGCTGCATTTTACAGAACCACTAGATAAGAAATTATTCTGGTGGCTGACTTCCCTCAGTTTTGTGCTGAAATAATCAGTAAGAGATTTTATAGCATTCTAGAATTCCAGACTCTCTTGTTTTAAGTAGCCTTAGAGATTCAAGTCTGGTTTTGAGAGCTGAGAGAACTCTTCGTTGTTGTTGTTCCTGATGTGGAGAGACATGATTTGAATGGTTCTTCTGGAATCCATATCCTCTCTTTACAAAATACAAAAAGAATTTTCCCGTTTCACCAAACTCCAAGCACGCCCACACCCCACCCCACATGCACAGCACATTTGTGGTCTTGTTCATGTTAAAGTTTGAGGATGAGCAGCCCCTCTGTAACCTCCATCTCAGTGGCTGGCTCTGGTGGAAGAATGAGGTGTATAAAAGCTGCTTTGTTCAGGTTGGAAGTACTCCTAAGTTCAGGACTTTATCAAGAACAACTCAGTTTAGCTCACATCTAAACAGAGAATTTGAGTTGGCTTTAAAACAAAAATGTAAAGTACTCTTATGTGCAATAATATGCAACATTATAGTCCTTTATACTATATCTGATTTCCCCCTTTGTTTCTTGAATCTGTAAGAAAAAATTTTGACTTAACCTTGAAAATACTAGTTTCTAGAACCTATCTAGAAACAAAACTAGAATGGCATTTTTCCTCCAATTTGGCTTTATAGGTTCTGTAACTTAAAAAAAAAAAGAAAAAGAAAAGAGCCCTGGCTGGTGTGGCTTACTTGGTAGGAGTGTTGTGGGTATGTGCCCTGACCAGGCTGTGAACTTGAACCTGGTCAGAGGACATACCCAGGTTGTGGGTTCAATCCCCAGTTGGGGCGTGTATGAGAAGGCTGCTGATCACTGTTTCTCTCTCACATCAATGTTTCTTTCCCTGTCTTCCTCTCTCGCTTTTACTTTCTCTAAAAGCAATGAAAAAAATTGTCTTCAGGTAAGGATAATAAGGAAAAAAAACAAGAAAGAAGGAAAATGATAGATTCCTATATACCCTTTGTATGTGCAACATTCCTAGGAATGTGCTGCCCTTGTTACTGAACATGACCATCGTGTGCCTTGTATACTGAAAATAGGCAGTTATTGGTAGCATAATGCCAACAGTGACTTTAGGTAGTCTACCTATGTAGATATTTACTGCAGCTTGATGATACTGATTTACATTCCATTGGGGAACTCTCTGCAGGTGAACCAAGATCCAGGAATAAATGCTTTGGAGAGAAAATCCCAGCACGAGCTGTAGGCTTGATCACTGAGCGGGGCTGGCTCAAGTGGTGGTTTCTATCATGATGTCAGGTTGCTACTGGCTACTGAAGAGAAAAAGGAAGTAGCATTTTGCTCTGAAATAGGCTAATTGGGAACAACACAAGCTCCCTCCTAGGGTTTCCATAGCCTGGTCAGTGAGCAGGGGGATATCTTCAGAACTGCCACTGGACAAGAGGGAGGGCTGGCGGGCGAAGAGCCTTGTGCTGAACAGGACTGAACTGGTCTGTATTTTCAGTAAGAATCCCCAGAGCGTGCGACGTAAGCTTATTCTCTTCATGAGGAGGGATTCATCTGTTTCGCCAGGCCTAGGGTCAGTTTCTCTGCATCTGATCAAATCAGCACTTAGATACCCGAGTGACCAAATTAAATAAATAGCACGTCTGATTTAATAAGCTGAGACATCCAAAGGAAAGAGAGCTGCCCCGTCCAAGTTTTCTCTGGGAGGCTGTTACTTCTTCCAGCCAATGCTGCTGCTGTTCTCAATGTTTTTGGCATTTTTCTTTCAACTATACAGTTAGAGTCTACCACATAGGCTCTTCTCCTGTTGAAAGATCTTTATCTTTAGAAAGATGAAGTAGCTAGCTAAATATTTAGAAATAGCCAAAAGTCATTCTGAGTTCTGCTTGACAGGTTAGTGTAGGTGAGTCATCTGGAAGACAGTTTTGTTTAGGGTTAAAAATGAGATCTGATGTTTTCACATGGTGTATCTTCTAGTTCTTAAGCAGGTTATAAACATATTTCAAAACTGTTTTGAATAAGAGAAGTGTAGTTGAAATAAGTACATTATTTCTGGATGTGGCTGCTTTGATGGTACACTTAGTCAAATTTATACATTCTGGTTATATGTTTTGTAGTCTTATTATTCTCTGATTTCAAGACTGTTTCAAAATACCATGAATTCCTATGTGAGAGTTCAGTGCAAATGAAACTGTTCAGAAAGAGAAAGAGCTACTAGGTAAGGCAGAATATGGGGAGAATTGTATTCGAGTTGCTTTGCGAGTTAACCTTATACAAGGCTCCCAGTGTTTCCTTTTGTAAAAAGGGAATAATAATAATCAGGGCACACTATCCACATTATAGGATCATTGTGAGGTTTTTTCAGGAAGTAATTTACTGCATGTGAAGCACACATTATAATGCCTTGTGTATATGGTGTTGAATAAACGTTAGCCGTTTTTATCAGGCTGTTGTGACACGTCGGTGTGCCTGGAAGAGAGGAAGAGAAAAAGCAGGTAGTAGAACAGGCTTGGCCCGTCTCTGGTTTCCACAGTTCTCCCAACCAAACCTGTTTTAGTCATATTCCTAAATATATGTCACGAATGGTATGAGCCATATTTTAACTTTCAGCTGTCCCAAAAAATCTTAGTTATTTATTGAGATTCTGATTGTATTCTTTAAAAAAATGACAAACTTCAGTATTCCCCAAAATAGGATGTTGAGATGTGTGAGGATTTCGCTACCAGTTTGTAAAAACTAAGTGTATCCTGTTTCCAGCTGACGTGGTTTTTGTGCATTAGAAAATGCAAATCTTATTACTTGCATTATGTTGCTTTTTAAACAGATGAAGATGAAGATGGTGATCGAATTACAGTGAGAAGTGATGAAGAAATGAAGGCAATGCTGTCATATGTAAGTATATTACAAATGAGGACTATCTTAAAAATGTTACTGTAATCTAGGATGCTGTTTCTTGGCAGAGTGAAGATATAAAAGTAAATCACAGTTGCCATAACATTTTTCTATATAGTGTATAAGGCTTTCAAAGATTTCCTTATGTGAAAGTGAAGGGCATTCTTTCCAAAAGACACTTACTGATCATATCATGAACATTAAGAATAATGCATCTTAATGACTGTTGCATTAGGTATGGTGCAGACTAAATGGGCTATCAATTTCCTGTATTTTTTATGCAGTACTTAAAGTAACGGCTCATTAAAAATGAACCCCTGGGCTCTAAAAAATTTTTCAAATCTACTTTCAACTGGAGATCTCTTTCACCCTTCCAAACAGACTATAGTTATTATGTAGCTGCAGGCTTAATATGGATGCACGATTTAAAGATGTACTCTCAGTTATTTTACCACCCCCCGCACCCATCCCAAGATGAACTACTGTGGGGTTACTTACTGAATCAAAGTGATTTAAATATATCCTGAAATGACTTTTCTTTTGTGTTTTGGATTTCAATGAAAATTTGCATTAATGTTTCAGGACTAAAGTAGATAAACAAGAGAAAAGACTACATTTCTAAAACTTTAATACTAAGTTTGAAAAATTCAACTATAATGAAGACATACAGCTTCCCTGAGCCCTGATTTACTCTTTCCTCCCTTTGTTTTATTCCCCCTTATTTTGTTTTATCTGAGTTTGCCATGCTGTTACAAAACCTCTCCACTGGCCTGGTGGAGACAGCAGTGGACTGGAAGTCAGGAGACCACTGCTCTCTTCTGGCGTCCTGGCCTTAGGCAAATCATTTAACCTTTCTGTGCTGTAGTTGCCTCATCTGTCAATTGTGGATAATAATACTTGTCCTCTCTGTGGCACAGGGTCATTGTAATGATCAAATGGGGGAATAGCCTTGAAAGCCCTTTGCAAACACAAACGTTCTATACAAATGCAAAGTGGTATTATGGTGGAAATGATGGACTTGGGGCCCTTGCTTTTCAGTGAGACTCTAATCTTAGCCAACAGTTAGGCTGTAGGTTTTTGATAGACTTCAACTTCAACCCAAGGTGTTGTTTCATCGTAATGAAAACTATAAAATATCTGTGTGGGTTTCCGCCAATAGTTTTAATTTAGGGTAGGAGGAAAGAGAACAAGAAGAATGGCATGATTAACAGAGCGTTGCATTTAGAGCTGCACAGAGTAGGAAAAGTCAATTTCCCATTGACTTCCCATTAACTTCTTTGAGAGTCCTTGTGCTTTGAGAATTTAGACCAGGGCTCATCGGCACCTTGAAAGGCAGAGTAGGATGGCCTACTGAAAGGGCTAGCGCTGGTATTGATTGCTCACTCTCCTGAGTATGTGACATGCTTATTTTTAGAAAACACACACACATAGACGGATTCCAGTTTTTTCATATACATCCATTGCAGAGTGCATTACTGACATCGGCGTGCTTTCATTATGTCTGAGCTCCACTGAACACAGTTGTGTTTTAAATAATCTACTTTGGGGAAGATCTGGCAAATCGTGCCTTTTAAAGAATGTTGCTGCGTGTGATCATAATGATAATAATAGTCATTTCTGTTTTTTAGTTGCCTGGTCTGTATTCTAGATGCCTATGGTTTTTAATTTCATTGGTTTTAATAATCACTCTGTGAGGTAGATATTATCATTCCTGTTTTTTAGATGAGGAAGCTGTGGTTAACAGACATGCTGAAGGTCGTATACTAGTGAATTTGAATGTGGAATTTAAGTTCAGTTTCTCCTTAAGCCAAAGCCCATGATCCTTTACTGTTTTACACTGTTTCTCTCCTGGCCACCCCTTGTACATTAGTATTGGGATCTTTCTATGTTACAACCACTATTAAATGCTGAGTGATTCGTGTTTATGTAACACCTTATATAGCTATCATATGTATTCCTTATGATTTGTGCTTATTTTCTCAAATGTAGTGCTTATTTTGGTGTTGTAAGAAAATATTATAGTTATGTAATTATCTTTAAACTTAAAAGTTTCTCAGCTTTCTTGAGAATCTGAACAGAAATCATCTAGCTCATTGATCCAGCTAGTTGGATTTTATGAACTAATCAATTTTTCATTTTCAGGTTGGAGGATAGACATAGGCCTGGTAATGTTTAATTTTGCCAAATAAAAACATTAATAGACAAACTAATAAAATTATCTACTGTTAACCATTATTTTGCTAATAAAGAAAAAAGTGGGAGTTATTTGAAGATTAAAACATTGGGCACTACATAATCTCAAAAGTAAAGATGACCATTAAAGTGAGTAAATTTAGTTTTACTGTGAAAACGCAATGCACTATGCTTTGTGTTAATTTGCTACGGATGGTGAAACTTTTTTAAGGAATTGGTAGTGGTCAGTGGACTGTGGTCAGGCTGATTGGGCCCAGATTTTCTCATGCATTCACTTAATAGATGTTTAGAGATGGAACCTGAGGCACCCAAAGAATTTTAACTTAAAGTAGATCTCCACTTATCTCATTCTGAGTGCTTGCACAAAGTATTTTTAAGTGAAAATATCCCTGAGGGATAAGTTTTAAGTCATTTAAAACCTAAATGGATTTTCGCCCTCTTGTGTGCTGCAGTGGCCCTACCCCTCACACCACCTTTGTCTGTGCAGCGTCAGGCTCTGAATAACATGTGAAAAACAGAGGGTAAGGCAGTCCCTTTCTCAAAGATCGCAAACAACATTGGTTGGCTGTCATTTTGATCTCTTGTGGTTCTCATGGTTGAAATTCCTTTTTGTTCCAGTTCTGCCATCAAGAGAACCATTTGGACCTAGTCTTGCAATAGGTTTTGGTTGATAGTCCTCAGTTACCAACCTGCTATTAAAAACCTGCATTGGTCTTTATTTTTTAGGTTCAGTTTGGCTCTGAAAAACTTTGATTCCAGGATTGGATGCTAACACAGGAAGATACTGACAGATGAACACTTATTTACTGTAAAATAAACAAACAAAAAACCTAAAAAATCAGTTCAGTTTTTTCATGTAGTCAGTATTTTGCAGTCACCTTAGTATTTCTTTCACATAGGCAAAGCAAAACAAGAGACGCTTTACCATAAATCCTTTAATTATTCCTTTCCATTGATTACAAAGGTCACATGAATAAACAGCACCAGTCTCTACCTAAAGTTTATTTAAAAATTGCAATGTCTAAAGTGTAACTTGCAGAATTACTTTTTAAAAAAATCCATCGGTTACAAGCATTTTCTGGCTTTGGGCCAACAGTACGTAAGTTTGCTTTTTTCTTTTTTACTAGTAATTTAAACAGATTTTTTGTATGAGACCTGAAAATGTTGCCTTTTTAATTGAAAACTTATCAATTATTTAAATTGCCAGCAGCCTTAGGCTGTTAATTTTATGTGTGCCGTAACAATGGCGTGGGGCAGTTTTTGATGCATGTGATGCGTGGAATGTTGAGTTGTGGTAAGGACTTGTCAGGACAGTAGGCTGCTGAGCGCTGTTTAAATGGTAACCAACATATTAAATCTGTTGTCGCCCATCAGTACCATTTTACGTAAGTTACTTAGAAGTTGTATTTTCTTCATTAGATATATTTTTAAGAGATAATGAGAAAAAACAAAGCCATAATAAATTGTCTTTAAGAAAATTTAACGTAATTTGGTCTCCAAGGAGATATTTAATGTATTGAGAGAGTTCAGCAGCCAAGTGTTATTACCAGTGCAATAGCTCTCTGCATTTTGTTATGAGTTTGTGTTAATCAACAATCTGTTTTTTATAGTGTAGTTCCTTATAAGTTATGTTGTTAGAATATTCCACTTCTGGGATCATGGTGTTTGCTCTGACATTATTGAACCTTTTTTGATGCCTCTATATTTTTTTAATTAGAATTTGAAATGCTTTATTAGGAGAAAAATAAACCCAAACTGCATATTCTGAACCCTGAATATGTGATTACTGCTAATTTTTTAAAGGGCCCTGTTAAAAATTCCCTGAATGTAGTGTACATTTTTTTTGTTTTCTCTGCCATTTTGTAGAAAGAGTAAAGATAGTATGCTGCTTTTCTCCTTCCATCTCTTTGCAGCTGTTGTATGGTAGTGCTGGTTGCCTTACAGCATCAAACAGCAATGCTGGGCCCTGTTTACTGGTTCATCTTAAGCTTTAGGTATCACTGAGGTCCAGTTATATACGGGGAGGGGGGTATTTTAACATTAACCTTTGCTTTTGGGTGATCTTTCATTGAGAAACTCAGCAGTACATCTTATGTTTGTACATGGATGCATGTTTGTTTCTGCTCAGTCATGTATCTAGTAAAGGATTACACCCGGTTCTCTCGATACTGAGGTGCTGGTATTAGTGTAGCACAGTAGTAACAAGAATAATTTTCTTCATTTTGCCTACTCTGTCTCCTTATATCATTTTTTCCCACATTGCCAGAAACATATGGGATGAGTTTAACTGTAATGCCTCTAGTTGTGGCTGAGCCCTTGTATTTTAGTAAAGTGTAAGTATTCCCTGTGGTACATTTGACCACAGTGCACCCTGTTGGATGTTGAGTACCATGAGGAAAAGTACTTTTTGACCTCTGTAGCACTTGGTAAATTGAGATATGATGAGCTTTATCCTACCTAGTATGCATAACTTGGAGATTGCAGAGTTGGAAGGGAGGCCTAGAGGTCTTGTCCAACTGTTTCATTTTACAGAGAAGGAAACAGAGGCCCAGAGAGATCAGATTGAGTTGGAGGTCACTTTGGTGATAAATAGGAAGGTCTAGACACGGAGCCAGGTCTTTGGCTCCCAGCCTCTTCGCTCCTGGTGGTTTCAGGTGATGTTTTTGTTTTGGCATCTACTGAGGTAATATTATTAATATCATTGAATATAAAAAATACTCTGTGAGCTTCTAAAGTTTTTAAGATTTTCTCCTTACCTTTTAGGTCCAGTTTTACCCCAAAATTTCTTGCCCGGTTAGGAGTGGAACATTTAACAGCTCCAGGGCCTTTGCTATTAGAAAGTTTCCGTTGAAGGGCAAAGACATTGAAAAAGCTCATTTTGTACTCAGTGCTTTTAAATATTCCCCGTGTTAAGTAGGTCCTACTTTGAACTTACGTTGTAAGTGGAAAACTAGCTCAGTCTTCGGTGAGCACCTGCTCCCCGGATTCAATGCCAGTCCGTCCAAACGAACTGATATTAAGGTATTCTCCTAGCAGGGTGGAGGGATGGTGAAGAGAGTGAGAAACTGAATGAAATAAATAAATCATCTTGGAAATTATTTCATTTTTTCTCAATAACATGCTCTAAGCTGTAAGTAAAGTTTTTTTCCTCATTCTAGTCAATGAATAATGCATTTTTTAGTGAAGCTGATTATTTTAACTCCCTCCTCTATTTTGTCTGGGACTTTTGAATGACCTCGAACTAGTGATAAAAATGTAGCAGCCCCTTAGTTAGCCCCTGTTGTGAAATATCTTGTGGCACCTGTACTGGCAAGAAGCAGAAGCACACTCAAAGTTGCATTAGAACGATTGGTTTGTCATGTGGCTCATGATAGCAAAGGAAAAATGAGCCCAAGCAGGCCTCAGCCACGGTAGTGCCTATATTTTCTCATCGGTGTTGCTGTGTTCCCAGTTCAGCTCAGGGTAGCCTGTAGGTTAGGGTCCTGTGTCACCCCAGCTGGCAAGAAGGAGCAGAACAATGTTGTACATCACTTGCCCCTGAGGGACTATGGCTGGGAGCTCCTCTTCAAAGGTGATGGTGGGCCTCTGGCAGCAGGATTGCTGTGGGGCATCACCAAGGTGTGAGGCCATAGCTGGCAGCTCCTGGTGAGCCTCTGTGCTCTCAGGGCCAGTTTTACCGGAAACAAGAGGGGTAGTTTCTTCATATATCTGAAAGGTGAGTACAAATATGCTACAATAAAGTTAGAGGAATACAGTAAATTATCAACCTAGAAAATAGATCCAAAAGGGCATAAACTGATATATAGTTAACATACAGCATTAAATTAGTTTCAGGTGTACAACATAGTGATTTGACATTTACATACCTTACGATGTGATCACCATGGCAAGTGTAATAATGAAGTTATTATGACATGGACTGTATTTCCTGTGCTGTACATCCTGTGACATATATTTTATAACTGGAAGTTTGTACCTCTTAAACCCCTTCACCCTCTCTCTAATTCCAACAACCCCCTCCCTCTGGCAGCCATTAGTTTGTTCTCTGTATCTATGAGCCTATTTCTATTTTGTTTATCTTTTTTTCAGCATATATAAGTGAAACCATATAGTATTTGTCTTTTTCTGTCTGATTTATTTCCTTTAGCATAATATCTTCTAGGTCCATATATGCAGTTGCAAGTGGCAAGACTTCATTCTTTTTTATGGCCTAGTAATTTTCCATGGGGTCGGCCAAAAAGTTGTTTGATTTTTTTGTAAGATGGCTCTGGTAGCACTGAGTTGTCTTTAACTTCATTTGAAACAATTTTGTTAGATTGTATTGTGATAACTGTCATCAACATGCATTTAAAAAATACTTAAAATTGAAGATGGAAGAAAATATACATTTTCTGCATATTATGCTTTATTATTTCAAGAAAGGTAAGAATGTAACTGAAATGCAAAAACAGATTTGTGTAGTGTGTGGAGAAGGTGCTGGGACTGATCAAACGTGTCAAAAGTGGTTTGCAAAGTTTTGTGCTGGAGATTTCTTCCTGGATGATGCTCCATGGTCCAGCAGGCCAGTTGAAGGTGATAGTGATTAAATCAAGACATTAATTGAGAACAATCAACATTTTACCATGTGGGAGATAGCCAACATACTCAAAATATTCACATCAATAAAGTTATTGGTAAAAATGAAAAATGTATCTTTTTTTTATGAAAGAAAGCATACGGACTTTTTGGCCAACCCAATATATCATCACATTCTTTATCAGTTTGTCTCTTCATGGACACCTAGGCTGCTTCCATATCTTGGCTATTGTAAATAATGCTGTAATGAACGTAGGGGTGTATATATCTTTCAAATTAAGAGGTTTCTTTTCCTTTAGATAAATACCTGGAAGTGGAATTGCTGGGTTGTTTGGTAGTTATATTTTAAATTTTTTGAAAACCCTCCATACTGTTTTCCATAGTGGCTGCACCAATTTACAATCTCACCCACAGTATATGAGGGTTCCCTTTTCTTCACATCCTCGCCAAGACTTGTTTTTATTTGTTCATTCATTCATTCATTCCTCCATTCATTCATGCAATCCTCCCTCACCCAAGGACATTTTTTTCATTGCTTTCAAAGAGAGAGAGGAACAGGGAGAAAGAGAAAGAGAGAGAGAAACATTGATGTGAGAGAGAAACATAGATTGGTTGTCTTCTCATTTGTGCCCTGACTGGGGATAGAACTCATAACCTTTTGGTTTGCAGGACAATGCTCCAGCCAGCTGAACTGCACAGGCCAGAACTGATTTAATTAATTAATTAATTTAACAGCAGGTTAGCAGTAGGCAGGATCTTTGTCAAAGCACTATTGGAACTGGCTAAATAAGCAGTCTATTTGTGAAGCAATGTCCCATTTGGCCTGCTGTCTGCATGACCTGATGGTTCTGTTTTATTTAAGTGACAGGTTCTCTGAAGCTACCATTTTAAACTTCTACTTTAGAAGTTTAGTAGAATTGCTGCAGCCTAGCAATAGGTGAAAGGTTAGTGTAGTCACTGCCTCAGGTTAACTGTGATGATGACTCTGAAAGCTTCAGCCGAGAGGATCCTACAAGTTTTGGACCTATTGCTGAATACAAATTTAAACTCTGCAAATGTGCATTACCTCAAACTTGTCCAAGTTGAATTTCATCTGCTGCTGGCTGCCCAAACCTCTGTTAAGACCATCTGTAGCTCTCCAACATCCCTTACAGTTTTAATATCCAAAACAAATAGTGCTGTCATTAAACTTGGCCAAATTACTGTCTTTTTCGTTTTCAAATCATTAATAAATACATCTATCCAATAACAGCCTATACACAGGCCCCAGAGTTGTTCCCTGTCAGCCTTTCACTGAGGACTTTGCGTTGTGCTGTATCATCATCTGGTTAATCCATGACCACATGCGGCTCTTCTGTCCAGGGCCATTTAAGGAAGAAAATCCACACACTGTAGTTACCTCTGCAGGGGCAGTGAGGTGAATGTGGGTGGGGCGGGGGGGAGACCTGAAGCCAGGTAAGCAGGTAAGTCTTGTAGCTAATAATTTGGTGTTCAAAACAGATGGGCTTTGTGTGCTATTTTCGACCACTGAGCAGTTGTGTGCTTCCTAAAAGGTCAGCATCACAGAGGGAAAGCCTCTCAATGTAAAGTATAAGAAATAACTGAGAGAAGCCCTAACAGATGACACGTCTGAGCAGTGTTGTAATTGAATTTGTAGTTACTTGACAGAGTTAAGATTGTTGGGTTCTTCACTGGGAAAACTAATAAATTAACTATGGACTGCAAATAGCTGGTTAGTTTATTGATTATTGCTGTAATTACTTACCGAGCTACATATAATGGGGTATGCTTGCAGTATTGACAAAACAGGAATTTGAAACTTTTATCATTATTAGGAAAAAACCAGCATGCTGTTCCTTATAAGTTGAAACACTGCGCTGATTATGTTGTCTGTTAGAAGGCATGCTAGTACAGATTTAGGAAACTGTTGTGTTATAAATGTATAGAATAATAAATAAATCTTTTTTGATAGGCAAGGCTTGCCACTGAGGAATTTAGAAGGCACAGCCAATGAGAGTGGTTATCACGCCTGTTACTAGTTTCCATCTGCCTCCGTCCCTTAAACATCTGGGGAGCGCCTATTATGTTTAAGGCGCAGCGGTAGGCTTGTACGGCAGTACCTACTTAGGTTTGGAGGGCACAGACCTTTTTGAAACTGTGGAAAATTGTTTATTCTTTTCCCAGAAAAGGATACATGTACACAATGTGACATTTCAGATAATTTTAGGAACTTACGGATTTCCTAAGGCTCATATAGGCTACATGTTAATACCTCTGCATTAAGAGAAAGTACATGAGACATGGTCTCTGCCCTTGATGAACTTTCAGAAAAGAAACAATGTGCCTTATAATACCTCTTTTACTTATTGTAGTACATATAGTACTGTAGTAATTGAGGGAAAGGGAAAGGATACTGACTCAACCTTTGTAAATTAATTACTTAAATTCTTATATTTCTTTCTGTACTTGGCCTAAAAATTTCAGTAACCTTGTTTAGTGGTTTCTGTGTCACCCTGTTGTCATAAACACTTTCTTCTATGTACTATTACTCAGAAGTGGGGAATTCATACACTGCGCCTACTTCCAGATGTGTTTCAAGAATTTCATAAGAAGGTTTCTCTATACCAGCTTCTTTGATTTTGATCTTCGCAACACCTTGATGAGGTGAGCAAGGGAGGTATTTTTCCCATTTTTACAGCTGAGATTACTGAGGCACAAACAAACTGCATGCCTTTGTCAAGGTCACACAGCCAGTAAATGTCCCTGAGATCACTCACTCCTTGATTTGTCATCTTATTCATACAGCCCATTTTTCACACAGTACATATTTATGGGATGGTAGCTGTCTGGCCAAGTGCTGTGCCAGGTGGTGGAGGAGCAATGAACATATATGTAGTTTATTTCTTGAAGGAACTCACAGTCAGGTCAGGGAGATTAACACAAAAGGAAACAGTGCTCCTTGTGGGAGGGTGAGAGAAGCTCGTAATTACCAGGCTGCGGGATAAATACCGTAAAGAGTTTAAGCATTAGATGTTCAGTGAGCACAAAAAAGGAGCATCTGATCTAGCTTTGGAGACGGAGAAGCCTTCCTGAAGAGGGTGATGCTTAGGTGGAGTAAGCCAGGATAAGGGGACTGGGAAGGGTGTTTTGGGCAGAGAAAAGAGTATAATTAAAGGCTCAGGTGAAAGGATGCCTGGTGCATTCGGGACAAGCTGTTGTGGTTCAGTGTGGTATGGGCCGTGAGTGAGGGGGAAGGAAAGATATGAGATGAGGTTGGGCAGGAAGACGGGCTAGATCATGAAGGACCCTAGCCTGAGGGATTTGAGAAGATGCAGAGTGAATAGGACTGGTGATTGACTGAGTGTGGGGAAGAAGGAAAGAGAGATGCTCTGGAAAGCTTCCAGATACCTGGCTTAGAAAACTAGGTCATTGTGATGTCGTTTACTGAGATGGTGAACCCAGGTGGCAGGAGACAGGTGTAGGGCATGAAGGAGGGGTGGGAGAGGTAGGGACCCGTTGAATTTGAGGAGCCTTTGGACAACCAATTGGGTGTGTTTTGAATCTTAGGAGAGAAATCTGGGCTGAAAATAAAGATTTGTGATTCATCAGCTCCTAATTAGTCTCAATGACTCCTCTGGTAATTGAAACCTTTGAAGTGGCTGCAGTTAACTTAAGGAGAGTCTAAAATAAGAAGAGAAGGTTGATGAACAACTATGGGGAACTCCAGCACTTAAAGGAGGGGTGGGGAAAGAACCACTTATACAGGAAACTGAGTAGGGTGGTTAGGGAGGTGGGAAAACTAGAGAGAGTCGCTGAAAAAGAGGGAGAGGTCCCTTGTCCGTGCAGGAATCTTGGCGTTGCGCCCTGCTGCCCTGTGCATCCCAGCCTCTGAAAGGGCAGGTGGCGTGGCCCAGCCCACACAGGGTGTGAATGAGGAAGCCAAGTCTTCACCAGCTCAGCAGTCCACCCAGTAGCTCACTTTATTTGGTTAAATGTTTTGAGGTATGAGAAATAGGAAATAACTTACCTTTGGCTCTGAAAGGCATTTCATGTTCATAACATTTCATGTTCTGAGTGCATGGACTAGGATGAAAGAAGTACTTTTCTTGATTCACTGATAAAACCTTTATTTTGTCTATGAAATATAGGAGTGGTGATCCTCTCAGAATAGAATATGGTTGTGACAAATCAAATGAATAAGCATGGATATGTAGTGCTGAGCCTATACACAGCAGGTATTCAGTGCATGATAGTCACTTCTCTCTGTGTGTTGCTCTCTCTCTGTCTCTCTCCTTTCTCTCTTTTAATAGAAAACTTGTGCCTTGTAAAATTAAACTGCTGTTTTGGAACTGAAGTTTTTCATATGGCAGATTTCCATGAAGAAAAAAATGTGGTAATTATTGATTGAATTGTGCTGTTAGAATTAGAATTGGGTTCATAACAAATAGGAACACTGTTTGATAAACTTGCAAACAAAACGAAGCCAAAAATTGTACTTGCTATCCCCTAGTTGATTCTGGCCCTCTGTTTCAAATTAATTAGATTTTTGGATAACTGTGCTAAACTTTGTCACATCCTTATTAAAATTGTTTAAGGATTTTGAAGAACATCTCAGAGGATCTCTGAAACTAATCTGAGTCTGGGTCTGGAGATTCCATTAGCAATCACAAAACTGATTAATCTTTTACTCAGTTAGCTTATTGATTATTGCTGCAATTACTACATGTAACGGATTCTGCAAGGGACACCAGCAGGAAACACATTTTATAACTGCCGCTGATAAATTCAGTTTGAGCACAATACTGTGTACTTTTTATACATAACTATTTCTGTATTTTTAAATGCTAGAGCACTTCTCAAACAGTGTTGTGCTTAATATTGTTACAGTATTAAGTGGATCACTTTTTAATTTCTCAACTACTAATAATGCATTACAGTTTACAATGTGCCTTCACTAATTCTATTGCTACCATTTAATTTCGAGCTTCACACTAATCATATGTCATAGAATAGATCTCTTTACTCTCATTTGGATGAACCTAAGGTTCACTGAGGTTAAATGATTTTTTGAAGGCCACTACAAGTTAGTAAGTGGTAGAGTCAAGTTGGACCCCATTTCAAGCGATATATATTTATCATGCACCTACTATGTGCAGGGATTTGTATTAGGAGTAATGAAAGCCAAGATAGGATTATAGAGAGTAAGGTCAGGAAGTTATTTAGGTAACTTCAGATTATGACTTAATGAATGTTATAATGGTTCACTTTGTTACTTTTCTGTCTGAACCATGTTGAGCATCTTGGCATACAGGATTTAGGCTTTTGTTTGGTTAGTTGCTTTTTTCAGTTTGTTTTTGTCTAGTAGAAGTCTTTGTCATCATTGTTTATATTTTATCACTCTTTGGGACAAAATGGGAAAGAATCCCTTTAAAGGGAGAACATATAGAAACATTGAGAGGATGGAGATCTGCAGCTTACTAAGCGCTGTCTTAATATTTTCTCAGTAAGTCCCACATTAGTCCTGTGGACGGGCGCCACCTTCATTTCATAGATGAGCAGACGAGGGGCAGCGCTTCCTCGCCAAGGTGCTGTGCTGAAACACGGCCAGTGTTGCGTCGCCTGGGGTGGACCCTCTGACTCCTTCAAGTTCCTTCTCACTTTACTGGGCAGCACAGGCCTTGTGGTCCCTTGGGACTTCTCTGTTCCAGGGGGTACTGTTTGTGGCCCTGCATTTTATCCTGTCCCATAGGGAGTGCCGTGTAAGCAGTGTCCTGAGCTCCTAGGCCTGGTGCCTTGTTGGTGGCCCCCTGGTCCTCACCAGGCCTGTTCCTCAGAGGTCATTTGCCTAGAGGAGGCCCACGCCATGGGTTTAATCACTGCCCTTTATAGTTTGTCCTTGGTGGTGAAGTCCTTTACTGTGTGGAACACAGATTCTCTGTTAATACAAACACAGATCAAACCCAGTATTTCAGCAGGAGAAAATGTTTCCTGGGTTTGGAAGAATTGTAGAAAACAAAATACAAATCCTGTCTACTTGGTTTAGAGAAACTGGCAAGTGGCATACTTAATGTCATTACAGTGAATGAGTTAGTTATATAGTATAAAGAGATGTTTATAGATTGCTAAAAAATTCTTACAATGATTATAAAAATATATATAGTTTACCAGTTGATTTGGCACAGGTCAGAAATAAAAGGGAAACCATTCTTTTAAAAATATGTATTTTAATCCTTACTCAAGAAAATTTGTTTTTCATTGCTTTCAGAAAGAGAGGAAGGGAGAGAAACATCTATATGAGAGGGAAACATTGATTGGTTGCCTCCCGAATGCCCCTGAATTGGGGAACAGACCCACATCCTGGGTATGTGCCCTGACCGAGAATCAAACCCGCAACCTTTCCGTTACGGGATGACGCACCAACCAACTGAGCCACACCAGCCAGAGCAAAGGGAAATCATTTTTTAAAATTTATTTTGTGAGGTAAATAAATAAAGTTGGAAAACAGGTCAATTTCATGCATGCAAGGTTTTATAGTAGGAAAAAAATGCATTGCCCCTGTCTGACCCTTTCCATTGGAAGTGGTTTGTTTTCAGCCTTGACCACAAGCACCGGTTGCAGACAACTCGATAATTAATTTGTTAGATAAAGCATAAGGATATTTTATTTGTTTTGATTTTAGGACTGTGGTGAAGTAGTAGCTGAAATTACTAACCCATTGTACATAGCAGTTAATTAAAGAAAAGCATTAACTATAGGTGAATGCCACCGCTGCTGTTGTCTTGTATCAGTATAAAAAGGCAGTAATTTTTTTGACAGCCACTGATTGGAAAGTTGCTCGCAGCCTTCCAGAAGCAAGGGGGTACATGCTGTGGATCAATAACCGGCAAATTTTCCATTAAAAAGAATACCTGAGCAATGTTCCAAATAGCCACTGGCATCTTAATTTTCCATGGAAACCTCAAACACTGGTGTGCTGGGAACAAGTCATTTTCGGACAATTTTTCCAGACTACTTGTTAACAGTTATTGCTGTCCCAAAAGGTTGACAGCCTGCATGATTGATATTTCATTTACTTGTCATCACTGGTTGAGTAATGGCGAGCACTGTATTTCTGTGGTTTTAAGGAATAGAGTCTCCTGAAAGACATGCACCTTAGAATGTATTCCAGAGAATATCACGTGTGTTTATGCTGTATGTATATAAGTTTTTACATACATAGAAGGAGAGGATCAGGTTCCTTTACAGGTTGGAAGCCCTTGGAGAGCAGGGTACACTTATGTCAGTTTGTGTCTTTCAGAAATTCATCTTCACTTTGTTTTTAGGGCCAAGAGCCTTAGCCTTATGAACTTATGATTTCTAAGATGATGTAAAAATAATTCTCTTTATTATTAAGGAAAAAACTTGATCTTGTAATAACGTAAAGTACATAAGAACAATAAGACCTATATATATATATATCTTCTAAAAAGAAACTTAAGAGTGTCATCAAATAATGGTCAAGGAAAATTTTTCTGAAAAGTAGATGTTATATCTACTACTACATCTGTGGGTTTTTAATATAAAAACAGCAAAGATTAAAGGGGAGCCCTGCTCTGCAACAGCCCCTCAAACACGAAACCAGTCGCTTTCATTGTTGATATTTTGCCACCAGGAGCCTCACTTTGTTGTTTGTCAAGTTTAAGGATGTGAGGGCCCAGGAGCAATCTTCAGATTGGGTGGACATAGGCTCACTGATGAGCTTATGATGAACTGGGCCGCCTTTTTATCTGATGGTCCTGTCATCTTTGGATGGATCATATCCTGTTTGCTCATCCCACAGTCTCTATGACCTAGATTTCCATTATCTGTGAATTTTATACACAAATATGAATATGTGTGATTAGTTGGCAAAGAAGTCCAAGCTAAGTGTAAGGCATCTTTAGTTTGCTTTGCAAAATCCAGGGAAAAGAATAAGAGGCAATTTGAGAAATTTTCACTAAAATGCTTTGTGTTTTTTTAAAAAAATACATATCATTTTCAAAATACTTCTACAGATCAAATACTAATCAAGTCCTAATCAACAATTTCACTTTTAAAGATAAATGACAGCATGGAGGCTAACATGGCACTGGGCTTTCAGTACTGAATATTCACAATTGTCATTTTAATGTGCAAATGGGGGACAGAGTATTCTCGTGGCTGATTTATATGTACCAGCAATTTTCAAAAGTACTATGAGTTAAACAACCCATGAGTGCCGGTGCCAGTATTCACATATTACTGAGTAATCTCTTCCTATAATCTCTTTGCAGTATTATTCCACAGTAATGGAACAGCAAGTAAATGGACAGCTAATAGAGCCTCTGCAGATATTTCCAAGAGGTAATGTTGAACAAATTCTAATCAACAATGATTATTTCAGTAAACTGTTTCATCAACAGTTATGTTTTCCAAAGGTTTAAATGCACATAACATGATGTTTAGCTCTTAATTTGAAAAAAAAAAAAAAGAAGAAGAAGAAGCATTCATTGTCATGGGGATTGCAGCCTATATCGTAGTTATGGCAAATAAAATATCTAATTTACTAGAGTAAATTAAACTAACTAGATTGTTTTTTTGTTTTTGAAGTACATACTTACATTCGCTTAAAGAACTCTTTGGGGGTCTGCATGGTTTCTAAACCAAGGCAAATGAACGACTTTAATTTTGGGTATTTGTAAATTGTGGCTCATGATAGCAGCCAAAGCTGCTGTTTGGAGAAGCTTTCAGCCCGTACAGAAGCTGAGATTTACCAAGGAGCCTTAGGAGAGAATTTCTGATAGAATGTTTGGTGCTTGGTTTTGAGGGGTGGCATTTTCTAAATAAGGGAAAGTCCTCATAAATGGGGATTTAATTGTTAAGTCTTCAAAAATATAAGGTGATTAAGGTAAGTCTTGGTGAATCACCTGGCAAGATAGCATGCTTTTTCCCTTTTAGGTTGGTCACTACTGACCTTATATCAGATATGAATGTGTCCCTGTATAAATGTTCCCTTAAAATCTGAATAATGGAGAAAAAGAACCGCTTCATTACATAAACTGCTAAGTCATTACCCATTATACATTGTCCCACTTGGAATCCCCATTTTCCAACTGATGGAACAGATAAGGAAATTCTCTAAGTAACTCTTCCAGAATAACTTAACTGAAATAATTAAAGGTTAAACTTAGTTTTGTTAACTGATAATTGTACAAATAATCATGGTATGAGTTTTCCAATTAAACATTCTAGACTTTCATTACTGATAACACTACTACTACTGCGTTAAGTTCCATTATTTCCAATTTTCCCGACACTTTTGCCTATTAGGTATTATTGTTTTCATTGTGTGAGAATATTGAAGTTCAGGAAGGTTCAGTAATTTCAGAATCACGCAACTTATAAATGGTTAATGTATCGTTGGAGTAAGAAATTTTTTTAAAGATTTTATTTATTTACTTTTAGAGAGAGGGGAAAGGAGGGAGAAAGAGGGAGAGAAACATCAATGTGTGGTTGCCTCTCACATGGCCCCCAGTGGGGACCTGGCCCACAACCCAGGCATGTGCCCTGACTGGGAGTTGAACCAGCGACCCTTTGGTTTGCAGCCCACACTCAATCCACTGAGCTACACCAGCCAGGGCTGGAGTAAGAATTTTTTTAAAATATAATTTGCTGAAAGTAGAAGGACATGCAAGTTAAGATACAGTAGTGTGTGGGGTCGTTTGGAGGGGTTTTGGGAGTGTGGAGTAGAGTGAAAGGATCCTGAAAAGAAGAAAATGAATGGGATGTGTCACACGTGTTCCTGGCGCAGAGCCTGTTAGGCCCCAGTAAATTATTAAGTAAAGTTCTTCCAAGCTAAATTTACATTTTTAAAACTAGGAGATTCAATCACTCTTCCCTTATGGATTTTTGTGTTTGTTTGGGGTTTTTTTTGTACAGCATGTACAAAAAAAGTTGTACAACTTTTTTAGTTTTTTGTGTTCTTTTGCTTTTGCTTACTTAATTACATCATATCTAGATAAGTGAGATTATGCAAACTTGTACAACTAGGATATAGACATATTGGGTGTATTAACAGGGTCTACATAGTTGGTTAGAGGCCCCAGGCCACCTTCTGTGGTCAGGCCCCATGTTAAGAAGAATCTGTACACAGAATAGGTGAGAAAGACAGGAGGTCAAGTTTCTGTTCTAACATCAGATGTTCTCATTCCAAGTAGGACAGTTGCTTTGGATGGTAACCACCAGCTTGTAGCCAAGTCCTTTCTGTTGTTAAAAAATATGTTAAAAGTTAGTAAGTATGAAAATTCACTAGCTTTATAGTAACTTCTGACTTATAACTTTAGGGAATATGAGGTACTAGGTTTTTGAATACTGTTTAGATTTTCAGTTATAAAGGTTTAAGAAGCCAGTTGAGGAAAGAGGCAGAAGTTAAGGTAAGCCATGAGTTGATTTAACTTTATCATATTTTTCCCCATTATCATTTAACCCCCTTATACCCCCCACTCCTCAGCAACCACTACACTCTTGGGGAAAAACAAGAGCTGATGCCTATCTCTAATTCCTTAGTTAGCCCCTTTCTTATTAAATGAAGTTTTCTGAATGGACTGGGTACTTCAGTGAAAACACTGTAATGCTGTCTTAGGAATGGTCCCCCAAGGACTGAACATCAAATATATGTGACTGTTGTTTTGTTCAAAAATTTAATTTCCATTTTAAGTAAAGAAGATTTGAGTCCTGATTTTAATGTATTTTAGGAAAACAAATAAAAATTCTTTATTAAGATTTAGATATATTTTCTAGAAAATAATAAATTTGAGTACACTTGAAATATACAAAATCAAAGCTACTGATGGGCTTTGTAATTATTACTCACATTGTTATTATTAAATAGCTGTATTTCTTGTTGCCAGAAACAGGAAACATACATGTACATCTGAGAAAGGAGAAAAAAAATCAAATTCATCCTTCCCCAAACAATCTATCAAAATTGACAGCCCCTTAACATATAATATGTAGGGCACTGTAGTTTTCCGATGGAAGCAGCCTGTAACACGGGCAGGAAGCTTTTGTATTTTTAACATCTGATGAAGAAGCATTTGCTGAATTGGAAAAATACTAACATCTAACTCAGTATGGTGTCAGGAAATTAATATTATTTTTCTTGGCACTGCTTTATCTTTAGACTTAAATATTACCAGATGTCAAGATTTGCAAGAAATGTCATGAAATTAGTGATATCTCTGTATTTTAATAAATTTGACTGCTTATTGCTGTGCAAACTAATAGTATTCAGACTTGAATATTCCATCTTAGAATCTCTAACAGTCATTTTGGCATTAAAAGACCTTGTTCCCACTCCTCTGCTCCCCTCCAAAACCTAGCGATTTTCAAAGTAGTTTAAGTGATAGCAGATATACAATATAATAGAGTGAGGAAAGGTTGCAGAAATTTGAATTATGAAAGGAATTTAATCATTTTAGCTCAGTTAACTTGATTTTTACATGTTTTAAGCAGAAATTGGAATTTATATGAGGTGGTGTCAGAAAGCTCTGTGCATTTATAAATGCTCACTCCTGCAAGTTAAAAACCCTGGTTCGTAATTCCCACTTTGGGTCTTGGGAGCCACTTTTCAATCATTTCTCTCTGCTAATTTTGGTGTCACCCTCATTTCTTTTTAAACGATTCATTTTGAGCAAATTTGTAAATGGCCCTGATGTGTTCTACAATTTAGTCAATTACTGTTTCAGCCTGCAAGCCTCCTGGGGAACGGAACATACATGGCCTGAAGGTACAAATTTCAATAATTGTTTCAGTAAAGTTAGATGGATTTGTAATGCTGTGTTCCACTTATTGAAATGTCAAATAAAACTGCACTTTCTCAAGCTCTGACAAGCGATCTCTTTTTTTTTTTTTCTTTTTCTTTTCTTTTTTTGTAAATGGAAGGTGGAGGGGGATTTTTCTGTAGTAGATGCTTAATATGTGTATATGTTTGGATACAGGGGTTTTGTTGTCATGTGTTTTATTATTTGGAATTGTTTTGTTGGTCTGTTTCTTCAGAATGATCCTGGGTTCTGGTCTCCACAAAGATTTACTTACATGAAAATATAGACTTCGTTTCAGTGATTAATTAAGCACATAAGCATAGTGCGTACAGATTACCCACCTGTCTCGTCTTTTGACATATTTATGCTAAAAACATATATCTATTTGATGTCTTTTAATTGTTCTGTGTATTTTGAATTCTGGGTTTCTGTTGAAGGCTTTATATTTGAAAGAAAAGCTGACTTTTAGATTCAAACATTTTATAATTAATTACTTGGATTCATTTTTTAGTGAACATGGAACATTCTACAGTGTTCTGCTTGGTTTTAGAGCTGGATGGATGTGACATCTTGAGGTTCAGTACAAACCCCTGGATGTATTCTTAACGCGCTTTTTTGAACATATGAGGCTTGGTTTTTTGCATGTGAAACAAAACAAAACACTAAATGGAATTTTTCTCTAGAATTGAACTCAATTCTAGACAATGGATTAGAAATTTTCCCCATTTATCTCTCCTTTTCTCCAGCACTGTTTATTTGAGTAATGACAGTAATGGAGTATTACGTAATATACAGGTTGTATAGTTCTGTAACCTATATACTAAATAGATTCGAACCATGGGTCTGTCTGGCAACAAACTAATTAACCTTCATAGTGAAATGAGAAATTTGTGGCAAATTATAGGTTAATTAGAACTGTATCCTCCGAACACAAAACTGATCAAGAGTCTTTCTGTACTTGCAGGTGAATACCCGGGCTGGACCCTCTCAGCACAGCAGCCCAGCAGTCTCGGATGCACTTCCAAGCAATAGGTAAGGACAAGCGAATGATATGTGCCCATACTTGTGATTATTGCAAAGCTGGGGAGAGGGGCAGTGGAGTGGGGTTGTCACCTCTTCTCCTGAAGACCAAAAAATGTGTATGTGGCTAAGAAGAAATTTGAACAATTGGGTAACCCTACCTACATACTGACTGAAAAGAGAAAACCTGCCTCATAGAGAAAGATGAAATTCAGTGTGTTAAACTGTTACTTTTGGTCTACGGAGTGATTTTCCTTCAGTTACCAAGTTATACAGGAAATTCAGTGATTTGATTATTTTATGCCTTGATGGTCTGGTTTATGAATTATTTAATGCTTGGTTTTTCATCTTTTAGCAGTATCTTAACCAGAAAGAGGCAAGGAACAAGTGAAGTGGTAAAATTTAAATTGATCAGCCATGTTGCTCATTTTTGTATCTTTGGTTGCATAGGAGATTGAAGCTATTTTGGAATGAAAATAATTTCCATGAATTCATAGTAACATTGCCCCACACTGCGGTGGATACTACTAGAGACTTGAGCCTTTTAAAATGTGTTTTTTTGACAGGCTTGAGAACTTCCAGACCCTCACAGTGCTCAAGTAGAAGGAGTGACCAGCTTCAGTTGATAGCATTCTAGGCCGTCTCTGTTGCACATTCAGTTACTCAGCTAGTACACATGTTCTAGACCCCCACAACAAAGGAAATAATGCAGTAACGCAAGTCACACATATTTTTTTGGTTTCCCGGTACATATAAAAGTTATGCTTACACTATATTATGGTCTATTAAATGCGCAATATCATTATGTCTAAAAATGTACAGAACTTAATTTAAAAATAATTTATTGTTACAAAATGTCAACCATCATCTGAGCTTCGAGCAAGTCCCAATCTTTTGGCTGGTGGGGGGTCTGGTTTCGATGCTGGTGGCAGATGACTGATCAGGGTGGTGGCTGCTGAAGGCTGGGGTGGCTGTGGCAGTTTCTTAAAATGTGACAGTGAAGTGTGCCGCACTGATCGACTCTTCTTCTCACGAATGATTTCTCTGTAGCACGTGATGCTGTTTGGTAGCATTTTACCCGCAGTAGATCTCCTTTCAAAACTGGAGTCAGTTCTCTCAGACCTTGCCAGCTATTTTGTCAACTAAGATTATAGAATGTTCTAAATGTTTGTTGTCATTTCAACAGTCCTCTCATCATTTTTACCAGGAGGAGATCCCATCTCAGGAAACCACTTCCTTTTCATGCATTAGAAGCAACTCTTCATTCATTCAGGTTTTGGCTTGAGATTGCAGCAATTCGCTCACATATTCAGGCTCCACTTTCAATTCTAGTTCTCTTGCTCTTTCCACCACATCTGCAGTTACTTCCTCCACTGAAGTCTCGAACCCCTAAAAGTCACCCATGAGGGTTGGATTCAACTTCTTCTAAGCTCTTGTTAATGTTAATATTTTGGCCTCTTCCTGGGAGTTGCAAATGTTCTTAATGGCATCTAGAATGGTGAATTACTTCCAGAACATTTTCAGTTTACTTTGCCCATATCCATCAGAGGAATCACTATCTATGGCAGCTATAGCCTTACAAAATGTATTTCTTAAGTAAGAGTTGAAGGTCAAAATTACTTTGATCCATGGGCTGCAGAATGGATGTTGTGTTTGCAGGCATGAAAGCAACATTAATTTTGTGTACATCTTTATCAGCGCTCTTGGGTGACCAGGCACATTGTTAATGAACAGTAATATTGAGAGAGATTTTTTTTTTTTGCATAGTAGATCTCAACAGTGGGTTTAAAATAGTCAGTAAACCATGTTGTAAACAGATGTGCTATCATCCAAGCTTTGAGGTTCCATTTGTAGAGCACAGGTAGAGCAGATTTAGCCTAATTCTTGAGGGCCCTAGGGTTTTCAGAATGGCAGATGAGCCCTGGCTTCAACTGAAAGTCACCAGCTACGTTAGCACCTAACAAGAGAGTCTGCCTGTCCTTTGAAGCTTTGAAGCTTTCAGGCTTTCATTGACTTCTCCTTTCTAGCTATCTCTTGAACACTTAGAGGCAATTGTAGGATTATTAATTGGGTCTAATTTCAATATTGTTCTGTGTCAAAGAATAGAGAGGCCACAGGAAGGAGGGGAAGAGAGACAGACAGACAGATAGACACATGGACACAGGGGAATGGCCAATCAGTGGAACAGTGAGAACACACCCATTTATTAAGTTGGCTGTTTCATGTGGGTGTGGTTCTTGACTCCCCCAAACAACTACAGTAGTAACATCGAAGATCACTTACTACAGATCACCAGAACAAATACACTAATAATGACATACTTTGAAATATTGTAAGAATTACCAAAATATGACACAGACACAAAGTGAGCAAATGCTGTTAGAAAAATGGTGCCAGTAGACTTGATCAACACATGGTTGCTGCACACTTCCCACTTGTAAAAAACACAGTATCTTCAAAGTAAAATAAAGCACAATAAAGCGAGGTACGCCTGTACTTGAAGATGACCCTGTGAAGGTGATTGCTCTGCATGTGTGTGTGTATTCACATTGGTGGCTGATAGGCCAACATCAAACCACAAAAGCCTTCCATTCTTTGCCCAGATTTTCCTGGGTTTAGGGCTGTAGCCAGTATTTACACAGCCCTTCATCAACTGAGATGCCGTTTAGGCTTCTGCTTGCCCTTCTATACCTCTCCTTTCCCTCCTAACCCCGAGTCTTGGTTCTGGTTTTGGTTTTTTTATCAGGGGACTTCACTGTATAGGTAATTTAAAGTCTCTCCTTCGGACTCTGTCTTTATACTTCTGTCCCCTCCCCAAAAGTCACTTCCTTGACTGTTTTATTATGGTGTCGGTGTATCTACGCATCAGCTTTCCTGCTATGAACACAACACCCTTATAGGGTGTTTCCGTCTTAAGCAATTCATTCTGTCTTAAAACACAGCCTGGTTGTTCGCCAGTGGACCATCTGTCTTGCGGGCATGGGGGTAGGTCTCTTAGTTCTCATCCAGGGACTCGGCCCTGTGGCTTCTCTTCCTGCTTCCTGAGCATGTGAGCCATGGCCCAGCAGAGTGACAACATGGGGACTGAAGGTCACTTGTTGCACTCAACTCAAAGAGGGCAGGGCACTTAATTACAACCACTACTTCCAGAAAAGATGTTGTTCACACAGGCTGATCATGAGCCTTGAGGAAAAACCAGGACTTTCCCTGGTGTTTTAGGTCAAATCTTATCATGGCATAAAAAGAGGATAGAGTTGAAAAGAATTGTAAGATAGAGAAGAAGCAGGATAACTTTTTAGTTCTCTCAGACTTGGTTTTAAAAACATGAGTGAACTGGCTTGGCTTTTTAAAAAGTGTCATTTATATTCACAGAGTTTTATGAAGTCTTCGGGTAGGACAGAGGCTCTCTGATCTAGTGGTTCTCGGCCTTTTGTTGCAGCATCTTCCCATAGGGCGTGACAGCCTCACTAATAGCAACAGTAGTTCGCCCCAGTAGTGATTTCTGTTATGGCAGGAATGCAATTTGAACAAGTCCTTCAGGTGACTTTAGTATGCCACCCTGGGTTGGCCGTGTTCTGTGCCCCATGTTGATAGCTAATCAAAAGTATTTGAGTGCCTTCTTCTTCATTATGCACTATGCACTAGGAACACAGTGTGGTCTTTCTCCTTTGGAGCTTGCTACCTAATAGGCACACGGACAAAAAAAGTCCAAATATACAAATAATTATACTTTATAATGTTATAAAGGAAACAGGTAAGTTTTGAAGGGAGAGCACACTAGGGAGGAATATGTCTAAATTTAGACTGGGTGCTTTGGGAAGACTTTCTGGGGAAGAGTGATCTTTCCCAGAAGGATGAGGATGAAGCTGCGTCAAGAGCCAGAAAAGGGCCTTTCAGAGGGAGGGGAGAGCATATGTGAACATCCTGGGGTGGAGAAGGAGCTCAGCGTGTTGGCAAGTAGGCCAGTTTGCCTGGTGCACAGGGAGGGGTGCTGAGCTGGGGAAGGTATGGAGAGAGGAGAGGAAAGCAATAGGAGTGATGGGAGAAAAGGAGGTCGGCAGGAGCCACATCGTGCAGGGCCTTGTGTTTGAATTTTCCGCAGTGTATTGGCAGACCATTAGATGACTTTCAACAGGAGAGTGCCATTGCCAACTCCTTGCCTGTGATGTGCAGAATGAGAACGAGAAGCCCAATCTTTCCTGCTCTCCTTAGATGCTTGACTCACTCCTGGCCGGGTGGTCATCCAGGCTCTTCCTGAACAGCTCTGTGGCAGGAGTGCACTCTGTTGGCTGGGGCAGCCCCTTCCGTTTTCATGTACTAAATCTTAGGATGTTCTTTTTTGTGAGCTGAGATTTGTCTCCCTTTACTACCTATTCATAAAGATCTGGTTCAGCCCTCAGAACAGGGCTGTTCTCTCTAATAGGTGTAACTCTTCCAGTCATCTTCCCTCTAAACATACTTCTTCTAGATTTCCTCTCTTGGTAAATGCTCCCATATCTATTCCGTTGCTTACTCCAGATGACCTGCCAATATCCTGCGCTACCTCTCGGGGTTCCCTCAGCCCCACATCCAGTCAGTTCCTACACTTGTAGGTTCTGCCCCCTGAGTCACTCTGGAGTGTGTCTACGTGCCAGCACCCCAGTTGCTGCAAAGGTTGTTTCGGCTCTAGATCACTGCTACAGCCTCCTAATCCTTTCCTCCCTCCAGTCTTGCCCCACTGAAGTCCCTCCTTCACACTGCAGTCAGAACTGTCTTGCTAATGTGAGTTCTAAGCCCATCATTTCTGCTTTCACTGCTTCTCACAGTCTTCAGGGTGAAGCGTACCTCTACAGCCAGTGAGCACTGGCCCTTCGTATGTGGGTGCTCAGCCCACTCCAGCCGCCCAGCCTGCCACTCCTGCTCCTTCTTAACTGACATTCCAGGTCTGCTGATAAAGACAGGTGCCCTTAATGGATCACATTTTTTCTTTCTCCCTGTTGGGTTTTCACATCTGCTGCTGCCTCTTTCCTGCTTTTCTCCTCTTTTAACCCCCTCTTCTGCCTTCAGTCTGGCTAACGTTGGTCATCTTTGAGGAACAAAGCGGTTACTTCTCCTAAACACCATCCCTGATTATTACGTACTTCCCAGTTTACACCAAGTACCCCTTCTATGAATTCCCATAACCCCCTTCTGCTTGCTTCACTGTAGCAGTTAGCACATTGTATTATAACCACCTCTGTCCCCAGTAGATTCTGTGCTCTTTGAGGGCAGTGACTGTAACATATTCGAATTGGACAATGGGAGGAATCGTGCTTGGGGCATAGGAGATAGTAATGCTTGAATGAATGAATGGATGAATGAATGAATGAATGAACTAGCTAACTGCTAATTAACTTAGATGCCCTTTAAGCCTTATCTCTGGATTAAATTCTCCGAACTCATTCAGCCTTTCTGATATGACATTATTTCTAGACCTCTCACCCTGTTACTCTTTGGCTATCTCATTGTCCCTCTTAAAGTGTCATAACTAGGTTATAATTGTATCACATTTAAATTTTAAAAAGGTTTTAAAAGTGGTTTTTAAAAGTCACTGCGACCATACCAGTGAATAAAATATCAAGTCAACTGGGGCACAAAGAAAATGCCAGAATACATAGAAATACTTTTTTTTTAACCAAAGTTGGTAACCAGATACTGGCATAATGAATGGAATCAGCTTTTTCCTCTGTTACCTCAGAGCATGAATTGGCCTTTGCCTTAGGTGCACGACTGCTATCAAACTGAGCTTACTAATCCACGTGGTGTTTCTAGGCCATAATTATGGAATTCAAGTCCCACTGCCAAGGCAAGACCTTTCCCAAACGTCTTGATTTTCTCTTGCTGTAAAATTAGGATGATTAGACTTTCTGTATATCTACCTCTGGTGTTAGAAGATTGATGAAGTTGTACCAAGGAATCACATTTTTTTTTTCTTGCATGAAAAGTACTTTATAAATGCAGTGAATCAAAATGTTATTATTTTGAGTTGTATGATAAAATGGAATCTGTGGAGAAACATTTCCCAGGCATTGTTTGGTAACTTCTGTTTTTGCAATAATTGCAACTATTAAATTGGGAGTTATCTGTGGAAACAGAGAGATCTAAACATTTCTCAGGAAAAAGAGTATGTATTTAAGAGAGGTAGACTGACTTTGAGCAAGGTCTGTACCTTAGTGGGTGTTTTGTTTTGTTTTGGTTTTGTAAACTAAGAGTAATTATATCCCACAGGCCAGTTTCTTTAAACTTCTGCACAGGTGTATAGTTATTGTAAGGATTAAATCAGGATAGTAATAGTGTTTAGCACTGTGCCTGGCACATGGTCATCACTCAGTAAAAGGAACTGCTATTATTGTTTTTTTTTAAGTGGACCAATTTAAGGCAGCTGTTTATTTTTTGGTATATGTTTCAGCTTTAGTTCCACTCTAGAAAGTTCTTAACTGCCACTTAGGTACATGCATTCTTCGACTTGGGAGGACATTATTGAAGTTTAGAACCATTGGTTGAGATCATGCTTTATAACATCTGGGAAAAGTAAAGACTAAGGCTTCATCGTCTGCATTTGACCATAGCAGAAGTTTAAGAAGTATTTAGTAAGAAGAACAATTACAACTGGGAATAGTGAGTGTGGCCAAATTTTAAATCTGAGATTTTCTCAAATATAACATTAGAAGTGCTGAGTCAGTGTGTGTGCGTGTGTGTGTGTGTGTGTCCAACATATGGTAACAACCAGAACAGTGATCACCCTTATCGGACACTTAGCACATGCCAGGTTGCTGGGCTGGGCTCAAGGGTGGAATGTGTAGACAGGTAAGTTGTGATCTGTGTCCTCAAGGAGCTTTCAGTCTTGGGGCAGGTGTGGTGGGAGTAGAGACATCTATCCGTACCGACGAGTAACACAGGGAGGAAGGTTCCTTCGGAAGTTGAGGTTCAGAGGGAATAAGGACTGTGTCCCAGAGCACACAGCTGTTGAGTACCAGGAGCTATTTCTGCCGCACATTTGCTTTCCAGGAATTGAACTTAACTCTAACTGTAGTAAAAGATCAGCATTTAAACCATTTTATCTTTTAAAGTTCTGTAATCTTTGCTTGTTGTGAACATTCTAAGAGTGCATGGTTGAAATACTTTGGACTTGGCAGATGAAGAGTTCACATCAAATAGCCACTGCAAGGCTACCCAGAGGCAGCAGAACGAACAGCCAAACGCAGTCGCTGCAGTAGCCTGCAGTGCTCCAGCTTCCTTTTGACTGTAGGTGTCTTTATTACTTAAATTACTAACGGGGTTTCAGTCACTTTATTAATAGCTTTGCCATTTGGCCAGTTACTTTGAAAAAATATTGTACAAGAAGGATATAAAGAATGCAGTCCCTATATGTATGTTTTACTCTGGAACTTTCAGTGGTGTTCAGAGGGGTCGATCTTACCATTAAAAATTATGTCTTCCCTTTTCAGCTTAAAGAAGTCTTCTGCTGAACTGAAAAAAATATTAGCCAATGGCCAGGTAGGTGTCATTACAGATTAATATTTTCAGATAGTAGTAACTTATTATTGTCTAGTTTTTGTGTCCATAAACTTAACAAACAGATAGGGTCTGTGAATTCCTTCTTGTCATAAATGAATTACATGGCTTAATTTGATTGGCAGAACAATTTGCAGCACGTTTTTCAAACTGTGCTAATGGGTTTCACTCCCAGCAGATTGAAGTACCATGCACACACCCTGCTGCCTTCTCAGTTCAAAAAAAGTCAATCAGTTCTGAACAAGTGTGTCAACCCCACGGGTTGTCAAAACGGCCCTGTGTCCTGAGGTGACTATTTCTCTCATTATGTTTGGGGAAAAAAGTAAACCAAACTGTTACTTTCTCACCTTAGCACAGTTCTTTTGTCCTGAGACTAACACCGGCTTTTCAGAGAAATAGAATAACGAGAGATTGTTGGCATTTAAAATTCCTGGGCTTCAGGAGCCCCGCTCTGCCTGGTCGACCGGCCACCTTCCAGCAGCATGACCCAACCCCCCAGCCAGAAACAAACAGGCCTGCGGGCCACTTATTCCTCACTGATTCCGGTTCAAGTGAATGGACACATCTGAAATAGTGTACTGCTTTTAAACATACACTGGTAAATTAAGCTACCTACAGGGTCCTTGATTCTTCAGTAGCAACATAAATGCGTTTTAATGTTTGTTATAGAGGAAGCCCTTTGATAGCCTTGGAGGCAGGCGCCTGTCCATTGCGATTAAGCCTGCCTATTAGGCTCTATTGACTGAGACATCTGTGTCACTGCAAATAAAAGACTCTTATTGATTTTCTTAACTGCTGTTCACTTCCCGTCCATGTTTCGAAGGCTGAAATCTTAATTATCTCAGATGCTTATTCAGTGCCTTCACACGCTGACCTCTCCAAGCCTCATTGGCATTTCATGAATCAAGGACTTGTAGTGGAGCATGTCAAGAAGACAAAGCGGGGTCCTCATGCTTGTCCTTTACTATCACCTGTAACTTTGTGGCCTAATAGATTTGTATGCCTTGAAACGGTGACTGTGTAGTGGTGCTTCTGGGAGCCTTCCTTATTTAGCGCACAGTCCCTTGAACACAGTCAGAAAAAGTAAGTTGATGTGGTTTTGACATCCAATCATCATCCAGAGTGTGGATTCTAGTTCTTCCACATTGTATGTACAGCTGAGGGGAATCTGGCGTTACATGTGTAATCTATGCGGTCTCAGAATTTTAGATCGTATTTATCTAGTATTTTTAACTTTAAGCAGTCAAAGGTTTGTTTGGATTGAGGTTCCCCTGTGTGTCCCTCTGGTACTCTGCCTGTGTTCAGAACCAGTATGAAACAAAACTGGACTAAAAGCAGAAATATTGAGCCTAGGATGTTTATTTATCTTCAACATCTTATTACTAATTGTAATTTATGTATAAGTCATTTGTGTTCTTCAGCTGGAAAATATACTTCAAAATTGACATAAATTAAGAAGCTTTAACTACATTTGTTCAACTCAGGCAATGGAAAATAACCTGTCATAGATTCCCCTTTCAAAAATGAAAAAGAGTTTATTTCTACTGCAAAAATAAACATTCAGAAATGTTTCTAGTGTTTTGACACCAAACCTACTACCATAAATATCTTAATGTTCTTGGTTTTGAGGTTCTCTTCAGTGGCGGATGTCGTGGCAGTGATTTCTGACACTTGAAGATTGTTTATTGCTTTCCCTTGGGAATGTGGTAACCCCGCATTAAATAGGGTGGCATTTCTTTCTCTTAAGGATTGGCCTTTTATATTTTCTTTCATTTACAAAGCAAACAAAACACCCCCATACCACCACTATTGAAAATCTTCAAAATACCTTTTTCTTCTACTAATTCCTCAATTTGCTGGTGCGACAGGGTAACTAAAGAGTGAGCGAGATTGCACTGCAGCGCGGTAATGTGCACAGTTGTGGGCATCCATAAATTTCTGGGCTGAACACTAACGCCACTTGATATGGAAGATGTAAGTCACATTTAACGATACTTTAACACTTGAGCGTAGTTTTTTGTTTTAGTGGTTTATGCTCTCAAGCATTAATAATGATTTGCCTTTCCACTAGCCTCCACTTAGATTTAATAAGGAATTCATATTAATCATTAAAAGAAAGGGACATGATTCTTCAAGATAATCAAATATTGACAGGTTAGAAATAGCTTTCAGCCTGGGTTCATTGATATAGGTTATGTGATATAAATATTTATTTCTTTTCTGTCACTCAGAGTAAATGCCACCAATTGATTCCGCATTGATATAGTGTCAACAGTTCATAAGAAACATTTGACTGGCTTGTGTTTTCCGATTAGTCTCTGCTCTCTAAAGTGGGATTTACTAAATCTCTCCAATTGTCTGCTCATAGAGTGTGACTGCTTTCTGAAACCATTATTGCTTCGATTTGTGAAGCAAAGGTCTAGTGATAGGACTAGTTTCTAGCAGACCTTTACATATAAAATAAGGATTAATTGAGCATTTTTATTTTAATGATTTATCAGCAATAGGTACTGATTCTTCTTAACATAGGCAGACAATAAACAAAGAATATTTTCTTTGTTGATCCATAATTGAATTCCATTTCATTTCCCCCATTAATTTCATTAATATTATATTAAATCAAGCACTTTTGTAAAAAATTTAATGTTTAGTGTTTGGAATAGAGACACCATTTTTCTGTTGCTGCTTAAACAGGATTCCTTTTTTTCCAGCTCTAAAAATCATAAAGTATTTTTGGCATGTTTTACTTAGGACTATAAATCAGTACCAATTATGTGTTTTTTGAATGTTTTTCCCACTTCAGTTTAACATTGGCCCTTGATTTGAAACTGATTAAAAATGGCTCAGTGGGTCAAATTAAAGGATTTAAAAAGTGCACAGTTATTTCAAGTATGTGTAACTTTGACCTTTGCATTTCTAAAGTTGTTTTTCCTCATTTTATGTTTTAGATCTTGTAGGAGATTTTGTGACAGTATTTTTTTATTCCTCATAAATCAAGTATAAATGTACTGACAAGTCACAGATCTAGAACTAATTCTGATCTTGCTATATTTTTTTGCTTGTAT
This sequence comes from Phyllostomus discolor, assembly GCF_004126475.2. Classification (NCBI taxonomy): domain Eukaryota; kingdom Metazoa; phylum Chordata; class Mammalia; order Chiroptera; family Phyllostomidae; genus Phyllostomus; species Phyllostomus discolor. The sequence goes on from NC_040903.2 coordinate 176,529,468, forward strand.
TTTGAGAACTTCAAATGCCTTTGGGAAAGTTTTTGTGTTTCAAAAAAAAGGCGGAAGAAAAATAGGTATTATACTGTAAAATTAGCTTTAAAACTAATTCTTACCAGCACATAAAACTCTTAGATTCTTACAGCTCATCTTAGATTCCATATGAAAACCAAAACATAAGTGAGACTGTGTATGTAAGTCCAAACTACACAACTCCTCTACCCACACACACATAACTTTTCCGCCCTGGTTTTCATGTTTGCGTTTCTTCCACGGCGCCCGCCTCTCTCGCAGCTGGGGCAGGGCCTGGTGCCAGCCTTTTCTCCCAGGTCATTTGCCTCCTCGGCAGTTGACATGTAACCATAACTCTCATGTCTTTTTCTTCCTCCATCCACCCTCACCTCTGTCTGTTAGTTTGTCTTTTATGTGCTTTTTAAAATTTTTATTTAAAATTGATTTTGGTGTATTTATTGAATAAGAATTTTATTTCACCTCTTTTCTATGTAAAGAACTATGTGATTTAAAAAGCAGTTTTCTTCTTAGACACAAATGCTGTACCTAACAAAATTGCTTTTACCTGGTGAGTGCCCTCCATCTGATGGCTTTTCCTCCTGTGGGCCAGGGACCGTGGGTCGGGGGCGCCCCTCCATCCTGACACGGGAGGCCAACTGCTGAGGCGGAGCCTCCAGAGGAGCATGTGCAAGACTGAGCTCTAGCCCTGACTGGCTGTATAACCTGCGTGAATGAGGCTTCATGCTTACAGCGCTGTAAAATTTTGTGCTTTTTATGGTATCTGGTCCTATGGTATTTAAATGTACTCTGTGGCTTTTAAAAACACCACTTGTGCATCATAATGAGCGCTCTTCCTGTGTTTCATTTTGAAAAGCTGGATTAATGTGCTTCTCTAAACTAAAAAGGCAAAAATGTTATTAGCTCTTTGTTGATTCCTTTAATGATTTTTCATAGTTGAAATCAATTAAAGTAATACATTTTGATCAGAGCTATGAAATTCTGAAAATTTTGTTTATAATCAATTCATGAGGTTTGCTCTAATAGTTTTCCCTTTGTGAAACTTTTTTTACATCAATAATGTTCGTGTACCATATAAAATTATAAAATTCAAACAAATAAAAAGAATCTGGTATTTCAAAATATAAAAGTCTATCAGTGAGTTCATAGGTCAGACAAAGGTCTATAGAACTTTAATAACATTGTAGGAACACTTTACCCATTTTTTTATGGATACTGTCTATTTAAGTGATATTGTTCTGGAATTTGTTCAAAACCATTTTTATCTTTGTTTTTTTAAGATTTTATTTATTTTTATTTTTAGAGAGGGAAGGGAGGGAGAAAGAGAGAGAGAAACATCAATGTGAGGTTGCTGGGGGCCATGGCCTGCAGCCCAGGCATGTGCCCTAACTGGGGATCGAACCTGCGATGCTTTGGTTCACAGCCCACACTCAATCCACTGAGCTATGCCAGCCAGGGCTAACCATTTTTATCTTGATGCAACATTTACAATCTTCCTCATTATCTGAGGTATTCCAAAAATCTATCCTTGAATTTATTTACATAGTACTTAGCACACACATACACACACAACATACAACATTCCTGATCTCTGACTATTTGGGGTACCCACCACTCCTGCGCAGGCTGTAGTACTGGGAATGCTGGGGGTGGTGGGGGTGGGAGGGGTTGTTTCCCTTCTCTTCCCAGCCTGGTAGGCAGTAGAGGTAAAAATACTATGTGTCGGGATTAAAATGGTTGAAGCTGCTCAGAGACATGCTCTACTTATTCCTTTGCCTTCTTTTCCCCCAAAAAAGGCCACAAAAATCAAACACCCTCCAAAGTCCTAGGTCTATCCCAGTGTATCATTGGAAATGTGGAATATCAATATGTCTGGGTGTGTATATTTTTCTGAGCGGAAACTACTGGTCCTTTTACCTGGAAGGCCCTGACGGAGTAATGGAGGTGGAGGGGACATGACCATACTCCACAGCTGCAGCCTGTTTACCCTTAAATCTCAAGTGCCGCTAATTCGGAATTTGTGGACTCGAGTGAAATACCTCTCTCCTAGAAATTTACTTCAAAGTGTGATGATGGCGCAGCTTGTTGGGCAAGCTAATGGTACAACTTAGGTTGTTAGAGTCATGTTTAGAATATTAGAGAAATATTTCAAAGGAATTAGCCTATTCTACCCACCAGTAGATATGGGTATTTACATACATATCCTTCATCCATCAAAGTCAACCCAACAGCAACTCTGTTGGTGTAGCATCTCGAGTTGCTTTATGTGCTCTTTTTCCCTTTAATGCTGTCTTAAAGTCTATCATTTGGTCCAGAATAATGTGCTCTTTTCTTCATACCACATCTTCTGCACAGGTTAAAATACTTTTTAAAAAATATTAGTAATATGAACATAGTGAAGAACAGAATTTCCCTGAAATGGGGAAATAGTTGCCAGTTTTTCTGACTTGTCTATCACTTCTCCACTGACCCAAAATATGGTAATTAGCTAATAGCAAATTGCATCAATTAGGTTGTACTACAATTAAAATGGGTGTAGAACTTACCTTCACACATTTTATCTGCCAGTATTCTTTTAGGGATTTGGCAAATGGCTTGGAAGGGAAGCTGGTTCTGTTACCTGCACTGTGCTTCCAATTACCACAGTTCTCTGAAGCTTCAGCCTCAGAAATGTATAGAAGAAAAATATTTCCCTTGATAAATGAAGCCTTGCTTTATTCAATTGGTGGAAGTGTAGAGTACAGCAAAATAGTTAAAGCTTTACTATAATGGTCTGAAAGCAAACTATTTTTTTCCAGGTGATATTGAATTAAAAACTCCATCCATTTTCTGCTCATGCAAGGCAGTTCAATTCCCTGGAAATTGATTTTTTTTCCAGGGCTTAGTATGGCTTTTCCCAAGCTTTAGCTATATGGAAAATAACACTTTTATTGAAGCTACTTAGTGAATAGAGTTGGCAGTTAATTTTTAAGCAAGTGGACCAGTGTGTAGAAAATTACTGAATGCATCAAATATAATCTGATAAATAATTATTTAGGGAGTTCTTTGAAACTCTAAAACATTATTTTGTGAGCACTAAAATAATTCACTACTATTTGTGATACAAGTGAGAGTAGTATTTATGGTATGAAAGTTGTACAGAACCTGGGGAAAATGTGTGTGCTGTTTTATATTTTAAATTATGGAAACAACTTTATTAAAACCATATGATTTTATTAAAATCATAAAATATGTATTTTCCTTTATAATATTTGACTATATGTGTATTTTCAAGTGCATTGATTTGGTACTTTTCTGTCAGCATATGATTTCTACCCATTTACTGCTGTATACTAATTTATCATTTCCAAAAAAAAGCCATATGTACTCTAGGAAAATCACCCACATTACTCAGTTTGTTTAGTGTTAATTATGGGGTCACCTGAGGACTTTCCAGGGGCTGATCTATTTACACACCATGACTTAGATTACTGAGGGCGCGTGTGTGTGTATGTGTGTGTGTGTGTGTGTGTGTTGTCCTCCCAAGTTTGACTTCGCTTCTGTGCGGCGCTCTCGGGCATGGGTTACGTGCAGTGCTGGAGACTGTGTTGATCGCTGTCTCTGACCTGACCCTTTTGAGCTATGTTATATCATTCCATTTTGACACCTTTTATCAAACTTTAATGAAATGACCCAGGCAAACAAATTGTCATTAAACTTTCCATCACTTTGTCCCCTGGTATCGTCTTTTATAAATTGGACAGCAAATGTTGTATTGATCTTCTCGTTCTTGCAGCTGAACTTGAAATGACCCAGACTGCTTGTTGTTTATGGCCCAGAGTTGCTTTTCCTTGACATTTTCATCCACAGCATGACACCCTTTTTGTTTTTCTTTCTTTCTTGTGGAGATGAATGAACAAGACATACGATATCGAGACACTCTTGGTCATGGCAACGGAGGCACAGTCTACAAGTGAGTAGTGAATTTCGTTTAAACTTTCTATCACTTTCGCCTCATGTGGGTATCCAAGTTCTCCTTAGCAGAGATTTTTAAGTGACCACCAGAGCTTAGATTTTATTTCCACATTTGACTCCCAAATTCTGCAAGGCATCTGTTTTCTCAGGAATTGCTTGAAAAGGTGCATTTATATAGCCTTTTTTAATATTTCTGAGTCTGCATCTCTCCTGGGTAAGCCATTAATAGTCCACCATTAACAAGTGTACCTGTAACTGGCCTGAAGTTTAATACATTTTTTTCTTTGCTCTTTAACACTATGATTTTTTTTAACTTGCTGCCACCCTGTGCTAGTCCCCTGCCTATTTACAGCTATGCCCAGTAGAAGACAAGCCTTAAAATACCACTGCTTTGCTCTGTGTCGACACTCTAAGTTATTAAAAAGCCTTCTTCCTGTTGTATTTCTTTCTCTCCTTACCCTACTCCCCTGAGAGAATTTCTACACATTGATGAATATGTTAAGTTATAAAATTCTCTCAAATTCCAGTTGCAGTGATCCTACCCTAAAGGAGTATTCATTTTCATATTAAAAAATGCTAACCATAAAAAATAGTTCTCTTGACAGGGAAGTCTTTCTCATGCAGTAGTGCAAAGTTTAAACTACATAATGTAATATCTGGTACTTAATAGTCTGCAATGGTGTATGAAAAATATTCTACCAGGAATTAAAAAATCCATACTCTGTAAGAAAGCCCCGAGGGAATAATAAAGCTTTCCTCCAGAGAGCTGTTTTCCATACATACGCTAACCTTGCAACACGTTGCGATTGCGTTTTTACCTCAGATGTTTTATGTTGATATTAATATGTGTTTTCAAAGTTGTAAAATAATTTATTTTCTAATTGGTTACTAATGTTCTTAGAATTTTTACATTCTAACCAGCTGCATGAGTACAGATAAAAATTGCCGTATAGCCCTATGACCATGAAGGGTCACATCCTAAAACCCCAGAAATACCTCCACATGTAGGTGCAGTTTTGCCATAGAATTGGAGTCCTCAGGCTTAAAAGCTCCTTCAGGGACATCTGCTCTAATCCCACCCAGGGCTTCAGTCCTCTCTGCAAGTAGAGCCAGGACGGGAGTCCTTTCTCCTGAATACAGTCCTTTAAGAAGTGACATTTACATATTTGGATTATTTTTCCCTACAGATGACTGGGTACTGTGAATGGTTGCTCTGAATGTTAAGTGCTTCCACTGTGGTAATTCAGAGAATTAAGTAATGACATATTTCTGGTATAGACCTTGGGTCTTGCCTTTAAAGTGCTTGATGGCTAATGTGTCTAATGAGTTGGAGGCTGCTATTGGCCTTCCCTGGATCCTACTAGTATCCCTTCCCATGCAGCTCCAGTTCTGCACAGACAACACCTCTTCATTTTAGTCTGCTCCTCCTTACTTTTTTTTTAAAGATTTTATTTATTTTTAGAGAAAGGGGAAGGGAGGGAGAAGGAGAGAAACATCAATGTGTGGTTTCCTCTCATGTATCGCCTACTGGGGACCTGGCCCGCAACCCAGGTATGTGCCCTAGACTGGGAATCGAACCAGCAACCCTTTGGTTCGCAGGCTGGCACTCAAGCCAGTGAGCCACACCAGCCGGGGCTCCTCCTTACTGTTATCTGACTTGAATTTTTACCCTGTTCTTAAGATTCTTGGGTTCAGGGACCCTTAGAAAGGAAAGAAAGAATGTGTACACTCTGATTTCCTTCTCTTGAGTTCCCCGAAAGGAGAAGTTTTCAAAGCCTCAACGTTTCTTCTTAATGCTTTCGTGCTGATAGCCAGATATAATAACACAGGAAAGATTTCTAGCTACTCTTTGGATTCCTTTTATTGGCTTCAGATGGAATCCAAAAACAGTTAGACTCCTAATGCATTCCTTCTTTGTGCTGTTTCACCAAATGTTAACTGTCAAGCGTGTTTGTATTTTTGTAATTGAAGGCCTGTTGTGAATTTACTATCCTGGTTTGTTCTGGAAGGGAGAAAACACAAGACCACCAAACCCTAGCAGATAATGTTTATTAGAAATAACACTTTAATGTTAAAATTCTGATCTTTTACCTTAAAACACAGGTTTATATATAAAAAGGGGGATACAGGGAAATTGAAATAACATGCCCACCCAGCAAAGAAAATTAGAATAAAATTGTTAGTATTTTTAAATATTATTTTTAACTGTGATAAAATACATATTAGATAAAGTTTACCCTCTCAATCATTTTTAAGTCTACAGCTCAGTGGCATTAAGCACACTCACATTGTTCTGCAACCATCAGCACCGTCCACCTGCAGAACTCTTTCCATCTGGCAGATCGGACCCCCTGTGCCCATTAAGTAATAACTGCCCGTTCCCCTGGATAATGTTGTTTTTAGCAAGAAGCATGGCTACAACTTCTTTGATTAGGGCCACAGTATCCAAGGGAATGTGCTCCCACATGCCCGGAGCCCAGGTTCTTTAATGTGCCAGAATGCTGCAGTGATGTTAGCGATTTATCCTGAGTTCATTTAGCTACCATTTCTTAGGCTCAGTACGCATTATTTTAAGATTTAATGTTTTTGACAGTGGTTGTCTATGGAGGGTGAGTGGCAGCATTATGATCATTTTAGTGCTTTTATTGTATATTTGATTTCTTATAAGAAAAGGACATTTCAGTTATCATGGTGCCCAGGTGATTCTTAAGGGGAAAGGGCAGGAAGATACCAAATTGCATAACCACTTGTCATTGGTCACTGGCCTTCATGTCTTCCTGGGCTTCACTCTGTGTTGTGTTTATGTCCCTGGCTTTTAGTTCAGCACAAAGAAATAGTATAATCATCAAGAAATGAAGATTACTTTACTAAAGTCTCTATAAAATCAAATGTTTGATGTGTTATGATTGACTTTCTCCTACACTATGTTTACCTTAATAGTGTTGACTATAAAAATTGTGATTTTTTTTCAAACAAAATGATTACATTACGGGCTATGCTACATAAACTAGATGAAGAAAATATTGGAAAATCCACTCATTGGTAACAAAACTGCCTAATGGGCCTATTTAGTTTTTTTCTTATAAAGTATAATAAAGCTAATAAATGCAAAGCAACAGCTTAATATTTCAGTCTTATTTGCTTCACTTGATGGGATGTTGTGATTTTCAGGGGATAAACTGCAATATATATTATTTAATAGTTGATCACGTTTTCATCCCTTAAGTCTGTATGTTCTCCCCAGAAGTGCGATGTGAAATTCTGGGCCCAGGCATTTGAACCAGACGTGGAGTCTGTGTGTGATCCCCTGCTGAGCTGCTCTCTGCCTTACGATAGTGACCTAGGCAGATCCTCTTAAGTTGGTATTTCTTGGATTACTGATTTGGGCGAAATGGATCATAAAGGAAATACCTTAGACTAAAATATAGCCCAAGGCTAGGAGGCAGAATAATTTAGGAAAAGGAAATGAATGCACTTTTCATTATTGCTCCATTTACCAAAGTGCTACAGGTTGTTCCAAAAAAATTATTCAGGAAAAAACACATGTTCTATTTCCCTGGGAGAGATTCATAGTGAATTTCAAAAACTTGGAGAAAGTGGAGAGCAGTATGTGTTATGGTTCAGTGTGGGGGCTCTGAGTTTTGGAGCCCTGCCTCTGCCACTAACTAGCCATGTGACCTTGGGAAAGTCGTATAATGTCTTCTGCCTCAGCTTCCCCATGTGTAAAACAGGGATAATAGTAACATCTGCCTTACCCAGTAGTTAAATGAGATGATCCGTAGAAGAGGCTTACCGCTGACTGATGCTGAATGTCAGCCACTGGTGATGGTCAAACTGGTAACAGAGAAATCCTCAAGGCCTGTGCTTTCTGTGCTTCCTTGGCCATGGGATTCCTTTTCTGAGATACACCTATGAACATCTCACAGAATCAGAGTCGTGTTGAATTAACTTTGAGAAGTTCTACATTATATTATATGGAATATACTTCTATGTTTTCTTCTATTCTCTAGTTGTCTCATGAATATAATTTATTGTATCTTACATTGATGTTTTTGAAAGTTTCCAAGTATTTTTTCTTTTGTCATGGTCGATGTCATTCATTTCTGTAGGAGAGCTGGTATGATGTTAAGCCCATTTTACCGCTGGAGAAAGCCGAGGCTCGCATTCCCATGACCATTCATTCGTTCAGTAGCAGAGCCCAGGCTCCTCGCAGCTCCTCTGCCTCTCACTCTGTGTTGTTCCCCCAGGCAACGTTCCTTCTCAAGGTCAGACAGAGTCCATTGTGTTTCCTTGTATTTTGTAGTGCACCCAGCTTCGTCCTAAGGATAGAATAGATGCTTTCTTTATACCCGTTAGCTGAAATGGAATGAGGCAAGTGGAAGTTTTTACAAGCAGGTTTTAGTAAGGCTCTTTAACTGGTCCTTCCCATATCTAGCTTATTTTAGATCCTTCTTAATTCAGACACTGCATAATTCTTTTAGAACATGAACCTAAAAGAATAAGGAATTTCTGAACTAAGGGCATATATTTAAATGAATAATCCTCTTTCAAATGTTAAAACTTTGAGTACTTAGCACTCATTAACCCAACATATTAATTAATGTTCTCTTTTTTTGAATAGTACTTCACATTGAAATGAAAGTACTTAACGGTCTCAGTTCCTTTGGAAACATTCTCTAATAATGAAGGCCAGTCACTCAGGTTCTTTGCTCCCTCCTCACAGTTTGATGGAGTCACTTAAGCTTTGGTTCCAGAAGTGAAGTAATGTTTCATTCTTAGGACTTAAGTCATGGTATGTCAGTTAACCAGCAAGCTCTTAAGGATCATCTTTATATTTTTTTCCTTAATGCAGATTATTCAGGCTAAGACTCAAGTTATCACTTTGTGGCCATGTATTCTACTCTCTAGGTGTTTAAAAACAGTAATGAATTTTCTACCTCCAGCTGCTTCCAGATCTAACCTGGATTTGGGGTAGAATTTTTCAGTGATATGATGGGTAGCATATATGCTATCTACATGGTGTTTTAAAGATTGGAGATATGCCATTATTTAAGGATTAATTTGATCATATCTAGAGACAAAAAGAGGGAGGGGTTAATAATTCTCAAAGGTGTTGGTCTCTTCTCCTTTATGTTGTCTTATCTATTTTATGAGATATTCGTTGGGCAGGAGGGTGAGGATGGTCCTTGGAGATGGTAACTGACATCATGTGAACTATTAAGTTGTATTCCACCCTTGTGGTGTGACTGTACAGGCTGACTAAAACATTACCTTTGTATTTTGGACCTAGAATTATATCAGCTAAATGGTATATTTTATGAAAATTAGAACCTCTGGTGGCCAGTTATGTAAAATGAGAAAATACATTATTGTCTAATTAATGCTGTTTAATAAACAAAAAATTTCAAATCATGGGAATCCTAAGGGGAAACATAACAAGAGTCCTTGGCGAAACCTATGTAGAACCACATAGTACCCAGAAAACGTCCACTTCTTGTACCAGCTGACCCTAAGCTGCCAAACCTGAACAGCAGCAGGTCTGATTCCAGCTTCCCTACTGACTACAGCAGGACCTCTTCCCCCCAGCACTTTATATGTTTTCTTTGACGTGCATCTTGTAAATTAAGAGTACTTTTTAAATGGTCTTAATATTGACCCAAGAGTAAGGTGATGATTTGATTTATTTTAACTTTAAATTTCCAATCAAATGAAGAGTGTTTTCCTTGCAGCCATGATCATATTTTTAACAAGCAAACAAGACATTATCTTGATGCAATATTAAATACTTATATATGACTGGATTGCATTATAGAATCATGTGACAAGCAAAGATATTAATATTTCCAGAAAATCAATGAGTGCTTGTCAAATAAAATTAATTATGTATGCTTTCCTCTCTCCCTCTCTCAGCACTCACTGTTATAGGTTTGTTTCCTACAACAATATGTATTGTATTGATTAGAATCTAAAGAATGAACTTGAGCTCATGATTCTCTATATTTTTCCCACCTTTACTTCCCCCTCCACGTTCCTGTAGCTTCACACACGCTCATATCCATTACTGCAATGATGGATTATTGGCATCCAGGCAACATGACAGGATGTCACAGGTCGCTGAGCAGAGATTTTCAAACTCTGTTTCCACCCGAATTAACTATTATTGAAATAGTTTATTGAGATTGAAGTATTGATCATTTTCTGCTAACCTTGGCTTAAGGGAAAGAAGAGGAGGTGATGGTGTTTTAGAAAGACACTAAATTTCATTTTTAAAAATCTCATTTATTTAGGCTTTTCTTCTTCCTATTTTATAGCCCCTATTGTTTTATTGTTTGGAAAAGTGTGTCTTGGCTTTATTTTTATGACAGTATAATTATACTTCAGAAATGCACTTGATTACTATGGGTAACAAAATTGTTCTAGTATATTGTTTTGGCCAATATTGCTATACAAACAACTTTTCAGTCAATTGAGTCTGGTAAAAATCAATACATTATAGTAATATTTTAAGTATGAATTTGCTGAATCTAAGTATTTCAACACCATCTCCTTTCAGGGAAAAATAGTTTTAAAGTGGCAAGACTTCTAATATCTTCTAATACTTTATTGTTTTAAAAATGTCTTCTTGCCCTGGCTGGGTGGCTCACTTGATTGGAGTATCGTCCTGATGCAGCAGGGTTGCAGGTTCAATCCCTGACCAGAGCACATGCAGGGAGCAACCCGTGAGTGCAGGGATGGGTGGAGCAGTGAGTCCATGTCTGTCTGTCTGTCTGTCTGTCTCCCCACTCCTCCCGCCACCTCCTCTTTCTTCTCTAAAAAATTACTTTAAAAAATGCTTGCTTTATAAAAAGACATATAAAGTCCCCAGCAGAAGTGTTTGTGAGCAGATAAAAACATGAGACTATTTCTGTTTTTATGGGTGAAGAGATCTAGTTTCCATTTGAAATTTATTCTCTGGCTGTATTAGGAGGGTATAACATCTTGCAGTATGCCACTTTCAGATTCAAAAGTGTCTGGTTCTGGGCACTGAGTTTACAGAGAGATGTGGGTAGTTCAGAGGCCACCTAGCAGAGAATGGAGAGAATGATAAGGGGTCTGGGAATTGTGTCTGTCCAACCCTCCTTCATTCGTTTGTTGAGCGGTCATGTTCTGAGCACGTGCTGTGTGGAGGGCAGTGTATTGGCTCCCAGGGACAGCTGGCTCTCACTGGACCTGTGTCCTGAGAATGGAGAAGCTCTGTGCACAGGTTAAGTGTGGGTTGTGTCCAGACCATGGGTGGACATCCTCACAGGACTCACAACACTGCCCCTTACCTACTGCAGGCACTTAGTATTTAGGAATTAACCTGCAGAAGCAGATTCCTCACAAGCTGAACAAGGATGGACACAAAGTGTTGTCCATTCACTCTGGGAGGGGTGAATTCTCCCACCTTAAGCAGAATGCCATGGCTCTTTGTAGAACTGCTGAGGAAAGAACCCCACTTTGACCCAGACATGACATGACTGCAGGGGTTACTCTTGAGTCTGAAGTTCCAAAACCAAATGCAGCATTCAGCTACCATAACAATATTATATCAGATATTGCTTGGTTTTGTTCTTGTAAATTTTGGCCTACTGTAGATGTCATTTATTTGTTGAACAGATACCTCCTGAGGGTTTCTCTGTGCAAAGGACTCTCCTGAACACGTGCAATGCAGCAGTGGACAAGACAGACAAGTTCTCTGTGCTCCTGGACTCACACTAGTAGGGTAAACAGGCAATAATTAAGGAAATGAATACCTAAGAAAGATGATACCAGACTTTGCAAGTGCTGGGAAGAATGTAAAGTAGCACTGTGGCCAGTGGCTAAGAGTGTGGCTTAGTTAGTTGGAGCGTTGTCCCATAACTGAAAGGTTGAGGGTTCAATCCCCGGTGTGGGCGCCAGTGGACACTTCTTTCTCACATCTATGTTTCTCTCTCTCTTCTTTCCTTTCCTTATTCCTCTTTCTCCAAAATCAATGAAAAAATGTCCTCAGGTGACAATTAAAAACAAGAGGAAGAAAGAATATAAAGTGCTCAGCAAGGCTTATTGGTGGTGATATTTGAGCTGAGACCTGAGGACAGGAAGGAGCCAGTCACAGAGAAATCCGGGAAAAGAGCCTTCCGAGCAGGAGGAACCACTCTTGGCAAAATCCCTAAGATGAGTGTGAGCGTGTGTCTAGGCCAGCGTGGTTGCAGTCGTGCAAGCTCAGGGGAGAGCAGAGATACGGGCAAGGCCTGGCCATGCTGGATTGTGTAGCCCTTGCTGAGCCCGCGCCGAGAAGGCATGGTCAGTCTGGTTACCACCCCACCTTTTTTTCCACCAATGAGAGACAAGGCTTGGAAGGGTTGAGTGGCATGCCCAAGTCAAATCAAGACTAGAACTCAGTAGCAAACATCAAGTTGTGCATGTTAAATATAATCGTTTTTATTTGGCAATTTTACCTTAATATGAAAGCTGGAGGGGAAAAGAAAGACTAGAACTCAGGTCTTCTGACACCTCCTCGGTCAGGACTTGAGAATACTTCTCAAGCCAGGGCTTTCTGTTTCACTCTCTCAAGTTTCCCAATCTTTGACCCAGATTACGTTTGAGTGTAACTTATAAATTAATATATAATTCTGAAACTCAGTGATGTGCCATCTCTAGTTGTTAATTTTAGAGACTTTTTAGTGGTGTTAAAACAACCATTCCCTGGCTAATAGAATTATTGCAACTTGTTATTTGGTTTACCCTTTGGGTCTTTTTACTTTCAAAATCTAGAATTTAATAATTAAATACTGAGGTTAATTGTATGGTTATGCTACTGGAGGTGGTGCATTTCTTGATTTATAAGGCATATTAATTTTTTTTAGCAGTTTCACAGTATATGTTAGAAAATTGTAGCCTTTTGGTTGGCATATAGCACGAGCAAATATTTGTATACTGTAGCATCTGGGGTATTTACTTAAATTGCTTTTTTGGAAAATAATTCACTGGAAAGTCCAAAAGGCATTTACTGTGTATAACTTTCTGCCAGTTTTTTTCATTGCTCTGTTGTTGGTTACTTTGATATAGGAGACCATGTTTCCATTAAATTGCTGCCTTACTGGAGCGAAATATGTGTAGGTTCTGATTTGTGCACTAACATTAAATCGGAGGAGTAGATTACTAAATTAGAGGAGAAATAGCAATAAAGACTTAGGCTGTAGATATTAACCATAAAGTTATTTTAATATTAATTTAGTTTTAAATGTGACTGGTATTCTGTTATCCTCTTGACTCTAAAATTTTTATACTGTTTCTTGTCAGTATTACAAAAGAAAAAAATGTACAGTATTATTTGTAAAAGCAGAGTTAGTGGTTTTGTTTTGTGAGTTCAAATAATGAAATAAAAAATGTTCAGACAAAATTAGAACTTGCTTTAGGGCATAATCAATATAGCATTTTAACAAGCTTAGTGTATTTGGAAAATATGTATTGTATAAGGTTCTCAAACATACTGATTCTATTACAACTGCTAACTGTAGCAGCAAAATGTAACAATATACTTAGTCAATAAACATAAAGCTCTGATTAAACCATAATTAAGTTTTCAGAAAAGTTATCTAAAAACTATGAAAAATATATATTTACATTTCTCAGCAATAAAACGTATAGCTACTGAAACTTTAGAGTGGTAGGAAAAATTTAGTGGTAGGTAGATGTATCAGGTAACATTTGGAATGAATTTTTACCACAAATACATATATATACCAAATTAAGTTTCTGTACGCCACTTATTTCTTCTTCCTTTAACTTGTCTTGAAGGTATTCTTAGTGTTGCAGGGTATAACAGCTGGGGTGAGAGACCGGAAGGGCAAATAAAAAGTTTCCCTGCTTCTCTGGAAACCTTAGTAAAATGTTCCCAGGCCCTGCCTGCCTGCCTGCGCACACTCAGAGCGCTGGAGGTGCTCAGACTCGTAGATGGGGCTGCGTCTCCGCTTCCACACCTGGCCACCTTACCTGCCTGGGGCGAATCCCCCAGCCGCAAGGAATGGAGTTGGGTGGAGTAGGCATCACCACTGAAACATAATTCTTTCTTATTTCTTAATCCCTTCCTAGTAAGTAATTACATTTTGGGTCTGGGAGGAGAGCTAAGGTAAGCAGACTATGTGCAAGCGTCAGGATTTCTGCTGGCATTTTCTAGCAAAGTATAACTACAGTTACACTTTTTATATTTTGTGCTGGGTGCTTTCACCTTACAGATGACCCATATGAACAAACAGCTGTCTGTCTTCTTTCCTCCTTCCCTGGAACTTGTAGTATTTGAAGTAACAGATTTAATCCAATGTCAAAAATGTCACTTCACTGTGTGATTCTCCAGAGATTATATCTTTGGGTTTTTTCTTTGCCCATAATTTTCAGAGTGTTATTTTTGTGCATTTAAATCATTGGAATCTTGTCGGTGCTTTAGCTGCTGGTCTTTGTAAGGAAGTTAGTTTTCCTTCTCTGACACATACCCTGCTTCCTCTGTCCTCCTGCTTCCTCCGTCCTTCCGTTAATCTTGCTTTAAAAATATGTGTGACATTGTTAAGCCTTAATCTCTTGAATGGATTGGAAAGCACCACCTTTTCTCGACTAATCACAGAGGCTATAAAGCAAAATTTTACCTAATTTCGAAGAGGATATTCTAATATAGTTTATGTGTTTTTTGGAAGTCATTAAAGGTATCTCAAAAAAATTGTGTAATTGCATTTAGAATCCAAATACTTTACATTTGTTGTCCAAAATATCGCTCCTCATCCTAGAGGCACAGTGCCCTACGCAGGGAAGTCACTCAAATTCCTTCTTGTTTCGGGGTTTAAATATGACTATTCCCAGATGGTGGAAGTTACAATGGCAGTTTGAGTGTTCAGTTTTTAAGTTAAAAGAAATAGTCCTTTCTGGTTCGTTTTGGCCCTAGTCATGATATGCCCATTTCATGACGTCTGTTATGCACAAAAGTGCACAAAATGAAGATAAAGTGCCTCTCTTCAGCCTGACAAAAGCTATTCCTTTGCAGAATGGTAGCTGCAGCGAAAGTAAATAAATGAATGGACAGCAATCACAGCCTAGTTGATGAAACTCTTCAATTAAAGCACAGGCATTTACATGGTGTAATTTCCCTAAATTGCCAATGAGCCCCTTTAGACACAACCAGTGTTCAAATTGATTTCAGCATTGATTTTGGCTGAAGCTGATAAATTTCTGCTTGTTAGTTAAAGTAATTTTGCAGAAGACTTTGTACTGCAGTATTGAAGTGTTCATTTAGCTGATGGTTAAAAGAGGAGTTATTTACAGAGGCCTCTACTGTTGTTCTGAGATGGGGCAATTCCCCAATCATCTTTTACTTTTAATTTTTTAGGCTTCAGTATACCAATCAATAGGTGATTGAAACTGATTAAAACTTATCCAACCAGCTGCCTATGGCAGTTTAATTAGAAGCTGGATGATTCTTAAATTAAAGTTGTCTTATTTTCATTGCATAGCCATCTTACAGAAGAGTAAGGGACTAACAATGCTGAAAACTTAAAGTTTGGCTTTGTTAAGGTATCTCGCAAATGTTAACTCAATAGCTATTTCTAAAGGCAACTCGAAAATGTATTCAGAATATTTTGCCTTTATAGAGATTAGAAGTAATAATATACTAACTTGCAAGCCAAGGAATTTTTTTTCCAGGCAAGGGATAAGCTGTACTATAGTGAGATATATGAAAGAACAGCTATTTGTGACTGTCTAACTTATTTCATAAATAAAATGAACGCTGGAGCTTAGTTTTTAAATACTGCAGTACAGGATGAGACTAGCCTTCACAATTTCCTATGCATCTCCCCCCTGAACACCATCAGCTTTGAATTTATACTTTTCTGTTTTGAGGTCTGGATTAAAATGAATCTCCAATGAATGTAAAAAAAAACAAGTATCTTCATATAATTACATGTTGACTTTTCAGCAATATTGTGGGCAGGGTTATAGAAGAGAGATTGTTCCTTTTCCCCCCCAGGGAAGCTTCCCCATACTCATTTTCTCTAGTGTGGGACAATTTCTTGAGTTTTTAATGGAAATGGGTTAATATTTCTGTCATAGGGGACATATTACGTCTGGTACTACAGGGAAGAAGGGAATAAATGGCTCACTTTTCAGAGGTGCATTTACTCTTTGACCCACTAGGGTCCTATTTAGTGTTCTAGGAGAGGTAATTTAGTAAATTGTACTCTTGTGGCCTGAAAAAGTTAATGCAACTCTGAAAAGTGAGTCACTCAATCGATTCTTCCTATTGCTTTTTAAAAATCAACACTGACCATATCCAGAGAACCTTGAAGACAGCTGGAGTCAGAGGATCTAGAAGCAGCCAGTCTATATGTTTGCAGGGGCTTATGGGGACAGGCATTGGATTTGGCTACAGAGAACTTGAACCTACTTCCCACTCTGATGCTTATCAGATAAGAACCCTGAAGCAGTTGTTAACATCACCAAGTCTTCCTTTCCTTACCTTCCAAGTGGGGGTAATAAGAATATGTACCCTACACCTGATTTTGCAAATCAAGTAGCGTCTCTCTACAAAAAAAAAACTTTTTATAAAATATAAAGCATATTAAAATATTAATTATTAGTAGAAGGAAGTGTTTTTTAAATATTTTATTTATTTTAAAGATTTTTAGGGAGAAGGTAAGGGAGGGAGAAAAAGGAGAGAAACATCAGTGTGCGGTTGCCTCTCATGCGCCCCCCCCCCTACCGGGGACCTGGCCTGCAACCCAGGCGTGTGCTCCAACTGGGAGTTGAACCAGTGACCCTTTGGTTCACAGGCTGGCACTCAATCCACTGAACCACACCAGCCAGGGAGGAAGTATTTTGAAAAAGACATTTTGGTACCTGATTTTGGAAAGTGATATATTACTGGCTTTCCACCAAGAAACTGTGAGTAGAGATTACATTGTAATGAAAACATTTCAGGAGAAAAATTGCCTAGCTAGTTAATCCTCAAGGTATTCCTATTTCCCCTACATGTATTACCTAACTACTCCATTTCTTTCTTCCATTCTCATCTTCAGGCTTTCATTTCTCATCTCTGTTTTTCCCATTACATTTTTTCAGAACCTTTGATAAGGGATCACTATGATGGTAGCTTCCTTGATCTCAAAGGTATTTAGACCATATATTAAAAGACATCACTCTAGTTGGTGTGGGGAGTGTTAAAGGCTTGAACCAGGCCCATCAGTTTATGGAAGAAATATGTAGGCAGTGATGACCACATTAACTTTGAGGCAGGTGTGGGAGTAAAAAGGGGCATATAACCAGAGTAAATAGAAAGAAGAAGACATGATAAAATGTAGGGTTATAGTAGCTTTTCTCTGATTGGAAATTTTTCTAACCTAGCCAAGTTCCTCATATCACATGTCAGGTTGGTTTGTAGACCCTAAGTATGATCACCACCTTGAGAGAGTTGTTAGTATCTGTAACCTAGTGACATGTTTGGTTTGACCCTTAAACTATCTGCAGGGATGGAGGGGTGTTGTTTAACAACAAATTATTTTGCAATCAGTAGTCAAGCATCTGTAATGGGCTTTTTATGCAGAAGGAGGGTTGGCATAGACTGTTATTTGAACTAGTACAGTCTACATAAAAGCATCTTTCTACAACTGCTGTTTACTTTGGATTTCCTATTTTAGCAGCTAGAGCCTGGCTAATGTGTTTATCTATTATGAAGGCAACAACTGTCAGTGTTGATTTCCCTGAAACTATTTGAATTCTGTGGATGGCTATTTTAGTGTGCAACATATTGGTAAAATCCACCCCAAAGAAACCTGCGAAGAGAACAAATCTCTAAAACGATCAAAGCAATAAAATAAGTTTTTCATGAACCGAACCACAGCTAGTTTGCATTCAGTTACTGAAAACATGTCGAAGCATTAAAAGATGACATGGGGGTGTTAATTAATCTCACAAGATAAAAGGTTTTTGTTTTGTTCACATGTGTATGCATATACTCACAAGCATTTATGTGCTTTCATAAGGCAAAGAAGGATACTATTGGTTTGGCATAGGCTTCAGAATTGTTCAGCCTTCTAATCTTTTGGGATAATGTAATACAGCTGACTCTCAGGTTCCTTACCTTAAATAGGAGACTCAAAATGTATCACCTCTGATGAATGACCCATAGACATGGACAACGGTGTGGGGATTGACCATGGGAGTGGGGGAGGTGGGCTGAGTGGAGGAAGGCAAAGGGAGAAAAATGGGACAACTGTGATAGAATAACAGTAATTTTTTTAAATGTATCACCTTGTGCTGTGTATTTATCTCCTAGTGGCATATTTAGCCCTTTAATATCTATCATCTCCTTTCTTTTTGTTTTAATTTTATTTTGTGCCAAGGCTATAAAGTGTTAGAATGGAAAAAGACTTTCACTGGTTATTTTAAGTTTGCATAAAATCAGTTAATTTTTGGGGGGGAAATAAATAAAATGTGATCTTACAAGCAAGAAGACAGTATCTGTAAGTATGGAAACCAGTGATCTTGTATCATACTGGCTTTAATGGATACCATATCTTTGTAATAAGGAAGTAGATTTAATAATTAAATCTCAGTGTGGTCAACTCTTTCTATGCTAACAAGAATTATGAATTGCATAAATAATTAAAATGAATAACCAGTCAGAAATCTTATTTTCGACCATGGTTTCTGTACTCCCAATGAAACCTTCTGTCATAACGAATCAGTTCTCAGAGAGGTTTCTCTTTCACCTTGTCTCCTTTCCACTGTCCTGCCTTTTGCCCTGCCTCTAGTGGACATCCTGTGCGGCATTCAAAGAGCAGAGAATCCGGGAATTCACAAGCTGTCAAATTTTTGCCTGAAAAACAGAGAACTGATTTTATCACTTAGGAGAGCCGTTACTATCTCTGAAGCAAGCCAAAAACAAATGCATTTGTAACTTCTATTTACTTTAAAACAGCTTTATGCTTACCGTCTTTCTTGTCTCATCTTTCTTGCCTCATACCTGTTCTTTAAGAGAGAGACCCAGGGAGCAAAAGAAACAAACATCACATTCTTTCCTGCTTACCTAGAATAAGACCATTCCTTTTTAATTACTGTTTATTTCTTAAGCCAGCTCCTAACTATTCCTTTCACCATTTTAGTAACTGGATTATTTTCTTAGGTTTCCCATTCGTTTAGAGAATTGTCCAACAATTGATAGCACTCTATAAATAATTTGTAGAGTAATTGCACCCCTCTTTTCACAAACCTTCTCCGAAGTATGTTAGGTGAGAAGGAGAACTTGCGTTGGTATTTCTTCCACGCGGTATGTGAGTGGATTGCCCGGCTCCCTTCCCTGGACGGGTGTTTCAGTGTTCTCGTTTTGCCGTTGGGATCGAAAGTCATCATACACGCAGTCACTCTGGAGGTTCTTGCTCCAAGAAGCAAAACAGGGAAAGGCATTTCCCTACTCATCTTGATGACCATTTTGCCAACAAATTGACATTTGTAACATAGCATTATCATTTATGCTGAAATATGAAATACTTACATTTGAACCATAGGTCAACTCCTCTATTCTTAAATTACATTCTACCTCACAATCACTAGAGAATCATAGATACTCCCTATTATAAATTACTTCTGCTCATAATTTAAAGTAACTTGATTAGAATGTTTGGAAATTAGCATGCAGAATGGCACCAAAGAAATTAGATGCCTAATTTAATTGTTTGAGATTGTACAAGCTTTATCAGAAAATATATGATCAGCTCTAGGTTATTTATTTTGTGAACAGGAGTCAGCTGGGACGGTTCATATTTTTTTGGTTCTCCTAGAATTTGAAATTCTAAGCATAAATACTTTCCGTAAACATTGTAAAATACAGATGCAATTGATTTACGCATGACATAAACTTGTGTGGGGGTCCAGATGTTGGAATGCGAACACAGGTTGTTTCTCCCTTCTGTCCTGTGTGAATGTAGGACTTTAAAAAATTTTTCTTTTCCTTTCTTTCTTATTTGTAAAGATTCTCAAAGAAATTCAGTTTATTCTTTGGAATGATATACCTTTTAAAAAGTTCTCATTAGTATTTACATGAAGGTGAGCATAACCTCTAGCCTTTTATGTTTTGTATTACACCTGTATTGGAAATTTCAGCAGATATTAGGCTCAATTTTATTTGTCCCCAAGTAGTACTTTTAAAATCAGTCACATTTTCTTTTTTTTATTTTAATCTTTATTGTATTTTTTTCCATTACCATTTAGTCCCCTTATACCTCCCTGTCCCCAGCAATCACCGCACTGTTGCCGGTATCCATGAGTCTTTTTCCCTTTTTGCTCAATCCCCACACTGCATAACCACCCCCTACTAGCTGTCATCTGCTCTCCATCTATGAGTCTGTCTCTGTTTTGCTTATTAGTTCAGTTTGTTCATTAGATTCTACATATGAGTGAAATCATATGGTATTTGTCTTTCTCTGATTGGGTTATTTCACTTAGCATAATGTTCTCCGGGTCTATCCATGCTGTTGCAAAGGGTAAAATTGTCTGTTTTACAGCTGAGTAGAATTCCATTGTGTAAATGTCCCACAGTTGTTTTATCCACTCATGTACTGATGGACACTTGGGCTGCTTCCATATCTTGGCAATTGTAAATAATGCTGCAGTGAACATAAGGGTGCTCCTGGTTCTTCTGAATTAGTGTTTTGGGTTCCTTTGGATATATTCCCAGAAGTGGGATTGCTGGGTCAAAAGGCAGATCCATGTTTAATTTTTTGGGCTATCTCCACACTGCTTTGCATAGTGGCTGCACCAGTCTTCATTCCCACCAGCAGTGCAGAAGGGCTCCCCTTTCTCCACGTTCTCGCCAGCACTTGCTCTTTGTTGACTTATTGATGGTGGCTATTCTGACAGTGTGAGATGGTATCTCATTGTGGTTTTAATTTGCATTTCTCTAATGATCAGTGACACTGAGCATCTCTTCATATGTGTATTGACCATCTGCATTTCCTCTTTGGAAAAAGTGTCTATACAGGTCATTTGCCCATTTTTTAATGGGGTTTTTTTTTTTTGGTGTTGAGTATTGTAAGTACTTTCTAAATTTTGGATATTAACCCTTTATCAGATGTATCAGCAGATATGTTCTTCCATTTTGTGGGTTGTCTTTTTCTTTTGTTGATATTTTCCTTTGCTGTGCAAAAAGTTTTCAGTTTGGTGTAGTCCCATTTGTTTACTTTTTTCTTTTGTTTCCCTTGCCTGGGGAGAGATATCCAATAAAACATTTCTACAAGCAGTATCTGAGAATTTGCTGCCTGTGTTTTCTTCTGGGATTTTTATGGTTTGGGGTCTAACATTTAAGTCTTTGAACCATTTTTAGTTTTTTCTTGTGTGTGATGTAAGAAGGTGGCCTAGTTTCATTTTTCTGTCCAAGTTTCCCAACACCATTTATTGAATAAACTGTCTTTAGCCCATTGTGTATGTCTGCCTCCTCTGTCAAATATTGACTATAAAGTCGTGGGTTATTTCTGGGCTCTCTGTTCTGTTCCCTTGATCTATGTGTCTGTTTTTATGCCAGTACCAGGCTGTTTTGATTACTATGGCCTTGTAGTACAGTTCGATATTAGGTAGTATGGTTCTTCCAACTTTGTTCTTCTTTCTCAGGATCACTGTTGCTATGCAGGACCTTTTGTGGTTCCATATAAATTTTTGAAATAATAGCTCTGTGAAATAATACATCATTGGAATCTTGATAGGAATTGTATTGACTCTATAGATTGCTTTGGGTAGTATGGACATTTTAATGATGTTAATTCTTCCTATCCATGAACACAGTATGTGCTTCCATTTATTTGTATCTTCTTCCATTTCTCAGTGTCTTATAATTTTCCATGTACAGGTCTTTTACATCCTTGGTTAGGTTTATTTCTAGGTATTTTATTCTTTTTTAAGCAATTGTGAATGGGATTGGTTTTTTAACTTTCCTTTCTGTTAGTTCATTATTGATATGTAAAAATGCAACTGATCTCTGGATATTAATTTTGTATCCTGCTATTTTGCTGAATTCATTTATCAGTTCTAGTAGTTTCGTGGTGGAATCTTTGGAGTTCTCTATGTACAATATCATGTCATCTCCAAATAAAGACAACCTTACCTCCTTTCCAACTTGGATGCTGTTTATTTCTTCTTCTTGTCTGATTGCTGTGGCTAGGATGTCTAGTACTGTGTTAAGTAAGAGTAGTGAAAGTGGACATCCCTGTCTTGTTCCCGATCTTAAGGGAAACACTTATAGTTTTTGCCTATTGAGTATGATGCTGACAGTGGGTTTGTCATATATGGCCTTTATTATGTTTAAGTAGGTTCCCTCTGTTCCCATTTTGCTGAGAGTTTTTATCATAAGTAGGTGCTGGATTTTATCAAAAGCTTTTTCTGCAGTTATTGATATGATCATGTAGTTTTTATCCTTCATTTTGCTTATGTGATTAATTACATTTATTGATTTACAAGTGTTATACCAACCTTGCATTCCTGGAATAAATCCCACTTGATTATGGTGTATGATCTTTATGATGCATTGCTATATTCAGTTTGCTAATATTTTGTTGAGGATTTTAGCATCTATGCTCATGAGAGATATTGGCCTATAATTTTGTTTCTTTGTAGTGTCTTTATCTGGTTTTAGAATTAGGGTAATGCTGGCCTTGTAAAATGAGTTTGGGAGTCTTCCCTACTCTTGATTTTATGAAATAGCTTGAGAAGGAGAGGTGTTAGTTCTTGGGATGTTTGGTAAAGTTCAGCTGTGTAGCCATCTGGTCCAGGGCATTTGTCTGTTGGTAGCTTTTTTATTATTGCTTCAGTTTCATTAGGTGTAATTTGTCTATTCAGACTCTCTCATTGTTCCTCATTTACTTTTGGACTGTATGTTTCTAAGAATTTACCCATTTCATCTAGGTTGTCCAGTTTGTTGGTATATTTCTTCATAATATTTTCTTACAATCCTTTGTATGTCTTTGGTGTCAGTTGTTATTTCTCTCTTTCATTTCTGATTTTATTTATTTGAGTCCTTTCTCTTTTTTTTTTCTTGATAAGTCTGGTTAAAAGTGTGACAATCTTGTTTATCTTTTCAAAGAATCAGCTCTTGGATTCATTGATCTTTTATATCATTTTTTAGACTCTATTTCATATATTTCTGCTTTAATCTTTATTTCCTTCCTTCTGTTCACATTGGTCTTTGTTGTTCTTTTTGAACTTCCTTTAAGTGTGAAGTTAGATTGTTTATTTGAGCTTTTTCCTGTTTTTTGTTTTTTGGGTTTTTTTTTTTAGATAGGCCTATAATGCTGTGAATTTCCCTCTTGGGATTACTTTCCCAGTGTCCCACAGATTTTTTGATTGTTGTGTCCTCATTTTCATTTGTTTCAGGGTATCTTTTGATTTCTTCCTTGATCTCATTGTTGACCCACTCATTATTTAATAACATGTTATTTAGCTCCCATGTCTTTGTGTGTTTTCCAGTGTTTGATTTCTAGTTTCATAGCATTGTTGTCAGAGAAGATGCTTGATATGATTTCAATCTTATGTTTATTGGGACTTGTTTTGTGTCCTAACATGTGGTTTATCCTAGAAAACATCCATTTGCACTTGAAAAGTATGTATATTCTGCTGCTTTGAAGTGAAATGCTCTGAAGATATCAATGAAATCCATTTGATCTAGTGTGTCATTTAAGGCCAGTGTCTCCTTGTTGATCTTCTGCCTGGAAGATCTATCCATCAAAGTCAATGGGGTGTTAAAATCCTCAACTATGACTATATTTCTGTTGGTCTCTTCTTTTATGTCCATCAGGATTTGCTTTACATATCTAGGTGCTCCTGTGTTGGATGCATAAATGTTTACTAGGGTTATATCCTCTTGTTGGGTTATTCCCTTTATCATTATGTAGTGTCCTTCTTTGTTTCTTAGTATAGCATTTGTTTTAAAGTCTATTTAGTCAGATATAAATACTGCTACCCCAGCTTTTTTTTTTCTTTTCCATTTGCATGAAATATCTTTTTCCAACCCTTTACTTTTAGTCTGTGTGTATCTTTCCATCTGATCAGGTCTCTTGGAGGCATCATATATATGCAAAAGAAATTTTGTGTGTTGGCCTTTTAAGAGGCTCTCTGAGTCTCCAGCCATTTCTCCCTGACAGACAGAAACCCTGCTGCTTTTCACAGGGGGATGTTATCTGGGCTCCTTTCCAGCTCTGGTGCTATAGGCTGTGAGCCCAGCTTGGGGTTTAACCCCCACACTTCTCAGGGTTAATCCCTGGCCTTTGAAATATCCCTCCAGCACTTCAGCTGCTGCCTATGGGAGCCCAGCCAGCCCTCTTGAATCTTCTCTACACTGTGTACCAGTCACGTTATGGTGAATGGGTTTCTTATGTCTGTCAGTGGTTATAAGCTTCTCATTCAGTTGGTTATTCTGGATACTTTCTCTAGAGTTTAGTTGCAATTCCAGATTAGTCCTGGGGGAGGAGGTTAGTGTAGCTTCCACTCACTCCTCCGCTGTCTTGGATCTCTCACATGTTTCTTGAACACCTGCTCTCTGCAAGGTAGTGCACTTAGCAGTATGGGAACTATAATATAGCACCAATCAATATTCAGGGCCGAGGGACACTGTTTTCAGGGTTCTGTTGCTGGCTTCCAGTCTGCACCTTCTCATATCCCTTTAAAGGAACCTTTACTGGTTCCTTCTCATCTTCCTGACTTCTGAATTTGGAGTCCCTCAAGTCCAGTCCTCAGACCTTTTCTCTATTTAATGTAAGTCCCAAAAGAGCTCTTCTAGTTCTGAGGCTTTACATAGCGTCTTCTGTTGATGAAGCCCTGTCCTTTAGGTTTATCTCTATCTACTTACCAGTTAGATGTCTTTTAGGCATTTCAGAATTTAGGTAAAACTGAACTCTGGATTTCCTCTGAAACCTGTTCCTTTTATTGTTCTTCCACTCTCAGTAAGTGGAAACTCTATTCTTCAAGTTGCTTATTGTAAAAACTTTACAGTCACTCTTAATCCTCTGTTTTCTCTCAGACCACCAGATTTATCCTCAAATGTTATTGGCTTGTCCTCACAATTATTTTAAGAAGCCAAACACCTCTTACCACTCTTTTCCTACCACCCTATTCCCAACCTCTAGCATCTCTTGCTAGGACTATTACAGTAGCCTCCCAGTTAGTTTCCTCTATCCTTACTTTCCTACGGTGTGTTCTCTTTACCTGGCAACCAAAATGATCTTTCGAAACTATGTATAAGCTTTCCTTCCTCTCACCATGGCTCTCATGTCACTGAGAATAATAGTCAAAGTCTTCACATTGGCCTAAATGGTACTACACAGTCCGGCCTCCCATTTCCTTTCTAACCTCATCTCTTACAACGAGCCCCCTTGCTTACCCCACTTCCATACACATCAAACACACACTTCTACACCAGGGCCTCTGAGCACACCATCTCCTCTGTCCGGGGTCCTCTTCCTCCAGATATATAAATGTTATGCCCCTTTACTGTTCATTTGTCACCTGCTGAGAGAGGCATCCCCAGACCGCCCACCCTAATATAAAAAAGCATACCTCTAATCTTGGTCACTCTCTGTATCCTTAGCTTTAATTTTCATCGCACTTATACTGCCTAACATATTGTAGTCAGAAAAAGTGACCTGTGTGTTACATACTTTATTGACTTGCTTTGTGCCCTAGTTTTTCTTTAAAATAAATTTTATATACCTGGAAATAATGGATATTCTCAGTTTGATTGACAGAGAGGTCCATATAGGATCAGTAACCAGCCTGTTAATTATGATGTTAAGATCTTCTATACCTTATTAATTTTTATCTGATTGATCTATTGATTACTGAGAAACATTCTCCCACTTTGTCTATGGGTTTTTTCAAGTTTTCCTGTAATTCTCTCTAATATGTAGGTCACTTTTTCTGACTGTAATACAATTAGTTTAGAAATCAATAAATTAACCCCCTTATACAATTGGAAATTTAAATACACACATGTAAATAACTTACGGGTCATAAAATATATCATAATGGAAATAAAAATATTTACAATTAAAGAATTAAAAAATACTGTATATGAAAACTCATATACTCACAGCCAAAGTCTTACTTAAAGGATAGTTTTTTGTACATACATTAGACAAGAAAAACAATATTAATAGGCTCAGCAGCCACCTGAAGAACATTTTTAAAGGGAGGGGGGTTAAACCTGAAGGAGATGGGAGGAAAGAAATACTATAGGAAAAAATATTAATGAAATTAAAATTCAAGAAACCCAAAAGCTGGTTTCTAGGAAAAACTGATCAAGTATAACAGACAGAAGACACACACACACACACACACACACACACACACACTAAGATTTAAAAAGACAAAGGGGAAGAAATGGGGAATAGGAGGAAGATGGTCAGAAAGTACAGATTTTCAGTTATAAGATGAAGGAGTGCGGGGACATGAGGGACAGCATGACAAGCACAGCTAACACTGCGCTGCTGTGTGACATGGAAACGCTGTTAAGAGAGTAAATCCTAAGATTTCTCCTCACAATGCAAATATTTTTTCTTGTTTTGCTGTCTCTCTTTATTCTATCTGTATGGGATGATGGATGCTAACTAAACTGATAATGGCAATCATTCTATAATGTATATAATTCAAACCACTATGCTGTACACCTTAAACTTATACAGTCATGTATGTCAGTTGTATCTCAATAAAACTGGTGGTGGGGGGACATATTTCTAGACAGAGTAGAGATTTTAAAAATAAGAGGATACTAGGAATAAGTTTATAACAACAAATTTGAAGACAGAAAATAGCCAACTTTCTAGAAAATTTTAAAACTGTCTTAAAAATAAAAAAAATAAACCTATAGCAATTGAGGAAATTTATTCATTCAGTCAACAAATATTTATAAAATGTGTCTAGCACAGTTTCAGACACTGGAGATATGACGGTGAACAAAAAAGAAAAAGTCCATGTTTTCGTGGAGCCTGCCTTCTAGTGGTGGAAGACAAATAATTAATTAATTAAGTGTCAATGAATTCTGTAAAGATTAAAGAACAAGAGAATGAGCTGTTTTATATAGCATAGTCAAAGAGCTAGCATTGGACTTGAAGGAAGGGATGGAGCGAGCCAAGTGGCTCAGGCCTGAGGAGTAGGTGCAAAGGGCCTGAGGCGGGATCGTGTTTGGTGGAACAAAGTGAGTATTGTGTCTAAGGGAGACTGGCAGGAGGAGGGATTGGTGAGCTGACTAAGGTCTAGATTGTGAGGTCCTTGTAAGGATTTTTGATTCGGCAGTTAGAAATCCATCCAAATGGGGATGATGATAATAACTCCTGCTCACGTTACATATCAATTATATCTCAGTAAAGCTGAGGGGAAAATAAATCCTGTTCATAAGATTATGGAATTAACTAAATGTATGTAGAATTCCTTTGTAAAATACAATCCAAGTGGATTGTTTCATCCAGATTTCTGTTTCATCCAGAAGTAATAATCATCTGTTGAATGTTTATTAAATAGAGGGCACCTACCATGGGCCAGGACTTATACAAAGCACAAAAAAAAATAATCAGACGTGGTAGTTCTGCCAAGTATGTTAGACAGACTCGAGCAGTATTTCTGCATTGTACTCTAGGAGTTATAACAGAGCTACTACAGTCTGAAGACAGGGAGAGGCTTCGAAATTTTACGGTTTATGAGTTGACCCTTGAACAACACTAGTTTGTACTGTGTAGGTCCACTTATATGTAGATTTTCCCCCCAATAAATACCTGTACTGTATTTAAACCACAATTGGGAGTCCAAAAATGTAGAGGGCTGACTGGATGCATTGTTCCATACTATTTTATGTATGCAGCTTGAGCATCCATGGATTTTGGTATCCATGGAGGCCCTGGAACCAGCCTCCCTCGGATACTGAGGGTGGTTAAGTTTTGGGGAAATCAAAAGTTATACATGGATTTTTGACAGTGTAGTGGGTAGGCGCCCCCACTGTGTGCTGTTTGATAGTCAACTGTATATTAAAGGAGGGTATGTGGATTCTTTTTAGGGTAATTTATATTTTTCCTATTTATTTAACCCAAGAGGAATGAAAAATACTCACTTAGCCATGGCGATGGCAGGTGGATTTCTGCTGAGATGAGCACCTCAGCAGATGTGGCCCTGACCATGTCTGTCCGCAGCATGAATAAGTTACAGCAGCGGGCATGAGAGACGCACGGTGAGAAGTCTGGAATTTGAATCAATGTGTAACCATTGCGTGTCAGGTGGCTATTTTAATTCTTTGTCCTCAAAGTTGGTTCGACATAAGTCAGTGTACCAGTTTTTCTTAATAAATGATATGCTGCAGCCATTTGCCAGTCTTCATTGTTAAAGCCAATTTGCTGTTAGTCTGTTTTGGTAGGTTCTACTCTCAGAACACCTAGCTACCCCAAAACTTCCAGTTTCTTAAAATATAATGCACACCAGTCCTGTCTTCAACACTTTGCCTATGTTACCTCACTGAATCCTCACAACTCTATAACGTGGGGACCGATTTCCCCATTCCAGACTTGAGACAACTGACACAAAGTGAGGTTTATCAATAGTCCAGGTTTACATCGTTAAGAAGTGGCAGAGCTGGGATCAGAACCCAGGCAATGACTTCAGAGCCCCCGCCCTTTGCTCTGCCTGCCCAGATAGATCGGTAGTGGTTGCGGGAAGCTTCGTTGTCTGGGGAGGGTCAGGTATGGTGGTCCTTCACCTGATCCAGGTAGGCCAGCGCCTCTGTGAGTTTTGAATTATTAGTTTCCCTGTTTAGAACACAGTGAAGAAAACTTAAACGTCACTATATGATCCCCTTAGGTACTAAAATATGTATATTCTGCCACAGTTCCAGTCTTGGCTTTGCCATTGACTAGTGTGTGAGTTTAGACAAGTTTTTTTAACCTAGGTTTTGGGTGTTTCCACTGTAAAAGGAAAGGATTAGACTAGGTAAGTCTCTGTATTTCCTACTAGCTCAGTAACTTTTCTGATTCTGTACTCTGCTAGAATTAACAGTTGACATCACCGCTTTTGTCAGTCGTCTGGAACCAATTGTTCCAAATGAAAAAGGAGAGAAAGTATGGATAATAAGTGTTCTTCTCCTTTGCTGGACTCTTTTTTATTTTAAATACTCAAAAAAATTATGCCAAGGTACTAGCTTTTGCCATCTTAAAGTGTGTGTGTTGCATGCTTAGTTCTAAGGGCTGGGAATATTCCCTGAAGGTCTGTGCTGGTCACAAGCAAAATGGAGCACTCAAGACTAAGCACTGAAAATATCTCATGCAATGCTTCTCCATGCACTCATTGGGACAGGTAATTACTGTGGCAACAGCAAACTAATTTGAAGTGTTAGCTGTTAATTAAAAGGATGCAGAGGTGTATAGTTGTCTTTTGGTGTAACCAGAGCCTCCATTCAAACTTCATTAATCACTTTACAGTTAATGTGTTGCAGAAGGTCAAGACTATTTGAGATGCAGTATTCGTTGAAAGTAAACAAATTCCTTTTCTTCAGGTGGAATGCCATTTGCAAAGTTAAGGGGCACACTCTACTCATAGCTGGCATTGCCTTTGTCATCCACTTCTCCTTGATGATTAAATGTTAAATTGGTACTGTCATTGCACTGTAAACCAAACCACACAGCACTTTTGTTGCTCGAAATCGAACCCAAAATTCCATGGATGAATTAGCGTGCATCATAATTAAATCATCAAGCCTCCCCTTGTATTTCATTTGGAAATAAGAGACCTTTCTTTTGGAAAAGAGATCGACTTTCTTAACAAGCTAATTAAGTTACCAAGCCGTTCAGTATGGTGTACATATATTAGACTATCTGCTGATCATTTACTTATTGCTGGTGTTGGTCTCAAAAGTCCAGGTCGTTGTCCAAAGTGACAGCACTGTTCTTTTTTTAAGTTTTGAATCCTTGTTAGTCTGTTCAACTGTTAGTCTTCACATTTGAGTCTTTGGTTAGTGATTCTAATACAGAGTGTTTTTAACAGTAGAAATTAGAGGAGTCTGCGGTATACAAGAGGAAAAATAATATATCATTAAATTTTACATATTATATTACCTATATTTACATGGAATAAAGTTACTAAATTCCTTCAAATCACTTTTCACATTAGCTTAGTCCAACAACTTCTATGCCAGGCACTGAGGAAAATGCAGCATATGTTTTTCTATATCACTTGATTACATGAATTCAGGTATGTAATAAATCAAATCATAACCTGGAAACGCGGTTTCGTGTTGTAAAGTCTGATGTTAACATAGATAGTGAAGTAAGTGGTAATTTGTTCTAAACCCTTTTAATATAGGGGTTCCACTTATAAAACATATCACTTTATATAAAGTATAAAATTTTTAAATAATTTAAGTTTTATAAACGTAATAGTATTTATGTACACTAGGGAAGTTGGTATTTAGGGAAAATCTGTAGATACTTTTGCAGATTAAAGAACTCTCATAAAGTGAACACTTGCCAAATTTTATAATCTTGCTTGTCCTTTAAATGAGATATAATGTCTCTATAATTGATAAAATAAAGGCTAAGTTCACCTTCCAAAATTGTCTCAACCTTGTCCACTCAAGACAGAAAAGCAGAATGAATTTTTTATAACACTCATATACAGATACTTACAAACATTTACATGTTTTTCCTGGTCTTACCTGAATTCGTAACATTATTACATATGAAAAGTTATAAATTCTTGTAGGTTCTTGATAACTAAATTATATCTGTAAGTCTGTCGCTTTAAAAATACTTGTCAGCGATTGCACAGTTCTGTGAATTTACTAAAAATCATTGAATTATACACTTAAGTGAACTTCATATATATTATATCTCAATAAAACTGTTTAAAACATTAGTTAGAATAACCACACAAATACTTCTGCCAAAACAACAGAAAATGTTTTCATTTGATAATAATGGAATGCATATTTTATTTTATTTTTGTAATCATGTATGATGATGGATGTTAACTAGACATATTGGGGTTATTCATTTGCAATATACATATATAAATATCAAATCATTGTTATATATCCAAAACTAAGATAATGTTACATGTCAATGATATCTCCAAAAAATAATAAATAATGAGCAATTTTTACTACTAAGTAAAATTTACTGCTTAGTAGTAGAAATTGGAAACCTGGTAAATTTTGCAACTTGGCATCTGAGGATGGGGAATTCCTGGCAAGCTGAATTACATCCCTCCCCACGTTCCCTGCCCTCCTCACCACCACTTAACACTAGCCAGGTGAGAGGAAGAACAATCAGCTCTTGGCTAACATGCAGAATCCTCTGTGGAGCAGGACTTGAATTCTTCCAAAATAATTTGTTTCTTCATACTCTCACGGACATGCAGTAACAGTGCCTGTTCATGTTGTGTGTGTCATTCTGAATTTTTTATACGAGGAAGATTGTTTCTGGATAATGGTCATAATGGGTAGTCCTTGCAGTACATGTATGAAAGGCCACACATTTCATTGAAACACAAAAGGTCTTGATGAAATAATGATATTTACTTCTGCAAACCTTATTCTCTGTTTTATGAATGAATGTATTCATACTGCTTGACTTAAATTGTAGTTATTTCACTTAACTCATCACTTGAGCTTTTTTCTCTTCTGAAGCTTTTTTAATATTGAGAGAAACCAGTTTTAGGAAAGGATGAACCACATATTTGAATATTATAAACCTGTGATTTATATGAATTTGTATCTTAAGCTATAGCTAATTCCATATTATTTTGATGAAATGTGGGAATATAGTTGATTTGTGTATATAATTGAAATAAAAGAAAAACCTCCCATTTTATATGGTTTTGTCTAGTGCTTAGCACAGAGCTATAGAACACCTCCACATACACTCACACACTGACACACTCACACACTGACACTGGCACTGACAGTCTGTTATAAAGGAAACAGAGCCAGAAGACCTGGATTTGAAGTATAGTTCTGCCACTTACTGACTTTGTGCCATTAGGCAAACTGCTTAACTTTTCTATGCTTCAAAGTTCTCATCCATAAAAGGAAGATAATAATGCCACTATTACCTTAGAGGATTATTTTAAGGTAATGTGTAATGAATCATTTTGTAAACCATTAAGCTCAATAGAAATGTAAATTACTGGTGTTATTAGTATTCTTTGGAAGTGCCACATATCCCATGGCTGCAGATGTGTTCAGATTTACACTTATGTCCTTCACCATCGTCTAGGTTGTTTAGTGATCTCAAGTAATTTTGTTATTGTTCTTTCTTCCCATAGAGCATATCATGTCCCAAGTGGGAAAACACTAGC
This sequence comes from Phyllostomus discolor, assembly GCF_004126475.2. Lineage (NCBI taxonomy): Eukaryota > Metazoa > Chordata > Mammalia > Chiroptera > Phyllostomidae > Phyllostomus > Phyllostomus discolor. The sequence goes on from NC_040903.2 coordinate 176,561,796, forward strand.
TGTAAAGGTAAGTGGTGGATAAACTTCATGAAATTCATGACATTCTTGATGCTTCTACACTCCTTCCCACTTCTCCACGTTTAGCTTGAGTCACAGGCAGTTGTGAAAAGGAAATGAGACGGTTTTAGGTTTGGCTGGTAGGTGGCGGAAGCTGTGGCACTGCTGTGACATTCAAGCTCCCGGGGGTGTTTTAAGTAGCACCTTGGCATGGTGAGTCTTCTCATCACTGTCACCTCCACTTCTCTCTCTGTTTCCTGCTAAATGGCATCACTGTCTTCCTTGTCTTGCAGCTCAGAACCTTAGTAGTTATTCACTCCTTTTTTTCTTTTATCTCCGACATCTTGTAAGTTACCATGGCCTGTCGGAAATTTTCCCTGAAATGCGTCCATTTGTCACTTTCTTGCCGTTCTTATCCTCATTGCCTGGGCCTTGTATCAGGCTCACCTACCTCACACCGGGATTTTTATAACAGTTTCATCATTATACTTTGATCTTTTTCTTCTCCTGTGCCCCTTTACTCTGCCACCAGAGCTGAGAAATTGAATCACAGATCTGACCACGTCACTGTCTGGGCACCCACTCCCCATCCTGTACATTGTAAAACCTAAGATGTCTGACCCTTTACCAGATTCTGAAATAGCCCAGCACCACACCCACCAGCAGTCAAGCTGCACATGTCTCATGGATGTTCTGGGCAGTTACCTAAGATACACCTCACCTGCTGCCACCCCAGTTGTACTTTACACCTCATCCCTGCCATGTACCAGCATCCCAATCCTGCCCTGACATTTGCAGCTTAATTTCTGGCATTGGCTGTTGGGGCTTCATCTTCCCCTTATTTTATCCAAAATTTCCCCAATGGACTCTCTTGAACTATACCTCTGACCGAACCCTAGGCTTCCTCAGGTTCCACAGAACCCCACTTCTAACCCTCTGACCCTGGGTTCTTAGCTAACAGACTGGTTAGGCCTGCTTTGTGCCTCCCCCCCACGAACCGGTCAGGTCCTCTTCAGATCAGCCCCTTCCTACTCTATAGCCACACCTCTGTATTACCTGCCTGTGACCTCTTGTCACGCCCTGCATCTCTAGTCTCTGGACCCTTAATCATGAAAGCTGTTATTTTTGTGTTACTAGTATATGCCAGTTACTATGCTACATGTCATATAACTATTATCTGTAATCCTTAAAAACAGCAAAGTAAGCCTGTGCATTTTAGATTTGAGAGGACTGAGACTCAGAAAGCTGAATTGTTCACGATAACACAGTTGAAACAGCCAGGGACAGGATTTAAAACAAAATCCATTTGACTCCAAAGTGCACGTCCTCTGCCTCACCAGGAAGCCTTTATACAAGTATTACCATTGCTCCTCTTTCTGATTTCCATCTATCCTTTCACGGTTCATCTCCCCCATGATGCTTTCTTAGCTATTCCCAGCAAGAATTCAGTCTCTTTCCCTTACATTTATGTAGTATATCTGATTTCTGCATCTTTTATCTTATCTAGAAACTAGGAATCTGAACAACTAAATTGCAATTGATTATATACCTTTAGTAAGGTTAAACTGAAGTGAAGACTCAGTGTAGGCCAGAGTTCTTTTTCCATTCTACACCTGGTACAATGCCTGTAGTGTGTTATGCGACATTATGAAGTCCAGTTTTAATAACTCAAGTAGCTCCTCACTTTGGGTGAGGAGATACAACAGAGCTCTCTCTTGGGACATTTTCTTTGACATTCCAACCAAACAGGCTCACAGAATTCTAGAGCTGAAAGAGGTCTCAGAGATCGTCTGTGGAAGCCCCACATTTCACAGAGGAGGAGCCCGAGGTTCAGAGAGTGCCCAGGGTGGGTACGGTGGAGCCCGTCTCCATCACAGCCTTCCCGAGCTCACTGAGTACAGCTCTGATGCACTACCCCGGCATCGGGTGGTCTTTTCCGTACCTCCTGAGCCCCCTCTCCGCTCAGAGGACACCTGCAGCACTCGGGCAGTATTTTCCTTCCTGTCGAGTTGGTTGTCCTTTAATGTCAGAACTCTTAGGTCATTGCCATTGATATATTTAAAGACAGTCAACTTTAGGTGATTCACTCCAAGAGAGGGGAGCACTGCTTTAAATCAACCACAAAAACCTCGTTTGACTTTTGCATGTACATTATAATTATTCATAATTTCATGCATTTTGAATTACATTTAAGCTAGGCTAACATTAAAATTCTTGTACATGACTATTTATATAGGTATGGCAAAGGTGTTACAGCTGTTTCTGGAAAGGACTAAAAGCAGTTGTAAAGAAGACACATTTTATTTTATTTTTTTTATATGTTTAATTTTTTTTTTATTTCAATCATTGTTCAAGTACAGTTTTCTCCCCCCTACTCCCGTTCCAGCCCCTCCACCCAGCCCTCCCCCCTTCCCCCCATTACCCCCCACCCTTAGTTTTTGTCCATGTGTCCTCCAAATTTGTTCCTGTAATCCCTACCCATTCCCCCCTGAAATTCCCTCTTCTCTCCCCTCTGGCCACTGTCAGACTATCCCCTATTTCAGTGTCTTTGGTTATATTTTGCTAGTTTTTTTGTTTTGTTTTGTTTTGTTGTTTAGATTCCTGTTAAAGGTGATATCATGTGGTATTTGTCTTTCACTGCCTGGCTTGTTTCACTTAGCATAATGCTTTCCAGTTCCATCCATGCTGTTGCAAAGGGTATGAGCTCCTTCTTTCTTTAAAAGAGGTGTTAAAGTAGAGACTTTCAATAAATAAAAGCAGTAGTGGTTTACAAATACACAACTCATTAGACCCGACCATAAAACTGAGCTTTACAACAAGGCCCGTATTGTATTCACTGTGTATCTCTAAATTCTACAGCACGCTAGATGGTCAGACTGAGCTGAGTGAATGATTTAAGAGTAGGTGTGATTATTGTTTACTCTTTTTTGCTTATCCCTCAGCTTTTGGTACTGAAGGCAAAAAACGTGATGCTTACGTAACAGTCATAATCCAGAAAAAATAAATGTGCCATTACTTCAAACCTGGTAGAGTTCTTCATTAAATTTTAGAAGTGGTTAGTTCCCAAATATGTGGGGATTTTCCAGATAGCTTTGTTATTGATCTCTAATTTAAATCAGTTGTGGTCAGAGAATATACTTTGTATCACTGGAATTATTTTAAATTTATTGAGATTTTTACGGCCCAGAATATGAATTATTTTGGTGTTTCCTGTGCACATGAAAAGAATGTGTAGTCCGTTATAAAGTGTATTGTATAAATGTTAGATCAAGTTGTCTGATAGTGTTGTTTAAAAATATCTTCACTGAGTTTTATCAACTGATTTTTCAATTATTGAAAAAGGGGTATTGAACTCTCCAGCAGTAATTGTGGATTTGTCTATTTTTTCCTTATAGTTTTATCATTGGTTTACTTAATATTTTTGAAGGTCTGTTAGATACATTTAGGATTGTTATGTCCTCTGGATGAATAGGCCCCTTTGTCATTATGAAGTGACCTTTTTTATCCATGGTATTATTCTTGGCTCTGAAATCTACATTTGCTGATATTAATATAGCTACTCCAGCTTTGACTGGTGTTAACATGGTATGCTTTTACTTTTAACCTGCTGGGTCTTTATACTTGACATGGACTTCTTGTAGGCAGCATATAGCTGGGTCTTATATTTAAATCTAGTCTGATAATCTCCATTTTTGGGGGGGGCAATTAGATCATTTACATTTCATGTGGTTATTGATATGGTCAGATTCAAATTTGTCATCTTGCTCTTTGTTTTCTATTCGTTCTGTCCTTTTTTTTTAGCCTTAGAGTGACTTTAACTTATTATAGTATACATTCCAGTAATATTGTACCACTTTATAGTGTGAGAACTTTACATAATATGCTTTACATAGCTTTTCCATATCCTGGCCTTTGTAATCATACATTCTGTATACTCACATGATAAACCCCAGGACACATTGTTGCTATTCTTGCTTAGAGTTGTCTTTTACAGACATTGAAAAAATCAGAAAATATTTTTATTTACTCACATTTACACCAGTTCCAGTGCTCTTCATTTCTTTGTATGGATCCAGATTTTCATCTGGTTTAACTTCCTTTCTGTCTGAAGACTCTCCTTCTTTTGCCTTTCTTTCTTTTTTTATGTGTTGATCTGTTTTATTATTTGACTGGAGAACTAGACACGCCACTAGTTCAGGGAGATGTGCAGGTTTGACCCTCCTTGTGATCGCTGGCTCCAGCCCTACCCTGGCCCTTCTTGGCATTGGCCACCCCCATATGGGGACAGGAGGGAGGAGTCGAAGTGCTTCGGGGAGTCCAGGCAGACAGTGAAGCGCTGGATGTTTACCACCTGCTCACAGACCTGGGTGTGGCACTGGTGAATCAGCACCTGGATGTGATGGATGGATTTGGCTAACTAAGCCCAGCTTGAATACCTGGGTCCGTAGGTGCCTGTTTGAGAAATCCTTGATCTTCAGGCCCAGGATGTAATTCGGCTTCACCCTGGCCTTGTCCAGCTCCCCATGTGGACCAGGCACCATAATAGGACACGGCCTTCAAACGGACGCTGTGGGGCTTTCTCATCCAGCGTTAGTCAGCAGCCCCTGAGCAGCCTTATGGACCCAGGCCAGGATGAATTTGACCCTCCAGACCTCCCATTTGCTCTAAAGCCCATACTCACCCATCAGCTTCAGCTCTTGGTTGAGGTGGAATTTCTTCAAGAGTCTCTGCAGGGTCACGTAGGTTGTGCAACAAACCCATCTCTGGGCCCCCAGCATGTTGGCTCCCTCGTAGCTGAGAAAGAGCTCTTTTACATTTCTTATAATGCACAAGTGTTCTGGCAGTAAATCCCCCTGCTTTTTCATATCTGCAGAGTGTATATTTGACTTTCATTTTGGAAGGTATTTTTGCTAGAGAGAGAATTCTAGGTTGACTGCCGTTTCAGTATTTTAAGGATACTATTTTATTGTCTTTTGGCTTGCATTCTTTCCAATGAAAAGCTTACTGTCATTTACAATCTTTATTCCTTTCCCTGGCCAGGTGGGTTGGTTGGTTGGAGCATCATCCCGTACACCAAAAAAGGCTGCAGGTTAGGTTCCCAGTCAGGGCACATGCCTAGATTGCAGCTTTGATCCCCAGTCAGGGTTCATATGGGAGGCAACTGATAGATGTCTCTCTCTCTCTCTCAAATCAATAAACATATCCTTGAGTGAGGATTAAAAAGTAATAATAATATAATAAAATCTTTATCCCTCTACGTTAGAACTGACCTCTCTGGCTCATTTTAGGATTGATTATGATGAGCTTTTATGTAATTCCCTTGATAATTCACGTACTTAGGATTTGTTGAGATTGTTGGATCGGTATATTTTTAGTACAAATTTTAGCCATTATTTTTTCACATCTTTCCCCCCACTTTGGGAAGTGAAATTGCATGTACAGGGTCCGCAGAAGTAAGGCCTTAGTGTGGTTGGTAGGGTAATCGTATGGGTGTAATAATTTATAGTTTTAATTTGAACATTTCACCTAAAATGGCATATGGTGTGCTTGAGTGTGATATTGTTGTGTTACAGAATTACATGCTTATGATTTTGTCATAAAAGATGTTGTAATAAAAAGGGGGTATTATTTGTGCCAGACACTGTATATTAAGTTAATTGAAGTTGTTCCACCACAAAATGATGCTCTGTTGTTTGTTTTAGTCTTTTTTTCTCTTTAATGTTTCATTTTTGGATAATATCTGTTGTCAAATATTAAGTTCATCTTTTCATCTGCATTGTTTAATCTGCTATTAGTCTTGTTCAGTGTATTTTTCCTTTCAGATATTGCACTTTATATCCTTAGAAGGTGACCTGGGTCTTTTCACATCTTCCAAGTCTCTCTTAATATGCTCAGTCTTTCTTTCACTTTCTTGAATATGTGAAATACAGTTATGATCACTGAATTAATCATCGTGTCTATTAATTCTACCATAGATGTCATTTCAGAGTCTTTTTTCATATTTAGATATTTTCACTTGTAAAAATAACATTTAAAATTTATAAAAGCATACAAAGCCAGTGAAAGTAGTTCAACATGTTGCCGTTATAATGTGTGTGAGGGCTAAAGCGGGTGGGCACACAGGACTTCACAGAACAGTGGAGCAGTGGCATGTGGTTTCGCCTCTGGGTGTGAATCCTAGGGAGGTGCTTCGTTCCTGAACCTCTAAGAGTTCTTGTGTGAGCCCCCTGGAGGCAGGAGGTGCCAGGGGAGACAGGCAGCTGTCCTCCTGGGAGACATCGCTCTCTGCCACACCATCTGAGGCCAGTGTTCTCTGCAGCATCTCCCTGTTCTCCGTTTGGCTGGTGGCCCTGATTCTCTCCTTCTCTGTCTTTGTTACCAGTTGGGCACTAACCTCCTCTTTTCCAAGGCCGTCGCAGAACTCTTATGCTGAGGAAGTGTCTGATTCTGAGCTGGAGGAGGAGTATTACCATCAGAATCTGTTATTTTTACCTTCTTCAGGGGAGCTGCTCAAATTGATTAAGGAAACAGTTTTGTTGACATGCTTCTTCATAGGTCTTTTTTTTTTTTTTTTTGCTGGCTCTCCCATTTTTCTTCTTTGTAAAGCTCTTAAATGTCCACTCATCATCACTGCAGGGTGTCCCAGACTCAGAGAACACAGGCGGACACATGGGCACCTCCTCCTCCTTCTCCTCAATCACTTCATTCACACTTTTCCAGGGCTCCGGAGCGTGGTCCTCGTCCCTGCTGAGGGCTTTTTGCCTCTCACCACTGCAGGCAGACAGACCACTCAGGGTCAGTGCTGACTGATCACTTTTCTTCTCATTTAGGGTTGTATTTTCTTGTGTGTGTGTGTGTGTGTGTGTGTGTGTGTGTTTAAATATCTTACCATTGTTTTTATCGGATGCCAGTCATATGACATAGGTGCCAGATATTTCCAAATTTCTATAAACATTCTTGACCTTTATTCTGAGATGCTGATAGTGACTTTGAACAGTTTGATCCCTTCAAGGATTGCGTTTCAGCTTGTTAGGTGGGCCCAGCCCAGTGGTTAGTTTAGAGGTAGTTTTCCTCACTCAGCTGAGGCGCTGGCCTTTGAATACTCCCCCTGTGCCCCAGCAATTACAAGGTTTTCCACCATGGCTGCTGAGAGCACAAATTCTCTCTTAGCGTGAGGTCTGGAGATTGTTTCCTCTGGTCTTTTTTTTCCCTGTTCTCAGGTATTTTCCTGACACCCGTGTGCTGATCATTACTCAGCTGGAGACTCCGGGCCCCCCTCCAGATCTCTGGGAGCTCTGTCCCTCTGGTGCTCTGCCAGTGACCTCTCGCTGCCTTGGCCTTCTCAGACTCCCAGCTCTGTCTTCTCACCTCGGGGATGTGGCTGAGCTCTGCCTGGGCGCCCCTCCCTGCGCTGGGGCCTGGAAATCTCTCTAGGCCGTCAGCTGGCCAGTCATAGGATTCATCTGTCTTGTTTTTCCATCTCTCAAGGATCACTGTCCTGTTTTGGCCAATGTCAGATATCTGGAAGCCTATTGATTTTTCCCTTTTTTGTTTTTAGTAGCACTTCCTTTCTTGTCACCACTCTAATCCAGAGGCTCGTTTTGTCTCTTATCAGACATGTGGACTGGCCTTCACACTGTTCTCCCAGAAATAGGAGTTACTGTGTATCAATCATTTGCACTGTGCTAAGCACTTTACATACACTTCCCTCATTTAGTACAATAACCTTCTGCTATTTCCATTACTGATCCCCATTTTACAGATGTGAAAGCTGAGGCACAGAGAAGTTAAGTAGCTTGCCCAAAATCCCACAACTAATAAGTAATGGAACCAGGATTTCAGCCGAAGCAGCTCTTGCCCCAAGACCCTGATCTTAATCTCTGTACTGTATTACCTCTCACCCTCAGATTTGGCCTCCTGAAGTGTGGTTCTGGTAACATCTCTTTCCCACTCAAAAGTCTTCAAAGGCTTCACATTATTTCCCAATAAACTGAAAGCTCTGTGGGATGGGATTCAGGGTCTTCCACAGTATGTCATCAGCCAACTGTTACGGCGTTGTCTTGAATGACTGCATCTTGTGCTACTTTTAAGTTGCATTTCCTGCCTTATCTGAACCCAGATGCTGTTCACTGCAGCAGTTTGATTCATGTATTTCTTTCCAATAAGAATGCCTTCCCCTGTGTCCCCACCTACCAAAATCCCTAACACCCTCCAAGATTGGCTCCAAAGCTATTCTGTTGAGGTTACTTAGACACATTATGTCACATCCGGTACATCTATCACTTACTCATTCTCCTCTTTGAATCTCTAGAATTCTGTTTTCTTATGGGTGTTATCCCATGCCACCTTGTAGTTTGCTATTAGTGTACGTGTATGTTTGCCCTATCGTGTCAAAATCTCCTTGTAAGTGGAGAGCAGGTCTTACCTCGTCTCACGTGTTGGTCCACACAGAACACTGCACAGACGGCCTAGCGCAGGGTGCTGTGCGCAATGTGTGCAGAGTGCCAGGTGTCCAACACCTGATTTGGTGACTGAATAAGTAAATTTTGTTCTTTTGTTTGTTTTTCAGTTTACTCATTCATCTCTTGAAACATCTTGAAAGCAGGTTCAGCTCACATACAAAATATCCCATAGTGTTCTTTGGATGGACCATTGCTCTCAGCCAGAGTATTTCGCAGCTTTTTTTATATTAAAGGGTGAAATGAAAGGTTAGGAGTTAGACATGCATTTGATCTTTTCCTGACCTTTTCCTGACTTTTGTGTGACTTCAAGCATGTCACTTGAACCTCTCAGTGACCTCAGCTGTGAAACTGGGCTGCCTGGTGTCACAGAGGGATTGCGAAGAGCAGCAAATCACAGTCCTTGTCTGAACAGAATCACCTGCAGGGCTCTGATGCCTGCGCAGACTGATGAGGGAAACACCGTTTCCCAAGTCAGTGGTCAGTTGGACCCGGACTTTGAGTAGCTGTGGGAGCAATTAGATGGGAGTCCCCAAAGATCTGTTACTCTTCCTACTCAAAATATTTTTACTTTTTGCACTTCTAAATAAATGTTTCTTTTTTTAGACAAGGAAACTATATTGTAATGTTTCCCTTTTAAGACTCTAAAGGTGGGAAAATATCACTTCAGATAATTTTAGAAGCAAGTAAAATTTTGGAAAGAATAGAAGTACTGTGCATTTTTATTTTATGCTACTGAATTTAGAAAAATTTCTGCCTCAGATAGAACACTTTTAAAATGATACTAATATTTTAAAAATAAGCATTTGATAGGACTATGTATATACCTCATGAAATGTGTTTCTAACCCGCTTTTTTTGGCAGAGAGTATTGGAGGTGAGACCACTGCAGACAAGTAGAGCAGAAAACGAATAAAACACTGTTGGCCTTCGTGCAAAGAGAACCTTCTTATGCCATGAATATACTCTATAAAAGCTTTCAAAGAGTAGAGCTTCATAGAATTTCCCAGTATTATTTATTTTCTAATGGAGAAAAGTCCATTCACCAGGAAATTTCGTAGCATTGCATATAGCATGTACTGATTATCATTCTTTGACTGTTTGGGGTTTCTGCTGCTTTTAAACTAGCATTTAAATGGACCATTTGATTAATCATTTGTATACTGACTGTAATCCTCCCAAATTTCCTTTCTGAGTTGTACATACTGTAAAAGACAATTATGTTGGCACAGATTAAATAAGCGAATTAAAACAGAATAGCAGCTTAATTTGACCTGTGATTTTGTTCTCCTTCCCTTTAGTGGAGAGTGTGCCACTCCAGCAAATAAATGAAGTCATCCATGACAGGTTGTGATGAATTGCCGTATTTATACTGTATATTTTAATAGCCTCACACTAATTTAAATTGAGCCCAGAGTAAATTATAATTCAGTCACTTGACTGCTTATATTTAACTTGACAACTCATCCCTATTTGTCCTGGAGGTGTAGCGAAGAGCAGGGCGCACTCAGGTATTGCAGTCTCGCACTTAACCCTTTCTCCACAGAGTAGTTTGCGTTCAGGGTCTCTCAAGTTTGAAAAATGTAGCTCTTCCTAAGGAGAAAAACAGTGATAATAATGAAAACTTAGGAAGTTCCTACTTCCCTTGTACTTCAAAAAGAAAATTAGTATTTCCATGCTTTCCCCCACTGCCTTCAAAAAGGGAGTTGGACTTGTTTATTTTTAGCAGCTTTAAAGCTCACTCACAAGAACGCCCACCTGGGAAGGAGGGTTAACCTTCCACCTAGAGAGCCAAGTGTCCCAGAAAACGAAAGAGTGTTTCGGTAGCTATTATAAGGTGCACTTTACTTTCCCTCCCAAATTCCCAGAAATTACCTCACTCACTTCCCTACCAGTGTGGAGCCCCCACTGTTCTGGCCTGCAGCGAATACGGAGGGTGGTCAAGGCCTGCTCGAGTGTGGTGGGTTGGCTCCACAAATACAGTGTCACCTGCGACACTTTAGTTCACTGCAGTACTTGCATTCATTTTGGTGTTTCTATCTTTGGTTTTAAATCCAGTTTTAAAAATCAAGCAATCCATTTCCTTTCTGTCTAGAAACAGCATCTTATTTAGAGGATTATGGTTGTAAGGAGCAATTTAATTAAATCTCACACCACTTAATGCCACTAGTGTAAGACCCTATGCAGGGTGTTGGGTGTGGAGCAGGGGGCTAGAGAAAGATGCACAAGACTCACTCTTTGTCCTCAAGGGGCTCACAACCACTCTCTACTCTTTAGACTTCTGTTTTTAGAAGGTGAGGGGTGAACACTGAAGACAAATATGAGAAGAAGAAAGTAAAGGGCCAAAGCTAGGGATCAGTTCTGACGGAGGGCTTTGGGGCTGGCTTCCCGAAGGTGGTGGCAGCACCCGAGCTGGTTGTAAAAGACAGAGAAGGTGTTACTTACGGTCAGTGGCTGCGGGGTGGAGAGAGGAAGCACTCCTCACGTGGACGGAACAGCCGTAGCAAAGACTGGAAGTGGGGGAAGTCACAGGGTGTGTGTGGATCAGTGAAAATAATCTGGTTTCCCATGAGGATTGAGTTTGTGGTGGGGAATAGTGAGGAGTTATAATAACAAGTTGGAACTAGATTGCAGGAGAAATCCTTGAATGCCATGCTAGAATTTTAATTTTATGCTAAGCCATGGGAACCCGATTAAGGTTTTTGATCAAGGGAATGATACGTTTACAGCCAGTAGTTTGAGGTTAGTTCCAGTGTGTTGGCTAGCCATGTGGAGTCATGTTGTTTCTAGATTGGGAGCCTGGAGATGCAATATAGCCATACTAAGCACTGAGCAAATGTATTTTTGAAACCTTAAATAAGGGGTTTTCACCTTACTGTGGGTTAGAAATCACCTGACAAGTTTTTTTAGAAATACTAAGAGGTAGGTCCAACTGCAGAGATTCTGATTCCATTATGCCTATGCATCAGGGTTTATTTAAAGCACCCCTATATATTTATGTAAATACTTTTAAATAAAGGTAATTATAATATGAGGCCAGGGTTGAGAATCACCGCTTTATGGTAAATAATAACTTAATTCCATTTAGCCGAGTTTTCTAGGATGAAAGATTCACTGTACTTGACATAGCAGTCTGAATAGCACCAATATTTCATAGCATAGACTTAAAACAACACTAGGTAAATTTATTTTGTTGCTGAGTTTTACACAGGAACAAAAATGTTAAGTGAATATTGTTGGCAAATGACTATTGATCTGGAGAAGTGTTTCTTGGCAGCTCCGTATTACACTTCCCGACTAGTTTAGTGGGAGCTTTTATAAATAACCCTGGAGCTAACTCTGGACATAAACTGGCTATATCTTTTTTTTTTCTCTTTCCGTCCCCCAAATGGGTGTCATTACTATAAAATGTGTAGAATCATCCTTTCGTTTTTCTGTCAGGAGTTTGCAATTCATAATTTATGGATGTTTCCCTCCAATGTAAGTGTACGAGGATGTGTTCCGCAGTCGTAATACAAAATGTAGGTCGGAGTTGGGTGGTGTGTAACTACACCTCCGTGGTAAAACTGGATGTTCAGTTCTTACCTGGAAATGTCTAGAGCCAGAAACTGCCACCAATGTGAAAATTGTCTTCCAACTAGTTTATTGTCATCACTGTCTTTTTAAGTCAAAAACAATTTCTCCTGAGTTGGTTTCGTTGAAGTGCTAAGTAAAATAAGAAAAGTTGATGGTCTTCTTTCTTAAAAAAATAGTGTTTGAAATGAACTAGAAGTTATTCTAAGTAAGTTTGTAAGTAAAGTGTTTGCCATTTCTGCATTATGAATCTGACGCAGCGGTTGGTGTTTTAAGGAAAACCAGAAGGCACCAGTCCGTGCTGGAGAGTGCTCAGCCTCAGAAAGGGCCGACACTGCCGGGCTGCCGGGCTTCTCGGGGTCTCGGCCTCCTCCTCTGACAGGAGGGGGTGAGACGAAATAATTTCTGAATTTCCTTCAAGCTCCAACATTTTGTAGCCAAGACACATTGTGCAGCTGGAAGAATAAAAAAAAGATGTATTTAAAAAACTTCTTATTTCCTCTTAAAACTAAAAACCCCACTTTAAATGGCATTTTTACTCATCATCCTCTCCTGCTTATTGCCTTGTATCTGAATTACAAGGCAATTTTTTTAATGGTTTCAGGGTCACTCCTATCTCTCTCTTCTGAAAATAACCAATGTGGCCAAAATAGGGTGTATAAATTAAGGGTGTTATAACTTAACTGACTTTTAAAGCCATTAATACTGACCTTTAAGACCTGCCTTTTTCCTTCGCCCCATCAATCACTTCCCTACCACCTCCCCCAGTACAAAGGGTTAGGCAGATGTGGATACAGTTTGCATCACTGGGGGTTGTAACGGTGGGGAGGAGAAGGGGGAAATGAATCGAGGAAACACCATATTTTCAATTTTATATTTCATAGTGAGTATAGCTATATTTAATTTAAAGGTGAATAAATGTGTCAATGTATTCCTTTCCACATTTAGGTCATACTACTAGATATTACACTGGAACTTCAGAAGCAAATTATGTCTGAATTGGAAATTCTTTATAAGGTAATTTTTTCTTTGTCATTTTTTCTTATAAAGCATGTGTATGGTATTCACTTGCAGGTTTTTAACTACTTTTGTCTTATTTTTGTTACAGTGTGATTCTTCATATATCATAGGGTTTTATGGTGCATTTTTTGTAGAAAACAGAATTTCAATATGTACAGAATTCATGGATGGTGAGTTTTCCCTTTTATAATACTTCAAAAATGATTTTTGGTGAGAGTGCTTTATAACCTGGTTTTGATATAAATGTCAAGTACAATGAAAAATAATTAAAATATACAAAGAATTTTCTTATTTATACTCTAAAGCATTTTAGGAGTTTCTGGTGTTAAATATTTATAGGTGACCTATAATTTCAAGAATGTAATTTCATTTACTTTTATTGAAAATTTAAATAGAACAAATTAAATACTAGTCTGATCAGTGGTTTGATATTTGAGTCTTCCATACAATCTGTCTTTACTTGCAACACAGATGTTCTGTTCTTTTAATGTTTCAATAGCCAAAACAGATTTAGTTTTAAAGAAATCTGTTAACCCAATGTCCTGTGTCTTTTAGAAAGAAAACTGTTAATTGCAAGACAAATTGTTTTTCAACACAGCTGTTTAGCTGAGATGTGTTTAGTTTTCTTTGGACTCTAGCCCTTTCTCTTCTTCTTTATTTTTTCATTTATTTCCAGTTTGGTAACTCTTTCTTGATCTGAATATTATGGTAAAATGCAGATTTCTTGGTACCCTATCTGTAAAATTATGTCATCATTTTTATTTTTTACCCATTTTAAATCAAAGAAGTCTTGAAATTGTACCTACTCACTTCTTTAGTGTCTGACCTATTCAAATTCAACACTTTAAAATATACTTAGTTCATTTTGGGAATTCTCAGTATATTTTTGAAGCAATTATTTCATGCTCTGCAAGACTTTTCAATGAGCTAACATTGATACCTATAATAAGGTATACAATGTGCTTTAAATCAGTTATACTGGATGCTAAGAATCACAACTCATAACCATAATGACCAGTGGAACAATTACTATTCAAGGAGACCGACTAGAAAAAGTGGATTTATAGAGCCAGTGCATGTTGTTATTTTATGACTTTCTATCATTCTTTTTTGAAGTACTCAATTTTTCAGTTACATTTAAAAAATTTTTATTGAGATGGTATGTTTAAATACCAGAAAATTCACCATTTTAATGTGTACAAATTCAGCAGTTTTTACTATATTCACAAGGTCATGCAACCATTATCATTAATTCTAAAACATTTATAAACATGCTCCCTACCAATCAGCAGTCACTTCCTACACCCCCTTCCCTCTAGTCCATGGTAACCATTAACCTATTTTTTCTCTCTGTGGATTTTCCTGTTTTGGACATTTCACACAAATGGATTTATATATTTTGTGGCTTTTATGTCTGGCTTCTTTTCCTTAGCATAGCAATTATCAACCGGTGTGCTACAAGAATTTTTAAAACACGCAATACCTGACTGCTTAGTCAGGGGCACTGACCTGTGTTCCCTTAGACAAATAAAAAATGACAACAGCTAACACAACAATGGCTGTCCAGTGTGAACTCTGTGCCTTGAACCATAAACATATAGGTCATATAATGGAGTCACATCTTACCGGTCACGTCACATTATAAGGTTACATCTGGTTAGTTTATTCTTGGTAGCAGAAATCCTTATATACAAGGCACCTGATTTTTTAAAAAGTAACTTTGGAGCAAAAAGGGTAGCTAATTACTATTATTATTATTTTTTTGTAAATCAATCAAAATCATACCTATTTTTTTATCCAATCAGCAAGAGATATTTTTTAGTGTGTTACAGAATTATAGTAATTAGTTTATGTGTGCCATGAAATGAAAAAAGGTGAAAAATCTCTGACTTAGCATAATGTTCTCAAGCTTTATTCATGTGGTATTATGTGTCACTGCAGCCATGTGCTACATAACAATGTTTTAGTCAATGTTGGACACAAGAAAACAACTGTGGTCTCATAAGACTATCACGGAGCTGAATTTCCATTAAAAATTGGAAAGACATGTGGTTCAGAAGGAATTGTCCCCCCTCTGGTGGGAGCAGTGTCTGTGGGGCTGGGCAGCAGATCCCCTCTCACGCACAGCACCTCCATCTCACGTGCACAGACCACATCCCAGTCAGCCAGCCACTGCCCTGCTCCAGCACAGAAGACCCCCCCCCCCCGCCCTGCCCTGCACATACGGAGGGTGCTTTCAGCCCTCCCAGGTCAAGCTGACGGGCTTCAGAATAATTTGCTGTAAATTCTCCATTGAGGACCTAAGATCCTGTGCAAGGACACAGGTCCACAGGAGCAACAACCTTAACAACCCTTACATGCTACTGCCACTCTACTGAAAGCCTTCTCTGGTAGTGTGGAGCCAGCCTGTCCCTGTACTTTGGAAATATTTTCAGGTTGAAATCATACAGAGCCTAGATAAGTTTTATTTCTTCCATTATTCCGTTGCTAGAGAGAGCCCTTTGTGCCAGATAGGATCAATGAAACCAAATACAAATTTCTAAAGTCAGAAGTATTGAGTCCTCAGTTCTATACCCTCGCCATGTTAAACACCCTCTATTTTAGTGAATTGGTATTCAAAGTTCCCTAATCTGATCACTGCTCAGCATGCAGTAGCCAAAACCACATTGCCAAAACAATCCTCTATGTTCCTTTATCTCTCCACCTTGATTTCTTTTTTTAAAATATTTTATTTATTTATTTTTAGAGAGGGGGAAGGAAGGGAGAGGAAGAGAAACATTACTATGTGGTTGCCTCTCGAATGCCCCCTACTGGGGACCTAGCCTGCAACCCAGGCATGTGCCCAGACTGGGAATCGAACTGGTGACCCTTTGCTTCGTAGTCTGGCAATCAATCCACAGAGCCACACCAGCCAGGGCTCCATCTTGATTTCTTATTCCTACTGATCCTGAAGAAGGATCACTTTCATTTCCTCCCTCATGGTGATCTATGCCAGTAAATTTCTCCTTGGGACTTCCAGTCAATCTAGTTCACATTTCTGTACATTTAGCAGCATCGACAGCTGTGATGTTTTATATTTGGCCCTATCAGAGGGAAGCAAAGGGAGGGCTTGTGGGAAAGTGTGTATAAAGTCCACAGTAGTGTACAGTGATATCCTCGGCCTTCACAATTCACTCCACACTCTCAATCACTCACCCAGAGCCACTTCCAGGCCTGTAAGTTCCATTTATGGTAAGTGCCCTGTACAGGTGTACCATTTTTTAATCTTTTATGCTCTATTTTTACTGTTCCTTTTCTATGCTTAGATACACAAATACTTTTGATTGTGTTACAGTTGCCTACACTGTTCAGTACAGTAACATGCTGTGTAGCTTTGTAGCCTAGGAACAATAAACATACTGTACAGCCTCAGTCTGTGGTGGGCTGTGCAACCCAGGTTTCTGTAGGTGCCCTCAGTGATATTTGCAGGGTGAAATCGTGTAATGGTGCATTTCTCAGAACATACCCCATCTTTAAGGGATACATGACTGCACTTCATTCCTTTTTATGACTGAGATTTTGTTTAATCGTGTATTAGTTGATGGACATGTGAATGTTTTTAGTTTTTAGCTATTATGAATATTGCTGCTATGTACATTGTGTTCAAATTTTTGTATGGAAGTGTTCCATTCTCTTGAGTATACACCGGGGAGTGGAATTGCTGGGTCATGTAGTAACTCTATATGTAACTTTTTGAGGAGCCTCCTGTTTCTTGTTATTTCACACCAGTTTGCATTCACACCTGCCGTGCGTGAGAGTTCCGGTTTCCATGTCTTTGCCAGCACCTGTTACTGTGTGTCTTTTATTATAGCCTAGTAGGCATAAAATGGTATCATATTTTAGTTTTGAGTTAGACTTCCTAATGATGTTAGCCATCTTTTCATGTGTGTATTGGCCATTTGTGTATCTTCTTTGGAGAAATGTGTATTCATATCCTCTGCCTACTTTCTTGAATGGGTTATTTGTGTTTTTATTGTTGAACTGTAAGAATTCTTTATGTATTCTGGATATCAGGCTTGTATCAAATGTGGTATTTGCAAGTATTTTCGCCCATTCTGTGGGTTGTCTTTTCACTTTCTCAGTAGTATTTGATGCACAAAACGTTTAAAATTTGATGAAGTTCAGTTCACCTGTTTTTTCTTTGGTTGCTCCTGTTTTAGACGTCATGGATAAGAAACCATTCTTTAATCAAAGGTCATGAAAATTCACACCTGTTTTCTTCTAAGAGTGGTATAGTTTTAGCTCTTACATTTGAGTTAATTTTTGTTATATATGGTGTGAGTTGAGGTCCAAAGTTATTCTTCTGCATGTGAGTATCCAGTTGTCCAAGCACCATTTGTTTAGATTATTTTTACTGAATTTTCTTGGCACTCTTGTTGAAAAATTAATTGACTGTAAAATGTGTTTGTGTTCCTTTAGTTCTACTCCATTGTATTTTTTTGTTCTTGTCTCAGTACCACTCTGTATTTGCTTACTTTTACTTAATTACTCTAGATCAGCGATTTTCCACCTTTTTCATCTTATGGTACACATAAGATAATTACTAAAATTCTATGGCACACCAAAACATATATTTTTTTTGCCTCCCTGACAAAAAAAATAGATATAATTTTGATTCATTCACACCAGATAGCTATTGTTGTGTTGGCTGTTGTCATTTTTCCAATTTGACAATCTAAGAAAAAAGAGGTCAGTACCCCCAACTAAACAGTCAGGTATTGCATGTTTTAAAAATTCTTGCGACATGCCAGTCGAAAATTGCTGTCCTAGATTATTGTAGCTTGTAGTAAATTTTGAAATTGAGTATTCAGGTTTTATAATTCTATTGCTAAATATATTTCTAAATATTTTATTTTTGATGTTATTACTAATAAGTTAAACTTTTTTATAATTTCATTTTTGGATGGTTCATTACTAGTATATAGAAATACAAATGATTTTCGTATATTGATCTTATATTCTCCTACCTTGTAAACTCATTGAATTCTGATAGCTTTTTGAGGATTCCTTGGGGTTTTCTGTGTAGAACTTAACATATATAGAGGTACTTTTACTTCTCCCTTTCCAATCTGGATGCCCTCTTGGAAACATTGCCCTGACTGGAAGCTTCAGTGCTGTGTTGAGTAATGGAAGTGGTGAGAGCAGACCTTTTGGTTGCTGACCTTAGGGGGGAACTTTCAGTCTTTCACCATTGGAGTATGATGTGGTTTGGTAGATGTCCTTCACCAGGTTGTGGAAGTCCCTTTCTCTTCCAACTTTGTCGAGTATTTCTACCATGATAGGGTGTTAGATTTTGTCAAGTGCTTTTTCTGTGTCTACCAAAGTAAGTGGACGTGTGTTTTTTGCCTTCTCCTGCATAATTACGATGTAGTATATTAGTTGATTTTTGCATGTTGAACCAGTCTTGCATCCCTGGTCATGATGTATAATCCTTTTTTATATGTTGCTGGATTTAATTTGCTGGTATATTTTTAAAGATTTTACATCCATATTGTTAAGAGATATTGATCTGCGATTTTCTTTTCTTATAACATTGTCTGGTTTTGGTATCAAGGTACTACTGTATTCAAAGAATACAAAGAATAAATTGGAAGGTGTTCCCTCATCTTTTGTTTTTTGAAGAGTTGTGGAGGACTGATGTTAATTCTTCTTTAAACATTTGATAGAATTCATCAGTGAAGTCATGGTCCTGGGAGGTGGGGGTGGTTTTTTGTTTTTGTGGTCAGTTGGCCTCTGTTGCCTATTAACCACGATAATTCCCAGCACTAGATTGAGCAATGCTTTACTCACATTTAGAAAAGAGAGTCACACAGAGAGATCAGCTTCAGTACTGAGTGTCAGTCCATGGCCATTAGCAGCGGCCTCCCAGTAGCCTCTGCAGAACGGTAGACCTGTGCACACCCCTCTTGTGTTGGGCACTCCCACTACACTCTTGTGGAGCCAGAAATGCTGAAAGGTGGGGACATGCCTGAGGATCGTTTATATACACACGTAAGCAAGACAAAGGAGTACGTATTAAGTCTGGAACTGGGGAAGATATTCCCAAACAAAGAGGTAAGCCCAGCACAGGCCGTGTGAGCCTTTTCTCTTAGTAAGTGAGTGTTCCAGGCCCAAGGCTCATTCCTCTGTGGCCTGGCAAGGTTTGAAAGACTGTGCTCATAAAAATCCTTTTTGACAGTTTTTCTTTAAGTTGTAGTATAATACCCGTGACATGATTTACCCTGTTAACCATTGTTAAGTGTTTAGTTCACACGCACTGAGTACACTCACGTTGCTGTGCACCCACCACCACCGCCAATCTCTAGAACTCTCTTCTTGCAGAACTGAGACTCTATACCCATTAAATGTAACTACTTACTGAATTAGTGTTTAAATTAGAGTGTTTAATTCAAATTAGAGTGTTTTCTGTAGTAGGTTTCGTGTCTTTCATGTTCCTCTGGTCCTCCATTACTACCTTCTTTTATGTTAAATATTTTCTTTTTTTAAATATATTTTATTGATTATGCTATTACAGTTGTCCCATTTCCCCCCCTTCACTCCCCTCCATCCTGTATACCCCCTCCCACCCACATTCCCCTCCTTTAGTTCATGTCCATGTGTCATACGTACAAGTTCTTTAGCTTCTACATTTTCTATACTATTCTTATCCTCCCCCTGTCTATTTTCTACCTACCATCTATGCTACTTATTCTCTGTACCTTTTCCCCCTCTCTCCTCCTCCCACTCTCCTGTTGCTAACCCTCCATCTGATCTCCATTTCTGTAGTTCTGTTCCTGTTCTAGTTGTTTGCTTAGTTTGCTTTTGTTTTGGGTGTGGTTGTTAATAATTGTGAGTTTGCTGTCATTTTACTATACATGTTTTTTATCTTCTTTTTCTTAGATAAATCCCTTTAATATTTCATATCATAAGGGCTGGGTGATAATGAACTCCTTGAACTTGGGAAGCACTTTATGTGCCCTTCCATTCTAAATGAAAACTTTGCTGGATAGAGCAATCTGGGATGTAGGTCCTTGCCTTTCATGACTTGGAATACCTCTTTCTAGCCCCTTCTTGCCTGTAAGGTCTCTTTTGAGAAATCAGCTGACAGTCTGATGGGAACTCCTTTGTAGGTAACAGCCTCCTTTTCTCTTGCTGCTTCTAGGATTCTCTCCTTCATTTTAGTCTTAAGTAATATAATTATGATGTGCCTTGGTGTGTTCCTCCTTGGGTCCAACTTCTTTGGGACTCTCTGAGCTTCGTGGACTTCCTGGAAGTCTATTTCCTTTGCCAGATTGGGGAAGTTCTCCTTTATTATTTGTTCAGATAAGTTTTCAATTTCTTGCTCTTCCTCTTCTCCTTCTGGTACCCCTATGATTTGGATGTTAGAATGTTTAAAGATGTCCTGGAGGTTACTAAGCCTCTCCTCATTTTTTTTGAATTCTTGTTTCTGCATTCTGTTCTGGTTGGATGTTTCTTTCTTCCTTCTGGTCCACAGCATTGATTTGAGTCCTGGTTTCCTTCCCATCACTATTGGTTCCCTGTACATTTTCCTTTATTTCACTTAGTGTAGCCTTCATTTTTTTCATCTAATTTGCAACCAAAATCAACCAATTCTGTGAGCATCCTGATTACCAGTGTTTTGAACTGTACATCTGATAAGTTGGCTATCTCTTTGTCACTTAGTTGTATTTGTTCTGAAGCTTTGATATGTTCTTTCGTTTTGGGCTGTTTTTTTTGTCTTGACATACCTGTTACATATGAGGGGTAGAGCCTTAGGTGTTCACCAGGGCGGGGCAACCCAGTTGCTGGGTTGTGATGCTGTATGTGGAGGTGGGGTCCGAGAGGGAACAATGGTGCTTGCTCCACTTTCTGCCGGATTTCAGTCACTTCCCTCACTTCCCACAAGCAAATTGGGTCCTTCTGGTGCTGATTCCTATGTGGGTGGACCTGTGTATGTCCTGGAACCCCGTGGGTCTCTCCAACAAACTCTCCTGTGAGGCTGGGAGTTTCTCCTGGCACCTAAACCCCCACAGGTGTTTTCAATCAGTGGTTTGAGGCTTTATTTCCCCGCACTGGGACCCTGGGTTGCTTGGTCTGTCTCACTCCCCAGTTTTGCCTGGTTTATCTGCAAGCAAATGTGGGACCGCCCAGTCTGCCAGCCACTGCCTTGCCGGCCAGCTGCAACCCTAAGGGCTGCACCCTGTTTCACAATCCGCCGCCCCACTGGGTCTGCCAGCCGCAGCTTTACACGCCCCAGTCTGCCAGCTGCCGCTTTGCCGCAAGTCCTCTCCACACCTCTTACTGGTCTGGATGAATGTGTCTTTAACTCCTTGGTTGTGGGACTTCCATACAGTTCAATTTTCTGTCGGTACTGGTTGTTTTTTGTTTCTAAATTGTTGTTTTCTTTCTTTTGGTTGTGTGAGGAGAGGCACAGTGTGTCTGCCTAGGCCTCCATCTTGGCCCAAAGTTATGTTAAATATTTTCTAGTATATCGTTTACATTCTCTTGTCTTTGAGTATATTTTTTGAGTTTTATTGTTGGTTTCTTTAGAGATTGCAATTAACATTTTAACTTACAACATATTTCAGATTACTACCAACTTCCTTTCAATATTGTACAAAAATGTTGCTTTTGTATAGCTCCATTTTTTCCCTGTCTCTAAAGAGTCTTTGTGTGTCTTAAATTCCTAAGAATATGTTAGAGCTTTTCAAAGCCTCTATGGACATCCTATTCCCCAGCTTTTTCTTTTAATGTCTTTGGTTAGCTCTTGTTTACCTCAACTGTTAGCCACCACTTCAGTCAGTTACAAACTTAATCAATTGCTGCTTATTATTTTCAACAAATGCCCCTAAGGAGAAAGCTTTTTGTACTAGGAAAGCTCCAAGTCAGGTGGAATAAAGACGGAATTGCCAGTGGTATCTTCCAGGGGAGTGTGTGACACGCCTTCTCATTAAGTCAAAACTAAATCCACTAAGAAACACCCAAATGCATCTGAGAATACGCGCGCCTGTGTTTGGATTACCATCATGGGAATAAATTGTTCTCCCAAAAACCCATGTTGCAAAGAAAGAAAGGGCTTTTTACTTTTTCAGTTAGCAAACACTAAGAGAGCTTACTCTGAAATTTTTGTTTATGGGTTCAGATTTCAGTTTTGTTATTAATAATAATTATGGTTATTTTAGGGGAAATGTTGCTTCTTGTTCATTTTTGTTTATCCTACATACAATACACTACATTCTATTTTAGATTCTGTATTAGGATCAGCATATACCTTACCCCATGAGTCCTTTTGGTCTAGTTATGTGAAGGTGATAGCCCTAATTCCTCATGTAGTTGTTTGGCAGCTGAGATTGGTTTTTGCTGATCTGCTAGCACTCTTCCTCCTGGTTCCTGTGCAGACAGTGGCATGGAATGAAATGACGGGCTAGGGATGATCTGAGGCCAGGGGACACTGGGAAATGACCGGTCACAGGTAGCAAACCAGTGCCTTTGGAATCATGAGCAAACAGTTCACACTAACTCTGCCACAGATAAGTGAGTTTCTAAAGGCCCAGAATACCAACATCTCAGCTAAGATTAGACTATCTTTCTCAGTACATAAGGTCTATCCAGAAAGTCTCCAGCCATGTTATATGAAAAATAGGGACATTTCTTGAAGAAGATACAAGAAACATTGTTAATACAATGTAAGACAATGTAAGATAATATTACATTGTATTAACATAAGACAATGACACCTCAGTCCCCTTCAAAGTAGGCACCTTGGGACCTCACACAGTTCCCCCAGTGTCTCTTCCATGTTAAAACACTCTGCAAAATCCTCTTTGGAATCACCATCAGCTGCTCTGTTGTATTTCCTGAATCTCATCTATGGTTTGGAATCTCTGCCCTTCCAAAGGTGATTTCAGTTTTGGGAAAAGCCAGAAGTTGCAGGGTGCCAAATCTGAGCAAAAGGGGGTCTGAGTCACATGGGTGATTTGATGTCTCACCAAAAAACTCTACACGAGACGTAATGCATGAGTGGGCATGTTGTAATGAAGCTGCCAGTCACCAGTTGCCTGTAACTGCAGCCACTTTAGTTGTACTGCATCTCTCAGCCAACGAAGAACTTGAGGTAGTTCTCTGTATTAATTGTTTGGCCTGGAGGGGCATACCTATGATGGACAACACCTTCCCAATCAAAAAATACAGCTAACATGGTCTTGAACTTTGCTGTGCCTTCTCCTGGCATGGAGAACCAGGCAGATTCCATTGGGATAACTGGGCCTTTGTTTCCATATCATATCCGTAGGCCCCTGATTCATTTCTAGTTATGACCTTCTTGAGGAAGTTCATTGATAGCAGTTTGAATCTAGTCATTAGCAACTGCAGCACAATGTTCCTTCTGCTCTGGTAGCAGAAGCCACAGAATGAATTTTGCCACAACACATTTCATGCCAAGATCCTGCATCAAAATCTGGGACAAAGTAGCTTTTGGAATTCCCAGATCACCTTCTAGTTCTTGAACTGTCAGTCACTGATCTTTGTTGATTGCAGCCCATATGTGTTCAACATTCTCAGGTGTTCTGCTTGTTGCAGGCCTTCCAGAACGTGAATCACTTTCAACAGATTCTCAACCATCTTTGAAGTGTTTGCGCCACACTTGTATTTGCACTGCACTCATTGCATCATCCCTGAAAGCCTTCTGAATCATCGGAATAGTTTCCTCAGAGGAGTGTTTAAGCTTAACACAAAATCTGATGCAGATTTATCCCTCTACTGCTCATTTTGAATGCGGCAGCCACACACAGTCAACTGCCCCCACTGACTAGTACAGTGAAGTTGTCATTGGCTGCACATGCGCATTCAAGTCCACTCTCCTTGGTTGCCAGGTTACATCAATGTCACACAGACCATCCTCATTATAATAACAATGGCTGGACTTTCTCCAGGCAGACCTCTTGTATGTCATAATAGCACATTTCAGTGAGAGTTTTTAAATTATAAAAAGTTCACATGTGATTCTCAAGCTATGTGACGTTGTAGGGAAACCTTTTAGACCTTTGCAGTTCTAGGAGTTCAAAAGCTCAGATCTTTTCTGAGCTCTGCCTTCGACTGACTCATGGTCATGGCTAGAATACTCACTTCTCTGTGACACAGTTTCCTCCACTTGTCAAATAAAGTCACTGCAGTGACCTTTAGTGCCCCTCCAGCACGAATGTTTGATGGTTTGATGAATCTAAAAATTGCCTTTTGGGAATAGGCCTATAGGGTAGAAATTACTCAGTGGAACTGAGTAAAAGTTTAACTGAAAACCTTCTGCCACTGTTAACCTAGTAAGAGTTATTTAACTGCACAAAGAGAACTCATCACGCTTAACAGGACCTCTTGTTCTGAATGAGTTGCCACATCTTTTTTCTTTTCTCTTCATTTATTCATTTTGCTTCTGACGATTATCTCTAATAAGTATGTCAAGGACAGGATGAATCTGTGATGACACAAAGCCAGGTGTAAATATTTACCTGTATGGATGGCTAAGGAGAGTGGGAATAACAGAGATTAAATGGACATTTACAAAAACCAGTGAACTACCTCAAAATAGGATTCTCTTTTCAACTTGTTCTACTGATAATGGTACTAATATAATCTTCAGCTTTTTGTTTAGCTTATTGAATATTGTCTGTTCAGCTAATTATAATTAAGCCCTGATTTATATCCTACATAAAATAAATTTCCTCTTAGGACTTACCAGTATATATGAGTGAATTTCCACGTCCTAGTTTTGGGCCAGTCAAGCTGTTCACTTCACAAGGGATCGGTGCGGTAAACAGCATTTGTCAGCATTCCAGATACCAACACGTGAAGTTTGATCTTCTTGAGACTGTTCATCCTTGCAACTGCCAATTCATCTGAAAATCAATGAGAACATAACATTTTTTCTACCATACTTTAACTTTTATTGCATCTATAATAAAAATGCTGTTTTAGTAAATAAAGATGGTTCAGCTCCTGCGGAAGTGTGTTTTTTCAGTGTCTTCCCAGCAGTACCCAGAGCCAAAGCACAGGTTTGAGTCACACTGTGGGGTTCTGGCGTCTGGTCAGAATGTGGAAGCTACGAGGCAAAGTTACCTAAAGAAGTGATTGTTTTCCTGCTCTAAATAGGATAAATATAAAGCCAGTACCTTTACTTATATATTTTTACAGGAAAAATTATTTAGTATTTTTCTCTGACATTCAGCTTTAGAAAACCTTGACATACAAAAATTTTTGTTTTTGCAAAATAGACGAGTTCATTTCAGTAGAATAACATCTTCCATGCTAATCCTTTGTGAAGTATATTTTTAAATCATCTTGTAGTATAGTAGAGGTTAAAAATTCGTATTTAACCTCTGATAGAAAAAAGTTATTTCCCAAATATCCTGAGTAATTCCATTGTAAACTGAAAGATCGTTCACCTCAATTTGACTGCAAGGAAAGCTAGCACATATTGTTGAAACAGTTCTCAAGTAATCACATCATGAATATGAGTAAAGTAGTGGTTCTTTGAGTATCTTCCTAAAATTAATGAGCATACCCAAATGTATACTTTCAAGAGAATATTGGTTTCCTTAAAATAGTTACTGAGGAAAGTTATACGTTATTTCAGTGATGTTATTGGTGCTGCGAATGGTTCACAGTCTCTTGTCTCCTCTGAAAACAACGATGTTTATCTGGTGAAATTCATGGTTAATTTTATTTATGTATGTATTTATTCATCTGTCAGATACTTATTGAATATCCCTTATTTGCCAGTTGTGCTAACTTCCAGGTTGATGGAAACTTAAAAACAAACAAGCAAACAGCATGGCCCTTGCCTTTGCGATGTTCCTGATCTAGTGGTTTGGATTTTTAGAAACTGCTAGAAGCTGAACTGGTAAAGGTTAAGGGTATTGGTGAATAGCATTTCAGTGAAAAATGTTATGACATGGGAGATTGGTTTTTCTTTTTTGTCCCATAAAGTGGTTTTCAAAGTGTTATCAAAGTGAATTTCAAAAAAACAAAAATAAAACAAAACCCATTTTGAACTGAGATAGTGTCTTTGGAAGACACTGATTGCTTGTCTTGGTAACTAGTTTGAAGGGTATTGTTCATGTAGGTAGATGTTAACGTTAGTACTTTGTTCGATTTTGTGTGCATTTTAGATCTTATATTCACAACTTTTGTTTGGTTAATGGTAAATTGAAGATAGGGTTCCAGTTTACGTTTGAGAAAACTGTTACACAGGCAGATACCTAAATGTGATTGTCCTGTTGATCTTCAGCTTTGTATATGTACTTAAGTTTACATAAAGTACAGTTTCTTAGCCTGCTGTTGACTAGTTCTTCAGTATTTATGTGTATATGATTATACACTTGGGAATAAAATGGAAGTATCTATCTAGTTATGCTTCATCTGGAAGCATGATGATGTTATAAACCACAGGTGGCAAACACAAGGCCCTTGGGCTGAATCCGGCCCTCCACCTTGTTTCATCTGGCCCGGCACCTGGTTTCTACCTGGCAGCAGCACCGAGCTCCTTGCCCCTAGTTAAAGAGTAGTTACATATATACAGTCCTAACATTACATTCAGCCCTTTGAAGGCAAACATGAGGCTGATGTGGCCCCTGGTGAAAATGAGTTTGACACCCCTGTTATAAATAAAATTGGACAAAAACCAATTTTATCCCAGACATTTAATACATGAGAAAAAAGTTTTCTCACAAAGAATGCACAGAGGAGAGGCCCAGTGCGCTGTTCTGGTCATTTCATCTGTAGTAACACAGCGTGTTTGTCTCTACAGGGGGATCTTTGGATGTGTACCGAAAAATCCCAGAGCACGTCCTCGGAAGGATTGCAGTAGCTGTGAGTACATGGCTCCAAACCTTATGCAGTCTGGGTGGTTTCGTCTCCAGTCAAGCCTTATTCTCCTTCTATCCTCAGTCTGTTCTTGTTTTCTTCAATTCCTACTGACAGCGAGGGCCTTCTTAACCTTCTTTTCTTATCATGTTTGTGCTTTCTTCCTTTCGTAGACCAGCCTGCAGTAAGTACACAGTCACATGACACCTTCAGGCTGATAGGTACTCTCACCTGTTCTGGTTTCCTGTGTTTGCAGGGACCTCAGTGCTCTTGCTCACCAGTAAAATTTCCGTGTTCTTCAAAAAGAAAACTAGTTTGTGGACATTTTATAATTATAGGCATATTAGAAAATGCTTTTAAAGTCTAAATTATTAAAATAAAACAGTGTGTAGGAAAATACTACTTTATTCTTAAAGATTTTTGCAGACTGTTTATGTTCTTGGGTTTTCATTTTTTTCACCCACTATATCTAAGATTATTTTCTTTGGGATTAAAAGCAGTTTCTCTATTTTCCATATTCACTAATAAACTGAGGAAATATCGCAACTAAACTAATTACTGTATAAGCCCCAGATCTCAAATGTGGAATGATGTAGGTTAAGCAGTGTCTGAGAGAAGTCTTCGGGCGGTGTGATGGTAAACCCTTGCTAAACTAAAGGCACTCTGATAATGCATGAAGTTTAATGCAGAGCAAAGTGATTATACCACGTACCATTTAATTAAATGGCTGATTTTCACATTCATTATACTTCAGACTGTCAACTCAAATCCTTTAATCCAATGTGGACACTTATTTAGTTTTAGTTCATTGTAATTCACAGCTTTCCTTTTTTCTTCCTAATTATTTGTGTGAACTGCCCAGGGTGATGAGCACTTCCTTTTCTGATGCTATTGCTGTTAAGTAGCTTCTAATCTACATGTTTAGGCAGATTAGTTTAGTATGAAATTTGAGTACTTAAATCACTATTTTAGATGAAAATAAAAATGTTTCCTTTCCTCTTTTAATCTCGTGGGGGGGATTGAATTCTTTGTGGCTTTTGGCAGTTCTTAGCTCTAATGTTTCATAACACATATAATAAAAGGGAGGGAAGGCAAGAATACCAATTGAAAATAAAAAAAGTATATGAATTCTATATACTCAATTATCTATTGAACTTGACTAAAATAGGAACCTGCCCCCTTCAGTAGAAGAGCATGCCCTTCTTGGACTTCATAAGTCTTACCTTCCTGTATGCAGGGCACCCACACAAGGCCACGGGTCTTTTCAAGTTTTGCTGGGGTGGGGAGCCAGTGAAATCAGTGGAGTCGGAGGGGGGGGGGCGGGGGTGGAAATAATAACAGTAACAATAATCCAGTTTCAAATACAGGGCTTACCTGTTGGGTAATTGAAAATAAGACAAAAGTTATTTTAGTGAAAGGCATTTAAAATAAGTGCTAGCCCAAAGCATTGTTTACATTTGCCCTTACATTTTTAAAAATTAGGAGGAATTTTTTTCTTTCTAGAATGTGTCCGATTGCTCCAACTTTTATGGCTCATCAGGTCATAGTAATGAAAACTGCCTGTGGCCAAGAGTAGGAAAAGTGCTTTTGATAATTTTGCTCTTCATCTGCCACTTTTTATAAAACTCTCCTGGAGCCTAAGCTTGTGTAATGCCTGCAAAGTGTATTTTTTAATGTAATTTGAGGAGGCTACAAACTTGGATAATCCTTTGTTGCAACTGACAAAAACCAATGGAAGAATTACTAGCCAAAGTAAGACTAGCAAATTGATGGTTAGTAGGCCATGATTTGTAAAGTAAACATCCCCTTAGCCTGACTGGGTTCCTGGTATCCTTGCTTATCTCTCCTGTTATGCTTGGAAGACAGCTTCGGCATCGTTCCCTTCGGTTCTCTCAGTGAGGCCAAGAAACCACAATGGGCACCATTTTCAAATCAGAATCAATGGAATTATAGAGAAGAGGGAAATAGGTGTGTAGTGAATACTTTCTTGTGCCAATCATTGATAAATGTTTTGCTTACAAATATTGTCATTCAGTCTGCACAACAATTCTGCAAAAAACAGGTAGGTTATTGTACATATTTATACATGTATAAGATGAGGTTTAGAAAAGTTAAATAACTTGCCCAGAGTTGTCATATGACTAGTGAGTAATGATCTGAACCGAGGGCTGTTTGACTCCAGGCCTCCTGTTCTTTCACTCTACTTTCCTAAGAGATCGAGAAAAAAGAAGAGGAAGGAGTGAAACGGAGAACAAGGTTAAAAAGATAAAAAGAAATAGAAGAAAAAGAGGAGTACAGTATGAATGAGAGAATAATGGAATAGTGCATACTGTCACCTCAGATTCTTTTCACGTCTTAGAACCACATCAAGGCATCTCCCCCTCCACAAACTGACTTTATTTACTTTTCAGAGCTCTGAGGTTCATTGTAGGATGGACCCCTGTTCGTCTTTATGATATGTTATTCAAATTTCCTCTTGTAGGATGTATGGCAAGAGAATATCTATCCCAGAGAAAGAAATCTACGTAAACTGACTGAATTGAGCCATCCAGCTTGCTCCATGATTTTTATTCACTTTCCATTTGGATTCGGTCTCCTTTCTGTCCAAATGCCTTCCTGTCTTTCCCTGGCATCTAACACATTTTATTTTTCTGCTCATTTGTGAAGCAGTGACATTGTGTACTCTATTTTGAGTGTTCATGTTGATTGAAGTTGTCCCTGAAAGGATGTGCACTTGACATGTCAAGGAGTGAGTGATTGACGGCAGGTATAAGTACTTTTAGTGTCAAGGCTTTGTCAAGCCGTTGTTGTGAGGCCGAGCCTGCTGAATACCAATGATACCCTCTAGATTTTCAGTCCACAGATTCCTAGCTCCCTCTACTTTGATTCTCATATGCTTATAAAGGAAAATGTAGTCTATTTTGACAAAGTTGGAAAAATAATCATATTTTCAAATTTCTAGCAAAATTTACAATTTTAGTTATCTTTAATGGGAAACTTTTATAATATGTAATGAAGCTTATAGTTGAGAAATTTAACCCTACTTCCAGAACTCAGAAGATTACTTCATGCTAAATAAGATGACCTTGTTCTACTACTCAAAAAGAAAACTATTTGTATTATTGATAGTATTTTTATAAGCATTTAAGGAAATATTTTTGTCCTGTTTCCTCCTTTTGTGTTCAAGTTATCATTATTACTATTTTGGTATTTTCTTTTTTTTTTTTTTTACAGCCTTACTGTTTAGAAAATGTGTTTTATTGTAATGCCACTTATCCTAAACCCTGGAAGAAATCATTTGCTATAAAAAGCATTCTGTTCCCTTAAAATAGACAAACATTGTGGGGTTGGTTATACTGTGTTAGGAAATCTTTCAGCCGTGCATTCTACTCTGTGAGAACAATTAAAACATGTTGACCTCTGCTCAGCATTAATTGACATAGATTTTATCTTCTTCTAGACCTTTACTATTTGGAAGGTGGGTTTCTCCCTTTGCATTTCTGTTTTTAATATTACTTGTAATCGTTCTTGACCACTGAAACCCTTGCATACTAAGCCCCCAACCCTTTTGTCATCACTTCAAGAACTGTAACTCACTCAGTAACTTCTTCTAATGCTAGCCCTTCTTGTTCTTACAGTCCTGACCCACCTGAAGTTTCTTACAATGATAGGTGCTTTTAAATTCTTACAGTAACTTTGAGTGATAGGTGTTCCTTTATTGTGTCTGATACCTAATTATGAATAGTCAGCCTTGGAATTGGCAAGCCCACACTCATGTGGGTACAGACTCAGTGGGTGTAAATAAAAATGTGTACATCTCTTTTTAGAACAATTTCTATATGAAGATTTTTAAAGCTTTTAATGGTTAAATTTCCCACCTAGAAGGTAGCACTTGCAACCCATGGACTTAGGGTCTTAGAAATACGTTTGTTTGTTGTTGGGGTTTTTTTTTTTTTTCAGTATCTTATTTGACTAATTTTTTAATTGAATTTATTGGTGTGGCATGGGTTAATAAAATTATACAGGTTTCAGGTGTACAGTTGTACAGTACATAATCTGTATATTGTATTGTGTGTTTACCACCCCATGATTAATTACTCTTAACTCTGGCTGTTGAATTCTGAAATCTAAATCTAATTCTGTTGTTTACCTTCTCACTTTATTTCCTTGACTTGCTTTTTGAGTATGTATTGTCTACATGATTGCACACTGTTACTTGCATCAACCAAATGGGCTACTTTGTTATTTTTTACCCCAATATTATTTAAAACATTTTTGGGAAACTTTTTAATTTGAAATTATTTAAAACTTTCAGAAAATTATTATTGTGAGAATAATACAAAGAATTCCCACAAGTTCACTCAGAATCTGCAGTTGTGAACAATTAACCACCTTTTGTTTGCGCACACACACACACACACACACACACAGTTGACCCTTGAACAACACAGGGCTTCAGGGGTACTGACCGTTGTGCAGACAAAAACCTGAGTGTAACATAAGTTGGCCCTTCGTATGTGTGGATTTCCAACTGCAGATCGAAACTACTACATATTTTTTCCTTAGACATTTGAGAATAGGTTGCAGCCATCATGGCCCCTTGCCCCTAACTACTTCAGGTGTACATTTCCTAGATTATCACTGTACACTGATCAAAATTAGGAAATTAGCACTGATAGCATTACTATTATCTGATCAGCATTCCTTGTTCAGATTTGCCAGTTGTCCAATAGTACCTTTATAGACCAAAGGAAAAAGATTTCTGGTTCAGCATCCAGTCTAGGGCTGTGCATTGCATTTACTGCCATGTGTTTTCACTCTCTCTTAATCTGGAACAGTGTCCCAGTATGTCTTTCCTGCCCTTGATATTTTTGAAGAATACACTACCCTAGTCCTTTGACTATATTTTCTTACCTTGGCCTGAATGCTTTCTCCTCTTCTTTTCACATCAGTTACTCAAAGCCCAGCACCTTGGTAAAGCTTCCAGATTATAGGCAGGAAAACAATCTCTTTTTTTAGCCGTTGCCTTAGTTACCTAACTTTTTTAAAATGTCCCTTTTTGGTCATAAATGTCATGACTTTTGAAAAAAATGTATATATGGAAGTACAGAAAAATAAAAAGTGAAGGTCTTTGTCCCTTTTTCCTGTCCCTCTCCACTATGAACTTGGTAGATGTCCTTCCTGGTCATTTTATGCACAGACACTTAACCCTTTCATTTCTCACACTTTATCTTCAGAACGCTGAAAGTTCAGTAAAAAGAAAGAACCTGAAGCTTGTACATTTGGCATTCTCACAGAACCTGACACAGAAGTGGGAGATGCTTATTGGTTGACAGAGTTTTAAAGGAAAAATTATAATTGAGCCAGTGAGGCTGTGGGTTGGGCTTCATCCCACAAAGCTCAGTGTCGCCAGTTCAATTCCCAGTCAGGGCACAGGCCTGGATTGTGGGCCAGGTCCCTGGTTGCGGGTCGGCAAAAGGCAGTCGATTAATGTTTCTCTCGCACATTGATGTTTCTCTTCCTCTTTTTCTCCTTCCCTTACCATCTCTCTGAAAATAAGTAAAGTATTTTTTTAAAGATTATGGTTGATAAGATTATATGTTTAGATATACAGTGATCCTTATAAAAACCATCATTGCGTTGTTTTCTCTTTCTCGATTTTAGGTTGTTAAAGGCCTTACCTATTTGTGGAGTTTGAAGATTTTACATAGAGGTATGTACTGAGCCTGCAAACTTGGACTTAATGTGAGTGGGGTGGGGAGCTCTTCAGATCTCTTGACTTTTAAAGTGAGTAAGTGATACAGTATTTAAGCCAGCTGATATATTTGGTAGTCAAAAAAAGTTATTTTTTCTGATTTTCTCACTCAAATGCTCTGATTCAGATTATAAACTTGGTATTGTGTTTTTGTGAATAATATTTACCAAACAGGTAAAAACATATTTCCTGTTATCTTAAAATGACAGGATTTTATTTTTCTTAACTTAACTCCAGTCAGTGCAAAACCTTCACTTCTGTACAGTTGCATCCCTTCTTTTTAACATTTCAGATATTATCATACACAGTTCCTTAAGACATTGCTTCACATACCTTGAAAGGGAACCTTTAAGTAAGGAATTGGTGGAAGCATCAGAAATTGGTTTCCTAGTCTGTTAACGGAACCTGTGAGGAGAATAATCAGATAACTGTCGAAGGTTGCAGAAGGAACCTCCCTTGGCATTTTTTAATGTTCCCAAAATGTCTGAGTTCATTTGGAACAAGTTAATAAGTGAGATACAAATTATAACAAAGCAACTTCAGGGCCTAATGTTACTAACAGTACTGTTTAATTTTCCACATCTGTTCAGCCTAGCTTAATGCACATTTAGGGAAGGCAGCAGCATACACATTAGATGTGATTAAAGGAAGTTTTTTTTTGTTTGTTTTTTGTTTCTTTTTTAAGAAAATGTATAAACTATAAGAGAGAGAAAACAACTGAAGTCTTCAATTTTAGTACCACATCTGTCACTAAGGATTGTTTTTGTTTTTCATATCCTGGTGATTACAATTTCTTAACTCCTCCTTCCTTTTTTGAAGAGGACATGTAGATTTTGACAGAGTGTCAGTTCAGTTCTCAAAGGTATTTACGCTGATTAATTGGAATTGTAAACCAATTTTTTTTTAAAGCCAGTCCACTCTATTTCTAGAGTGTTAGTTGGTACAAATGTAACTGTAGGGAGAGTTAGTGTTACTCTTCCCGGGTATGAGTAAGCGTGTAAACACATCTGGCGGGTGGGAGAGAAATGGAGCATTTTCACCACCACAATGAAAAGAAATGGCAGTGCACATAGTATGACTTGTATTGCTTCCGTTCCCTGTGTTCCCACCTCCACACACTCACCAACCCATAAAGTGGTTATAGCCATTTTAATAGGAATTAACACAGTGGTCAATTCTTGTCGTTTTATTGATTTTTATGGGCATCTGCTCTTCATTTGACAAAGGAACTCAAGGAAGTCATCAATTCTCAACAGCAAAGCTTTCATTAGAAGGACCGTGCCATGCACATGCAAATGTTGTTATTAAATTGATCCTTAGGACCATCCTGTACTCTGGAAATACAGCCCAATTCTGGCTCATAATGAATCTGTGAGGAATCTTAGCATTAGGAACTAGAGTAGATGGGAAAATACTATTTAGTTATTCTACAGTGATTTTTTATTTTTCTTTTTTAAAATCAGAAATCAATAGATACTGATAAATAGATATACCTCTAGTATTTCCTGTATCCAAATTATTTGGTTTTAGTTTTACTCTTTGTTTTGCAGAAGTAATTGAATCTTTCATTTGAAGTGGGATCTTCATAGTCATGTTTCAAATGGATTTATGTCTGGATCTAAAAATAAACTCTGAAGGGTTGGTGAGATTTCCGGAACCACCACCCTCTAATCACTGTGGGCCAGTGGTGTTGACCGGAGCCCCTCAGAGGCAGGGCGGCGCTCTCCCCAGCCACGAGGCAGCGTGGGCGGAGAAAAGGTTCTTTGACCAGTGACAGACCAGGGCCTTAATGATTTGGCTGACTGAGAACATGGAGGTTTCCTAAAGGAATCCTGAGCTTGTACTTCTCTTTCCAGTTTATGCTGACCGACCCAGTTCCTACAGAGAGTGGCCCACAATAAAATGCCTACAGAGAGAGGCTGCACAGCGGAAGTGGTAGTGGGCCAACAAACCCTCTCAAGGGATTTCAGTTTTAAATAAATACCAGTGAGGGGATGTGCAGCTGCGTTTGTGTAGATGGAAAGGCTGACGAGTTACAGTGCAAGTGAGCGGTTATTCCCCAGTAATTATGGGCACCCAACTCTAGAGGTGATATGCCGTGGCAGTATACCTCATTAGCTACATGTATATGTTTAGCTTTTCAGTTTCCTAGTTATTTGTGGAAACTTCTACCTTCTGGATTTAAAAGTATGTGTTTTTATTGAAGAGTGGAATAAGCAAGGTTTTCTTGAAGACTTTTGTAAAAGCATTGTAATGAGAAATTTACTCTAGATTGAGTTGTTAATTTAATATCTTAGAGGATTTTGTCTATATTTAATAACTTGAATTCCATAAAAATAAGATTAAAGATGCCTTTTTTCCCAGAAAGCTATTTAATTTTTTCCTTGATTAAAAAATTGTAGCTTTTTAGATCAGTTCAATCAGGCAATTAAAGATCAGAGCTTTAAGTTCAGCTAAAGCAATTACATAGGTAATATACTTGTTTATACACTTGTGCTGTATAAGCTCATTGCTGTACCTTCTTAAAAGCACACTCAGTTTTGCTTTCTTTAAATGAATGATGATGAGAATTATAGTGAATATGTGTCACATTGTCAAATCAAAGACAGGTGTCCTTCTGCAGAAGGGGGAGCCTGGTACAGGCGCTGTAAGAAGACGGGAGTGAAAGGAAGACAGCAAAAGAGAATTACTAATGAGGGATCTAAGCCTCTTTCTCCTTTGTCTTTGTCTAAGTACCTCTGTTCTCCTCTGACGATCATTTTCTTCCCTGCAAAATGCTTCTCCTAAAAAACAGGGTGTTGTACTTATAAACACAAATTTTAAAAGATGAGAAATAGAGATGTATTGAGTTACCTAATGAGAAAAGAGGACATACTATTTCTCACATTTAAATGGCTTCCTTGGTATACACTGTTCCTGTATTTTTAGCTGTTAAAAATATATTTATATATATAAAATATATATATACACTCACACAGTGTATTGTTGGATTTATAAAACATAGTTGATAACTTTCAAACATGCTGTTGAAAATCAAGTCTTTCCTATAGTGCATTTCCAGTGAGGATTGTAAAGTTGAATGAAATCTGAGCACCAAGCAGTAACAAACCACCCGTTCCATGAGGCTTATTAATCTGGTACAGGGTTTTTTTATCTGATAGTATATTATGTCAACTGGTGATATTTTAGAAATTGAAGTACAACAATTACTATTCATAGTGGATCATCAAATATTCAGTCAGGTTTTATAATTTACTTTGTGTTTTTAAGAACTGGTTGAGATGATATACATGAAAATACTTTATGAACTATCAGATAATCAGGTATATTTTTTACTGTAGAGTAACTATGAATTAATCACTTTATCCAGTTAATAAGCATACCCCACTCCCAAATCAAGCCAGGGAGAGAGTTTATTATACTTTGTATTACTGTGTCACAATTACAAAAATATTTTCTCTTAGATAAACTTGTATATGTCACATGAAGACATAATTTTTTTATTTTTTAAATTATATTTTGTTAATTATGCCATTACAGTTGTCCTGATTTTTCCTCCTTTGCTCCCTTCCACCCAGCACCACTCACTCCCTCAGGCAACCCCCCACCCTTGTTCATGTCCATGGGTCATGTGTGTAAGTCTTCAGCTACTCCTTTCCCTATACTGTACTTTACATCCCCATGGCTATTCTGTAACTACCTGTTGGTACTTCTTAATCTCCTTACCTCTCACTTATTCTCCCACACAAGCCTCCATCTCTTTATCTTTAACCTTTGTCATTTTAATTGTGCTGTGTCTTGGAGTGGGCCTCTTTGTGTCCATCTTATTTGGAACTCTCTGTGCTTCCTGGACTTGCATGTCTGTTTTCTTCACCAAATTGGAAAAGTTTTTATTATTATTATTTTCAAATAGATTTCCAATAGCTTGCTCTTTCTTCTCCTTCTGGCACCCCTGTGAAGCAAATGTTGGATTGCTAAAAGTTGTCCCATAGGCTGCTTACACTGTCCTTGGGTTTTTTTTGGGGGGGGGGAGGTTGGGTTCTTTTTTCTTCTTCTTGTTCTGATTGGTTGATTTTTGCTTCCTCATGTTCCAAATCATTGATTTGATTCTCTGTTTCATCCACTCTACTGTTGTTTCCCTGTAAATTGTTCTTTATTTCAATTAGTGTATCCTTCGTTTCCGACTAGATCTTTTTTATGTTGTTGAGGTCCTCACTAAGTTCCTTGAGCATCTTTATAACCAGTGTTTTGAACTCTGCATCTGATAGATTGCTTATCTCCATTTTATTTAGTTCCTTTTCTGGAGTTTTGATCTGTTCTTTCATTTGGACCATGTTTCTTTGTCTCCTCATTTTGGCAGCCTCCCTGTGTTTGTTTCTATGCATTAGGTAGAGCTGCTTTGACTCCATGTGTTGGTAGCATGGTCCAATATAGTAGGTATCCTGTAGGGTCCAGTAGCACAGCCTCCCCTATCACCCAAGCTGGGTAGTTGAAGTGTGCCCTTCATGTAGGCTGAGTATACCTTCCTCTTATACTTGAGCCTTGGTTGCTGTTGGTAGGTAAATGGGAGGGATTTACCCAAGCCAGTCAGCTGCAAGGACTGGCTGTGACTACTGACCACCAACCTCCACCCTCTATGGAGGATCAGCTGTGCAGGAGCAGGGTGGTGGTGCTCCAACATAGTCTGTAGCTGTCCACTGGGTGCACTGGCACTGGGGTTTCCTGGGTAGTGCAGGCCAAGGTCAGCCCCCACCAGTGTTTTGCCTGGGGGCCACCCTGCCTGAGCTATAAAGCAATCTGAGATGGCTGCTACTTGTGCTGAGCTCAGAGATTCCCAGGTGAAGCCAGGTTGTGAATCTAGGCTGCGAGTTGCAGGCCTGAGGTTCACTAAGGCCAGCTGCTGCTTGTTTGAGAAGATTTAGGACATTGTGCAGCATGAGCCAAGATGAGCCATTCACATGGGAAAGCAGCTTGGGTAGTCCCATACATTGTGTGGGGCAGTCTCTGGGGATCTCTAAGGTGGGTCAAACCGTGTTAGCCAGGTTGATGGAATCTTAGTCTGCCAGCTCAGTCTGGATGGAAGTTGTCACACTTCCATTCAACTCGATGTGTCAGTTCTGAGTGATGGTTGTTCTATATTTTAGTTGTAATTTTGTTGTGGTTGTGCAAAGTGGCAAGCCATGTCTGCCTACACCACCATCTTGACTGAAAGCGAAGACATATTATTAAAAATGTTTGAAATGCCCTGGCTCATGTGGCTCAGTGGTTGAGGGCTGGCCTGTGAATCAAGAGGTCACTGGTTCAATTCCCAGTCTAGGGCATGTGCCTGGGTTGCGAGCCAGGTCCCCAGTAGGGGGTGTACAAGAGGCAGCCATACATTGATGTTTCTCTCCCTCTCTTTCTCTTGCCCTTCCCCTCTCTAATAAATAAAATAAAATGTTTTTTTTAAAAAAGTTTGAAACTTCTACCAAGATTAACTACTGTGGGAAAATTATCTTTATTAAAAATGCATGTGTAAGGCCTGTAAACATAGCATGTACTGACAGGGTAAAAACAAAGAAAATGAACAGTGAGAAGTCTGTTAGGCCAGATCTGACATTACAGCAAACAGTGCAGCTGAACTTCAAAACATACATCGCCACTAATGAGGTGAGAGCCTGCATATTAGCACACCTACAGCTCCAGTCACAGCCATCATTGCCCACGTCAGACATAAATGCAAGATCAACACCGGTGCCATCTCTTTGGAAGATGTGAGAATGCCCTGGCAGTAACTGCTCTCTCTTTCCCTGAGGATAAAAAATAAGAATGGAAGGGTAATGAGATTAGAACTTAGATTAAGAAAATAAAATTGGCAATCAAGCTGGGGCAATCTTACACAGATGGAGAAGTTTATAGAAAGAAACAACCTAGACAGTTGGTGTCCTGAACATTCTTTATATTTATGAACCTGGTGAGTTTCATGTCTTTTCTTTTTTATTTTTATTTACTGACTTGAGAGAGAGAAAGGAAGGGAGAAAGACATCAGTTTGTTGTTCCAGGTATTTATGTATTTGTTCGTTGATGCTTGTATGTACCCTGACCAGGGATCGAACCTGCAACCTGGGCCTGTAGGGATGATGCTCTAGCCACCTGAACTACTCAGTGAGGACTCATGTATTTTTTCTAATAAGAGAGCTTTGTAACATTTTTTGTACATTAAAAAATTTTATGTTATTCTGAAGGCAAATGCTGTGCAAATAGATTTATGTTTAGAGAAACTAAGTGTTACAGTTTCAACATGAATGTTTGAAATTTTATTTTCTACTCCTGGCTTTACTTTTTTTAAACCTGTCCTCACACAGTACCTTAAATGCCAAAACCCATATTGTTCATTTGTTCATTTGGCAACTATTTATTGTATATCCACTATGTCCCGTGCACTGGTGTGAGTACTTGGAATACATCCATATATAAAACAAAAGGTTCCTACAATCATGGAAGTTACGTTCTAGCAGGAGTGGGCCAGGGTTGGGAAACAGCCCATAAATAATCAATATAATGAAAAAATAAATACAGTACATGTTAGAAGGTGGTTAGTAATATGGAGAAAAGAAAAAGTAGATCAAGCTTAGGGGAGGCAAAACACGGCTTGCATTGTTTATTAGGTAGACCTCAAAGAGGAGATGAGAGTGGAGCAAAGACTTGCAGGAGCAGAGTTGCTCGTCAGATAGATATATGGGGACAGGGTGGGGGAGGACAGTAAGAGAGCAGAAGATACCAGGCGAGATGAGCCTGGCATGTTTATGGAACAGCAAGGAGGCCAGCGTGCCTGCAGCCAAGACTAGGGCGAGGGTAGAATCAGCTGTTAAGAACTGTGGCAGTCAGTAATCCAGGTGAGTTACAGAGGCTCCAATCAGGGAGACTATCATGAAGATGGGGAAAGTGGTCAGATTCTGGATAAACGAGGTCTGTCCAGAAGGTATCCAGCCATGTACTATGAAAAAGAGACACTTAAATTGAAGAAGATACAAGAAACATTGTACACAAGACAATGACACTTCGGCCCCCTTCAAAGTAGGCACCTGGGACTTCACATAGTTCTCCTAATGGCCACTAGCTGCCCTTTCATATTTTCCTGAATCTCATCGACAGTCTGAAATGGCTTCCCTTTCGAAGGTGATTTTAGTTTTGGGAAAAGCCAGAAGTCGCAGGGCCCCAAATCTGGGCTGTAGGGGGGCTGAGTCTCCTGAGTGATTGGATGTTTTGCCAAAAAACTCTGAACAAGATGTGATGCATAAGGAAGCACATTGTCATGATGAAGCTGCCAATCACTAGTTTCCCATAGCTGCGGGCTTCTGAATTATCCAAATAGTCTGCAGAGCATTGTTCAGTCTTAATGCAAAATCTGATGCAGATTTGTTGCTCTACTCAGTCATTTTGAATGTGACAGCCACACAGCACACATGCTCACTCACAGCGTCTACTACCCCCACTGACTAGTACAGTGAAGTCCGCATTGTCATGCACGCACATTCCAGTCCACTCTCCTTGGCTGCCAGGTTATATCGATGTGCAAACAGTTCTTGTTATATCAACAATGCTGGACTTTTTCCAGATAGACATTGTATTTTAAATGTAGAATCAATAGATATTCTGATGGATTGCTTGTGGGTTTTAAGAGAAAGAGAGGAGTCACCATTGCTTAAACTTTTAGCAGAAGTTCAGTGTGTTTTAAAAATACATGGTTTCTACTTTTTTTCTGTTGAAAGAGAGACCCTTGGTCCTGGCTGGAGTGGCTTAGCGGGCTGGGCGTCGTACCACAAAGTGAACAGTTGCCGGTTCTATTCCCCGTCAGGGCACCTGCCTGGGTTGCGGGCCAAGTCCCTAGTAGGGGACACATGACAGGCAACCACACACTGATGTTTCTCTCTCTTTTTCTCTCCCTTCCCTTCTCTCTAAAAATAAATAAATAAAATCTTGAAAAACGAAAAAGGAAGAGAGCCCTAGCTGGGTAGTCCAGTTGGTTAGAGTGTCCTCCCAATAAGCCAAGATTGCT
Source organism: Phyllostomus discolor (assembly GCF_004126475.2). NCBI lineage: Eukaryota > Metazoa > Chordata > Mammalia > Chiroptera > Phyllostomidae > Phyllostomus > Phyllostomus discolor. The sequence goes on from NC_040903.2 coordinate 176,602,509, forward strand.
GGTTTGATCCCCAGTCAGAGCACATACGAGAATCAACCAATGAATGCATCGATGAGTGGAACAACTCAGTGTTTCTGTCTCTCCTTCTCCACACCTTCCTTCCCTCTCTTCCTCTCTCCCCTTCTTTTTCTAAAATCAATAAATTTCAAAAAAAGGAAGAGAAAGAAGGCATTCTTAGTAATGTGGTAGAAGCTGTATTTTAGAAAGAAATTTCCCCTGCCAAAAACAAAAACCATTCTTTCAAAGAGTCTCAGTAATTCTGTTGTTAATCACTATATCTCCTGGTTCCTAAAAAAATCCTACCTATGTTTCATCTAGCAGCTCAGCAGTTTGAAAACAAAGAAATCCTTCATGATTTAAAGGACTTTTGTAATGTCAGAAAAAGAAAGAGAGAGCGTGGGAGGGAGAGAGAGAGAAACTTCAAAGTTGCTGTTGTCACTGGCCAGCAATTTGGAGCATCTGGAAACTGCACAAAATTTTCTGTCCGTAGTTAAGCATTCCCCCCCTCAGATAGCATTAAAGAACGACACAGGTGCAGCACTGACTTGGACAACTTAAAAAGATCAGCTTCTAAGAAAGAACGAAGCTTTCTTTGGATTTCCAGTTCAGTCCCACTGACTGACTGCCTTGTGTGACCTGCAAAAGCAGACCGTTCCTGTTTTCTGGGCCTCTATTCCCTCGCATGCAATGAGGGCATAGCTGCGTGGTCACTCAGGTTCCTTTAAGCATCAGGATTCTGGATCGTGTGATTTGTGACTAAAGAATGTTTGATATGTTGTCAAGGTAAGAGAACAAAACAAATCAGAGAGGCATATAGGAGAAGAAAGAAAAAGATTGAGAATAATAATGACATAGTATTTATTAAGCACTTGTTCTGTAGCAGGCACTGTTGTAAGTGCCTAACATGTACAGTTTATTTTGTGTCCCTTCGAAGTGGAGAATTCTAGGAAATATGAAATATTGTAGAACTTCAGATAAGAGGCTGAAATGCAAACAGATTGAGAATTAAAGCAGATTGAGAAAAAAATGTTTGCTTTCTAAATCAGAGCCACATAATTAAATCAGAAGACATTTTTAAGGGGAAAGGGTTTTAAACTATATACTGAAAATAAAGTTTTATCATTAACAAAGAGTTATTAAAAGGACATGTAGAATAACAACTTAGACGGAAGCAAAGGCTTTTTAAAAAATCTTTTTATTTTGAAATGATTATAGGTCCATAAGAAGTTGCCCCCCAAACAGTACAAGAAGGTGCCCGTGCAAGGGCGCCCTTTTTTGGGAAGGAATTTGGGAGAAAACTGGAAGCTGATAATCCAAAAGAGTATAGGCAAATAAATGTTATACATATTTGCTAATATCTTTTAAATGAGGTCAGTGGAAATTTTCAGATTTAAAAAATGTTACAAGAGTATTTGCATTGCATCACCAACTTATTTTATTAGATTTGTTAAATGAGAGAAGAGGAATGACATGGTAGAAGTAAAACCTTTTAATTAGGAAGGAAATTTGGACGTCAAGGGGGTAGCGTTAGAAGAATGCCTAGTCTATGTAAAAGTTAAGATTTGTGACAAAAATAAATTCAGGGAATGATCATTTGCTGGGTAAAGTGATTCTTTAGGGAGAACATTGTTGGAAAGCATTGCTCTCAATAGAAAAGTAACCTCATTAACTTTGAGTAACTTAGGAAGAAATGTAATGTGCACAAACTTCCATAACAACCTCTTTTGTGGAGATTTACAGTTTGTGCTTTCTCATAGGTTATAGTGAGTTTTGAAGTAACCTAAGCCATATTTTTGCCATCTGGAGCACGAGACACAGTTTTTTTAAAGAACCGGTTAGTGTTTGAACAACCCAAGTCATTTTGGAAGGAATCTTCTGCAGCTGGTTTTCCGTTGTAGTGCAAGAGAGCTGCATTGCAGAGCTCCCTTCCTGAGCTTTGTGACTACGAAGTCCAGCGTGTCTGGAAGGGGGCATTCCAGTTAAGCAAGTACTCATGCTAGGAGCACAGTTACACCTTGGCTCCTGGTTTTACATCCTTTAAATATTGTCCTTTAGATGTAATTATTAATCACATGCCAATGCTGTAGGAGATCATCACTTATGAACATTTGTTTTTGGAAAAAAATAGGCTTAGCCCATTAACTGAGGTAAACAAACTAGTTTAATGACTCTGGGTTGTTGGTTTTTCTCCAGTGCTGACTATCCACACAAATGAATGTCTGTAGAAACGAAGCCTCCATCCCCCCGTTGGTCATTCATTCTGTTTGCCTCGGGTAATCACTGGAGATTTCTGCATTTGTGATAATGATTTTCAAAAGACATGAAACCCTGTGTAGTATTACTGAAAGTGTTCTCTTAAAGAATGTCTAGAATATGTGAGGAACTGTCAAAACTTAACAGTAAAGAAGCAGTTCAGTTAGAAAATGAGCAAAAGACATGAAGATGCACTCCCCTGAAGAGAACCTACAAATGGCAGGTAAGCACATGAAAGGGTGTTCAGCAACATTAGTCATTGAGGAAATGCAAACTAAAATCACAAGGACATGATTACTATACACCTATGAGAGTAGCTAAAATAAAATAGTGACAACACCAAATGCTGACGAGGATACAGAGGAATTAGGTAACTGTTACATTGCTAACAGGAATGAAAAATGATACAGCCCACTGGAAAACAGTTTGGCATTCCTGAAAAATCCAAACATGCCACTACCATATGACCCAGCATTTGCACTCCTGGGCACTTATCCCAGAGAAATAAAAGGCTTAGGTACACACAAAAGCTGAATTGCACACAAATGTTTATGGCAGCTTTATTCATAATAGTCCAAAACCCAGATGCTCTTTAATGAGTGAATGGGTAAATAAACTGGGGTACATTCATGCCATATGATACTACTGAACAATAAAAGGAATTGTTGATACACGTAACCTGGATGAATCCTCAGGGAATCATGCTGAGTGAAAAAAAGCCTATCACAAAAGGTTGTGTTCTATATGATTTCATTTTTCTAACATTCTTGAAGTGATAGAATTACAGAAGTGGATTGCAGATTAGCGGTTTCCAGGGGCTGATGAGATGTTGAGGGGGTGGGAGGGAAGCGGGTGTGGCTGTGAAAGGAAACGGTAATAGACACAGTCTCCGTCTTGACTGTGTGAGTGTCAGTATGCGGTGTTGTGGAGACAGAGAGGGTATGCAGGGTGCCTGTATTATTTCTCAGTAGCAGCTGAGTCTACAATGATCTCAAAAAGAATATGTGATCTTTCTATAGTTTCTATATTTGGGTGGTCTACTTAATTAGAAAGGATTGTCCTAGACTTGGTCCCCCCACCCTGCATCCGTGATAGGATTTGTCATAAACAGTCAGCACTTTTAGGAAATCTCTAAGAGGATGAGGAACCCAGGGGAGTTACCCTGCAGGCCACCTCCTCGTCCCATTCTGAGAATGAGGATCAGTAAAAGCCATAGCGGAGAGAGAAGAATCAAGGCCCAGTGGTACACAGGGAAGGAATGCAGATGGAAGAGGGGTTGTTAGTCCCCCTATTACATCCCTCAACATCCTCTGCCTTGTTGGGCGTTGAGATTAAAGCAGACCATGTGATCATTGTGTGTTTGACTCACGGGTCTTTGTGGTACCCGCACGTGAGCCCCTCACCTTTTTGGTGACCCCTCTCCAACCATCCAGCAAGATGCATTCTGTATGTGGTCTGATGAATATTTGATTCACCAGACTCCGCAGATAGCTTTGATTATAGCTTTGTTTCTTAAGCAAACCTTGAAGTTTAGGAGCTCATCAGAAGGAGAGAGAGAACAGCTATATGATGGGCCGTTTCTTTTGGCAGAGATTGGAGGCCACAGTTAATTTATGATAATAATTATATACCAAATGCATATTTTTGTAATGTAGCTTAATTGAAAGTCATCCTTTGCTCTCCTTTCTAGTAGTAAAGTAAGATATTTATCCTCAGATAGAACATGCTGCCAAAAAATGTTTAATAGTTAGAAGACCTCTCTGGGTGTCTCTTTCTCCAAAGGCAAGGTTTAAGGTGATCAGCACCATGGAAATCAAATCCATTCTTTCTGTTGGAGGATCAAGTTCCTTCTGGATTGGGTGCAATAATGAGTATTGTTATTATCATTCACTGAGTGCCTTCTATGTACTATTGCAGCAGATCTTTTGTATACATTATTTTATTTAAGCTTCATGATAATCTTGCAAGGAAGGTATCATTGTACTGTATTTTTAGTTGAGAAAATGGAGTCTCAAAATGGATTGGAAAAAAAAAAACAAAACCTGAGTCACAAGAAAGGCAATAAAGTGGTTGATAGCCTAGTGGAAGAGCTGTAGTTTTAGGGTCAGCAGTCCCAGATTTAAGTGTAGTTTATGCCTCTTAATTGAATTCAGTTATATGACCCTGGGTTCTTTAACCTCTTTGAGTCATAGTATGCTATCTGGCACATAATAGCTACTATGAAAGTTCAAATAACTGCTTCTCAAGAGAAGCCACAAGAGATCGAGAGAATAGTTAGAACCTTCCTCAAACTTCCCTTCTATAACTACTCTTCTGTGAGAAGTAGAACAATCTAAAAACCCTTAAAAGTCAGCCAGCTTCAGTGCCAAAGCTAGAATAATAATCAGATGAGATTTATCTCATAAATATAATGCAGTTTGTTAAGGTGTAAGAGTTAGCATTGGAGACCATATAATCAGATGAGATTTATCTCATAAATATAATGCAGTTTGTTAAGGTGTAAGAGTTAGCATTGGAGACCATATAATCAGATGAGATTTATCTCATAAATATAATGCAGTTTGTTAAGGTGTAAGAGTTAGAATTGGAGACTCTAGTTGTATGGCCTTGGACAACTAATTTCATTAATTTGATTCTCAATGTATTCATCTATAAAATGGGTTTAATAGTATCCATCAAGGGTTATAACGATAATGAAATGAGTTAAGGCATGTGATGATAATGCATTTAGCCCAGTGCCTGGCATGTAGCAAGTACCAAAGAAGTGTTATCTGCTATAACTTTTATTATATCTGTTTGCCATAGCTGGTCTTCTGGATGTGCTACTTCAAGTCAAATCTACAATCAAAATGTATCTTAAATTTATGTATGTATTTAATGTAGTGTTCCATTGGATTTTTTGTTTGTTTCCTTTTTCACTGAAAGGCTTTTGTAGTCAGTAAAAGCCTTAAAATAGTGATATCTTAGACTCACGGGAGTAGGTTGTCCCAGAGCTGGGACAGAATATAGATTCCTCCTGACTCCCAGGAACTGGTTCCACCACACCTGGTTTTTCCACAGACAGACCAGACCACGTACATGTAGCCGGGTACAAATCTAAGATCCCCCACATATGCAGGGAACCTCTTGTACTTACAGGGAAAGGATTGAGGGAAAGCAGAATGGAGAAGCTCAGGCCTTGCCCTTGTTCTTAGCCTGGAAAATGCTGCATGTGCCCTGCCTTTATCATACATGAGGGAGGAAAACCATGTTTGTTGCCGCCATTCTCAACTGAATCATGAGACTCTAGACAGTAACAGCTATTTAGGATAGCTAATTATGCTACTTAATTTTATTTAAAGCTTTTTGCAAGAATGTTTGGATGACCTACCCTTTATTATGTAATGGAATGATTAGAATAACTTTTATATTGCATTGTGGTTTTCTCTTAAGTGTGTTCCTGTTGTGCACAGATGAATTTGTAATGCAGAATGTCAGCATAGTCTATATTTAATTGTACCTGCTGTTCTCATTCATTAGAATGCAGTCCCCAAGAAATAACTAGATAGATATATTAGTTGTTGTCTTTTCATAAGATAATTAAGCATAATGAAAGAAGGTTGCTGAAGCACCCCGGCACAGTGCTAGGAGAGATTGCTAAGAGTGGAGACCTGCTAATGTGTCCTCTGGCTCCTGATACACTGAGAGTGGCTTTCTGGCATTCAAGCAAAACAGTGTAATTGCTGTATAGAGGAAAAAGTTGAAGAGAAGTTTATTTTTGCTTCCTGAGAATTGTACCATGCCTATTTCTAAGAGCTCTCAGTGTGGCTTACACATGAAAGCACAGAGCAAATTAAATATTTTAAATACAATACAAAATGGAGACAAGGGGAGCAGAAGTGGGAGACATCACCAGCACCTGATTGGAGTAGATCACAGCAAAAAGAGAATCCTCAATTTGCATGGTTTTCCCTTCCTGAAAAGAGAGGGTGTGTAGAAGCATGTGCAAAGTCATGATTTCTTTGGAACTCATCTTACCGGGAAATTGACTTATAGGTCCCTGCACAAAGCACATTGGGTAACTTCAACTGTAGTTTTGTGAAAGCTTTTATTTATCTGTTTTGAACAGTGCCCTTGGCACCCAGCCATATCCTGACCCAGGGTAGCCTCCCCGTCTGCCCCAGATTGTGGTGGGGGTGGGGGCTGGGCAGTGGTCAGAGGAGCCTTTTGTGAAGAGCTGCAGAAAGCACAAGCTCTTGTGGGCTCTGGCCTTTATTAGCAAGCTTCAGCTTGCTGCTGTTTGTGTGGATTGTTTAATGGCTAATTGATGCAGCATGTGTGAAGATAGAGTTTCCCGCATGAGGCAGTTATGGGTGGCAACATGGGTTGTCTCAACACGATACCAATTTCCACAGTCAATTTGGTCAATTCAAGTGAAAGAAGAGAAAAAAAAAGAATCGGTCCGGCCTGAAAATCAGTCAGAGCAGTTACCAGAGGTTATTGAGGCATCTAGGTTATTTGAAGAGATTTTTCATGTTTGAATCAGTTGTTTTCCCACTTTGTATACATAGCCTTAAGTCATTTGGGGAAATAATCTTAAAAATACAGAAGTGACATTTTAAAATGTCTCTCTTTAAATATTTATAACCATAATCAGAATGTCTGGTGTATGTCAGTTTTGAGAAGGAATAACCATCTTACCATTGATAAAATAATGGGTGATCAGTGTAATTAATTAATGTTTCATATTTTGTTATAGAGTAGCAAAATAACCCAGTGACCACAAAGCCCTGGAAAACTATGGAAAGTTAATAAGTTAAATTGTGTTTGAGGCTGATTTTTTTTTCCAAAGAGATTTATTGATACGTAACTAACATGTAAAATTCATCTGTTTTTAAGTGAGTGATTTAGGGATTTTTGGTAAGTTACAGAACTGTATGATCATCACCATAATGCATTTTAGAACATGTCCCTCCCCCCAGCGAAGAGCCCCTGTGCCCCTGTGCAGTCAGTCCCTGCTCCCAGCGCTGACCCCCGGGCTAGTACTCTGTTGTCTGACATTACAGATTCGCCTTTTCTTGCTCACTGCTTTCCTGCAGCAGAATGTCTGGGTTTCTCCTGTGTTGTAGCATGTGCCAGCAGTGCACCCCTTTTTTCCCAAATACCTTTTTATTGGGGTGTAGTTGACATGCAACACTGTATTAGTTTCAGGGTACAATATAAAGGTGCAATATTTGTATATATTGCATAATGGTCACCACAACAGGTCTAGCTAACCTCCGTCACTATCCGCAGAATTTTTCTCTGGTGATGAGGATTTACTCCCTCACCACTCTCCAGTACAGGGTGCAGTGCTATTGACTACAGTCACCATGCTGCGCATCACACCACCGTGACCTAATTCATCTTCTAACTTGGTTTTCACCCCCTTCTCCTGCAGTCCTCACCTCGGGCAATCATCAGGCTGCTCTCTGTACCTATGAGCTTGATAGTGTTGGGGTTTTTTTCGTTTGGTTTGGTATTTTGTGAGGGGTTCCACGTATAGTTATTTGCCTTTCTCTGGCTGACTTATTTTACTTACCATGATACCCTCTAGGTCCATCTACGTTGTCTCAAATGGCAAGACTTCATTTTTATGGCTGAATAATATTTCATTGTGTATGTAAACCATATATTCTTTGTCCATTATCTGTCAGTAGACACTTGTGTTGTTATCGTGTCTTGGTAAACAATGCTGCAGTGACCATGGTGTGCCTATGTCTTTTGGGTTGGAGTTTTCATTTTCTTTGGATACGTACCCAAAAGTGGGATTCCTGGATCATGTGGTACTTATCTTTTTAATTAAAAAAAATTATTTTTCAATTACAGTTTATGTACAGTCTTAATTAATTACAGGTATACAACCCAGTGACCAGACATCTACGTAACCTACGTAGTGATCATCCTGATAACTCCAGTACCCATCTCACCCCGTATACAGTCATCACACTGTTGACTGTATTCCCTGGATTGACCGTGTCGCTGTGCTTTACATCCCGTAACCATTCCGTAACTACCAATTTCTTTCTTTCTTTTTTTTTAATATACACCAATTTCTACTACTTAAACCCTTCACCTTTTCCGCTCATCCATCCAACCCCCATCCCCATCAAAATGTTCTCTATATCTATGGGTCTACTTCTGTTCTGCTTGTTCACTTATTTTGCTTTTTAGATTCTACATTTGAGTGAAATCATATGGCATTTGTCTTCCTCTGTTGGATTTACTTCACTCAGCACAGTATCCTCTAGGTCAATTCACATTGTTGCAGATGGAAAGATTTCATTCTTTTTTTTTTTTTTTTTTTGAGGAACTTCCAGACTGTTTTTCATAGTGGCTGCACCAATTTACATTTCCACTGAAAAAGATTCCCTTTTCTCCACATCCTCAACAATACTTGTTATTTCTTGACTTTTTGATACTAGCCATTCTAACAGGGGTGAGATGATACTCACTGTGGTTTTGATTTGCATTTCCCTGATGATTAGTGACGTTGAGCATGTTTTTATGTGTCTGTTGGCTTTTATATGTCTTCTTTAGAAAAATATCTGTTCATGTCCTCTGCCCATTTTTAACTTGAATTGCTTGTGTTTTTTTTGTTATTAAGTTGTATGAGTTATATATTTTGGATATTAGCTCTTTATCAGATACATATTTTGCAAATATTTTCTCCCATTCAGAAGGTTGCCTTTCCTTTTTGTTGATGGTTCCCTTTGCTGTGCAGAAGCTTTTTAATTGGATGTAGTCTCACTTGTTTATTTTTGCATTTGTTGCATTTGCTTTTCGTATTAAATTAAAAAAATCATCCCCAAGACCTCCTGTCAAGAAACTTATTACTGCCTATCTTTTCTTCTTGGTGTTTTATGGTTTCAGATCCTACATTCAAGTCTTTAATCCATTTTGAGTTCATTTTTGTTTATGATGTGAGATAGCGCTCCAATTTCATTATTTTGCATGTGCCTGTCTAGTTTTCTCAACACTATTTATTTCCAATGGGGAAGAAACTATTATTTCCCCCAGTGTATATTCTTGGCTTCTTTGTCGTAAATTAATTGACCCTATATGCCTGGGCTTATTTCTGGGCTTTCTATTCTGTTTGTTTGATCTGTGTGTCTGTTTTTAGACTAATACCACACTGTTTAGATTACTGTGGTTTTTAATATAGTTTGAAATCAGGGAGCATGATGCTTTCAGATTTGTTCTTCTTTCTCAAGATTACTCTGGCTCTTTGGCATCTTTTGTGGTTCCATACACATTTTTAGTATTGTTTGTTTTATTTGTGAGAAATGACGTCAGAATCTTGATAGGAATTACATTGAGTCAATGAATTGCTTTGTGTAATATGGACATTTTAATAATATTCTTCCAAACAATGAGTACAGATTATCTTTACATTTATTTGTGTCTTCAGTTTCTTTCATCAGCATCTAATAATTTTCATTGTACAGGTCTTTCATTTCCTTGGTTAAATTTATTCCTAGATATTTTATTCTTTTTGATGCAGTTATATATGGAATTTTTAAAATCTCTCTGTGGGTGTTGAACTACCCCTGCATCCCTGGAGTAAATCCCACTTGATCATGGTATGTGATGCTTTTAATGTGTTGTTGAATTTGGTTCACTAATATTTTCTTGAGGACTTTTGTGTCTATGTTCATCCGCGATATGGTCTGGAATTTTCTTTTGTTGGTATCCTCGTCTGGTGTTAGTATCAGGGTAATGCAAGCTTCATAAGATGGAAGTGTTTTCTAATGTTTTTTGGAAGAGTTTGAGAAGGATTGGTACTAATTCTTCTTTCAATCTTTGGTAGAGTTCACTGGTTGAAGCTGTCAGACCATGGACTTTAGTTTATAGGGAGTTTGTAAATTGCTGGTTCAATCTCCTAACTAGAAATTGGTCTGTTCAGATTTTCTGTTTCTTCATGATTCATTCTTGGAAGGTTATATATTTCTAGAAATTACATTTTTCTTCTAGGTTGTTCATTTCTTTGACATAATTTTTGTCTCTTATAGTCCTTTGTATTTTTGTGATAACAGTTTTAACATCTCTTTTATTTCTGATTTTATTTAATTGAGCATCGCATTTTTGTTGGTAAGTCTAGCTAAAGGTTTTTCAATTTTGTTCCTCTTTTCAAAGAACCTGCTCTTGGTTTCACTGACCTTTTCTGTTGTCTTTTTAGTCTCTGTTTCATTTATTTCTGCTCTGATCTTTGTTATTTCTTTCCTTGTACTAAGTTTTGGCTTTGTTATTCTTTCTAGAATCTTAATGTTGTTTATTTGAGGGGTTTTTTCATCTTGAGATAGGCATTTATGCTATGAACTCTCCTCTGAGAATCACTTTTGCTGCATCCCATAAGTTTTGCTGTGTTGTATTTCCAATTTTATTTGTCTCAGTGATTTTCATGTCATTTTTATTCCTTCATGGGCTTATTGTTTGTTGCATGTTGTTTAATCTCCACATATTTGTAAAATTTCCAGTTTTCTTGAAATTTATGTATAGTTTTATGCCCTTGGGAAAAGGTAATTGATATGATTTGTCTTCTTAAATTTGTTAAGACTTATTTTGTTGCCTACCATATGATCCATCCTGGAGAATGTTCTATGTGATTTTGAAAAAAGGTGTTTTCTGTTGCTTTGGGGTGGAAAGTTCTCTGTATATCTGTTAGTTCACCTGGTCTAATGTGTCATTTAGAGCTGATATTTCCTTATTGACCTTCTGTGTGAATGATCTTTTATTTATTGATGTAAGTGGAGTATTAAAGTTCCCTACTATTATTGTAGTGCTGTTTCTCCCTTTATGTCTGTTAATATTTGCCTTATATATGTGGTACCCCTGTGTTTGGTGCATAAATCTTTAAAATTATTGTATCTTCTTATTAGATTGATCCCTTTATAAATATGCAGTAGCCTTTTTTGTATTTTATTACAGTCTTTCCATTTCTCTTTATTGTGGAATAATAGTTTATTATATGGATATATCACATTTTGTCATATACAAATGTGATACATATACTAATCCTGCTCTTCATATACAAGTCTTTATTTGGTTCTACATTTCCGTTTCTCATGAGTAGATACCTGGGAGTTGTTAGCATCTACAAATATGTCTTTAAATATTTTTAGTCACAGTGAATCAGGTCATCTAGTACACATCAGTTTTCAGAAGAAATTACCATTTGCCATTATTACATAGTGTATGATTAGTGTAATTAACTGATATTTCATACACTGTTAAAGATAGAATAGGAAAGTGATGACAAAGTTGATTTTTATTTAGTTACAGATTCCTGTAGGAACTCTATTATTTTCTGCATGACACACAGACTCTATTTGTACTTTCTTTTAGTCTTCCTACTCCCTGATATTTTTCTAATAACCTCCTAAGCACTTCAAATTACTCAAGAGAACTGCGTCATAACTACCTGTTACCTGTGTGGCTGTCACTGCTGCAATTCAAATATTCATTACGTCATCATTAAAAAACTCAGCTTACTGTGAAGCCTCAGTGAAGGGATGGGAAAATATTGTGACAGAAGACACCTGCTGCAATGGGGTATTGCTCACTCTTCTTTGAACAGCACTTAACGTTCCAGAAGAAGCCTGCCTTCAGATAGCACTCGTGTAATGAAAGTGAATTTTGTTTAGCATTTGGGTCTGGTCCAGTACTAAGTGATCTACGTACTGACTTTCTAGGGTAAGAGTCATTGTCATAACCAGTTCTACGAAGCAGTAGCTTCCGATATATATAGTACATTCGAGTTTACAGAATGTTTTTTTCCATTTATGTTATTCACTCAACAAATCATTGAGTTCCAGATCTATGACAGGCCCTGCTAGGCATCCTGTCTCTGTTAGCTCCCGCAGCAACCCTGTCATTATAGGAAGATCAGGTACTTCCCTTCATCTTGTATGTCTCTCTCTCACACACACACACACACACACACACACACACACATTACTTTGTGTGTCATTTCTGCTTCCTCTGAGAGGACCTGACCAATAGGAATCTATTCTGATTCCTATGAAAGTCTCTGTGCATAGAATGACCAAGTGTTTTCTAAAATGGAGGGTAAATATCTGATATGAAAAGTGGGTCACTTTGCACTGTACCTTTATCTCACTTTCTGCACATGACATAGACCTCTTGTCCAAGATAGATTAAAAGCAAATAGCAAATTAGGGAACACTAAAACATGGTATTTCATATGTAATACAAAGGGGATTAGAGTTCATTCTGTTCTTCACTATAGGCTTATGTTTTATATTAGACAAAGCTTACTTCCTCTAGTGGTATGAAAAGAACCTGTAATTCCAGGATTCTACACACGTCATTTGTATTTTCCTTGAGAAAATGTCCTAGTTAAAATCAATGCCCTAGTATTCATTTAAGCTCCCTTGCCCTCAATAAAACTAATTGATAAACCCTAATAATTAATGGTCTGATTAAAGCAAAATGACTTACATCTGCCCTGATGATTGCCATTTATAATCAGTCACTTTAATGACTCATCTTTTCTCCACTTTGCTTACAGAAGAAAGGCTATGATGTTTTCAAGTGAGCTGAATGAGAAGCTCGCATGCTTGTGATTGTTGTTGTTTTCTATAACTTGAGATTGCATTAAAATAAGCATAAATATAACTACTTCTTTCAAAGTAATCCTTCTCCCTTACTCGTCGTGCTGTTGTCTATGGCTTTGAGTGACATTGAAAACAACCCCTCCCCCCATACAAGGAAAGAAATTAAATTATTTGAGTATTCCTGGAGCTATTTTTTGAGCATTTTACCATTTGTATGTTTTAGACAAAAATTTGGAAAAAGTAAATTGAGTGACTATATACTAGGATTGCTTATTGCTCAAATATCAGGTGGAATTTTTTAAATATATTTTATTGATTATGCTATTACAGTTGTCCCATTTTCCCCCTTTACTCCACTCCACCCTGCACACCCACCTCCCACCCACATTCCCCCCTCTTAAGTTCATGTTCATGGGTCATAAATATCAGTTCTTTGGCTTTTACATTTCCTATACTATTCTTAACCTCCCCCTATTTTCTACCTCCCATTTATGCTACTTATTCTCTGTACTTTTTCTCCCTCTCGCCCCCTCCCACTCCCCTGCTGATAACCCTCCAAGTGATCTCCATTTCTGTGATTCTGTTCCTGTTCTAGTTGATTGCTTAGTTTGTTTTTGTTTTCATTTTAGGTGTGGTTGTTAATAACTGTGACTTTGTTAATGACTTTGTTGTAATTTTGCTGTTCATAGTTTTGATCCTCTTTTTCTTAGATAAGTCCCTTTAACATTTCATATAATAAGGGCTTGGTGATGATGAACTCCTTGAACTTGACCTTATCTGAGAAGCACTTTATCTGCCCTTCCATTCTAAATGAAAGCTTTGCTGGATAGATTAATCTTGTATGTAGGTTCTTGCCTTTCATGACTTGGAATACTTCTTTCCAGCCCCTTCTTGCCTGTAAGGCTTCTTTTGAGAAATCAGTTGACGGTCTTATGGGCACTCCTTTGTAGGTAACTATCTCCTTTTCTTTTGCTGCTTTTAAGATTCTCCTCTTATCTTTAATCTTGGCTAACGTAATAATGATGTGCCTTGGTGTGTTCCTCTTGGGTCCAACTTCTTTGGAATTCTCTGAGCTTCCTGGACTTCCTGGAAGTCTGTTTCCTTTGCCAGATTGGGGGAGTTCTCCTTTATTATTTGTTCAAATAAGTTTAATTTCTTGCTCTTCCTCTTCTCCTTCTGGTACCCCTATGATTTGGATGTTGGAACCTTTAAAGATGTCCTGGAGGTTCTTAAGCCTCTCCTTATTTTTTTTGAATTCTTGTTTCTTCATTCTACTCTGGTTGAATGCTTCTTTTTTCCTTCTGGTCCACACCGTTGATTTGAGTCCTGGTTTTCTTCCCATCACTGTTGGTTCCCTGTACATTTTTCTTTATTTCACTTAGCATAGTCTTCATTTTTTCCTCTAATTTTAGACCATATTCAACCAATTCTGTGAGCATCCTGATTATCAGTGTTTTGAACTGTGCATCTGATAGGTTGGCTATCTCTTCATCATTTTTGTATTTTTTCTGGGGCTTTGATCTGTTCTTTCATTTGGGCCAGTTTTTTTCTCTCAGCACACCTGTTACATAGTAAGAGGGTGGAGCCTTGGATGTTCAGCAGGGTGGGGCAACCCACATTGCTGCTCTGTGACGCTGTATGGGGTGAGGTTAAGGGGGGGTCAATGCTGCTTGCTGTACTCTCTGCCAGTTTTCAGTCACTCCCCCCGCTTCCCACAAGCAAATTGGGCCCTTCTGGTGCTGATTCCCATGTGGGTGGGTTTGTGTACATTCTGGGACCCTGTTGGTCTCTCCAACAAAGTCTTCTATGAGGCTGGGAGTTTCTCCTGACACTGCAACCCCCACAGATGTTTTCATTCAGAGGTTCTGAGGCTTTATTTCTCCTCGATGGAACCCTGCGTTGCACAGTCTGTCTCACTCCCCAGTTGTTCCTCCCAGTTTACGTGTACTCAAATGTGGGACCATCCAGTCTGCCAGCTGCCGCCTTGCCATGAGTCCTCTCCACCTGGCTGCCCAGCTCCACCCCTGCTACCAGTCTGGATGAATGTGTCTTCTTTAACTCCTTGGTTGTCAGATTTCCATACAGTTCAGTTTTCTGTCAGTTCTGGTTGTTTTTTGTTTTTACATTGTTTTTGTCCTTCCTTTGCTTGTGTGAGGAGGCACAGTGTGTCTACCTATACCTCCATCTTGGCCAGAAGTCCAGGTGGAATATTTTACTCAGATAAAGTAAAATTGAAAGCACAGGAGTATCCTCGTTCCAACATTGAAAAAGATTTCATTTGCTTAATATTCTGCCACATGAATTCAGATTTAGGCTACCTAAATAAAATCCTAATATTTATATCTTCTCTGTTTTAAAAAAGGATTTGAGGCAGCTTAATATATGAGGTCAAAACAACAAACAAAAGGCAAAAAATAAGAATTTTAAGATAAAGGGATATTTCCACTTCTGCCTAGGGAGGAATTATTGCCATGGGACTTGCCTTGCACCAAAAGTAACTAAGAAACTGGACAAAGTTTATGAAACATTTATTTTCAGACATTAGATAACAAGCAGCACAGGACTGTGATCCCTGAGAGAAGGAAAACTGATGGGGTGAGCTGTGTAATCACCCAGGCTTTCTACCTGGAGACAATTTCTGGGCTGCAGCATAGGGAGAGGAAACTCATACACACCCCAAAGGTGAAAAGACAGAGTTTAGAGATCAAGAAGGCCAAAATAGCTAGAATTTATCAGGAAGAGTCTTGGAGAGGCAGAACTATGCAGGAAAAAGAACTCATGAAATTATGTTAGAATCTCCTTAAGTTTTAGGCTGTATATCAACCTATAGGTTCATAGAATGAAATCTTACAAACCTAGACAATGAACTACTATCTGGGAAATAAAATTTGGGGGGAGCTATAATCTAAACAATTTTCAAAGTTTACACAGGTTGGGAATTTTTAAAATTCCAATCAACAAGAATGGAGAGACCTTGTTGGAGCATTCAAGAGAGACTTCGGAAGGGGCATGCTTTAATAGTGGGGCTACACTATCCCTAAAGCAGGGGTCACTATAGGTTGTCTATTAAAAAAGAGCTCTGAAATAAGCTTCAGAATGACCTAGCTATATGCAAGGAAGTTAACTACCTGCCAGTATCAAATCCAAAGCACTTTAAAGGATGGTAACAATATTCAGCACTTAACAACATAAGATTTACAATAGCTGGCATCCAAATAAAAGTTAGTAGGTGAACAGAGAATCCTTCTGATAATGGATGAAATAAGATAACAAGGAGAAAAGTCACCCAACAGAAATTGGAGCCTCCTTCCTGCTGAGATGATGGACTTAGCACAAAAGGACTTAAGAACAGTTACTATAAATATTACAAATATACTCAAGGATTTCAAGGAAAACAAGAGCATTACACAGAGAGAAATAGAAGACAAAAAAGAAAACCTAGTGAAAAGTAGTATATCTGTAATTTAAAAAATTGCTTAGTAGAATTAAAAATAGCTTAGATACTACAGAATAACCCATTAGTGATCTTGATGTTAGAGATACAGAAATTATCCAAAATTACTACAAAGGAAAAAGACTAAAACATGAACACAGTCTCAGGGACTTTCAAGACAGTATCAAGAAGTCTAGGATATATGTGTAACTACAGTCTCAGAAGGAAGGGGGTGTGGAAAGGGAACAAAAATTATTTAAAGAAGTAAGGGCTCCAATTTGATGAATCTCATAAACCTGTATTCTGAGAAACTCAGTAAACCCTAACCAGGGTAAGTACAAACCCAAACCAAAGCTATCAACATAAAAAAATTGAAAATTAGTGATTTTAAAAATCTTTAAAATATTCAGAGAAAACAAAATATATTAAGAGGAACACAAGTAAGAATTGTAGCAGACTGTGTCAAAAGCTATGCATGCCAGAAGATAATGGAAAGATATCTTCCAAATATTTGGAGGGGGAGCGTCGACCAAGAATTCAATCAATGTTAGTAAATACATTTTTCATAAATAGTACCTAAGGCAAAGCAGAATATTGCCAGTAGATCAGTATTACAAAAAATGTTAAAGGTAATTATTTAGGGCAGAAGAGAAATGATACCTGATACCTTATTTCATCCACTGATAATGGAATGGATGGAATAAATAGCACCAACAGTGGTAAATGTGAACATATAAAAGACTTCTTACTTTTAAATTTCTTTAAAAACTATTTAAAGCAGAAATACATACTATGTTGTAGAGCTCATAACACCTGTGGAGATAAAGTATATAACAAACAGCAGCACTAGAATGAGAAGAAGAAAATGGAAATATACTATTATAAGTTTCTTCAATTTTAAATGAAATATTCTAATATTATTTGAAAGTAGATTTTGAGAAGTTGAAGAAACATTGTAAACCCTAGAACAGTCATTAAAAAAAAAAGTTATAAGCTTCAAATAGGCTGGTAAAGTTTAGCACACAGACCCAATTTGTCTCACTGCCTATTTTATAAACAAAATTTTTTTGGAACACAGCCATGTTCATTCATTTACATACTATCCATGATTGCTTTTGCATCACAGTGACAAAACTGAGTAGTTACAACAACATAGCCCTCAAAGCCTGAAGTATGATCCTTTACAGAAAAAGTTTGCCAACCTTGGGCTTAGAAACCTATAGTAAAGATCAGTGGAATGCCAAAAAGTGCCCAACTAAACCAAAAGAAGGCAAAGAAAAAAAAGAAAGGAACAAAGAGCAGATGTTTCTTTTTTCAGATAGTAAGATGGTAGAGTTAAACCGAACCATATCAATTATTACATTAAATGTAAAGGGTCTATATGCTCAAAAGCACAAGTTGTCAGACTAGTTAAAAGACCAAGACCCAGCGCTATACCATCTGTAAGACTTCTACTTTAAATATTAATGACAGAGATATATACAATCCAAACACTAATCCAGACTTTTTAAAGCAAAAATTATAACAACTATTATGGAATTTATAATGGACATAGGAAAGGCATGACTATAACAACAGAAACCAGTCAGTGGTTGCCAGAGGTCAGGGTGGAATTGACTATAAAGGATCACAGGAAAATTTGGGGGGTGATGGAAATGTTTCATTTCTTGATTTTGACATGGTTACATGGATGCATACACTTGTCAAACTCATCAAACTGTGTATTCAAAATGATTTTTTAAATGAATACTGTTGATTTTTTAAAAGTAAAGGAAAACAAGAAAGGGAAGTTTCCTTCAGATATTCTAAACTTTCTAGCAGTTAAGTCAAAGGGAAATACAGCAGGTTATACTGGTCTTTTCTAAGCGCCGATCTGAAGACAATGCTATATTAGATTGGTTTCTGATCTAGAAGATCAGAGGTGGAATTCAAAATGTTTTCTTTTCTTTTTTTTTTTAAGTACAGCCAGGCTTGGGAGCTACTTAGTTACGTAACTCTTGTTGTCTTTATTATAAGAAGTGTGCTAATTGTTCAGGAAGAAAATTCCATTTAGAGTATATCAAAGCAGCATTGTTATCCTGAAGTCTCATGTGCATTGTTTTTGGTCAAAGAAAAGAGCAACAACTTCCTAAGTCTGCGCTCTCCTGAAGGGCAGGGTCTTATATTTCTCTCCATAGCACCTATGGTTCTCAAAATGAAAAATGTCATTTAGAAATGTATTTATTAGACTTCCAGTCAAGATGGAGGCGTATGTAGACATGCTTCACCTCCTCGCACAGCCATAAGAAGGATCACAACTAACCCCAAAACAAAAAACACCCAGAACTGACAGAAAATTGAACTGTATGGAAGTCCGACAACCAAGGATTTAAAGAAGAAATACTCATCCAGATGGGCAGGAGGGGCGGAGACAGGGAGCCACAGTGGAGAGGATGTGGTGTGGTGGTGGTGAGGCAGTGCAGCGCAGCCAGTGGAATGGGTGGTCCGACATTCACATGTGGTGGATAAAAACCAGGAGGGACACATCCAGACAGGTAGGAGGGACGGAGACAGGGAGCTGGGGCAGAGAGGACATGGTGTGGCAGCACTGAGGTGGCTGATGGAACACGTGGTCCCACATTCACATGTGGTGGATAAAATCAAGAGGGATACCTTGGTAGCAAGCGACCCTAGCTCCAGGCCAGACCATGCAGCCCAGGGTTCCAGCACCAGGAAAATAAAGCCTCTTAACTTCTGACTATGAAAACCAGTGGAAGTTGGGGTGACAAAAGAAACTGCCAGTCTCTTGGGAAAGGCCATTTATAAGGCCCACAGAGTCCTAAAATGAACACACACACACCCACTCTGGGAGCTACCACTGAGGCAGTGGCTAGAGGGGCACCAGTTGCATATGGGAAGGGGGTAAAGTGACTAGAAATGGAGTGAGTGCTGAGCAGTCCTCAGTGGCATTGTCCCCTCTCTGAGCCCTCCCCCACATACAGAGCCACAAAGTGGTGAAGTGGGTTGTCCCACATGGGCAAATACCTAAGGCTCCACCCCATACAACTTAATAGGTGTACTAAGACAGGGCATCAAAGCAGCTCTAACTGATACACAAACAAACACAGGGAGGCTGCCAAATCGAGGAGACAAAGAAATATGGCCCAAATGAACAAACAAAACAAAACCCCAAAAAAAGAAGTAAACAAAAAGGACATAGCCAACCTATCAAATTCAGAGTTCAAAACACTGGTGACAAGGATGCTCAGAGAACACATTGACTACAGCAAAAGCATAAAGGAAGAAATGAAGGCTACACTAAATGAAATAAAGAAAAATCTACAGGGAACCAACTATGAAGAGAAGGAAGCCCAGGTTGAAATCAATGATTTGGAACATAAAGAAGAAATAATCAACTAGAACAGAATGAAGAAATAAGAATTCAAAAAAAGAAAGAAAAAAAAACAAAAATAAGAAGACTCTGGGAAATCTCCTAAAGTGCCAACATCCAAATCATAGGGATTCCAGGAGAAGAGGAAGAGCAAGAAACTGAAAAGTTATTTGAAAAAACAAATTTAAAAAAACTTCCCTAATTTGGTGAAAGAAATAAATGTACAAGTCCAGGAAGCACAGAGTTCCAAACCAGATGGACAAAAAGAGGGCTGAACCAAGAACATCATAATTAAAATGCCAAAGGTTAAAGATAAAGAGAGAATCTTAGAAGCAGCAAGAGGAAAGCAGGGAGTTACCTACAAAGGAGTTCCCATAAGACCATCAGCTGATTTCTTAAAACTTACAGGCAAGAAGGGGCAGGCAAGAAGTATTCAGTGTGATGAAAACCAAGGACCTACATCCAAAATTACTCTATCCAACAAAGCTATGATTTAGAATGGAAGGGCAGATAAAGTGCTTCCCAGACAAGGTAAAGCTAAAGGTGTTCATCACCAAGCCCTTATTATATGAAATGTTAAAGGGACTTATTTTAAGAAAACAAAGATCAAAACTATGAACATTAAAATGACAACAAACTCACAACTATCAACTGAATCTAAAAAACAAAAGCAAACAGCTAGAACAGAAACAGAATCATAGAAATGGAGATCACATGGAGGGTTAACAGCAGGGATGGGGAAGGGGGAAAATGGGGGAAAAGTGCAGGGATTAACAGCATAATTGGTAGGTACAAAATAGACAAGGGGATGTTAAGAATAGTATAGGAAATGGAGAAGTCAAAGAACTTATATGTATGACCCATGGACATGAACTACAGGTGGGGAGGGTGGATTGCTGGAGGGAAGAGGGATACTGGGTGGAAGGTGGCAAGGGGGGAAAAATTGGGACAACTGTAATAGCATAATCAATAAAATATACTTTAAAAAGAAATGTATTCATTAATAGTGAAATGTATTCATTCTGAAGTATGTCATTAAGTATGGAAAAGATGCAGCTCCTTCTCAGGCCAAATTCGTACTTCTCTGGATGAACACGTTTGCCCTTCTGCTTAATAGATGTATCGTTCATTTGCCATTTGCTCAGCAAATATCCTTTCTTGTCTGCACCAGGCACCATTTTATATATAGCAGTGAACAAAACAGATGGAGTCTCTATATTCATGGAGCTTCCTTCCCTTCAAAAGGGGAGGACTGTGAGGGAAAAGATTTATTTATGCAGATATCTTGTGTTGATGGTGCTAAATGTTAAAAATAATGTTGAAACACTGCAGAGAGAAAGAAGTGTCTTGGGTAGAGAGGTGCTGCTGTTCATGCTGGGTGGCTGGGAACCCTTCTCCTAAAAGGGTAACATTTGAGCAGAAACCTAAAAGGAATGATATATACATATATCTATATCTTGCTCCTTCATTCATTTTAGGCACACACACACACACATATACCTATACGTATACATCATATACATATATGAAAGTGGAGTAGTCCAGGGATGTGGAGCCTCAAAGCAGGAGCATGCCTGGCGGGGAAAGGAGTAGGGAGAGTGAGAGCCAAAGGTAGTGGAGGGCCAGCTTGGGAAAGGCCTTAGACATTATCATGAGGACTTTGCATTTTGCATTGAGTTGCAAAGCCCTCGGAGGTTTCAGGGAGAGAAGTGGTATGATCTGATTTGCTTTAAAAGGATCACTGGCTGCTGTGTTCAACACAGATAATAGCAGAGCAAATGTAAAAATAGGGAGACAGGTTCCATAGCCTTGTTGAGGCATGACTGCGTACAGCCTGTCAAAAATGCTCCCTCATAATCATTACATTGGTTTTATAGTTCTACTTACTGGGTTTTGGAAATTATTTTTATTCAGCTGGTACTTTATTCAAATACAGCTTAAATTTGCTACAGTAGCAATAGAAATAATTTTCTAAATATAATGAAACATACCACTGTTGCAGCTTGGTTGATTACCAATGGAAAATAATGATACCTTACAATCATAAAGTGTTTGAAAGTTTAAACAGCAGTTTTTATTCATTATTTCATCTAGTCCTCATAGTTTTTGTAAAGATTGCCATGGTGGCTGTTATCTCCCTGCAGAAGTGGGAACTGAAACATCACGTGCCGAGTTTGCGGCAGGGCACCCATAAAACTAAAACCCAGCTCTTTCCTGCTTATCTGAATGCACTGGATTTGCTGAAAAGGGTCTGTTACATTGAGATGATGTCTCAAGATGTTGGTAGGGAGTGGGATACTTAATAAAGCAATTTTAGTGTATTGGAAAAAATATCAACTAGTGAGCAAGATACTATGCTTGGAAGGGATACAGTCAAAGATGTATAAAGCATGTTCCCACCCTGTGAACTTACTACTTGGGATGGTTACATATGTAACAGTAAATATGATAAGTAACTACTAGTTTTTTAAAAATGTCATATGCTCAGTTTCAAGCAAATGGTACAGACAGTAAATAGTAAATGCTTTACCGTTCAAAGGAAGCAGTGATTTTAACAGCCAGAATAGTAAGGTCAATAGAGGGGCAGGGCACCTGAGTTGAAGAAGGAGCAGGATTCAGTGAGAAAAGATTGAAGAAGGGTTTCTAAACCTGGGCTGTGGGGGGGGGGGGGTTGGGGGAGTAGGAGAGCATGTAGAACGAATAAAGGCTTAGCGATGGAGTTTGGTTTTTGTTTTTTTTTTTTTTGGTTTGGGGATTGTCTTTATGAGGCAGTGATTAGTTGGGTTGGAATACAGTGGTTGGTTTGAGGATGACTGGATGACTACTGCTTTTCATACATAAAATATTCCTGAAAACTAGGCTAAGAGGTGAATGTACATAAGTCATACAGGTGAGTTAAACAAGATGTCAGAGGGCTGAGAAAATCCAATTAGGTTCTTATTTACACTTTGCCTTTTACAATATAATCTAGCAACTTTATGGCTTTATTTTGTCTGTCTCTATTGATCTGAAGTCAAATATGTGTCTGATTAAAGCTAAAGATTTGTTAATTTTAGCATAACTTGTGATTTCCAGGCAGCTCCTCCCAGGAGCTTACAATATTCATTAACTGTGTCCATCTGATGGGGTGGCTTAAGAGTGGTTTAAGGGTGTCAATATATCAAAGAGCAAATTGTCGAAAAGAAAAATATTCAACGTTGAGGGCCTATAATGAGAATTAGGTTTGGGAGAGAAGACCAGGCTCTGCAGAGTCGGACATGTCTTTCAGTCCTACAGATGCTGAGCGTCCGCAGCGGCTGTCTGTGGTTTGTATGTGTTGTGCTACATGCTGGGGCACATTTGAAAGCATAACCCTACTAAGTAGTTCACATTTTGGTGGGGGCAGGGGGAGTATCAGAGAATATTTAATTTCCTCCTCAAGGAGAGAAATGATGTGGTAAAAGTGCTGTATTTAGTATGTTAGTGTTGTAAGATTTATACTGAAATTGGGGGAACTGAAGGCAGAAAAAACAGTTGGTAAAAGAGCTTGCACCTCTGCTTGTATTCTGAGACCACCCCCTCCCGCAACAGGAAGTACACAGTGTGTGTGTGTTATCTGAAGTGCATGCTCCAGAAGCATGTTCTGTATCTACCCCCTGATCACCGAAACAGAACCAGCCACGTGAAATCATATTGTTTGTTTGTGGCTTCCATCATCTGTTTTCTCCTCTATTCAGCAAATACTTAGTACCTGTGTGCCCAGTACTCTTCTAGGGCCGGGAACATAGTCGTCAATAAAGAAGACAAAGTCTCTGCCTTCGTGGAGTTTACATTCTACTGTCTGTCAGGCAACACTAAATAGCTAATGTATGAGGAAGTACCTAGCATATTGCCTGTCACATAGTAGGTAGGGTTCAGTAATTGTTAATTACAGAGTTTGAACTTGAAGTTTGAATTAAGTACCTACCCTTGACAGGCTACTTTGTTGGGACCCTTTTGCAGAATAGAGGGGAGGAGTTAACTCATTTGCAGATTTTTTAAAAGTGTTACCATTAAAAAATACACACCCCTTGTTCAGTTTTGGGGTAATTAAGATTATATGTTATATTAAATACAACAAGTATGTTCCTGACCACTTTTGCAACTGAAGATGAAACGGTGAAGCAGGTGCTATTCTGTGCCATCAAACGCAGTGTACTCCTGTCCTGCTTGGATGGTTTTTGTGGGCTCCCTGAATTCCTGAAAAGCCTCATTGTTGTCACTGGCGATGCTTCTCGGAAACCCTTTGTGTCATTATTTAGCAACTGACTGCCTTGGCAAAAGCTGTGTCAATGCTTTTGTTAACTCGAACAGCAGTCAGAAACGACGTGAGGGAAGAAAAGGATAAACGAAACAAAGACTGTTAGGTGTGTGCACACACACACATCTTTTAGATCAGTTTCTGCGTGTCGTCTGGAGAAGCATTTGTCACATAAAACCAGGGAAAAGCAATACTGCATTTACTTTTTTTTCATTGTTTTGTTCAGCTATGACCTGTTACCGGCAACATACAAATGCCTTGTTGGCTTCCCTTTGGCCTTGCTGTTCATTAAATGGGAGTAATAGTTTCATACTGAGAGCAAAATCAGCCCTTTTGTGCAAATTCTTTGCAAGATTATTTTCCTTTCTACCTATTTTTCCTAAGAGGTGGGGGATAGGGTGATGGGTGTATTTCCTGTTGTTGGAAGCCAAGATTTTTTACTTTCATTTGAAATAAACCCTTGCTTCTATAGAAGCACAAAACAGTTGGAAGTAGAGGAGTTAGGAGCTTATGTTTATTTGCCTCCAGAGAAAATGCTTAGCATTAAATCTGTTACTAAAACTCCAAGTTGAACACATGATGTCATTTCTGCAATATAGAATGATGTGAGTTTGTGCTTTATTTTAGAACAAGCACTGTAGATACGGAATTAGTTATGTGGACTTTTCTCATCCCTTTTCAGATGTGAAGCCCTCCAATATGCTAGTGAACACAAGAGGACAGGTCAAGCTGTGTGATTTTGGAGTTAGCACTCAGGTAGGTCTCTTTCTCCTCCCCATCTGCTCTCCTCTCCGCGACATCCACTTTTTATTTTCAATCTACTCTCTGGATTGAAAAATCACCTAGCTGCCAGACAAACAGAACTCTGCATCTTCTCCTCGGCTGGGAGCGTGTTATTCATTTTTAATCTCCGGGCGAGTTTCCTTCATCAGAATATGATTGTTCATTGTTTAATGACAGTAAAAACTGCTGATATTGTAATTACTACTTACGAATAGCAAACTTCATTGATATGCAGCTTTGATATGAAAGCGTTTTGGCCAGACAAAAGGGAGGGCAGAGTGGGAGCTGTGCCTGGGGAGCCCAACTGGCCCACAATAAAAATTAATATTGGGAGCAACAATGGTGGAGGGCCATTACAATGTGCAGCACAAATTTTAATTAATTTCCATTTTGGGCCTCCCCCGAGAACCCCGGTGATAGTGACCCATGAGCGTGCTGTGATGTTGATTTGAATTGCAGCCACCTTTACTCCCAGCCAAACACGAAGACCAAAGCGAAGGTCATCGTTGTATTATGAGTTGTCAAAGTCTGTTATCCCTCCAGCGTATTTAGTGTTCGTTTCATTCTAGTAATGCACAGGGCTGCCTTCACATCGTGAGCCATTTGACTAAAACATGAATGTGTTCAAATTCTACTTCAAATTGACTTTTTATATACCAGGCGGGCTTGGGGTACTAAAGCGATAAGCATCCTGCTTAAGTGGATTGTTTAAGGTTATCTGCCGTAAACTGTAATGCTGTGCTTGTTTAAATTGGGAATCACATTCAAAAGGAAAGGGAGATTTAACCATTTTTAATGCCTTTGCAGATAAATTTGTTCCCTTTTACACAATTTTTAGTTGATTTATAGAAATGATGATTGTAGGTTAAATGAGGAATAATTGCCCATTTTATTTCCACATTATCTTTATATTGTTCTAACAGACTGTTTTGTCTCGTAGCTGGTGAATTCTATAGCCAAGACGTATGTTGGAACAAATGCTTATATGGCAGTAAGTAAACTTATGCAAAAATAACATTTAAAACCAACATCTTTATGTACTTGGTAATGTATAATTCTTGAATTAATTCCATAGCCTTAGCCTAACAGATCATAAATTACAAAGTCAATTCAGTCGTGATTCGATTTTTAAACCTTTCTAAAAGACATTAGGATTTATACAGGGACTACAAACTTATCTGACTTTGTTGACTTAACTGGTTGGCTCAAGTGTGAAATCGCTGAGATTTGAAGTTTAAACCAACAGAAAAATTGCACCGTACAGCATTTTGTCTACTTTGCCACATTGCTTATTTAATTAACCCTCAAGTATACCAAATTGTCAGTCAATAAGATTGGTTGTTTTTCCAGGAATGCAAATATGCTTTGTCACCAGATCAACATTAAATTATTGATGGGACCAACTCTTACTTATGGATCTCTGTCTGTAATGGTTTAGCAGGCAATTCTCTTTAGGACTCTCACATCTATATTCTGTGTTTGTTGAGTTCATGCCTACTGTAGGACAACTTACTTAGTTCCACTGAAATAAATTTACCAAGAATATAAAGTGGAAGCATGGAACTGTTTCAAGGACCAATGTGGACCTGGCTTTGATGTTTTTCCTATCTTTCAAGAAAGGAAGTTATTTGTGTCCATAAAAATGTTTTTGTTTATTGATTTCCACAGTCACATCAGGCATTGGGGGTTGGGAGAGAGACAAGCAGGACGTTTATCTAGTATCATTTTTGGATCAAAGTTTTAACATCTTAAGGGTTTTTTTTAATTAAGGGTTTTATATTTTATTCAGATAGCCCATTTCATTTCTAGTAGTCCTTTCTTATGTATCATAAAGTTAAACAGTGTTAGTATAGATGGAACCCAGGATTTTATTCGCAGCAATCTTTGTTCATATATTATCCTGATAAAAAGATCTTAATATGGAAGGAACCCTGGATCCTATTCTCAGAACAGTACTGAGCATATTTTTTAAATTGAGGTACCAGAGTAATTAATTTTTGTCTTGTATTATTTTTTAAAAAACACATTCTTTATCATTTTTCTAGATAATGTGAAAAATATATATATTAACCTGTGAAGTCATCCTATGTGTTTTTATAAAACTTAATCACCCTCCTGGCTCTACCAGGTTAGCTGAAATTGGTGAGCCACCTTTATAATGAACAAACCCCCCCCCAAATGCCACAGTTTCAGTCTTTGAAAGAATTTGGAACACTGTTATTTAAAAAAAAACTATAAATGAAATAACTTCTCATACCCATCATGTTCTTAGTAGTTTTAAATTGCTCTAATAATTAAATTGCATCACATTTGAATGTACAAATTCAGATCACAATTGTCTTTCCCAGGTGTACATTAAAGAAATTACTTTTCATTTTTGTTTATGGATGAATGTGATGCGTCCATCTGTTAATTGAAATGTGAGGATTAAAATTATGAAACGTTAGCTCAGATTGGCAAAGCTAAAATTGCTTTGCTTTGCTTCTTGGGTGAGTGAATTCTAGTCATCAACTTTTTAGCACAAGCTGTGGAAAGCTTACGATACCTAGGAGGCAAGGGGTGATAGCTTGGTAGTGAGCTTCGCTTAACTCAGCAGGTTCCCGTTAACCACATACTTTCCTGACTGGTGTGAGATCAGAGGTTGAGAATGGGGGAAGGTAGAAATAATATTTATTCTTCTGTTACTGGTATGTATTCCTGCCTTCTGTCTGCTAACAGTCTCATGAGGGAGAAAGGCTGGGCTTTTTTTTTTTAAACCACAGTTGGTTCCCATTTTTGCTGGTCTACTTTGTAACTTTGAGTTATACATGACAGTCTCTTCCAAGTGTCCACGAACTACCTACAGCTCTCATGCCAAATTCAGCTTACTGCTTGCTTTTTGTAAAGAAAGCTTTAACACAGTACCGCCCTTGCTGGGTAGCCCAGTTGGTTAGAGCATCATCCTGATATGCCAAGATTGTGGGTTTAATCCCCCATTGAGGCACATACAAGAATCAACCAATGAATGCACAAATAAGAAGAACAGCAAGCTGATGTTTCTCTCCCTTTCTTTCTCTCTCAAAATTATTCTAAAAAATTACACGGTACTGTATACACAAACACAATGGGTACGTGTAAAACCAGGGAAACCTGAGTAAACCCTGTAAATTGCAGCAGCATCGATTTCCTGGTTGTGATATTGTATTACAGTACTACCATTCAGGGGAACTGGGTGAAGCATACAGAAAATCTCCCTGTGTATTACATATGTATATATGTAACATATATTAATATAGATATATATATTTTAAAGATTTTATTTATTTTTAGAGAGGGAAGGGAGGGAGAAGGAGAGAGAGAGAAACATCAATGTGTGGTTGCTGGGGGTCATGGCCTGCAACCCAGGCATGTACCCTGACTGGGAATCGAACCTGCGACACTTTGGTTCTCAGCCTGTGCTCAATCCACTGAGCTATGCCAGCCAGGGCTAATATATTTTTAATATATATAGTTTTTTTTACTTCTTGTGAATCAAATAAGTATTTCAAAATAAAAAAATGAAATTAAAAAACAAGTTTTATGGGGTCACGGTCATACCCACTTGTTTGCAGATTGCCTATGGCAGCTTTAGCCCTCCAGTGGTGCAGTGGAAGAGTTGTGACAGTTGCAGCAAAGGCCACATGGCCCACAAAGTGACAAATATTTAGCATCTGGTCCTTTACAGAAAAAATGTGCGAACCTCTGACCTATGCCAGTGAGGGCTGTATCTGACACTGAGCACCTTCAGTCAGCCAGCCAGCACTGACTAAGCGCCTTCTCTGATATTAGGCACAGTGGGACCACTCTGCAACCCACACAAGACATGAACAAAGTAGGAACTTGGTATTGTGTGTGGCCATATTATGTGTGATGTAAGGAAGAATTCAGTTGTGCCAAAAATACATTTAGAGAGTAAGAGGTGTACAAGGTATGAATTTGATGATTCAAGCAGTATGTGAAAGTGGCGCTTACAATCTTACTATCACTGCAGAAAGATGAGCAGCAACTCAGAGGTAGAAGGTTATGTGTCATGGGTGGGGCAAAGAGGTAGGGCAGAGGACAAATTATAAACTGTGGAAATACACAATTAGAGGTCATCTGATATAATGCCTTCGTTCTACATTCATGGCCCTCACTTTATAATTTATGCATACTTCTGTACAGTAATGATAATAGCAAAATAATAGCAACAATTTACACTATGTGCCAGTTGCTCTTACATATATTAACTTTTTAAATCCTTACAACAGCCCTATGAGGTAGGTAAGATTCTCATTTTATAGATGATGAAACCAAAATATAGAGAAATTAAGTGACTTACCCATCAGACGTCAGAGACTAAGCTCTTTACTGCTGTGTCTCTCACTATATATCTAAGTAATCTGTGTTGCTCCAAATCTAAAGTATGATCTTCACAGGGGCAAGATTTATTCTGCCCATTCTCAGTATCCAGCCCCTCATGCAGTGCTAAATGAGTGAATTCATAAATACTGCATTTCAAATATGACTCTTTCACTAATTATAAGCAAACTATTTTTTTCATACTAAGTACCTTACTTTCATTATAGTGTATGGAAGACCCCCAAATTACTCAGCTACAGATAGCTAGGGTACTCAAATACTGAAAACAAAATAAACCATTTCCCAGACAGGACACATGCCTGAGTTGCAGGCTAGGTCCCTGGCAAGGGGCCCCCAAGAGACAGCCACACACTGATGTTTCTCTCTCCATCTTTCTCCCTCCCTTCTCCTCTCTCTAAAAATAAATAAAATCTTTAAAAAGAAAGGAAAAGAAACCAAAGGAATAGTCCTGCATGTGCAGATTACTTCATTCTCCTATAACCTGAAGTGTAAGATACAAGAAAATGATAATTAGAAAAATGACAGGGAGCTCTTCTAAGATCCTGAAGCATTAAAAAATAATCATAATAACAACCTATGGGCACATTAAGTAGTAAGCATGTAGGAGACTTGGAAAGTCGTTGACTGGGGAGGGGACTGAGACCCGGAGGGTGAAGTGGAGCATTCAAGGACACGTCGCCCTTCGGAGCCGGCCGGCTGGCTTCTACAGACGTTTCAGTTCAAAGATAAAAGAGTTTCCAACTCCATTTCGAAAAGACTTCATTCAGAAGGATTACAAAAGAGATCCAGAAGGCTTTGGGGGCTTTTATTAAATTAAACCATGTCTCATAAATTCTAATTACTAAAAAGGTTACTCTGTTTTAAAGATAGAAGTCCCTGAAACTGGAACCCACTCTTCAGTCACTGTGATTTGCTTACTGTAATTTTTAAATCACATATAAAAGTTTGACATTTTTATGAATAACTGAAGATTTGAAAAAAGTGTTACCCAAATATGTGTTTCTTGGGATCAGAAAGTCAACCTAATTTTAATCTCCTGAACAATTTTTTTCTACCCAGGCTTTTTCTATCCTTGGAAATTATCTTCATCCGAATAAGACCTCCTATGCACATTACAGAACCCAACTCGACTGGCCATGCACGTGCAGTGATGGCAGTGGCCTGGCGATTGTTGGAGGAAGTTCCCATTTACTGAGCTTTCCACGTGGCATGTGCTGAATGCAGCACATCACATGGACCCATATAATCTTCACACAATCCCACAAGGAATACATGTTATTATGACCATTGTTTTGCAGATGAGGAAACCAGAGGTGGAATCACCTGAACCAGCCCAGGGTTTGGGTTGGCGAGTACTGAGAGTCAAGATTTCATTAGGACATCAGCTTCTAGTTTCTTGTATTAGAGGTTAGGTTATTTGGACCAAGTCTTCTGCTGAAAATGCTAGTTAAAATAATTTTTAAATGATCTCAAATGTACTGAAGAGCTAAAAAGATGATGGGGAACTCTCAGGACAATTTTCAGATGGAATACTGCGACAGAGGAGAAAGCGGAATACTGGAGCACCAGAACCACTTACTCCTGAGAGCATTTTCCTGTATCACAGCTGTGCCCTAACGCAGAGGGTCTTTCCCGTATCGGGCTGCGAGCCTGAGGACTTGCCCTCGGTGTGCGAGCAAACCAGAGCTAAAGCTGCCTCACCTCTCCCAGTCCCAGTGAATGGAAATGAAGGCTTCTTGGAAGTAGGAAAGCAGGCTAAAAAGGGTAAGGGGGGACAGTTGAAGCCATAGACTAACTCTGGCATGGATTTGCACTCTGGGTATTTGTATGCGTGTCCTGAGTTGCAAAAGGAGCTTGTGTCATGCTTAGAACTTGGTTTGAGGTGGGCATACCCATCTTAGGCCTCAGAGAACCTCTCTAATGTTTTTTTCAAGAGCAAACTCGAGCAATTAGTCAGAAAACCAGGCACACTAGGAACAAAGCAACTTGAAAAAGAGCCAGCAGGGGCAGCAGACAGCAGAAACAGCTGCACACGGACTTCAGACCACACATTACAAGTGACATAGTAGAACTACTAGATTAAAATATAAAACTCACTATTTGGTAGCACACTGGACATAGCAGAAGAGAGGGTTGGTGAGCTGAAAGACAAGCGGTGCTGCAGCCGTCTGACGTCAGACCCTTGCTCAGCCAGTGTGCCCTGCTACCCACACAGGGGTCATCTCAGCCTAAAACAAATTCCCCCCAAGTCTGATAACATATTTTGATTTCATACTGACCTCAAGTATTTGTACATACTTTCATAACTTTCTGAGTAGCTTAATGAAACAAATTCCTGTATCAGAAGAGATAAGGGATGTACCTTAGTATCTTCCTGCTTTGGGCAAGTAAACCCAAGGGCATTGTGCTGTAAACGGAGACAGTTGTGGAGTGAGTTAACTAACTATGGGCCGGGGGTCCATGCCAGGTCACAGAGGACAGCTGTAAAGAGTGAGTACGTGTGCCCACTCAGAGCCACTGCCCTTCGAAGACCCTCTGGAAACTGCTTTTTATCTCATCACCACTCCTTACTGTTACTGGAAAGAACAGACCAGGGTTTGGTCACCTGGACACTTAACCTTCAGTGCCGAAGCCCTTCAGATGAGAGTTGTGTTTTCCCTATTATTTAGCTTTCCATGTCAGAAAGTGACTCAGCTTGAGCTTGCCAGCCCCGAAGTATCCATCAGAGGCCTTCTACCAGTAGTGTTATACCCGGTGGATGGCTTTGTTTTGCTTTAAAGGGGAGAGGCAGACCAAGCCACCTTGGCCTCAAGTGCGAGGTCAGCTTTGAATTTTCCAGCCTCAGGCTGCCAACTCCTGGCTTTATAAATCTAGAACATACTGGAGCCTAACTTATGGCTGTGTCAGATTCAGGGGCCTGAGCGCATTGCCCAGTCCCTACCCTCTGTGTGAATTCTGTAGGGTAACCTGAAGAGCTGGTTTTGCCAAGCACTTGTACTTGAGTACCGCATCCCGACAGTAATCTTGTTTTGTGAGCTACTTGTAAGAGTGATGTCTCCACTGAGAGGCTGTCAGAATCGTGTCCTTAAAGAGCTAGTTCTCTTATTTGCTGCCTGGTATCTGTGACCATTATCACCTTTTTTCTTTTTTAATTTAATTTTTCTACGCTTTATTTTTAGCTAACAGATTGCACTTGTTTGGTTGTTTGGTGAGCAAATCTTATGAATGTGTTTAATATTACCATTGGTCCTGCCAAAGTATTTTGTGTGTGGGTTCCACTTTTATTTGTTTTGTCTGTACTCTGCCTGAAATACTATATACTGGAAACTGTCAGCTAATGGAATGAAGGAAGGAAAGGCAAGGGAGAAGAGACAAAGAGAAAGGCCACATTTGGTTATTTCTTTAAGAATTCTGGAGGACATTAGGACTTTCATGTTTCCCAGAATTCTTGATGGACACCAATAGCAATATAAGGGGAGTTACATTAGCAGAACACTGCAGGGAACACCCAGTAGTAATTAGTTCATACTTAAAACCAAATGTGCAGTAAGCATGTATGCATGCCTTCAGTCAGCACACACTGATCATGTACCAGCCATGTGCCAGGCATGATACCAGCTATGAGATGAGTAAGACACTCTCCTTACCACATAAGAGAAACAGACTAGCAAATGGATGGTTACAACACAGTGCGATAAATTAACATTAAAGTTATAAACAACTTTTTAATGAAGTAGAACGGCAGGAATTTGTAATGCTCCCTGAGGAGTAGAGGAAGTTTTCACCAAAGAAAGGTGGCCTGTGACTAGGGCCCATAAGAGAAACATCCACTAAGCAGAAAAGAGGAAGGTAGGTCATTGCCTCTTCAGGGAACATGAAAATATTTAGTGACTGGAGCTGAGTGTACCAAAGAATCACCCAGAGAAATTATTTTTTAAAATGATGATCCCCAGAGCCACCCCAGAGATTCTGATTCTGGAGGTTCATTTGTAATAAGCACCTCAGGCAGTTCTGTGACGGCTAGTCTCAAGACTGCATTTTGAGAAATACCGACCAGACCCATACTAGCGTGTGGCTTTTCTGACTGTTAGTTCGGGGGCAGTTTGCCACACTGGAAAGAACCCTGATACTGCAATCAGACATACCCGGGTGTGAATCCTGGCTGTGTTCCTGCACAGTACACTGCATGCCAACCCATAGCTGTACACTTTGGCAAGTCAGTTAATTTACTAAGCCTCAGTTTTTGTATCTGTAAAATGAGAGCAATATAAGTAACTTTGCAAGATTTTTCTGAAGTATAGAGTATGCAAAGTATCTAGCTCAGTATTGGGCACATGTCTTACTAGATGGCAATTAAGTGGTAACTATTGCCCTCCTTATATAGAGGCTGTGAATTAAACCTCTCTGTGCCCCATTTTTCTCATCTGTTAAGTGGGTATGGTAAGAGCACCAGTCTGTGTATTTATGAATTTGAAGTAAGACATGCATGAAAAGCACTTAAAATGATGCCTAGCACATGGAAAGTCTTCAATAAATGCACAATGATATTTTTGATATTGATGATGAAGATGTTGTTACTCTTATAACTAGCTGCCTAGTTCCTTATGAATATATCCTAGAATCTCTTGAACTAGCAAGAGTTGGATAGTGGGTTCATTCATATATGAACAAGAAACTTGAGAAATGATGGGTGTGGGGGATTAGAACACAAAGGAAAAAGTGGTAGGGGATTGGAATGACCATGTCTATTAGCAGCTGGGAGAAATGATCACATGATCCACGGCCCTTGGGAAGAATTATTCTTGGTAGGAAAGGGGTTTTACAAATTAAAGAAATAAATAAAGGAAGGGAAATAAGACAATCCATCTTCTACCTCAGGGCAGGGTTTTATGTAATTTTATGGAAAGTGGTCCCAGGAGAAGACAGCAAGTACATTGAGGAGCCTGGTAGGTGGGAGTACGGAGGCAGTTACAAAGTTTTGGATCCCTGCTCAGCCAACTCCCCAAAATGCAGGACTGTGCCAACTCACCTGAGAGCATCCGACCCACGTCTTCCACGCCCCCGGCGTACCTCCTGCTGGTGAAGGGTGGACGCCCGCTTCCTCCATCTCCAGTGGAGCAGGCTGCCCCCGACCGCGTTTGTTACTCTTAAAGGACTTGCATGAGATTGCCTGAAGGGTGATGGCTATGGCGGCTGCCAGAAACTCCAGGGACAGCACAGAGAGTATGAGGCTGTCCTGAGGGGTCCAAGAGATGTGGGTTGTGATCCCAGCCCTGCTCTGCTTAGCTCTGTAACCGTAAGCAACCATTCTACCTCCATGAGACTTACTCACCGTTCCTGTGGTCATTCAAAAGACTGCTATGAAGTACCCTACTGAATGCCAAACCCTGGAGGGCCAGAGAGAGAACAGGCAGGAAGCACCCACTTCAGTATGAAGTCATTCTATTGAAGTCGAGACTGTGGGTGTACCGATTTTCTAGACCAGGTGTTTGCTCTACATCTTGAACGGAGGACCTCCAGTCCCAAACGGACCTTTCAAACTGTTCATTCACATCAACAGACACCCTGATACATGGAATAAAATGTTAAACAGGTGAATCTGGGCAAAGCAAATTTGAGTGATCTTTGTAGTCATCTTAATCTTTCAACTTTCCTAAAATTTGAAAGTATTTCCAAATAAAAAGATTTAAAAATTTTTAAATGAAAGAATTTCTAGTGATCCACACCCATCTCCCAAAATGCGAATTACTGATAATGTATAATGTTGTGTAATTTGTCACTCCACAACCAAGACCCCCTACATCTGGAGCAAGAGGACCTGGATTCAAGTCTTGAGTTGTTCCCCGACCTTGGACTTTGCCTCAGTGTCTTCACTAATCTGCATCTGCATTTTCTTCACCCATAAAATAAATATAAGGTTTTCCTCAAAGGGCTTTGTGAGGATTCAGTGAGATTGTAGTTATTTATGATCTATATAATTTCTATATTTTATCTATATAACACACAGCATATAAAATCACTTTGTTCTTCATGAGGGCCGTGCAGATGTTGCTACAGAGCACCTTATGCTGCAGCTGAGCCCATGCCAGTGTGTGTGTGTGATCCCTGGGGTCATTTCTATCAACTCACGAGCTCCCTTCTGTTTTCTTACAGCCTGAAAGAATTTCAGGGGAGCAGTATGGAATCCATTCTGATGTGTGGAGCTTAGGAATCTCTTTCATGGAGGTAGGTATTTAGTAAGTAGATGTCTCTATGTATATCTGTAGCAATACGAGGGGGGACCCCAAAAATGGAATTACCTTCTGGAGGGTGGGCCCCTTCCAGGTGAGTGTTCTAGGAACCCATCTGTATCAGTGTACCAACTGGTATTGTTGTGAGAGGCTGCTTTCAGCTTCAGTGAATTTTTTTCAAAGATTCTTTCAAGGCATTTGCCCATTTCCTGATGGGTAATTTACAAGTGCACCTGCCCACACCATGCTGCGTGTTCAGCAGTTTAGACCAAACGGCATGACCCCCATGCCCCACCCTCCCTATTCACCCAATCTCACCTCTAGCTACTTTTTCTTGTTTCCCCAGACTTAAAAACTAAAATCTCCAGTTATGTATACATGTGTGTCCACAGAGTTTAAAGTCATAATTTTGATATACTTGCAAGGCTTGTGAACCAACTGTTCTAAAGTGCTGTTTCTCACAGATCACCTATATAAAAGTTAACCTAGAGTGCTTCTTAAAAATACAGCTTCCCAGACTCCATCCAAAACCAATTAAGTTCATGTCTCTAAGAATCTGCATTGTTAACATGCTACACAAATCTGGAAACCCTGTGTTCTTAAAGAGAGAGTTCAGAAAAACTCTGTCATGGTAGCCTGGCTGGAATGCATGTATAACTTCCCAAGGTGATTACTTTAAAGAGCACAGCCATACTCATTTGGATGTATAAGTTCTATATGGTTGTTTAGAAAGAAAAAAGCCTCCTTGTTCCAACATAATCATATCATACATTGCAGATGGGGTGTGATCTGATCTGGGGGAGGATAATGGGTATGTATTTAACACAATTTTATGTCTTTACTGTTTATAGCTATATTTAGAATGGCTTTCTCTCAGTGTACTACCTGTAGCCCCACGTATTCTCTGAAGGTTTCTAAACCATGGCCCTTGATCTCTAAGGAAATGCATATAGTTTAGATTGGAAGAACACCTGGACTGTTGTGGATTACAGTGTGGCAGAGTCTGCATACTCATAAATGCTTCAAGGCTTGTTTCTCACACACATTGACTCAGGTATAGGAAGACTTTAAAAAGTTGAAAGGACTGCTTAAATAAGATCATGGGTAGGGTTGTATTCACACTTATATCACCTTTCTTCGGTCAAGTGCTTTTTCTGTGATTTTTATAATGCATGAATGCAGCTGAATTTGTAAGGAAATACCTTCAGATTCAATTCACTGGCACTATGGGAAGAAAGCAAAAATGAGGTAGTCAATGTTTATTAAACCATATTCTTCTACTTCTTCATAAGAGGTCATCTAAGAGAAAATTTGATATGTGTGCATCAGCATATTGGTTAGCCATAATAGTAGACAGATGCTCAAAACTGAGTCTCCCAACAGAACACTGAAGGGATTGTTCCGGTAGCCTGTTTTGGGGGAAACTAGTGCTTTTAATATGTGGGGCTCAGGCCTTGCTGTTACATAGTTTCCCTTTGCATGTGCTAAGTCATTGTCCCTGAATGTATTTAATGAATGACCAGATAGAGTGCGGCACCGTTGTGACGCTGCATGGGTAGAGATATGAATCCTAGATTAGGAGTGGAAGACCTAGATTGCAGTTCCAGCTCTACCACCGGTTTTCTAGGGGCCCTGTGCGAGCCTCACTTTGGGCCTCAGCATCTTCACCTGTAAAGTAATGATCTCTCAGCTCCTTTCCAGACTAATGTTCTTTGACTCTAAGCAGTCTGCTGTCGTCTCTCTTTAACCTGCTGCGGCAACTCTAGAGTTGCGTCACTAGACGGTGTATACCCTAGCATGGCGTAGTCTGCAGAGGCATAGCAGTACTGTGAGAGAGCATAACTAAGGGATTTCAGATTCAGAGCACATATAAATATTCACCATTCACTCCTTCCACAGTTATCTCTTCTTTCGTGTATTGAGGTTCTGTTATGTCTGCTGATGGGCAATGCGATGTGGTACTAAACAGACATCCCAGACTTGACTCTCATAGAGCTGCACTTGGTGAGGGTGGGGGGTGAGGAGGACAGAAATCATTTGCCGTTCCACCTATGCGTGGATTCACTGGTTGATTCTTTTATGTGCCCTGACCAGGGATCAAACCCACAACCTTTGCCTATTGGGACAATGCCTTAACCAGCTGAGCTATCCGTTCAGGGCCTGTTTATCCTCACTTTTAAAAACAAGATTCCCTTCCTGTGTTTGCACTCTGAAGAATATAAACATTCATTCATTCAATAATAATTATTTTGGCAATTATCGCGTGCTAGGCCTTGGAAAGTGGCACACCCAAAGCTGACAAAAACCTGCTCTGACAGAGAAGACAGACACCTAACACCCAGAACAGTGTGACGAGGCTTCAGGAGGATGTGTGTGGAGGGCTCTGAGTCATAGACAGTGGGTGGGTGAAGCGGTTCTCAAAGGAGTTGACAGCTGAGTCGGGCTGGCCTAGAGGGGAGTTTGCCACTGGGAGAAGGAGGAAAAGATAGAGGAGCCCCTCCCCATCCCCCTGCACTCTCATCTCTGTAAACTCTTTAGGGGAGATCACTTGTCAAAATATGCAAGGCCTCAGGTGGGCCATTTTACCACCTATTTGTGTGGATGCCTTCCTCCAAGTGTTTTAACTCAATCAGTTTATTCCTCAAAGGTGCTAGGGGTAAAGAAAAAATAGGATAAAACTACAGGAAACTGAGCAAAGGAGTTTTCCTGAAATTATACAAGAATCAAATAGGGGCAAAATGGGAACTAGAGTTTTCTACCTCCGCCTAGCAACCCCCAACCCTCACCCCTGCAATTGCATAACCTCTTGACCCATCGCTGAGGTTTGGTGATGCAGAAATCAGAAGGTGGCCTTCACTGTTTTAAACTCCTAACATAACGAGGTTCACCCCCTGCTTGCCTGCCTCATACTGCCTCTTCCCTTGTTAATGTGCTGCCACTGTCCCCATGGGGAATCATAACAAGGCCTCTCGCCACACTCTTTCATAAAAGATGATGCTACATGCCACTAAAATGTGCCATTTAAAAAGTCACACGCAGGTACATTTGTGCCTTAAGCAAAGAACCTTTAATATCAGGCTATCTTTTATCTAGGGACAGAACTGCCCCATCTCCACAGTTCAGCATCCCTCTGTTCGTGAGATAAAGTGGGTCTCTTCCAGAATCTTGTCAGCTGTGTGTAACATTTGGAGTTGGCAGAAGTAACAGGAAAATGGAAATTACCCTTTAGAAGGGAAAAAATGAGATTGTCCAGCTTGACTAGAGCAGGGAAGAATTTGGCCCCTTTCTGTGTTTTTGGCTTATAGTTTTCAACTCAGATCTTTGAATGTGTTGTAGTTCTCCGTGTGCGGATTAGTTATGGAATCGTATGTGCGGTTTAGCGGCGCACATTGTCACGGGGAAGAGAACCCGGCTGGACTTGAACCTTCATGATAGGAATTAGTATGGAAATGCAAAAGAAAAACGAAATAAGACCCGCTAACAAGGGTACAAAGTTCCTGAAGTAGGACAAACTGGGAGGATTAATCCTGCCCCCAGAATTTTTGACTCTTCTAGAAAACTCCTCATGGTTCAGTTGACTCGGTCTATTCACCCCACTGGTTGCTACTCAAGACTTCAGAGCTAAACTTTAAAATGAAAATGAGTTTGGTACACAGTAAGGGCTTTGTTTTACCAAGCTTGGTTATTTTATTTAAGTCTTCAGGGTGGGCAATACCTAAAAGATTTTAAGGCACAATTTTTTTAATTCCATGGGCAGCTCAGTGTTTCCCACACTGGTATCCCACAGTGTGTTGAGGCGGGAGTCCCACTGCTGTGTTTCGCTCATCAGTCACTCCGTGGATATTTTTGTGTCACTTGAGTCACAACAGATCTGTAGGTGGGAGGCAAACAGTCATAGTTAGTTGTAAAAGCTAGGTTTTCAATTGACCTTTCTTGGGTCAAAACACAAGTGAACAATACACCCTTCTCTAGCCTTGCATTTGCAGTACCCAGGACGATGCCTATACATTTAAAAAGGCACCAGACCAGTCCTGTAATGTTCTCAGTATGCTCTACAAGTCCATGTTCTGGTGTGTGGTTCTGTCTGGTGGGTCATTATAAACCCTGTTAAGATTGGCGGTAGGTAACCTTCAGACAGGCTTTTCCGCAGGAGTCCCTCAGAAGGCCCCACCTTTAACATGCGCATTTTGCTCTTTTCACTTGGGTCCTTGCTCTTTCTTTCTGCTTTTGTTTGCCTTCTCTCGCTGTCAGTCTCTCAAGTCTGAGATGTAGAACAGTCCGGCTCGATGTGTTTGGTTAATTGGAGCGTCACCTAGTCCTCTGAGACCGCTCTTCGGCATGATCGCTGCTTTACTGAAGTGGTTTGAATGATGTGTTAAACGATGAAAGCAAGGCCCATGGCTTAGACAAACATCTCTAGATAGGTGAAGAGCATGCTCAGAGAGCCAGAAAAGGTCATTGTCATCAAAGTAACACCATCTTCTGAAGAGTTCTGTGGGTTCTATTATTTTGACAGAGTTTTTCTTCTGAATTTTAGAATTACCTTTACCAAATTAAAAGTAAATCCATGGAATAATTACTGTGCTGTTCACTGTACATGAAATATCATTTTTTTCTTCATCTCCTTAAGATTTAAACACCCATACTTCATGAGTCCAACCCTGATCTCTCCAGCTGAAAATAATATCTTCTCCTGACCTTCACCCACATCTTCACTGTGGCTTGTGGATTTTCCATTTTGTGTTGTAATTACGTCATAGTTCCTTATGATCAGGTTCACACGGATTCTCTCTACGTCTCCTGCACTCT
Organism: Phyllostomus discolor; assembly: GCF_004126475.2. NCBI lineage: Eukaryota > Metazoa > Chordata > Mammalia > Chiroptera > Phyllostomidae > Phyllostomus > Phyllostomus discolor. The sequence continues at coordinate 176,642,641 of NC_040903.2, forward strand.
CTAGTGCAGTTCCACTGCCCTAGTGGGTACTTATTCAGAAAAATCTTTTTGGCTTGATTTTTTCCCATACTTTTATAATGGTTTTAAAGCAGTTTCTGAGTAATAAGTAATAAAGATCAGAGTTTAATATTTGATTGGAGCCATTAACATAAGCGCTCATAAATGTTTGCTAAGTAGATCATTTGCATGTGAAGAAGGGCTTTCTGTTTGCCAAAGGGCAGACCTAGATTTGTCTGCCACCTCTGCCAGTGTGAAACCTCAGCTCCTTGGATAAGTCATTTGCACTCCTGGGCCTGTTGTTGCCTCCTCTTTAAGTGGAAGCTTACTTCAGAGCTTCTATACAAAGGTCACAAGGAGAACATTAAGCCATTATCCCCCTCTTTAAAAGAGATTACCTTTGGAAATGTTTATGTTTCGTTCAAAAGGACTACTAATTTGGTGGAAACGTGGAATGCTTTAACTTCCATTCTCACGTGAAACTCCAATAAAAATAACCATGAAGGAATTTTTTAAGGCATAGTATCATAAAGGCAAAACAAAAGGGAAGGGAGACAAGAGCAACCACATTTTGGATTGAGGGAGCAGATGGACCACAGTGAACACGCTGGCAGAGCTGAGAGCGCTGAAACCCTGAGCAGCAGGGGAGAGAGAAGCCCTGGGTCACTGCAGAACACCGGAGTCTCAGGAATTGGCAATTCCAAACATCTGGACCCAGGAGTGAATGTAGGACCTAAGAGTAGAGAATTGTTCTAAAGTCGGCTGGAGAAACAGCTACTCTGACTCACAGATTCTCTCCCTAACTCAGCACAGCAGACGGTTGCCTCTCCCCAACTCTAACAGGACTGGGGAGAGGGTTTTTTTGAAAAGAATACAGTGAGTGATAGCAGCCCTGACTGGTGTGATTCAGTTGGTTGGGTGTCACTCCGCAAAGCAAAGGTTGCCAGTTGATTTCCCGTTGAGGCACATGCCTGGGTTGTGGGTTTGATCCCTGGTTGGGGTGTATGAGAGGTACAAGGGGCAACCAAATGATGTTTCTCTCTCACATCAGTGTTTCCCCCACACCCCCTTTGTCCCTCCGTTCCCCCTCTCTAAGAAAATAAATAAATAAAATCTTAAAAAACAAAAAAAAGTGCTGCCTGGCACTGTGTAGCAGACTGCATCCATTAGTGAGTACAGGCACATTGAGTAGAAGTTTGGATTTTAAGTTGAGGTCTCCTAGCCTTCTCACCGCACCCTGTTCTTAGGACTCGCAGCCAGGATAACCTTTCCGGCAGGAGACTGAAAGAGGCTCTCTATAGTGGAGCCTGACCGAGTCTTAAAGATCCAGACACGGGAGTCGTCGTCGTGTCCCCCCCCCCCCCCCCCCCCCCCCCCCCGAGGAAACAGCCCAGCCACGTCGGGTCACCTCAGCCTGCAGGCACCGCCCAAGAGCACAGTGTTTCCCGTCAGAGGTGTGGGCCCTCACTCTTAGCAAGGTGCTTGAGGGAAGCCTTTAAGGTGAGAGCAGAAACCTAGAGTAAAAAATAAAATTAAATTAAAAAGTAACCTGGAGGGCCTCTCAGAGACCAACGCAAATGAATTACTGTGATGCCCTCAGAGAGGTAAAACAGACATCACACCCAGGAAAGCAAGAACGGACTGCTGTAACAATAGGGCTTTCTGAGGAAAACAACAAACAAATGAAAATTAGGGACCCAGCTCAGTAAGTCTAACAGACGAAAAACGGAAGTTTCAGGAGAAAAGACTAGAGAGAGCAGAGGGGAGGAAATCACCGAAGAAAATGTTTTCATTTCAATTTTACAACATGAGAAATATTTACATGTCATTTGAGATTGCCCTCCTCTTGGTATTCCTACAGCAAAAACAAAAAAAACAAAACCTAACTTTTTTCCTAAATGACCTATATCAATGCTTTGGCCCAGAGAAAGTTTTTTGGAAAGAATAGTAAATTTTTTAAATTTTCTATAGATATCTGTAATAGATTTTTTCCCCAGGAAAATGTAACATAAAAAGTCCAAACAGTAGGATATAACTGCACTGTCATGTGGAAATGTTAAAGGCTGTGAACGCATGTCAGTTTTTAAATTTTCCCTTTACATACATTCTTTAGTGGATGTCTGGTGAGACTCATTAGACACTGAGAAAACGAAGTGTCATCTTCTACTTTTACAAACACGTACAGTGATGTGAAGTGAAAATAACAGTATTGAAAAAGTGGCTTGGCTCACCCAGCCCGGTACAGAAGTTTCTGGAGAAGTCTGATGAAGAGTATGTGATTTTTTTTATGATACTGTTTCCAGATTCACGGGCGGTCATCCTTCTTGAACTGTTCAAGTGCTCAGACTTTGGATAAACCAGATATATCAGCACCACCATTTCCTGTCAGTGTGGCCTTGGCCAAGTCACTTTGTCACTCCAGCTGTCAGTTTCTTATCTGCAAAATGAAAACAACATCAGAACCCATTGACTTGTCACATCCATATCGAGCAAGTGGTTACTTTACGTATTTGTGCTCAAGAGCGTTATGTGCCCAACACTTTACTCAGTGCTGGAGATGCAGTGGTAGTGAAATGGGCATGCTCCCCTTCCTTATTGAACCCACAATGCAATGAGGGGGAGCGGATGATAAACAGCAGTAAACACATTTTTGAAAGTGAGCGGTCTTCAGTGTTCTCAGCTCTTTTATAAACACTTTCATTTAACTTTAACAACCCCATAAGGTTACTTTGAGAAGTAAGCTTTTCTTCGTAATAACATCCTCATCTGTGTATTGGGTGTTTACCAGGTGACAAGAATATGGAGCATTACCTAGACTTGGTTCCTGCCTCCTAAATGCGAATGCAGAAGGACCCATTCCCCCTCTCTAAGAAAAGACGCAGGGACACAGCTGTGCCTAGTGGCCTACAGCTGAGGCTTTGTTTGCCGCTCTGGCCCTTGGTGGTTATGAACCTGGGCTGAGGGGTGACGGATGGCTCTGGATGTCCCATGAGCAGCTGCTGTCAGCTTCTCAAGACCATAAAAACTTGGCATTTGCTGTGATCCACTTAAATGCTGATATTGTCTCCTCTTCCTCTTACAATTATTGTCAATGTCATGAGTAGAAGTTGAGTCTTATTATAATATGTTCAGTCTGCTGCTCCATCTAGTGAAACATCCTACCTGTTGGTCAGAAATTTCTTCTGAAAACCATCAGAAGGCCAAAGGATCAAGGTGGAAAGGGTCCAAACACCGAGGACATTTCAGTGGAAGGTTGTGTAGGAAAGTGGGCAGGAGTGTGATTCCAGCAGTCCTGGCCTTGCCTCCTTTGCTTCATTGGAGAACGCTGAGAAGTAGAGCCCAGAGCAGTTTCAGTCCCTCCTTCCCTCCTCATATCCCTTTTGTAGTTCTGTCTTAACTTCACTTTTTTCATTGTCATTTTTTGGTTTGTTTGTTTTTTTTATGTAAAATTTTGTGTAACTTATTGCAAGAAGGAGCTGATAAAATGACCATTGGGAAATGATGGATTGACTAGTTCAGCCCTTTGCAAGGTTTGTGAAGGGATCCAGCTGTCTCAGATTACCGTGCCTAAATGCACATTTTCCAAGGCTGTCAGCAACTGTAGTGAGTGTGAAACCGGCGGACAAAGTGAAGGGTTCCCCGCTGAATGGCGCATTGTTGCGCTGCTTTGTGCTCGAAGCTGTGGGGAACAAGCGTGAGATCGGTGAAACAAGATGGAGCAGGTGCTAGCAATCCCAGCGAAGCATTTTAGTATTTTGATGGATTTCAGACTGATTTTAAAGTTTTTCCGACAGCACATGTTCAAATTGTATATGCACACAAACACACACAATTTGGACTTTTAAAGAAACCATTAAATCAACAGTTTTGATATGAAGAATAAAGAAATAAAGAGAAGACAAAGCAAGCGTCTGACAACCCACATTCAGCTGTTTGAAGGACTGTCAGCAGAGAAGAGCAAGCTGCCACTTTATGACTGGCAGGCTGAACTTTTTGAAGCTAACAACAACAACAAAATCACATGGCTTTCTATTCAATATAAAGAATTATCTAATGGATAGATCCCTATATACCTCTCAGTGCGGAATCATTGCCTTTCGGGGTAAAACTGCTCCGTCCCTTGGGGGCATTTAAATATTGACTGAATAACCACTTGTCTCATGGTTTTTGTTTTGTTTGAAAGGGGAAAAATGCTTTGTAGAACAGACAAATATAAGGTTGGACAAGATGCATTCATTCATTTGTTAGCTACTCAGAAAATTTTTGTTGAGTGGCTCTTCTGTAGCAAGTACTGTAGTAGTCACTCAGGACAGTGCTGTGAATGAAGCAGACAAAATCCCTGCCTTCATGGAGCCTACGTTTTACAGAAGGCTACTCGACATTAGTAACTTGTTAGACAGAAGCAGCCTTATCTCCTGGGGTAACTAAGTGATGTGCAGTTCCTTTTGAGTTGAGATCTGAAAGATAAGGGGCCAGTCTTCTAGTGATGCCTGTCAACTGTGAAATTCCCCAAGTGCGGTAATTGGGGAGACACTGCAGCCGCCTTTGAGACACCCAGGGCTGAAAACCACTGCTCCCAGAACTCTCAACACGCAAAACCCAGTGACCTGGAGTTGGCTTTAAAGAAATACTCAAAGATCCTACAGACCATATTACATACTCTGGTTCTGAACTGGGTAATAGCTTTCATATTTGTATAGCATTTACTTAGAAAATTCTTTTACACATCTTATCTTGTATTTAGAGATTAGAATGTTTGGTTGTTTTGTTGTTGTTGTTGTTGTAACAACTAGAAGAGAGAGTTTAAAACTCATTAATCAGATCCTTCCTCTTAGCAGTGCAGAAGCTCAGTCCAGAGAAGGGAGGGAGTGTGCCTGCAGTTACAGCACGCAGCCAGTACTGCACTGAGGGGCCTGGAATCTGGACTTCCCTCTTATTCCTAGCTGTCCTAGCATCTTGCTCGGTGTCATTCTAACAAGAGGATAACAACATATTTTATGTGTACGTAACACTTAACAAAGCCATTTGATACTCATTATCTCCTTTAAGCTTCTCCCCACTGTGATGGAAAATGACCGAAAAATCAGTAGTTTCAGTCACCCAGGATCTTTCCATTGTGTGAGCATCAGTGTTCCCATTTTGCAAATGAGGAAACTGAGGCCCAGAGAAATTAAAGGACTTTGCTAGAAAGTCTAATTCACTAGACCAAGTAGCAGCAGTCACGTATTCTGACTCTGGATTAAAGTCTGCTTCCTCCATTATGCCATAGAAAGGAAGTAGATCAAATAGTTGGAAAAAAGAATATATAAATGATAAATATAAATGAGCAGGTAGTAAAGAAAGTAAAGAACTGGTTTGTCGTGACTCTCCTCATCAGTGAAGACTGCTTTTCACTGGATTACTACCTACTCTGTCCCTAGAGCTAATTCAGGTTCACCATATGTTGAAATGTACAATTGGTGGTGTTTTTCAGAAAAAATGGACAGGTGAGAATCCATCTAGACACTATGTAGTACTACACTGTGTCAACAGTAAGGATACAAACAATGCCCTGAGAAGCTTCTTGACCAGCAGGGAGGAAGACAAGTAAAAGTTCAACAGACAGAAGTGCGTAGGACTGGGCAGGTGAAAGGAGGGGCTGATGTCAATGTCAAAGAAAGCATTTCAGTTGTCTGTTTCTCTTAATAAAAATTGAGTGGTTCAAATAACAATTTGTTATTGTTTTACTGAGGATTCTATGGGTCAGGAATCCTGGCAGGACTCAGCCATTCCACATAGCATCCGCAGGGACCTCTGGTGAGAGCACAGGCAGACGGTGGTTCAGAACGGAAGGTTCACGATGGCTCTACCTGCATGCATGGCATGTTGGTGGGGATGGCCACTCCAAATCTGTCTGTCTGTTTCTCTCTCTCTCACGCTCTCTCTGGAACAGCAACATTTATACAAAGGCCAGAACTATGAGAATATTACCTGATTATACTCCCTTAACTTTGAAATGTCTAGAAATAGAAGTGTAGAGTAGGTTGAGCTCAGTAGACCGTACCCTGTGTACCCCAGCGCTGATGCTTTCTTAGGTGCCCACAGCTGCATGACCCCAGGGAGCAGTTTAGAAGTGGAGACACCCCCCAACTAGGTCTCTGGGGACTATCACAATTAAAGCTGCCCACTGTCAGAGGACTCGGGTCAGCATTACAAAAACATACTGAAAGAGTGTCATGTCTGATTCTTACTATGAATATCAAAATGATTATTAAGCACACGAGATGGATTTGGGGCAGTTAACTCTAATCTTTTCCCTTCTTCCAAACCCTTTAGTCTTTAATAAGAAATAAGCCACCTAAATTAATCATAATGCTTAAATATGTGCAAGTGATTATTCTGAGCAGTGATGTGTAAGAGGGCCTTGTTAGTTAAGACTATCAACCTCTAATATCGAAGAGTTTGTATGCTGTGTTCATTAAAGTACTGTGGCCTAGAAACAACCAAGCTGTGCACCACCAGGCTGCTGCCCAGGCCCTAGGAGACTTTACCATTCAGACTGTTATCATAATCAGCAAATGCTTAAGGGCCCACCTACTGCAAAGTACTATTTCTGGTGTCATGGAGAATATATCAAAGTTTACGACTTAGAGTTTGTTCTTCAACAAGTTATCACTTACCTGACAGTAGAGACACGGGAAGATGTAGAACACTGGGAACTGTCACTAGGTGTGGGGCACGATACACTGCAGGGAGCGGCGTGAATTCTGTCCTCAAAATTGTCTTCTGGGACTGACTCCTGAAAGAAGAGGAAGAATTCGAACCGAGTCCTGAAAGATAGGTAGCTTGGAGTTCCATCTGTCCATCTGTTACAGCATCTCACATTCCAGGAAGGGCAACTGCCCTCACTATTGCATTTTGAGTTGTGTGAAAATTTGAAGAACATTCATTTTTCTATTGGAAAAGTAGAATGTTTGCTTTCATCTGTCATGACTAAAGTGTGTCTTTAATTCAAAGTCTCTCACTGAATTTCTTCAGTGCGCAGAACACCATCAAAAGAGACCTTTGCAGTTGTTTTTAAGTGACTTTTTAAAGATTAGTTGTATACAGATATTCTAATTAGCATCATTCTGGGTAGAGCTACTAATGGAAATCAACCTGGAATGGTTAGAGTGTCTTCAAAGCTTTGACAGAGTGGGTCTCTTTAAATGGTGGGGAGTTCCCCACCCCCCGTTTCTTTAAAAATCAGTTAGCTGCTCCTCATATTTACTGTGGCCTAGATGAAGTTATATATTGCATTTAAACCATAATATTCAACCAAAAACATAATTCAGTTTTTGGCTCAATATAGTACAGATAGATTGATACATACACACATACATACACACACATGCATGCATACATACATGCATATATACATACACACGTGTTTTTACAGAAAAAAAGCGATGCAAGTAAAATAGCATTATGGGAGAGGAAGGAGAATTATGTGTTCTGGGACAGCAGGGTTAGAAAGACCAAGCGACGTTTAAAGATTCAAACAATAGCATTTAGCATGAAATCTACTTTTTATCATCCTTACGCAGCCATCAAAATGAAGAAAGACAGTGTCCAGCTGTAGCAGTAGTTTGGTAGCAGGAGAATTAGAAGTAAAGGTACTGGTGCCTGAGGGGTGGGTCATGAATTAATAATTGCTGTGTGGCGGATGAGCCCCGTCAGAAGAGCTGAAAATGAGGAAGTTGCCTTGCAGAGCGCTATCAATCACTCAGTGACCATAACTTCCAGTAATTAGTGTATTTTATGGGCCTTTGCTTCAGTGGCTCGAAAGCACATATGCTCCAGTCACAGCTAAACTTTGCCGGAGTAATATTCCAGGATGATTTATCCTCCTGCTGCACTGGGATATAACCCTATATTAGGTGAAGATTGTGAACTAAGCTGCAATAAAGTGTAAGTTTAGGTACAGTTTGCCCAGGTTGAGACCTCAATGTATCATGCTTTTCGGCATTCATGGTTAGGCTACAGCAAGCAATCATTTTTAACAGTGAAACAAATAAAGCAATTAAAAGGAACAGCCTTAGTATATTGTACTTGTGAATTACTGTTGCCCTCTCCCCATTTAAGTGTCCACTGTAATAAGCCCACTTCTAATTTTTTTTTAAAAACTTTGTATTAGAAACACTTATTTGTAATGATGTCTTTTCTCTATTATTAGTAGTAGTAATCTGTAGGACAGCATGAAGGACCTGCTGAATGATGGAGAATTGCTTGATTTATTTCATTGTGCTACTGTGTTTAGACTCCTTACGTTAAAATAAATTCTCCTTTTATCAGTGGACTTGGGTGAGAACAAGTAGGAGTAGTTCTTTTGAAAATGTTGGCACACGCTAAAAAGCACCCCTGGTGGGAACCTCACATTTAGGCTCTTTCCACACAAAGAAAATGGTATTTTCGAGCTCTCAGGAGCACTTGGCACTATTTGCACAGGCATAAGGAGTTGTTTGCTGGAGCTCACCCACTGCACTAGAAATCTCTGGGGCCTTTGCAGACAGGGGCCTTTGCCATTGCCACAACATCTGTAGAGCTCAGAGTTCCTAGTAATCTAACAAGCTCTGCCACCAACCTACAGTATGACCTTGGGCAAATTAATTAAGCTTCTGGTGCCTCCACTGGGCCATAATTCTGTTTGTGCTAAAGAAATCCTGAGAGTTTATAGGGAAGTGTTATGTGAACAGAAGAATAAATTGAATAAGGAAAAGACGTGCATGGTTTCACTGTATTCTTTTTAGAGTGCAATGTTTCTGCACCACTTTTGATGATGGTGCCCTTGAATTTCCTTAAATGGAAAACAGTGACAAGCTAATTTCATCGGCATGAGTGGAAAGGTGAGCACAGTTTGATGCTTTCGTTATATTTATTATCGCATCTTTAATTTGCAACATATTATAATATAATACAAGTTAAAACAATAATAGTAAAATAAACTAATTGTCTTTAATTAAAGTGAATTAGGTTTTGATTTTAATATATTTGATGTAGTGAGAACTGATCATGTGGAAGGTCCCAGAGGTTATTAGGGCATATTTCTGTTGGGCCTGATGGTGTTAGTAATAACCCTCTTCCTCATAGTTCTAGACATGAACAAATATGTCACTTCATCAGTCTCTGTTACTCGCACTTATGCCCCTCCGCAGGGGTTGCAGATTCCACAAGTTATCAGCTAATGGCGTTATACATTAAAAATTGAAGCTTTTCTCACTCCAAGGCCTTTCAAGGCTTTGTTCTTAAGCCCTAGACACTTTAGAGTGCAGCTGCAAACTATAGGCAGAAGATTAAATTAATTTGTAACTCTTTTTTTTTGGTCCTGCATTACTAAATCCTCCACATTTAATTGAAACCCTACTTCAACACGCCTTGTGTTTCTGTGTTCTTTGTTGTCACTGTAACCTCCGAAGTACTCTAACACTGGTAGATTGCTGTTATATCCTTGGGATTGTTTTTAAAGCATTCAGTAAGAGGACAGTGAAATTGATACATGAGAAGAAAAGTAAAATCTTAGGGTAGATTTTGAGGTATTTAATATTTATTATGGTTCTTCACCAGCCTAGTTTCAGCTGATTTAAACTCTCTCTAGGACTGTGAAAACTGGTCTTGGGATGAAGTCTTACCAAGGGAATTTTATGTAATCCAGTAGTTAAGTCTGATTTTTTTAAGTTTCCCTGTGTCTGGATGTTCCAGAGTAGCTGCTGCATTTCTATAAAATGAAGGTTTAACCGCAATGCACAATCTAAATGCAAAGTCCTTAGATGGAAATTTAATTGTGCGAAATGTACACAAGGTAATTAAGAACAAATTTTAGAACATTTCAGACTATAAAGCCTTCCTTCAGCTAGATCATTGGCTATATTGAAAATGCTTATTTTCAATTTGCAGTTATGCCAAGAAACATAGAATATGCCTAAATTAAGAATAAAACATTCAGTGCCCTTCAGCATAACGGTAAATTTAACACTACTCCCACATTGTTGTTGTTCTCAGTGGGAGACGATCACCAAAAACAGACCCTGGATTTCTGAGTTTGGGTCCTGCATTGGCTTTCTGGCCACAGCATCTGCGTTCTGTTTCTCATTTGTGACTTCATGGCAGTAATTCCTCTTATTACCAACACAAGCTGTTTTTGTTGCTTTGTAAATAAATATCTTCATTCTAACTTTTTGTTGATTGTAATACAAAGGTTTCTGTCATGCATTGTTAAGTATTTGGCAAATGTTATGATCACATGCACACAGATACGTTTGTTATTTAAGTTAGAAAATCCAAACATACTCAAAAGCTAGCAACTCAAGTGTTTCATAAATTATGGTTGGACAAATCAAAGATCAATAACAGCACACTAAGGAACAGTCCTAGTTTTACAGTGAAATGTTAGCATTTAATGTTATTTAAATATATTCCCAAATGGTAAATGTTTTCAGAGTGTTCTTTTCTGCCTTTTACATAGTAAACCTCCCACAAGGAACGGAGTATTTAGCAGTTTGCTGAGTCTTAAGTGTTTGGAATTAAAGTGTACTTTTTAACTTAATGTTAAATAGAATCCTCTCCCCGCCCCATCTCTACCTCCACCCCCCCCCCCCCCCAAATAAATAAAGCCAAGTCCTTCTCAGTGCAAGTCAGTCCACTCCTGGGAATGAAAGGATGTGAGAACCGTGTGATGAATTGCTGGTGCTTATGTGAATCCACAGTCTTCAATGCACTTTTTTTTTAAACTGGACTTAAGCTGCCTGTATTTAAATGCTTCTTTTGTAAAGATGATAAAGAGAGCAAGGATTTCTATTGGCTTAGCCTTAATCTGTTTGCTTTGTTGTGATTTTTTTCTTTAACTGTTAACCTATTTATAAATCTAAATCTACATACAGAGGTCATTGGTTGGCTGAACTTAAGCCATTTTACTCAGTAAATTTAATTAAGAAAATACAGTGCAACTCATAAGCAAATGAGTTTTTTCCTAGTTTTAAACCAAACCACCCTCTTGAGTGCTGATTGCCTTGCCCGACCCCTGGTGATACAGAAACAGGCAAAATTAAAAAGGACATTAAAGCTTCATTAAATCTGAAACACATTTAGTACAGTGACATATCTGCAGGCCATTTCAGGGAAGATTACATACTCTCTTTTGTAAGTTTCCTAATTTATAATACCTTGACAATAAAAACCAGGGAAGTGCAAGCAGATTAATAGACCAGTAGGGGTAAAGGAAACGGAGCAGCCCCGGCTCACCTGTCTCTGAAACGTTCCGTCAGAGCATGTGCGGCCTCCCCCAACGGGGGCCCGTGCTCATTTTGACTTTTGACAGCCTCTCGAAGAACCTGTTCTTCATGCAGTCATACCTAAGAACACTTTTCCTTTTTCACCTTCTCCTAATTGAACTTGATAATAGGGTTGTGGGGTCTGGCCATAGATTTCCTGCTCTTTGCCAGAAGACAGATAGTGTGGCACCTAAACACTGCAGCTGCATTAAACCTGGAAGGACAGGGACAAACGTGGAAGGCAGCTCCCTCTCCTGGGGCCTTAAAACGACTGCTTTGGGCGCCAGCCTAATCGTGCCGCTGCCGGTTTGCCCCTGTGCAGGACTGGAATCCTTGACCTGCACTGGAGCAGCCTGTCAGTGACACTACGAGAGAGGAAAGGATTGTTGTGCTGCTTTGGTCAAGGTCAAGGAACCATTCTCTGTCCTCTGACCCAAAAGAGGTTAGACCTGCAAGATATCTTAGAGAAGTTCTCCAAGGACTGTGGTTGACAAGTAGGACTGAGATTCCCTAAAAGGTCAGGAAAGTGCGTACAAATCAAAGCCAGTCCCAAGAAGGATGAATTCACTAGTTCAGTCAAGCGCGGCCACCTGTTCCCAAGCAGACTCGTTCTGGGCGGCTCCCAGCTGACCAGCCTGCACTGGGTTTTCTCTGTGTTCTTCTTCATGGTGATGCCTCACACGGTAAATGCATGGCATCAGCCATCCTTATCACTTCGTACCAGTCGTGATAGAGGCACCCAAGCAGATGAGAGCACGTTTACAAGTCAGCCACAGCCTGGCCTCGCCGTGGAGCTGTAGTGACTTGAGAATATGAAGCTTTGTGTTGAAATGGGGAAAATTCACACTTTTCCCCATATTCCACTCTTTTTGTTAAGCCTTCCATTTATTATCGCTTAGTTCTGTAAACTGCAAGAGCCAATGCCAGTTTGGCACCTGCCACCTAGTTTAGATCTTAACTGTATGTATGTATGGCAGGCACATTTCTTCTGCTGGTAAGTCGTGTGGGCAGCATTCTCCCATAGACCCTCATGACGTTGTTCAACATGTACCCAAGTAAATGGCACAACATCCATAGGAAGACTTGGGATAGAAGGTTCCAAATGTTTTCCCATGGTTAGGAAGCTGTCAGCTTTTTAAATGAGAGACACTTCTCTTGGTAGTCTTCTAACTCCAAATGCAGGGATATGCAAAACTTGTGACCTGCAGGTCAGTGTGATGGTAGGTGACAGCTTGTTAAGAGCTGTCAATGCCTATCAGTTCAGTACAGACTGGCTCAAATGCCCAGTCCACCGGTCACCACCGCAGTAGACCGCAGCAGCTCCTTCTGAACCATCGCTCAAGCGTTAGCCAGGAACACAGTGTGTTTACAAAATAAAGTAAATCAATGGCCTAGTTTATGGGGGTGGAGTAGGGGCTGTGGAGAACTGAGTCCCTCCCCTTCCTAATTAATAACAGTATAGAGACAACAACCATTCACACAAAACTAAAAGGAGTTTGATTAACATTCATATTCTCTTTCCTTCACCCCATTTTGTGATGTTTTTGTTATTGATACTTGAAGGAAATAACAATATCCACCAAATGAAATAAGATAACTTTATATCTTCGAAGTCAATGAACTCTGAATATACAAGAAATCGGTACAAGGTAATAAAACTTATCAGGTAGTCCATATATATGTATATATACATCCAAATGAGTATTGGCCCTTTCATAGTAGTCACCTTACATGTTATATGGTTCATTCCTATCACATTGCTGTTGCTCAAACTGGTTTTAGAATTTTGAAAATTAATCTCAGCCCCTTTGTGTCTATCCTTAGTAAGGAACGAACTATTCTTTGAAAGTGGAGTTGGGTGCACCCCTCTGTTCATTGCAGCATTATTTACAACAGCCAGGATTGGGAAACAGCCCAAGTGCCCATCAGTAGATGAGTGGATTAAAAAATAGCTGTGGTACATTTACACAATGGAATACTACTTGGCCGTTAAAAAGAAGGAAATCTTACTTTTTGCAGCAGCAAAGATGGACCTGGAGAGTATTGCGCTAAGTGAAACAAGCCAGTCAGAGAAAGACAAATACCACCCTAATGACTGCACTTATATGTAGAATCTAATGAGCAAAACAAACAAACAAAATGGAAAGAGACTTTATAGATAGAGAACTGACAGCTGACAGAGGGGAGGGAGATTGGGGGGCTGGGTGGAAAAGGTGAAGGGATTAAGCAAAAGAAAGAAAAACCTCATAGAAACAGACAACAGTATGATGATTACCAGAGGGAAAGTGGGGGTGGGCGGAGATAGAAGAGGGTCGGGGGAATAAATGGTGATAGAAGGAGATTTGACCTGGGTTGGTGAACACACAATACAACATACAGGTGATACATTATAGAATTGTACACCTGAAACCTACATAATTTTATTAATCAGTGTCACCCCAATAAATTCAATAAAAAAATTTTTTTAAGTGGAGTTGGATTTTGGTAATACCCATAAGCTATTCAAACTTTTGTCAACAAATAATTTACATGACCAAAAAGATGAGGTGTATATTTTATCTTGGGATAGTCCAAGATATGATGCAATTCTAATAAAATGAGGTAGGGTTCTCCTATTAAATGATTCTAAACATAATTCCAAAAGGAGGAGCTCAAAAATGTTCAGTAGTATCAGTGTCTTTGAAATAAATGTATAACTTCTCAAGATCTATAAAAGCAGTGTAATATGTTGGAAAGAACACTGGATTAAGTTGCAAGGTTTGGGGTCAGTCCCTTGGCTTCTACTGATGAACTGCGTGCCAGCTTCTTCAGTGGAACTCTGGGTTCCACTGAAATATAAAATATACACCTCATCTTTTTGGTTCTAATCGTAAAATGGGTTGATGCTCTCTTGGATCCATTGCAGCTTCCAAGTTCCCTGATGTAGCAATTCTACTTTGAAAGTAGTTACAAATACATATAAAGGGTTTTAGGCATGAGGATGGGCCACATTATACAATTGCAAAATTTTGCCACTATTTTCTTTAAGTACGTAGTTTGATAAATCTGATCTTGTTACTTGATGTCAATCCTATTCCTGGTCGAATGATTTTGTTTTTATAGGTGAGTATCCAAAGACCAAAATTAAGTGACGGGCCTAGAAACACATAGCAGTTTACAAATCAAGCAAAATTGGAAGCACTAAGGATTCACTTTCACAATTTCAGACTCTGCCCTGTCGTTCTGACTTCACTCTCAAAATGACCGTTTTCCCACTTGTAGTAGCTTTTTTCTTCTAACTGTAGATAGAAAATGGATGAAAAAACTAACAAATAGATGGAAATAATGGCAAAATTTTTTAATTCATGTGTTTAATTTCCCATTTCCTACAACCCTTCCTATCTGTTTACTTGTAATTGAAGGTGTTTCCATTTTACAAAAAGAAAAGCCAAGAGCCTCCTTCTGTAGTTTTACATCTCTGTGTGGAAGAAATTGTCACACACATGTGAACATGAATAATGCCCAGATAGCTGAGAATATTCCTAAGAGAAACCACATAAGGGTAATGTTTAGTTGTTAAAATTAGAATGTATTATTGGGGATGTAACATTGTCCATTGAAAACATTCATTCTACATACAACTCAGTGTAATTACAGTAATAATTTAGCTTGTGTATTTGAGGTTGTGAGCTCTTTATATTTGCCAGATGCAATTCTGAAATTTAGTACTTGTCTGTCTTAAGGAGATCTGCCCTGCATGCAAATCTATAACTAGACAAATATTATTTCCTTTCCCAGCTTGCTCTTGGGAGGTTTCCATATCCTCAGGTAAGATTGTTCATTACTGCCGTTTGCCACTGTGACATTCATTCCTATGTATGAAGGTACAGGGAGCAATTGTGAACATTGGAGCCACATACAAATAAATCTGTCCTGTTAAATTGAAAAGTGATATCTTAAAGGAGTCATTTAGAAGTCTCTATTGATTTTTGATTTTTTTTTAACTCCAGATTTTTTTCCCCTTTGTTAAAGGTTGAAAGCCATCCCCACGCTCCTCCTTTGTGTGACATTGGTGGTGTTTTCCCTTCTCCTGACCCTGTTCCCTGTGCTTATATTGAGACTGGGAGAGGGGCATAGCCTTTTCTTGATACACTGTTGTAGCTTTTACATTCATTAAAATTATTTGAATTAAAGGATTGAGATGAAGGGTAAACATATCTAAATAGGTGATTATTTTTGCTAAACAAATAAGCAGGCCCCCAGTTTCATGGGAGTGTGATTTTGAACATATTCTTTTTTAAAAAAAATTGCCCCTTCCTCTCCACATATCTAAGAAAACAAACTATCCAATTGCTGGTGATAACCTTTATAATTTCTTTAAGATTTTTATTATAGATGAGTGCTAGCACTTAAAATATAAAGCTATTTTGTGGTTTGAAAATGATTCCCCAGTGTGTGTGGAGAAATAAGTGAAATGTCTGGAGGGATGAAAAATGAGCGGTTTGACTGTTTTCCTCTGGTTGATGCTCACTGTTTTTCTGGCACCGTGGTCTGTACAGGCCGGAGTGCCTGGAGGCACGTCTGATTTAAAGGTGGTGTTGGTCTCTGCTCTTTAAGCATCTATTAACTTGCTATTATTATGCAAATAAGTGTTGTATTACACATACTAATTTATGCATGGTTAGATTATGCAGATGAATCACAAACATGGTTATTGAATAATAGGATGGGATTCATTCTCTCTACCATCTTTTTAAGCGATTTTAAGCAAATTCTCTTGGTACCCATGTGGCCATATAAAGACCCTTCACTTGCTGAAATGTCTGTTTTGTATCCTTTTTCTTTTACAGTTAAAGCCATCAGATAAGTAAAAGAAAAATTCTCCAAGTTGTTGGGTCCAAGCGTGTTTAGTCTCACTTCTCGAATTTGGAGGCTTCTTTGTTTAAACATACTCTTTCCCTCGAAGAGAGAGGAGAGCGTCCAGCCGCAGTGGCTGCCTGGCGCGCCGGCTAGCACTTCACTGGGGCTGCGGTGTGCACAGCCTGGCTGCGTAGCTCTAGGTAGCCCATCAAATTAAAATCACATTTTCAGGATTTATAGCTCATTAGAATGTTTATCTCGGTAAGCCTCTTATTCTGTCAGTAATTTTTAAACAATTCACTGTTTGGCCAATATGTGAAATTCCCTAGAATTCGGGAAATCAACAGAAGAGGCCATATATACCATGTCTTTCAAACAAGTCATAGCAGAAAACTCGCAAGCCATCTAGTAAAAATGCCGAAGACTGAGCATATAGCTATATTCTCGGGGTTCCCACTCAGCACTGAGCCTGGGTGAGTGACGAGTCTAAGAAACAGATCGCCGCTGCCTGTGACACGTGGAGCACATGCTGACTGGGGAGATTTGGGAGGAGGCTGTGCGCCTCTGCTGTGTTACCTTCTTGAAGTGTCCGAGGAAGTGTGTGCTCACTTGTCAGTCCAGTAGAAGGTGGAAAATCGTGGGACACTGGTAACCTTTGTGCCAGAGTGTGGGGGGGACGGGGTGAGGCGCAGGGGCGTGGGGGGCCAGCTGTAATCCTTGAATCACAATAGAATATTGTCACCAAGTTGGGATTTTTACTTCAAATAATAGAAGCAGCTTTTATGCCATCAGGCCTATTTCCCAGATTTTTCAACAGAAGTCTGTGTGTTTTGCTGCTAGAATCAATCATGACTTTTGGTAGAGTTGGCATTTATTTTACAGGGTTTGTACTTTATATAGACTGAAGATTGGGAAGGAGTACTTTATGAATTCCTTTCTCACCCCCTGTCTTTTGCCCTCGGATAAAGCACTTGAAGGAAAGCGTTCGTTTTTATAGTATTACGGAGACTGGACTATGAAGTTAATACCTTCTCTGTGGCCCATATTACCTCATTTGAACCCTCAGCCACTCCGTGAGATAGCCTCCCCTCATAAATCGGGCAAACAGAATGGCCAGTTTCTCACCACTGACCTGCGGGGAGTGTGGTGCCACTGAATCCCAAATGGAGTAGTCCAGAGTGAATAGTAGGCTCTCGGGATTGGGAGAGATCTCAGGCGTCATTGAATTACACCTCTCTACCATATCTGAAAAGCAAACATCCGCACTCTGCTTGAACACCTCCAGTGATAGGAAACTCAGTACCTCCTAAAGCAGCCATAGAATCAAAGCAGCGTTCTATTTCTGGAGGTGGGGACTGCCTCATCCCATTGGCCGCCCTTTCCTATCTGATTAAAGGAAGTATGCAGATTAAATGAGATGGATATAAAACCACTCAGGGAAGAACATAGGGCCACCCACTGGTCTTGATGTTGGGCTGTAGCACAGAACAATTCCTAATCATCAACCAAGGGTTGCAGAAGGACGTGCTCAGCGACCTGCCAGCCGCGGTTGCAGCTGAGTGTCAAATGAGCGGAGGTGAAAGTGGGTAGGAGAGGCTAGCTTCACGACTCTTCGTCCCCCAGCCCAGCATCAGTGCTGCTGACAGCGTCGTTAGCGGTGCCTCTTCCTGCCGGTGACACAGTGTATATACCCAGTGGGGACACAGCTAAGGCTGGGGGAGGGTATTGGAAAGATATCAAAGAGAGTCAGTGGCCTGGGACCAACATAAAGGTTAAAGGACTGGATTTTTGTTGAAGTAATCATTCTGTATGAATTTCATTGTTTTGTGGGTTGGGTTTTTATTTGTATTTGAAAATACTATATATTTTCATTTCCTTTAGGCCTTAAAATTGCATAACCTCACTGGCATGCAGTTTAAAACTCTGTAGGAAAAAAATGGTATAAAGAGCCACTAAAAATGTAGTCTCGTTACTGTAGCTTATACTAGGAAGAACAATGTCTTGGATTCATCCAGCACCATTCCCATATTGAGCTCCAGAGCTCTTTCTGTGATCTGACTGGCTGTACGCGCAGGGCGTGTTATTCCCAGACTTCAGGTGAGCAGACTGAGGCTCCTAGAGGCAACACACACAGTCTCAGTGATGAATGGGTACGGACGGCTAGGCCTAGGTTTGCCGGCAACTAAAGCAAACAGCTGGCTCTGTGTCCTCTGGTTGGATGTTCGCGCCACTGCTCTTCCCCTCAGCCCCACCAAGCCTTTCACTTCTCTCGTTTGACTTCTCTGCCCTAGGGAGGCCTCTTGTGTAGATGAGAAATGCTGAACATCGGGGGGTTGTGCCATTGTGGATGATGACAAGACCATTCCCTAGAGCCCTTTTGCTTTTCTTACCATGTGTTTAGCAGAGTGACAGGAGGGTCCGGAGGGCCTCGGAGTGCTAACTGACCCCAGTGCCATTAAATTCTGGGTGCCTGTGAAACATACGTGCAGTAGGATAATGGAAAATTGTGTTTTCAAACATCTTGCAACCAGATGTATCTGAATTTCTTGAACAATTTAGCTTTAATAGTAATCTGGTAAGATGTGCAGGTCTGGACGAGGACTAGAGCTGTGTGTAGTTAGTTAATCAAGTCGATCCAGATTCAGCTGACTTAAAAATCATGATGGTGGGCAATGGTTTGTTTAATGACACCATAATTTAGGAGAAATGAAAAAGACTGTGTGCTAAAAATCATCATCCTTCATTCAAACTTTACAGTAGTCCCCTGCATTAGGATGCTAGTAAATCCACTAAGGAGACTTCGCAGTGGATGCGCCAGCTCTGGCGTTTGGGAATCTGGTAAGCAAGGTGCCACGAGAAAGTGAGGATAATACAGACACAAATGTGTTTAAAGTACTTTTGCAAGTATAAAAATGTCGTTCTTCTTTTGGCCATATTTCCCGATCTTGGTTAATAAATTATATCAAAATGACCTGAAGTTAAAAAAAGGAAAAAAAATCTGAGCAAATAGTGCCCCTGGTATTGTAAAGCTTTGAATGTTTTCACACCCCATTAATTTATTACTTCTCTTTCTTCATCTTTAAATTTCATTTTTTTTTTCAAAAATTCCGACTTCCCGCTGCTGCAGTGATTTTCATCTTGTTGTTAATTTTCCCTGCTCCATATGGAGCTCCAGACATTTCACCTGGAGGCTGTACTAGATTTTGCTGTAGTGATCGTGCTTCCGGAGGCCAAACTGTCATTTAGGGTTCCTGGTGCATCTGTCTGCGCCAGGCTTTTCACTGGCATGGGAGAGTGTGAATAACAAATTGGATGCACCTGAGATTCAGATGATTAGTGTGTTTTGCGAATCTCCACGACTTGTAAGCAGATAGCTGTGGGGGGGGTTATGGGAGGGCTAAACAGCAACTGTGGGTGAATCTGTACTCACACCTTACATTTGGGGCTTTGCGAGGGAAGTGCAGACATCCTAGGCAGCCTGAGTGCGGGGAGAGTAACAAATATTTCATCCTGCCTTGTCATTGATTAGAAAAGAGCCTTTAATTTCATTTCACCCCATGTTGTGATTAATTTGCATTCTTTGTCAGAAGTTAATGGAGTTTTTTATGGTTCACTCTGAAATCCTTGAAGACATCAGACTTGATCTGATGTTTATACAACCGCCAGCGGAATTTTTTCATTTGATTGATGGCAAGCTTGATGTTATTCCAAACGGCTTTTTAAGCTGTTTTTAAGAATTATTTGAATAAAATG
Source organism: Phyllostomus discolor (assembly GCF_004126475.2). Lineage (NCBI taxonomy): Eukaryota > Metazoa > Chordata > Mammalia > Chiroptera > Phyllostomidae > Phyllostomus > Phyllostomus discolor. Next base: position 176,662,515 of record NC_040903.2, read on the forward strand.
CAAGCAAGATATTGTTGTAAGATCAAGATTATCTGTTAAAAATCTGTTTCAAATAAAGAAGATAAGTAGTAAAAAGGATCAAAAACATAAGAGATGTAGTGAATAGTGATGCTATTTGTTAAAAATACATTAAGGATGGCATTCAGATAAATTGTTGCAATATGTACAGATCACTTTTATTGAAAAAATATGCCATCATCTGGGCAAATAGAATGATTAAGGCTAAGGTAAAAGGTAAGTCTTGATATCTAGGATTAAAAACCTTTACTACCAATTGGCTAATTGTCATTTATTCTGCCAGCTTTTGCCACCAATGCACAAAATAGAGATCTACTGTTCTCTAACTCGAGGAGACAGGGTCTGTCAGGCCTGTTAGCTGAACAAAATGATGACATATTACTCGTCTCAATAAAGAGGCATTCTTAAATCCCAATACAAATTAAACATAAGTGGATAATAGAGGATTTTGAATGAAAGACATCTATTCTTAATAATATAACGACTGACCTTTTTCACAAGTCAGTACAGAAATGGTACTATTGTTGTTAAAAGCAAAATACCTCAGTTATTCATGAGTAAGAGAAATGTGTTCATACCCCTATACACTATATATCAAAATATGAGGGAAGCTATAGGTGGCATTTGCTCAGAACCGCTGCTACAAACCAAGGAAGTATGTGTTGCAGATGCTTCTTGATTGCTAAGACCATTCCTTTGACTTAGGGGCCTGGCTTTGCTCTAGCAGACTCTTGCTTCACTGTGACTGCTGCCAGTGAGACTTACTCATAGGCCAACAAGGTACTTGTCTGAGCACTTTCATTTAAAGCAGATTAATTTATTTGCTGTATCTGAAAGTTTGCTAAATAATTGGGCGGTTTTAATTGAAGTTACTGCCTTCTGATCCTTGTATTAACATGATCTAAGGTCCTTTTTATTATATGCAATCCATATTATTGACCAGATCTGCCCTGTTTTCATTTAAATGTAAGCAGCTTGTCAAAGAGAAAATATTTTGTTTAACTTGGCTTGGAAACCTGCTATTTTAATGTGTTTTTTTTTTCAATTGACAGACTGTCTTTTAAACATTCATTTATTTTGTAGTAATACATTGTGTTCTGGACAGAGTATTTATCTCATAATAGAGTAGAAAGCATATGATCTGAAAACTATTTTCAGATATTTTAAAATATTACTTTATAAAAGCTAAGGTCAAAATACTTGAATTTTTACACTATATTTTATTTCTGCTTTAAAAGCCTTTGACTGTATTGTTACTAATACTGATTTCACTTAATTTAATATTGTTTATAGTCGATGTTAAATTTAGACCATAGTTATCACTATCTGATCTATTAATATACTGATCATGTCTAGACCTAAAATTGCAAAATAATACCTAAAAAGTTTGCCTTCTTTGAAAAGAGGTGTTTGGAATCTATTCTTTGTTGCATGAACTGTTTGAAGTTCAGAATATCAAGGATTTTAGCAAATTTTAGGTGTCCACATTTTTGTGTGATATCTCTAATCAAAGAAAATAACAGCAATGAGTAATTCCTCAAATTCCACATACTCGTCTTTACTTGATGAGCATCCAAAAGAGCCGTATGCAGGCAGTGTTTTTCATGAGCAGATCTCTAGTCTGAATGTTTTAACTCATGGTATATGTTTGTCCTCACTATTTAGGATATAAACGCTTAAAATATACTGATATTTTAAGCCACAGAGTCAGAGTTTATGTTCCATAATATGCAGAGGTGAAATTTAAGTGATATAAAGATGTTTACTTATGCACATTTGCTCTTCCCAGGAATCTTTTAATTGCCATGTCAAATTCTCCTAGTATCCATCTCATACTTATCAAGAGGTCTCATAATTTTATTTGCTTATCCTATGCCAAATACAGGAGGCAGGTTCCTAGTATATCTTTGGTTTTTTTAGTATATTTTATTATGTTATTACAGTTGTCCCGCTTTTTCTCCCTTTGCCCCCCTCTGCCCAGTATACCCCTTCCCTCCAGCAATCCCGTCCCTTGGTTCATGTCCATGGGTCATGCATGGAAGTTCTTTGGCTTCTCCACTTCCTATGCTATTCTTAACATCTCCCTGTCTATTTTGTACCTACCAGTTATGCTTTTTTAATACCTGTACCTTTTCCCTCATTCTCCTCCTACCCCCTCCCAATTAATAACTCTTCAAATGATCTCCATACCTATGATTCTACTCCTGTTCTGGTTCTTTGCTTAGTTTGTTTGGGTTTTGTTGTTGTTGTTATTTAGTTTTTCTGGGGAATATTTTGGGGTTTTTTTCCAACTCAGTTGTTGATAGCTGTGAGTTTGTTGCCTTTTTAATGTTCATAGTTCTGATCTTTTTCTTAAATGAGTCCTTTTAAATATTTCATGTAATAATGGCTTGGTCATGATGAACTCCTTTAGCTTTACCTTATCTAGGAAGCACTTTCTCTGCCCTTCCACTCTAAATGATAACTTTGCTGGATAGAGTAATCTTGGATATAGGTCCTTGTTTTTTATCACTTTGAATACTTCTTGCCAGTCCCTTCTTGTCTGCAAGGTTTTGGGGGGTTTTTTTGTTTGTTTGTTTGTTTGTTTTTTGAGAAATCAGCTGATAATCTTATGGAAACTCCTTTCTAGGTACTCTGCTTTCTTCTTGCTGCTTTTAAGGTTCTTTCTTTATCTTTAACCTTTAGCACTTTAATTATGATGTGTGTTGGTGTGGTCATCTTTGGGTCCAACTTGTTTAGGATGTTCTGTGCTTCCTGGACTTGTATGTTTATTTCCTTTACCAAATTAGGGAAGTTTTCTTTCATTATTTTTCAAATAAGTTTTCAATTTCTTGCTCTTCCTTTTCTCTCTCTGGCACCCCTATGATTTGGATGTTGGCACGTTTGGAGACGTCCCAGAGTCTTCTTATTCTCGTTTTTTGTTTTTTGTTTTTTTGAATTCTTGTTTCTTCTTTCTGTTGTTGTTGATTATTTCTTCCTTATGTTCCAAATCATTGATTTGAATCCTGGCTTCCTTCCCTTTACTGTTGGTTCCCTGTGGATTTTTCTTTATTTCACTTAGTGTAGCCTTCATTTCTTTCCTTATATTTTTGCGGTACTCAATGATTTCTTTGAAGATCCTAATCACCAGTGTTTTGAGCTCTGTGTCTGATAAGTTGGCTATCTCTGTTTTGTTTAGTTCTTTTTCTGGGATTTTATTCTGTTCTTTTATTTGGGCCATGTTTCTTTGTCTCTCCAATTTGGCATCCCCCCGTGTTTGTTTCTGTGTATTAGGTAGAGCTGTTTTGACCCCCTGTCCTAGCACACCCATGTAGATGAATTTGGCTTCTTTAAATCCTTAGTTGTTGGACTATAGGTTCAATTTTCTGGCAGTTCTAGGTGTTTTTTGTTTTGAAGTTAGCTGTGATTCTTCTTGTGGTTGCATGAGGAGGCAAAGCGTGTCTACCTCCATGCCCAACTTGACTGGAAATTCCATAGTATATCTTTAAAATAAAAATGGAAGAGAAATCACCCCCAAAGTGTAGTAGCTTAAAAATGTGAGATTTTCCATGAAAGATAAATTACTTGTTAATACCCCAATTGATGTATATTAGTCAGCTATGTTAGCGATTTCTTTTTTTTTAAACAATGACCCCATGGTTTGATTTCATAGCACCTTCTAAACTATTATATGATGTGTATCTCAATTTACTTCAACATGTGTTTGTCATTGAGCCTCTACTCTGTACCTGAACACTGTGCTAGCACTGGGCATACAGAAATGAGATGGACGTGGTTTCTACACTCAAAGAGTCTAATCCACTGGGGGGTCAGGGGAAGCATAGACCAATAACAGTTGATGCAAAAGGAACCCTACAAGAGGCGGTATGCTACGGCCTCAAGAGGAGGAGGTCAGCTCACTTCAGGAAGCCACGGGGGTTTCACAGAGTGGCCGATGCTTGAGCTGAGGCTGTGAGGCTAGAAGGATGGGAAGACACTTCCCGGGCATTTTAATCCAAAGGAGAATCATCTGGTCAAAGACAAAGGTCTAAAGCAGCGTGTTGTATTTGGTGTCCTTCTAGCACTTCAACTCAGTAAGGTACTACTACTATCATTACCTTCATTTCCCTAACAGTTTAAGAATTTATGTAGGTACCTTTGATAGCAACACTGGGAGGGTAGTCAGAAAGGGGAGGGAAGGATTGATAGAGGAGAGAGATGGTGTAGCAGGATGGAGATGACAAGTGTAGCAGAGGTCAGGTGAGGAAATTGGGTTTGAGAATTTCAGGAATCCCCTTGAGATGACAGGGAGCCAGTCTGAGGTTAGAAGTCACTGCATTTTAGGATCTCTGCCCCTGAGGTCAGTTGGCACATACCTCTGAGAGGTTCCCTGCCACCCTCTGTGAGTTTGACTTGGCACATTCCCTACACTGCTGGAGGTGGGGGCGGAGGCAGAATTGTCATGATTAAATAAGCTAATGCCTAAGAGAGCACTTTGAAAAATATAAGGTGATAAACAAGAGCAAGGTAATACTAGTATTATTTATATTTCCTGAAAGTACTTCAGGGATTTACCTGTGTAACTCTGAAAATATATGACCACGTCTCACACCAGGTAGGACTAAAATGAATTACTTTTCTGATCCCATAAGAGCCTTCCTTTACAGCCTTTCTTTTTTGAGTTATAATTTATCATTCACAATCACAATCATAGTATATAGAATTATATACACAATCTAGTCATTTTTAGTTCAGTAACTGGGAACCATGATTCTTTTACAATTTTTAAATAATCAGTTTAGCCCAGAAGTATAACTAACATTTGAAATAATGCACCTGGTGCTCAGGTTGGCCTTCAGGTGGTGACTGTCGTCTTCTCTTTCTCTTAGGCTCCGTGATCTGGGAGGTCTTTCATTATTTCCCCTTTGGTTTTGTTGATGGTGTCTGCTACTTCATGGAATCATAGAATTTTAGGATATAAGAGATATTACCATGATCTAGTATAACTCCCATTTTATAGAGGGGTAAATGAGGGTCCATAGCCATTAAATTATTCATGCTCGTGATTACCAGGTCTTCAGCAGCAGGGTCAGACTGTCCCCCCGCATTAGAGGGACAGTGCGGAAAGAGAGATAAGGCACCCAGAGGCTTTGAGCCCAACTGGCCATCCTTATTTTTATACACCCATCCATCCATTCAAGTATTGCCTCCAACTGGTGTGTCTGCAGAGATGTAAATGACTACCCCAGGATGCTCCATGCCTGCCAGGTAATTGCTGACGGATATGGGTCCCTGGGGGGAAAAGTGGTCCCCAACAGCGGGTAGTAGTAGCAGTAGCAGTAGACAAAGACATCAACTTTTATTGTCCTCCAGTGTTTTACTTATCACCATTCAGTATAGAAAACTTGGGTAGATTTGGGGCCGGGGGGCTTATTGACAGCCAAGTTCAAAAGGGGGCAGACCTAGCCAAGCTTTGTTTGAGCGCAGATTACTTTTTAGATGTTTAACAGTTCTGAATTAATGCACGGGGCGGCGGGGAGGATTCTTCCTTAACTAAAGTGTTCATGATGCTAAGACCCCAACCTTCTCTAGTGCCAATGAAACAGACAAGCTAAGTTCATTGAAAAATGAATGCTTTGCCTGAAAGGAGCAAAGAGCTGATTCTATTTAGAGCTAGAGATTGCCCAGGACACACCAGACGGATAGAGCGTTCTGGGGGCCACAAGGAGGCAGCTGTCTGTCTGTGCACAGAGCCAAGGTGTCGTCCCTGAGGGACTGTGGGGAACTGAGGCATCTGGTTAGAACCCAGTGTGGACTCTGCTGTGCTGTGGACACTGTCGGGGTCTCTAGATGGTGACCATCAAGAGAGGCCAAAGGGAGCAAGGAAGCTCGTCCTGTTTTCCGACAGAGGCAGGTTGCAGAGACCACTACTCTAGGAGCGAGGAGACCTGGACTGCAGCCCTGGTTCTAGTTTGGTGAAACACAGTGAAACAAAGGGAAGCTCCAGCCAGAGGCCCCAGTCCAGCCCCTTCTCTTTGGACAGTGCTGTGCCTCCTTGGTAGCCAGGCAGCTGGAAACACTCGATGACTCAGGGCAGAGGGCACCAGGAGGCAGCAGTTGACACACCTGACAAGTCACTAATTAAATTATTTTTTAAACATTTTATTTATTTTTAGAAAAAAAATGGAAGTGGGGAGAAAGAGAGAGAAACATCTATGTGTGAGAGAAACATCGATCAGTTGCCGCTCGCACACCCTGAACAAAGGACCTGGCTTACGACCTGGGCATGTGCCCTGCTGGGAATCAAACCAGTGACCTTTCTGTTTGCAGGATGATGCCTAACCCACTGAAATACACCAGTCCATGCTACAGATTAAATTATTGTCAGTATAGTATTTTCCAAACAATGTTGCCAAACATATTATGGTTAAAAAAATAAAAATTGCCTGTTGGGAGAAGCTGTCTTAGAAGTCTACAGTGCCCTCAAACTAGCAAATTGTATTTTGTCCAAATATCAAGTGGCATTTAAAGAGTGCAGGTCCTGAGCTATGTCTTATTTCTGCCACTGAATCTCAGGGACTTTAGTTATTTGGTTTAGTGGTTGTATCTGGCCTGTCTTCTGGGTCCTAGAGTCTAGTGCAGTGCCTGGCGGAAAGTGAGTACTTCATAGATATAGGTGCGTCACAATGAATGACAGTTTACTTTTTACATGTCAGCATAGCCTATTTTAGAATCAGGAGGAGCTAAGAAGCCATACATGTCCTTAGACATTAAATTAATCATTATGTTCCTTTCTTCCATGCTCACGCTCCCACTCGACCCTGCCAGCATTAATACCTGAAGCTTCCAAGGAGATATGATAATTGTCTTCAGATATTTAAGGGTCCTCATGCGAGAAAAGACATGGATTTGTACTATCAGAGGGGCAGATTGAACAAGAGGTCAGAAGACTTAAGCTCCCCATCACTTTGACACATTCAGACAGAAGCCCAGCCATCAGGAGGAAAATGTAGAAAGCATTCAGGGATCTGACAGGGGTGAGGGGCTAGGTCAGATTAAAATCCTTTTAGGCCACCTGGCCAGTGTGGCTCAGCCGGTTTGGTGTCAGCTTGTAAACTGAATGGCCACGGGTTTGATTCCCAGTCGGGGCACATGCCTAGGCTTCAGGTTCAGTCCTCAGTCAGTCAGGGGGCATCTGAGAGGCAACCGATGGATGCTTGTCTCTCACACTGATGGTGCTCTCCCTCTTTTTTCTCCCTGCCTTCCCCTCTAAAACCAATAAGCATGTCCCCGGGGGAGGATCTTTTTTTAAAATCCTTTTAAGCCCCAAGAGTCTGTGATTCTGCTTCAGTGTTGGCCAGTTATTTCCTCAACTAAGGAATTAAAAGGCTGGTATAGTTCTGTCTGTTGCAGGGGAGAGGCAACAAGGTAGAAACTTCAGACTCGTCTAGATTCTGTAATTGGTTTAACCATTCACTCACTTTGGCTCTGAAGTACTCTGTCAGTAGGAAACACATAGGAAATAAAAGAGTACTGAAAGAAGTCATTCTTCTTCAGTCCAAGATTTTTGTACTTCCCTGTTTCTCTCAGTTAAGCCAACTGTGTGACACGGCTGTCAAAAATGTGAATGCATTTGTAGATTCCACAACTTTCTACTGAGCAGCATGTAGTGTCCACAGCAAGATGGTCTAAGCCAGCCAGTCCGAGGTGTGTTCAGGCATGGATGTTGCACTTGAAGGCATTTAGAGAAAGGTGGCCACCGTGGTAGAAAATGTGAAATTATGGGTCCTTCCAGGCAGCTGGTTCAAGGAGCAGAAAACCCAACTTAGTCGCTTCATCCACAAGGGCAATTTATTGAATTGTATGATCAAAAAGCCTAGTATTGCTAGTTCTGGTAGAACTTGATTCAGCAACTCACTTTTGGCTCTAAGTAGGCTTCTACCTTCACAGACTAAGAATGGCTGTTGGGTGACCTGCTTCCTGGTTTACTAGGGAAGAGCATGTCTCTTTTCCTCACACACAACCAGAGATCCTGGGTTTCAATTTGATCGGACCCATTTACCTTTCTGTACCCAGGGGATATTGCATGATGCTAACTAGTTAAGCCGGAACCGCACAGCTCACCTGAAGCTAGGGGTGAGGTCAATCTTCCCATGAAGCACCTAGGGGCTGCTTGGGGGCAGAGGAGTGTTGTTAGAGTGTCCTTGCTAATGGGAGGGGGAAGAATGGAGGGCAACCAGACATAGCAAACGATCGTAGAAAAGAGGATGTTCATTCAAGAAGGAAAATACTGCAGAGACGTGACAACTATCTTCAAATACGTGAAAAGCTGTCATTAGACAATTTCTACAGCTCCTGACCACGTGCACATCTTAGAGGAAGACATATTTGGACTGGAAATAAGAAAGAACTTTCTAGTAGTTCAAGGTACCCAAGATAGAATCATCGGACTCCCATCATGGGATGTCTTCTAGCCGAAGACAGTATGCCCGTCTGTCAGGAATACTCTAAAGTGAATTTCTTTATGGGGCAAGGAATTGAACTCTGACCTCTAACATCTTTCTGGGTTCTATGGCCTTTGGAGGATTTAAGCTAATAAAGATGCAAACTAAATGATAACTCCAGAAAAACTATTTCAGTGTGATGCATCTAAAAAAAAAAAAAAAGGTCTTGCTACAGCAGATTTATTTGACCATGAAAGTGGAACAGTCAACAAGCCTTTCGCAGAAAAAAAACAGCCCTCCCCTACCATCACCCTCACACATACACAGAACTGCTAAACTAGACTCTGAAATAAGACCACCCTTTTTTGGAACCAAGTTTGACAAAGCAGATGTCTAAAATCTTCTTCAAAAGGAAAATGGTTAATGGATTTCTTTGCCAGACCTTCTACCATTCGAGAAAAGGTTAATTTTGTAATTCACATTGATCATTTTGAATTGTGGTTCTAAGCTCCTGCTTTTCTCACAAAATTTAGGTTCTAAATGTTAAAACTGGCATGTGCCCCAAGGATGATTTACTATGGCTCCTACACACCTGTGTGGAGTAGGACATGAGCTATGTCAGTTTTAAATACTCAAGGGCTAGAAAGAGTGCCGCCTGGCAGTCAGGGCCTGTTTTCTCAGCTCGCTGACTGGCAGACCCAGCAAATGAATCATGTTGTGCCATACCTTATGCTCTGGCCATTGTGTTTTGTGTGAAAATGCATTGTCCTTGGTGCTCGGGAAGCTGCAAGAGCCAGGTGGTCTAATTTATTGTCCCATCTGAGTGGTACCCTCCTTTAGACATCTAGAGCCTTTCTCTCCCACCCAGCTCTCTGTTAAGGTCAGGGACCTCTCACTTTAGCTTTGCAAAACTGGTCACCCCCAAACGCAGCACACGCCTGGAATCTGAGATGCCGGAGAGAGAAGGTGCCAAAGTGGCTCTCGGGATGTGGGGCTCGTCGTGACTTTCTTACACCCTGCTGAGTAGTTCTCTGCTGAGTCCTCGGATGACTTACTTTTATTTTAAGGTCTTTGTGTTTGTTTAAGTTTGTCTTATTACCTGGTTTTTGGTTTTGCGCCATATAAAACATGCTGACAGACTCACAGACATGACGAGGACCCGAGCGCTGTAAGAGGCTGAGCCGGGGAGATAGATGGCACCAGTGAACATACTTATTTTATATCGTGAGAAATACTATCTAGTGTTCATTTATTTTGTCTCATAATCAGGATCTAGAATGTCAGTTTACCAAAATTCCCATTTGTAGTTAACCAGAATAAATTTTGTTCTGTTCTGGTTTTTTTTTCAAGACAGTCTTCTGTTTTGGAACTCTTACTTTAAATTAGTGGTACAAAGCAGTGTGTGGTCATGTGGAAGTGATTTTGTTTCTCTTATTGAAGACTTTTTGAGATTTGGGCACTATTTTTTTTATGGTTTTGGCAAGTTATGATGGATTGGAGGTGGCACGTTCCTGAGTTTCAGCACCCAGCACAGTGCCAGATGACTGAGGCTGAATGCCAGTACCGGTTCTCCCTCAAGGAGGAAAAAAGTCACAGCACCTGAACAGGAAGCTCTGCCTTCGAGGAGCCTTCGGGCTCCTCTCACTCACCCCCCGACCTTGTAGACATGAACCCTGACCAAGCCCAGGGACAGGAGGGCGCTTCTGAGGCCGCAGGGACCCGGCCGGAATTCCAGGGGTCTTTCCGACTCCAGAGTCTATGCCTCTTCCCCACACTGGGCAGCCTGCTGGGTCAGCCGTCCATTACAGGCCAGGTCCTGTCTTTGGCCCTGGGTGTGGCCCTCTGAGCCTCAGTTTCCCCAGCAGCAAAATGAGTAGATTGAACTAAGTCATCTCTGAGGCCCCTTCCATTTCCAAAATGCTTTAGGTCATTCTTCTCATTTAGAATATGAAAGTCTCCGTTCACCTTAGTCCCTGTTTATATTTAGCTTCGTGCATCTGACTTGAAGGGAGAGCCTTTGCAAAATAGCTACGGTTCCTGAAACTTGGTGTTTAAAAAAAGAATACAGAAGAGGTCAGTACTGAAAGCTGGAATGTGATATCAGTAGCATAACAAATAAAAATGATTATTTTTTAAAAATTCTAGCCATAGAATTTAATTTTATATTTCTTTTTTTCTGCTTAAGAGAAAAATAACACAAGCTTGAAAAGCAGTAAATATGTAAAGAGAAAATTTGTCAACTGATATTGGAAGATCTGACCTAGGTCACACATAAATCTCTCAGACAAGAGCTGCAGGGCAAGCCGTAATTTCAGAGAGTAAAAGAGAAAATGAAAGCTATTGCTGGTGTCTTCTCTAAGGTACACAGGTGGATTCATTTTAGCTTTCTGATTGTGCTTCTGAAGATAATGTGAAAGGGCTGGTAGCCACGTCGGTCTGACCACTGTCTGTATAAAGTGCCTCTGCAGATAGGGAAGCACAATGTGAGACTCCCAAAGCTGCTTTTCATCACCAGGGTCAAAGCCCCACGAGAAGACTTTTGCATTGGCAGTTTCCTTTCCAGGCTCATTTTCCAAACTCTTAAGTCATGTTACAGGAACTTTTCTAATTGCCAATTATGTAGTGCTTGCAAGTAATACACGATAAATGTTACTGCAGTAACATCCTAATACCTAACCAATAACTTGCCTGACTGGTAGGAAGTCATTCTTCCCCTTTTAAACACATAAGGGCCCATCTTATGTTAGAATAAGGCACAACTAACCCTTGTGAGTGTAGCTTAAAATCTTGGATCTAAGGGCTGGCAAAAAGAAAAAAAGCTATGTCCAGAAGAGGGAAGAGGTTCATTTAATTAGTGTATCAAAATGCTACTGGTTCTAGAAACTAATCAGCAAAGGGTTTGACTAGAGCAATTACTATTCATTGTCCAAAAGTACTAGTTAGACATAGAAAACTCAACATAAGCAAAACATACAAGCAAGAACGTGGACTTGGACAAGTTAGTTATAAACTGCATTTCATATGTTGTGAGGTGCAGGCAATACGTCAGCCATAACAATGTTATTGTATTCCTCTGAACTCTGCTCTCACAGAGTAGAGTATTCTTGAGTATTTGGAAGGCAGACCCAGAATAAAGAGAGGCATTCACGAAACTCACATTTTATATTGAGTACCCTTAGCACCACTTTTAATATGCTATAAAACTAGGGGCTCCACTGTTTCTTGAACTGTGTGCCAAAGCAGAAGCAGTGACTGGAGGTTGACTTTGTTTGGATCTGTTTTATGGTTGCTGCGCCTGCACTGGAATGTGATCTTGAAAAAGGTAAACAACAAAGAGTTTAGCAGTGAAAAATATGCCTAATATAAATACAGTCGAGTCCATGGCAGATCAGAATGTGAAAAATATGACTGTGGCATTAAATTTTCTGGTGGAATTAACAGAGGAACAGAATATAGCCTTTAAGGCAATATATCTGAGGCAGAGAAAGGAGATAATACATCTAACTCTATGGTCTGTGTGGCAGTCATATAAAGAAAAGCACAGTAGCTTTATTTAATTGAGAAAATGAATCAATTACAGTGATGTTGCATCATCAAATTCTTGTGAAATAGAAGATATAAGTCACCACATTGTGTAACAGCGTTAAAAAGTAATTGAGTATCTTAAGCATTTTGAATCAATTTCAGGTACTGGCACTGCTACCTTAATACAAAATTTATGAAGATGATTTCATATAATATGTTACTATCAAAACTGTAATAAAACCCGGTAACAATGCCTCTCTTTAAAAATCTGGGCAAACAGTATAGTTATAAGATCATAAAAAAAAAGACTTTGATATTTCTGTTTCTCCCTTACTTATGGTATAGAGCCAGCATTAAAATAGTAGTTTTAAGTTGTCTGAAACCATGCATGAAACCCACAAAATCAGGAAAGGTGGAGCCCCGCTCCAAGGTCCCGGGTCGTAAGGAAATGTCCTCCTTTTTACCCATGTTGCTCCCACCATGCCTGTTATTGGGAGCGACGTCTCATCATCCCTTCCCGAATTCACGCGGAGCATTCCTCTCAGAACGTTTGCCGCATGTTTTCCTCAGAGAATGCTGTGTTCCCCATGACTGTGGGAAATTTGCGAAAAACATTCTCTTTGAGGTCAAATGGATTTTTAATTCTTTGTTCATTACAAGTAACTCTCCCATTGAAGTAGATGTATCTTATCACGAATGCGAGAATGTGAGTAGGGTGGCATGTCCACGTGCCCTTGAAAACATATAAAAGCAAAGTTACCTGGGCGTTTCAGGATTTTTTTAAAGGTGGTATAGCTTGTTACTAAAATCCTTAACCATTCCAGAGTGGTAGTTAACAGCTCTGTCTTCTTTTTTAATATAAATCTTCACTCGCAAAGCCTTATCCAGAAGTTCTCATTGACTAGAGCAGGGGTGTCAAACTCGTTTTCACCAGGGGCCACATCAGCCTCATGGTTGCCTTCAAAGGGCTGAAATAACTTTAGGGCTGTATAAATGTAACTACTCCTTAACTGTTAAGAAGTTGAAATTACATTTGGCCCTTTGAAAGCGTCCTCGAGGCTGATGTGGCCCCCGGTGAAGATGACTTCGACACCCCTGGACTGGAGGACCAAGCAGCAGTAACTGAGACGACATCAAGTAGACTAAGACTGCACCTGAAGCTAATACATACTACTGAATGTCAACTGTAATTGGAAAAAAATTTTAATTTTTAAGTAGACTAAAAGCCAGTTAGCCTGGGATAGAGGTTTTTGGGAGCAGTGTTTGGGGAGGGAAGGGGTGATAAAGAGCCAGGAGCTGTGACAGTGGACACCGTGTTCAGTCAGGGTTATACACGGAAAAGCACTTCCTGAAACACTCAAGCCCTGGGTGCAAGGGTCTGCTAATCAGCCATATGGTTGCAAAAAAAAAAAAAAAGAAAGAAAAAAAGAAAGAATAAAACATAGCTTCTGTCTTTCAGAAGCTTACAGTCTAGTTGAGTAAAACCCACATGCCAGAATTGAGAATTTATCAACTTCACCATTCCAAGTGTATATGTAGCTCTGGTTGTTTGTAAGTAATCCTGTGACTGTAGGCAGGCCCACTGGAGATGCTGCAGAGAAAGGAACGCTGGAGAAGACCCAGCACAACCACAGCCTGTTCCGTGGCCCCGCCCTCTGAGAGGCCCAGTCTTCCCATCACAGAATAGGGATGATCGTCCCTCCAACCTCAGGGTGGCTGTGAAGGTCAAGTGGGGGTGTGTGTGTGAAAGAACCTGTAAAGGCACCATTAAAAACATAGGGGACTATTACTGTTTTTCCTATGTGTTACCCACTGGTTGCAGCTCAGTTATCCCAGCAACCAACTGAGTATCGGTTGTATTTCATTTCTGAAATTTTTCTTCTAAGGAAATTTGTACCTGGGACTCCATTTTCACTGAGCTTTAGTAACTGCTGGCTTGGGGGAGGTGCATTGAAGTGTTTCATACTTTAATTACAGTGGATGTTTTATTAATTTGGTGTCACATTTTAGTAACTTTCTGAGAGAGATGGTTTGTTGGTATTAGACGTGTGAGTGGCCCGCCTTTAAAATGTTGATTAGGAAAAGGCATGTGTGACTGCACTCTACTTGATCCCCTGAAAAACAGTGTAAAACTTGCATGGATTTTATTTTCCCAGAGAGCTTTGCTGCCCTGGAAACAGGCTGAAGGAACTTTGGAAAAGGCGGAGTCTTCACCCCACTCCTGAGTTAGAGACAAATACTTCAACCACATAATTAAAGTTTTCTTCACAAAATAGGGGATTGTGAGCAAACACTGGCAGGAATCCAAAATTCTAATTTCTGACTATGATTTAATTTCAATTTTAAATAAATCGGTTTTTAATTTAAAAAGAGTGAGCTTCATAACATTAGCAATGATTGCAACATTAAACCCAGTGTTCACAATCTAGCAATATAAAACATTATTTATATCTGAATCGTAAACAGCCTTTTGAAATGGATTATGGTTTTTCTCCCTATTCTAATACAACCTGGAGGGTACTAAAAAGTGTTGTGTGAAATTAACATTCTGCTGACTTTCGCCTATAAATGAGAAGCGAGCTATTAACATTTGTGTATTTTCATTATGTAAATTGTGTTAACACATGCCCACAAATTGCCACCAGCAATGCAATAATTTTCTCTCAGTGATCATAATGTGTCCAAGTGAGTCATTTTGATTATGACATGCTAATTACATATTGCCTTTTTTCAGATTCAGAAAAACCAGGGATCTTTAATGGTAAGCTTTATGAGTTCAGAAAAAAATTCACTTTTCTTTTTCCTGATGGCTGCTTCCTTTGCATGCTTGAATGCCTTGTTTTAAACTTAGCAAATTGCATTTTGAAGAAAATGCAAACCTTTAACTGCCTGTATTAGATTAGGTACCATTAGAAATAATAGAACATCCTGAGCATCAATGTTTTTATAAGAGTTTGCTGTTGTTGATTAATCTTGCTATATTTTATTGCATTAATGATTTTTTCTTTCCACTCCACTGTAAAGATATTGCATAGAGGCTAATACTTTTTCTTCTCCTCTTTCCCGTTGCAGCCTCTCCAGCTTCTGCAGTGCATTGTTGATGAGGTGAGGCATCGTCTTATGTGCTTTCACTCCTAAAGTCATTCCTAATGGTGTGGAAAGCTTATATTTTGTTTCCTAATGAAGCACAATGCCCAACATCCTTGGAGCAAGTTGTGTTGCATGGCTCTGGGCTGTTACGTGGACGGGCCCTGTCCTGAGTCTGGTTCTGGCCGAGAGTCCCACAGGCTCGTCCTCGGGGCTGTCAGATGCCCTGCAGACAAAATGTGATGACATTAACGTAT
Source organism: Phyllostomus discolor (assembly GCF_004126475.2). Lineage (NCBI taxonomy): Eukaryota > Metazoa > Chordata > Mammalia > Chiroptera > Phyllostomidae > Phyllostomus > Phyllostomus discolor. The sequence goes on from NC_040903.2 coordinate 176,677,825, forward strand.
CCTCTCCCTGGCCAGATGGGTATGGAGCCGGAAATTAAAGTGGTACCATTTCTTTTTTCTGTAACAGATATTTAAAGTCATTCAGTAGGCAAGGGTCAGAGCTGAACAGCAAATATAAGCCAGCTACAATGTGTCTCCCTTGCTTTATTTAGCCAAAGCATATCAGAGTGCTAAAAATTGTTCAAAAGCTCCAGGTCAACATCTGAGCTTTAATTCCCTCATTAGGCATTTTCCCCAGAATATACTCCTAACTTCTTGCACTTGTAACCAGTATCCTCATGTGTTAAGTCATCCTACCCCTGGTCCTCCTCAGCTGAGTTCCGCTGTCCCCTCGCCTTCATGGAATCGATATGCCTACCTTTCTTTCTTGATCAAGTTTGTCTACTTTTTATTCTGACTTTAAATTCATTTTTTTCCTGTAAATTAGTCTTACAGTACACAAAGCTCTCAATTAAGAAGCAGTAATGTTTTTTAAAAACTTGAGTTTTTCTAGATTTGGGCTTACCTACTAGCAATGTTTATTTTTTAACTTTAATTTTACAATATTTAAAACACTTGTAATGAAGACAATAAATGAGTCTGATAGGAAAGTTTGAAAGAAAAAAAACAAATCGTAATTCATAATTATTCCTCTCAATTAAACATCTGTATAACCAGTTATGAGATTTGGGGGAAAAAATAAAGATCCTCCTAGGAAAAAAACAAATGCGAACACATATCCCAATAATAGTGAGAGTGGGGCTCCAAGATCCTTAATGGTGCATCAGTCGGTCCATACATCCCCTGCAAGCCATAAACCATGTTGGTGCAGAAATGAGGGCATCGTCCTGAAACAAATGGAGCCCCCATTATCTCAAATATCAGATGGCCTTCTGCATCTAATAGCTCATCAATATCTTCTGTCATCTTAGATTCCAGAAGCATCCTATCCCCATCAGAACCCTCCCAAATAAACTGATTTTCCTAAGGTTCCCCTCCAGGATCGCTTAAGAATGTGCCCAGGGAAACTTGGCCTGTCTGGTCAAGTGCACGGCCTGCCACGCTTCCGGGGCCCCTCCCATTCTCGGTCTGCCAGGCTCCGGGGCATCAGACCAGTCAGGTACAGATGTTCTTCACCAGTGATGTGCGTGTTACTGGAGAGCTCATCTGAAGGTTTTCTAGACCAAATGGATATTGTCATTTCTTATTTAAAGTAGCAGTAATTGGTACTAAATTTTAAATATTTTACTTTTTTAATTTGGGCAAAATCCTGAAACTCTTGAAATTGTCATAGGGAGATGTTCTATCTAAGGGGGGAAGGTCTGTGTGATGAAGGGCAAGAGTGTGTAATTTAAATCATATGTGTTTCTTTCTTCTTATATAAAAATATAACTTAGACACCTATTCTTACTTCCTCTAAAAACATGAAAAGATCTGCCCAGGCTGGGGTGGTTCAGTGGATTGAGGTCCAGCCTGCGAACCAAAAGGTCGCCGGTTCAATTCCCTGTCAAGCACATGCCTGGGTTGCTGGCCAGGTCCCCAGTTGGGGGCAAACAAGAGGCAACTAATCAGTGTTTCTCTCCCTTTCTTTCTCCCTCCTTCCTCCTCTCTCTGAAAATAAAAAAATAATTAAAAAAAAATAGAAATAAAAACATGAAAATATCTTATTTATGGATACTTGGAAAATTCACATGGTCTTCACCAAAACAAACATAAGTCAGTCTTGGAACTGAGCTGATATTCAGTGTAAGAGCATTAGGAAAGAAGTGGCCAAATGACCTTCAGGCAAGGTGCATCATGCTTTCTGAGAAAGAGAGGGGCGCTGGGGTCCTATAATTACGATGCTTGTCCCATATTCACCAGGTTTCTCATTGCTGTGACACAGTGTTTCTGAAGAGTGGTCCAAGGGCCAGCTGCTTGGATACACCTCAGGCTCTTCCTGAAAATGTAGATGCTTGCACCCAGATCGCTGCATTAGCCTTTCCAGGTGTGCAGCCTATGAAACCACACTTATACTGGCTTCCCAGGTTACTCTTTGCACAATTAAAGTGTCAGAACCTCTTCCATAATGGCTTTTTAGGCTAAGACCGACTGTTCTTTTAGATCCCAGAAGGCAGTGAACTATCTTCATTTGCATCTGACTTTTAGGGCTCTTATTCCTGAGTGAATACAACCAGCCAGGATTTGAGCCATTTTACTACTTGGGCATGAGATACACTCCATTGTGAAAAGGATGCTATTTCTGTTAGAGAAAAGTCAGATCAAAAAGTACCGCCTTTAAGGGAGCCTAATTCAAACAAGATGGATGTAGTTAGAGTCATTTACAAAATGGCAAAGAAATACACTTTCCAGTGTAATATACTTCATTAGTATGTGAATGCAGCTTGAGCTCCTGACATAGCCTGGCAAAGCATAAAGAAGTAGTAAAACAAGGCCAAGTGTGCAGGAGCCAGTCCTGGAGCAGACAGAAGTAAATGTCAGAGCCACTCTGGGATTCTGGAGATGGAATTGTGGAACAAATCCGGAGTCAGACACCAGGTGTCCAAATGGATTACACCAAAAGTTCAGCAGAGGACTAAGAATCACGAACATGAAACTTGGACCCCAGAATAGGAACTAGAAGGGTAGCCAAGGTAATAGGAGAATCAAGCTCCAATCAGGAATCTGGGCAATCCGGTTTAATTTTGGTGGGTGGGGTTTAGTCTGGTTTGGGTCTAGCTAACTCAGGATGTGACACCATCTGATGCCTCAGAGTTGCTTCTCTTCAAAGCACTTCTTACTTGAAAACCTCAGGTTTTACTCAGGCCTCTCCAAGTCCCTGAATACCTGTTATAAAGAACTTCGGTGTATCGTAAGTGATGTGTGTCTGCGTGTGCTGTGAGGCATCTGATATCTTTGGAGAACAAGGTGGCCCTAATTGTAGAAAACTGCAGTTTACTACTATAAGCTCTAATAACAATGAGAAAATGTGCATTTTTAGAAAGAGATGTTTCTAAAATGTATTTGCTCTTGGCAGCCTGTTGACAGAGTATACTGAATATCATTTAACCTTTTCTTGATGACTCAGGTCCATGGTTTGAACATGGTACTTTGATGTATTGATGCCCTCCAGAGCTATAGAATTGTATGGGGTTGCCTCGTTCTTGCATCGAATTTCACCAACCACTTTGCCTGTGTGTTTGGCCTCGGCACTCAGTGACGCGCTTGGACCTCTTGAAGTGTGTAGAGCTATTTGCTCCCAGGCTGAATGGCCCTACTTGGCTGTGCTGCTCCGAGTGGTGTTTTTCCTCTGTTCTCTCCTGTGATCGCCTCTGTTTTCTGCAGTCACCCCTCATTCTTGTCGGTGGCTACCTACTGCCGCAGCGATCTGACCACCTGTCTTCAGTCTTTGCACTCCTGATAACGACCTTAGCAAAAATAAAAGTGACAAATGAAATCAGATACCTACAGAATGCTCTCTGATTCTGTTTCTGTTCTTCTTGTTTATTTAGTTTGTTTTTTAGGTTCATTTGTTGATAGGTATATATTTATTGCCATTTTGTTGTCCATAGTTTCTATCTTTCCATGGTTGTCAGATGGGAAGGGGCTGTGAGGGAATGGGTGAAGAGCTGAGGGGATTAAGAAGTACAAACAGGCAGTTACAGAACAGCCATGGGGATGTAAAGTACAGTATAGGGAATGGAGTAGCCATAGAATTTACATGCATGACCCATGGACATGAACAAGGGTGGGGGGATTGCCTGTGGGAGTGGGGGGTGCTGGGTAGAGGCAAAGGGGGGAAAGTTGGGTCAATTATAATAACATGATCAATAAAATATAATTTTAAAAAAAGAAATCAGATACCTAAGTGGTATGTGTAAGGTCAAACACACTCATCTGAGGAGAGAGGGAGTGCTTAACCCCTTCTTTAATGAAGTAAAATTAAAGTGGGCTTCTGTTCAATCATTCAGCAAATTATTTTCAAAAACGTGCACTATATGCTCAAGTTGTGCAGGTCATGGTCAGGACAGCCTGCAAGCCTGCAGAGAACTGGACTAACAGGCAGGGTACCCAGGCCAGCTGCGAACTGGGTCTGTGAGTCAGGGTAGGAAGGCAGAAGTACATTCCCAAATCCTGGGCCAACACAACGTGTTGGGACTTGGGGGCTGTGTAGCTGTCTAACACACTACCCAACCTTTGGGCTCCCGGTTTGTCCCACAACAAAGGACTGGCCACACTGGTGGTGTGACAGGTGCAAATAGAGCAGTGTTATCTGAGTCACCAAATCCCAGGTTGGCTGGAGCCAGCGAGTGGGAGCGATCAGTGGATTGAGGTGTGGGAATTGCAATGAATAAAGTAGGGATTCCCCCTTGACCTGCCCCCAGGTAGTTCATAGCCTTGGAAAAGATACGGACTTGAAAATGGATAATTATTTCATTGTAGGGTGTGTGCTATACAACCCCAAGACAGGAGGATTAGTTCAGCCAGGGGAGGGTTTGTTCTGGGGGTGGATTTAGGAGATGGCCCTCAAGGGAGGTGGCATTTAAGCTAGCACCTGAAGGACAAACAGAAGTTTGCCAGGTCAAGAAGAAGTAAATGTCAGAAGGGCTTCAAACTTTCTCGTGAATCATTTTTGAGTTCAGAGATGTGTTTGAGAATGTTTGGGTTGTCTAAAATATGACAACCAGGAAAATAGTTTATTACTCTGAATATATATATATATATGTTTCAAGCATATTACAGCTAAAAATAAATTTCTATCTAACATCTGTAGGTGCTTAACAGGACAATTAGCAAATCCCTGATTTATACTTCTGTTTACTCATTTTACTGGTAAAAAGTGAATTCAAATAAGTCATGTTTTATACCCTATCAGAAGTATCTTCTACATGGAAGTGTTGATTTCCTAGCAAGAACTAACTACAAGATTTGTGAACTACCAAAATGGTTCTGAAAGAAAAGCAGAAACGTTTAGTGGCCAGCAGTGGCCTACAGTGCCAGATACATAGACAAATAGTGGGCTTGGTTGTTTCAGATGCTGGCTGGGTAATTCTCAGTCATACTGACTGTTCTTCCCTGATAAGGATAAAAAGTAAGTAGGGTTTGGTCTCAGGAATAGACATGTGGAATAGACTTGAGAGTCTAGAAATTAATCCATATATCCATGGTTAATTGTTTTTCATATAAATCTCATATAAATTCTGTAAGAAAATTGTGGACAGGGTGCTCAGGAAACACGGAGACCTGATAATGGAGGAGACAGTGATGTCCCAGGGGGCTCTGCGGAGAAGGGGAGCCCAAAGGGCCGGTACTTGAAGCCCCTTCAGGAATTTGCTGTGGCTGCAGTGCTTGGTGGAGTATTAAGAGACGAGGCAAGGGCCACATTTCAAAGGATCTTTACACACACTGTGCCTGGAGGCACTTCTGGGCATGGCGGGGGTTGGGGACGGCTGGAAGTTTCCAGCAGAGGATCAACAGAACCAAATTTGTGTTCCAGAAAAATCACTCTGACAGGGTTGTGGAGGAGGGATTATTGGGAAGGGCAGGTAGGAAGCTATAGTTCTGATCAGAAATTATGAGGGCTTTATTTGGGACACTTGAGCATGTATGGAAGGTATTTAGAAGATAGCGTAAGCTGGATTTGCTGACAAGTTGGGTGAAGGGAGCGGGGAGAGGCAGGGCCAGGGATGAAGCACCCAGCTTGGACAGTCGGGCCTGCAGTGAGACGGGGCACACACACTTCACACTTCGTGGGAAGCTGAGTAGCATTCATAGGAGAGCACCAGGTGCCTCGTTCAAAACTGTAATCCCTGTTTCACACCCAGTTACAGGAAGTTTATCAACTGTACTCAGTTCCTGAGCTTTCCATCTTCCTAGAGCTGAATGTAATATACAGTGGTCATTCATAAATACCTATTAAATGAAGTTGATGTGTAATCGTAAGAACTTACGACTTGTTTTTTCAAGACCTCAGAAAAACAAATCCAAAAAGTAGTAGAATATGACGAGGAGGTACTTAGCTGATGTGTGGGGTCCTTCATCAAAATTCACAAGTCTAGCCTTACCTTGTGTGGTTTCCAGAGCGTTCCCCAAGGTTTCCTCAGGTCATGTTGCCTTCCCACACACCCCACATTACTGGTGAGGAAACTGAGTGACCGTGGGACTCTCTGTACTGTGTATAATTGACCTTGATGGCAGCAAAAAGGACCGCTGAACATTTTGGCATCAAGGAGAGAGATTATTTTAAAAGCTATAAAAGTAGACAACATAGAAAGCATTGCAGACATGCCCCAAGGGCGTAGGTATATTGCAACACAGTTCATTTTCACTGTCTGTCAGAATGACTCCATGTCTTTAAGAAAGAATTGAGTTCTGCTCTGCATATTCTGTTTAAGTTAGCAGGGAGGAGCTTGACCCCGTTTAGGAAGATTTATATATACAAAAGGCCAGGCTCTCGAACCACTGTTATCTTAAAAAATGAATTCGTGCAGAATCATTCACAGCCTGGTTAACTGAGAAACTGCCAGGCTTTGAACATAGCAGGTGCTGTCTAGGGCTGGGGCACAGGGGCATAAGAGTGGTTGCCTAATAATACCTCCCTGGGATTCAAAAAGTAGCATTAACCTACTCGAGGGAGTAATATTCACCCAGTTACTTGGCCGTAATTCTGGCTTCTGAAGTTAGCAAAAAGTAGAAGGCACACCACCCCTGCCCACCCCCCATGTGTCCTGCTGCTCCCAGCATCCTAAGGATGGCCTGTTTCTTTCACAACACATAACTGCAGGTATTCAAACGAAACAACACTCTCCGGCCTGAGTTCTCCAAAGACCTGTGCACTGACTAACACTCTACCATTAGCACACACTTTGATGATGTGGGATTTCATGATGTTTGCAACTTGTGTGAGCTAATGACTGAGGCATTAGAAACCTGATAAACCAATCCAAGTGGGTACACAATAGTCATGTCCTCCAGTGATATTAACTAGACCCTGTGTTGGAAATTCATCATTGGGAGCCTGAAAACCGATACTCCTCTTTTATGTAAGGCAATCTTCAGAAATCTAATACCTCCTTTGAAAAGTCCAGTACGTTTAAATTAATGCAGTTTGGCTGGTTTGAAGATTGAAAATAGGTTAGCATTAAGGCCATGATTTCTTTAGTAATTACATTTTCTATTGATAATAACTGTTTCTTTAGAAATGACATTAACATTCTACCAAAACACAGCAGTAATCCAAAAGTTAATGTTCTGTTCATTTATAATTATATTTAATTCATATTTATGAGTTGTTGGGAGGGAGGTGAAAGAAAGGAAGTGAGTTTTAAAAATGTAACAGAGGAAACAAGTTAAAAGCAAAATTTTTCCTGATAGTCTGAAGGATATACAAAGTCAGTTAAGGTAGGAAAAATTAATTTCTTAGTTATCAGATTTTATTAGCTACTATTGAAAAAATCTGTATTTATATCATCTAGTGTCAGTGAGTGAATTTAGTGGATAGATATTCTCCATTTCTTCTTTGGTACTAAGCAAAGTATTCACATAAATATCCCTATGATTTTGATTTTAGTAAGTCAATTAGATTTGTTTTTCTTTTTTTTTTTTAACCAGGAAAAATTCCGCATCTTTAGACAGTGCTGAACAAGTAGCTTTGTGTTGTTTTCTTTGAATTGTCCATGAAGCCTGATGTATTATTAATGAATTAATTTCTTGGGGGCGGAGGCCTATGAATAGCATTCTGTGAATGGGCAGTTGCCTGGTGGGGCCAGTTTTGGCTGCTGTCATTTAACATGTGTTGCTCTATTGTGAAGTCTCAGCCAGCCATAGGACAATGCTCATTTAATCCACCACGATGGGACCTACACACCCTGAGCCCAAGTTGGATGCCAGGGTCAGTTACCCAGCAGCTCCGGCTGGGGCACTGCTCTGCCTCACTGCCTGGTCGCCGTAGCCATTTTGCCTACGTTAATTTTCCTAAATCAGGGGAAAGGCATCTGTGAGCAGTGCGGATGTTCTCGAAAGGGATTCCAAACGGGCGGGCTGGGTGCTGCCTTCATTCCAGAATGGAGGCAGCATTCCAGGGAGTGTAAGTTCCTTCCTTCCTCCTGGAAATGGGAGCGTCTGGGCCCACGAGATCCCTGATGTTCGGAGGTCCAGAGTAGCAGATGGCATTATGATTTTCCAAATCCTGATGAACATTCTAACTGAACTTGTTCATTTCACAGTGTGTAGTTCTGTTTTTTCCACTTCCTCTCCCTCCCTCCCTCCCTCCCTCCCTGCCTGCCTCCCTCTCTTTGTTCCTCTCACATGGACTAATTTTAAACCGAGGTGGCGTCTCCTTCAGCCAACTTTAAATTCCCTTCTCTCTGCATGTACTTTATGGATCCAGGTAGGGAACAATTTCACATATAATTCTCAGCCTTGCAGCCACTGCTGACGTAACCTTTGAATTCGTTTATAAAAATGTGTAAGCAAATACCGCCATCCGTCCTACACCGCGCAGCCACTGGAAGTTCTGTGTTTCCCTTTTCCGTGGCTGGAGTGCAGGTTGCAAATGGCAGTAATTATTTTCCCCAACAGTTGAGTGAACATCCAGGAGGACGTACAGTGTGGCGATGTGGACTTTGGCTTTCCCTGAGTTCTCAGAGCCTGACTTGTGCGTGTTATGGCTTGTTGATTTTCCAGGACACGGACCTACCAGGTGCTTGCCCTTGATCAGTGTGGGGCTGCAGTTCAGATGTTTCAGTGTTCACCCTTACCTGTGAAAAGAGGGATAATTCCTTCCATTTAGGAAATGGATGTGGGTTCTTTTTCTCTGCCAGATGTTCCTCTTTTTTTCCTAATGTACTGCACGATTTACCTTCCACATTGCTTTTAGTCAGTACTTCTGCGTACAGAACCTGGTGAAACACCAGTGTGTATATTAACATTATAATTTAGGTCCTGAATCAGACATGTAGCTGGACTTCTCCTGAGGAAAAAAAAATTGACCTTACCAGTGTATGAAAAATTCAAACACTATATAGGGACAAGGTAAAACCACAGGTAGGAATTGCTGAATAATTACCTTTAGACCAGCCTGAGCAGGAGGCTTCCCACGAGGGTGAGCTCATTTAATGGTTCCTAAAACTCAATCTCGTGGATGTCAATGGTCATGCTTGATTATTTGCAGGAGTGTTTTATGAAAAAGCAGTAGAAATACATTGGGAGGCTACAGAGAGAGGGGACAATAACGGATTTTACTTTTGTAAATGAAATCCCTTTGGTATGAGACAAGCATGCTTTTTGCTGCTCTGCCTACGCCATTGAAAAGGGAGGCATATGTGGATGTTAGTGTGTGAGAGGGTACGTGTACTGTTCGTGTAGGCATGCACCTCTAAGTAACACTGCGTACTGTAGCTTCTACCAAGAAGAGGCCTAAAATAAAGAGAAAAATAGATATGCATTGGCTTTAGAAAGAAAGCAAACTGTATTTTGTAAATACAGTTTAAAAGATTAATGCGTTTGCCCTGACTGGTTGGCTCAGTTGATTGGGCATCATCCAGCAAGGCGGAAGATTGCCAGTTCGATTCCCGGTCAGGGCTCATGCACGGGTTGTAGGTTTGGTTCCCAGATGGGGCATGTATGAGAGGCAACAGGTCGATTTTTTCTTTCACATTGTTTCTCTCCCTCTCTTTCTCCTTCCCTTCCCCTCTCTCTAAAAATAAATAAATATCTTTTTTTTAGATTTTTTTTTTAATTTTTAGAGAGAGGGAAAGGAAAGGAGAGAGGGAGAGGAACATCGATGTGCGGGAGATACATTGATCTTCTGCCTCTTGCCCGTCCCCCACTGGGAACCTGGCCACAACCCAGGCATACGCCCCGACTGGGAATCGGACCCGTGACCTTTGGGGTGCATAGGCGGGCACTCAGTTCACTGAGCCACACCAGCCAAGGTAATATCTTTTAAAAAAAAATTTTTTTTAAAGATTAATGTATTTTCCAGTTTTCTACCTATTTATTTTCAATGCATTTTATAAAACACCAAGAACTTTGCCATATGTTTAGAAAATGTCTAAGTAAATGTAAGTCTTTTAAATGACAAAATGGTAGACTAACTGGAGGGCTAGTTTTTATATTAATGATAAAGTTTGTTGCTCCTCTCTCTTATTTCAATACCGAGGAACTTCTAAAACATATTTAGGAGAAAGTGAAAATGGGCAAAATCTTTATCATCTCAAATTTCAGTCACCTAGAAACAAATTCCGTTAGACCTGTTCATTTGACTGTGTCATGTTACACCAGCCATCTGGCTGCGGGGTTTGCTTGGCCAACAGCTGGTTCTCCCTCGATTTCAGGGTTTATAGACAAGGTAGGGTGGGTGTTTCAGTGGTAAAATTCATGCCTTCTGTCCCTGGTTCCAGGTCCATCAGAGACGAGTTAAATGAGCTGCTACTGTCAGCTCGGACCCAGTGGACAGAACTTCACACCAAAATGCCCACACGTGTAATTTGTCACATCTGGCAAGCCGGAGCACGGGGCGACCCAGTGTGGAAATTGAATCATCTTTCACTTTCTCTGCTCAGGGCTGGGTGTGGAGTGGGATGAGTGAAAGGAGGCTTTCTGGTCCCCAGCGGAGGAGGGTCTGAGCTTTCTTTCCTGGCAACGTCCATCTGCAGGCCGTGCTACACTGGAAGCCTCGGCCCCACCCCAGTGCACCCCCCAACCGATCAAACGTGCACACAGTGTGAGAATGTTCATGTCCCCTCACACAGCAGCCACGTTTGTGAGTGAGTGTTTTTAATAAGCGTGGGTGACATTTTTATAAATCTGATGTGTAATTATGGCTTACTCGTTGTTAAACCAGGCTCTCTCATTCTCTGACTGACCAGGAGTACCTGTCCCTCTATTTCCCACCTTCCTCTCTCTGGTAAGATGGGCTGCCTTCCTTTCCCTGGCCGTGGTCTGTTACAGCAGAAACAGATACGAACATTGAGGGCTTTCAGAATATTAAAAACTGAGCTCATTTCCCAGAATTACCAGTGAATTGCATGCACTTTGGACAGGTGGGTTTTTGGTTTGTAAATTAGCTTCTGCAGAAATCTTTAAAGGTGAGCATCCAGGGGTTTTTTTGTTTTGTTTTATTTTGGGGGTTTTGGTTTATGTGTCTTCCCCCCCCTCAAACAAACTACGCTTCCTCCCCAGGGGAGAGCAGATTTGCCCCCTGGATTCTGCCGGTTGTCTCACAGAGACGTTTAAAGCAGTGAACAATGGAGAAGCAAAAACCAGCTTGGGGTCTGACAAAGCAAAATGCCGTTCTGCCTGACATGAAGCTACTGGGGTCGCATGTGACCTTTGATCCCGGCCCGGTGGGTAGATTGAAGCTACCTGAGAGAGCTGTTCTGTCAGTAGAAACCCCCATGTATATGACCAGAGATTGTTGGGCCAGGCTAAAGAAATATCACACTTGAATTAAAAGATTTATTTTTAAATGTTAGAGTATAACTCTCAACACTGGTCAGGCTCCAGGTGGTTCTGTGATGTAACCACCGGTTGGTTGGATGGCTTGAGATCGTGAAGTCTAGAAATGGGCTATTTTTAAAAGTTAAGAAGGCTTGCCATATTTTATTTAACTAGCCAGGCTGGTTTAATCTACCCACAGCACAGCTGACCTTAGAATTCATCAGTGTAGCCAAGACCCTGATTGAAAAGTTGCCCTTCTATCTTCCTTGTGTTTTGTTGCTAATAAATCTAAAATCTTAATTTGAAGGAATGTCTGTTCTGCACAAAGAGAAGAGAACGGAACACAGATTAAGATGGGCAAGGTTCCTTCACCCCCAGGTGTTGTCTAGAGTGAGGAAGGAAGAAAACAGGAGAGCAAAGAAGGTGTCTCACAGCCCCCAGACTCAGACTTTGTTCCCCGTCCCTCTTCTCTCTGAACTCGGGTACCAGCCAAACTGCATCGAACCCTCAGTTCTGCCAGCACAGCCTGAGGGCCCAGCCTTGGTGCTCTTACTTGGCCACTTCCTTTCTCTGGCAGGGCTGTTTACTAGGAATACATGTCTTATCCTCTGAACAATACACAAATTCTGCCCTGGCTGGTGTGCCTCAATGGGTTGAGGTCCAGTCTGTGAACCACAGGGGCGCCGGTTCAATTCCCAGTCAAGGCACATGCCCAGCACATGCTGGGTTGTGGGCCAGCGCCCCAGTAGGGGGTGCACAAGACATAACCACACAATGATGTTTCTCCCTCTCTTCTCTCCCTCTCTTCTCCCTCCCTTCCCCTCTGTCTAAAAATAACTTTTTTTTTACAAATGCACAAATTCTTTGAGGATATGTATTCAATATCAGTCATCCCACAATGCCAGGTTCAGTATCTTTGGTGTGGTAGGAAGTCAAGAAAATTGTTGAATGAAAAGATAATTAAGTAATGAATGATCACATCACTTTTACCCAGTTTTTTGTCTCTGCCCTATCAGTGTATGAATTGACACCCACATCGTTGTCAAGTTCCATTGTCATCAATTATGAATTAAAGGCAAAAATTAAATCCTTGGGTAATTTTTTAAGCAAAGGCCCCTTAACCTTAACAGTTTTCCACTTATGCTAAGCTTCTTCCTTATACAGCCAAGCTCCTCTAAGAATCTGGACATCATTAGAGGCTTTAAAACTGGCTCCTGGCCTTTCTCTTTTTAAACTTTCTGTTCTGACATCACTATAGATTCACATGCAGCTGTGAGAAGTAATACAGAGACCCCCATGTACCATTCACCCAGTCTCCTCCATGGTAACCAGCCCATGATGTAGTACAGTACCACAACCAGGAAACCAACGTGGGCTCAACCACTGATGTAATACAGATTCTGCACGTGTGAGTGTGTGTGCACGTGTAAACAGCAATGACACAGGTCCTTTCAAAGCCAGGAATCATCATAGTTTAAGAAAAAAAAACGTGTCTTTAAAATAATGCTCTCCCCTTTAAGTAAGTCAATTCATACATGTTTTTCTCATTTACGTTTTCTGTATCTGGAGTATTCAATGTGCTTGCCTGCTCTCAAGGTCTCAGGTGTACGTCTGGGCACACTTACTCTGCAAGTGAGCTTGCAGCAGCTGTGGTTGGGATTGGACCTCCTTCTCCCTCCTCCCCCCACCTCTCTGAGTGCACAGGTACATGCATGCACACACACACACACTCAGATTTCCTGCTGCTTGCCTTTTTTTTTATGCCTGAGTACCTTGCTGACAAGTGCTAATAACAAAATACCCAGAGAGAGTCCAGTCGAAGTTAGCATACATTAAACATTCTGAACTTGTCCTTTTGCTCATAGATTGTGCATAATTAATAATTAAACAGTTTCAGTTGTAATGGGTTGACCTTCCTGAACTGTTCATTATTCACAAGGCAAAGGCATCACTCAAACTTTTTTCCCGTTGTCCTTTGCTGCTCTCTAGCCTGCCGCCTGCTTGTGTTCCTGGTGCTTAGCAAAAGGCGCCGACCAGGTGGTCACTGAAACCTCAGAGACTTGGAGACGTCCTCCTTGGTGGCCAGAATCGCCTACTGAAAGGGTCTGTGGCAGCCATCTGTCTGTAGCAGTTGCCTGCGCCACAACGAGATCCAGGCCACCTCCCTTCAGCAGGACTCTATGGCTGATGTGGGACCAGGGTCTCAGGTTAAAGCTTTTGGTTAAGGTAGTGTCCACAGTCTCAGACCACACCTCCGTGCTTAGAAGCCCATCCCCGAGAAGCCCTTAAGGTGAAGTATGGCACCCAGGGTCTTAAAGTGGGTGACTGTTACTGACAATTTAGAGTGCGTTTCGGCTGGTCCTGAGAGTGATTAGTGTAACTGCTTCTCCAATTTGTGTTTTTATTTTTGAAGTATGTTTCTTCATCTGGCCTGAACCCGTACTTGACAGAGAACAGTTTTGATAAGGAGCGGTGACTAGCGTCCTGGCCCCTCTGAGCCCATGGCGCGGTTCTCAGTCTCCCCCACCCTGTGCGGACGGTGCTTTCCCTGCCTGGGAGCGTCTGTGAAACCGGAGCGCTTCCCCACGAGCCTCCCACCCTCCTTCAGACAGATCTGAATTACATGAGGGAACGGGCAGGTTCTTGGAAGTTTTTCGCTTGCTTAAAAATGAAAAAAGTATCCTCCAAAACCCTCCGCTGTTGTGCACACTGTCAGGTCTGTCCGGGTCCGTCCTCCGGAGCGCGTACCGTCACGTGCTTCTCTGGCGCAGGGGGCGCTCAGAGGACCCCTCTGCCCCGTGCTTCTCTGCGGCACTCCAACTGCCACCACGCCTTGTCAGTCTTCGGTATCAAAATTCTCCTTAGAGGGATGCAGGACACATAGACTTTAAAATGAGTAGAAATGGCTGGCGCTGTGTATGTGAGATTAGAATCCCGCCCCATCCCTCCCCCCGCCCCATCTTTAATGAGTGGTTCTTTCCAGGCACCACTGAGATGAGAATCCACTCCCTGGTTCGGCAAAGTCGACGTGGGCTGGCATTTTCACAAGTGAAATAAATTATTCATGGGTACCACCCAGTGCTCCTTAGTTTTATGTTATGAGGAACTTAACAGGCTACAATATCAGGTCTTAAATAAAATTAACTGTCCATGCAAAGATGTCACATTTCCTCATTTTGTTTCTCATCCATGTTAAAATGACATCTTCATCAAGTTGTCTAGTCTATAATTCATTAATTTACTCTTGGTATCATACTTTGAAATGAGGCCCACATTAGCATCATGTTTTATACCAGGACCTTTGTAGAAAACCAGTCCAGAATTTTAACCATCTTGGTAAATACTCAGCCACACTGAGGCAGCAGGCTTTCCTTTCCCTGAACATTGCATTTTAAAGCAGCTGTTACTCTGACACTTCCACTACTGCAGCCTCCAAAACATTTCAGGAACGAATGACTTAGAAAACTAACAACCTGAGCAGAGTCCGTAGTTTTTGTACCTCAAACTTGGAAGTCTGTTTTTACAAATAGTTTTTGTTTGAGACAGTAAAATGTCATGCCTTGAAGTGGGCCTTTTCGACTCTCGCAGGCTTGGTGATATGGATGGCTTTCCTAAAACGGGCTGGGCTGAAATCGATACCATGTTTTATTTTTGCTCTTCAAGCCGATGGGACTTCTGTGACCATTTTATAGTACCGTTATCCAAGACTCATCATATTATCACATGCCTTGTCTCTGTTGAGAGAGGATTTCATCGGCCCCCGCCCCCAGTTTCCATGTCCTCGCCATGTAATGCTGCATGTAATCCTTTGAACTTGGCAAGATTTTATTTCACTCCCATTTTCCTTTGTTTTCCTTTCCCCTTGGAAGCCTTTCTCTACTGATGAGAATTTTAAGTTTACGATTACTAACCTTCCCCTCCTCTGGATGAATAGAGTACATTCAAAGAGGACAGATAGGCAAAAACTAAGAAACATTTTGTTCACATTTCTTTTCTTTTTAACCTCTTACGGGATTTGTTTATTTTTATTTTTATTTACTTTTCCTTTTTTGCTGCTTTGACCCCCTCAGTTCCTTTTGATTCAGTTGTATTTTCCAGCAGTTTCCAATAGGAAACAAAGCCTTAATAAGAGTTCTAGTTAATTTTCTGTCTTGTAATTACCGATCTCATTTTTCTGATAATTGGCCACAGCAATTATATGTATATTTACTAATCACATAGGGGGCTGTACGATTGTATCTATCTGCCACCATTGATAATGACACGCATATTGCAGAGGTGCTTTTATCATCTTCTTTTTTCCACTACATCAAAGCCATTTCCTCTCGTTCTCAATAATGAATACATGCATGCATTTGACACAGTTGTGTGCTAGAGAAATTGTTTGGCTCCCACCAAATGCTGCATGCTCTGAGTTTCTTGCCTGCAGCGCTGGAAGGTTGTATGTAATGATATATTGCTCATCCAAATGGCCAAAGCACTCCAAAGCACAGTGAGATTAAAATAAGTCATTCCTTTGTTAATTTAAATAGGTGCATGTATCATACTTTGCAGGGCACTTTGTGTAGGGATGTCAGGGAGGAAAAAAGCCGCCGAAAGGTATTTTTAATAGCAAATGAGAATAGATGAGAATGGAGTCATTTGCAGCTGCCTACTTTATGTGGCTCTCTTGTTCCAACTGTAGGTCTAATGAGATGACTGTTAAAGTACTCTGCAGTGTAATTTCATTACATCCTGAGCCGTTACACTATAAACACAGTGGCGCTCTCTGTCATTCTTGAAAAAACTCCTAAATTCTTAAAGCCTTCCTTTGCAAATGGTAATGGGGTTTGCTCCCTGTATTACGCAGTTGTTGTCGAGCATTTGTTGCTGTGTAGTTTTCTGCTCTTTAGAGTGGCGCCGCCTGCTCCCCAGTTCTGTTTGGTGGTCAAGGCAGGAGTTTTCCATTATGTCCTTAACGCACTGCTTTCCTCATGCGACACGTTTGCCTAGGCTGGCAAACAGGCTGGAATTCTTTTCCAGAAAACAGCTTTCCCTAAAAGCCTTTACATTAAATTTATATATATATAAATATATATTTACATATATATGTCATATATATTTATATACATATGGACCAAATGATTCTGTTAGGGGCAAACAGTTAAGAGCAGCTGAATATATAAATAAATGTAAATAAAAAGGAAAGTGTAAATAAATAGCAAATCCAGTAAAAGAAACAAAGGTCAACACAAGAATAATTTAACAGCTCTTTGTTAATTACAAGACCATTTGTGTGTTACTTAAATAATCATTAATTTCTCATTTACACTTTCGTACCTTCTTTCCTGCCCTGTGGCTATCATTGTCCTTTTTTCACCTCCCCTCCCTCTTTGTGCTCCTGTTTCTCACAATTGTAAAATGTGTGTGGCTTTGAATTTGGCATTTTCCCTAAGCATATGGAAGAGGCAACCTTTTTAATTGGATGAGGCCTTATTTTTCTTCCCACCGGCTGGTGAATTTTTGTTATATATTCATCTTTAGACTGTTACTTTGGTGGGGGGAGGAAGGGCATAAAGAAAGAAAAGGAATTGTTGTGACTTTTGGTGACTTGTTTTTCCTCCATCCCAGGATTCGCCCGTCCTTCCGGTTGGAGAGTTCTCCGAGCCATTTGTACATTTCATCACTCAGTGGTGAGCCTGTTTGCAAACATGCCATGCCCTCAATGTAAATGATACATGCCATTAACTCGGAGGCTCCGTGAGACCTTATGGCTCTCCCTGCTTCCTTTTGGAGATGGGAGGGACTTCAGGGCCTTGGGCAGATGGGGCAGCAAAGCTGAAGAAATTGTTTGAATTATGTAAACGTTATTTACACAAAGGATTGTACTTTAGAGACATTTTCTGTTTTAATAAACTGAGAATCAGGCTACTTTCTTGAGCACAGATACTGTTGCTACCCACTTTTTATTTTTTTTTAAGAAATACACAATTTTATAGCCCCCACTGAGCAGACATGTGAAGCTTATTTTTATTAATGTAACCTCAGGTTACCTATAAAACTGTCCATCACTAAGTGGAAGCAGCATAGTTTATTAATTTATTGGATTTTCAGTAAATAACTTTTATCTTTGGTTGTATTTTAAACGCAATACTGATGTCCCGTTTCAATGAATTTTGATGTTTGAAAGACTATGAAAACATGGTTCTGTTGGGTCCACTTGGACCATTAAGGACCTGAGAAGAACCACGGGATTTAGGTCAAAGGGGCGCTCAGAGTCTCCGGGCAGCCCCTTGTCATTTTACACCTGAGGAAACAGGCGTCTTTCTGCCAAGGGTTCTTTTTCAGCCTTCTGGCTTTTTCCTCCCAGTAGAATGACTTTTTCTTTATTAGCCCTTCACATCACACACCTCTGCCCCATTTGTTCGGCAGCACTTACGAGGCCTTGGAAGGCCGGGTTTCTCCACTGCCCTCCCTGTGCCCTCTCCCTCACCCCAACATGGGGGGAGAAGGAATCGGGAGCAGGGGGCGACCACCCCAAGGCAGGAGACAGAGCCAGCTAGAAACCGACCTGGACGTGCCGGAGCTCCTCCACAACTACCTTCACTTCTCTTTTCCCCTTCACCGAATTCCTCGTGGCATCACCCCTTCCAAGTCGTGTCCACTGCTGCAAAGTGAACCCTTCGTCCTGGGGTGCCGCAGACTGGTGCTAAGCCGAAGTGGTCGTACGCTGTCCCCGTCCTTTCCCCCATGGTCCATCTGATGATTACGCTAAAGTGAAACCAAGAAATATCCCTTAATATAAATGTCAAGCTTTATCACCTTTTTGACTAAGTGTAATATGTTACCTCTTAATAAAAATGTCTTACACAGTTTATATTCCATAGAAAAATATGTAGAGATTTTTTCCCCTGACTTTTAAAATTTTATTAACACTGTTTCTATTTATTTAAAATATTTACATAATGCTCTGTTAAGTTTTAAAAACTGTTTTCACTCTACAAACATTTTTTTCCCAAATCATGCCATGTTGGGATAAAGGTACATGTTGGGTAAACACTGGAATCCTGACTTCATTAATATCACAGCCATTATTCAGAAATATGTATTAATCTTTCTTTCTTAGTTCCCCTTACATGAAATTCCTAGAAACACGCAGAAGCACGTCCTGGGAATGCCCCATTTTACAGTGCAGAAATTGAAAATCAAACCGTGCGATTCCTCAACCGCCTGGAGCGCCTGGTTTGGGCGTCACTGGCTCAGAAGCTGTTGGATATGTGACGGGGCTACCGTGCTCCTCTCTGTCCCACTGTTTGGCCAGACCAGCCTGGGGGTGGGGCCAGTCTGGGCAGGCAGGGATAAAAGCAGATAAGGCTTTGCCTTCCCCATGCCCGAAAAATTAATCGGCTGTTATATAAAAGTTTTATGGAGACAGAGAGAGGGATAACCTGTGTTGAAATTTCCACAGATGTCAAGCCGAAACAGAAATGATAGTGGGTAATAGCCTTGTTTTCCCAAGAGATACAGCTACTTTGGAATGTCAGATTAGGACTGTTACCAACTCCACTGGAAAGACAGCTTGAATTACTTGCTAATGGATGCAGTATTTGAGAGGTGCATATGGTTATTTATAGGGAAGGCAAATGTCCTTGATGACATTATGGTTCATAACTAGGGTTCTTGTTTACCATATGATCATTAAATCTCTCTGCTTAAAAAAAATACTGTCAGCAAATGTGAAGATTGTAGGAAGGTCAGAGGTTGCCTTATAGAAAGAAAAACCGTCTGTGTGACTTTCCAGCAGAAGCAGCAATCTCTCTTCATGACTTCACCTCACAGACACACTGGGTTCTGTACAAATAGTCATCTCAGCCTTGGGTGGGGGCTTCAGCACGTGCCTAAGTACATGCTGCAGGTACTAATTATACCTATCGCATGTAAGGTAAGAAACATTTTGCATGAGGAATGTGATTCGTTAAGCAGTTTAAACAAACCTAACTTTCCCACAACTGTTTAATGAATTGTCACTTTGCATTGTAGCCAAAATAAAGCTGAGAGAATGTAATAGTCACCATTTGTAATTTTGTAGCATTATATAGATTCCTGACCTGTTTTATATATTGTTATTTAGAGTAACATTGATGGAATGAGATGTTTTCTCATTTGAGCTGAGAGTCACGTGTCTTTATTGTGTTATCCCAATTACCAAAAAAGAAGTATATTGTTCCCTAACTTTAAGCTTGAAATAAGTTGACAGCTGTATCAGGAAGAGAATATTGCTGCTTTTTTTCACAGTGGTTTCGAAAATGGAAGTAGGATAAACTTAAATTCATTCCTTATCTGTATTACAAGAGTAATAAAAAAGACATTTGTATTTCTGATTCTTGAGATCCCCCAAAATCTGAGCAAAGGCCGAAGTAGAAGAAAGGGAGCACGCGCTGGTGCTGGTGCAGGCGCAGCCCGGAGACGCCGCGGGCTCGGCCGCAGCCACCGGGGTGGGCGCACATCACCACAAGCCAGTCGTGGTCTTTTTGCTGGTGGAGGGTCTTACCTTCAGAGTGTATACAAATGCAGCATCTGTGAAACGCAATAAAGCGAAGCACGTTAAAACGAGACGTGCCTGTACTTTGGCCAAGAATTGAACATGATGAATTTTAATAACATCCCAGTTCCAGGGGAAGTAGTCAGTGATGGAAGTTACAGCATCAACTTAGAAGTGATAGAGATAATAGGCATTTTTTTTTCTCTTACAGCATGCGAAAACAGCCAAAAGAAAGGCCGGCACCTGAGGAATTGATGGTAAGGAATTTTTTTTTGTTATAATACATTAGAATTCTCCATTTGTATGTCTGTGCTTAACATTCTGTTAAAAGGACCAGGATGGAATTTAAAATATCCACAGGTTCTGGAGATGCCACAGTACTTATTTAATTTGGGTAGGTGCATTTGAAGCTCAGCTCCTCACATAGCAGTTTTTACTTTTTAAAAACCCACCATCAGTTTGAAAGTTAATGCAGAGCTCTTTTCCTTTGCCTCCCACCCGCGGGTCAGAGATTACTCCAGGCTATACCTCGTCCTCATTTGCTGTTACAGCCTCTCAGCACTCAGAGGATGGGTCACAGAGAAGATAGTCAGCACACGAAGTTTTTAGTGCAACCCTGCAGGAAGTTCTGAATGTGGCGGGGAGCCCTCTTGGATTCATGTAGAATGAAATTAGACCGGCTGCAAAAGATCAAGCTAATGTGAATCTTTGGTCTGTCCTCAGAAAGAGACACTATCAGGCTGTCGGTGCTGTGTTCTCAGCTCCAAGGCCGCGTTCTTTGATTGCAAGTGACAGTTTTTAGTCCCGCGGGGAGAGGAACAGAGATGCTCCTGACAATTCCCAAATGGTCATTTCTTTATGCAGTGTTGGTGTGACAATGCACAAGCTGTTAGAATAACGTTAAAGTCAAGCATTAGTAAATAATAGTTATAGTCTACTCTTTCTAATGTTGGGCATACCATTCCGTCTTAGATTATCTCAGTCAGAGCAAATTCCGACGGTTTTGCTTCACCACTTTAAACAATAAGCATTTTAGAGATAATGTCATCCTAATGAACACCTAAGCATGCAAACTTCTATATCTGCAGCTTTCAGCCCCAAAATAAAATAATAGTCTGTGTCTTTTTTGTCATGAGTGCTTTCCAGGAAAGTAGTTTTCTCCTTCCTGTCACCTCTAGAGCAAAATTTCTTTTTCCAGGTTAGTTTCAAGTTAAGGAAAGTTCACCCCTAAAACCTCTGTGCTTTGTAGTTGTGCAGGTTTCGTGTCTAGAATAAACTGCCCTGGTGGGAGTAGAGGGTGTCTCTTTGGTGGCTAGGAAATCCTTGCAGTTAGTCACATTTGAGAAAACTTGGAACAGGTTCTAGAGATGGAGACCCATTTACCTTGTACATTATTATGCTATGGCTGGATAGCTCGGCTATTAAAACAAAGGAATAGAGTTTCATAAAACAGATAATGTTTGTAGGTGCATGATTCGGTACTGCACTGAGTTGGTCGCTTATAAATAAAACATGTGCAGACGTATGTACTGGTGAGGGACACCATTCTAGGGCGACAAGTCATAAAGATAAGGTTAGGGTGGGTACCTCCAGTGCCTTAAGCGCACTCACGTGTGTGTGTGTGTGTGTGTGTGTGTGCGCACGCGCGTGCATGTGTGGGGAGAGAGAGAGAGACAAGGGATATGTATTTCGATATATCTCTTTACAACTATACCCCCTGGTGTGTGCTGTTCCACATTTTTAATTAATAAGTATCAATAAATCAATAAAACACAATGAAAATTCAGTCATGGAAGCACCATCCTATATACTTAATTTAACATTATTTCTAGTGCTGCTCACAGTCTGACTTAAATGAATGAACTCCCTCAGGTGTAGCAGTAGTGACGCTCCCCCTGGCTCAGAAAGGGCTCCTCGAGGAGGCAGGAGACAGTGAGTGTGGGTAAGGCCCTGTGCTCAGGGAGGTTGCGCCCTGCCTGCCTTTGGCCAAAATAGTGGGCTCGTAGGGGATGGGAAAGAAGTGGATTGTCCCTGGTTTGAAGAACCTGAGTCACATCCTAGGGACCCAATCTTAAGGAACCAGTCTCTTTATTCCTTCTAGCATATTAATGGCTTTAATTTTTCCTTTCCCCTCTCTGCCTGCAACTATTTGATGGTGCTCCCATCTGGAAGCTGAGAGCATCCTCTGGAATGCATGAACTGTAGAGCCCATTTGTCACTGTGGGTGGGGGCCTGCCTTTCACAAAAAGAGCAGTTTATCTCCCAGGCACAGTAACTCCAGGCAGCAGGGTACCAATGTGGTCTGCACAGCATGGGCTGCATCAGCCGTGAGACCTGCAGGATTGTCAAGGTTTCCCTATGGGCCTGCGTTTTCCAAAGCAAAGGAAGAAACTCAGATGGGTTGCGGGGGAATGCTGAGAGTTACAGATTCACAATCAGGGGGCTTTTACATGAACTCGGGTATGGCCCTGAACACTGGTAAATGCAGGGAGGTGTGCACCGTGCACGGTGGGTGCTCAAGCAGTTTTTGTCGTTTGATTTGGTGGGATCACCTTATATCCAGAATACCCAGAATTAAAATCATTGCCTTTGCAGTTTTTGACCATGTCAGTCTTAAAGATGAAATGTACAGCTCAAGTTTAGTCTCTTGAGACCACTAAAATCCCAGTGTTAGGCTGAATTTGGTGGTTTAGCCACTCAGTTTTGTCTGTATGGTATGGTTGTTCCTAAGATGATTATCAGTTTCTATGTTCTAAGTGGAAATATTTTAACACTGGGTCAAGACGCTTCCCCAGTAGTTACATTTTGGGAAGGCAAGGGTCGATGTGCTCTGGTGCACTTTTCTGGCAGAGGCATTGAGATTGAGCTACGTAAAGAATTTACTGAGAAGTTTTATCACCAGGATCTGCATCATGAGAGATCTTAGAACTAGGTACACAAGTGAATTCAGCAGATGTTTACACACCATATGTGCAAAGTCTTATGCTGGACCCAACAGAAGATACCAAGAGTGAGCCGTGTGCATGCAGTCTTGCAGGGGACACAGCAAGTATACAGGTAACTCAGTAAAGTAACTCCCGTGATGAACTGCAGAGTGCTGTGGGGACCCGTCTGGGGAAACTGGGAAAAGCTTTGTGGAGAAGGCAGCGTTCGAAAAGGGCCTTTGGAGGGTGGGTTGAATTTTAATAGAAAGTTTTCAGGAGGACATTCTAGGCAAAGCATGCATGTGTAGGAGCTCCAGACCTTCAGAGCAGTGCGAAACCTCTGCTGTCTGCTGGACTAGAGGTCCCTTCAACAGTGGCCTCGCGGAGTCCCACACCCACAGAGTTCAGACAGGCAACATGCTCACCCCCAGCTAGGCAGCTTGTTCAGAAGTCCCATTTCTCCTGGCAGGAACCCTGGTGTCCAGGCCTGAAAACTTCGACCTGACGCGGAAGCCACCCAACCGCCCACACACAGCTTGTTCCATGACTGAGTTCTCTGGAGTGGTCCCATTCAAATATAGGGAAGTCCTTCCCCCTTGGAAGGATCTGGTCTTTCTTCAGTTCTTTAAGAGCTGTTGCCCAAATCAGGAGTCAGCTTTAAACCTAGCACAGGAACACCAGCTGTGCCGGCAGCCGAGGACATTTGGCGTGCGGGCACAACCAGACGGGCACCCACACACCCCTTGCCTGCTCCTGAGAGACGGGTGCTGTTTTAAAAGAATCTACTTTCCAATCACCCTGACAGGCATTGCAGGAATGCCCTGTGTCAGTGCCACCCCAGCTCTGTGACCTGGGTGCAGCAGACTTAGACAAAGTTCTCAGTCTGCAGCAACTCTGTGGAGGTGGCAGACAGAATGTTCGGCGGGCTTCACACAGCCAAGCAGGGACGGCACTGCTCATGCGAAGAAAAACAAAGACAAAAACAGCCTCTGCCCGTCAGAGAGGATTGGCAAAACTGCAGCGAGAGAGAGGAGGTCGATAATGTAAAGGTGGTAGAGGAATTCTCCCAAAACACCTGCAATCAGACTGCAGGAAGCAAAAATAAAAATAAAAATCAGACCCTTAAACTCAGGGACAGAGACAACCTAGGTGGGAGCATTGACATGAAGAAGTTCTGGTTTTGCTAGTCAAAGTATATATTTAAATATTTTTAGATAGAAGGGACAGGGTGAACAACATTGTAGTACAGACCATTTGCTGTGTAAACCACAGAGAACCCCTTCTGCAGAACTACCCTTCCTTTCTGGTCAGGCCATGACTTTGCAGGGAAAGTCTCCACACTTCCCTTCCCTTAGCAGCTCCCAGTTCCCTCCCACTGCAGTGTCTTCATCTGCAAAACAGGGGTAGACTGCATCTGCAGTCCTTGACCTAGGGTCTGTGAGAGGCCCTGAAATGACATCCCAAATCTGCATGCATGTGGGGATTTGCATTTTTTTCTGAAAAGAAGGATTCGTGGCTGTCATCAGTTTTTCAAAGGGGACCATGACCCTGAATGATTGTTAAGCTCTCTCACTACCTTCCCATTCTGTTAGTTAGAGCTGTGTGGCGAGGGCCAGACAACGGGCAGCTCTGGAGAGAGGCACTCGCTGGGAGGGGACTTGCTTGGCGTGGGGGTCAGAAAGGAAAGGCCTGCTCTGTGGAACTGGGCAGTGCTTCCCACCGGCTGTCAGGGGCCCTTTAACCTCCCAGCGAATCCTGACTGTGGGCCTTGTCTTGAGCAGGGAGGGTGTGGGCCACAGACACCTCCGCAGTTACAATTGGGGTGCAGAGTACTATAGATCCTTGTATGCATTTAAAGCATTTCCAGAAGCTTTCCATGTCTAAGCTCTATTTAATGGAATCTATGCATAGTAAGTAATCAGGTCAGAAGAAGCAGCACCCGGTTTGAGATCAATCGCTGGCTAATACTTTATCTAGGCCACTTTATTATCTCATGCTGATCTGATTCCCATTCTCTTCCGCCTTTGTAGCATGCACTTTGGCTGTGGTAAAAGTACGTATCACATACATATTAAAAACATATACCCATTCTATCTGTATGTAAATGCGTGAGGCACAGCTGGATATTGCAGAGGAGTTTGATTTACTAATAGTTATTATCTGTTCTGGCTGTTCAGTGGCAGAGAGAATTTCAGAGAAACAAGCTGGCGCAGAAATTGTCTTTATGCTATTACTACACTGCGTTAGTAATTGTTTAAAAACATGGGTTTTCTCCTTAGGTTCTAATAATGCCTGTTATTTTGT
The DNA here is from genome assembly GCF_004126475.2 of Phyllostomus discolor. Lineage (NCBI taxonomy): Eukaryota > Metazoa > Chordata > Mammalia > Chiroptera > Phyllostomidae > Phyllostomus > Phyllostomus discolor. Next base: position 176,702,974 of record NC_040903.2, read on the forward strand.
GCATTTCCTTGCACATTCTGGGGTAGGGTGTCCTCGTTTAGCACTTTCTCAAGTTTGGTTTTCCGTTCAGGCTCCTAAGAAGAAACACAGAGTGCAGTTTGCAATTAAAATTTGCCGTTTTACTTAGGAAGCAAGTAAATCGTGTGGCTGGAAACACATGACACAGATGGGGGCCGTGGAGGAGGGGCGTTCCTATTCACTTTTAGATTTTTTTCCCTTCTAAATCCCAGTAGCTGCAAACTTGAAGGCATCTCATTTCTCAGAGAAGGCTTTATGTATAAGAGGTGGTATTGTTTGGGGGCTAATAAACACCAAACTGCTCCAGAAAAATCTGTTTAAACATTTAATTACTTGCAAAGAGATGTTAACTTGTTTAACTCCTCTAAATTAAATTGTCACTGGTAGCTTTTCTGCTTATCCAAACCTGATTGTAATTACATTTTCAGATAATTTTGTTGGTTGTTCTCTCAGTTAATCAAAGTACGTGGTAAATTGGACATCTACATGGTCCCTTTTAAAAATTGGAGAAATCACCATGTTAGATTTTGTCCCCCCACTCAAATTCCAGTGTGACTTTTGGGCTAACACCCAGACGGCTTCATTCACCTCTATTAGACCTTAACCTTTTGACCACTGTGAAAGACAAAATGCACTGGAAAATCAAGGAAATTATTTTATTCAGTCTGTTGCAGTAGGGAGAACGTTTGTTTATGAAGAATGTCTCAAAGAAAGAGAAGGGAGCCAAGGTTATGGAGGCAGGTAAACAAGGAAGTCGTCAGCCAGTCCTGGGGAGGCCCTGGAGAAGGGCCTTCTATCTGGGCGATCAGGGTAGTCCTTTGTAGTGGACAGAAGAGTGGGGCGAGCTCCTACCCGCCGCTGCCTTCCACAAGCACAGAGGCTCAGATAAAGTCCAGCAGTACCACCACCTTCTACTAAATGGAGCAAAGATGTGTTTCCGTGTATTTTGGTCCAGGGCCCACACGTGTCCTAAGCACAAGTGAGGACAGGCCCAGTTCTCCAGCTCCCTTGCATCGTGTTTATGGACCGCTGTGCTCGCAATCTCGGCTTTCTAAGATACTAATGATTGTTTAATAAGCAGTTTTGAACTTGGTTGTAGTTGATTACATTTAGCTGTTGCCCGTGTCATAGAGCGTACATTTTGAAGTAAACTATTAGGGCCAGACTCACACATGTGTCTTGTTGCCCATCCTTAAAGATCATTTTGCTTTTGGTTATTCATTTGGAGGTGCAAATCTGCTCATTAGTATGGCACCCAGAAATTGCAGGGAGAAACCGTGGCTGGGATTGTAACTTCAACTAAACATTTCCTTCAGCCACCAAAGGCATCACAGAAGCCTGGGACTCCACATAGGGGTCAGCTGACGACCATGTAATGATTTCCTTTTTATTATTTCCAAGTTCTGAAGGCCATTAAAATCATCTGTTTATGTCTGCTTATAAATAGGAATCCACTAGTATGAAGTTGACTTTAGCTTTTTAATTGCACATAATTACAACAGCAGAATCGCTGTCTGGATGCTTGAGATCGTGCTAAATCAGACAGCTTTAATTTGAATTTTTGATGACACGTTAGCACTTCAGCAAGAACAGAGAGATTATAACCCCAGAAAACGAGCTTTGTTTTTCCATAAACATGACTGCTTAATCTTTTCACAAGACTTCAGCAAATAAACGTGTGTGGGTATTTATATACATGCACATAGCGAGAGAGAGATACAGATAGATAAAATCTGTCATTCCTTGATCACGGCGATCTGACAGTTTTAATTTCCCAGTCAAGGATAACTTTCTCCCTCCATCAGTCAAGTCAGGTCTCTTAACATAGTGATGATTTGCCTGTTTAAGATTGCGGATTTTTGAACTCCCGCCTGCAATGCTGCTTTCTTGTTTTCCTGGGCTGACTGTCATCTTCCCAGCATCACGTTCAAGGCACAGTGAGGCTGGGTAACCCTGACCTCAGGAGTGGCCTGGTCACCTAGGGCGCAGTAAAGTGGATCGATCGGGTCGCTCTTTGATGTCGTGCCACGTTCACAGGGGGCTAAGCTGCGCCTTTGGAGTCGGTCGGGTGTTAATTCCTCCATTGGCACCACTCGGCTCCTGGGCAGTTTCTGTTGTCCTGGTGTGGCCTCCTCTCCCCTGTCCTTGAGGGTCTCTGGCCTCCTCCTGCAGCTCTTCCCCCTCACGGTGCTTTACTCTCTCCTCTGAAGCCCTCAGAATGTCTTGTCTATAACTGGAAACAGCACTTAGTTACGTGAATTACATATTCATCTTATATTTACAAGTGGGTTCATGTAGTGCAGTGGTTTCTAACCCCAACAACTCATCAGAATCGTCTGAGTAGGTTAAAAAAGAAAAAAAAAATGTCTGGATCCCAACCCAGGTCAAGGAGCCTCTGGCATTTGGACCAGGGAGCGGGTACTTTTTTACTTTTTAAAGCTCTCCAGGTAGTTATCAGGAGCCAGCAGAGGTAAAATCCACTGACTTAATGCCTTTTTTTTGCCAACTAGAGTATGAGTTCCTTGCAGGTGGTTCATGATCTTAGAACTTGCCGCCTGACTTGGTTCTGTGCTACTGGCATTCAGGTGAGGTCTCTGATCTGATTAAAAGAAGAGCCATCACTATTGATTACACTTTTCACGTGCTATTCTCCGTAACCCATTTCAAAAAAAGCGCCGCACCAGACGTTGAACAGGTAAAGACAAAGACAGTTCCCTTGTTCTCCAGAAACTTGCAGAGCAACACTTAGGAGACTGACCGGAAATGAAGCCAGCCACCCCTGGGCGCTGCGATGTGCAGTGTAAGTTGGGGTGAGCACACTGGAATAAATACATGGTCACAGGTTTCTGTTTGGCCTCCTGTTAGGAGAGGTCCTATGGGTAAAATAATCTGGTGCCAAAATTAAAGAATTTCTACGATCTTGCAATGTTTGCAGGGATAATTTTTCAGAGCGTTTATCAACCAGTACAGCTTGGGCCTGACTAGTCAGAACAGGCACCGGGAGTCGGTCGTTCCGCCCTAGAAGTCTGGGAAGAGCAAGAAGGTGTTAAGCAGGTGTTGCTCAGCAGCACCTGTGTGGTCTTTGGCTTGCGTTCTGACCACTGTGACTACCAGAGAATCCACCTCCAGTAGTTGATTCCGAATCAGGAGGTCATCATAGAGCAAGACCCAGAGGAGAGCACCTGGCCAGCACCATCTCTGCCTGGTTAGATTGATGGCAGGGGACCAACCCTGAGGTCTTTATCTAGTAGCATGTCAGATGCATGCCATCCTACCCGCCCCCATCCCCCAGCCCTTAGGAGTAATGGATTAGGTTGAAAAAGACCAGAGACATTTAGCCATTTGTCAGAGAAATAGAAAAGGATCTTGAAGCCTGGTCTCTGTGATTTGGGAATTGCTATTGAAGGCAGCAAACTTGTTTTCCTGTGACTACACTCCAATAAATAGATGCAATTCTTGTCAATAATTAATGAGTCTAACCAAGAATGTCAAGGGCTGAAAAAATCTTAGAAGCTTCCTATTTACAGTTGTAACCAGCTGGATTTGTTTAATGGGTTGTTTGCTTTTTAATTTGTAGCAGTTTTGAGAGAGACCTACAGAGACCGTAAGTCTTGTGGCTTCAGTTATTTGGGGGGCCAGATCTGCCTGCAGATAATTTGAGGTTCACTTGGCTATTCGGAGACTGCAGAAAGGCAGTAGAGACATTTGGGCCTTCTGTCCTCTACTTAATTTTTAAGACTAGAATTAAACATTAGGCCTTGGTCTACCGAGAGACATTTGCCGGAGCATGGACTAGTTTCTCTCCAGTATCCTGGTTTACCATTCTCTGCCCTCCTAATAGAAATGGTTGCTGATTCTGAAGTAGGAGAATAGGTACTGTTCGTTTATTCGTGCAAAGGTTCCCTTGACACAAATAAAAATGGAATTTTCAGATGTAACCCCATTAACTCTTAATTGTATACCAATAGCCTGCGTGAGTCTCAGCTCCCTCAAAAGGCTTCTGAGTGGTCCGCATCTCTTTTAAAGTTGGGGGTGGGGGGATTCAATTAATAGCAGGACTTTCTAATTGTGGGATTGGTGTGGAGTTGACAAAAATTTGTATAAATAGGGTGCATTTTTCCACTTAAGAGGGCTGTGCTGAAACATTTTTAATTGGATTTTCATGGTGATTGACAGCATTTGATTATGACAGTAACTTTATTTGGCTGGACTGCTTTAGCCTCTTGTTCAGATTTTTCCATCAAAGCTCCTTTTTATCCTCTGAATCCCCAGTGGAGCAGCAGTCATTGTGGAAGAGCCTTTTAGCACCTTTGTTGTCACCATCCCTGGTGACGATTGGGCCCAGCTGGTAGTAGATAAGAAAATGTTCCTTTCACAAAGAGGCTGTGTCTCCCGCCTCTGTGGTTTCAATAATTTTAAGAGCCCCCAAAACCTGTTGAGGATTAGAAGTAGCTTTAGATGTGAAATGAGTGTTAAGTATTAGTAATCGGGAGATTAGGGCCCCGGGGACAATGGGAGATAAACAACTGCAATTAAGGCAAATCTGCCGATGTAAACAAAATTTAGCAGAAACAGATGCCCTAACCATTTTGGGGGATTGATTTGAGGGCACCAAGGAATCGATTTTTGTCTTGTTTACACTTTCAAACCCCCGTGATATCCTGGAAGGCTAAATATTTCATACAGCCTGATTTTAGTTAATTTTTTTTCCAGCGCCTCACAGTAGGCGCCTCTCTTCTCACAGTGACCAGGCCTGAGTTTATTCAGCGTTCACAGGGAGCAGCTAATTGTCTATGAAGGGCCCCCGTGTTTAAATGGGCTTGACAGGAATTTAAATTTTGTTTCAATCAACCCCTGTGCTCACAGCCTGCTCCAGTTTCTAATTTTTAAATTAAACATGATTTTTTTTTTAAGCCACAGTCTTGCCTCTGGAACACTTTGGCGAAGGCCAGTCTGCCGCCCTGGAATGCGGGGGTGGGCAGGGCCTGAGGCTGGAGAGTTCTCCCTCCGGAACAAGCTTCCCCTCCCCTGTCAGGGAGGGCAGCGGAGCTCTGGCCAAGCCCAGGCTTCTTCCTCCCTGCCTTCGGAGTGGCCCCCCCTGTGCAGGCACCAGCGCCACTTCATCTGGAAAGTGGGTTAAGCACCAGAGGAAGATGCAAGGATAGCTTTTAGGCAGCTGGCTGAATTATAACCCACTGCACGTCCGGTGCAGATGACTTTTTCAGCCATTTCTGCTGTTGTGAGACAGGAGAGAATACGCTTTGAGCATCACAATGTGCACGTTGCCACGAACTTGCCATTTTCATTTGTCGCACTCTGGGCAGAGCGTCCCACCTGATCCTGAGGAAGCTGCACGTATGTCAGCCCCGAGTCCTGACCTCAGCCGGCTTACCTACCATCTAGCAAGGAAGGTGAGGACGTAAACAGCCAAGCACGGGACAGGACATCAGACTCGCCAAAGGCCCTCACTCACCACTGCCCACCTTCGCCTGCCCCTCCACCTCATGGCGCTCCTTTCCACCCGCCCTGTGCTCTACCTTTCTAGTGGTCCCCAAATGCTTGAGACATTCTTGCATGGTCGTATCTCTGCTTGTGCTTTTTCCTCGGCCAGGAATGTCCTTTCCTTGTGTCCACATGGTGAACTCCCGTTCAGCCTCCAAGACCCAACTGACTCAGCCCCTAGGAAGCACTACTCCCCGGGGTGCCTCATAGGGCTGATGATTCCCTGTTGTTAAGCGTCCTTCCTCAGCGAGGTTCCTCTGTTGGTGCCTTTCCACACTTTGAGGCAGTAGCTCATTTAGGTAACTGGTAGCAGCACATAAATAAGACCAGGAGTTCCTGGAGGACAAGATCACATCTTATTTATCTGCGTAGCCTTAGCATATAGCCTGGTCCTGAGCCCCAAGTGGAAAACTCACTAAAGAGTTACTGAGTTGTAGTGATACGGATTTAACAAGTTAAAAAAAAGTTCCAGGGAAGGCAGGACTTCTTTCAAGCAGAGTTTTCTGGAGAGACTTTTTGAATGGGCTCACAAATGAACCAGGCCTCACGGGATAACAGTTGGGTACTTACGTGAGTGTATTACTTTCCGCACCCAGTGTGAGGCACGGCTTGGATCATAAGGAAAAGTAGCAGACCCTCAGCTGCCCACACTAGCCAAAATCCACACCACAACATTTTCTCTGAACTTACTCCAAAAAAATTGGCATAACAATTGCATGCAACCTGGAGCTGCAGATAAATTCAGAAAGTCTTCTGTTCTTTAACCATTAAAAATAGATTTATTATAGAGAAAAATATTAAATAATATTTTTTAAACACTGAGCTTGTAGAGTTTTTTTCCTAATAATTATCTCCTTGACCTTCACACAACCACTGTGAGGATTTTTCTTACTCCCGTTTCACCGATGTGTTAAACCGGAGCTTAGAGGCTGACGGACATGTGCCTGCAGTCACACAGCCAGGAGGAACATGGGTCTGTTCCTCGTTCCCTCGGAGCCGTGCCTGTTGGTGCTCGGAGGGCCGGGCGTTGTTATCACGGCCGTGAGAATTTCAGTTCAGTCAGACTGTTTCTTGCGATCAGAAATAAAGTAGATACAAATACCCCACAAAGAAACGTGTAGGGTCACAGTGGTCAGTACTCGTGACTCCACGATGCCCCTCTGGGGTGATCGTTCAGCTCACTCCTTATGACCCGCCGTGCAAGCAGACCAGACAGGAAGAGAAGAAGTAATCACCAGCAGTTTGCTCCTGCTCGTTGGCTGGGTATCTGAGGGGAAGCTGTAAGAATTTTTGTTACTGTTTTTCTTGGTTTTGTCGACCACAGCCAACAATGAGGGTGGAGTGTGTCCTGTCTGCCGTTTGCCCAGCCACAGACCTGCTCTCTCTCCACTTCTGCCATCACGGGGACGGAAGCGAACGGCTTCCAAGGCATATTGTTCCCTGCATTTGGGAGAAATTTGTTTTCCAGCAAACTTCACTGAGCACGTTCTATGTGCAGAATACATTGCTAGTGCTCTAGTTTAATGCTACCCGAAGACGGATCAGAAACTAGTGGAGGTGCCTGAACTGTTTCTTGAGCACAAGGTAAGGAGTTTGTGCCAAAATATAAGGCAAGCCTGTCTCAAAGCGTTCTGTTTACTTTGGCTGACTTTTTTGTAGCAAAACTTTCCCAACAAAGGAAGCTCTATGCTGATGTTCATTGTGACATGGCTGCTTATCTCCTTGGAAACCAGCAGCAAACTTCCCGGACCAGCTGTTTGAGCTGCACAGCTGCAGGGAATACGAAGCTGATCAGACACTAACCTACCCTTCCAGAGCGTGTTGTGAGGAAGTAAAACTTTTACGTAGCCAGTGAATTCCCTGCAGCCAGCAGGATATAAGGTACCAAGAAGCTGTTCAATAAATCTCTTTTGAGGAGGTGATCAAAAAGAACTACATGAAAGACAACCTATAGAATGGGGAAAAATATAATCTCTGATAACGGGTAAATATCCAAAATATATAGAGAACTGATACAACTCAGTAGCAAAAACATAAGTAAATAATCTAACTGAAAGATGGGCGAAGGCTCTGAAGAGACATCTTCACACAGAAGACATGAACAGCCGACAGGTGCACGAAAAAGTGGGCAGCAAAAAAACAGTAACAAAGGCTGGCAAGGATGCAGAGAAGAGATTGGAGTCCTCGTCTACTGTTGGTAGAATTGTAAACTTGTATGGCCACTTGGGAAGACAGTATGGAGGTTCCTCAAAAAATTTTAAACAGAACTACCATATGACCCAGCAGTTGTACTTCCGGGCATATATCCGAAGGAAATGAAAACACTGTCGAAGAGCTGTCTGCACCCCCATGCTAGTAGCACCGTCATTCACAGCAGCCAAGTTAGGTACCCATCAGTGGGTAAATGGATAGATGTTACACACACACACACACACACACACACACACACACACACACAGTGGAATATTACCCAGCCGTAAAAAAGGAAATCCTGCCATTAATGAAACAAGGATGGACCTTAGCATTATGCTAAGTGAAGTAAGTCAGAGGAAGACAAATATTGTGTGATCTCACTTACATGCAGGATCTGTTTTTAAAAACACAAAAAAGGTGGTTACCAGAGGCAGGGGGCATTGGATGAAGGTGGCCAGCAGGTACAGACTTCCAGTTCTGTACGCACTAGGGATGTAATGTGCGACATGAGTGCTGTAGTCAGCTCTGCTATACGGTGTATCTGAGAGTTGAGAGAATAAAAAGAGTTCTTGCTACAAGAGGAAAAACTGTCTTTTGTATCTATGTGAGATGATGAAAGTTAACTAATTGTAATTATTTCACAATATATATATAAATCAAATCTTACACTATGCGCCTAAAACTTAAAACAGTGCCGCATGTCCATTATATATCAATAAAACCAGGGTGCGGAGAGCCAGGTGAAACAGAAGCCAAACTGGGGAGTGCCTTAAGAGACCTGTGAGCAAGGCAGTTGGGTCACACAGATTAGGGAGCCCAACAGAGGTCAGGTCCATCGGGAAATCAGCCGGGAAGCAGACCGAGGCTAGAGGACAGCCGTCGGGGTCCTCACCAACCCAGGCCTCGGGGGATGGGAGAAGCGGGAGCGAGCGCAGGCACAGAGCCCCGGCCCCACTCATTCTGTAGTCAGGGCGCGAGACCTGCAGCGGGGTGGAGGTTTGTGTCTGACAGCTGGCAGGACAGACTCTGTCCCCTGAGTGTGAAGTCTGGAGAGGCTGAGGATGGGTGGACTTGGAAATGAGTACACCGTGAACATTAGGCAAGAAGCAGCGTGGCAAACGGGAGAGAGCATTGATCTGGGTATCAGAAGACAGGATTTCAAGTAGAGTCTCTGCCCCTAAGTAACTGGGTAATCAATTTATTTAGCTTACCTGAGCCTCAGCTGCTTCATCTGTAAAATGGAGGTAGTAATACTGACCTTGAACTTCATTTTTTAATTAGGTAAGTTGATTAAAGTGTGTTCATAAGCTATAAAGGGCTAGATATGTGGAACTCTAAATCATCTAGCCCCTTTAGGTCATGATTTTCTCTCCTAATGTTCTGGGCATTTCTGACTAGTAACTTCATGGAAAATAGATGTGTTTAGTGTAGCTGAATGTGACTTAGAACAAAGTATATGAATGGTGGACGTTTGCAGCTGGTGTCCAAGAAATCAGTCATTTCTTCGGGGTGGATGGACCTCTATGGATTATTCCTCCCAGACATTAGAAAGCCTTCACGTTTTATGTCTGTCCTCTATTATCGGTAAGATGTAATGAGCATCTTTTTGGAGGGAGTTATTGTGAAACAGTCGATTGTTTGACAGGTATTTGTTGTCTGCCTCTGTGAGGTGCTGTGATGGGTTCAAATGGAACAGAAGAAACATCAGGTCCTGAAGGAGCAGACTAGACGCACCCACAAGAGACTTTAAGAGAAGGCAGGACAGGCTGTGCGCTGCTGGCTCGCCCCCTGTGAGAGGGCTCAGTGGTCAGGGAGGCAGCTTGGCTCCAGCCAGACCTGGACAGGGGTTAGAACTTGTCTGAATGCAGAAATTAGCAAGTGGTGGCTCAGCAGAGCCAGCTCCTCCCATCCCTCCACCTCTTCTTTACTGGCTCCCCGTCTTCAGACGTGTCACTGACTCTCAGGCTCAGGTTCCTCACCTATAAAAATCGGGTCTCACAAAGCAGGTCATTTAAGTAGAAGTGTGTTATGCTTAGCACAGTGTCTGGCATAAATAAGTGCCTGATGAATGGTTAGCCATTAGTATGATCATCACCACTGTTTGTAGCAACAGGAGGTGTTCCAGGAAGAAGAAATAGCACAGCGGAAACCGGATGAAATGAAAGGGGAAAAGTTAGCTGGTGAGGCGGATCCAGGGCCTGGCAGGGCTTTGCACAGTGGAGAGGAACTTGGCTGCAAGCCGCTGTTGCTGGCCCATAAGCAGGGCAGCGGCTACACGAGGCTACCACGCCAGGGGAGGACTAGGCCCGCCCGATCCCCTGGACCAGATGCTCTGGCTAGAACTGTTTATGAAAAGGGAGGTCCTAACGCTCTGGCTCTTTCTGAATTTCCATGAGGGTCTCCAGCCAAAAGAATAGGAAACTGAGTTCAGAGCCTGTCGCTTCTTGGCAACATGTCACTTGTCTCTCTTTCTGCATCTTCTTTTCAGTGTCCTTTCTGTCACTCTCAGGGAAAATCATTAGTATGCTAATCTAGCTAGCCGTCATTTTAACACTGACCTTTGCTAACCTGCCTTTGCAATTTCAGGAACTATGTTTGACTTCTCTAAAAGTAACCTTAAATTGTGGTCTTGTAAGAATTCCAGAGCTGTATCCTTCACTCCTTCTTCTAATGAGGTTATGACCAAATGCTCATTATAATTGCTTTAGACTCCTTTTAATTTTCAAGCTTATTAATCATAAGAAGAGTTATTTAAAATTGCATAAATTAATCTTAGATTAAAAGCCCATCAAAGCCTCGAAACAATTAAGAATAAGTAGGATTTCCCTGGGGCAGCAAGTTTTATTTTAATATTGTAGTCAGGTGGATATCAGAACCTTGAAGTGTGGTAGTGATTAATGTATGCAAAATTTAAATGAGATTTTTTTAAATGGCAAATCTAAATCACATATTGACCTAACTGTAGGCTTTAACTGCATTGTCTGTCATATATTTAAACTGTTTACTAATCAACATTTTAATTACAGTGTGTGCTGGCAGACCCTAGGACAAATAAAATCTAGCATTTTAAAATGTCGCTGCAAAGTCTGTTACCCGAAAATCACAAGACTGTTTTATTGGGAAGAATGGAGGAGTGAGAAAACAGAGAGCTATCTTACTGCAGTGACCAAAGACTTGGCACAGACAGGCCTTACACGGGGGCTGCCTGGGGGCTCCCACGACACTCCCAGGCCCCGCCCCCACCTTGTGATTCTGTGGTCTGCAGCAGCGCCTCTCCATGGAACCGCAACTGCGTCTGCTTTGAAGCTGATGTAGTTTTAATTAGGGAAACACTTCCCTTCATGTGTTTGAGCCCTGCTTGCCAAGTGTTATTTACTTGAACAGCGTGCAGCCCTGGGGTCCCTAGGACCCCTCCCCTTTGGAGGTCACCAGAAATTTGATTTCCAGAAATTTGATTCGACCTCAGCCACCATCGGCAACCTTTTGTCTTGCCTTCTCCCCGACATCCTTGATCACTGCCTGGTTAAGCGAGCTGTCCCCAGGACGGTGGCGTGGGCTGCCTCAGTGTGGAAAGAATTTCCCTGTTTTACAAATACTCTGTTTCATTATTGAAGGAAGATGGATAAGGGGGTTACCCTGAACAAATTCTTTTGCCCCTTGAAACTTCAGTTTCTGCTTCATGGGAAAGGGGCCATAGTGTCCAACTTACTGTTTTTGTTTTTGTGCAAATACAGATAAGATAAAGCACACGAGGCACTTGGCATGGTAGTTGGGAAGTAAGAGGTTCCCTCAAAGTGTTTGCTCCTGCCTCATTACTTTCTAAAAGCAGTTTTTAAATTATGTTTAAGCATTCAAGTGGTATAGAAGGATATACAATAAGTAAGAAGTTAATCTTCCTCTAACCCCCGTCGTGGCCTCCAGCCCCACACTCCAGAGTTAAACACTGTCAATGCTAGTTTGTGTTTTCAGCCAGAATTTTTCGTGTTCCTTTCTCTACCTTGCTTTTTCACTTGTGTCTTTGAGAATTTCCCATGTCATATAAAAGCCTTCCTCATGCTTTTAAATGGCTACGTGGTATTCCATAACACGAACATGCCGTATTTATTTAACTGGGACCTTTTGGCCAATCCCAGATCTTTGCTGTTAAGACAGCGATCGTTCCCTTCTATATCTGTCTTTGTGCGCTGGCGTGAGAATGCCAGTTCCCTCACCTCCCCGACGCTGAATTACCAGACTTTAAACTTTGCCAGTCTGCTACATGGTAAATGGTATCAAGCTATCAAGCTGTAGTCTTAATTTTCTTTTTTTCCTCTCTAAATTTCTAGAAGACTCTTCTAAGAACCTGGTATCCTTTTTTTATTTTATTTACTTATTTTTAGAGAGAGGGAAGGGAAGGAGAAAGAGGGAGAGAAACATCAGTGTGTGGTTGCCTCTCCCGCTACAGGGGTCATGGCCTGCAACCCAGGCATGTGCCCGACCGGGAATCAAACCTCTGACCCCTTGGTTCACAGCCCGTGCTCAGTCCACTGAGCCACACCAGCCAGGGCTATAGTCTTAATTTCCATTCTCTTACTAAGTATGAATTTGAACACTTTTTCATATGCTTATTTGCCATTTGTAATTTTTTTCCACACATGTTGCTCATTTTTCTGTTGGATAGGTTGTCTCCTCCTTCATCTTTTTGAGCCTCGATCTCCCCACCTAGAAAGTGAGGGAGGTAGACTCACAGTCTCCAGGGCCTCTTCTGCCTCGCTAGTCTGTGGTCTGGGCTGAGTGTCCTTTGGGCAGCTTTTACGCTAGCAAAGGTGCCCGTCTGCTCGTGGCCTTGCTGAGCCAGCGTTGAGGTTGCACAGCCAGTAGCTGGGTGTAAACTGCAAGAGGGCTGTTTTCTTCTTTTGTTTAGTTGTGTATTTTCCTCTCTTAAAAAAGCAGGCTTGGAAATTACAAGGCAGAGAGCCGGGATTGAACTTCCTTTAAAGCTGCCTGTAGACATCAGGAATATTTATTTTCTCTATTTGTTTTAAGCCTGGGAAGACTGTGTGGTTTTCTCGACACTGTCCTGATGGAGCCCTGACCAGCAAGCGTGCAATGCCCCTAGCCCTAATGTGCCATTAATGATAGGTTAATGTACAGTATAATGTTTTTGGGACTACGGGTTTATTACACTTCTGAGTGTGAGGTCTTTCCACAGAGCGCCCAAGGTCCCATTGCATTATATCATGCAATAAAAACACCCTTTTCATATCACACACTAATAAACTGTATTTGAAATGCTGTCCGAGGGCACCGCCGTCTTGTCTGCGGTCTGTGCGCGGGTGCAACAGTTGGGACGCCTTTTCCTGTTTTGTGATTTAGCAACACGGAATTCTGAACCCAGGGAAGACTGTTCACTCTTGTTTTAAAGGGGGGAGCAAATTGGGTCTTCGGGCCTGAGGCTCAGCGGAAGCACTGCTCAGTAAGCGGTAAGGGTCTGTGCTTAATACTTGGACAGCAAGGCCCCCGATTCTCCACTGCCCATCCGACCACGTGGCGCGCAGCTGTTAGGAGAGCTGGTCCGGAGTCTTCCACACTTGGCCGTGCACGTGCATTAGGCATCACACAATGACCTTGGAAACGGAGTGTGAGTTCTGCCAAGTGCAGGCTGTTGGCAGTCGTGACTATGGAGCCACTTCTATGATAGCCTCTGTGCCAGGGATTACCCACGCACAGCCCTCCTGTGAGGCGGGTGCTACTCTCCTCCTTCTGCAGAAGACAAAGTTCACAGAGCCAGGGGCAAAGCTGCACCCTGGAGAATGAAATCCACAGGCTCCCAGGAGCCCCTTTCACCAAGAACTGTGGTCACCCGAGGGTCAGAGGGGTGGCCGGCTGGGGCAGGCATCCCCTCTTCAAACACCGCAGCCCTGTGCTCTCACGAGTCATTCAGCCCTTCCTGTGAGTCGTTGAATCAGATGGTTTTCTTCTCAATAGTTTGCTGGCAGCAGCAGAGCTGATTTTGAAGGTTGGGGAACTATGGAAAAGGAGACTCTTCTACACTGAAAAGAAAGAGGGCACCAGAATTTAGAGATGAGGCAAAAAGACTGGGATCGGAGGGGTTTGAATCTCCTGTTCTGTACTTTTATCCAGGGCGGACCACGGGACCTGTGCTTTGTTGGGCAGGGGCTGCTTCTCCCAGTTGAAAAGAGTGGGAAAAGAGGGACAGTGTGGGGTCCAGCAGCTGGGCTCAGGCCGGCCCCTCGACTTCGGCCTCAGCCAGCAGCCCACTCCTCACAGCCTTGGAGCTCAGTTTCCTGTTTATAAAATAATGTCTACTTCTGACAGGGCTGGAGATTGTGTGAAATAATGCAAGTAAAGTACCTCACTAGTCCCAGGCACAGCGTTGGTGCTCACACTGTCAGCTACTGTATTGCAGTTACTACCATATTATAACAAAGGACACAGGCTTTGGAGCTGATGTCCAGTTTGCATCCCAGCTCTACCTTTGCCAAATCACTTAGCTTATCTGAACCTGGTTTTCAAATTCACAAATTGGAGGTAATAACAGTAATGCTATCCAGCTACTTCTTGGGGTGGGTTATTACACTTGAATTAGGTAATGGCCTTGACAGTACTTTGTGAACTCAGAAATCCTACTCAAGTGCTGCTGTCTGTAAACATGCGTATTTCTCTCTCCAAATCAACATCAAGCTGGGTTATCTGTGAATAAATACTAGGTTGGCCAAAAAGCCCATATGGTTTTTTCCATAAAATAAAAGACACATTTTCATTTTCACCAGTAACTTTATCGCTCTGGATATTTTGAGTATGTCAGCTGTCTCCCACAGGGTAGAACATTGGTTGTTCTCAGTTAATGTCTCAATTCGATCACTATCAACTTCAACTGGTCTACCCAACCATGGGTCATTGTCCAGTGAGAAATCTCCAGCAGAAAGCTTTGCAAACCCTTTTTGACACAATCAGTCACAGCACCTTCTCTATACACTGCACAAATCTTTTTTTGCATTTCAGTTGCATTTTTACCTTTCTTAAAGTAATAAAGCATAATATGCCAAAAATATTGCATATTTTCTTCCATCTTCAATATTAAGATGGCTACACAACAATTCATTAACCTTGATAATCTTTCTTAATGCACACTGATATGACAGCTGTCACGATACAATCTAACAAAATTGTTCCAAATGAAGTTAAAGACAACTAAGTGCTACTAGAGCCATCTTACAGAAAAACTAAATGAACTTTTTGGCCAAACTATTATAAGGACAGCTGTTAAAAGATTGATCTGTTCCCCTCACCACCAGGGAGCATGTCTTGGACAAAATATAGACGTACAATAGCACAGGTCATATAAAAGCGCAGTTGTACCCCACGTCTTCATAACCAGAGAGAGGCAGAGCAGAGCGTGAGCGTTGTCCGCCCACCTGAGTGGGTGCATGGAGAACCAGTACTTGCTCTAGGTGGGCAGTGTTGGTTAGGACAGTGACGGAAAGGTCAGAGGACCACGTTGAGGGATTGAGTTGGTCTGGGGAGCCAAGAAGATGATGGGAAGGAAAAAAACAGAAGTTGCTGAGACTGTCCTGCAAAAGAGTGGACCTTCTGGCACTAGGCAAAGTTCCCTTAATTGTTATGAGGAAAGTATTTAAGTTTCAAAGGTAATTAGTTTGTCTTTTCAGGGTTATAGTGTTGGACTAAATCTTTTTGTTTTCAGATGTGGGGACTTGAGAACCCTTAGGTGAGCCTTTCAGGGGTTAAATCGGTCTTTAGGACTACCAGGACTGGAAAAATGTTACCCTGTGTCAAGAAAACCAGAAGTGACAAGTTCATTTAAAAAGCCCGGTTTGTCATTGTTTATCTAATTTTCAGAGTTGACACAGAAAATTAAACCAGCTGACACTCACTCTCCAGCCGTCTCCCCAGCTCATTTCCCTGGTCCTTTCCTACCTGACCTTTGCGAGCACAAAATGCTCCAAACCCCAAAATACAGCACTTCCCACTGAGTTTCCAAGTTGCCCTGCAGTCATGCCAAGATGCTGTCATAGGATGTCATCCATAATGGTACTAGGAAATAAAAAATCCGAGATGAAGTTATAAATCTGCCCTATGAGGTATTTCTTTTCTCCCTCTGCGTTGGCCATAAATCTTAGGAATAATCAAACTCTCTGCAGAGGCAGCCAAGATAAACTTGGGCCCTACGTGGCCCTGTCTGTCTCCCTGAATTCGGCAGGTCTGAGGGCTTGTCTGCCCAGCGGCATCGCGCCCTGCAGAGGGGCAGCTGAGCGGAGGGAGGCCCCTCACCGAGCCGAACACCGACCCTAAACCCACGGGGCAGCGCGTCTTCCCTTCAGCATCGCGGGTGAATAGGCTGCTGCATGTAAGGAAATACTCAGATAACTGAAGTTCATTCTCTTTAAAATCAGAACTTTCAAAAAAAAAACATTATAGGTAAGAGGTCTCCTTAAATGTATGACATGCTTCCTGTCTTCTGAAACAGATTGTGCCCCTCGGGACTTAGCGTTTTCACAGACTTTCTTCGGCTTATCGTCAGGGACACTGGCTACCGCCTGGGTTCCGCCTGGCCAGCGTCTGCTGGTGCTGACGCGTGTAGGCCTCGCCTCTCTGCCCTGGCTGACCCCAGGCTGGGGTTCCGTTTTGCTGTGAGCTGTTGCCAGTAGGTGTCACTTCCTAATTCTGCCCTTCTCCCTCCAGCAGACCTCCCTGCTCTCTCTGCCATTTGACCAACTTTTCTGCTTTATACTGGGAAGCCAGATACTAAGCTAGTTAGCATTGAGTCTGAAATACCAGAAAATTGGCTTGAATGAAGGCCCAAGGGACTAGCTAAAAGTAAGTTGTTCCAGTTTTAGTTTAACTTTCAGATTTTTAGTCTTAGCTAAGGGTATCAAATTATGGTGACCTGTCGCTATGTAAAGTGCCCCTAGGTTTGAAACTAGGCTGTCTCACTGAATAGGAAACAGACGGCTTGATAATGCTGCCTGTATTGAATAAATTGCCCAAGTTTGAAACAATATGACCACTTTGCTCTTGAATCAGTATTAGGGTAGACTTCGGATTGTTAAAGTTGTGTTGTTTTCTGAGGGGGCCAGCTAAGCCGTGGAGATGCCAGGGGAAGTTCTCTGGCTCCAAAACCCAATGACAGAGCCAGGCGCATAGAAGCCTCTCGTACATCCACATTGAATTTTATTGACTTGAAGTCTTTCTGCAAACCGGAGCAAAACTACCAGAAGAAGCAAGCTTGTAAATGAATTAACCGTCCTTCCTAACGGTGAAAACAGACTTCGGCTCCATAAGGGCACCAGCTTATTTGTGACCAGGTGAAGTGCACGTCCTCTGCCATCTCACTGCCTCGCGACCAGTGACAGCGCCTGACAAAGCACAGGGCGCACCGTGCAGCGCCACAGAAAACGCATTTCAGGCTTCCGTACATTTAATTTTCCTCAACATTACCTTGCAAACCACAGTAAATCAATAACAGAATAGTTAAGTACCACAGGTTCTTTGTGTTTTGTTTTAGAAAATATTGCTCAAGGCTAAAAGCGGGCTCTATTGATGATTTTTATTTGCTGCCGGGACACAAAATGATCGGAATTTTCAAATGGTCTGCTCCTTTTTGTGGCCTTCCTTACAGGGCGAGGTTTCAGATAGAAACGCTGGGTGCTGACAGCGTGAACTCTAGACTAACGGGTTTTTCGGGCCTGCAGTTAACAGAGCAGACGTGACGGCTTCGGCCTTGAGTATGCTCTTGTTTCAGACTTTCCGGAAGGGCTGCCCCAGCCAGCCCCTTGGGCACACCACACGCACCCCAGCAGGGACCCATTGCGGTGACCTGAGTGAGGCTCACGTGGTGGGGGCACAGAGCGCAAACCAGTAAAAACAGTGGCACTTCAGTTCAAGTTAACTGCCCGAGGTTTTGCTGTCTGATGGCTTTAGCAATTTTTTATCTGTTTTCGTTGTTGTTGATTTAATAGCAACAAAAAATTTCCACTTTAGCCTTAGTCTTTGAATGTTTTTTTTTTCTCCTTATTAAGAAACTAGAAAAGCTTTTACTAAGGTAGATCTTAAGAGATGGCAGCTTTTACTCAACTGGATGCCTCTCAAAGTCCGATGAGACAGTGGATGTGAGATGCTTTGAAAAGTTAAAGGTTCAGGGCTCAGAAGCTGTGACTCACCTCCTGGGGTGATATTTTGTCAGTGCTCCTTGGCACCTCTCAGTCACCACTGTGATGCCACCCTTCCCACTGCCCCCAGCGCACGCACACACTTGCATGCTCTCCCCCTCCGCCCCGTATTGAGTCATCACTGGGCATTTTCAAATATGCTGACTTCATACCATTCATATGGTATGTCATTATTTTTAAGTTTTTACCAGATTTGTGATTATGTGTCCTTTTATTGTTCTTGGTGTTTCCTTGTGTCCTCCCATTACCAATTTTGTCAACGGATAATACACTTTACTGTTTTTAAAGAACCAGGATTTTACTGAATTTGATCATCTCTTGATATCTTGCTATTTAATTCCTTTGTGTTTTTATTACCTGTTTTATGTTTTCTTTGGGTTTTTTGTTATGTTTATAATTTATTGAATTGGATACTTAGCTCATAAATTTTCCATCTTTTTTCCCTAATAATCTATATAAAGCTATAAATTGCCTTCTAGGTATTACTTTAGCTGCATCTCACAAATATTTATATGGAGTCTTTTTATTGTCATTCACATCTAAGTAATTTCCAATTTCAGTGAGGATTTCTTTTTTGACTCATGAATTACTTAGAAGTATTTGTTTATTTGCAAATGCTCAGAGGTTTTTGTTATCTTCTGGTTGCTGTCTACTTTTCGTGCACCATGGCCAGAGAACATGGTTCGTATGATATCAGACCTTTGTTATTTGCTGAGATTCCCATATTACATGGTCAGTTTTTTTCTCTTGAAAGGAATGTGTATTCGCTAATTGTTGAATGTACTGTCCTGTTTACATCCTGGAGATCAAACTTGTTGTGTTAGTCGGATATTTTATGACCTCCCTATTTTCTACCCGCTTCATCTATCAATTACTAAAGGAGTTGTGTGGAAAGATACTTTCTCCTCACAGGTCTGTCAGTGTTTGCTTTAAGGTGGTGATGTTAGGTACTTATGTCAAAATATTATTCCTTTATTTAAAAGTGTTTCTTTCATTTTTATGTGGTAACTCTATCCCTAATGTATTTTTCTTTAAATTTTATTTTTGTTTAATATTAATACACCTATGCTCTGTTCTCTTCATTAGTATTTATCTGCTCTGTGTTTTGCTGTCCCTTTGTTTTCATCATTTCTGTGTTTTATCTTGAATGAATCTAGGAAGTTTGTTGGTGTTTTTAATTTCATCTAAGGCTTTCTTTTAATTGATCAGTTTAATCATTCATATTTATTGCTTATTGATATACTTAAATATTTTTCTATATCCATCTTGTGCTTTCTACAATAATTTTGATTTTTTTCTCTTTTCCTCTACTCTCAGATTAATTTTTTCTTCCCCTTTATTCTTTGCATTGGTTTAGAAATTATATTCTATTTTTAGCCACTTATTGATCATCCCTGAATTTTTAACTTAATTTAGCAATACCTGAGGTGAATCACTAAATATACCCTCTTCCCAGACCTTAATCAACCTTAGGCTCAATCTCTTCCCTTTCATTTAGGTAGAATTAGTTTCAACTGCATATGACAAAAAGCAAACAGCCGCTGAAATAAGACAGCAGGGTATCTCCCAGTCATGCAAAAGAAGGCAGGAGGTAGAGCACCTGGACTACTTCAGCAGCTCCTTCTGTCTTACCAGCCAAGGGGCCCTTGAGCCCCAGCCAGCAGAAGTGAGAAAGGAAGCCTTGCCCCTTCTTTTAGGGACGGTTCTAGGAATTGGCACACAGCCTATATACTCACATGACATTGGCCAAAAATAGCTGCAAGGGAGCCAGGGGAGGCAGTTGCTTTGCTAAGTGACAGTGTTCCGTGTTCAAATCAAAATTCATATCACTAAGGAGGAAGAGGGAATGCCTGCTGAGAGGCACTAGCTGTCTCTGCCACAGCCCCTCTCTCCCCAGACAGGAGGACCTTAAGAGCATCAGATCAGCCCCTTCCTCTTACCTGTCATCACAGTTCAGGATTTTATTGTCACCTTGTTTTCAGATCTTTAAAATTAGTTATTACTATTGTTATCATTTTACATAATCACTGTTTATTTAGATGTATCCATGTGTTTGCCAGGTATTTATTCCTCACTGCTAGAGTGTCCTACTTCCTCTAAGTTTTGTTTTGGGTTGGTTTGTTTTTTCAGAGGTACGTTGAATTCCATCAATAAAAGTCTACGAGCAGTAAAACTGAGTTTTTGTTCCATGATTGCGGTCACTCTGCCCTGACTCTTGATTGGGTTCAGAAGTTTAGGTTGACAGTTTTCCCAGGGTCTTGAATTGTTCTGTCATCCTCTGGCTTCTACCCCGGCTGGTGAGAGTCTGCGGAGTGCCTGATCCCCGCCCTTTGTAGGCAACGGCGTCTGTCCCTCTGATTGCTCTTGATGTCTCTGGTGTTGGTGCTCTGCAGTTTCTCTGCAGTTTTGTAGGTATAGACTTCATCATACTTAGTCTACGTGGAGATCATTATGATTTTTGAGGACTCCAACAAGGCTTGGAGTCCTCAGCCTTATTGGAGGACTCTCCGTTGTGCACCCTCTGATCCTGACTCCCCTGGGCATCTTCCCAGCTCGAGACTGCCTGGGAAAGCTGGCATCCTCCCTGCTGGCCCCCCAGTCCTGTCTCAGTTCCCTGCCAGGGTACGCCCTACAGTTCCCTTGACTGGGCCAGAGGCACCACCCTGCATCTGAGATAACTCAGCTCTCTGACCATGGCCCACTGGAGTCATCCCGTGCCCCTCCCCATACCTCACTGCTCTGGTCCTGCGGCTGCCCTGCCAGCACAGCCCTGCAGTGACTCACAGAGACCTCGGAAAACATTGTGTTCTCTCGATGGGCCACTTTCTGACCAATTACTCTGTGTGGGAACACATAGATCTGCTCAGATGAAAGGTAGAGAGCTCCTTGACCTCCTCAGATGCCTGTATACAGTCCAGGATGGCTAGAGGTAAGCAATTTGCTGCTAATAATTGAATATTTGGGGAGAAACATCTATTTCTGTAGCAGTTGTGAAGAATAAACTCAAGGTTGATTGAGATGGCATGTCACAGCTGCAAGCCATTTCTGAGGTCTTAAAAGAAAATGAAGGGCTGGGAGGGACCCCCCGCCCCACCTCTAGCCATGGAAACGCTTTAGAAAGTCAAAGCTGGGAAAGCACAGTGTCAGAACAGGCTTTGCCTCGGAAAGCTCTGCAGCGTGGCATTTGCCCAGTTAAGCCAGGCTAGGTAGTCAGGCAGATTCCACACTGACCACACAGAGACAAGGCTCCCACCCACCTTACTGCCAGGCCCCCAGATGTGTTCTGTGTAGAGAAATAACAAACACCCCTCTGGCTGCCCAGCGTATGTCTGTGAGGCACCACCTGCAGACAGGCCCCTCATCTGGTCCTCACAGCCCACCCCAGCAGGAGGAGAGGGCAGTGGTGTTTATTTGGTGGGGGTAAGGGGGCCAGCACACAGCCGCAGGTGCTGAAAACCAATTGAGGCATAAGGCTCAGAAGGTGACAGAATAGAACTATCAGCTTCGCTTCTGTAAAGATCTGGATTGAACGGTGCTCACCTGTGTGGCCCAAATGGCCACACTGGGAATTTCACCTGAGTCCCAGTCAGAGGCGAACAACTGCAGGCCCCGTGGGGTTCAGAGCCTGCCTAGAGTGCAGGCCAGACCCAGCCCTCCCAGCAGGCAGGCCCCTGAGCCTGTGACCTGCTCCGTCCTTCCCCCAGTGTTGGCTCTCCTCCTCCCTGGGGGCAGGGCTCAGGCGTGTGATCACACGAGTCCTTCCTCGCGGAGGGGTGGAGCCGGGGAATGGAGGCCGGCCCTGTAGTCATCTCTCCTATAGGTGAGGCTTCCCGAGCCTCTCCAACTCCTGGGATAGTGGGAAGAGGTTTGCTGGCTCCTTGCATCACCCCACCTAGGGGCAGAGAAGAATTTTTATTGAGATGTCTGAGCTTCTCCTGCTGAGTCACTCCTGGGGGCCCCACCTCCTTCCCTGACTCCCCCGTTGATGAGCCTGGAAGGAAGTTGACCCAGGGGAGGATCACGTAACTCATATCATAAAGGCTGCCGCCGCCCTGCCACTCATCAGCAGTTCAGCAGACACCGGACATCTGTGCACCCTTCCATAAACCCCTTAACTTCTCTAACCGGTGCTACGTCCTGAGTGAGTAGGCGTCGGGTAGGTAGTTGTGAACCTGTAGCTGTGAAGAGCTTTCTATTGTGTAAAGTAATGCAGAGCCTCAGTATTGCTGTAGACAAAGGCAGGTTATTCTGGCATGAATGTGTTAGTATTCGTCATAGGCACTTCTTTATAAAGGCGTCCCTGAGACCTTGGCACTTGGAGTTGAACATAGATGTGTAGGTTATTTTTTTATTACATACAGGTAAAAAATATTCCTTAACAATTTGGATCAAACACCTGTAGAAGCCCCCCACCGCCGCCTCCCCTCCCACTAAATGGGTCTCGGAGGCCCCATCCCACGCTACCTCCTGCATTATTGCTGAGAAGGGACTGAGTGTTCCCCCTGCCACTAGGGCTGGAGCCCTGAAGGGACGTGCAGAGAGGCTTTGGACAAGGCCCACAGGCCCGGCCAGGAAACGCGAAGTGATGGGCAGTGCACTGACCGGTCCCCCAGGCTCACAGGCACTGCCCCTGCCGGCCTGCAGCGGCGGCTCATTGGGCTACTTGTTGTGGACTTGGCTGGTGTGTGACTGGACCAGGCCCAATTTCTTAAAACAGCCCGGTGGGTCCTTGGCATTCTCTCCCATGCAGAGTCCTCACTGGGAGAGGAGGGGCCTGGGGCCTGGGGCTGTCCCTGAGGGAGGGGAGTCCTGTGGACCAGAGAGGCCCACCCACCCGGCGGCGATGCAGCTCAGCCCAGCATCAGGCTTCCGGGGAAGCGCTGTCAGTCCACCTAACTTGTCTTTGGCAGCTGCGCTGTGCTTACCCCTCGGGGGATTCCCAGGGTAGTGTCAGGGTCAGGTGGGCTCAGAGGGTGGTGCCACGCAGCAGCAAATACGTGCGTGCTCAGGGGAGGCCGCAAGGTCCCATCCCAGAGAGATGGCGTCTCCTGGGCCGCAACAGGTGGAAGGGCTTCCTAGAAGAGGACCACCCAGCCTGTGCTCTGAGGGTGGGCTGTCCTGCCGGGCAGTGGCATCCCGGGCCCCGACTCTGAGCAGGAAGGACAGCGTGGAGACTGAGGACTCGGGCACGGTTGGGCTCTGAGGCCTTTGACAGGTCCTGTATCTTTCTGTGCTTTACCTTTCTCATCTATAAAATGGGAATAATTTTAATTCTTAATAGAGTTCCTGAGTATTGAATGAGTTATTTGACTAGAAGTGCTTGGCCCATACAACTTTGAACTGGGGGGACACAGGTAGGCCTTTTTGCCATCCCGACTTCAGCCTGTCCGTTAAAAATGGCTTGTTGAGCACCTGTAATGTGCAGGATGCTCTTTGTAAAGCGTACACATTTAAAGCTCACTGTCCCCGGCCTCGGAGAGCACAGTGGTGGGGCCCCGAGTGCGCACTCTGACTCGGCCGCTGTCTGGCTCTGGAAGCCGCCCTGTGAGGCGCCCTGCCTTGGCACCTCAGTTTCTTTCATATACAAGTGGGGGTTCAAGGTCACGTGCAGAGGTCAGGCAGCCAGAAGGCACACAGCAGGTGCTTGGGGAACACGCACACACCCAGGACACACAGACGGCTCTGTCAGGCCACAGGACCGCTAATTGAGAGCCTGCTCCATGCCAGGCCTGCGGCCACAGCAACAAGTTATTAAACGACTTCAATGCAGGGCATTCTTTAGGAAGTTATCTGAGAGAAGAGAGGTGTGGAGACCCCGAATGCAAACATTTCTATTTGGGAAGTAACTTGAAAACCCACCGAGAGCAGAGAGGTGTCAGAGAACGAACACCGGACTGGGAGTGCAGACACCTCGGCCCCAGGCAGCGCTTCCCTACTGCCCCAGGAGGGCACGCACCCCTCCCGTCCCCGCTTCCTGCAGCAGACATGCGGGGCGCCCCCACGCAGGGGGCGCTGGGCAGTGTCATGCTGTCATTCGCCAGGAAGGCATCTCCTGAAATGGGCAGGCAAAAAGTGGGGGACATCACTGCAGAAGGAGGGTCAGACCCCAGTGGAACTCTGGACGCCGCGCCCAGACGGAACAGAGTGTGCTGGCGACGGCGTCCCTCCTCACGGGGTGTTGGGTGCTCAGCAGCACCCTTCCCTGCACCAGCGGTTTTTGCCTCTCAGCTCCACGCAGGGGCGTCTGCACCAGGTGACTCCAGCCGCCTTCGGTTGTTGTTGACTCTCTCCCCCACCCCCGTGTCCCACTTTTGGATCCATCCTGCCTCTTACAGTCCCATCGTTTTCCCTTCATTATGTCCCCATCTTCTGTGGCGAAGTTTGTGGACCATAATATTCCAACCCGCACCAGTTTAAGTGTCACAATTGGCCCTGAGAGAATCGAGGAAATGAGCGTGGCTCCCACCACCTGGTGCGGAGGCCTATGGGATCATTCAGCGGCTCCAGCCTGGCGTGTGCCCTGCCAGCCTCTGCAGAGTGGCCGCTGACACGCTGTCCACACTGTCTGCACGGACACGGGCCCGGGTGTCCGGGGCAGCCACCTGGAGTGGGGGTGCTCCTGACAAGCAGCACGTGGATGGGTGTGCTGCCTCCAGGGAGACCACACCCAACCCCCACAGTTCCTTGTAGCGTGGCGGGGCTGAGAGCTCGTCCACACCCGTCTTCCTCTGCCTGGGAGGGACGTGCCTTTCACCCAAGTGTGGGGGCTGGAGCCCCCCTACCCGGGCCTCCGGGCCTCCCAAAGGGGGGCCGCAAGGCCAGCCCCTGGTCGCAGGTGCAGGCGACACAGGGTCAAGCATGGCAGTGGGAGTCAGGAGACTCACATTGTGAGTCCAGCCAGCCTTTTGCTCCTGTGACCTTGAACGGGCCCCTGAGTGTCTGCCTCCTCATCTGGTAGGTGGAGGCACAGCGCTGTGTGCACCTCCAGTGAGAGTGGGACTCGGTGGGGAAATCAGGACGGAGCCCTTGGCAGACGCCTGGTCCGCAGCACTCAGGCCACGGTGCTGCTGTCAGTCTGGGTGTTACCCGCTGTGCTGTTCCCACCTCCAGACAGGCTTCCCCAGACTAGCTAGCCATCAGGCTCTGTTTGCGTGCTCGCTAAACTCATGGGGAATCCTTGCACCGCACAGGATGCGAGGGGTGTCAGCCGTACTCCAGGGGGAAGGGGAGAGCACACCCCGCCTGGGTCCCAGGGAACACAGTCCAGCCCTGAGAATGTACCGGAGTAGGAACCAGAAATCTGAGTTCAGCCCCAGCACTTAACCAGTCACTTCACCTCCCCAGGCTCAGTGCCCTCTTCTGTGAAATGGGGCTGCCCTGCTTGGCACCCTGGGCTGGTGGGAGGAGGGATAATTGAGTCCGAGTCACCTGCCACTGCAACAGCGCTCTCCCAGTGTGCCCAGGGCACCTCAAGACTCCGTCCCACCTCTGGTCAGGCAGGGCTGAGTCACAGGGTGCAAATAAGGTCAGGGGAGGTGGCAACTGGATGTCGATTCTCCCTCCTTGCCACCCCAGGTCAGCCCAGGGAGAGCCCCGGCAGTGGGTTTGGGTTACAGAGACTTCTGATCCAGTCCCAGCTCCAGGAGCCCAGGCAGGTCGTGCATTTCCTCATCTGTGAAGTGCCCACCCACGAGACTTGGTGCCTCTGCCCTAGACTGTGAGGGGCTCACGGACCCTGCTGCAGGCGGGGCGGCCGCCAGGCCCAGGTACTTCCCGCGCTGCTTCCCTCCGGCAGCTGTCTCTGCCCCCCCCGCCCCACCCCGCTCCCTGCACACCAGCTTCTCGGTATGTTCAGTCATGTGGTGGTCCACACTGCCAGCAGCCCCCAAATTCACATGTTACCACCCTGGGTGCCTCCCCCCCCCCACGATGTCTGTCTGTCCCTCTCTGTGATTCCCCCTCTCACCTCTCCCAAACCAGCCAGCAGTAGCTAGGGACAGAACCTCTCATCCAGACCACTCCCTGGCAAGGCAGGGTAAAGCATCAGGGACACGCAGGCGATGGGAGTCACCTCCCAGCCAAGGAGGGCAGGAAAGGGACAGAGTCTCTCCCAGAGCCAAGGATGCGCACCCTCTCCTCCTCCCTCCCCCACCTCCCGGGGCACTTGGGCACAGTGCTCCCTGCAGCGCGGCCATCAGCCTTCCCGACTGGAGGAATGCCTCCACTCTCCCTCCCGCAGTTCCGCTCTGCTTGCTCCCGAGCAGATGATAGCAGAGATGGAGCATATGGGCCCCAAAGTCACCGGGCATTCTGGGAAAGTGACACCGCTACCCGGGCTTGGCGGGAGGGGCCCGTGGGCTCCTGAGCACAGCTTCTCCCTTTGTTCTTCACAAGGGCACAAGGTCGCCTCCCCCGAGCCTCCTGAAAAGGAAACACACACTGACTTCAGGAAGAACTCCCTCTGTCTAGGCAGCGCTGTAGGCAGGCAGGTGGAGGCTGGGCGTACATATGGGGGAGGGGGGACCTCTGAGAGCCGAGAACATGTGGGGGCTGGGCCTCTGCCGCCTCTGGGTCACCCACCCAAGCTGGTTTCCACCTCCCCTCCCCAGCAGCAGTCTGAACCAGGCCTGTTCCCTTGGGGTCCTGCAGGTATGTTCGGAGCCCCCACAGAGTGACGTGGGCGGATCACGAGAGGCGCCCGGCTGGGCTCCGGGCCTAGCTCCCTGATGGCCTCAGTGAGGCCCGGCCTTGGGCTGGGTGCCCTCAGCACTCTCCGAGCTGACTTTCCTCCCCCTGCACCTCTGACAGGTTCTGTGTGCCTCTGAGCTAGACCATGCAGCATTGTCCAGGGACGGTTTTCCTTGCCCGAACTGGGAAAGCTGGGCAAAGGGACACAGCATCAGCCCAGGGTGATGAGGCGTGGGCTTTCTTCCTTCCTATCCCCAGAGACACCTCAGGCCTAACCAAGCAGCTCCTCCCCTCCCCTGGCCTGGCGTCTGGGCACCTCAGCCATCTGAGCCCTGGGCCCACATCCCTCCCAGGCATGCGGTGAGCTCTTTTGGAAGAAGCTTGGAGCTTCGAGCATTTGGCCAGGGGCTGGCCGACCTCCAGGCCTGCAGCTCAAGACTGGCATAGGTTGGGAAAGCAGCCCTGAGAGCCCAGCTGGGAGCTCAGGAGGCAGCAAGAGGCCCAAGAAGGGGGCAGAACGCAGGAGGGAGCAGAGCAGCTGGAGCTGGAAGTTTCGAAGGGGGGAAGGAGCTGGGGGACGAAAGGCACAGGGAGCCCCGTGCTCTCCGCTCATCACTGCGGCTTCCTGAGTCTTGGGCTCCCGCTCTCTGTCTGGGGGGGGAGCTGCCAGGTGTTCAGTCCTTAGCAGAGAAGCCTCTCGGTGAGAAGGAGGGAAGAGAATGTTTTTCTGATTTTTTTTCCACCTTTGACCTGTGGCCAGCATGACCCTGTGGCCACCCTTGCTCTTTTGTGGCCTGCCCTGGGAACTGCCAGGAGGCCCTCAGATGGTGAGTGAGCATGAGCCTTGATTCTTCAGGGCAGCAGGGGCGGGCACTGGGCACTGGCTAAATATAACCCGGTCCGCCTGTGGGCTAAGTAGGTTAGAGCCCAAGACAGGCCCGCAGAGGCAGTACCGGCCCCTCTGAAATCCAGCCCCTGACTCCCCACCAGGAACCCAGGCAGATCTGCACACACCAGCACTTCCCTCCTCTCCCTGACACACCTGCCTTCCCTGCACTCGGAGGTGGTCACCTGTGACCTGCTCACAGGGGTTTAGACACAAAGAGAAACTGAGAGGGATTAACAGCCTCTGCCGAGTGACCTGTGGTCCCCGGGCAGCAGCTGGCCTAGAACACCCGCAGCTCAGGAGCCAGGCCTTGGCCGGCCAGCTGTTGGAGGGAGGCTGGGCCCAGGAGGGGCAGGCAGTGTGCAGTGGGGGCATCAGGCTGGTTGCAACATCAGAAGGCGGCCAGGCCCCAGGCAGCCTGAGGTGTTCAGTGCACGGCACTGCCATGCCCCGGGCCTTGGTCACCCAGCTGCGCAGCGGGGCCACCGGCTGCCTCCATGCCACAGAGGGCTGCTGGGGACAGGAGACAAGATCCAGGCCGAGGCAAACACAACGAAGTACAATGAAGTACAAAGTCCAGGGACTGCCTCTCACAGCCTGTTCCTCTTCTCCACAGGGCCACCCGTTCATCGTGCAGTTCAACGATGGGAATGCCACCGTGGTGTCCATGTGGGTGTGCAGGGCGCTGGAGGAGAGGCGGAGCCAGCAGGGGCCCCCCTGAGGCCTCAGTGGGGTGCTGAAAGCCAGGACTGGTCACCAAGGGGAAAGCCCACCTGTCACGCCCCCCTTCCGTTTGCTGTCTGCAGCAGAAGAGCTTTGCTGGGCCCGAGCCTCCTTGCTCTCACCCTCGGCTGTGCCGACAGACGCCCTTGCCTGTGCCTAGGGAGCCCTCCCGGTGGCCAGCCCTCACGGCGGGAGCCCTCGCCTCTCCAGTCGGGAGGTATTGACTGCGGGGGGGTCGAGGGTTGGAGGCATCGAGAACAGAGGCCTCCTCTGCCACCGCCCCTCTTCCTTCTTGCTAACACTTTTTTGTAAAGGGTCAGGTGCCATCAGCATCACTGGTGGGAATAAAAAGTATTACCGCTTTGTGACTGCCTCCCCCATGAGGTACGTGCTGTTCAGGGTGTCTGTCGCCCACCCAAGGCTGGGGGCGGGGCGGGGCTCCCACATCAGCAGGGGTATGTGGCGGTACCAGCCCCCCGACACCTGCCAACACTGGAGTGCTCCCCAACATTCTAGGGCGAGGCCCACAGGCCAGCCCACTGACAGACCCAAAACCCCTGCAGCGTCCTCGAGCCAAGTCCCTCGGCAAGGAGCCGCTGAGCCAGCAGCAGAGCCAGGACCTCAGGCCCAGGCTGTGGGCTCCCCATGGGACTGGGGTCTGCCCCACGGGAGAAGGCTGGGCTGTCCCACCTGCAACAGAGGCTCCGACACAGTGATCTGACCAAGAGGTGTGGGTGAGGGGGGCCCAAAGCACAAGAATTGGAAAAAGGCCCCCTGCAGGGGGGTGGGGGGTAAGTCTGAAAGGCCCTCTTCCACCCTCCACCCCCACCCCCAACACCCGCCCCTGTCTACAGCAAGCTGCCCCCACAACCTGCGAACCTCACTCGCCCCCGGCCCTTCACAGCTATCCTCTCTCCTCTCTGGTCATCTTCTCAGACTGCCTGCCAGGTGAGTGTGGCTACCACCCCGCTCCACAGACGGGAACTGAGGCTCAGCCAGGCTCGGGTTTCCGCATGGAGGTCTGAGTGGCGCCCCAGCCTGCCCAGCAACCACTGGTGCCACACCTGCCTCGAGAGCCGCCTCACCTCCGCCCTCCTGGCCCAAGGACGTGCTGGGACCCGGCCGGGATGCCTCCCTTTCACAGCCCACCCTTCTAGCCCGCCTGGAAGGCCCGCCATCCTCACCTTCGGAATGTATCAGTTGCACTACTTCCCATCCTACCCGAGGCCCCGTGCCTGGACCACTGAGGGCCACGGCCTCCTACCAGGCCCTGCGCCCCCTACCCGCTGCAGTCTGGTCTCCACATGGCTGTTGGAGGGAACCAGTGCAAACAAGATGGATCATGTCCCCCCAGTCGCAGAACCTCCACGGGCTCCTCTTTCACTCCGAGGACAAGCCGAAGGCCCAAGACAGGCCCATGTGACGCTCCACAGTCGGCCCCACCAGCTCGATCTCAACTCCCATCACCTCCAACTCACTGTACTGCAGCTGCCTGGCCTCCTCGCTGATCCTTGAACACCCAGGTATACCCCCATCGGGCCACGGAAGAGACAGCCAACTCCCCGGAGGTCCCGGCCCCTGCACAGAGCAGGGCTCTCACAGGGAAGCCACTACCCGGCCCGGGACAACGTCTCCTGGTCCCCATGCATCTAACAGGAGCCATGCGACTGGTGCTTGTCTGTGGAATGAGAGCAGGCGATAGGTCGCTTTCCGGTCAACAAGCCTAAGGTGCAGATGTGCCTTCTCCGCTCCCCCCTCCCCACCTCCTACTGCATGGAAAACATGCCTGTGGCTGGCAGGAGGTGGGGAGAGACTGAGCCACAATGGGAGGGGCCTGAGTGCCGACCCCCCACGTAGAGGGACGGCCAGCCAGGGAACGCCGGCGCCGGGCTGGTACGTGAGCTGGACCCACACCACTCGGCATGCCAGCACTGACATGGGCCTTGGTCGTGGGAGTGGGAGCACATTTCCCCCATGTACCCACCCACCGGTCTCCCTTCTGCACCCCTCAGATGTCTGTTCAGATGGCACCTCGGTGAGCCCTGACATGACCACTCTATTTAAAACAGAAACCCTGCCCTGACCTGTCTGGCCCAGAGGGTCGGGTGCCGTCCCACAAACTGGAAGGTCACCAGTTCGATTCTCGGTCAGGGCACCTGCCTGAGCAGCGGGTTTGGTCCCTCCCTCAGGGCGCGAGAGAGGCAACCAGTTGATGTTTCTCTTGCATATCCTTGCTTCTCTCCCTTCCCCTCTCTCTAAAAATAAATAAATACAGTATTTTAAAATAAAAATAAAACGGCAGCCCTCCCTCCACTGTTCCTGGGACTCACACTCCCCTGCCTGGCACCATCTCTTCCATTGCGTGTCACCATGTGACGAAGCACTGATTTTACAAGTTCTTTCATCTCCTGTCTCCTCGCTTCCCTGCCCCCGACGTACACCCCACAAGGGCGGAGGTGCCAGTGTTTTCATTGTATGGGAACCCCGGCACCAAGAACAGGGAGCCTGGCTTTGCAGGTGCCCAATAAACGTTTGCCGGTGGCCGAGTGGCCCGAGGGGCGGAGCTGTGGTCTCCAGCGCAGGCTCAGTCGTTGCCCATGAGGGGCCACCCTAGGGGAGGCATCGTTTTGTTTTCTCAGGTAGGGCTGGGGTCGTCGTCATTTTAGCAACACTGTCCAAGGCAGCATAGGCCTCCTGCTGCCCCGGGCCTCGGACCCAGCGTCCGTGTCCTTCCTGAGCACCTGCGGTTCCCGGGCTAGAGAGGTCAGGGGGTTGGATGACTCGCAGGCCAGGCCAGGCTCCCCAGAGGGCCCTGGCCACTCCGGAACGTGAGCCAGCCACCACGCAGACTTAATTCTTATCCTCGCTTTGAGATGATGGACCCAGCAAGCCTGTCATCCCCAAACCCCAAGCCAGGGGTGGGGGGGGGAAACTAGCAGGTACCCACCAGCGCTGGGCTGAGGGCTGTCCCTTAACCACAGCTTCAGAAATCAGCTCTCTAAGCACTACGTATGTGCATGTGAGCACACACACACGTCCCATCCTCTGGCACCGTTTGCATGTGAACTCCAGTGTGCAAAGATACAGCTTTGGGCTGTCCAGACAGAGGCCCCTCCGATGGCCACATGGAACACTGCTCCTGAGGGCCTTCAAAGCCCTGCGACGGGGACCGGCTTCCAGGCTGACCTCAGATGGCACGTCCCCACCTGAGCTGTGGCTGCCTCATCAGTGAATGTGGGGGCTCCTCCCAGCCCTGAGGCTCTGGAGCAACAGCTCCCACCCCCGAGAGCCATGGACCCCGAGAGCATCCTGTAAAAGTGACAGAGCCTTGCCCCAGAGTAACGTGCACCCAACATGCACACACACACACAGTTTTGTTCACAGTGGATTGTGGAGCCCCTGCTTTGAGGAAGCCCCCCAGAAGTCTACATTTCCCTCTGTGAAGTCTTTGGAAGATGGGGAGCTGTGTGACCCCACAGGGTTCTGCAAAGATCCCTCTGGCTGGAAAGCAGGGCCCTCTTTGGCCTATTTAGGCCCAGCAATCCCTCCAGCCACCCGTTGGTGGCCCTGAGGCCAAGCTATCTGTGCCCTCGGGTCGTGGGACGGCCAAGACCTGGGACCCCGGCAGGAGTGAGCGCTTCCCTCTGCCCAGAACACCACGGCACCCACCCTCACTCTCTCCCTGTAGCCAGCTCCCACAGCTCCCTTCAGGCCCCTCACCAACAGCATCTTCTCTTTGAAGTTTCTTTATTCCCCCTCTGGGCACAGGGCTGCTCGAAGGGGTAGGAGGGCTGGCGGGATGGGAGGAGGGGCCCTCTGGAGCAGCTCCCTTGCCCCACAGTGGCCCTATCCTATCTTCGCTCCAACTCCCCACGACCCCATGTGCCTTCTGACCAGAGCCTCCTGGAGACCAGACCCCCATGGGAGGCAGCCTGGGACCTCTCAGGCCTGCAGGGGAGCCTGGAGGGGACCATTTCTGGGACAGGCACATCTTCACAGGCCCCCAGGTCATGTTGGGAAGCAGGTGCCACCCTGGTTTGGAGGCCTGGAAGCCTGGAGGCCCCTCAGCCCTCAACCCCTTCCTGGTTCTGTCCCTTGGTTTTCTTACCTGGCAAATAGTTCCCAGAATTCCAGGATTTTGGAGATTTTCTAAAAAGGCAATGGGGACAGAGGGAGGGAAGGTGGGACCCTTGTCTCCTGTATGTAGTTAGACAGCCCCTGTGGCCCAGAACAGTGACCAAGAGCCCCAACCTGAGGCTGAGCCCAGTTGGGGTTGGCAAGGCCTGAAAGGTGAGCTAGATGCCTTAACCTGACTGAACGAGGGGAGCTCCCAGTGTCCTGCTGGAGGCCAAGGCCCTGAGGCCTTGGACTCACGCTGAACAGACCCGCACCTTTCTGGGAAGGCATGTGCTTCCAGACACTGCGCACTCAGGGCTGAAGGCCAGGGAATGCACCCAGCACGAGGCCCCGGGGTGGGACCGGGCCTGCCCCTCTATCACAGGGGTTGGGAATGGACAGCTTGGGGAGGTGGGGGGGGGGACCCGGAAAGGCTGCCACGCTGCCTCAAAGACATCTCCGTCCCCACTGACTGCTGCCCAGATTCCCCACTGGAGCGCTGCCTTCCGTTAGCTAAGTCTGGGCCCTCTCAGGACGGAGCCTCTGTTCTCATTGTGGAGCGAGACTGGGGAGGGAGAGCACGACCCAGACTCCCGGGGTGGGGCAGGGGGCAGTGCCCGGCAAGCCTTTGGAAGGGCAAGAAGGGAGGCTGCGCTGACGGCTCACAGCTACCCAGGCCACCAGCAGTGTCCCGCCACCACACTGGGGCCAGGTGGATGCCCAAGACTGCACCCGACCAGCTCCCAACTTCCACATCCAGGGGTCAGTCAGGGTGTTTCCACTTCAAGCAGCCAGAAAAAGCTCCATTCAAGGGCGGGAGGGAGCAGCATTGGCTCCCAAGGCTGCGTGGGGAAGGCCAGCCCATGCAGCAATGTGGGGAGGAGCTAGCAGGGTGCTCTGGGCAGATGGAGGCAGTCAATGGCTCAGGAGAAGCCCAGAGCCTGGTCCCCTGTGGGCACTGGCCACTGGCAGTGGGCGAGGGGACCAATAGGGAATTGGGAGGAGGTCAGCCAGCCCTTCCTCCTGGGCTGCTTCTATGCCACTTCCTGGCTTTGTCACAACTGCTTTCTGGTGGGCAGCAATTATGTCCCTGATCCACCAGAGACCTTCATAAATTAGGGTGCAGGCAGCGGGGTGGGCTGGCAGTGGGTGGGAACCCTCAGTGGGAGGCCAGGCGGAGTCCCCAGAGACAGCGGGGACAGGCCACCAAGATGGATTATAACGTGGTGCGAGGTTGGGGGCCAGGGGGAGCAACAGAGCCCAGGCCTCGTAATGACGAATTTTCTGCTGAAGGACGACAAATATTCACTGTGACTTTGGACAGAGTCTGAAAAAGACTTCGTTTCCTCCCTTGGCGGTATCATTTGTCTTGTTTTGAAGCCAGGAGATTGCAGGCACGAACTTATAGACTAAAGTTTGTCTTAATTGCTGCCGTGTCACCACCTCTCTGGCAGATAACAGCACTATGAACGAGTCGATGGGGCTGGGCCCTCCAGGTCCTTCTTCTAAAGTGAGACAAATTTCCCCCCTTCAAGCCCGACAGTCCATCGGCAGCTCTGTCATTTATTTATCTCCCTAACAGTTTGCATTAACTTGCAAGGGATAAAAAGTCTCTCCCGCCCACAGACTTAGTTAAAAAGAGCCAGTCGGGAAGTCAGGCTGTGCTGCGGGCCGTTCCTAAGAATTTGCTTTTCGTTCCCCCCCTTCTGAGCGGGGTCCCGGGGGTCACAGAACAGCAGTGCGGGCACATTGCACCAGGAGAGGCAGCGAGGGCAGCAGGGTGGGGAAGGGGCATAGGGGTCCGCAGAGCCCCCGCATGCAGATCACTGGGGTTCCAAGAAGGAAAAGAAATACAACTACTGCCTTGCAGCGTCACACACCAGGCATGGCGAACTGTCCTCACCCTTGCCTCGTTTGGTCCTCCCAGCCCCATGCAGAAGGGGTGCACAGTTACCCCATCTCTGTCCCCAGCTCCACGTCCCTGTCACAGAGGGTGATGCTCTGCTCCCTGAGTGAGCCGAGCCCTCTCTGCCCCCGAGCCCCTGCACAGGCTGGTCCCTGCGCCCAGGGCACCCTTTGCCACCACCCCTCTGTCTCCTGCCCAACTCCTACTCATCCTCCAAGGCTCAGCTGACAAGCAGTTCCTCTAGGGAGGTCTTCCCAGCACCCCACCTGGCCCCCTGTGGGCCCCAGGGCTCCCCACCACTGCCCCACCTCACTGTACTGACCTTCTCTGTTTCCTTACACCATCTGTCTGTCTGTTTATGTCGTTCTGGTGCCAGCCCCAGGAGGGCAGGAGCTGGTCAGAGCCTGGCATTCGGGAGACGCTCCTGAGGAACAGCAGTTAAATAAATGGAGGGGGAGGGCGGGGCTTCAGAGAACTCGGTGACTGGCCTCCACCATCCCTAGTAACCGCTGCAAAGATGGGGTGCGAGTCCTCTTACATTTCCTCTCTACTGCTTTGCATTTTTCTAATGTGACACATTTTTATAATAAAAATAATTCATTTTTAAATATTTTAAATCTATTAGCCAGCAGGACCGTAGGAGAGGCGGCATTCAGTGCGAGTCTCTGCCACCACGCGGAGCGCCTGCCCTCCACCCCACGGCGCCCCGGGCCCTTGCGGGAAGTCCTGTGGGGACGGCGGTGGGATACAGGCGGGAAAGGCATGCGCCTGGAGCCTCCCAGCCCTGGGCCTGAGTCCTGGCTCCCCCACTGGCCAGTCACTGTGTGACCCTGGACAGGATGCCTAACCTGTCTGGGGCTAGTGTCCTCATGGGTGAAATGGGGCGGTGGCAGTGTCCACCTCCTGGGTGTCGGTGTCATTACAAAATCATCCTCGCTGCTGACCGTGACACACACAAAACAC
The DNA here is from genome assembly GCF_004126475.2 of Phyllostomus discolor. Classification (NCBI taxonomy): domain Eukaryota; kingdom Metazoa; phylum Chordata; class Mammalia; order Chiroptera; family Phyllostomidae; genus Phyllostomus; species Phyllostomus discolor. Next base: position 176,738,159 of record NC_040903.2, read on the forward strand.
CCCCAAAGGACTGGTTTCCTTCCCTGTCCCCCCACCAGGCACCCCTGCCCACTACGCACAGACCCACATACCGCCACCCTCAGTCCATGTGACCCCCCACTTTTTCATTGCCTCCCACCCTCCAGGTCTGGAGAAGGACGGAGGATGAGGATGTGAGATGTGTCACCTCCAGTGAGGGCCTGGCATGTGTGTTCTGGACTTGAATGGCAGTGCCTGTGGGTGACCACACCAGCCCCCACCGATGGGACCCTCAGCCCCCACCCAGGGCTGCCCCAGCTGCCCCAGGAGGTCTATGCAACTCAGCGCAATAGCTCCAGGCTCAGACTCAGACACAGCCAATGGGGGCAAAACTCTGGATCCCAGGCAGTGACTCAGGGGGTTGAGGATGGGGACAGAAATGCCCTCCCTCCAACCCCAGCACACAGACACTCTCACCGTGAGCCGTCAGTCAAGTCCCCGTGCACACTCCATCTCCCAGCGGCCTCTTTTATTAGAGGCTGCTGCAGCAGGTAGAGCATGACCGCCCCCCGGCCCCCGGCCCCACCAGAGATGCCCACCTCCTGATACCCGGAAACTGGGAATATACTTGTATTATATGGCAAAGGGGAATTAGCGTCGCAGATGGAACTGAGGTTGCTAATAGCTGACCTTAAAATAAGATTATCCTGAATCATCCAGGTGGGCCCATATAACCACAAGGGTCCTTAAAAGGGGTAGAGGGAGACAGGAGAACAGCAGCAGAGTCAGAGACAGATCTGAGGATGCTACCCTGCTGCCTTTGAAGATGGAGGAAGGAACCAAGGCCAAGGAATGCAGACTACTGCCCGGAGCTGCAGGAGCAAGGAGACTAATTCTCCTGGAGCCTCCAGAAGGAGGAATGCGGTCTGGCCAGTGCCTTGATTTCAGCCTGGTGACACCCATTTCCAACTTCTGACCTCCACGATTGTAAAAGAATAAATGTGTGCTGTTTTAAAATGCCACGGTAGCCCTGGCTGGTGTGGCTCAGTGGATTGAGTGCTGACCTGCAGACTAAAAGGTTGTCAGTTCGATTCCCAGTCAGGTCACATGCCTGGGTGGCAGGCCAGGTCCCCAGTTGGGGGCGTGAGACAGGGAGCCAATGGCTGTTTCTCTCTCATAGCAAGTTTCTCTCCCTCTCTTTCTCCTTTCCCCTCTCTCTAAAAATAAATAAATAAATACCACAGCGATTCACTATAGCAGCAATAACAAACTAAAAGACTGTTGCCTCTCCACCTCCCAGCCCAGGCTGCCCCACATGCTTTGGAACAAATGCTTCCATGTGTCCCTCCCTTTACAGCTTACAAAGCCCACGTTCCAGGCCCCATCCTCAACTGCCTTCTTACGAACCAGCCTGCCCACCCTGACACACACTGTCCTGGCCCGTGCACCCAGCACCATTATTCCCATTCTTCACAAGCAGGGCTCCCTCTGGCCTCCAGCTCCACTCCCCTCCCCATTCCATCTCCAGAGTTCAGCCTCCCTGAGCCCCGGGGCCTGGGCCTTTATAGTGCCTCATCAGTCCTGGGCACCAGCTAGCGTGGGGGATACCCCAGGGCCTCTCTGAATTCTCTGCAGGGCCCGGCACAAGCACTGGAGACAATATTTATTCAACAAAACTTCCTCAGCCTCTCTGGTGTGCCAGCAACTGGGGACACAGCAGCAACTGAGGCAAACTAGTCTCTGCGCTCTGGAGCCGACATTCCAGCAGCAGAGACAGACAAGAAAGAAGAGTCATTTCAAGTGGGGACGATTGCTGTGACGAATAAATAAAGCAAAGTAAAGGGATGAAGAGGGATGGGGTTGAGGCTGGGGAGGCAGCAGTGGTGTCGGGAAGAAGGTCACTTTCCTATTTCCATTGATACCAACTCAGGGAACTTGAGCCCCTACTGTGTGCCAGGTACTGAACTGGGCCCCTGGCATCTCTCATCTTGGTTAGTTCTCCCAACAGTCCTGTGACGCCAGCATGTCAGTTTTATGGTTTAGGTAGCTCAGGGTCAGCGAGGTAAAGTGATTCGCCCCAAGTGACACATCCAGTAAGTAGTTGCCTAAGATTCAAACCCAGGCCTGTCTGAAGTAAAGGCTATTTCCTCAGCGACAGCTGCCTTCGAGTTCGATGCAGGTCGTGTCTCCTAGGACTCTCACCCCCGTGAGAGAGCCAGGACACCCGCGGTCACTCCGTCCCGGTGACTGTGTGTGGTGACTGTGCTGTGGTAACAGAGGCACACGCCGCAGTGCACCGCACATCAGAAGGTGGGAGGCAGAGTGAATTATCAATGGGGAGGGAGAAATGGGGAAAGTCTCAACAGCCTTCGCTGGCCAATGGCTGCTTCCTGAATGCTGGGCAGTTACAGTGAACTTCCGTTTGCATCTGCAGAGGAAGGAGGCTGCTGGGCCGCTTCTCCGAGGAGACCTGATGGGGAAAGGAGGAGTGCCATTTCCACAGATCAGAAAAGACAGTGAGGTGCCAAGACAAGTTAATGGAGAGAGTGATCTTTTCAACAAATGGTGCTGAGACAATTGGACATCCATGAGCAAAAGACTGAATTTGGATCCTCACCTCCCATCATACACAACAATTAATTCAAAATGGGTCATAGCACTTCTGGTCAAGATGGTGATGTAGGTAAACACGGCTGGCCTCCTCGCACAACCACATCAAAATTACAGCTAAACTATAGAACAACCATTCCTCAGAACTGTCAGAAATCGAGTTGAATAGAAGTCTGGCAACTACAAAATTAAAGAAACCACATCCATCCAGACTGGTAGGAGGGGCACAGACACGGAACAGGCTGGTCCCACATCCACGTGGAGTGGATGAAAATTCAAGAGGGATATCTCAGAAGCAAGGAGCCCCAGCCCCACACCATACCCCACAACCCGGGTTTCCAGTGCCAGAAAGATAAGTCCCCATAACTTCTTGCTGTGAAAACCAACAGAGATTGAGTCGGTGGAAGAAACTTGTGGAATCCCAAGCAGTTCCCTTTAAAGAACCCACAACGGGACTCACCTACTCAGACTCACTCGCTCTGAGCTCCAGCACCGGGGTAGCAGCTTGAAAGGCGCCAGCGGTGCACAGGGAGAAAGTGAAGATCTGTCATCGAGGTAAGAGCTGGGGTCTCTAAACATAAATAAAAAACTAAAAAATAAAATAAAAATGGATCATAGGCATAAATGTAAGAGCTAAAACTACAAAGCTCTTAGAAGAAAATATAGGAGTAAATCTTACAACCTTAGGTTGGATATGACACCGAAAACACAAGCAGCAAAAAACTAAAATAGATAAAGTGGATGTCATCAAAAATGAAAATGTTTGTGCTTCAAAGGACATCATTAAGGAAGTGAGAAGACAACTCAAACAACATATTTGCAAAACCTATATCTGATAAGGAGCTCATACCTAGAATATATAAGGAACTCCTTTAACTCAATAATAGCATTACAAATAACCCAACTGAAAAAAGTGGGCAAAATCTTCGAATAAACACTTCTCCAAAAAAGATGTTCACATGGCTAATAAGCACATAAAAACACACTCAAAATCATGAGCCATCAGAGCATGCGAGGCTAAACCATGACGAGACACTGTTTCACGCCTGCTAGGACGGCCCCGATGAAAGGGGCATCGTAACAGGCATCGTCAGGGGTGTGGAGAAATCGGAGCCTGGTTCACTGGCAGGACTGTGAAGTGCTTCAGAAACAGAGTCTGGCAGTGCCTTCGAAGGACAGACACAGTCACCACACGACCCAGCCACTCTACACCTGGATGTAACTAAAACACACAACCACACAAAAACTTGCCCACGGGTGTTTACAGCACCATCATTTATAATAGGCAAAGAGGGGAAACTACCCAAATATTCATCAAAGGATGAACAGGCAACATGTAAGCTCTCCATACGATGGAATATTATTTGGCAATAATAAAATTATAGGTAAAAATTAGGACAGCTGTAACTGAACAACAATTAGTAAAAAAGAAAAAGAAAATAAAATAAAAAGGGATGAAATACTGATGCATGCTACATGGATGAACCTTGCAAACGGTAAACTAGGTGAAAGAAGCCAGTCACAAAGGACTACATATTGCACATTTCTATTTATGTAAAACGCCCAAACTAGGCAAATGCACAGAGGCAGAAAGTAGTGCTTGCTGTGGCCTGGGGAGGGTGGGAAGATGAGGGTGATAGCTAGTGGGTAGGGGGTTTCTCTCTGTGGTGGTGAAATTGTCCCCAAAGTGACGCGTTGCACATGTCCTTGAATATGTAAAAAGCCACTGAATTACACACTCCAAACAGGTGAATTATATAGTGTGTGGACTTTACCCCGATGAAGTGCAGCCTGCCCCACAGCGACAGGACTCAAACCGTGCTCAGGGAGCCATGCTGACTGAGGTGATCCGCGGCTGGCGGGGAAGGAGGCCTCGCCCAGGGCTGAGTGCCCGCTCTGTGTCGTCGGCTTGTGCAGGGCTGTGACTGGGAGGAGGCGTTCCAGGGCCCTGAGGACGAATGCCTCCTTAAATGTGGCACCCTAGGCGCCTCACTCTAGTCCCAGGCCTGGCTGTGTGCTGTACACTTAGCACCTTATTTCGTCCTGTCACATCCCTGAGGAGACCCTGATGACTGCTTTACAAATGCAGGTCTGGAGACTCAGACAAAGCAGAGCTGGGATTTGAACAAACTGAGGTCTTGCTGGCTCCAGCGTCTGTTCCGCCACATTGCTGAGTGGAGGAGGAGGCCCTGGCAAGGAAGCCCTTTGCAACCAAGGAGAGCTCAGCAACCTTCCCGCTGCTCCCCCCATCCCCAGCTACCTGCCAGGACCCATGCCCACCTCCTAAGAGAACAAGCCTTCAAGGCTCTGCCTGAGTAGCCCTGCCTGGATCTGCGTGGAAGGTGGGACCCCCAAGACCTCCTAGACATCATCAGGGAACACAGAACCTTCTACTCCAGAAGAACCCAATTGGCCAGCAGACACCAATGGCACCGTTCAGTCACTGTGGGCAGCGAGTCATCTGGGACCCGGGCTGTTCACTCACCCATTCAACAGCCATGCTGAGCTCTTACTATGTACTAGGCAGACAGAGCACCCCAGTGGGAGAGACAGAACACTCCCAGACAAATTACCGACCAGGAAATATTAGCCAGTGAATGACCCGACAATGAAAATAAAGCCGTGCGAGACAGCACATAGGAGGGGTCCAGCCGACAGGTGGGTTCAGGGGCGGCGCTGTGCAGCGCCCAGGAGCGGCCTCTGCAGCTTCTAAGAGGCAGGCCCTGAAGACAGACGTCAAGGCAATCTGCTCAGTGTGGCAGAGGCTTCCAGATGCCTTTGAATCTTCTTGATGCGTTTCCCTGAGTTGGTTGGAAATTTCAAGGTGCCCGCAGCGTCTTCTCTGCTGAGAGAAAGACCGTGGCTAAACTGGGGCTGACAGGAGGGGCCCCCCTGGGGCAGTGGGTGGCTGGGTGGGTGATGTGGTTGAGCTAGGGTGTGGGCAGGGACCCAAACTAGAGGCTTGGGGTTGGGGGGAAGTCCTGGGGGCAGCTGAGCCATTCACCCGCCCTCTTTCCCAGAAACTTCTGCTCAGGCCTTAGGGGCTTCTGTGTCTGGTTAGGGCTCCCTCCTCAGTCCCTCCCAGCCGAACTGGACTCCCCAACTGCAGAGAGAGCCCCAGGATGGGCCAAGCCAGTCCCCCATGACGTGGGGACCACTCCCCAGGCCTCCTCAAGAAACCGGCACTGAGCCAGCCCTCCCCTCTCAGGGTTCCGGAAGAAGGCTGTTCCTCTGTGCAGCCCTTGGGCCTCCGGCTCCGCCCATCCTCCACCTCCACCGGGTGCCAAGCCGTGAGTCCATCCCACACAGGCAGGTGTTGAGGCCAGGGCAAGGTCCATGGTCACTCAAGTGGTCAGAACTGGATCTGAGCCTAGACTTTCTTCGCTCCTTTTAATGCCCTAGGAATGGAGAGTCCTCCGCAGGGAGGCGCGCTGGCCTGGCCTCTGACCCCCAACAGCCCGTGTGGGCTGCTGCAACCTGGAGTGCGCGGCCTCCTGCCAGTCCCCGGCCTCTCCCGGCCTCAGTCTTCCCCTTGGCACCCGGAGCGAGGCGACCAGGGGCGCTGAGCACCTTCCAGCGCGCTCACCTCTGCTCGGGGCCGCCGCAGGCCTCGCCCAGCCGCTTCCGCTCGCCTGGGCCTGGCCACCGCGCGGCCGTCGGATTAATATCCAGATATTAAGTAAACAATAAATTAGCAAAACTACAAGAAAATTTTACAGCCCTTTGCATTTGGTAATCATTGAGTGTTAATTAGAAATTCATTACAATTAAAACCCTGCCTAAACAGGGCCTGCGCGCCTTAATTACATCTGATTTTTAATTCAGAATACGTGTTTACACAGTAAGCGCTACGTACCCCATGATTATCCCCAATCCTCTTTATACTGTACTAATTATGTAAATTAAACCTAATTAACTGACGAAAACTGCCGTTAATTCAACTGGTAAAAGATATGTGCTTTCGGAGGAGGCGCGGCTGCCCAGCGCCAGCCCAAGACGGAGCCGGAACGGGCGCAGGACGCTAGGCAGCTTGGCCAGGTCGTCCGGGACGCCGAGGCAGCGCAGTCCCCGCCGGGGTGGGGCGGCGGGCGGGCACGTGATCCAGAGCCCAGTCCTCCGACCCTAGTGCCAATAGCAATGGACGAAAGAAGGAGAATCCGGGCTAACCGGAGTCAGGAAGGCCAAGGGCACCGACTTCCTAGGCTCCCGAGGCTCTGGGCAGGGCCACAGGACGCAGAGCCCCCTCTGATGAAGAAGGGTGCCGCCCCGTCACATCTGAGCCTGAGTTCAAGCCCCAGCGCCACCTGGGACTGGCTGCCTGCACCTGGGCAGTGGGCTGCCTGGGACTGCGCCCTGCGCACGGGGCGCTGTGAGGGTGGAGATGACAGCGTCCCCTCGTCTGCCTTCCCTTCACCACAGGGGGCCCAGCCGGCAGTGTGCAGGGCACGGGGTTTAGGGTCTGGGAGATCAGCCTGCGTCCCTTGTTGGCGGAGGAACCTGGGCTGGCTTCCACTGCCTGGCCCCCAGTTTCCTGCCTGTACAGTGGGAATGGAGAGTAGGCTACTTATTGCCGGGGTCACTGTGAGAATCAGCTCTGAAAACTGTTAAATGCGGTTCGTGCTGATACAAACCAACTGGACGCCGGTCCAGAGCAGAGCCCAGGCCCGACCCCCAAGACCCGTTCCCCAGAGACCACTACCTCTCCCGCGAGCGGCCGCGCCTCCCCAGCCTCTCTCCGTGCGTCTTCAATCTTACTGCAGCTCAGACCTGTGTCTGAAAGCTGGGTGGGTCGCAGACGCCAGAGACCGGCGCAGGGAGCTGTCCGCAGCTTGGTGCTAAGCGGAGGCCCAAAGGTAACTCTGCAGGCCCCTAGTGCAGTAAACCAGAAAGGGAACTTTTGTCCAAGATGTCCCCGGGCGCCCCGGACAGGGCGCTGAGGACGCCATACAGGCCGCCCCGAAGGCGCTGTTGGCCCTCACAGAACCATAGGGTCAGGACAGGCAGGCCCTGCTCGGGGGACCCTGCCCATCCTCTTTTCTGGCTCCGCCACCGTTTTCAACCACCACACAGGTTTCTGAGATGCCTTCTAAAAAATCATTAGGAGGCCAAGAATAATTACCGAATGGGATTGTAATTACGGGGTGGGGGAGACCGAGGGAAGTAGCCGGGATGAGCAGGTGGAGACTGGGGGCGGCTCTCGCACTGGAAGGGGAAACGGGTTCCTGCTTTTCTCCGAGGGAAGAGGGGAAGGAGGAAAGCAGAGTTGGAGCGGGACAGAGGCAGAGCCTGGGAAAGACGGAGGGGCCAGACACACAGGGAGAAAAGAGCTGAGCGGGCTCTGGCAGAAAAGAGAGAGAGGCAGGGAGACCCGAGAGAGGGAGCGAGATGAAAACCGAGGGAGGCGGAAGAGCGAGAACTCTGCAAAGACCCACCGAGCCGTCAAACTTGGGGGCGGGATTCAGAGGTCCGCTAGCCAAGGGGAGGAGGTGGCAAATGGGTCCTCAGGCTGGGCCTAGCCGCCCCTTCTCTCCCCGAGGCGAGGCCTGGGTGATCCACGCACCCCCCCCCCCCCCAGAGCCTTTTTCCAGGGCCCTTGGGAGCCAGTGGAGAAAAGAAAAACGAGAGGCCAGCAGTGGAGAAGGGGAGATGAACCCCAGAGGGACCGGAATGCAGGAAGGGAGAGGGCTTGACACCCGGAGCTAGAAGGAAAGCGAGGGGGCGGGAGGGGGGGCGGGCGCCCTGGCGCTGCCGGCCACGGAAGATTTATTGCGCCGCCCCGGGTTCCAAGGGCGGGCTAAGCTCACCGCCGCTGCCAAGTCGGTAACCGCAGCGGCCGCTGCGCCCCCTGCCCGGCAGCCCACCGCGCCCCAGGCCATCCCTGCCATTATTAACTTCTGTTTCATTAGGGTAATTGTTCAAACTTGGGCTGGACAGTATGATTAATTACAGTTTAATTAACGTGTCCATTAAGGACACTTAATACCACTTGGGGGAGGGGAGGGCCAGAGGGTGCCTGGGTGCGGGCGAAGAGGTAGGAGCGCGACTGATAACTCAAATGAAGTAGGGACGGCGATTAAGAGGCGGAGAACACGGGGACCCAGTGGAGTTGCGGGAGAAAAGAATGGTGAAGACGGAAACCGGCAAGCCGAGGGAAGAGGGTGGGGGGGAACGGAGCTGTGAGAAGAGAGCGTGTGCCCAGGGGTGTCTGCAGTGGCAGACAGCTAGACCCCCACCACGGGGAAAATGAACTAGCAGGAGAGCCGCAGAGTCCAGCAATCAACTAGAGGGCATTCTCTCCGTCCAAGGTGCAGCACCCCCCCACCCCCAACACACACACAAAAACAAACTAGAGTCCAACTGCTCAGTGAAGGAGGCAGGAGGTCGCTCCTCCCCAGGCTGAAGCTGTCCTGACACCTCCGATCCAAGAGAGAAGCGGTGGGGTGTTGGTTCTGCCCCTTCCCAGCGGCCACCCCGCACCTCCAACTCCCGTGCTTCTGCCCCGGGCCCTTGGTAACCCGACAGGCTTTCCAGGGCCACTCTCGGGCTCCACTGCCCTGGCCGGAAAGTGCGGTACCCTTCCCTGCGAATCTTCTGCCTGAACCGTTCTTAGCCTCGACACCCAGGCTTGACCTGGACCACTCCTGGCCCCTAGGAGGGAAGCACCTTCCCACTTCGTTCTTGGGGGCAAACTTCGCGGCCCGGGGCCCTTTCTCCCTCCTGGCCCCTTTGGCCAGCGCGGGCCGCAGGTGCTGGGCGCAGGTGTGCGACCGCTTACCTGGGTCGCACGGGCCAGAGGCTGTGGGGAGGCGGCGGGCGTGGCGCGTGGCCGGCAGGCTAGCTGGCCCCGGGAGGGCGCAAGTGACTGCGCGGGCGGTGGGTGTGGCGCCCCGGCTCGCAGCTGTCAGGCGTGCCCGCCCCGCGCCGGCCTCGCCACTCGCACTGTGACCGCGCCGTGCCCGTCGCCGCGCCATGCGCTCCAAGCTTCATCCTCCGTTCCGGGCCCTTCCGGGGCCTCAGGGACAGCAGCGCAGGGCACAGGTCTCCTCGCCCCGGGCCCTGGTGCCCCGTACCTGCTGAGAGCCCGCGTTGCGCGGGAGGGGCTGGCGGGGCCGCGGGTGTGAGCGCGAGGAGCCCGGGAGCGCGACTGTGCGCGCGCGCGGGGAGGGGCCGTGCCGTCACCCGGAGAGCCCGGCGGATCCCGGACTCCGCCGCGCACCTCCGCTCACCGCTCGCCCGGCTCCAGCCGCCGCCGCCGCACGGTGAGTATCCGCATCTGGTCGCCCCCTCCCTCCCCGCCCCGGCACCCTGCCCCTACAGCTTCTTTCGTTTAGTTCCGATTTGGGTTCTTGTGGCTGTTTTTATTATCATACCTAAAGACTCCATCCCCTCACTCCCACCGCTGCCCGCCTCCCACCTCGTCGCCCTCTCCAAGCTCACCTCTCAAGCCCCGGGAGCCGGCGAGGGCTCCCCGAGCTGCCCTAGCCACCGCTCCTTGTCGCTGCGTACAGCCCTTTGCCGGGGCTTTCTGCTTTGGCCCTCGAAATTTGGTTCCTTTCTGAGTGTCCCCTTTCTCCTGGCCCCGGGACCCTGGGCCTCCTCCTTCCACTCAGGAAAACTCCGCGGGGACCACAGACCCTCAGCTTGAGGAGGACGCCCCGGGCTGGAGCGGTCCCTTCACTGCATGCGGGCTGTGCACACTTGCCTGCGGATTTGGGGAAACCGAGAAGACATCGTCCTTTCCCAGAACGGTGGAGCCCACCACCCCGGACACCTCCCCAGCCCACCAGAGAGCCCTTCAGCCGGGTGCGGGGAATGGCTTGCTGACCCCTCTGCTGGGGAGTTAGGACAATGTGTTTGCCTCCTAAAATGTGACGGAGGGACATCAGTGCAAAAGGAGGGTCAACTTGTCTCCATTCGATCCACAGACATAAAGACGAAACAGACAGATAACAGAGAAATAGCGTGATACTTGAAGAAGGCATGAAGACAGATGGGAGAAAGAGGAGGAAGCTGGGAGACAGACAGCTTAGGGACGATAAGATCGACAGATGAGGGACACCTAGACAGAGAGGGAGGGAGACAGACAGAAGATCTCAGTCTTCTTGGTGAAGGCTTTTGAATTCGGATTCCCTGTCCGTCTGGAGCTGCCCCTCTGAAAATGGGGTTTTATTTCCCACCCAGTTAGATTAGGGGCCCTCAGGGCCGGACTGCCTGGGCCGCAGGGGTGCCCACAGCAGTGGGCCGGGTGGGAGCCTTTGGTGTCCAAAGACACGTGGCTGGCCCCGGCCACCTGGAGAGCTCCACGTATCAGTCTCCCAGTCCTCCCACTGGTGAGGTCCGCAGGCACAGCTGCCTCCCTCCTGCGTCCGGTGAGCAAAACATGGAAACAGCAGCAACTTTTGACCTGGAACCTTGTAGTGGCTTCGGAGACCAGCCAGGATTCCCCTCAACCCGTAGGAGCCGGGATAGCCTGGCACAAAGGATGCTCAGAGAGGAGTCGCCGCCGCCACCACTACCACCACCACCCAAAAAAGAGGAAGCCCAGAGCCCAGAGAGACTGCACTTGGCCTAAGCAAAAACTTAGGGAGTGGGCAGTTAAAAGCGAAGGAGAAGTGCCCCTAAGAAACTTCCTTGGGAGCCTCTACGTCTCGTGCGCTGACCCGGATGAAAACCAGCTTTGGTCTAGAACGCAGCTAAAAATGCAGAAAATGTGGTTAGGAATTGCCTGACCCTGTTCCCACTGATGGCTGCAATGGAAACCATTTCTGTTTCCGAGCAGAATCTTTCTGCCTAACGGACACGGGACTCCGGAGATGAGAGGAGAAGCTCGGGTTTGTGGAAACAAGTGCTGTTATCCCGGGGAGCGGGCTTGGCACGAAGTTGCGTGGCCGGGGGCCGTCCTAGGGTTGGGCGCACACAGTGTGCTTTGGAGAGAGCCGGGTTCAGCACCGCGAACAGCGGTCGCCTCAGATTGCCCCCCAACCCCCCTCCCCTTCACAACCTGGAGACCCTCCTCCTTTTCCTCCCGCTCCCCACCCCCGCCCCCTGCTGTCTGGAGCCGGGCAGTGGCCGCCCCTCCCCCAACCCCATCTCGCGCGGCGCCCGCCCGCTTGCATGCACTGCTGAGCAAAGGGGCGGCCGGTCCCCGAAGTCCGGGCTTCAGGACCTGGGCGGGTAGGGCAGGCTGAGAAGGTGGTCAAAGGCGCAAGGATCTCGGCACCAGGAAGCTGGGTTTCGGCAATGGCTTTGCTGTGTGGCCTTGGGCAAGTCACTCTCCGTCTCTGGGCTCCACTTTCTCCCCATTCCGAAAACGGGATTGCATTCCTAGCTGCCCGGGCATTCCTGAGGTCTCAATTACCCCCTTCTGCTCCCCCAAACCCCGAGGGCTTTTGTTCCAGTGCCAGCACGCATCTGAATAACAAAAGGCGCCCGTCTAGGGGGCGAATGAGCTTGGACTCCCCATTGCCAAGATTTCCCCCGCGCGCCCGAGACGGTGCGCCCTGCTGGGCGGGCCCGAGCCGAGGCGGCACTGAAAATGGCTCATCTGCTCTCTGCTTTCTCTGTTTCGCAGGAGCGGCGGCATGGAGGCTCTCACCACTCAGCTGGGGCCGGGGCGTGAGGGCAACTCCTCGCCCAACTCGAAGCAGGAGCTGCAGCCCTATTCGGGCTCCAGCGCTCTCAAACCCAACCAAGTGGGCGAGACGTCGCTGTATGGGGTGCCTATCGTGTCTCTGGTCATCGACGGCCAGGAGCGCCTGTGCCTGGCGCAGATCTCCAACACGCTTCTCAAGAACTACAGCTACAATGAGATCCACAACCGCCGTGTGGCCCTGGGCATCACGTGCGTGCAATGCACGCCCGTGCAACTGGAGATTCTTCGTCGGGCTGGGGCCATGCCCATCTCATCGCGCCGCTGCGGCATGATCACGAAGCGCGAGGCCGAACGCCTGTGCAAGTCCTTCCTTGGCGAGCACAAGCCACCCAAACTGCCCGAGAACTTTGCCTTCGATGTGGTGCATGAGTGCGCTTGGGGCTCGCGTGGCAGCTTTATCCCTGCGCGTTACAACAGCTCGCGTGCCAAGTGCATCAAGTGCGGCTACTGCAGCATGTACTTCTCGCCTAACAAGTTCATTTTCCACTCGCACCGCACACCCGATGCCAAGTATACTCAGCCGGATGCCGCCAACTTCAACTCGTGGCGCCGTCACCTTAAACTCAGTGACAAGTCGGCCACAGACGAACTGAGCCATGCTTGGGAGGACGTCAAGGCCATGTTCAATGGCGGCACTCGAAAGCGGACCTTCTCGTTGCAAGGCGGAGGCGGCAGTGGTGCTAATGGAGGGTCGGGTGGGCAGGGGAAAGGTGGCGCAGGCGGCGGCGGTGGGGGAGGCCCAGGGTGCGGTGCGGAGATGGCCCCAGGCCCGCCGCCCCACAAAAGCCTGCGTTGTGGCGAAGATGAGGCTGCCGGGCCTCCTGTGCCGCCTCCTCCCCACCCGCAGCGGGGACTTGGTCTGGCGGCTGGAGCCGGCGTTCCCGCAGGTCCTGGAGGGCCTGGTGGAGGCACTAGCGTGCGTAGCTACCCGGTGATCCCAGTGCCGAGCAAGGGCTTTGGCCTCTTGCAGAAGCTGCCCCCGCCGCTCTTCCCTCACCCCTACGGCTTCCCCACGGCCTTCGGCCTCTGCCCCAAAAAGGACGACCCGGTGCTAGGGGCCGGTGAACCCAAGGGCGGCCCAGGCACGGGGAGTGGCGGGGGCGCGGGCACAGGTGGAGGCGCAGGCGGTCCAGGAACCGGCCACCTGCCCCCGGGGGCTGGGCCTGGCCCAGGTGGAGGCGCCATGTTCTGGGGTCACCAACCCTCCGGGGCGGCCAAGGACGCTGCGGCCGTAGCTGCAGCGGCCGCAGCAGCCACTGTATACCCGACGTTTCCCATGTTCTGGCCGGCGGCAGGCAGCCTCCCGGTGCCGCCGTATCCAGCTGCGCAGAGCCAAGCTAAGGCGGTGGCGGCCGCTGTGGCGGCGGCGGCGGCAGCGGCAGCGGCGGCTGCGGGTGGTGGCGGCCCCGAGCCCCTGGACGGTGCGGAGCCGGCCAAGGAGGGCGGCCTGGGCCCAGAGGAGCGCTGCCCGAGCGCGCTGTCCCGCGGGCCACTAGACGAGGACGGAGCGGACGAGGCGCTGCCGCCGCCCCTGGCCCCGTTGCCCCCGCCTCCGCCGCCCGCACGCAAAGGCTCCTACGTGTCGGCCTTCCGGCCTGTGGTCAAGGACGCCGAGAGCATCGCCAAGCTCTACGGTAGCGCCCGCGACGCCTACGGCGCCGGGCCGCTCGGGGGCCGGGGCCAGGGCCGGGCTCGGGATCTGGCGGCGGCTATGTGAGCCCGGACTTTCTGAGCGAGGGCAGTTCCAGCTACCACTCCGCCTCGCCCGACGTGGACACTGCCGACGAGCCCGAGGTGGACGTGGAGTCCAACCGATTCCCCGACGACGAGGGCACACAGGACGAGACCGAGTCTGGCGCGGCTGGCGCGGCCGGGGTGCCCAGCACGGGAGGCGGCCCGGACGGCGACCAGCCCGCTGGGCCCCCGTCCACCACCTCCTCGGGCGCCGACGGCCCCACGGACTCTCCCGATGGCGGCAGCCCTCGCCCCCCGCGCCGCCCGGGGCTACCCCAAGCCAGCCGGTCCGTGTTTGGGGACCTGGCGGCCGACGACGTGGTGCGGAGACCTGAGAGGAGCCCGCCGAGCAGCGGCTATGAGCTGCGAGAGCCTTGCGGGCCGTTGGGGGGCCCCGTGCCGGCCAAGGTGAGCCCCGCGCCCACCCCACTGGTGGCGCCTCCTTGCTTGCCCCTCGGCACCGCGGGGATGTGGGGCCGGCCCTGGCCGGGTAGGGGACGGGAGTTCTGTTCCGAGCGGGCACTGGAGCAGCAGGCCTCGGCTGCTCTGAGTGGGCCCAGCTTTGGGAGCCCTTTAGAGCTGGGCGCGCTGGGACCCCCGGCTGAGGGTTTCGGAAGCTGGGGGCGAGGGACGGGCCTGAGAAACGCGTGTGCTGTGTTCTCGTGGATGGGAATGAGGAGGAGACAGGCAGAGAGCGCCCGTCACACAGACACAGAAGAGGACAGAAGGAGTCTGGAGGGAGAAAGCAAAGGAGAGAAAGGGACCCAAAGCCAGAGAGGAGCGCTGGTGAGGCCGTACCCGTAGCACGCCCGTCCGGTTGGGGACCAGAGCCCCGGAGGGAAAGGAGCGGGTTAGGAGAGGGCGGCCTCTCCCCCAAAGCCGGGCCATTGCAGACTCGGCCCCGGAAACTTCCTCCGCCCCGACTTGTAGTTGCCCGGGTCTCTTCCAATTCTCGCCTGGAAAACCTCCGAGTTCGCAGCGGGCAGCTGATGAGACGGGGTGCGGGGTGGGAGAGGGGCTCTCAGCGTGGTGGGGCCGCGGGTGCGGGCGGGAGGGGGTGCAGTTAAGCCGGAATTGTTGGCCATTTGGAAGTGGGTGCGTACGCTTGTACATTTACATTCGGTCCATTAAAACACGAATCGTTAGCCAGTTGCGAAAGGCGTCATTTATGCCTGGGACCCGGCGCGGGAGGGCGGGAAGACGCCGGGAAGGAGGCGGGCGAAGAGAGTGGGGGCGGCTTTGAATGGCCCTTGTCTTGGGAGCCGCTTTGTGTGTTGGATAATTTTCTCGAGGGCGCTAATAATTACCTTGAAGCTGCCACAGTGATGCAGCCCCCAAGGGTGCGAGGCTGTGCCATGTGCGTCACCGCCGCCCGGGGCGCTCCTGTCCCACCCGCTGGCCGACCTCCGCCGCCCCTTCAGCATTCCCTCTCGGCCGCTGCGCACGGCTCCGCGGCTTCCCAGCCGCCTCCGAGCGTCCCCCTAACCGCCTGTCGTTTCTCGGCCGACGCAGGTGTACGCGCCCGAGCGGGACGAGCACGTGAAGAGCGCGGCGGCGGCGCTGGGGCCCGCGGCCTCCTACCTCTGCACCCCCGAGGCCCACGGTAAAGCCCCCAGCCCCTCTGAGGAGGTCTCCGGCCAGTACAATGGGGGGACAGCGGGCAGAGAGCCGGGGCCAGGGGAGGTGTGTGAGGGAAGAGGAGAAGAGAAAGACAGAGGCAGAGAAAGCAAGAGAAAAGGAAAAGGGACAGACAATGAAAGAAAAAGAGAAGCTCAGCGAGAACTTCCCACAACTTCCATCGTTTGTTTACCCAATAACAACAAGCCTCCTTCCCCAGCACACAAGCACATGCTCACGCACACCTTGTACACTGGGGTAAAGCGTTTTTAAAGCCGTGCCTGGCACCCCCTGCTAGTGCTTTCACTTAAAAAGCAAGGCTTTTTGACTGCGCGGCATCCCCGTGTTCTGTTGGGACCGGTGAATGGAGAGGCGCTTGGCCGCGCGCTCGCGTGCACCTGCAGGCGCGATGGCAGCTGCGGCCCACGCGGCTGCGGGGTGGGGAGGGGGCTTGCGCTCGCGCGAGGGACCCAGTGGCTCTCAGGGACTAAGGGCTGAAGGAACCCGGACCAGGCCCCAGGCCCAGGAGCGTGTGTCCATCGCCGCCACCAGTCCGCGGTCACAGCCTGGGCCGCGTTCCCGGCGGGAGCCGCGCAGGCAGAGCCGGCGGCCACGAGCGCGCTCGCGGTGCCCCAGTATCTGAGCGCGATGTAGGTCGCTAGTCCCTGGTGGGCTCGGCTGTTCGCATTGCTCTTTTCTGAGGGGCTGGGGAGGGGGCGTGGAGCCGGAGAAGAGCAGACCGCGCGCGGGGGAGGGAATGCCCGGCCCAAGCCTGAGGGTGCGAGCCCAGGCGCACAGCGTGGAACAGCGGCGGCCGCGAAGCTTTTAATTAGGACTCGGGCGCCCGGACTGCGGCAGCTCTGGCCGTATCGGGGTCACGGTTTCTTTGCCTCTCCTTGAAACTCGGTTTATTGCCTTTAAGAGCCAGATAAGGAAGACAATCACTCGACCGCCGACGATTTGGAAACGAGGAAATCCTATCCAGACCAAAGGAGTATCTCGCAGCCAAGTCCTGCAAATACAGACCGAGGTGAGCCCTAGGAACCTCGAGCACCACCCCCCGGTCGGGAGCTGGTGTCCCTGACGCCCGGATCCCCACCGGGCTTGGCTGTGGGCACGGTTTTAGATCAAGCGTAAGCGGCTGTGGGTCCTCTTCTGCTGCCGGCAGATAAATCTTTCAACAGCCCGGGGGAAGGTGCAGGCCAAGTTTCCTGAGTTGCTTACTTCCTCGGGGGGGTTGGGGCCCTTCCGGGTAAGGGAAGAAGGCATTGTAGAAGGAAGTGAAACCGGGCAAAAGGCACCTCCTGCCCTCAGAGAGCTTGTCTACCCTGGGTCTCCTCCAATGGGCCACTCTCTGAAGTGATGGCCAGCCACGTCCCTAAAACGATGGCTTGCAAGGTGGGTAGTACTAGATGCCCGTCACTGTCTCCTCCGTGGCAGAGTGTTTGCAGTAGGTCCCTGACTTATACCAGTTCCCAGGAAGCTCACCCCTCCCCTCGCAAGGCCTCTCTCCCAGGACAGGACACCTCTTACCTGCCCTTGTATCCCAGGCGAAGATGGGCTCACCCTGGACGTGACGGCAACTCAGCTAGTGGAGAAAGATATCGAGAACCTGGCCAGAGGTGAGGTTAAGTCTCTGAAATGTGCTTGAGCTTTTCTTGTAGAGGGGCGTTATTCACGCAGGATTGTGTGAGAGAAGACAGGGTTCTCGGGGAACTGGTTTTCACTGAGCGGAAAGGTAATCCCCTGGGCACCTTGTCCTGGCACAGAGCTGTGGATGCCAGTAGGGGGTGACTAGAGGGAGCCAGACCCCCAGAGCTTCACTGGAAGTTTGGGTTCTAAAGCCGGGTCTGTCTGAATAGCCCAGTGAGAAAGAGAAGTGAGTCAAGATCCTGGGAGCCTGATGCATGTGGACAATCAGGCAGGACCATCTGGGTCTCCCAAACTCACTGGAACACATGGCTTCCCAGAATAACTAAGAATAGCAAGATTCTTAGGAAGCATTTACTTTAGGAATGTCTAAGAGGTTAACTTTTCCCTTTGAATTAAGGCATAACCACTCACCCCACCCTCAATGGGGTGAAGATGCAGCTTGTTTGGAGAACAGGATGGGGGGGTGTTGCTCAGCCTGCAAGGGGGGAGAGTGTGACTTCAGGCACAGGAGAAGGGAGCCTCTAGCCCCACTGTGCTCCTCTAGCTCCCATTTTTGTGTTTTGAGCACCTGCTGGGGAGGGGTTTCTCAGAGACCCTCCCCCCCCCCCCCCCATGGAGGACCCGGATAACAGTAGCTACAAAGTCGGCGGAGCTCTCTGCCACCTCTCGAGAGCTGGTTTCTGGGGGCAGTAGCAGGGCTTTCCACACCTTCCCGCATCCCTCTCCCCACACCCGTGCAGGATGAGCTTGGAAACCGGTGTGGGGAGAGAGAGGAACATTGGTGGCCTTTCACTCTGCATAGTTACAAATTTTCCAGGATATGCAATTACCTGCAAAATCATTGGTGCTTTATATGAGTGTTCTTAGCATGGACTTGGGGTCTGGGGATGTCCTGAAATTGTAAACAAAATGTTGTGAGTATATGTATTTTTCCAGGGCTTGGCTGAGGGGGGGTGGCGGTCAAGGCTTGGACCAGATTCTCCCTGCTCTGTATTCTTGAAGGGAGGGATTAGGTCTGATTTTTGAAGGGGTAAATCGAGCCCTCCTGGGCTAGTTTCCAAGGTTAGGGAGTTAAGAACAACTTAAAGCAGATGCCACTCTGCTTAGTGCCTTGAGCCAGGACCTAGAAGTGGAGAATGCATTCTACCATCCTGATCTGATTCTCATGGGCAATTTATCTCCTAGCCCCTTTTCCTCCCCCAAATCCTTCGGAAGCAAATGGGTAAACTGAGTGCTGCAGGCCTCTACCCACGGTTCCATCACCCCAACTATCTATCTCAGAACTATTGGCCAGGGCAGGGTCTGCAGCTTCTGGGCCCCTGAGCCCTGCACACCTCCCTCCTTCACGTCCCATTCTCGCCCCTTCACAGACGAACTGCAAAAACTGCTCCTGGAGCAAATGGAGCTCCGCAAGAAGCTGGAGCGAGAATTCAGAGTCTCAAAGGTACCCCCATCTTGACCCACCCCACCCCACCCCACCTCCGGGCCAGAACCTTCTTCCCCTGTGCCCGGCCAGGTTCTGGGCAAGCAGCTGCCTCGAGCCCCTGTGGGAGCCTCGGAGCCCCCTATTCCTGGGGTTTCCCCGCGAGGCCAAACACTATAGGGGTGGGGGTGGGGGTGGGGAGTAGGGAGATGGGGCCCAGGGAGGGGGCTGTGCTTAACAGCTCTCACTTAATCAATTTGCACAGATAATTTTCAGGATCAAATGAAGAGGGAATTGGCTTATCGAGAAGAAATGGTGCAACAGCTGCAAATTGTCAGAGGTAAGGCGGGAGTCAGGTGAGCGCGCGCGCGGCCGTAACTGCCTCTTGTCTGGCAGGAGCCGCAATGCTGGCTCAGTCATTTGGATTTAAATTGAAGGTAATTTAACAATTATTTTTTTTATTTAATATCCTTTGTAGACTCTGATTAGCCTCAGAATGGCAAGCGAGCCCAGCAAACGGCTTGCAGGCATCATTACATGGAGTGATTGAACTTCTTATCGCGGCAATTTCCATGGTTTCTAAATTAAAAATCGAGGCGTAAAATTACCTGGGAAGTAATGCCTAAGTTTGCTTTAATTTTGGTTAGATCCGTCTGCTTTTAAGCACTGTCCCAGGCCATTTTTTCCCTCCGCCAGTCTGCATTTGAGAACGTTGATGTCCCCACCCTCAGTCCCTCAACTCGTTGTTGCAAAGGGCTAAGAGCTGGGAATAAGGTGAGGCCACGGCTGTGACCCCGCCGCCTGCCAGGGTGGAGGCTCATTTCCTCACCGGCCCCTCCCCATGTCTTCCAGACACTCTGTGTAACGAACTCGACCAAGAGCGGAAGGCGCGCTATGCCATCCAGCAGAAGTTAAAAGGTGCGGAATCCTTGGAACAAAGATAGGAGGGTGCCAGATGCCGGCTGTGCTGGAGAATGAATGAATGAATGAATGAATGAGGGAGCGAATGGATGAATGAGTGAATGAATGGGCTAGAGAGAGAGAGAGAGGAAGACCATGTCTACATGAATTAGAAGCTGAGAGGAGGAAAATAGGATGTGCTTCCAACGGGGAAATGGTTTCACAACGGGTGGGATAGGAAGAAAGAGCCCCTTGGGCTCGGGGCTTTGGGAAACCTGCCCTCAGGTCCAAATCTGGCCTTAGGCAGATGTCCCTGAAATGGGGCTACTGGACCAGAGCCCTGGTTATTTGAATGGTCAAGACCTCTCTTCTACGCGCCCCCCACCCCCGCCCCATCTTCTTCCCCATCTTCTGATTCGCTCCCTTGAGAACCCCTGAGCCAGTAGAGGGTGGGTGAGATCCTGGCGGACAGAGGAGGGGCCGGGTGGGGGCCGCTCAGGGGGAAGCCAGGCAGGTGAGGCACCCAACGTGGCTCGCCTGGCTGTCTCTACAGAAGCCCACGATGCCCTGCACCACTTCTCCTGCAAGATGCTGACTCCCCGCCACTGCACAGGCAACTGCTCCTTCAAGCCCCCGCTGTTGCCCTAGGGGCCGGCCCGGCCGCGCCCACGCGCCCTCAAGCCATGCTGCTCTCTTCTTGTAAATACCCGCGGCCGAGGCGGCCGAGAGCGAGGAACAAGCCATTCGGACCGGACCGATGTAAATACAGCCTCCCGCCTGCCCTTCCTCCTCCCGGAAGCCTGGGCCTTGCCCGCGCACTCCTGGGCGCCCCAGCCCAGGGCCCCCGTCTCCGTTTCCAAGTGTAAATACCAGTTTTGCCCCATGGTTGAACTCCAGGGCATTGGACCTCATGGGGTTAACTGGACAGAAGGGGATAATAAAGGGAGAGGGGGGCCCCTCTTCTCCCCTGTACAGCCTTGGACCCCCAATTGTGATTACAATGTAGCAATTTCGCCGGCGCTGGCCCCGCGCTCCCTGCCCCGTCCACTTCTGAAACTTGTTCCTAATGACAAAGTGGCTACGTGCAATGGATGTAAATGTACTGTGAGTCTCTTGGTTCAGTATTGAGTTTACCTTAATTTATTTATGCAGTATGTTATTTTGCTTCCCTTTCCTGGACCTACTTCCTGTCCCGTTTTGCAGTCCCTTTTGGGTTTTGCTTTGTTTATTTTTTGTTGTGACCTCTTGATGTAACAGCACTTTAAAAAAAAGGGCGACGACTGACTCACGAGATGGAGACCACCTTGAGCCTGTTTGAGGAGACCACCTTGTATCCGTGACTTTTGTTTTGTTTTTAATAATAAAAAGAATCTGTCACTTCCTGAGGCAGTGGAAGTGGGGACTGGGGCGGGGGGCGGCGGTCAGGTGGTCGGAGACCAGCTAGGGGCTGTGCAACAGGTGGAGTGTGGGAAGAGCAGCGTCTGACCTCTCCGCGGGTCCTGAAGGCACACCCCACGGGCCACCCCCTTTCGGCGTTTCGGGCCCTCCTAGGGCCCTGCGCCCGGGTAAAGAGGACTGCGACGGCATGGCTCCTGGGGCATGGTCTCCGGCTCCTCTCTCGAGCGCTCTCGGGAGACAGAAGAGTTTATTCGTGTCATTTCTAGCCTGTCCCACCTAGGAGGTCACCTCCAGGGCTCTCGGAGACGGGGCGCTGCCCGGAATGCCGCTTGCCAGAAGGCGGGACACCGCAGACCTAGTCCTGGAGCTCTGGGGCGGGGCGGGGCGGGGTGGGGAGCGAGGTAGGCAGGGTGGGCCTGGGAGGGTGAGGCCTGGAAGGGGTGGGCGAGACTCGACGACGGGTACACTTTCCCCGAAGGGAAGGAGCCTTGACCGAATTTAATACACCGTACATTTTAGTCTGAGTGGGTTTGAGGGCGTGGAGGGTGAAGCCCAGCAGCCGCAGGTGTCCGGGTCGCCGCACTCGCCAGGTCCCGACAGGATGGGGGCGGCAGGGCGCACGGGCCGCGGTTACCGAGGCCTCACCTAACCCGGGACCTCGGTTTCCACAACGCACCTGCTGGTGGGGCTACAGGTAAAGAATGGGAACTGCAGCGCACCTTTTGTGGTGGGGGAACAGGACAGTGTAAGTGCAGTGGGAGAGCGCACAGTGTCGGGGACCGTGTGGCCCTGGCGTCCAGTTTCACCTCCTCGGCTGACTAGCAGGGTGCCCTGTTGTTCCTAGGCCTCGGTGCCGTCCTCTGTAGAATAATATGCAGGTCCCCCTCCCCGTGGAAGCGCTCTGGGAGGGACACAGAGTGCAGGGCAGCAGCGGTCCGCGGACCCCGGACCCCGCCCTCCCGACACACTCAGGCTCTCCCTGGGCATCGGTCTCCGGGAGGCGCCAGGCGCCCAGAGCGGAGACCCTGGAGGCGGGCGGGCGGCCCCACGCCGCCCGGAAAGCAGCTGGGGCTGGTAAGTTTGGTGGTGGGTCGTCTAGAGGGCTCGGAGCGTAGCTGGCGAGCAGGGGTGCGCGTTCGAAGCCACCAGGAAGGGGTGCAAATGGGGAGCCCATCTCGTGGTCAAGGTTGGTAGCCAGTCCCCAGGGCATCCTGTACTGGCGTCTGGAGTCCGCAAGTCCCAGGTTATTACTAGGGCTAGACAAGAGGGGACATGAAAGAGAATGATGGTGAGGGCGCCAGGTAAAGGTGAGGCGTCGCGAGGGAAGTGGCCCCGGGACGCACGCACGACTTCCTGCAGGGACCCTTCATGGAGTGGGAACAATTCCTATGAGTGGGATGGACCAGATTAGTCTGCATTGTACCAAAGGCGAAATTAGGGTCCAGAGAGGAAGTGACTCGCGTCCTCGGGGCGTGCGGGGTGCTGGGGTGCGGAGGGGGGCGGCGGTGAGCGGCGCTGGGTCCCGCCGGGCCGCGCCGGTGTTGGCGGGAGCGCGCGCCTTCCCCCTCGGCGCAGCCGCACCTTCGGGAGCCGCACTTTCGTTCTCCGTGAAATGGAAAAACTGACTATCCGGCCGGAAGTTCAGTGACTGCGGCCCACACAGAGGAACCTAACAAACACTCCTTTTCACCTTTCCTCTCCGAACCCCCCAAAGTGGAGGGGGGAAGGCGTGGGCAGCCGGGGCCTCGGCGGAAAGGGCGCCCCTTCCGGAGCGGAACCTGCGGACTGGAGGTGCAGGCGGGTCCGACCCAGAAACTCCGTCGCAAAAACCCTCCTGGGCTCCGCGTCCTTTCAGAAGTGGTTTGTTCCCCCCCAAAATGTTAATAACCAAACGATTGGTATGGATGTAATTATCAATAATTATACGAATTATTGCTGATTGCGGGGCTCGTAGCTACTTTAATTAGTTTACCAGATTCTAATTAAGTTAAATGAAACATTAATAGGGAAAATATGCTTAAAGAAAAAAAAAACAGAATTTTTTCATCTATTTCTCGCCACAATGTTGCCACCTTGCGACATATTTCAGGCGTTACATCCAGCGTCCGAAGGCCAAAAACTGAGGTGCCATGTCTTAGGGAGAAAAAGTGGGGCTTGGGGACTTGGGAGCGGGTTGGGGTGGCGCAGAATGTCCTCCCGGCTGTTCTTTCTGGATATTCGGTTCCGCACCCCGCCCCCCAGCTGTGCCCACAGGAGGTGTGGCCCTGGAGTCCGGGGTCAGGGGGAAAGAACCGGATGAACCATGCGCCTTTGCCTCTCACGCCCCTTCTCAGGGGAGGAACTTCGGTCCCCTGACAGGGAGGTGATGTGGGGCGGAGGGTCTCTGTCGTCGCCCGTCCCAGCGACTCCGGGATGAGAAACAGCGAACCGAAGCTAGAGGAGCCGGTGGATTCAACTTAAGGTTGCTTGATTTTCCACTCAAGAAGAAACCAATAGGAGAACTGGTTTCTAGGAGAAACTAGGAGAAACCAGTAGGTTGCTCCCTACCTCCATTTCCTCTGTAAATTGGGGTAACCTGTAGGCAAAAGACACCTGGAAGACCCCTGGGTCCCTGGGTCCAATCCCTGTGTTCCCATGACACTTGGTTCTTGAGACTAACGGGGGTGCGTACATTCCCCGGAGTTATCCTTGGCTGTGTGCCTTTCCCATAGGGCTGGAAGTACCCCTGCAACAAGGGCCACGTCTTGCTCTTCCGTGTGACCTCCAACACAGGTGCTCAAGAGTTATCGAGATGAATGGGGTCTAGCTCTGGGTTCATCTAGGTGCTGGAAATGTCTGAGGGAAAGAATCCCTAGGTGCTTCTGGACAGCAGCTACTTGGAAGCAATTAAGCTTATTTGCATAAGATTAATTAAGCACAGGTTTACTGCTCAGAAGATCCTTCATCAATAGGATTAGTTTGGGGGGGGGGCAGGTGTCAGGTAAGTGATTATCAACCTAGAATAGGAAAAACTTTCTTCCTCTTCCAAAAGCATCCCCAAGAGGGTGCTCCTTCACTCTGTTACATTTTGCCAAGTCACTGGGCACATACCAGTCCCAGCTACCTGGATCTAAAGTATAGCCTTCATCCTTTGCAAAAACGTACCTCCTGCCCTTTAATTCAGAACACCGATAAAGGCAGCACCGACTTGCATGCTGTTACCATTAGTTCTAAACACCCTTATAGCCCACTCTCCAACCCCCACCTGGCCGACCAAGGTGCTCAGTGTTTGGTTAAGTTCACAAACTCTGTAGCTAGATTTCCTGAGACTCATTCCCTTTCTGCCACTGACAAGTTGTGTGACATTGTGCAAGTTGTTGAATCTCTCTGTGCCTCAGCTTCCCCACCTATAACATGAGGGACAAAGGATACCTGCTTCATAGAACTGTGCATAGCCAGGAGAGTGAGCCAGCATTCTGGCTTTTCCAGGACTAGGAATTGCCTGGCTTTCCTAATTCCTGCTCCGAGACAGTAGTCATGCCAAGAATGATGAGTTTCTTTAGAAGGAGGGAGAGCCACACCAACATTGGTTGTTTCCTTATCTGGCATCCCAGAAAGAGACATTTAAAACCACTCGCCCAATTGTTCAAGTGGCCTCCAAAGAAGAACCACGGGCATCTTTGGAGGAAGAAAGGAAAACCAAAGATTGTCCTCTAACTCCATGCATTGGAGGCCACGATCGGAGGAGGCACAAGGGGAAGTCCCACAGACCCCTATTCTCAGCTGTTACCTCGAAAGGATCATTTCACCTCCACGGAAGAGAGCAGAAATGGATCCTGGATAGAACATTGCGAGGCAGCTGCAAGGACCCACCCGGAGCTACCCTCTGCTGCCCCTGGTAGGCACTGGAGCTCCACCTCTGACTGCCTGTCTGGACTGCCGTGGCCCGGAGACTGGGAACCCTGCGACCACTGGAGGCCCTCAGACTGGGCTCCCTGAGGCTGCAGGGACCACCAAGAAGACTATGCATGCTCAGGCACCATCAAAGATTAAGCACCAACACTTTTCTCCTAGAAAAAGAAATTGATATCTCAATAAAACGTTGGCAGAGTCATCACAGGAAACCTGAACTTTGTTGGACTTTTTTTCCTTCTTCTCACTTTACTAGTTGGGAGTGTGATTTTTGCAATTGAATGATCTGGGGGCGGGTCTCCCATCTTTTCAGGGTCTGTGTCTTTAAACATCTCAGACCTTGCCTCAGCCACTTACTAGTTACATAACCTTGCTTTTACCTCTCAGAGGTAAATAGTGACAAGGCACGGCTGTCAGAAATATTAAAGCCCCTGACACGTGTTATATGCCCAATAAGGAGGCATCGTCATCATCATCATCATCATTAAGGTTCAGGGGCAATAGCATAAGGAGTCAGTCTTGGTCCAAGTTCCTGTTTTTAGATTGCTTTATGTTTACCGTAGCACTAAAGTCCTGTTATGTTTTAGGACCTGTAATGGATCAACTTTATCAAGGCCATTTCCTTAGGTGTAAGAGACGGTAGAACTCAGGATAATGCAGAGGGAAGCAGAGGCAAGGTGCAAAAGAAAAGAATGGGGCCCAAAGGCCAGATGGAAAAGCACGCAAACAGACGAATCCGACTATCCATCATTCCTTTTCCCATCTTTTGTGACTAGTTCCCTTTGTGACAAACAAAAGAACCTGTAAGTGAAGTGTTTGCATCTGTAACGAGATGCTTACTATGCACCCACATAAACCTTTCAAAACCAAAATATGGAACGCTTCACGAATTTGCGTGTCATCCTTGCGCAGGGGCCATGCTAATCTTCTCTGTATCGTTCCAATTTTAGTATATGTGCTGCCGAAGCGAGCACGAATCTGTGGTCCTGTTGCAAAGTATATGAAGTCCAAAATTTAAAACCTTTTACAGTTATGGTGACTAAACTTGCACTTTTTTTCGACTTCAAAATATTTACTTTACAGTTTTCTGTATAACACCTACTGTAATTGTATTTTTTGCGATTATTTTCCTATTAAATCTAATTATCTTCCTAACCCTGTCGTATTATATATGCAAACGAAAGGACCATGGGAAATTGGCTCTCCTACGGCCCGACCTCTCCGCGGCCCACGGACGACGCTGGTAGTCACGCTAGGTCACGTGGAGCGTGCCGCTATGCATCTCTTCCTCGCCAGTCCAATTAGGCGCGGAGCAGTCGGTCTTGGGGCTCCTCCCCGAACGCGGAGGAGGGAACGCGGCGGAGGGAACGCCGCAGCCCAGAGGCCCAGAATCTAAGCGGTGCTTCTTGTTCGTGGCGCGAATGCACTTTTTAAGGCTAGGGGCTGTTGTGGTGCTGGTGAAATCCTCACAGAAGCGTGCTCCGAGACCCCGAAATGGTTGCAAGCTGCTGCTCGGGCTGTTTCATCCCTTGCACCGGGACCCGTGACCCTTGGGAGGGCTGGAGTCGTGGATCACGAACTGGAAGGGGCTGCGTAGGGGTGGCCGCCACCTTGGGATGGGCCAGGGCGCGCCGCCACTTTCCCTGGGGTTCTCAGGGCGAGCGCTATCAGCCCCCTATCCCCCAGGCTTTCCATAGTATGACTTGGAAGAGGGTGGGTGGCTGTCGGGGGAAGGTCACCATCCTTTGATCCAGCACTGGGTCAGGCACTTATGCCATTTCCCTTAATGGCAGTAGTGAAAGAAGTTGGGATTCCGATGCAAGTCTGGTTTCGGATTCTGATCTTTTCCCCTTTCACTGTGGATCTCATAAGATTTGAGACCAGGAATGCGATCTCCTTTTTACCTCTTAGGCAATACTCCCAAGGCCTTATCAGCCTGACTTTACTATCTGCCTTCACTGGTTCACCAAATGTCGAGCACCTGTGACGTCACCGCTGGGGCTACAGGGGTGAACAACTGGCTAGGGTTACTGTCGAAATGGAGCTTCCATTCCAGCAAGGGAGCCAGGAAAGAGCATTCTCAGTGCTGAGCCAGGTTAGAAAGAAAAAACATGAGGGACAGAGAGTGAGTGGGGAATGAAGGCCACTTTAGTGGATGGGCAGGGGACATTTAAGCTGTCATTTGATAGTAGGGAGACAGCGTGAGAGTTACAGGCAGAGAAGGACCTTGGAGCCACCTGAGTCAGTTTCACTCACCTGGGCCAGTCTTTAATGGGAGGCGACTGTGGAGGTATTTCATGCACTGTGAGAGCGGAGGGCCCCATTCAGCCACAGCCAGGGAGCTCCCGGCCAGGCTTCTGGGGACTTTGGAGACCCCTCCCCCACCTCTCTTTAGTGAAATGGAAATTGGGCTCAGGCGGCCCAACTTCTCATCTGACCTCTCTCTAAGCAGTAAGTGAACGCAAACCTCAGAATGCTAATATGGCCTTTATTGAGCGAAAAGAGCTAATTTGGGCAATGATGTTTCTCTCAGATTTACGAAAGGGAATTGCAAATAACGGAAAAGCGTATTAGCATTGATGGGAGATGATGCTAATCTTCAATTACATTTATTTGGAAGGAGAAGCTTTTCGACACAGTCGATGCACACACGTGTCATGGTGACAGGTACATCCTGTGGGTTCATAACTGCCTTATTGCAGAAACCAGCAGGAGATGGACCAGGATGTTCATTTCTGGGACACGATCGTGTTATTTTGAGCCAGAGGTGGGTTTTTTGTTTGCCTGTTTGTTTTTTTTTGTATTGAGCAATTGTGGTCCAGAGGAGAGAGCTGAGTTGTGGTTCCTGTCCCTCCCTATACCTGTCTGTGACCTTGGCCAACTGCCAGGCCCTCTCTGGTCTTCTTTGGTCTCCTGCAAAGTGGGGAACTTCTCTAGAGATTATCTTTAGCATCTCTTTCAGCTTTGAATTGCTGTGATTTTTGTAACTGGGTAACTGAAGAACTTTTTTTGAGACTGTAATTAGCAAGATGTAAAAAATTCAAAACAAAATTTTTTTGTTTTCTATTCTAGAAGGGTGGGGAATGCTGGTCATCCTTGGGGCATGAAAACCCCAGGAACAGTCCACAGGGGCTGTGGACCTAGGGTCTGGTCCTGCTGAACCATATGACACTCGCCCCTGAGCCCGGAAGGCCCACTGTGGAGGAAGCGGGTGGGAGGTGAGAGGGGAGGAAATGGGCTTTATGTGGCATGAAGCTGCAGCAGAGGAGACACATGGAGGGACTCAGTGAGGGTGAGCCAAGGGGACCATGACTTCCAGGGAAGCCTAAGCTCCCAAAGACCCCCGAGGGGACAGATGCTAAAGGAGTGTATAGGTGCCAGAGAGGACTGACAACGGTCGGCAGTTGCAGGGCTGCAGGGGAAGCGGGCTCCTGCCAGCTCTCAGAGCTGTTGGCTTCTCTCCACTCTGCACACCTGAGGCAGCCAGAGTCCCAACAGCCTTCCCTGAACTTCCTAAGCTGAAGAACCCCAAGAGATGAGAAGTGGTTCTCCTGATCCTGTCTGAAGTGGCACTTCCCACCGCTCTAGTGGGGGAGGACAGAGCCAGTTTTACTTTGATTTTGAACAGTGAAGAGCCATTTAGTTTCATAGTGAAAGTATGTCGGTGAAGACATGAGATCTTAGAATTCTCTAAAGTGATGGTACTTTCCCTGCAGCTAGAGAGCATTGAGAGTTTTCATATATCATTTCATTCGAAGTGAGAAGGGATGTGGAGAGAAGCAGCCTTGGCCTTCTCCGTACTGGGAACTCTGAGGGTGAAAGGCATTTGTGGCTTTCCTGGATTTCAGGGGAGGGGACATGCCGAGTTCACAGGCCTGACACAGAAGCTCCAACGGCCCAGACCCACACCCTAGGCTGCCAGAAGTCCCTCTGAGTAGCTCATTCTCTGATTTAAGCCTTGTCGTAACATTTTCAAGTGTACTCTCTCACCCAAACCACTTCAGTGTGAATGAGTTTTTCCAAAGTTTCCTCCTTTGCCTCCCAGGAAAGTGGGTTGGGAGGGAAGGTGGGGCAGGTAAAACAGGGTCTGTGAATCCACAGCTCAGAAGGTAGCCTGAGGGAAGAGGTGGGGTCTGCTGTGGCCAGCAGACCACTCAGAGGGAGTTTCTCCTAAACTGTGTCCTAGACTTCTTGCTTTTCTGGTTTGGCCCCCGCTGTGCTTAGATCAATTATACTAATCCATCCCAGATTCCCAACTGCAGTGGTGCCAATTAATCCTGCCCATTCTCCAGCTTGCGTTTGGAGGTGGTGCATAGTCCAGACCATGCCTTTCACTATTCCCCAGATCTCTTTGTGAGCATCTGGCTATTTCCCCACCTGTAGGATGAGGACTCTGCTGCCTGTTTAGCAAGGTTATTTGAAGATTAAATGCAGGATTGAATGTGAAAGGCCCTAGCACATTAGATGAACTGATTCATGTGAAATATTAGAATAGGCCCTGGGCGTGTGGGAAGTACATGGTAGGTATAAAAATACTCAATACATAACCACTTCCTTACTCTCCTTTTTCCTTTCCTAAATTTTGCAACTGTGGATGAAAGAAAACTTTTTGAAAAGTAAAAAAAAAGCTCCCCCTTCCTTTTTTAACCACAATGGGTACTATTTTTTAGCTACAATGAAAATTTCTTTTCTAGTACCTCATTTTCTTAGTGTTTTTATTTCTCCTTTTCTTAGCTACTACGAGGGCTGTTTTCACCCAGAAGTCTCTAATCCTTTGGGTTTGAGTTACAGAAGAGCCTGGTTAAAATGCAGTTATGTTGCCAGAAAGGGACACCACATAGACTCGCTGACTCCTGTTCACTCAGCTGCACATGAGTCCTTGCCCTTTAAGATGAACACAGGGTCTTCTGATGTTCTACTTCATTCCAGTGCCTCCAAGCAAAGCACAGGGGAGTTTGTGATTTTTATTTTACCTATGGGGAAGACCTAGGCCTGGGTGGTAAAGTGGCACAGCTAGTCAGTCACGCTGGAGTTTGCTCTCTGAGCTCTTTGTGTTCAGATGAAATGTGGAAGTACAGCTCCAGGAATCTGGGAAACTTTAAAACCTCTCTTTCTGTTGTCATAAAGCCTCCACTGATACCCAATGATTTCGAGCTGTTGACATACTGAGGGTTCAGCATGATTTAGTCAAGACTCTTTTCTCTGGCAATCCCAGCACAGCCTAAGAGCATGAGGTGTTTAGGTTTAGGTTGTGGAAGGCACGCTCTGAAAGAGTGTCCAAAAGAAGTGCCAAGTCCAAGACCAAGATCTGCCAGCATCTTGGTGGCTCTGTGAGTTTCTCTATGTGAGGTTGCAGGGCAGGAGAAGAGCGACACCTTGTCCAAATCCTTGCTGCCCCAGAGTCCAGACGTCACTCCCCGCCCCTCCCCAGGTCACGCTGACAGCAGCTGTGGTACAGGGCAAAACTGCAGTGTCTTTGAGCCGAGAAGAGCCATATTTATGGCCCAGCAATAAGCCTCAGTTTTCTCATCTCTAAAATGGAAATAATAATTCCCTATTTGCTTTATAGGGTCATGTAGCCCAATGAGAAATTCCAGTGTGAAGTGCTGTGTGGCAGAAGGTAGGACTGTCGGCTTGTTAGACACCCATTCTAGCCCCAGGCGGTTAAACACTTCCCTCACCTGGGGAGCCAGGCTTGTGTGCATCTAGAGCAGACCTACCAAATGCGAGCACCAAGACGAGCCATCACATTGTATTAATATTTTCACACCACTTAACTCTCATTAAAATGTACTTTGCTGAATTTAATATGTGATTTCAAATGACACAACATATTAAGTGCTTAATATACTAGAAATTATGAAACTATTATCATTGATGCCACATGAAATAATTAGACTGAATTAAACTTTAGCAGCCAAGTGAAGGAAAGACTTCAACTTACAGTGTCTTAAAGTAGCTTAAGCTACCACTGTAATCCCCAAAATAAACGTCCAGAAATTAGGATCTTTAAATAAAAACAGAAACTTAATCTCTACTTACTCCCAGCTCCTCTGGGCTTTGGCGGTGCTGAGGGTTGTTGCCTTGGGGAAGCGAGGGACTCTGGGACCCACCCCGGGCAGAGTGTCAGGGCCAGGGCTCCAGCGTCCTCTCCCCTGGGCCTGGTGGGAATGACTCAAGTGGCTTGAGGAAGGAGTAAGGCCTTCAGCGGAAGTGACCGACTGGTCTTCTTTGCCCCAAATTATTCTAATGACAAATTAAAAATAAAAGGAAACCCACCTTATTTAACAGTCATGGAGTGTTAATAAAAATGCATATAAAATACCAGGCATTTTATGCGCACATTCTCATTTAATCCTCATGCTACATCCATGTTATAGGCCACTGTTTTCAGATGAAGAAACTGAGGATCCGAAAGATTAAGTGAATCATCTAAGGCCTCACACTCAGAACCCACAGTGCCCACCCTGTATCACACGCAGCGTCCTCACTGGAGCACGTGCAGTGTGTGTTTCTATGTGCGCGTGCGCACACCACACTCTATTCTAATGATGATTCAGCGACCAAACACATTAACCAGAAAGCTGCCAGTGACTTACGACCTGTATCTTTATCACATTCCAGTCCTGGAAGGTAGAGGCCCTGACTTGAGAGTCTCTGTTTGAACAGGAAACAACCCGGCTAATTACGCAGAACATTCTTTGTATTTGATGCCAGTTCTATTCAAAAAGAGTGAATTAATTACCTCCTGAGTATCCTGACATATACCTATGTGTAGCTGTTGTAAACAATTTATTAAAAAGAGGAAGGAATACTTTCTTTTTAAACTTTTTTAATATTGTTTACTTTAAAAGTATTGTATTTTTCCTATTACCATTTATTCCCATTATAACCCCCTCCCCCGCTGCAGTCACTACACTGTTGTCCGTGTCCATGAGTCCTTCCTTTTTGCTCCATCCCTCTATGCCCTGACTCCCCCCACCCAGTAGCTGTCATCTGCTCTCCATCTGAGTCTGTCTCTGTTTTGCTTGTTAGCTCAGTTTGTTCACTACATTCCACATATGAGTGAAATCATATGGTATTTGTCTTTCTCTGACTGGCTTATTTCACTTAGGATATTGTTCTCCAGGTCCATCCATAGTGTTGCAAAGGGTAAAATTTTCTTTCTTTCTTTCTTTTTTTTAACAGCTGAATAGTATTCCATTGTGTAAATGTCCCACAGTTGTTTTATCCACTCATCTACTGATGGACACTTGGGCTGCTTCCATATTTTGGCGATTGTAAATAATGCTGCAATGAGCATAGGGGTGTTTATGTTCTTTCAAATTAGTGTTTTGGGTTCCTTCAGATATATTCCCAGAAGTGGGGTCACTGGGTCAAAAGGCAGTTCCATGTTTAATTTTTTGAAGTATCTCCACACTGCTTTGCACAGTGGCTGCACCAGTCTGCATTTCCAAGGAATATCCTCTATCCTAGGGAATACTAATTTCTCACCAATTTAAGACACTCTGTCTCAGTTACTCTGATATCAACTTGAAAATACTGATTCTGGGCTGTTTGAAAAATATAAATTTGAGTGTGGAGACTAATATGTTACGGTACCTATGTTACGAGACTAATATGTAACAGTAAATGTTACCATTTACTGACTGGCAAAAATGATTTTAATGGAAGCAGGAAAACTAACCTCAAGCAAACACATGTTTTTATTTAACCAAAACATATATTTTCTTTAAGTATCAGAACTAGGTTCTGCCTCATATAATAGAAAACCAAATAACAGTGGCTTTAAGATGACAGAGGTTGATTGCTCTTTTGCGTGAGACAACTTGCCTTTCAAGGTCTTGGGGTTCCGCTGCGGCACAGGGCCAGGCTCTCTCGTCCTTGGGAGTGACAGCCCGCGGTCCAAGGCGGTTGCTGGAGCTCCAGGTTCCAGGCATGAGGAAGGAGGGAGGTGGCAAAGGATGGACAGTGGGTTGACCTTGGCATCCAACCTGGCCTGCAGGTAGCAGTCGGTCAGTGTCACTCTTAGCTGTTGCTCTTCCTCCTACCTGCAGAGCCTCAAGAAGGAGAAAGGGAAATGTTTACTAGTAGCACACAGGGTTCCAAGGACCACACCGGACATTAACCCGATATCTCATTCAGTTATCATATTCTGTGTGGGCGGCATGGCGGTGGGTCAGGTAAGAGGGGTTGCTGTAACATGGGGCGAGCCTCTATCCACATGTGGAGGCAGGAATTTGGAGGAGAAAGTCGGAATGTGTATAAGAGAAGCCCAGGGGGTCTGGGAAGGAAGGGTCTAGGCATCCATTACTTGTTCTTTGAAATGCAAGTTATTAAACATTTTCAGGGTGGATCAGATGGTGTTGACCAAGGTCCACTGGCAGGAAAGTGAATACTGTAGCTTTAAAATAAAATAATAAAATAAAATAAAATAAAACACCCATGATTGTAGAAAGGAAAGAGATTTAAAAATTAAAAAGGTAACTTAATAGAAAAATTGGCAAAGAACTTGAACAGGCACTTTACAAATGGGAGATCCAGATAGCCAGTGTGGAAGCGTACTCAACCTATTAGTAGTCATCAGGAAAATGCAAAATGAACCACCTCCTAGTTAACAGGGAGAAGTCTGGTAGTACCACGTGCTGGTGAGGAGCTAGAAGGGTGGAGATACAGAAATATATGGCTGGTGGTGGGGGAAATTGAGGCCACTGCTTTGGAAAAGTATTTGCATATCTTCTAAAATCTAAGATAAGCTTACCCTGTGACTCATTTGTCCTATTTCTAATTATAAACCCAGAGAAACTCATGGCGCATGTGCACTGAATTACAGGTGAAAGAGTGTTCAAAGCGGCAGCATTTGTGATGGCCCCAAACTGGAAACAATGCACGTGCCCGTCATCAGGAGACGGATACAAACATTGTGGTGTGTTCATGCAATAGGATACCCTGCAGTGATGAAAATGAGTGAAGCACAGTGACATCCAGTGTTTGGGCTGAATCTCAGTCTCCACCCCTCAGTTCATATGTTAAAGTCCTAACCCCCCATACTTCAGGGTGTGACCATATTTGGAAACAGGGTCTTTACATTGGTAATTAAATGAAAATGAGGTCAAGTGGGTGGGCCCTAATCCAAGATAACTCCTGTTCTTATAGAAGGAGGGGACTTGGATATAGGGAGGTACAGCAGGGAAGATGAAGACTCAGGGAGCAGGCAGGCCCTCTGCAGGCCCAGGAGAGAGGCCACAGCAGACCCTTCCCTCGTGGCCTTCAGAAGGAACCAAACCCCCGACACCTTGTCTCAGACTTCTAGCTTCCAGATCTGTGAGAAAATTAATTTCCAATGTTAAGCCATCCAGTCTATGGTACTTTGTAAAGGGAGCCCCAAACTAGCTAATACTGTGTTTTGCCGTGTATAACGCACACCCACCTTTTGTGCACGTTACACACGGGATTATTATACCCATTATTATAATACCCACAGTACGTAATCATTATACCCACATATAATGCACATCCTTATTTTTCCCTCAAAAATTTGGGCAAAAAAGTGTGCATTATACATGGCAAAACATGGTATATCCAGAAACAGAGGTACATCTTGTAAACAGGATGCTGAATGAAAGGAGTAAGACACAATGAGTATAGAGAGTTATACCATTTACATAAAGTTTACAATGAGACCAAACTCAACTATACTGTTTAAGGACACATATGTAGGTGGTTACATGACAAGAAAAGCAAGGAAGAGGTTGCCACAGAGGAAAGAAAATGGGAAGGATCACACAAAGGTTTCCAGCGTGGCTGCACTGTTCTGCTTCTTCACTTGGGCGCCGGCTACTCACTCAGGCATTCTCCCTGTCATTGCTCATTGAACTGGACCCGTATGTGTTTATGTGTGATAAACGTCCCAGTGTTTACCATAAAGTATTGTACGAACAACAAGAAGGAGGTGGGGGAGAGAGAGCAGCAGGGGAGGATAGAGGAGGTGGCAGAAAGGGGGAGGGGAAGAAACAAAGTGAAGGCACCAGTGGGCTGACCTGGTACCCAGAGGAGTGGTCTCAGGATCTGTGAGACCACAGCCGCCTGTGGGCGGAAGGCCTGAGGGTGCGGCGCGGCCTCTGAGTACCTCGCCTGAGCCCAGGATCTCAGGAGAATACCCTCCCCGGAGATGTCTTGGGACCTTTGTAATCTAGGGAAAGACACTGCCCTTCTCCGAGGTGTGTTTCTTCTTCTTTAGACTGAGGAAACCTCACTAAATGTAAGGCTCCCACTCTTGCTAATTCAGGTCCCTGCTCAGATGTCGCCTCCTCCAGGACGCCTTCTCTAACCACTTCGAACAATGGAACTCCTTTTATTTTTGTTTCCCATCTATTGCTCTTCTCAGTACCTAACACTGGTGATAAGTGTTTATCACTGAAATTATGTCAAATATTTATTTGTGCATGAGGAGCAAGGATTTCGTTTTGTTTACCACTGTATCTCCAGTGTCTACAACAGTGTTTGGCACATAGCAGGTGCTCAGTAAATATTTGCAGAGTTACAAAGATTAGAATGCCCTGGGGTGCCTGGCGCCAAATAAACACTTAGTGGATTTTAGTTTCCTCCTCCCCTTTTAGCTGAGACCTCACCCACGTCCCCACCTTCCCCGAGGCTGCAACCAACCAGGACCTGCCCCAACTGGGGCTGAGAAAATGCCTACACTTGCCTCTCTGGCCATTACACTATTTGACTTTAGGTAACTGTCAGAGGCCCCAGAGTCCTCAGGGCTGGGGACTCCTGCATGGCGCCACCTCACCCTGGGCCACCACTTTCCCCTGGACCCAGTGTGACCCATTTCCTCTGTCCCCTCCCCACAGCCCTGCCTAGAATCACCACCTGTGTGCCCCAGGGGGAGGGGCCTTCCCCTCAGGGTGGTGCCGCTGCCCCTGATGACTCAGACTCTAGATGTGACAGTACCTCGGGTGTGTGGGTAGTTTCCTCCCTTTGTAGTGTACTCTCGTGTGCCCAGAGTAAGGCCCTGCAGACCCCCCAGGAAGCCTTCTCCCATTGCTCCATCAGCATTCACTGCTCTCTCTTCCCTGTTCTGGCCGCCCAGTACCTATATTAACGTGTATTTTCTCTGCCTGGTGTCAGAGTTAGTCTTTACTTGCCTGTCATTCCTGCCCCCCCCACCCCCCACCCCGCCCAGACCCGAGCACCTCCCCAGGGCCGGGGCCAGACCTTCTTGTACTGTCATCTTGTAGCTCAGCACCTGATGTTTAATGGGCATGTTTTCAGGAAGAAAAAAAAGGCTCCTCCTATTAAAAATGACAGATTATAGGATTTTAGAGTTAAGATAGCATGAGAATAATCTTCCTTATTATAAACCACCTCCCAGCTTCCCAATTTAAAAGCTAATTAAGACATAGAAAAAGACAAAAACTTAGAGCCTTTCAGAAAAAGTGGCACACTGCTGGCAGGGGTCCAGGAGGAATGTTCCTGAATGACAAGCCGGTGGGTCGGGGCCAAATCACACAGCCAGGAGCCCACGCACGCACGCATGCACGCATCGTCCCCTACACCTGCCCCGAGCCTCCCGGCAGAAAGCAGGGAGGGGGAAGGTCCTACCTCACGCACTGTGTGGGGTTGCTCAGCGGGAGAACGGGGCGGCACCTCCCATCCTGCAGGTGGGCTTTCTGACGTGGCTCTTTCTGCCGGCCTTGCTCTTTGGGCAAACTCAGTCTGACGCCCGTGTCCGCCTGGAGACCAACACGAGGCACCTGCGGGCAGGGAGCAGGGCGGGCCACGCAGGAGGTGTGCTGGCCGAGTGTGCAGATGCTACAGATGAAAAGAGTAGAGTTCCAGTTAGCTATACCTTACGTACTACAGTTACATGGATGTATTCCAGTGATTAAATTGTATTAACTCGGTTGGAGGGTCTTTGGCTGTTAGTTAGTACAAGGCATTTGTATTTATTCTGGCAAGTTTGGTTTTATTTTCATGTTTGGGCTTTATTTTCACGTTTTGGTCTACACTTCCTCTTTTTTTATGTTTCTTTAGTTTTTTTTTTTTTGCCTTCTGCAGTATGCACAGTGATTTCTTTGTTTTTATTTTCTGAGAGTTGGAAGGAGTAAAGCCTCTTGTTTTAATTCTGTCGACACCTTCGACGTTGTGAAAAACTCCCCTGAGCCCACGTTTCTCTGACCACCAGACCCCAGATAAATCTACCGGTTTGTCTCCTTAAAGGACAAGGTGGGGGTTTTCCAGCTCTCTGCTTCCACGCCTCTCTGTTAAAGGCTCATGGCACCATATCTCTTTTTAAAAACTGTATAGGTCTTGTTTTCTCAAAAATTGGTTTTGAATTTGACATTCAAGTTCTCACCATGTTCATGGTAATTATTTACATTGAACTCTCTGTGTTTAAACGGTGTCATGTACACTGCGTGTTTCAGTGGCTGTGGCTGCACAAGTGACCCTAAAACATAGTGGCTCAGAACAGTAATCCTTTGTTATCTCTCGCAGTTTCTGTGTATTGGGAATTTAGACAGGGTACAGGGAGGACAGCTTGTCTCTCTCCTGCATTGTCTGAGGCCTCCACAGGAAGACTCAAAAGCTCAAGTCTCCAGCTTGGCTTTAGCATTCTGAAGGCTGGTTCATCTATGGTGGGCGCTGGCTGTCAGCCAGCAGGGGCCTGGCTGGGGCTCCTAACCCGAACCCCACACACATGAGCTCTTGTGTCACCTGGCCATCCTCACAATGTAGCAATGTAGCAGAGGGCAAGTTTCATCCACACACACACAGAGCGAGAGCCAGGTGGACGCCATAGTGCCTTTTGTGTCTAAACTTCAGACATCATTCAGTGTCGCTTTGGCGCATCTTACTGATTGGGGCAGAATTCTGCCCAGGTTCAGTGGAAGCCTGTGATCTTCATTTTATAAGACCAACATGTGGGATGCTTGTACATACACACATGTCATGTGCCTGTTTTTAGCCCAAAAATAAAAGGCCTTCCAGAGTGAGAGGCAATGAGCATTTATTTGAGATCAAAATGAATGGTCATTCAGGGAACATTGATTCAGGAAGAAGTCCAAATGATGTTTCGATGACAAGACAAAGGCGGTGATATTTCTGAGAAAGGGGAGGAGACAGTCACACCAAAGAAGGAAGGCATTTCCATTGGTTCAGACAGTATAACATAGTGACACTAATTTTTTTAAAATTTATCTTTAGAGAGAGAAACATTTATCTGTTGTTTCACTGATTTGTTCATTCAATGGTTGCTTCTTGTATGTACCGTGAGTGGAGAGTGAACCCGCAACCTTGGTGTATCAGGGTGACACTCCAACCAACTGAGCTACCCAGCCAGGGCTAGTGACACCAATTTTAAAAAACGTTTTTAGTTTTCAGTCTGGTAGTCATCAGTTTGGTACTCATGATACTGCTGTCCTGTCACCCTTGCTAGTGGTCCTCCGGGACACAAGGTTGCAAACCGGAGACCAGTGCAGAGGCTGCTGAGCCCTGCTTGAACATTCCAAAGGTCTGAGACATAAGACCTGCAAGGCAGTTCCTCTGGCTGGCAGCTGCCACTCCATCTAAAAATGTCTCCATTTATCATACATTTAAAAATAATATACACGCAAACATGTGTGTTGGTGTGGTTGTCTTTGAAAAACACACTGCATTTCCTTAAGTCTTGGTTTTGAATTATGTTTCAGGCAGTTGGAGTACACATTTGAGTAATTTTTCATGAAGATTGCATGAATGAATATGTGAAAGCGTCCGTAACATCCTAATGTGTACCATGTAAAGCCACCATAGACTCTTATTTTAAAAATGATAAAATATAGCATCACTTTAAAGAATTCAAACATTGCCAAAAAAACTCTCAAAGATACTGAAAATCTTTACTAGCCCTACCTAGCATATATTATTATTACTCTTTTTTAAAAGGATTTTATTTAGTTAGTTCTAGAGAGAGGGGAGGGAGAAAGAGAAGTATCAACGTGTGAGAGAAACATCGATGGGTTGCCTCTTAGGCCACAACCCAGGCATGTGCCCTGACTGGGAATCGAACCAGCAGCTCTTTGGTTCACAGGCTCAATCCACTGAGCCAGACCAGCCAGGGCTATTACTACTTTTAAGAGGGATCATACTACCCATATTGTTTTTTTAACATGCTTGATGAAGTGGAATCCCTTTTCATCCCACTTTTGTAGGTGACCTGTGAGTTCTTCCTCCTGGCAGTCTTGAGTCGCGGGACCAGTTGGATCTGCTGTGTTCATCTGAAATTGTACGATGCCTTCATCCTTGAGTAGCAAACCAACTGTATAGGATATTCTTGGATGGCAGTCTTCCACAGTACAATGGATGAGCCCAACCAACAGCAGAAATATTTAGGGACCAATGAAAATTCAGTCCAGTGGCAATTCAGTTCACTTCTCTCCTCACTGTAGCAGCAGCCAGCTGGGCCTCGTTCGCACGCTCACTTCAGCATTCCCGATCTGTAAGTGTACCTGTTCTCTGCACTCATCTGTGAGCTGCTTGTAGCATCTTACTGGGTCCTGCTTCATAATTAGTTAAATAAAATCTTTAACGTGTTCATTTTGCATTTTATAAGAGTTATTATTTTACCTTTTTTAAGAAAACTGTCCTTTAACAGTTCCTTCTTGAAATGTTGAGAAATGGTATATTTAGCATTCATGGCAAGTAGGACATAATGCTACTTATGAACAGAATTTAAATGTATATACAGTATGATTAGAACTACATTTATCATTCTTTTTTTTAAGATTTTTTATTTATTTATTTTTAGAGAGGGAAGGGAGGGAGATAGAGATAGAGATAGAGAGAGAGAGAGAGAAACATCAATGTGCGGTTGCTGGGGGTTATGGCCTACAACCCAGGCATGTACCCTGGCTGGGAATCAAACCTGCGACACTTTGGTTCGCAGCCCGCGCTCAATCCACTGAGCTACGCCAGCCAGGGCACATTTATCATTCTTAATGTAAAAAAAAGACTAAAAAAGATAAACCAAAGTGTTTAGACTGCTTGATATTTGTCATTATTATACCTTCCAAAATTTTTTAAATACGAGGTGATGCTACCTTCATTACGTAAGTCCAGTGAGGCTAAAAGTGAAGCCTTTGTTTTATTAATGGAGTAATGATGGTTTTATGGATCTTGAAGGGCTGGAGAAGGGCATCTGGTCCTCTGCATGACCCCTGGGGTCAGCAGCAAGTTCTGTGGAGTGAGGAGTCCTATGATGATAATAATAGAAATAGTAATAATGAAGTAATGAGTATTTACAAGGTCCCAGAAATTATGCTGAGCAGTATCTAATTTAACCTGCACGACAACCCTTTGAAGTAGGTACTATGATATTCCCATTCAGATGAAGAAACTGAGGGGGCAAGGAAATTTAGGAGGTGAGTGAGGTCATTTGCTGCCCTGTGTCATGTGAGAAGCATGGGAAAGGGCCCTGACCCACATGGCTTGGTGGGGTGGCTGTTCTCCTGCAAAGCAAGAGCTGAAAGGTCAATTCCCAGTTGGCGCATGCCTGGGTTTTGGGTTCAGCCCACAGCCGATCGATGTTTCTCTTTCCTCCTCCCTTCCCCTCTCTCTAAAAATCAATAAATAAAATCTTAAAATACTGGAAAGGAAGTCCTGGGACCTGCTTCTGAAAAATCACCCCACTGCCGAAACCATTGCACTGTGATTTGCTGATTTTCCCCTTACAGGGAGCTTTAAACTTCAGGTTAGGGTCTCCCAGCCTCTTGGTAACTTCAGGTGGAAATCCTGCCTCAGCCACTAAAACTCACAGTTGGTGATGTGGGCTTCACTTTCTCCACCTCTTAAATGGCCATCCTGCAGGGTGCTTCATTTATCATGACAACGTCGAATTTCATCTGAGTCCTGTGCTCCCAAAAGGCAGTGATGATTAAGAACCACCCCTCCCACCCTCTTTAAGTTCTGGGGAAGTAACTAACCGCAAAGAGCCACCTTGCTCTCACATATTCCAAGAAACTAAACCCCCTCGTCCTTTCTTCCTATTAGCATAAGACTCGTTGATGACCCCCCTTGCCTCCCTGTCTCTCTAAACCTCAGCCGTGTTTTTTTCCTGGAGACTTCCCTCGTTAATGAACAGTCTCCATATTGGAATAGCCTGCAGAACATCTCCTTCATCGGCTGGTACCTTTTGCTTTCACAATTACCAGAGGTTGCTGTCAGCGTCGATTGCGTGGGTACCCAGAGCCCTGGTTCCAGTCTCGGCTCTCGGGTGACTGGCAGGCGGCAGGCCTCAGTTGGGAGCTCATCAGGGCCCCTTCCTTGCAGGACGCTGAACCGCTCAACCCCCGAGTGGGAAGGCGGCGCCCGCGAGCAGCTGTAACTTTTGCGCGCCGCCACCAGAGGGCGGCAGCTTCGCACAGGACGGCCCTGGCCTCGGCACTACCTCGCTCCCGCAGAGCCTTTAAAATGCGCTCGGGAAGTGGACGCCATGCGGTGTTTTCAGCCCTCCAGAGCTCCCCTGTCCCCACTCCTGCTTGGCCCTGCTCCCTGGCTTCAGCCCAGGCGCCGTCTTCGTGCTCCCGCACCTAGATAGACATCCTCTGCGGACGATCCTCACAAGACTCTTGAATTCGCCAGCGGAGGCAGGGCTCAAAAACCAGCCTCCAGCCTGGGGACCTCTAGCGCTTATCTGCCGACAGGGTCCCTTCCCCTCAAGAGGCCCTCTGGCCGCCCTCTCGAGACAGGAAGAATTCCCGAGGCAGCTGGGGAATGGGGAAGAGAGGCAGAAAGGAGGAGCCCCAGGAGTGCTGCTTTGGGCGCTGCACTTATCCTGTCCCGTCCCTCAGCTGGTTGGAACATTGCAATGTCCCCTTAAAGGGGGAAAGGCACTTTTCTCAAGGCCCCCTGAGAAAAAGTGATTATCCTCTGGTTGTACAGCTAGTAAATGGTAGAAAGGACAGGAACTCAGTTTTCCAGGGCCCAAAGCCAGAGTCCTTGGGATGACAGGCAAAGTCAGCAATTGGCAAAATTAAACTTGGGCAGCTCCAGCAGAAAGGGGCCTAAGGCATCTATCAGGGCAGAGACCAAAATGCAAAGGCGTAAAGGTTTGAGTTTTATGTGTTGACATGGTGAGATGATCTCGTTTCGTTTTTAAAGTGTGTATGTCTGTATACACATTTTAAAAGCAAATATAAAAAGAAAAGCCAAATTGTCCACAATGGCTGTCTCTGATGGAGTCTAGGTGATTTTTAGAGGGCGTTTATTAAAGCTGGGGACAGTGAAACGAGGAAGGGCTTAGAGTAGAAGCAACAGGTGAGAGCCTAGAAGAATCAGAGAAAAGCAAGCCTTGGAGACAGGCTCAGGGGGTTAGCTCAGACTCAGCTAATGCTGCCCATTGCTCCCCTGGTTGCAAGTCCCCTGGAGACCCTCAGAGTTTAGGAGCTTTGAGCCTGTGGGGGAGGAAGAAGGGGAAGCTGTGGGGATGCTCCCGAAGGAGAGCCCGCGCTGGTTCTTTGTCTTGAGGATTTTTATGTCTCTATCGTAGGCAGGGATCTTAGGGGAGTTCTGGGGGGGGGGGGGATATCTCAGCAAAACATTCTTTAGTTTTCCAGGTGTGCTCTTTTAGGGTTGTGGTCTTTAACTGATTGGTCAGTGCCGGGGCAGGGGGTCCTTAGTCATTGCAGCTGGTCCTGGAGTTGCCCACCTGTGTTTGCTGCTTTTCTGGGCCGGGAGCTGAACTACCACAGAGGCCTAGATGCTACCTCCAGGGAGGCGACCTGCTGATTCTGGCTGTAAATTGCTCAGCCAGATTGTTCAGCTGTCTCAGTTTTCCCATTCTCGTTTCTAAGGAATTTTCCTAGCTTCTTACTCTCCTGCCTCGGCAACAGTAAGAATAGGGTTTTCATTCTCTCTGTATTGTTCAAATTATTTGTTACTAGCATATGTAAACTAGAAAGAAGAAGAATGATTCAGTAGTTCTGTTTGACAAAAAGTAATACTCTTTAAAGAACTGGAAAACACAAAAGAGAATGAAGAAAATAAAGTTCATCACTAATGATCCTCTCCCCCATAGGTACGGATATTTCTATGTCCGTTGGTTTCTTTCTCTACAAAATGTAAA
Source organism: Phyllostomus discolor (assembly GCF_004126475.2). Classification (NCBI taxonomy): domain Eukaryota; kingdom Metazoa; phylum Chordata; class Mammalia; order Chiroptera; family Phyllostomidae; genus Phyllostomus; species Phyllostomus discolor. The sequence goes on from NC_040903.2 coordinate 176,781,104, forward strand.
TAGCAGTATGAACTGCATAGGAATGTTGTGAAGGTCAAGTGAGAGGATGTATATACTAGCTAGCATTCCAGAAGTGTTAGCTGTTTTTAATAGATCACAAAATCAGCACCATACTGTATGTATCATATATATGCTGCTGTTTTCACTTATAACATCGCTTCATGAACAGTGTCTCATGTCAACTATTCTTTAAAAATCACATTTTTAGTGATTGCACAAATTTCATTTTATTTAAAGTACAATTTATTTAACCTATCCCCTATTGTTGAACCTTTAGATTGTTTCCAATTTTGGCTGTTAAAATAACAGTGAGATTAACATCTTTAAACATCTCTCTTTGTCAGCATTTCTGATTACTCCTTTAGATGGATTTCTAGAAGTAGGATTACTGGGACAAAGGGTGCAAATATTTTTCAGGCTTTTGATTCAGGTTACCAAATTGCTTCCCAGGAAGATCTTGCCAATTTGCACTCCCACCTGCAGTGTGTGAGAATGCCTGTCCCACAGCACACAAAGGAGGGATTTTGGGGGGGATGAGTGAGATTTGATTATGTTGTTGGACTGAGGAGTAGGAGTCCTGTAGGGAGAGAGAGTTTAAATTTCAGGGGAGGCAAGATGTCTAAAGGAGTGTGGTCCCCGGGAGAAAGGGACAGGGCGTTGGAGCATGTTCATAGGGCTTGCCTTGGACTTGAGAAGGGACCACTAGTTTTCTGAGACTGGTGGAAGGAGGCGTTGGTGGATGTGGGTAACAGTCAGCGCAAGTGAGTAGGAGAGGGTCAAGAGAGTTAGTCCCTTGGGGGTCCCTTTAGGGTCATCAATGCAAGGGTTAGGATGAGGGCTGAAGAGGGAGGAGTTTGAGGAAAGGGATGCAACTTTTTACTTAAGGAGAGTAAAAGGGTTACAGTGGGTTGAAGTGGTTGACATTTTTTGTGGTGGCACCTTTTTTGTTTTTTTTTAGGGAGAGAGAGAAACATCGACCTGACTGGGGATCAAACCCGCAACCTTGGCATATCAAAATGATACTCTAACCAACCGAGCTACCTGGCCAGGGCCCATGGACCATTCATAGGGCTGTGTGTGTGGGCGGGGGGGGGGGGGGGGGACTTTTTTCTATAGGGTGTAGCCATCTGGGAAAGAAAAGGGTGCCTACTTATTAATTCAAACCAGATCTTTCAAAACATGTGTTAATAGTAGAAAATAATGTGGTTGAGGGAGTCAAGGTAGAGAAAAATTTATGAATTTCTGGATGTGTACCAAACATTCAAGGAACAGTTAATTCCTATTTTATGTTTTTTTTTTTTTCAGAAAATTGAAAAAAAAGGCAAAAGCTGCCCAGATTATGTTATAAAATCAGTGTAATCTTGGTTAGAAAACCAGTAAGGACAAACTAATAAGTGAGAAAAAATAGGCTCATTTCACCTAAGATCTAGATACAAAAATCCCGAATAAAATACGAGATGCCCTGGCCGGGTGGCTCCATTGAGTGGAGCGTCATCCTGGACACCGGAATGTTGGGGGTTGGACCCTGGGTCAGGGTGCGTACCTAGGTTGTGGGCGGTGACTGATCAATGTTTCTCTCTCACATCGCTGTTCCACTCTCTCTCTCTCCATCTCGCTCTAAAACAAGTGAACATATCCTCAGGCGAGGATTAAAAAAATATATATGTGTGAGTTAACTAACACAAGTATGTATCCTAAAAAATAAATTTTGATGAAGTAGGGTTTCTCCCAGGAATTCCAGCTTGGCTCAACACCAGAAATTACCTCATTAATAAAGGACAAAGTATCTCAATTGATGAAAGAAAGCATTTGGTGAAGTTCATCACCTATTTATAGTTAAATAATAACTTAGCAAAATGGATATAGGAGGCACACCCTTACCTTGCTAAAGGTAAGGATGTGATAGCAAAACAATCACAACACTTAATGAAGAAACTTTAAGTGCATCCTCGTTAAGGCCTGGAATAAATAAGGGAATCTAACTGTCCTATACCACTTGGTATAGAATAATGGAAGTTCTAGACAAAACTACTAGTGCAGAAAGAATAAGAGATATAAGGATTAGAAAAGAAGAGGCAAAATTATGATTATGTAAAGATAATATTTTCATTTGCTTGAAAAATAAAGTGAATCAACAAATAGAGTGTTAAAACTCTTATTGAGAGAATTCAATAAAGTCATTACATTCCAGATTAACCTAAGAAGCCCCGCCTGAAAAACTCAGTTGGTTGGAGCAGCATCCAGACACACCAGGGTTGTGGGTTCAATCCTCGGTCAGGGCACATACAAGACTCAACCAGCGAATGCATCAATAAGTGGAATAACAAATCAAAGTTTTTCTCTCTTTCTCTAAAAAAATCAGTCAATAAATTTTTTATAAAAAGATTAACCTAAGAAAATAAATCCATAACACTTCTCCTTACCAGCTGGAACCCACGTCTATTCACAGTAACAAAGAAGCCTGCACAATATTGAGGAATGAACTTAACCAAGAATACACAAGAAACCTATGAGAAAATTTTAAAGCTCTAATAAAGGATGTAGGAATTAACCTGAATAAGTGGAGGGAAGTTCCATGCTCTTGGATGGAATGACTTAATATTATACAGGAATCAGTTTTTTGTGAATCGATCTATACATACAATAAAATTCCAATGAAAATTCCTTGTGTACTTTCCAAGAACCTGATAAACTCATTCTAAACTTTATATGGACAAATAGGACTAAGTCAACCTTAAAAAAGAAGAGTAAGGAGCCGCATACTACAAAGCCACCTAAAAGGCTGAAAAAGCAAAACAACAACACCGTTTGGCAGAAAAACAGACCGACACAACACGGAACAGAGGAGGGGACTCGGAGTCAGGCCGTGAGTGTGTGGTGGGCGGCACCACAAACCAACAAGGAAGGGCAGGTTCAACTCGTTCCCTCCAAGGAGAAGGAAGATAAAACAGGATGCCTGCCTGATGCCGAATAAAAAGATACACTCTGAATGACAAAGGACCTCAATATGAAAAACAAAGCTCTGAAGTTAAATGAAGAAAATATAGAGCATCTTTAAGACCTGCGTTAGGAGAGGGAAGCCTTCCATAAAACTTAAAAAGCACAAACCAGTAGGAAAAATTGATTAATTTGATGACGTCAAAATTAAAGGTTTTGTTCGAAAGAGGATACTATGGACATACAATAGGTGATAGAATGGGATAAGATATTTATAAATCCAAAAATGATAAGGGATTAATACATAAAATATACAAGTAATTCATGAAGACCAATAAACAAAATAGGGACTTTTTGGGCTAGCAAGTAAAGGGCTTGGGAGTCTGTATTCTGTCTCAACAAGTGAAAAGCTGAACAAATTGAAAATAACTGTTTCTTGATAAGTCAGAGAATCGAGGGCTTCAACACCCGTCTGTCAGACACGAACAGTCCTGGAGGCAGAAAGTCAGGGAGGACGTGGCTGAGTGGAGTCACTGAGTGGGCTGTGATTAACCAAGTGGCTGTGATTGATGTCTATCGATGATTTCACTCCATAACTGGAGAATACACATTCTCCCCAAATTCATACAGAATATTTGACAAGATACACCACATTCTGGGTGATAAAACATACCTTCATAAACTTAAAAAGTTGAAATGATACAATGTTCTCAGGAGACAATGGAGTTAAAGCAGAAATCAGTAACAAGGGTAGTCAGAAAACACCAAGGTATTTGGACATCGGACAACACACTTGTAAGTGACACATGGGTCAAAGAAAAAAATTTCAAGAGAAATTTCAAAATATTTGGAACTCAATGAAAATGAAACTATGACTAATCAAAAATTGTGTGATACAGCAAAAGCAGTACTTAGAAATTGACAGCGTTGATGCATAATGAGAAAAGAAGAAAAATCTGGAATCAGTGTTCTAAGCTCTCATCCTAGGAAACTAGGAAAAGAAAAGCAAACTAAATCCAAAGTAAGCAAAAGGTAGCAGGCCCTAAAGAAAAATGGGCAGTTTATCAACAGGCAATTTATAAAATTGGTAACCTGAACAAACACAGCAAGAGATTTATTAGGGATTAAAATCATCAGTAATCAGAGAATTTCAAATAAAGACAACAGTGAAATCACCTTACACCTATTAGACTGGCGAGAGTTAGAAAGCTGGGAAAAGCCACGTGTTCAAAGGTGTGTGGAGACGCAGGCTCCTTCGCGAGCTGCTGGCGGGGGTGCAGAACAGCCCACCTTTCCGGAGCGCGGTCTGGCTCTACGCAGAGAGCAGACACATGCACAACCCAGGACCCCGCGAACCCGCTCCTCGGTGGATGTGCCACACAAGTGCTCACAGAGGCCCGTTGGGGGATATGGGTCAGAATGTCCATGGCTGTGTCAGTTCCAGAAACGGGCAACCATACATAATCTGTTGTCCATCTGCAGAGGAGAAGGTGAGTAAGACGTGGAAGATGCGTATGATAGAATACAGCAGGGTCTTGAATGACGTCATATTGTTCAACGTCGTTTCATTCCAGTGTTGACGAGATGCCGTGGAAACCTAACTCTTCTTTATGCAGTTAGCATATGTTAAAACTCGTTTTGCTATATCTTGTTTTACTCTCTCAAAGACGCTGACGGTTTACTATACTACCCAGCAGTTAGAGAAGCAAGGGATGTAGCAGTATGAATGGACCTTAAAAACAGTGCTGAGTGATCAAAGCAAGAAGGAAAACGAGATAAATAACTCAATGCCATTTACATAAGTTAAAATACAGATATATACTTTCATAATTTATTGAATATATGCTTTTTAAAAATCAACTTTAAAATGCATATGGAGGCAGGGGGAATGAACAGGAAGAGCACAGAGGATTTTTAAGGCAGTGAGAATAATCTGTATGACACCAATACTGATGGATACATGTCACGATACATCTGTCCAAACCTGTCGAATGTACAGCACTCAGGTGAATCCTAATGGAAACTGTGGACTTCAGGTGGTTACGACGTGTCAGCGCCGGTCCACCAGTTATAACAAATGTGCCCTCGGGCCGGGGTGCTGTACATGGAGGAGGCTCTGCGTGTGTGGGAAACCTCTGTGCCTGCCTTACTTAATTTTGCTGTGAACCTAAAACTGCTCAAAGAAAAATAAAGCCTTTAAATCTTTTTTAAAGTAAAATTTGAGGAATACATATACACACAACTCGAAATGGTTTGAAAACCTAAATCTAGGAGCTGAAACTATTGAATTTCTAGAAAAAAATAGGAGCCCTGGCCAGGTAGTTCAGTTGGTTAGAGCATCGTCCCGTATGCCAAGGGTGTGTGGGGTTTGATTCCGGTCAGGACACGTACAGGGAACAACCAATGAACATGTAAATAAGCGAGACAACAAATCGTATTTCTCTCTCTCTGCCTCTCTAAAAAAAAAAAAATCAATAAATAGGGAAAAACAGGATAGACACTCTTAAGAAAATGAAAAGGCAAGTCACGGCCTGGAAGAAATATTGGCAGAACACACATAAGATAAAGAATTTTGTGCCAGTCATCAAGTTACTGCTTCTCAGCTCCAAATTCGCCCTTCTTTGCCTGTGCAGTGATAGTGGAGGTGGGCTGGGTGAATATTTCACCTGTGACTGCGGTGTGTTTGTGGCAGGAGAGGGTGTTGGAGAGACTCTGGAGGAGGAAGGCACTTTCTCTGCCTGTTTCCCTTCTCCTGCCGCCAGTTCTCCTGCCCTGGGCTCCTGCAGGCCGCAGCTGTCTCCATGGCTTGTCCGGAGTTCTCCCAGCACCCAGTTCCGGTAGCACACAGCAACCAGCTGTGCCCATCTGCAGGAAGCTTCCCTCAGCACCTTTTCAGAGCAGTGTGCCCCAACACGGCACATGACAGTGAGCTGCTGCTCCCAGAACTCCTCAGGTGACCATGCAGCAAGTTCCAGGGTATGGAAAGTCCCCAATACCTGAGGTGGCAGATTTCTAGTATCCACTGGTGAGCCATGCTGTGCTCTTTCCAATAGGCCTGGAGCTCTTCCTCAGACACGCTATCTCTGCCCTACCAGGACTGGCTGTCCTGCCGTTGCTATTTCTGTATTCGTCAGACTCATCTTTAACTCTCACGAGTCAGTTGCCCATTACCTCACAACTCAATAATAAATAAAACAAACAACATCTAAAAACAAACAAAAGATTTAAACAAACACTTCACCAAATAAAATATATGGATGCCAGATAAGCACATAAAAAGATTTCCAGTATGACTAGTCATTAAGAATTGCAAATTAAAACACAATGAGATGCCACTACATCACAAAAAACATTCAAATCAAAAAATTTGACAATACTGACTACCATTAAGAATGAAAAAACAACTGGAACTCATATATTGTTGGTGGGAATGCAATAAAAAGTGGTTCATTATTTTGGAATATAGTTTGGCAATTTTGTGGAAAGTAAAATATAAACTTATGGCCCTGGCTGGAGTGGCTTAGTGGATTGAGTGCCAGCCTGTGAACCCAAGGGTCGCTGGTTAAATTCCCAGTCAGGGCACATGCCTGGGTTGTGGGCCAGGTTCCCAGTAGGGAGCATGCGAGAGTCAACCAAACACAGATGTTTCTCTCCCTCCCTTCCCCTCTCTCTAAAAATAAGTATTTTAAAAAATACACCTATGAATATGCCTCATTGTTTTAATTTGCAATTCCTTAATGACAAATGATGTTGAGCATCTTTTTATGTGCTTATTTGCTATCTGTTTATTTTTATGATGAGGTGTCTGCTGAGATGTTCTACCCATTTTTAAATTGGGTTGTTTGTTTTTTTACTGTTGACTTTTAATAATTCTTTTTATATTTTGGATACAAATGCATTATCAGATATGTGTTTTATAGATAACTTCTCTCAGGCTGTGACTTTTTCATTCTCTAACAGTGTCTTTTGTAGAACAGATGTTTTTAATTTTAATAAAGTCCAACAATCTTTTTGTTGCATGACTCATGCTTTTGGTGTTACATCCAAAAATTCATTGCTAAACCCAGAGTTACCTGATGTTGTCCTATCTTCCTCTGTAAATTTTATAGTTTTGTATTTTACATGTAGGTGTAGTGAAACTGGAAATGTTGGTGTCCGTGCGGCCTGTCACTACCAGAACCAGTAAGTAGAGACAAGGATTGAATCTGTAAGGGCGCTTTATGCAGATGCCTGCGATGTGAGAAGACTGCGGTTGTATGCCCTCAAAAACCATCTTAAAGTCTCATGTCACCTTTTTCTAAGGAGAAGAAAGCCTACATAAGGGGTTTGGAAAACAGGCTAATCAGGGAAGAGTTGCAGTTTGGGGGTGATTTTCCCAGTACTCCTTTATCTGTTGATCAGCAACTCAGAACCATATCTGTCACTTGCAGACCCCCTGGGGCACAAAGGCTGAATTGCCCGTAGACATCCTGGAGTCATGCATTCCAGTTCCTGGAATAGCAGCTTTCCACAGCTAAAGTTGACCTCAGCAAGGAGTTTTGCTTAGCCTTCTTTGGCCTTCCAATAGCCCACATAATGGGGCCTACCTGATCCTCAAGTTCTTCTAGCCAGGGTTGTTTTCCTCCTTTTCCCATGGTTTCATAAGGAACTGCCAAGTGTGCTCTGCAGGGACCTGTAGGCGGGGCTGTGGTTCTTCTGGAGAGAAAGTGATTTGAGCATGGAGTTTCAACAACACATCCCTTCCCAGAAGACAAAAACTGTATCTCCCAGAGCACATTCTAATGGCTTCAAGAAAAATGGGCTTTCGGAGCTTCCAGAAATTTGCATCACAGTTCAGTTAGAGGTCTATTGACTATGGAATATGTCACTTCAGTATCAATCAAAAAGGTCTACAGTCTGTCCCTCCACTGTTACTTTTACCCAAGTTCTCAGACTCTGACCTCCTTTGCTCTCACTCGGGGCACTCATTTTTCCGGTGCCCCCTTCCCTTGCATTATGATTGCCCTGCCCCTGTAGGGGCTTGTCCTCCACTGAATTTGGTTCCCTGGCAGGTTCAGGATGGAGAGACCAGTTCAGGTTCACCTCCTTCTTCCTCAGCCAAGTAAGGAGGAGGACCCCACAGGGCTAGAGGTGCTGTGGGAGCCCTGACCATGCTCACAGCAGCCATCCTGGTCTTCCTGACCCCTCTCTTCTGAGCTTCTGCTGTCTGCCACAGGCAAATTCCCTCTCTTCTGGATCATTCCCCCATGTCCCTGATCTTTGGCAAAGTGACTGTAATTGCAATATAGTACAGTAGTTTAAAGACCTGCTCAGTGGCCAGCATTCTTCTGAGTCCAGATTATACATAAGCCAAGCAGTATTACAATAAAAGCCATTTTCTTAGGTTCACAAGCACAGGTTTAAAGGGTTATTTCCCAGAATGGAGGCGCCCCACCTCACCGCATTCTACCAAAGATCTGTAATATCATACAAACAACACACACCTTAGTTCTGACTACCATTCTTAGTTGTAACCCAGGACTACAATTCTATCAGACAGAGCTCTGTACTATCACACAAACCAGGGGCACCTTAATTCCTGACAGCCATTCTAAGTCACAACCTGGGACTGCAACTCTGAACCAGAAAGTATTCAATCAAAAGAGAAGGTGACAGGGAGTGCCGAGGGTCAGAGAAGAGACCCCAAGTGAAATCGCTTGGCAGGTACTAAGGAGTCTCCAAATCTGCACCCTGGTGCCCCCAGTCCAGGCACCCAATGGGACTCCCTGCCGAATACTGAGACTTGCAGGAGAATCTGGAAAGCATTCTACCAGAGTCACCAGAAAAATGAAACCAGAAATGTCAGAGTTCATGCTTCCTGTCACTACCAGAAAAAGCAAGCAGAGACCAGCATGGAATCTGTACGGGAGCTTTATTCAGATGCCGGCGACCTGAGAAGATGGCAGTTCTGTGCCCTGAAAAACCAGGTTAACATCTCATCTCAAGACGACCTTTTTCTAAGGAGAACAGAGGGAATGTCAAGGGTTTGAGGAAAAGGTTAATTGGAGAAGAGTTGCAGTTCAGGGGCAATTTTCCTAGTACTTCTCTACCTGTTGGTCAACAACTCAGATACGATCTCCATTGCCTGCAGTCTCCCTGGGGCACAGAGGTTGGATTGCCTGTGGACCTTCTGGAGTCCTGCAGGTCATGCATTCCAGTTCCTGGAATAACAGCTTGCTGCTTGTGTTAATCACTTAAGCCTATTGACTAAGGCTAAAATCTTTAACTCTTGAGTTCCCCTATCACTAGGATGAATTTTGAGTTAATTTTTGAAAAAAAATGGAAAGCCTATGTCTAGATTCTTTTTTTTTTTTTTTATGGATATGTAGTTGTTCCTTTGTCAAAGATCAGTTGACTATATTACTTAATGTAAATTTTACTTCAATAAAACTGACTCAAAAATACACGCAACTAAAAAATACATAGTTTTCAAAAATATTTTTTAAAGTATGCACTTTAATTATTTATTTTTTAAATCTTCGTGTTCTTTTTTTAAGATTTTATTTATTTTCAGAGAGAGGAGAAGGGAGGGAGAAAGAGAGGGAGAGAAACATCAATGTGTGGTTGCCTCTTGCACACCCCCAACCAGGGTCCTGGCCTGCAACCCAGGCATGTGCCCTGACTGGGAATAGAACCACCAGCCTTGAGGTTCACAGGTCAGTGCTCAATCCAGTGAGCCACATCAGCCAGGGCTAAAAGTATGTACTTTAAACACAGTAGTGGAATTGCCAAGGTATACGAGAGGGTGTATGGTTTGGCTATAAAAGAGAGTGAGTGAATGAATGAGCAGAAACAAGTAAGGGGCCTGGCACAACCCATTGATGACAATTTTTGCAGATTAATGGCTAAACTCTTCTTTCCTTCTTTGTGGGCCCCAGGCAACTCAGCTACAGAAACTACATTTCTCAGTATCACCACCCCCTTAACTCCTCCCCTTGCTATTTGCTGCATGTGACTAAGTGCTCACCAATAGGATGTGAGTAGAAGCGACCATGTGATTTCTAATTTAATATTCTTCAAGATACTTGGTCTGTACTCTATCCTTCTTGCCTTCCTGCTCATCAGAAATGGTCACAAGTGGAGCAGTCTTAAAAACCATGTATTAGGGGACTTCCAGTCAAGACAGAGATGTAGGTTAACACGGCTCAACTCCTTGCACAACCACAGCAAAAACTACAAAACCACTATCACCCAGAATCTTCAGAAGATTGACATATGGAAGTCCAACAACTGAGGAATTAAAGAAGTCACATTCATTCAGACAGGCAGGAGGGGCAGAGACGTGGAGACGTGGAACAGGTGGTCCCACATCCATGTGTGGTGGATAAAAATCGGGACGGATACCTCGGGAGCAAAGGATCCCAGTCCCACACCGGACCACCCAGTCCAGGGTTCCAGTGCCAGGAAGATAAGTCCCCACAACTTCTGCCTGTAAAGACCAGTGTGGGCTGGTGCAGCAGAAGAAACAGAGAGATTCTCAGGTGTTTCCTCTAAAAGGGCCCACAATGGACTCAGGACTTACTCAGACTCACTCTCTTTGGGCTCCAGGACCAGCGCAGCAGCTGGAAGGGCACCAGTAGCATACAGGGAGGACTGAAATGTCTGGCATTAGGGCGAGTGCTGCGGGACAGCTTCCTCCTGGACAAAACTCCAAAAGTCAGGCATCAGCATTATTCCCTTTCTGAGCCCGTCCCCACACAAAGCCACAGAACAGCAACACCACATTGGAGACTCCATCAGCCTGCTTCACTCAGGTTGATTACCTAAGGCTCCACACCATCCAACTTACTGATGTGCTTCTCTACAATAGGGCCGCGCGCTACTAAGACAGGGAGTCAGAGCAGTTCTACCTAATGCGTAGAAACAAACACAGGGAAGCTGTCAAAATGAGGAGACAAAAGTAACATGGTCCAAATGAAAGAACAGAACAAAACCCAGAAAAAATAACCCCAGGCCACTCTTCCTGGAAGGAGAGACAGCATTAGCACCTGTGGGAACTGCCAGAGTGCAGATAACCTGGGGCTGAGTGAGATCAAGAATTGTTCCTCATGGAGCCATGACTGGTGTGGCTCAGTTGGCTGGGCTTTGTCCCATGCAGTGAAAGGTCACTGGTTCAATTTCCAGCCCAGCCGTAGGCCTGGCTGCAGGTTTGGTCCCTGTACAGGGCACGTGCGAGAGACAACCGAGCAATGTTTCTCTCTCACATGAATGTTTCTCTTTTTCCTTCCTTCCCCTCTCTCTGAAAATAAATAAATAAAATCTTAAAAAAATATTATTCCTCCCTGAAAAACAATCTTTCCTATCCAAACCTCCCATGGACTTCACTCTTAATGCCTATGACAGTAGTTCTGGGCTTGGTGTCCTGGAGATCCAACGATCTATTCCAAAACAGCCTTGGGCATTTGTGGCTTTCTCTGGCCTCAGAGGGTGTGTATTCAAGTTCTGCTTGTGGTGCAGAAGATGAGAATGAGCAGCACCCTCCTACTCCCCCCTTCCAGCAGCACATGCAAACCTCACACAGAGTGGGTTCCTGGGCATGTAAAGGAGGGGGGCAGCCGTGGAGTAGTCAGAGGGTCAGTGTAAACAGTTTGCTAATACGGCCAGGTCCGTGCCTAATTATTATATTCTGGCTTTCTAGTAGACGTTGTTCACCACGCCCACCCCCACTCTCCAAACTGAAAAGTACGTACCACAGTGACATTTATAACTCACATGAAGTTAGGGTTACAGTATTGTATGCTTTTTGAACCTTTTTGTTGTTTTTTTTTTTTTGTTTGGGTGTGTCTCTTATAAGAGGCAAATAATTGATTTAAAAATTTTTATTGATTTATTTTAGAGATAGAGAGAAACATTGATCTCTTGTTCCAGTAATTTATACTTTCATTGGTTGAGTCTTGCATGTGCCTTGACCCAGGCTCAAACTTGTAACCTTGGTGTATCAGGGTGATGCTCTAACCAACTGAGCTACCCAGCCAGAGCATGATTAATTTTTTTTTTTACCCAAACCTTGATTCTTTGTTTTCCAATAGGTGGTTTAGCCTGTTTATAGGTATTATTTAAATTATGTATTTGGTTTCTGCAATCTTGCTTTTTACTCATGCTTGTTTATGTTTCTAATTATTTTCCCCTGTCTTTTATTGTGCAGATTGCATTTGCTTTTGCTTTTATCTTGCTGTGATTTAGAAGATAGATATCTTGTTTTTAAATTCTCCTGGGTTTAAGTGTCTTAAAAGATATGTTTAATTTCAATAAGACACACATCTTTATTAATAAGCCTGTTCAAAGCCTAATAAAATATTTCTAAGGAATATATTTATTTGTGTCTATATCTTAGCAAACCACCTCCAAATAGGATGATACAGATTTTTTGGCTTAGGGGTAGTATGGTAAGAATTTTAGACTTGGTACAAAATACATAGCTGTGATCTTCTTCAGTGACCCTTTTAAGTTGCAACTGATCTTATTACTAGTTTTATTAGAATTTATTGATAAGGTGGCAACTTGTGTTTCTCAGCCTTATTTACCCAGTGACATCACATTCTCACGTACATACATAATCTATCTGTGAGGAGCAGTAAACATTTCATAGAGAGTAAAATACATAGACACTCATATACTTTTTGGCATGATATCTATAATTAATTATTTTTATTGTATATTTTTCCATTACCATTTAGTTTCCTTATGGCATGATATCTATGAAAGCACTTTGTAACATATGAGTTGTAAAATCAGCCCTTTAAAAGATTTTTCAAAACCTTGTCATTTTATAAGGTAGGTACATAAATATAACCAACTTGATTTTTGAAGCTTCATTTATTTTATTTTTTAAGATTTTATTCATTTATTTTTAGAGAGGGAAGGGAGGGAGAAAGAGAGAGAGAGAGAGAGAGGGAGAGAAACATCAATGTGTAGTTGCTGGGGGTCATGGCCTGCAACCCAGGCATGTACCCTGACTGGGAATTGAACCTGCGACACTTTGGTTCGCAGCCCACGCTCAATCCACTTAGCTATGCTAGCCAGGGCTTATTTTATTTTTTTATATATATTTTATTGATTGTGCTATTATAGTTGTCCCAATTTTTCACCCTTTACCCTCCTACACCCAGTATCCCCCTCCCCCCAGCAATCCCTGCTCCTTAGTTCATGTCTATGGGTCATGCATATTAGTTCTTTGGATTCTCCATTTCCTATCCTATTCTTAACATCCCCCTGTCTATTTTATCCCTACCAGTTATGCTTCTTATCCCTGCACCTTTTCCCCCCTTCCCCCTCCCAGCTGATAACCCTCCAAATTATCTCCATATCTATGATTCTGTTTCTATTCTGGTTGTCTGCTTAGTTTTTTATTCAGTTGTTGATAGTTGTGAATTTATTTCCATTTTAATGTTTATAGTTTTTATCTTCTTCTCTTTTTAGAATAAATAAGTCCCATTAACATTTCATGTAATAATGGCTTGGTAATAATGAGCTTCTTTAACTGTACCTTTTCTGGGAAGCACTTTATCTGCCCTTCAAATCTAAATGACAGTTTGACAGATAGAGCAATCTTGGTTGTAGGTCCTTGCTTTTCATCACTTGGAATACTTCTTTCCAACCCCTTCTTGCCTGCAAAGTTTCTTTCAAGAAATCAGCTGACAGTCTTATGGGAACTCCTTTGTAGGTAACTCTCTGCTTTTCTCTTGCTGCTTTTAAGATTCTCTCTTTATCTTTAACATTTGGCATTTTAGTTATGATGTGTCTTTGTGTGGTCCTCTTTGTGTCCATCTTGTTTGGGACTCTGTGTGCTTCCTGGACTTATGTGTCTATTTCCTTCACCAAATTAGGGAAGTTTTCTTTCATTATTTTTTCAAATAGTTTTCCATTTCTTGCTCTTCCTTTTCTTCTTCTGGCATCCCTACAACTTGGATGTTGGTACGTTTAGAGATATCCCAGAGGCATCTTATACTATCCTTGTTTTTATTTTTTGTTTTGAATTCTTGTTTCTTGCCATTCTGGTTGAATGTTTATTTCTTCCTTATGTTCCAAATTGTTGATTTGATTCCCGGCTTCCTCTCTTCACTTGGTTCCCTGTAAGTTTTTCTTTATTTCACATAGTGTACCGTCATTTCTTCCTTTATGTTGTTGCCGTACTCAATGAGTTCTTTGAGCATCCTGATCACCAGCATTTTGAACTCTATCTGATAAGTTAGTTATGTCCATTTCATTTAGTTCTTTTTCTGGGGTTTTATTCTGTTCTTTCATTTGGACCATATATTTCATTGTTTCCTCAATTCGGCAGCCTCCTTGTGTTTGTTTCTGAGTGTTAGGTAGAGCTGCTTGACTCACTGCCTTAGTAGCATGGCCTATTATAGAAAAATCACCTGTAAATTGTGTGGGGTGGAGCCTTAGGTAATTGTCAGGTGGGGCAACCCACTTCACTGGTTTGTTGCTCTATATGGGGGGAGGGCTGAGTGAGGGGACTGTGCCACTGCCTGGCTTCTGGAGATTTGCCAGGCACTTGCCCTGTTTCCATTCACCCACTTCCCTTATGTGACTAGGGCCGTTCCAGCTTTTGCCCTGGTGCTGAATCCCAGGATGGGTGGGTTTGCATACATTCTAACACTGGGCAGGCCTTTTTAGTGGAATCTCCTGAAAATCCAGCAGTTTCTTCCACCACCCTAACACCCACTGGTTTTTACAGCCAGAACTTAAGGGGATTTATCTCCCCAACACTGGAACCCTGGGCTGTGCAGTCTGGCCTGGGGCTGGGATCGCTCACTCCCAAGATATTCTTCCCATTTTTTGTCTACCACACGGCAATTGTGGGAACACCCATTCTCCCACCACAGCCACCTCTCCATTTCACACTGCATCTCCTCACTTCCCTGACTGTCTCTGTGTCTCTGCCCCTGCCACCCGTCTGGATGAATTTGGCTTCTTTAAATCCTTGGTTATTGGACTTCTATACTGCTCAATTTTCTGACAGTCCTGGATGTTGTTTTAAGATTTAGTTGTAATTTTCTCTGTGGTTGTGCAAAGCATGTTTACCTACACCCCCATCTTGACTGGAAGCCCTTGAAGCTGTATTTAAATTAAATTGATCTTTCAGTAAGTTTCATTTTCCCATGTCTTCACACCACAGATGATATTAGGAAGGAAACAAGTACGTGCAGTTGCAGAATGAACGTGAGATGGTCTTATTTTACTACAGTATTTAAAATGGTAACAGAACTGAAACACACATGTCCATGTGACGATGGTTACGACAAAGAGCGCTTGCCCCGTTGGGTTGTTTTTGACTCGGTCATCATCCCTGCCACGCAACTCCTAATACTGGGTTGGCCAAAAAGTTCGTTTTTTTTTTTTCCCATACAATGGCTCTAGTAGCTCTTAGTTGTCTTTAATTTGAAACAATTTTGTTAGATTGTATTGTGACAGCTATCATATTAGCATAAATTTTAAAAAATGCATCAAAATTGGTGAATTTTTGTGTAGCTATTTTAATATTGAAGATGGAAGAAAATACACATTTTTGGCATGTTATGCTTTATTACTTCAGGAAAGGTAAAAACACAACTGAAACACACAAAAAAAGATCTCCGCCGTGTAGGGAGAAGGTGTTGTGATTGATGGAACGTGTCAAAAGTGGTTAGTGAAGTTTCATGCCGGAGATTTCTTGCTGGACGATGTGTCAGGATCGGGTAGACCAGCTCAAGTTGATAATGATCAAATCAAGACATTAACTGGGAACAATCAATGTTATACCATGTGGGAGATAGCCAGCATACTCAAAATGTCCAAATCAATAAAGTTATTGGTGAAAATGAAAATGAGTCATATTTTACAGAAAAAAACCTAAATGGACTTTTTGGCCAACCCAACAGAAATAATTCCCAGGTCATGCTCTTCCTGTTCTAGGTGTGGATGCGGTCTTTGTGCTCGATGCATCTCACCTGCTTCCTTCCGTATTCAGAATTTTTCTATGGGTAAAATAAGAAGAAAATAAAAGTGAGTGTAAGGATCACAGCTCACAGGCACCAAGATCATTCATTATCTCCCCACAACTATTTGTGGGGCCACTGACGGGGTAATGCCGTGAGCTCAGGCTGAGGTAAGCTGTGGGTCAGGTACTATTTGGCGTCACTCGCTCAACCAGCCATGTCTCTGTCTCTCAAGAGGGAGCACAGTGATTCAAGGGAAGGAGAATGCTTTCTTGTATTTGAATGGACTGTGAGTTTTCACAGTTAATTAGTTAATTAATTTCAAATTAGGAAATATTCCTGGCAATCAAAAAAATACAGTGAATGACAAGACAAAGAACAGTATACTCTCCACCTAGCTTAACAGATAAAACATTAAAGATACAAAGTTAAAGCCTGAGACAATTTAGTCTCTCTGATTTAAATAAAACAAGATAAGCCAACACCCAGAACTCCCAGTTTTATTGAAGTATAGCACTCATCTCCTAATTTATTTTTAATGAATAGTGCTTGACCCACTGCTTGTACATTTCCTGGGACAACTTTGCCTCTGATGATGACATAACAAAACATTGTGATAATACACCTGCTGGACATTCTTTCTTGCACCATCACACTGATCAATGAAACAGTGTCTTCTGACTCTCTTCATTGTAAGGTGTTATTTCCACACTTTTTTGTTGAATATATAAATTCCAACAATTCATTAAAAAATACAGGGCTATAAGTAAAAAGTAAGTTTCTTGACCTGGCTGGTGTAGCTCAGTGGATTGAGCTCAGGATGTGAACTAAAGGGTCGCCGGTTCGATTCCCAGTCACAGCACATGCCTGGGCTGCAGGCCAGGTCCCTATGGGGGGCCATGTGAGAGGCAAGCACACATGATGTTTCTCTTCCTCTCTTTCTCCTTCCCTTCCCCTCTTTCTAAAAATATATATATATATATATATTTTATATATATAAAATGTGTATCTTGTGTAAAATGTGTATTTTATATATGTGTGTGTGTGTGTGTGTGTGCGTCTTCCAGAGCTATTCTACACAGTGAGCTTCGTATGTATACATATACATGAGACAGATACATATACACACATACATATGGATGTATCAGTTAGGCTGCATAAAACACAAAGGCCACTGTCCTGGCTTAACCAAGTGCATGCTTCTGTTTCTCATTAAGGACAAGTCTGGGGGCAGGCAGTCAAGGTCAGGCAGCATTGTCATGACATCATCAATGTCTCAGCTACTTTCCATCTTTGACGGTCGAACTTAATGTGGCTCTTGCTTTCCCGTTTATTGTCTCATGGTCACGAGTTGACTGCCCCACCTTCACTCTCACATCTGTATTTCAGAAATCAAGAAGAAGTAGGAAGAAAGAGGGAAAGTTATGCCTGTATTAAAGCAAAAGCATCCCCAGAGGTCTCCAGCTGTCTTCCATTTATAGCTCATTGGCCGCAGTGGTGTCACCTGGCCACTTGGAGGGAGGCTGGGAAGTGGAACATTTTATCTGGGCCCCTTGCCACTCTCAACAAAATGTCTCTCAGCAAAGAAGGGCAGCAAAGAATTGCATACTCTATCCATCGGTCCTGCTTTGCTTTCTTCACTTATGTGATTCAAAATGCTTTTCTTTCTCAGAATACAGACTGGCAATACGAGTTAGATTCAGGTATTTGTTTATATTCATCTAGCAAATAAGAATGTGTTGCTCACTTAGGCAGAGACTAACTGCCTTCCAGTATCCATTTCTGCTGTTTTTAGAACCACTGATTTTTAGATGGACACAGGGCCACCTAAAATGAGACTAAATTTCCAAGCAACCCGTCAGCAAGGTGTAGCCACACGACAAATTTCTGGCCAGTGGGATGAGAGTGGAAGTGAAATGTGCAACTTTCAGGTCCTCTTTGAAGAGGACGCATGTGCCCTCCCCTCCTTTGTCCCCTTCCTGCTGGATGCACAGTGGGCCTGTTGTGCTCCCTCATGCAGATGAGATACTGCATGTAACAGCCACCAAAACGGCAACCTAACTGATACCCCCATCAGGGTGCCAGGCACTGGCCATGGGGCCCGGGATACAAAAATTGATAAATTAACTGTCTGCCTTCGAGGAGCTCAAAATCTGGTAGGGACGACTATTACGTAAACCCGTATCTTTGAAATCATACGGCCAGTGCTGTGGTGGGTGCGAGGACGTTCGGGGCCCAGCAAAGCCAATGATTTGTACAGCTGCCCCTCACTCACACGTGTGTGTGTTTGCCCACCTATGTGCAGGTCAACCCTTCTGTCCTCCACCCGTTCTTTTTTCCAGTCACCCGTCTCTCCGCGCAGCAATTGAGGATCCTGAAGTTCTTTTTCGTAGGAGTTATGCAGGACTCCTTCTGATGTACTTTTCTTAGAATCGAGCCAGTCAGAATGGCACCTGTTACTATAATTTCAACGGACGCCAGTTACCAAGACCATCACACACATGCAATATAATGATGAAATTTCACATTCAAATCGCACAGTAAATGCTTGTTTGTACCCACTATTAGATTTTCCTAGATAATAAAAATTACACTCACTAGATAGTCTTTTTCAAGCAGTCCCTTCCACTTCTGAGTTGGATGTGACACCAGCCCACATCACAGCCAACCCCGGGGAAACGCAGGGAGAGAGAGGAAGGACAAATTCGGTGTTTGCTGTAGTCATTCGTGATGCTATAGAACAAGGACCTATGGTGTCAGATGGGTCCTGGACTTACTGGGAGGATCACTTCATAAATTATATAAATGTCTAATCACTGTGTTGTACACCTGAAACTAATATAATATTGTATGTCAACAGTAATTGGAAAAAAAAGAGCTAAAGTATGTTTCCAAACAAAACCAAACACTAAGGGCAATCCCCATCTGTGTATTCCCCTGTCTGGAAGGCTAGGGGGTGGGGGGGGGACCACCAAAGGAGGCCAGCAGGCTTTACTTACCTCAAGGAATGCGGCTCATTATCTCCATCTCTTTCTCACTTACCACTTGAACAAATCTTTAAAAATTCCTCCTAACAGTAAAGAAAAAAATCAAGGATGCATATTATGGCAAGAACATCATCAAGGTATGGAATTTTCTGTTTCATTTAATGAGAGAATATAGGTGTCATGTTAAGAAATGAAAGAGTTCACATATTGACCCCCATTAACTAATGTTAAATGTTATTCATAAAAAATTCAGCGAATTTATTTAGCCTAAATCATTAAATACCAAACTTCTAACAAACTGAAGCAGCTAAATCTAATATTAATGGAGATGAACAGGGAGAGAAGAGGCAAGGTGGGAGAAGGAGGGCGGGAGGGGCATCTCAAGGGCCCTGGAATCTGGAGAAATTCAGCCCTGTTCTTGGTACGGGGGGCGGGAAGGTACAAAGAATCATACCCCTTTGTCCCCTGTCCAGAGGCAGGAATTCACTGTCTGTTCAGGCCGATGAGATACACAACTGCCAAGGCAAATAACAGAATGGGATGATGCCACAAGCAAAGTCACCCGGGGATACCATACGGCAAATGTTGAATAAACAGCATGAATAAGAAATATGTATTCTGCTCTGGCTGGGTAACTCAGGGTGTTGTCCTGGTGCACCGAGGCTGTGGGTTCTGTCCCGGGTCAGGGCACATACAAGACTCAACCAATGAGTGCATGCATGAGCAGAACAGCAAATCGACGTTTCTCTCTCTCTATTTTTCTGTCCCTTCCTCTCTCTCCTTTGGTGAGAGCGATAAATAAAATATTTTAAAAATGAGAAATACGTATTCCTTCAAGGGGGCAGTGGTGGTCACAATAGGTTGGAATGGCCTAGGAAGTTCCTTCTATCCCCTCTTTCTTTCCTTCCCCCCAGTTCCAGGCTCTGGAGAATACAGTGATGAACTAGGTAGAGCAAAATCCTTACCCTCATGGCACTTACCTTCTAGTGGGGCAAGACAGACAATAAACACAATAAACAAACGTGATCAAGTGCACAGGACAATGACAAGTGCCTGGGAAAGAACGGAGCAGGGCAAAGGAGCCAGGACTGCTGGAGGCATATTGAAACGGGTGGTCAGGGAAGGGCCCACAACAAAAGCGACTTACGGGGAAAACTGAAGGAGGCAGGCAGGTAATGGAAGAAGAGCATCGCAGGCAGAGGGAACACAGGTGCAAAGCAGTTATTTAGTGCCCACTGAGTACCCACATGACATCAGCAATACGTTCTATTTGCCAAACCACCTTCGACAAACATGGCCTATTACAAAGAATAAGAGTTTTAGAGCATTTGAGATCCTGCTCCCCAGTATATGTCGTCAATTTGGCTCTAATAAATGCATAAAAATTCTCAAAAAAGAAAAGGAGGAGGGGGAGGGGAGGGAAAGAAGGAGGGGAGGGGAAGGAGGAGCAGAAGATAAAGAAGAATAATGAGAGTTTTCCTTCTTTCCCAGAAGGTGGCAGGTTCAGGGTACATGGAGGATGGGTTATGAAGAAGTAACATCAGCATTTACATTTTTAAAGGGAGGCAGCCCCTTAACCCCAGGGTGAGGGATGTGGAGGGAGTGCAGTAGTGACTTTCTAGGCAGTGTGCTGGAGGGACTGTAAAGTGAAGGGAACATAACGATAACCACGTAGGGAGAACCGCAGCATCCACAGCTCAGGGCAACTGACCTGCCCTCTGCCGGGATTCTGGGTGAGGATCCTTCCGCAGGCACTAGGCAGCTGAGCTCCTGGAAGCAGCAGACCTAAGAGAGAGTAGCAGCTCCCCAGCCGGTGTTAGATATCATTGAGACTCATTACATTCTCCAAAGCTCCTCAGATTACCAGGCGAAGTTGGCTCTGACAGACTTTGGAGAAGGAAGGCCTGTCCCTCCAGGCTGGCCTCTATAATCTGACTCTGGAGGAGTCCGCCTCCCTGCAAAACACTACAAGAGGAGGCAATAGCTAAGTTGTCGCGGGACTCTGGCTTCAGGATGAATGAATTTTGCCCCCTAGAACTGAGTGACCTCCCAGTGCCTAGATCTTTCACCCCTAAATTGGGACTATTAACAATGACACCTACCTCATAGGGCGTTGCAAGGATCACAGCCCGCAACTGGTGGTAATTATCATTCTTAATATCAATAATTATTATTAACACTACTTCTCTCAAAATTGTTGCATGGATTGCAGTACGTCCAAATACATAGATTTTAAGGGCCACCTGAAGCTGGTTAAGAGCTGAGTGGTTAAGGGCGGAGGCTCTTGTCTGGCTGGGTTAACTGCCAAGATGGCCACTTAGTTACTCTGTGTCCTTGGGCAAATTACTTAACCTTCCTCAGATTCTCTTTCCTCATCTGTGAAGTGAAAAAATAATAGTGCACATGTCACCACCTGGAAGGAGGCTGGTTCTGGCTTTCTACAGCCAGAGTATCTGTGCTGTCCAAAGGGCCTGGGCAGTGAGGGAATATTTGCTCATTAATAGGATATTATGTTATTATATTAACAGCACCCACCTCAAAGGGTTGTAGAGCGCTTTATAACAGTACCTGGAATAACTATGCGGATTATTATTGCCTCAGTTTTGTAGATGAGGAAACTGAGGCCCACAGAGGTTCAGAGACCCGACCCCGGAGGCATGCGACTGCAGGGCTGGAACTGGAATCCAGGGGTTCCGACGGTGTCCCGCAGCTGCCCAGCCTGGGAACTAGACGACACTTCCCCTCCCCCACCAGCTCCCTGGGAACGGAAAGCTGGCTGCCCTCCAAGACCCAGGGGCCCTGGATCCCTGCCCCCGCTTCACCCTCCCCCATCCCCAGAACAAAGTACACTTGCCGCGGGAACATTCCAGCCCACTGATGGCCAGGCAAGCGCGGCGGCCACGCCCCCAGGACTGCACCCGGCGTCTGCGCCTCAGGCCAAGCCCCCAGTGCCCCCTCCCGGCCCCTGCTCGTCCTGCTGGTGCAGACACAATTGCACCGGAGGAATTCTCCCTCTCTCTTCCCCCAGCCTTGGGGACCTAAGCTGAAAGGCCGAGGGACTGCGGTGGGCGGAGCAGATGGTGAGCGTGGCGTTCGCCCTGCAGACTGGGCGAAAGCTGCATTCTCTGTGGGGCCAACGCTGGGCTGCGCTGGACCCGGCCAGCCCTCCGCATCCTCACTTTACTCCTTTACATGAAATTAATGCATATTTTTGTTAAGAAAATAAGGACAAGTAGAACTAAGAAAAGATCTCATGAATCCTACCGCTTTGAGACAACTGTTATTAATTTTATGTCCTTCCAGACGTTTCTATGCCCCAAAACACAGAGGTATAGTGACATGAAAGGGGCCGTGCCATTACATTGTTTGTTTGTAGTAATAGGCTTTAGTTTTCAGAACAGTTTTAGGTTTACAGAAGATAGAGGAGAGAGTGCAGTTGCCTTACACCCACTGTCGCCGCCCTCACAGTTCTCCCTGTTATAAACATCTTACGTTAGTGTGGTTGACTTGGTAACAATAGATGGACCGATACTGGTGCATTACTACTAATGAAAGCCAGTAGCTTTAAGGTTCGCTCTTTGTGAAGTTTATTTTTGATAAATGCATAGCGTCATGTACCTGCCATGACAGTATCATAGGAAATAGTTTCAATATCTAAAAAATCCCCTGTGCTCCTGTTGTCTCTTCCTCTCTGATTGGTGCAACTACTAATCTTTTTATGGTCTTTCTAGTTTTACCTTTTCCGAATGTCATATAGTTGGAATCAAAGAGTAAGTAGCATTTTCAGGCTGGCTTCTTTCACTGAGCTATGCTTTTATGATTCTTCCATTTCTTTTCATGGATCAATTGCTCATTTCTTTAAAAATATTTTTTAAATTTATTTTCAGAGAAAGGGAAGGGAGGGAGAAAGAGGAAGAGAAACATTGATCAGTTGCCTCTCTGGAACACCCCCAAGAGGGGGGTGCCTGCCTGGCCATCCAGGCGGGTGCCCTGATTGGGAATGGAACCCACGACCTTTTGGTTCACAGATGATGCCAGTCCCTGAGCCACACCAATCAGTGCCAATTGCTCATTTCTTTTTATCACTGAATAATATGTCATTGTGTGAACCCATCACAGATTATGTATCCATTCACCTTTGGAAGGACATCACCCTTGCCTCCAGTTTTTGGCAGTCCTGAGTAAGGCTGCTATAAACGATCATGTGCAGGTTTATTATACTGTCTTCTAACTTGCTTTTTTCAGTTATGTTACAAATGGCTTTTGGTATTATAAACAGAGACACAGAACATCATTTTGGCGACGACGTAGAAGTCTATCACAGTTTATTCACCAGCCCCTGTTGTTGAACATGCAGACCATTGTCTCGGATTCTGAACTCCTAAACATGCCCCATCTAGTTGGTCTGCATTTGACAGGATCTTGTAGTGAAGGCTGGGCTGCCCAAGCCCTGTATTTGAATCTCTGACACCCACTTACTAATTGTGTAACCCTGGGCAAAGTGTTTAATTCCTTATGCCTTTGTTCCTTGTCTGTAAAGTGGGAATAATAATTGTCCTTTTGAGAATTAAATGGACTGATACCTGTAAAGTGTTTAGAAGATTCAAAAAACTGCTATGTGTAAACCCATAAAATACAGTTCTTCTTATTTATTATCTATTGAACACCTACTATGTATCCTGAGTTAAGCATTGTGGAAATTATCAAAGATGAAATCATAGCCCTGGCTGGGTGGTTCAGTTGGTTGGAGCATCATCTCATACACCAAAAGGTTGTGGGTTCAATGCCCAGTTGGGGAGCATATGGGAGGCAAAGTATGGATCTCCCTCCTTCTCTCTCTTTCTCCCTCCATCCCTCCCTCTCTTCCTCTCTCTCTCTAAAATCAATAAACATATCCTCGAGTGAGGATTTAAAAAAAGTCGAAATCATATGTGTAATCTTACCCTCAAAGAACTTTGGTTCAGCTCCTGCTGAACCAAAACATAAAGCGCAGTAATACTAACTCTTTGTTTTCTCTGTGCTTTGTGTTCTGGAAATGAATGTTTGGAGAAGAGGTTGAATAGGGCATTTTGCCCAGGGTGAACTGTGAGTTCCAGGGTCACAGTGGAAGAATGAGGGAAGTGGGGAGAATGAGAAACTGATTTAGGTTAAGGGATCTGCATGAGAGTCTGGGTGGTGATGGATGACTCTCAATGGAGGTTGCATTTATTACTTTTTCTACTGAAAATTTATTATGACTAGATTCCTCTTTATCTTATTCATATGGTTAAGTTTTAATGATCATTTTTAAATTTAAACCAACTTTACATTCTTGGAATAACACAAACTTTCAGGATGTATTTATTATCTTTGGTGTATATTATTGAATTCACTTTGCTGTTATTTTGTTGAGGACTTTTTGCACCTGTGCTCATTAGTGAGATCAACTTACAGTTTTCCTTTTATTTGTTATCCTTGTTAACCTTTAGTAACAAGGTTCTGCTGGCCTCATACTTTGAGTTTGGCTATGTTTCCTCTTTTCTGTTCTTTGGAAAGTATGTGTAATAGCAGTGTTTATCTTTTTAAAATATTTATTAGAATATGCCAGTGAAGCCTTCTGGGACTGGAGTTTCCTTTGTTGGAAGATTTAAATTATAAATTCAATTTCCTTAATAAATAGAGTGCTGTTCTGGTTTTCTGTTCCTTGTTTGGTTGGTTTTTGCACATTGCAGTTTTCTAGGAACTTTCTCAACTCACTTAAATTTTCAATTTATTTAAAGATATCAGGTTGTTCATGATTTTATCTCTATAATGTCAATTGGATTTGTAGCAATGCCCTCTTTCATTTCTAATATTGGTAATTTATACTTTTACTCTTTACATCATCTACTTCTTTAAGGGCTTTATATTTTATTAATGTTTTCACAGAAGAGTCTTTTGACTTTAATCATTCTTTATATTGTAATTTTGGTTTTTGTTACGTTCATTTCTGCTCTTATCTTTATGGACTCCTTTAAACTTTTAATATTTTAATTTGTTGAAACATAGAGTTACTGTATGACCCAGAATTCCACTTCTAAATATAGCCAAGAGAAATAGAAAGAAACAGTCCAATTTTTCATTTTTCATTATATAGTTAGCCCATTATTTTGGTTCTGCTTTTAAAATCTTTGCATCCTGCAAGGTTGTGACAATGTTGTCTTATGTTTTCTTCTAAAAGTGCTTTTGTTTTTCTATTCATATTTAGCTCTGCAGTCTGTTGGAATTATTCTTTGGTGTGATATGAGATAGGGAACAAATTTGTTTTCCATATGGACATCCAATTAGCCCAGCACTGTATCATAGAACATCTTCCTTGTCCCCACTATACTGCACTGTTACCTTTGCTATCAATTAGGTGATCAAATTAGTATTAGTCTGATCCTATTTATTGGTTTATTTGTCTGTGTTAGGACTGATATATGTTGTCATTGTATTTCTGCCTTCAATTAACTTGAAATTATATACTTTTGTTATTTTATTAGTGGCGTCTCAAGATGACAGATAAGTCTGTAGCTTATCAAAGTCTAATATTACTTGGTAGTTTTAACTTCTTCCCAAATAATGTAAGGAATTTAGAACACTTTAACTCTATTTATCAGCCACCTCAACTTATATGTGATTTTTAAATGCATTTTATTTCCATATATGTGTATATTTTATACCTCAAAAATATTCTTATTGTTTTTGGCAATCAGTAGTCAATTAGCTATATCTATACATCTGCATATTTTGTTACTTTTCATTTCTTCCTATATCTCTGTACTTTCTACTGATGCGTTCTTCCATTTGCCTGAAGAACATCCTCAATGTTTCCTTTGAATTATATCTGCTGGTGGTGAATTCTCTTAAATTGTATCTGTTGGAAAATGCTTTTATTTCATCTTCAGTCTTGAAGAATATTTCTGCTAGGTGTAGTATCAACATTCTAATGATATTGCATTAAACTTTGGACTTCTTTGTTTTGTTGAGACTTTACATACCATTCTAATTATTATTTCTTTGAAGGGAAGCTATCTGTTTTCTGTTCTAAGACTTTCTTTGTGTTTGAGTTTATGATTTGTCTAGGTGCGGTTATCTTTTTTACATCCCCTTTGGGAGTTTGTGGGGATTCTTGTGTCTGTGACTTGATGTCTTTAATCAACTTTGGAAAATTCTCAGCCATCATCTCTTAAAATATCCTTTCTGCCTCATTTCTCTCTCCTTTATGTATGGGACTCCAGTTACACATATGTTGGACCTTTTTTCCCCTAAATTTGCATTCTCTTTTATGACATAAATTACCAATAAGGTCATGACCTAGGAATCAAAAATTAAATAAAATCTCAGATTTTAAGACCAAGAAACAAGCTAAATCACACATATTTTGATCAAGAAACTAATATTGTGATACTACCCAAATAAAAAAGTATGCATATGGTTAATTATCACATTCCATATTTCAGAAAAGAGGCATTAAGGATTCATGCCATAAGTTTACCTGGAAACACATCTAGTATGTTGAGTTAAACAGAAACATTTTTCAAAGAGATAGCACCTCTTAAAATGCTCCTTTTCATTATCTGTTTCATGGATTAATTGAAACATCCTTATTTCTTAAGCAGTTGGTGTCTTACTATAAAGAAAGTTGTGGCAAATCCAGATCCAAAGTACTTAGTCATCGTAACTAGTAACCGCCACTTGTTTCCAGTGAAAATGGCAAATTCTTCCCTGGGCTGTCTTCACAGCGGCTCCTGCAGGTCACGGAGGCTGTGAAACTCCCAATGCACTGTCCCAGCGTTGCACCGCCGGAAACCCTGTGAAAGGCGTCAAGACCAAAAGCGGAGGAAAGCTAGGTCTTCTTAGTATATTGCTTGTTTTTACTTCTATATTCTATTTATTTTTGACTCTCCATGCCATCTGGATATTTCTTTAGTTCTATTTTTAGTACATTAATTCTCTCCTCAGCTTTAATCTGTTATTAATTCCACACATTGAGTTTGTATTTGGTGGTTATGGTATTTTTTTTCACATCTAGAATTTCTATTTGGTCTCCTTTTATGGTTTCTAGTTCTTTAATACAGTTATGAGGGAATACAAAGAATTATTCAGCATATTCATAACAGGTAGACTTTTGCCCTAAGCCTGGCTTTGAAACCGTCCAAGGAGCTGCCAGAGCCTACTGCAACACGGACAGTGTCCTATGAACAGCTCTCTGTTGACCAACAAAGAGCTTCTTCGTTTATGGAAGGAAGTTCCAAGGTGAATGGACAGCATCCTGCTTGGAAGGTGGCCACTCTGATTGAAAAATGGTCAAAATAAGTCAGCTCAGTGGACTGACTTGCCTGCTGTTTGCCCGTATGTTTGAGTTTTTATTGACTCATGGGCAGTGGTCAGTGGCCGGGCCATATGGTCAGGCAGAAGGCCAAGGAAACACTGGCCATATAATGGGATGCCCGCATGGAGCATAGCCCTATGGAAACCACCACGGGAGTCTGAGAGGTGTATTAAAGCAGGACACACCGATGCCCATCTTATTTGTGCCTGGGGTGTAATTTAAACAGCAAATGAGTGATGATACTCGGATGTTAATACCATTGAAAGAAGATTTTTATTACTTACATTTCCTGAGAGGAGGGGGCATGTTAATGCCACACAGGTTCACAAGGAAAAGCACCAGCGTTGGTCAGGAGGCAGAAAGCAATGAGGCCAAAGCCTAGGCCAGAGCCTTTATTTGGGTTTCCGTGGGAAAGGCCAGGCAGGGCAGGGTGGACAGCTTGGGACTGGTTGGTTTGAACAGTTCTAGTGGGCTTTAGGGCGTGAGAGCTGGTCCTAGCTGTCTGGCACCTGCCCTGGGTTGGTTTAGGGCAGGGGAATATTGGCTTGGCAGGTGAGGGGAAGATAAGGAGGTGGTTCAGAGTATGAACTCTTGATCGTAGAGGAGGTGTAAACAACTTCTGCTGTTAGTTTGGCTCTGTGATTAATGGATGCCAAACAGACAAATACAGACCCTAAGAAAACACAGAACACCATCAGAGGAAGCTGTTCTCAGGACCAGGTCACTGGACCCAGTGGGTGGCTATCCTGGTGTACTCACTTGAGGTGGCCACCTGGGTTTACACCGGGGGGCTGCAACAGTGCAGATACGGATGCACTGATTTAGTCACCCTCCTTTTGTTCCCTCTCAGGCCCCAAATAAGAACTGAATGGCAGAGACTGCAGATGGCTGTGAGGACAATTCCCTGGGGAGAAAGCCCTGAACAGAGCTGGCAAGTGGGACTGATGCTGGAGGCTGCAAAAGGGGCCTGACAAGAACAAGACGCTTTGGACCGGGCCTTGCATACCTAGTGGTGGATACAAATGCCCAGAGTACTGGAAAGGAACTGCAACTGAAGATAAAGTTTAGAACACCATGTCACTTTTCTTCAGACCAAGGACATGCTTTGTAGACCCTGATGATCAACAGTGGTCAGAGAGATATCCTCCTCAGAGTAACAATCTGACAGAGAATTGGAAGGGACAGTTAGAACACTGGTTGTCTAACACAAGGGGAGACGCAGGCATGAAGTGCTGGCTTCCATGCCTTTGTGCGTGTGTGCTCACACTCAACATAAGGGCTGCCAAGGCAGCATCCCCACCATATAGATTCCTCTGCTTTTCTGGTAGATTTGGGAATAGACGGGGTGGAGGAGGATGCTGGTATAACTGTACAGTTCTGTCAATGGGAAAGGATGGTGATGCGATTACTTTTCCCCCCCCATGTGACCTCAACTTCCTTTTCCTACCTGATGAAGAGGTCCCAGGAACAGGGCTGCCACTATGAGTTCCAGAAGAAGAGATGACTTGTAAGGACTGTGGACAAAAAAGGGCCACATACTGAACACGACAGGCTCAGGGGAGCTCAGGAGACTGGCCCTACAAAGAACCAGTGACCTTCTGCCTTGCAAGACAACGCCCAACCAGCTGAGGTCGAGCCACAAGGGTCAGGGCCTGCCTATTGTCTTTTTGCATCTAACATAACATACATTTGGAATGTCAAAGTAATCTCCTTTTCCTCCCAGGGCGCTTCCACTACACCAGAGCCTGAGACCACAGAACCTCTCATTGTTATCTTGTTCCCTAAATACCATCTCTGTGTGCTGGAATGTTAGTTGTTAACTATCCTGTACCCACCAATGGAAAAAGTGTGTGTCTCTCCATTTCACTCTTCATCCAATCTCAGCTGTTTCCCTGCTTTGCCGTCTCCTGCCTCCCTAATCTAAGACCACCCACACCTTATATCTCCTCCTTTGATTCTAATGTATAAAATAAGCTGCAAAGCTAACATTCTCTGGAGCATTTTCTCAATCCATTGAGATTTGCTTCCTGGCAATTGTCATCAGTTTGGCTCAAACTCATAAAAATTCTCTAGGTTTGGATGTCTCTTACATCCACAGGAGGAAACATAAAGATTTTAAAATATAGTCAGAGTTCTTGGGGACTGAGGAATAGAATAAAGAAATAAAATGAGTCACTATCATAAACCAGCTAAGTTACTAAAATCAAGTAGGTTGAGGCATGAGAAAACAATCTTATTCTTATTTTAACAAACCTGGGAATTTAAACTTTTGAACTTTCCAGTCTTGCATTCATACGTGGATATACATAAGACCCCCAGGTAACTCTCTGATTACCCCATGCCCCGAAGGACTCATGTATCCAGACCACCTGACGTCCACTACCCAGACCGCTGGGCAGGACCAGGCCGCCTGGCACTCACCATCAGGCTGCTCGACGCCCGTCTGCCTGATAACCATCCTGAAACGGTCCTGGGGCTAAGGATGTAGGACTAATTACTCTCAGGAATGCACTGTAAGAACTCTTAACTTTACTGTCTTCTTCAGAACATTTCTGGATATCTGTCCAGCTGTGTTCCGAGTTTGCAAACCCTAACACCTTTGAATACATCTTTATCATTTATTTCTAGCCGAAGCCTCCAGACTTTTTAAATTCATTTAACAGGCCCAATGAAACAGGTCTGGCAAAATTGAGAACAATAGTGAATGTAGCTATATTGCTTAGTGGTAGAAATAACCCAAGAGTATCAAGAACAAATTGGTAGTTACAAAATAGTCACGGGAATGCAAAGTACAGCATAGGGAACATGGTCAATAATATTGTAATAACTATGCATGGTGCCAGGTGGGTGCTAGAATTATTGGAGGGATCACTTTGTAAATTACGTAAATATGTAAACACTATGCTGTACATCTGAAACTAATTTAAAATAATATTGAATGTCAACTCTAACTGAAAAAATAAAAAGAAATAATTTTCCTATCAAGAAAAAAGAAATAGTCCACTGGTTTTGTACCCATGAAGCCCTATCCCAGGTAAGCGAGAGGGAATTGAAAAGGAGACACTTGCTAGACTAGTCTTGTGGCCTACGGTCTAGACCAGCACAGTGGCCCATCCTAACATCCCATCCCAAAGTGGAGAGGTATGGGTATAAATACAGAGACAGAGGAATAGTAGCTGAGGGTAAAGGAATAAATAAATAAGCTCAGTGAGGACAATTCAATATTGCATTAGCACCTCAAATGAGGTTCAGAGCAAGATACGATATTGTCTCTGAGCTCAAGTATACCGGCTGCCTGAAGAGTGAAGCCATATATTTTGGCGACTCCTGCTGCTCTTGGAACCTGCCGGGATGGAATGGAAACCTGCAAGCCGGAGTGACCTTGCCCTTGGACACATTTCGGTCATGTACTCATACCTATTATGATAATGAACTAGACTAATGATTGATCAGTAACTGAAGGGAGCTCTAGTAATATGCCAATATCTTTTCTTTCTTTCTTTTTTAAATTTTTATTGGTTTGAAAGAGAGAAAGAGAGAGAAATCAATTCACTGTTCCACTTGTTTATGCATTTATTGCCTGTTACTTGTATGTGCCCTGATCAGGGATCGAACTCACAACCTTGGCATGTACGGACAATGCTCAAACATAGTTACCCAGCCAGGGCTCCAATATCTTTTTACTCTTATTTTTCAAGTTACATCTGCCATAATGTGAAAATGATACAACATTAGCATTGTTGGCAAGTTAATAACACTGATAGTGATGGTCAAATGTACTAGGAAATTGAGTTAAAAATATTCCTATCCATATATCCCACTGGCTGCTCTCAATATTAGGCATATTAATGTTGGACTATTGCTGTATATGTTACATGAATGTTCCACCACATTTAGATACTCTGACAGGGTTGATTGTTTTGTTATAAGGGAGCCATGGCCTGGGGGAGGCTTGTGTTTATAAGAAAGAAGTTGTCTGGTTTTTGTCCTGAGTTCCTGAACAGAGAGCTCCTGAAACCCTTGGAATTTCCCAAGAGGTCAGAGTATCTTGGTGCTCTTGGGGATCACACCTGAGTTGGTGCTAATGAGGTCACTCAGGGTGAGACCTTAGATAGCTTCAGGACCTGGCATGATTGGAGCCTCATGCTATCAGCCTGATCTGCCGATTTCCAAGGAGAAGATGGGGCCTGGAGTTCGAGTTGGGTGGTGACTCACTCAAGCATCCCTATGTAATGAAACTCCAGCAAATGCTTGAGATACTGTAGCTCTGTGGAGCTTCACGGTAGGTGGACATACTGAAGTTCCAGGAAAGCGATATGCCCTGATTCCACGGAGAAAGGGCACACGACCTCTGTGTCTGAGAACTTCCCAAACCTCGCCCTGTGTGTCTCTTCGCGTGGCTGCTCCTTTATAATAAACTGCAGTCGTAAATATAGTGCTTTCCTGTAAAGCACAGCATAGGGAATATAGTCAATAACACTGTAATAACTACGCGTGGTGCCAGGTGGGTACTAGAAATATTGGGGGGAACATTTTGTAAGTATATGACTGTCTGACATTATGCTGTACACCTGAAACTAATACAAAATAATATTGAATGGAAACTATAACTGAAAAATAAAATTAAAAAAATATATAGTGCTCTCCTGAGTTCTGTGAGTCATTCTGATAAAATAGTGAACCTGAGGGCCTCATCGGAAACCTCGAATTTGTAGCCAGTTGGTCAGAAGAGCGGGTGGCCTGGCGTCTGAAGTAAGGGTGGTCTTTTCGGGGACTGACTATGCACATCAGCCTGCGGAGTCTGAGGCTCACACCGGTGTCAGCACAGAGCGGTATCGCTGCACCAGCTGGTGTCAGAACAGACCCATTTTGATCCCTAGCCCCGAAAGTCTGATGAGTACTGCATCCTCGGCTTCCCAGCCTCTCAGGGGCCTCTCCTGCACCCATCAAATGCCCCCTGGGGAAGGGCGACACTAATACTGAGCCTACCTCTCTGGATTTCCTTGTTCTGAATTTTGGCCCTATTCTTTTGTGATTCCTTGCTTTTCATATGCTGTCCAGATTTTCTAATTGTCCTCAGGTTGGTCTGCAGTATCCAGCCTCCCATTAATGAAAACATAAATCGCTCTTCTCATAGATTTTTTCTTTTTTTTTCCAGTGTAGTTAAATACACATTAAAATAAAATTATCATTTATCACTTCAACCATTTTAAAGTGTATAATTTAGTGGCATTGTTACACAATCATCGCCACTGTTTGGTTCCAGAGCACTTTCAGCACCTCAGAAGGAAACCTCAGATCCATTAAAACAGTCGTTCCCCATTCTCTATCCTTCCAGCCCCTGGCAACCACTGAACTGCTTCACGTCTCTGTAGAGCTGTGTACTCTGGGTGTTTTGTACTAGTGGAATCACACAGTATATGGCCTGCAGTGTCTGTCATCTATCACTTAGAATGTGGTCAAGGTCACAGATCTTTATCTGTGGTGTTTTGTTTTCTAAATATTCTGCACTTACTGTTTTAATTTCCTTCTGACACAGAAGGCATGTAGAAGAGTTTTCTAATTTTTGTTCTATCTTTACTATTCATTGTTAGTTTTGGTGCATTGTAGTCAGAGAATAGGACTGATTCTATTTTTATAAATTATTTTCTTTGTGGCCTATTGTACTACCAAGTTTTGTAAATATCTAATGGGGGCTTGCAAATAAGAAATAGTCTCTATATTCAGGAGATATATAAAATATATATATTCTGTCTATTTACCTGTCTGTCCAATTAGTTAGCCATCTATTATTAGTCTTATTAAATATATTATTCAAAATATCAGAATCATAACATTTCTTCTCTCTCTGACTTGTCAAGGTCTGAGAGAGATGAGTTAAAGCATCTTATCGCAATATTATTTCCATGTTTATTTCAGCACTGCACTCTGTAAATTAATCCTTATAATTTTTCTATGTTTACTTTAAATATTTCAATGCTGTTATTTATTACAATGTTTCTTAGCTTTGTTAAAAAAACAAAATTCAACCTAGTAAACTTAAAGGCCTAGTCAGCTTTATTCAGCAATTTGCGAACTGGGCAGCTAACAACTGTCAAACAGCTGCAAGGACACTCCTAGGAGCTAAATGAAAAGGGCGGGTTCTACAGGAGATGCGAGGGGCAAGGGAGATGTTAGGGAAAGAGAAGGAAGGGTTCTATGGGCTAGACACTCTTTTGGAGTGGGGAGGAAGGAGAGGAAGGCTTTTCATTAGGTAGATTGCCTCTAGTTTTTATGGAAGACGGAGAGGGTCCATGTCACAGATAACCTCACTGGTGTCTGACCAGAAAGTCCCCTACTGTTTGATTAAGGTTGCGTTTCTGGGAGGAGTTGAAATTTCAATTAGATAAGATATAAAATCTAGTTTTGGTTTCATGGGCTTTTAGCATGAATGACACCATTTTGGGCCTATGGTTTGTTGTTTATTTTTTTTTCTTTACCAGCTTGAATTCACCTTGCTATTGTTAACAAAATTTTAGCCCATTTTTTTGTTTGTATTTGCTTGCAATATATTTGTTCCTCCCTTAATTTGAACCTTTCTGGGTTCTTTTGTTTTGAGTATGTTTCTTGTTGGTAATATATAAATGGCCTTTATTTTCTTTTAAAAAGTGAGCATATATTAGTTTTATTCATCCGTCTATCAGATGGGGTTAGTCTACTGTCGTATGTTGTGTTCTCTAATTTTGTGCTTCTGTGTGGTCTGTTTGTGTTTATTGCTTTTTGGCAATTTGGAAGATATTCAGGCTTTTTAGTTCTACTTGTGGTTACCTTTGTTACTTTAAATGTTTCACCAATATTTCTCAATTTGTCATCTTCGTGAAAGAAACAATATCATTTACTCCCTCTTAAGGAAAATAAGGACACGGGTGACTTAAAAACAGAAACAATCATCCTTGCAGCTGTTGTGGAAAATGGTATGGCAAGTCTTCAAAAACATTTACAAAATTACCATATGACCCAGTAATCCCACTTCTGGGTGCATATCAGAAGAAATAGAGCAAAGACTCAGACAGATATCTGTGCGCCCATGTTCAGGCGGCATGATTCACAGCAGCCGAAAGGTGGAAGCAGCCCGGGGGTCTATGGACAGATACGTGGATAAACAAAATGTGGGATCTGATGATTATTCAGCCTTCAAAATGAAGGAGATTCTGACACATGATACGCCATGGATAAACGTTGGAGACATTAGTCTAAATGAAAGACGCCAGTCACAAAAGGACAAACACTGTATGATTCCTCTTTTGTGAGATCCCTAAGGTAGCCAAATACTTGGAGACAGAAGGTGGAGCCGTGGTTGCTGGGGCAGAGGGAGGAGAACATGGGGAGTGGGTGTTTCGTGGGGACAGAGTTTCAGCCAGGAGGATGAAAAGTTTCTGGAGACGATGAGGGTGATAATTGCACAACGATGTGAATGTACTTAATGATGTGGAATTGTACATTGAAAAATAGTTTAAATGGTTAGTTTTATGTTGTATATATTTTATCATAATAAAAACAAATAGGTATCAATTTCTTTTCCTTCTATTCTCTCCCATTTCCTCTTATAATGATGATTTTGATTTTTGCCCTCCATAACCTACTGTCAACAGCAGTGAAGAAAAAAATTGTAGGTTTGTTTTTCAAAATAACTATAACAATTATATTATTTTCCTGGTAAACAATCATTGCAGTTATATATGCTTAATTACATGTTTACATAGATGTAATGCTTACCACCAGTCTTTTTATACCTCAATTCCCCCCATGTAGGTTCTTAATCTGGATTCATCTTTCAGCGGTTTTTTGTATCTTCAAATAGAATGTTAGATTTTTTGATGGTAGAATGCATCACAAGAATGTAACTGCTTGTGTGATGTCTTCGGAGGAGGCCTGGGGAACAGCTTCCCTGCTGTTACCAGCTCCCGGGTGCGGCACCCACCATCCCTTTCTGGTTTTCCCTCAACTCTTGGCTGCACCTTATCAATAGTCCCTGCACCGAACTCGTCTCAGTTGCCCAGCCTGAGGAGGGCTTCTGTTTCCAGCAGGGAATATGACTGATGCAGCCTCTGCCTCCTTCCTTGTCCCCCTTGCCTCCTGTCCCCTTTTGCTTTGGCCATCCCTTACTCTTACCCCTCCCCATTCTCCCTCCTTTCTTCTTCCTTTTGAAGCTAGGTGATAGGCCAGTACATAGGTTAGTATATCTTGCTCCTCATCTGGTCTGTGGTCGCCTGTGTCCCTGGGTGGTCAAGAACAGAGTATTCCTTCTTTCTGCACTGCTCCAGACTCTGGCTGACTTTCAGAATATGCACCCCGCCGTCCAGGCCCAGAAACCCCGCCCTCACCAGCAGCCCAACAAAGCTCGCAGTTCTGTCCTATGCTTTCTTCCTTATAGAAACCCATTTTATTTCCTAGTCTGACACCTTGGGAGGGTGAGTGAGACCAAATCTGTTACCTCAGTGTCTAGATGGAGCATTAGCTGCTTCAAGCCAAGGCACTATGAGCTGCATTTTTATTGCTTTCCCAATCCTTGTGTTCAGATTTTATTGTGCTAGGAGCTTAAAATGTAATAAACAAGGAGAGAAAGAAATTTTTTTTAGGTTGCTCTGGCTAAAGACTGCAGTCTAAAAAAATTCTTAACAGACCCTTGTAAGTCCTGTTGCTGGGTAGTATTTGTCCAACAGACCTGGAACAGTTTAAAAAAGGAGTGGGGGGTTGGTTAACATTAAAGAAACACAAAGATTTTTCATCTGGCTCTGGAGGAGACCAGAGCCACAGAGAGAACAAGAAAAGAAAGAGGGGATTGAGCATTTTTGCAAACAAATGATAAAACTGCCTTTTAAAGAAGTGGGGGCAGGGGACCCCTTGTCCAAACAAGACATTTGCCAGGGTAGGAAATCATTTCTGCAATTGTTTACAATGCTCAGGCAGCCCGTCCAAAGTCAACATGGCCTGGGAGCGTTGCCCTGGGGCCTCCTGCTCTCTGCCAGCCTCCTGCCAGCTCGGGCTCAGCTATTTCTGGGACTTCGTTCCCTCCCTTGAAAAACAAACTGTGGCCCTCACTGTCATCCCCAATAAAACCCCCAGTTTTTGCAGCCTTAATCATGTTTTCCAGAAGAGTTGTCCAACTGGGGGCCTGGATGCAAAGCGTTGGACTTGGGAGAGCCAGGTTGGGGGGAGGGGGCCTTTCATTTGCAAGGTGCCAAGGTGGAAATTTCCACTGCATTCCAAGATGGCTTCACCTGTGGCCAAGGAAACCTTTTCCATCTTCAAAGAGGAGACCTTGGCTAATGAATGTCCTGAAAGTTATGTCCTTTCCTGCAGGTTGTTCCAAAAATCCAGAGCAAAGTTTGCTTTTACTAAAAAGCACCATGATTATTAGTAACCACCATTTACGTCTAGATAGTACTTCAGTGTAGTAGAGACTTGCAAGTGACAATTAAAGTGACAATAGTGTCCCACTCTGTCCTCATCCTTCCATTCTCCACCTGCCCACAAGTAACCACTGTTGTTCATTTCTTCTGTGTCTTTTCAGAGATGTTTCAGGCGTATGCAAGCTTCTTGGAGTGGTGCAAGGGGACAGTGTGGCACTGAGACACTGAGACAGAAGAGTTCCAGGCACTCGTCCTAGCTCTGCCTCTAGTTGCTGTGTGACATTGTGCCTGCCACTTCCCTCTCTGCATCTCAGTGAGTCATTTGTGAGAATAAAACTAGTTAATAGCTAACATTCATGAGGCCTCTATGTGCCTGCCACTGTGCTAAGTGTTTTCACACGTATTCGTTGAATTAAGCTCACCACAGCTCTGTAAGGAGGCATTATTCGCCCCATTTATCAATGACAAAACTGAAGCATGGAGAAATTAAGTAACTTGCCCAGGTCACAGCTACTTAGAGGGGGCAGCCTGAAGTTTGTGAAGCTAAGCAGTCTAACATTAGAGCTCACAGTCACTGAAACCGCTGTGCTATTATCCTGCCACTCATTGATGATATTGACAACCCTGAATGATGGCTTACGGCAGGAGCCTGGCCCGGAGGGGCTCCTCCCAAGTCTGGTATCTACAGTCCTGTGTCCAGTTCCTGTGAAATGCTGGCCAGGCAGCTCTGACTCACTCAGCCCCATTTAGCTGGGAGGGTGGACAGCTGGCGGAGAGCGGGAGACGGCAGGGGAAGGCTGAGACAGGAGCCCTGATGTCAGCCTGGTGCTTCCTCCTCTGTCCCTCCAGGCACATCAGGACAACCCCTTAAAAACAACATTTTAAAATTTTTATCAAAAGTCATAATGCACATAATTTAAAAAGTCCATAGTATTCAGAGGTTTATAACAAGACAGAGGCATCCCAGAACAATCACTTTTAACCCTTTGGCTACTTCTTCACACATTTATCTCTGTTATTCTAAATCAGGGGGTTATTTTTTCTGTAAAAGGGCAACGCCTTTCTGTAAAGGGCCACATAGTAACTATGTTCAGCTTTGTGGGCCATAGTCTTTGTTGCAACTACTCATCTCCGCTGTAGCTAAAAAACTGCCACAGCTAACACATAAATGAGTAGGAGTGGACTTGTCTCAATATGACTTTATTACAAAAGCAGATTCATTTACAAATATGGACTTAGCCTGTGGGAAATAGTCTGTTGACACCTGTTTTAATTGTTTAAATTCCTATTTCTTCATTTTCTTAATTTGCAAGTGTAGGCACTCCTCATTCATTTTCTATTACACTAGACAAGAATTCACCTCTCTCAAACAGCTCCCCTCCCTGCAGTTGTTCGTCCTCCTAAGTTATCTACTAGGGCTGTATTGTCAGCTAAATCAATATGCAGTGTTTGCATTATTATGACTGATTAAATACTGTTCTCTGCTGAGTCAGGTAGTATGCCATGTGACATTTCCTTTCGCATACAGCTTTTGTTTTTATCTGTAGTTGATAACTATCTCATTCTTTTTTCATTTGCGTAGCTTCTTTGACCTTCAGCAGCCTCCCTAAGACAATGTTGTACAAGGTTAAACAGATGGTGCATCTATTTCTCTTTTCTTTTCGCGTCATTGTTTTGCTGGAGCCCTCCAGCCTCCCGCTTCAGTGTGGACGGGCCCTGAGCACAGGCTCAGGGAGCCCTGGCTTGAGCTCAGCTCTTGTTCTGAGACTTCTTTACTCCTAGAAAGAAAGAAGAAATCCACTGGGTCTCTTTTCTATGTTAGGTCGCTTTTTCTCAGATCCCGTCTCTTCTTCTCTGACTTGCTTCCTCCTTCTGCTGGAGCACATTCTCTAGTCACTTCCTGTGAAAAAGTATTTAAGACATAAAATTTTGAAATGTGGTATATCTGAAAATATCTTTAATTTGCCATGACTCTGTAAAGACAGTTTTGCAAGTTGTAGAATTCTAGATCAAAAATCAGTTTTTTCTCAATATTTTGAAGCATACTGGTTGTTAGAAGTCTGAGATACATATATAAATTATATATATATATATATATATATATATATATATATATATTTACTTTGGGGGAAGATTTTTTTATACTATATATTTTTAAGGATATTTTCATTGTTTTTCAAGAGAGGGGAAAGGAGAGAGCAAGAGAGGAAGAGAAGCATCAATGTGGGAGAGAAACGTTGCTTGGCGACCTTCAGTGCACGCCCAGACCAGGGACTGAACCGCAACCCAGGCATGTGCTCCAACCGGAGTCCTTCCGGTTTGTGCGATGATGCTCAACCAACTGAGCCACACCAGCTGGGGCGTAATATATTTTTGATTCTTAATTCTCTGTATGCAATCTGGTTTTTCTTCTGCAGAAGTTTTTATGCACTTCTCTTTATTCCGAATGTTCTGAAGATTCAACAGGATGCGCCTTGGCGAGGCCCAGTTTCTGCTCGTCGTGCCAGGCATTCGGTGGACCCTGTCGGCATGGACAGGCATGTCCCTCGGTTCTGAGAAATTTCTACGTGATATTGCTTTCTTAGTTTTCTCCCCTCCATTTCTCTATTCTTTCTTTCTGAAATCGAAGTTCACTGTTTTTTAGACCTTCTTTTATTGATCCTTCAATTAATATTTTTTCTATTTTCTGCCTTAATTTCTTAAATATACTTTTGGAGTAATTTCCTAGACTATATCTTCCAACTCTCCTATTCAAATAGTTTTTATTCTAGCTCCCATATTTTTGATTTCTCAAAGCTCTGTCTTGTTCTCTTTTGGTTTTTATAGCATTGTATTCTTTTTATATGTTCACAGTATCTTTTACTCTTCTGAGGGTATTAAGTATGGGTGGGACTTTCTTATTTGTAAATTTTATTATTCCCTGCATTGTCCTGTTTTCTCCAAGCTTCTATTTTTGTGTTTGTTCTCTCCTGGCTTTAATGTTGAAGCCTTTCCTCAACTTACTGGTAATCTCTGTCTATTCTTATTAAGGAATGAGATACTGAAAAGCTTTATGGAAGTCTGAGAGGGCTGCAAATGGTGGGCCTCACTAAAGGAGAGAGAGCAGGGAGAGGATTTGGGGGAAGAAACCCCTAAGTGTGACTACCAACTAAGTCTCCTGTTTTGGGGCCTCCAATTCACCTCCTACGTTACCTGGTGCCCTCAGTTCCAGAGCCTTTTGGGGTTTCTGCGGGATGAACTGGCCCCTTCTACTCTGATGAGCCAGGCAAGGCTCCTCCATCAGCTGTACCTTCTCCCCACATGATGACAACTGTCTTTCCCTATTGTGTCCATTCTTGTACTCTTGTCCTTGTGGTCCTGGAGTTTGTTCTTATCACTACAGACAAAAAAAGGTGTGGAGGGGGGGGTGGGTATTCTATGGAGAGTAACCTCACAGCAAGATCTGATCTTTAATTTCTAACTGGGCATGTTAGTAAACTTTTTAACAAAGTTTATCTTTGTTTAAAGCAAGCCCTGTCCATTGTTTCTATGCGTCTAGGTTAACACACCCGAGAAACAAGCCTTATCGATCTTCCAAGAGAACACATAATTTTAACTATCCAGGAATCCAATCCCCGCCTTGCTTTCTTCCATCCTGATGTAGCCTTCCTTAAATCCCCTCCTGGTTTCAAATGCAAAAACGAAGCTGTAAAATTGTTATTCCTTGGAGTATTTGAGACCTTGCTCCCTGGCATATGTCATTAGTTTGGCCCAAATGAACTCCTATAAAAATTCTCTACAGGTCTGGACGTTTCTTAGGTCAACATTACAGTGTCCTCTAACTGATCTTTTGATTTCTATCCTTGGGTTTTTATGGCCTATTATCCACACACATGCAAGAGGGCTGCTTTAAACAGGTAAGTCACGATACCAGAATGTGGACATTCCGTGGGACTCTGCCCTGACCTCTTGATAGTCAAAGCATGATAAAGAGAGGCACAGGGGATGGGATTAGAGACTATCCTGGATTTAAATACATAGGAGACACACGAAAAATTGTGCCCTGGCCAGGGTAGTTAAGTTGTTTTAGAGCGTTGTCCCCATATGCCAAGGTTGTGTGATCCCCGGTCAGGTGACATTGTTTCTCTCTCTCTCTCTCTCTCTCCCTGAAATCAATTAATAGCTCTGACTGGTATGGCTCAGTTAGTTGAGCCTCATCCCCACAAAGCAAACAATTGCCAGTTCAATTCCCAGTCAGGGCACATGCGTGAGTTGCGGGTTCCATCCCCAGTCAGGACATCTATGAGAGGCAAAAGATGGATGTTTCTCTCCCTCTCTTTCTCCCTTCATTCCCCTCTCTAAAATAAATAAATAATTAGAAAGTCAATAAGCAAAACTTTTTTAAAAATTATAATGCTTAATTCTGAGTTAAACAAACCAATTGTAAAAAAATTGGGGGGGTAATTAGCAAAATTTGAATATTGATATGAAAGAGTCATTAATCTTTTTAGTAATGAACACAGTATTATGATTATGTAGAAAACGTCTATTTTCCCGAGATGCGTATTTAATAATGGTGAAATGTTATGATGTCTGAAAACTTGCTTTCAAACACTCAGAATAAAAAAAGATGAAGCTGTCCTGGCCAGCGTGGTTCAGTTGGTTGGAGTGTTGTTCTGTAACCGGAAGGTCTGCAGCTCGATTGCCGGTCAGGGCACGTGCCCAGGCTGTGAGTTCAGTCCCCTGTTGGGGCACGTGCAGGAGGCAGCCAACTGGTGTTTCTCTCTCACATTAATGTTTCTCTCTCTCCCTCTTCCTCGTTCTCTTGAATGGGAATAAACTAAACCTTTTAAAAAAAAGATGTAGTAAACATGGCAGAATGTTAACAATTTTTAAATCCAGGTGGTAAGTATGCATTATCCTACTTTCCGCACTTTAAAATATGTTTGACATTTTAAAAAGAGCTGGGGGGAGTAATATGCTATTCAAGCCTTTCTGTGGCTTCCTAACTGCTTAAAGGAAAGTCCAAAGCTCTTACCATGGACTTCAAGGCCCTGTGAGATCTGTCCTCAACTGCCCCTGAACCTCAATGTCACACTAGCCTCCTTGCTGTCTCACGGAAAACATCACTGCTTCCTCCGGACCACTGCGTTTAACTGTAGCCTCTGCCCGGCATGTTCTCTTGGCACCCCAGAGCCAACGGGCCCCTCCCCTGCCCCATTCAGAACTCTGCTTTGATGTCGGCCAATGAGAAAGACCTTTCTTATGTACAATAACATGTTCTCTCTTTTCCATGGCATTTCCCGTTCACCTTTCCCTGCTTTTATTTTTTTAATAGCATTTATTATTACCTGCTTTTTAAAAACTGTGGTACATAGTGTGGAATTTACAATTCTAACCATTTTAAAATGTGTAATTTGATGGTATTAAGTCCATCCACATTGTTGAGCAGCCATCAGCACCGCCCAGCTCTAGAACTTTTTGGTCTTCCCCAGC
The DNA here is from genome assembly GCF_004126475.2 of Phyllostomus discolor. Classification (NCBI taxonomy): domain Eukaryota; kingdom Metazoa; phylum Chordata; class Mammalia; order Chiroptera; family Phyllostomidae; genus Phyllostomus; species Phyllostomus discolor. The sequence goes on from NC_040903.2 coordinate 176,823,192, forward strand.
TGAAACTCTGTACCCATTAAACACTGACTCGCCATTCCCCCCACTCCCTGACCACCATGATACTTTCTGTGTCTGAATCTGACTACTCCAGATTCCTCATGTAAGGGAGTCACATAGTATTTGTCTTCTGTGCCTGGCTTATTTCACTTAGCATGTCTTCGAGGCTCACCCACATGGCACCATGTGTCAGAATTTCATATGACCTGTCACTTCATGTGTTTGTTAATTTGCTTCTTATCATTATTGTCTCCACACCACCCCCAACTCCTCTCTCACTAGAAGGTAAGGTCTGAGGATAAGAGCTTTGTTTGTTTTGCTCCTTTATCTTGTTGACGTAAGAAAGTCCAAACCTGTAGAGAATTTTTATGAGTTTATTTGTGCCAAACTGACCACATATGCCAGAGAGCAAGATCTGAAATGTGCTGGAGGTGAACAATTTTGCATTTCTTATGTGCATTTGAAATTAAGGAGGGAACATAAGGAAGAAGACATGAAGGTGCAAGAAGGCAAGGCAAAATTGGATGACAAATTAGTTACGAGTATGTGCTTTTTAAAGGTGGTTATGACTTCAAGGGGTATTACTTTGGCATTTCAGAAGTGTGTTAACCTAGATGCCCAAGAACAAACTGGACACAGCTTGCTTAAAAACCTCCACTAAAAACTCGATAAGCTTGGGGTCTGACTACCCACCACAACCTGCCCAGTTAGAAATTCACGATTTATTATACACCCTCTTTTTATCCACAATCTAGAGCAATGCCTGGGCACAGAGTAAGCATTCAATAAATATTTGTTGAGTAACTTGCCTCCTGTTGGGGTAATTTCCTTTTTGCACAGAGCTGGCCTTCTTCTCTGAGCATGACTTGTCCATTCAGCAGGCAATTTTTAGCCCTCACTGCGCTGAGCACTCTGGGAGCCAGAAAGATAAGACAGTGAAACCCACACAGCTGAGAGTGTAAGAGCGATCGATCGAGGGGGTGTCTGTTTTCATTGAAACTGAGTCTTAATAATACCGCTTGAGCTCTTGGATCCAGCCATGCCTGAAGGCAGAGATTCATTTCCTGGAATTCAGCTTCCTGAGCCAATACATTCTCAACTTCTCCCCCATCTCTGTTTATCACTCTTACTTTGCTTTGAATTGGATTTCTGTCACATCTCACCAAAAGATTCCTGACCAATATAAGGAAGATGAAAATTGGGTATAGAGAAGCTTCTTGTGGGGTTAGAAAACTCAGAGCTATTACCCAAGAAAGGGTTAAAAGGACCTGGAATCTTCCTCCTGAGAAAAGGAGCCCCTGGGAGATAGGGCCATATCTTTAGATAAGTAAAGAGCTGTCGTGTGGGGAAGGAATGAGACTTAGTTTAGATGATGCAAGAGGAAACGCCAGGGCCTGCAGACAAATGTTCTTAGGAAAAGATGTCAGTTCGGTTGAAAGAAAAACATGGAGGCCTCAGGAGTAGCCCAGAGGTATAGCGGTGACTTGGAGCAGGTGAGCCCAAGTGTGGGAACTGCACAGTGGGGAAAGAAACAAAACCCTGCATGTGTCTCATTTCCGATAACCCTTCGTTTCCCTCGACCTGGAGTTGGAAACTCTCTGCTGTGCTCACTGACGTAGGCAGACAATAGGTTTGCCACATGAAGTTGTTAAACATGTGGCCCCTCCTCCCTGCCCTTGACCCAGTATTGATGTCCCAGAAGTTCATTACAAGATTGTCCAACAACACAATGGACATGGGCTGAAAGTCATATTGGTCCCTAGGTAATAAGAGAAGTGGAGCTTTTCCAGGGATTTTGAAAAATAAGTTTTTCTTATTAGATTATCCTTTTCTGTAAAACAATATCTGGAATTAAAACATGTGCCGTGGGCCCTGGTCTGTGTGGCTCGGTCGGTTGGAGCATCATCCTTAAACTAAGAGGTCTCAGGTTCCATCCCCAGTCAGAGTACATGCCTGGGTGGTGGGCCAGGTCCCCTGTGGCAGTGTGTGCAAGAGGCAACTGATCAATGTTTCTCTCTCACCTTGATGTTTCTCTCCCGCTCTCTCCCCCTTCCTTCTCTCTCCAAAATCACTAAGCATGTCCTTGGGTGAGGAGAAGAAAAAAATACATGCTTTGGTTTTGTTAAGAACTGTTTTTTAATTGGAAGAGTCTGGGTCATAGCCCTGGAGAGTTTCTGGATGGGAAGTGCAACACAGCCCTAAAATAAAAGATGCTCCCAACATGCTGCTATCCTGGGACCCCGTGCCACTCCCACAGCGATGCAGGAGGTCTAAAAAGAGGCTTCAGACCATCGCCTGCCTGTCTCCTCAGATCCCGCAGATCTTGCTCCTGGACCAGCACCCGCTCTTCAGAAGGTGTTTCTGCGTCAGAAGAAAAACTGTAGTGACAGTTTACCCATCTAGCGTCACTGTGGCGTAACAGGGGGAGGGCGGTCTCTGAAGCTGGATGGAACTGAGTCCAAATTCTGACTCTTCCTTGGATCAGACACTCAGTTTTCCAGAGTCTTAATTTCCTCACTTATAAAAGGAGGATAATGATGCTCTCTTAATAGAGTATTTTGAGGAGTTTATTGTTTAATTCATTTTTATTTTTAACAGATTTTATTTCTTTTTAGAGAGAAGGGAAGGGAGAGACAGAGGGAGAGAAAAATCAATGTGTGGTTGTCTCCCATGCAGCCCCCACTGGGGACCTGGCCTGCAACCCAGGCATGTGCCCTGACTGGGAATTGAACCAGTGACCCTTTGGTTTGCAGGCCAGTGCTCAATCCACTGAGCCACGCCAGCTAGGGCTATTTTGAAGATTTAAAAGATGATTGTATTATGTGTTCAGTATAGAGGATGGATTATAATTGAAAGAATAAAAAATATTTAAATAATGATTGTTAGAAGATCAAAGTGCCTTCAAAATCCAAAGGGGGCCAGCCCTCAGATGGCTGGTTTTCAGGTACAGGTAGAGGCTAGAGAAAGAGTGAGAGCTACTGCTGGGAGAAGGTCAGAGAGTATAAATAATAGTTGGAGATTTTCAAAGCTTTGCATGGGAGATCTTGCTACTTACCCAGCCAAATACATCTCCCTTTCTTCCTGAGCAATCAGCTAGATTATGTTTCCCAGCCCCCCTTGCAGCTAAGGGTGGCCATGTGACCACCCATTTGTGAGTGGTAATGATATGTGCATTTGGGAGCTCAGGCCTTAAGATCATGAACACGTCTCCTCCTCTTTTCCTTTCCCACCAGCTGCAAACCAGGTGAAGCTGCAAAACCAGTTTCAATCATGTGGATCATAAATGGACTCTGGAGACAGCAGAGCAACAACTTGGAAAAAACCTGGGTCTTATCTGTGTGGAAGAGGAAAAAACTTTTCTCTCTACCTTTCAAGTTCCTCTCAGCTAGTCTAATAATGAAATTTACGTACGGCAGATTAACAAGAGAAAATAACCAAATTTCTTTTCATACGTATACATGGAAACCCTATATACAGAGAGAGTCAGAAGAGGTGCAGGGACAGAAAGGGAAAAGGAAGTATATGATATTCTGAGCTAAGGATCACCTCGAGGCTTCAGAGTGGAAGAAGGTTATTTGCAGGATGATAAGTTTGCCTTGCCATATAGATGGGTCAAAAAAGGTTATCTCTGATAATTTTTCATTATGGACAAGGCCTCTAATTTAAATTCTTCTAGGTAGTTAAAGGGAAGAGGAGGAGCAGGCAGAAGTTTCATTTAAGCCCATAGGATTTTGGTTACCTTTAGCTTAAAATATTCTGTATACCACAGAGGCACATCTTGGGGTGACTCATTCTGAACCCTTAAAACAAACTGTGTAGGGCAGAGCTGCGAGCCCCCATGGACTACTATATGAGGAAAAAAAATAACTCTTTTGCTCCTGAAGCCACAATTCTATCAGAGCTCTTTGTTACAGCAGCTGAGCCTCACCCTAACATCTGGTATGGACCATCTTGGGTGGGGCATCTGTTTCTCAAAGTTGGTTTTCTTTTAGTAAACAACAGGCAGTTGTGGTGCAGTGGGAACAGCCTTAGTCTCAAAGTTAAGAAACTGGGCTGCTTAGTGAAAATTATTACTATTTTGTGCTTTGCTTTGTAGCTGACAGAGATTTCCTCTGTGAGACCTAATTCCCTCATTTGTAAAATGGCAACCACAGCAGTATGAGTGTAAATTAAAGTTTCATAAACTGTTAAACGTCATGCAAATGTGAGGGCCTCGCTGCACCCTGGGCAGAGAGGGCACTAGACCTGCAGTGCCTGAGCCGAGAGGCTAGCTGGGGTCACCTGAAGAGGAACTCGGGCATGAAAGTGGTTAGAGTCTACTGCCTGGTCTTCTAGACCCATCGGCGTGCAAGGGGCCGGCGGTGGAACGTAATCCTAGCCAAATAATTGTAAAACTGCAGAATTACAGATACAAGAAGAGCCTACATAACACCTCACATTACACAGAACAATCCTGCAGAGGAGTCCTGCACGTAAATAACAGCCGCAGCAGTCACGAGGCCGCCTTCTGAGATAAATGCTGGAGTTTGGCTCTAAATGCCAACATCCTTAGCTAATCTAAGTAATGCATGAACAGGAAGAATTTGGTGGCTGGGAGCCCAAGTGCAGTTGTATAAAGAACTCTTAAGAGCAGTTAGTAACCTCCGAGCAGCAGGCCCTAGTGCATGATGGGAAATGTAACATTTAATCAAATCTCAGGCGCAAGGAGCTGCCGAGAGGGCTGGGGGGTGGGGGCTCGGGTCTTGGCAAGAGGCAGGCTGCTAAGGGGCCTCTGGCAGGGTCTCCACCACACCACAGATGGTTTTCGTCTCTGTGGTTATTTTGTTCCGAGAGAGATCTGCCCCTTCCAAGTCAGGAGTCCTGGATTAGATGGTCCACCATCCCATCGTTAAAGAGGCCAGGAGGGGCTCCGCCAAAAAGTTAGGGGGGAAGACGTCTCTCTTATTGAGAGGGGAGGCAGCATTTTGCCTCTGATGGTCCTGAGTTTTTGAACTGGAAAGACCTTTTAGGGAGATCTCTCATCCATTCCCCTCCTCCCCACTGCCATCTTCAACACTCATTTTACAGTTAAGGGAAACAGAGCCCTGAGTGGGGAAACAGAGTTCCCAGGGTCACAGAGCGAGCTAGGATCCTCGGACATAATCTCCTCCAGTCCAGGCAACCCCACCGGTCCCCATCCTGTTATTTTACAAACACCGATACAGAGGTGCAGAGAAAGTGACAAACTCTATTTCAGTGTAGAAGGGGGAGGAGTAGCCAGGCTTCCTGGTCCAATTCCAGGGAAATTTGACCACCACCATTCAGCATCCATCTTCTCAGCTGAGAGTGATGATGGTCAAAGGCCTGTCTCCTGTTCTGGCTCCCTTGTCTCCCTGCAGCTGTTCGCAGCTGGGGAAGGGTCCCTGCAGGATAGGGAGTCTCTGCAGCCCAGACTGGGTCAGATGACTGCCCTCAAACCAATCAGCGGCAGTCAGGAGGCAGGATAACTGCAGAAGAGGACTGCTCCTACAATAAGCCAGTGGATGGAGCATAGGGGAGGTAAGTCCCAGGGGGAGGGGATGCTCAACAGTCCCATGGCCTTCTATTGCAGCCTCCTTGACCTGGACCCTCCTCACCCCTAAAGTAGGAACAGTGATTGTGCCCTACCGTAGGGCTGTTACGAAAAGTAAACAGTATAATATATGTAAAGTCTGCTTTACATAAGCACCTAATAAATATGAGTACCTTTTTCCCTTTGTCTTTTTTTAGGAGTATTTCTAAAATTGGAAGCTATCTCCTATACCAAAGATGGCAGAAGAGAAAGTGAAAATTTGGCCTGAAACTCCAGTTTGAATAGAGTGACCCGATCCAATTTTTAATTTTTAACGATCTCACTGGCAGCTGGGTGGAACATGATCAGAAAGAGAGGTAGGAGCAGCAGCAGGGAGGATGGTTAGGAAGCTGTTGCACTAGTCCAGTCCAAGCAAAAGATGTGTGTGCCTTGGTCTAAGGCAGAAGTGAAGATGGAAGAGGAGAAGCGGGACAGCTTTGGAGCAGTCTGGAAGGAGAGTGGACAGCACTCAAAGGTGGGAAGTGAAAGGCAGGCAGAAATCAATAATAGCTCCCCAGTTTGGGGCTTAATTAACTGCTTTTAAAAATTATTTTCATTCTCTTTTTCCAAGGTGCTTTCTTGATTGATTTATTTTTATTATTTGAAAAATATGTTATGCTGCCCCAAGAAGCATCTGGAGCATGTAGCAGCTCCGGAGCATTGGATGCTAGATAAGCTGACCCATGTGTTTGCTCCTCGTCCATCTATGGTCCCCACAAGCTAAGAGAATGTCTCCCTCTCATCATTTTCACAAAGAACGGACTTAGGGATGCTCTAACAGGAGTAGGAGTAAAGAAGACCTGCATGCGGCTGTGTATTAAGAATGCTGGCAAGGTCGGAATTGATGTAACACACCCTGCTGCTTGTATGGATGTGACAAGATCAGCGTTGACAAGACCAAGAGAATTTCCATCTGATCTGTGACACTAAGGGTTGCTTTGTTGTTCGTTGTGTTGCACCCAAGGAGACCAAGTACCAGTTGTGCAACATGAAGAAGATCTTTGTGGACACAAGAGGAATCCCTCAGCTGGTGACCCGTGATGCTTGCACCATTCGTGACCCAGATCCCCCTCATCAAGGTGAGTGACACCATTCAGACTGATTTGGAGACTGGCAGATTTCTGATTTCATCAATCAAGTTTGACACTGGTGACCTGTGTGTGGTGACTGGAAGTGCTAACCTGGGAAGAATTGGCATGATCACCAACAGAGAGAGACACACTGGTTCTTTGGGTGTAGTTCCTGTGAAAGATGCCAACGGCAACAGCCTTGCCTGCAGGCTCTCCAAAATTTGTGCGAATAGCAAAGAAAACAATCCTGGATCTCCCTTCCCCATGGAAAGGGCGTCCGCCTCACCATCGCTGGAGAGAGAGACGAGAGACTGGTGGCCAAACAGAGCAGCGGGCAGCATGAGCTCTAGGTAACGTGACTGGGAGAGTCTTCGTGTTTAACTACAGGTAACACAGCATGGAAAGGATAGATTATGTTTATTTTTGAACAGTCAACAATTTCACATAATACACAATAAAGATATAAACGGTGTGTACAGTGAACCCATGGACACGGACAACGGGGTAGGGACTGACTACGGCAGTGGGGGCAGGCTGGGTGGAGGAGAGTAAAGGGGGAAAAACTGGGACAATTGTAATAGCATAAACAATAAAATACTTATTTTAAAAAAGGTACATAGTGAAAAGTCTCTCTCCCCCAAACACAGAGTCCTCTCCCCGCTCCAAATTATAAATGTAATATATATCATTTCAGGGGTATTTTATGCACATAGAAGAAAAAATATATATGGACACACACTTATATGGATCACACACACGAAATAGTTTCCCTTTTTATATAAATAATATTATACATATTTTCTGCACCTTGTTCTACTTAAGAATACATCGTGGGGGGAATGGGTAGGGATTACAGGAACAAATTTGGAGGACACATGGACAAAAACTAGGGGTGGGGGGCAATGGGGGGAAAGGGGGAGGGTTGGGTGGAGGGGCTGGAACGGGAGTAGTGGGGAAAAAACTGTACTAGAACAATGATTGAAATAAAAAAAAAAAAGAATACATCGTGAAGATTGTTCCTCCCTTAATTATCTATTGCTGCGTAACAAATAGCCCCACAACCTGGTGGCTTGCAACAACAGTCTTCCTGGCTCAGTTTCTGTGGGTCAGGAACCTGGAGTCCTCTGCTCAGGGCCTCCCTCAGGCTGTTATCAGCCGTGGGCAGACTTTGCAGTCTTCTCAGGGTGTGACTGGGATCAGAGGCCAAGCTCAGTCACGAGGTTATTGGCAGGATTCAGTTCCTTGGGAGCTGTTGGACCCAGTGGCTTAGCTTCTTTCAGGGCCTGGACAGACGTGCTGCTCCAATGTGGCTCCTTATGTCCTCAAGTGGGCATGCTCAGAAAGAAGAGAGTGCAGCAAGTCGGCAGTCCCAGGCTCTGAGTTTACTCTTGGAAGTGACAGCCATTGCTTTTGTTGTGTTCTAGTCGTTAGGATAAGGCATTAGGTCCAGCTGTCCCCCACCCCTACCCCAACCACCATGCACATGTACACACATTCAAACACATGAGGAGGGCACTACCCAAAGGTGTAAATCCCAGGAGGCACGGGTCACGGGGAGCTATTTTAGAAGCTGCCAACCACAGTTTTCCAGCACTACATGATAACAAGCATGCTTGGTCTGTTCCAGTGTTGGACAGGCCTTTGTCCCTTCACCCAGGGCTCTAATGCGTTTACCCCCTGTGACTGGGAAGCTCATAAGAATAGAACTCTCACGTATACAGTGAGTCTAGCTGACACTCAGCTAATACTGTGCTCTTGTGTGTGTGGCGGTGATGGTAGAGAACGGTTTCTCAGTTCTGTCTTAAGAGTACACTGAGTGATAAACTGTCACTTGTTCCTATGGAACTGTGGGTACTTTGAATGAATGTTTTGAAAGGTTTTTGGAACTCCCATTTGGACATGATTGTCACCTGGAAAAGAACCTGTGGGAAGGGCCTGGACCAGGCTGGGCTGAGCACACATAGTACAATACCCAATATCCTGAACTGTACTTGGGTTGTTCAGTATTTCTGTAATTGCCCTGCTGTTTGCAAAGAGCAAGACCAGGGCCTTAGGAGGCGGGTAAATTCCCCCAGAGGGAAGTTCCCACTGCCAGTCGTCCTGGGAGGAAGACTCCCGGGGTGGAAGTTGGGGGCTCAGGGTATGGGCATTTGGGAAGTCTCTCTCTCTCTCTCTCTCTCTCGCTCTCTCTCTCGCCCCACCTCTCATTGAGAGAAGACATGCTCCAAGAACCCTACAGGTGGAGTTGAGCTGGACCCTGCCATGTGGAGCAGGCTGGGGCTAGACAGAGAGGTGGACCTGGGCACCAGCTGGGGATCTGTGGGCTCTGAGAAAAACCACCTTGATCAAGGTTGTGAGGATTTCTCTTGTTTTACTCTTCTTCCATGGTCCCTGGATTCTGTCAGCTCCTGCTAGAAGCTATGCGTGGTTTCTATTAAGTATGATGCAGTGAGAAATGGGCCCCAGCCATGCCTGGGGCTGAGTGGTGAGCTCATGGGTGGCAGACACCCACAGAGGGTGGCCATGTCCAGTAGGGTGAGAGTCACAGAGGGTGTGGGCACCTACTGAGGAAGCTGGAGGGGAGGAACACAAAGGGCGAGCTCTGGGGCTGGTGTAGCCCAACCCTGAGGGGCCCTCCAAAGTAGCTGGGAACTCCATAGGGGTTGACTTCCCGTGTGGGTCAGGGTTCAAAGCAAATTGCAATTGGAATATTAAATGGAGATAAAATATTATCATTGGCTGGGGAAGCCTGAACATAGTTATTCTATTAAATGCTATAGTAAGCAAAAATAGATAATACCAATAATCTAGCGTGTCAACATTTTAATAGAACTTTCAACTTAACAAAGTGTCTTTACACATGCCCATCTCTAAATGGTCCTCAAATAATTCTACAAGATGTGTGGTCAGGTATTAGACCAATTGTTCTTATTAATTACCTGGACAAACCATATGAACACTCCATACTTATAAATCAGATATGGTTAAATGTCAACAATTTCTATGGTTCAGCCTTGTATTATTACAAAATTATACCTATGATGATTATTATAAACAACAAGAACAGGTATCATTTTTTTTCAAAAAACATTATGCATCCGGCACATTGCTGAGCTCTCAGCACATTCTGTCTCGGTCAGCTCTCACAAGAACCTGATGAAATGGGCTCCTCCTGGCACCTCCTCCCCTCAGGGTCCGCCCTCCCATTCCCAGCTGCTGGGAATGTTGGCTACTGATGTCTCACAGCTCCTTCTCTCACCGGAAACTGTCCCCAGCCACAGGTTGCTGCCTCCAGCAATGTGAGGCCAAGCGCCCAAGGGCAGTCTTGCAGGCCATACCTGGCCAATGAGGAAATGTAAAGGCCAGGCCTCCTTGCATCTATTTGGGACACTCTGAAGGCCACACCCTCCCCCCCCCCCCCCCCCAGTCCAGAGCTCCCTGTAGGATGCGCTGAGGTCCCAGGTGCAACCATGTAGGGAATCAGCTTCTCTCTCTTCCCAATCCTGTCCTCTCACTTACCTACAGCTGTGTTTCCCAAGAGCACTGCCTGATAAACCTTCTGCAGACAATTCCCCGTCTCAGTCTGCTTTTAGGGAACCCGAACCAAGGCAGTGAGTGCCAGAAGGGGGCGTGCTGGGAGGCGGAAGTGGGGTTTGGACAGGGGTCCTTGCCAGCCAGCTATCAGTGAAGACCCATCACTGGTATAGAAGGGCAGTTAGTCCCTGGCGTGCTGTAACTTCATGCTTGTTAAAACTCCCCGCTGGTGGACTGGGGTGAGATGTGGGTGGAAGGGGGTCACTGGCTTGTGCAGTGTCTCTGGCAACTGAGGGAAGTAGTGAGACTAAGGACTATGGACATGAATGACTGTTGCTGAGCCCACTTGATTTACTAAACAGCACTAATGACAGTTGCAAAGTGAAAAATCACCAAAGCAAAAGGCAAAAGCCAGAGGGCTTCCTGGGCAACATTTAAGGAAATCCTTCCTGTGGAGGGATGACTGAGAGGGGTCTTTCCTGGAGAGGGGTGGGACCCTGAGACCTGGGTAAACGAGTCAATGCAGTTGAGAACCTTGAACTCTCAGATTCTTCTGCGTGCACTGGGCCTGCAGAAGTGACCTGCTTCTTGTTGACAGATAGTGGTCCCCTTGTTGGAAGACCACAGGTGGTTTCAGATGAAGCAGGTGCCCTAAAGATACCGCTTGTCTCCCCCAGCCCTCCACCTCCTTTCTGACTCTGATGGACAACAAGAATCAAATCTCAATAGGGCTGGGCTGCTAAGAGAGCAGAAGGACTACACCCCGAGGGAGCTACACGATCTGGCTAATGCATTCCGGCAGGAAGTGTGCACAGACCTGGATCCTGAGGGGCCAGGCCAGCAGCAGAGGAAGGGAAAGCTGGATGAGAGCGGGTACTGCTGTGGAAGTACTCTCCCAGGATACAAGACTTAATGCCTTGGCAAGGAACCCAGGAGTTGGTGCTAACATACTTTAAAGATGGATCTTAGAAAGTGCGGGAAAAGCACGGTCCACACGAAGTGAGGCAGAACTGTCAGAAGGGCCGCGGCAGACGGTGGAGGCAGAGGGCAGACAGCGCAGAGAGGTGGGCATACAGGAGTGGTTAAGTACAGGGTTTTAAAAGAAGGAACAGCAGGCCAAAATGGAGTCACTTTTGCTGAACACATGACCAAATCAAAACTTAATAACTACCTGATTGCAGATTTAGCCTCTCCCAGGAGTGAAATTTTAAACCAGTCATTCTGGGATTTCCTGATTAGAGGTGGTCTGCCTGGTAAGGTCCCCTGTCTTTCCCTCAGGGAAAGCGTCCTTGCCTTATATAATCCACTCTTTGATTATTGATTATTTATTTATTTATCAAGTACAGTTGACATTCAATATTATTTAATATTAGTTTCAGGTGTACTGCATACTGGTTAGACAATCATATACTTTTTACAAAGTGTTACCCTCGCTAAGTCTAGTACCCACCTGGTACCATGCACAGTTATTACAGTGTTATTGACTATATTCCCTGTGCTGTACTTTACATGCCTGTGACTATTCTGTAACTACCCATTTGTACTTCCTAATCCCTTCACCTTTCTCACCCAGCCCTCAGACCCCCTCCCGTCTGGCAACCATCAGTCTGTTCTCTGTATCTATGAGTCTGTTTCTTTTAACTGCTTCATCCCACCCTCTTTCTGCCTATGAAAACCTTCCATTTTGTATAACTCCTTGGAGCATCCTTCGAATTGCTAGCTAGATAGGATGCTGCCTGATTCATGAGTTGCTTAATAAAGCAAATTAGACCTTCAAATTTAATCTGTTGAATTTTGTTTTTTAACATTAAGGGGGCCAGAAACCCACCAGCCAACCCTGTTCCGTGGGGAGCCCTAGAGAGCCCTCTGCTTCGGAAGCAGTAAGGAAGGAGCTGGGGCGGGGACCAGGGTGCGGAGGGCTGGTTTCAGTGACAGTAGAAGATGCTCTTACAGGGATTAGAGAATCCCAAAGTAATAGAAGTCAGGTGGCAGTGCTTAACCTTTAGAGCTCAGATGGGTGCAATTATTGCAATGAACAGCCAAATAGGAGTGGCATTCAGGAGAGCCTGACCCACAGAGGGCTATGGATATGGTTAAAAGAACACAGTGTTTCCTACAGGCAATATAGGTGGGTGGCCAACAGTGTGTTGCTTAATTTAGACAATCAAAAGAAGTCAAGGATGGATGATCGGGGGCTAAAAGCAGCCACCCCCAGTAAAACGTCAGGACTCCTTACCCTGTCTCTGGACCTGAGCCATTGACTAAACAACCTGCGACATCATGGCAAATTCAATCGTATTTTCAACAGTTCTTTTCCAAAAGGATCCATGCCCATTTCATTGTATAACTGTGCGTGAGAAAGGGGGAACAGTGGGGACATTGAAGAAGGCTGACCCCAGGGTCTGAACTGACATTGGGGAGGAGGGCATGAGGACCAGGCGGTAATGGAGCCCTGGCCCAGCTCTGGCTCACAGTGAGTTCACTGGGGCCATGAGTCCGCTGTGGTTAGGTCGCTGCCTAGAGCGTATCCTTGGAATGGACGTACTTAGCTGTTGGCAGAACCCCAACATTGGCTCCTCGGCCTATGGGATAAGACCCAGTATAGTAAGGACTACCAGCTGAAGTCTCTGAAGTTGCCTCTCACTCCGCTGGTAAATCGAGTTCAAGACTGTTTGCCCAGGGGAATGGCAGGAATTAGTGCCACCCTCAAAGATGAAAGAATGCAGGGATGGTGGTCGCCGTCATGTTCCCACTTAATCCACTGGGTAAAATGTTTGTAAACCACCACAAACTTCACCAAGCAGCAGCCCCAACTGTTCCTGTCATGCTAAGCAGGCATCTTTGCTGAGCAGATCAACACAGCTTCTAGTACCTGGTGCCTGTTTGTTGCCGTGTCTTCTCTCCCTGTCAGAAAGGAAAAGAGAAAGTTCACTTGGAGCAGACAACAGGGTACATTTGTGTTTTGCACCAGGGCTGTGTTAACCCTCCCACCTTCCATTATAACATAGTCTGAAGGGAGCTAGACCATCGGGAGGTTTCACAGGACATCACGTCAGTTCACCATATCAAGAACACGTAAGTGAGGTCAAATGAGCAAGAAGTGGCAAGTACAATGCATTCACTCTAAGGGATGGGAAATAAGCTCTGCCCACATCATGGCGCAGACACATCAGTGAAGTACACCGAGATCCTGTGGCCTGGAGATATCCCCTCCAAATGGTGGGACAGTGCCAGCACAGGTGAGTCTGAGCTTGAATGAAACTGTCCCCTGCTATCACAGGTAAGTTAAGGGAACATGACACAAGTCACCAGAAGTGTCTGCTATATATCCTCAGAGAGGTTAAATAAGTTGTCCCACAACACAGAGCTGGCAAGTGGTGGATCTAGGATTAAAATCTCAACCTGTTGGACTTCAAAGCCCATATTTTTAACACCTGTAAGGAGGCTGGGAATAGAGATTAAGTGGCCTTTTGTTGCATTTTGGGCTCCTGGATAGAAGGCTCCGAGACACTGGTGTGCAGGAAGTTTATGGGGAAGTGCTCTCCATACCAAACCAGGGGAGTAAAGGAGGTGGCACTGGGCAGACAGAGGCTGGGCTATGAGGCATCTCTGCAGAGGCTCAGACAGTCCCACAGGTAGCTCTGGAGCCGAGGTGGATCTGCAAGTTGTTCCCTAGTGGCAAGAAGGCCTCAGGAAGAGATGGTCACCCTTAGAAAGGAGGTCCTTTCCGGGCCAAGGGCAACTCCTCAGGGGACTCAGCTGAAAGCCATCAGCCTTCCATGTATCCAGATGCGAGGGTAATGACTGCTGTAGCCCTGGGTAGGGGCTCTGAGTGACACACCACAGCGTCATCAACATCTCTCCAGGCCCCACGGCTGGTGGCTGAGCAGGGACACAAACGTAGGTCCTCTGACTCCAGACCTAACAAGGTTAGCCCTGCTCTTCCAGCTCCATGACATGCTCCCCTATCTCAAGGCGCACAGCCATGGCAGGGGCTCCAGCATTGATTGGAAAGAACAATAACCCACTCAGACTTGGTCAAATCAGAGGGAGGGTGTTGTGAAACAGGAATCTTATGGACATCTGAGCTGACAAAAGAAATTTCACTCATCCAAAAATAACTGAGGCAGTTCATACCATATTCCAAGCTCTCTCTGAGTGCTAGAGAAACAAGAAAAAAGTAGCAAAGCTCCCACTCCATAGACCTTCCTTTGTGTGGAGGAGGACAACGGGGAAGGCCTGGTCCTCCAGGGCACAAGCAGCTGTGCCTTCTTGAGAGGAAGAGGAGAAAAATGTGTCTCTTTTCTTTTTGTAAAATGCCTACAGGAAAATAACACGTAGTTGATTTCTCATCTGATTATCAGCCTCTATAAGTAAACCAGTAAGGAAACATCGGTAACAGCTGTTACCTCCAGAAGGAAGATGGGTGGAATGAAGGAATGAAAGGAACTGTAGTTTTCTTTCTCTCCCTCCCGCCCCTCTTGCTCTCTTTCCATCTCCCTCTCCCTTTCTCTTCGCCACTTCTTCATGTGCCTAGTACTCCCGGGGGAGAGCTGCCCTGCCTCCCCGCATGGGTGGGAGACAGCTCCTGCTTCACCCTCAGCTCTGGTTGCAGGGCTGGTGCGCCAGAACATCCCTGCCCTGTCTTCTCCGTTCCTTCACTCCAGAGACTCCTCTTGCTGTCAGCTGAGAAGGGAGGAGCAGGTACTTGGGGGTTCTATAAAAGGGAGCATATGTTTGGGGGACTCGGGGAAAGAGTCATTTTACAGACTCTATTTTTTCACTCAGAACAGGTCTGCACTACTTGATTGTGGTATAGAATCTGTGATTTGTGTACTGCATGTCCAGCTGTTCCTGCTGGGAGGTTGTTTGTTTGTTTGTTTCTCTCTCTCTTTGGTTTTGTTTTTGTCATTGCAGAAAGAAGATTCTGGCTGACAAACCAGTCCCGGCTCAAGACTTTTCAGAGTAAAGACCTGTACGCCAGCATCTACCTTTGGCCAAACTGTGGAGGCCTCTGCTGGGTTCTCCCTTTGTGGGCATGTCTCTCTCTTCTCTCACTGAAACCCATTCCCTTCAATGGCTCTGATTATGACTGTGGACCTCCCGCTCAGGACAAGGTCTGTCCACGTGGGCTTTATGTGGAACCTTCTTGCTCAGGGAGAAAGGTTCTGCGTTCTGAGAGGGACACACAGAAGCAGCTTATGATGCTGGTGATCTGGTAAAAGCAGACTCTCCCTGAAGGTGACTTGTGAGTCCTTTGGGGACAGCCAGGCTGGCTGTGGAGCTTGAACTGCTCCTGCCCATAAGTGACTGCTGGTGGGAGTCACCATCCCTGGCGCGGGTGGGGGGCGGCATGACATCCCAGTTAGGCCAACCGGATAATCTCTTCTAGAAAGTTGAATCTTGAGTGGATGTTACAAAAACAGAAACCATTTGGGGCCAGTTCATCCTAGTTCCGGTGAGTACCGTGCGGTGTCTGCTTCCCAGGTTCCTGGCGCCGCCCTCCTGCCTGTTTGTCTGGAGCTCGGGCTTCAGCCTTTCCTTCCCGTTGTGTCGCATCTCCAGTAAAGTACTATCTGACCCCGCACCTCCCGCAGCCTGGCTGCTGCCGTTTCCACACGCCCACCAGCAGCCTGCCCTATCTGACCAGAGCCCGCACAGCAGCCCCCAAGCCTCCAAACCAGTTCGCCCCCACAGGGCCCAAGGTCTCACCCAGTACTCAGCTCCCAATGCCCGGTGAACAAAAAAGTACTTTCTGAGTAAGTTACCCAGAGTCGATCTCTGTTACTTACTTACCATCTAAGATCCCTGACTAATATGGCACTAATTCATGACGCTTGGGTCTTTCAAATCCCATTTTCTCCCCAAACCATGGTGAGACTTTTCAGTTTGTATGTGTATTGTGCTCTTGCTAACTCTGTGTTTTATTTATGCTGTGCATGTGGAGTGGGGAGCGGTTGAACAGTCCAGGGCCAGAGCTGGGGGCTGACAGATATGGTGGGGTCTGATTCCCACCCTGATTCCTGAGCAATGCTGTCAGACCGGGATCATCCCGCCGTGGGAGGGGCCTGTGGCCGATGGGGCAGAGCATGAAGCCACAGGCTGAACATACTGTGTCTTCTGGAAGTGCTAGTTTGAAGATTTTATGGGGGTGGGGAGACATGTTTTTTATTTTATTTTAAATTAAATACATGTATATTTTGGCATAGAATATAAGAATCTGCAGGAATTTTTATGAGCACACAAGTGTATTCTAAGAAATTTCCTACTGGCGGGAAGCCAATTCCATATGCATATCTAAACCTCCTGGCAGGATGCATTCTTCTCTGCGGCTATAAAGGGCTCTTTGGTAGAAACGTAGAGAAACACAGACCAGTGGTGTGAGGGGTTTGGACTGCACGGCGCAGACTCTGTGCTGATTTCTTTTAGGGCTGAGCTGGGAGTGGGGGCCTCTCAGAGTCCTGTTATCCCTCACAGCTTTTCACAGACCCTTGTTAAAAATAGGAAACCTTGTTAACAATCGTTCACCGAGGACAGACAGCCACTGCTCCTATGAGGAGAGGCAGGAAGCTTAAAGTCAGGGTGGCGGGTCTCACAACGTGAAGAAAATCCGAATCTCTCTTTTGTTGGGCCCAAGACTCTAAATGCGTGGATTATGTTCTGGGCATTTTCCACATTTAAGCATTACAACCACGAGGCAAAGATGATGTTATGTCCACGGTATAGATGAACACACTGAGCCCCAGCTCAGTGAGGCTGAGCAAATAACTCAAGGTCACACAGCTAATCCGGCCATTTTTTAAAACAATAATTATTCTTGTTCCACCTCCCCTTTTGAGATTACATTCATGGCCAGAGTGGGAAACATTAAATCCACAAAACTTCAGCCTGAATGGGTTTATTGTCTGCTGCCTTCCTCCCCACGGGAGGCTTCTACTTACCAAAAGGACCCTGGCCACCTGGGGCTGGGAGTGCTGGAGAGAGGCCTGGAGAGGAGGCAGAGGGCTTAAGACAATTTCCCCCAGTGACCCTGTACTATAGAGGTTAAGATTGTGGGCTTTGAGGGCAAACAGAGCTGGATTTGAGACTCCACTCTCCTACTCATTGTACAGATAAAAGGGACAGGGCAGGGGGTGCAGAAGGAGAGAAGCCCATCATTGCCAGCCAGCCACAGGCTCCAGAGGCCACAGTCGGGGTCAAAACCAACTCTGTGCCTAGTATCTTTACAAAGAGGAATGGCAGCTGCGACACCTCCCATGACATCTGATCAAATGGCCTGCAGAAAGTTACCAATTACAAAGAAGCTGATGGCAAAGGGGCTGTGCATGGGCTTGGCAGCCTGGCCCTGGCCAAACCTGCCACCCAGCCACTTCTTCTTGTGACCTCATCTTGACCCTAAGCGCCCACCCTCAAGGTGTTTCTGCCTCTCCCCTGACACTGCTGACGCAGCACAGGGCCAGGACCACAGAACTTCCTTCCTGGAGGCCTGAGTTGGAGGCCAGGGAGGGACTTCTTTCCAAGGTCCCTTTGGTGGTGAGAGTCCTGTGTCCTGCCCCCAGCTTTCCTAAGATATCCTCTACAGCTAACTATGCAGACAGGTGTGCGTAGGCCAGCAGGTTAGATGGCTCTTGGGCCCTGAACCTGTTACGGAACCCAAGGGGTTTATTGCTTGGGGTGCTCTATTAAAAACGAGACATGGCCTATTGGAGGGTAGTTTTATTTACTTGTAGAAAGTAAAGGAAACAGGAGATTTATACCCACAATTCTGCCTCCCCAAAGAAACCCTTAGCCATTGCTTATATACACTATTTGGTCAGTTACATGTTGATTTTTTTCTTTGTAGTTGGCTCCTTTCATCTGGTTGAGTTCCTGTCAGCTCATCCTGTTTACAGCTGCATCTGCAAAATACTATGCTACATTTTAACATTTAGCAAGAAATAACATTTAGAACTGGCCAGACCTTGAGACCCTTGTCCTATCTAACAAACCCTTTAACCCTGAGGATGAGACTGCGGCAGCTGGGGATCTGGAGCTGTGGTACCCTCTACACTAAGGAGCCAGAGTTGGATACTTTATTGCCAAGTTAAAAAAATTTTTTTTTAACTTTCTTCCCATTATATGTTTCTTTTTGAAGGAAGAAATTCCACTGTGGACTGTAACACTGACCACTTGGATGCTGTGCACAGTGCTACCTGCAAATACTCAGGTCCTTGAGGAACCATTAGAAGTTTTGCTCCAGAACGGCAGGGGCACTGTCTTAGAGACACAGGTGCTCTGGCCTGGGAAGGCCCGTGGCAATGGTCTAGTTCAGCCCAGAAAGGGGAAGGCTTGTTTCAAACCCCATGGTCAGCAGGGCCTGAGCTGAGATGCCCCATGGAGAAAGGAGCTGCAGCTATCTTCTTGCTGCTACATGTTTGCTTCCAGTATAAGCCTTTACCCATAGTTCGCTCTCAAAAAAACTGTGATGAATGAATAGATGAAGGAATGAATAGACCACTTAGGCCCTATAGCTGCTTCTCTAGCTTCTCAATTAGATGATTTTTTCCTTGACCCAGCCTCACCTCTCAAAGAGCAACTTTGGGAATCAAAGCTAAATGAATTGCCCAGGTGACAGCTAAGCCCCCCAAGCTACTCCACCCTGGGACCTGACCACCCGGGTGTCAGGTGTCCCCATCGCCTAACATGGTAGCCTTTGCAGAGAAGATGCACAGAGGAAGTGTGCCCAGTGCATGGATTTGTCGAAAGGGTATATGGATGAGATGCTCCACCCTCCTAGCTATGTCTCCACTTGGAGAGCATAGAGGCAGTAGTCCTCACTTGGATCTCCCTAAAGCAGACTCATAGACAAAGGTTTGGTGGTAAGTACCTTTTGGGCAGATGATCCTAGGAAGTTGAGGCAAGGGAGTGAGAACCTGAGGTAGAGAAGGCAGGAAAGTCACCCCTTTATTAAGGAGCCAATATTGATGAGCACATTCCTCTGGGCAGCTGGATCTCAGTCCCACCAGGGACCCTCCAAGAGGCCAGGAAGCTGTTATCCATCAACAACTGTTCCTCACTGGGACCATTGATGCCCTAAGTTTACATCTGGGGCTACTGATGTTCCACACTGCCAGCTGGCTGCAGACTCCTGCTTCTACAGAAAACCCTCAGACAGAGAGGAGCAAACTTTGAGGGAAAAAGCCTGTGAATGCAGGAAACCATTCACCACAGCTATAGGTGACCTCCAGGGCGGGCCGTGGGGATATGGATGTGACACCGACTGTGTGTGCTAGAGGGGTGTCTACACCCCCACTCCCTCACCACCAGCCCAGGCTGTCTGTAGGTACTTGTGCCCACAAGGTTATCTGATGGGTACAGCCTGAGTCTGTGACCCTGGTCTCATCCTAGCCAGATAGCTATCTCCTTACAAATAGTTCCAGGATGTTTCATGGAACTGATGGTCCCAACTGCTCCAAGGGGCTGGTGGATGATGAAGATAAAGCACACTCTCTCCTCATGCTGCTGAGAGTCTTCAAGGGGGTAAGTCAGGCACCAAGTGGGGAGCACAGGCTAGAGGTGTCAGTGTCTGTCAGTAACTCACTGGATGACCCTGAACAAATCTTTTGTCCTCTCTGGGCTTTAGGTAGCTCTTCCGATAATACGGTTGTAAGTCATTATGGCTACGATGCTCTTTCACTCACCTGGCATCTCCTGGCTTCCCTGCAGACTTGAGACAGGTATTTTTAACCCTAATTTTGAGTTGAAACTGAGGTCTAGAGAGGGCTAGTGACTTTCTTGAATGACACAGCTTAAAGTGCCAGCATGGGCCCTTTATTTTGCCCGTCTTTAGCTAACATGAATATGTCTCCAGGGCCAGTCTTTTGTGAATTATGATGAAGAAAATGGAGACAACATGTTGAGTGACATGCCAGCACTTGATGGGGAATAACCCATTAACTTTAAAAACATTTTTTTTCTACATAGAAACAAACAAGGGAGGCTGCCAAAATGAGGAGACAAAGAAAATGGCCCAAATGAAAGAACAGAACAAAACCCCAAAAAAGAACTAAATGAAATGGAAATAGCAATCTATAAGATACAGAATTCGAAACACTGGTTTTTAGGATGCCCAAAGAACTCACTGAGTACTTCAACAGCATAAAAAAGACCCAGGCAGAAGTAAAGTTTACACTAAGTGAATAAAGAAAAATTTACAGGGAATCAACAGTGGAATGGATGAGGTGAGAATTAAATCAATGATTTGGAACATAAGGAACCAAAAAACAATCAATCAGAACAAGAAGAAAAAAGATCCAAAAAAAACCAAGGGTAGTCTAAGAAGCCTCTGGGACAGCCTCAAATGTACCAACATTTGAATCATAGGAATGCTGTAAGGAGAAGAGAAAGAATAAGAAATAGAAAACATTTGAAAATGAAAGAAAACTTCCCTAATTTGGTTAAGGAAATAGACATACAAGTCCAGGAAGCACAGAGATTCCCAAACAAGGTAGATAAAAAAAAATGACATTACAAAGAACATAATTAAAATGCCAAAGGTTAAAGGTAAAGAGAGAATTTTTAAAGCAGCAAGAGAAAAAGCAGAAGAGCTACTTATAAAGGAGTGCCCATAAAACTCTCAGCTGATTTCTCAAAAGAAACCTTGCAGGATAGAAGGGATTACCCAGAAATAGTCAAAGTAATGAAAAGCAGGGGCCTACAACTGAGATTACTCTACCCAGCAAAGCTATCATTTAGAATGGAAGGGAAGATAAAGAAAGTGCTTCCCAGATAAGGTCAAGTTAAAGGAGTTCATCATTACGAAGCCCTTACTATATGAAATGTTAAAGAGACTTATTTAAGAAAAAGAAGCAGGTGAAAACTATGAACATTAAAATGTCAATAAATTCACAACTACCAACAATTGAGTCTGAAAAACAAACTAAAAACACAATTAGAGGACAAAGAGAATCATAGATACAGAGATCATTTGGAGGGTTATCAGTTGGAAGGAAGAAAGGGGAGAATGGGGGAGAAAGTGCAGGGATTAAGAAGTACAAATGAGTAGGTATAGAATAGACAGGGGGGTGTAAAGTACAGTATAGGAGAGGAGAAACCAAAGACCTTACATGCACAACCCACAGATATGAACTAAGGGGTGGGGATTGCCAGAGGGAATGGAGCATTCCAGGTGGCAGGAGGCAAAGGAAGAAATATTGGGACGACTGTAATAGCATAATCAATAAGACATATTTAAAAAATAAAATAAAAATAAAAACTTTTTTTCAATCTTAGTAGAAGCATTTATTTCTCCATTCATTTTTCATGCATCTGTACATTAAACAAAAATTGGTGAAATAGAGCATGTTCTAGTCTCTATTTAATGAAAGGGGTGGGTAGTAAAGAAAGGAATCAGCCATGACTCTTGCCCTTCAGAAATTGCCAGGAAGACAGACCTGGCACAATCATAGAAGAAAGTCATTTATTTATGCCTTTAATTTGTGAAAGTTTTTTAGTTTTCCAATAATCCATATGGGAAAAACAAATGCCTATAAAAGACCTCTTCTATAGTAATCAAAACAGTATAGTACTGGCACAAAACTTAGATCAATGTGAAAGAATTAACCCAGAAACAAACCCATGCATATACAGTCAATTAATCTATTACAAAGGAGGCAAGAATACACAATGGGGTAAAGACAATCTCTTCAATGAGAGGTATTAAGAAAACTGGACAGATAACATGCAAAAAGATGAAACTAGACTACTCTCTTATACCACATACAAGAACAAACTCAAAATGGATTAAAGCCATAAATGTAAGACATAAAACCATAAAACTTCTAGAGTAAACCGTAGGCAGTAAACTCTTTGACATCATCTTAGTAATATTTTTTGGACATATGTCTCCTAGGGCAAATGTAACAAAAGCAAAATAAATCAATGGAACTACATCAAACTAAAATGCTTTGTATCATGAAGGTACAAACCATCAATAAAACAAAAATGCAACCTACTAAATGGGAGAAGATATTTGCAAATGATATATCCAATAGGGGTTAATATGCAAAATATATAAAGAACTTGTGCAACTCAACATCAAAAAACCAAACAATCCAATTTAAAAAAGAACCAAGGTCGTGAATAGACATTTTTTGAAAAAACATACAGATAGCCAATGGGCACATGAAAAGATGTTTAATCATCAGGGAAATGCAAATCAAAACCACAATGAGATATCACCTCATACCTGAAGGGGTTCAAAGCAGGTCTCCTTAAAATGTGCTGCTCTGGCAGGTGGATTATTTTGACCTGAAGGTAATCAGGATCCGCAGGCTCAAGAGAAACTTTTGCCCCTCCCTTAAAGAACTTAAATTGGGGGCCTTGCCTATAATAAGAGTTATTATGCAGAGATGACTTTTAACATCTAATTGCTGGACATCTGCTGTTCTTACGGTCCTGAGGATGACCTCCCTCCTCTCTAAAGCCTCATGGTGCCTCACTGCCTCCTCAGCTCAAAGTGCTATCTGTACCTCATTTTAACTTTCAGTACCTGAACTTCTCATGTATGTGGGGGTCTCTGACTCCCTTATGTATATGGGGTTCCCCTATATACATATGTAATTAAATTGTTATTACAATTTAAACTGGTTGTTTTTCTCTTGTTGTTTCTCTTGTTTTTCTGTCTTATGTTGATTTAATTATTATACCAGCCAGAAGAACCTAGAAGGGTAGAAGAAAGTGTCTTCCTCCTCTACACACCTGTCAGAATGGCTAGTATCAAAAAATAAAAATTAAAATAAAAAATAAAAAATTAAAATATAAAATAAAATTAAAACAAAAAAAAACAAAGGATAAGTATTGGTGAGATATAGAGAAAAAGGAAGTCTTGTGCACTGTTTGTAGAATTGTAAACTGGTGCAGTTACTATGGAAAACAATATGGAGATTCCTCAAAAAGTTAAAAATAGGACTACCATATGACCCGGCAATTCCATTTCTGGGTGTTTATCTGAAGAAATCAAAAATACTAATTTGAAAAGATATATGCACTCCTATGTTCAATTGCATCATTATTGACAATAGCTAAGAAATGGAAGCAACCTTGGTGTCTGTTGATGAATGGATAAAGATGTTTAGATGTCCATCAATGAATGGTAAAGGTGCTACATAGACTTCCAGCCAAGATAGGCAGATGTGGCTTGCCTCTTTGCACAACCACATTAAAATTACAACTAAAATACAGAACAACCATCACTCAGAACCAGCAGAAATTAATTAAGTTGAATGGAAGTCTGACATCTATGGAATTAAAGAAACCACATCCATCCAGACTGGTAGGAGGGGTACATACGCAGAACAGGCTGGTCCCTCACCTGCCTGTGGTGGATAAAAAGCACAGAGAGTCCCAAACAAGATGAATGCAAAGAGGCCCACTCCCACATACGTCATAATTAAAATGCCAAGGTTAAAGATAAAGAGAGAATCTTAAAAGCAGCAAGAGAAAAGCAGTTAGTTGCCTCCAGGGCAGTTCAGCTGATTTCTCAAAACAATCTTTGAGAAGAGAGTTTCCATAAAGAGTTTCCCAGACAAGAAAAAACTAAAGGAGTTCATCATCACCAAACCATCATTATATGAAATGTTATTTAAGAAAAGAAGAAGATGAAAACTATGAACAATAAAATGGCAAAAAATACAAATCTGTCAACAATTGAATCTAAAAACAAACTAAGCAAGAAGAACAGAGACAGAACATGGATACAGAGAGTGTTTTGATGGTTGCCAGATGGAAGGGGGTGTAAGGAGGTGTAAGGGTGACCAATCCCCATTGGTCAAGAGGTGAGGGAATTAAGTATAAACAAGTAGTTACAGAATAGCCATGGCGATGTAAAGTACAGCAGGAAATGGAGAAGCGGAAGAAAGTGGACATGAACAATGGTGGGAGGATTGCCTGAGGGAGTGGAGGATGCTGGGTAGAGGGGAACATAGGGGGGAAAATCAGGACAACTGTAATAGCATAATCAGTAAAACATAATTTTAAAAAAGATGTTATAGCCCTGGCTGGTGTAGCTCAGTGGATTGAGCGCGAGCTGCGAACCAAAGCATCACAGGTTCGATTCCCAGTCAGGGCACATGCCTGGGTTGCAGGCCACGGCCCCCAGCAACTGCACATTGATGTTTCTCTCTCTCTCTCTTTCTCCCTCCCTTCCCTCTCTAAAAATAAATAAATAAAATCTAAAAAAAAAAAGATGTTATAGACACACATGGAATGCTGGTCAGACATAAAGAGAATGAACTCTTACCATTTGTGACAACATGAATGTACCTACAGGGTATTATGCTAAGTGAAATAAGTCAGACATGGAAAGATAAATACCATATGATTATATGTGACTCTAAAAATGAAACAAAATAGACACAAATTCATAGATAAAGAGAGAAAACTGATGGTTGTTGGTGGGGGTGGGGGGACTAAGCAGTACAACCCGCCAATCAACGAGTAAGTCACAGTGACGCAGTGTACAGCAGAGGGAATACAGTCAGTACTCCTGTAACAACTCTGCACCGGGATGGATGGTTGCTGGCCTACTGCGGTGATCACCCTGTGAGGTGTGTACATGCCTAATTGCTGTATTGTACACCCCAAACTAATAATATAATATTACATGTCAACTATATGTAACAATAAACTTTCAAAAAAGAGGCAGTGGGGGCCAACATGAGGTGGGGTGGGAGCTGGAGCACCAACTGTAGCAACTCATAGTTGTGTTGAGGGTCGCGTGTGTGTGTTGGTGGGGGTGTGGGCATATGTGGTAGGGGTGGTGTGCTCCTGAAGATCAGAATCCCTCCTGCCACATTCCCCATCAGGTTTCCCCAGTCACAGGAACTTTGTAATCACATCCAGCCTGGACTTAACCAAACACAGCATTCCACCACCCTCGGTAACCTCTTTGTTTGATCTTCCCCCTGGAGACACAGGTCAGGAGGAAGAGAAGGGGGAGGGAGGCAAACTGCAGGGAGTGAGCATGTGGGGAGTTTCCTCTGAATCTTCTTTTAATTCAGGAACTGAAAACAAGATGCCATTTCCCTAGGCCTCCTGAGTTAGCACTACCCTGCATTAAAGAAGCTCAGTCACAGAACCCCGGAGCAGGGGCCACCTTGGAGGTCACTAGTCTAACCCACTTGGTTTACAGAACTCAGAGAGGGGAAGTAACTTCTTTGATGTTATTGGATACAACAGGGCAGAAAGGATAAGCTTTGCTTTAGGTAGCTGCTCACAGAGCGTGATTTCAGAAGCTCTGGAAAGAAGGCTTTCCGACCAGTTGCCAATGATGCCTAAGCTGTCTTGCAAAGGACTCAGCCTTTTATTCCACCATCAGAGATCTGCCTAACAAGCAAACATACCAGGGAGACATCTTGGTAAAGGAGACTTATTTATGCTAGGGTGTACATGACTGATATCATGGTTTTTGACACCAAGAAGTTTAGGTAGAGGGGTCAAAGAGATCAGAAAGACACTGGATCCTGCAAAGGCAAGAGGTGACAGTCGCAGTCTAGAGAGAGGAGGGCACAGAGCTGGGAAACTTAATACACTCGTTATAGGCCCTGGGTCCTGTGCCTGATTTTTTCTTTCCCATGGAAAGGAAGAGCTTTCTAACGTGTCAAATCACTCTTCCAGTCTAATCCTGTTGCCTTCCAAACAGAATGTGTTTTAGATTTATGTTCAAAGTGCATCTAAAGGTATCAGCCGGGTCGTGCATGTCAGCTGCCCGGGTCCGGTGGGTGCCTCCGCTTCCTGCACAGCAGCACTTCCTCCCTCCGGCCGGCCCTGGGGACGAGGCCTTGCTCTGGGTGAGGTTTCTGTTTTGTCTGGTTTTGTTTTTGAATAATTTAAGCTCCCTGCTTTATGTTTCTAATCTCCTCTTATCTTCAATATGAACATAGTTCTAAGAGCATTTTATATTCCTGAGTGTTGTCACCGTTGTTTATAATTTAAGTTAAATTTCATCTTTTTCTTTTTTAGTGTTTTTTAATTACTTAAGAAATACATACTCATTGTCAAGGATTAAAACATGGAAAAGTGTATGCAGTGAAAAACATGATCACTTTATCACTGTCTGTGCCAGAGGAAGCCACTGTGAGTGTTTTGGTGTGTAGCTTGGTTTGGGGTTTTATGATGTTGTTGTTTGTTTCTATTTAAACAAAAAAGGAATTTATGCTATATCCGCGGTTCTCAAAGGGTGGGCTTATGACTTCCTGAAGACCTCTGAGATCATTTCAGAGAGTTCACAAGGCCAGAGCTGTTTTTATAATAATACTAAGGCATTGTTTGCTTCCTGCCCCCCTGACCCCCCTCCCCAAATGTTGCCTTTTGCACTGATGTTACAAGAAGCAGAAGTGGGTGAAACTGCCGGTGCCTTCAGTGAGGGTGTTGGCACCAAACCGTTCTAGGTGTCGTCCTTCACCAACACACTCCCAGAGTAACAGAAATGCCAGTTTCCCCAAGAACGCCCTTCATGATTAATCTTGTTACATTTCAACTCTGGAGTCCCTATCCGTTCAAGATTCCGTACAACAGAGGAGACGGGCACACAGAGCTTTCAGCAGCAGTCCCTTTGCAGTCGTTTCACGTGCAAACTGAATTCAGTTTTCCTCCGTGGAACGCTGTTTTTACTTGAAATAACGACTAACAGGTACACTGTAGTGGTTCAAATTTGGGAATTTTTCAGGCAGTTTCTCAGAAAACGAATGAAAGGAACTTGTCACTTCAGGGAAAACTGACAGTTTTTATTACTAGTGATGAAATTCAAACTTCCAAGCAAAATTTAGAATTTTTTTAACAAAGAAACTAATGCCACATCAATTCTCCATTGTGAGCCGGACGGCTTCCCAACACTTAGAATTTAGCAATGAGGTTGGTGGTGATAACAACAAATGTGATTTTAAAATATTATTAATAAAATGTGTCAATGTTACAAAGATCTGCATAACTCAGTGAACTAATATCTCTCAAATGATCAATGCTTGGTGTTTCAAAACTGTACATGGGTAAAAAGAATCATTCAAAGTGAAAAACCAATGGATTTTGACATAACAGAGTAGGGAAAGTTCATTGATATGGTTTTAGAGTCCACACTGCAACTTTTAAGAGACTCCCACCTGCCCTGGCCAGTGTGGCCAATTGGTTGGGTGTCATCCTGCAGAGCAAAAGTTGGCCAGTTGGGTTCCCAGGTGGCGCACACATCTGGGCTGCAGGTTCAGGCCCTGGTTGGGGCACCTGCGGGAAACAGTTGATTGGTAATGTTTTTCTCCCTCTCTCTGCCTCCCTCTCTCTAAAATAAATAATAAATGAAATCTTAAAAAGAAAAAAGGAAAAGAAACTACCACTTGTGGAATTTTGGTGACCAACCAAGAAGAATATCCACAATTATCTGAAAAGGTTATTAGAATAATCCTCCTTTTTCCAACTACGTATGTGTATGAGGCTGCATTTTCTGCCTTTATTTCAACCAAAACAACGTATCACAACAGACTGAATGCAGAAGCAGATATGAGAACCCAGCAGTCTTTTGTTAGGCCGATATTTAATACCTTTGCAGAAATGGGAGGCAACACCAGCCTTCTCACTAAGTTATATTTTGATATTGTTCACTGTCATAAAAAGATGTGACTTATGTAAACATGTAATGAGTTTTTATTGTAACTTTAAATAAATTAATAAATACATTTTTTAAATGTCTCTGTTTTCATTTCTAATACAGTAAATACCAATAGCCAGCCATTCCCCACAGCACAAAAGCTCTTTGGGTTCCTTATCAACTTATAAGAGTATAAAGGAGTCCGGAGACCAGAGTTAGAGGGCTGTCGCCCCACATATTGTTCCAAAGCAGATCACTATTAAATGTCAGTGAACACAAGTCTGGCTCCCTCGTTTTAGCTATTGCATTTTTTTCATAATTTACTTAACAATTCCTGTATTGATGGACATTTAGATTGGTTATAAGTTTTCGTTATGATTTGTAATGAATAGTGAATGTCCTTTGTACTTCATCTTACACACTTTTGCAAGTATTTTGTAAGACAAATTCCTAGAAGAATTGTTGAATCAAAGACCATGTATGGTAAAAAAATTAATAGACACTTCCAAATTACATTTTTAAAAGGTTATCATTTTATTTATTTATTTTTATTTTAAATATATTTTATTGATTATGCTATTACATTTATCCCATTCCCCCCCCCCTTTATTCCCCTTCACCCTGCTCCCCTCTCTCACCTGCATTCCTGCCCCCGTAGTTCATGTCCATGGGTCATACATATAAGTTCTTTGGCTTCTCTATTTCCTACACTATTCTTAACCTCCTCCTGTCTATTTTGTACCTACCATTTATACTTATTCGGTGCACCTTTTCCCCTATTCTCACTTCTTCCCCTCCCCGCTGATAACCCCCCATGTGATCTCCATTCTGTGATTCTGTTTCTGTTCTAGTTGTTTGCTTAATTTGTTTTTGTTTTTTTAGGTTCAGTTGTTGATAGCTGTGAGTTTGTTGTCATTTTACTGTTCATAGTTTTGATCTTCTTTTTCTTAGATAAGTCCCTTTAGCATTTCATATAATAATGGCTTGGTGATGATGAACTCCTTTAGCTTTTCTTGTCTGGGAAGCACTTTATCTGCCCTTCCATTCTAAATGATAGCTTTGCTGGATAGAGTAATCTTGGATGTAGGTCCTTACCTTTCATGACTCTGAATACTTCTTTCCAGCCCCTTCTTGCCTGTAAGTTTTCTTTGGAGAAATCAGCTAATAGTCTTATGGGAACTCCATTGTAGATAACTGTCTCCTTTTCTCTTGCTGCTTTTAAGATTCTCTCCTTCTCTTTAATCATGGGTTATGTAATTATGATGTGCCTTGGTGTGTGCTTCCTTGAGTTCAACTTCTTTGGGACTCTCTGAGCTTCCTGTACTTCCTAGAAGTCTGTTTCCTTTGACAGATTGGGGAAGTTCTCCTTCATTATTTTTTCAAATAAGTTTTCAATTTATTGGTCTTCCTCTTCTTCTTCTGGCACCCCTCTGATTCAGATGTTGGAAAGTTTAAAGTTGTTCCAGAGGTTCCTAAGTCTCTCCTCATTTTTTTTGAATCCTTGTTTCTTCATTCTGTTCTGGTTGAATGTTTATTTCTTCCCTCTGGCCCAAACTGTTGATTTGAGTCCTGGTTTCCTTCCCTTCACTGTTGGTTCCCTGTGCATTTTCCTTTATTTTACTTTTCATAGCCTTCACTTTTTCCTCTATTTTGCAACCATACTCAACCAATTCTGTGAGCATCCTGATTACCAGTGTTTTGAACTCTGCATCTGATAGGTTGGGTATCTCTTCATCACTTAGTTGTATTTTTTTCCTGGAGCTTTGATCTGTTCTTTTGGGCCATTTTTGGGGGGTCTCAGGGCACCTGTTACATAGTAAGGGGCGGAGCCTTAGGTATTCACCAGGGCGGGGCAACCACGTCACTGCGTTGTGGCACTGTTTGTGAGGGACAGACCTGAGAGGCCACTTGTTCAGCCCTCTGCTGGCTTTCGGTCACTTCCCCTGCTACCCACAATCAAATTTCCACAATCAAATTGGGTCCTTCTGGTGCTGATTCCCAGGTGGGTGGGCTTGTGTATGTTCTAGGACCCTGTGGGTCTCTCCAACAAACTCACCTGTGAGGCCGGGAGTCTCTCCCACTGCTGCAACCCCCACAGGTGTTTTCAGTCAGAGGTTTGAGGCTTTATTTCCCTACACTGCAACCCTGGGATCCGCGGTCTGTCTCGCTCCCCAGTTGTTCCTCCCAGTTTACCCACACACAAATGTGGGACTGCCTGTTTCGCCAGCCACCACCTTGCCCACCCCAGTGCTCCAACCGCCACCTTGCCAGTCTGTGTGAATGTTTCTTCTTTAACTCCTTGGTTGTCAGACTTCCACACATTTTGATTTTCTGACAGTTCTGGTTGTTTTTTGTTTTTAAATTTGTCCTTTTGGTTGTGCAAGGAGGCACAGCATATCTACCTACTCCTTCACCTTGGCCAGTGAAAAAGGTTATCATTTTAAACTTCTGTCAAAAATGTGCGAGAGAGCCCATTTTTGTCTTCTTAAGTCAAGTATTTTATGTTTATTCTTACCTTTTTTTTTACTATTTTGCCTTAAAAATTATTACAACGAGCTTACAATGAAAGAAAGAAGGATAAATTAACAAAAGCCAAGTACAAGGTAAGGCTGTGGGGAAAGATTATTCTAGAAAGCTAGATAAATGCAAGACATGATAGCTAAGCCCTACATTTTTCTCTGCTCTACCAGGCAACTAAGGCAAAAAAGCATGGTATTTATGTGTCTTGTCTTATCTAATAGTAGAGGTTCAATGAGCATCCAAAAGGAGAGAGATCTATTCTTAACATTTATATGCTGAGTATTTCCTCATGTGGATTTTCCCTCTTTTTCCTTTAGTTTTTATTTTATTTTGGTTTATTCTATTCTATTGAGTAACCAGTACATTCTTATGGTTTGAAAATCTAAATAATATGAAAAGTGCACACTGAGAAGTATCACTTTCATTCTGTCCCCATCCACCCTGTTTCCCTTGTCCAGGAGGTATCCATTATTTATTCTTTCAGTGGTTTAGTGCAAATTCATGCAAATATAAATATATTTTTAATTTCTCACCCTAAAAGTAACATTCTCTAAACAATGGTCTACACTTCCTGCACCTTGTTTTTTCGACTAGGAATTTATCCTGGAGATAATCTAATATCAATGTATTGAGGAACACTGTCCAACAGGGGAGCCTGCTAGCCACATGTGGTTATCTAAACTGAAATTAATAAAATTAAAATTGCCCTGGCTGGTGTAACTCAGTGGATTGAGTGCAGGCTGCGAACCAAAGGGTCACCAATTCGATTCCCAGTCAGGGCACATGCCTGGGTTGCAGGCCAGGTCCCCAGGAGAAGGTGCACGAGGGGCAACCACACATTGATATTTCTCTTCCTCTTTTTCTCCTTCCCTTTCTTTCTCTGTAAAAATAAATAAATAAAATCTTTTTTAAAAAATTAAATTAAAAGTGAATTCCTTGGCTGAACTAACCACATTTCAAGGGCTCAGCAGCTACATGTGGCTTGTGGCTATCATTGGACAGAGGAGAATATTTTCACCATTGTAGTGAAAGTACCTTTGGAGAGCGCTAGTTATGAAGATCTTTCTCATTCTTGTTTACAACAAAGTAGTATCCCACTGTGTGGCTGTAACATAGTTTATGCTTCTGATTCCATGTTGCTAGACGTTGGAGTTGTTTGCACTGTCTTTGCTATCATAAACAGTACCCTATTATCACACCAGTTTCTTACAGCTGTTTTAAAAAAAATGTTGATGTATGAAGAGCTAGCATTTTTTTCACCAGGTTGAGCCATTCAAGGAAGATCACTTAGTCCACTTTGACGAAGTCTGTATTCTCTGTGCACTGACAGAGATGCCGGTGACACACACGGAGGCTGTGTTTCCAGATCAGCCCATGCTGGTTTGAGCAGATGCAGCGCAAGCCAGAACCCTGGCTGAATTTCTCAGCTGGCTCCAGTAGTGCTGCTGGTGACCCATCTTGCTTTCAGGGGTGCAAGGAGGTAAAAGGCTTGTGAATTTTTAGACAAGAAGCTCTTCCATAACAAAAGGCACGGTGACATGAGGATGTTACTCACGGCAGTAACTACCCTGCAGGTGGGATCTCTACTTTCACGGGTCTATCCAGTTCTTAGTGTTGCAGGTCTGGAAACGCTCAGGCCCATGTCCCATCAGCTGCCCTCGTACGACCCTGATGAATATCCAAAATTAACAATTAACTGATATTAAGTGGAGGTGATTCTTTAGGTTTACTGAAATCCTCATGCCTACTGCCTAGGACACTGCCTTCCCAGAAGGCATTGCCCACCCAAGGAAATGGATAATTCTGATAGATATTTAATCCAGCATGATAGGTTCCTGTCCACAAACCGAGCATGGCTTTCCTTTCTTCAGATGACTTGCGTCCTCAGGGTTCACCATTCTCTGCACAGGATTATCCCTCTGGGCCACCTCTTCATAGCTGCCTTGGAAACTAGCCTCCTGTTAACACAGTCTTTCTTCAGACAACACAGAATGTGCTGGGAGATTTCACTCCAGTTGGTGACAAGTACAGTGTAGTTTCAAGCCTTCCCCAAACTCTTCAATCATATAACCACAGCATCTTTGATATCACTATTGTGATATATGGTGGTTTTAAAATATAGCCACGAATTCTTTACTAGCCTTCTCTTTAAGAGATGGTGTTTAATCTCCACCCCCACTCTCCGCCTTGAGTGTGGGCTGGGCGTTGTGACTTGCTTCTAATGAATAGCATATGCCAGAAGCGATGGTGTGTGACTTGTGAGACCAGGTCACAGGAGCACTGTGGTTCCTCCCGTTTTGCTCTCTTGGATCACTCACTTTGGGCAAAGCCAAATGCCATGTCCTGAGGATACCCTACCAGTCCCGTGGACAGGTCCATGTGGGGAGGAGCTCAAGTCTCTTGCTACAAACCAGCACTGCCCTGGCTAGTGGTTTAGTTAGCTGCAGCATCGTCCCATACACCAACAGGCTGTGGGTTAGATCCCCAGCCAGGGCACATGCCTAGGTTGCGGGTTTGCCCCCGGTTGGGGCATGTATAGTAGGCAACCAATCAATGTTTCTCACATCGCTGTTTCTCTCTCCCCCACCCCACTTCCTTTCTCTAAAATCTATAAACATAACCTTGGGTGAGGATTAAAAAAACCCCACAAAAAACCTAACTCTCAAGGCAAGTGACAGAGCACATAGGATGTGGAGGACCCTTTAGCCCAAGACAGCCCTCAGATGAGCGCAGCCCTGGGCAACCTCTTGACAATCTCAGGACAGGCCCTAAACTACAACCACCAGCCAAGCTGCTCCTGACCCACTGAGGCTGGGTGAAACAGTAAATGTTTATTACTTCACACTACTAAGTTTTAGGGTAACTTGTTAGCAGCAGCAGATAACCAATATCCCCAGATGGCTGAGGTCACACGTTTTTGTTTTAAATCTTACGAACTTCCCTCACAGAGGGTAACCTCCATGGCCATTCTACAAGGACACTGAGGATCACAGTGGCCTGTGAACCACCATTTCCTTATTGGAAAAAGACAAGCTTGAAGTAAAGAGCACAAAGCGGGGGTTCGAATGGAGAGCTGTTATTAATATTGTCATTGCATAGTTAACTTAACAATAGAACTATTATTTATATCGCTGTCAGAGGCACTGGGCATCTCCTATCCGCCTCTCTCTATCCGACCCGCACCTTCTTCCACTCTCTTCGGTGTCCAGAAGACTGTCCTTCACAGCTCTTGCGCTCAAGCTTCTGGGACGGTTGGAGAACTGGAAATGCGGGTGAGAGATAGGAGGACCAGAGGAAAATGAGGAGAGAGATGTCTTTCGATTTCCTGTCTGCCTGGTTACCATGATTTGTCTTGGTGCCTCTGCTTAAGGCCACAGCCCCCGTCTGCAGACTTTCTCTGCACATTTCCTGTCGTGTCACTCCTCACCACGTCCTCCCCTCTCTCCTCTAGGCCGGGGGTGGTAGAAGCTCCTCGCTGCTGCTAGCCCCAGGGTGCCGAACTTCTGTAAACAGTCTCTTCATTAAACTTTCCTCAAATTACACTGATCCCCTGCAGGGATCCCCAGTCACACATAGAGCTTAGAAATGAAGTAGAATTGTTAGTTATGGCTGTTTTTAATCATGACCCTGGATTTTTAAAAAAATGGTAAAATCTGAAAGATTGCTAAGAATCCAAATAGATACAAGAGTGAGTTTAGAGTAATCTCAAAACATGGTTGTTAAGACTATCCTCAGTTGAATTTTCTGGCAAGTGGATATACTGCAGGTATGGACAGGACCTTGCTCCTTCCCTCATAACAGCAAAACCCAGGACCTCCAAGGTCAGCTCCGGAGGAGCCTTGCTGAGAGCAGAGAGGCAGAGTGGGAGGAGGAGGCTGGCCCAGCCTTGACTTTGTTCTCCAAGTGGACACGTCTTCCGCTCAGCCCCACTCCTCCTGCTCACGGGTCGCTGCTGCTTCCCGTTCATGCTCTCTCCTGGAATTTCAACAGCAGCAACAACAACAACAAAAACCAACTTTATAAATATTTAAGGAGAACAAAAAGGAGAGAGCCTGAGCGAGAACCACCCAGTTAAGCTGCTTCCAAACCAGCCTGGAGGAGCAGGAAATGTCATTTTCACTCCTTGCCTGGCTGACTCTCTCTCAGGGCTTTAACATCTGCCCCACCCCATGGGATTAGCACACCTTCACAGGCCCCTTACTTGGGCATTGGAAGGTTGTCAAAGTATTCACCCATGTAAAGTGCCTGGGACACTGTTGGCACCCGGTAAGTGCTATTTCCAATAGCAGAGGCAGCAGAAGCTGCAGTTATTAGTGAAGAAGATGGATGTGGAGTATCTAGGGTTGGAATTTATGCCAGGAGCCCATGTCTAAAGCACCGCCCAACAGTGTCTGGGACAGACTATGAAAAAGCATTGAAAGCCTGATGTCCACACAGAGGCTATGCAAATAGTTGGCCTGTAGTTGACTTTTGTCAGTCCAACAAAGGGGAGGATGACAGATCCATGATCAAAAAGTTAAGTTATTCTAACCACTGAGCCTCTAGAACCCAGCTGAACATTTCCATGGCTCAGGTTTATTCTGAATCTCAAAATTATCCAGCGCAGTAAAAGAGGGGTAGGCAGGGGTGGCTGAAGGGGACAAGGCTTACCCGGATCCTAAATAGTACTAATTGGTAGCTTCTTAAGTGTTTATGTCTCAGTTATACTATTTTGTATTATAATTTTTGACCTGTTTTCTCAGTGTCAGCTTTTAGCAACCATGTCTTATTGCTTAGAAAGAACTGTGGCTGAAATGTGTTGAGAAGTTAGCACACATTGCCTGACTAATAGTGTTTGGCCAGAGCATGGGGGCCCACTCACGTCAGAGTCACTGGTGGTCCTGAGACAATCTCATGCATAGTTCAGGAATCAGGATTTTGAAGAATCACTGGTTCTTCATGGACATGACCTGCGGAAGCTGCACTAATGCTGCTTTCAACAAGCTGGGAGATCGGTTTGACAGGGACCTGCCCAAGAAGAAGTTTACATCGACTCTGAGCACAGTGTGGACACTCTGCTGGAGTCCCTGGGGAAAACAGGAAAGGCCACTTCTTACCTCAGCCCCAAGTCACAAGGACCTGGGTCCATAGGAGGGACCAAAGGGGACAGGACCCTGATCCGCTCCTGGCCTGTGACAGACAGAGCTGGGACCCGGCAGTCCTACTCAGTGACAGGGTTTTCTGTGGAGCCCCTACTTGCCCGCTTCCTCCTTAGCTTCCCTGTAATAAAGTGGAGCTGCAAAATAAAAATAAGGTTTGGCTGATGGCCGTAAATGTTTTCTCATCTTCCATTTCCCCTCTTTATCATCAATGGCTTCCAGCCTACTATAAACTGGGTAGCCAGATGTCAAACCTTGTTGTAGTTGGGTATGCTGGTGGAAGGAGTCGGTTTTGGAAAACAGCCTATTTTACTCTTGGGCCCTGAAGGCCCATGTGGAGCTCCTTTTGAGGAAAGCTGGCTGCTCGACTCTGCTACCATGGCGCAGGAGCGGGCAACACACCCAGCAAGAGCTGGCTACAGATCAAACAGCAGCCAATGAGACAGTCCCCAAAAAGACACCAGTAACTGCCTGACCCTCTCTTTTGTGCGTCTCAAAGAGTGGCATCCCCTGCAGAGCAGTCTAGGCAGGAGGCCGAAGCCTGCAGGGAGATGTCCAGAGAGAAAGCAGTAACCAGTAGCCCCAGGGTAGAGCAGGGCTGTAGAAGTAAGGGTGAAGGTAGAGGTGATTTTGCTGTCTGATGCTGCAGCCCCAAAATCAGAGGTGATGGGTGCCAAGGGCCATTAGGGAATGCTCCAGGCATTGGGGCTGCAGTGATCTCAAAAGACCTCTAAGAATGTCCTGCTTATCCCAGGGCTGTTTTAGGAAGAGAGGTTTGCTCCCTATCTGAGGGTGTGGGTGTTCCCCTGTATGTGGCTGTCGGGCTATTTCTGCTTGTTCAGGAAGGTAACAATGGAGAGGTAAGGAACTCAGGCTAGCTCTAACTAGAGTACCCTTACTTTCTCAATTTTTTTTTAATTAACATTTGATCTATGGAGCCTGGAACATACATTAAAATTTACTCTAGAGGAGACATACTTTTGAGCTGAGGCCCTATTTTCCAATTTTTTTTCTTTCATTTTAGGTCTGGCAGGAGGTTTTTATATGCCTCCCAGGTGTGGGGAGCAGCCACTTTGTAGTGCTTGTAAAGAATGAAATGGGTTTTGAAAAAGTTAAACAAAATTCCTTTCCAAGATTCTGTTAGCTTTAAAATTCCTATTCAGAGTATCAGCTAGCATGACTTTTAGATGCTCAGTTCAAGGTCATTGAGTTCCTCTCCCCTCTCATCTCTGCTGTTTCAACCCTTCAGCTCTACAAACTTCCACCCTCCTTTGTCTCCTCCTCTTCCTCCTCCTATTTCCTCTTCTTTTTTGTATTTAAGTCATTTCATCCATTTGAAATAACTTTTTTGGTGGACGGTGGGAACCATGACCTAGTGTGTATTCCTCCCTATAATAACTATCAATTTCACCCATATTGATTGTTGAATTACTGAATTTTTTAAATTTTAAAATAAAAACTTTTATTCCCACACCCCACCTGCTCCCCTTGGCAACCTCTGCTTATTCTCCATATCTGTGGGCCGCCTCCACGCTCGCCTCTCTCTGCGTTCTTCTGACGCAGTGTAATACTTCCCAGTACCAGACGTTATTACACTGTGTTGACAGATAAGAACCTAAGGGGCTGGTGTGAGGGACAGGGCAGGGCTCCATGAGGACATTTGCTGCCAGCTGGCCCTGGGAAGTAGATAGAGAACACCCCCAACCGCACACCCAGGGAAACCAGAAAAGAAAGGCTTTGTAAATAATCCAAAAAGAAACTTACAGATGACAAAAGATACCAAAAATAAGGTCAGAAGGCAATGACAGAGTAAAGTATTTGCAAAAGACCAAAGGTAAATGTCCCTCCTATGCAAAAAGTACTCCACAATTCAATAAGAAAAATATGAAAAGCCCAATAGAAAAGTGGTTTGAATAGCTAATTCACAGAGAAGAAAATGCAAACCTCCGAAAGACATAAAAGGATGACTGGCCTTACTTTAGTCAGAGAAATGCAACATAAAGCAATGAAATGCTATTTTCTGCCCATCAGATTGAAAAAACTAAAAAGACAGATAATAAAAAAGCATGACGAGATAGAGAATAATCAGTGGGTAGGCCAATTTAAATTTGAAGAAAAAAATAAAGAAGGATACACAGCAAATTTTTAATCCAGGAAGTGGAGAGTGGGGTCTTATGTGTCTTTGTGTAGTTCTTTCTTTTTGAACATAGTTGGGTTATGGGTGATTTTGATGTATGTGTTTTTACTAATTTTCAACCAAATTAGAAAATGTAATATCATCACAAAGATGTCTGTGATAACTGATACGTCTGTGGCATGCCTATTTTGCTTAAGGCACTGTATGAGGGGATTTCTACATATTAGTTTATTTTTCCTCACAACCGTCTGTGAAAGATACTACTGGAGCCACTCTTCAGGTGAAGACGAAACTTCAGGAGCTGAAGTGACAGGCCCACAGACTCTGGCTGTGGTTGTGACCAACAGGCAATTTGAGGTAAAGGCAGGCTCCACATAGGTGATACCCAGGTTGTCAGGGGTGGATTTAAAGCCTCCGACCTGATGAATCCCTTTGGAACCCACAAATAGTTCTTAAAAACTGGGTCTCATGAGGAATGTTAAAGGGACTTATCTAAGTAAAGGAAGAAGATCAAAAATACGAATAGT
The DNA here is from genome assembly GCF_004126475.2 of Phyllostomus discolor. NCBI lineage: Eukaryota > Metazoa > Chordata > Mammalia > Chiroptera > Phyllostomidae > Phyllostomus > Phyllostomus discolor. Next base: position 176,861,319 of record NC_040903.2, read on the forward strand.
AAAATGACAGCAAACTCACAACTATCAACAACTGAACCTAGAAACAAAAACAAACTAAGCAAACAACTAGAGCAGGAACAGAATCACAGAAATGGAGATCACATGGAGGGTTATCAGCAGGGAGGGGGAGGGGGGAATGGGGGAAAGGTACAGGGAATAAGCAGCATAAATGGTAGGTATAAAATAGACAGGGGGAGGTTAAGAATAGTATAGGAAATGGAGAAGCCAAAGAACTTATATGTACAACCCATGGACATTAACAAAGGTGGGCAATGATGGTGGGGGTGCAGAACGGAGGGGAATAAAGGGGGAAAAAATGGGACAACTGTAATAGCACAATCAATAAAATGCATTTTAAAACAACTGTGTCTCAGTGTATCCTTCTCCAGCTGTCAAGTTCCCCTCCTTACAGCTTTTGTGTTCATTGAATGGTCATTCTCCAGCCAGGGCACACAGTGAGGGCACAGTGGGAGCCTGGGCGTGAGGTCCCAAGCACTAGAAGGCAACTTCACCTCCCATCCACTTAATCCTGAATTAAGCAATACCAAATGATAGTTCAGGTCTGTCAATTGCCCACATTCTCAACCACACTTTCGACTCTTTTGCTACCTTTTTCTCAGGACACATTCCCAGCTGGGAAGTCCCCAGGACACCCCTTCCACAAAGGAGGCAGCCCTTGCCCAGGGCTGTGACAATGGCCAGACCTCTAGTAAGGCTAAGTGTGTGTATAGGGGGAGGGGTGCTGCTCTTTCATGCAGGCGTGAGGGAAGACTGTGGAGTCTGCGTAGGACCAAAACTGCCACAGGAGCTAGAAGCAGGGGAGCAGGTGACATCTGAAAAGGGAGGGCATAAGGAGAGCAGAAAAGCCAGTAGTTCTGAAATGAGTCTGCATGGTGTATTACAAAAGCTAGGGGTGGGGGCAGGTGCTGTTTGGGAGCCACAAACCAATCCGGAGGCGGCGTACTATGAAAGAGACAGCTAAACACTTGAGACAGGTGCTTGGCTTGTGCTTAAATGATACCAGTGTGTGTATGTGTATACGGAGTGAAGTCTTCCAAGTCCTGACGACTTGATTCAAGTGTCAAGGCATCTGTCCCACCCTTTGAGCCTCTCCACCGTACAACTGAAGAATGTTCCCTCCTCCCTAATTCCAGTCCCCAGTGCAGGCCACTGTCCCAGCTCTGCTAGGGGATGGGAGCATTTCTCTTCTTTCTTTCTTTTTTTAAAAATATATTTTATTGAGTATGCTATTACAGTTGTCCCATTTCCCCCGCCCTTTTATTCCCTTCTGCCCTGCACAGGTCTGCCCACCAAATCAGGTCTGCTTTCCTTCAGCTCAGGGGCCTTCCTCAAGTCTCTGGGCATTACCAACTCGTGGCCTTCGAACTTTTTAAACTGCACCCCTCACCAAGAAATACGTGTCACATCACAACTTGATACACAGGTGCTCCCTAGAGTGTGTGCATGAACACACACCCCCCTCCCCGAAAGAGAAGTTTAACACACAATAGTTAGTATTTACCTTAATTACCTGTGATGCACTTTGATAGTTTTCCATTCTATTCTTTTCTTTTTCGCTGTCTGCGACGTTTGTAACTGCTTGCAACTCACTCATCTGATGTTAAGACCAATGGCTTAATACCAGAGATTTGGAAAATACTCAAGACAACAAAATTATGCAAACATTTTGGAGAAATGTCTGTTCAAGTCTTTTGCCCATTCTTAAACTAGGGGTTTTGTCTTCTCATTGTGTTGTAGGAATTTTTAATATATTCTGGATATTCCCTAATCAGATATATGATTTGCAAACATTTTGTCTCCTTCTGAGGGTTGTCATAGCAATCTGTTGATACCATTTTTTGATGAAAAAAGTTTTTAATGTCGACAAAGTCCAGTTTATCCCTTTTTGTGCCTTTGGTGTCATGTTCCAAAACCACTACCAAATCTAAGATCGTGGAGATCTACCCCGACGTGTCCTAAGAGTTTCGTGTTCCTACAGTTAGGTCTTTGATTCATTTTTGAGTTGGTTTTAAAATATGGTATGAGGCAGAGTTCAAACTTCATTCTTTTGAAAGTGGATATTGAGTTTTCCCGCCACAATTTGTTGAAGAGACTCGTTCCCCATTGAATGGTCTTTACATCTTTGAAAATCAGTTGACCATAGATGAATGGCTTATTCCTGGAATCTCAGTTTTTTCCCATGGATCTATATGTCTATACTTATGCCAGTTCCACCCTCTTTTGATTACTGAGCATTATAGTAAGTTTTAGAATCACGAAGGGTGATTCCTCCGACTTGGTTCTTTTCCAAGAATGTTTTGGTTATTGGCAGTTCTCTGCAATTCCACATGAATTTTAGGATCCCTATGTTCATTTCCACCAAATAAAACCTTTGGGATTCTGATAGGAAATGCACTGGATAGGCCATTTTGATAGGAACACATTGCGTTGCATAGTATTGCCATCCTACCAATGCTATGTGCTCGAATCCATGTACCTGAAATGTTTTTTCATTTATTTAGAGCTCCCTTATTTTCTTTCGGCAATGTTTATAATCCATGTCTTACATCTCCTTGGTTAAATTTATTCCTAAATTTTTTAAAAATTAATGAAGTATTTTGGGGAAGAATTTTTACATTTATAGAAGAAATTTAGCAGAAAATATGGAGAGTTCTGATACACCCTTTTATTTATTTTTTTTTTGATGCGATTATAAATGGAACTATTTTCTTAACTTCATTTTGGGGTTTTTAACTGCTAGTGTATAGAAATTTACCTGATTTTTGTGTATGGATCTTGTACCCTGCAACTCTGCTGAATGTGTTTATTAGATGTAATTGCTTTATTAATATTTGACCCTTGCTCAAGTCCATACACTTTCTGCCACTGCCATTTAATTGTTGAGTATCTGGGACATTCCCAAGGTCCTGCTCCTCCTCGGGGCTGAGATTCAGCCCAGCTTAGCACTTTCCCTTTGGTATTTATTCAGAGCCCAGTTCATTCCCTTAATTGAACCAGGGAGTTTTTTCGTCATAATTTGCAGGCACAAATTCCAGCGAGTTCCTTCTATAAAGCTTCCTGTCCATCTCTTCCAACTCCCCAATCTCCACCCCTCCCCCCTTGCCCCCATTTAACAGTGATTATGAGCCCAGTTGGACTCGACCCACCCCTGGCCCCCAGCTCTGGCTGCCTGCTCATGGAGATAACTCAAGGTAAATTAAAACCCAGGACCCTTTGCCCCAGACCTCCCATCTGGGGCAGAGAACCGCTGGGGGCACCCAATTCCTTGTGTACCCCCCATGCCCCTGCAACCCTGATCTCCTCCAGCACCAACTCAGGCCTCCCAGAGCTCCCAGAGCTGCCCTGCAAACTCAGGCCCTTTGCTTGCAACAGGCTGCCAGGAAAACAGACAAACTCAGCATGCAAACCAGGATTACTTTAGGGGTGGGGGGCGTTGTCCAGCTGTATTCTGCAGTGAGGTGGGGGTGGAGACTGCTCTGTTTTTGAGCAGAGTTGCTGTTAGGCTCCCTGGTCAAGTGAAGCCACAGACTGTGCTCTGCCCCCACTTGGAATGCGGCTAACATGTTCACAAAGGCAGCCCTAAAGGTGGAACTCAGAGAAGCTGTGGTCAGAGAGAGGGCTGAGAACTGGGCCTGGAGTTTGAGTGGGTGAGGAAGGAGGGAGGAGGAGGAGCCGCAGGCCCAAGGCCCGGCCAGGTTGCCTAGGTGACAGGGAGGGGGTGGGGGATGAGGGAGAAGTGGTTGAGTGGGCTGAGTGGATCTGAGCATCTCAGATCTTAACACCGTGTAGTAGTGCCTGCGACTTCTGCTTCCTATAGCTCAGCCCCTACTGTCCGAAGCAGGCAGGAGTCCTGAGTGGAGGGAGAAATAGAATGTCAGCTCTCGGAAAGGACTTGCCAGTCGCCCAGCCCCAGTGACTTTCAAGCAGGTTTGTAGCAACAAATCCTCCTTTCAAAGGAAATCTTACTCAGGACCCCAATATGCAAAACGGACACCTAGGACACTGCTCTCTCCATCCATCCTCCCCTGGCCTCCAGAGTTGCACCACTCAGAATGTGAAAATATCTGGTCTGGGCCCAAACCTTCTTTGTACAGATGGGAAAACTGAGGTCCTGGGACAAGCACTGACTTGCTTAAGGACACCCAACAAATGGAGTTTGTGGCAGAACTAAGATGAAAATCGGCTTTCCAAGACCATAACAGAGCCGGCAGAAAGAGGCAGAACCCTTGAGGGACAGGGAAACGGATGGAGGTTGTCTTAGAAACCCGGACCTGCCAGCTCTGCTAGGACGACACAACTCCCTCATTTTACAGAGGAGGAAACAGCCCAGAGAGCGGGCAGTGGCTCGTTAAAGGAGCGACCCTAAGAGGGAGCAATATTCTCTTAGAAACGAATTTGAAAGTTTGGCTGGTGGCTAGCTCCATCAGTGTTTAATGAAATTCCCAGGTGCCAGATGGTGCAGGGGGAGGAGCACCAGCCGGGGAGTTTCAACCCCTCTGTTACAGACAAGCCCCATGTCCTTGGGCGATTTATTTTTAAAGAGCCGAGGATCATCCCCTGGTTTGTAAGAGGTCCAGAAGAGTAATAGGATTAAATGGTGCTTAGGGCTGTTTTATATGGTTTCTAAATGTCAGGGCCTCCTTCTTTAGGGGGAAAGGGAGTATGCACCCTATTCTTTAAAGATGAATTTGACAGTGGGTTTTTCAAAGGCCCTTTATTTTCTTTTCCATTTTCATGGCTAATTATAAAGTAACACATGGCCATTTCAGAAAATGTGTAAAGCACAGGAGAAGGAAAACAAAGTAGAAAATAAAGTCACCCGTAAACACAACACCCAGCAGCAACCCTTGTTCAACATTGTCGTACATTTCCTTTCAGTCTTTTTTCTATACTCTTTTTCCTGGCACAGAAGAATTATATTGTAATTCTAAAAGTAATTTTGCTTAGTGATTAATAAAGCAATTTATTTTATCCAGTATTAGTAGGCTAGACTTGACTGAGGAAAGAATCTCTGAGCTAAAGGATATGTCAATAGAATCCTTGAAACCCAAAAAAACAAACAGAACAAAGACTGGGGGAAAAAACAACGGAGTACCCAAGGACCGTGAGACAACTCTGTAAGGTACAACATACACGTAATGGGAATACCAGGAGGAGAAGGAAGAGAGAAAGGAACAGAAAAAAAATATTTGAAACAATCGTGAGTAAGCATTTCCTCTATATTAGTGTTGTATACTGAACCACAGATTCAGGAAACTCAGAACCCAGCTCAGAAGATGAGAGAACACCAAGTAAGATAAATAATATCCAAACAGCAGCTTCCATCTCAGCATATCATTTTCAAATTCCAGAAAAATCAAAGATAAAGAAAAAATTTTGAAAGAAGCCAGTGGCAAAAACGCCTTAACTATGGAGGAACAAAGATAAGAATTACATCTGACTTCTCAGAAACCATGCAAGCAAGAAGAAAGTGGAGTGAAATGCTTCAAGGGTTGAGAGAAAAAAAAACCAGGAACATAGAACTCTGTGTCCTGCAAAATTAGTCTTCAAAAGTGAAGGAGAAATAAAGATTTACTCAGATAAACAAAAAAAGGGGATATTTGTTGCTGGTACATCTACCTTGCAAGAAATTTTAAAAGAAGTTCTTCAGAGAGAAGGAAAATAATACAGATCAAAAACTCATATCCACATAAAGGAAAAAAGAACATTGAGTAAGGAATAAATAAAGGTAAAATTTTTATTTTTTGTGTTCTTAATTGATCTAACAGGTAATAGTTTGCTGAAAATAATAATAGAAACAATGTATTTGATTATGTATGCTTATGTATACATTTTATGTAATTATGTATGTTTATATATAAGGGAAATGAATGACAATGGCACAAGATACAAGATGAAGGAATTAGGATTATTCTGTTATTATAAGGTATTCACACCACCTGTGAAGTGGTATGGTGTTATTTGAAAGTAGACTTGGATTGATTGTAAGTGCATATTGCAAACTCTAGAGAAACTACTAAAAATTATTAACTGATATATTAAGAAAAGTGAAAAGATGGAATCATAGACACCACTAAATTGAAACCACTGAAGGCTTTAATTTAGAAAAAGAGTGGAAGACACAAATAAGAACGAGGAACAAAGGCAACAAATAGAAAACAGTAAAAAATATTGTAGCTATTAATCCAATTATATCAATAATCCTTTGAGTGTCAGTGGTCTAAATGCACCAGTTAAAAAATAGATATAGTCAGAATTGATCAAAAAACACAACCCAACTATATGTTGTATATATGAAACCTACTTTAAATATAAAGACACATAGGTTAAAAGTAAATGGATAGAGAAAAATCTACCACTAAGCAATATAGGAGTAGTTGTATTAACTTCAGACAGAGCTGACTTCAAAGTAGGAAAGTTATCAAACATAAAGAAAGGCATTCTATAATGATAAAGTGGTCAAGACATAATTCTTAACATGTATGTGCCTAAACAGAGGCTAAAACTGCATGGGGCAAAAACAGATAGAACTATAAGGATAAATAGACAAATCTGCTATCATAGTTAGAGATTTCGAAACTCTTCTCTCAGAAATGGACAGACCCAGCAGGCAGGAAATCAGTGAGGACATGGCTGAACTCAACAACACCATCAATCAACTGAGTGTAATTGACAGCAATAGGCTATTTCATCCAACAGCAGCAGAATAAAGATTTCTCAAGCTCACATGGAACATTCACCAGGAAAATAAGATAAGTAGCATTCTCCCCCTCCTTATTTTTTTTTTTTTTGCTCTGAAAGAGTTTATATAATATAGATAGGAACGATCTGTTCCCTTATGGTTTTGTAAAATTCTCCCATGGAACCACATGGACCAGTATCTTCTTAGTGGACAGATCTTTGGCTATCATTTCCATTTCTTTTATTGCTGATAATTTATGTTTTCCTGTTTCCATTTCATTTGGGTTTCATACTTATCTGCATAATGTTATTCAGTAGTCTTTCATAACTTCAAAATCTCTTCTGAGTCAGTATATTGTAGTTTGACCATTTTGTCTATCTATATAATGTTCACTTTCTCTCCCTTTGTTACATTTGATCAAGTTTGGAAAAGTTTATCTATTTCTTTAAGTCTTTGTGCAAAGAATCACTTTTATTTATTAATTAACTTTTTTCTGTGTTATTGCTTCCTACTGCAGTATTTATGATTTTCCTTTATTCTGCTTTCCCCTTGTGTGTAGGTCTGTTTTCCATTTACCTTTTTACTGGGTTGAATAGTGTCCCCCAAAATTGATGTCCACGCAGAACCTAGAAATGTGACCTTATTTGGAAATATGGTCTTAGCAGATGTAATCAAGTTACAGTGAGGTCATATTGAATTAGGATGGGCCCTAAATCCAATATGACTGGTGTCCCTGAAAGGAAAAAGAAATTTGGACCCAGAGGCAGACACACAGGGAGAACACGATGCGATGGTGGAAGCGGAGAGCGGAGCAACGCATCTGGAACAAGGAGTGCCAAGGATTGTCTGCTTTCACCAAAAGCTACCAAGAGACAAGGAAGTATCCTCCCCTAGAGCTTTTAGAGAGACTGTAGTCCTGCCAACACCTGTGTTTCAGACATGTGGCCTCCAGAACTCTGAGACAATTCAGTTTGCTTGTTTTGAGCCACTGAGTTTGTGGTGATTTGGTATGGCAGCCTTCATGCTGAGTCCATTCATCATTAGTATTTTTTATTTTATAATAAGTTCATATAAGTCTGCATATTTCCTTGAAAATTAATTTGACTGAATCCCAAAGTAGTACTTGATTCAATTCTAATTTTATTATGATTTGTTTCTCCAACCCATTAATTATTTAGACCTGTGCTTTAAAATTTCTACATGGAGCCCTAGCTGGTGTGGCTCAGTTGGTTGAATGTCATCTTGCAAAGCGAAAGGTCGCAGGTTCGATTCTGGTCAGGGCACATGCCTGAGTTGTGTGTTTGGTCCCTGGTCAGGGTGCACATGAGAGGCAACCTATCGATGTTTCTCTCCCACATCAATATTTCTTTCCCTGCCTCTCTCCCTCCCTTCCCCTTTCTCTAAAAATAAATTTTAAAAATATTTTTTAAATTCTCCACATGTATACAAGTTTCTATCCATTTTATATTGTTGTTGACATCTACATTTACTTCTATATCATCAATAAATATATTGCATCAATTGGAAAAATTTTTGGAAACTTACTGTACAACCTAATAGTTAATTTTTGTAAATGTTCTATTGTGTTCGAAAAAAAACAACAACCCAGACATTCTCTGTTGGGTTCAGAGTTCTACATGTATCTGTTAGATTCACAGTTGTTAATTAATGTTAAAGATTAGCTGACTAATGAACAAAATCTGTTTTTACCTTATGCCTAGGCACATGACTAGGCCACATTTCCTAGCCTTTCCAGCAATAGATGTGGCCATGTGACTGAGTTTGGGCCAATGGAATGTGGGCAGAAACTGTATGTGTCACTTCCAGGACCGGCTCACATGGAATTCTCCATTCTCTCCCTTACATGACTGTTGGCTGAATCTCAACTTGCAGGTGATCTTAGAAGCCACAATTTGAAGCTGGCAGAGTATCTATCAGCTTGAATACCTGTGGAGCAGAGACCCCACTACCAAAGACTGTACCGCACACAAAAGAGGAATAAACCTGTGTTGTTGAGAAGTTAAGCTCCTGATATTTGAGAGTTTATTTGCTACAAATGTTAATGTGATCTGAACTAATACATTTTTGCTCTCAGATATTCCCTACCTTTAGACTTTTTGTCTTATTTGTCAGATATGAGGGATGCACATTAAGAGTCATTATAAAGAAAGCTTTATGAATTTCTCTTAGTAATTATATAAAATCTTGCTGTATATTTCAAAGCTATGTTGTTAGGTGCATACAATCTCACAAGTGTTACAACTTTTGGCAAATTACTCTTTTTATCAATATGAAAAACATTTTTGCTAATTATTTGCCAGGTGTTTTTTTCAACTTTCCTGTGTAATTTTTCAAAGTGTATTTTCAATATAAATAAATATATGCTGTATTTTTTTTAAATTCCAAATGAAAACTCTCTACTTTCATAGGTGAGTTTACCCATTCATATTTTTACAGTTATTGATATTCTTGCACTTATTCCTGACTGCCCGCCCTACTTGTATTTTCCATTTCCATGCTTACTCTGAGTTTCTTTTATTTTTTTCCCCTACTCTCTTGGATTTTTTTTTTGAAACATTAACTTTTATCTATTTGACTTTTTCACCTACTGATTTGAAAGTTGCATATTCTGTTCTAGTGGTTAACATTCATCCTTTTATTGTGGAAAAACATGCATAAAATGAAGTTTACCATTTTAACCATTTAAAAATGTATAGTTCTGTGGCAATAAGTACATTCTCATTGTTATGCAACCATCACCACCATCCATCACCAGAACTTTTTCATTTCCCCCACTAAGTATTAAGTCTGCATCCCCTCCTCCCCTAGCTCCTGGCAACCATCATTTTACTTTCTGTCTGTATGAATTTGACTACTCTAAGTACCGTATATAAGTGGAATCATACAATATATGTGCTCTTGTGACTGGCTTATTTCATTTAGCATAATGCCTTCAAGAGTCATCCATGTTGTAACATGTCAAGATTTCCTTTCACTTATAAGCCTGAATAATATTTCCTTGTAACACTAATTTTTATTACAGCTCTATTAGAATATAATTCATATACCCTAAAATTCACCTTTGCAACTGCACAATGGAATGTTTTTGGTATATTCATACACTTGTGCAACCATCACCACTAATTTCAGAAGATTTTATCATCCCTGAAAGAAAACTCATAACTCTATATATAACATCTGGAGGAACTGCCAAACTACTGTCCAGAGTGACTGTGCCATTTTACAATCTCATCAGCAATACATGAGGGTTCCAATTTCTCCACATCTTCACAGATACTTATTATATCTCTTTTTTAGTACTGCCATTCTAGTGAGTGTGAAGTGGTCTCTCATTGTGGTTTTGAATTGCATTTCCCTGATGACTAAGATGTTGAGCATCTTTTCATGTGCTTATTAAAATTCATTTTAATACATATTTGCAAATATACTTTTGAAGAATTCATTGGTATGTATGTTCTCACTGAAACAAGGCAAAAATGTTGACAACAAGCTGTTTTAGTTCTGTCCAGTTTTTGTGGGATATTCCTTACACAATTTTACTTTACTAGCATCTGAAATTTTAGTCCCAGGTGGTTGTTACAACTTTTGGGGGAAGTTCTTACTAAGATTTCTTAAATTCTTCATTCACCTTTGGTTTTTGTATGACACTGTTTCTTCTTGGATTTATTTTTTTCTGAACAGAAGCACAACATCTAATTGTTTCTCTTTGTTGAGTTTTGTTTTCAGAAGGAATCTAGAGAGGGAGAGGCAAGCCAGCTTTCTGAGGATGTTTATATCTGAAAATGTCTCTATTTCATCCTCACATCTAAATAATAATTTGGCTATTAAATAGTTAATTTAAGTGTTCATTACATTAGCATTTTCAAGATATTGAGCTGATGTTGCCAAGCAGAAATTTGACATCATTCTTTTGTAGTAGATTAATCTGATTTTTTAAATGAGTATTTAATTTAGATTTTCTTCTTTATCCTTGATGCTCTGAAATTTCACTATGATTAGTCCATATGTGGGTTTAAAAATTACCGTATTGGTGCCTGGTAGATCCTTTCAATCTGAAGACATACTTTTTTTTTAATTCAGGTGAATCTCTGTTATTATTTCTTCAAATATTGTATCCTCTCTATTATCTTTGCCCTATATTTCTGGAACTCTTTTTAGATAAATATTGGCACTTCTGAATCTATTCTCTATGTCTTTAAGTTTTCTTTTTACCATCCATCTCTATTACTTTGTGCTGCATTACAAAAGAATTCCTAGACTTCATCTTCCAGTTCCCTGAATTACTCTTTTAACTGTGTTCATTTTGCTATTAGCCCATCTATTTTTTAATTTCAGTAATTGTATGTTTTATTATAAAATCTCTAATTTTTTAATAACCAGCTATTCCTGTTTCATGGATAAGGTACTCTTCCTTATCTCTCTTAGGGTTTATAATTACATTTATTTTTGAGTCTAGTTCTGGTAACCTTATTCACTCTCTTTCCTCAGGTGTACATGTATCTGTTTGTTGGATCTATGACCTTTTTTGAAAAACATAGGATTGCACACTGCACGTATTTGGTGATTCTTGACCAGATGTGCATTTCTGCAGTTGTAATGTCTTGTTAGGCTGATGGCTGCCTCTGTTGAGCTGTTTGCTTATAAGGAGGGGCAAAACAGCTGCTGGAACTTGTCTTCCTTACTATTTTGATGGGCAGGACCTGATGCTGGGTGGGAACCTCAGCAGCTGGTCTTCTAGGCTTGGATGTTTTTCATTCCTTCCAGACTTTGACAGCCGCTCAGTACATGGCCCTTCCTTGTTAATCCAAGTACTTACCCTCAAAGCTCGCACACACAGAGTGAATGGAGAAATGCAAGGCTGATGGGCCTGGCTGCTCCTGCTACAGTTCTCCTGTCAATTTCTACTTGGTATTTTTTATTTTCAACTTCCTCCCATGACCCCTAGACATGGAGTATCTTGGTGTTGCCCTGTCTGCTCTCAGTCTCGCTGAGATTCCTACACTTTTAGACGGTGAAGAAAGCCCCTACTTGTTTTTCAATGCGTAGCTTGTCCATCTATCATTTCTGATTGTGGTTAGGCTCAGTCTGATTATATATGCGTATGTGTGTATATATGTATATATATGTAAATATGTATATCTATGTATATATGTATATCTATATATTCCTATGTTTTTCTACTTAATCAGCTATTATTGTATTGAAACATATTGTAAGACATGCAAATATAAGGTTATGTGTGTGTATCCTCGCTGTGACTTCTGACAGGGCCCAGAGGCAATGATATTTTAAAATCGAAGGGTACACTTATTGCCCAAATCTTGGTTCCTAAATACTATTATCCACTTTAGGTAACCAAGGCTTCTTTGGAGAAATGACTGATTCTAGAACTAAGACATGGACAGTACCAGATTAGGCTGGAAACATTTGTTGCTTCAGATAGTATGGAAGTGCCATAAAAATGATGGGTTTATATAACACACACACACACACACACACACACACACGAGTCACCTGAATAAGCTCCTATTGGCATTGGCCAAACCAGGGACAATTTGAACATCAAAATAAATGATATAATAAATAATAACTCATAGAATAAAAATAAATGAGAATCCATGTTGATATCAGAAAATGAATAAATAAATAAATGGCAGAGTCCCTGGCTGGGTAGCTCAGTTGGCTAGAATGTCGTCCCTATATGCCAAGGTTGTGGGTTCAGTCCCCAGTCAGGGCACATACAAAAAGCAACCAATAAATGCAAAAATAAGTAGAACAACAAATTGGTGTTTCTGTCTCCCCTTCCTCTCTCTCTTTCTAAAATCAAATAAATAAACCTGGCTGGCGTAGCTCAGTGGATTGAGCTCGGGCTGCAAACCAAAGTGTCACAGGTTCGATGCCCAGTCAGGGCACATGCCTGGGTTGCAGGCCATGGCCCCCAGCAACTGCACATTGATGTTTCTCTCTCTCTCTCTTTCTCCCTCCCTTCCCTCTCTAAAAATAAAATCTTTAAAAAACATCAATAAATAAAAAATTTAAAAATAAATAAATAAATGGAAGAGAAGAAAAAGTTCTTCCTTAGGGTAAACTTACAACAAAGAAGTAAGGTAGGACTGTTGGAATCAGAAAATTACCATTTGGCAATCACCACAGTAATAAATCTTTCAAGTAAATATCATCAACAGACGCTAAAATAAGTGGGTAAAAATTTGGCAGGGAATGGGATACTTGCATAATGTCAAAGCATCTCCCCACAAGATGCTTATTAAAGGGAAAAGTACTTTACAGTGGAGAAAGCTGACAAGTCACCTCCTTAATCAGGTGATCAAAGTTAGCGTCACCAGTGCTATGACAAGGAGATATCCTGTGCCTCCTAATTGGATGAGGACACAGCATAGCCCTGTCACGTTTCTGACAAATAGGTATAACCAAAATCAAATCATGAGGAAACATCAGACAAACCCAAAGTGAGAGACATTCTGCAAAATAACTGGCATGTAATGTTAAAAAGTACCCAAATCATAAAATACAAGGAAAAAAGTAAGAAACTATTCTAGATTAAAGAAGACTAAAGGGACAGGACAACCACAGGCAATGTGGGATCCTAGGCTGTATCCTGGACCAGAAGAAACATTTTTTTTCCTTTTACTATAAAGGATGTTACTGGGACAATGGTGAAATGTCTATGGATTAAATAATAATATATCATTACTGGTTTTCCGATATGATTATTGTTACATGAAAAGGATTTTGTTTTTACAGAAAGCATGTGAAGAATTTAGGGATAAACCACACACATGCACATGTGGACAGATTTTTATGTCATTAAGTACTTTACATGAATATTCATTGTAAGGATGCTTAATAATACTCCACTGGCTGGGTAGATTGTAATTTACTTAGTCATAACCTTCATGTTGTACATTTCTGTATTTTCTAATTTCTCCCTATGATCAGTAATAGTGAAATGAACACCCTTATATTTAATACTCTGTCCACTTTTCAGATTTTTTCCTTTGGATAAATCTGTGGAAGTGTTCATCATTGTCCAGGGGTATGTCCAAGGATTCTTTATACACACTTTATTCATACAAATTGAAATAACCTAATCATGTTTATGCATATTTTCATTCATTTAAAAGTTTTGCTAATTTGAGGGGAATTATATTTCATATTGATCATTAGAGAGGATTTTTTTCTTCTAAGAATAGTGTATTTGGTCTCTGGCTGGTGTGGCTGAGTGGATTGAGTGCCGGCCTTTAAACCAAAGGGTCGCCAGTTCATTTCCCAGTCTAGGGTACGTGCCCGGCTTGCGGGCCAGGTCTGCAGTAGGCACTGCATGCAGGTCGGCATGCGAGAGGCAACCACACACTAATGTTTTTCTCCTTCTCTTTCTCCCTCCCTCCCCCTCTCCCTAAAAATAAATAAATAAAATCTTTAAAATTAAAAAAAAATAGTGAATTTGGTGAGTGTTTATTCCTGACTCCTGAGGGATTTGTGACAGTCACACATTCCTGTTGAGGGGGAGAGTAGCGAAGCTGTTTGTAACTTCTAAGAAGTAATAAATAGTGATTACCATACTAGAACACACAGTCAAATCACTTGTGACACATCCACATTACCACATGAGATTGAACTGACAATTTATTTAGACTCTTGGAATGAGGAAACACATATCTCCAGGGAAGGAGAAAGAGTGGGTGACAGGAGGAGGCAATTTCCTTGCCTGTTTGTTTACTTATTTCCCTCGTTCCCTGTTCACATCTCCCCCTTCCTGCCTTCTAAATATATGTATGAGTAGCTAACATATTGTGTGATATATACATATAATGTGTGCCTATATATATTGTTAAATATTTTTAATATACTGTTATACAGCATAATATAATATGATCCATAATAATACAATGTATGTGTGATTTTGCTGGGCATCAAAGGGAGTCGGAGATATGAGGCCAGCTGTCTCTCTTCAGGGGCAAGCACTCTAGTGAAGGCAACAACACTGGATTCCAGGGCAAGGGGCTAAGCCTGGCTCCTCTCCCTTTAAAAGCGTCCTTGCATTGCCCATTAACCTGAACTCAGCCTTTTCTCTGAAACCCTCCTTGCTTTTCTTCCTCAGCACCTTGCCATGCCTGGAGTTCCCTTCACTTACTGCCCCTCATCTAACCTAATCATTCTTCATGGCCCACTCGGAAGCCACCTGTTCTAAGAAGCTTTCCCTAACTCCCCATTTGTAGACACAGTGGGGTCTGAGCTCTCTCTGCACTCTCCACCTCTCCCATGGCACTTAGCTCCTTAGACTTGGTACCACAGCTGTTGTGCTGGCCATGTGTCCTCAAATAGACAGTGAGCTTCTACAGGGAAGGACCAGGTCTGATGCCTCTCTGTGTCCCTATATCACCCATCACAGCCCCTGGCATAGAGGATGTGCTTCGTGAACATACAGATAAGGGAATGAAGACACATCCCTACAATATCCTTCAATTTCACAGTTTTTCCACATCCTCTGCAATGTGCACAGTATGTATACAAGATTGATCTAAGTGTTAATTTAGCATCTTTGAGCAATTGCACCCAGGTCAGCCTATGGACCAGTTCCCAAAGAGAAAACAGGAAAGAACACCAACAGAGAATTAAGAGTCCAGGTTTCTACCTGACTCTTGATTTCTACCTGGTTGCTACTGAGTTGTGTGCCCTTGGAAGGTCATTTCCTCCACCCTGGGCTTTGATGTACCCATCTGTAGAATGGGAGTTGGGAGCAATCTCCAAGGATCTTTCCTTCTTACATACACTCTCTGGCACAAAGTGTGTCTACTGCCCTGGCAACTCCTGAAAGCCCTCAGTACTCAGAGACCAAGCCAAAAAGAGACAATAGCTGGAAGCTGTTGGACGAATATATAAGCTTTCTATTTTTTTGTAGCCTGTGGAGTTTTAATAAAGATATTTCCCATGGATACCTTTTTTCTCTTAGGTTTCATAAATTATTTCACTTGCATACATGGGGTTTGTCTTAAAAAGTAATCATAAATATGAAAGGCAACCCCAGGCATAGCCCAGAAGATTAGCTGTCAAAATACAAAGAAGATGAGTCCATTCTCTACGGGAATATATATACGTGTGTGTGTATTCATATACATATATATGCATATATATGAAAGAACAGAAAAAATTATACACCAAACTGATAATCTGATAATAATGGTTTCCTGTGGGGAGGCAGGGAGGGTACTGGGGTCAGGAACTCCAAAAGGCCCTCAGCCTTATCAACAATGTTCAATTTTTTACAAGGAGAAAGTATTCAGATGTTATCTGTTTAATTAAAAATTGTTAATAATAATCAATTGAAAGGTCTGAGTGTTGTTTAATGCTGCACTGCCATGATTTGGGGTCTGGATATATGTGTGGGTATACCTCTGCATCTTTATTTTCCCACTTTTCTGTCATTCTGTCTTCTGTCTAAATATGAGGACAGGAAATAATTAAGTTTCTAGCCACACAAGATTAGTTAAATAAAAATGCTTCTGTTCATAAGGATATTCTGCAAACATTAAAATTCCTACCTCCTAAGAATATATATTTTCATGGGAAAAAAAAGGTAAGTGAAAAAAGAATCAAGAATCAAAACTGTACACAAAGCACAGACTTAAGAACACCACCGTGGTGAGCGCAGTCGGGGAGGAGTTGCTGGCTGACTTATGTCAGACTTGCTTCTGAGCTTCCTGGCAGCCAGGGAGGGGAAAGAAAAACACAAGTCCTTCCACAATACTTCTTAGCAGAAGGAAAGATGCATACTGATTCTTTGGAGGGGAAAAGCTTGCCATGAAATTCTGAACATAATTTAATGTAAGTATTATTTTAGTTTCACAAGGAAACCAAGGCTCAGAATGGTTAAGTAACTGACCTAATATCCCATAACCACTAAGTGGTATGGCAGGAAATTAAATGATGCTTTTTCATTTATGACCTTATTTACTCCTTGCAACAGCAATAAGAAATAGGTGTTATTGTCCTCACTTTAGAGATAAGGAAATGGTGGCTCACAAAGATTCATGTGCCCAATGGCACAGAAGAAAAAGGCAAGCTATGATTCAGGCCCATGTTTTAGGACTCCAGCTCCAGGAGGCCACGAAGGGCCCCCGCAGAGCCGCATCTCCCACCACCACACTGTCCAAGGCCCTACTGCCCAGAGCCCCCACTGCTTGCTGTTTCGCAGACACATGGTCTCTTCACCTATAACTCCCCATTACTGGAATGCTCTTTCACCATGCCTTTCTTGAACAAGGATTTATCCTTCAATATCTAGACCAAATTTCACCTTCTTTGCTCTGCCTTATTTTTGATCATAAGTTATTCATAATCATAACCTCATTTGAGCACTTACCAAGATATACTATAATTTTAATTTTTTAAAAAATCCTCACCCAAGGATGTTTTCTCATTGTGTTTAGAGAGAGAGGAAGGAAGAGAGAGACAAAGAGAAAGAGAGAAACATTGATGTGAGAGAGAAACATTGATGGGTTGCCCTCTCATACCTGCACTGACTGGGGATTGAACCTACAACCTGGGTATGTGCCCTGATTGGGAATCAAACCTGCAGTCTTTCAGTTTTGGGATGCTCCAACCAACTGAGCCACACTGGCCAGGGCAAAGACATACTATAATTTTATATTTACAAGTCTACTCTCCTCTCTAGATTCTGAGTTCCATAAGAATCTGGATTCTTTCTGTCATCTCTACATGCCCAGAGCCTAGAATTTCAACGGGCACGTGGTAGGTATTCCATAAATATTCTATAAACGGATGTGCAATACATATGAACTTGCCCTTGTTCGGAGTAGCAGAGGGCATACAATGACTTAGACTTTTTAAACTAGTAAGAAGGATAATAAAAAATGTTCTGCCAAACAAAAGAGGAAAGGAAGGCCCAGAGAAATTAACTTCCATTAGTTTCAACCAATGTTCTTTTTGTAAAATTTAATTTGTTAGAAGCTCAGTGTATTTTTAAATGTTTAAAGTACCTTAATGCATGATTAGAATTTTAATAATTAATAACTTTAATATCTATGATTGATAAGCTATTTAATTTCTAAACCTGATACCTATATTTTCTCATAAAGTGAAATGTGATGGGATTACTTTCAGGATGGGCATGCACTCCTTGGTTTGTCATTGAGAAAGTCACTGATGGTCATAATTGTTTCCTTCCTTTATGTGCTCCTGTCCAGCTGAGAGATTGCTTGAAACACTTTGTAGGTATCCAGGGTTTCTAAACCTGTCAATGTCAATTGCTTTTGCTCTTACACTAATACATATGCTGTCACATGAAAACAATGCCCTTCTCATGAAAATATGGAAAATTACTCGGGGTGCCTACAAAGACTTTCAGACTAAGGATACCTACCCTCTGTAATGGTCAGGGTCATAGCAAGAAGAATTCACCCCAGATGGTTCAAATGAGAACACACAACAGGAGATAGAGAGATATGACCAGAGTTCAGGGAACCAACAGCAGATGTTGGGCACTCAGGGACTAGCATCTAAGGGCAAGAGGAGCAAATAGTGTTATGGAGCCCAGTATGAGCTGGCCCTGGAAGTAGAGACTGCCCGTCAGGTGCTATGGCCATAGAGGGAGGCAGCCACAACCAACGACAGGCCATCACAGTAGGGAGAGGGGGGAAGAAAAAATATGACCTATATCTCTTCCTGTCCCCAGTCTCCTGCCAACCAGAAACGAACTGGCAAGGGGAGCTGGAAGGTACATCCGTAGGGCTGGACTTTGGAGAACAAAGTAGGGCAGAGAATAGGTCTGGGTGGGAGGTGCGTGTGTTGCCAGGTAGCAGAGGATGGCTAGACAGCACACTGAGCATCACGCCGGAAAAAACCTACACATGATAGGTGCCATCAGACAGCCCTGGGTAGGCAACCGAAAGGGTTGAATGCACCCAGGACTCCAGCCACAGTGCTTTGGATGTCATTTCCAGGAAGCATAACCGGGATGGGATTGCAGTTAAGAAACTTGATTGAGCCCTCGGTGTGGCTCAATCAAGTGCCAGCCTGAGAACCAAAGGGTCGCAGGTCCAATTCCCAATGGAGGCACATGCCTGGGTTGCGGGCTGGGTCTCCGGTGAGGGACACATGAGAGGCAACCACACACTGATGTTTCTCTCCCTCTCTTTCTCCTTCTCTTCCCCTCTCTTAAAAATAAATAAAGAAAATAAAGAAAGAAAGAAACTTGATTGAAAATTGATTGCATTGTACTTAATCTCAGAGTTGTAAGAACTCTCAGCAGCAGTGTGGACAGCTGGGGTGAGGTCTCAGAGAACTGAACTTGGCCATGTGTCCCCACACTGTTAGGGGAGAAGGTAGACTCACCATCAGTCCTCCTGCAAGCCTGCCCTGAAGACAGATGGATGCTTCAGACTGTCACAGTGACACCTGCCATGAAGACCACTTGCTGTGTCCCATGCCTCTGAATCCAGACCACCCAAATAGTCTGCATTTAGCATTTGATTTCCCATCTTTCCCATAGAGAACGTGCTGATCGACCCACGAAGGGTTCTGATTCTCTTGGCAGTTATAGCTCATTGTAAATTAATAAATTGTTTTTTGGTGTGTCAGATGAACTTGGAAATTCTGAATGAGTGTTCATGGTATTGCTTCCCAACCACCTTTAAATTCTATTCCAGGGCTTAGTCACAGCCAGATCCAACAGCCAAGCTCTGGTGCAGAGGACAAGACTCTGGAGGGAGGAACTGCACCAGGGCCTTGTCTCTGGACAGTCGGCCAGCCTCACCAGAATACACCTTTACTTCAGTTCTCCAGCTGTGTTGGACTGCTCACAATCCACCTGCCTTTTCAATCCTTGATCTTATTAGACTTTAAAACCCAAAGCTGGCAGGGGGCTGTAGACCTGCCATAACAATACCCCAACCTTTTTTTTTTTTCCAGAGAAGGACGCAATGCTAGAAAAAGGGAATGACTTTCCCAGGGTCTTAGTACATGTTGGTGGCTCACCTCAAATCCTTTCTCATAATGGGAAGGAACATGGTGGATGGATGGATGGATGGATGGATGGGACAAATGGATGAAGAGATGCATGCATGGATGCATGAATGGGTGGATGCATAGAAGATACATGGATGGCTGCATGGACGTATGCAATGTACTACAGCCAGGACTACTACTCAGTGACACTCTGTTATGTTGTGGCAGAGGCTCTGTGTGCTCTGTGCCACCACCGCAGTCATGAATATCATTTCCACTCGTACTTACAATGCCCCACCTCAGGCATCTTACCCCTTTTTTTGCCTCAATTCTTTCTCCAAAACTGCAGTAGCCCCCTCAGTCTAAATGCAGAGCACCCTTGAAGTGCAGAGGAGTCAACATCCCCAGGAGTAGCCTTCTGCCAAGGAGGATGGAAATCAGGACTTAAATACCCCAGCTTCCCAGCCTTCAAAGGAACAACCCTGAGATGCATGCTATGTGAATCTCCAGAGTTTCACCGTCAGGACTGAGACCCACCTGTCCACAGCAGTAACCAGCTCACACCTTTACCAGCTTTTCTTAATTCCGTGTCTTGATCTCTTCATTCCCTCACTCTTGCTTCCTGGGATTGTCTCCCAAAAAACTATCTGCACTCAAGTCCTTGTCTCTGGCCCTGCTTTTAGGAGAACACAAATGAAGACACTGGTCAAACTGGTCTCCTTCACTTCCCTTCAAAGGAAGATGCTGTTATTTACTCGGGTATGTGTGCATTCCTTCACTCCAAATCAGAAATTCAAGGCTCAGAGTGGTTAAGGAACCTTCCCAAACTCACAAGACAATAAGGGATATGCTCTGCTGGATGGATGCTAATTCACAATCACTGAATCTCATAGCTGGAAGGACTCAGAATCATTTAATGTGGTGTTCTCAACTTATTATTACCTTTCCAAGAGTCTTTTTAGAATTTTTTCCCATAATTACTGCCTCCATGAAATTTGCACATGATGTGAATGGATTTGCACACCAGTCCATTTATGCACTGTGTGTGTCTATGTGTGTTGTGTTTGGTTAGATATTCTTTCAGATATTGTTTACATGTTTATCATTTCAGCACTTGACATAAAAATCAATGGATTAAATAACTGTGGAATGAAATAGTAAAATATGAACTATTTTTATTTAATTCTCAAAACCCAAGTCACACCTAAAAGCACTGTGAAATAAACATCAACAGTACCCACGAGGCAGCGACTGGCAGCCAACACGCACACCCAAGCCATCTCTGGTGACAGGACTTTTTGATGGAGCAAGCAGTGAAGAGAAACTCCTCCAGCCACAGCCAGCATTTTGCAGCACTGATCTCATGAACATTTTTCTATCTTTCATGAACTTAAATGCCAATGCTCTTCATTTGATACCAAAGAAAACCTGATGAGGGAAATAAACACTGAGGAATAAGATTTTGCCTAATAAGGTTGAGCTTCAGAGGGTGACAAACCATTCTAATATCTAAGATTTGTTTGCCTCTCCAAGAACCAATTTCCACCCCCTTGGGTGCGATGAGAATGCACGAGGTCGTCCAACACCATCGGTTTCCCGGTGAGAAGGATACTGAGACCTGGAGGAATGGCCACGCCGTGAAAACAGGCAGAGCTGTGATGAACACCAGCTCTTCCTATTCTGAGTCCAGAGCCCATTTTTATAGCCCCCCAAAACCGTGCACACCAGTCAGTATGAATTGGGCCTAGTCTCAGCCAGTTTCAGCCAGTCTTTGCGCTCTCTGGCCTTCCATTTATGTTGGAAAAAAAAAATCTTCATATCGCTGTGGAATGTACGGTGATTATTAAGCTGTGTGTTACAGTTGCTCCTCGACCCAGTTTCCTCTGTGGCATATAAAAGCAGAGAGCTAATTATATGATAGTTATTACCTGGAAATTATATGTTTATTGGTTTTCCACTAGTGGATACTACTATTTTTGAACTTTTCATTGTTCTGCTCAGTGACAGGAGTCACACTGTCTCTACTCCAAATGTTCCTCCCAATCTCATGATTAGCAGAGGTCTTAAATGGAGCCACTGCCGGCAGCATGGGCCGCCTTGGGGGTAGGGAAGGGAGCGTGTTGACTCAGTCCATGCAGGAGGCACCAGGAAGTCTCCATCGCCCACGTTCACATGCACCTCTCTTCTTGACAGGAGCCTTTAATAATAAAGTGCTCAGCATCCTCTGGTCTAAATGAGGCACATTCCTATCTCTGCCCTTGGATACTGGGAATAGTATCCAATAGGAAGGGGCCTCATCTGCCACCGGATATATTTATCTACCCTTCAATTATGTGCCTTGGTTAATTGTCCCTTTTCTACCAGCTCTTCTTACGACAGAGATCCTGAGCCCCGTCTGTAATTATAGTGAGGAAACATTTCTTATGAGCTTTTAAAAGGGGAGCCTGAACTGGGTCAAAGCATTGAAGGTGGCAGGTCAGAGAGCAAGGGTCAATGTTGGCTTTATTTACCTTGATGAGTTGGTTTCCAGGGTCTTTGAGTGCTTTCTGTCACTTCAAGGCCCCGGCCTGAAATTCCACCACCAGCTCCTCATCCTATTGTTATCATTACAATTAAGACTGATAGACAACATCTGTGGAGGATTTTCCAGTCTACAAGGTGCCTTTTTCATGAAATGCCCCACTTATCTTCTCCTCAAATGCTGAGAGAGGTCAGGTAACTTGGCTGTGCACACTCAGCCATTAAAATGCATCCTCTTACCCTCTGGAGGGGCCACAGGGCAGGCTGCTGCCAGTTCCATTTTTGCTTCCGTGCGGGTAAAGAGGCAGCATACAGCACTGGCGGCTCTGTGTGTGTTTTTTATTCACAGTAGGATCTCAGCACTTAGCACAGTGCCCGACACATGGTTGGACACAGGAAATGTTTATTGAGAGTGAGTGCATGCATCTAGCCCAGAAATTTACAGGATTACTGTTAATTTATGGGCCCTCTCCCTGCTCAGCACATTCTCACACGTCCATGCCTTTGTTGATTATGCCTGATGGAATAGCTTCCTGCTTATCCAAGTGTGACCAGCAGTTTTGCGTGGATTCTACTAATTCAGGAACCCTCTTTGGGGCCACTGACCCACGGGGATTCCTTCTTTCTCTGTACTCTTCCAGCCCTCCTCACCCAGATCTTCACTCCACTCATTCAGCCTTGCTGCAAAGTTGGAAACCAATTAATTGCCTGCCAAACCACCTCATTTAAAAGATGAAAAAACATGTCTACAAAGGGAAACAGCCTTGCCCAATCCCCAGATAGCCCAGTGAGTCAAAGGCAGCATTGAATCCAGAATCCAGGTCTTTTGATTATCCATCCTGTGTAAGGATAGGAAATAGGTTTCATCACAACACCAGCCCTGTCAAGTTTTGGTAGCTGCCCAGAGTGAGGGACTGAGAAGGCTTGTGAGAGAGCAGCTGGCTCGGTGGGGAAGGGTGCTGCGACGATCAAGCCATGTCTGCCAGGCTGTGGGAAGGAGGAGTGTGGGATGGAGAGTCACTCACATGGCAACATCTGGGGCCCTGGTTAACCTGACCCATGTCCTCCACTGCAGATGACATGGCTGCCCCTTCCCTCTCCCAAATCTTAGTGAATGGATCTGGGGCAGCCCCCTTGTGCTCACATGGAAAAGAATGTCACCATCTGAAGGTCAGGGCCTCTCACCTGCTCCGCTTGGTAAAAGGGATGTTGTTCGGCCTGCCCTTCGCCACCATCTTGCCCCAACCCCACAGCTGGTTTTGAAGCTTTGAGAGTGTGTTTGTATAAAGAAAAGAACAACCTTTAAGAGATAGCAGCTTAGTAATGGAATTTTAAAATTCTAGCAGAGCCCAAAAAACCTTATTTGAAAGGAAGGAGAAGGTTAAAGGAAAAGATGAAGCACACGGCCAGTAATAATGTGCAGTACCAACTCCACCGAGAGAGAAGCAGATTTGCAAATTAGGAGACAATTAGGAAAATGTTTCTTTTCTTCCTTGTGGGTTTGGAAAAGTGGTTGTAAACACAGATGCCTATGGGGGCAACACAGATGATGTAAAAGTGTATCAGCCTGGGTGGCGGGAACGGTGGGCACTGTGGCTAATTGGGAGGGGATGTGTATTGTCTGTTGGAACAGTTCTCCACTGGTTAATCAGCAAAATAAAGAAGCCTATCTGGTACTCACAGGGTGGTGGGAGTGGAGGAGGGGAGGTTCTAAAGGAGATGGGTGAGGTCTTCCCGACCTCTCTGTTTTGAGGAGCAGAGTGCCATTCCCTCTGTGGTCTGTCCTGCGGACCCTCTGGACATTGTTCCAGACCGAGTAGCTCAGACTTAAGGAACTGTACTGCTGGGGTAGGAAACATTTTGGGGTGAGATAAAGCCCTGGAGTTTGAAGGTGGAGTTTCCTAAAAATTAGGAGCAGATTTGCAAGGCAGAGTGGACAGATTTGCAAGGCAGACCTGCAAGGCAGAAGTACACAGGAGGAAGCTTTCTCAGAGAAGCATGAGGCACAGGGTTGGGGACTGAAAGGCCCCACATAGGGCTGACCTGTGCAATGCTCAACCCTGGGGGCTTGTGGTACCCACACACATACCTGGGATGAAGAGTTTCACCTTGGCGCTCTCTCTCAATCTATGGAGGGGAAAAAATTAAGCCTGCATGCTTAATTTTTTTCCATTGCTACGTTGATATTCCCTCAGTTATTCTCCCCCCCCCCCCCACCAGTTTAGCCTTGTGTGATGATGCAAAGGGGAATAAAGGGAGAGGGCAGAAGGGTGAGTGTGACTTGCCCCCTTTGGAAAAGCAGCTTGCTCTGAGGGGATCATGAGCAAGGTTCCAGGAGGCCCCATTGAGCTGTCAGGGAGGAGTGCATGGTGCTGGAGGGTCCCTACCATGAAAACCCCTCTTTCTGATACCCAGTGGAGGACTGCAATCCTAGAAGGGCAAGTCAGGGAAGCCTGGAACAACCCAGTTCAAGCTGCCTCCCTGATCTCCACTCTAATCCTCAGATAACAAAGGCCCCCTGCTCCCTCCCAGCACTGCTGGGTGACTCAGTGCAGTGGAAACTAAAATGCTTGGGAACACCGGGCGTCCTGTAAATGCAAAATATTAGTACAAACTCTTCCTCCCCAAACACTTTCACCTTTGTGAAATGTTTTCAAGGCCCAGTCAGAATGATTTGAGTTATAAGATTATTAAAGGCACCTGGCCTGCTAAGCAAACTTTAGAAGGCACTCCAGGCCCTGGGAAATAGCAGTCCTTGCATTGGCCTGACCTTTCCTCCCAGGGTGGAGAGAGAGTGTGAGCTCATGGGAAGTGCATGGGCTGGGGCTTCTGGCAAGTCTGGGTTTGAATCTCAGCTTCACAGTGGGATTCACCCTCTCCGGTCCTCAGTTTCCTCTGCTGTGGGATTAGGTGATGACATGCGGCAGCATTGAATAGTACCTCGGAGTCCCTGAAACTCTGAACAAGATAAAGTAGTATTACACGTGCTTTTAAACCCAGAGGGGAAGGAAGGAACATCCTCTGGATTCTCAGATGATATTTATATTTTGGATATAATTCAGCTATTTCCCCAAAGGACAGACCAGGGACAAATGAGCTATGTCCCTAGTAAGACAGCATTCCTTTAGCCCCTGAGAGCCTGAGAGGTCAAAGATCAAGGCCCAGAGAAATGGCTGTATCCCAGGATTTGGTGAGTGGAACTGCTTACCCCACTGAAGCTCCCTTGGTATGGTCACTGGGTACTGCTACATCTGCACCCCTCGGTACTCTCTCTCAAGCAAAGATTCCTTGTGAATTGAATATCTGCAGACCTACTCAGTGCAGAGGCATTGACACAGCAGCAAACAACTTGCTTCTGTTTTCTAGTGGTTTGTCCTCTGGGACAAAGAAAAGATCTTGGTGACTGCCAGCATTTAGGCCTACCTAGCAAGGTAATGAGAGCTCCTGGAAACCCAAAGGTTTGGAACCACTTCTTAAAGAGATGGCCTCCACTTTGTCTATAGGATAAAGGCCAAGCCCCACAGCCTGCACCTGAGGCGTCCCTACATGGCTCATGCCCACTGACCCCAGCTCATTGGTAACCAGGGCCTCTCCAGCCCATAGCTCACACCCTCGCATAGTTCCTGCCTTTGCACACTTGTCTCCTCACTCCCTATTTCTACCAGCTCACACCTGCCTATTTACCAATGTCTCTGAGAAAACTTACCCTTTCCCCCCCAGAAGAGCAACATACTCCCTTCATCACATTCTTAACCCTTAAACTTGGCTGATCCACTCACACCTCATACCCCTGACAAGCATGTAAAAGCAATCAAAACAAAAGCAGGCCTAGCATACAACTAACTCAGTCCTGGGAGCCCGTGGTGGGACATCTTACCCCACTGGTTACTGGATTGTGGGGAGGTCACAGGGGAGATACAGGGGGGTAGGAACTGCAGGGGCCACTGAGGAGATTTTGATCAATCTGGCTTCCTTTGTTCCTCAGATTTGGGGTGTCCTGAGTCCTCTGTTTTGGCCACCTGAGGACTTTTATTCTGGCTCTGGACTTTGTCTTTCTGCATAGATCCCAGACTTGGTCCAAACTTCCAGTTTTGGTGGCCCAACTATCTATGATGGGGAATGCCCTGCCTCAGCCTCAGAG
This sequence comes from Phyllostomus discolor, assembly GCF_004126475.2. Taxonomy (NCBI): domain Eukaryota; kingdom Metazoa; phylum Chordata; class Mammalia; order Chiroptera; family Phyllostomidae; genus Phyllostomus; species Phyllostomus discolor. The sequence continues at coordinate 176,887,688 of NC_040903.2, forward strand.
TCTCAGGTTCTCCCCAAGTTTTCCAGCCTCAAGGGAGGAGTCAGGCTGTTCCTTTGTGTGCCTTACCTTTTAGTTCTTATCATTTTGTCTTGTAACTATTTGTCTTTATGACTGAGCCCCCTCCCTGGACTGTGGGTGATTTGAGGGCAGAAATATGGCAGAGTGGGTGTTGAAACCTATTTCATAAATGAATTCATGAATAAATTATGGTCACTCTCATGATATTTTAATATTAGTATGATATCACTATAAATAATATTTCAGTGCAATAAATTGTATGGAAAATCTTTATCATCCATGATTTCCATTTCAAGTCTCCCAAGAGAGGATAAAGAATCTGCGCCTGTCTGGCTCCACTTGGAATCAAAGGAATACTTTACTTCTTTTCCTTGTATTTTTCTTTTTGTTGTTGTTCTTAGTAAGTTTTCTTTTTTTAAGTATTTTTATTGATTATGCTATTACAGTTTTCCCAATTTTTCCCCCCTTTATCCCCCCTCTGCCCTGCCCCCAACCCTCCTGCATCCCCCCCTTAGTTCATGTCCATGAGTTGTACACATATGTTCTTTGAGTCCTCTATTTCATAGACCATTTTTAATCTCTCCCCGTCTATTTTTTGCCTACTAATTATGCTTCTTCTCCCCTGTACCTTCCCCCCCGCATTCCTCCCTTCCCCCTCGCCACTGAAATCCCTCCGTGTGATGTCCTTTCTTTGATTCTGTTCCTGTTCTGATGGTTTGCTTAGTTTTTGTTTTCATTGTTTTTCTTTTCTTTTAGGTTCATTTGTTGATAGTTATGAGTTTCTTGTCATTTTATTGTTCATATTTTTGACATTCTTTTTTCTTAGATAAGTTCCTTTAAAGTTTCATATAGTAAGGGCTTGGTGATGATGAACTCCTTTAACTTGACCTTATCTGGGAAGCACTTTGCCCTTCCATTCTAAATGATAGCTTTGCTGGATAGAGTAATCTTGGATGTAGGTCTTTGCCATTCATGACTTGAAATACTTCTTTTCAGCCCCTCCTTGCCTGTAAGGTTTCTTTTGATAAATCAGCTGATAGCCTTATGGGAACTCCTTTGTAGGTAATTGTCTCCTTATCTCTTGCTGCTCTTAGGATTTTCTCTTTGTCTTTAATCTTGGGTAACTTAATGATGATGTGACTTAGTGTGTTCCTCTTTGGGTCCAACTTCTTTGGGACTCTCTGGGCTTCCTGGACTTCCTGGAAGTCTATTTCCTTTGACTGATTGGGGAAGTTTTCCTTCATTATTTGTTCAAATAAATTTTCAACTTCTTGGGGTTACTCTTCTCCTTCTGGCACCCCTATAATTCGGATATTGGAACATTTCAGGTTGTCCCAGAGAGTCCTCAGCCTCTCTTCATTTTTTTGGATTCTTGTTTCTTTGTTCTGACCCAGTTGGATGTTTATTTCTTCCTTTTGTTCCAAATCATTGCTTTGAATCCTGGTTTCCTTCTTGTCACTGTTGGTTCCCTGAATATTTTGCTTTATTTCATGTTGGGTATCTTTCATTTGTTCTTTCATTTTTTGACCAAGCTCAATCAGTTCTGTGAGCATTTTGATTACCAGGGCTTTAAATTGTCCATCAGATAGGTTGGCTATGTCCTCATCTCTTAGTTCTGAGGTTTTGCTGTGTTCTTTCATTTGGGCCATATTTCTTTGTCTTGGCATACTGGTCTGCTTGTTCTGGTTGATTTTTCCTTTAATTCCTTGGTTGTCAGAGTTCCATGCAGTTTGATTTTCTGGTGCTTCTGGTTGTTTATTGATTTTAGATTGGTTGTTATTCTCCTTTTGGTTGTGAGAGGAAGCAAAGGGTTTCTACCTACGCCTCCAAGAGTACCTTGGCCGGAACTCTTTCTCCTTGTATTTTTGTAATGTCACTCCTTTCCTGGGGGGCTTGTCCACCTCAGTACCTACAGCTTGAACATGGATTTAGTCTGTTACTTGGTTATGCATTTTGAACTTCATCTTAAATTGGTCACGGCTCATTACTAGTGCTTCACGTTTCATCTGTTGTGTTGCCTCTTTTATTACTTCTATAGGTTATGAGTTAGGATAACAAAGTCAAGATAAAATCACCCCAAACCATTTGCAGCTCTGGGAAGCTGGCACTGGGCTCTCAGAAGCTGGCCAGGCGCCACCAAAAGGAGGAAATGTTCTTCCGTGTTGCCAGCCTTATCATGACTCCTACCCACTTCTTGCCAAATTTTTAGGAAAATGATGATATACTCCCCTGGAGCTATTCTGTATATGTCTATAGACGGGGAGTCTTTCAACAAGTATTTTGACTATAAATACCTCTGATGTTTTTCCATTGGATTAAGTCTGTAACTTGAGCTTTGTATTATGAAATACTGACATTGAGATCATAATCGCTATGCATAGTTAAGGTATCATTGTCATCAGCACCAGCCACTTACACCATAACTGAGGTTTTTATTATATGGAATCAGATTCAGGATATACTTGTAAAATAATAATTGGAGACTTTTTTAAAAAACCATGAATGTGTTCTTTCTTTTTGTGGATGAGGAAGAGAGAGAATGGGAAGAGCTTAGGAGAAACTAGAAGATAATCACAGCCCTATTGTTTTTTTAAATAAGGATTTTATTTATGTATTTTTAGAGAGAGTGGAAGGGAGGGAGATAAAGAGGGAGAGAAACATAGATGTGCAAGAGAGACATCAATTGGTCACATTTCGAACATCCCCCCACTGCCCAACTGGGGACCTGGCCCACAACCTTGATATTTGCCCTGACCAGGAATCGAATCAGCAACCTTTCGTTTTGCAGAATGATGCCCACCCCACTGAGCCACACTGGTCAGGGCTACATCTCTGTTTTTTAAAATATTTACTCTATATCTCTTAGACACCAGTTTAGATAACAAGTCAACTCAAATCATTTAATGTATTTGTTCATGTATGGTGTCTTTCTTATTTGGTAGAAGGGTTTGCCTTTCTGGCATAGTCAAACTGAATTTCAAATTCTTTTTTAAGAGTTGAGAAGATATAGCCATAAGCATGTCTTACTCACTCAATCAATTAGTCATCAATCAGCAATGCTTATTAAGCACAGATTTCATGCCCAGGCCTGTGTTTGGAAGGATACAGAGAGGAAGAAGGCACTGTTTTATAGTCTAGTCAGATAGTCCAGGCCTCAAATCCTAGTCCTATAAGTTAGTAGCAAAGTGGAACTCCAGCAAGTGACAGAATATCTTTGAGCTCCTGTTTCTGTCAAAATGGGGGTGATAACACCTACCTCGAAAGGCTGCTGTAGGAATTGAAGGAATTCGTGCATTTGGCAGAGTGCATCTACAAATGTTAGCTCTCTTACCCTTCCCTTAGTCTTTAGCCCAGAGAAGCTCCAGTAGGAGGCCTGTGTGAGGGCCTTATTCTCTAGGTCAAGGGCTATTACCTCCATGGGTACACAAAAGCAGACTCATGGTGGCTGGCTGTAAACAAAGGCTATAAACTGGCTTCATGCTGGCCAAAACCAATCTGAGACACTTCTAGTTTGTCTTGTGTGTTGTTAAAAAAAAAGAATTCATTGCTAATGTTTAAACATCAAAGATATCTGTACAACCCAGAATGCTGGGATTCTTCCAAAAATCAGAAGATTCTGGCCTTTGACACTCAGTTGGAGCTGACCAGAAACTACTTCTTTGGATGGTCAAGTGCTCCCCTGATTGATGGTGACTTCTCACAGGGAGGCGAGCTCTGGTGAAAGGGCACTATTTAGTTCAGATCCAGATGGACTTCAAAGGTTAAGAAAAAGAACCAAGCCATTAGTGAGGAGGTAGGACAGCACAAACCCTAGTAGAATCCCCCAGAGAAGTAAAGCTTAGTTCTTTCATTCCCTCATTCATTCACTCACTCATTCATTCATTCAACAAATATTATTGAGAACTCTGATGTGCAAGCCACTGTATCCACTACAAAAGAAAACATTTACTGAGAAGCTACTATGTGTCAGGCTCTAACATGAGACTATGATGCATTGGACAGCCCCCTACAACAAACAATTATCTAGTCCAAAGTGTCAACAGTCAAGGCTGAGAAACCCTGAAATACAGGCGTTAGTATGGATGAATGTCATAAATAAGATGTTGAGTGCAAAAAGCAAGTTGCAGAAGAATATACAGTATAATACTGTTTTTAAAAGTTCAGAGGCAAGAAAACAAAAAGAACACATTATTTAGAGAGTCACACATATATAGTAATGTCATACTGGAAGTAAGAGAAATAACAACAAAAAAAATCAGTTTCTCTGGTGGGGAGACTGGCGGATGGGCTTGGGAAGGAGTATACAAGAAATGTAATCCATAGGAATGTTGCAGGAATTCTTAAAGTGGGAGATGGGTTCACAGTTATTGGTTTTATGCTTCATAGCTTACATTTATGTTATATATATATATATATTTTAAAATATCAAGCACTTAAATATTAATATATTTAAAATATATTTAGTATATTTTTAAAAATATATACCACTGGGGACTGAGTCTATGGAGAGCTTTCTATTTCATTTTTGAATTTTTTTCTTTCATAATACATATGCAAATGTTTGTGCTGGGAAGAAAACAATAAGGAAAGAAACAAAGAACAAATATATTAAAGTTTTTTTCCTTCACAAGGGTGGTGTTTCTAAACTCTTGGGTATATGTAAATCCAAATACTACCATAAGTCATTGAGTGTGTGATACCATCAATTATAAGATGCACCATCATTTTATGAGTGGCTAAGAATGAAAAAAATGCTGCCAAATAAACCACAACATAATACTTTCTTACCACTTAGACTTTTTAATTCTATACTTACTGAAACAGCTCTCTCACACTCATTTGGACATTTGCTTTTATTACATATCACTCATACATAAAAAGGGAAATATAGACCAATCAATTGGCCAAGGCAGGTCTAAAATATCTTCACGTTCCAAGGCCAACTCTCTTATCACTTTTCAACTGACAGTAAATAATTGATGTCTGTGCTTTCCACACAGTCCCAGCCGCTCTGCTGTGGAGAGCATCAGCCATGCAGCCTTCCGTCAGCGTGCTCTCTGACTGCCTCCGGGATTTTCCTCCAAATCCTCCCTCCCATTCTGGTCATCGATCTTACCCGGGGTCAGCAGAGATTTTCAAACAACAGGCAGGACTCGTGTTCTTTCCTCAAATGGTTTGTCAACAGAAACATTGACGGTGTGCAGCAGGCTGGTCACACCATGGGAAACCATAACCGAGTTTGCACCCGACCGACAACAGCACTATGACTGCTCTCTGGCCAATAGCAATTAGAAGGTGCCGTTGATATCTACAGGGGTCTCAGTTTCAGAGATGCTATTACGTGAAAACCATGTACAAATGAGGATAAATTACAGAAAAGGAAATGTGACCTCCTCCCAAATGCATCTGTGACCAAAAGTAGAAAACAATAAAGAAAACAAAAGTAAAAGCCAAGTGATTGCAGACAGGTCCAAGACCTTCAAGGTCTCTTAAAAACAGAGATGTACTACCAGGAGCCAGTGTTGGGAGCAGTCCCCACTATGTGCAGGTGATAGAGGTGTGGATTATCTCTGGGGGACTTAAAAACAAAAATAAATCCTGTTAAGAATTCCTTTGCTTTTGGTTGTCGCCATGTGATGGCAATTCTAGACAATGTCAGTAATCATATCATCCTCTCTGAAAAAAAATGTTTTGTTGATCTAAATTCTAAACAATTGCAGACATTTATTGTTGAATTTTAATTATAAGTAAACAAATAAATGCTTAAAATTAGTATTATGATTACATGTCCCTTAATACAGGTTGTATTCTACATGGAAGTTAATTCAGAGAACTCTTAGTTCCACAGTTGGCCATGTCACACATGCAGGCAAACCCAGCCACAGCCTTTCACTCCCAAAGCCATCTCAAGCTCGCTGTGGACCCAGTTCACGTCTAACACTGGTGGTACTACATCCTCCTTCATTTAAACGGTGACTATGCAATAAATAATGATAGTCCAGTACATGGCTGTAAGAACTTGACTTACTTCCATTCTATACGGTCGTGTGTTTTTATTTATGCTTAAAATTTAAAACATTGAAACAGAGCTAAGAGCTATAAGGTAGAATAATTTTATTGAGTATGCAGAAATTTTAGCTTGCTCATGAAATAGTTAATGGTTTTGAACAATATCTTACACAGTATTTGTAATTTATCTTTTATAGTTAACTGTTCAAAAACTAAAGAACCAATCAAGAAAACGGAAACTATAATGCTATTATTCATTACTAAAACAAATTAATAAGTAGATACGTTTTCCTCTTTAAAAAGAAAGACACACTAATATAATTAAGTATTACTCATTAGTTTTCTTCTTTTTGTACTGTAGTTTTACTTTTTCCTGACGTGACTGCATACGTGAAGTTCAGTTAAAGAAAGTTTTTATTGACTCTGGCCATTAATATTATTTGTTTTGTTTCATTATTCTCACTGAAAAAAATTTGTCATATAGAAGAGGGGAGTGTTAAAAATGATCAGACCCATCACAGCCTGAAAGAACATAAGGAGATATGACAACTAAATGCAATGTAGTATCCTGGATGAGATCTTAGAACAGAATAAAAGACATTAAATAAACACTAATTAAATAAGGAAATCTAAACAGAGACTTTAATAATAATGTATCAATATCGGTTCATTGTAACAATGTTTGTAACAATTATATTATACTAATGAAAACTGTTAATAAGGAAAATACTGGGTGTGGAGTATATGGGAGCTCTCAATGTCTGTAAATCTAAAAAATTTTAAAATTAAAAGTTTACAGCCCTGGCCAGGTAGCTCAGTTGGTAACTGCATTGTCCTGATAAACCAAAGTCGTGGGTTCAGTCTCCAGTCAGGGCACATATGAGAATCAACCAGTGAATGCATAAGTAAGTGGAACAACAAATCAGTGTTTCCTTCTCTCTTCCTTCCTCTCTCTAAAGTCAATTTTTAAGAAATTAAAAGTTTACCAAAAGAAAATCAGCTCCAGAGTCAAATATGCTGGGTGCACCATTGCTCAAGGTAACTGAAACCTAAGTGTTGGGATCAGCCAACCCTCGAGTTTTCTACAGTCCCTTCCAGTGATTCTGTCTTGGAGCCTTCCTTGGAGTCCCCCTTAGTCCCTCCTTCTAGGCCATCAACCTTTGAGTTATGACTTACCTTGATGTTCTGAATTTCTGTCCTCCAGTCCAGCTGTTAACAAAGTGTGACTCGTGGACCCCTATTGATCCTTGAGGCTACTCTAAGGGGCCTTTCAAAACAATTTTCATAATAATACCAAGGTGTTATCTGAGGTTTCCCCCACACTGACACTTGTACTGTTGGTACAAAAGCCACGAGGGGCAAAGCTGCTGGCAGCATTAGCACAAGTTAAGACAGTGGCACCAAACTGCCCTTATAGATTGTCACCACATTCTTCACCACTGTGCACTCTCATTAAAAACAAAAACCAAAAAAACCAGATTCACTGAGAATGTCCTTCATGAACAATGGAAGTATTAATTTTATTGAATCTTGACCCTTGAGTGCATGTTTTTTCATACTGTCCTGTGTGATGAAGTGGAAAGTATGAGTAAAGAAAACACTTCTATTAAATACTGAAGAGCAATGGCTATCTGGAGGAGAAATATTTGTGCAATTGTTTTGAGTTGCAAACTGAATTTCCTGCCTTTTTTGTGAAATCCCATTTTTACACGGAAGAACTCAAGGCTGCCAAAGTGTGGTTATTCAAACCTGGCCACTTATCAGACAGCCTCTTAAATATAAACGAACTGAGCCAGTCACTTGAAGGAAAATGACTGATAATATTGGTTGCTGGTGATAAAATTCTAGTATTTAATTAAAAAACTGGAGTTTTGGAAAATCTGGAGTTTTGGAAATTAAAAAGTTTTTAATTAAAAACTGGAAGTTTGGAAAATCTGTGTTTGCCATTGGGAGCTTGACAGCTTTCCAATACTTAAAAGACTTTTCTGATGAGATTAGTAGTAATATTAGCAAATGTGATTTTTAATATCATATAATGAACTATATCAACGTTTGAAAGATCTATCCAACTCCATGAGCCAGTATTTTCCAAATGACCAAAGCATAATCTTTGAAAGTCATACATGAGTGACTTGATCCATTCAAAGTACATGTAAGAGCAGGAAAAGTTCATGGATGTGGCTCATAATCCATATTGCAGCCAACCTTCAGATATTATAACTTAAAAGTTTTAGAATGATAGCAAAGAGGAATATCCACAATCATCTGAAAAAGCTATTAACATACCCCTCCCTTGTCCATCTACATATCTGTGTGAGGCTGGATTTTGCACATGTGCTTCAACCAAAACAACATATCACAACAGGTTGAATGCAAGGCAGGTGTGAGAATCCAGCTATCTTCTATTGGCCAGACATCAAATGCACCGTATTTTGCCATGCATAATGCACACTTTTTTTCCTCAAATTATTGAGGGAAAAATAAGGATGCACATTGTACCTGGGTAGTACTAATTCTGTATCTATATAAGTGTTTTTAATTCTTTTATTCATGCTTACGTGTTAAAATTATAACTCTAGAAAGCAATAATATCCATATGCAAAATAATACTGTGGGATATGATAAGCGATTTTGTTTCTAAATATAGATAAATAAATAATTGAATGAAAAATTAAAGCGAATGTTTATTTCCTGAAAGTTTGGGCCAAAAACGCGGGTGCACAGTATACATGGGAAAGCATTATACATGGCAAAATACAGTATTTTCAGAGATCTCAAACAGTGTCACTTCTCTCACCACTTTTTTGTGTGGCAAGCAATTATTTTTCATAAACTATGTTACTTATGGTAAAATAGAATGTGTTTGTTATTGTTATTTTTAAAAGAATAAAAAATAAGTATTTTAAAATATGCTCAGTTTCAATTTTTAATACCGTTACATATCAACAGATTTAACACACATAAACAGAGGTTCTCGGGTCCTCAATCATTTTTAAGAGGGTGAATGGGCCCTAAGATCACACGGTTTGAGCACAGCTGCCCCAGTCTAGGACAGATCTGTTACCTCTGCCTCCTCCGCTGTTCCAGCCTCTGGAAGAGCTCCATTTATTTAGTGCCTTCTGTAGGCAAACACGCAGGGCCTTCTCCTTTATAAGCAGGATGAAATAATCATGAAATCCATGTGACTTGACACCTCCACTTTCAACTTCTGGACTCTAGCAAATGTCTAAGTAGATTTTTCTCCATGTTATTTTCTTCCTTCTTCTTTCTTTGTATTTTTTCATTTAGTAAACATTAGAGAACACCCTTTAATAGTAAATAAAATTAGGCAATTTTTATCATACACTTACCTGACCCAGACTCTATACCTTGTATGAGCTACCCCATTTAATTCCTTCATAACCATCTGAGGCAGGTAGAGTCCCACTCTACAAGTGAAGAACTAAGGGGTAAATGAATGAAGCGACTTGCTCAAGGCCATATAGGAAGCGAGCGATGGGGTCAAGCTGTGACCCCAGTCCTGGTGGGCTGCAGACCTGGTGGGTTCAGCCCCTGTCTTGCACACTCCTACAACTGTGCTTAGGAAGGACAGGAATAAATTGATAAGATACATTCCCTGTTGTTTAGGAGCTTATAGGCTAGCAGAGAAGATCAAACAATTTTGCAAACATTTGATCTTTTAAAATTTATTTGTATCCTGTCTTGTTCAAGAAAAAAATCTAAGAGCTTTTGTCATTTCTACTCATTTACTGCCTGATTCTCCCAAGAATTTGGGAACATTAATAATCATTCACTTAGAATTCACCATGTACTGAGCAGAGCTTTGGAAAGAAGCGGGGGAAAGACAAAAATAAGCCTCTGAATGCAATAACTTACAGATTATTGTATATTGGGTGGGGGGATGGAAAGGCTCCCAAATCACTACAATATTCGGGACAATGAGACAAGTTCAATAAAACAGGCATACCATCTAAGGGGATGACAGAGGTTGCCACATGGAGAGAGCATATCTGATGGGGGCCACTAGGAAAGGCTTCTTAGAAGAGTGGCATCTTAAGGGTAGGATGAATCAAGGAAGGAAGGGATAGTAAGAGAAGGGAAATCTTGGTGGGCAGAAGGATGCACAATTGCCAAAGCCTGGCTTCTCTGGAAGCAGATATAGACAGTGTATTAGAGGTCAACATTTATGAAAGGAAGGGAGAAGAAACAGGACTGGACAGAGGAAGAAGTGGAATTGCAATTCAGGCTTAACAAAGCCTAAGCCAGCCAGGTTGGGAGTTCTGCAGGGAGTCATGCCTGGCAGAGCTGTCTGGGGTCAGGTTGCAATGGTCAGGACTTTGTATCTATCTGCCTATATATATATATCTATACACACATACATGCAACCAAGGACCTAAATCAAGAAACACAATAAGAGCAGCACCCCAGAAGCTCTTTGTGGTCACCATCTCACTCAGTCTCTGTAGGGCAACTACAGGCTGCCCTGGGGCATGAGGATAAGACAAGGTGACTGAAGCTGAGGTCCAAGTTTCTAAGTGAAAGTAACTTGATCACAGCTACCTTTGGGAAGGAAAACCCTGTGGTGCCTTATAGAGCAGACAGGTTAAGGCCAAGGGTTTTGACCAAGGGTTTGGGTTGTTTGTCTAGCTGTTCTTCTCTGGGAAGGGTCCTGCCCCTTCCACATGGCAATGATGGTTCATCATGAACAGTGTTTGGCACAGTGGGACCTTTTCCTCAAAACACAATTGAGTAGTCCAAGGGTGGAGGCCTGACCTGGCCGGGACAGTCGGAGTCTCTTGCGTGGGAATTTAGAAGTGAGCCTGGGAGGTTCTAGTCCCTGTCAGGTCTGGTATCTAGAAAGCAGATGTAGAACTTCAGCTGTGGGCCAATGGCCATGATTTCTAGCAGGGCGTCTGAGGAACAGGAGAGAGATGTGCAGACTAAAATCACCAAGAAGTTTACAGAAAGAGGCACAAAAAAACCTTGGTGACTTTTCTTGTCCTTGACTCTAGCATTTCTTTTTTTTTTTTTTTGAGGTTTCATAAGTCATCCCTATAATCTCTCAATGAGTCTTCCCTTCCAGTACTTTTTATTTTTTAAAAATTGTTGTTTCCATTATTGGCCCAATTTCCCAAAAAGTCCTTATTAGTAGACCAGTTAAGAGCTATTAGACTAAGAAGCCATGAGAGTCTTAACAAAGGGACCAGCAATAGGAATGGAAAGACAATTGATTTCAGAAACATTTAGTTTGGCAGCAAATTAGATATGCAGGGGACAAAATGGAGAGAAAAATAAGCATTTTGATGTTTCATGACTGGGAGAGCAGCAGCCCCAGAAACCTGAGGAAAGACTGAAAAATAAAATGGAGACACTGTAGTCATGCTAAATTACTAAAATCAAGTAGGCTGAGGCATGAGGAAACTATCCTAGAAACTTAAGCTTTTGAACTTTCCAGTTCTGCTTCAAGACTCGGACATATCCCAGACCTCCAGATAACCATCTGATTATCCCCTGAAGGACTCACATATCCGGACTACCTGACATCCACCTGAGATCCATTATCCAAACCACCGGACAAGACTAGACCTCCTGGCGCCTATCCTCCAGACCACCTGGCATCTATTGTACAGACTCCCTGACATCCATCTGATAACTGTCCTGGACCAATCCCGGGGCTAAGAATGCAGGACTGATTATTCTCAAGAATGCACTAAGAATTCTTGACTTTTTCTTCTCCTTCTCCTCCCCCTTCCCCTCCTCCTCATTCTTCTTCTTCTTCTTCATCTTCGTCTTCGTCTTCGTCTTCGTCTTCATCTTCACACTTTGCCTACTTGTGTTTCCAGTTTGCAAATCCTAAAACCCTTGAATCAATCTAACTTTATCATTTATTTCTAGTCAAAGCTTCTAGACTCTTTATGAGTTTGTTCAACACTTGCAGGAAAGCAGCCCAGGAACCAAACCAGAGAAGCCAAGCAGAGGAGCTGACCTGGGAGTGGGCAGGGCCTGGTGACTTTAGTGTGGCTGTGCTGATAGGTGCTACACAGCACCCCATTTCACTCTGGCCTTCCTCTGGTCTGAACACCTTACTTATATAAACAGCCTTCCTACATCTGGGACAAACACATGCTCTTCCTCTCCCACCCCCAAATTTTCATTACTCCATTCTTGTATCTAATCATCTAGTTTAAGGAACAATCCATAGCCCTCACAGTCCAAGTCTTCAATTCCATTCATTCATTGATTTAATCACTTATTCCTATGACGGTCAACAAGGATTTGTAGAATAACCATTATGTGCTCAATACTGGGATATGAAGATGATGAAGTAAGTGTCCCTGGAGCACAATCTAACAAAACAAATAAGCCAGCTATAGTAGAGTAATGCACAAAGACAAAAAAGCACACAAATCATAAATGGATAGCCTGGTGGATATTCATGAAGTGAACACATCTATGTAACCAAGAATCTAAATCAAGAAACAGAACAAGACCAAAATCCCAGAAGCCCCTTCTAGTTACCACCATGCAGATGAAAAAAGGACCACATACTAAGCCTGACAAGCTCAGGGGAGGCCTGCATGGTGGTCCTTACAAACTCAGAGATGTAAAGAAACTACATAGGATGGTCTGAAATGAAAACTTCTTAACTAAAAGTGAGTCAACAGGCAGTCCTGTCCTAGGTGTATCTTCCTTGACAAAAGTTAATCTTTACCTTAACTGAGCCTGTCTATTGTCTTTTTGCATCTACAATGACATGTCTTTGGATTACAGAGTAATCCCGTTTATTCCAGACCCCACAGGGCACAGGCTCCCACCAGAGCACAGACTGTGGAACCCTCATTGTTACCCTGGTCTCCTGCACGCCATCTCTGTGTGCTGTAGAAGCTAACTGTTAACCAACCTGTACCCAATGTAAAAGAAGTATTTGTCTCTCCATTGTGCTTTTTAAAACAATTTATTTATCTTTTACTTTTCTATTTTTGGATTTAATCTTTATTGTATTTTTCCCATTACCATTTAGTCCCCTAATTCTTCCCTCAGCAATCACCACATTGAGTCCTTTTTCCTTTTTGCTCAATCCCTCCACCCACTAACCTCCCTGCCACCTCCCCGCCACTAGCTGTCATTTTTTATTCTATCTCAGAGATTTCCCTGCTTTGATTTCTCCTGCCTCCCTAATCTACCACCAATGAATTTCAGGTAACCCTTCTTACACCTCTCCCTCTGGTTGTAATGTATAAAATAAACTGCAGAACTGCCATTCTCCAGAGCATTTTCTCAGTCCATTGAGATGTTGCTTCCTGGCCATTGTTGTCAGTTTGGCGCGAATAAATTTATAAAAATTCTCTACAGATTTGGATGTTCCCTCCCAAGGACATAGATGAGTTTGCAAAAGCCCAATCTAGCATCTCAAAAAGTGGGTTGGAGGGGTTGAAACTAAAGACAGAGAGAGATTTATTAGGAGGCAACAGCAAACAATCATCCATGCAACAGATAGTGAGGCCTGATTGGAGATGGTGATGGCAAAAGGAGAGGAAGGGTCAGGTTCAAAGTGTTGTGATAGAAATGACAATATCTCCTCCAAAGAAATTCACATGATGCAAATTTACTCTTCAAAACCATTGTAATTTGACCCGGAGAATTTCTAGTGACTTCTCTTACAGTGTGTGTGTGTGTGTGTGTGTGTGTGTGCGCGCGCGCGCGCGCGCGCGCGCGCGGCTTTCCTTATATAAAAGTACCAGAGACCTGATAAGCATAAGAAAATGCCCCCATCCTCAAAAGGAGTTGCTGCTCAACGCACTGTGGCTTTTAAAAGAAGAGAGTGATTTGGTTATCTTCCTGGATTATTTAAAAACAAGAAAACCAAAGTGGCCCTTGTAATAATAGACCAAAAGCACTTCCTGAGGATCTTGGGCCTGGAAGAGTCTTTTTGCAGCTCAGAACTGCTCAGTGAGGCACACTGGCGCAGCTAGTGGCACCCTGGCAATCTGGTTAATTTCACAAACACCCACACAATGTTATAGGGGAAAATTTTTAAAAAGCAATAGAAAAAAACCCTGGGTAATTGCTATTCATGTTTCTGCAATCCTGACACAGTAATAACTTGCCTGTAAACACCTTCTATGAAGAATTGGTTAATAGGATGTATAATACATAGCAAAGGAAATTGTTCATCCCACAAACACTTAAAAAATGGGCCATTGTTTGCTTCTTGTGAGCCCGTGATGATTCTAGAAGACTGGAGAGAATAAAGTGACAATTTTCTTAGAATGTTGGATGGAGCAGATTTATGTGAAACAGAAGTGTGTGCTGGTCGTGGTTGCCTCATCGGTAAAGTGATAGCTCGGGCAGGACCTGTGGGTTGTTTATTTTGACCTGGGAGTCCACGGACCTCTCTTGGCCCCATATCTCCCCTGCTTTAACTAGAGCGTCTCTGCACTCCCCCATTTATCTAGCAGGTTTCCGTGTAAGATTTCGTTTGGTAAAAGGGATGGCAGAACTAAAACACAGTTGGAAAACCCTTGAATTAGATGATCTCCAAATGCTTTAACATATGCCTGGTTTGTCAAAGGTGCTGCAGATGCGAACATTTTTTTAAAAGCACAATTCCTATCCATTAGAAATTCACCAGTACGGCAGTCCCCCTCTTATCTGCGGTTTCACTTTCCGTAGTTTCAGTTATCCGTAATCAACCACAGGCCAAAAACATTAAATGGAAAATTCCAAAAATGAACAATTTATAAGTTTTAAATTGCACACAGATCTGAGTAGCATGATAAAATTTCTCACAGTCCCATTCTGTCCTGTGAATCATGCCCCTCACTGTCAGTGACTTAGCCTTCTCAGCGATAAGATTGACTACATTGCAGTGTTTGTGTTCAAATAACCTTTATTTTACTTAATAATGGCCCCAAAGCACAGAGTAGTGATGCTGGCAATTTGGATGTGCCAAAGAAAAGCCATAAACTTTATCCCAGGTATATATGTATAGGGAAAAAACATACTCTATATAGGGTTTGGTAGGAGTCACAGTTTCAGACACCCTCCAGGGGTCTTAGAATGTGTTCCCGTCTAATAAGGGGGAACTACTGTAGGAGGTGTTAATGTGAATATGGGGGATATGAAACAACATGTATAACGTTAATGATGGTAACACGATAAGACCTAAAATGGAGATATAAATCAGGGTTCAGGAGATGATTTTGGAAGTGTTTTAGAGAAGGTGACGTTTATATGAGTGTTAAGTGAAGGCTGTGATCTCACTGGGTATAGAAGGGGGTTACTATAGGCAGAGAGATCAGTTTGAGCAAAGTTATGGAGGCCACAAGAGGGGATGCATGATTGGAGAACTGCAGGTAGCTCATGTTCCCTTCCCACTCAGGGAGGGTGGCTACAAGTGGCCAAGAGAGATGCTGAAGGACCAGCTGAATAGAGTAGAGACGCTCCCCCAAACTCCCGGCCCTGTCAGCATTTTTTGGGTTGATGCTGAATTCTGCGAGTGGTGACCAGCTGACAGTAAGGTTGTTTAATCATTGACCACACCATCCCTTCCTTCGACATTTTGTAACTCCGCAGGGCTACATAGAAGAGGAATGTGTTGATTAGACGGTGGGTGAGTCTACAACAAAAGCCTAGGAAAGGAAAAGTCACAGCTACCTGCACAGGCAGTACTAGCACCACGCTTTCTCCGAGAAAAGGGAGTCCCAGCCCAAAGATGAGACCCTCTGAGACCTGGCCAGGGTCAGGAGGTCAGGATTCTCCCCTAAGCCAAAAGAATTGCTTCAGACTGCCAGGGCCCTTCAGCAAACAGGACTTTGTGTTGAACTCTGAGACTGATTCTTTTGAGAGAAGGAAGTCTTCCAGTGCTGAGGAGGCAGTCAGATTCCCCAGTGCAGGAAAGGAACTGAGTGTTTGAGGGTAGGAAGCCCATGGGTGAACTCCTGGATCAATTCAGATTGACGGTGGCTGTGTGGTGGGCCCAGAGAAGTCAGACCCCAGACACTGTGGCATGCATGTCTAGGTGAAAGATCTTTGAACCTGCTTGAATAGGAGGGAATGAACTGCCTTACGAGTTAGATAAAAGAGCATTTCAATGGTAACAAAGATGGAGCCAGTATAGGGAAAGCAATGTTTAGCCTCCTGGGATTCTTTTACCATTCTAGGAAAGAAAACTCTCAATAATAAGCCACTGTCCTGGAAACTGCATGCTCAAAGTCAATTTAATTTGATTTAGAAAGATAATGAGATGCTATATTTCTGGCATCCAAATATTGCAGTGCAAATGCTTGCTGCTCGAATGGCTTTACAATGGGGAATAAGACCTGCGTTTGGGAAAGATCACTCTGATGACTGCAAGGGGATGCATTTCAGGAGGGGAGATGGACTGTGGGGGAACCAGTCAAGAAGCAGTTATGGGTGAGGGGGCAGTGGGGCAACGACAGTAGGAATGGAAATCTGCAGTGGGTTTGGGAGACATTTCAGAGGCAGGGTTGACTATTCTTCGGCCGCCAATTAAAAATAATAAATGCTAAGAGGGAGTAGGTAAGGATGACATTAAAGCAGTGGTTTGTAACTTGGCTGCACATCAGAATCACCAGGGAATCTTTACGTCTCCCTTCCCCCCATGCCCAAGCCACACCTCAGACCAATTAAGTCTGAATCACTGCTACAGTACCCTACATAGGCGCAGGTATTTTTCAGTGTGGCCAAGGTTGACAACCATTGCACAAAGAGTCCCACCTTAGGAAACAGAGAGAATGGTGGTGGTATTAAATGAGATAGAGAACAAATAGTTCTTTGTGGTTAGGCTGTAAAATAATTGGATAAGGGAAGGAAGAGCAAGTTCAGGCAGAAAATAATGAGTTTGGTTTGGGATGTGCTAACTGCAATTAATAGCCTGATGTCCCGGAGGAGAAGGCATGTCCCATGGGGGTGGGTGGGTGAGCCTTGGAAAGGGTGAGGAATCACTTCTTTTTTTAAAAATATATTTTATTGATTATGCTATTACAGTTGTCCCGTTTTCCCCCTTCACTCCCCTCCACCCTGTACACCCTCTCCCACCCACTTCCCCCCTTTAGTTCATGTCCATGTGTCATGCTTATAAGTTCTTTAGCTTCTACATTTCTCATACTATTCTTACCCTCCCCCTGTCTATTTCCTACCTACAATCTATGCTACTTATTCTCTGTACCTTTTCCCCCTCTCTCCTCCTCCCACTCCCCTGTTGCTAAGGAATCACTTCTTTTAAAGAAGGATAGGTAAAGATTTAGAACATCTTCCACGGGGAAGGAGAAGGTTCTGAGTGAGGAAGAACAACAAAAGAATATGTGTCAAGCACTAGCAATGAGAGGTCAACTGAGATTATTGTGCATTAGCTATATTATTAACCCAGTACTAAACCTGTGTTTGAATTTGACCAACGAACATTCATCTCAATCAGTGGTGTGCTGGAGCCAGCTTGTACCAGTTTGCAAAAGCAAATGGTCGAATTAATAGGAATGTTACCAGTTATTAAACACAGTCATAATTAAAATTAAAATGCATAAATTTGAATGTATTAAATGCATTATATTGAAAACAAAAGTAATAAATACTCATGAAATAATTATTTTACTACATGTTATTATTATCAGTGCTCTTGAGGTAATTTATATCTATTGTCCGTGTATGGTAGAAGCAGTGTATGAAATTGGCCCTGGCCACGTAGCTCAGTTGGTTAGAGTGTCACCCCAGTATACCAAGTTTGCAGGCTTGATCCCCGGTCAAGGCACATACAAGAATCAAACAACGAATACACAGATAAGTGGAACAACAAATCAATGTCTCCCTCTCTCTTTCCACTTCCTCTCTCTAAAAATCAATAAATTAAAATAAATAAGTAAATAAATAAAAAAATAATGTGTAATAGTGTGTTCCTATGCATTTTTTCTAACTGTGCATTTGCTGACTTCACATAGATAGCTTGGCATTGGCCATGAATAGAGTATTTATGCCTTGGGAATTGGCAAATGCTACACATTAGGACTCTCATTCTAATACCCATACACAGAGACAAGGCCAATTGTTAAACAATTGCTTGCATGTAATTAATCTTAATTAATTCCATAAATATGTATTTCTTGACAATGTCCTAGCACCATGGCTTCCTCTGGACAAAATCAAAGAATAGTAAAAGTTAAATGTAGAAAAGAAGTCAAAGTCCTGACCGATGTGGCTTTGTTGGTTGGGTATTCTCCTGCAAAGCAAAAGGTCACCAGTTTGATCCCCAGACAGGGCACACGCCTGGGCTGCGGGTTCGATCTCTAGTCAGGACACGTGCAAGAGGCAACCGATTAATGTTTCTCTCTCACATTGATGTTTCTCCCTCTTTTTCTCTCTCCCTTCCCCTCTCTCTAAAAATAAATAAATAAATATTTTTTTAAAAAAGAAAACGAAATTGGAAAGATCACCAAACTGTAAACCTTTAGGCCCGACTATGCCTCGGCCCCGGCAGCAACCAGGAGTGCCGGTTGTGTATGCTCTCCCCAAATTCCTATTGCGGTTTAGACTTACCACAATATGGGCCTGTGTATATGGTAGTTATGAAACTTTTGTCTAATAGATTAAACCAAATTGGTAGTAGAGTGAATGTAATTGGTAATTACAAGTTGGAAAGAGAAGCCAATTTGTGCTAACTT
Organism: Phyllostomus discolor; assembly: GCF_004126475.2. NCBI lineage: Eukaryota > Metazoa > Chordata > Mammalia > Chiroptera > Phyllostomidae > Phyllostomus > Phyllostomus discolor. The sequence goes on from NC_040903.2 coordinate 176,906,392, forward strand.
ACGCTAAAGGGGGTATTTACTATGAGGACACAGAGTTGTCTATGGAACAGCAATAAGTAGCCAAGTCTCAGAAAATAACTGGAATGCTGTCAGAACTTTCTCATTTTCTACCCTCTCCTTTCCTTTTTTTCTAACTGTATTCTGGCTTTCTTTCCTCCACAGACCATGGGGCAGAAATCAGCACTAGCAGACATCTAGTTTACAAGCCCTGTCCCTAAACCAGTCATACTGACAATGGATCTCTTAGTCTCAATTCTAAATTCCCAAGGAAGGAGCTTATTGGTTCCACTTGTTCCAGGAGGCCAGCCCTGGACACATCAGTCAGTTTCTTCTTCTAGCTCTGAATGGTGTGGCTCAGTTGGCCATTGTTCCAAAAAGTGAGAAAGTTGACAGCTTGATTACTGGTCAGGGCACATGCCTGGGTTTCGGATTTAGTCCTCAGTCGGGGTGCCTACGAGAGACAACCGATGCAGAGGCAACCGATGGATGTGTCTCTTTCACATCCATGTTTCTCCCCCTCTCTTCCTCTTTCCCTTTCCCTCTCTCTAAAAATAAATACATAAAATCTTTTTTAAAAAAGTTTCTTCTTCTCTAAAATAAGGCTGAGGGAGACATGAAAGCCAAACAGAAAAAAAGTCTGCATATCTACGTCCATTTTTTCCCTTAGGAGAAAATGCATCGTTTTTGCCTGGAGCTCACTGAGTGTTGTAAAGGATGACACTGGTGTCCTGAGACCAGCTATCCAAATCTTTACAGGAGCCTTCATTGTTCTTACTCCAGCCTAAGATAAAACCAAGAAATCACACATCTGTGTCATCTCTGGCAGAGAAATGAACAGCTCCAGAGGGCATCAGGCAAACAAAAAACACTGGCCTAAGTGGCAATTTGTAATGTGGATGGTCCCACGGCTTGTCATGGTGTTGTGGGGGACATTTTCATCTAGTGCTGTTTGCCGTTAGACTGAATTACCCCTATCATTCATTGTGTAGTGTCTGTGGCTGGTCAGTATAGTCAATGTTTAGGGCTTGGCTGACTTCTTAGTCCATTAACTTCTCATTGACAGGCTTGGGGTACAGAAGGAGAACAGAGCACAAATCTGTGGACTTGAGCAGAAGCCAAAGTTAAGGTTGGGAATGGTGCACTGTTTATCATCTTCCAGTGTGAGACTGTGAACAGCCGGCGGCAAGGCTCTCTAGGATCAAGCCTCTAGATGATCTCAGCCATCCCGTAGTTCCTGACAGGAGGCCTCCCATATACTGGACCTTGCTATTTTTTTGGAGGAAAAGACCTGTTCCCAATTTCTATAATTTATGAAACAGAACACCCCTCAGCTCTGAGTCGTGGAAAACAATAAGAATGTATGTAGTTAATTCGGCCCCCACACTGATCAAGGAAAGGTGTATTATGTTGACTGATTACTCAGCAAATGTTTCTCAAGAACTTTCTTAGGCACAATGAGGCAAGAGAAAAAATTATCAAGCCCTTTAAGGAGGAACTTGTGATCTGCTTGTGGGTGGTTGATGACTAGCTTTGTTATATTTAAACAGTATTTGGATTGCCACTTTTCAGGAAATTCAATTACAATACAACAAACTTGGCCCTGAAACTGTTGAGACCGTAAATGAATCTGTCTCTGATGACTCAGAGGTCATGTTTGTACCTTCTTTCATTTAACAGATTTTTAAAACATTGAGTGTCTGTTAGGTATGAGGCCCTGTTCTAGACCTCAGAAATACAACGATAAACAAGATACGGCCCACACTCTCCAGAAACTTGCCAGTGTAGTAGGGGAGAGTGGAGGATGCAGGGGAAGAGGAGGAGGCAGGTGGGTCGGGGAGTGGGGAGTTTCCGAGCTGAAGGGGCAGGGCCCTCATGACTGGACTGCCCAGAGAAGGGGTGTGTCACCTAGATATTTGGTTGGGGTGTGGTCCAGGAATGTCCTCTGTTCAGTGAAGATGACATCTTACACTGAGATCACAAGATCAACAGAAGTTTCAAAGAGAAATGGGGAGTGGAGGGGAGGACAAGGTGTTCCAGGAAAGGGGAGCGGGCTGGACACAGCTGAGACGTCAGGAACAGAACTGCTCCTGAAGGTCCAGCAGGGCCTCAGGGCTGTGGTTTTTGTGTGTGAAAGTGCAAGTTGTTACGGTTCTTCCTGATGTTACTCCCCAACCCAGACGTTAGTATATTACAGTTTATTTCATTTTCTTTATTTTATCTCGTACTCACCTATGAGGTATATGTTGCACCTCCACTTCACAGATGAGGGACCCGAGGCCTGGCAATGTCACACAGCTCAGCCAGTCTTAGGGAGTCTGGGCTGTGCTCGCCAAGCCCCTTCCCTCCCCACAGCGGCCTCAGGGGCAGAGTCCCCTGAAAGGGTGCCTGGTATACAAGCCCTCTTGACTCTGTGGCTGGTGGAGGTGTTAGGTACTGAATTTCTGCACTCCTGCAGAGTAATTAAGCACGCAGGTGCTAAAGCTGACAGCCCTGGTTTAAAATGCCAACTCTACCGTGAGTTAGCAGTTACATGAACTTCGGCAAGTTACTGAACTTCCCACTGATATCTGACCCTAGTTTTTCCAGCCTCCCCAGCAAGGCTGGTGCCTCACAGTGCCAGAGTCTCACCCAGTGCCAAGATGGGGGTGGGAGGCAATGTCTCCTCATCATACGCGTGGTGCCACTGAGACAACCATTGGCCCTGCCTGCGTAGTCCCCTTAGGCCCAGCAATTCTCTGTTACTTCTGTTGCATTGGAGATTTGGGCATCTTTTGTGAGTCTGCTTGTAGTCATCCAGCCTAGACACAGCCAGCAGCCATTCCATTCAGGGGATCTGCTACCTCCTGGTAGGCAGAACCTGACTCTCCTTTGATCAGGGACCCAAGGAACTTCAAGGAACTTCATTTTTGAAGTTCCCAAGGAACTCCATTTTTGCCGCTAAGTACTATCTACATCTGCAAACAGCTTTCTTCCCTTCTTTCCTTTGCAAACCCTCTAATTTTCCCTCAAGCTCCTTGGGTTTTGGGGAAACAAAAGCTAGAAAGCTTTGCCTGCTTCTGCCTTCTGCTCTGCCTCAGACTTTCTGAAGGGTTCATTTTCCTTCCTCTGCTTAAACGAGTGGGATGGAGAGGAGCACATATTGGGACACGATGGGGAGAACACAAAATCGAGTCACACAGACAAGACTTGCCAGAACTACAGGAATGGGGTGGAGATAGAAGGGGTGGATTCAAGAGCTGTGTAGAGGGAAAATTCATTAACTTTTGCCAGCCAGTTCAAGGTGGGAGCCACAGAACACATGCTCGAAGTAGCCCTATGGTCAGGTCAACCAAACAATGCCATCAGTAGTTGTCATTTTAAGTTGACCTTCAGTTACCTGGAAGTAAATCAGTTGATTCATCAGCTGGCTGCACACTCAACTGAACAGAGTAGGAATAAATATGTTCATTTTAGATAAATTAGCCTGGATGATGAGATAAAAATTCACCATATGATTTCTTTTGTATATGTTTAAAATTTTGCATATTAGTATTTAAAAATAAATGCATTTATTTTAGAAGTGTCAGTCGCTAAAAAACACATCAACTTTGATATTATGACAAGAAATATTAGAATAATATTCCAGACTCAACGTGAACACTGTATTTACTAGTCAGAAGTTCTGCATAACCCTTAGCTCTGATGTGATGAATGTGTGAAACTTGAGAAAGCCTCTTGGCAAAGATTAAAACATAAAGGCCAAGAGGACAAAAAAAATGAGGGTAAAAAACCCCTAAAATTATAGGAAGCCATGTTTGTGTTTTCTTAGAAGTAAAACTAAAGCCAAAAGGAATAGGAGATTATTAGAACATGAGAGTACCTGGCTGTACCTTAGCATCATGGGTTAACGGGGAGTAAGGGGGAGGCAGAGCCTGAGGTCATGGAGCTAGAGAAAATGACCCTGCCATCAGACTAACCCCCAGAGGAGTGGCAGTGGTCCAAGGCAGTGTCCAAAGGGACATGCAGTACTCAGAGTCAGACAGGCTGAAGCACCTTTGTTCTGGGTCACCACTTAATTCAGAACAGGACTGCAGCCAGAAGTTGGGGGTTTAGAGAATTCTGGCCAGGCTGACAAATGTGGGCAGAGTGTCCCATTTTTGTGGTCCTAGGGTCAAGGCCAAAAGTGGGAAGACAATAAGGACACAAGGCAGATGCTTAGCTATGTCTGGTTGGAAGAAGGGTGGACAACTCAGGTAACTTCAGGTGATTTTAACAATGCACTGAGAAAGGGATTTAACATTGCTCTACTTTTCTTCTCCATCTTTAACTGTAGGCCCTGATTCCTGAATGGTTTCTGTGAGACCACAGTGTCTGCTACCTAATGCCCTTTATTCACTGTCTTCTCCAGGCTTCTGCTCCACTGTCTGCCTCCTTCTGTCTTAGAGTGGCTTTCCTAGGAAAAAAGACTCCCCAGTAGTGCCAGGAGCAGGATGAATGAGCACTTCAGTCCTGTAGGGGTATATGGCGGCACATCAATCACAGCATCCCCTACAACTTCTGTCTGTCCTCTAAGGAGTAGTTTTGGTGGGTCCACTGGTCACTCTGCAATAGAGAAGATGCTTGCTTGTCACTATTCTCATGCCTGGCACCCTATACACTTCCTCATTTCCAGTCTATGAAGATAGCCACTGCTGACTTAGGCCTTATCATCCATCTAATCAGTGTAGGGGGTGGGGGTTGCAGAGCTACCTGAGGTACAGCAAGACAGCTTTCTCAGAAGGGCCTGTAAGAATGGTGTCACATTCTACCAGTAAGCCAGCTGTTAGGGAAATGTGCAATGGGTGCCCAGAGGCCCCAAAGAGGTTGCAGAAGCTCACTTGAAGGGTCTGTGGCTGCTAATATTCTCTCTACCGTGGTCAGTATTGGCTTAGAACTTGTGGGGAGCTGAGACCGCACCCAAGGGGCTGGACAATCTCTAGCTGAGTGGGCTGAGGAAGAATTCTAATTCCACAGTTCACTCATTTAGCTAAGTCATTGGCCCAAGCTTAGTCGGTAAGTATTTAGTCAGCATTTATATGCCAGAAACTGTGCCCAGCATTGGTGAGTCCCTCTTTGGGCCTCATGACCTTCTTTGTAAAAATAACAGTGTTAGAGTAGATGATGCCAACAGATTAAAATGGTGGCCATATTTTCAGAAACAAGACACACGGTGTGCCAGTGCCAGAATATTTGATATTGAGCATACTCCCAGAAAACCCAGGATGTATGATCTCGTTGTACACCTACAGATGGACCCCATCCTCGTATGCCCAGACATGCCACATAAGATGACTTGATTATTAGAACCAGGGGTAGAGGCTACATAAATTAGATAGTCTCCTATCTTGTTAATCTTTAAAAACCATTTAAGTGTTTACCCTCTTTTTTTTTAATTTTTAGAATGTAAATGGTTTGAGTTTAGTCCTGAACACATTCCTTGAACATTCTTATTTAAGCAAAGTCCAGCTGTGATGATTACGCAGCCAGGTGTTCTCCAACCCCTGGAGACTTTGTAACAATTTTATCATAGAGCCAAGCTTCAGTACCTGCTAAAAGTTTTGTATTTGAATGGTCTTTCAGAGATTGATGCCAGAGCTAGTTTTCTACAGAAGCCTACAGTCCCTAGCAGTCCAGGAAGGTCTGATAAGGTGGGGCCACTGCCATCACCTTAATCACTTGCATGCCCTCTCCCTGATCACAGAGCCACCAGGGCTGATCGTTGCGGGGTGGAGAGGGCCAAAGATCAGAGGCCCAGTCCTTGGCTTGCCATTGGAAACAGTACTCCTAGAGACTCACAAAATGGGTCATGAAGGTGGGTAGTGACTGTTGAGTACATATAAGGCACTGTCCTAAGTGCTATAAGAGATATAAAGGGAAGGGAAGGAAGTTAAAAAATCTACTAAGCATTTGTTTTACATTAGGCACTTGTATAATACTAACTTTCAGTAATAATAATAAGTGCTTTGAAATACTGTGTGCTTAGTGCTTTGTGTTGTATTTTATTTGCTCATTCAACACCATTTGTTTTAGCATCTACTAGGCAATAAGTACTGAGAGACTTAAGTAGACCAAAATCCCTGCCCTGGAGGAAATTTCATTCTGGTGGGAAAGACAGGCCCATAGATGTAATAAATGAATTAATTGATAAGAGTGTTAGAAGAAGTAGTAATTGTACTATGGGAAATAATAGAGGTGGATTAGGTGGATCAGGAGTGTCCGCATTAAGGGGGCACAGAGGGGGCTTGAATATTAAATATTATATTTTTTCATGTATAATGCCCACTTTTTACACAAACTTTTGAGGGAAAAATAAGGATGCACATTATATGTGGGTGTAATGATTACATACCATGGGTATAATGGGATATAATGATCCCATGTATAATGTGCACAAAAACGTGGGTGTGCATCATACATGGCAAAATGCAGTAGGTGGTCCAGGTAGTCCTCCCTAGGAAGGTGACATTTGAGCCACACTGAAACCGAAGGAGGTGAAGGAGTGAGCTATACAGATACATGGGGAAGAGCATCCCAGGATGAAGGAACTGCCAGGGCAAAGGGCATATGGTTTGGCACAGACCGTCCAGGTTGTAGTCACTTAGGATACCAGGTTGATGGAGGCTGCACATCAAGCTGTGTTTCTGCAGTCGCCGAGGAGGGGAGGAAGAGGAGATGATGAGGAAGCACTAGCTCTTAAAGTTTCTGCCCAAAAGGGACGCACATAATTTTCTTTCACCTTTTTTGATCAAATTCAATCACATGGTCAGGATTAATTTCAAACAGAATGGGGAAGTACAATCTTAACCACATGCTTAGGAGAGCCAAGTATTTGTAAACAGCCATAAGTGATGGGGGGCTCAAATATTAGAAAAAATTTAGTTTTCATAATAGCTAATAAGCTTAGTAACTGATACATGTAAAAAGTTATTGTTTCAGGAACTGAAGGTATGACCTGCCCTGACTCCAGGAGACCAAAGGAGTTCCACCTCTGTGCCTCAGGGGAACTGCAAGCAATCAAGACGGTGTCTGAACCACAAATACTCCATGGTGAGAAGTCCACTGCCCATGGCCCAGGACACAGATGAAAGAATGCTGCAGCTCTTATCTGATTAACATTTCCCCTGAAATCCAAACCCCTTACCTACACTTTTCTTCTCCTTATAGAAAAGGGTCAGTTTAAAATAGAATTTAAGACGTTCTGTTAGGGTACAAACCAAGGGGTTTGGCAGTCTTCTCAGATTGCCAAACACCTGAATAAAGCGCCCATAAAGATTCAGTCCCTGACTCTTCTTATTGGGTCTGGTAGGTGACAGGCAGCAGGAACGCTGGCTTTTCCAGTTTTGTAAGGACTAGTACATCCATACTTCTGATGACCAAAATGCCTTTCTCACAACTAAAATCCCCTCACTCACCCTTTCCCAAACAGGTTAATCCCCAAATCCCATTCTGGTTGGAACTTTAATTCTGACACTGTTAGATAGGACAAGGGTCTCAAGGTTTGGGCAGTTCTAAACGTTATTTCCACTTTTTTGCTATTTTTTTTCTTGTATTGATTTTAGAGAGAGGGAAAGGGAGAAAGACAGAGAGGGATAGAAACATCCAGGGGAGAGAGAACTATAGATGGTTGCCTCCCTCACTTGGCCCTGACCTGGGACCCAACCTGCAACCTAGACATGCGCCCTACTGGGACTGGCTCTTGCTAAATGTTAAAATGTAGCATAGTATTTTGTAGATGCAGCTGTAAGCAGGATGAACTAAGGAACTCAAGAAGATGAAAGTAGGCAACTGCAAAGAGGAAGTCAACATGTAATTGACCAAATAGTGTATATAAGCAATGGCTAAGCCTTCCTTGGGGAAGGCAGAGCTTTGGGTAGGAAATGCTGATCTTCATTACTTGCTGCAAGTAAATAAAACTACTTTGCAAGAACCACATCTCAAGTTCTTGAGTAGAGTACACCAAGGGATGAACCCCTTGAGTTTGGTAACAACACCTTAACCCATTAAGAAGTTTTAAACATGGGTGTGAGAGCAAAGGATATAATCAATATTATTACTGTAAGGCAGAGTTTTCATGGTTTTACCATTTTTATAATTTGTATTGAGAAGCTGTCTGTCTTCCAACTCAGCAAGTCTCTGAATATCTGAACACTTTCTCTTGCTTTTCATCCCTATGTGCAAACCAACCAGTTCTTTTCTCTGTGTTCTCCCTCTCTTCAGTCTTCCTTCATCTTTATCACTATCTCTATCTCTGTCTCTAATACCTTGTCGAATGCAGACAACATTATGTTTCCTTATTGCTTCTTCTAGAGTTGCAAGTTCATTGGGTACATGATCTACCTTCCAAGTAGTTTCAGGCAACCGGTTTACTGAATATTTCACAATTATATAACATGGCTCACCATTCTTGTCACTACCTCACCACAAAGCCAATGATACTTTTGTAGGGTTTTGCTTTGGCAGCATCTTCTATTGGGGATCACCAGGATAAGGTAGGTTATAGTATATAACACACCCCAAATCTCAGTCACTTAAAACAGAAGTGTACTTCTTTCCTGTGCTTGCATAGCCAGTGTTGGTCAGCAGGGGCATCTGCTCATTGTCGTCACTCAAGAAGCTGGTCTGATGGAAGCTCCACTTCAACAAATGCTTCCACAATCATCACAGCAAGAAGTGGGGGGTGGAGCACAGATGTCGAAGTGACACAACTTCCCTTTTCTAATGCTTTAGTGTTCAGAGCAAATCACACGAGTAACAACTTCAGACGGTGTGGGAAAAATGTTCATCTTACCAAGTTTACAGAAAAGGAAACTGTAGGTATTTGTCAACAAACTTAATGACCATCACAGGTTTTTATTTATTTATTTATTTTGAGGATTTGCAGTGAAGTTATAGGTAATAGTAACAACCATTCATTACCCATGTCTCTGGGTCAAGTTTTTTAACTGAAAGTAGTGCTCGTGCCACTCTATTTTTATGGCTCTAAAGGTAAGTCACTACATTCTGAACCCACCTTCAGAAAAAATGTAATGTTGCTTTCAAGCTGAGTAAAAATACAAAATCGTTGAGAATTAAGTCAAAATGTGTTATAGTTGGGATATTTCCTTATTCTATCCTCCCTTTCTTCCCTGGTAATTCATTCTGCAACTTTATTAAAGACTGAAGACCTCAGTTAATAACATGCTTTTGCAAGAGGGTCGAGTCAGAAACATTTTAGTGTTTATTCAAAATAAAAGTTTTTATTTTTATTCAAAATAAGAAATGGCTTAATTTAGTTCACTAAAGTAATGGATATTCTTAAAATTATGGTTATCTTCTTTGTTAAATGAAAGAATGTTAGTGAAAAAGAAAATTGAACTTTTTTTTAGCAACCAAAAAGTTATATAAACATCTGGGCATATTTGAGAAGTAGCAACATGAGGCAACTTTCTAACCTTTCATCTTGAAATTAGATTCTAGGCCTATCTTCAAGCTAGGCTCATTAAATGGAGACTTCTTCATAACAGTTTTAAATGCCCTGAAAAGAAAATATGCTGAATTAAACATTTAAGTGAAGATGGCTGTTGAAAACCCCTTCTCTGTGAAGAAACAGACAAAACAGCAAAGTGGTAAGTAAAGCAGGTATTCATTCATTCATTCATTCATTCAACTAGCATTTATGGAGTACCTGTTATATGGCAGGCCCTATTTTAAGTGCAGAGGATACAGTGCAAAACAAGACAAATCTGAACCCTAACCTCCTAGAGCTTATTCTTTTAAAAAAAAAGATTTTATTTATTTATTTTTAGGGAGAAGCTAAGGGAGGGAGATAGAGAGAGAAACACTGATGTGGGAGAGAAGTGTCTATCAGTTGCCTCTCATTACATGCCCCTGCTGGGAACCGAACACCCAGGCCTGTGCCCTGACTGGGAATCTAACTGACCTCTCACTTTAGGGGATGACACCCAGCCATCTGAGCCATTTAAAGTTACATTTAAGCTCAGCCAAGTTTTTCCTTTCTTTCTCCCAAATTTGCCACCCTGTGGTTTTTACTGATTGGTTCTTTGATGACTGATGAAGTTGAGCATCTCTTTGTATGTCTATGGGCCATTTAGGATATGCTCTTTAGTGGAGTGTCAGTTCAAGTCTCTTGTGTATTTGCTCTGTTGGGTTGTCTGCTTCTTATTTCATTAAATTGATTTGAAGGAGTTTAATAAACTTCTAGTATGATTGATATTCTGGATGATCTCTTTTGCTGGATACATGTATTTCAAATATCTTCTCATATTGTTGGCTTGCCTTTTCTCTCTCTTAATAGTGTTGTATGATGAAGAAAACATTTAAGTTTTAATATACTGTAATTTATTAATGTTTTCCTTTGTGGTTGGCACTTACTGTGTTCTATTTAAGAGATCTCTGTCTACCTTAATAATTTGGAGTGGGGAGAGGACTCCATATTTGGGGGAGAGAGAATTTTCACTATATACCTTTAAAAAAAAAAAAGTAAATATTTTAGTCCTGGCTGGTGTGGCTCAGTGGATTGAGCGCCAGCTTGTGAACTAAAGGGTCACTGGTTGTATTTCCATTTGGGGCATATGCCTGGATTGTGGGCCAGGTCCCCAGCTGGGGGTATGTGAGATCCAACCACGCATTGGTGTTTCTCTCCCTCTCTTTCTTCCACCCTTTCTCTAAAAGACAGAGGCTGGCAGAACGCATTTGTGAAACCTTATGTTAGGCACTCCTTGAACATAGCACCCTGAGCAGCCCAGAGCTTGTGGGGTCACAGCCTTCAGCCTGCAGCCTGCACACTTTGTGGGTTCTGCACCCGAGAGCCCTGCAAGCCCTGGGCCCTGGAGCTCGAGGGCATGTGCTATTCCGATGCTGTGCACAGGCCCCAGTCTGCTCTCCCGTGTAAATTCACAGAGAAATATGAATGGATAACCACAGAAAATGGTATTGAACAGTGGGAATCAGCAATTTTGCACAGTAAGCTTTGGGAGATGTTGTTCACTGTAGTCTGCCTGAACTTAGGACACTATGGAACAAACAAGGTGAGTTTGGTGCTTTGGAAAGTGTGAAAGCTGCTAGTGAACTCTATTATCCTCTACCAGAAGTAACTGAAAGTAATGAAGGTTTTGCAGAAAACCCAGGACTTGTCAACAAATCTTATCATGAAGACAGTTGGCTGATCAAGATGGCACTGAGTAATCCTTCAGAAGTAGATGAACTAATGAGTGAAGGAACATATGAGAAATACATAATATAATCTATTGAGGAGTGAAAACGACCCCCTCCTAAATAAAATAGTATGAAACAACTTGATCTAGTATAGTTGTCTTAACTTAGTGGCAGATAGAAGTTTTCAGGTAGTAACTTTTAGTCATACCAATTGAAAAAGAAACTACAGCAATGCTATTGGAAGAAAATACCCCTTATCTTTCTAATGATTGCAGATAATACAATTTGCACCTTTTTTACAATGCCCTATGATTTTTAAGCTAGACTACAGTTATAAAATTCAAAATTCCTGAAATTATCTGTGGTGAAATATAATTATAAAAATGATCTTAGCCCTTATATAATATTGTGGCTTCCTCACATCAGTCTCTGGATTTGGGTCATAATGTACTTAATGAACTTCCCATTGGAAATAACTGACAGTAAAGAAAAGTTTTTGTTAGTTGTTAGTGTCAGATGATGAACAATACTATCTTAATTTAGCAATATGCTGAGTTTGCTGGTGCTATTTTTACACAGTGAAGCAGGAGCCTTGCAGGAAAACAAGAAAGTTTAATAGTAAAATATTCAACTTCTTCAAAGAAAAGCACTTTTATCAATATATGATGTCCCTTTTTGTCTCTTATTATTCTTTTTGTTTTAAAATCTATTTTGTCTGGTAATGATATAAACACCCCAGCTCTCTTGTGGTTGCTCTTTATATGGAATACATATATTCTCCACTCTTTTACTTTCAATCTCTTTGTGTCTTTGTATCTAAAGAGTGTCTCTTGTACATAGCATATGGATGGATCACGGTTTTAAAATCCATTCTGACATCTCTATCTTGTAATTGGGGAGTTTAATCCATTTACATTTGAAGTAATTACTGAAGAGAAATGGCTTCTGCCATTTAACTGTTTACTTTCTTTATGACATATATTTTTTACTCTTTAATTCCTTCATTACTACCTTTTTTATGGTATCTGGGTGATTGTTTTGTAGTGTTCTGTTTTGATTCCTTCCCTCTTTTCCCTTTCTGTACAAATTTTAGTGATTCTTCAACCGTATCTGAATAGTACCAACTAAATTTCGATAATATATACTCTGCTCTCATATATCTCTGCCCCTCCCCATTTATATTGTTATTGTCACAGATTGCATCCTTATATATGTGTGTGTGTGCTCATCAATATATATTTATAGTTATTATTTTGTGTATTTGTCTCATACGGAAAATAAAGAGTTCAAAACCAAAAGGACAATAATACTGACATACTTACCTATGTAGTTTCTTTCATATACCAATGTTCTTTGTTTCTTTACATACTTTCATTACTATTTACTGTCCTTTCACTTCAGCCTAAAAGATTACCTTAAGCATTCTTCTCAGGAAGGTTTATTTGTAAAGTTTTTTTATTATTAACTTTTATTTATCTTGTAATGTTTTATATTCTTCATTTTTGAAAGCTATTTTGCTGGATATAGAGTTCTTTTTTTTTTTTTTAATCCTCACCTGAAGATATCTTTATTGATTTTGGAGAGAGAGGGAGAGAGGGAGGGAGAGAAACAACAATGTGAGAATGAAACATTGATTGGTTGACTCTCGTATATGCACCAACTAGGGACCAAACCCACAACTTAGGCATGTGACCTGACCAGACATTGAACCCACAACCTTTTGGTTTATGGGACAATGCTCCAACCAACTGAGCCATACAAGTCAGTATTTTCTTTCAGAACATTAAATATGTTATTTCATTGCTTTCTAGGATCTATGTTTTCTAATGAGAAATCAGCTCTTAGTCTGTTTGAGGATACTTGTATGCAATACATTGTTTTTCTCTTGCTGCTTTCAAGATTCTCTCCAATTTTTGACAGTCTAACAGTAATGTGTCTCATGGATCAATTTGAGTTTACTGCATTTGGAGTTTACTGAGCTCCTTGAATGTTTATACTGGTATATTTCATCAAATTTGGAAAGTTTCTGCCAATTATTTGTTCCAATGTTCTCCTTTCCTTCTGGAATTCCCATAATATGTGCATTGGGCCACTTGATGGTACCCCTCCCACCTTAGGACCTGTTCACTTTTTTCATTCCTTTTCATTCTTTCTGCTCCTCAGATTGGATCATTTCACTTGTCTTATTTTCAAGTTAATTGATTTTCCCCCTGACTGCCAAAGCTGCTCTTGAACCCCTCTCTAGTAAAATTTTCATTTTGGTACATTTTTGAGCTTCAAAATTTCTATTTGGTTCTTTTTGAAATAAATTCTATGTCTTTATGATATTTTCATTTTGTTCATACATCTTTTTCCTTTCTTCATTTAGCTCTCTGTGAATATTTAAAACAGTGGTTTAACAGTCTTTGTATAATAAGTCCAATGTCTGAACTTCCTTAGGAATCATTTTTGCCCATTTTTTTATTGAACAGACCTTATTTTCCTGTTTGTATATTTTGTGATTTATTTCTGTTCTCAAAAACTGCTATTTTAATATAATATGTTATCTCTGGAAATTAAATTCTCTCCCTTCTTCAGGGTTTGCTGTTTTTTAAAAAATTTTATTTTATTGTATTGATTTGAGAGAGAGAAACATCAATTTTTTGTTCCACTTATTTATGCACTCAGTGGTTGCTTCTTATATGTGCCCTGACTAGAGATCGAGCCCACAGTCTTTGGGGGTACTGGAATAACACTCTAACCAAGTGAGCTCCCCCGCCAGGGCAGGGTTTGCTGTCCTTGATTGTTGAAGTCTCAGCTTGGGTTCACCCAATGTTTTTATTAAGAGTTCCTTGAACACTGGGAACTTAAAAAGTAAAAAAAATATATACTTGTGTCTATAAAAGAACCTTTCCCAATCTTTGCGATTTGGCTCTGCATGGAGATATTCCTTTAGCACGTAGCCAGGCCATTTAACATTCTTCCTCAGCCTTCTCTTCCTGGTTGCACCGAGTATGTGGTGGAATCTCAGGATCTCTTTAGGTTTTTCTGAGTATTTATCTTGTCCCAGGCATATGGTAGCTTTCTAAATCCTCCTGTGTTCATGAGCACTTTTGAATTTGAATGTTCTAATTTCCCAGTGAGTTTCTCTCCCCAGATTTTACTCCATGGCTTTAGATCAGGGGTGTCCAGCCTGCAGCCTAGGATGGCTACGAATGTGGTCCAAAACAAAATCATAAATTTACTTAAAACATTATGAGATTTTCTTGTGATTACGTGTCATAATGTATTTAATGTGTGGCCAAGACAACTCTTCTTCCAGTGTGGCCCAGAGACGCCAGAAGTTTGGAAATTCCTGCTTTAGATGGTCTATTATATGAACCAACCCTAATCTTTGGTCTCAGACAGATGAAGGCTGGTTGTTCAACTTGCTACATTTTCAGACAATGCCCACTTTTTAGTTGTGGGCTTTAGGTTAGGAAAAATGGAGATGAATGCCTTGAGTTTATCCTTCAACCACCCCAGACAGACCAGAACAACCACAATGACTGCCAGGGACCAGGGTTCCATCTTTGCAAAGTGTTCTGCTATCTTTAAGACAGGGAGTAGGGCAGGAGTAAGGAAAAATATCATAAAGTTTTCTCACCATTTTCAAGATTTTTACCATTTGCCTTTTTTTGGATTAAACATTTGTTTAGTTGCTGTGAATGTTTTCTGAAGTTCCTACAATGACGACTGGACAGTTCATGTGTGTGTGCATTTCTGTGGATGTACAGGAGTTTGGACCTGCCTGCTCTGCCATTTTGCTGATGTTCCTCTTGCCACAAATTTTTATATATTGCATTTTATATGTACACACAAACTTTTCAGACATGCATATATATTTAAAATGTGTCCATGTGCTTCTATTTTGACATAATTATAGATTCACAAGAAATTACAAAGAAATGTATAGGCAAGTCATAGTCATTATTACCCAGGTTCCTCCAAAGTTAATATCTTATGGAACAATAGTACTATATCATAACCAAGAAATGTCTTAAAAAGTTCTTCTTTATTTATTTTTAGAGAGAATGGAAGGAAGGGAGAAAGAGAGGGAGAGAAACATCAGTACAAAAGAGAAACCTTGATTGGTTCCATATGTCCCAACCAGGGATGGAACCCACAACTCAGGCATGAGCCTGGACTGGAAGTTGAACCAGCAACCTCTTGCTTTGTGGGATGACACCCAACCAACTGAGCCACACTGGTCAATGTGAAACCAGGAAATTGACATTGACAAGAACCATCCTTTCCTTCCATCCCTAACACCCTGACAACCACTAATGTATGTTTTTAAAAATTTCTATAATTTTGTTTTTTTCATTAATAGTACATAAATAGAATTACATAATAAGCATACTTTTGGTATTTTTTCTTTTTTCACTCAGTATAATTTCCATGAGGTTTATCCAAACTGAGTATCAATAGTTTGTTCTTTTTTTTTAAATTGCTGAATAGTATTCCATAAAATGTATATGTCATAGTTGTTGTTTTTTTTAAAACCTCACCTGAGTGTATGTTTATTGATTTTAGAGAAAGAGAGAGAGGAAAGGGGAGAGAGAGACAGTGAAAGAGAGAAATATTAATGTGAGAGAGAAACATCAATCAGTTGCCTCCTACGTACATACCAACTGGGGATTGGACCCACAACCTAACTATGTGTCCTGACCAGGAATCAAACCCACAATCTTTTTGTCTATGGGATGATGCTCCCACCAAGTGAGCTACAAGGCTGGGGCTGGATATGTCATAGTTTGTTTAGCCATTTACCCATTTAAGGGACTTTGGATGGTTTCCAGTGTGGGGAACTTATAAAGTTACTATGAACATTCTTGTACACCTTCTGCATAAAAAAAGGCTTCATTTTGAAACCAAAAAAGTCGTGTTTGTTCTGTCTGTCAGTACCAGAACCAGATAGCAGAGGCAAGGATTGATCTATATGGGCGCTTTATTCAGATGCCTGCGATCTGAGAAGATGGCAGTTACATGCCCTTAAAAACCATTTAACATTTCATCTCAAGCTGACCTTTTTATAAGGAGAAGAGAGGGTAGGCAAGGCATTTGGAAAAAAGGTTAATGAGATAAGAGTCGCAGTCTGAGGGTCATTCCCTCTAGTACTTTTTCCGTCTGTTGGTTAGCACTTCCTTATCCGTGTTCCCTCCCTGAAGCACAGTGACTCAGATACCTTATCCGTCCTTGCAGACCCCTGGGCCACAAAGGTTGGGTTGTGGACCTCCTGGAGTCTTGCAGGTCATGCATTCCAGTTCCTGGAATAACAGCTTTCCACTTGTGTTAATCACTTAAGCCTATCAACTATAGCTAAGGCTAAAACCTTTAATGCTCGAGTTCCCCTATCAACTTCTCTGGGATAAATGCGCAAGGGTGCAGTTGTTGGTTGTATGGTTAGTATATCTTTTAATTTTCAAAGCAATTGCCAAACTATTTTCCAAAGTGGCTGTACCATTCCTGACAACAGTGTGTGTGTGTGTTCCATATCTAAAAAGCTATTCCTAACCCAAAGTAATAGAAGTTTACTCCTAAGTTTTCTTCTATGATTTTATAGTTTTAACTCGTATTTAGGTTTATGGTTCATTTTGAGTTAATGTTTCTGTGTTGAGTGAGGGCCACAATAGTTTTAGGGTCCCACAAAAATGTTTTAAATCTTTAAAAGTAGAAGAAAAGTAAGTATATTTGGATTACATTAGTCTCTATACCAATGCAGTTGTAAAATGTAATTTTTAATAGTTTTTTAAGGAAGAAGGGGCCTCTGGGATTCCTCTGACACCAAATATATAGTGTCTTCGCACATCAATTCTCCAATATCAATAATTCAGTTTTGACACTAACTCCAGAAATAAGCTCAGACCCCACAGGTTAAGAGCTTAGTCCCACATGACTGTCCCTACTTCAGAGAACAGTCTCCAGTCCCATGGGCCCCTGGTACTTCCAAATGACCAAATTTGAGGATTTCTATACCCGGCCCCCCCATTCAGATTTGGTAATTCACTGGAACAAATCACAGAACTCAGGAAAACACTTTACTTAATGTTTACCAGTTTATTATAAAGGAAACAACCCAGGAACAGTGAAATGGAAGAGATGCATAGGGCAAAGTACTGGGGAGCAGATGCAGAAATTTCAATATCCCTCCTGGCACCCCACCTCCTAGTACTTCCATGTATTCACTAACCTCCCTCTAATCTAGAGATTTTTAACCTTTTTCATTTCATGGCACACATAAACTAATTACAATTCTGTGGCACACCAAAATATATATATATTTTTGCTGATCTGAGAAAAAAATAGGCACAATTTTGATCCAGTCACACCAGACAGCTATTGTATTGGCTCTTGTTTTTTTTTCTGACGGTCTAATGGAAAAGAGGTCAGTACCCCTGACAAAATAGTTGGGCATTGCTCGTTTTAAAAATTCTTGAGGCACACCGGTTCAACCTTGCTGCTCCAATCCAGTGACAACTCCCAGCAGGAGCCCCACCCTGAGTGACCTCATCAACATAAACTCAGGCTCATTATGAATAACAAAAGACAATGGTATTAAGAAATTTCAAGGGTGTTAGGAGCTCTGTGATGGAAAGCAGGGACAAAGTCAAATTATATTTTGTCTTGTACCACAGCCTCTACAGGACAAAAGTGCCTAAGGCCACACAAAAGTCTTACTGCGGTCTTGTTAGTTGAGTCGTCTTCCCATCAGCCCATTTGTGAAGTCACGTCAGCTTGGGGTAGGGTGATGGTAGTGGAGATTCAGTGAAATGGCAGGGCTTGAGATATGGTTTAGAGGCAGAGTAGTTGGACTGGTTGTTGGATTAGGTGTGAGAGGCGGGTGAAAGAAAGGAATCAAGGATGATTTCCTGATTTTTGCCTTGAGCAATTGAGTGAAAGATGGTGCCATCCCCTGAGAATACTGGGAAAGGGGCAGGATTGGGGGTGAAAATCAAGGCTCTTTGAGTTTAAGATGACTGTGAGTCCTGAAGTGGGGATATTAAGCAGCTAATAGGATTTGTGAAACTGCATTTTGGTGGAGAGGTCTGTGCTGGACAGAAATTTGGAAGTCATCAGTTTATAGACTTAAGGTCAAGGACTCGGATGACATCATCTGGGGAGAGTAAGATAGAGAAAATAAGAGTAAGGACTGAGTTTTGGAACATTTAAAGATTGAGTCAAAGGGGAGAAATCAAGGATTTGAAAAGGAGAGCAAGTGAAGGAACAAGAAAATTCCAATAGTGAGGCATTGAAGGAAGTTCAGGGAGCAGGGGAATGTTTTAAAAGTAAGGAAGCTTGTTATATGTTTGTAGTCTGCTGAGAGGTCAATTTACATAAGAATAGAGAATTGACCATTGTCCTTGGAAACTTGGAGATCATCAGTAATCTCCATAAGTGATCTTTTTACATTTAATTTAATTTTTTAAAATGTAATCTTTATTGTATTTTTCCCCATTACCATTTAGTCCCCTTATACCCTCCTCCGCATAAGTGATCTCAATGAAGGAAGTCAATGCTAGATCAGAGTATGCTGAGAAGTAAATGTGAAGTGAGGATGTGGGAACAAGCACTCCAGGAGATTTGTTTTAGATGAGAGGAATATTAGTGTGTTTATATGCTGATAGGAGTAAGCTAATAGAAGGGGGAAAAGTAATGATGCTGGGAGGGCAAGGTAATTATTTGTAGGAGTAAAATCTTTAGGAATGTGGAAGGGAAAGAAATCCAAGTCACTGGTGGAAGGACTGGTTTTCATAGGCACAGGAATACTTCTTCATTCGTAGTGACCTCAAATTTCTATGCCTATAAGAGTAGTTTTGATGGTGAGAAGATAAGGGAGGTTTTTGTTGTTGATGATGTGTGTGTTTGTATTTTGCATGAGGTATGAGGCAAAACTGAGCAGCAAAAAGTAGGGGTTGGGGAAGAGGTATAAGGAGGCTTTTAGAAGAGGGCAAAGTGTTCATATCTACTTAAATGTTAATTTAGTGGAGAAAGCCCTCCCAGGATTAAATACTCCCCCTTTTTTTTCTCTCCTGGACCATTTGCTCTTTTCTGGTATACATCACCAATTGTAATAGCTTTATTGGTTCACTTGTCTGTTTTCCTATTGAAAAAACTACAGTTGGCAGGGACTTTGTTGTATTTAATTTCACATTGTATACAGAACCCTTAGAAACAGAGTCTGTATTTAGCTACTAAATAATTTTTCCTGAAACAAAGTGGTTAATGAATGAACGTCTTCAGAATTTTGTCTAAGGCCCCTTGTTATGTGCTTGTTTGGACTAGTCACTTTTCCTCTCTGAGCTTTTATTTCTGAATACACATTTATATACCAAGGAAATTGTAATCTTTTCTCTGTGTACCTCACTGACTTGTCATGAGGAGGATCTGAGCTAATAAATCTGGAAATGCTTCATTAAGTGATCTTCAAACGTAACGGATTGTTATTTTTAGTTCACGCGTACCCCCGCAGGTAGCAGGTGCTGATTGGAGGAGGGGGGGCTCTATTGTTTCCTGTGACTGGAGCCCTCGAAGCTTTGCAGCAGAGTTCTGCTGGTCTCGTAGGGGCGGGGCTCAGACCAGCAGCCCTTCCGCAGCGGCAGGTCCCGGGAGGCGCTAGCCCCGCCAGGACGGGGGGCGGGGATGCCGAAGGGGGAGTAACTGTCAAACCTCCCCTCTTGGCGCCATTATTTAAATGCTACGTGTCCGTTTCGCAGCCGTACGTGCCCAGGGCGGGGCTCCGAGCTCCAGCGGCGGGGCGGAGGCCGGGGGCGGGCCAGGGAGGTGGAGGGACGAGAGAGGACGGGCCGGGGCGGGGCCAGGCTGGTTAGAGGGGCGGGTCTAGCCCCGTCCCCCGGCGAGGTTCAGTGCGCTTGCGCTGACAGACGCAAGATGGCGGACAGTGCGGAACTAAAGGTAAAGCGCAGCTCGAATTCACTTCTAATATTCGGTCGCGGAGACGGTGCCGCTGGTGCCGGGGGGAATGGGTCTGGCCCTGGGGGGCCGCTCGGGCCTGCCTCCACCCGAGTCTGGAGTTGTAGGGAGGAGCGGCGCGCCGGGCCCTAGCTGAGGGGGCCCGGCAGCGGCGGGCCGCGGGCCCCGGGTGCCTCGGGGGCGCTGACGGGTCGTCGCCGGCGTGTTATTGTTGTGGGCGCCCCTGGCGGGGGTGGCGGGGGAAGAGATCGGGAGTCGGAGGTGCAGGCTGCGGCTACCCCTGAGGCTCGGTTTCTTCCCAGTCCAGTCAGCCTCCCCGGCCCACCTTGAGGTGCGGGGGCTGGGGTAGAGAGTACATGTAGGGGGGATTGGGAAGCTTCCCGTCGCCGCTTCCTCTTCCTTCTTTGCAGTCCGGGCTCCTGTCAGGCGCTCTCCTCAGACCCTCGGGAACTTGGCTCCGGCCGCCCCGCCCCTCCGTGGCTCCCTGCCGCCCCCGCCCCGGACTCGGCTGTCCCCTGCTGCCCGCCTGTCAGGAGGCTCTTGGTGTGCCCCGCTCGAGGGCAGTACGATCCTGGAGCGATGGGGAGGGGATACGGGTAGAAGCTCCAGTAAAGTTTAGTGAGCCCGGGGCGGCGTCGGGGTTCGGCTGAGGGGTAGCGGGGAATCTGCCTGGGCGGGACGTTACTCTCTCTGATTCTGGGCTACCGGGGGGAGAAACCGAATTTGGAAGCAGTCGTGGGTGGTGGGAAGCACCTCTCTCTTTTCCTTCGGCTAGTGTGGAGGGTGAGAGGAGCCTTTGGGGGTCTCTGCACACTCCATGATGGCGATGCTATAGCTGATGGAGGTGAATGGTTCGTGTTTATATCCCCCCGTTGCCTTTTGTTTGTAGGGACATCTTGCTGGCCATGTTGATTTGAACGAAATTCTCCCCTAATCCTACTTCAACCCCCAATAAATAGAACGTTCCTCCGTTCCTCTCAACTGTACCGATTACTCACGCCTCGCGGAATTGGATGAAAGGGTGCCCCCTTTGCTCCGCTTTTTCTCCCACCCCAAGCTTTACCTGATGATGGCTTCTTTACTGAAGCAAATATACCACTACACAAGCAGTTGCGGGTGGGGGGGGGGAGAAGGCGGGGGGGATGGAACCCTTATGATTGGATTGTGATAAATGGGTCTCCGCTTGAATAATTTTGGTTTAGCAGCAAGCAGTTTTTAACTAACGCGTATTATTTCGAGGTTCTGAACGCGATATTCCCCACTGTGGCTTCTTATGAGTGAGCCAAGCAGCTGGTTATATCCTGACCCAGAGAACTGACATCTATCAGTGGAGATTGGGATATACAGTTGTAAATCTTGGAGGGATCCTCTTTTCATAGTTAATAAAAATCATTAAATTTTTTTCTGCGTTATAATGAAACGACAACTTCTAGAACGACCAAACGCCAGGTTAGTTTCTGGAGAGTTTTTCTGTAGGAAGCTTCGCTGAAAGATCGTTTTCCCCTATAATTTTGCAGTGTTAATATTCCAAAATTTGTATATTTAGACATTATCTTTGAGTGTCATTCTCTTAAAATTTACTTATGATTACAAATTAAGGGAGAGCATATTTAGATTGTTTAGTTTCGTTTTTTTTTTTTTTCCGGTTTCAAACTATTGACTGAAATGGAAAAGCCTCAGGAATTTGAATATTTGGAGGTAATTAACTCTTGAACTAAAGAGTGCACAGCTTTAGTTCTGTTTTCTGTAGTTTTACTCTTAAAACGTAGTCACTGTGTGATCTTTGCCTTTTGGTATTTATTTTGTTAGAAATCCTTTTGAATGAAGCTAATCAGTTCTGTTTTACATGGACCACAGAGTAAAGCTGAAAAGCTTGTGCTGGCTATATTGTCACTCTTGATGCTGTCCAAAGAAATTGGTATGGAAAGCACATGCTGGGAGATTTCCTCCTTTGTTCTTTCTCATTTTAAAAAAGTGCCTTTGGGGATAGATAGATCAGATCCCTGGTGAGAGTCTTGTTAGGTAAAGTTTCTCTTTACAAAAATGAACCGGTGTCGGATAAACGCTAAACACTTGGAGGAAAACATTTTTCTAAAATCGATCGCCCTTTTTTGCTCTCTCCAAAGTATACTTGAGGTTTTCCAGAGGAGTTGTTTTCTACTTTTATGGTCGTATTGCACAGTTTTTTCAAATTATAATAACTTTTGGCATACTGGTCTGTCGTCGTGTGTGCCCAGTACTTTGAGGAGCTGTGATAAATTGCTTTGCTGGTGATAGCTGTATTAAAAATCTTGTTAATATTTGACTGTGGTTAGATTTGCTCTTATTTTTGGAGGAGGAAGATGATCTTAGGAATGCCTATCAGTTGTTTATATAATGTTCTGTGCAGTGATACTCCTTTTGGAAATTACATTTTCTGATGGTTTTTCATGGTTTTTGGAGGTAAATAGCATTTATTCCTAATAAGGTTGGGAAAGTCACTTAGAATTGAGAAAAACCCGATTTTTTCCTCAAAATTTTAGGTGAAAGTACTGCCAGTGGATTTCCAGCTGTGAGGCTTTGAGTAAATGCAGTGACTTTTTTGTTATTTTAATTCACAGCCCACGTATTATTTTGCTATGGATTGTATTCATAATTATTTTCCTCATCGCCCATTTTGTGCGTTCTTTTAACTCACAAAACCTACAAAGATCAAATGAGAAAAATGAATAAGATCTGTGTCCCCTATAGGAATAGTGCAAGCTGCAACACTTAAAAGATATTGCCAATAAAAATTGGATTGTGAGTCATATATATCAAAAAGAGTTCTCTGTGCACATTTGTTTGTGAAAGGTTTAATTTTTCATTAGAATACCCATAAGTGACATTTGTGAGAATGTGGAGAGTGAGTATTTTATTATCTTTAGGAAGTTAAAAGCAGGAGGATGTGATGGCTAGCTGATCTTGGAGTTATCTGACAGCTTCATGTCTCTCTTATAGTACTTTAAAAAATTACACATAGTTTTTGCATTAAAACTCATCAAGTTATATTGGCATATTAGCTCACAGGAGGACCAGTGGCAAGGAAGAAATAATCGTTTTAGTGAATAGTGGAATTAAATGGGAAGGCAAACATACTTTAAAAGTACTATAAGTATGTCAGTAAATTCTGTCATCATATTTTGTCTTTTTATTTTCAAGAAATAACCACTTAATTTTGGTATTTGTGGTGTGTAAGTTCTCTGCTTTTATTTTAGATATAAGCAAGTATATCTGACAATTTATTTATGGATTTGTTTTGAATCTCCATAACTTGGCTTTTGTCAAGTGCCACATTTATGTTTTTTGTTTTAGGTCACCATTTTTATGAACATTATTTGAGAACAGTTTATAGAACACTCTAGCTTTTAGGTATTTCATGTAATTGTTTTGAAATACTGCATTTTCCTCCACCGTTTTCTTCTGGGTGATTGTTGCTTTTCTCCTCAAAGAGTCTCCTGTAATCCCTGTTGATTGCTATAGTGCTTACTGGTGAGTCCATAGCTGATTAAACTTGGGCTTCTCCTAGTGCACTCCATCACCATGCTGCTCCATGGTGCTTGCTTTTGAGTTCAGAGTAATTCGTACCCTTTCCTGCTGGTAGCTAGGGATTAAAAAAAAATGGCTAATGACTGTAGTGGGTCCTGAGAAGAAGTATCTAAGTTTCTGAAAAACTGGGTGTTTTTGATGAGATGTAGCCTTTAAAGACACAAAACCCCTGGTTCATTACTTCATAGAATTGATTGTAGTCTTTTCTGAAGTATTCTGCTCTGACATTAGGCCCCTTTTTTAAATGTTTGAATAATATATAGTGCTTTGCAGTTCATAATGTATCTGATTATCTTGTTCCATCTTTCCAACAGATTTTTGAGATAGGAAAGACAGGTAATCTCTTTTATTGATAAAAAGGGAGCCCAGAAAGGGTGAGTGACTAGCTCAAGGTCAAACAAATAAAAGTGGCAGGGACTTGAACACAGGTCTTGGGATTTCAGGACATACTGTAGGCTGCCTTAGAGGTGCCATGCTGGTCCTGGTGCCTTGTTTAGTAAGATTTCTAGTTACATTGTGGCTGATAATTTTCCCTCATGTTCTTTGCCAGGATATTTTGGGATGTTACTTGGGTTTTTGCAAGGAAGATTTTGAAGTTTATTATTTGGAATCATAGCTATTAATTCTTGGAAATATTATTTTGCTTGGGAAAATTTCAGCGAATAGTGAAAAAAGTAGGCAGAAAAATGAACATCAGTGCTAGGACTGCTAATCCTAGCACTTAGAAATATCATGGTTAACATCTGGGTGTCCTGTTAGATTTTCTCTCTGTGAGCATATGTGTTTGTATATTCATCACAAAAAGATACCATAGTACTCTTTGTAAGCTGCTGTTTTCATGGCTATCTCTCCAGGTTAGTAAATATGATCATTTCCAGGTCTATATAATCATTTGAAAGGTAACATTATATTTTATTCATTTAGTCCCTTATCATTGGACAATTAGATCATTTCCACTTTCTTGCTATTTTAAATAATATCTTGACAAACAACATGATATAAAAGTTTTCAAATGTTTTATTCTAACTAAATATATTAATGTGACAGTCCTTTTGATGCTTTAGGGAGCAATGCAGATGGCATTTTAATTAGATAAAGTGTGAGTGAAATAAGTAATTTTTGATTTGTTCATTGTCTACACCTTTATTTTTGCATCTGTAAATCTATCAGATAAAATTATTAAATGATGGCAGAGATAGATTTTATAAAATGTAAGTGAACATTTCTTCTGATTCAGAACATTTAACAAAAATGAAATGGATTATGAAATAGTATGTACTTCAAGTATGTTTGATTTTGGGAAATTATGTGACAATAGTCAAATATTGTAAGATTATGTGCCTTGTTTAGATGCTCATCTGTTTTTAACTGGCATTTTAAAACACAGTGCTGAACATTAATCTTCAGAAAGTGGAAGTGAGAGTTTGCCTTACTCATATTTTTAATCTTAGAGAAGTGTTGCCATAATATTAGATTGGTAGGTAACATTGTTTCCAGGAGGCTGTTACAGAAAGGAGGCTATATAGGCAATGAAAACATTTTTCTATTTTAAGAAGGAAACTTTATGTATTAAAACAATTAATAAATAATAAATGCATGTGTGGATGAAGATTATTTGTACATCTGAAAACTGTGGAAGGAACAGTTGGTGAAATTAAGGATGTGAAGTTGATCATACTTGAAATTTGGTGTCAGATTTGATCCTCACCTAAACCTGCATATATGTAACAAATTTTATCATTAGGATTTTTGGGAAATCAGTGATAGAGAAATGTGAAAGTACTTAGTTGTCCTTCACTGTCAATTTATAGTAGTTCTAATTGCCATGCACTTTTTGCAACTCTAACTAGAAAACATTTGTACTATACTTCCCCTTCCATGTTAAAAATTATGGAACTCCCATTGCTTTTGACTCTAACTAGAAAATATTTGTACTATACTTCCCCTTCCATGTTAAAAATTATGGAACTCCCATTACTTGATTTCAGTGGTATCCCATGAAAAGATAGCTCCCCAAATCCCTTCTACCCTCAGAATTTTCTGGTAAACCTTCATTCTTCCCTATGCACTTCTAAAATTCATCAAAATTAACAAACCACCTTTTCCTTTTCTGCCTAACCTTGGAATCAAGCAAACAAAACAAACATAAACTCTTTGAACACTAATTAGTAAGCTTGAAATGTCACTAACACTCACAGGACTGTTAGAAATGATCCTATTGTTAAAAACTTCATCTCTTTCTTACCTTTCCTGCTATTCTTTTCTGCTTTCAATATTCCGCTTTGGTTGCCAGGTTAATTTCCCCCAAACACTCCTTTCATCCTGTCACTCCAGTGGCTTTCCATCAAAAACAGGATAAAGTCTTA
Organism: Phyllostomus discolor; assembly: GCF_004126475.2. Taxonomy (NCBI): domain Eukaryota; kingdom Metazoa; phylum Chordata; class Mammalia; order Chiroptera; family Phyllostomidae; genus Phyllostomus; species Phyllostomus discolor. The sequence goes on from NC_040903.2 coordinate 176,932,449, forward strand.
GCTCTCACTTTTGTATTCAGGATTTTCTTTAGGCTGAGCCCAGTCTACTTTGTGTGTGTTTTGTCTCCCAGATGTCTAGCAAACGTCCTTAACTTAAAGCTAGAGCTGTTTGCTTCTTTTTGTTGACCAGTGTTGTTTTGTATACCACTCCATTATCATAGTAGTGTTTAAGATATGTTTATGAAATGAACAAATTGTGTTAAAGATTTTTGTTAGTGAGGGGGCTGATGCACAGGTCTATTTGTCAGTTCATTGTTAACGTTCTGAGATAGAGTTATAGCTTCACACTTTTTTTGTTTCTTAGATGAACTTGCATGACATTAAATCCATGATAATTTATGAAAGACTGTTTTATGTTTATTTATATATCTTTAGGTAGATAATACATGAATACATTTCTCATTGTAATGATGTAGCAGTAAAGGTTTTTTTAATTTTTAAGGATTTTATTTATTTATTTTTAGAGAGAGGGGAAGGGAGGGAAAGATAGCAAGAGAGGAACATCAATGTGTGAGAGATACATTGATCAATTGCTTCTTACATGCTCCCACCTGGGGGCCTGGCCCACAACCCAGGCATGTGCCCTGCCTGGGAATCGAACCAATGACGTTTCAGTTCACAGGCTGGCACTTATTCTTCTGAGTAGCACCAGCCTGGGCAATAGTGTAAAGTTTTAATGGTCTTCATCATTCCCCCTTCCCAACCACTTTAGTATCTATTCTTTTTGGGGTAGACAGAGCATAACAGCTTTATTGAGACAATTTATATACCATGCAGTTCATCCATGTAAAGTGCACAGTTAAATAGTTTTTAATTTACTTAAAAGTTATGCATTCATCACTAACCAGTTTTAGAAAATTTTTCTTGTCCCTGCCAAAGCAGTCATGCACCCTTCAGCTATCACTCCCGTTGCCCACAACTCATCTCACCCTCAGGCAACCACTAATGTACTTTCTGTCTCTGTAGTTTTTTACCTATTTCAGACATTTCGTATAAATGGAATCATATAATATGTAGCCTTTTGTGTCTGAGCTATTCATTTTTCTTTGCAGGCTTTTAATTATGTGTGTGTGTATAATTTTAATTTATTGTATGTGTATATGTCTAGATCCAGAACAAACTAGGTGAATAGAAGGAACTCAGTAAGTATTTATTAAATTAATGTACTTATACATAAATGTTTCCTAAAAACATAAATTGGATCATGCTATACATACTATCCTTTCACTTGCTTTTTTCACTAAGGAACATATACTGAAGATCTTTCCATGACACGTTCCAAATAAGATGGTCTCATTGTTTTCAACAGTGTAAATATTTCAGATGTATATTTATTGGGTTGGCCAAAAAGGCTATGCTTTTTTCTATAAAATAAAAGTCACATTCTTCATTTTCACCAATAACTTTATTGATTTGGGTATTTTGAGTATGTCGGCTACTTTCCGTGTGGTAAAATGTTGATTGTTCTCAGTTAATGTCTTGATTTGATTGCTGTCAACTTGAACTGGTCTATCCCACTGTGGAGCATCGTCCATCAAGAAGTCCCCAGCACAAAACTTCGCAAACCATTTTTGATGTGTTCTGTCAGTCACAGCACCTTCTCCCTACACAGCACAAATCTTTTTTTGCATTTCAGTTATGTTTTTATCTTTCTTGAAATAATAAAGCATGATACACTAACAGTGTTGTGTATTTTCCTTCATCCTTAATATTAAAATGGCTGCACAAAAATTCACCAATTTTGTAAGTTTTTTTTAGTGCACGCTGATATGACAGCTGTCATAACAGTCTAACAGAATTGTTTTGAATGAAGTTAAAGACAACTAAGCGCTACTAGAGCCATCGTATGGAACTTTTTTGCTAACCCAATAATAAAATATCAACATTGGTTCATTATAACAAGTATATTAAGTTAATGTAAAATGTTAATTGGGGAAACTGGGTGTGGAGCATATGGGAACTTTCAATGTTTGTAAATTTAAAACAGTTTTAAAATGAATTTTATTAAAAATAAGATTAGCTCCAGAGTCAAATATGCTGGGTACATCACTGCTTAAGACAGCAAAACCTCAATTTTTAAATCTGCCAACCCTAAGGTCTTCTATAGTTCCTTCTGGGAGCTTTATCTTCATGCCTTCCCTGTAGTTCCCTCTTAATCCCTCCTCTAGGCCATCAGCCTTTAAGTTTGACTTACTTTACTGTTTCCTGAATTTCTTGCCTCTAGTCCGGCTGTTAACAAAGTGTGGGGTCTTTCAAAACAAGATGTTACTTGAGATTTCTCCTAGATTGACATTTGCACTATTGGTGAAAAAGCAATGGCAGGCAAAGCTGCTGGCAGCATTAGCACAAATTAAGGCAGTGGCACCAAACTGCCCTTCAAAAGGAAAAAAAAAGAAAAAGAAAAGAATCTAGCCCTGGCCAGTGTGGTTAAGTTTGTTGGAGTGATATCACATAGACTGAAAGGTGGCAGGTTCAATTCCAGGTTAGGCCACATACCCAGGTTTTGGGTTTGATCTTGGGTTTGATCCTGGGTTGGAGCATCTATGAGAAGGCAACCAGTCAGTGTTTCTGTCTCACATTGATGTTTCTCTCTCTACCCCTCTCTGTCTAAAATCAAACATGCTTGGGTGAGGATTTAAAAAAAAAATATGGTTATTTTGTGTGCAATTGAATCATATTTAGGGAAGAGAACATGAATTTTAGGATTGCTATTCGTTTTCACTCGAGTTTAGGTAGTAATCCAAGGAATAGTTCAGACTAAGGATAGCAGTGAAAATTAATAACCCTTAATTTCAGACTATTTTTAAAAAGCTTTTTCAAGTGACAACCCTGCTGTGCCTAATGGAAAGGATGTTAGAGAAGACTCATTAGTAATTAGCAGCATTTGCATGTAAATAAAATGTGCTGTACGTATTTCATAGTTCTGTTGAGTAGGTTTAACTTTGCTACTTACAGTTTGTATGATAATTGTTTAGAACATTTGCTTGTAGGTAAACCTTCATACTCCACTAAGTTACTGGTTTTCTGGCATCTACTGATCTTACAGGTGATTTATTTGAGTGTGGAGCATGATACTGAACATTGTATTTTGCAAATATTTGTAGCATTAGTAAAAGTGGCCCCTTTTTGTTGTTCAAACATCTGTCATTGTAACTGCATAATCCCTTTAAAGGATAGGGGTCTGAGGGTGATGTATATTTGTGTATGGGGACAGGGTGAGGATGCTGTGAGTGAATGCTGTTGAAATTTAAATGGTTTGTCTTCCATCCAAGATAATTCTGCCAATAAAATTAACCAAGGGAAAAATGATACCAGTATGAAGTACAAATAGTTAAACTCTAGCTCTTATTAATTAGCTCTAGTTTTAGGGTGTTTGAAGAAGTAAATAATATCTTACTAGTATGGAAGTAATTTTTTTATTTAATTTAAAAATTACTTAATTCTTGAATATTTTCTCTTGTAGCCTTAGCTCATTAAAACTAGGTATTGAAGAGAACCTTTTTTACTTTCTTTATGTTAGGTCTTTTCATGTACTCATTTATTCAGTGAATATTTGAATGTCTACTGTGTACCTGGTACTATGCTAGTCATCAGTATACAAAGATATTAAAACATAGTTCCTGACAGGAGACAATTTAGTCTAGTAGACACGTAGAAACATACTGTCTTTCATCATAATTATCTGCTTAAGGCCAACACTAATATGTATAGTTGATAAGTACTTTTTGCTTAACTTTGAATTTCCACATTTCTGAATTATATTTAAGAAAATTAACTGGTTCTCTTCAGCTTTCCCATATGAATATTTTAGGTTGATAGAAAAAAATTAGTTACCATGATTTAATCTTTTGAAGAACTTATATAAAGTCTTCTGTTCTCAGATTCCTGTGTCTCTCCTGTCCAGCTACTTGCCTCCTCCTCCCTTCCGAGCCTCATGGTTTTAAAAAAGTATCATTCATTTTTAGGTTAGTTATTTTGCCAAGCTAAATTAAAGTAACCAGAATGTATTAGGAGCAAAAGGAGTTTAAATAAAGTTAACATTGAATTTTAATAATGATCTTACTCAATGTTAGTTTAACAATTTTTGATAAATCTTAGCTTTTTGGAAATTATTTTCTAAAGTATAGGTTTGTCTCTTGGATATGAAACACTAGACAATATGAAGTATGATACAATTTTGAACAGTTAGAACAGACATTTTCTTTACTTTTTTTCTTTTGGTAACTAAAGTACAGAATGCTGGAGAGCATAACCTGGTGTGCTCAAACTTCGTGATTAAAAGCTCTGATGTATTTTTCAGTCATTGTGCTAAGGTACTTTGTGACTCAGTGTGAAGACACATAGTTTTTATTTCTAGGAGATTTTCCTGTATTAATCCATTAGTAATTTGTTAATTTTCTCCTTTTCATTTTTTCCATTTTCTTATGTTAGAAGACTGGACACTGCCTCCCCCCCCCCCCCCCCCCCCACAGTCAGTCGGCTATTGTGTTTTGCTCTCTGTCCTTGTGAATTAATTTTATTTATTGCCTTTTTGTTTCCTTTTAGGGAGGGAATATGGTAGATAGTTGTGTATGGTCAGTTTGTATTTAACTGGTAGACATTGTAAACTTTCTGTGAAGCTCATAATGTAAAGCACATTAATATATGATAAGCTTTCTTAAATAGTTGCCAGTGTTGAAATAAGACTTAAATTGAGCCCTTAGGCTCTCTGAGCAGCAGTGTGGTGGTCGGCAGAACCAAGTGCCTTATGAAACATGGCAGAAAGGGAGGCAAGAAGAAAGTGGTGGATCTATTTTCTAAGAAATATTGGTGTGATGTGAAAGCACCAGCTATGTTCAGTATAAGAAACATTGAAAAAACACTGGTCAGGAGAACTCAAAGAACCAAAATTGCATCTGATGGTCTCCAAGGCTTGTGTTTTTGAAGTGAGTCTAGCTAGCTGATCTGTGGAATGATGAAGTTGCATTTAGAAAATTCAAGCTAATTACTGAGGATGTCTAAGGCAGCTAATTTCTATGGCATGGATCTTACCCTAGCAAAATGTCCTCCATGGTCAAAAAATGGCAGACCATGATGGAATCTCATGTTGATGTCAAGATGGTTATTTGCTTTATGTGTTTTGTGCTGCTTTTACTAAAAAATGCAACAGTCAAAATCAGAAGACCACTTATGCTCAGTATTAACAGGTCTGCCAAATCCAGAAGATAATTATGGGAATCAGACAAATACAAACAAATGTCTTTAAAGAAGTGGCCAGTAAATTGATTCTAGATAGCATTGGAAGAGACATAGAAATGGCTTGCCAATCTATTTGTCCTCTCCATGATGTCTTTGTTAAAAAACCCAAAATGCTAAAGAAGCCCAAGTTTTAATTGGAAAAATTCGTGGAGTTTCATGGTGAATATAGTTGATAGGTATGAGCCCCCAGTCCAAGAATCTGTTTAAAATTCAGACATTTAATGATGCCAAGAAAAATCCTATTTATGATAAAAAAAAAAAGTTTATATTGAGTGATAGAAATTTTCTGAGACAAAGCTAGGTTGCTTTTATTTATTTATTTTAAAATTTTTATTTATTTATTTTTAGAGATAGCGGAATGGAGGGAGAAAGAGAGGAACAATGATGTATGAAAGAAACCTCAATTGGTTGCTTCTTGCACATACTCCAGATGGGGACCAAGCCTGCAACCCAGACATGTGCCCTGCCTGGAATTGAACTGTGACCTTTCTCTTTGCAGGACGATGCCCAACTAACTGAGCCACAATGGTCAGGGCGCTAGGTTGCTTTTAAAATAAATAAATAAATGTATAGTATATACAAAATAATATGTATAACTTTGTAAAAGAATGTATAACTTATAGAAGACTAATAAAACATCAGACTTAATAGAGTATTCCGAAACTTTAGACCTGTATTTGTGTACTCTCATTTTGTCTAATCCCTACTTCCTCCCAGATAACTTGGATTAATAGGTTACTTATAAAATTGAAACTGGTAGTGAAATATTAGTTTTGTGCATTATTTACTTGTCAGGTTGTTTTTAAGCCATTGCTTCTAATTAAATGAGTTGATTACATCATAGTGTTATAAATTACCAAATTTGGTATAGCATTCTTTGAAGAGGAGAATTTCATAGGTAGAAATGAGAGAAAAGTTTTGGAGAACTTATTTGAAAAATTTGCTTAACTGTGGTGAATACTCATATACATGCCCATAGAATCCAGCAACTATGCCTAAAAATGGGGAAGAAGAAGAGACTTAATTCTCACAGTGAGGCACACTTGGGTTAAGTCTTGAAAAGGGTTTTTGAATCAGAGTTCTGAGAAAAAATCTAGCTTTTTAAAAAATATTTTATTTATTTATTTTTAGATGGGAAGTGAGGGAGAGAAACATCAATATGTGTTTGTCTGTCTTGTGCTCTGTACTAGGGACCCGGCCTGCAACCCAGGTTTGTGCCCTGAATGGGATTCTAACCAGGGACCCTCTGGTTCGCAGGCTGGCACTCAATCCATAGAGCCACTTAAGCCAGGGCTCTGTTTTTGCATTTAAAAAGTTACTCTTTGTCAGCAACTTTGGCATTGCTTCCCTCTCTCTTTCTCCTTCCCTTGTTAATATTTTCGATATGTTAAAATTGATTCTGTTAAGAGTTTCTGGCGCCAGGGTTTGTGAGTAGCTCATCTTCCCTCTCCATAACTTTCAGGAAGAGTGTGTAGTATATTTTTATGGTCCTCATCTTGAAATGTATTTTTATGTACATTAGTGGAATTTTTTTCTAAAGAGAATATGAGCATTTTCTTAAACTTGCTTTCACTACTATAAAAACTTCGACGATATTAATCGTAATGATCTGTTCTGAAGATTATGATCTCTGTAAGTTTTGTAGTGGTTTAGCAGTTTTACTTTATGTAGAATAAAGCATTTTTTGTTGTGAAGTTGTTTCTCTTATAACTAGTAGAATAATTGGGTAAAAGTGTTCTGTGTAGAAAAGGAAGGAATATTATCATTAATAGGTTTCTGATAAGATGTAAGAGAATACTTAAGCAAGCTGTCACTGCAAGACTTGAACAGTTTTTTCTTGAAACTTTTTTTTTCCTGAAGATTGTGAAGAATCATTGCCAGGGCTTTTTAGAACATTAATGTACATCTTTTTCTTAACTTTTTTTTCTTGGAAATCTACAAATGTGATAACCTTTGTATTTTTCTTGTGTACCCTAGACAGTGTTTAAGATTGGGGAACATTGGGGAAAGGTATTGCTTTGAATCCTAAGTAGTTAAACAACCTTATTTGTAATCTTAAACTTTATTGTTAAGTGGAGGGAAATCTCTTAGGATGTGCCACAGGGCTGTATAAGTGTTGACCCCGTTATATTTGAAATTTTAAAGATGACCTGTGTGAATATTTAGGAGGCAAAACTCATATTTTGTAGGTGGTACAAAACTGGGAAGAATGTTACATGACAGAATGAAGGGGAGTTAGTTGATCATCTCTTGGGCATTTACTAGGTGTCATGTACTATATTTAGTAGTATAGGTGATACAGAGTTAAGTGCTTACCCTTGAAAAGCACAAAGTCTGGAGGGAGGACATAGAAAATCAGTGATTTATTATACTGTGTGATTAGTGCTGCAATGGGGGGGTGTAGGGTGCAGTTCTTCAAAAGGGTATTGAAAGTAAATGATGATAACCCAAGTAAAAGATGACCTAAAAAAATGTTTAACAGTATTAAATACAAAGTTCTACTTCTAAATTTTTTAAATATATATTAGAGAATAAATAGGTTTAACCTAATAACACTTCATGTGAAAAACAGAATAAAGGTTTTTATGAACAACAGTGTTTTGTGGTTGCTGTTCCCACTCCCTGCTGAAACATACCACATCCTTCCCCTTGCCCAAATAAAATAAGCCACTCAGCCTAAAATGTGAGTGCTTTATTAGATTACACAGGTAGAGATACTGTGTTCATAGTAAGAAAGGTAGTAATACTGCTATATTCAAGACTAGTCAGACCACTATCTGGATTATTTCATTCACCCTGAGTAGGATGGACTGCAGAATGCTCAGAGAACAATGATCAAGGTGAGGGGGAAGGGGTGTCTAGAAACCAGGGCAGTTGGAGCAAAGGAGACCTCTTAAACACATTTTAAAAATAGACTCTGGTATACAAACAACACAACCTTTCAGGATCATTGGGTGGAAGTTAAAGGAAAATTTTGATTCGTAGATGTTAAAGTAATGTAGGCTGCTACAAAATTAGGCTGTGAACTCTTAGAAGTGTTTCAGCAGAGGCTGGGAGATGATCTATTAAGGAGGTTACAAATGGAGAGTTGAACAAGAAGATGTCTAAAGTTCTGCTTTATGTTATGATTCTACTATTTCCAAAAGACATCATTTCTCAAATTAGCTAATAGTGTCTGTCATAGTCAGTACTCTGCAGCATTGTGTGCACTTTGGCACCTGACTTCAGTTCGAGCCCCACTACTTGCTAGCTCTGTAACCTTGAGTAGGTTACACCTGTTATTCTGAAATAGTTCTCTTGCTACTTTCCTTCCAGTGTTTTTCTTTAATCTCTTCCTGGGACCTAGATTGAAGGCTCTGATTTAAGGACATTGTTCAGCAATAGAATGCATTTCCCCCTTACTTTTTTGTTTTGTTAATATTTATCTCTTTCTCCTTTTTGGCCTCTTAACTTTCACGTAGAGTATGCTGTTTCTTTTATTACTTCTTTTTGATACTTTAATTGCAAATATGGTGTTTCGTTTGTTTTTGGTTGCAAGGCTTGTCAAAGAATACTCAATCTTTTATAATTTGATGACTTAAAATTTCTTAAAGCCCTGCTTATTTTAAAAAAGCCCTTTTTTAAAATTCTTGATTTTATTTGAAAAAATGAATGGGTTTTTTAAACCAGATGTCAGTTCTTTTTATCCAATGGAAATAATAATGATCTCTCTCTTGGGTTCTTATGAGGTTTAAATAAGATAATCATGTTGGCTGTAATTAGTATGTAATTGGCATAGTGTAAGCATTTAACATATATTAGGTTTATCATTATTTTTACTCTATTAACCCAAGTAAATGACAATTAAAATTCTGATTGAAAACATTGCTAATAGAGAAAGATTTCACTATTTGAATTGTTTATATTTCTTTAACGATGGAAGAATAGAAGAGTGAGAAGATTAATAAGAGTTATACAATTATAGAATTTTGAGATTTTTAAGGAACCATTGAACTTTTTGTTAATTTCTCATTTTTTCAAGTGTGAAAACAGACCCTGAAAATTATGATTTAGTCAGTTGGTGGTTGTTAGTACAAGAACCCAAATTTTAAATGTACTAGTATTATATGTTTTACATGTGCATAGGACATAATAGGAGTTCAGTAACCTTTGAATTAATATGATGATTATGCGTGTCTGTCTTTGAAGACGAAAATATCTTTATGTATCCATTGTTTGTTCCTATATTCCCTCTTTCTGCATACTTATTTAGGACTTATGCATTCATCCAAAAAAACATTTATTGAACATCTGTTTGCAGAGCAGCGTTTTACTGAAATGAAACTCATGTTTTTCTCCTATGCAAGAAGTTTGACAATGTGTTAGAAATTTAAACTCTAAATTTAAAAAAATAAGTTAAACTTTGTTTTTATTAGAAAAATATTTAATCCAAATTTTAAACTGTTCATTGGGTTTGTTATTTTTAGCATTCAGGTTATCTAGAAGGAACCTTTTGAATGGATATATCCATATGTTCCATGAGATGTGATGGTACATGAATGGGGATGATTCATTGATCAAAAATCAAAGTTACGGTACACCATTTCAAGGGAATATTAGGTTATACTTTGCTTGAAGGACAATGGGATCTCCATATTTTGTTGTTATATGGGAGCAAAATGCCACCAGTATGATGGAATAGATGAGGGGAGGAGGAAATTGATCAGCTAGAGGAATAGGAACTACAGGTCATTTTTCAGTCATCTTATATCGAGAAAAAAAAATGGGGCGGAACAAGATTATGGAGAAGTATGTAACCAACTTGATTTGCTGCTTGAGTAGAAACTGTCTAACTAGGTTTTCTGGTTGAACTAGGCATTGTTGACAAATTGCTAATCTAACAGCTGCTTATTAACTATTTCAAATGGAGGTTAGAAATGATCCAGAAGTCAGTTTCATTACATGAACAATCTGACTTTGAAAATAATGAATTCAATACTTTTGTTGTATTATTGTGTGCAATTCAGAAGTTACTGTAGAACAGGCTTTACTGTATGCAATTCAGAATTTTTTATTATTTCTTTGCTTTTGTGGATAGAAAGTAAAAATATGAGATATTACGACATTGTTAAATGCCTATTTTGTCTATCTTTAGAATTCATTTTGGTTTATAATTGGTTATAAATTGATACCAGATAAAGATTCAGAATATAGTCTGCTTTATGACTAATCCTTTAAACCACTGCAGTGTGATGTGTGAATGAGAGTAATTACATTGTTCTATAGGAAGTACCTAAGTCTTATTCACAATTTCAGTATGATCTTTAATAATGTAAGGTCATAGCTAATGACCTTACATTAAAATTGGCACTTTCTGTTTAATTGCAGAAGTATTCTGTCTACAATATTTGTTAATATTGCTTGAATATAGGGTTGTATTTATCTTTTTCAGAATATATTTCTGTCTCTGTAGTTGGAATAGTGTACATGTATATAAGTATACAGTGTATGTGTGCATGTGTTTGTAATATTTTGTGGATCTGAAAAGGAGATTGAATGAATTTCTTAATGAGTTATAAGCACCTCACCCTCATCTCTTCCCATTTACTTACTGTGAGAACATAGTAAGTCAACCTTATACTGCCAAAGGAGATTGGAGGATTCTTTTCTCTCAAAAGTGATCAGACAAAAGGAAAAGAAAGGAATCCTCAAAATAGCCAGGTTCTCCTGCCTGGTTATTCTAGAATAAAGTTCACTGGTCTGCTCACTCACACAGATCTTTTTAGGGTCTGATTAGATGTAAATGTACAGCCAAGGATTCTCTCTCGCATGAAGAAAATGTCAAGCAGGAAAGGGAGAGACCAAAGCAAATAACAGAAAAGAACTCAGGTTACAGAGACAGTGCAGGGAGCAGAAGAACAACAACAGTAATGTCAAACACTTAATTTATATCCTCAGAGAGAAAAGAAGATAGATACTATATTAGTGGAAAATAAGAATAAGATGTAGAGAAAAGAAAAAAATATGCAGCAAACAGAAAAGAGCTTATGGAAATTAAAAATACGATAGAAGAGTTAGACTTCTAAAGTTGAGGATATCTTTCAGAAAATAGAGCTAAAAGACGGGCTATAAAATGCAAAGGAAAATTAGAGAATCAATCTGGGAATGCCAGTATCTTAAATACAGATGGCTCCCAACCTAGGACGTTTTGACTTTACAATGGTGCCAAAGGCATGTACATTGATCTTTTCCCAGGCTAGCAATATGTGGTTAAGATACTTTTTCATGATCCCAGACATCTGCAGTGAGCCATAGCTCCCAGTCAGGTCTGCCATCATCAGGCTAAACAATCAGTACTTTTCAGTGTACTGTGTTGTCAGTGATTTTTCGATATTGTATTCTGCACACATTTAAGGTAGGTTGGACTACACCATGAGCTTCAGGTTAGGTGTATTGAATGCATTTTCAACCTAAAATATTTTTTATTTATGATGGGTTTATCAGAAGATAAGTCAAGGAACATTGTAATAGACATAGGAGAAAGAGAGTAGAAAAAGTCTAAGGAAGATTATTCTAAGAAAATCTCCCAGAACTGAAAAGCATTCATCTCTACGTTAAAAACAAAACAAAACAGCAGTGATCACTTAAAACAATTGGGGGGAGGAGGAACACAACCCCAAGACATACTGTAAAATTTCAGAGCACATAAATAAGAACCTTCTATAAGCTTCTTGAGGGGGATTTGCAGGTGACCATGAAGAACTGGGGATCAGAATGGTGCTAGGCTTCTTAACAACAACACTGGGAGCCAGAGGACAAGGAGGAAAGGCCTTCAAAATTCAGACAGAACATGTTTTCCTGTTTAGAATTCCATACTAGGTCAATTTCAGTTATTAAGTATGGGTAAGTGAAGATATTTTTAGACAGTGTAAGAATAAAAAAAAAGTCCTTCCCATAACTTGTTTTCAGGAAATTACAGGCAGAAATACCCTGCTGAAAAGAGAAAACCAGTGAAGAAGTGAGATCAAGGAGATGGATCCACTATGGAACAAAGACAAGGGAATTACCAGGATAAGTTAAAGGGAAATTTTATGACCGTAGTTGTATACCATGCCTAGAGAGTAAGCAGTCCAAGTTGGAACTGATGGAAGGGGACTGGAGGTATAGGAAAGTAACACTTTACCAAGAGTTTGCAGATGAATTAGAAAAGTAAGCAAATGCAAAATGGTGCAGTTATTCACTATAGGGAAAGAAGGGTCATACAAATAGGGAAGAGTAATGATATACTTTTGGCTCAGCTGTGAATATCATTTACAGCAATAGTAATAATGTAAACACTGACAATTGATCACACCTCAGATGTGTTCAGTTTTGTCTTTTCAACACTTCACATTTGACTGCTCCGTGCTTCTCTGAAGCTTGTCAGTTGAGTGATGCTTCAGGTGTTTGTGTTCCCCACCCCCTTTTATTTAGTTTTAAAAATACTGTGTGCTTATTATAGTCCTTAAGAGTATGGAACAACTGCTTCAATAATAGCAATAGATAGCACCTCATTTTTCAGTATACCTGATTATAAGGTGCAATGACTAATTTGAATCTGGGTAATTCTTTTCTTAACCACCAATTTTTTTTAAAGCCAAAATGTTCAAGCTTGAAATGGAGATTGAATTTAAATAAATTAATTTTGTAAAAGGTTTTTCTGGTCCTAATTAAAAGACATGTGGCTTGTTTCCTCTAGAAAATAGTATCATATACGTCCTTTATCCGAGGACATTGTATTAAATGAATTTTTGGAGCTGGGAGATGGAAAAGGAGCTTCTTCTGTCTATTCCCCACATCTACCCACTGTTGCAGTACTTCTGGGAATGGTGCACACAAAATAAATAAACAAATAAATAACAGTATCATAGTATAAAAACACAGTATTCGGAGTAGAAGTAGTTGTGCAACATTCAACAATTTTTTTAAGATTTTATTTAATTTTAGAGAGAGGGGAAGGGAGGGAGAAAGAGAGGGAGAAAAACATGGGTTGCGAGAGAAACATGGATGTGCAAGAGATATATCTATTGGTTGCCTTTTGCACACCCCCAGCTGGGGCCCTGGCCAGCATCCCAGGCATGTGCCCTTACTGGGAATGAAACTGGCCACCTTTTGGTGGGCAGGCTTACACTAAATCCACTGAGCCACACCAGCCAAAGCAACAACAAATTTGTTAATCTTCCTAGGCCTCAACTTTCCATCTGTAAAAATCAGGATGACATCTACCTCAAAATTGTGATGATTAGTTATGCATCCTGTAAAAATAAAAACTATACTTACATCATTAACTTTTTTGACTGTCAAATAAGAGATTTTTATTTTATGTGAATTGTTAATTGTTCCATAAAAATAGAATGGTAATTATATCTGTGTTGCATTTAAATCCTTTTATACCAATAGAATAAGGATACAAGCGGCTGTCAGTGAGGAGTTGATGGTAATCACTGAATTTTGTTTTTGTTTGTGTTTGACTTAGGAGAATGGAGTTGAAATGGGAAGGCATTTTTCTCTTTCTAAAACTTACAGTTTTCTCTATGAAATAAAGTCCATTTGCCCAATGCCAGCTTAAATTTATTTTTAACCTATAATCTTTGAGGTATAATTTATGTTCTTTCTTTAAAAGCAGAGGATTACTTTTTTTTAAAAGATTTTATTTATTTTCAGAGAGAGGAGAAGAGAGGAAGAAAGAGAGGGAGAGAAACATCAGTGTGTGAGAGAAATATCTGTTGCTTGCTTCATGCTCGCCCCCCAACTGGGGACATGGCCAACAACCCAGGCATGTGCCCTGACAGGGAATCAAACCAGCGACCTTTCAGTTCACAGGCTGGTGCTCAATCCACTGAGCCACACCATCCAGGGTGGATGTTTACTTATTAATATATTGCTTGTCTGTTGAGGTTTCTGTTTCTTATAAAATAAGGAATAAAAATCTTTACACTATTTTGTACTTTGAGGACATTAGATAGTATTGAGAAATGGATATCTTGCTGACATTATAGCTAATAATAATTTAATCTCTGATGGCACTTAAAAAGAAACATTTATAGGATTTGGGGTAGACTTTGATGTTAAGTCTACCCCAGCTCTATACCTACATTATATCTTTGCATGCCTTTTATAGAACATAAGGATTTAGGAATTAATTTGCATTTATGTTATAGTTGTATGTAAAACAAATCACTGTAGATTCTACTCCCTTCTTGTTTGACTTCCTCTCCTCCCTCACCCCTCTCTCCTCCCCTCATCTCCCTCTGCCTCTCTCTCTGGCATTTGAAGAGTTTCTACTGTTGTCAGACCCTAGTGTTAGATGCTGAGGATAGCATGATCTTGTGCCCCAGTGGACCTCAGTCTGGTCATGGAATCCCTTGTATAAACATAAAATACAGCAAGATAAGTGCTAAATTATAATACAGCAAGATAAGTGCTAAAATAAAGACAGGAAAAATGGCCAGGAAAAGTAGTGAGGAGAGAGTCATTACTTCTGCCAGGCCTAATGAGCAAAAGCTGGACTTTGAGGGAACAAAGCATTTTCCAGGCCAGAGAAGTAGGGGAAGGGCTCATATTTTTTTGATTAACCAGCTATATTGCATATAAAACTCTTTATACACTCTTTTTGTATTTCACTTTTTTCTTTAATTGCTTTAAAACACTAGAGGATTGGCTGGGAGAGGCTGTCATCTCAGGGAGTGGTAGAGAATTAAGGAAGGCAGTTTAGCTTTTATGTACTGGTATTTAGTATGAGGTGAGTGCGTAAAACAGATAGCAAATGGTAAGTTTACATGTGTCTTGCATCCTAACCCCCCCCCCCCCCCCCCCCCCCCCCGTCAATGGTGGTAAAGTTAGGATTTTGCTGTTAATAGATGTGTGATCTTGGGTAAGCCATTTCTTCTTTATGAATTTCATTTTACTCTACTTTAAAATGGGAGGATTGGTATAGATAGACGTTTCCTGTTGACAAGTCTCTTTCTTAGTAGTTGAGGTGGGGGGGGTAGATAAACAATGACTAAATCAGTTTGGGAACACAGGGTTAAACAAAGTAAAATAGATTTCTTTACCATAGTCTTACACATTGCGGCATGTGGATTGAATTTCTGGGCTTTTTAGCCTGGCCTTTCTGGAGAGTGCCTCAATAATGTTTCCAGCTCCATCATTTTCCCAATGGTTTAGTGGAAAGAGCATGGACTTTAGAATCATGCATTAACTGGGTTTGAATCCTGACTGCTACCTAGTGGCTCTGTGGCCTTAGGTAAGTTATTTAACCTTTCTTAGCGAGTTTCTTCATATGTAAAGCAAGAAGGATAACACCTTGTGGAGTTGGAACGATTTAGTGACAACCCATATGAAAATATCAAATGTATCTGGCATATAATAGATCAAAAAAGTTCTAATTTAAGTCCTACAAATTATAGAATTGTTGTATAATATAATAATTGATGCTATTTATATCTTGCATACATCTAATGTTTGAGGTGGGCTGTATATGTGTTTCATATATACTTACAATTTCCCCCCAAGAAAACAAACGTTCTTGAGGGCTCATTACTATCTTTTGCCATCCATGTAGCACTCAGCATTCTCCTGGAGACTCAGTAAGTACTTGATAAAATATTTCACAATTTCATCAGAACAGTGGGATGAGGTGAGGTGTGGTTAATCTTACATCTTTCATAACTCCGGGTAGAAGTCAGTGAATTTATGAATGTTAGTTTTCATTGATTATTTATGTTAAATGATTAAACTAAATTTGAAATAACTAGAATTGATGGTAAATGAATTGTCCTCTAAGCAGACAATGAAGAAAAAGTGTTATAGTCAAGTATTGTTTAATATTGTAAATTATATTCTTGGAATACTAATGTTTTACATTTTTGTTTTGTCTCTAAGCAAATGGTTATGAGCCTTAGAGTTTCTGAACTTCAAGTACTATTGGGCTACGCTGGGAGAAACAAGCACGGACGCAAACACGAACTTCTCACAAAAGCTCTGCATTTGCTAAAGGCTGGCTGCAGTCCTGCTGTACAAATGAAAATTAAAGAACTCTATAGGCGGAGGTTCCCCCAGAAAATCATGACGCCTGCGGACTTGTCCATCCCCAGTGTACATTCAGGTCCTATGCCAGCAACTTTGTCTCCATCTACCATTCCACAACTCACTTATGATGGTCACCCTGCATCATCACCGTTACTCCCTGTTTCTCTTCTGGGACCTAAACATGAACTGGAACTCCCACACCTTACATCAGCTCTTCACCCAGTCCATCCGGATATAAAACTTCAAAAATTACCATTTTATGATTTACTGGATGAACTGATAAAACCCACCAGTCTAGGTAAGATTATTCTTTAATGGTTATTTGGTTATTTTTGGCAGATAACTTTTCATTTTAGAGTTTCAATTTGACCCACTTTATTATATAAAATAAAATTTACATTTGGTAGTAGCATCCAGATGATAATAATCTTTTGATTTTAGATAGAATCAAATGTATAAAAGCTGTCTTTTAGACAAAAAAGTACAATCAAGCTTTTAGTGATGGTTGCTGACACAGTATATATTAAGCCATTTTCAAGAATATAAACTTGTAAAATATATTTTAGATTGTTGATTAATATTTTATTATAATCTATACAAATTAAAAAACTAAAACCCAGTAATTATTACTAGCCTCTAAATTCAGTTCTTAATTTCCCAGGGTTGATAACATCTAAAACAAATGACTAACTAGTTTTGATTATTTAAATGAGCCAGTGGTTTTAATTATTAGAAAAGGAGATTTGAGCTTTGATGTGTAGTATTTCAATTTCACCTGACTTTTTGAAGGTGATATATGTGCTTTGCACGTGTACACGTTATCATGGTTATATAATGCGAATGCTTGAAATACCATTTACTGTGTTTCCCCATTATTTGATTAATGTCTAGCATATTAATAGAACTTAACTTGTAATTTTAATTGCTATAGTGCAACCTTACTTTACTTAATGAAGAATAAAACTGACTCTATTGTGATCTCTCATGCCTTTGGTGTATTTTATTTAAATATCAGATTACCAGATGCTTGTTTGTTGTAATAAATCAGTGGTTGGCAAATTATGGCAAGCAAGGCAAATACAGCCAGCAGCCTGTTGTTTTGTGGTTCTCAGCTAAGAATGTTTAAAAAAAAAAGTCCTAAAGAGTTGTTTAAAAAAAAAAAATCAACAGAGACCATGTATGTTTGCAAAACCTAAATATCTGTTGTCTTTCAGAAAACATTTGTCGACCCCTGTTACAAATAATTAAACATTTCAGTTTGGGGGATTGTTGAGTGTTAAATTTTGAAAACATTTACTGAAATTCTTTGAACTGGGAAATGTTTGTTTTTAATTATATTTTGCAGAATTTACCTGAGTAAATCAAGATTACAGGGGTCATTTTCAAACAACACAAATTTTATATCACATTATTATATTTTTAAAATAGCCATAATAAGAAAACTTAACTGTAGGTTGTTGAGAACCTACTGTATGCTTATGAAGCTTACACAAGATTATTATAAAAAATGCAAGTGCCCAAATCCCTTCCTTTTTAGCAGTTTAGTGTGTATGCATATATGTATAAGCAAATGATGTTTCCTGTTTTTAATGAAGGAATCGTATTATACATAGTATTCTGTGCCATGTCTTGTTTCCCCGTAATACATTAAGGCATCTCTCCTTGTCTATTTTATTCATGTGTGTGCGTGCGCGTGCACAAAATTCAGGGCCATATATGCACACACATTTTTAATGGCGTGTAGGTGTACATATGTGAGCGTGTGTGTATATACATATTCTAGCTCATTTCTTATTAAAGACTGTACACTATTCCATGATTTAAAGAAGTCCTTTATTAAAAGACAAAAATTTCCAATGTTTTGCTGCCAAAAGCATGCTGGAGTGAACATTACCTGAGACTTAAAAAAAAAGGTGGCTTTATTTGATTTGATTCCCAGCTCTCAAATTTTCTTCTAATCTTAGTTAATTAATGTATCTTGCTGTTTTCATTTTCACTAACATAAATTACTAGCACCAGTATGAATAAGAGTTGTTTACGTATGCATCTAAATTTTGTTATAGAGAGTGGAAATGCACACTGGACACATGTTATGATCATGTTGGATAATATTTAAATTAAACTTAAAATTTTAAATTTTATTTTGCTGAGGCATTTTACTTGAATTGTTTATTTCCAATTGTGTATATTGTCTTTTCATGCCTCTGTAGCTTGTTAATATAATTTATATCTTATATCATTGATTTAATACTACAGGGTATATCTTTATGAACGTATTAATGGGTAATGGGTAAATAAGGAATTATGATTATCACTTGAGTCCAGAATGTGACAAATAAACTTAGTTTTTCATTTTTTACCCTTTTATTTTGACATTAGGCACACTAGATTTAAACAGATTTTGAGATGTCTTGATGTGAGCTGAATGTTCTTACAGTGCATGGTTCATGTTTCTAAAACATATCAATCTTTTTGTTATTCCCCCATTTTATTAGATAGTTCTTATTCTTATAATCATTTTAAATTGTTTCTTTGAATTAATTGTAAGGTATTTTCTTACCAGAGAGTAATTTGTGGAAGTTTGTTTATTCAGTAAATATTAGGGGTAGGGAAATGGAATGCTCGGTGAATCTGAAAAAGATTTATTGCAAAAAGATTGAGTAATCTGCAAATATATTTTAAAGTTCTTTTTGTTTTATTAAATAAAAATAAAAATCTGTAAGATTCTTTAATGTTATTAAAAGACTATTTCTATACTTTGTTAATTGAAGTGACTTACTTCATTATAGAATTCAGTTTTCTAAAGGATTACTTTTTGCCAGTAGATTATTTGTTTTGAATGTAGCAAAACAATATTTTCTAAAAAATTAAATGAATTACAGCATTCTCTTTGTTTCTAAAACATATTGGGTTGGCAAAAAAATTCATTTTTTCCCCTTAAGATAGCTTTAGTAATGCTTAGTTGTCTTTAACTTCATTCGAAATAATTTTATTAGATTGTATTGTGATGGCTGTCATATCAATGTCCATTTTTTAAAAAACTTACCAAAATGGGTGATTTTTGTGTAGCCATTTTAATGTCGAAGATGGAAGAAAATACACAACATTTTCTGCATATTGTGCTCTATTATTTTAAGAAAGGTAAAGATGCAACTGAAACACAAAAAGATTTGTGCATTGTATGGAGAAGGTATTATGACTGATCCAGCGAACATGTCAAAAGTAGTTTGTGAAGTTTTGCGCTGGACATTTCTCACTGGATAATGCTCTGCTGTCAGGTAGACCAATCGAAGTTGACAGCAATCAAATGGAAACATTACTTGAGAACAATCAGTGTTCTACCATGTAGGAGATATCTGAGATACAATATCCAAATCAATAAACTTATTGGTGAATATGAAAAATGTCTTGTTTTATGGGAAAAAGCAGATGGAATTTTTGGCCAGTCCAATACTTACATTTATTGTAAAATCTTTACAAGCTCATAACAGCTAACTAGTTCATTGTGATTATCACTTGAGTTTAGAATGCGACAGGTAAATTTAGTTTTTCATTTGTTTCCCTTCTATTTTGACTTTAAGCCCTAGATTTAAACAGATTTTGAGATGTTCTGATGCAAGCTGAATGTTTTTATACATAGTTCATATTTCCAGAAAATCAAAATAATTTTGTTATCCTCCATTTTATTAGATAATTCTTATCCATTATATTTATTATTATTTCTTTAATTTTAAAGTACCTTTAAGGTCTTTGTTCATTTTGGAACCACATATTAATGAGAGAATTCTTTTCATTGTCCAAAGTTAACTAGAGGAATTGGGAGATGAAGTCAAGGTGGTTGTAAAATAAAATGCTTGATTTATTGTGTATTTTTGTCTGTCAGTATTAAAATCTACTTACTGTATGAGATCCATTTCAAATGCTTTTTAAAACCTTTTCCATTGCCCTTTCTAAGATTCACCACTTAATCTGTCAAAGCCCCACTCCATTTCAGAATCAATTTCACTTTTCTACATGCTCCTAAACATTTTGTTGTAAGTTTCTCAAAATGGTAAGGGCTCTGATGTATTCATCTGTAATAGCTAGGTATGAACCAGTTACATGATAGCTGTTTAGTAAGTATTTATTAGCTCTCCTATTCATTTAAATACAATAGCCTTTTACTTTAATTCAGTGAATTTTAACCATTTTTTAATCCATATACAACTGAGGTGTACCACATATCAGAAACAACTACCTTGACAGGGATGGAAAATAGAGTAGGGGAAAAAGGTATATCCTTCCCTTTGTTGTTCCACACCTACTCTGACCTCTGTGGTTAATTAATGACTTGGATATTTAATATACTATATTTTTTAAAAATTTTCCGTAATTATAAAGATATCACATGTTTAATGTAGAATCATTGACACTACTTAGTTTAGAGATAAATTTAAAAAATGTTTCTGCTGTGTTCCTGTAGTCAGTCATTACTGTGTGTGTGTATGTTTAGTTTTGCTTTCGTTTTAATGAGGAGACTCAAATACTGACTTAACCCAGCCAGATCTTAGTCACATATGTTATTGATTCATATAAATAATGGGGCACAAAAATTTTTAATCTTTACAGTATATTGGGTGCCATGTGTTAAAAGTGTATTTTGAAATATCATTTGCATAGTGTGCCACTTTTGGTGTTGATGATTATGAAATTTATAGAATTATGAAAATCAAATGGCCAAATAATTTTGGATTAAAATATTTTGTTAGTCAATTTTGAGGCAAGATATTTACCCTCAATCCTTTAGTATTATTTAGAATAATAGTTATTTAGAATATTATTGTTTATATTTATTAAGTTGGCTTGTGTTAGAATATAATGGTAAAAACAATTTTTTTGTGACTAAAAGAATAATTCTTAGGATGCAGTGCTTTATTTGATTCAGAATTGAATAACCAAATCCGTTAATACTCTTTTTCATATCTGTTACAAATTTCATTATTTCTATGTTCTTTGACTCTGGTACATTTTCAAAGAGAAAAAACATTTTTAACATAATTCTTTAAATATTTTTAATATTTATAATTATTTTAAATATTTAATAATTACTTCAGAGGCTAATATGTAGAGAATAGACATCTTTGTATTCATTTAGAGTAGTTGCATAAAAGTTTGGTGAGTCATCTCAAATTTTGCTTTATATCAAATTTAAACCAAGTTATATCTTCTCAAGAGATGTTTTCCTTTTCATGTTTTTATTTTTTGTTTCTTATTTTATTTACTGATTTTATTAGAGAGACAGACAGAGAAACAGTGACTTGTTCTACTCATTTATGCATTCGTAGGTCCCTTTACAGGGGTCAAACCACAACCTTGGCATTATCTAACCACCTGAGCTATCCTGCCAGGGCTGCTTTTCAGATTTTTTTTTTAAGATTTTATTCATTTATTTTTAGAGAGGGAAGGGAGGGAGGGAGGGGGAGAGAGAGAATCATCAATGTGCGGTTGCTGGGGGCCGTGGCCTGCAACCCAGGCATGTGCCCTGATTGGTAATCAAACCTGCGGTGCTTTGGTTTGCAGCCCGCACTCAATCCACTGAGCTACGCCAGCCAGGGCTTCTTTTCAGATTTTTAAAGAATTTATTCAGCTACATCTGAATAAATTCACATCACGTATCCACAGATTAGAGATTTCTCAGATTGGTATGAGGAATAATTGTTGACATTGAGTGTTGTTTCTAATACTCTAAATCGTGTTGTAGTTGATTAATGAAGGATACAATTATTCCCTCTTACTGGAACCAACAGTTAAATAAGACTGATGAATGATACAATTGATACATAGTAACTTAAGCATCTCACTTTAATGTAAAACATGTCAGTGTATGTTTACTTGCCAGTCTTTTGGTGTAGGTCAAGGCCTTTCCTTTGAG
Source organism: Phyllostomus discolor (assembly GCF_004126475.2). Taxonomy (NCBI): domain Eukaryota; kingdom Metazoa; phylum Chordata; class Mammalia; order Chiroptera; family Phyllostomidae; genus Phyllostomus; species Phyllostomus discolor. Next base: position 176,954,647 of record NC_040903.2, read on the forward strand.
ACTGCTATTTCCCAATTTTAGATTCCTTAATACAGAGAGGGCATATAAACACTTGTTAAGCAGTTTGATTCCAGAATCTCGTAACAACCGGGAGAAACATCTTTTGTAGTTGTCACTCACCTAGTTCCAATATATATTATTTAAAGCAGTATGCTTTTATTGGGTCTTTGCAGAGCATTCAATTTAGCTTTTATAGAAACAGCTTTTATAAAAACAGCAACTTTCTGCACTTACATTTTGTCAGTGTTGTAATATTTAAGTTTTGTAATTACAAGTGCAACTGGCATAAACAGGTTTGAGAATAAACACCTCTGGTTCTTGGTAAACATCAGTTAATCCAAGAGGTTAGCTAAGAGGGTTCTTACTGATTTTCTTTTGTACTATTCTTACTTAACTTTCCAAAGACAATATACAGTAATTAGAAGTTTTATTTATCTTGCCTGAGAATAATTTAAGTGGTTTCTTCTCTGGAGGAACAATGTGGATCATAATTTTTATGGTTGAGTTTGTTGTGTTGTGTGTTTTTTTAAGAAATCTTTTAGCTATCTGTCCCTTCATTGGAAGGATTATAATGGGGGGAAGGATTGAGAAAAGTAAGGAGGTAAGGAAATTAGGTTTTTATTGTACAGTTTTATGTTTGTAGTGTTTCTTATAGAATAATACAGTTTAATCCTTTTCTCATTGAGCACAGTGACAGTAACTAACAAGGATAAAATGAAACAGTTCACAAGTGTCTTTTCTATTTTTTTAAACTAAAAATGGTCATAAAAATTGGAAATTATCTGTGAAGATGATCTCCTCTCGTTTTTCCTGGTTGTAAAAGTGTTATAATGCTGTTTGGAAGGTATTTGGATACTACAGACTGAAGAATCTGAAACACTGAGACATTTTAATTGATCACATGGATGTCATTCAGTTTGTGATTAAACAAGTTATTTGTTTTATCTTTTTCATTTTTAAGTCTTAGAAGGTGACTTCTATTTAAGATTATTGTTTGTCAAAAAGTTGTTCACATAAAACATTACAAGTATCTGTTGTCTGGACTATATATAGTATTTGGATTCCTGAGTTCTGTTACAAGTAGATCTAATCTGATGTGGGACAATAAACAGATACTTCTAGGGAAGACTGACCAACAACCTAGGTGGACTGGGTTTATAGTCTCAGTATTTTAGAAAGCTAGGTTGACTACTTTCCTTTTTAAAGTAGAATATTTCTGTATAGAAAATTACAATTGTTTTAGGCTTGGGAAGATGTAAGAGTAATTTATAGAAAAGGTTTGAGTTTTTTAAAAACATAGACGTGACTTGGGTTTTGCCTTAGGAAAAAAGGCACAGATGCTTCAATACTTTGAAATAGTTAAAATGATCCATCTTGTTTTGTGTGGTGTGGGTAAGGTTTCTGTTACATTTTAATAATATTGGTTACCAGTGTTTTCTGCCAAGGGCTTCCTCTGGCATTGGATTATATTTCACAGTTTCCTTCGCCTCTCATTTTTTATAATTGAGTTTGCCTTCCTCCACATGCCTAATAGCCAGTGCTTGGAGATTAGCTGGTGCAAATTCAAGGACACAGGCTCTGATAAGTATTGGAAAGGGCATTCAAAGGTTTTATGATTCACTCTACTCTGCTTTTAAAAACTGCCTTCTAACAGTTCAACACCGGCTGTGATCTTCTGTACTTGAATTTTGGGAAGTTAAAGCCATATATAAATGTGTGTGTATGTATATATATGTATAAAATGTAAAGTTAGAATGTTTAGATACAATTTAAGAAATCATAAAGGAAATGATGGCTACAGTTGATTACATAAGTATGTGAACCCTCTATGTATTAGTGTTGTTTTTTTTTTAAGCCCCAATGTAAAAGTAAAGTTGGACAGTGAAGAAGGCTGATAGGGAAAAAATCATTCATTTGAAATATGGTGTTGGAGGAGAGCTCTACAGGTACCTTGGGCCACTAGAAAAGACTAACGATTGCATCCTAGAGCAAATTAAGCCTGTAGCATAGCTGGAGGCAAAAATGAGAAAATCGAAGTTGTCATACTTCAGGGCCATCAAGAGAAGGCAGGGTTTCTTTGGAAAAGACAGTGATGCTAGGAAAAATAGAAGGACTAGAAAAGAGAAAGACCAAGTATGTATTATGTTAACATTATAGGCTTTCTATAATTCAATACCTGAATATTTTAAAGAAAACCTTAATTTTTTTTTAAAGATTTTATTTATTTATTTTAGAGAGGGAAGGGAGGGAGAGAGAGAGAGAATGAGAGACATCAATGTGCGGTTGCTGGGGGTTATGGCCTGCAACCCAGGAATGTACCCTGGCTGGGAATCGAACCTGGGACACTTTGGTTCCCAGCCCGCGCTCAATCCACTGAGCTACGCCAGCCAGGGCTTGAAAACTTTAATTTTTTTTTGTGAGTAATCTAGATTTTAGGGTTTTGCTAAGATTTATTCTGTTGAAATGACATATATATTAATTTTGAAATATTCCTGATGATTTTCTGATATTTTGGAAGCAAAACCATTTTTGCCTTAAAGAAAATAATTTACAGTATTTTTTTCAAGATGTAGAGAGACTTTAAAAATAAAATGAAGATTGTAAGTGTCCTTAAAAATAGTAGGGAGGGAGGCAGGAACATAGAGTGGAGTAAAGACAATCTGTTCAACTAATAGTGTTGAGAAAATTGGACAGATACATGCAAAAAAATGAAACTAGTCCACCTTCTTACATTGTTTTACAAAAATACACTCAAAATGGATTAAAGACGTAAGTGTAAGACTTGAAACTGTAAGACTCCTAAAAGAAAAGATAGGCAGTAAAATCTCTGACATTTCTCAATATTTTTTCTGATTATTTCCTTGGGCAAGGGAAACAAGAAAATAAATAAATGGGAGCGCATCAAACTAAAAGGTTATTGCACAGCAAAGAAAACCGTCAACAAAATAAAAACACAGCCTGCTGAATGGGAGGTTATTTGCCACTGATATATCTGATAAGGGATTACTATACAAAATTTATAAAGAATTCATACAACTCAATACTACCACCACCACCAAAAAAAAAATCCAATTTAAAAGTGGGCTGAGGACTTGAATAGGCACTTCTCCAAACAGGACTTGCAGATGGCCAATAGATACATGAAAAGATGTTCACCATCAAAAAAAAATGCAAATTAAAACCACAATGAGATATCATCTTACACTTGTCAATGGCTATCATCAATAAATCAAAAAAACAAGTATTGATGAAGATGTAGACAAAAGGGAACCTTTGTGCACTGTTGGTGGGCACTGTGGAGAACAGTATGGAGGTTCCTCAAAAAATTAAAAATGGAATTGTCTTATGACCCAGTGATTCCACTGCTGGAGATAAACCACACACACACACACACACACACACGCATGCGAAGAAACCCAAAACACCAATTCAAAAGAATATCTGCACCCCTGTGTTCACTGCAGCATTATTTGCAAGAGCTAAAATACGGAAGCAAACCAAGTGCCTACCAATAGATGAATGGGTAAAAACAGTGATGGTTCATAGAAATAATGAACTATTACTTGGCCATGAAGAAAAATGAAAATCTTACCATTTGCAATAGCATTGGTGGACCTAGAAGATATTATGCTCAGTGAAATAAGAGAAAGACAAATACCATATGACTTTACTTATATATGGAATCTAAAGAGCAAAATAAATGAACAAAATAGAAACAGACTCATAGATGTAGGAAACAGACTGATGTTACCAGAGAGGGAGTGAGGTTGAGAGACTGGGTGACAAAGGTGGAAGGGATTAAGAAGTACAAATTATTAGTCACAAAATAGTTCGTGGGAATTTAAAGTAGGTAATAGAGTTAGTACTGTAATTCCTATGTACATTGCCAGGTGGGGGAAACACTTTTAAAGTACATGATTGTCTAATCACTATGCAGTGTACCTGAAACTAATACAAAATAATACTGGTAACAAACTGTAATTGAAAAGTAAAATCTTTTTAAATTAAAAGGGAAAATTAGGTAAAATTTGAAAGTTCTTCTAAAATTACTTAAAGATAAAATGGAGTTAGAGAAGACTCATGTAGTTTATTGATTATTTTCTTTCTTAGTTTGTTCCTTTTTTGCTAATTTTTATCCTTTCCATATGGATCAAACCACTGTAAACATTCCAAAAGAACAAAGATCTTAATAAAGCATGTTTTCATTTTTATGTAAATAATCCATGGTCCTGGAAGTAGATCCTCTCCATCCTTTCTTCTAAAAGATTTGTGACTTTATAAAAAACATAAATATAAAAATAACATTTTTGATTTTCAAAAGTAACATTTTTGATTATCCATTCAACTAATATATATTAAGTGCATTGTGTGTGCCAAGCATCATTCATTCTAGTTGGCAGGGAAAAAATAAAACATTCAAGGAGTTCATGAGCTAGTCCAGGAATCAAACACATAGGTTCATCTTAGACAACACAAGGCAAAGTAAACTAAAAAACATAACGTAGGGGGAAAATTAAAGGGATTATTTTTACCAGGGATCATGAATTTAACATTTTTTGTCTTGTGAAGTAGCTGAATCAGAAATACTGAGGGTGTTTATTAAAAAGAGATTTCCCCATGCTCCAGATCTTCTGAATTACACTTAACACCATAGGATATTATACATAGCTTCCCAGGTAGACCATTTCATTTTTTTTGAATTCTTACAAAATGTATCATATATGTGAACATACAGGTTGTTTCCATTTTTTGCTCCATACCATTGAGCATTCTTATGTATAAAAATGTATATTTTTGTACTTACGTATTTCTTTAAAGACAAAGTAGTTTTCCAAGGTCAAAGGATATACATACTTCTAAGTTGCTATTAAATTGCATCCTTTACACCCCCCCCCAAAGTTTATATTCTACCAACATTTTTATGAGAGTTTATTACCCACAATTTTTTTAGTAATTTAAAATTTAATAAACTGATAAAAGGAAAATAATACCTTGTTTTAATTTATATACCTTTGCTTACTGTTGTTATCTATTTGCAGTCTATGAATTGCTTGTTCATGTTCTCTGCTCATTTTCTTTGTATTTTTTTCCCCTTACTGGCTTGTGCTTTCTATATAATGCATACTAGTCAGCCCTCTATTATATGTTATAAATATCTTATCTTGGTCTGTCACTTACTATGTAACTCCCAGTACCTTCCATTACACAGAAGTTGAATAACTAAGTTATCGCTCAGATATGTGGGTTAATACTTTAATGATGTTTGAATTTTTTTAAACAGCTTCATTGAGATATAATTCACATACTTTAAATTTTGTTAAACTTAATTTCCTTTTTAGTAGTATATTCATGGAGTGGTACATTGATCACCATTACTTAATCCAAAAAATTTGTATTACCTCTAAAGGATACACTGTACTGATTAGCAATCACTCTCATTCCCCTCCTCCTTCTAGCCCCTGACAACCACTTATCTTTCTGTCTCTATGGATTTACCTACTCTGCATAGTATATAAATGGAGTCAGGCAGCATATGGCCTTTTGTGACTGGCTTCTTTCACGTAACATGATGATTTCAGGATTCATTCATGTGATAGCACACCTCAGTGCTTCATTCTTTTGGGTAGGGGGGAGTATAATTATTTTTAATGGGATGTGTCTGATTTCCTGCTTTAGAATTTTTAATTTTGGTCATAAAACTTAACCATTTAGTCATATTTAAGTGTACTGTTCAGTAGTGTTAAATGTATTTGTATTGTTGCACAATAGATCTCTAGAACTTTTTTTTAAGATTTTATCTATTGTCAGAGAGGAGGGGGAGAGAGGGAGCGAAACAGCAATGTGTGAGAGAAACATCAGTTGGTTGCCTCCCACACACCCCTAAAGGGGAACCTGGCCTGCCACCCAGGTATATTCTCTAACAGGGGATCGAACCAGTGACCTCTTGGTTCTCAGGCGAGCGCCCAATCCACTGAGCCACATCAGCCAGGGTTAGAACTTTTTTACCTTGCAAAACTGAAACTTTATTCATTAAATAACTTGTAATTTGCCCCTGCCCACCCCGAAGCTGCTAGTAATCACTACTGCACTTTCTCTTTATAAGAATTTGACTAATTTAGGTACCTCGTATAGTGGAATCATACAGTACTTGTTTTTTTTTGTGAAGGGTTCATTTCACTTAACACAATGCCCTTGGGGTTCATCCATATTGTAGAATGTGACAGGATTTCCTTCCCATATAAGGCTGATTTATATCCTGTTGTATGCATATACCAACCACACTTGGTTAACCATTAATCTGAGGATTAACCTTTAGGGTTGCTTTCATGTCTTGGCTATTGTGATATCTTGCTTTCAGTTCTTTTGGATATATATCCAAACGCGGGAGTATTGGATCATATGGTAGTTCTATTTTCAATTTTTTCAGGAACCACCACAGTTTTCCAAAGCTGTACCATTTCGAATTACCACTGAGTCTGTACATTGGTTCCATTTTCTTTGCATCCCTACCAACACTTATTTTCTATACCCCCCCCCGCCACCAGTGGCCATCATAATGGGTCTGAAGTGTAGTATCTTATTGTGGTTTTGATTTGCATTTCTCTAATGATTCATGATGTTGAGCATCTATTAATTTTTCTCTGCAGAAATGTCTCAAGTCCTTTGCCCATTTTTTTATTTGGTGGTTTGCTAATGTTGAATTATAGGAGTTGTTTATTATAGGAGTTACTTATTCTGAATATTAACCCCTGATTAAATATATGGTTTCCAAATATTTTCTGCCATTTGTATGTAGGTTGCCGTTTCACTCTCTTGATTGTATCCTTTGATGCAGAGAAGTTTTCTAGTTTGGTGTAGTCCCAAGTGTCCATTTTTGCTTTTGTTGCCTGTATGCTTTCAATACCATAACTAAGAAATCATAGCCAAATTCAGTATCATGAAGTATCTACCCTCTGTATTCTTCTAGAATTTCATAGTTTCAGGTCTTAAATCCATTTAGAATTAATTTTTGTATGTACAATGAGCTGGGGTGCCCAACCTTTTGGCATCTCTGGGCCCCACTGGAAGAAGAGTTGTCTTGGGCTACACATTAAATACACAAATACTAATGAAGACTGATGAGCAAAGAAAAAAAAGGGTTTTAAGTAAATTTACACAGGCCACAGGTTGGACACGCAAGGAAGAGTTCCACCTCACTATTTTATATGTGGATATCCAGTTTCCCCAACACCGTTTTTTCAACAAAATTCCCACCCCCCGCCCCCATGTAGTCTTGGCACCCTTGTCAAAGATCATTTGACCTTACGTGAAAACGGTTTATTTCTGGGCTCTTCTGTTCTATTGGTCTGTATGTTTTTATGCTAGTGCCATACTATTTTGATTGCTTTAGCTTTGTTATGTGTTTTGACATTAGGAAAAGTGAGGCCTCTGACTTTGTTTTTATTATTTTTTCAAGATAGTTTGAGCTACTCAGAGTCACTTGAGATTCCACATAAATTTTAAGGTGTGTGTTTGTTTGTTTGTTTGTTTGTTTCAGAAATCACTATTGGGATATGGGTAGGGATTGCATTGATTCTGTAGATCACTTTGGGTTGTACAGATGATATTCTGACAATATCAGGTCTCCAATTTGTGAAGACTGGATGTATTTTCATTTACTTGTGTTAATTTTTTTTAGGAATGCTTTGTAAATTTTCAGCATACAAGTCTTTTTCTTCCTTGGTGTTAAATGTTACTAAGTGTTTTATCTTTTTTAATAGAAAATGGAATTGTTTTCTTAATTTCCTCTTCAGATTGGTCACTGTTAGTGTATAGAAACGAAACTGATTTTTGTGATTTTATATCCTGTAACATTCTTGAATTGGTTTATTCTACTAATTTTTTTTTGTGGTATCCTTAGGGTTTCTACATATAAATCTTTTCATATGTGAACAGAGATAATTTTCTTTTTTTCAGATTAGGTTGCTGTTTATTTCGTTTTCTTACCTAATTGCTCTGAGTCCTCTAACTAGGACTTCTGGTGTGATGTTGAGTAGAAGGTTGTCTTGTTCCTGATCTTAGAGAAAAATCTTCCAGTCTTCTGCTATTGAGTGTGATGTTAGCTGTGGGTTTTTAATTTTCTTTCTCCCCTTTCCCTTCCCTCATCCCTCCCTTCCTTCCTCATCCAAAGTGTATGTTTACTGATTTTAGACAGAAAGGAAGGGGAGTGGACAGAGAGAAACATAGAGACATTTAGTTTCCTCCTGTATATACCTCCACCAGAAATCAAATCAGCAACCTTTTGGCGTTAGATGACACTCCAACCAAACTAACTGAGGCACCTGGCTACATAGACTCTGTTGAAGTAGTTTCCTTCTAGTCCTAGGTACTCACTGTTTTTAATCATGAAAAGACATTGAATTTTGTCAAAAGATTTTTCTCTATCAGTTGGGGTTGCCATGTGGTTCTTTTCTCATTCTGTTAATGTGGTATATTACATGGATTAATTTTCATATTTTGAACCATCCTTATTATGTTCCACAAATCCTAGTTGATTATAGTATATAATCCTTTTCATATGCTGTTGAATTTGAAGAGTAGACATTCTTATCTTGCTCTTTAGAGGGAAAGCATTTATAGTCTGTTACCATTGAGTATGATGTTAGTTGTGTATTTTTCTCATAGGTGTCCTATTTGTTGAAATTTTTTAAGTAATGAAAGTTTTGGAATTTATTTAAATGCTTTTTCTCCATCTTTTGAGATGATCCTGTGGTTTTTGTTTTTTACTCTATCAATACGGTCTATTATATTGAATGCTTTTCATATATTAGACAGTGGCTTTTGGACTTTGCCTGAATTTTGATGCCTTATCTCCAAGATAAGCTAATTAACAGTCTTCTTACATTTCTATTTCTGACATTTGTGGGGTTTTAAAACTAAAACTAATTCTGGATTTTACTTTATATATATATATATATGAAAGTAAGGCTCTTCTTCTTTCTCCCAAACTTTTTTGAATGAGTATTTTTCTGGATCTTACTGTATTCCACTTATCTGTTGTATATTTCTCCACCCACATGGAATTATTGTATTTAGTTTTTTATTGTTTTACAGTTTGGGGATAGACAGTGCATTCATTTGATACAAAAATCTAAAATTACAAAAGGGGTTTATAATGAAAAGGAAGTCTCTCCTCCCTTTATCTTTATCACAGGTGGGGCTTTCAGTTCCTTTTATGTCTTTTCCAGAGAGTTCTGCGTATACAGATATTTGCCTCATTCTTTTTTAGCATCTGCTGAGTGTATGATTAATTGGACTATGCTTTATTAAATACTCTCTTATTGATTGGCATTTAGGTATTTTCCTGCTACTAAAAAACAGTGCTACTGAGAATATTCTTTGACACATATCACTATACACATGTCTAAGTATATCCAGTATTTTAAAAGATAAATTCCTAGAAGAATGTACATTTAAAATTTTGATAGATGTTGACAAATTTCTCTCCAAAGGTTTGTGTTAATTCATAGTCCTGCTGTCTATGCAGAGAATGTTTTCCCCTATTCCTCTAGCAATACTGTTATTAAACCTTTTGATCATTTCTAATAGGTGAGTATTTGCAACTTGTTACAGTTTTAACTTGCATTGCCCTTAAGAGTGAGGGTGAACGTTTTTTTGTATATGTTTGAGATTATTATATTTCTTTTTCTTTGAATTGTTCAAGAACTTTACCCATTTAAAGAGTGGATTATTGGCCCTGGCTAGTGTAGCTCAGTGGATTGAGCGCAGGCTGTGAACCAAAGGGTCGCCTGTTCGATTCCTAGACAGGGCACATGCATGGGTTGTGGGCCAGATCCCCACCCAGTAGGGGGTGCGCAAGAGTCTACCACACATAGATGTTTCTCTCTCCCTCTTTCTCTTTCCCTTCTCCTCTCTCTAAAAATAAATAAATAAAATCTTTACCCCCCAAAAAGTGGATTGCTGGGCTTTTCCTCTGATATGTAGAATTTAAGGAGTTTAGCACATTGTTATATAAATTGCAGCTGTTCTTTCCAGTGTGATATCTTTGGACTCTACTTGTGATTAGTGTTGAAAATTTATCATGCATTCCTTTTTATTAGTAAGTAGTATTGTAGTATTTCATGGTATGGCTGTATGACAGTTTCTCTACCTTTTCACCTATTGAAGGGCATTTTGGTTGTTTCCAATTTTTGTGTCTCACAAATAATGTCATTTCCACTGGTAGTATATGATAGGTCCAGATTTTCTGCATTCTTGGCGGCATGTTGTTACTTTTTATTTTAGATGTTCAAGTAGGTATGTAGGGATATCTCATTGTGTTCTTAATCTGCATTTCTTTCATGGTAATGATGTTGAACATCTTTTCATGTGCTAATTGCCCTCTCTGTATTCTCCTTAGTGAAATATGTGTGTACATCTTTCACATATTTTGATTGCATTGTTTGTGTTTATACTGTTGAACTTTGAGAGTTGCTTTATATATTCTAGATACCAGTCCTTACTCAGATATGTTGTTTGCAGCTATTTTCTTCCAGTATATACCTTGTGTTTTCTTTTTTTTTAACTTTTGATTTTGGAATATTTATAGATTTATAGGAATCTATAAATGAAATCATAAATGAAAAGGTATACATGAAGGAATGTCCTGTGTATACTTTTCACCTAGCCTCCCCCATTGTTAGTATCTTTCCTGACTACAGAGAAATACCAAAACCAGGAAACTGACATTGGTACAGTTCACAGAGCTTACTCAAATGTTATTTTATGTACTTATTTGTGTGTGTTTAGCTCTCTGCAGTTTTATTATATGTGTAGCTTCATATAACTGCCATCACAATCAAGATACTAACCTTCTAATACTACAAAACCCCTTCTTGCTACCCTTGCGTACCTTCACTTGCCTTCTTCTCCTGTCCCTAGTCAGGAGATGACTAGGTCTAAATTATGTTATTCTTTAGCTCTAAATTATGTTATTTCACCTATGCTATATGAAAGGAATTATGCCTTATACATCCTTTGAAGATTGGCTTTTTTCACTAGCATGATTTCTTTGAAGTTCATCCAAGTTGTTTATATCAGTAGTTCTTTTTATTGTTGAGAAGTATTCCATCATACAACATGCCACGATTTGTCTAATCCTTTTACCCACTGGAGAACATTTAGATAGTTCATTGTGTGGCTATTGAGTCAAGTTGCTGTGACTGTTCATGTACAAGTTTCCCATTTTATATTCTTACCATTCATGTATAAGTGATTCAGGTTTTTCTGCATCCTGGGCCAGCATTTAGGTTTATCACTAATTTTTATTTTAGTCATCTGATAGATTTGTATTGATATCTCATTGCTTTTTTAATGGCTAATGACATTGAACATGTTTTTATTTGTCATCTGAGTATCCTCTTCAGTGAAATTTTTCCTTATATCTCTTGTCCATTTTCTAATTGGAATATTAGTTTTTTTATTGAGTTTTCAGAGTTCTTTTTTTTTTTAGATTTTTATTTATTTATTTATTTTTAGAGAGGGAAGAGAGGGAGATAGAGAGAGAGAAACATCAATGTGCAGTTGCTGGAGGTCATGGCCTGCAACCCAGGCATGTGCCCTGACTGGGAAGCGAACCTGCGATACTTTGGTTCGCAGCCCGTACTCAATCCACTGGGCTACGCCAGCCAGGGCCAGGGTTCTTAATATATTTTTAGATAAGTTTTTTTTTTGAATATGTGGTTTGCAAGTATTTTCTCCAACTTTGTAGTTTTTTTATCTTAGTAGAGTTGTGGAGAACAATATTAAATTTTTTTTTTCTTTTATGGATCGTGCTTTTGGTGTCAAGTCTAAGAACTCTTTGCCTAACCCTATATCTGATATTTCTCCTATGCTTTTATCTGAAAGTTTTATATTTTATGTTTTACATTTAAAATTATTCATCTGTCATTACTTTTTGTATAAGGTGAAGTTTAGGTTGAGGTTCATATTTGGATATTCGATTGCTCTCGTATCACTTGTTGAAAAGGCTATTCTTCCTTCAGTGAATTTACTTTGCACCTTTGTCAAAAATCAGTTGTCCATTCTTGTGTGGGTCTATTTCTGGGTCCTTTGTTTGTTCTACTAATCTATGTGTCTGTCTCCCACCTGTATATGTATCACATGATCTTGACTACTATAGCTATATAAGAAGTAATTTCTCTAACTTCATTATTTTGCTTAAAAGGGTTTTTTTGGCTATGTAGTTTCTTTGACTTTCCATGCAAATTTTAGAATTATCTTGTCTATCTAAAAAAAAAATCTTACTGTGGTTTTTGCTAGAATTGCATGAAACCTGCATGTCAATTTAGGAATAATCAATAGTTTTTCTGTATTGAGCTTTCCAATACATGAACATGGGATGAGTCTCCATTTATTTAGATCTTTGATTTTGTTCATCAGCATTTTGTAGTTTTCAATATACAAGTCCTGTACTTATTTGTTAGAGCCCTACCTAAGTAACTTTTTGAGTGGTCACTGATATTAATTACATTTTAAATTTTTATTTTCATGTGTTTATTGCTAGTACATAGATATACAGTTGATTTTTTTGTTGTTTATTTTGTGTCTTGTGACCATGCCAAGCTCATTTCTTAGTTCTAGGACATTTTTTGTAAAATATTTGGGATTTTCTACATTGACTACTATGCCATCTGCAAATAGGAACAGTTTTATTTCTTCTTTTACCATTGGTGTGCCTTTCATTTACTTACCTTGCCTTATTGCAGTAGTTGGGATTCTAGTATAGTACTTAATAATACTGATAAGACTGAACATCCTTTCTTTATTTTCAACCTGAGGGTGAAATCCTCAATATAAACTGATTGTTTTCCTGTTTTCAGACTTTTTCTCTTTAAGTCCACCTTTTTTGTTTTGTTTTACTTTTTAAAGAATTAACATTTGCCTGATAGAAACTTTGTTCTTTATTTTGTTGTTTTACCAACCTTTTGTGGCATTTTGTTATAGGGTGTCCATTGCATTTAAACGTGTAATGGCTTTATTGAGATACAATTTACATACCATACAATTTACCCTTTTAAAGTATACAATTCATTGGTTTTAGTATAGCACCACTGAATTTTAGAACATTTTCATCAGCACAGAAAGAGACCCTGTACCCATTACCAGTCACTCCTCATTCCCACCTTCCCTAGCCCCTGGAACTACTAATGTCTTTATGGATTTGCCTATTTTGGACATTGTGTGTAAGTGGCATCATATAATATGTGACCTTTTATGGTTGGCTTCTATTACTTAATATATTTTCAAGGTTCATCCATATTGTAGCATGTATCAGTACTTTATTTCTTATTAAGGTGAAATATTTCATTGTAGAGAAATATCACATTTTATTTATCCATTCATCAGTTGATGGATGTTTGGATTGCTTCTGCTTTGTGGCTACTGTGAATGATGCTGCTATAAGTATTTGCATGGGTATATGTTTTCATTTATGTTTGGTATATATGTAAAAGTAGAATTGCTGAGTCATGTGGTAACTCTGTTTTAACATTTGAGAAACTGCCAGACTCTTCCAAAGAAGTTGCACCATTTTATATTCTCACCAGTAATATACGAGGGTTCTTGTTTCTTGTCAACACTTACTGTCTTTTTGATTATTGCCAACCTAGTGGGTGTGAAGTGGTATTTCATGGTAGATTTCTTGCTTATAAATGGCAATCATATAGTTTGCTTTTAAAAAACTGTTTAAAAATGTAACTTACTCTCATTTTTATATTATTACTACTCTATTTGGTCTTTGTTCTGCCATCTTTTTCTTGTTGTTTATTTTTGTTTCCTGACCAGTAAGATGAATTATGCTTTCTTTGTTTCCCTTCCATTTTCTAGTGGTTTGGGAATTCTCCCTTCTGTTACTATTTAATAAATATTTACTATTTAAAACTTACCACTTTTAAACCTTAAATTTTCTGCCAACATCAACAATTTTTCAGTGTAACCAATGTGTCTTATCTCTTTTTCCCCCTTCATTAATTTAATTATTCACTGATTTATTGTTTCAGGATTGTATTGATGGCTAGTTTCTCAAGATTTATATTAAGAAGTAATGCTTAGAATCATTGAGCATTTTTTCCTCATTGTGTGATGAGAATAAAAATCTAAATACATTAATAATTATGGTTATGAAAGAATCCTATAAAATTGAGAAATATACATTCATTTTTAGTGCTTTACTTAAGATTATTTGAGAGGACTCTAGTGCATAGAATTCAAAAGCTAAGGAACAGTCATTCAATTTAAAGTAGATGGGATGGGGAAGGGATAAGAAAGTCTGATGAATGCATTGAGAAATGAGTTGAAGCTCAACCAAGAGAGTGGAGCTATAACAATATTTAAAATGTCAAATTGTAATTTTATCCATCTAGCAGATTAGAAATTCAGATTTTCAAATTCATGCAGGATGTGAGTTAACATCCTCTTTTTTTTACGCCTATTTATTTATATTTTTAGAAAGAGGAGAAGGAACGAGAAAGAGAGGGAGAGAAATACTGATTCAAGAAACACTGATAGGTCACCTATCATTATGTGCCCTAGCCTAGGCATGTGCCCTGACTAGAAGTGAAACTGGTAATCTTTGACTTTGTAGGATGATGCAAAACTGAGCCACACTGATCAGGGCAAACTTACTTATTAGTAGAAAAAGTACATTATTGTTGTTATCAGATAGCCTTGATACTATAAAATACATTTTTACTTACCTAAGATTGAAGTTTCTGTAGACTTGATCTCATGGTTAACTTTTATTTTTATTTTTATTTTTGAAAAGATTTTATTTATTCATTTTTAGAGAGAGGGGAAGAGGAGGAGAGAAATATCAATGTGTGGTTGCCTCTCACATGCCCCGAACTGGGGACCTGGCCTGCAACCCAGGCATGTGCCCTGACTGGGAATCAAACTGACAACCCTTTGGTTCGCAGCCCGCGCTCAATCCACTGAGCTACACCAGCCAGAGCTCGTGGTTAACTTATAGATAAAGTAAATCCACCGTATGTTTGTATTTATCACTTGTATATTTATGTATAATTTGCTCATGCTTATGCTTCTTCACCTGAGGACATGCTTATTGATTTTAGAGTGAGGAGAAGGGAAGGAGAGAAATGTTGACATGAGAGAGAAACATTGATTGTCTGACTCTTGCACATGCTCCAACCATGGGCCAACCCCGCAACCTAGGCATGTATGTGTCATCACTGGGTATCATACCCATGACCTTTCAGTTTATGGGACGACATTCCAACTAACTGAGCCACATGGGTCAGGATGATTATGGACTGCTTTTGAAGTCAATTTTAAGTCAAGATCATATTTATGTAACATTTATGTTTTGCATATTAATTTTCACCTTTTCACTGTAAGATCTGAGTTTACTAAATCAGAAGACTGTTTGGAAGACAATGAGATTTGACTTAGTGTGACTAGAATAAAAAGTGCAGGAGCTTTTATACCTCATGAATAATCTATATTAGCTTTTCTAAGTGTTCAGCTTCCTTGTACTGTGCTCCGCAGTCTAGCATTTCACCTCTAGTTTTATCCTGTTATGCTTAAAAATATATATTTATTTTAACCTCACCCAAGAATATTTTTTCATTGCTTTTAAGAGGGGGTTGGGGGCAAGATACATCAATGTGAGAGAGAAACATTGATCAGCAGTCCTCTTGTATGCTCCCCAATCAGGGATCAACCCCACAGCCTAGGCATGGGCCCTGACTGGGAATTGAACCCATGACTTTTTGGTCCATGGGATGATGCTCCAACCAACTGAGCCACATGGGCCAGGGCCCCTGTTATGCTTTTAATGTAACTTCTGAAATGTGTTTAACTTTATACAAAATAAAATTACAGTTAGTAGATAGTGGTTTGCTTTATCTCTTACTGCTCTACATATATTAACTTTCTATATAAAATAGGATAGGCACTCATATTTTTTGATAATTGAGAAATCAGCTCACATAATTAAACATTTTATCATTTAAAAATGATAATTACCAGTCTGATTCAGTTCTTCAACTGAAGGTCATTGCAAAGTATCCTTTTTCTATACGGTGAACTGCAGTTTAGATACTCATTCAGTTAAAGGCGATGTGCCCTTTTCCATTTGATTTTGTATACTCTAGTTTGTGTATGCATGTATTTGCATATATTAGTATGTGTGTTTAAGACATAGTACATTTGTCTGTACCCAGAGTTGGAGAGAAGAAGAGAAAGAAATGAGAATGCATGTATTAGAGGTATTCAACAATTTGTACTCCTTTTCCTCACATATCAAAGCTAAAAATGATGGTTAAACCTGTCCCTCTGCTCAGGAGGAAAGTAACCCATGCTTCTAGAATTTCTAGATTCTGTGAAAGGAGAGTGTTTTGGTACAGGAAGGTGAACTTCAGGAGCAGGAAGAAATTATTTTCTTACCTGT
Organism: Phyllostomus discolor; assembly: GCF_004126475.2. Classification (NCBI taxonomy): domain Eukaryota; kingdom Metazoa; phylum Chordata; class Mammalia; order Chiroptera; family Phyllostomidae; genus Phyllostomus; species Phyllostomus discolor. The sequence continues at coordinate 176,971,094 of NC_040903.2, forward strand.
GTACAAAATTGGTCCAGCCCAGGTTTCATTGGGAGATTGTTTTTGTCATCTTGCTCTTTGTCTTTATTATTCATCCTTCTCCCACTTCACATTGCCCCTTCTTTAGCTCCTCACTGTGGTCTTTTCCCCAGGCCTGTATATGGTACCTCCCATTAAATCCCATGAAACCCCTCCATTTTCCTTCCAATATTATCTGTCAAATAGAAGAAAACAGTCTGATCTATAGAGTGAAGGGAGTTGGTTCTGAAAGTCAGTGTATTAGTCTGACTGTTGAAGATTCCTAAAATTGTCCATGACAGTAGTGTGCCATGTTTAAATCAGTATACAGCACGGTAAGCTTTCCTTCAGCACTGGGTCAGATTGCTGTTTCTTTGGCTGAAGACAGATGAAGTGGGCTTATGTTTAGGGGCATGTTGTGCAGGGAGAAAAATCATTACTGGATCTTTAAAAGACTAGCGTCATATGCAGCATGGCAGGATGTTCTTGTTAGGAGAAGTACAAAGAAATAGACTGAGGAAGGGAATCAAATTCTTCTCCCCTGGGGACTGTGGTAAAACTAAATATCTGGCATTTTTATGGTTATTTAGCAACGTAGAGGAAAAATGGTTTTGAACATTGAGTTAAATCTTAGAAACTCACTTATTCTTGAGCATTCTTCTGGTTTGGCTCCATTAAATTAACCTTGATATTCATAATATTTCTACTTTTGAAACAGGTTCTCTACTTAGGGATAGGAGTCCAGGATTGTAGCTATTTGTATATGTTTGCTTATTTGTAATTACGTGTTTGTCAGGGATTATCCATTAATTTACAGCTATTTTCTCCTCTGATCATAGCATGTATGCTTGAATATAGATTCATTTGCCACCACCTTCAACCTCATGAGTCCTCTTAATCCTTATCAGAAGGAAATTCCATTTCTTCCTATGGGAAAGTAAACATACTAGTTTGTAAGGTAGAGTTCTCTTAAACGTATTTCAGAAGTACAAATCAGTATTTACTTAAATGCCTGGAATTTCTACTTTGTATATTATAAATTTAAATTAATTATGAGTAAATGTTATTAAATGCCTAATATTTACACTAGATATTTATAGTCTTTGGGGCCTTTTTCTGGGTTAATGATTTTTAAGCTGCTGCTCAAATTTTAATATTTTATACTTCAAAAAAGAAAGGATAGTATAGAGTGGATTTGAAAATGGCGATTTAAATGATACCTAAGTACAGTTATACAACTAGTAGTAATGTTTGATGAAAGATAAAGTGGCCAGCACTTCAGGAAAAGGTTGATGGTAAATACTTAATGTTTTTACTTAGCTAGAGAAAATACACATTTAAGAAAAAACCTAAGTGCACAGACATTTCATTTCATTTCAATCTGAACTACCAGGTAGGAACATTTAAAATAATTTCCCTTGCTAGTCCAAAGTGGTAGTGTAGTTAGAAACTTCCAGCTGCTTTTATTCAAGAACTCTTGTACAAGAAAACTAAGAGAATCAACTGTGAGGGACTGTTAGAACTAATTAAGGATGAGAACTAATTAAAAGTAAATGTAAAAAAATGAATATTCTTTTTCAAATCTGCAAGTGATAGAAAATTTACCGAAAACTGGTATAAACACAAAAGCTAATCCATTTAGATTATAAAGCAAAGAATGAAGGGCTTGATGCTGAGCATAGTAAACATTACCAAGATCCTTTCTAGACCCTCCAATTTCCCTGCCAGCTTCTACCCCATTGCTTTGCTCCTCATGGTGGCAATATTCCATGAGCAAATCTGTAACCTCTTTCTCCAGTTCTGCACCTTCCATTCTTCTCTAAATTCACTCCAGTCAGGCATTTGCTCCAATCACTCCGTTGAAACCTCCCTTGTCAAGATCTGTGATGCCAAAGCTCATGGTCTCTTCTCAATCCCCAGCTTACTAGCTCTGTTAGCATTTGACTGAGTCAATCAGGTTCTCCTGTTTGCAGCAAGCACAATGTCATTCAGGACATTACTCTGTCTCTTGATTTTCCTTCTGTCTCACTGGTCATTTCTTCTACTTCTTTGCTTATTGCTCTTCTCCCAGACTTCTCTGTCTATACTTACTTTCTTGGTGCGTTTATCTTGTCTCAAGGCTTTTAATAGTAATTTAACATTGAGGGTCTTAATGTTATAGCCCAGTTAAGACCTCTCATTAGTTTCAGAGTCACATCCAACTTTCTATAAGAAAATCATCATTCAGATCTTTATCTCAAACTTGTTATATCCAGAAGTAAAGATTTGTTCTTTTTTCCAAACAAATTATATCCGCAGTTTTCTCCTTGGTTAAGGGTATCTTCATTTTTGTAGTTGCTCAGGCTAAAATTCTGGATTTTTTACTCATCCTGGATTTTTTTCTTTTATTATGTCCAAATCCACTTAGTTAGGAAATTTTGTTGGCTCTATTTTTAAAATATATCCAGAATCTTACCACTTCTCATAACCTTCACTGCTGCTACTCTGATCTGAGCCATCATCTCTCACCTGGATTATTACATTGACCTCTGCTTCTACCTTGCTCCCCCTTAACAGTATTATCAATGTAGCAGCCAGAGTGATTCTTTTAAATGTAAGCTGATCACATTACTTCTCTGTTTAAAGCTCGACATTGTCCTCCAGTGTGACTCACAGTGAAATCCAAAAATCTTATGATCTAGCCCTCTTTTCATTACTTGTCTGATATCATCATTTACTAGTATTTTTACTAGTGTTTTTGTTAATTTAGGTGTAACCACACTGGCTTTCTTGTTTTTCCGCAGATATACTGTATTCTCTTAGGGCCTTGGTACAGGTCTTTTCTTTACCTGGAATGTTCTTCCTGCAGATATCCACGTGGCTATCTCCTTTAACTCAAGGTATTAGTACTTTTTATGACACTTAACTGGACTATCCTATTTAAAATTTTACCTCATTCTTTTAAGTTCCTGTTACCCTGTCCTATATCTCCATAACGTTTATCACTTTCTAACATACTGTTTATTATGATATTGTTAATATTACTTTTCCAGTTAGAATCTAAGTGTTGTAAGGATAGAGGTTTGGATCTCTTGTTCATTGATAATCCCAAGAACCTAGAATAGTATCTTAAACATATTCGATGCTCAGTAAATATTTGTTTAGTGACTGTGTTAACAAATTTAATTTTATGTCCTCTATTGTGTGACTCTGCTTCCTAGATGTTGGTCCCAGTTTTTTAGGCATAATGTAGTCCCCAGCAGTTCCTGGAATTCTTCCAGATTTAAATCTAGCCAAAAAGAGGAAAAGTCTTTGTCCCAACATTTCCAGGAAAAGTCCTAAGCTTCACTATGACTGAACTACTTTAAATGCCATGTCCAGCGCTTGACCAATCAATCCTGGCAAGAGAATGCAATGTACTTTTTAGCCCAGACTTTGGTCATATGGTCCATTCTGAGACTCCAAGTCAAGTCACAAACAAATGACTATTGGAGGATTAGAAACTGCTAACCAAGTAGTATACAGGACATGTGTACTAGCTTATACACCACTGTTTTACAGAATGTGATCCTTGGATACTGGTTCTATGGGATCCCAGTAGGTGTTCTTTGACCATGTCTGATTATGGTCTCATCTGACATATGGAGACATCTGACCATGTCTCATGTCTGATTGAGAACTTTAATTTAAATAAGTTTTGTTATTGCAGAATTTCTCAGGGTTTTAAATGTTCTCTAAGTCTCTGACTGAGAGATGCTTTATGCAAGAACTTTCCAAAAATTCTTTGACCGTGGAACCCTTTCCCTTCAGGTCATCTCAAAGTATTTTCTCAGTGGACCACACTATGAGAAATATTGCTGAACTTGCTAAGAACTAGTTAGAAAATTGAAGGAAAATCTCATGTAACAATAAAATAAAGTATAAAAGAATATTCATCAAATGTACAGGACTTATTTGAAGAAAAAAATGTTTACAGACCCCCCTACCCCCCAAAAAGTTAATATATAGAAAGACACAGCCCTGGGCGAGATAAGATGTCTGATCTCAATAAATGTAGTGTGGTTGTAATTAAAAATCCAATTTAATAGAGAGGGAGATGAAGGAAAGAGAAGGAGAGCTTTGTCAAATTCTAAAATTCCTTTGGGTTATAGGCTTTTTTGATTACAAGGAAGAGTAATACCTCAGGTCACCTAAGAAAAGATCATTGTCAGAAAATATGGGAATTAAGCCCTGGCTGGTATAGCTCAGTGGATTGAGCATGGGCTGGGAACAAAGTGTCCCAGGTTCGATTCCCAGCCAGGGTACATTCCTGGGTTGCAGGCCATAACCCCCAGCAACCGCACATTGATGTGTGTGTGTGTGTGTGTGTGTGTGTGTGTGTCTCCCTCCCTCCCCTCCCTAAAAGTAAATAAATAAAATCTTAAAAAAAAAAAAAAATATGGGAATTAAAACCAGGATTGGAAATCTATGATTATGTACTTGCTCTCTCTGGTTATGTGCATTCTTTCCCTTTATGGCACCTCTGTATCTTTCTAAACATCTGTTTTGTTTGTCTCTGGGTACAAAGAGCACTTAACACACTCCATGTTCCACACTCCACATCCTGGAAGAAGGTTGTTTGAATTGATTTTAGTTAATATGTTGTTAATGGATGGATCCCTTCAGGCCTAGTCATTTAATGCTTTGCCCAGAAGTCAGTGGATAGGCCACCCCTGGGAAAATTGTGCTCCCTGGTCGTATTAATGGCTGTTCAGTACACAAAATAACCTAGAGTTGCTTCCCTGGTAGGAGGTGCAGGCTGGAAAGGTACATCTGTAAGAAGAATTTGGATGTGGTGGGTACCATGAGCAAAATGTCCAATATAGAAAAAAAAGAGAGAATAGAGGAATTCTGAAAAGGGACGGTGTATATGCAATGCCACATTAAATATACTATATATATGCAAAGGTATAGTAACCGAAGCTGTGGAACTGGAGCCTGAATAAGCAATTAATGAAGTAAAAAATACAATTTGAAAATAGCATAAAAGTGAAATTTCTGATTAGTGGAATCAATTGAATATTAAATTGTTTGGGAGTACCTAATTAAGCATTGAAAAATAAGAATCTTACCTTGTAACTTATCAGAATAATATCAAAATTATTTAAAGATTTAAATAATCTTGAAATTAAACTAAATATCAGGAAATATAGGTTGTATTTAAATAAATGCCTAAATAATGCATTAAAATGCATAAATAATAATTAATATTGGGTTGAGGAAGGAAAGGAAACAAGACTGTTTAAAAAAACCTTTATTATATTAAATGGCAAAATAAACCAGGGGAAAATATTTATAATATATGACCATATTACATATCTTTAATGTATGAAAGGCTATAGGAAGTAATTTGTGTGTAAGAGAGCTTAACCCTACCCAGCCATCAAACAGTGTTACTCTAGTTTACATATTGTCTCACTTTGCTAGATGACTATTCCATGTCTTGGCACTATTCTCTGTTGACTTTGCTTCTTATTTCTTTTGCACTGAGAAAACGGAACCAATCAAAAGTTAACTTCTAGCTCTGGCTGGCGTAGCTCGGTGGATTGAGCGCGGGCTGCGAACCAAAGCATCGCAGGTTTGATTCCCAATCAGGGCACATGCCTGGGTTGCAGGCCACTGCCCCCAGCAACCACACATTGATGTTTTTCTCTCTCTCTCTTTCTCCCTCCCTTCCCTCTCTAAAAATAAATAGAATCTTTAAAAAAAATTACTCTTAAAAAAAAACTTAACTTCTAAAAGTTCTCACCATCAAAAGCACCTATACTCACCTATCTGCATCTCGGACAGTGTGCTTTATACATTTTCTTCTGTGACCCTGGATGAACTCTTGAGTCTCGGGGCTAAGGCCAGTTCTTACACTCGTGCATTAGATCCCGTTCACTTGCTTATTTCATGGATAGTGCTTAGTAATTCTTCCCTTTCGCTTCTATATCATCAATTATTTGTCTATACTAGATGATTCCCATTAATATACATGTTCATGCTAACTTTTCTCATTTTAAAAACAAATTACATTTCTCTTAATTTCCCTCCAGTTATACCTCCATTTTCTTTTCCTTTACCACAAAATTCCTTGCCAGGGGTGTGTTGATTTACTATTTTTGATTTTTTTTCCTCCCTTTTTCTTGTGAGCCTTTTCCAAGGAGGTTTTCACCTACCCTCTGCCAAAGAAACTGTTATGTAGGTCAAGTTCATTAAAAGTAGTAATCATTTCTCAGTTTTGAAACATCAAAAGAAAAAATTAAGAGATGACTAATAAGCAGAGTGATTCACAACATAAAACCAATAAGGGTATGGAAAGTAGTCAACTTATAAAGTAGTCAAAGAAATGGAAATTTAAGATAATAAGACGTTTTTTATCTGCTGTCCAGTGTTGGCAAGGAAATCTAGAACTCTCATATACCACTTATGCAAGTGAACAACATTTCTGGAAACAGTTTGGCAACTTGTACAAAAGGTTTAATAATGTGTATATCTTTTGACCCACCCATTCCTTTTGTAAGAGAATGTCCTGAGGGAATAAAGATTATAGAAAAAACACACACATGCACACCTAGGGAGGGAGGAAAGGATTCATCAAAACATTGGTTTTGGAAGGAAAAGTTGGAAATAACTTCAACGCCCAGCAGCAGGAGATTGGTTAAATTATACCACATCTACATGATGTGTAGCAGTACACATCATGTTAAGCAGTACATTTAGTTAAGCAGTAGCTCGGCATTGCCGCCAGGTAGAGACAAGGTGCAGACTGGATAAAACAAGCTGGAGGGCCGGATTCGGCCTCTGGGCCTTGTGTTTGCCACCTGTGCCATGTAACTGCTTAAAATGGTGATGAAGATATACTATTAATATGGGAAGATTTTTTTATTATTATACATTTTTAAGTGACAAGATACTCAGTACAATTTTGTGGAAAACAATGTGTAGTTATGTTTAGATGTATGTATATATAGGAAAATGCCTGGAAGATATATATCAGAATGCTTTTTAGCTGCTATCATCAAGTAGCAGAATTTTATATTTCTTTTCCTAATTTGGAATGGTTGCATATTAGCAGCAAGGAAAAAAAACATGAAAAGATATTTTTGCAAAAGAAAGAGGGAAAACTAACTTCCCAATTACAGTTAGCTTCCTTTTTCTATTTTTGCATTAAAACATTATCAGACTTGGTTCACAGCTGATTGGCTTGGTTTGACCCAGTCCTGTTTCTTAACCCCACTGGACTTAAAATGGCCTGATAGCCTGCCAGCTGTGATAGAATAGATGAGCCAGATAAAATATTTACCATACTTTTAGCTTTAAAGTTTCCAAAGAGCCTATGTAGGTTCATTTGATTAAGTCTATCAAGGGACCAACTACTAACTCAGTAAACTGAGCCATAAAATGCAGACAAATAGGATAGGTAGAGTTAAACTCTGGAGAAGAAAGATGAAAGAAGCATAGACAAGTTTACTGAGACTGAGTTTATTAATGTAAATTAATGATGTAATTAAAGTGTGATAAAAGGAAATGAAAGGGTTGTATAGAGCTACAGTTTAATAATATTGCATGTGACAATTGTGAGTATTGGTAATTTTTTGTTCTATCTGAATGAAAAAATGCATGTATAACTTTTGTTGTGCCCCATAAACTTTATTCAGGTTTTATTGGAAAATACTGGATGCCATGAAAATTCTCAATGTAGCAATAGAACATTCTAGCTGTATATTTAATGTGTGTGATATACTGTGGTTTTTTAATGTGAAGAATTTTAAAAGTAGTTACAAAGAAATCAATTTTTGCTCACTCTTACTGACCTTTGAATGCATATATATACACAAATGTACTTATGCAGTATATATCAAGTTTATATGTTGCCTTTTTTCCTTTAATATTTTATGACTGTTCTTATGACACTAATACTGTTTGCTTTAAAAACTTCCCATTTTTTAAAGGTAAAGTAATTAAAGCAGTGTAAATTTGTTGATAATTCACTATATGCCTTTTAGTGGAGGAAACAAATTTTTTTCAACCTTCTATCTTTTTGTTTTGCGGGGGCTGGGGGGAGAGACACAGAGAGAGAGAAATTTGTTGTTCTACTTACTTACGTGTTCACTGGTTGCTTCTTGTATGTGCCCTGAACTTGGGGTCGAACTTAGGTACCCTTCCAGGGTACAACCTTCTGTCTTAATGGTTGTTAGCAGTCTAATCAATGAAACTATCATTCCACCTATGTCTTAAAAAATTACATAGTTATCCAGGTTTTTGTTTGTGTGAATAAAGCAGAGAGCTCATTAAAGATTTTAAGGCTGACATTTGTAGATAGGTACTTCAGTTTCACTTTCCCCAAGACAGCAAGAAATATTCTATAACAGAAAGATGACTATTTTTAGCTTTTCTTTCTGCTGGTGAGGTGGAATAGCGAATATTTTTAGAGCAGTTGAAAGTACAGCCACTTAGATTAGCTCAGTGTTTCTATCATCAGAATCTCAGTAACCTTGTTTATTTTACGTATCTGGGTTTTACCGTCCAGTGTTTTGAATTTATGTAAATTGCAACATGATTCCTCTTTCTCTTTTTAAGTCTAACTTATTTCTCTGTGGGACAACATGTAAAAAAAAACAGGGAAATTTCAAAAACCTTAACTTTCTCTGCATATTTTGTGTATTTTGAGTTATAACTGTGGCCTGCATATTGTGGGAAATGCTTTTCTTTCTTACAAATGAAACATTAGTAATTAATATTTATGAGGGTATGGTTGTTGAAAATCTACACAAAAAGCCCTTAATATTCACAAGAGAACATTTTAAAGTGTGGCCTTTGTGTGTATTCTTAATTATGAGCCACTAGAACATTTACTCTTTTCTCTGTTGGGACATAAAGTGAAAATCTGAGTGACTTCTGTTTTTACCCTCAATGAGAGCTGCTGAGAAGTATAAAATTCAAGCCACATTGAGAGGCTGAGGTACACTCATCGTGCTTCCTCAAAACAGCCAATAAGAAAACTCCTATCTTAGTAAAATTTTAAATTACTCTACACTATAAAATTTTGGAGGGTTTCAAGATTGATTACAATAATTCAAAATAGTATGGTAATAATTCACAAATCTGAGACTTTTTGTGCAATTTGATATTGCAGATAGAAAACCAATTAAAGCTGTCATATTTTAGTGTTAAATAAAATCAAGCAATGACCTAACACACCATTCACACTGCAAGTCATTTTAGTCTGGCTTTTGCTCCTGTCACGCCACTAAAATATGTCCTGCTAAGATCACTGTGACTCGTTGGCCATTTCCAGTTCTCAGTTCATATCTTAGTTGACCTCTGAGCACTTAATACTGTCCACTCTGGCTTTGAAATAATTCTTTCCCCTTGGTACCAAGAGTGCCATTTCCCCCTACTTCGCTTTCTGAATTTTTAGCCAATTCTTCCTTCACTTGAGCCTTAAATATAAGTACCAGTTCTCCATGGTTCTCTTCTTCAACCCTTCTGCTCTTTTTTTTTTTTTTTTTTGCCTTTTTGCTTTAGTCACTACTTTCTTAAACAACTTTGTCGAAATATCCTTGACATACCATAAATTACACATATTTAAAGTGTGTAATTTAATACATGTTGACTGTGTGACATTATCACAATCACAACAGTGAATATATCCATCACTACCCAAAGTTAGTAATCCCTCCCAGCTACCCCTTCCATTCCCACCCAAACCCTAGATTGGGCGTACTTTCTGTCACTATAGGTTACTTTGCGTTTTCTAGAATTTTATGTAATGGAATCATGGAGTGTATAGTATACTCTGGGGTGGAGGGAGATCTAGCTTCTTTTACTTAAGGGTACACATTCTAAGATTTATCTATGTTCAGTGTATCAGTACTTTATTTTTATTGATAAGTAGTACTTCATTTTGTGAGTGTAACACCATTCATTCATTCACCTGTTGATACACATGGGTTGTTTCTAGACTTTGGCTGTTGAAAAGAAAACTGCTAGGAAAATTTTGGCCCACACCTTTGTATGGTTATATACTTATTGTTTTCCTTGGGTGAATTGCTTAGGAATGGAGTGTCATATAATACATGCAGGTTTAACTTTTTACACAACGGCTAAACTGTTTTTGACAGTGTTGGGCCACTTTACATTTTCACCACCAGTGTATGAGCTTTCCAGTTGCTCTGCATCCTTGTCAATACTTAGTATTGTCATTTTTAAAATTGTAGACATTCTATTAAGCATGCACTTCATTGTGGTTTTAATTTGCATATCCCATAGACCAAGGATGTGGAACATCTTTTAATGTGTTTTTTTGCCATTCATATATTTATTTTTGATGAGGTATCCATTCAGATCTTTTGCCCATTTTTAAATTTTATTAAATCGTTAGCTTTCTTGTTAGTGACTTGTGAGGGTTTTTGATACATTCTGGCTGCAAGTCCTTTAATGAGTATGTGATTTGTAAATTTTTCTCCCATTCTGTGGCTTTTTTTCCCATTCCTTTAACCATGTCTTTTCAAGAGCGTAAGTTCCTAATTTTTATGAAGTTCAGTTTATCAATTTAAAAAGTGGATTGTGCTTTTGGTATCATAACTTAAATTTTTGCCTAACCCAAGGTCACAAAGATTTTCTTCCATGTGTTCGCCTAAAACTTCTTTAGTTTTAGATTTTACATTTAGGTCTATATTTTACTAATCTTTTTATTATGGTAAAATACATATAATAAATTTGCTATTTTTAGGTGTACAGTTCACTGTGCTAATTACACTCACAATGCTGTGCAACCATAACCGCTCTTTTTGAAAAGTTTTACATCACCACGAACAATAACTTCATACCCATTATGCAGTAACACCTTACTCCTTCCCCCCTCCAACCTGTAGTAACACCTAACCTACTTTGTATCTCTATGAATTTGCCTTTTCTAGATATTTCATATAAGTGGGATCATGTAATATTTACCCTATTGCATGTTATTATAATTTTTATATTATAAATTATTTATATACTTATATAATTATAAGTATTAATCATTATAAATTACTTGACAATTACTTAATAATTATTATAAAATTATTTTATATGCTATAAAATTATAATGATTCTATGCTATACTTAGTATAATGTAATATTATTTTTTAGTATAATTTTTCAAGGTTTATTCATGCCTCAGCACATATCAAAACTTTATTCCTGCCCTGGCTGGTATGGCTCAATGGATTGAGTGCCCACCTGCAAACTAAAGAGTTGCCCATTTGATTCCCAGTCTAGGGCACATGCCTGAGTTCTGGGCCAGGCCCCCAGTACGGGGTGCATGAGAGGCAACTACACAAGGATGTTTCTCTCCTCTCCCTCCCTCCCCCTCTCTAAAAATAAATAAATAAAATCTTAACAAAAAAAGTTAACCTAAAAAATCTTTATTTTTATGGCTGAGAAATATATTCCATTGAATGGATATACATTTGTTTATCCATTCATCTGTTGATGGACACTTGGGTTTCTTGCACCTTTTGGCTATCACGAATAAAGCTGTTAAGAGCATTGGCATGCAAGTATCTGTTTGAGTCCCTGCTTTTAACTCTTTGGGATAGTCTATATATAAGAGTGGAATTGCTTGGTCTTATGATAATTCTATGTTCAACTTTTTGAGGAACTGTCCAATTGTTTTCCACAACTTCTATACCATTTTAATATTCCCACCATCAAGGTATGAGGAGGAGTTAAAATTTCTCCATATGCTCACTAACACTTACTTTGTTTTGTTTTTAATTATAGCCATTCTAGTCAGTGTGAAGTGGTATCTGGTTTTATGTATGTGATATGTGATTTTGATGTGCATTTTTGTAATCATTAATGGTGCTGAGTATCTTTTCATGTGCTTGTTGTCCTTTTATATATGTTCTTTAGAGAAATATCTATTCAACTTCTTGGCCATTTTTTAATTGGGTTTGTTTTTGTTTAGTTATAGGCATTCCTAGTTATTAAGCTCTTGTCATATATATGATTTCAAATATTTTTGGTTGTTCTGTGAGCTGTCTTTTACTCTCATTTTAGTGTCCTTTGATGCACAAATATTTTAATGACACCTTGTTTATCTGTTTTTTTTTCTTTTGCCTGTGCCTTAGGTGTCATATTAAAGAAACCCTGGCAAAATACAAAGTCATGAAGATTGTTTCCCTCTCAGATTTTCATATTTTAGCTCTTAAGTTTAGCATTTGTTCCATTTTGAGTTAATTTTTGTATATAATATAAGGTAAAGGTCTAACTTCATTCTTTTGCCTGTGGATATCCATTTTTTTCTAGCACCATTTGTTGAAGAGACTTCTTTCCCCACTGAATAGTGTTAGCATGCCTGTCAAATCAATTGACCATAGACGTGAGGGTTTATTTCTGGGCTTGCACTTGTATTCTTTTGGCCTTTATGCCTATCCTTGTAATTTTTTGTTGAGTACTGGCTATTTTGAGTATTTTACTGTGCTAACTCTGGAAATCAGATTTTTCCTTCTCCTCAGGGATTGCATTTGTTACTTGTTGGGGACTGCAGCTGCCCATTTGTGTAGTGACTTTTTCCACACTACTTTTGCAAAGTGTTTATTTCTTGTTGGGTGTAGTATGTGAAGTTTCTCTTCCACTGTCTCGTTAGTCAGCCTCTGTGACCTGACAGATCTCTCTAAATGTGTGGATCCCCCCAAAAGTGTGTAATTACTTTCAAATCTTTTGATACGTGCTGTTGTGGAAGCTGCTAAAGCTTGATGCTGTCTTGAAACAAAGGGAAGTATCTGCTCTGGTCTCTCAGGGAACTGCCAGAGCAAACAAAATGCACAACTCCAAAATCTTGGAGGACTAAGTCCTTACTGTCCATACAGGCCAGCCTCTCCAGGAACTTGGGCCACAGTCTTCATAGCCACAGTATGGCTAAGGAGCGGCAGACAGTTCCTAGATCAGGCACACAGTTCTCTCAGCAAATTTCATCAGGTACTCCCCAGGCTGCTGTATCTATCTGATCAGGTTCCAGAATTCTAAATTTATTGATTCTGATATGTTTTCCCAGCTAAATTGTTTTGCAGGAGCGACTAACTCCTGGAGCTTCCTGCTGTATCCTTTTCCGTAATATCTATCACTTATACTCTATTTTGAGGCAAACATTTGTTTTCTTGCATATAGATATCCAGTTTTTACAGCACCATTCATTGCAAAGACTGTGTACCTGAAACTTACATAATGTTATAAATCAGTGTAACCTCAGTTTAAAAAAAAAGATAGTTTTTTTTTTTAACTAAATTGACTTTGCACCTTTGTCAAAAATCAGTTGTTTGTGTATATGTAGGTACATTTCAGGACTCTGTTCTGCTCCATAGATCTGTTTTCTATCTTGACAGGAACACTATACTGTCTTACTCATTATATAGCTTTACAATAAGTCTTAAAATCAATTAGTGCTAGCCCTCCAGCTTCGTTCTTTTTTGAAGTTGTTTTGGCTATTCTGGGTGCTTTTCATTTCCACATGAATTTTAGAAGCACCTTGTGTATTTCTTTATTAGAAGAAGACAGCTAGAATTTTGATTGAATTACATTGAATCTATAGATCAGTTTGGAAAGAACTGATATTTTAACAACGTTGAGTCTTCTGACCCATGAACACTGTATGTCTCTTCATTTGTATGGATCCTTAATTTCTCTGGAGTGATTAGAATTTTTATTTGCACACATCTTGCACGACTTTGTCAGATTTATCCCTACCTAAGTATTTCGATTAGAGGGATGCTATGTTAAATGTGTTGTTCAAATGTCAATTTCTGATTTCAGTATATCACCTTTACCTCACTAAATTAACTTTTTCTAATACCTTTTGGAGATTGTAACAGACATTTTACATTGATCATATTGTTTGTGGATAGACAGTTTTACTTATTCTCTAATCCAGGTGATTTTCATTTTTTTCCGTGTTACAGTGGTGAGAATTTCAAGCTCAATCTTAAATAGAAATGATGACAGTGGCTATCATTGCATTGTTCCTAATTTTTTAGGGAAAGTTTTAGTCTTTCACTTTCAAATACAATGTTGGCTGTAAACTTTTCATATAAATTTCTTTATTGGGTTGAGGAAGTTGACTTCTGTTTCTGGTTTGCTGAGAGTATTTTTAAAATCAGGAATGGATATTGAATTATTGTCAAATGCATTTTATACATCTATTGAAATGCCAATATGGTGTTTCATTTTTAGATTTATCCAGTGCCTTTAATGTCAAAGCAACATTCCTGAGATAAAGCTCCTTTGGTTATGATCTCTTATATATATATATATATATATATATATATATATATATTTGGATTTGATTTGCTTAAGTTTTGTTAAGAATATTTATGTTTATGCTCATTTCATTTTCTTATAATGTCTTTGTTTTACTTTGGTACTTGAGTAATAATAATGGCTTCATAGAATGAGTTGGGTATTCATTCCCTTTTTAATTTTTTTTTGAAAGAGTTTATCTAGAATTTATATTACCTTCTTCCTAAATGTTTGATACAATTCTTCAGTTTATGTAGAATTGGTATTATTTTTTTCTTAAATATTTGGTAGACTTAAGATACCTATACCTAGATTTTTCTTTTAGGAAAGATTTTTAAGTATTAATTCAATTTCTTTGCTAGATACAGGACTATTCAGGTTATCTCTTTCTTCTTGAGTATACTCTGGACATTTTCAAGAAATTTTTTTCTGAGCTGTCAGAAGTTGCCATGTAGGTGTTCACCATATTCTCTTATATGCTTTTACTGTCTATAGAATTTATAGTGATGTCTCCTCTTACTCTGGATATTGGTCATTTGTGTCTTTTCTTTTTCTTAGTAGTCTTCCTAGAGGTTTACCAATTTTATTGATCTTCAGAAAGAAACCAGCTTTTGGTGTTACTGACTTTTCTGTGTTTTTTTGGTTGCAGAGTACTCTGTTATATGAATATTTATTCATTTTGTTCTATTAATATTTGGCATGAGAATAATCTTAATGGGAACTGTATAACTAATTTATGTAATAAAAATGACAAAACCTTGAGGAAACGAATAAATGGACATAGGTACTGTACCTGAGGATGGGAAATTGAAACATATAAAGGTGTCAGTTCAAAATAATTCATAGGTTTATTGTAATTCTACTCAAAATACCATTGAACTTTAAAAATCATAGCGAAAGGATTCAGAAGTTTACTCAGGGGTGTCCAGCTGGCGGGCTTCATGGAGTGCAGCCCAACACAAAATCGTAAATTTACTTAAGACATTCTCAGATATTTTTGTGATTACGTGCCACAGTGTATTTAATGTGTGGCCCAAGACATCTCTTCTTCTTCCAGTGTGGCATAGAGACACCAGAAAGTTGGACATGAATAAATATTTGAGTCCATGTTAAAGTTTTGAAACAAGAACAGATAGGGAGAGAAACCTAGCTATAATATATGAAAACATAATGAAGCTAATACAGTGAAAAAGTAGAGTGCTAGCACCAGAATAAAAAAGATTACTGGGAAAATAGCCCAGAAATAAACTGCGTTGAGTATAAGAATTTAATATATTATAAAGGAAGCACATATATCCATAGGGAAGGGAAGGATTATTTAACAAATAATGTGTTCGTATAACTGTATGCAATTTGTAGTAACAGAACTTTAGATTGTAAGATATATACTAAAATAAGTCCCAGATGGATTCATAATTACATAGAAACAACAGGCCAAAGAATTGAATTTTTGTTGATTGAACCTAAGAAAGGGAACAACTAGAATTTACAAAGACAACTGATAGATTAGACAACATAAAAATTTAACCTTTATATCATCCAAAATTGTAGCCAGAATGAATAAATATAGCAGGCTGGGAGAAATATTCTCAGCAAATTTCCAAGGGTCAGTGTTTTTATATATCAGACCCTTATGTAAATATAAAAATCAGTGTAAGACAAGATTAAACAACTAAATAGGAAACTAAAAACAGGGAAGTTCTTAATGCAAATTAAACTACTAAGGAGTAACGAAGATCCACCTTTTAAATTAGCAACAACTCCAATGCAGGCCAGAGCAGGGTACAATTAGTAGATGCATAAATTGCTAACCTTATTTAAAATGTTACAAGTGTTGCAACCATTTGAAAATCACTTCTGATGTGTCAAGAACCATAAAAATCTCTATACTTTTTGACCCCAAAATTCTACATCTGGGACTGATTCAGAGACAATAATAAGTACTAGCTGTCCCTTCCCCAAAACAAGTCTGTAAGTCCAAAGATGTTCACAGAGTTGTTTCACATAATGAGAAGTTAGAAACAACCTAAATGACTGATCAAGGGAGTAATAAAAATTTTCATATACTCTGTACATAGAATACAATGTAATAATTAAAATACAGCAATAGAGATGGTAATTGAAGAATATAATTGTGGCAAGGGTAATTTTTAAGAGAAAGCTTTCAAATTGTATACATAATTTTATATAAAAATGACTGGAAGGAAATATGTAAAAATTATAACCAGTTAAGATAAGGGGTAGTGGGTAATTCTTTTCTTCTTTCTTTTTTTTGATCCAGTATAACAATAGGCTGCATTTATAGAAGTATAGCACCTGTTAGGGCAACTAATAGATCTACATTATGAGGAGAACATGAGCTTTGAAGATGTATAGATCTGAGTTCCAGTTCTGGTTCTACTTATATGAGGCTTGATAGTTACATTACTACTTAAACCTCAATTTCTGAATCTATAAAAGGAACAGATACCTTTTCTTCATGATTGTTATGTAGATTAACAATATTAAATGGTTGTTGTTGATAAAAAAAGACTGTTCTAGTCACATCCTGGCAGGAATAATATATCAGTCAGCTTATAAGCAACCATAAATCTCAGTGGCAAACAAGTAAGGTTTATTTCTTGCTATGTTGTAGCTGTGGGACTGCTCCATGTTCTCTTCACTCCAGAGTCACATCATTCTGGAAAGAAAGATAGTAAAACCAAAGGGTAGCTCTTACAGAGTTCTGCCTGGAAGTAGTGTGCTTCCACTCACATTTCACTGGGCAGGGCTAATATCAGTGGCATTGGAGGTCTCCCATGGGGGTGGGCCAGTATAGAGGGGCTGCAAATATTTGGAATAATATAATGCTATGACAGAATGTGTCCAGTTCTGGCTGCCACTTTAGGTTGTGACAACCTGGGATTCGCCTATAGAGGAAAAAGACTACTAGGGTAGTGAGTAATTCTGAAATCTTGCCTGAAATGTAGTGGGAAGAGTCAGTGGGGTGGGGGGCACATTAATGCTGTCTGAAATATTTGAAAAATGGCTGGATATGCTGTATGACATCAATGGGTGGAAATTACAGCATTGTGTATTTTGATTCAATATAACAGCATAAGGAGGAAAGGGGACAGAAAAGGAAATTGTTGATTGTTTTAAAAACCTTACTGTGTTTATATTCTTCAAAATAACCCAATTAGAGTTTGTGTGTATGTGTGTGTTTGTATATTGAAGGAAACAAACTCAGAGTGGGAAACTACCTAAGGTCATATGGCAAATATGTGGCAAAACCAGTTTGGAATCTAGGCCCATGTGATCTCATCTGTTTCCACTAAACTTTGCTGCTCTCTATAGGGTGGCAAGCTTTCTTACAATTAAACATTCATCGCCAGCCATCTTCTGCCTGATAAGGTGTAATGGCCACTCTTCCTCATCTCTAAAAGGATTCAAAGAAAGTATGAGTGGAAGGATTGAAATAAGATTTAACTCTAGATCTATGGTCTACAAACTAATTTGATCATATGGACATCTCAGAAAAATAACTTGGCATATACTATATATGTTATATATTAAACTATTAATGTTGTATGTTATAAAACACAAACATAGCCCTGGCTGGCGTAGCTCAGTGGATTGAGCGTGGGCTGCGAACCAGGCATCGCAGGTTCGATTCCCAGGATTCCCAGTCAGGGCACATGCCTAGGTTGCAGGCCATGGCCCCCAGCAACTACACATTAATGTTTCTCTCTCTCTCTCTCTCTCACTCTCCCTCCCTCCTTCCCTTCCTTCTCTAAAAAATAAAATAAATAAAATCTTTTTAAAAAGTAGAAGTATATGGTTTTTATATAAAATCTCAACTTTTAAAACTCCTGGGTTTTTTATAAGTAGTTATTTTTCCCTGCATACCTGTGTCTGTGTGTACACAAGACACTACATTGAGGTGTATACACCCAACACTGGAAGTCACTGTTTTGGATAACTTCTAAGAGTATGAAGATCCTATGATTCTATTTGGCTTGAATTTTTCTGAAAGGGATTATTGATAGCTTAATTCACTTAAAGTTTTTAGGTACTCTGTTATCTAAGACCCAAATTTATAAATTCTTCACTGGTGTTCATAACAGAAATTAAGCCTGAAAACTACATAGTACATAAAGATGCTTTTCCAGATAAATAGTAATAACTGAACATTATAATTTGTGTACAAGAGAGGATGTGTATTGTAAATAGGGGTAATTGTTAAATAATAAACTTGTTTCTACGTATGGCACAAGAAACTGCCTCATTATTTTAGTCGTATCTTCTCTATCTAAATCTGCATGTGCATGTCGAAAATTCACTGTATGCATATATTCTAAAATGAATCTGAAATTTTGCCTAGTGAGTAATATGAATGTTTGTACTTGGGGAGTTATTTTAGCACTGTTGTAGAATGGAGCCAGAAAGCTAAATTAGGCTAAACTTACTGGACTAAATTTAATCTTTATAGAGACACAATCTCTAAGAAGCAAAGGAGTTACTTGGATTATGCCTGACACAGGAAACTGTCTGGTCCTTGGTAATTGGCCATTTGCCTGGTTGATACTTCACAATTAAGATAATTTTCTGGTTACTAACTGTTTCGTGGGGATAGATTCTTTGAGAAAAACTTTCCCTCATCACAGAGAGCAGAAACACAAACCTGTCCTTTAACAGGTACTCCTATTGTATATTGAGATAAAGAGCAGCAGTGCTTTTTCCTATTTTTTCCCTCATAATTAAACGTTTGTACAGATTGTTCAGTGTGACTTACTACAAATACAGTTTGGTGGTAGTTGTAGAAGAAGGGTTGCTTGCAAGTAGGATCAACCCCAGTTTTTAAGCAAGAGTTGGCCAAATTCAGCTACTTTTTCTTCACAGGTTTAGGTAGCCCACAGGCCAGGAGTTCCTTTGGTAATAACTTTTAGGATCCCTAAAGCTATTTCTTTTAGTTCTAGAAAATTACCCTGGAAAAGTACAGATTCAATAGTTTAATCTGCTCTTTCTTAATTTTCATATTATTTTCTTCAGTCAACAGTCATTCAGTGCTTCCTTGTGCCAAGCACTGAGAAAATATTAGTGACCAAGAGGGATATTGACTGCTGATTTTTTTCATATATATAATGTGTATTAAACGCCAGTAGAACTGTTGTTTCTCACAGCAGCATGCTGTATGAATCCCTGCTCTACACTGACCTGTTCTTGTTCTCTTGCTCTTTTCTCCCTCTCCACCTGCCTTTCCCTCTCTCCCTTTTCTTTAGTCCCTTCCTCTGTTGTAACTCTTTCCATCTTTGAGATAGTGAGTGACCATAAGCAGATTCTGAAGTCAAGTCATCTAAGCATAGGAGAAACTGTATATCATATTTATTAGATAAAACTTGAATGGTATAGTTAGGAGATGACGAAATTCTTAATTTGCATTAAAGACTAAATGTTTTCTTACCTGAGCAGATCTCCAGGTGCGTATGTTTGCTACTTAGCTCAGAAACCATGTACTTTATCTTTAGATGGGTTTATGTTCTACTTTAAGTAAAATTAATATCAGCATGTTTTATTTACAAGTGTACTTTTTAGGTGCCAACTTTATACAGTTAGATTATTTTTATTAGTATTTCTTTGATTACATGTTTTCTGAATCTGAGTCCTGATGTGTTTTCTGGAGTTAGCCATTTTTGTGCCTTTTCCTACAGCTGGCACATTTCTTATTCTTTAGTGCTTTAGTTGCCTTGTTACCCAAACTCTAGAATATATCTCAGTTAATGAAAGGCATGTGATTGGTTATTTATTTATTTTTATTGTGTTCTTTATTGATGAATTTGAAGGTAATTAAAAGTATAATTCTTTTTTCTTTAGCATCAGACAACAGTCAGCGCTTTCGAGAAACCTGTTTTGCTTTTGCATTGACACCACAACAAGTGCAGCAGATCAGTACTTCGATGTAAGTTCTCTTCAAGTGTAACTTGCAGTTTGGCCTTTAAGTCCAGTCTTGTCTATAAGTGATTTTTAAAAATAGCACATTGGGCATTAGTGTCATGCAAATATTAGTATTGAAATTTCTATTATAATGTTAGTTACCCTAAAAACAGTTGTATTTCTGATCATTTGAAAAACTACCTGGAGTAACAGTGTCTTTGAATCAGCTTTCATGTGCATATTTTAAAAATAATTGTAGCTCTTATTCTGTCCTTTCTAGGGATATTTCTGGGACCAAATGTGACTTCACAGTGCAGGTCCAGTTAAGGTACAGTGTTGACTACCATATATACCCAAAGTTTAAAAGTTAATATTCCTGAAAGATTTTTAAAAATTCACCTAATTTTTTAAAAGATTTTATTTATTTATTTTTAGAGAGGGAAGGGAGGGAGAAAGAGAGAGAGAGAAACATCAGTGTGCAGTTGCTGAGGGCAGTGGCCTGCAACCCAGGCATGTGCCCTGACTGGAATCAAACCCGCAACCCTTTGGTTCACAGGCAGGTGCTCAACTCACTGAGTCACACGGTAATATAACTAATGTTATTATTCAACATCTTTGGTTCTCAGGAAATAATGGAGTGCCTTGATTAGTGGATAGAATTAGGTTCAGGGAATGGACTTAGAACCTTTTGCCAAAAATAAAAAGACAAACAAAAAACTCCACAGGCACAAATAAAGTTGGGAGATACTGTGTATTATATCTCCCTCTTAAAAAGTTACAATGGATGTTAGCCTAGCTCTGAGAAGTTCTATATTAAGGAAACTTAATTTTATTTTTTGGTTCAGAATTACTTAAATTTGTTCAGCTATAAAACTTTCCCCCTTCATCCCCTCAGAACATGCTTAAATGATTGGAAACATTATGCAGACAACTACAAGTGGATAGTTATGACCACTGAAACTACATTGACAGAATTATTTACTTTAAACCTGTTTAAATATGCTTAATCATCATATGAAATGTCTAGTCTGATAGTTTTTAAATTAGGTTTGACCATCTTTTAGATTAGCTATTGAGCAAAAATATTAATATGAAGTCACATTTTAATAAAGGAAATTAAACTTGTTCTTTATTGTTTAGGTTTTGTTTATCAGAAACCAGTTGTCCACAAGAAGATCACTTCCCACCCAATCTTTGTGTGAAAGTGAATACAAAACCTTGCAGCCTTCCAGTAAGTCCTAAGAGCTATTTTTTCTCAATGTACTGCCAACACAGATATTAAATAGTCATCACAGCTGTTGTTAATCATAGTTTTTTTATTGAGAAAACATCTCTATTTTGGATATATATTCACTGAGTGAAACACTTGTACCAACTATGTACAGTTAACAGGTGTGACATTAGCTGTGGAGACAAAATCTAGGACTTGGAGTTGGGTACTTTAATGTTGCCCTGGATTTTGGGGAGAGGAAATTGTTTGAATAAAACCTCAACTATATTCATGTACATCTGAAAGCCTGTGGTAGAATGGAAGAATGCTGTGGGTGAGAGGAGGGGCTGTTATCAGTCATCTTTCCAGTATTCCTTATACATATACCTATTCGAGATTTTTATTAATTTATCCTGATTGTTTAATTTTAGAGATTTTTAAGATCTGTCACTGTTTGCTTCTTAGCCTTTTGGCTAAAATCAAGTGTAGATCTGTCACCAATATTTTTTTCAGGTTTAGTATATTGAAACTATAAGGTTGTTTAGAGAAACACAGGCAATTCTTGTAAATGTTTGCTTCTCTGCTTTTTAATGGAAATAGTTATATATTCTAGTGCATAGTTTGTAGGGGTTTTGAAAATGGAAGTTGAAATGATTATAGAGATAGTAAGTAGAAATAAATTATACCTTGTTCTTAGGGTTATCTTCCACCTACTAAAAATGGTGTGGAACCAAAGCGACCCAGCCGACCAATTAATATCACCTCACTTGTCCGATTGTCCACAACAGTACCAAACACCATTGTTGTTTCTTGGACTGCAGAAATTGGAAGAGTAAGTAATTTTTTTTTATACCAAGTTTTTATATTACGATGGGTTAATCTCCATGGCTACCTGAGCTTATATGTAAATCATGTTGTAAAATGAGTTGCAAAGGGATTTATTTTTGTCTCATAATGAATTTTCAACATGTTCCCATTTTAAAAATAGGATTGTGAAGTTCCAGTGTTTTATAACCTGTTCTTTCACTCAGCAGTTTATCATAGGTGTCTTCCTATGTCATTACATATTCATCTGCATGATTTTAGATGGCTACATGATATTCCAGTATGAGTGCGCTGTAATTTAGTCTAATTCCTATTGTTTGGTACTAAATTGATTTATTTTTTTGATTACTTCATTACTATTTCAAAGAACATTTTGAAGACCATACTAGTATCTGTAGTTTTCATAGGGATGTGATAATTTACTTAAATTCCTAGAATGGAATTACAAAGTCAAAGAGCATATTGTGTACATTGGTGGCTTACCTTACAAAAGATGTATTGTACAGATTTATTCTCTGACTTTCAGTGTTGATTCACGTGCCTATTGACTCCTACCCTGTCAGCACTGCATTTTTTTTAAAATATCTTTATCAATTTTAATAGGTAAATAATGGCACCCCATTGCTCTAATTAGTATTCCTTTTATTATTACTGACACTTAACATTTTATGTTTGCAATTATTTCTATTTTAAGATTATATTCATATCTATATTTTTCTTATTAACTTATGAGTTCTTAATATATTAAAATTAAACCTCATGTTGCAAATACTTGTTTCTAGTTTATTTGCCTTTTATTTTTATTTATGTAATTATTTAATGTATAGAAGATTTAAATTATTATGGAGCCAGTTTTGTTTCCTTTATAGTCTTTGCTCTTGCTCCTAGGCCCCCCATCAGTGCTTAGTCTGTTGGCCCTTCCCAAGATGACATAAATAGTATTTATTTATATTTTCTTCTAGACTTCAGAGGTTTCTTGTTTTACCTTTAAATATGTAATCCATAAATTTATGTGTAGTATGAAATAAAAATGTACTTTCATTCTTTTAGTCATTCAGTTGTTGACTAATACCAATACCACTAAATAAATGCTTATTCAGAAGCCGCCATTATTATATATCTGATTTTTATTTATCCTGGGTGTGTTTCTGAACTTTCAAAATATTATTTCTTATACTAGCATTTTTTTCCTGGAACAATGCCAGAATGTTTTTAATTACTTAAGTTTTGTGATATGAGTTCGTATCTATTCACTAATTCAATTGAGATTTCTTGAATTCTTACTGTATGCAATGAACTATACTGTAGTATCATACATAGCAAGGGAAAAAAATTCTTCCTCTCTTGGAGCCTGAGATCTAAGAGTCAGGTGGTCACACACACAAATATGAGTGTATTTATCTTAAGTACTGTAAGGGAGAGGTGTATGGTGATTTTAGACTGTACTAAAGGATATTTTGAACTAGACAGAGGTGAGGCAGGGCTTCTTTGATAAAGTAGTTAACTGGGCCAAGAGCTGAGAGAAAGGTAGAAGGAATCAGACAAAAGATTCAGAGAAAACCACTGCACCACAGCCCTGTACAGGTAGGGATGAATGCAGCTGTTTTCAGGGAACTGAAAGGGAGCCACTGTGGCTAGAACGTGGGGAAAGGCACAGGGAAATATACAGCATGAGGCTGGAGAGGTAAGAAAGGCCCAACCGTAGAAGGTGGCGTGAGAAGCCATGGGAAGAGTTTCAGAAAGGAAGGAGGTGGTAAGCAGTGTTGCACAGATGTTGAGAAGTCAAGTATGGTGAAGCCTAAAAAATACCCTTTGGATCAGGAACACAAAAGTAGCTTTACTTGGCGTGGGCTCTTTTTGGTGGATGGTGGGAGGAGAAGCCAGATGGTGACCAGGTGGAGGTAAGGTAGTAGAGGTAGTGAGTTATAGAAGTGTGGCTGGAGAGAAGTGTGAGAGTTATTTTTTATTTTAATGGGAGAGTCTTTAACGTGTATTAAAGATGATGGCAGGTACCCTTTTGAGAGGCAGAGATTAAATATACAAGAGAAAAAAGGATAATCAATAGTGAACCGCATCCAGGATAGCTAGAAGGGACAGCTTCTTTTTTTAATGGAAGAATAAAAGGACTGGATGAGTATATATGATTGATACTGGAGAGATGAGCAGGTTCCGATCGGATGACTTAGGTTTATGACGTAAGTCTACTGAGAGTGATAGAATAAACAGGGACTTTAAGGAGAGTGGACAGGTTGGAAAGCTAATCGCAGAAGGGCTTCTACTCCTGCATTACTCCCCCAAATCTTATTTATTGTTAACTTATTTAAAAGCCAGTTATTTCATATATTGGTTCCAGTAACTTTTTAGTTGATTTCTTGTTACTTCTTGGTAGGTAGTTTGAGTTTGAGATGTATCATTATACAAATAATCCTAATACTTAGGCCATACTTTCTTGTTCTTGTTCTTTTGTGCTGGCTAGAACCTTCAAAACAATGTTAAATAATGTGCTAGTGGACATTTCTTCACTTGTTCCTTATGTTAATGAGAATACTACTAGTGTCACAACATTAAGTATTATAATAATTATTAATTTCTAATAGAGCTTATTACATCAGTGATATATTCCTGTATTCCTCTTTTAGTAGATATCCTTGTGAGAAACAGATGTTGAATTTTATCAATTTTTTTGACATCTGCCAAGGTCATATTTGTTTCCTTTGCCTAATAATATCGTTAGGTTTTCTGAATCTTTTTTAATGTTACACTTTTAGTATATCTTCGGTTTCCCCCTTTTGACCCCATTTTTGAAGGGGTGTTGAAATGTTTGGTTTTTTTCTCCGTGTGTGAAAAGTATAGCCAACTGAGGAAGTATGGTAGACATCAGGGTTTTCACAGTGAACCGAGAACCAGGCTGCAACTGCGGGACAGGAGGGGAGGAGGTTGCTGGTTCACACACAGCACCAGAGGAGCGGGGTACTCTCCCCATGGGAGGGCTTCCGTGCCTCAGAAAAAAGACAGTATTCAGTGATTTGAAGGTCTTCCAGGTAAGGTAAGATCTTTGTGTAGACTCCCAATCTACATGTTAGAGGCCTTTTTTGAGATAAAACATTGAAAGAAAATTACTCTTTTTCAAAGCCCAAAAGACAATTTATTAGTTATTTCTCAATCACTAATTTTCATTCAACCTGTAAAGATACTCTTTTGTAACGTCTTATCCTGCCTCAGGTAGTCACTGCATTTAGCATTTCTTAAATGTTTATTGTAGAGAAGTTATTTACATACTGGTATAAAAAGCACTTAATAAGTAGATTATATCTTAATTATGGAAAAAATGCCCTATGAATTTTGAGAGACGGTTTTGAAGACTTTCAAAGAAAGCATTTGACAAAAACATCAGTGCAATGCAATATATATCAATAGTTGGAGGTAGGTAGTACTTTGAAGAGTTACTGAGAACAAGGTAGCAGCTACCTAAAAGAGATAGTATACCACTATTACCTTTTAGGGGTTTTACTATTGAATCTCTTTCATGTGATGTAAGATTTAATTCCATATTATCAGTACAAGTGGCATTTGTTAATACCGGATGTTCTTTTTGCTATTGCTTTTGCTTTTTTTCTTCTTCTTCTTATTTGGTTACATGTTTCAACTGGAGTGAGCATGCCTTCTCACTGAATTTGTAGTTGTGGTTCTACTTGATCTTTCTTCAAAATTTTATATAAAGCCTTAGGGTAATTTCTAGTTCTGAAGATTCAAGCTGTCAGTACATAATTCACAGTGTTAATTAGCATTTCTCTAGTTTCTGTCATACTGGAAACATTAACTAAATAATAAAGGTGAATAAAATTTTCCCCCTAAAAGAAACCTTTTAGTTTAATATTAAATTAATATGTTATATGCTCTAAAATTAGCCAAAAAGTAACATTACTTTTTCCTCATTGTTAAATTTATAAATGAAAGTAAATTAGCTTTGACACTTCATTTCTTAAAACTTGTGTAACATGTGAACATGAACTCTAAATGAAAAACTGACCTTTCAGAGGGTATTGCAGGATATTTTTCTCTTGTCAAAAGGGGGAAAAGCATTTTTAAAGCTGAAAGGAACTGAAAGTCAAAACGTACATTGGACTAGGTTAAGAGAGTCAAAGCAGTCAGAGTGTGCGAAGGCAAGAGCTGTGGAGAACTCCGCTGGTCCATTCTCCTGGCGTCTCTCCTCTTGGCTCCCAGTGCCAGCTTTGTCTCCAAGCAGATACATGATCATGAGCAAAGTGGTTTTTGTGCCTCAGTTTCATCAGCCCTTCACTTAGAAAAATGCTTATCCTACTGATTCCTTATAGGCCTCCTGTGAGGTTTAAGTGAAGTAGGTAGTCTTACATCGAGTGCTTCAAAACTGTATGTAAGTATAAGACAGAAGATGGCAGTAACTATTTTTTCTTTTGCTTCTTTCCAAATCTCTTGATCTTCCTCTTGATTCCCATACCAAATGGGAAGTGGCCCTTCTCATTTAGATCTCTCTTACCCTTCATAAACCTCAGCCCTTTTTTCTTCCTCTTATTCCGTCACATCCTTTTCACTCTTCCTTGTCCTGTTGATTAACTGTTTCCTTTGTCCTTTCTTCTTCAGTCTCTGGGTAGCCCCCCTGCTGGTAATGGATATTCATCTGTTCATTTGCCAACCTAGCAGCTTCTCGTTGAGAATCTTTAATATTCCCTCTGCTTGTTGTGATAATGGCCCAAGTAAGGTCTTTTCAAGAACTAGTTTAAAGGCATAGAGAAAGATTAAATAAGTATAGGTTAGGAAGCCAATCTAACTTGTAATTTTTTAAATAACTACTATTTTATATATATACATAAATATACAGCCTCCTAATTATGGCTCATGATGACTTTGGCATCTTATTGGCATTGGTTTATATTTAGTTGTAATTGTGTTCTTTTATGTAAGTGCTTTAAATTGATTAGCTTCAAGCATAGGGAGTTAGGTAATATAGAAGCATGAGAGACCTGGCTTTATCACTTGAAAATTGCAAAATTAGGGCAAGTTCTTTTACTTCTCTACATTATACACTTTACTTTCCTCATCCATCAAGGTATGTTTCTGACCATCTCAGCAGCTTTTTGGTTAGGATTAATGAGTTACTGTTCATGAAAACACCTAAGATAGTGTTTGGCATACAGTAGGTGGTATAACAAGTGTTAGTTTTCTTTCCCTGTCACTGTGGGATTAAATTAGATGTACTGTTTACTTACATATGTTGTTTGTTTTCTGCATCTTTTTTTTTTCCAGAACTATTCCATGGCAGTATATCTTGTAAAACAGTTGTCCTCAACAGTTCTTCTTCAGAGGTTACGAGCAAAGGGAATAAGGAATCCGGATCATTCTAGAGCTTTAAGTACGTATGATAAACTTATTTTATTTGTGTAGTTGAACTGTTTGGTAAAGGTTAGAGTAGTAGTCTCTAAACTCAAGAGATTTTAGGTTTCCTGTATTATTATTATTATTATTATTATTATTAGAGCTTATCATAACTGAAAACCTTGTTTCGAGCTAGAGTAAATTGAGACTTGAGTAATTTAATATTTGTCATAACCTATATTTTATAATCTGTATTTACTGATCTTAAAATTAACTTTGTAAAGTCAGTACATGAATATGGAAGGGTATTTTACTAAAACCTTATAAAGTAAATGTTTAAGCAATTCTAGGAGATAGGAAGGAAATCTCTGCATATATGTTTCATGAGAATTACTTTCCATTTAAGATTATCCAGGAAAAATGTGCAGGGATATATGGTGACTACATTCCTGCATTAACAAAGCAAAAAGAGAGTCAGTGGAGTGGTAGAAATAATAATGAAGTAGATTCTGCTGTTAATTACTTATGTGGCCTTGGATAAGTCACTGTACTCCTGTGAGTCTCATACTCCTCATCTGTAACTAGGTTTGTACCACATGGTTTCTAAAACCCCTCCAGAGTCCGGGTTCATGGGCATTAATGACTAGGTGGTTCCTTTTGTCATGTTGAGTGAGATGTAGTAGTAAGGTCTGCAGATTTACTCTCCTAGCCTCAGTTTTTGAGAGTTAAGGCCAGAGTTTGTCAGCTTTTCTAAAGAGGTGGACTAAGGTCTTCTTTTATTCTTTTCTTTGTGAGAGAGAGATTTTTCATGAATGGATTTGGGAATGGGGCTGGGTTCCTAGGGAATAAAACTCCTACAGGCAGGGGTTAATATAGCTACCCTTTAAGGATTCTTGATGTAAACTGATTAATGAAGCCCAGTATCAGATTTGTGGTTAGGAACGATGTGGTGGAAAAAAGTAAATAGTAAGGCCAGCTGTCCTCTCATTTCCTTTTGTGACATAGTTTTTGTCTTTTTTTTATAACCTGTTTCTATGCCAGCATTAAAAATCTACCTCTGAATATCTGCATATCCACAATAATTCACTGAAGGATTTTTCCACATTGAAGGGGCTTTTTAAAAAAGCAAATACTAATCCTGAGTTAGGAGGCACACATTTTTTGGCTGACTCAGTAGGTATTCATTGACAGTGGAGAGCTAGAATGACAGCAGTGGCTTGGGGTCTGGGGGAGTAGAAGCACCATTTGGCAGGGACAAGCCAGATAATAAGGGATCCTGAAAATAAGGGAAGGATCTGAGACATCTGTTTTGAAGGAGAGTGCAAGAGTAGAATTTTTTTTTCCCCCACAATCTAGCTGAAGTCCATTCCCGGTCATTCTACTGAGACTCTTTGTATTTGCCACATAGTGCTAGGATCTCATCTAATTAGAAAGCATTCTGGAATTAGGTGAGCCTAATTCTAGGTGTGGAAAAGGTTATACCGAGAAATAAGGCAGACGAAGCTGTTATACTTGATGATGACGATGATGATGATGCAGCAAGCTATCTTTGCACAAGCTCTTAACTCTTTCCCACTTGTAGCTGTAGCATCATCTGGGGGGAAAGTGGGGAGGTGAGCCTAGAATTACTCTATTTCCTGGAAGTAACCACTGTTAGCCACTATTGAGCAGCAAAAGCTATATAATTCAAAAGCTATCGATTTCATCTCTGATATAGTGCTGGCGGTGAAGGGTGACTGCAGATTGGGTAGGATTTTTGTGGCAGTTAATATCTTACTGGCTTCAGGAACCAAAAATACATTAGTTTGGATCCCACCAATAAGACATTTGCTGTATTTAACTAAAGAACAGATTGTTTGCCTTTATGCTATCTGTAAAGATATAACTTTCCTCATATATCAACTGTGCAGTTAAAAGATTACGTAAAACAACTTGACAGAAGAAAATGTTGGCAGGTTTCTTAGATATTTTTGAAGAGTCAAATTAACTATAAATATGAGTCACTCATCAATAAAGTCTACTGGTAAAGTTGTAGTAGTCAAATCAGGCACTATTATGTTCTTGAAAGAATAAAGTTGATAGTATTTAGACTTTTCCCAGAGAAATTCATCCTTTGACTCATTTGATTAAGTAGATTTTTGTATTGTGGTTTCCACATTTGTGTAGAATTGTCCCCTCACAAGTATCACAGAAACAGTCCTCTGCTGATTCTTGGTCAAGGCCCTGTTTCCTCTCCCTCTTCCTTTAAGCAGTCACTTTACAGCTTGGCCATACTTGACGCAAGCACTATCCTCCTCTCTTGGCGTACTGTCAGTGCCGGAAAATTGGGGCTACACGATGTGAATTCTCTAAACTGTCCGTTTCTTTCTTAGTCTTAGTGCCACTGTAACTGCTTTTCAACGTACCTGCACCTGTACCTTTCCTTACTTTATTTTCTTCAGTCTCAGGAGGAAATACTCCCTTTCCTGCTTAACCTTTTATTCATTTATTCTTTTCACTCAAGAAATTATATTAAGAGTCTACTATGTTCCAGGCACAGGAGAATGTAGCATTAAACAAGACACATGCAGCCCCTCATCCCCCAGAAGTTTGCCATCTGGTGGGAAAGGCAGAATTATGTGATTGCACAGGTCATTAATGAATTCCAGTTGTGACTTGTGCCTTAAAGAAAAAAGACAGGGAACTCTAGAGGTAACAACAGGAGAACATCGTCCTCTCTGGTGCTGTGATGTTTAATGCAAGATTGTAAGGATGAGGAGCAGTTAAGCCCAAAGATGGGAGGGGGATATGCCAAGAGACAAAGCCAATGGACCTGGAGTGGAGAGAACAAAGGAAGAGAGTGGCCAGAGAGATGGCCACAGGGTGAAGTCACATAGATGATAGATTTTTAAGCAGAGTGACATGATCAGATTTAAGCAGTAGAAAGATCGCTAACTACTAAATTGAAAGTGGAGGGAGGGTGAGGCTGGCGCAGTGATGGTAGTTTGGAACATGTAGAGATAACAGATAATGATATCTTGAACTAAGGTAATTGTGATGGAAGTAGAGAAAATGGACAATTTGAGAAGTGTTGAAGTGTAGAAATTGTGGTGGGTTACATGTGGGGAGTGAAGAAGGAGGAGAGGTGAAGGTGTTCTGGGCTTCAGAAGCACCAGGTTACATGGTAGTGCCGTTTACTGGAATAGAAAACAGTATTGATATGACCAGGTTACAGGGAAGAGATCAGAGTGCATTGTTACACTTTTGGTATTTGATTTGTCCATGAGACATCCAGAAGATGATGCTCAGAAGCTGTATTAAGAGACCTGGCTCCATATTACTGCACTCTGTCCAGTATTTTCATTTCCCTCTCTACAGGCTCTTTTTGTCAACCTTCCCTGTCAAGTTCTTTTTATCCTTTAAAAAAAAAAAAAAGAAAAAGAAATTATTCTTGAGGTCGAGCTCTGTGTTCCTCCTGTTGTTCTCATCCTAGTTGAAAGAGTAGTCTGTACTTATTCTTATTCCTCACTGCAACCCATTGTGATCTCTTAACTCCTAGCTTTCCACTGAAGCTGCTCTCAGAGGTCACAAAGCAACAATCTGATTGCCAAGTTTAATGCTTATCTTTTCAGTTTTCTTTCACATTCTATTTGTGTGTGTGTGTGTGTGTGTGTGTGTGTGTTTCATATCAACCACATTCTGCTTAAAATTCTCTTCTCTATTATTGCTCAATGCTTGCCTTCAATGGATTCTCTTAAGGAAAGCATGCTAAATGTTTTCCTAAGGGTTTCATCCTTGGTCCACTTTTGTACATACTTTCCCTAGAGGTAATCACATCAGTCATGTGGTTTAAACTAGCACCAACTTCCACATAGATATCTTCACTCCAGACCTTTCCCTGAATTTCATATATAGAAACGTGTAGCTAACTGCCTTCACTGAAACATTCTATTGGTTCCTCAAATGCAAGTATTTAAAACTGAACTCACTAAATTCTATCAAACTTACACCCTAAGTATTTCTCATCTGCCTTTTCTCTCTCCATGAAATCACTGTTCTTATTTAAGTTCTCATATCCTGCCTTTTTAAAAAACTTTCTTAAATAAAGTATTCTTTTCCTTTCTTGGCTCCTCTTCATCTCTCTTCTGGTAGTAACCTAAGTGATTAATACAGATCTAATCATTTACCATTCCATTGCAACCCATGTCTTCTCAGCACCAATGGAATAAAAACTCCAACTTTGTTAGGATGACATGTGCAGCTTTCCACGATATGATGCACATGCTTATTACTTTCCAGTGTCATCTGTATTCACTCTTCTTCTCATATTTTATGTGTCAAAAATACTTCTGAATTATTTTCTTTTTCCTCGTTGCTTTGCGAATATTGTTCCCTATGCCTCAAAACTTCTGTGATGCTGGAACAATTTGTGATGCTGGAAATGTTCTACATTTATACTGTCCTATGTGGTAGCCATCAGCAACCATAGTTATTGAACACTTGAAATGTAGCTAGTGCAACTGAGGAACTGAATTTTAAATAAATTTAAATACAGCCACACGTGACTAGTAGTTAATTCTCATAGCCTGTGACAACAGAAATTTTTAAAGGAGTAATTTTAACCCTGGCTAGAGGGCTCAGTTGAAGTCTTGTGTTGTGCACCTTTCCCATGTGCAGCTTTCAGCTGCACATAGAAAGGTTGTGGGTTCGATCCCCTGTCAGGGTGCATATAGGAGGCAGCCGATAGATATTTCTCTGTCTCCCCCTTCCTCTCTGTAAAATCAATAAGTATATCCCTGGGTGGGTTAATTTTAAATGTGTCTAGCTTTAACCTTATTATAGGTCATATAATAAAATACTGTTACCACTGCATTTCAAAATGATACAAGAAAAGTTTAATTTCCAGAAGACTTTCTCATGTTGGTTGATGCAGCAGGATGAGTATTATGTCTTGCTTTTATTTTTTATTCCCTTTCCCCCAAAGAATAAGTAGTTACTTTATTTTTCCTCCATACTTTCTTATGATTAAATTTAATGGTAATTTTCCCCTCAGTTATGTTTATTGAAGTATAGTTTACAAGCAGTAAAAATTCACCTTTATAAAAAGAGTAGTTTGATGAGTTTGACAGGTGTGTGCAATCATGAACCACACATCACAATCAAAATACAGAACATCCTTCACTCCAGAAAGTGCCCCTGTGGCTCTTCACAGTCCATCCATTCCCTTATCTCTAGTTCCCTAACCATTGATGAGATTTCTGTCTCTTCAGTTTGTCTTCTACAGAATGTCAGGGTATTTGAAATGCATGCACCCTTTTGTGTCTGGCTTATTTCACTTAGTATAAAGCTTTTGAAGTTCATTCATGTAGTTTATTCCTCTTTATTACTGAGTAGTATTCCATTTATTCACACTTCTTTGCACCATAATTTGTCCACCTATTTATTGGTTGATTTACCTTTAGATTGTTTCCAGTTTTACACTGCCATGAATAAAGCTGCTAAAACATTTACATTTTGAATATGGATATCCCTGTTTTGTAGACACACATTTTCATTTTCTCTTGGGAAAATATTTAGAACTGGGATTTCTGGGTCATATGATAAGGTATGAAAAATAGATCAGCAATGTCCTATAAAGTGCATATACTGTTTTTGCATTCCCATCAATGATGTATGAGATTTAGAGTTGTTCCCATCCTCACTAGTGCTTTGTTGTCAGATTGCTTTGATTTTAGCCATTCTGATCAGTGTATAGTAGTATCTCATTGTAGTTTTAATTTGCATTTTCCTAATGGTTAATGATGTTAAACATCTGTTCATATGCTTATTGCCATCTTTCCAGCTTCTTTGATGAAATATCTGTTTGAATCTTTTCTTCTTTTTATAGCTTGTGCTTTTTAAGTTAATAATTGTATCTAATGCAAGGGGAGGTTAGAGGTTCATTTCTCTCCATAACGATATGCAGTTGTTCTAACGACTTTGGTGAAAAGACTATCTTTTCCTCCATTTAATTAGCCTGGCGTCTTTGTCATAAACCAATTGGCCATAGATGTACGACTCTGTTTCTGGACTCTGTTATTTTCCATTGATCTCTATATCTGCCCTTTTGCCAATACCATTGTCTTGGTTACTGTAGCTTGATAATAAGTCTTAGAATTAGTCTTCCAACTTTTTTTTTCCCAGAATTGTGTTAACAAAGTCAAACAATAAAGTCCAGTGTGTGTGTGTGTGTGTGTGTGTATAAAATACATAGTGACCAAGTAGAGCTTATTCCAGTAATACTAGGTTGATACAACATTCTCAATTCAGTCAGCATAATTGACCTCACCAGACTAAGAAAGAAAAAGATCATGTGATCATCCATAGATGCAGGAAAGGCATTTGGTCAAATTCAGTATC
The DNA here is from genome assembly GCF_004126475.2 of Phyllostomus discolor. NCBI lineage: Eukaryota > Metazoa > Chordata > Mammalia > Chiroptera > Phyllostomidae > Phyllostomus > Phyllostomus discolor. The sequence goes on from NC_040903.2 coordinate 177,005,055, forward strand.
CATTCATGATTAAATTTTCAGCAAAACAGAAAAAGAAGGGAACTGCCTCTGTGTAATAAAGGGTATTTATAAATGCTGTTAGTTTATAGCATAGTTAATGGTGAAAAAGTTGAATGCTTTACCCCTGAGACTGGAAACAAGGCAACATCTGATTTTACTGTAATACTTCTGTTTAGCATCACCTTCAAGATTCTAGCCAACACAATAAGAAAAAAGAAGCATACAGATTAGAAATGAATGAGTAATTATTTTCTTTATTTGAAGATGACCTCATTGCTTATGTAGAAAAATATCCTAAACAATCAACAAAAAGCTGCTAAAACTAATACATGAATTTAGCAAGGTTGCAGAGTACATGGTCAGTTTATAAAAATAAATTGTATTTCTACTAGCAGTAAACAATTGGAAATTGAAATTCAAAAAACAAGAATTTAATGTAACATCCAAAAATAAGGAATACTTAGGGATATGTTGCACAAAATATGTATAAGATTTGTGTGCTGAATGCTACCAAGTGTTTGCTGAGATTAAAATAAGACCTGAGTAATATATAGACATACCACGTTAATGGATCAGAACACTCATTATTGTTATTAGAGAGATGTCACTTCTCTCCAGGTGATCTGTAGGTTACGTTCAGTCCCATCACGATGGTAGTAAGATCTTTAAAAGTATCTTAACATGAGAAAATAGGCTTGAAAAGATAGGCTCAGATTGAGTCTATAATGGCAAAGGTGAAAGAGAAAGCTTTCACCTTTTTTTTTTAACATAGAAATTGACAAGCTGATTCTTATCCCACCTCTGGGAGAAAGTGAACATAAAAATCTCATTTTGTTTTAAGTAACAATACTTAATATTAATTAAGTATGATATTAGGTTATTTTACATGGGTTAACTCATTTAATCCTTTAAACAGTGTATGAGGGACTATTATTCCCATTTATAAAGTAATGGAACTGAGGCACAAAGAAGTCAAGTGACTTGACTAAGGGTGATTTCTAATCTGGGCTGGTTTTAGGTCCTGGCTTTACCACTACTTCAAGCTGCCTCTCCTCTTTCATTTTCTTTTTGAATTACTAAACACTCAACTTTGTTTTGTATAATGCTGATCTGTGGTATTTCTTCATTAAGTGGAAGATGAAATAGACAAAATCCAGTCAGTTACTATTCTCATTGCTATGTATGTGATGGGGTGCTGTAGCGGTATTCAGTGAAGACATACAGAATGGTTGGTAATCCCATTAGAATTCTATTTGCATGTTTATTTTGTGTGGCAATTACTTGTCACCTTTAAAAAGTACTATTAAATTTATCTTTATAAGAAAGAGTTTTCCCAGCCAGGGTACATTGCTGGGTTGCAGGCCAGAACCCCCAGCAACCGCACATTAATGTTTCTCTCCCTCTCTCTCTCTCTCTCCCTCCCTCCCTTCCCTCTCTAAAAATAAATTAATTAATTAAAATCTTAAAATTATTCAAACAAGTCTCCATGTGACCACAAGAATGATTTAAAAAAAAAGAGTTGACTAAAATTGGGTCTAAAATAGGAAAGGCATACTTTTTATAATTTACATATGATATCATTAGCATAAGTGATGTGACAACTATATTTCCCAAGCTAAAACCTAGGCATTTTATGCTTTTTTCAGCTGTGAGGCAGCCTATGAGTTATACATAGTTAAAATTTTGGAGTTTCCAGGCCACGAAATGACTTTAAATTACCCATTGGTATCCCTCTTCCCCATTTTGATTCAGTGAGAAATAAGTTAGAAAGCTCTATTGATAGTTCTGATGTACATCTTAGTTGAGCTCACTGGAGGTCTCGAGATCATGAGATCAACAGCCTGGAGGCAGTTGAGTAGAATAAAATTTGGACCATCTCAAAATTTAGACTGTATCATCACTGTGTTTAATAAAGGCAGGATTCTAAACAATTGACTTGAGAGAGAGAGAGAAAGATGGATTTGTTGTTCCACTTATTTATGCATTCATCGGTCAATTCTTGTATGTGCCCTGACTGGGGACCAAACCTGCCACCTGGGTATATTGGGATGACTCTAACCAACTGAGCCATCTGGCCAAGGTAGGAATCTTAATTCCCATAAATAGTTTTCAGTACACAGACATTTACTCTGAAATCATTCTTCTTTGAGTACTTCCCCCCAACCTCTGCCTTTTTTTTTTTTTGCTGTCGTATGTTAACTACCTGGACACAGTTGTGCCACAGCTCTGAAATTCTATGATTGGCTACATACATAGCCACTCCACATGGGCTCCCTTTCCATATAAAGACTTTAAAATTATTGTGGAACAGTTCTAGAATTATTGGAATATTACATGTAGGCATTTCCAGTCTCATTTTTATGTTGCAGTTTAAATGAAGTTCTAAGTTGCAGTTTTTAGAATAGATGCCTCAGGTTTCCAGATGAGAATATAAAAATCCTTGCTATGTTAGACTGAATAGCGGAATGCAATTAAATGTGAAATTACTAGTGACTTCTCTATTAAGAACCACTGGAATTTTGAACTGACTTAGAGATTATCTAGTGCGGGTTCTTATTTTTTTAAAAGTAAAATTAAGCTCAGAGAGGAGGATGGATTTGCCTAAGCTAACATAATTGGTTTATGGATAAATAAATGTACAACTCAAATAATTAGATGATGAAAAAGCAACTGAACTATTTTTTTTATAATTTGAAATTTGAATTAATGTGTTTTGTTAATATTTTATTTGACCTTTGGGAAAATTTATAAATGTTTTACAGTTGCAATTTATTAATATCTTTTAAAATAATGTTGGTCATAGTTTAAAAGAAAGGGTTGTAAAAGAAAAAGGGCCTGCCGTAAGTTGAATATGTCAGCCTACTATAGAGGTTTTCTTTATGTTACTACAGTGCAGTTTTTGCTCTATGGATGAGAAACAGGAAACACACAGGAAATGTAGACAGTCTATACATAGACCATGGTTTTCCTTCCTTTGTTCATTGTAGAAATTATAAACCATATAATTTTTATCCTCCCATTCAGTTGATTGGAAAATAATTGAACAGATTTTTTTGAGTTCTGTTTTTTAAGGTTCCTCATCTTAAGTTCTTTGTTCTTTTTCTTATATTGCATTAGTGATGTATCGTTTGTAAACTTTTCTGTTTGTTTTCTTTTCATTGAATGTCAGTTAAAGAGAAATTGACTGCGGATCCAGACAGTGAAATAGCTACAACCAGCCTAAGGGTTTCTCTGCTCTGTCCAGTAAGTGTTAACTGATACTTGCTTTCCAGAAGATTTAAAATATATTATTATTTTTTAATAAGTGTTTTCATTATTTGAGAAATTTTGTTTACTTTTGAAATGTACCTACCATTGTTTCAGTTCATGAAGGTGAAAGACATGATTTTCTTAGGGGTTTTGGAATCTGAACAAATTTATAAGCCTAAAATTTTTTCTACTCTCAGTAAAACATTTAAATATTGTTTGTGATTTATAACTGTCTCTCAGATTCAAGTGTAAAAATTTCCAAATAAGGAATGTTTATCTCAGTGTATTTATAAAAATTCATTTTTTAAAATAATATCCTTCTGAAAAAGATCTGGGCATGATTACCAATGTAACAATTTTGCCAACAATGACTATATTGTAAGAACTTACCAGTTAAAACCTGTTCTCTTAAGCCTGAGTAATTGAATTGGTTATGCATATAAAACTAACCTAGATATTTTTTTAAACCAGAAAATGAAGTCAAAATCAATAATTTGTACAAAATAAATATAAGGCCCAGGATATACTAAATAATTAAACTTGTGAGTTTCCCAAAAAGTGTGTTGTTAAGGTTTAGTTTCTAACTAGTTTGATGTTAGGTTCACTAATAGTAGGAGTGGTAGATGAATGTGATTTTTATATAAAAATATGTGAACTAAATTATTTTGACATTTTGATTATCTTTTGTTGTATAATTCAAATTAATCATACAGAAATTAGAGAGAAAGTATGAAGAACGAGTGGATATAGCTGTTTCCTGGTTTGCCTGGTTTGTTAAGGCAGACCTGATACTGAAACTTTGATTTTTTAAAAAGTATTTTATTTATTCTTTATATATTTATTTGTTTAAATCATTACCCAAGGATGTGTTTATTGATTTGAGAGAGAGAAAGCATCAATTGGTTGCCTCTCATGTGCCCTGACCAGGGATCGAACCCATGATGTTCCAACCAACTGAGCCACCCAGCCAGGGTTGATATTGAAAGCTTTTAACATGGAGATCCTACTACTCTGTAATGAAGAAACAAAGAAATTAAACAAATTAAATATTATTTGTTCTGTATCTTAGTCTATTTTTAATTTTTAAAACCTCAAACAATATGAAAAAGTCATTAGCTCTCGAATTAGTTTATAATACTATAGTGAACATAGCTCTTTTTTAAAAAAAACTTATTTTGTCTTGTGAATACTAAGGGAACTCCTGTTCATTGTTAAACTATAGGAAAAATACAGTTAATAAAACCCACCAAGTCTATCATTTTTTATTCCTCTTTATTCCTTACCATAGTCATTTCTGAGAGAGAATATTTCGACTCTAGGCTTTTTATGTTACTATTAAAAAAACACTTTGCCAAATATATGATGCAATCATTGACAAAAACTGAAGGGAGACATAGATAGCAGCACAACAATAGTAGCAGACTTTGATACCTCACTTTCAGTTATGTATACAACTAGACAAGGTTATTAAGGAAGCAAAGGACTTAAACACACCACTATGTTATCAATTGGACTTAACAAATTTAGGCAGAGTATTCCACCTGACAACAGTAGATTACACATTGTTTTCAAATGTATGTGAAACATTCTCCTAGATAGACCACGTGTTCAGCCACAAAACAAGTCTTAACCAATTAAAAAATAAAATCATAAAAGTATCTTCTCTGACCACAGTGAGATGAAAGTAGAAGTCAACAGCAGAAAGAAAACAGGAAAATTAACAAATATGTGGGAATTAAGCAACATACCTTTAAACAACCAGTGGGTTAAAGAAGAACTCACAAGGGAATGTAGAAACTGTCTGGAGACAAATGAAAACAAAACTCGGTATCCCAAAACTTAAGGGAGACAGCAAAAGCAGTAGGGGGAGGGAAGTTTATAGTACTAAATGCTTACGTTAATAAAGAAGAGAGATCTCAAACCAGCACCCTAACTTACTTTAAGGAACTAGAAAAAGAAGAATAAACTAAACCCAAAGTCAGCAGAAGGAAGGGAATAACAAAAATTAGAGCAAAGATAAATTAATGAGAAAAGAAAAACAGTAGGAAAAAATTAGTGAGACCAAGAGTTGACTTTTGAAAGGATAGGCAAAATTGACAAGCCCTTAGCTAGATTAAGAAAATAGAGGAAAGGCTCAAGTAGCTAAAATTAGTGATGAGAGAAGACATTACAACTGATGTCACAGAAATAAGGAGGGTTATGAGAGACTACTGTGAATAGGTAATGCCAACAAACTGGGTAACCCAGGAGAAATGGATAAATTTCTACAAACGTAACCTATCATGACGGAACCCTGAAGAAATAAGCAATCTGAACAAACCTCTAACTAGTGAGGACACAAAAGAAAGCCCAGTGCCCCACGGCTTCACTACAAAATCATACCAAACATTTAAAGAAGAATTAATACCAATTTTTTTCACTCTTCCAAATAATTTAAGAGGAAGGAACACTCCCAAACTCATTCTATAAGGCTGGTATTGCCCTGATCCCAAAATCAGACAAAGACAAACAAGTTTCAAAAACCAAAAAACACGTATGTCAGATACCTCTGATAAATATTAATGCGAAAATCCTTAACAGAATACTAGCAAACAGTTCACCAGCACATTAAAAGTATACACCATGACCAAGTAGGATTTATAGCTGGAACATAAAGGTGGTTCAGCAAGCAAAAATCAATCATTGTAATATACCACATTAACAAAACGAAAGACAAAAAACATGATCAGCCCAATTGATGTAGAAAAGCATTTGACAAAACTCAACATACTTTCCTCATCAACACACTCAACAAACTAGAAGAAAGCTTCCTGAATGATAGCCAGATATGCAAAACCCACAGTGAATTTCACATTCAGTGTGAAAAGACTAAAATCCCTATCTCTAACAGGGCTATCCAACCTTTTGGCATTCCTGGGCCACACTGAGAGAAGAAGAGTTGTCTTGGGCCATACATTAAATACATTGTGACATGTAATCCCCCCCAAAATCTCATAATGTCTTAAGTAAATTTGTAATTTTATGTAGGGCCGCATTCACAGCCATCCTGGGCCATGCATTAGACACCCCTGCTCTAGTGGGTTAAGGCAAGGATACCCACTCTCACCACTACTATTCAGCGTAGTGGTGTAAGTTCTAGCCAGAGCAATTAGATGAGAAAAGGAATTGACATAAAAATTGGAAAAGAAGAAAATTATCTGTTCACAGATGACATGATTTTTTATGTTGAAAAAACTTAACGATTCCACAAAAATTGTTGGAACTAATAAACGAATTTAAAAGGATTCCAGGCTACAAATACAAATCAACAGTCAGAAATTAGTTATCTCTCTATATACTAACAATGACCAATCTGAAAATGAAATTAAGAAAACAATCCTGTTTACTAAAGCTTCAAAAAGGATAAAATATTTAGGATAAACTTAACCAAAGAGATAAAAGACTAATACATTGAAAACTGGAAAATAAACTGATCTTCAGATTCAGTGCATTCCCTTTCAAAATTCCAATGGCATTTTTTGCCAAACAAACCAACCAATCCTATAATTCTTATGGAATCTCAAAGGACCCCAAATAGCCAAAACGTTCTTAGTGGGAACAAAGTATGAGGCCTCACCCTCCCTGATTTCAAAACATAGTACAAAGCAACAGCAATTAAGTGGCGTGGTACTGACATAAAGATAGATGACACAGACCAGTGGAACAGTATGGGGAGCCTAGAAACAAACTCTTCCATATATGTCCACGTGACTTGGAACAAAGGTACCAGGACTCTGCAGAGGGGAGAAGACAGTGTGTTCAATAAATGATGTTAGGAAAACAGAACTGTGTGTTTGGGTGCAGTCTAATGAAGTTGGACCCTTACTTTGCAGTATATGCAGAAATTAACTCAAAATGGATTAAAAACCTACAACATAAGACATTAAACTATTAAACTCTGAGAAGAAAACATAGGGGGAAAACTTTAATCAAATTAGCCATGATATCTTGGCTACAACATCAAAGCACAGGCAACAAAAGCAAAAATAGACAAATAGGACTATACCAAACTTAAAAAATTTTTGCCTGTCAAAGGAAATAATCTACAGAGTGAAAAGAAAATCTGTGGAATGGGAGAAAATAATTGTAAACCATATATTTGATAAGGGATTAATATCCAGAATATATAAAAAGCTTGTACAACTCAACAAGAAAATCAAACACCTGATTTTAAAATGGGCAAACATCTTAATTTCTTCAAATAAATTAGAAAAATGGCAAGTAAACACATGAAAAGATGTTCAATATCACTAACCATTAAGGAAATGCACATCAAAACCACGTGAGATACCACTACGCCCCCAGCATGACAGCTGCCACTAGGAAAAGAATAGAAAGTATCAGCCGTTGGCAAGGATGTCAAGATGCTGGAACCCTTGTGCGTTGTTGGTGGGAATGCAAATGCTGCAGCCATTCTGGAAGACAATATGATGGTTTCTCAAAAAATGAAAATTAAAATTACCATATGATTTGGCTTCTGGGTTAATATCACAAAGAATTCAAAGCAGGATCTCAGAGAGATAATTTGCACATCCATGCTTATTGAGCATGGCCAAGAGGTGGAAACAACTGAAATGCCCACTGAGAGATCAGTGGATAAGGAAAACATGGTGTGTACATACAGTGGGATATCATGTAGCATTAAAATGAAGGAAGTCCTGTCATATGCTCCAGCATGGATGTACCTTGAGAACATCATGATAAGCAAAGTAAGCCAGTCATAAAAGCATTAAATACTGTATGATTCCACTCATTTGAAGTATATAAAGTTGTCAGAAATCATAGAAACAGATCAGAGGTGGTTACCAAAGACTATAGTGAGGGGGAATTAGTGTTTAGTAGGTATAGATCTGTTGTATAACAGTGTGAATATACTTAACACCACTGAGCTGTACACCTAAAATGGTTAAGGTGGTAAATTCAATATTATGGGTTTTTGGGTTTTTTTACCACAATAAAAAATACTGGCCAGGAGTGTATGGGGTGGGTTCCTAAGTAACTAGATAAATATTATAACAGGCTATGCTGTAAAAGGAATCTGGTTTGGTTGTTTTTTGTTTTTTTTATACCATTTAGGAAAATGGTTCACAGACTAGGTAAGCGGAGGATAGGAAGAAGACAAAGATAAAAAAAAAAAAGGATATATATTTATCCCATTTTCTTTCCCCCAAATCCTGATTTATCTACCCTACTCCTCCACATTTCTTGCCACCCCATTCCATTACAAAACACCAGTACAGAGAATGTGAGAAATTTTAAAAAGTACGTAAGCTTCATCTTCCATTTGAATCACTAGAAGAAGTCTTATTTTCCTGCAATTTCATTTTAAGTTATATTTGTGCTAATGTATACATGACATTTTTGTCATTTAGCATGTAGATAAAGCATTTATTCATAAAAGCAAGCGCTACAGTATATATCTTGTCATTTTTATTTATAAAGCTAGTTTTGAATTTTATAATGCAGGTGATCTTTTGCTATTATTAGAAAATGTTAATCACATTTTACTTCCTTGAACCTCTTCATTTAGTGGGCTGGGTTTTACTTCTTTCCATATTCCCCCTGCTAATCCCTTCTTAGTTTCAACAATTTTAACAGTTCATTTTAATTGACATCTTTCAAAATTCAGATTATAGGAGGGAAAACTATATATAAACCATAATTATAATAATTTTATGGATTTCTATTTTGCTAAAGGGACAATCCCTTTACAATTATTCTGGAATAGTAATTCAGTATATTAACATGTGTTTTATTCTAAAAAAAATAAAACTTAATAATGACAATTCATCTATATATCAAATTTATAGAATAATAAAAGAGATTTGTTCCCTTTGAAATATGTAAATATGATATCTGACTGTGCATTTGAATTGCTCTTGTTGTGACATACACAGCTGAGAATAAATTAGATTCTGTTGTTTGTGTGCCATTTAGCTAAAGGCAGTGAAAATAATTGAAAATGTTTTTGCTCTTTGGGAATTTTTTAATTCTGATTTATTAAAAATAGAGCTGGAACAATGTTTGAGACCTGCTTTGTGAGATACTCCTCAGACCTGTAAACTCAAATACAAATGACTTGTCATTGATAGAAGAAGAAAAAACCTCCTTGGAAATTTATTTATGAAAATTTATGATGATGATGAAGAAAAAGTTGTAAAGTTATTCATAATGCCACACTCTTTTTACAAGGAAAACACATATTTTATTGGCTAAAAAGGGTCCTTTTGATATAAGCTGTCTTTAACTTAAATTTAGCTTGGGTGTTTTGCATATCTTCAGTTACTAATATAGCACTATTATGTATAATAAGGTTAGTGGCATTAGAACACTCATTTGGGAGTGGTTTCCAAAGTGTGTGTTTGCAAATGATGGCAGATATCCACCACATCCTCTAAAGGGAAAGGGGGGATTTGTAATTACAAGATGAAGGTATTCAAAGCTCAGTTTCTGTACTGTTACCAAGTTAAAGAAACCTGTCCATTTGTAGATAAATATTTAGAATTCAGTGATTGTTTTTAAAAACCAGGAACATGAGGAGGATTATAATACTTTGTAATTCTTTGAAGCAAGGCACTGTGTGACAGCTAATAAACAGTGCATTTGAACGTGAACTTTTCCTACACCTACGCATAAATGTTCTTCCTGTGCCATTCATGTAGCAGTATTCCTTAAAATCTCTGTAGGTAAACATGTCAATGTGGCTGATCATAAGGCTTTAGAGTTGCTCTCTCACCAAAAAGATGAACTGACAGCTGGGGATTATAGGGATGAAGGTATGTGAGATGAAACCTTATGATCTTATCCACCGTCTCCATAAACTATCAAGTAGCCTGCTAGTTATGCAGCACATGAACTTGTCTACTATTACTGGATTTGTCTAGGATTCTTAGTCTCTGATTTCTCTTACTATGAAGGCAGTAACAAAAATATCTACTCAGTAGGAATTTGCATTTTACAGGTAAGTTAAACTCTGATTTAGGATGTAAAAATTTAATTTAGCACCAACCAGATTGTTATTTGGAAAATGTCTTTGGACTGATGAAGCATGCCTTGGCTAATCGTAAATAAATGCTTTTTCTTTTGTAAGTGCTAGTTCGTTCTTTTTGCCTTTTTGTCAGGTGCTTATGTAAATCAAATCATAAAAATTTAATAGAAGTATATAAAGGGAGTAATGAAGTTGTCAAATATTGTATGAGTACAGAATTGAAGAATGAGCTGAGGTTTGGGATAGCTTGCAAAGTGATTTGAAGCAAACATGTTCCTGTACTTTAGTAATGGGTGAGATACACGGTCTGTCCAGAAGGTATCCAGCCATGTAATATGAAAAATAGAGATAGTTCTTAAAGAAGATAAAAGATACAAGAAATATTGTTCATAGAACAGTGATGTCTCAGTCCCTTTCAAATTAAGCACCTTGGGACCTCGCATAGTTCTCCCAGTTGCCATCAGCTGCCCCATAATATTTTCCTGAATCTCATCAGTGGTCTAAAATCGCTTCCCTTTCAAAGGTGATTTTAATTTTGGGAAAAGCCAAGATTTGCTGGGCGCCAAATCTGGGCTGTAAGGGAGCTGAGTCACCTTGGGTCATTTGATGTTTTGCAAAAAAACCTGCAAAAGACGATGCATGAGCAGGCCTGTTGTTGTGATGAAGCTGCCAATCACCAGTTGCTTGTAGCCACTGCCTTCTGAATCAGCTGGATAGTTTTTGAGGAGGAATGTTCCAGCTTCATGCAAAATCTGATGTAGATTCATTGCTGTACTTGCTCAGTCATTTTGAATGTGACAGCCACACAGTACACATGCTCACTCAACAGTATCTACTGCCCCCACTGACTAGTACAGTGAAGTCGTCATTGTTCACACATGCACATTCCAGTCCACTCTCCTTGGCTGCCAGGCTACATTGATTTGCGCAAACCAGTCTCATTACTTTAACAATGGCTGGACTTTTCCGGACAGACCTCGTATCTCGAGTACTTAGCATGTTTCAGGCACTATGCAGTAAAGAATTTAAACCCCATAACCTTATGATGCAGATGCTATTTTTATCCTCATTTTACAAAACAGGCTCAGAGAGACTAAATAACATGCAGGATTCACAAGTAAGTGGTGGGGCCAGGATTCAAACCCTAGGTATCTAACTCCAGACTCCTATTCAGGGCTGCCTCATGAAGTGCTGCATACAGCCTCCATGAATGGTGCCGCCTCACACTGCCCACCCTGCCCAGCTGAAGCCTCTATCAGTACACCAGACCATCTTCCTGCTGTATAGCAGGTACATTTCCAAGTGCCAAGGATAAGGAGATGAGTCCAACGTCCTTTCTAGTAGGAGGGGACACACATAAAGAGCATATTCATATGCAGGTAACGTGGGAGCACAGAGAAGGGACCTCAGTTTTCTCTGCGTCCCTCCTGTTCACACTTAGGGTGTAAACCGACATTACTCCTTTCTTATAAGTTTATAGCACATTCTGGGCCCTTCTTTTATTCTTCGTCACTACATCCTGTTGAAGTAAGGAGGAAACAGTGTTTCTTCAGAGATAGAAAAAGAGGCCCAGAAGGTTTAAGGGCCTTTCCTAGAAGCACAGCAAATCATTGGCATCAGAACAATAATTTAGGGCCCCAAATGACAATTTCCTTGGTAGACTAGGAAATGGCACATTTCCCTGAAATTCTTCTAAACCAAGACTCTTTTCCTCTTTTTTTTTCTTCATTTAAGTCAAAATCTTTTTTAAGCCTTTATATTTTGTAAGCTTGCAAATATGTGGAAAATCTTTTCCTGGTATTGAGCAAATAATACAGTTACTGAAAATAGGTAACTTCTATACTACCAGCATACTTCAGATATTGTGTGTTCAGTTCCAAACCACCTCAGTAAAAAGGATCGTGATCTTTTTGGTGAAGGGTCTTTTCTTCAATTTGTAAAAAAAGTGCATCTGTGAAACAAAACAAAACAAAGTAAAGCACCCTGAAACAAGGTATGCCTGTATACGGGCACTGTGGCCTGTGGGGTCCCCACAGTGGCAGTGCAGCTGCAGCGTACACCGTGTCATCCCCCCCCGCCCCCCCCCCCCGGGGAGGAGGTGGTGATGTGACTCTTCCCCATGGGAACATCGCTCAATAGCTTCTCTGCCTTGGGCCAAAGCTAGCAGCTCAAGGACCAGATGAAGCAGATTTTATTGCACATAGGACAGACTCAACCTGTGTCAGCTTAAGCATTATTTGCAGGGCAATAAGATAGTCTTGGAGCATGCTGGAGATGCCAGAGGTCCAGGGGTGTTGCTGAATTGCTTGTGATGGTGCCCAGTGAGAGAGGAAATACAGAGAGTGCACATATTTGGCTTCCTTCCAGAGCTGTCATTTGGCAATCAAGTGAAACATTGTGGGGAGTGCTTGCAACTCGTTTCATTTTGACCTGCGAACTACTCATCAGATACCAGGTTGATAGTAAATGCCATTGTATACTGCAGTATTTAATAAGATAACCTTTTTTCCTTTCCCAAATCCCTAGTAAAATGATTCTTAACTGTTTTTAGACCAGGGTTTACTCTAAGAATTTGATGGAAGCTCTCTTTCCAGAACAATACACATACTTACAAAATTTTACATATCTCAAGAAGTTCATGGCCCTTCCTCCCCTCCAAAAGTCCATCTGTGAGCTGTGAGTGAGGGTAAATAACCCTTTCTGTGGACTCTCCATAGTTACTGTGTTTTATATCTAAAAAATTACTGTCATCTTTTAACCTGTAGATGTTTCAGAGAAAATGTGTTTAATGTTCTTCCATATTGATAAAAAGTAAACACTGTACCTTAAATCAGAACACATACCATTGTGCTTCATGAAATTTTTATTAAAATTTAAATTTTGAAGAACAGTGGTCTGATACCTACTTTTGTCTTTTTTTTTTTTTAAAGCTTGGTAAAATGCGGTTGACAATTCCATGTCGGGCCCTTACATGTTCTCATCTGCAGTGTTTTGATGCAACTCTTTATATTCAGATGAATGAGAAAAAACCAACCTGGGTGTGTCCCGTCTGTGATAAGAAGGCTCCATATGAACACCTTATTATTGATGGGTATGTCATTTAAAGTTTTTCCTTGCACCTCGAAATGACATCTGTTCCCTGGGTTTGTTATTTCTCAGGTCATGTTTTCTGAGTTACATATTTTTAGGATTTCCATGATTCTATTTTCAAAGTAAGTGATACTGTGAACATTTTACCTTTTTAACTTAATGTCCTCTTGTTTTGGAAATACACGCTTCACTGTCATTGCCTCCTGACATTTGCCATTTCAGCACCAATGGCTCCAAGCAGGTTATGCTTACACATTCTCTGCAGGTGAACCTATTTGTCCCTACACATGTGGACCGTGCTGGAGAAAGAATGAAAGATTGTGAAACTCTGGTTAACTTATGCTCACCAAAAATTGGGCTTTTTAGAAGTTGGCCTATTTTTGTAGATTTTCCCATGCCTGTCCCCTGCTATAAGGGATCCTAAAACTGATCAACACACTGAATGAGTTAGTAGCTTACTTTGGTTTTCTGTTTCCTCTGAAATACTTGCCTTTGATTTTCTTGTCTACCTACAGCATCGTAACGATCTGTTTTTTAAAAATCTTATGTCTTATCTGCCCTACCAGACATCTTGGAATGTTACTCTAAATTTTCCTCTATTCTCTAGCCTCCTTTTACTCCTTTTTTTTTTTTTTTGCTACTGACCAAAAAAAAGAAACTGCAAAAAGGATTTTCTTGAGATGCCCTGTGTTCTCTAGGAAAGCACATAAGGCACTTTTCTGTGGTGTTGGAGAACACATGGGAGACTGAAGGTGTAACATGAGGAATGGAATACATCTAGCAGCTCAAGGGTATTCAATCATGGGGGGGGGATATTAGGAAAATTGAAAGCTTTTGTAGTGTGTTATTTTCACCATTGTAATTGTACAGTATTAATAGTATTAATATTTTTATCCTAAGAATTTGACCATTAATTTTACACATTTTTTGTAAATCTCATTTTTTAGTATCTGTATGATATTTAGCAGGAGACTTAACATTCAGTACATGTTTTTGTATGTATTGCTTCAGTTTATCAAATAAGATGTTTATTATAAGCAGTTTGGACTATGTAAAAAAGTGTAAAGGAGAAAAATATAGTATCACCACTTACATAAGTGCTATTTCTATTTTTTTTTAATTATTTATTTTTAGAGAGAGGAGAAGGGACAAAGAAAGACAGGGAGAGAAACATCACTGTGTGGTTGCCTCTTGTATGCCCCCTACTGGGGACCTGGCCCACAACCCAGGCATGGGTCCTGATGAGGACTCAAACCAGCAACCCTTTGGTTTGCAGGCCAGCGTTCAATCCACTGAACCACACCAGCCAGGGCAGATAAGTACTATTTCTATACCATATACATACAGAATTTTATTTGTAAAATACAAGGTTTTGTTTTCTTAGCCTCTTCCCACTTTCCGTGAACATTTTCCCATATTAAAAAATGTTTGCGAACCTCATTTTTTATGGTTACATATTTCCTTCCATAAAGGTACCATAGTTTAAATAACTACTTTCTATATAGCCCTAGATTTTGAGAACAAATGTAACTTAACCTAGTCTACTTTCTTCTCTCTCCTTTATACTTATACAAAACATACAGAGTCTGAATGGTTTTTGGACAGTAATAATCCCAGTCTGTCTTCATTTAACATGTGATACTCAAAGGGCAAATTGTTTTTTATAGCTTGTTTATGGAAATCCTAAAGTACTGCACAGATTGTGATGAAATACAGTTTAAAGAGGATGGCTCCTGGGCACCTATGAGATCAAAAAAGGAAGTGCAGGAAGTTTCTTCCTCTTACAATGGAGTGGATGGTGAGTGTCGATTTTCTAAAAGGGTGGAGCATTCTTCCTGCTATTGTAAAGCCTTGGTTTTCAATATTAAAATGCTCAAATTTTATTAAAAAAACACTCAGCAGTTTATGGATAGCTCAATAACTTATTAAGTTATTGATTAAATGTTCCAAAGTAGTAAAGCTCCTTTTAAACTTACTTTTGCTGGCTTTTAAAGTTTTATGATCTAAGATTTGAAAGGAACATAAATCTAATAAGTCTTTGTGAAGTCATGCTTTTGAAATGGTATTCTTTCAGATTTTTAACAGATTTGGTGCAGATTAGTGAACACTGTTCTATTTGCATTTTTTCCCTGGCTTTTAGTATGGTTTTGCTGGAGAGAGGCTCTGACCTTCTTTTGAGAGAGAGAGGAAGAAAAACATCAATTGGTCGCCTCTTGCACATGGCCTGACCAGGGACTGAACCTACAACCTAGGCATGTGCCCTGACTGGAAATTGAACCTGTGACCTTTCGGTTTACAGGATGGTGTTCCAACCAACTGAGCCACACTGGCCAGGGCGTGGCTGTGACTTTCTAAAAATGTTACTATAACATTTCATGAGTATATCATGTACTGTACTGATAAATATATGTAATAGATAGTCTTTGCCCTCAAAGCTTCTTTTATTCTGAAATGGACATA
The DNA here is from genome assembly GCF_004126475.2 of Phyllostomus discolor. Classification (NCBI taxonomy): domain Eukaryota; kingdom Metazoa; phylum Chordata; class Mammalia; order Chiroptera; family Phyllostomidae; genus Phyllostomus; species Phyllostomus discolor. Next base: position 177,020,881 of record NC_040903.2, read on the forward strand.
CATTTGATTGTCCTGATTCAGAATTGTTTTTTTAAAAAGTCCTTTAACAACCAAGAATAAATAATAGTTTTAAACCATAGGGAAACAGAACCACTGTGGGTTTTCTACTTGCTGACCCCAGCAATATTGTAAGTCTAAACTATAATAAGCACACTGAGGAATAAAGAGAGGTGTCATGGGTCTTTTTGCCTTCTGTTTTAATCACTCTTACACAGGATGCTTGAGCTCCACACTGGAGCATCAGGTGGCTTCGCACCACCAGTCTTCAAGTAAAAATAAGAAAGTGGAGGTGATTGACCTAACCATAGACAGTTCATCTGATGAAGAGGAGGAAGAGCCATCTGCCAAGAGGACCTGTCCTTCCCTATCTCCCACATCACCACTAAATAATAAAGGGTAAGTGCTGAGACCTTAAAAAAGGACACTGTGAGTGTTCATTTTGCAAATAGGATCAAGAGATCTGCCAAATAAAATTATTATGCATGATTGTAAAACTTACCTTAGCAATCAAAGACTAAGTTAACATTTTCCCAGTTGTGTGATATTCTTGAGGGGTTGGGATAATGCTTTCAAGGGGTCAGTTGGATATAGTATTCATCACACCAAAAGAACACTGGTTCTCAAACTTTGGTGTACAGCAGAATCACCCGGAGGGCTGATTTAAAGCACACGTTACTTCCCTGCCCACACCATGTCTGATTTAGGAACAGGGAGTGAGACAATTTATATTTGTAAATAAATTCCCAAATGATCCCAATGCTGCTTACAGGATTTAGAGTGTTTACTCAATCTGGAAAGTGTAAAATTAACCCTGAGTAGGGTGTTCCATGTAGAAAGCAGAGGAAGACCAGATAAATGCTTTCAACCTGCCTCAGAATGTGTAAGGCTGGCGATGAAAGAAGCCTAAGACTTAAGTTGCAGTACACTTAATGCTTTCTGTTTTGCAGGCTTACTTCCCATTAGTCTCATGTCAATAATAATGTACCTTGGTTATACTTCAGTTCAGTTCATGAAATGCTATTATCTGTTTTAGGTAAGACACCCCATGCTAAAGAATATGGGTGATGATAAAATGAGTAAATACAGTCCTAACCTTAAAGGGTTTAACATTTTGTAGAAGATGGTTAAAAAAAAAAAACGTAGCTAACTCTAGTTGTACTCTTAAACAGACTGTTAGTCTCATGAGACACACTGGGAATCCTCAGCAAAAAGACTTCATGCTTTGCTGAAGCACAGTTGTAGCTCACTGAAGGTTAGAAATAGATGCGTCCCCTTTTAAGTATACATATCGGGAATTGCGTGGCTTGTTATAACTGAATAGGGGCTATTAAAAAACAAAATCTCCTTCCAACAAATACTGCTGCCTAAAGAAAGAAAGTAACTGAAAGAAGGAAAGTCCACAAAAGGTGTTGTTACAGATTTCAGGGTTCAAGAAGAAAGTTAACACCAGACCAAGAGAAGACTTGGAGTTAAATTATTTTCAGGTTTGATATTATTCGATGAGATAAAACAACCTTCTATTTGAATATATTTGCAGTTACTTGAAAGATAAAGTTGCAATAGTAAAAGCACAGTCGTCATGAATGTAGCTCCTGGCTTGTTGGAGGAATTTGACTGTTTCAGGAATCTTCATAATGTAATCAAACATAACACAGATTGGTGTTTTATTTTCACTGTAGAATAGCTTATCTCAGCATAGATAGAAATAAAGACATTGGAAACAGTATTATTCTAAATAAAATGAATATTTAAACACTAATCTTACTTTAAATCCTACTTTATCAATATTTTTACTTCTGATTATATGTAAACTATGCAATAATTTTACTGTCTGAATATATATTTTTCCCTTAAAGGAAACTTTTTTGAGTATTTAGAAATCCAGCATTTCTTCTTTGGATATTTACGTTGCTGTTTCTCCAAATATAATTTTGTTTATTTTATTTGGAAATTTACATTAGATGCAGTAACTACTTCCTGAGCTTCCCAGTGCATAATTGAACCCAGACATAGTATTTGCAAATGCCAGATCTTTCTCTGTTTTCAGATAAAACAAACAGCCTGAAAGTTTATGACATTTTGAGAAAAACAATGCCATATTCAATAGTAGTGGCCATTTTACAATAATGGCTAGCCAATAATAGAAGCCTAAAGCCAGAATATTACATTTGTTATTGTGTATTGTAAAGGGGGGGAATGCATTTCAGAATGTTACTACAAAAAAGGAAAGAACCCAGGTAGAACCAGGTTCTACCAAAAAAGGAAAGAACCTAGAAAGAGGAAAAATAGTCAGTAAATGTGAAACACTTTGCTGTCTTCAGCCACTGAGTGTTGAGTGTTCGTCCAGAAATTCCCTTTGCTGTTCCGTATACCGAGATGTTCAAAGACTAGCATTTCAGCTGCCTTCTTCTCTCTTGTAATCCCTTAGGCATTGTCAGAGGAGACAGCTAATGGAAAACAGTACTTTTTATAGATGCAAGAGATTTAATTGTTTCCATTAGATGAAGTATTTTCATGAAGCAAATGAGAGTGTATTTTATGCTTTGTATCCCATTCATAAAATGTGGTAGATGGTCATAACTGAAACTCAGTTCCTGGAACTCCAACCTTAGAATCTCTTGAAATATTCTGTACCACTGAAATTTCATTTCCATACCCCACATACTTTACATAAAGTTTTAAAAGCAAAAGATAGCCTCTTTATGCTTTCTCTTTTCTTTATTTTCTGTAATTTACCTGTTAGCCTCCTAACGGTTGGGATACCGTATGATCGTTGTGTTTGCACTGAGGGCTATTAGAATTATTCTTTTTCCTTTTCAAAATCATTTTGATTATTTTTTTTCTTTTTCAATTTTATTTTTCTCTCCTTTTTGCTTTATTTTTGGTAAAGAAAAAAATTATTTGACTACTCAGCTACTTAAACATTTCACTCTGTTCCAGAATCCAGCTTTTTATTCTTTCTTCTTCTTGTAGTTACAGTGTTCTCCCTTTAAAAAGTCTCCGTACCTGTTCATTTTGGAACATCTCTTCTCCTTGTCTTGTTGCCTTCATTCATTCAGCAGGCTGTTCATGCAGACAGTGTGCCGGTGACCATGTGGGCCATTGGATATATATAGCAAGATAAACCGTACCTAGTTTTTGTTCTCATAAAGCTTACAGGTCTTTGGGTCAGCTCTTCACTCTTCACTGATCAGATTACTGCATCCTCCTGTCTTGCCTGTGTGTGTTTTCTTTGCAAGGACTTATGTGTCCTTTTTACTAGCTGACACTCCAATACTTATTTTTAAAAGGTTTCAGAATATCATCTGCTGTAAATACTTTTCATGCTCCATTGAAGTAGCTCAGCCATACCTTCTCCCTGCTTTCTGAAAGTGTAGGTTATTGTATTTTGCTGTGTATAATGAACACCCACGTTTTTATACACATTATACATGGGATTATTATGCCCTAGCTATAATATATAATTATTATACCCATGTATAATGTGCATTCTTGTTTTTCCCTCAAAAATTTGGGCAGAATAAGTGCACATTATACACGGCAAAATACGGTATCAGGATTGAATATTGGATACCATTGCATCCACCCATTTTCTCCTAATAGCCGCTGCAAAGTGCTAGTAACTATACAGATTATTTCCTAATACAGTCAGCCCTCTGTATCTGCAGGTTCCCCATCTTCAGTCTACAGTTGTTTGAATTCACAGATGTGGAACCCACGGATACACAGGGCCTACTAAAAGGACTTGGGTATCTGCAGATTTTGGGTCCGTGAGGGTTCCTGGAACCAATCCTTGTGGATACCAAGGAAACAACTGTAATTATAATAGTCGGAATTATATATTGCTTTTCTTTAGCACAAAAGTTAGGACTCATTGTGAGATGCAACTCCTTTGTTAAACTTAAAAGTTCAAATGAGAATTATGCAAACCTTTCCTTCTTCTAGCATATTAAGTCTTCCACATCAAGCATCTCCAGTGTCCCGCACCCCGAGCCTCCCTGCTGTAGACACAAGCTACATTAACACATCTCTCATCCAAGACTATCGGCATCCTTTCCACATGACACCCATGCCTTATGACCTACAAGGTGAGTCACCAGTTCTTCAGTATTGTCACATAGCATTATGAATGCCTTTGATTTATATAGTCTTCTGGGTGTGTCTAAGAAAGAATTGAAAGATTGGAGGGAAGGGCCTAGACCTACAGAAGAGGTCATAAATAAATACAAATCCACTTCCTTGTTTGTACTTTTCGTCAATAGCCAGTGTTTTACCAACAGTGGCAAAACTAATGCAGTGATCTTTAGGTTTTGTGAACTTCAAAGAAGTCTACAAGTTGTTTTTGGATGACTTCTGATGTGCTGATTTGAATTAGGATATTTATGATACTATTTTTTGTTTCCTGAATCCAGTTATGATGCAACATGTATGCATTGTGGGTAACTGTGTCGTATTATCTTAGAGGTAATGCAGAACTGAAAAATTTCAAGGTTGTCATTTTTGTCCCAGTGAAACTGATTCTTCTTTTTTAAAGTAGTTTAAAATGCATTATACTCATTTGTACAGTGTATTTTGAGTTCATAGTATATCATTTACATTATCAAAAAGAATTACAAGTTCTCATTTATAATTTAATAATGTGTACATTAGGCATATAATCTAAGAAAATTTTTCTTTTTTATTACAAAAAGCCACATAGGCTCATTGTAGAAAATTTACTACAAAGTGGAAGCTTCCCTCCACCCCTCCCCAATAGAAAAACTCAGGCCACTGGTAAGGAGTCTTGGGAGCTGAGATAGTTGATTGGACTTTAAGTGATTACAACGAAAAGCCTGCTCCACCTCTATCCAGTGGAATTTTCTGCAGTGACAGAGATCTTGTAATCTAACTGCCCAACACAGTAGCTACTAGCCACACAATTATTGAACATTTGGAATGTGGCTAGTATGACTGAAAAACTGAATTTTTTGTTTTATTTAATATTAGTAAATTGAAATAGCCGAATCATGTGGTTAGTGGCTCCTGTATTGGTCAGTGCAGCCCTGCTTTTCATGGAGCCCCCTGCAGGTCTTCCTGTTGCAGTCTGTCCTCGTGTAGTCCGTGGGTCCCTAAAGTGTTGGCGTCGCACTCTAATTGTTATCTGTCTTTGCTTGCACTTTCCCCAAGTTTAGATGTCATAAACGAGGCATTTTACTCACGTTGGTTTACTTGATCTTCATTGCATTACTCATTGGGCAACATGGCCAGGAATGCGAATTGGAAGGGGCGGGCCTTCCATGACTCCCTGGCAACCGGGAATCAGAGCTGAGCCTTCTGTAGTAGCCGCCGCCCAGCAGCGGGACACCCCCTCAGATCTCGTCTCCCCTCGTACCACTGGAGACTCTTGAGTCAGAAGATGGTACAAATAGTGGCAAGTGAGCAGATTTGAGAAAGAGAAAGAATTTATGTGCTACAATTTGCTTAACAACTTTCACCTTCAAATCTTCTCATTTACAAAAATGAGGACAACAATGAACATACCTCATGAGGTGCTTGTGAGGAGTGAATTAGAGTAGATTGGAAAGTTACTGAAGAGGAGTCAATGAGAGCATTTGGTGAAAAGGACTATGTCGGTTTAAGGGGCCAGTGCTAGGTCTAACAGGGCAGCTATGGCCCAGGTCCCACAGCGGAGTCATGGAGAGAGAGGACAAGTCGTTGCTTACGCTTGGACTTCAGGCTTAGTACTCTAGAGAAGGGAGGGATGTAAAGCGTTCAGCTCAGTTCTTCATGTTTAAGTAAAATTCTAAATGAATTAGAATTAGCATTTAAGATTTTGTATATATTTTTGAAGTATTGGGGCATTTGGGAGAGTTGTTTGGTTTTGTTTTTCAAAACTGAAATAATTTTTTTTTCTCCCACAGGATTAGATTTCTTTCCTTTCTTATCAGGAGACAATCAGGTATGTTATATGAAAAAAACTATGGTTATTTTAATTGTATATTAAAATATTGAAAAGTATAATATGTAGCCAAGAGAAAGAAATTTCCTTAGAAAGTACAGAGTAGTCTTACCCATTACTGTATTATTAATGTTTTAAGAACTTAAACAAAAATTCCTTTGTCAGCTGTGCCTGAGTGTATAGTAAGAACAGTGTCTCTTTGTTGGTTTCCAGCACTGTTTTACAGTGAAATAGAGAAGCGAACCATATTGACTGATAAATTCTCGGCCAAATATCTCCATAAGAGAAAGTGGGTAGACTGTCCTCTTTTCTGCTACTTCTGTGCAGTTTGGAAAAAGAATTTTGAAAATTGCTTGCAATACAAATTAAAACAAAAATACAATTTAAAAACATGTTTTTCTGTTTCAGACACAAAATGTCTCAGGATCAATGATGCAGTCATTTCATAAGGCCATTTGATTTTGCAAAATGTTTTATTAAGTATTTCAAAAACACTAGAATCTCAGTATATTAAAGCTAGGATTTTGTTCTGCTAAGAAGAAAGCTTATGAATTTATAAGTATAATTACAAATTTATAAGTATATTACAACATTTGCTTTGTCTTTTCTCCCCTCCCTAGCATTACAACACCTCCCTCCTTGCCGCTGCGGCAGCAGCGGTTTCGGATGACCAAGACCTCTTACACTCGTCTCGGTTTTTCCCGTACACCTCCTCGCAGATGTTTCTCGATCAGTTAAATGCGGGAGGCAGCACTTCTCTGCCAACCACCAATGGAAGCAGCAGTGGCAGCAACAGCAGCCTGGTGTCCTCCAACAGTCTGAGGGAGAGCCACAGCCACACCGTTGCCAACAGGAGCAGCACAGACACGGCGTCCATCTTTGGCATCATACCGGACATTATCTCGTTGGACTGATCTCCTCGCCCGTGCTGCTCTCACCCCACCCCAGGTTAAATGAACTTGGCAGAAAGGAGAGGACTTTGTGCTATGTTTTACCTTATTCTGTTTAGAAAAGTACACAAGTGTGTGGTTTTTTTTCCTTTTTTTAGGGAAAAAAATTAAAAGAAATGTACAGAGAACAAAACTATATTTTCAGTTTTACTTTTGTATATAAATCTAAGACTGCCTGTCTGATAAAAACACTTGTTAAAAAAACCAAAAAAAGGAAAGAAAAGGAAAAAAGAGAAAAAAAAACAAGTACCCACAAACCACCTTCAGTTCAATTTTTCTGGATTCTGAAGATTTTTTTTCACTATTTGTCCTATGGTTTTGGTTTTATTTTACTTCAATGGCATTATTTTATTTGCAATAACAGAAAAGGAATTGCATGTATGAAGTTTTAAATTGTGGGCTTTTCTTTGTTATGGGGAGGGGCCTGAGGGGATAGTTTTAATTTCCATTTTTCTAAAAATGACAGACTTGGGTTCTGTTTGTGTGTATGCATACTTTATCCAGCCTTAAGTTATAAACCTCATCTGTCCCACTGCATTCCCTGTGTATCTCCAGGACATAGCTCGTGGGTGTGCGTGTTCAGTGTGTGTGTGTCTGTATTTTCCTGTCATTACTGTTCCTTCTCCCGAGTTTGCATTCAGTTGATAAATCAGTAGCCTGCTTCGTTTAAAGTGCTTCGAAGGTCTTGAACTCTTGTAGGAGCATCTTTATGACTATCCCAATTGCATGTTCTCCATCACATACGCTCTTTTATTTGCTAGATACCCCTGAGAATATGTTTTTAGAGATTGAAGTAAAGCTGTCTGGATAAGGAGTAGGCTTAGCAGACCTGCGAATAATACACTTTAGTCTAGTTCTTTATTCTAAATTTGGATTGCCAGTATTATGCACTTAAACCAAGTCTGTGAACACCTGCTTTTTTAGCCACAGCGTAACGAGTTTTCATGTAAGATCTTCATACCAAAGTGGGGAGTATAAATAGCATAGTGAGCCCTGTTGGGTGTCTTGTGCAGCTGACAGAGGTAAGGTTATGTCACCTCAAAAAAAAAAGGTCAGTTACCCTAAAAGTATATTCTCTTCAGAAAATACAATGCACCACACTTGTCAGTCTGTAGGAATCTGCTATCTGGTCGACAGCTGAAATTCAAAATGGGCTTGATTTTTAGTCATTTTACTCTTTGGTTTTGAGTGTACTTATTTTCTCAGTTGTTTTGTTTGTTTTATTTTTTTTTCTTCACCTTTTAAAGACAAGCATGACATAGGAAAGTCAGTTTTTTTCTTTTAGAATTCGTGGATCAGCCTGATCTATTCTTACTAATAATGGAACATGTAAATATATTGAAAACTGTTTTTCAGGAGATGAGTGAGGGTTGGAGGGAAGGAAAAGTGGTTCTACTTGTGTTCCAAAATCCTCATTAGAGAAGGTATCACGTTCTCCAGGTAATAACTGAAGGTGTGGGAGATATTTTTTAGCTGGTTGAGAGGTTTAGCAGGTTTAACAGAGAAGATAAAGAAGGGGCATAATGATTACCAGTTTCCCAGACTGGGTTTTTATATCACAACTGTTACTGTTCTCAGAGTTGATGAAGGACCACCTTTGTGTATAACATTGTCATTTTAGACCTTGCAATGGTAGCAAAATGACGTGTAATCCAGGTAGACTTCAAGATGGCTGTATCTTTGGTTGTATGATAAAATTAATGGTTCACATGACTATGTGGCGTCTGAAAATAATATGTTTCTTACAGCATCTCTCTGTCACTAAATTGTTGACTTGAATTTTGAAAAACAAGTTGGTGTTGATATGTATATGTGTGTGTGTATATATGTATTTATAGACAAGTGTGTGAGTGACAAGTGAGTTATATAGTCTTCCCCAACGCATGTGTATTCCACATATACATGGCTGAGTTAGTCACTAAACAATTTGCAATAAAAAAAGATTTATTGTTGGTTAAAACAGGAAATAGTTAAGTTTTCAAATGAATCGGGTGTTATGGTAAGTGAATACTTTAAGAACTCTCATTGCCATATTAGGCTAATATCTAATAGTATCATAATTTGTGTCTAAATTCGGATTTGAATAGAAATTACTTAAATTGTAGGGAGTTGCTTCTTATTTTACATTACTATAGGAAACATTTCTATTAATTCAACTACCTAAGATAAAATGAATAGTTTATTTCTGTTTGTTCTTTTTCTTTCATTGGTGTTAAGTGGTCTCAAAATTCTGTTCAGTAACTTTGTGTATGATGCTGAATTACAAACTCTTTGAATAATCCAGTTGAAAATCCGTCCTTCTGCTTTCTTCAGCCCAGTTTCGGAGAGGGTTCATTTCCCCTTAGTATCCTGCGTTATACCTCCCCACGGGAAGAAGAGGTAATAGGGAGAAATAAATGTCTGTCTAGTTAGTGGCTTTGGTCATGTCTCCACAGGAGAAACTAACGGTTCATTTGTCTCTTTTAGTTCCTTCTGTACTCCAGGGAGTGTGCTCCCTTCAGTTACTGACCTTTCAAAATGTTGACAGTAGTAGTAGCTGTTACTCTGTTGGTCTCATGGCCAATATTATTAGACTTTCATGATCTGCAGTAATTCTTAGTAGAGTCAAGCACTGCATCTTTATCTTCTAAGTTGTTTTTTTTTTTTTAAGTGTATGGTCATTTGATCTGTTTATTCCATAGCCCACCCTCCCTCCCATTGACATGCTGTTCGTGGACAGAGAGCGATTCTCAGAATCGTGAGGCAGGTTGTTGGCAGCCCCCCCGCCGCCGTCTTTCACGGCGGGCGTGTGTGTCTGTGTTCCGTGCGGCGCTGCTGTGCCGCACGTTTGGTCAAGTAGCTGTTTGGCTAGCAGGGCTGGAGGGGCTTTTAGTTATTTTGTGGGCATTATTGGGCACATTGTTTTAAACAGTCTGAACTTTAACCACACCACGCTTGGTTGACTAATTTACTTGGAACATTAAAATTTTTGTACTATATTAATTTAGACATTTTCACAAATCTGTATCACTACCAACTTAGGAAAGATTCACTTTTAAACTTCTCAAAATTGTGATATCTTGGCAGATTTTCCTTTGAGTCAAATGTCTGAAACTGAATGAAAATATGTCCCAATTTTAATTTCTAATTGTTAAAGGAATGCTGTTTTTAAACAGTTCCAGTTTGAAATACATAAAACACTTCAAGATCTTCAGAACTTTAGAACACATTTGAAATTATTTTAGTAAGAATTTTGTTTTATCTGTAAACGTTGAGTTCTGTTTTTTTAATTAAAAAAAAAAAACAAAGCTTAGATTTCAGAAAGAAGGAGGGAGAATAGCTGGTGGTTCCAGAGTATGCTGCTGTTCATTATTCAGTTGACAAAGGGGAAAATGTATATAAACAGATAAAAAAGTTACCATAAACTCCATAAACTTAAATCTGTGATTCATTGCCTTAAGACTTTCTCTCTTAGAATTTCCATACCGCATGCCAAACCAGTAAAATGGCTTTTAAAAATGTATAGTAGACCAATGTCAGTTTGTATAAAAGTACCAAGTGAAGATATTTATTACATGCATTGGAAAAAAATTGTTTACCTATTGAATGTTACCTGTTTATGTAGAGCTCTTTAGATGTAATAAAAGAAAAGCCTTCAGTTAATTTGTCTTCTCTAAAATGCACTGCTGGGGTACTAGGGGGCAGGCTCTGAGGAAGGTGGTAGGCTCTGTGCTTCCAAAGCACTTTCATCCCGAGCTTTCAAAGCATGACAAGTAATTCTTTTGCAGCATGCTTTGAGGTAAGTAATGAATGCACAGCCATCATTCCCTTTTCTTACCGAAATATGGCTAGCTTTGTAATGAGCCACAGCATCTGCTTAGTATTAAATCCGTTTAGTAATGTGCAGTTTGAGAGCTAAGGGCAATGTCACCTCTTTTGTAAATAAGAGTGGTGCTGGGTGAACCAGCTGGAATTTTAGGGATGAGCATAAAACCTGGACACGGGGTGGTATAAAAAGCCTTTCCCGGGATAGAGGTGTAAGTTAGACACGTCATAGAATTCTAGAGTCCCAGCCCCTGAGCACCCTTAATTAGGGACACTGAGTCAGTGGAGATGAGCCCCAGGTTCTCTTGACCATTCCACACCACTAATAAGTTTCTGGCAAGCTATACTTGAGGCAAATGAGATTAATAAAAGTTGCTTTAAAACCATACTGGGGCCATTCAGTGATCAAGACAAAAAGGCTTTAAGGGAAAGGACCCTCATCATCAGATCCCAGGGCTTCCTTGCCCCGTTCCATCTAATAAATCAAAGGTATCTACTGTCTAATCCTTGGTGTTCCGTATTGGCTATGTAGGGTTTGCTTCCTAAGATCCATGATGAATTCAGAGGTGTGGGCTAGGACCCTTGAGCCCTGCCTGAAAGTGAAATAAAGCAGTTCTCTGTGGGTCATCAACGTCTAACCAGACCTCGAGGGGATTGACCACAATGGTAATGAAGTGTAAGCACCTGGGCCCCTTATTTGCTGTGGCCTCTCGTAGGGGCCTCAGAGCAGTCCTACCAGATCTGTATTTCTATTTTTATAACTCTTAAAGCTGCCAACGCATACAAGCTCAGACCACACAAAACCTGGTTCTGTCCCTGCACAGTGAACCTACATTCCCAGCTGGGTGATCACAGCTTCACCCACTGGGTTGGTTGTGCCATTTGTTGCCTGCCCTCCGTGAAGCCCTTCTCTGCAGCTCCTAGGAATTTCTCTCGTTGGTAATTCCACTGTTGGAGAAATGAAGACCCTTCTTTCGAGGGGCCTCGGTGCGGCCTGAAGCCCGCAGCATTGTGAGACGGTCGCACGAAGACTGACTGTTGTCCCCTGCAGTTCCCCTTGTGCCTGGGCCTTCGCTGTGTGTCTTGTATGACCTCCCCCAAAACATACTTTCCTCAGTTCGATTTTCTTTTGCTTCAGCCACTAAGCGCCATTAGACAAAGCCATGGCCCAGAGAGCCCAGTTTTGACACCTATAAGGACAGAAATCTCTATTTAGAGCTCTGTCCTTTCTCCCACCCCCCAACATGCCAGTGTGGCTCCAACCCTTTTTTAGGGCAGTGCTGACTCTGCCAGTAGACCCACAAATTGGGTCACACAGGCAGCACCAGCCTGGCACCTCTTGGCCACGTAACTCAGCCATTTCACTTGGAATTGCTCCCAGCAGGGCTGGTACCCCTGCTGCTGTCTCCCAGGGCCCCTGCTGTATCATAGTCATGTCCTGTTACATCCCCTTACTACTTTCCATCAGCCATGGGGAAATGGCTTGAAGCTGTGATCAATTTGACCCACTTGAGCTGACCCATCCTAGGTTTGTGAACCTCTCTGGTAAGAGGCCGGGGAAAGCTGGAACTTCCAACAGAAGCACCAGAAAGGGACTTGGAAGTTCTGGGGGACCTTGTCACATCTGGTTTGCTTCGGCGTCCTTCAGTGTAGGCTATACAGGCAGATCGTTCTTCCCAGTGTGCAGCTGAGGCTGCCTTGTTTTACCGTGAATGTTTCCACCCTACACTCACTGTTTTGTTTTTTTTTTTTTTTTTTAATTAAAAAATGTATGTGTAAGAGAGGAAAAGGGAGAAAGAGGGAAAGGAACATCAATGTGAGAAGCATCGATCAATTGCCTCTCCTGTGTCCCCTGACCAGGGACTGAACCTGCAACCCAGGCATGTGCCTGACTAGGAATCAAACTGGTGACCTTTCGTTTTTTGGGATGATGCCCAACCAACTGAATGACACCAATCAGGACAGTATACTTGATGTTTATGAATGAATCTCAAATGTGTTGCGGTGGGTTGAGATGGGAATAAGGATTTGTAAGTGGCCCTGTGGTACTGCAAAAAATGTTGCCTCAGTTACTTGTTGTGTTCTGCTTGGTGCTGTTTCTCAGCCAGCACTGGCTTTGTCTTGGAAATGTGGAAGCTGATTCCAGCACCAGATAGAGAATGTGGCCTTTTGGGTGATTGCCCTTCTTGGGAGAAGCACTACCATGGTAACTCAGGATTGCACAGTGCGCTACAGTTTGCAAAGACGCTTTTCAAGTCATTATTAACTCAGACCCTCCTCACCAGGCTCCCTGAGGTAAGACATAGAAATCCAGCTTTAGTGAAGACCCCGAGGTGTTGAGGGGTGAGATGATTTGCCCAGAGTCAGACAGCTGGGAAACAGCAGTCAGGGGAGGAAGCCAGGCCCAACTCCCAACCATAGGAGAGGCCCTTTCCTCGCTGTAAAGGGCTGGACTAACAGCAGTGACTAAAATTAATAAAAACCTTTTATTAAGGACATGCTAATTCCATGGCCAAAATCATTTCATTTGCTCAGTGAGCCTCTGCTACAGTTAGGTAATGTCATCTTGCTGCCGTGCTGCCTCCCTGGAGTGAGAGGAACACTTTCCTTGAAAATTCATCCATCTGACTTTTCAGGCTCAGGGAGGCTTTCTTACAATCTCTTCGCTACTCAGTAGTCTCGCACCGGGGTGACGATCTTGTGGATAAATTCGTCATACTTCACTTTGCCGTTTGGTTCGATATTTGCTTCCCTGAAAAGATCATCCACTGCAATAAATCACATTAATGTTTCAGTTCAGCTTTACTGCTACGTTATAGGACAAGTTCCTGGGGTTGGGCTCCCCAGAGGGCTTCCCTGAGTGTCCAGCTGTCTGTTCACAGAGACCAGGAACTAAGCCAGCGGACAGAACAGGACAGCCCACCCCCCACTCCCGGGAGCCACTGATAGAATTTGGAGTTCATTGGATTTTCTGCAGGGCTGGTGAGGATTCAGCCACTGAAGCCTCCTTGTTTCGTTTGTTCTTTTAATGGCCTCTGTCTCCTGTCCCTTATGGTTCCGGAAACCTTCAGCGTGGGTTTTGCCCCCCCAGAGCCCACCCTCCCAGCTGAATGGCACCCTCAGTGGCTCCGCCCTGGGCCACCCTGGCCTCCCCTCCCAAATGGGCATGCCCCACCCTGGGAGAGGGCTCGGTGACAAGGGGTGTCTGCCACTGTCACCTTTTTAAAAAAAGTTTGTGTTTTGGGGGTGGAGAGAGTATGAGAGAAAATAAATTCAATGTGTCTAAAGCTGAAAGGGTACAAAACCACCATTGTTTTCTGACGTTGCTCCAAAAAAATCACTTCAGTTACTTGTTTCTTCTGTTTCTGGATTCCTTGAACAAAATACTAGCTTGTCCCAGATCTTGGCAAAAAGGGATATTTCAGCGTAAACTTCTCCACAGTGGCCTCTCGGGGCCAACATACCTTCGGCTCTTTGAACGATCCTGACCCTTCTGCAAAAACTGTCTCACTGCCCTCTGTCGACTTCCTCAGCCCTAGACATCCCCAGTGCATAAGTTTGGACTTAGAAAAGACCCTGTGATTCTCTGCCTAACCAGCCTGCTCTAGACTCTAATTACTGTGCTCTGTGCCCAGGCTGATGGGAGTGCTGAATATTTTTAGAATGTTAAGAAGAATGCGAGTTATCTTCATAGAGAAACTTCTGCCCACCAGCCACTTGGTTCAAACCACCCCAGTGGACTGGTCCAACACCAGCTGCCCTGCCAACCCCTGAGCCTCCTGCCTGGAAGAGGGACCACACTGGGTAGCCAGGTGGCAGGGTCTGCCTGCTGGGTAGTATGGTGGACCACTCCGAACCCAGAAGGAACCAGGGTGCTGGAGTCAGCCTGTCCCAGGCCTTAGAAGGGAGGCCTCCCTGACAGCTTTCTCCAGCCACTCCAAGGGCACTTCTCAATAAAAGTGAAGGTTTTCTTTGTCACTCAGGGTACAGGACTCCTAGCATCACCTTTCCTGTCTCCCACAGCCAAAGCAAGGGAAATTGGTTTCCCAGCTTGCTGGGAACACGCTGCCATTTGGGGCGGGGGGGGGGGGGGGGGGTAATGTTTCTTGACTGGTTAAACAAATAAGAAATGTGTACGAGTTTGGGGCCCGTGGTGTTAACTTCAGACAGGTGGCCCTCCCTGCTAACCCTCCCCCTGGTACATGAAAGGCACCCCGGGCAGTGTCCTCCGAGAGCCCGAGAGGGAGGCAGAGCCCACGCTCCCCTGTCCCCGTGAAAACAGCCGCAGTGAGAGCGAGCGATAGCCGCCAGCCTGAAAAAGCAGGGGGCGGGGGCGGCGGGGGGTGGGGGGCTGATCTGCCTTCTGCGGCACTATTTTTAAGTGCTTTGCGCTGTGCCTTTGTGGCTGCAGATACAATCTAAGCAGTCGGCTTTATAGAATGTTAGCTCTTGGAAGGACCTGCGGGATTGTCTATTGTAACCTCGTTTTTTCCCAACCAGGAAACTGAGGAGGGTGGGAGAGGTGAAGAAACCCATCTGAGGTCCTCCAGAATGAAGGCGAGCCAGGATTCAAATCGAATCCCACCACAATCTGGCAACCCCTCCACTGGCTTGTTGTGATCTAGCCAGTGGCTAAAGGGCCGACATTGTTGAAGCCTTTTCCCACCACCCGCTGTGTCCTAGCCCAGGGACCCCCATCCCGATCCACCCCTCCACCCCCCACCACCCGTTACAACCACAGCAGGCCCAGCAGCCTGAGTGGGAGTCCAGCCTCCTGGGTCAGTGGGTATAGACTCTGCTGGTGACTCGAAATGGCTGCGGTGACAGGACTGGGGGGCCGGCAAATGCCAGCATTGGGGTGGCCCTCTGCCACGTGCAGAGGGCTTTCCCGGAAGACCCAGGGCCCTTGTCCTGCTCCGACGGAGGAAGGCACACACCGCGCTGCTGGAAGGTGTGCGTCAAAGGCCTCTCACAGGGTTCTGGGACCAGAAGTCCCAGTAAAGGCCACCACGGACAGCCCTCTGGAAGAGCGGCTGGAGCTGGCTGAGGCACGAGGGGAGGGAACAAAGTAGCAGCTCAGTTTGGACACCCTGCATCAGCAGCGACTTCAGAAGACAGCTGTGGCGAAGGAAACGCGCCTGAGCTGGCCCGGGGGAGGGCGGGGTGGAGGCGCGGGGGCTGACACACGTCTAACAGACCTCCATGCACCTCCGGCTCTGCTGCCGCAGGCCGCTCGGCTCCCTGCATCGCGCCAGTATACATAAGAGGGCTCTAGTGCTCCCGGAGGTGGCAGAGCTCTGAACAAAGGCCCACAGTGAAAGCTTAAACTCAAGGCGAGGCCCAAGTAGGTCCCAGCTAGGACTCCCCAGGCCCTCCCTTCAACTGGCTGGACTTCTCCCCTGTCACCCCAGCTCCCCCAGCTCTCCCCTGGGCTCCAGGCCACAGCTCACCCACCTCGCCGTCTCGTCGCAGCCTTCTGGGGCATGCATGAAACGCAGTGTGTGCGCAGTCCTGGTGATGTCACCGTCCCCCCCCCCCCCCCCACACACACAGTCCTCTCCCGCTGTGGGGGAAGAGGGAACCAGGCCATTACCTTCCTTGTGGGTGAGCTTCTCCCCAAGTTTCGTGAGTTTTGACCGCAGCTCAGACGCCATGATGTAGCCTTTCTTCTCCTTGTCCGCCATCAACATGGCCAAAAGAATTTCTTTCTTTGGGTCCTCTTGTTTTATTTGTGTGTGCATAATGGTCAGGAAAGTGGAGAAATCCAGCTCTCCATTTTTGCCTAGGAAATCCCCAAACAGCGGAGTGAGCAGGGGAGAAAGGCTTGCATTGGGGAAGCCAGCTTGCCGCCTCCCCAAGCCTCCCTGGCCAGCTCAGGGGCCACCTGATTCGGGGGTAGGGGGACATGATGGTGGCAGTGGTCATGGTGAAGAGGTGCGGCCCTTCTGCTGAGTTCCCGCCACGGACATGCCTCGTTTCATCCCCCCCTCCCCGGTCCCCTGCCGCATTCCTCAGGGACTGTGGTTATCACCATCCCATTTTGCCCACTAAGGAGCGGAAGCTCTGAGTGCGGAGTCACCTCACAGAGCTGTGGCAGGTCCAGGATGGAGCCCCACCTCCTCTGCTCCCTTCTGGGTGCTTCTCTCATGCCCTGAACTGCAGGGGAGTACCTCGATGTGTGCGCCCCCTCTAGCACCACCACTGTACCTCCACAAAGATGGATAGGTGACCCCACCTGGGCCCCCCAGCCCCAGTCCTGGCCGGGCTGGTTGCTTGCCTTTCCCCGCACTGCAACCACCCTAGGCTCCTGGGCCCATGTGCCTCCTCTGAGGATGCCTGAGGGGCTCGGCCCTGCCTGCTTGGGGTACAACTACAGGAAATTGGAACTTCCCCTGACCGCAACTTCCTGTTTGGAGGAGACAGAAACCAGAGGAAACCACCACCCCTTGGAGCTGGAAACAGGGAATCCTTGTCCCTGAGCACCCCATCACTGGGCTCCAGGCTCCAGAGGCCTGCCCTGGACGGGCCGCCAGCGCTGCTGCAGGCGCACCGGTGGGGCTGCGGGGTGGCCCCAGCATATGGTGGGAACCCGTCTGAGAGAGGAGGCAACTGAGTTCCAGATGGCCTCCCGATCGAGTGATCCTTCCAGGCCACCCCCTTTCTCTGGGCCGGTCTTTCCTCCCGAGTGTCCAGCTGCCAGCGGGAACAGCCACCCCAGCCTTGCACACCTCTCTTGTTTCTTTAAAACAACAACAACAACTTGTTTCTGGTTATAAAATCTTGTATGTCCCCACTGTCAAAAATACAGGAAACAATGATAAAGGGGATGAAAACCATCCATAAGGAATGAAAATTGCCACCAGAGAGAACCACCTGGCAACGTTTTGGCTGGGTTTCCCCCACCATTCTGTTTCTCCCAGAAGTGGAGAACTGCATAGTTTTTAGAAGGTCAGTCTTTGAAATCAGAAGAATTGGGTCCCAACTCTGATTCCTCCATTGGCTCAAGCACTTGGGCAAGTGACCCAATGGCTCTGAACCTTGATCTTTACCTGCAAAGTGGTGCCTTCCTCATGGGGCTGCTTGAGCTAAGCATGTGACAAACACTCGGTAAAAGGAAATTGTTCTGTCAAAGCAATTTTGGGATCTCTGTTGGCCCTGCCTCGGCTGCAGAGTTGTGACTGCCTTGGTGGAGGGCTCAGAACCCCTGTTCTGCTGAGTGAGGGTGTCACTAGCTGCTGTGAGGATTCAAGGAAGCCTGAGCGATGCCCAGCACACCTGGCCAAATGCCTCCACAGCTCCCAGCTGGTGACCTCTGACCTGTTTGCACCTCTACCATCTGCACCCACCTGTCTGGGCTCCTCCCCAGGATCCCAGCTGCAGGGCTCATGGCCCACCCACCAGCCCAGCCCACTTCTTCTCCAGCCCGGCCTGGCCCACTCACCTATCCCGTGAGTCTGCAGGTGCCGCTGCGCCTCCCCCGGGGTCGGGCTGGCCCCTAGGCACCTCATCACTACCATGAGGTCGGTGGCTTTTATCTTCCCCCGCTGCTGCTTGTCGTACAGGGAGAAGCATTCTTTGTACTCTGCACACAGCCCGGAAGGGAGACTCAGGAGCGCTCCTCCACCCACTACCCCCACCCCTCTCCCTCTCCTCCCTTTCCTCCCCCCGCCCTCGTGCCCACTCCTGCTGTCCCCCTTCCCATCACAAATAAAAATACAGGACTGCCAAGTTCAATTAAACTTCCAATAAACAATGGACATATGTTTAGGATAAGTATGTCCCAAATTTTTGCATTGTTGTTTATCTGACATTCAAATTTAACTGAGTGTCCTGAATATTTTTTAAATATTTTATTTATTTATTTTTTAGAGAGATGAAAAGGGAGGGAGAACAAGAGGGAGAGAAACATCGATGTGAGAGGGAAACATCAGTTGTTGCCTCTCACACGTGTCCCAACTGGGACTAGACCTGCAACCCAGGCATGTGCCTTGACTGGGAATCGACCCGAAACCTTTTGCTTTGCAGGATGATGCTCCAACCCACTGAGCCACACTGGCCAGGGCTGAGTGTCCTGTGTTTTATCTGGCAACCCTATTTCTTCCCTCGCCTGACTCCCCTTCCTCTGCTCCCCCTCTTCTCCTCCCACAAACCACGGGGAAGCTCTCCACACCACCCTCCCCACTAGGTCCAGTCCAGGGAGCCCGGGAGCCTGCAGCAGGGTATCCAGACACCCAGGGGAGCTTTGCAAAGACAACTGACGTGGGGAAGGAGATAGTCATGCCTCTGGGTTACTGGCAAGACCAGAAACCCCCGCCTTGGGGAAGGCCTGGCAGACAGTGGCTCTTCTATGTGGTGACAGTTATTATTACAGTTATGGGCATTTCCGAATCCCCCGCTCCAGCCCCAGCCTCCAGGCTGCAGACGCCCGAGCTGCCCTCTGACACAGGTCCTGGTCCTGCTCTTCAAGACTCCGAGGGGTTCCTCAGGGTGTTTCCCAGCCTCTGACCAGACATGGCTTTCGGCTGTCTTCCAACCCTCTCTCCCTTGATGGACATGAAAGGCCCACAGGAGCGGAGCCCTCTAGAGCCACATTCTCACAGCCCAGCAGAGCAGGGCGCCCACCCACCTCTCGGTGCCCGCTCCCAGCTCTGGAGGAGCAGCGAGGCCAGCAGCAGCTTGGGAAGGTCCCCGGACCCTCCCGCAGAGGCTCAGATTCAGAACTCAGGGTGGGCCGCCATGTGCCATCAGAATTGTTCAGATCACCCCAGGTGGGGCCCCTGCTTGGGGAGGGGTGAGGGTGGGGACTATGACTGGACAAGTGGGGTCTCGTGCCAAGGATGCAGCCCTCTTCCCATGAACTCGCTATTATTCAATCTGGCACGTGATCGACTATTAAACTATTTCTTACCCTTGTACAAATTATATTCATTAAACTAAAACCTCTTTCAAACCTTTAGCACTGCTGATTGCAATAGGGCCATCTTTTTTAACTTTTCTGTACAAATGCAGGGGGTGGTACATTGTTTAATCTTGCATTATTTAATAATGACTGGTTTTAACAACCAGCTCCCAAAATGTCTAAAACTGCACCAGCTGGCTCATGCCTGGGTGACACCCCGCTGCACCAGGCCCAGTGGCAGGCGCACGACTGACATCCCCTCTGTCCGTCGCTCACAGCAGCCTCGGGAGGTGGTGTCATTACTCCCACCTCAGAGATGAGAGAACTGAGGCTCAGACGTGCTAGGACCCCAGGCCCGCTACCCCCAAGGCTCCTGTTCTTCCCACGCCAACAGGCCACCCTGTCCAGTCTGTCATTCATTCATTAAACATCAGTGGCTGCTTTCTTGGTGTCAGACACGGGGTCCAAAGGGAAGTTTGCTGACTTTCCTTCTGGGAGCTTCAGAGAAAGGGTTGATGAGCCTCGGAACCAGGTGTGGGTGTGGGACACTGAGGCTGACAGCCACACTCCACTGGGTCTCTCCTTCAGACTGGGTGTGAGGGGCCCCTGCCTGGGTCTTGTGTTTTAAAACTCCTTGTTCTGGCCCTGCTCTGGGGGTGAGAATATTAAGGGGTCCCCAGGGAGATGTCCATCTGGTGCCTACAACCCACCCACTCTTCCTTCTAGACCAAGCTCTGGGCACCCAGAGCTCCGGAACCCCTGCCCAGGTAACCCTCAGCCCGCCTGCAGGGACTCGGCCCCTTGCAGGCTATGCGGGGCCTCCTCCAGTGCAGGTCTGGGCCCTTAGTTCTGCATAACCCAGCTGGCCCGTGGCCTTGGGGAAACAGAACTATGCAGGCTTGAAACTGAAACCCTCCTGGGGCCCAGGAGGCCATGGGGCTCAGGGAATAATGTGCTCAAACAGCAGGCAGCCTTGATGTCGGGGGAGAGGGGACCCCCCACCTTACAGGCAGGGAGACTGAGGCCCCCGGAGAGTAGAAGGGTGCTGTCTGAGAGTGGAGACTCGGGCTCTTTGCTGTGGCTCAGCCCAGGACAAAGCCCCCTTCTTAGGCGGGCCCTCAGCCCTAGCCAGTTAACTGTGGTTGCTCTCTCCATCCCCTATTCACCCCTCCCACCCCCATATCCAGCTTCTGGAGGAAAATCAAATGAGCTCTCTCTGCTATTCCCCCCATTTGTAGATCACCTTGGCAGATGTAACACCAACATTTCTACCTGTGAGCCATACCCTCCACCGAGCAGAGCAGCCGCCTCCCTGCAGCAGCGGCCTCTTGCCTGTGGGTGGGCCCAGCTCCCCCCTCAGCCGCCTTTTTCCCACCAACAAAAACAGCAGAGCAAATTGCTTAATGAGACCCATATTTTGCTGTGAGTTGCTAATTAAAGAGCAAACCCAACCTACCATTAATTTGGTCCTGGGAAAGAAACTTGGCCTGCAGCAGACAGAGGAAAACAGTCAGGGAGGGACACCACGGATGTGTGGCCCCCGCGCCCCACCCCCGCCGCCCAGCCCGGTCAGCCGGCAGGCGACACAGGCCCTCTCTTACCATCTCGGGGCCTCGGGCTGCACCCCTGGCTCCCTGCTCCCAGGACTGCCTTCTTGGTTTCCTTCCTCTCTGCTTCAAGTCGAAAGTCCGCCAAGCTGGGCGGAGGCCCCTGTAATAAACCCGCAGCTGCCATGGAGACCAGGCCCAGCGCCAGGGGTCGGATTCCAGCTTCCCTGCACAGCTGATGCCCGGCCAGGCCTGGGCAGAGCAGCTGGTCGGGTTTTGAGAAAACAGGGCTGCGGACGGGCTCCCTGGGGCCTCGGTCCCGCACGGGAAAGCTGAGGCTCTGAAGCAAGCGGACAAACGTTCCTTCCTGGGAGCCCTCCCTGGACTCCACAAAGGGGGCAGTGGCTCACAGAGAGCAGGCCCTGCCCGGGGCCTCCCTCGAGGGGGTCTGTCCTGTCTCTCTCCCGGGACTAAGTGGGCGCTGACAAGGTGCCGGGTCCTTAGCATGCTGTCTCATTTAAGAGTCATCACCCATCACCTGGTAGGTGGGGAGGGGACCCTCCCACGATGGCACAGCCCAGTGATGGCCTCTGCCACCATCCAGTGGTTCTCAGTGTGTCAGTTCCCTTCCCTCCTTCCAGGCACCCTGGGGATGGGGTGGGGGTAGGTGCCAGCTCTGGGGTCTAGGCCCCATGGTGGGCTCCCCAGGGAGCTCAGAGGGAGGCCTCTTATGTGACTTTCCTGGCTGGGGGCAGGAAGCTCCTCCTTTTTTTCCTTTCCCTTCTCTCCCCTCCGCAGCCCCCACTCCTTCCGTCAGAAGCTGCTGACTCTCCCCATTTCCTCGGTGGTTTGTGCTGCTCCCCACCCCCCACTGTACACACACACACACACACACACACACTCCGAGGAAGTGAGGGCAGGGTGGGGCGTTCCCTGGAGCTGCTCAGCTGGGCAGCTGGGCTCTCCCCCTCCAGCTGCCCGTGCACAGCTGGTAGCTCCGGGGCTGCCCGCTCCGTCAGGACCCGCAGGTATGGCCGCGTAGGTTGTGCCCTGTGCAAGGGGTCCTGGCCTGGGGGACGAGTGGGTCCCAGAGAGGGGCTGCACCTGCCCAGAGGAAGAGGGACCCCTGGCTAATTTGTACAAGGCGTTCGGACAAGTGGAGCCTGCCTCCGGTTCATTCCCCTCCCTCCTCTCCTGGCTACCTACCTCCACGTGGAAGGTTCTCTCTTCCCCCAAATTGTGTGTTGAATTACCTCTTAGACCCAGACAGTTTCAGCTGGAGGGCTCTCCCTCCCTCCGGTGGGGCTGGGGAGAGGAGGGCAACTTCTCAGTAAGCGTCGGAGAGAAGATGCGAAGGACAGTCAGGCGGGCCTTGGAAGGGCATGGGGACAGGGCTGAGGCTTGGGGGAGAGTCTGCCGGGACCAGGCCAGCGCCCACGCTCGGAACTGCCCTGCGTTTGGGACGGGGCTCGTTGGGGAGACATTTCCTTGGGTTTAAGTCCGCGTGTGCTGGGGTTTGAGGCCGTGTGCCCCAAAGTCATCCCACGGACATGCCCTTGCCAACTCCTTCCTTAGGTTTTTAGGCGTCTCCTAGGGGCGTCTCTCATGTGACCGAAGCACCTGCGAGAGGGTGGTGGCTACACGAGGGCTCACTACCCAAAGATTCGTCACCCCGTGTGCTGCCCCGGGTCGAGTTCATGCTGCACTTCAACACTGCAGGGGAAACAGAACCCCTCCATACCACGGGGTCCCCACCACTGGGTCTCCGATTCGGCCGGTGGAGTGGAGCCAGGTGGCAATTAGAGCATTTCCAGGGAGACCTTTCCAGTGACCTACCCAGGTCTGCGAAAAGGGACACAAATCTCTAAGCCTTTAATAATTCACTGTGGCTTCTTCCCGTTCTATGTTGACTTGAACAACACTGGTTTGAACTGTGTGAGTCCACTTATGTGTGGGTTTCTTCAATAAATACATGTATTTCCTCTCCCTTTTGATTTTTCTTTTTTTTTAAATATATTTTATTGATTATGCTATTACAGTTGTCCCATTTCCCCCCTTCTCCCTCCACCCTGTACCCCCCTCCCACCCACATTTCCCCCTTTAGTTCATGTCCATGTGTCATACTTATGAGTTCTTTAGTTTCTACATTTCCCGTACTATTCTTGCCCTCCCCCTATCTATTTTCAACCTACATTCTATGCTACTTATTCTCTATACCTTTTCCCCCTCTCTCCTCCTCCCACCCCCCTGCTGTTAACTCTCCATGTGCCCTCCATTTCTGTGGTTCTGTTCCTGTTCTAATTGTTTACTTAGTTTCTTTTGGTTTTGCTTTAGGTGTCATTGTTGATATTTGTGAGTTTGCTGTCCTTTTACTATACATGTCTTTTCTTTATCTTCTTTTCTTAGATAAGTCCCTTTAGCATTTCATAAAATAAGGGCTTGGTGATGATGAACTCCTTTAACTTGACCTTATCTGAGAAGCATTTTATCTGCCCTTCCATTCTAAATGAGAGCTTTGCTGGATAGAGCAATCTGGGATGTAGGTCCTTGTCTTTCATGACTTGGAATATTTCTTTCCAGCCCCTTCTTGCCTGTAAGGTCTCTTTGGAGAAATCAGCTGACAGTCTGATGGGAACTCCTTTGTAGGTGACTGTCCCCTTACCTCTTGCTGCTTCTAGGATTCTCTCCTTCGTTTTTACCTTGGCTAATGTAATGGTGATGTGCCTTGGTGTGTTTCTTCTTGGGTCCAACTTCTTTGGGGCTCTCTGAGCTTCTTGGATTTCTTGGAAGACTGTTCCCTTTGCCAGATTGGGGAAGTTCTCCTTTATTATTTGTTCAAATACGTGCTCAATCTGTTGCTTTTCCCCTTCCGATTCTGGTACCCCTATAATTAGGATATTGGAACGTTTAAAGGTGTCTTGGATGCTCTTAATCTTTTCCTCAATTTTTTGAATTCTTATTTCATCATGCTTTCCTGCTTGGTCGATTCTATCTTCCTTCTGGTCCACTGTATTGTTTTGAGACTCATATTCCTTCCTTTCACTATTGGCTCTCCTCCGCGTGTCTTCCTGCATCTGTTTTATGGTACTCTGCATTCTTTCATCTAAATTTCGTCCAAAATCCACCAGTTCCGTGAGCTTTCTGATCACCAGTGTTTTGAACTGCACATCTGATAGATTGGCTAATTCTTGGTCACTCAAAAGGATGAGTCCTGGGGGACTGATCTGCTCTGTTGAAAACATGGTTTTTTTCCCCCCTGTCTCTCCATTTTTTTTTTTTTTTCCCGGTCTGGTTGCTCTTGTTACGGTGGGGGGCGGAGCCTTAGCTGCTCACTGGGGCTGGGCACCCCAGTTGCTAGACTGTGACGTTATATGTGGGGGCGGGGCGGGAGCGGGAGCGGGGCGGGAGAAAACAACGGCGGTAGTTCCGTTCCCCTGGACTCAGACCCTTGTCTGGGCTTCTGGGCCGCGAGTTCTGCCCTGGTCCACAATCGCCACCCCTCTGGGTCTGCCAGCCGCAGCTTGCGTACTCAGGGATCACCGCTGCCTTCTTGCGTGCCGGACGGCTTCTGCGCTGATTTCGCGCCAAACCTTCCCCCGACCTCCGCGCGCCGCCGACCCGAGCCAGCCCCGCGCCCACCCGGCTCCTCTTCTCCTACCAGCCCGGATGAACGCGTCTACTTCAACTTCTTGGCTGCCCGGCTTCCATTCAGATAAATCCTCTGCCAGATCTGGGTGTTATTCTGATAGTAAATTATTGTTGTAAATTATTGGTTTTCTAATCTTGGTTGTACGAGGAGGTACGGTGTATCCACCTATTCCTCCATCTTGCCGGAAGTCTCCGATTTTTCTTAAAAACATTTTCTTTTCTCTAGTTTACTTTATTGTAAGAATACAGTATATGATACATATAACAGAAAATACCAGTTATTAAATGGGCTTCTGGTGGACAGCAGGGTAGTAGTGGTCAGTGAAATACTCTTTGGATCCACGGATGTGAAGCCCAAGGATGTAAGGACTGACTGCAGTGAAGGTTGAGGGGAGTCAAAGGTATGTGGGCCTGGCCGGTGTGGATCAGTGGGTTGGATGTTGTACTGAAAGGCCACTGGTTCGATTCCCGGTCAGGGCACACGCCTGGGTTGTGGGTTTGGTCCTGGTTGGGGAGCATCCGAGAGGCAGCTAATTGATATTTCTCTCACATCGATGTTTCTCTCCCTCCCCTCCTCCCCTTCTCTATAAATCATTAGGCATGTCCTCCAGTGAGGATTAAAAATAAAAGTTACATGCAGGATTAGGGATCTGCAGGGGTCAGCACCTCTAACCCCCATGCTGTATAAGGGCCAACGGTATTCACTCTCATCCCTTCTACCCAGTTTTTCCTCCTGTTTTGTTCTCAAGGGCCCCTCACCTTGTCCAAGTGTTGGGCCCCCACACAGCCGGGCCCCAGCCTGCTCAGAGGGTCCCTGTCGTGTCCGTCTGTGACTAGGCCCCAGAGAGGTTGGAGGGGCAGTGTCCCGGAGATGGGGAGGGAGCCAAACGAGGCTGCCGGGCATGTAGGGCACTGGGGCTCAAGGGTGCAGAAAGGCCCCTCCCGTGCTAAGAGCAGCCCAGGGAGTTCCGGGCCTGCCTGCCCACCTGCCTGGAGACGCTGGGACCTTTGAAGATCAAGAGCTGAGGCCCCTAGAGATAAGTGTTTGACCCAAGGCTAAGTACCAACCTCCAACAAACTTGGCCCCCCATGGAGGGGGCTTTCTCTGCTTCAGCCTCTGGACTGGGCTGGGGCATCTCTGAGGGGCAGCCTGGAGACACTCCCTCCTGCCCCTCCCCTCTGAAGGGGGCTGGGCCTGACCCAGGCCCTTTTTGCTCCCACCGCTCCCCAACCCAGGGACCCTACAAAGTGGCATGGAGGGCCAGTGGCAGCACCCACTTGCAGCCAGGTCCGACTGAGTGGGCCCTTGGGGTCCGCCCAGCACTCCTGCCCGGGCCCCAGACCAGCCACTCCCTCCCCTGTTCCAGGGACCCCCTCCTCCAGCTTCCCCAGTTCACACTGCCTTTATTCACACCTCTCACCACTGATGCTGCCCGCAGACAGGGACTGACCAGAGGCTGGGAACCTGTAAGGGGGCAGCAGAGGGCCCCCAACATGAAAGGAGAATCTGAGGCACGGGGCTCCCTGAGAACCCGGGGAAAGCAAGACGGGCCCCGACACCCACAAGCACACGTGGGCCAAGGCTGCTGGGAATGTGGCTGCGATCCCTGCGGCTGTTGCAGACCTGTGTGCAGTGCCTGGGGGAAGCGGGGTTGGGGTGTCCTGATGGGAACGAGGACCCTTTTCTGGGAGCAGGGCCCTGGCAGAAGGCTTGAGATCCAGGCTCAGACAAGGCCAACTGTAGAGAGCCTCAACACCTCCCCTTCACACGGTTCACGGAATAGTGCGAGTGTTCGAGAACTCTGCCATCAGCTGCAGCTCCGAAACCTGCAGTTGGGCTGACAGGAAGTGGTGCCACAGCTCCCCTGGAGGGAGAGGATGGAGGCAGAGCTTCTGGCAGAGGGAGCTGGTGGGGGAGCTACCACTGCCAGACCCCCAACATCAGGCCGGTGGTTGGGGGGTGGGCTGGGGTGCATACCCCAACTGGGGTGGATGCATCCTTGGGGGTGAGTAGCTCAGCACCTCACGTAACCTGAGGTGGGGTGAGGGTCTGGGGTGCACATACCCCTTTCAGGGTACGAGGACAGTGATGGTATAAAACTTCTTGCCATTCCCAGGCTGATGCAAGAGGAGACCGCAACTAGCCACCAGCCCACTCTGGGACCCTGCGCTCTTCCAGTGCAAATGAAACCCAGAGAAGGGACATGCTTTGCTCAGTAATACACGGAAAGTTCATGTAATGTATGTAATCTGGTTCCAGGGTCAGGGTGGGTCTGAGGAGTGGGCCGGGGTGGGGGGGGAGTGGTGACACACCAAATCCCCTCTGCATGGCCGCACCCAGGCCTCCCTGCAGGGGTAGCAGCAGAGGCTTCACAGGAAGATGGGATCAGCCCTGAGCAGTGAGAGAGAGGGGGGCCCCGACTCTCGCCAGGTTCACAGGGAGGCAGGGCTCATGTCTTGACCTGGACACACTGCCTGAAACTAAATTCCACCCCGGAAAAATCCAAACCAAACAGAAGCTTGACTGAAACAATCAAGTCTCCTAACGACACACTCCATACATGCATGCATACACACACACACACATACCTATCCATGTACACAATGCACACTCCCACTCATGTTCTCAGTCACGGTTATGCACAGGTGGGTGGACACACACATGCGCACCACACATACACTCCCCTGCTCAGACTCCCTCTGCGGCCCATCTCCTGCCAAAAGAGCACCAGTGGCCGATGCCAGGGACTCAGTGTCGGCTGCTGACGTGGAGGGTGTAGAAGGCCCAGGGCTCAGGGACGTAGATGACGCCTGGGTACTTCTTCCTGAGCACAGGGTCATTCCACAGCCAGGTGACCCACATGGCCACAAGCAGGAGAGTGAGGGCGAAGGAGTAGAAGAGGAAGAGGCCGTTGCTGTCCAGGAAGAGGCGCTTGCGCTTCTGGTGCAGGACGAGGGCCAGCATGGCGAAGAAGGTGAAGATGAAGAGGATGAAGATCTGGCCCTCGGTGACCAGGTACCTGAGGAGGCCAGTGGGTGAGATGAAGCGGGTGCTGTGGCAGCCCTATCCTGCTTGCCATCCCCCACCCCACCCAGGCACCAGGCCGCCCCCGTCAGTCAGTCAGTCAGTCAGTCAGTCAGAACAGCACATCTAATGAGGGGCTTATGGGACCACACCGCTCTGAGCCACAGCCCCTATGCAGCATAGTGATTTGGCTGGGAAGTTGCTATTTTTAAAAATGCTGAGTTTGTTGCCAATATTTAAATAACAAAATACCTGAAAATGTAGATTTCTGGTTTCTCTGGTCACATTAGACTTGTATTCTTACATGACAATAACTGATTAGATGGGAAAGCAGCTGCTCCATCAGAGCATTATTTTACAGTTTGCCACAATCCCCACCATTCCCTGTTGCCTCACTTGATGTTTGCTTGATGCATTTTTGTTACCAGCTTGGTTCCTATACACATTTCAGTTTGGGAATGCAGCTGCAATTTATGGGACTTGTCACTACTGTCTCCTTGAAGGCTGGGGCACAGTCTCAGATTTCCCAGAGTTCCTTGCAGCTCCAAAGGCAGCACCTTGCACATGGCCAGAAACGCAGGGACATTTGTTGGAGGGCTTCTGAGAGGTTATCTGGTCCACTCCCCTCTTCCAGAGAGAACCCCAATGCCGACCCACTTCACTCAAGGAATTACAGCTCTGCAGCTGTGTGACCCTGGGGAATTTATATGACATCTCAAAGCCTGTTTTTTTCCTCATAGAGGGGGCACAAATGGCCCCGTTTTCAAGGTTACTGACAAGGGCTGTGTACAGCTGTCACTTGGAAAGCACACTGCTCCACAAGTGGTTGAGGCTGCTGCTGTGGTTCTCACTGCACTAACACGCTCTGGGTACGAACTGGGCGGGAAGCTCTTTCCCACGTCTAACCTTCCCTCTTGCTGTAGTCGACACCCATTTTTTAAAATCCTGTCCTCAGGGGTGGACTCTCTCAGCCAGTCAGGGGACAGACCCTGGAGCTGGGCTGCAGCTGGCCTCAGGAACGAAGGCCCTTTCCATTTCAGTGAAGGCTTCCCATGAGAGAAGGACTGGCCCTTCCTGCGACACTCACCCCCCACCCCAGGGGGGCCTGTTTTCAGGACGGAAGTAAGGGGAGGAGGGGTAAGAGTGTGGGTCCTCTCTAAGGGGAAGAGAGAGCTGGAGGGAAAAAGACACCAGGCGGGGAGCTCCAGGCCGTGGAATTCCCCCCTTATCTGTCTATGTCATCAACACGGTGCTTTCTAGTTTATAAAGCTTCTTTGTCTCTCCCTGGATTCTCACCAGCTCCTGACATGGAGACAAGCAGGTCTTACCCCAACCCACAGGGAGGGAAATTGAGACCCAGGGGCTCTGTAGGACTTGGTGTTAGAGATGGAGTCTATTGGCCCCAACACCCTCAGGCCTGGCTTCCTGGTAACAGACTGGCCACAACATGCCACTGTCACTGTCCCTACGAGGAGAGGAGGAAGCAGGGGCTCCAATATGGAGGGTCTCACCTGGGGTCATACAGCAGCTCTGTGGTCAAAGGCACATTTTTAGTGCCTGGATCAGAGCACCCCTTCCATCCCCAATGTCCACTCACCAGTAGTACAGGCCACTGGGCACCACCAAGAGAAGGGCCGCCCCTGGCAGTGAGCTCTCAGCTTCGGTGGGAGTGAAACAGCCGCTGAAGTACATGAAGAGGATGAGGAAGAAGGGGACGTACCTGCAACAGGGAAGCCAGTGCCTCAGAGGCCTGCCTGGCTGCCCCTCCCACCCGTCTCCCAGGCCGCCTTCCCCACGGGTCCTTGTACTGGTCTCTCGCAACATCCCGTGCAGTGTCACTTCATGGGTTACAAGATGCCTGGTTTGGGGGAGGGCACTCATAGCCCCTGCCAGCCTTTCCTGTGCTGGGGGTCCAGGGTGGGGTAGGAGGGAAGCAGGAAGGTGAGGCCTGCTCCCTGGGCACATGCAACTCAGAGGCCCACAGGCTGGTGGGGATGGGGGTGTTCCTTCCACACTGCCCTGGCCACCTCCCTCATGCCATGGTGTGAGAGGGTGTCTGCCTCAGGCATGGAGCCTATTGCAGCCTCAGCCCCACACTGGCCAGGAAACAGGTGCAAGCAGCAGGGCTGAGCAGAGAGCGGCCTGAGGTCCAGGTGAGTACAAAGGAGAACTGCACCTGCTGGGGGCCTCCCAGGAGCTCTGTGAAGCCCCTTCACTCACACTCAGCCCTCGGCCTCACCCTTGCCCCCCACACCCTCACTCAAAAGGATCACCCTCTCTCCTCCCCCCACACAGGCCGCTCTTCCCATGCACCCCTTTTCTCACACCTGCTCTTGTCTCCTTACCCATCCTTCTCATTCCCCCTCTCCTGGCCCCCATATACTCCCTGTCCTCCCGCTGTTGCAGCTCCTCTTTCCTCCCCTCTCCGGCCTTCCACGGGAAGGGTCTTGTGGCACAGGTCAGGGAGAGCTGGCAAGGAGCCTGTCAAGAACCCCCTGAGCCAGAAGGAGCAACTGTGCATGCTCCGAAACAGACCCTGGAAACACAGTGACAAGTGTAGGGCACATGCGACAGGAGAGCCCGCCTCACTGAGGAGCGAGGCCCCCAGGTCCAGGGCTGCCTCTGTCACTACCTAGCTGTCAGTCCATGCTCACACCTTCTTCCACTGGCCCCCGCTTGTCCTGTGTAAAGTAGGGCGGTGCGGGGGGGGGGGCGGTATTTGGGACAGATGACTGGATGACTGCTCCACGCTTGGGCCCTGAACGTCCCGTGGCTGAGCCCCCCCATTAGTGCGGAGAGAAGGGGAGGGGCAATTCCTGGGAGTTCTGAGGGTGGGGAGCACAAACAGCACCGCCCAACCTGGTCCAGCTGGCCCTCATCAGCTGCTTCCCTCCTCCACCCCCAAAGGCCACGACAGGGCATTGTGGGGGTCCTCACCCCCACATCACCTGCGGGGTGGAGGGAATGTTTATCAGCGCGAACGCCTCCTCCACCCCCATCTGCTGCAGGATCCGGGCGAGGGCGGGACGGCCGCTCGCTGCCCTCTAGTGGCCACCGCGGGCACAGCCCGGCGGGAGGAGGCGGAGGGGCCAGGGCCTGCGCGCCCCACGGGAGCTTGCAGCTACCCTGCAGGGAGGGGAGGTGAACCCATTCCAGTCTCCGCGCTCGAGGACCACCTGGAGGACTGAGGCCCAAGAGAGGCTGGTTGGATGTCCCTGAAACCGGTGGCAGAGCTGGCAGGGCGCCAGGGTCCCTGCGTAGACAGACTGACCCCATCACTCACCACATGGAGTGGCCCAGGTACTCGTCATAGTAGTAAAGCAGCTCGAAGGAGTCGATCTGAGGGCACAAGGGGGGACAGGGTGAGAGGGGCCGTCCTACAGAGCCCCCTGGTCACCCTCCCCCACGTCCGGCCTTTGCCCCCGCACCCCCTCCTTCTTCCTCACACCCTGCCCTCCAGTGGGAGGGGCCCAGCTGGAAGTCAGCGCGTACTCCCTAATAACACGGTGTCCTGGCTTGTCCTGCGACTGTGCCCTCACTAGCAGACTGCCCTCGACAGAGGGTCGGGCACAGTGATGAGCGGGGGCATCTCTTTGGCCTCTAGGGTTTGCATGCAGTGGGGGAGGCCACCTCACCAGCGTCTCCGGCTTGAGATTCTTGATAATGGGGTTCTCACGGACTGACAGGTGGTGCTGGTAGCCACTGAAGAGCAGGCGGTGGTTCACGGAGTCGCCCACCAGGTGGATGCTGGCGCCCATGATGAAAGTGATGATGCTGACGTAGACCACGGAGCGCGGCAAGGTGCGGGGCGATCTCTCGATGAGCTGCGGTCAGAGGAAGGCCTAGCGCTTTGACCCCTTGGGTCAAAAACAGGAGACACCCTCTGCCTCACTCCCTCACACCTGAGGTGGGGTGGGCTCCACCCGCTGGGAAGTCACTCACAAATTGGTGGGTCCCTTTAGTGGGCCAGTCCACCCTCCCGAGTCTCACATGACCCCTCTGATGCCAACAGGGCCGTGGGAACAGCACCTCCTTTCCCCAGAGAGGAAGCAGGGGCCAGCTCTTCACCCAGGGTCACATGCAAGCCACGTCCTGGAGGTGACAGCAGGCCTTCCACCCAGAAGCTGGGGTGTGAGGGTCAGCCCTCCCACTGCCCGAGGTGTGCCCCTGGGTGGCTGGTGGGGGGCCTGTTGAAGAGACTCTCCAATATCTGAGTGACTGCTCCATGGCAAACACAAAGAAATGACAGGGATGGGAGAGGGGCGGTGCTTCTGAAGTTAAATTGTTTAGCTGAGGACCCCTCTGAATTTCACACTTACACATTTCTGACTTCTAGAGGTTTGAAATGTCTAAAACCAAAATGATGAGGATAGTAGATGGTGACAGTGAAGGGCCCTTATGTGGCAAAGTGCACAGCCGGCAGCCCTGGTGAGCTCTGCGCTCCCAGTGGCAACTCAAAGTCGGGGGTCTCCAGGCCAGAGGAGGGGGTTCCCCCTCCGCTGCTGCCATTCCTGTCACCTAGCCTTCATCTGCCTTCCTAACTGGTCCCTGCCCTCTTCCCGGGCAACCCAGCCTCTCCTGCCTCAGCCTCCCAGCATGTATTATGGTTTCTTGAGCATGGCCTTGTCCTTAGGTCCTCCTGCCTGAATGCTGCTTCCCCTCTACCCCTTGGTACAGCGGGCTGAGGCTCAAATCAAACACCCCCCCTTGGGGACGCCTTCTCCATCCCTCCCAGCCAGGGGCACCTGCCTCCCCTGCGCCCCCCGCCCTCAATGTGTCCCTCTATCACAGTCCTGTCCCCAGGCGCAGGCAGGGAGAGCCTGATTCAGGGTGCTCGCAGGGCTGGCACCAGCTGCCTGTTGGCGGGAGGTGGCGATGAGGGTGGGGAGGGAGGGCGGGGGCACTGGGACCCTACCTTGAGCAGGAGAAAGGGCGTGATGATGTTGTAGGCCATGTGGAAGTAGTCCCCCACGCTCGGCTTGTTGAGCGGAAACCATTCGAGAGGGAACACCAGCTAGGGAACAGGAGAAGGAGTGGATTCACCAGGCAGAGGCCCACGAGGCCCTGGGGGAGTCGGCCCCTTACCTCCTTCACACACTCTTAAGTCTTTCTGTGATCTCTTGGGATCCCCTCGGCAGCTCTCGGACAGAGACACAGAGTCGCATGGGCAAGTTACACGGACTCGTGCCCAGGCACACGGGAGATGCAAATCCAGGCCTGAGCCCCTCTCTTGGGGGGTGCTCAGTAAATGTCCCTGGGCACTGGCCTGGTCGTTGGAGGCTCCTCTGGGACTCGGTGGTGACACCAGCTTTCCTGGTGACCGTGGGCAAGTCCTTGCTCTCCGTAAGGTTTCCCATCTGCAACATAGGGAATGTGGCCCAGGCGGTCTATGTGGACTCCCAGGGGAGTGGCACTCCAGGTCCTACGACAATGACAAGCTCTTCTGGCTGCTGGGCCCAGGTGTGGGAAAAGGCCCTGTCCACCAAGCAGATGGCCCCTTCCAAATCAGACCAAGATGTGGAACATTCGGAACAAAGGAGAAGGTAAGTGAGGTCTCCAGAGTTGTCTCAGTTCTCCCTTTCCTGCCTTCCCCGGGAGAGGAGGCAGCTGGGGCAGCTCCTCCGTCTGGTCTACCCCAGGAAGTCCTGGCCTCGTGGGGTCACAGTGACCATCCTTATTCAAGGTCAAAATATTATACACACACACTCCGCCAAACCACACTTCCAGTGTCTGTTGACTGAGAACATGGGTGGTGACCAAAGATTTCAATAAAAACTAAAAAATTTTAACTCTTTTAATTCAAAAATGGCACATTGGATAAAACTAATCTGCAGAAATACCACTCTCAGGACATAGAAATCTCAATTTCTTTCTTTCTCTTTATTTGTGTGCGTAGCTCTGTATCTTTATTTACAGCAAGACACGCATGGTGGCGGAAATGCTCTTTGTGACAGCAAAACACCAGAAACAGGCCGGCTCTCCAGCTGAACAGGACTAATCAAATAGCCTATAGTACACGTTCACTACAGATAAAGAAGGCTCAGCAGCCACCAACAGAAGTGACATGTTACATGTACTGACATGGAGAGCTCTCCATGACCAAGTAAAACAGGCACGCTACAGAATAAGGTGTGCAGTAAAATCTCACTTCGGTTAGGAAAAGAATAAGGATGTGCACGTGTGTCTGTGTGAGCAGGGAAAGGAGTGGAAGGGCTTCCTCCAAACTGTCGGGGTGGGGCTGGAAAGGGAGAGTCTTACTACTTTGTACACCTGGGTGTGGACTGACTTGTTACGACTACTGCATATTACTTTTATAACTTGTAAATGATTGTATTTTGTAGTTATTAGAAGTTTGGGACTATAGTGCATACATTTGAAAAGCTCCAGGGTATGCATGCGCTTTTCAAATGTGTCTTCTCCCCACGAGTGGGCTTGGGGTTAGCGTGGCCACAGCAACTCTAGGCAGGATGAAACTGACTCCTAGAGAGTGGGTGGAGCCTTGACCCTGTTCCTGGCCTCCTCTCTCCCTTCCCTGGAACACCAGCCTGACGGCAGCTCCTCTGTCCTCCAGCGTGCGGGAACTTCATGTGGGAAGGGCAGGGGGCTCAGGGCAGCTGGTTCGCCAGTCTTCTTATATAGATGAGAGAACCGAAGCCCAAATGACAGTGGCTTGCCCATGGTCACCCAAAACCTGGTCAGATGCCCCGACTCCTGACTCTGTCCCTTTTTTTTCTCCTACATTAAAAAAAAAAAAGTCTGCAGAAAAGAGTACCAGCACCCACCATAATGCCTCCCCGACACACTGCCAGGAAAGCTTTTCTTCTTCCCCTCTGTCTTTGAAACATGTCTATGAGACTGTTAGGGTGATGGGGTGGAGGGCAAAGGGGACATGTGTAACAATGCACACAATAAAAATAAAGAATAAGAAATTCTTAGGACTGTAACTGACTTACAATCAGTCAATAACTCATGCCACTTAGGGACCTCTTTTCTCCTTAAACATTCCAGGTTGCTCTGTAGTATCCATAATTCCTGCTTCATGGCCAGGTAGCATGCTCTATACTGGACACAGTGAAGTTGACTGACCCAGTCCCTACCGCTGGACACCGGAATCACTCATGGGTTCTGGCTACTGTAAACAACACTGCAAAGAACATCTTCAAGTAGACAGGCTGTTGTCTCTTTATGTCTTCAGGGTAGATTTTTAGAAGGAATCTTGCCGGGTCAGAAGGGATGAACATATCAAGGTTCTGGAGATTGACATGATGGGAAGGGGGTGGGCTCTGGGGCCAGGGTGCCTGGGTGCGGATGCTGGCCCGCCCACTGCTAGCTGGGTGAGCGTGAGCCAGTCACCCTATCTATCCTCAAGTCTCATCTATAAAGCTGAGATTAATGGAGTGTTAGCGTGAGAACTGAGTAGGTCTAACCACATAAAGAGCTTAGAACAGAGTCAGCACTTCATGTATGTTAGCTGCTATTTCTACCTTACTGTTATTATTCATGCAATAAAAGTGTAATGAGCACATACCTTGCTAGGCACTATTCAAGGTTCTAGTTATCACCTGACAACCTGCTTTCCCAAAGGGCTTTGCTAATTGCATTATCACTAGCATGTGCAAGGTGTCAGTTCCAGCAGAGGATAATGTTATTTTTACCACCCCCACACAAAAATTAACACCTTGGTACCTGGTGGTGCCTCATTCAATTTTTTCACATTCTGTTATCTATCTATCTATCCGTCTATCCATCATTTATCACAAGTGAGGGCATTTGGTGCTCTTTCAGTATGAATCTCCTCTGTAGAGGCCACCACTGTACACTGATGCATGACGTAGCCTTGGAGGGAAGGGGACAGTTTCACCAGATGGCACAAAAATTACCCAAGGCTCAGAGTCATACATAATGTGCAAAATCAGCCTATACCCTACCTCCAGAAAAATAATACTATTTCAGGGCTGTGGGGATGGCAAGTGGGGATGCTCTGCTTTCTTTCCCACACTCCTCCAGTTTGGTGATCTGGAGGTGAGACAGAAGTAGGGCACAGTATGACTGTTCAGGAATTCGAGTTCCAACTTGGGAGTCAGGAATAATATGACTGTTCAGGCTCCCAGAGCCCTTCCCCTGCTTGCTGGCAGCTGCCTCACTGGCCACAGTCATAGAGTCAAAGGACATGATCATCCAGGCCTACTCTTGCTGTTTAGCGGTAGAGGAAATGACTTATCTAAGGTCACGCAGCTAATTCAAATCACACTAAATCTTTTCACCGCTGGCTGAGGCTGCCCACAGCTTCACACTCACCATGGCAATGGGACGGCCAAAGTCCAGAACCCAGTTCTGCAGAGTGAAGTAGAACCAGAGGTCGAGGTGGAAGGGAGCAGTGCCGGCGGCCTCATCGGCTTTGATGGGACCGTGCCTGCAAAGGGACAGATGACAGGGGTGAGTGCGCTCCCTTCCTCCCATGGGCATCTCCCCCACCCGCCACCGGCGAGCCACAGGAAGGACTGGGGGTTTGGGAGCAGGAGGAAGCACACCTAATTACGTTCTAGGAAAGGGACTCTGAAGGAAAGAGTGGGGTCAGGGCCTGTGGCCGAGGGGAAGGTGTCCTGGGAGTGAACTCCAGCCGCCCTGACTCTGAGACTCGGGCAGGAAGCTGCCACGTGGGCACAGGGTCGGGTTTTCTCACCCACAGAAGGGTGAGGAAATCAGATGGGGCGAAGCATACAAACACTGCTGAAAAACATGAGATGTGATGCTGGAGGATAGTAGCTAACCTTTATTGAGCACTTGCTGTATTCCAGGCACTATTATGGCTGTTTACATATATTATCTCATTGTTTTAATAGTCACAGAAACCCTTTGAGGTTGGAATATTACCCCCATGTTACAAGTAAAAAAACAGAGACCCACAGTATGAAGTAACTTGCTCCATTTGTTGCTAAATATGTGAATCTAAATGATTAGGCTAAAGAGCATATGTTTTTAACCTCCATTGCAATCATTGTGTCCACAGTGATTGGTCAGTGGGATGGGCATGTGACTTGAGCTGGACCAGTCAGAGCCCTCTAGTGAAATCTGCCTTAAAGGCTGTAGACTGGGATGAACAGGGCCTCCCTCCACCTGGTTCCTGAACCATGAGGAGTATGAACAGGGCTGCTGGTAGCCCTGTTTCCACCAACCCCCAGTGAAACTTGAGAAGGAAGCCAGTGGGGACAAGTTGATGTGAGAGCCATGGCAAGAAGTGCAACACCATCTGACAATACATCTTTGGATGCCTGTCCCCCACTCCATTTAGCCTTCTGTTCTTTACAGATGAGCTGAGGTCCAAGGGCCAGTGCATGCACCACCTTCTCCAGGAAGGCTTCCCTGATGAAGCTTTTCCCAAAGCCCCACCAGACCCACTGCAGGGAGTGCTTCATCTCCAACTCCCAGCCTGGCCATGACAGCACAGGACTGGAGTGTTACTCTCTTATCCAGACCTTCAAAACAAGGAGTGACTTTTAGTGTCTCTCAACTCACCCACTTCCCACCAGTCTACATCCACTTCTCGGCATCCCACGGCAGTTGCACACCTCCAGTGACAAGCAGCCCACCACTTCCTAAAATGATTGAGGTGTGCGTTTCATTGTCCCATTTGTGCCAAGAACAGAAACTGTGAGACACGGATTTGTATTCTCCAGAGTTCTCAGCCCAGTACCTGGTTTAGGCTCAGTGATTGCTAGCTGATTTGAAACAGTCTCAATTACTAGTTACTCATTCTTTTTAGTGGCAAACATTAGCTTAAAGACACCCCAGAGGTTTTCCTCTGTCAAGATTGCTATTGCTTCTCTGACTTTCCAGGATCCTTTTCAGACAATTCCATGAATGGCCCACACTGGGCTGGCAGAGCAGCCGTGAGACCAGGAAGGCAAGCTCCTGGGATCTCACCATCCTCTGGTGGCAGGCCCGACAGCTGGTGTCTTCCCAGGCTAGCTGAACCTTCCTGTCCCCTCTACGTGGTGCCCCCTCCGCTGGTCAAGCCTAACTGTGTGCTGTGCTAAGAGCTTCACCTGCACTGTCTTGTCGCACCCTCACAGCAACACCAGGAAGCAGGGCTTATCCCTCCTGTTTTACAGATGAGGAGACTGAGGCTTACAGGCAACATGTGCTGAGCCAATGTCACCTTCACTGTAGTAAGGAGCTGCAGCAACTACTCCTTTTGTCAGCCTATTGCCCATTCCCTGCTTCTTCTGGTATGAGAGGATGTTTCTCCCTTGGCCGGGCCTAGTTTAGTTGGTTAGAACATCATCCTGATAGGCCAAGGTTGCAGGTTCGATCCCCAGTCAGGGCACATACAAGAAACAACGAATGAATGCATGGATGGGTGGAACAACAAACCAGTGTTTCTCTCTCTCTCCCTACCCCACTCTCTCTAAAATCAGTTTTGAGAGAGAGAGAGAGAGAGAGAGAGAGAGAGAGAGATGTTTCCTTAGCCACAGAGAGGGCCAGTAACCCAGGCTGGACCATGCAGGACTTTTCAAACAAGTGTTTGTGGAAAGTGCACCTTCCTCTCTGATGCTGGGGTGCCAAGATGCAAACCCACAGCTGCCTGTGGCCAAGGTTCCAGCTTCCAGGGACAGCCAGGTGAGAATGAAGCAGCCTTGCTGAAAGGATCAAGGAAAAAGGGGAGAAAAAGCTCTGAGAGTGCTCACATTTCCTGTTCTAGGCATCCCCAAGGCCTGTGGTTTGGCCTCATGAGCCAATACACTCCCCTTTGCCAAGGGTGCTACAGTTCACACCGGTTTTCAGTCACTCTCCACCCAGGAATGCTGAACAGCACTGAATTCAAACCAGGGTCTACATGAATTTAAGACCTGTGCTCTTAATTGCTTGCTTTTTTGTTTCTGTTTATCAGATTAAGTTGTGCAGCCCACTAGGAGATCAAGTGAGAGAGGGACCAGTGCAGCCTGGAGCAGTACTCAAAGTGCAGAAGGAAGGGAGCCCAAAGCATGATCAGGCACATTAACCAGGCAGACAGGCGGCAGGAGAGCAGGAGCAAAGGCCCGGAGGTAAAAGTGGGAAAGGCACTGCATGGAGTTGAGATGCCTGGCTTATGGAGGGGAGAAAGAGAAGGGTGGGGCTGGCTGCGCCTTCAGAATGGGTAGACATTCAGAAACTAACTGGGAGGGCTGCTCAGGGGTCTGAGCCCACCCTGCCCCTTCCCCTTAGTGACCACTGGGTGAAGGCCTCAACAAGCAGACAGTGATAACTGCCATGTCGGAAGGACTTGGATGGAGAAGGAGGAGAAGAGCCCTCAGTATTTTGCTCTAGAAGCCTCCAAACTGGGCAAAGGGAAGGTTGTTTGGTACAGGGACTAAAGGCGTTTTGAAAGCCTGGAAAAGCAGGTAGGTGTGGGTCTCAGGAAGCTGTGACCCTACAGGGGCTCAGTAACTATCTTCTCTGCCACCTTAGGAGGAACCTCAGCCAGTGGGACTCCCTGCCATCAGTCCAGCCTGGCTTAGCAGGGCAGGACAGAAAAGGGCAGGTACAGGGCAGACACCCAACTTGGGAACCACGGATCAGCATCTACCTATTTTTTGCTGTCGGATCTCTGACCCCCACAGGCAGATCATGGAGGGTGAAGTCGCCCCCTCCCCCAGACCCTGTCTTGGGGGTGAGCGATCTTAAGCTTGTCCCAAGTTGCTGACTCCACAGGCTTCACACACTGACACCTGCGCGTCCCCAAGCCTATGCCAGCTCCAGGTCTCAATCATCAGAAACTTCTGCTGAGAACAACAGTGGCAGCACACTGGCAGGTAACCTGAAACGAGGCTGGCCTCCTCTCCTCCCCTGGTTTGCAAGTCTACCATATGGGGGACACTGATACCACAGCAGCTGGGGAGCGCATACCATGCAGCTGAAATATTCAAAGCAGTCAGCAGCATCTGCAGGGCTGCCTGGCAGAAAGGGAAGGGGTCTTGGCCACAGTGGAGTAAAGCAGGGCCCATGAATAGGGACTACAGACAGAATGACTTGGGTTCTACAAATACCCGACATGATGCAAAGTTTCAACAAAACGTGAGAAAATAAAGGCAAATAATAAGAGGGGGGAAAAAGGAAGTACGAACTCCAGGAAAAACAAAAGCAATGTAAGAAAGCAAATGTAAAAAGGGGACCCTAGTGCACTGTTGGCGGGACTGCAGACTGGTACAACCACTATGGAAAGCAGTATGGAACTTCCTCAGAAAACTAAAAATGGATCTACCTTTTGACCCTGCAATTCCACTGCTGGGACTCTATCCTAAGAATACTAAAACACCAATCCAAAAGAACCTATGCATCCCAATGTTCATAGCAGCACAATTTACAATAGCTAGATGCTGGAAGCAACCAAGATGCCCATCAGTAAATGAATGGATCAAAAAACTATGGTGTATTTACACAATGGAATTCTATGCAGCAGAAAGAAAGGAGCTCCTGCCCTTTGTGACAGCTTGGATGGAGCTGGAAAGCATTATGCTAAGCGAAACAAGCCAGGCAGTGAAAGACAAATACCATATGATCTTACCTTTGACAGGAACCTGAACAACAAAACAAAGAAACAAGCAAAATATAACCAAAGACACTGAAATAGAGGACAGGCTGACCGTGACCAGAGGGGAGAGGGGAGGGAATTTCAGGGGACATTGGGAAGGGTTTACAGGAACAAACTTAAAGGACACATGGACAAAAACTAGGGGGAGGGTGGTAATGGGAGGGAAGT
Organism: Phyllostomus discolor; assembly: GCF_004126475.2. Lineage (NCBI taxonomy): Eukaryota > Metazoa > Chordata > Mammalia > Chiroptera > Phyllostomidae > Phyllostomus > Phyllostomus discolor. Next base: position 177,061,431 of record NC_040903.2, read on the forward strand.
GGGGAGGGTTGGGGGGGCTGGATTGGGAGTAAAAGGGAGAAAACTGTATTTGAACAATGATTAAAATAAAATAAAAAAAGAAAGCAAATGTAACTCTTACACATTACCGTATTTTTCAGACTATAAAATGCACTTTTTTAAACCACATTTTTGGCTTCAAAAGTTTTTTTTCCTATTTTTCTCCTCTAAAACCTAGGTACATCTTATGGTGCAGACCCCAGACGCACTTAGGTTATAGAAGAGGAAAACAGGGGAAAAAACTTTGAAGCAAAAAATGTGGTTTAAAAAAGTGTGTCTTGTAGTCTGAAAAATATGGTACTTGGCTCTGTAGGGAACACTATTTACATGGCTGATTTACTGAAAAATTACATGTCGATTTTCAAAGTTTAGAATTAACCCACAGATAAAACACTGGCGACGGCATGGTTGGAAACCAGCGGGTAAACGTTGCCAACCTTGACAAGGTTGGAGTGGCCCTGTGTCTGGCAGGGGCTGGAGGGAAGGACAAAGGAGCTACAGGTGAGAGTAGGTGGAGGACAAACATTCTCCTTTTGAAAAGAATCAAGGGGTATTGCCTACAACTGACCCAAAAAGAAATAATGGTAATGCAATTCCCCAAGGCTACAAGGGTGACAGAGAGAAACACTAAAAATAGTGATTAAAAACAAGCCCTGTGAAGATGAGGGAGGTAGAAGTGAGCCAAATCCTAACAGGAAGAAGTCAGTGGGTGTTTAGCTTAGAAGGTAAAGTTGATAAAGCAAGAAACAGCAGCTGAACATAACTTCTAAGAGCGTGGACTCCGGAGACCCCTTTGGTTTAGATCCTGGCTGTGCCACCAACCAGGTCTTGGGCAAGTTACTCGCCTCCGGGACCTCGATGTTCTCGTCTGTGCAACAGGGGGTAATAAATAGTAGGTCTGGCATCGAGAGGTGTGGTTGGATTCATATGCACGAAAATTCAGAGCAGGGCCTGGCCCACAGCAACTGCTACACAGTGTTTGCCATTGTTATTTAGAAATAGGACTTAACGGGTAGAAGCAGCTAGAAGAAGCTAACATGGTTGTCCCTGGTGCGAGAAAGATGCAGAACAGGGGACTGTTGCTTTTTACTCTAAGCCCTATGGGCTATTTTATTTAATCTTGGCCATGTATCACTTTGATTACAATGCAAAAAAACTGTCAATAAAGCAGGAATGAGCTACCTTAAGAGGTAATGAACACCTTGTCATTAGAAGTATGTAAGGATGCAGCAGAGGAAATCCACGCATCCTAGGAATTAGGATTTTACCTGTCAAGAGCATGAATGATACTGAGAATGAGCCCAGCACCCAGTGAGGCGGGCGGAGACACCGGTCTCTCCCCCCATCCCCAGGGAGCACCCTGATGAGCTCATGCAGGAGTAAAGGGGGACATGGCTCCTTAGCAGCCAAAGCGTAGTAGTAGGAGCAGAAACCATAGGCCCTGGTTCTTCCTAGCAAATGATGTATCCTCTCCGGGCCTCAGTTTCCCCATATGCAAAACAAAAAGACTAAGATGCTGCACATGGAAGGCTCACATGTTGAGATAAAGTGGTGACCATATCTGACACCCACAAACAGTTGTAACGGGACTACCACAGTTCCGGGCACTCAGACTCCCGGCGTGAAAGGGACCCTGCTCTGAGATGTCCCTCAGTAGCAGGACAGAGAGCTACCCTCAGCCTTGCCTCTCAGGCTTCCCCCCTCATCAGAAATCATACCACAAATTGCCTAGAATCGAATCTAAGCACCCTAAGTTCTTAAGAACCTTCAGTGACTCTCCAGTACCTACAGAATAAAGGCTGCATCTTTAACCTGCCAGTGAGAGCAGGAACTAGGGGGATAGTGAGGCACGTAGGGCCCAGCTCTTAAGTAGGCACTCACTCTTGGGGTTGTACCATGTCCTGAGAGTGTCTCTTTAAATTCTGCACTCTATAGTCCTGGCCCTGCTGCCATTCACAAAGGTCCTTCACAACCAGTCTGCATCCTCTTGCCACTGTGAACCTGGAAAGCTCCAGGGCCATTGCATTCTTTGCTGTTCTCCAAACTCTCTCCCTTTCTGGAACAGGTTTTCTTCCCTGTAACACCTAACAAGTCCTTTGAGACTCAGCTCAAGTGCCACTTCCTCCATGAAGCCCTCCAAGATGACCTCCTAGCTCCTTCCCTACTGTAAGCCCCTCCCATCTTCACCTTGTCCATCCTGCATAGTGCCTGGCACAGCACGGGGCACACTAGAGATGCTTAATGAATGCCTGCTACACTAGAATGCTTCTAGTCTGTAAAACGGGATGAAAGTAGAATGGCGGGGGGGGGATAGATCAAAAGGTGCTCCTGTGCCTCTTTCTCGGCCCTGCCTGGTCCCAGCTACACCAACCAATAGCATCTTCCCTTCCGTGAGAGAAGGGGACAGCGACCACGTGAAGATAGCCGTTCCTCATTCTTTCTCTGGAGAGAAGCGTCCACACTTCTCCGCTCTTCCATTTACATTCTCAGTCTTGGGTTCCACGGGACAAGGAGTCAGCCTCCTGATTAACACCAGGATCCAAGTCCTACTCAGGGTTGGAGGGACCCCAAGAACTTGGAGGTGGCACTCGAGTCTGCAAGTGCGTCGGGGACCCGAGTGAACAGTGGTGTACTCTGAGCCCGCTGCCCCCACCCGTAGTTTTTAAGGCCCCTGGGGAGGTCTTCCAAGCTGAGCTACTGTCCCAGCACCGGCCAGATCGCAGGGCTTGGGGCACCTACAGGAAGAGAACAAAACGGAAGGCGGGGATCAGGCGAGGGAGCGCTACAAAAGTAGCGCAGGGAAGCCCGACCCCGCAGGCAGCCTCTGACCCACCCAGGGGTTTGCTGCAGCTCGGCCCGGCCGCCCGCACCCGTCACGTGGCGGCGACGCGGTTGCGCTGCACTCCGCGGGAGCGCGCCCACCTGGCTTGCAGGAAGGAGGCGCCCGGCTGCGCGCCCGCAGCTCCTGGATGCTGCCGCCTCCGCGCCGTGCCTTCCATGGCTGCCCCGCCGCCGGTCGGCCGGCTGCTCGGCCCTGCTTTCCTGAGTCCGAGAGGGCTCGGCTGGCCTCTCGGCCGCGACAACAAATGCCGCGCAGGGGCGGGCCAGGGCGGGCCAGCGGGAGACAGAGACCCAGGGGCGGGGCTGGCGGCGGAGGTTAGAGGAGGGAGGGACCCGGAAAAGGACCGGGGGAGCGAAGAAGGCGGGGCGAGCTCCGGGTTAGGCGGGAAGGACGCCGCGATCCTGGCGTCTCTGGCTAGGAGCTGGAGCAGAGGTCCTAGTGAGCTGCGTGTGTGGCCTTGTTGGGGCTGGGGTTTGCTGGGGTCGCCTGCGTTGCGGGGTGGGAAGCTTTGCCTGGGCTGGAGGATGCCTGATTACTGGTCTGGAGTTGGGTAGGCACCTGCGGAAAGGCCAACCCAAATGCTCCCCTGGGGAGGAGGCGAGGCGGTTTTCCCTAGTTCTTGAGGACAGGAAGGATTGGGGGATTCATGTCCTTCCTCCCTCAAATGGAAGACGTTGTTTCTTACAAAGTCAGCTCTGTGGCTCTCGATGTTAGGAATTAAATAATCGGTGGGATAGGAGGGTAACACGCAGAGGACCCTCGAATTCGTTCCAAGTTGCGGGGGTGGGTGATGCAGATTTCAGTTCTGGCTTTGTCACTCTCTTGGACTTCGTGGCTTTGGAAATGTCAGTTTCCCTTTCTCCCGTTTGAACGTGTACTAACTTCTTGCTGTGAGCAGCACATCTGTGGGCAGGACGGATAAACCCCACTGTAGCAGGGTTTGGGGGTGGGAGCAGGGGATCGGTAAGTGGTGTGAAGTGGAAAGTACTGAATATTGTGCGGACAGGGACCTGGAGGGGTTGGGGTCAGACAGGCTTCTGGAGGACAGACATCCCAGACGTGACTTTGGTCTTACGAGCTGACAGTGAAGACTGAGCAGGTATCGACGGGACACAGCGGGTGGGGAAGGGTGTTCCAGGCAGTGGGAACAGCCAGGCAGGAGGGCCAGCATCCAGAGGGAATCTGGTGTTTGGAGGAACAGAAACAAGTTCAGTGAGAGCGGCAGAGTGCTGGGTGAAGAGTAAGAGAGTGGACCCCAGGAAGGGACCCTGCCTTTATCCTGAGAACTATCGGAAGCAGTACAAAGGTACAGGGCAGGGGTGTGGCGCAGCCATACTGCATTTTAGACCCTTCTAGCTACAGCATGGGGATGGATGAGAGAAGGCAAGGCTGGGAGACTGAGAGGTGGAGCGTGAGGGGCGCAGTTGTTCCAGTGAGGGCCTGTACTGCTAACAGTGACAATGGGAAGGAGAGAGTTGATGACATTGAGTCGTGTAGAAAGTGTCTGAGCTGTGACTTGAATGCGGGGGGTGGGGAAATGGGAAGCAGATTTGGGGTGACAATTCATCCTTGGGTGCATTAATGTTGAGGTGGGTCAGGAAGGCTGTGGTGCCCATGGATCTGAAGCTTGGGTCAGACCTGGGAGCTGGGGGAGGGACTTGAGTGTCAAGGGAATAGTAACAATCAGAAGCAAAGAGGCTGCCTGGGAAGACAGTGTCCCTGTGAGAAGAGAGACAAGTGATGAAGCCCGCCTAGAGTCTGGGAGGCATATTGCCCAGGTTTCAGTCCTGGTACTATTCCTCAGCAGCTCTGACAGGCACACTGCTCAATCACTCCCAGCCGCAGTGTACTCATCTGTGAGGAGGAGAGGCCTGTGGCAGCGACTACATCAGGGTTGGGATGAGGAAATGAAGCAGTGAACAGGAAGCACTTGGCACAGAACCTGGCTCTGGTGTTGTTACTTACAGTCGCCTCCTAGACCTGATATTTCCTCCGTGATGTGAGGGATGTGAGCTATGCCTATTCCATTCTACTTTCTTCGCTGTGTTTTCTCTTGGGACACTTGTATTGGATTTTTTTCTTTCTCCTTTCATCAGAACCTAAATGCCCTCCCTCAGCTGTGGAAGGTGCCTGCATCCAGTCATTGTCCGTCCACCTCACATTGGGCTCTACCAGCCAACAGGCCACGCCCAATGCCCGTGGCGTGCAGTCCAGGCCTCTCCCTAGGGTGGCTACTCTCCTTGTGTTCTGCTGAAGGGCATGCTTGCTTTATAGCTCCACCCCCTCTTATTTGCTCCCCACCTGTCATAAGCAGAGCTGGTGATGTCCCTATTTTGAAGCTGAGAAAAGTCAATCTCCTGAGCTGGACTTATGTGCCCAAGGTCAGGCAGTGTCAGCTTGGATCCCAGGTTTAATTTTGGTGAATCGGATCTTCCATCTGCAGAGTGATCTGTGTATACACCTGAGAAGGAGGATTGAGGCTTCCTGCACTGACCCCAATTTCTCATTTGCTGCTGGTTTTGAGAGCCTGCTGGTCTCCTAAGGAAGGGACGTGAGGCACCCATGATGGAATCATGGACTTAGTAACACCCTGGGGGTGGGCTTCCAGCCATTAGAGGATGAGGCTGGGTGGAGGGGGCCTCTCTGACCCATTTAATCCTCTAATCCCTTAAATACCAACAAATCTGTGTTCTGCCTGGAGCCAGCAGCTGGCCCTTGAGTGGAGGGGAGTCCAGGCTGAGGGAAGCCAGGCTTTCCTGAAAGAACAAGATGAAACTGCCCCCAGCCTGGCGGGATATGAGTCGGGATATGAGTCCTCTCTTTCTCAGTCCATCAGAACTCTGCAAACACCATCTGCATGAGCTCTCAGATTGCATGGAAATTCTCAGGGAATGAGGGGTAGAGCAATAGTTGGCCCAACTCCTGGGTGTGGAGGGGTACACATTTCCAGGGATATTGCCTGTAGCCCTCTGGGGACATGGTTCCTGTACACAAGAAGGGCAAATGATCTCAGCTCTCTGAGCTGCCATTTCAGTGAACAGCAACAAGGAAATTTTTAGCTGAAAAGGCCCTTACAGATGATACAGCCCAGTGGTTTCAACTTTTATTTTAGCGAATGTTCCTACTCTTTTTCAATTATAGCTGTACCCGATACTTTTTTTAAAGATTTTATTTATTTATTATTTTTAGAGAGGGAAGGGAGAGAGAAAGAGAGAGAGAGAAACATCAATGTGCAGTTGCTGGGGGCCATGGCCTGCAACCTAGGCATGTTCCCTGACTGGCCCTAACTGGGAATCGAACCTGCGATGCCTGGTTCGCAGCCTGCGCTCAGTCCACTGAGCTATGCAAGCCAGGGCTGTACCTAATACTTTTTAATGCACTCCCTTAGCTCCTCTCAGCCACACCTCTCTCCCAGGCCCTCACCACTTGTTTCATTCCAGCACAAGGCAGTTGCACCCCCACCCGCTCTGAAATTCTGGTCTCAGAAGTGCAGGAGTGTCGGGCACTCCATGGAGTGGATCTTTGACCAACAAGAAACGGTTGGCACATATATTCTTTTCCTTCTTTTGGAGGAAATTCCCTAACCTTCATGCAGCCTCATTAAAGAAGGTTACTCAAGATCTTGCATCAGCTGACGCTCACGGTGGCCAGGTGAGCAGTGCACTGGTGGGCTCTTCTTCCTTCTCTGTCTCACTCCTTTTTCCTCACGTCAGCTCTCCTGGCACTGCACACCCTCCTAAAATGTTAGCACAGATGCTACCGCCTCAGACTCTGCCTCTCAGGGAGCCCGGGCTGGGCCCGCATGTGACAGGGATGCTCAGTGTGTGAAACAGATACCGGTGGGGCTGCTCCAAGTACAGGGAAGCAGGCCGGTGGCGTCTTCTTTTCCGTAGTGGTTTCCAAGGTGATGACCTCAGCAGGGCTCCCTGGAAAGCCTCTGATCTCATCCAATTCTGTCATTCTGCAGCTGAAGAAACTGACACCTAAAGTCACATGCAAGTTAGAAGCAAAGCCAGGGCCAGAGTCCAGACTCCTTGCTCCTACTCCAGCATTCTTACATCAAGTCAATTTAAGAAATTAAAAAAAATTTTCCCCCCAAACACCTTCCCGTTTTGAAGAAACAGGAAGGACCTTCTAGCTTTGAAGCTCCCTGTTAGACTGTGGCCACCACCTGGGAAGCATGACACACTGACCCCTGAACTCGGATGTTGGGGCCCAAGAGGGAAGGCAAGGAGCAAATGAACAAGGAAGGGTCAGGTGTGCCCGATGCGGGGACACCTGCGTGTGGGAAACACGTACTGTTCATGGTTAAAGGCTGCACGAGCACAGACCCCAGGGCACTGGGGGAAGATTGAGGGGACATAGGAGGAGATGGAGGCTGACTGTCCCTGTTAGCTGATGTCACCTGTAGGGTACCCTTCTGCAGGCTGAAGTCATTCTTTAGGAAGCTAGGAGGGTGCCCAGAAGTCACACTGTGGGGAAGGAGGAGTTTGCCTCGCATTGCTTTCATTCAGGTTCTTGTCGTGACAGCCAGAAACGACTAGGGACAGGTTGATGACAAAATGGGATTTTCTACTATAAAGGTACAGGGGCCTCTTAAGGAACCTAAACACAAGGATGCAGCTGAGCCTTGGGTACAGACGAGACCAGTGGGACTTAGAGAACCCAGAAAGTTACCTCTCTCCAACTCCTTGTGTTTCGTCCTCTCTCTCTCTGAAGATTAGCTTTTCCTGCATCCTAGGGAGCATGGCAGCTTCCAGGTTTGTCTTCCATCCAAGCGTCAAGCAGAATGAGCCTGAACTCCAATGGGGCGATTCTGGTTGGCTCAGCTTGAGGCAGGTGCGCACCTGGGCCCATGAGGGAGGCCTGGTGGTGTACAATTCAGGCTGCTCCCCCTCTGACCAGACGGACAAGGGAGGGAGGAGAGGACCACGCACTCCCTTGGGCTTGCGCACTTGAACAAAAACCGGTGATAGGAGATTCTGTGCTCTTTCCTCCCTCCTCAGTGGGAGGGATTGCTCTCTCCTATGTGTGGGTATAAATTCAACCCTTATCCAGGAGCCTGCCTCCCCCATTGCAGCCCAGAGCTGAGTTGCCCCCAGCTACCCCCTGCCTCCCATCTGCAGCTGAGAGCTGCGAGAAGCTGAGGGAGGATCCCAGGGCCTGCCAGTCTCCTATTGTCACATCAGTGTCACTTAAGTGAACACTGGCAACATTTACTTAAGTCTGATCTTAGATTCCTTTTTCAGGCAGGTCAGTGGGTCTCAATTCCTAAGGGTTTGCTTCTGAGCCTGTGGCGGGAAAGGCTGATGCGGGATTCTAAAACCAGAATTCATGTGGTGTTTTATGTTTCTGGATTTCAGGGTCTTTTTCTTTTCTTTCACTCTTAACTAACATTTCCTGTACAGTTGCTATGTGTTATGCCCTGGTCTCCAGGCTTTATGTGGAGTATCTCATTTAATACTCATGACCCTAGGGGGAATAGCAAAAGTTATTATATAACTTTTGCCTTGCTTACAGATGAGGAAACCCAGGCACAGAGAGGCTGAGTCATGCACCCAAGGCCACACAGGCTGCCCATGGTGTAGCTGTAAGTGACCCTGGGGCCTGCCGTCTTCCAAACCACCGCACAGACAGCCTGAACAGACAGGCCGTGAAGGCTTGGGGGAGGTTTTCCCATAGCCATGGCAAGCAGAGGGTATAAATATCCGCTTTTCAAAACTGTTTAAGAATTGTCCACCCTGAAATCGGGGTGGTCGGACTTTGACATTTCATCGACTGTTGGACCACTGCAGAGACACAGCTGTTAGTCTTTAGAAACCCCGGCTTCCCCTGGAGGTGTCGTCATAGGCCTAACCCTGCAGGGGAGCCGGAGCGGCAGTCGCGTTGCCTAAAGCGAGGGCTTTGAAGAGGGGAGCGTTAGGCCAGGTCTGGCCCTGTCCAGGCTGATTCAGGGCTGTGTAATTCCTGTAATCCTGAAAAAGACACCCCAGCTCTGAGTCTTGGTTTCTTTCTTTCTTTCTTTTTTAAGATTTTATTTATTTTTAGAGAGTGGGGGAGGGAGAAAGAGAGAGAAACGTCAATGCATGGCCACCCCTTGCACGCCCAGAACTGGGGACCCGGCCCACAACTTGGGCATGTGTCCTGACTGGGAATCGAACTGGTGACTCTTTGGTTCACAGGCCAGCACTTAGTCTGCTGAGCCACACCAGCCAGGGCATGAGTCTTGGTTTCTTTACCTGTAAAATGGGAATGATCACAACAGCCCCCTTCTGAGGATATTGGGAGGCTCTGAGAAGGCCGTAGGAGTTTGTAAACTCCTGATCGTTGTCCTGGTGGCAAGAAATGTGTTTCCCACTGGAAAGCTCTGGGAAGACGATGCTTAATCCAGAGGAGGCGCTAAGACTTGAAGTTCAGCACCAATGTGGGGTCATCTGAGGGATGGGGGTCACCTGGGTTCCCTCTACCCCCACCAGGTGGTTCAATGTCCTGTTCCACATCACAGGAGTGATCCTGAATTCCTTCCTGGGCTTGGAACCCGTAGGTCCCCAAGCAGAAAACAGCATGTAAGTTCTGGTGTTAGCACCCTAATCAAACTTTCCCCCAGAGGCTCAGAATTCTTTGAGACCCACTGACCTGCCTGAAAAATGAGTCTGAGGTTAAACTCAAGGAAACTTCGCTAGTCTCGGGTTTTATTGAGAAACGTGTGTGCTTCAAGCCACATCATTTTTGTAAAACTCAGCTTTATTAAAATATAATTTGCATATAATAAACATTATTGAATTTAAAGTGTAATTCAATGAGTTTTGACAAAGGTACGTTCTCAGGTAGTCACCACGGCAGTCTGACACAGAGGAATTCCGTCACCACAGAAAGTTTCCTTGTGTCCTTTGCGGTCGCTTCTGCCGCCCCCGCGCCCTGACAACCACTGACCTGTTGCTCTGTGTCGTTACCGTTCTGTCTTCTCTACATTTCCCATGAACGGAGTCACCTAGCTTCTGTCTGAGTATCTTCACTTCAGATTATGCTTTTGAAATGTGTTGGTTGGGCTGGACGTACCAAGAGTTTGGTTCTTTTTATCACTGGTGGCCTGGATGCACCCCGTTCATCAACGCTGCCCCAGGGGAAGGGCGTTCGAGTCTGGGTGGCTGTGAGAAAGCTGCTGGGAATGCCCACGTGTGGGTCTGTGGTGCGGACCTGCGTTTCAGTTCTCTGCAGTGAATATGTGCCTCTTAGGTCAGCGATGTTCAACCTTTTTCATCTCGTGGCACGCATAAACTAATACTGAAGTTCTGCGGCACACCGAAAAGTACATTTTTTGCCAATCTGACAAAATGATTCATTCACACTAGATGGCTATTGTTATGTTGGTTGTTGTCATTGTTTATGTGATAATCTAAAGGAAAAGAGGTCAGTGTCCTGGATGAAATAGGTATTGAATGTTTTATTATTTATTTATTTAAAAAAAGATTTTATTTGTTTTTAAAGAGAGGGGGAGGGAGTGGGAAGGAGAGGGAGAGAAACCTTGATGTGCAAAAGACACATCGGTTGGTTGCCTCTCCCACATCCCCAGCTGGGGGCCTGGTTTGCAACCCAGGCATGTGCCCTGCCCAGGAATCGAATCGGCAACCCTTCGGTCTGCAGGCTGGCACTCAATCCACTGAGCCACACCAGCCGGGGCAGGTGCAGCATGTTTTAAAAAGTCTTGGGGCACACTGGTTGAAAATCACCATCTTAGGTAAATGGGGCTGCTAGGTCATGGTAAGTATACACATGACTTTGTAAGAAACTGCAGACTGTCTTCCAAAGTAGCTGAACCATTTCAAGTGATTTTTTTTTAATCCTCACTGGAGGATGATATGCTTAGGGAGAGGAAGGGAGAGAGAGAAACACCCATGTGAGAAAGAAATATTGATCAGTTGCCTCCTGTTTATGCCTTGACCAAGAATCAAACCTGCGACCTTTTTGATGTACAGGAAGATGCTCCAACCACCTGAACCTCCTGGCCAGGGCTCAAGTGATCTTTAATCTTGAAAACTTCTGATGCTCCACATCATAGTAGGAGTCAAGAAAGATGGTGGACTACAGCAGAAATGAGCACATCGATACCACCCTGCCGACTCCGATGGCCCCGGCGTTTTCTTATCCTTGCAATGTGAGAGGGAAGCTCTGAACCCGGTCGCTCAGCCCCACCTCACCGCCGATCTTCCCCTGTGCTCCTGTGAGCTTCCTGCACTGGGCTAAGGTCAAGGCGGTCTATACATAATGTATGGATTGCCTGGGAATTAAGTTTCCACACAAAGCAAAAAGCCCTACTTGGTTGACTTTAAATTAACTATTTATTTGTTTGGCTACAGGATCTCCCATCGAACAATGGGCAAGCCATAATTATAAGCGGACCCAGCAAACAAAGCTGGGTCCCTTTCCCTAGCTAGACAGCAAACCTGAGCCAGTTCTCTGTTGCCCAGTCCATCAGTAAGCATTTGTTGAGCTGCACCACAACCCCAACATTTCTTGCAACCGTACGGTACTTCCCAACCAGTAGGTGGCTATCGTCATTGCTTCTTGGTAGGTGATGACAGAGAAACTTGGAGACGGAAACCAACCTGCCCAAGGCTACCAGGCAGAAGCCAGAGTGGACTGCCAGTTCTTTCTGCTATGCCAGCCCTTCCCTGCGGAACATGGCGGGGAGCTGAGGGGCCAAGATGAACTTGCACGAAACAAGACAATCCAGTTTTTCACTCAGGGCATTCCTGAAAACAGTTGAATAAACTGGCCATTGCGTAACACTGTTTTCCCCATAAGAACATTGAGTTAGGACTTTGTTCTTGATTAAGGTCTTGACATACACGAAGTCATGAAAATCTCATGTAAGCAAAGTTATTACAAATGTAAACCCTTATAATAATGTACTTGTAAAACTCTGTTTGATCTTTATGAAACAGGCATGATGGCATTGCAGACAGGGAGCCTTAATTCCACTGCAAAATATTTCATGCAAATGGAATACTTGTGTTTTTAATATCATACAAAACTAAGATGCTAGAAGTGGTGAGTGGTCAACATTTAATCAGAAATGACCATTTATGTTCAGAGAAAAGCATTGGACAAAAATTCTGATGGCTTTGGCCTCTGTATAAAAGCTGGACTGAGATTTTGTGTGTGACCTTATTTCTCTTTGATCAGGTTCTGACTCTCCAGGGACAGGGTCCGCAAATGGGGAGCAGGGACCCTTGATCCGCCTGACATTGTATGCGGCATGTTCTAAGGATACTATTTGTAGGGAATGCCTAGCCTTCATCAGACCTTCAAAGACCCCTGTGATACAGTGAAAAGGTTGAATCAGTTATTTCTTAGGTCTTTTTCTGTTGCGAGCAATAGCATTACCGTTATTCCGTTGATTTTAGAGGAGTGTTCATGTTGGAATCGATCTTTTCAAAAGTAGCCTGGATCTTCTGCTTTCGACAGCGTGATGGACTAGAATCTCTGAAGGGCCCCTTCCGTATAAAACAACTAGATCCTGGGAAAAAAACATTTTTAATGTATTGTTGGTTTGCAGGAAGTAGGGGAAATCTCCAAGGTCTCTCACCACTAAAGTCAAACAAAAAATCATGGACCTGAGACTGAAGTAGGAAGCCCCAACTGGGAAGGAAAGATAAGGTTGGATGGCCCCGAGGCCCGTGCTCATTTCACCTGCCACTGGGAAGCTTGCCTGTGGGCCAAGCCAGCGTGGGGATCTGACTCAAGACCCTACCTTAGCTCAGGTCTGTGAGGAATTAGGTATTATCACTGCTCACCCCTACACCCTCCATTTCTGAGGTCTCCTTTGCATTACAGAGAAGCAAAAGCTACATTTCCCAGAATTCTCTGCTACATGAGGTTCCATTAGGCTCTGCTCCAAGCCACCTTGAAAACTTCTTTGCCACCCAGTGGGTATAACCACATCTTCAGTGAAGTCTGAACCCCAGCTTTGGGGCAAAAGCCCCCCATCAAAGTCTGTTTTCCAGTCCTATATTTCTTTATATATCTTATAGTTCTTTATCATAGCTTAATAATTCCTTATATTAAACATTCCCTGTTCAGCTCTTCCTCCTGATTGCCTGCCCTCAGCCTCTGGGAAGGCAAGAAGCAACCTTCTGGGGCACAGGAGAGCTGCACCCAGGGGCACCTGATGGTTGGAGTAAATAGAGTGTTTGGCTCCCACTTTCTCATGAGATCCTGACTGATAGAGGCTAACCAGCCCAGGGTGGCACCCAGTAGGAGCAAAGGCACATCTTCGGGGTTTTCTCTACTGCTTTCTCTAGGTGCTCAGGACTCATTTACTGAACAGACATTTGTTGAGCACCTATTATATATCAGTTACTGTTGTAGCTGGTGGGGATGCAGCAATGAACAAAACAAAAATACTACCTTACATTTTTACCGAAATATATCATCAAACACAGAAGAAAATAAGCCACTGTGAATAGACCAAAACAATGACACGTTTAGATTCCTAAGGTTTTTAGTTACTGCAATTATCAGACAGAAGTTATAGGAAATGAAGATAAAAGATAAAAATAGGATATAAGATAGGAAATGTTTAAAGAAATAAAACGTGGGGTCACAAACAAGGGGTCAAAAGATGAATGATAACAAGTGTTGGATAGGATGTAGAGAAATTGGGATTATTTTACCTTGTCAGTGAGATTGTAAATGGTACGTGCTCTGTGGAAGACAATCTGGCAGTTTCTCAAAGTGCTAAACATAGAGTTACCACGTGACCCAGCAATTCCAGTTCTAGGTATGTAACCACGAGAAATGAAAATATATGGCTACACAAAGACTTGTCCATGAATGTTCACAGCAGCATTATTCATAATATCCAAAAAAAGTGAGAACCATCAAAATGCTCTGCAACTGGTAAATAAATAAACAAAATGTGGTGTAGCTGTACAATGGACTACTATTCAGCCGTAAGAAAGAAAAAAGTACTGGTACTGCAACATGGATGAATCTTAGGGAAACCTTATGCTAAATGAAAGAAACCATTTACAAAAGGCTGTATGTTGTATGATTCCATTCATACGAAATGTCCAGACAAATCCGTAAACACAGAAAATTGACTAGTGGGTTTTCGAGGATAGATGTAATGGGAAATTGGTAGAGACTGCTAATGGGTACAAGGTTGTTTTGGGGGGTGATGGAAACATTTAGAGTGTTTTAGAGAGTGGTTTCCACAGCCACTGGTCTGCAGCTGTTCTGAAGGTGGCAGTTGTGGCATTCCTCTGTGGGAAAGGAATCGTTACACAGTTAAACACCTCTTTCTTAGCAAACAGAAAGTGGGCATATGTGTGACAGACACAGGAAAAAAAAGAATTAGAGAGTGGTACTGGTTTCACAAGTTCTATGACTATACTAAAATCCAATGACTTGTACACTTTCAAAAGGTAAATATTATTGCTTGTGAATTATATCTCAATAAAGCTGTTATTAAACATAGGCAAGGCAAAGAGGCTGGCAAATGACCAAATATATCTGAAAAGCAAGCAAGTAGAATTTAACAATTTGTTGAGATTAAAACATTTAAAAATAGGCTAAATAACAGATTAAATGTAGCTGAACAATCAATTAGTGAACTGAAAGACAGATTTGAGAAAATTGCCCAGAATGCAGAGTCAAGGAAATGAAACGTTTGAATGAGGAGTTAAAGAGAAGGGAATATGAAATGAGAAAGTCTGAAAAATACCCAGTCAGAATCCCAGGAGAAGAGAAGAGAGAATAAAGGAGAAACAATATTTGGAAAGCTAATAATGGCTAAGAATTTCCAGAACTGATGAAAGACATGATTGTGAACCTATAGATAGAAAAAATATGATGTATATCAAACAGGTTAAACAAGAGAGACACCCACACCTGGACATATTGCAAAAGAACCGCAGAGCACTAAATCAAAGAACTTTTTTTTTTAACTACTGATTTTAGAGAGACGGGGATTGGGGGGTAGAGAGAGAGAGAGAGAGAGAGAGAGAGAGAGAGAGAGAGAGATCTATTTGTTATTCCACTTATTTATGCACTCATTGCTTGATTCTTGTATATGCCCTGGCCAAAGATGAAACCCACAACCTTGGTGAGTTGGGAAGATGCTCTAAGGAACCGAGATGCCCAGCTAGGGCAAGGCAGAGATCTTAAAAGCAGCTAGAGAGAAAGGAAAAATTGTTTACAAAGAAAAATTAGATGGTGATGGTGACAGCAACAGCGAATCTATAAGACAGAAAAATATCTTGAAAGCACTAAAAGAAAATAACTGCTAACCCAGAATTGTGTACCCAGAAAAACTATTTTTAAAAATGAGAATAGGCCTGGCTGGTGTGACTCAGTGGACTGAGTACTGCCCTGTGAACCAAAGGGTCGCCAGTTTGATTCCCAGTCAGGGCACATGCCTGGGTTGTGGGCCACGTCGCGCACGAGAGGCAGGCAACCACACACTGATGCTTCTCTCCCTCTCTTTCTCCCTCCCTTCCCCTCTCTAAAAGTAAATAAATAAAATCTTTTAAAAAGGGGAAGTGTAAAATATAAACAGGTGAAATAGGGATATTTATTTTTTAATTGATTATGCTATTACAGTTGTTCTGCTTTTTCCCCCTTAGCCCCCCTTCACTCAGCTGCCCTCACTTCCCCAGGCAATTCTCCCCACATTGTTCATGTCCATGGCTCATATGTATAAGTTCTCTGACTACTCCATTTCTTATACTGTATTTTACATCCCCATGGCTATTTTGTAACTGCCTGTTTGTACTTTTTAATTTCCTCACCTCTTCACCCATTTTCCCCCACCCACCTCCTATCTGGCAACCATCAAAACTCTCTCCATATCCATGATTCTGTGTCTGTTCTTGTTTACTTAATTTGTCTTTAGATTCAATTGTTGATAGATAGGTATTTTTGCCACTTTATTGTTCATAGTTTTGATCTTCTTTTACTTAAATCCGTTTAACATTTTGTATAATAATGGTTTGGTGATGATGAACTCCTTTAGTTTTTTTCTTGTCTGGGAAGCTCTTTATCTGCTCTTTGATTCTAAATGATATCTTTGCTGGGTAGAGTAATCTTGGTTGTAAGTCCCTGCTTTTCATGACTGTGAATATTTCTTGCCAATTCCTTCTAGCCTACAAAGTTTCTTTTGAGAAATCAGCTGACAGTCTTATAGGAACTCTCCTATAGGCAACTAACTGCTTTTCTCTTGCTGCTTTTAAGATTCTCTCTTTATTTTTAACCTTTGGCATTTTAATTTTGATGTGTCTTAGAGTTAGTCTTTTTTACATCCATCTTGTTTGGGATTCTCTGTGCTTTCTGGACTTGAATGTCTATTTCCTTCACCAAATTAGGGAAATTTTCTTTCATTACTTTTTCAAATAGATTTCCAATTTCTTGCTGTTTCTCTTCTCTTTCTGGCACCCCTATGAAGCCAATGTTGGAATACTTGAAGATGTCCCAGAGGCTGCCTATCGTACCTTCAATTTTTTGGATTCTTTTTTTTTCTTGTTCTGATTGGTTGATTTTTGCTTCTTTATGTTCCAAATCATTGATTTGATTCTTGGCTTCATCCACTCTACTGTTGTTTCCCTGTAAATTGTTCTTTGTCTCAATTAGTGCTTCTTTCATTGTTGACTGGATCTTTTTTATGCTGTCGAGGTCCTCACTTGAGCATCCTTATAACCAGTGTTTTGACCTTTGCATCTGATAGGTTGCTTATCTCCATTTTGCTTAGCTGTTTTTCTGGAGTTTTGATCTGTTCTTTCATTTGGGCCATGTTTCTTTGTCTTCTCATTTTGACAGTCTCCTCATGTTTGTTTCTATATATTAGGTAGAACTTCTTTGCCTCTGTGTCTTGGTAGTGTGCCTAATGTAGCAGGAGTCCTGTAGGGCTGGGTAGTCACCCAAGCTGGGTAGTGGAGGTGTACCCTCTGTGTAGACTAAGTACACCCTCCACTTGTAGTTGAGCCTTGGTTGCTGTTGGCAGGTCAATGGGAAGGACTTACCCAGGCCAGTTAGCTGCAAGGATTGGCTGTGACCACTGACCACCAACCACCACCCTCTGTGGAGGATCAGCTGTGCAGGAATAGTATGGTGGTGCTCCAAAGTGGTTTACTAGGTGGGATGGCCCTGGGGTTCCCACAGTGGTGCAGGCCAAGGTCAGCGCCCACCTGTGTTTTGCCTGAGGCAGCCCTTCCTGAGCTATAAAGCAATCTGAGATAGCTGCTACTTGTACTGTACTTGGAGATTCCCAGGTGAAGCCATGCTGTGAATCTAGGCTAGCTGCTGCTAGTGCCAGGCCTGGGGCTCACTGAAGCCAGCTGTTGCATGTTTGAGGGGATTTAGGAAGTTGTGCAGGATGAGCCAAGACCAGCCATTCACGTGGAAAAGCAGCTTCGGTGGGCCCTTAAATTAGGTGGGACAGAGTCTCTGGGGATCTCCAGGGCAGGTCAAATAGTGTTAGCGAGGTTGATAGAGTCTCAGATATGGCACCAGCTTGCTGGCTCTGTGGTTCTGTGTGGGGAGGGTTTAGAAAAGGGACAATGGCCTCTGCTAACTTTGATGCCAGACAGTTCAGTGTCTCCCTGTATACCATTAGTGACTTTCAAGCTGCTACCCCAATGCTGGAGCTCAGAGGGAGTGAAACTGAGTAGGTAGAGGAACTCTTTGGGACTCCATCGTTTCTTACACTGACTCCATCCCTGCTGGTTTTTGCAGCCAGAAGTTGTGGGAGCTTATCTTCCTGCACTAGAACCCTGGGCTCGGGGACCTACCGTGTGGCTGGACTCTTTGCTCCTGAGATATCCCTCCTTAATTTTTATCCACTGCACTTGGGTATGGGACCAGCCTGTTCTGCATCTGTGCCCCTTTACCAGTTTGGATGAATGTGGTTTCTTTAATTCCATCGTTGTCAGACTTCCATTCAACTCGACTTCAGATGGTTCTGAGTGATGGTTCTATATTTTAGTTGTAATTTTGATGTGATTGTGCAAAG
Source organism: Phyllostomus discolor (assembly GCF_004126475.2). Taxonomy (NCBI): domain Eukaryota; kingdom Metazoa; phylum Chordata; class Mammalia; order Chiroptera; family Phyllostomidae; genus Phyllostomus; species Phyllostomus discolor. The sequence goes on from NC_040903.2 coordinate 177,079,301, forward strand.
AGGCGAGTCATGTCTGCCTATGTTCCCATCTTGACTGGAAGTTGAAATAAGGATATATATATTTTTAATTTTATTTATTTATTTTTAGAGAGGGAAGGGAAGGAGAAAGAGAGAGAGAAAGAGAGAAACATCAATGCACGGTTGCTGGGGGCTGTGGCCTGCAACCCAGGCATGTGCCCTGACTGGGAATTGAACCTGTGATGCTTTGGTTCACAGCCCACACTCAATCCACTGAGCTACGCTGGCCAGGGCTGAAATAAGAATATTTTTAGAAAAAACAGATTTTATTACTACAGAGTTTCACTAAAACAACTTCTAGAAAACATACTTTGGGAAGAAAACAAAAAATCCCAGATGGAAGGACTGAAAATGAAATGATGAGCAGAGAAATCAGTAAATATATGGATAATTCCAAACATTGTTTGAAAAAATGACTAATCAAAGATTATAAAGGTATACAATTTGTGGGGTTGAAAAAGACAGGAACAAATACTGGATGACACTAGTAATTTATAGGCAGTAGAAGAAGAGGTGAGGCTGTTCTAAGTTCTTTGTGTTCTTTTTGAGAAGATTCGGGTATTGATTCACTTTAGATTTTGTTAAGTGTGCATGGTAAAATTTCAAGGGTAATCACTAAAAATAGAGAAAGTATAACTTTTACAGCAGTAGAGGAGAAAATAGAAGACAAAAACAGAAACTCAATTTAGAAAAAAAAGGAGAAAAAGAAGTTTGGAAAAGGAGAACAAATAAAAAATAAGATGGTAGAAATCTAAATATTATTAGTAATCACAGGAAGTATCAATGGGCTAAATGATCAATTAAAGGATGGATTCTCAGACCTAGATTTTTAAGAATCTAGACATACCAAAAATAAAAGGACACAGGAAGGATGAAAGTAAAATGTTTAAGAAGATATGCCAGGAAATACTAATTAAAAGAAAACTGGTATAATTATATTTTGTCTAGTGATATTAGACAAAAAAGAAGACTATAAGGCAATAGGTGTTATAAGGACCTCTTCTATCATTATAATGATAAAAGGTGGAATTCATCATAAAGATATAATCATTCTAAAGTTCTAAAATAACATTTAAATATATAAAATAAAAATGGATGAAACTATGGAGAAAAATTCATTAACCCACTAACACAGTGGAAGATTTCCATACAATGCTCTCAATTATTGATGCATCAAGGAAGATTGGAACCACACAATTAACCAGCTGGATTTATTGGATATTAATAAACTATTCTACAATTAACAATCAAGGAACAGACAATCTTTTCAAGTACATCTGAAACATTTCAAAAAATCAACCATATAAAAGGATATCAAACCAGTTTTAACAAATTTCAAAGAATCTGATTCATACAAGCTACGCTTCATGATCTATAGTCATAGATCCAACTTATGCAATTAAATTAGAGGTCTGTAACAGAAAGATAGATGACACACCCTGAGATTTGGAAATTAGAAAGCATACTTCTAAATAATTTGCGAGTCAAGTAAGAAATCATAAGAAAAATCGAAAGTTTCATAGCAACAACTCTAGGATATGTGATAAAAATTTGACATATTGAGACTGGTGGATGCAGAAAAATGGTAATTACAGGGGAATTTTTAGCTTTAGATGCTTACCTTGGAAAGAAAAAAGGCTGAAGATTAATAAGCTGTATTTCACACTAAGAGGGAAAGAAAACAATGGAATAAACCCAGATAAAATATAAGGAAAAAGATAAAGAGCAAAAGTTAGTGAAACAGAACACAAACATGCAACAGAGGCAATGGAAAAATCAAGGCCACATAAAATAGACGAACCGTCGGCAGGATTCATTTCTAAAAGCATTTTATGTATTGATTGATTTTAGAGAGGGGGAAGAGAGAGAGAAAGAGTGATTGAGAGCGAGAGAGACATCTATTTGTTTTTCCATTTATTTACGTATTCATTGCAGTCATGGTTTGATTCTTGTATGTGCCGGACCAGGCACGGAACCCACAACCTTGGCGTATTGGGATGAGGCTCTAACCAACTGAGCTACCTGGCCAGGTGACAAGATTCTTTTCAAGGGGGGCTGGAGAGGGTAGCAGCATGCACAAATAAACAATAATAGGAATAAAGAACAGAAGAAAGCTGCAAATACAGAAGACATTAAAAAGATAAGATGAGCATACATAAATAACATTACTCCAATTAATTCAAAATTTTATTAGAAAGGGAAATACTTCTAGAAAACTATAACTTAGAGCTGTGTCAAGAAAGGCTGAGTTTCCAAGTGTTAAAGAAATGGAATCAGTGGCTTTAAAAAATCAAGTCTAGCTGGTAATTCCTAGCAGATTTTCATAGAACAAATTATTCTGATTTTATATAAACTACAAAGAATTCAAGAAAAGCAATACTCCCCACCTCATTATATGATGTTAGTATAGCCTTGAAATATGATCAGTCAAGTACTAGATGGGAAAGAAAAGAACAATCCCTTATGAAAATAGTTGGAGATATAAACAACATACTGGCAAGTCAAATCCAACAGTGTGTAATAAAGGCAATTCATCATGACTAGCCTGGATTTATCATAAGAATTTTAGGATGATTTAACATTAAAAACCTGTAACTTTAATTGATGGGTCAAAGAAGAATTTATATGATTCTCTCAATAGATGTAGTAGAAGCATTCAGTAGAAGTCAATATCTATTCATGGTAAAAGCAGGAATAAAACAAAATTTCCTAATGTTAAAAGGTAAATTTTTAAAAAGCCTACAGTAGCAATGATTCTTAATGGTGACTCATCGAAAATACTGTTCCTCTAGGAGCAGAACAAGGCAAAGGTGTTTGTTATCACAGCTCCTGCTCAATCAGGCAAAGATAAGATGGGCAAGAGGAGAAAGGAAGAAACAGCACTGTCATCACTCACAGCGAACATAACATAATTGTACACATAAGCAAAACCCACAAAAGAATCTACAAATTATTAGCCTTAATAAGAGAGTCCAGTGAGGTTTCTAAATGCAAAAACTGGGAGAAGGTATTTGTGACATATATAACTGACAAAGAATTAAGATCCAGATCAAGATGTTAATCTTAAGAAAAAGACAAACTAGTAGAAAAATGGGCAAAAGATGTTAATGGTCACTTTCCAAAAAAGGAAAAAAATTGCCAACAAAAATCATCATCATGTTGTCAATGATGTTGACATACATCACTGGGTAAATAAACATCCATGGCACAATGAGATACCATTTCCTGCCAACTACTTTTGCCAACTATTGGCAAAAATGAAGAAGTATAGTAACACTGAGTGCTGGTGGGGCTGAGGATCAGTGGGATGTTTTATTTATCACATGGACTGTAAATTGGTACAACTTTGAAAGACACTTTGGCAATATTCTATAAAATTAAATGAGCTATGTTACGGAGAAATTCTTGCATATGCATAAGAATATTCACTGCAGTACCATTAAAATGGAAAAAAATGGAGGCTACCAAATGTCCATTGACAGGAGAGTGGATGAGTATGTAGCTGCCCATACAGTGAAGGAACTGTAGCTACACACAAAGCCTGGTCAAATACAATGTATAAAAAAGGCAAGTTGTGGAAAACCACGTACAGTCATGATATCATTTTTATAAAGCTTAATCAAATAAGTAAACTAAACATCTTGTTTAGGGGTGTGGTAGGGAAGGGTTTGTCTACATGTGGTAGAACTGCGTATGTATTTTCAAAAATCAAAAAATGGTGTCAACATAAAATTTGAGCTAGCATTACCCCTGCTGAAAGGTAGAATGGGATATGGAAAAGGTGTACAGGTAGATGCATCAATAGGTAATGTTCTAGTTCTTAAGTTGAATGATGGGTTGACAGGAATTTATTTTATGCCACATTTAAACTCTTGATGTATCTATCAAACACTAGGCATTAAACATTTTTTTAAAGCAGCCTGTAGTTCCCCACTCTCACCACTATATGGCAGGCTAGTCCGTCAGTAAAGTCCGTCAGTAGGGGAAAAGCAGAGGAAAAGGGAAATGGACCGAAGGCAGCATTCGAGTTAACAATTCAGTTTCTCTTGTAGGAACGCATGTAAAACAGGGCTTCGTGTTCTTACAGTGTTTACCTGAGTAACCAGGGCAGCTCAGGTGCACGCTACTGTGGCGTGGATCTTGAAGCCATGCGGCCAGGTTTTGGTTTTCCTTTCTGTTCGGTTATGTAATCGTTTTTGCAAACTTAAAAGTGTATCTGCTTGAATGCTGATTTTTATTTCTCAGAATTTTCCAGTGGCGTTCATTCCTTAAATTAACAATATGGAGCATGAGGTTGGTTGATTGGCCTCTCTCATGGCAATTGACACACCTCACTTCTGTGCTCACTGGTTTGGGCCGTGTTTTTCAGCATTAGCTTTAGAGCCACTGTTCTGTGAATGTGTGGATGACACTGTCATAATGTATGAAGGAATATTTTAAATCTAATAACATTTATGTTAAAATAGTAACACAATAGTCATCAAAATCACTCACAGATGTTCTGGTGCCAAATCGCCTGTTAACATAACGTGATTGACACATGTGGGTGGGTATTTCTGCTTTAGCAGCCAAGATGAAGCCACCGAGTGGCAACAGAACAAACAGTACCCCAGCCACACGTTTCCGTTTTTGCTCTCTGGGCCGGCCCTGTCCGCTACATTAGGCACTAGCCACTAGCCACCGGTAGCAAATGAACTGAAATGAGATGTGCCATGTGTGAGTGAAGTCCTCTTTTTTAAAAATTAAAATGTTTTATTTTATTTTGTTTATTTTTAGAGAGAGGATAAGGGAGGGAGAAAGAGAAATATCAACCTGTGAGAGAAACATTCATCCGTTGCCTCTCGCACACGCCCTATCAGGGACAGAGTCCCACAACCCAGGCATGTGCCCAGAACTGGGAATGGAACCAGCGATCTTTAGCTTTGTAGGGCGACGCTCAACCAATTGAGCCATGTGGTCAGGGAATCAGTGAAATCTTGGGATGAAAAAAAAAAGGGTAAAGTGTCTCAATAATTGTTAATATCGATTGCACGTTAAAATGATAGTATTTTAGTATAAGTTAAATAAAATATATTAATAAAATTAACTTCACCTGTTTCTTTTTACCTTTTTTGTTTTAACTAGAAAATTTTAAGTGACATACATGGCTCGGCTGTGTGGCTCATATTTTATTTCTATCTGCCAGTGTTGATCTTTAGATGCTATCACCCGTACTTAGGATACCCCTCACGGGCTGGCTTCACTGAGTGGGGCCAGTGCAGTCCTACAGGGCCCAGTGTTTAGAAGGGCCTGGCATTCGGTTTAATGCTCTGCTGTCATTGCCTTGACATTCTTTAATTTAATCTTTGATTTTGAGTTTTAGAGGTGAAGTCTCATAGGTTACTAGAGCATGTTTCAAGAGGCTAGAGGCCTTGGCTCATGTGCTGTCTCGCCTCCCAGGTTTGGCTCCTGCATGGTCCCTGGTCCTGCTCCCAGACTGCTGCTACCTTTGTCTTGGGACCGATGGGGGGAGGCGGGGGGGGGGGGGGTGCTGGGCAAGGTCAAGGGGAGGATCTGGGGGCGCTGTGGTGGTGGCCATCCCTTCCTCCAGCTGGCAGCAAATGGTCCTGCACCGTGCTGGCAATTCTCTGCTGGCGATTTCCTCATGGGTTGTCTGCCATGGTTTGGGCTGCAGACCCTTGGGTGAGGACACCTGCGCTGCCTTCCCTAGACTGTGCCCCGCCCCCTTCAGAGCACCTCACAGCAGGCAGCACCCAGCAGCACTCAGGCCTGAGCACCTCCAGTGGAGGCAATCCTTGCCCAGGGGGTGCCGATGGGGGTTCTGGGAAGGAGCTGCACTCTCCCTGGGAGTGGCCACGTGCTCAGGAGAGCGCACCCTAGTCTGGCTCCAAGTGTGGGGCAGGTGTGTGGGGCATCTTCCCTTCTTCCTTCCAACCTTCCTTAGTCTTTCCTGTGTTTGTCTTTCCTGGGCAACTCAAAGCACCTTCTGGCGACAAGCCACAACACACAAAAGGTGTAACTTTGGAAATTTCACATGCTAAATACTATGATATTTGCATTTAAAATCTGGATCAAGAGGGGCCCCAGCCAGTGTCGGGCTTGAAGCGCTCTTTTGGTAAACATAAATAAATAAATAAATAAATAAATAAAAATCTGGATTGCACAATGTAATGATGATTGATAAAATACATGCTAATAATTTTTAAAATTTTAATTTTTCTTTATTTAGGCATTAATTAGCAAATAGAAAGACCAGGACAAGAGAAGTTGACAAGTCAAGAGAAATGGCTACAAGAAAGGCAAAAGTTTTTTCCTGCTTTTTTGAACAAGGGGCCCTGCATTCTCTTTTTTTTTTCTCTAGGGGGAGAGAGAAAGAAAGAGAGGGAAGAAAACATCAATGTATGAGAAAAACATCAATCTGTTGCCTCTTGCTGGTGCCCAGCCCTGGGGAGTGGGCTGGTCACCCAGGCATGTGTCCTGACCTGGAATCCAACCTGTGACCTTTTGCCTTGCCAGACTATGCTCAACCAAGTGAGCCTTGCTAGTCAGGGCCTGCCCCTGCATTTTCATTTTGCACTGGGCTCACAAATTTTGTAATCCACCTGCTTCCACAGTCTTAATTTTGAGCATCCCAGGCTCTGACCACTTCTTCTAGATGTCCAGCTCATTCCTCCCGTACCCCAAGTCTAACAGCTGATTCCGGTGAGACCTACAATTGGTTGTTTTTACCATCTATTCTCTGTCCTTCGCTTTCTACTTTCCATCTTCCCTCCTTACCCAGTTTTAAGGTCATCAACCCTTGTTATAGTTACTCCGTGAATACACCCTGAACTCCCTTGTCTCCTCCCTTCATAAATGTCATCTGATAAAAGCAAATTCCAATACAACCCAACTCTCTGCCCTGTGTGATCTCTCATTCTCCACTAGGCAGCCTTGGGTTCTTGGTCTGGCAGTTTCCAGATTCCAAAGATCAGCCAAAGAGTAATACCCAGTGTGCAAACACTTTCTGTGTCTCTGCTTTAGTCATACTTGCTAAGATGCCATTGGCCAGAGCAAGGCACATGGCCAAGCCCAGAAATAGACTCCATCTCTTGATGGAAGAAGCTGCGCAGTCTCATTGCAAACTGGCTCTTGTACAGGTATGGAGGTGGCCATTATTTTTCAATTTGCCACAAACCTTAAAAGGAAAGAAAGTGGATGGATCTTAATCTTTCACTTCACTTGAGGCATCTTAGTTTCTGTGAATCTCACTAACTTTTCCCAGCAACCTGGGTTATTAGGAAAATAGGAAGAAGAGAGGCAACTTTGTCAAGTTATTAAATTCTCCAGAATTGTGATATTCTGGTCACCAAACAAGGGCAGACCCCAGAAAACTGGGACTTATTTATAAGAATTGTGTATTTATTCTTATATATTTAAACTTCAGTCACCTTGAAAGTACTCTCCATCTGATGCAACACACCTTTCAAGATGTTTTCTCCACTGCTCAAAACAGTTTTTGAACTTGGTGATTTTGACACCTTTTAGTGCTTCTGCTGTTCTTTTTTTTTTTTACAGTGATAACTTTTATTTTTTTACTTTTTAAAAGTATATTTTATTGATTATGCTATTACAGCTGTCTCTATTTTTCCCCTTTGCCTCCCTCCACCTGGTAACCCCCTTCCCTCCAGCAATCCCCCCTTTAATTCATGTCCCATGGTCATGTATATAAGTTCTTTGGCTTCTCCATTTTCTATACCATTCTTAATCTCTCCCTGTCTATTTTGTACCTACCAATTATGCTTCTTAATCCCTGTACCTTTCTCCCCCTTCCTCCTTCCCCACTGATAACCCTCTGTGTGATCTCCATTTCTAGATTCTGTTCCTGTTCTGTTTGTTTGCTTGTTTTTTTTTGATTCAGTTGTTGATAGTTGTGAGTTTGTTGTCATTTTACTGTTTATAGTATTGATCTTCTTTTCCTTAAATGAGTCCCTTTAAATTTCATATAATAAGGGTGTGGTGATGATGAACTTCTTTAGCTTTACCTTGTTTGGGAAGTACTTTATCTGCCCTTCCATTCTAAATGATAGCTTTGTTGGATACAAAGGAATCTGTGTTGTAGGTCCTTGTTTTTCATCACTTTGAATACTTCTTTCCATTCCCTTCTTGCTTGCAAACTTTCTGTTGAGAAATCAGCTGACAGTCTTATGGGAACTCCTTTGTAGGTAACTCTCTGCTTTTCTTTTGCTGCTTTTAGGATTCTTTCTATCTTTAACCTTTGGCATTTTAATTATGATGTATCTTGGTGTGGCCCTCTTTGAGTCTAGCTTGTTTGGGACTCTCTGTGCTTCCTGGACTTGAATTTTTATTTCCTTTGCCAAATTAGGGAAGTTTTCTTTCATTATTTTTCTTTATTCAAATAAGTGTTCATTTTCTTGCTCTTTCTCTTCACCTTCTGGCATCCCTGTGATTCAGATGTTGGTATATTTGGAGATGTCCCAGAGTCTTTATTCTCCTCTTGTTTTTTTTTTTTTTTTTTAATTCTTGTTTCTTCTTTCTGTTCTGATTGACTATTTATTTCTTCCTTATGTTCCAAATCATTGATTTGAACCCCAGCTTCCTTCCCTTCACTGTTGGTTCCCTGTGGAGTTTTCTTTATTTCACTTAGTGTAGCCTTCATTTCTTCCCTTATGCATTTGCCATACTGAGGGAGTTCTGTGAGAATCCTGATCACCAGTGTTTTGAACTCTGCATCTGATAGGCTGGCTATCTCCATTTTTGCTTAGTTCTTTCTCTGGAGTTTTCATCTCTTCTTTCATTTGGGGCCATATTTCTTTGTCTCCTCAATTTGGCAGCCTCCCAGTGTTTGTTTCTTTGTATTAGGTAGAGCTGACTCCCAGCCTTGGTGTACCTGTTATATTGTAAGGGGAGGAGCCTTGGGTATTTACCATAGTGGGGCAACCTGCTTCACAGCTTTGTGGTGCTGTACGTGGGGGAGGGGTCAGAGAGGGAACAATGCCATTTGCTCAGCTCTTGTCCCATCTCCAGTCACTTCCCCCACTTCCCATACACAACTGGCACCCTTCTAGCTGCTGTCCTGGTGCTGAATCCCAAAGTGGGTGGGTTTGCGTAGGTTCTAGGACCATGCAGTCTCTTTAAACAGACACCTGAGACTGACAGTTTTTCTCTCTCCCCGACCCCCACTGGTTTTTATAGCCAGAAGTTATGAGGCTTTATATCCTGGCACTGGAACCCTGGGCTTGGTGGTCTGGCCCGGGACTGGGATCGCTCACTCCCCAGGTGTCCCTCCAGGTTTTTATCTGCACACGTGAATGTGGGACCCCCGTTCCACTGGCCGCTGCCTCCTCGGTCTTGCCAGCAGTGCCTTGCTGCTACCACATTGCACCCTCTGTGCCTGGCTCCCCATCTCCGCCCCTCTTACTTGTCTGGATGAATATTTCTTCTTTAAACCCTTGGTCGTCAGATTTTCATACAGCATGATTTCCTGGCAGTTATAGTTTTAGTTTTGAAGTCAGTTGTGACCCTTCTTATGGTTGTGCAAGGAGGCAAAGTATGTCTACCTTTGCCTCCCTCTTGGCTGGAAGTCCCTCTCTGTTGTTTTTTTCTTTCACCTCTTCCACACTAGAAAAACATTTCCCTTTGAGGAATTTTTTCATCTGGAGAAACAAACTAAAAAAAAGGGGGTGAGGTCAGATGAATAGGAAGGGTGAAGCATAGGGATTATGATGTTTTTGGTCAAAAACTGCTGAACACCCAGCATGGTGTGGGCAGGTGCCCTCATAAATCACCCATCATAAAATGGGCAAACACTTTGAAAAAGTCTTCAGAAAAATTCACTGAAGCTGAGTGCAGCCTCTCACAACAATGCCAGCTGGCACACTGATACAGATGAATTCCTAGAATACTCAGCTAGCAGGGGAAGCCTGCACTACAAGGGCCTGCCCTTTAGAAGATAATTCTGTTTTTTTGGAAGGGGGGTTCCCCCCTTATACATAAATAAAAGGAGCTACTTTAACAACAAACATCAAATGTTTACTGAGTACAATGTTTTACAGGGATTATAATACTTGTTTCCCTTAACAACAGTATTAGGTAGGTACTATAAAGTCCTTTGAATAGATGAGGACATACAGGCACAAAATAGTTAATATATTTGTATAAAGTCACACAGCTACAAAGTGGCAGAATTCAGATTTGAACCCAGGTCCATCTAGAGCCAGAGCATGCAGTCTCTTTGCCATGCTGTCACCTAACTGAAGTGGTTCTTTCTAAACCAAGGAAGACTCGCTGCAGGTGACATAGCATGGCTGATAACTACTGTTTTGCAAGAAATTTGCATTCTATAACTTTATTTTATATCAACTACATCCCAATTTAACAAAAAACTGTAATATTAATTTTCTATATTAAACTCCATTAAGTCAGAGAGAAATGCTATGTAATATAATAGCATGGTAATGTTAAACCCTAGATTAGGTTGTAAAGGTCATAAATTTGTATACCACCACTTAATTTGCTTTTTAATATTCAAAGAAAGATTACTTTAAAGTGCATTTGTTGACTAGGTAGGACATATACACAGTATATACCTAAAAAGGCACATGACAGTAGAGAACAGTTTGGCAATTCCTCAATGAGTTAAGCACAGAATTACCATATGAGACCCGCCAATTCAATTCCTAAGTGTATATTCAAAATGATTAAAACTGGTGTTCGAACAAAAACTTGTACATAAATGTTCATAGCAGCTTTATTTGCAATAGCCAAACAAGGTGAATGGATAAGAATTGTGGTGTATCCAGACAATGGAACATTGTTAATTATAAAGAGTAGTGAAGCACTGACATGTGGTATGACTTAGATGAATCTTGGAAACACTATGCTAAATGAAAGAAGCCAGTCACAAAACACCACATAGCGTATGTTTTCATTTAGATGGAATATCCAGCACAGGCGAATTCATAGGACAGGAAGCGGGTTAGCGGTTTCCAGTGGCCAGGGGCAGGGAGAGGGGGGCGTGGCTGCTTTAGCGGGCATGGGGTTCCCATCTAGTTCTGGAACTAGACGGTGGTCAGGTTGCACGACGTTGCAAGTGTACTTAATGCTACTGAACTGTACACTTTAAAGTTATTACAATGTCGAATTTGATGTTGTATGTATTTTATCACCAAAAAGCCCAAAAAGGATATGCAAGAATATACAGTGAAAAGCAAACCTACCTCACATCTGTTCCCCAACATCCATTTTCCATACACAGGAGTCAGTCCTGTTACCAGCCTCTTCTGTCTTTGTCCTGACAGATTCTAAGTGTCCACAGGTTCTAAGCATATATATTCGTATTTAGTTTAATACCCTGAATCAGGGTTTATAGAACTATGACCCAGGAATGAAATCTATTCCAACACCTATTTTTGTATGGCCTGCAAGTTTTTAATTTTTTAACTGTGGTAAGATATACATATCTCAATTTACTGTCTTAACCCTTTTAGGTGTACAGGTCAGCAGCACTAAGTACATTCACACTGTTGTGTGACCGATGCCCAGAACTCTTTCATCTTGCGGAACAGAAAACGATACCCATCAAACACCAAATCCCCATTTCTTCTTCTCCCTGGCCCGTGGAAGCTGCCAGTCTACCTTTTGTTTCTATGAGTTTTACTGGTATCATATAGCAGTTGGTTTTTTGTGACTGGCTACTTCACCGAGCATAATGTTCTCAAGGTTCACCCGTGTTGTAGCACGTGACAGAATTTCTTCCCTTGTTAAGGTTGAATAATATCACATTGTATGTGTACATCACATTTTGCCTATCCTTTCATCCATCTTTGGGCATGTGGATTGCTGCCACATTTTGGGTATTATGAATAATGCTGCTATGAACACTGGTGTGCAAATACTTCTTTCCATTTTTTTCTAAAATAAACAAGGCTGTAATTAATACTTTTGTACATATACCACTTTGTCATATACATGCCTGAGTCTATCGGTAGGATAAACTCCTAAAAATAAAATTGTTGGGTCAAAGGAAATGTATATTTTATAATTTGCTTTATATTGCTAAATTGTGGTTCACCTCTGTGACTATTTTAGTATCACCAACACTGTATGTTTCCAAACTTTTTGATCTTTGACAATATGATCGATTAAAAATGGCATTTCCATCAATAAGAATAAATGGAAACATACGAAGTTGGTTTAAATCCCTGAGTTCGTAATGATGCAATAAAATCCCTCCAAAATAGTCAGTGTTTGCATCTGGAGGATGTTAAGGAAACACAATTCAGTACTTTGAAAACAAACAAACTGAAAACAAAAGGAAAGAATCAAGTACGACTTGTCTTTTTCTATCTAGCTGTACCTCAGGATAGCCGAATGGTTTATGAGAGGGAGCTTCTCTTCAAGAAACCTCTTGTTATTTATTTTTTTAAATATATTTTATTGATTATGCTATTACAGTTGTCCCATTTCCCCTTCTCTCCCCTCCATCCTGTACCCCCTCTCCCACCCACATTCCCCCCCTTTAGTTCATGTCCATGTGTCATACTTGTGAGTTCTTTAGCTTCTACATTTCTCGTACTATTCTTGCTCTCCCCCTATCTATTTTCAACCTACATTCTATGCTACTTATTCTCTATACCTTTTCCCCCTCTCTCCTCCTCCCACCCCCCTGCTGCTAGCCCTCCATGTGCCCTCCATTTCTGTGGTTCTGTTCCTGTTCTAATTGTTTACTTAGTTTCTATTGGTTTTGCTTTAGGCGTGGTTGTTAATATTTGTGAGTTTGCTGTCCTTTTACTATACATGTCTTTTCTTTATCTTCTTTTCTTAGATAAGTCCCTTTAGCATTTCATAAAATAAGGGCTTGGTGATGATGAACTCCTTTAACTTGACCTTATCTGAGAAGCACTTTATCTGCCCTTCCATTCTAAATGAGAGCTTTGCTAGATAGAGCAATCTGGGATCTAGGTCCTTGTCTTTCATGACTTGGAATATTTCTTTCCAGCCCCTTCTTGCCTGTAAGGTCTCTTTGGAGAAATCCGCTGACAGTCTGATGGGAACTCCTTTGTAGGTGACTGTCCCCTTATCTCTTGCTGCTTCTAGGATTCTCTCCTTCGTTTTTACCTTGGCTAATGTAATGATGATGTGCCTTGGTGTGTTTCTTCTTGGGTCCAACTTCTTTGGGGCTCTCTGAGCTTCTTGGATTTCTTGGAAGACTGTTCCCTTTGCCAGGTTGGGGAAGTTCTCCTTTATTATTTGTTCAAATAACTTTTCCACTTGTTGCTCCTCCCCTTCTGGTACCCCTATAATTCGGATGTTGGAATGTTTAAAGGTGTTCTGGATGCTCTTAAGCTTTTCCTCGATTTTTTTGAATTCTTATTTCATCATGCTTTCCTGCTTGGTTGATTCTACCTTCCTTCTGGTCCACTGTATTGTTTTGAGACTCAGGTTCCTTCCTTTCACTATTGGCTCTCCTTCGTGTATCTTCCTGCATCTCTTTTATGGTAACCTGCATCCTTTCATATAAATTGCGCCCAAAGTCAATCAATTCCGTGAGCTTTCTGATCACCAGTGTTTTGAACTGTGTATCTGATAGATCGGCTATTTCTTAGTCGCTCAAAAGGATGAGTCCTGGGGGACTGATCTGTTCTGTTGGAAACATATCTTATATCTTTCCCTATCTCTCCTTTTTTTTTTTTTTTTTTTCCGGTCTGGTCGCTCTTGTTATGGTGGGGGGCAGAGCCTTAGGTGTTCACTGGGGGCTGGGCACCCCAGTCGCTAGATTGTGATGTTATATGTGGGGGTGGGGGTGGGGGTGGGGGCAGGGGCGGCGGCGGGAGAGGGAGGGAACAATGGCGGCAGTTCCGTTCTCCTGGGCTCAGACACTTCCCTGGGATCCTGGGCTGCGAGCTCTGCCCTGGTCCACAATCGCTGCCCCACTGGTTCCCCCAGCCTCTGCTTGCGTACTCAGGGATCACCGCTGTGCCGCTGCGCTCTTGCACCCCGGATGGCTGTCGCGCCGGCGCCAGCCCCGCGCCTGCCCGGCTCGTCGTCCCCTACCAGTCTGGATGTACGGGTCTACTTCAACTTCTTGGCTGTCCGACTTCCATTCAGATAAATCCTCTGACAATTCTGAGTGATATTATATCTGTAAATTATTGTTGTTCTATTCTTGGTTTTGCGAGGAGGTACGGTGCGTCCACCTGTTCCTCCATCTTGCCAGAAGTCCCCAGGAACCTCTTGTTGTTAAATAAAGAAGGAACAGTGCAGCCACTAAGGCAATCATGGGTGCCGGCAATGTCATCAACGGTGGCAAAAGAGAGGCTGAGTCAAAGAGAAAAAGACAACTGGACATCTGTCTCCTAGGAGGAGACCACCGCACTATCATCTCTGAAATGCTCTCCCCTAAATGTGCAAGACCAGGTCTAACTGCAAATTACCAAGTTACAAAAATATAGGCATGAGAACATGTGAAGAAACATATGGAGGGGATGCAGTCAACCAAATCCAGACTGTAGGACACTACAGGATGAGTCCTGATTTCTTCGATGACATCTTAAAAGAAAAAAAATCAAGGAGGGACAGTGAATCTCTAAAATACCAAATGCAATATACGGAACTTATTTAAATCTTGACTCAAACAAACAAAAAAAACATGTCCTATTATTTATGAGACATTTGGGAATTTGATCTCTGATTAAATATTTAATGAAATGAAAGAATTATTATTAATTTTAAAGATATTATGTTATATTTACATTATATTTAAATATTGTGGTATTATATTTTAAAATTATAGTATTATGGTTAGGTTAAAAAATCTTATCTTTAAAGATATATACTACAATAATTATTGGTGAAATGATACAATGTCTGAGATTTGCTTCAAAAGAATACAGTGAGAATGTGTGTGGGATGGGGTATGGGTGAACCAAGAGGACTATGAGTTTATTAGGGATGCAGACTCTACAATTCTCTCTACTTTTCTTATGTTTTAAATTTCCCAAATAAAAAAATTTATTTCAAAATGAGAGAGACTGAAAGGAAAGAAGTTAGAAACAATAAATATAGATAGCTCTTTTTAGGAATTTTGATGTAAAAGAAGCAAAAAGGAAAAAAGAATCAATAGCTATAAGAGTTTTTTTCTTTTCTAATCCTTACCCAAGGATATGTCCATCGATTTTTTTTTGAGAGAGAAACATCTATGTGAGGAAGACACATTGGTCAGTTGCCTCTCGGATGCGCCCCGACTGGGGATTGAATCTGCAGCCTGAGCATGTGCCCTGACTGAGAATCAAACCTGCAGCCCTTTGGTTTATGGGATGACACTTCAACCAACTGAGCCACCTGGCCAGGGCAGGAGGCGTATTCTTTTTAAAAAAGAAAGTTAATCACTCAAATATTACACACATATGAAAAAGTATACCCCACTAGGGAATCCTCACCAAGTGAACATCCGCATGTATGAAAAAAGGTATATTGCTATTTTGGGGTTTTTTTTGGTAAACATTTGTGTTGCAGTATAACTTACATATAGTATAGTGCATAAACATCATAATAAACCCAATACATTTTACAAATAAGCATCACCATGTAACCAACCATAGTAGTCAAAAACGGTCAAGAATGCTAGAAACTTCCTCTGTGTCTCCTTCCAGTCAATACCTCCTTGCAAAGGTAAACTTTCTTCTAACTCCATCAAGGATTTGTTTTGCTTTCTTCTGAACTTCATCTAAATGGAATCATTCAATAGTTACTCTTTTGTGTGACTTCCTTTGCCCATATGTACACCACAGAGGAAGGGAGAAAAGAAAACATTTGAGAGAGCCACTGTGCCAACCTGTGAGGACAATACACTGGGCTGAGAAGAGTGATTTATTAATTCTCTTCACCTGAGGACCTGAGTACCGATTATAAAACAAACAAACAAACAAACAATGTCAAGAATTAAATAGAACTAGGAGACAAATACACCTAAAAATCCCAACATTTTTGGGAGTCAAACAAACATAAACCCATATAACAAAGATATCAAATTAACAAGTGTTTCAAAAAGAATAATATTCAGTGCTATGGAGAGTTTGGTGAAATAGGGGTCCTCGTATGTGGCTGGAAGGCGTGAGAATTGGAAAAACTTATTTAGGAAAGCAATTGATAATGTTTATGAAGGTTCTAAAAAGGTTTATGCCTTTTGTCTCGGTAATCCCTTTTCTTGGGATCTAGCTAAAAATGGATTCTCAACAACCCCATGGTCAATAATATGGAACCATTGAAATGGTGTTTATAGATTGCGTGATAGGATAGGAAAATGTTTATGACAATAGAGTTTTTTTAAAAAAGCAGGAAATATAATAAAGTGTTATTAATAGTGTACATTACACATTTTGAATACAAATATATAGAGAACTATCAAATCCCACTTCCAGGAATGTAAGATGTAGGCCCTGCCCACAGTAAACTTGCAGCAGAAAACAACAGACAGTGAAAACAGGCAAAACTAGGTGGGCCTCCACGTTGTGGGAAAGGAGATTCAGGCTAGGTTGGACTTGTTGAGTAAGAACTGAGACCATCCACATCAACATCTCACAGCTGTTCCAGGAAATTCTTGCCCAGGAAGAGAAATAGATTAATTGTGTGCCTGAAGAAATTAATTTTTCTTAGTTTGGTAGTTTGGGACTTGGCTAATGACTGCTTCCCCATCACCACCACAGACTGCACACATGGGCAAAGAGCTCACTTAAGTGACAAAGTTTATCAAGGTTTGCTTCAGGACCCACATTTCTCTGTGCCTACAAATTCTAAAGTGTCTTAAATGTCATAAACTGTGCCCAATCCCCATCAATTCTTTTGCTTTGAAAAATCATCTTAAACCACTTGAGCTCAGACTCCAAAATTCTACAAATAACCTCTTTCTTTTCTTTCTTTCTATTTTTAGATATAGAGGAAGGGAGGGAAAAAGAGAGGGAGAGAAATATTAATGTGTGGTTGCCTCTCATGCACCCCCTAGTGAGGGCCCTGGCCCAAAACCCAGGCTTGTGCCCTGACTGGGAATCGAACTGGTGACCCTGTAGTTCGCAGGCTGTTGCTCAATCCACTGAGCCACACCAGCCAGGGCTAAATATCCTTTCTTGAAATCTCCCTTCTGAGATACTAGCAAGTCTTGATCAAGTTGGTGTTCTCCCTCACTGCAGTAAGTACGTGACAGACTTAGACTTACTTTGCTTGAACAACAAGTTTTTCTGGTATTCTTTTGGGGAGTTGGTAGGAGACCAGAGTTCTCACAAAATCTGCGGAGTTGCATGAGAAAAAACCCTGATATTTATTTTCATAATCCTTTAACTGAAATTTAACATTTCCTTCCTTTATGAATGTAAGCAACAAACCATGCTGACTTGTCACCCATAAAAATTACAGGTATTTTCAATCCACATTGGAGCTGTTACATATTCTCAAAATATCATTTCTACCCACCACTTCTTTGAAATTAGTGTAGGGTCAGAATGGTGAAGGCTCTGAGATTTTGCCCTACTTGCAAGCTAACAAGACAGCTTGCCACAGTTTCATGGCTAATGACAGGAGACATGAAACTCCTGGATCTTAGATGAAAGATTTGATTACTCACAGCCAAGTGGTAGCCAGAGTGTCACTGTACTTGTGCTGTTTCTCTGATCTCTAATTCCCACAGGCCAACACGAAGGGCCAGGTGACAAGAGCACATGCAGGGGATTATGTTACAAGAGAGGAATTTAGGGCCAAGGACCCGGCACTTTTTGAGCCAGCAGTAAATGAAGCAAGCGACAAATAGGCTAGTCTGGTTGCCTAAGTGACGAGCTACTGGAACTGCTCAGTGTCACGGGATGGATAAGCCTTGCAGTCTGGCGCCCTCAGCAAGAATGTTCAGGGATATTTGGGGCCCTGCCTCTTCAACATGTAGTACTAGACCTTGTTATTAATGCCTGTACAAAGGAGCAGAGGTATTGCCATATCATCATTTTGTTTTCATGTTTCAATATGACTGGTTTTCTTTATGATCCTATGTATTTTATTATATGCATATAAACACCTTTATTCTGAGAAGGGGTTGGTAGGCTTAATAGCACTGCCAAAGGGGACCATGGCACAAATTAGGTCAACAAGCTGCAGATTTTAAAAAAATATTTTCACCAAGAGGTAGTGATATAAAAAGAAAGTTTTGTGCAACTCCATTGCTCAGGAAAGCCTCTTCGGAGCTCTCCATGTCTGGAGGGCAGAGTGGGAAGGTCCTGGCACCAACTCCAGGAGACAAGGGTCTGAGTCCCAGCTGCATGAACCCCAGCTAGTTAAACTCTTTGCACTGGGTCTGCCTCCTCTGTAACACGAGACACCTGTTAACTCACTCACAGGATCAAAACTGGAGAGTGCGAAGTACATTCTCACACATTGCTGGTGGAGTGGAAATAATATATTTTCTGGAGAGTGATTCAGTTCTATGTACTCAAAATATTCAAATCCTTCAAGAGCTAGTAATTCTATTACTAGAAGTTTATCATGAGATCATAATTAGATACAGAGACAAAAATGTAAGTAAAAAGATGTTCATGGCAGTATTATTTATAATGGTAACATTTTTGTAAACATCTTAAATGTTCAACAGTTAGGGCGTGGCAACAGAAATTGTGGCACATCTGTGCTGAAAATCCAGTCATGTTAAACTGTAATGCGGGAATGGTTGATAACGTTATTCAATGCCAATGATTTTACATTAAATGACAAAAAAGACATAAAACTCTTTATGTAGTAAGCCATCCACTTCTGTTTAATGAAGTACATCTGCATGTGGGCTTAGAAAGACTAGCTGGAAATTTACTGAAAATGTTATTGCTTTGTAGTAAGAGAATCAAATTAATTTAAAAAGCAACTCAAAGTTAAGGCTGTTTGTGTGAGCATGCTGCACAAATGTGCAATGTTATTAATGTTTTTCTGGGGCTGCAGAAGCATCGTTGGATTCATGTGTAAATCAGTACATGTGAGTGCAAGGAGGATCAACTGGTCCTCCGGCAGCTGTGCTTTGTGCTCCTGCAGTGGGCACTCCCGCCCCCGCTTGCTCCTGCTCCCTTCGCCCTGCAGCAGCTCACCCAGCTCTTACCCCTGTTTGTTTTTCTTCTTCCCCTCCATCCACCACCCACCCCTTCTTCTCCAGGTAGCCTGCCTGTCTGGTCTTGTCTCCAGGCTGAATCATGCCTCAGAAATGGGAAACGCCTCAAGGTCAGGCCTGTGTTGGAAAGCTAAGGTCCAGCTTGAGTGTTACAGCAGTGCCCATAATGAGGGTCTTGCTGCAGATTTGGGGCTAGAGGGCAGGTGTGGGTGGTGCCATGTTTATGGGCTTCTGGGTCTTGGCCCTGATGGAAAGCTGAAGCCATAGGGCCAGACACAGGTGAGGAAAAAGTCACTCCTTTGGAATGATTTGAGGGCATCCTGTGGTCTCCCACACCCCAGGGATTTCTGGTGCTAACTCACTTTCCCCCGCTCCTGAGATCTCCACCATTAGAGAAGGCTCCTGTTAAAAATGAACATGGGTCATTCGGGGCAGTAATAATCCCTAATATTAAGACTGAGGTTCTGGAATCGGCCAGGGCCTAGTTAGATTTGGATCCCAGCTCCACTACTTTTTGGGGATGTCACTTGACATCTCTGAGCCTCAGTGTCCTCATCTGTAAATGATGACAAAAAGCACTTACTTGTATATAACAAACACATGACAGGCACAGCCCTAGGTGCCTTTTTCATATTAACTCGTTTGAATTACACAACCTCATTAGGCATGTGCTGTTAGCATCATGGCCATTTTGCAGATGAGGAAACTGAGGCCCAGGGTGGTTAATTCACTTGCTCCAGGTCTCACAGGGTCAGCACTAGGGTGAACCCAGGCAGTATGGCTCCAGAGTCTATGTTTGTAACAATCATGCTAAAGAGCTTCACTGTAAGAAGCAACTATGTTTTATTAGGAGCTTACTTTGTGCCAAGCACCGTGCTACATGCTATACAGGAATTTCTCGTTTGTCCATCCCAATGCCTGGATGAGGCAGGGACTATTATTACATGCTAACATCAACGTGGCAGGACAGCCCACTGTCCCTCTGTTAAGCAATGGGCCTTTAGGAGGTTGCTACAGCCTGGAAGAGCTAAGTTGTGTCTATAAATAACTGTGACTCATGGTAGAGTCAGAGCCTAATGGAGCTGGAAGAGAGCTTAGAGATTATCTAGTTTACACTCATTTTTACGTCAGATGACACAACTTGTTTGCTTTGCTTATTCCCACAGGGTTTGGGGTATGACCTAGTGAGATAATGATTACAATAACCAACACTTACTGAGCTGCTTGCTCTGTGTTGTGTGTGTGTGTGTGTATGTGTGATTCAACCCTCACAACAACCAGATGGGAGAAGCACCGTTGTTATCCTCATTTCCCAGATAAGGAGACAGATGTAGAGACGTTAAATAAACAACTTGTCCCGGGTTAGGCAGCTGGCAAGAGGTGGAGCTAGGGTGCTGGTGGAGGGGGTTCCAGAGCTTGGGTGCTGAACCTCCGTGCTCTGTAACCTCCCAGCTGCATTAAGTGGTTAAGAAGCCTAGAAGGAGGGGGCTGGAATAGATGGATCGGAAAGTGCTTTGTAGATTGTAAAGTGCTGAACAGACATGAGTTATTATTAGGAAAAGGTAAGGGTCCCAAGAGAGGTGTAAAGTGGTATAGAGCTCAGGGCAAAATCAAAGACGACTTCTAGGATAAAATGACATTGGCTTTGGCTTTGGAACTGTGTTCCGGTGTAGGAATGTGGAACGTCTGGCGTGTGTTGGGGGTGGTGCTGGGGAAGGGTTTTCTCTAGCCCAGGGATGTCAAACTCGTTTTCATTG
Source organism: Phyllostomus discolor (assembly GCF_004126475.2). Lineage (NCBI taxonomy): Eukaryota > Metazoa > Chordata > Mammalia > Chiroptera > Phyllostomidae > Phyllostomus > Phyllostomus discolor. The sequence goes on from NC_040903.2 coordinate 177,100,205, forward strand.
GGGACCACATCAGCCTGGTGGTTGCCTTCAAAGGGCCGAAATAATTTTAGGACTGTGTAAATGTAACTACTCCTTAACTGTTAAGGAGTTGAAATTACATTCGGCCCTTTGAAGGCAACCGCGAGGCTGATGTGGTCCTGGTGGAAATGAGTTTGACATCCCTGCTGTAGCCCTTCCCCATTAGCACAGATGGTGGTCAGATTTGCTAAACTGGTGCCTGGGCCCAGGTGAAGTGATCAGGACCACGGGAAGTCTCAGGGACCTCCAGCCAAGATCCTAGCTACAGAAGAGGCTGGGTGGGGTGACCAGAAAAACCATTCTGAGATGTTCTAAATTACATTACAGCAGCCTGGAGAGTGAGAGAAAAAGACAGCAGTTAGTCTGTTAGTTCCTGGGGTCTGGCTGACAAAGGCTGCTCACACTCTTAAGTATTTGTTGGAATTTGTTGAATTAACTTCCAGGTGACTGTTTCCACGATTGTCTGAAAGAGGAAAGCCAGGTGCCACCGAAGCTCAGGAGCATCTGCTTCATCCTTACACCTGAATCTCCCATACTATTGCCCACAACCAGTCCAGAACTAGTCCTCTTATCTGTAGCCAGTGCAAATTCTTTCAAAACAACATCATTCTTCCCCAAAACATGTCCTGGTCAACTCCAAGACAGTGGCCATGTGGCCTTCTCCACCTTGCGCTGCTGCTGCTGGTGTAGACTTCATGCCCCAGGATCTGGTCCTTTTCCTGGCTCAATAAGTCCTTTAAAAAAAAAGGCTTTGAGCCATGGAAGTTAAGTTTTTTGTTTACCAAGGAGATAAAAGGAGGTACAGTGGGCTGGTAGTAGGGACGGGGTGGGGGTCAGACAGCCTGAGCCCAAATCCTGGTGTTCCACCATGCCCTAGTTACGAGTCCATGGGCAAACTACACAACATCTCTACCCAGCTTTCTCATCTGAAGAATGGGAATCGATAATACTGGTATGTCATCCAGAGTTTTGTGCAAATTTAACATGTTAATGTGTGTAAAGTGTTTACTATGATGCCTGCCATACAGTAAACAGTGAGAGCCAGCCACATTTATTTCTGTTATGATCCCCGGGTCTTTGACTGGCATCAAGTCTCAGGGAGAAGTGGGGTTAGATGAAATTAGACAGCACTGACTATCTGTCCCCCTCCCACACTGTAGGTTTTGGTTTTGACAGTCATTAGGTGTGCCTTTCAGGGAGAGGCAAGGATTGGGAAGAAGAGGAAGTGAGGCCAATGGGCTACGAGTCCCCTGAAATTGGGTTGATAGAGAGTGGTCATCAGTGGTTTCTTAGTTGTCACACTCACTGCTTCCTGACATCCTTCTCTGTAGCTCTCTTGGAATTTTTGTCATGTTAGTGAGCCCCCTCAGTCGCTTGCATACTATGGATTTTATCTCCAGTCTCAGAGGCAGACTCATTCCTACAGGTTAATGTCACCACAGAAGGATGACTCCTTCCCAGGACCAGGCTTGGTGAAGGAGAGTGCATGTTGCCATTACACCAGCCCTGCAAGGGAAGTGTTTTATTAACTTCAGTGTACAGATAAAGAAACTGGCCCAAGGCCACAGCCAGCCCATAGAGAAGGGTGTCTAACCCAGATCTGTTCAACACCAAGGGTCATCCTCTTTCATTAAAGTATGTGGGAGGGTTATAGGACTAAAACATTGATCTTTCTGGTGTTAGAAAATGACATCTTGCATGCGCGTTACATAACATCTGAGAAACTCCATTGACTCAGAGCTGTAAGGCTAGGCCTACCTGGCTTGCTAAAAGAATACTCTGTGGAGGGTTCAACTAATTCTGCTGGAGTTCCCAATATCCAGGAAGCAAAGCACTGAACACTGGTTCTGTTTTGGTCTGAGTGGAAGGTTACAGGTTTCATTATGAATAAATTAATCTCCATCAGGATATAGCTACTTGCAGTTATACTTAACTATCATTCATTTGCTCAGTAGCTTTCTGTCAAGGGGGAGGGGAATAGGTCAGAAGTACAAGGAGCTATTTCTTGGCTTTGGCTTTTGGGAAAGCAACCTTGTCCTGTTTACACATTCTCTTCAGATTTGCACAACCTGGCCACAGACATGCTACCTGCCAAGCCCAGGTAAATACAGGCAACCAAGTACTCTAAAACCAGCCAGTGCTATTGAGCAACCAAAGGATCCTAGAATCCCCTACACTAGGTAACTATAATAAATATTGAAAAAGGAGCAGTTCAAGGCTCCTGACCTTGGGCTGCTGGAGCAGAAGTACATTCCTACCTGGGGGAGGAGGCAGTGCAAGTTCTGAGCCCTTCTCTGGCATGACTCTGGGTCCAGTTATCCCACTAGCACCCACCCAGTTACACCCTGAATTGAGGTGTCAGCATTAGGATGAATCCTAGTTTATCTCACAAGGGTGAGAGGAGGAAGAAGGAAGTCTCTTATTCAGTAATGAATAGCTGGATGAATTAAGTATCTTTCAGAAAACAAAACTGAAGGGAAGGAGGGGCCTGGGTCTGGATCACCTTCTTCAAAAAGTCAGCTGGAAAAAGACATGCATGGGAAGAGGCTGTGTGTGTGTGTGTGTGTGTGTGTAGAGACAAAGAGAGAGAGAGAGAGAGAGAGGTGGTTGGGGGGGGGGGCGGCGGTGGGGAGAATGAGAAGGCCTGGTTGCTCTAGAGAGCTACGGAAGGAAATCAGTTGGAAGACAGCTTCCAGGTCACATATTTGCATGTATCACTACTGAGTCCCCAGAGACCAAAAAGCCTGGGTCACAACCGGATATTCTTCTAACCCTGAAGTCCCGGGATGAAATCAACCAGCTTCCACCTCTTTTCCACCAGCTATCTCAGAGACTCTACCATCTCACCTTCAGCCCTCATTTCCAACAAAAGTTTAACATGTTGAGGGGGTGGGGGACAATGTTTGTGTAGGGACCTGCAAATAGGTAAAGTCGTGTTGCAGAATGGAGGGGACAGCTTGAGAAGTGGCCCAAACTCCCACCGCCAGCTCTGCAGCTGAGGCAAAGCTTTCACCTACTAGGATTAAAATAGTGGGGTTCAAATAAAATAATTTATGTAAACTTGAGCCTAGCCTGGTCCCTTGGAACCAAATAAATAAATTTGCTCTTTCTCTATGATAGATATTGTCCTTGGGTGGGGGATGTGGATGGTGAGGGTGTGGGGGGAGGAGGAAGTAACTTGCATATTGAGCTTGTACTTGATACTACCCCAGGAGCTTCACCACCACCGCTTCTACCATCCTAATCCTAAATGGACTACCTTTTCTCCTAAATGGACTACCTGCTTCTACTCTTTCCTCCTAGAGTTTACTCTCCACACAGTGGTGAGAGTGATCTTTTTAAAAACATAAATTGTATCTCATCACTCTCCTGTTTAAAACTCTTCAAATGCCCCTCTCACACTTTAAGAGTACTTTAAGAGAACTTTAAGTACTTTCACATGGGTTGTTAGGCCCTAACACGACCTGCACTCTGCTGACTTTACCTCCTGTGACCCACTCTGCTGCAGCCACACTGACCTATGTTTCTAAGCTCATCAAGAATTTTGGGCCCCAGGGCTTTTGTACTAGCTGTTCCTTCGGCCTACAATACACTCAGTTCTTGTTACCTGTCCTGGAGGTCTTGACTGACCACCCACACTAAATTAGTTCCGCTCCATCACTCCATTTCATTTGCTTCTTAGCAAATGGCAGTAACACTCAACCAGCCTTGTCCGTCATTTGTTTACTTGTTTATTGTTTCCCCCACAACACAAGGGCCTGAAAGGGAAGGCACTGTATCTATCTGGTCTATCACTGAATGCCTTGTGCCAAGCACAGCCTGGCACATAGTAGACCTTTGCATTCGTTGGATAAATGATCTTTTTAAATCCTAACAATCTAGTGAGGCATGGACAAAACGGAGGTTCTGTCACGCTCAGGATCAGAGTTTTGTCTGTCTGAACAGGGACATCCCCTTCCTTCCCAGGACACCTCGTCTTTTTTTTCACCGGAAGCAGTTCCCCTTCTCCCACGACCTTTCTCACACACTTCATCCACCTTTCTAGGGATGGCAGGGTGGGCCTCTGGTCCCTTCTCAGCCTGGTGCGGAGGCCCTCGAAGTCTCCCCACGTTTTGGAAGACCAAAGAAGTTGCTCTTTTCCAAACATGGACTTTGCAAGGTGCCCACAACCCTCTTCCAGAACCCCCAATCAAGGACAGAGTGGCGGGGGGCGGGGGGGGGGGGCGGGTAGGGATGGGTCCCCAGGTGCATGCCCCCACGGTCTACACTAAAATGGGGCGGGCCCTGTAGTCCACCAGTATCAACAGGTCAGTGCTCTCCGTCTCAGTCCCTGGCTAGGGATCCACCAGGGCCGTGTGGGGCGAGGGGCAGGCGCCGGGCGTCAAGGGCAGTGAGGACATCCAAGCACCAGTTGGGGATGGGCGAACTTCGCGCAGCAGAACCTTTCTACACCAGGGCTTCGTTTCCCAGCCGGGCGGCTTTGGAAGAGACACCCCACTTTAACCGTCCCTCCCGCTCGCACCCGCCCCCTCCCGGCCCAGTCTGGAGAGGCTCGGCTTCTTCGCCGCCGGAGGTCGGTGCTGCTGCCGCGCTAGCGTTCCGCATCGCTTCAGGGGCTCCCCGGGCGCGGAGCTCCGAAGCCACCGACAGTCCCTGGCACTTCGGAGCTCCAGTGGGAGAACTCCTGCGTGTTTCCTCCACCCAGGGAGGTCGGAGAGCAGAGGTGGAGGCAGTTTCAGGCCTCAGGCCTGGCGAGCCGGGTTGGGTGAGACGCGCCCCGTATTAGTTAAACGGGGTGCCCGCGGTCCTCTTGGGACCTCACCAGCGACCCGTAGCTCTGACACGCGCTGGTCTCAGCCCGCGGGAAGGACGGGTCCGGCCTGAGGCCTGGGGCGGCGGCCACCATGGAGATCACCTCGGCCCAGGGCCTGTGCCAGGGGCCTTCGGGGCGGCCCTGACCGCCCTCCTCCCTGCTGGTGCTGGGTCGCGGACGTGCCCCCCGCGGCAGTCCGCCACCTCTGCCTCTCCGCCCTCCCCGGGCCGCGCTACTGCCTGGGCGCGGCGGCGGCGACGGCGCCCTGTTGAATGGGCTGTGAGGGCCCAGGTTTGTAGCGCTGGCGAACGCGGCCTCCGGGGGCGCAAGGCAGCAGCAGCGGTGGCGACCAAACGGGTGTTGGAGTTGGCGGCGGCCATGGAGGGCCTGGCTGGCTATGTATACAAGGCGGCCAGCGAGGGCAAGGTGCTGACTCTAGCCGCCTTGCTCCTCAATCGGTCTGAAAGCGACATCCGCTATCTGCTCGGCTATGTCAGCCAGCAGGGAGGGCAGCGCTCTACGCCCCTTATCATCGCAGCCCGCAATGGCCACGCCAAGGTGGTGCGCTTGCTGTTAGAACATTACCGGGTGCAGACTCAGCAGACTGGCACCGTCCGCTTCGACGGGTAGGTACATCCCAACTCTAGCTTCCTCTTCCATTCGCGCCGACCTACCACTTCGTGGGTCCTCCCCTCCCTCACTTTCTTCATGGAGGTATCATCCCTTTTTGTACCTCCTCCTGCCCCATTAATGCCCACCTCATCTTCCAGGGCTAACACTCCATCCCATGTTTTGCTGCTCATTCTCATCGGCCCCAACATTTCGTCCCTTTAGAGGTAAATAGCCACACCCTCTGTCTTGAAGATTAGTAGTTATTCTCTAGATAGTCCGTGAACAAGCAGTATGAAGGAGGTGGCTGCCTTTTCAGGTTTTACCTTTATTAGTATTGAGGTTGTAACAGATCAGAAATTAACGAGGTCAGCAGTTAACACTGAAGACCTCTGATGAATGACTTGGCCAACCAGGTTTTACTCCTTCAAGTTAGTGGTCTGATAGAGCCCTCAGTGGTTTGCTGGGGCCTTAATGTCAAAATAAGCCCCTAGGACCAGCAGCAGCTCCCTCCAGATGCAGCCGGACATCCCCAGATAGGACTCTGACTCTCCCATATTGCTGGGGGTAGATATATGGGCTGCAAAAATGGCACTGGACTGGGTGTAGATAGTACGATTGTTAAATTACATGTTATCCTGTGATATTGTGGGAAAGCTTGCTAATTTACTGTTTTTCGTGGTGGAGAGCTCAGAAATTCGTATTGTCATACTTAAAGTTTGCCTTTTGGGTTTAATTGTACATTTTTGGGGGTGTGATAATATTGAACACAGAATTGTCAGGTTTGACATTCCTTTTTCTGTGCTAGGTGATTATGAAGTGTTTTACAGGTTACAACTGCATAATGATTTTACTTCATTGATTGTGTTTGTTTTTGTTGACTTGTACTAGTACATAAACTATTCTGATATTTTCTTTGGAGGTGGATGTAGTCCAGGCAAAAAGATGCATAGCTCTAATTTTGGTGATTGAAAACTGCTTGGTTAAAACCCAATTAAAAAATCAGTTCTTGAAGATGACTACAGCATTGTTGAATTTTGATTGAGTCTTTTTCTTCTGTTTTAGATGAGAGGAAATTATTTTAGAGTATTACATTTTAATGAAATGATGGCCCACGGGTGGTGGTTAATCTCCCCTAACACCTCTCTAGACATTAAGGGGATTTTTTTTTTCATGTTGACCAAAGATGGCAACCTGATTCATGTTTGCTTCCTGTACTGGCTTCAGTGTCCTTTCTCTAGCTTCCTGCAGCCCCCTGTGTGGGGACTCCCTGCAGCTCCCTGAACTCCCCAGGAGTGAAGCAGAAAGACCCCCGAACTTCCAGCACCTTTCCAATTGTATAGGCACATGCATCCACTGACACATGAATCTGCAAAAACAGCCCTTGGGAGCAGTGCTGCTAATGAGCTGGTTAAGACCTATTTGGATGAGGGAAGTATACTGGAGAGAAAACAGTTTTCCAAAGAATTTGGAAAGGCTTTGCTTTTATTGCTGTCTTTTTTAACCATCAAAGAGAAACATATTTTGAGATGGCAGTTAAAAGAACCTGTAATGACTAGAAATTGAGCCTATATAGTGGCCTACCCTGCCCACTAATCTGCATTGGCCTGTGAAATTAAGGGATTCAGTGAGCAAACATTTATTGAACACCTACTGTATGCAAAGCTCTCTGGTGTTAATTGGGTAGACAGATGAGTAACATATTGTTCCCACTGTGGAGGAAGACAGTCTAGTGGGAGGGGGCAGAGAAATAGATATATCAGTGAGTAACTGCAGATGCTATGCCACTTAGGTGTCTAGAAGTCTTCTGAACTACTGAGGAACAGAGGAAGAAGCGCTTAGCTTTGCCTGGGGGAATCAGGGAAGGCTTCACAGCCAGGTGGTGTTTGAGCTGAGTCTTAAAAGGATTGTAGGCAGTGAAGAAGAGGGTCAGCACCATAGTGCACTTGCAGTGACAAGTGTTTCAGTGCCGTTGCAGGAAGGGATACAAGCCAGGGAAATTAAGACAGAGACTGCAGGAGATGGGATAGAGGTGGAAGCCAGAGTTCCGTGGTCCTGGTGTAAAGTAATAAGAGTCAGGCTGGTGAGACTGAAGTTGCAAACATTTCTACCATCCGTGATTTCATCGGACCCTTCTTGAATCTATCTTTTTTTGTTATAGATCATTACAATTATGAATTTATTAGCTGCTATGTTAAAATAGCTTAATATTTATTTTATTTATTAATGCTTATGGTGGGCCTAGCCCTGTGCCACATTCTGTGAAGATATAGAAAAAATGTAAAGTTCCTACTTTTGAGGAGCTTACTAATTAACAAAGGAGAATTGAAATTCATAGCCACCTTTCTGCCCACTCAGATGACTCTGTGAGATTATTTTGCAGTTTATCCCAGTCATTCTGGCATTTTAGAACTAGATAAAGAGTGTTATTGTCAATGTGATGATTTCACTTCACATTCATTCCAGACCTTGTGAAATGTTAGCCTGAGTGAAATGTTCACAATATAAAGCTCACTCACCCCTTGGGGGCTGGCTTTTAGGTACTTAGCCAACCCCCCATCTTCATTAATTTATTTATTGGCCTATTTTATTTTTATTTTTTTTCCTTACCCGAGGATATGTTTTTATTGATTTTAGAGAGAGAGGACGGTGTGGGGGGAGAGGGAGAGAGAGGCAGAAATATTGGTGGGAGAGAGAAACATCGTCTGCCTCCTGCACACGCCCCAACTGGGGATTAAACCTGCAACCCAGGCATGCGCCCTGACTGGGGATCGAACCTGCAACTGCTTGGTGTCTGGGATGATTCTCCAACCAACTGAGCCACCCAGCCAGGGCTATGTTATTTATTTTTAATTGAATTTATTGGGGTGACATTGATTAATAAAATTATGTAGGTTTCAGGAGTACAGTTCTATAATACATCATCTGTATATTGTATTGTGTGATTGCCACCCCAAATCAAATCTCCTTCTGTCGCCATTTATCCCCCCTTTACCCTCTTCTACCTTCTCCTCACCCTTCTCTTACTCTGGTAATCACCATACTGTTGATACTGTTGTCTTTGTCTATGAGGTCCCCGAGCACCCTGCCCCTTAATCCCTTTGCCTTTTTCACCTGTGGTACATTTACAGATTGGAATACTGCTCAGCTGTTTAAAAAAAAAGAAAAAATCTTACTGCTTGCGACAACATGGATGGACCTGGAGAATATTATGCTAAGTGAAATAAGCTAGTCAGAGAAAGACAAGTACCTATGATTTCACTTATGTGTGGAGTCTAATGAACAAAATAAGCTTACAAAATAGAAACAGACACATAGAGAACAGACTGATAGCTGTCAAAGGGAAGGGAGGCTGAGGGGCTAGATGAAAAAGGTGAAGAGATTAACCCAAAGCCCCATTTTAGATTCCATTGGCACTTGAAACCCATGGCCAGGTGGGGACAAACAGGTTCTCTGTGCTTGCTAATGCAGATTAGTGTTTCCTGACTTTTAGTTACTTGTGTATCATCTTCACAATTTTTTGCCAAATTGTTCACCACCTCTTCTGTTAGTTGCCTAATATTTAAAAAAGCCTTACTTCTTAGCTTTATACCAAGCAACGGTATCTGTAATTATGGGTTTGTATGAAATGTGTTTTCTGTGTGTGTGTGTGTGAGAGAGACATTAAAATAACATTAAAATAGAAAAAGCGTGTGTTCTGCCTAAAAACTTCTATTATACCTTAGGAAACAAAAGTGAATTGATTGGTAATAGAGTTTCAGGGGGAAGGGACCACCCACCTGGGTTAAGCTCCACAATGATACTTGAGACTCCTTGTTCATATTTCTAGGAGTAACCTTTGATATTATTTTACTTATGGCTTAATAAGTGAAGGCTAAAATTGACATAGATGAGTAGGAATGACAGAACCTTCAGTTGGAGGATGGGAAGAGGTTAAGAATGTTATAGAAATGGAACAGAACAAAGGCTAGGTGTCACGTGACCATGGAATTTTGTGCTGGCTTGAGTTCTCTGGGCGTCATGCTCTGTGCCAGAGTTTGTGGGAACCCCTGCACTGTATTGGTATTAGTAGAGGTTTGCCGACATGGGTGGAAAGAAGAACAGGACCTCTGGGAATTCTGAGGCTTTTTGTTGAGTGATCTTACTTTTTTTTTAGTCCTCATTCAAGGATATATTTATTGATTTTAGAGTAAGGAGAGAGGTGGAGAGAGAGAGAGGGAGAGAGAAAGAGAAAGAAAGAAAAGAAAAGAAAGGGAGAGAGAAACACATTGACCGGTTGCCTCCTCTATGCACCTGGAACGCCCTGACCAGAGATCAAACCTGCAACCTAGGTATGTCCCCTTACCTGGGATCGAACCTGCAACCTTTTGGTGTATGGACATGCTCCAGTCAACTGAGTCACCTGGCCAGGGCAGTGCTCTTACTTTTAAAGTCCGTGTCACTACTAATACTTTTAATGAACATCCAGGTAAAGGGAAGGCATGAGAGTTGCATCATCATTTGACTTCATTTAAAAAGTCATTGCTAGTATGTATTTCCAGGAACTATATTTGATCTTATGAATGATTTTAAGGACTTTGGTTAAAATAAAGTGCTGGTTATTTATATTTAACGAATTTTTATTTCCATTTCGAATACTTGAATCAGACATTTTTATTTCAAATTGAACCAGAAAATAGTTGAGCTTAGTTTTGTGAACAGCAATGTTTTTTTATATTGTGAAGAGTTTCCATCATCTGATACATACATTTTGTTTAAAAAGGTGAATGAATATCAGATCATAGTTTCTTGATTTTTAAAGATGAAATAATAATAGAGTGTTTGCATTGCAATTTTGGACTGAGTCTAGAAAGATCATAGTTTTATATAGTGTTTCTCCTGTAGACAGTAGGTAAATGTTGCATTGATTTTATTAAATTTTTATTTTAATAAAAATAAAAGGCTGTATATGCTTATAATTTTAGCTGAATTTTATGAACAAAGGAGTGTCAGCTGTTAGGATTATAATTCTCTTTAGTCTATTTAATATATTTGTTTAGATGTAGAAATTAAAAGTTTACTACAGCTAATGTTTCTGAAGGATTATTCATTTTATAATACATTGCAGTGATTTTTTAAATCATAAACTATTTAAAGAATTGTAATTGCCTCCGTGAAAATAGGTACTGGAAACTTTTTAAAGGTGCCTGTCACCAAAAATGTGAAAAATGGAAATTATTATGCTATACCAGGGAAAGCATTAAACTATTGCAAAAACCAAGTAAAGGATATACTTGTAATTTAATTTTTACTCTTGCATCATTTTTGGAAATTTGAGATCAGAAAATAATTTAATCAATTTTTTCTTTTAATATTTTTTTTAAATTTTAAAATATTTATTTTTTTAGAGTGGGGAAGGGAGGGAAACATCAGTGTGTGATTGCCTGTCTGTGAGGTCCATCCGTGTAGTTGCATGTGTCAGTAGTATATTTAATTCTGTGTAGTAGGCCGTTCTGTGAATGCATGGCAGTTTGTCCTATTGATACATATTTTGGTTATTTCTAATGTTTGATTGTTTTGAATAAAGCTGCTGTGAGCATTTCCATATAGGTTTTCTGGTGGGCATTTGCATTCTTTATTCTTCAGTACATACCAAGTATGGAGTTGCTGGCTATGGGATGGGTGTATGTTTGACTTTAATAGTTATGGCTGATTTTCCCTAAGTGGTTGAACTAAATTATGTTTCTACCAGCAGTTTTCACCAGCAGTGATAATTTGTGTTACTCCACATCCTGGCCAACACTTAGTGTTGTCACATCGGTTCTTACTAATTTTAACTATTCTGGTAGATGTGTATTGGTAACTCCTGGTTTTAATTTGCATTCCCCCGAAATTATCTTGAACATTTTTTCATGTTTGTTATTTGTTATCTTCATTTGTGAAGTATCTTGTTCAGCCTTTTCACCCATTTTTAATTGGTTTGCCTTTTTCTCATTGATTTGTCAACTACATCTAATACAAATGTGTTCTCCCAGTGAGTGGATTCCCTGTTTTATTTCTTTACAATGTCTTTTGATGAGAAGTTTTTAATTTTAATGTAGTCTAATGAATCAAATTTTTTATTTTATGGTTATTGCTATTTTTGCATTCTGTGTAAGAATTGTCATCAACCTCCAGATTATGAAGATAGTGGTTGATTTTTTGAAACTTATTGTTTTGCTTTTCATAGTATAGGTCTATGCTACTTCTATAATTTTTGTGTATAGTGTGAGGTACAATAAGAGTCAGGGTTCATTTTTTCCCCCCATATAGACATCTAGTTGCTTTAGCACCATTTGTCAAAAAGACTATACTTTGTACCTGAATTTCCCTGGAGCATTTGTCATAAATCAGGTAACTCTGTGTGTGTGAATCTGCTTCTGGAATTTTTGTTCGTTTGGTCTATCTTTGTGCTATGGCACACTATCTTTTTTTTTTTTTAGATTTTACATATTCACTTTCAGAGAGGAGAAGGTTGGGGGAGAAAGAGAGGGAGAGAAACATCAGTGTGTGAGAGATACTGGTTGCCTCTCATAAGGCCCTCAACCGGTGACCTGGCCTGCAACCCAGGCATGTGCCCTAACTGGGAATTGAACTGGCAACCTTTCAGTTCACAGGCTGGTCCTCAGTCCACTGAGCCACACCAGCCAGGGTCACTATCTTAATTACTATGGTTTGTTCTCCAATTTTATTTTTCTTTCAAGACTGTCCTGGCTGTGCTAAGTCCTTTGCATTTCTATATACATTTTAGAATTGGTTCTCAATTTCTACACACATGTGGGTGCATGTATGTGTGTGCACACAGTGTACCTGCTTAGATTTTGATTTCAATTGCATAAATCTATAGGTCATTCTGGGGGAGAATTGACATCTTAACACACTATTAAGTCTTCTAAACCATGAATGTGGAATATTTCTCCATTTATTTAGATCTTCTTTAATTTCTCTTACGAATGTTTGTAGTTTTCAATTTGGAAATCTTACATATTTTTTGTTAGACTTGTTACTGGATATCAATTTTTCTGGTGTCTGGTATGCTTTTTGACAGTGAAAGAAACATTTGTGAACCTTGTGTATAATCATGACAATAAAAATAATAAATGAATTTTAATGTAACGGAATTGTTTGCAGAAGGTACAATTGGTAACCACTAAAACACATCATGGATGTAATACCTTATTTTTAAATTCTTTTGTAGTTTTAAAAATTAACAGTAAAATAACATTTAAAAAAACAATTTAAAAAGAGACTTCAGAAGGCTTCAGGGTTTTTTTTGAGGTTTCTCTCAGCATTCAAAATGTACAAATATTAAATGTGCAATTAGGTTGAGTTTTTTTTTTTTTCTAAATATCCACCCAGGTGACTACCTAGATCATGATATAGGACATTTTCAGTAACTTTAAGCCTCTTCCCAGTCAGCCCTACATCCTGTCCCATAGGTGACCCCATAGGTAACTGTTTCTGAGAAGTCTTTGCTTACATTTTGTGTCATTACTTGAAACTGAAGAAGTAAACTGATTTTGAATGATTATAAAATGGGGTGTTTTTTAAAAGATTATTTATTTTTAGAGAGGGAAGGGAAGGAGAGAGAGAGAGAGAGAAACATCAATGTGCAGTTGCTGGAGGCTGTGGCCTGCAGCCTAGGCATGTGCCCTGGCTGGGAATCGAATCTGTGATGCCTGGTTCGCAGCCTGCGCTCAATCCACTGAACTACGCCAGCCAGGGCTTAAAGTGGGGTTTTTATTTTCAGCAGAAATAATAGGTGGTGGTCTTGTCTGGGTGTTATTAATTGGAGTTAAGCTATGATATTTATACAGTTTTATATTTATGTTTACATAGGGGGACTGTACTCTCTTTCACTTCATGGGAGGTGTAATGTGACCTGTGTTGTGACCAGTTTCTCACCAGAAACTGACCACTCCAGTGTTTAATAATAAATTGCTCTAGTGAATGTTGCTTTTGATTGATCTTTTTCTTTAACATGTTCAAGTATGTATATTTATTTTAGTGTTTCTAGCACAGCAGATTTAAGTATCTCCAGCACAAATCTGTTTTTAGAATTGAGGGTCAGTAATAGATTGAGATGTTGGGGAAAAATTGAAATGGAAAGGTGGGAAAGATTGGCTTCCTAGCAAGCTAATTTTATTTTTTAAATCATCACCCAAGGATATGTTTATTGCTTTTAGAGAGAGAGGTAGGGAGGGAGAGAAACAGAAACATCAATGTGAGAGAGACATTGATTGGTTGCCTGCCATTCCAACTGGGGATTGAACCCACAACCTAGGTATGTGCCCTGACCCGGAATCAGACCCACAACCTTTTGGTGTATGGGATGACCTCCAGCCAGCTGAAGCACCCGGCCAGGGCACAAGCTAATTTGATACAAGTAGTGAAAGTAGCATGTATTAGACACTCAGTAGGTAAGTGGTGACTGTGAAGCTGCTGAGTCCAGTCATAGACCAAAGGTCAGGGAGGGTACCTACTTGGTTTTTGGAAAGTATTAGTTGTTTACTGCTGTTAGTATTTTTTCCCCCAATGGCTTAGTCGAGGAACACACATAGACACAATATGGACGCACCCATATACATATGTATTTTTTAAACTTTTCCATTGGAGTATAACATATAGACACAAATACACTAATTAAAAGTGCATGTTTGTTTAACAGAGTCCCCTTTGTGCTTCCTGCCATTCACTACCTCCCCCTAAATGTAACCAGTGTCCTGACTTCTAACACTGCAGGTGGATGTGTAAATGCAGTAATATAATACGTTTTTTATGTTCTATTGACTTCTTGTGCTCAGCATCATGTTTATATGATCCATCCATATTGTTGTAGGAGCAGTAATTGTTTCATCCTTTTTGCTGTAGTGAAGTATAGTATTTGCTTAGCTTAGATAATCTTAGGGCAAAGTTTTCTGCTTAAATACTTTTCTCCCTAAAGCAGTTTCTAATACAATATTACTGTATGGATGGGGTGGCTTTCTAACCGACCTGCTGAGAGAAGCTGGTACCTGGGGGATGCTGGGAATGAGGAACAGGCTGTGCTCTTAAGAGCCTGTGCATCAGCTTGGTGGTAAAGAAGTTACCTCCATACGTTTCCTGTATCTGGAGTTTATTTACTTTTGCTCGTAAAAAGTTAGTGTTTTTAAAAAAGTTTATATACTTCAGTAATAATAGTAATAGCTAACTTTTCCTGAGCTCATACTAGGTACAGGTACTGTGCAAAGTGCTGTACTTAAAATACCTGGTTTTATGTTCACCAAAAATAATGTTTTATTAATATTCTGTAGATTGAGGCTTTGGTCAGTACTAATGAATGCATTCTGTACATTTATGTTAGGGTATGTGGCCTCCACTTTCTAACTCTCTGTTCTTTTCGTGGATAATAGGTATGTCATTGATGGCGCCACTGCTCTTTGGTGTGCAGCAGGGGCGGGACATTTTGAAGTCGTTAAGCTTCTAGTCAGTCATGGAGCCAACGTGAACCACACTACAGTAACTAACTCAACCCCTCTGCGGGCAGCATGCTTCGATGGCAGGCTGGATATTGTGAAGTACTTGGTTGAAAATAATGCCAATATCAGCATTGCCAACAAGTATGACAACACCTGCCTAATGATTGCAGCATATAAGGGACACACTGATGTGGTCAGATACCTTTTAGAACAACGTGCTGATCCCAATGCTAAAGCACATTGTGGGGCCACGGCATTGCACTTTGCAGCTGAAGCAGGGCACATAGACATTGTGAAAGAGCTGATAAAGTGGCGTGCTGCCATAGTCGTGAACGGCCATGGGATGACACCACTCAAAGTAGCTGCCGAAAGCTGCAAAGCTGATGTTGTTGAACTGTTGCTCTCTCATGCTGATTGTGACCGAAGAAGTCGGATTGAAGCTTTGGAACTCTTGGGTGCCTCCTTTGCAAATGACCGCGAGAACTATGACATCACGAAAACGTACCATTATTTATATTTAGCCATGTTGGAAAGGTTTCAAGATCGTAATAACATTCTTGAGAAAGAGGTCCTCCCACCAATCCATGCTTATGGGAATAGAACTGAATGTAGAAATCCTCAGGAACTGGAATCCATTCGGCAAGACAGAGATGCTCTTCATATGGAAGGCCTTATAGTTCGGGAACGGATTTTAGGTGCCGACAATATTGATGTTTCCCATCCTATTATTTATAGGGGAGCTGTTTATGCTGATAACATGGAATTCGAACAGTGTATCAAGTTGTGGCTTCACGCTCTGCACCTCAGACAGAAAGGTAACAGGAATACCCACAAAGATCTTCTTCGATTTGCTCAAGTTTTCTCACAGATGATACATTTGAATGAAACTGTGAAAGCACCAGATATAGAATGTGTTTTGAGGTGCAGTGTTTTGGAAATAGAACAGAGTATGAACAGAGTAAGAAATATTTCAGATGCGGATGTCCACAATGCTATGGACAATTACGAATGTAATCTGTACACCTTTCTGTATTTAGTGTGCATCTCCACCAAAACACAATGCAGTGAAGAAGATCAGTGCAAAATCAACAAGCAGATCTACAACCTGATTCACCTGGATCCCAGAACTCGGGAAGGTTTCACCTTACTGCATCTAGCTGTCAATTCGAATACGCCAGTCGATGATTTCCACACCAATGATGTCTGCAGCTTTCCAAATGCACTCGTCACAAAGCTCCTGCTAGACTGTGGTGCTGAGGTGAATGCTGTGGACAATGAAGGGAACAGCGCCCTTCATATCATCGTCCAGTATAACAGGCCCATCAGTGATTTTTTGACCTTGCACTCCATCATCATTAGCCTAGTTGAAGCTGGCGCTCACACTGACATGACAAATAAACAGAATAAGACTCCGCTAGACAAAAGTACAACTGGGGTATCTGAAATACTACTCAAAACTCAAATGAAGATGAGTCTCAAGTGCCTGGCTGCCCGAGCAGTTCGGGCTAATGACATTAACTACCAAGACCAGATCCCCAGAACTCTTGAAGAATTTGTTGGATTTCATTAAGTGACTGGATATGTAAAATTGTTTAATGTGGTGCTAAAAAGTAAAGAACTTTAATCACAGACAATAGAATTATGTGTTCATAAATTCTACTTTTCTTTCCACTACCCTTTCTCCCCATCCTTCCTTAGTTTTGTATTTGGTCTTCTTGCCTCATATGGTAATTGATTTCAAATACACTTTAAACAAAGCCACATTGTTTAGGTGTAACTAATCTAAGGTGTTTGAATATTGGTTGGTCACTTGACTGTTTTTCTTCCTTTTTTTTAGGAATGAATATAAAGTGTTTTGTTGATGTAGCAACATTATGATTTTAAGTTATGTTGAAAAAAACTGCCTACAAAAAAGTATTTCTGTTAAGCCTTTGTCAGCATGTTATCCTTGCAGCAGTTTTGAGGATTTCATGAAGAAAAACAACTGAAAATGAACATTAATAGTAAAGTGATACCCAGGTGTTCTGCACATGCCAAACTGCTGTAGGTAGTTTTCACTCTTCCAATAATCATGTGGAGTGATACAGCACATTATAACATCAGGAGGACTAAAAAATATATAGCTGTAGATTAATCTAAAAATGTGCTAATTTAATAATAGGTATAAATTTATAAAGTTAAATCCACTGAAATTGTTGCATTATGCTGGGTGGTATATACCAAGTAGTAAAATCTTAAAATAACTTTTCAGAGGATACTGATGGACTATTTGCCTTTAGGCTTTGAATTCTAAAATTCTTTGAAGTCTCTGTTTTAATGTCGTGTATCTAAATTGTAGCAGTCTGCATTTGACTCAACTCACAAACATGTAAAAATTATGAATGCTGTGTTTTCTTATGAAACAAATTGTCACATATAGTTACACATTCTATCTTTTTTTTCTCTCTTTCCTCCTGTGTGGTATCTTAAAATTTGGAAACTACTTTTCCAGAGGGCATTATTTGTGCCTCCCTAATAAGGTGTGTATGACAGATGAAAGGAACCAGGATATTTTTAATTTTTTTAACTTTCTTTACTTAGTTTAAGAAGTAGAAAAATAATCACTAGTATGGTATAGGAAATTAAATATTTTTGATGATGAAAATAATTTGCAATGCCACTTTGAAAGATAATTTCTGTCTGAGAGCTGCAAATTTTTCAACCATAAAATGTCACTTATCCCAACAGGCTGTACAGAGGTCTTTATGTTTTTTTTTTGTTTTGTTTTGTTTTAATGGCAACATTTTAAATGTAAGACTAGAAGAGTATTCTGTGATTATCTTTGAAGCATCACAGAAATTCAAGTAAAGCGTACACACCTATTTTTATTGATGTTAAAAATGATAAAATTAGCTATATCTGTATTTTTCTCTCTAGTGCCAAATGAATGCCTTAGCTACTCATAGTGCATGGTACTGTAAGTAAAGACCTACAGCTTTCTTTTTTCGTTCATGAAAAGCATTATAATGATGTAGCAACATCAGATATAAACTTAAAACCTGTAAGGTTTCAATTAACATTTTATGTATGGATATTGTTTTGTGAAGTGTAAGAGAAAGGTTGCAGTTGGATTAGTATAAACATAATGACCAAGCCAAAATTAGCACCTAGGGCCTTAAATAAAATAGAGATACCCCACAAAATGTAATACTTTGAAGGGTGGGAGGGAATGGAAGGGGGAACTTGAAAAACTTTTTCCCCCAAGAATGCAAGATATTTTACAGCTACTGTAGTTAGAGTTGTGCGTCTTCTTGCTTTAGTTAGGAATGTTTTGATGGTGACTTCTGTCATGGTAATATATTTCTGTTTTTCTAACCTGAGATTTTTACAAGGAAGGTTTTTAGGATGGTTTAAAGGGAGGTATTTGAATGAACCCTAATTTGAAAATTACTGGCCTTGATCCTCCTGGTGTGAGTCAAGGAAATACTGTACCTTGCTTTTAGCAACTCTAATGGACTGAAAGAGAATGCGCATCATCAAGGTGAGTGAATCATGCCTTTCTACAGCTCAGATCAGACCCTGCGTTTTTCAGACTTCAAGGCCTGCTTATTTGACAGTCTGAGGAATGGCTATCATACTTGGTATTAAGTTGGTTTCATTAATAATGTATATGATTTTTATACACTCAAACTTAAAATATCATATAAAATTGCATGTTTTAAAAACCATTTCATCCCTTTGGCTACCCAGGACCAACACTATTTTAGATATTGTTTATTTGTAAAGTGAGGATAATGATTATATGTACATATTTAGACATCAAAATCTAATGGCACAGTGTTTTTGAGAAGGGAGAACTGAATGCTGGAGAAAGTCAAACTGCTGATTGAAATGCTGACAAAGTTGGAGAAAATTTGAAGACAGTGGAATAAACTATGAACTCTGCAAATGGTAACTGAGGTTCTCTTTTTTTTAACTATAGTAGAGAAGTACGTTGTGCACTATATTGCTAAGGATCTGATTCTGTCTTGTAAAATAAATTCAAATATGTATTGTGAAACACCTGTATAAAACCATTTTTGAAACAAGTGATCTACATGCCTGTTTTTTTATTTGTTTTTGGTAGAATTATTTAAAAATATGTTTAGCCAAACCCTTCCCAAGCTTAAGTTTTGTTTTTAAATTTTTGTTTAAGGGAAAT
Organism: Phyllostomus discolor; assembly: GCF_004126475.2. NCBI lineage: Eukaryota > Metazoa > Chordata > Mammalia > Chiroptera > Phyllostomidae > Phyllostomus > Phyllostomus discolor. The sequence continues at coordinate 177,119,301 of NC_040903.2, forward strand.
AAATAGGTAAGAAAGGTGATCTTTCTGTATCTCAGCTCTCTCAGAACTCCAAGCTGTCTCCATTCTCCAGCCACTTTTGTTATTTTGCGTTTCTTATTGGTAGGATTAAGCTTTGGATTGTAAGTCTTCCTTGGTAACATTACAAATTCAATCAAAACTTTGTCTTACTCAGTAGTTGTGAATGAATGCCTGGGCAAACCATGTGAAACTTAGCTTGATTTTGTGCTTTTAATAGAGTTGCTAAAGTTGAGTTCTTGAGTTAGGTAACTATTTAACTCAAAGAACAGGCAGCAAATCCATTCCCTTGATTGATAGAGAAGGGGGATGCTTTTGATGGAAGAACTCGGGCACAACATCATTTTTTCTGTCTGCCCTGATTGCTCTAGTAGGCCACAGTCCAACTACCGGAAGGTTCTTTGCTGTGGGAACTTCAAACAAAGAAAGCAAGCTTTGGTCTTGCTCATTTCTGGGAAGGGTTTTATTTCATAATATTAATCTTGATTAATAACTGGTAATTATGAGAAACTTAGGTGCGATAGCACTGTGTGAAGTAAAATATGATTTGGGGGCAGTGGGTCCCTAAATAACTGCACTGGGCAAGTGATTTTGAAATTAAAACCTCAAGGGAACAACGCCCTGTCACCAGTCTCCGCCGCAGCTCCTTTATGGATAAGACCGTTTGGATTATTCAAACCAAGTGTTTCTGGTTTTGGAATGGGGCAGGGTACGGAGTGAGTTGCTGGACCTTGGATTACAGTTTGCTGGTTTTAGAAGCAGCCAGTGATTAAACTAGTGAGTAGATGGATAAAAGTATAAATGACCTGTTTTTATGGTAGGTTTTCTGTAAAAATCGTAAATGTTCCTTTTCAGGCTAGCCAGATGTACCCGTGTACAGATGACATTCTATTTTTCCTCACTGATTATACTATAATATTAAAATGCGTCAAAGAAATTTAAACTCTGCCTTTTGCTCTCTGACAAGTTAGTTACTACTAGTTTATAAGATTTTAAGCTGTGTTCCACTGTGAAAGTGCACAGCTGTGCTCTGGATACCCTCTCTGGAAGGTAGAAAGCTCCTAATTACGAGTGGCACGTTGCAGGGCTTTCTCATACAGTTCTGGCAGGTTTGTCTACGTCTTCAGATGGGCTGGGTTGTATCGCTTCCCTGCCCCCAAGTATAAATACTACACCGATAGTGGTGATAGATATATTAATTTTTACAGCTGTAAAGTAAATGTGGTCTTTAGTCCTAGGTTTGTGGTGTGTTCATTTGTGTTAATGTGTAGGGAAGGGACATTATCTCGATGGTTATGGGGAGTGTATCTTGATGTGTGTGCAGGGGTGAGTATTGCTAAATCATTAACAGCTTTTCATTTAGGGGTGAGTCACGTGATGAATGGCCTAATCGGAAAAACGAAGGAGCGAAGATGCAAGCTTTGCCAAGTGATGAAGTGAACAAGGTTTTGTATGTTTTTTATCAGGTGTTGTAAAATTTGTGCATGGCTTTTTTCCATTGTTGTTGCTTAGTAACTGGTAGAGGAGAAAACATGACGGGGGAAAAAAATCCCTCAGCTTTGCTAACCAATCTTTTCAAAGGTGCATAGTTGGGGAAGAAAATCTGACTGGCCTAACGTGTTGAAAGAGCCCATCCTTTACAATATTCACCCCATCCCGCAATCTTCCATGTAGAGGAACTAAATGGTTGTATTCTAGTAATTCACTGTGATTTATAACGAACCAGTGATGTTATTCTATTGTGCACTTTTGTCAAACCATCTACGTGACTTTAATAAACTTAGTAAACTTGCTGACTGCACCAGAGATCTGTTAGTGATTTCTATATTGCATGACATTTTCTGTTTGAGTTTGACATGTAGAATCATTTTTAATTTCATGGCAATTGACAGTCCTAATAGCTCAGCTAATTTGAAACTAACAAAATTGCTGTGTAAAAGGAAAAATGGTGTTTGTGTTCAGTAAATGTTTTAAAAAAAAACTACCTTGAAGTTTGTGTCTTTATTGTTCAGTGTGCTTTAGTTGAGATGATGTTTTGTTGAATTGATTTGAAAAAAAGTCAAAAATTATACATGTGCATGGGGAAAATATTCAAAGAGTAAAGAAAACTTCAAATGGTAAAAAAGAAAGAAAGAGAAAATCCCCTTTCCATCTCTGTTTCCCATTTGGACTCTGCAGAGGGTGGTCACCATAACTAGTTTTTGTAGCAGCTTCCCAGAATTTTTCTGTGCACATATGTACTTATTTTTTTCATTAAAAGAAATACAAATGGCTTTTACCTTTCCTCCACTATTCTGCCTCTTGTCTTTTTCATTTTATATGTCTTAGACATTTTAAAATTTTGGAATGTATAGATTAAAAAACAAAGCTTCATAGCACCTAATTCTATGGGTGGCCCTAAAATTTATTTAACCAGACTTTATTGTTGAACTTTTAGGTTTTCAGTTTATTTGTATGCCAAATGATGCTTCAGTAAACACCCTAATACCGTATTAACAGAACAAGTTCATTACTAGCACTGGGACTTCTGGTTAGCGACTGGCTGTTTACAATCTTGATGGGAGTTATCAGATTGCCTTCTATCTCCCTGTACCCTTTTACATCAGACAGTACCTAATCATTTAGTTTTTGCCAAGATGATTGATGGAAATTAGTGTCTCATGGTTGAGATCTGTGTCCCTGTATTATGAATGAAGTCAACACTTTCATATATAGTTACTGACCTTTTGTATTTGTTTGGTTTTGTCTTGGGTTGGGATCTTTTTCTTATTAGAAATTTTTTGGAAATTTTCTTTGACATGTCACAGTTTGTAGTTTGTGTTTTGACGTTCAATATAGTAGTTTTTATAGCAGAAATTTACATTTTTATATAGCCAAATTTATCTTTTTAAAAAAATGGATCTGAGTTTTGGCATTTTGCTTATTGTAAGGTTGTCTCCATTCCAAGACCATAAGGCTTTTAATCTAGGGTTTCTTCTAGTCATTTAATGGGCTCTCCCTCCTATTTCTCTCCTCCCCCTTTTCCTCCTCCTCCTCCTCAGGTGGTTAACAATGCTTGTTGGCAAGCTTAGATAAAATTGTATTTTCTAATTTGCCAGTGCTTCATAAATCTGTTGTGCTTAGTCCACCGCAAGAGCAGAACTAGGGTTTGCTCCTGCTTCAACAAGTGGGAATAGACTGCTGGAAATTAGCACTTACTGCGTGCCGACCGTGTATGGGGTACTATACCGGGGATGCGTGCGTGCGTGCAGACAAGAAAGAAGGTTCCTGTCCTTGGTGAGCTCGTTGTCCAGCTAAATGCTCCTGTTTGAAACCTGATTTTCTAGTTTTCCTCAAATTGTCATTTTTATTTCCCAAGTAAAATTTTATGATGTCACCTTTGACTCTAGCTCAGGCCACCTTCTGAAACATTTCTGAAAACAACATTTGAGTTGCTGCTTGTTTTTTTTAATATAGTACCCAGACGATAAGAACAAAGAACATGAAAGGCTGTTAAGATAGGGTAAATCCATTAAGGAATGATATCCCATCCTTTTTAAAACAAGTATTTTTCCTCTCATACCCTGCTGTCAGCCTCATGAGTTTGCTGGGTACATTTCAGCCTACATCACAGTGAAAAGTTTCAGAGCCCCGCTGCCGGGCTGACTCTCTTCATGCTAATCCAGCAGAGCTCCTCTGTTCTGTTTCAGTTTCTGTTTTGGAACGCGCTGTCCTACTTTAGTGTGATGTCAAAGCTAATGGAATAGACAGTGACACAGAAGCACTCTGCAGATTTTAATGGAGTCGATTAGGCTTGCCTGCCCTTGGAGAAGAGCTTAGTTGATGTTAATACTAATCTATGGATAACTTGCAGGATTTTTAAAAAATAGTAAGAAGTAGTACAAAGTAAAGGGCTGACATGAATTAGCTAAAAATAAAAACAAAGGCTAATGTATCATTGAATGAAAACGGGGATCGTTCACCACTGAAGAAGGCACATCTGGTGGTGGAGAGACCTGGTGCTTGTTTGGGGTGAGGTGTGGTTGCAGTGAGTCACCATGCCAGACAAGGAGCATGAGTAAGCCAGCTGTTTCTATTATAGGATGCTTGGCATCTTGGTGCTTGAAGCCAGTGGGACTGACTCAAGTCTAGTGTCTTATTCTGGGTGAGTGTTGACACTAAAAGCCTTGAGTACTGATGGAGATAGCAACTTGTAGTTTAAAGCCCTCTAGGAAAGGCAAGGTCCACACCTCCCAGGAGCTTTTCCACATTTGCCTGGGCAGAGTTATTCTCTGTTGTATTCAAGTTAACACTTTGCCTATTCCATCTGATACCTGCCTCGGAAAGAAACACCACCTTAACAGAAGGAGAACCCAGAAACTCCACTGATGGCATTGGAAGGAGGTCCATTGGGGTTTTTTTCTGGGGGGGTTGCCCATAGCTGCCACCAAGATAGAACCCAGGGCAGCTAAGAAAGGCTGCACTGTTTCAGAAACTGACACTGACAGAGAGTAACAGACTTGCATGGGTCTAGATCCCTGGTTCTCTTAAGTTTTAATGTGCTTGAAATTACCTCATAGATACCAGATTTGGGAGATCTGGGTGGAACTTTGTCATTCTGAGGTGGCTCTGGGACCCCACTTAGAGAAGCTCAGCTCTGGATACATAATCGACTTTAAGAAGCACAGTTTGCCCTCCGCGCTTGCATGCCCACACCATCTAATGCTAGAGAGAAGCAGCACTCACGCTGGATTTCTCCTTTCCAGCTCTCAGCTGGCCGGAGCTGACAACATAATCCGTGTCCAGTTCCCTGCAGAACACTGATGGCATAAGGGCCCGAGGCTCCTCTCGAATCTACCTGCGGATTGTACCTTCGCTTCTGTATCTTCTCCGAGGCCTGTCCCATCCCACACGAGCTCTCCCCTGTCAGAGTCGACAGTGAAACCACCCAGAGCACTGCACATCTCATATCATAACTTCTTGTTGGACAGCGAGCCTAGAACTTCAAAAATTCCCACAATCCATGGACCAAATCTAAAACCACCTTCTGTTAATAACTTGGTTTACAAGAGCCAGACCTTGCCCCGGGCATGTTTTTCTCCCATGCACTTGTTTGTTGCAGACTTGCTTAAATATCTATCACCTGGGTACCTGGAGGTCAGAGCAGTTTGTTCAGAGTGGTGTCTAGGATAAGTCAGTGATGCTTTAAAAAGACTGGACCATTTTTAAGATACACTTCATGTTAACACTCTTGAGTTCAGCCCTTCACTCCATCATAAATAATCATTCTACTAGATAGAACGTTGCTAATAATGTCCATCTGTGAACCACAATATGAAGTTTAATGTTGATTAGAGGTTGTGTTTTGGGTTGCGTGCCACTAAATGCCAAAATTGCTGTTCATCTTTCATCCCAGACAACAGCAAAAATCTGCAGCAAATCCCGCTCTGGAGACTTGCTGGGTTGAGAGTGTCTTCTAAACTCCAGGCTGGAGCTAATTTGAACAACATCACCATGAGAGCACAGTTCCCATTACTCATTGTAGAAGGTCATTGGTGCCTGTTAACCCCTTGTTTGTTTTCTAGCCTCTGTGTTCACTTGCCTGTTAACCTCAGCGTCAGCACCAGGGGAACTTTGATCTCTCTCAACTAATTAAATCTCCATCCCTGGGCTGAACCTTTGCATAGATAGCTTTCAAAGCTCCTAGGCAATTCTAATAGGCAGCCAGGCCTGAGGAAACTGCTCTAGCATGAGGCTTTTTGCTACTCATGAAGATGTCTTCTCTGCTTGCCCCACCAGGCACTCTTAAGGCCAGTCTTGGGTGTTTACACCCAGAGCAAATATATTTGGAAAGGAAAATTGATACGAGAAATAGACACAATGCAAAGGGCTCGAAGATACAAGCCTCCCATTTTCCATCTTTTCAGCACTTAGTTGATCTTGGTGGGGAGGGGTGGGGCAAGAAGGGACTGTGGAGCCCCAGGGAAAGGCCGCCTCTTGAGTCCACAGGTTGCAATTCAGAGACCTCTGGGCTGCATCTGACCGGCAGATACATGTTGGGCCTGCAGTGTGGTTGCACGGTAATAAAAAAATTTGGGGATTCTAATCTCAAAGTCAGGTTTCCACAGAAGGCATCCCCAGAATTGATGATTTTTTGACAGGAGAATTAGCGCTTCATCAAACAAAACACTTGAGTGTGGGTTCATTGATTTTTCAGCAAGGTTGCTCCATTCACAGAGGTGATGACAAATGAAATATGACTTTAAAATGCCTCCTGATTTTGTTTCACCATTTGAGAAAAAAATTCCCATAAAGAGTTATTTTATATAAATTTCCTTTGCTCCTTCACTAAGCCCTTCTGACCTGGGCTGGAAGGACCGTGTGTTGTGAGGAGAGCTGACCTGGGGTTAATTAGCCTTGGCTGTGCTGTGGAACCCAGGGCTTCCTCTTACTTTCTCTGGATCTGAGGGTCCTCATCTGTGGGCAAACAAGATGACATAATTTCTGTGGTTCTACTTCTGGTCCTTGGGGTTGCAATGGCACACTAACATAAGGGAGGCAGTGTGGTCTAAGAGCAGACAGCATGTGGAGGTGAAGAGACTCCAGGGTGTGAGATAGCACTGAAACGCTCGTTTGGAGAAGTCAGGGAGGCCTGAGGGGAGAGCTGGAACAAGGGGCAGACGCTACAGTGACACTGGGGTTCCAGCCATCTGACTGGCCAGAGACGGGAATGGCTGGGCTTGGGAGGGAGGTCCCAAGGGCTTGAAGTCCTGGTCCCAGACCAAGTAGCGGCTGGGAGAGGATGCTGCAGGGAGCACGTAGTGGACAAGTCCGTCCCCAGCACCTACAGATAAAGGCAGGAAGCAGGGAGCCTTTTTCCCCATCCATTTCCTCTTTTTCAAAGAAGAGAGTGCACCAGCTAGGCTATGCTCTGCCCACAGAAAAGGGAAGTCAGCGCCTTGTTTGTTTTTAAACACTGTATTTTTTTCTTAATTTCTTAAAATATTTACGACAGTAAAGGTCGTACTATGTAACGGGGGACAGATGCCTTTGACGTATCCCCTTTCATTCCTACCTCAAAACAAGGTTAGGGCATAAATTACGAGGCTTGGGCACCAGGCGTGCCTCTTGTCCTGTGCCATCATTGGTAGTACCACTTGTCCCAAGGGCGGGCGGATCAGATATTTGCCACCGAGGGGTGTCCCTGCACCGGCCTTATTCAGTGCATTCCAGAGAGGACCCCTCAGCAGCGCGGGCCGAACCCTTTTCCTGTGCACAGGTGAATGGAAGGGAGAGATGGGAGGTTGTGTGTGTGTGGGGGGGGGGGGGGGAGACCCCCCACCCTCACCCTTGCGTCGGCGTGGGGCTGGCTGCAAGGCAAGGCCGAAGGGAATGTTGATCCATCGGGGATTGCGTCATCCACACGCTTCCGGATGTACGGGGAACAAAAGCGGCCGGTGGAGGGGAGATGCAGCTGAGGGGGCGGGGCGGGCCGCAAGCGCGGTGGGGGAGTGTGGGTGACAGTCAGTGTGAGCATTTGGGAGTGCCTCCCCATCTCTGGGTGGGCGACCCGTTTCCCGGGTCCCAGCTGCCCGTCCGTCACAGTCTCCACGTCCCAGAGTCTTTTTTCATCCCTGGGCAGCAGCTCTCACCATCAAGCTCTTGGGCTCCAGGGACCCATCCCCTGCTTGGGGAAGGGTTAGGCGTGACTCCGGAGCCCTCAGCAGCGTCGGGGGGTGGGAGGGCAGTGCAGACAGAATTCAAATCTGCTGTCCACGGGGTCCTATGGGAACTAGAGGCCTGGCATGTGCAGAGTGGGTCTGCATTTGCAGTCTTCCTCTGGGTTTCATCTGAGGATGGGGATGATTGGGAATTCCTAGCACCTTAGTGGTGGGGGTAGCAAATGCCCCTACAGAGCCTGGGAGAGGCTTTGGGTGTGCCTTGGAAGGGGTCCCTTTATATCCCTAGGGATCTTAGTTTGGAGGTGTCTCGGTTTCCCAGTAGGACAGTCCCTCTTAAATCCGGCTTGAGTTCCCTTCAGAGGGAGCAGGCTCGGTTTCTCAGATGAGGTCGAGTGCAAAGCGGGCTGGCATCCTCTCTGCCCCAGCTGGGTGGGGCCACTGGCCTGGGCCTGTGTGCCACCTGGACCTGGCCCCCATCAACTTGCAGCCTCCTCAGGAGTCTCACTCCAGCGCTTTGGAGGTAGGGTCCAGGCTGGGTTCCCGCCTGCGCTTGGCACTTTTAAAGAAGCCGAGCTGTGGGGAGGCAGAGGCAGACATCTCAGGAGTGGGCAGAGGGACAAAACCTAGCTCCTCTCACTGCTCGCTCTCCACTAACCCTCCTCAGGCTTTTTCCCTCAGAAGGCTTCCAGAATACCCCAGCTCAGGATGACGACGACCAGGACTCTCTGTCCCTCCCCAGCTCACTTGTGAGCCTCACAATGGGCCACTTAATTGGTGAGGGGGCCCAGGAACAGACAGAGTCTGGGCTGGGAGGCAGGAAGCCATGTTGTGTGACCCTGCCCTGGTTAGCACTCTTCTCTGAACCTCTGTCACCTTATCTAGAACAGGAGGAGGTTGAGACCAGGGCTTCTTAACCTGAGGCTCAGAGACAGCGAAGGGCTTTGGAGGGTTTGTTAACAGCCTGGCTTTGTGGGAGACATTCTGTGGTTGTGTGTGCTGTATTTGCTTTCTTCTGCTGAGAGGAACCCTAGCTTTCATCAGGTTCTCAAGGGGACCTACAAAACTGTGGGAGCCATAGGTTGAGTGCCCTCTGGTGGCCAATGGGTCAGGATGCTGCTCCCCACCCCTACCCTGTGGGGGCCCTCACCTTCCACAGCACCAGGACCAGCAGGGCCAGCAGTAGGAGGCCCCCCAGTGTGCTGCCCACAATGATCCAGATGGGGATCTGTGAGCCTTCTTGCTTGGAGATCTCAAAGGTGATCTGCAGGGGGAGGAGGGAAGCCAGGTTAATGGCAGCCTGGGGCAGGGCTGGAGCATAGGAGATACCTGGCCCCTGGTGGGAGAGCTGCACCCCCTTCCTCAGGAAAGATGCTAGAAGGCCGATGGGTGCCACCCAGCCTGCAGAGGCCCCGGGGCTCCCAGCCCCTGCCCAGCGGACACCTCAGTTATGTGACGCAGGTGACCCTGCCTCCTCTTGGAGACATATTCCGCCTCTTGTCTTATTTGCTGCTTCCTTGTTGTCTCCCACACTGCTGCATGCTGGCGTGTCCCGTGGTTCTGCCCCGGGACCTCTCCTCTATCTACAGTCACTCCCTGGTGAGCTCCGGGCTGACATACCCGGCGGGCACCATGGGCACAGTGCCCTGGGGCCCACAGACATGATCTAACATTTTTAAAATTAGAAGAAATAAATGAATATAATCTTGCATGGATTATACTTGCTTTTATATGCATATAGTCATGAAATGGTCATTTAAAATGTTTTTTTTTCACATTGAACAGTGATAAAAAATGCAAAAAAAAATTAAAATGAAAAAGAAATAGTTTTTTCATGGAGGAAGAGGCCCCAAGGGCAAACGTGTCCAGGGTCGTGAAAGTCCCCAGTCAGCCCTGGGCGGAGTCGGCCAGGGCTGGGACCATCTGCTCTCCAACCACTCCTGCTTCTACTGCCTGCCTGGACTTTCTGCTGAATTCTAGACTCATATCTGAATGTCTACTTGGCCTGCCTGGCACCTTTAACAGGCCCCAAAACAAACTCTTGAGCCTGCTCCTCACCCTCAAATCTATTCCTTCGTTGTCTTTTCCATCAAAGCAAATGGCAGCCTTGTGCTTCCTTGCTGTTGCTCAGGCCAGAAACCTTGTATTTGCCTCACACCCACTCCTTCAGCAATGTCTGCCCATTTTACCTTTGAAATGCCCAAAAGGTGGCTCCTCCTCTCACCCTCAGGGCTACCTCCCGGGTCTGGGCACCCTCATCTCCCATCTGGAGACTGCAATAGCTGCCTAACTGCCTCCCTGCTTCTGCCTCAGCTCCCGCAGTCTGTTCTGGGTATAGCATCCAGAGAAGGCAGATCTATGCTCCGCTCTGCTCAGAGCCTCCAAGTCTCCTTCCCACCTCACTCAGAGCCAGTCACCGGAGTCCTTGCCCTGGCCTGCGGGCCTGCACTCCTGGGCCTGCTTACCTGGCTGACTCTTCTCCTGCTCTCCCTCTCATTCTCTACGCCAGCCCTCCAGCCCCCTGGCCTCCCACATGCCAAGCACACCTGCTGTAGGGCCTTTGCACTGCTGTTCCCCCCTGCTGGCATGGCCCATAGTCTCTGTCAGATGTCACTGTATTGGAAAAGCTTTCCCTAATCTCCCTGTAATCTCCCTCAGCGCCCCTGAGTCTCCACTCTTACATGCTTGCATTGTTTCTTTTTGTTGGCAGACCTCATACCACTTGACGCTGTATATACAGGGGTGGGCAAAAGTAGGTTTATAGGTGTTTGTATGAAAAATAATACAATAATAATAATAATTTAAGAAATAAACTGTGTTTTGCATACTCACAACTGTAAACCTACTTTGCCTGCCCTGTATTTATGTTAGTTGCCTTCCTTCCCACCTGGAGTGTCAGGACAGCTGGGTCTTTATCTGATTTGCTCACTGCCCTATCCTCAGTGCCAGGCACTGTGCCTGGGGCAGAGGGGGGGCTCATTCAATGTGTGGAATGCCTGACTGATTGACTGACCCCTGGGGACAGCATGGTAGAGTCCTGGCCTGGCCACTGACTCAGTGTTTAACTTGAAGGAAGTCACTGATCCCCTTCTGCCTTACCTCACACAGCCTCAGTTTCCATATCGGAAAAATGGGGGCAGTGGAACATAACTCACAGATAACACATGAAGTGTCCGTTACAATGCCTGGCACATAGTTAGGGCTCAATAAGTCACAGGTCTCTTGTTGCCTTCCCACCCCTGGCCCCTAGCACACAGCTGAGCCAACAGGGGCTGACATCTGGGGTTGCTGGATTCAGAAAGAAGTGAGGCACCCAGAAGGCACGAGGGAGTTTTTGGGGGTGTAGGTGGTAATGGAAGGAGGAGGAGAATTCACTCGAAAGACATGGACAGGTGTGGAGCGGGGGTAGTTTGTGTGTGCGTGTGGGTGCCCGTGCCACGCCTCTTCTCTCTGGGTCACCTGGGAAGTTCTAGCACACCTCTCAAGTTCGGTTCAAGTGGGCTCCTTCCAGAAAGCTTTCCTTAGTTTGACCACCTCTCCCTCCCCTGCCCCCAACCTGCCCTTGTTCCTTTGTCTGCCTAAGTTACCTTTGTGTCCCCTAGGGGCCCTGAGTCATAGGAGGGACACCCAACAAATGCCAAATGAATGAACAAATAAAACCACTCCTTGGGTGGGCCCCCTGCGTGTACCTGCTAGCTCTGTGCCTGGCACACCCCAACCTGTTTGTGATGGGTATTTGTGTATTATCTTAAGAAATGGCTTCTGGCCCACGGCTATTTGCTCTCCTGTGTCTCCTGGCATGGGCCTGGGGGGTTTACCCAGCATCTGGTATTGACCGCTCACCTGGCTGGCAGTTGGGGGACATGGCCAGTGGAGGGCAGCAGTGCCTCATGCCTGAGATGCCTCTTTCCGGTGGACTGGACATTTCCTCAAGACCAGCTTCTCATTTTCCCTGGAGAGCCCTGCACGGAGTCCCACCCCTTTCCTAGACCCTGGTTCAAGCCAGTTTGATCTGCGACAGTCTGGCTTTACTCACTATGGAGAGTTTCACTATCAAGACATCTTGCATCCCTTGGCCTTCACCAATTCCCTGCACACCAGACTTCTAAAGCACAGGTCACACGCATTTCATTAGCTGTGACGTGCGAATGGGTTGGGAGGACAAGAGTAGGAGGGTGGTCATTCTGCTGCCCAAGCCTGCCCAAGACACAGCCTCACTGCTGCTGGAGCCAGTGAGCCACCCAGCGAGCGGCAGGCTGCCCTGGGCTCGCTTCGGTTCCTGTGGGGTAAAATGCGCAGGTCCCCCTCCTTCCTCGGCCCCCATGGGGCTGCTGTGGAGCAGGCAGAGCCGGGGGCCCCCGGGGCTCTAGGAAGACGCCTGCTTCTGCGGCCTGTCCACTTTTGCTCCCAAAGGCCTATTTGTCTTGCTTTTTTTCTTTCTTCTGATGCTGCACTAACTACTGGCAGGCCTGTCCATCTCTCTCCTACAGGAACACACAGCAGAGGGTGTAGGAAAACTGTAGGGGACCAGGTAAACCCTTCCCAAGCGAGCCTGGCTCAGGCCCTGTTTCTGCGGGGTGCCCAGGGGCTCACCTGGCGGCTGGGGTCCTCCTCTCGGAAGATGAAAGGACTGTGGGAACTGTCTCTGCAAGACTGCGTTGACCGTGATTTTCATCCACTTGTACTTGAGCTGTGTAAACGGAGGACTGTCCGAAGCTGGCCCTCTCCCCAGGTGGGAGACTCCCAGCACCCACTCCTTCCCGTTTTCTGCAGCCTAGCCCAGGTGCTCCACTTACTGCTTTTAGGGACCGCAACCACAGGTTCCCCAGCAGTTGGAACTGATTTCCATGGTTTGGGGGCCAGCCTCACATTGTCCGCTGATGGAGACGACATGACAAATCGGAGTTGCTATGATTCTGAAAAAGAAGGTGAGTCTTTGGGGTGAGCAACCAGGACTCTAGGAGAGGCAGGGAGGCAGAAACCTAGCTATGAGCCCAGAAGGTGAGCGGGCGTTCGGGCCACCAGAGAGATGGCCCTAGCTTACTGCTAGGGCAAGTGGTGGTTTTGATTTTGGGAGTGGAGGGACAGGGACCAGGGACAAGGGGAGAGATGGAGGTAGGGGACACATGGGCTGGGCTGCAGGCGGTGGCTGGAGGGCAGGGTAAGGACAGTATATCCAATGCTGCATTTGAAGTTGTGCATAACAGGTGTATTCTGGGGACAGGATTTTTGGTTCGACGTTAAGGAACCTATAAATGTCATTACCATACGAACAGATATTAAAGGAGAAATTAAATGATTACTGTAAACCAAGGCAGAAAAAGCACCTTGGGAAATCCAACTTCAGTTTATGATAAAAACACATGAGGAACTTCCTGAATCTGAGTAAAGGGTATTTACAAACAACCTATGGGGAGTATCCTATTTAGTAATAAAAAAATTAAAAACAATCCCGTTAAAATCAGGATCAAGACAAGACTCATTATTTCTATTTACCATTATCCTGGAGGTCCTAGACAGAACAATAAGATAAGAAAAAACATGTATAAGAATTGAATGATAAAGCTAAAGCTATTATTATCAGCAGATAATGTATCTTAATGGAAACCCAAACAAATCATCAAAAAATAATTAGGATGTATTAGGATAAAGTTATTGTGTCACTCTTTTGCAATCCATCTCAACCCTATCCAAGCCCAAGTCTTCAGTAAAATGCACTGCATTAAAAAAGTTTGTATGAAGCACTGTTTGGGGAAATCAAACTAAACAGCTAAGATTTTTGTCTGGGTAAGGAACAGTGCAAGCATGCACAGAAGTAGGCATCTGGGGCCAGAGGCAGCTGTGAGAACATAAACCTGCAAACCAGCAGGTGTCTGAGGGAGGGCTCTGGGAACTGGAGTTGAGCTGCCTTTCATGCCCAGGGACACAGGGAGGCCCCAGTTGATGTGGTCAATGTCTCCAATACGAGTCATGTATGTTCTGGCCTCCATAGCAATGATCCATGTGGCTTCCTCCCCTCCCTCTGTTATCTCTGTCCTGTGGCTCTTTTAGGCTCAGGTGCAAATCCAGTAGCCACTGTCCTTGTTTCTTCTTCTCCTCCTCCTCCCCCTCCCCCTCCCTCCTTCTCCTTCCCTCTCTCCCCTCCCCTCCCTCCCTCTCCCCCTCCCTCTCCCCATCCTCCCTTCTCTCCTCTTCTTTTCCTTTCCCTTTTTCCTTTTCTTCTCCTTCCTCTTCCTCTCCTTCCCCTTCCTCTTCCTTCTTCTCCTCTTTCTCCTCCTCCTTTTTTACTTTTTAACCCCTTTCATCCATTCTCCCATCCCCACCCCCTGCCTCTGGCTGTGACCAATCTTTTCCCTGTATCTATAAGCTTGATTTTTTTTTTTAAGATTCCACATATAAGTGAGATCACACAGTATTTGTCTTTCTCTGACTTATTTTGCTAGCATAATGCCCTCAAGTTACATCCATATTGTTGCAAATGGCAAGATTTCCTTCCTTTTTATGCCAAGTAATACTCCATTGCATACATATATACACCACCATTTCTTTATCCACTGACGGACACATAGGTTTTCCCAGTGTCTTGGCTGTTGCAAACAGTGCTGCACTGACCAGGGGGGTGCTTCGTGTTTCCATTTCCTCTCACTGCTCTTTCACTCGAGTTCGTCTGCTCCTGCTGTCATTCTCTGACATGCAGCACAGGCTTGTTCCCTGGCTTCTTAGGCACCGGTTCTTGTGTCTCCTGAGAGATGGTGAGCTCACTAAGGGCAAGAACTATCTTTTCCTTCTTCTGTTTCTTGGTTTGGGGCTGGGCATATAGGTGCTCAACAAACTCTTCCTGACAAACCTCGGGCTGCGGAGAGGAGGAGCCCCCGGAGCTCGGGCAGCAGCACTCTTCTTTCCCCTCCCCCCGGGGCTCTCGGTTGGGGGGCACTCACCAGCTGTGGGGCACGACTCAAGTCTTCCTCCAGCGGGGACCGCCGGTACTCAGTGCTGTTTCCCCAGACGTTACAGGATGTGTTCACCTGCACGAGGGATGCACACAACTAGCTTCACACAGCAGCGCCGGCAAACTCAGCGTCCGGATGTTCCCTCCTCCCGTCCTCTTCCAGGGAAGGCCCGCCAGGCCTGGTTTTGGGAGAAGGAGCTGGGGTCTGAGGACTCGGGACACACCTAGGGGTATGTCCTGTGTCCTTCTGGTCCCCTCGCCTCTCAGCCAGCTCCCAGAGGGCAGCGGTACCTGGTCAGTGAGGAAGTCCCTCAGCATCAGCAGGCGGTTGCCAACCCCTGGTGGCGATGGGCAAGGTGATCTTCATCATGACTCCGTGGATGGGAACAAACCAGGTTTTGGATCTGCGGTCGAGAGGGAGGAGTCAGTGCACCAGCAGCAGCTGGGGGAGAGGCGGTGGAGGACAAGGTCTGTAGAGGCCAACCAGCCCCTGAGGGCTGTGATCCTTCAGCTGGGCTGGGAAAAAGGCCCTTTAAGCCCCCTGGCATTTTCACTGTGGGAGCTTTGAGGCTCTGCCAAGTCACGCTGGGGGCTGCAGGGATCCCAAAAGGGGTGGGGCTCTCTTTTCAGCTAAGGACAAGTCATTGTGGGGGGGGCAGTGCGGGGAGCATGTCTGGAGAGCAAGGGCCACTTCCATTTCCAACTGCTCATGGCTCTGGCGGATTTTGTTGCCTGGCACTGGTGGCCACCCTGGGGCTAGAGATGGTGACAGCCAGTAATTTATTATAAGAGATAATCATCAGTTAATGAAGGGTATGCATGGTGAGTGTGTGGTAGTTCACATTCTAGCTGTGACACATTTGGTATTAGAGCCGCAGTGATAAAGGAGAGAACTCTGGAATCAGGAAGACTGGACTGTAACTCAGGGCTGTCGCTGAGGGAGAGCCAGGTGGCCTCAGGCAGGCTACTAAACCCCTGTGGGGCGAGCCCTCTGGGTTCCAGCCGTCAGCCTGCCTCTGGCTCCCACATGCATGCAGGTCCAGGAGGGGGAGGTTGTGGGGCCCACTGTGGTGGACACTGCTAAGCTGCCTCCTCATCCTCCTTCTCCCACCATCCTTAGTGACAGAAACCAAGACAAAAGCCTCATTCCTAGGCTCCCTTATAGCTAAATCACAAGGTTCTGGACAGGGGGAACAGCCAAGGAGTTCGTTCCTGCCCTTTGTCCCTTCCTTCTTCCTGCTGCCTGGAATGAAAATGTGGCAGCTGGACAGCGGCCATCTGGGGCTGTGAGGGGGACCTGGGGTTGCTACTTGCATTTTGAAGACGGTGGGACATAAAGACAGGAGACCCAGCCCTGGTGACTTTGTAAAAGCTGCCAACTCAGGACTTCTTGTATGGGGGAGAGTAATCCCCGGTGTGTTTAGACCACTGTTTTTTAAAAAAATAGAAAAGAACACCCTGACCGGCATGGCTCAATGGGGCTGAGCATTGCTTCACAGACCAAAAGGTCGCAGGTTCAATTCCCGGTCAGGGCCACATGCCCAGGTTACCGGCCAGGTCCCAGGTTGGGGGCGTGTAAGAGGCAACTGATTGATGTTTCTCTCACATGTTGATGTTTCTCTCCCTCTATTTCTCCCTTCCCCTCTCTCTAAAATAAGTAAGTAAGTAAGTAAGTAAATAAATAAATCTATCTGAACAAATTAAAAATAATATTATATGCGGTCGCACTTACTTTTCACGGACACGCTCTCCCAGCCTGGCCCCGTTGGTTTCCAGAAGAAGACCGAGAGGCCCGGAGAGAGGAGGCAACTTGCCTGAAGTCACCCAGGGAGTGGGTGGCAGGGCTAATGTGACCCTGGGCACTGGCAGTGATTTCAGATCCCCTCCCCTCCTCAATGCGGGGTCCTCACCCCCTGACCTTCGCCCTCTCCTGGCTCCCCTCTGGCCTTACCCTGAAAATGCAGTCGAAGGGGGGTCCGATGCCATCATATCTCTCCAGGGAGCTGTTGGGCTTGACCTCGTAGTGGCTGAGGCTGCTGCTCCTGCAGGGACAGAGGACAGGCCGCCGTGAGCTCAGTGACCGCTGGCTAGATGGGTAAATGAACGAAAGAGGGTGTGGGTGTGGGCCCGTCTGCCACTGGACCACAAAAACACGGGTTCCCTCTGGTGTCCGTTGGGAGCACTGTGGTGGGAAGGTGAGGCCCAGCAGGAGCAGATGCTGACGTCGGTCAGCGGTGTCTGCCTGGTGCATGGGACGGGCACGAGCCAGAAGTGCCGGTGATTCCCAGCCATGCCCTTGCCTCTCGGTCCAGCAGCGTGGCCTCTTTTGCGTGCGAACTTGCCCACTGCGCGCCATTCCAGCCTCCAGGGGTCGTGAGAGAGCCTGAACTTTCTTTCTGTGTGCTTGCTGTTCTGTCCAGACGCCTCCCTCTGCCTGGGAGCTCTCGGAGGACGGAGGGGGCCAGTGGCACACCCGGGGGTGCGAACAGTGCGAGCGCCCTGCCTAGGGAGGGGCATTTTCCCACTCACATTGCTTCAAACTGCTGGGAGAGGTGGGTAATGAAAAGCAGAAGGACTTTGTAGGTTTTATTACTATTTTAAAATTCTCCACAGATCATGCCCTACTTACAGCCTGCACCTGGGGTGGATACCTCCTGCTGCCTGGCCCTCCGCCTTTGTCCCTGTTGGGCGGAGGTCAGGTCCGTGTCTCCTCCTCCCTCTGGTTTGATACCATGTTCCTACCATGGATCGGGGAGCTGCACCCTCTGAGCCCTCAGGGACACATTTGGCTCCATCTCATAGTCCCTCAGCACTGGGGCCGGCTCCCAGGACCTCTGACCCTATCGGGGCCTCCCAGAGGGCCGTCCCATCTGAGGCCTCACTCCTCCCCTGCCCTGGGTTCCTGGCCCACCTGGTGAAGAGGATGTCAGTCTCATATTTGAGATGGAAGCGCAGGAGGGCCGTGTTGTCTTCCTTGGTGCTGTCCTCCTCATCGCTGTCACTGCAGGGAGAGCCAGGCAGCACGGTGGGGAAGGAGCCCGCCCTCCCTCTACCCGGCCCGCCAGCATCCTGCGTGCGGTGTGCGGCCTGGCCCAGTGCGGCAGGGGTCTGCCTCAGCCTGAGAAGGAGCATCCTTCCGCTCTAGGCTTACGGCACTGGAACAGGAGGGAAAGGCCTGGGGCAGTAGGGGAACTGGGGACATCAGCTTTTTCTCTTCTTTTTCTTTTATATTGGTTAGTAAATTGTGTAGGTTTCATTCTACAGTTCATCATCTGTACACTGTATCGGGGCTCACCACCCGAAGTCAAGTCTCCTATCACCATTTACCCTGCCCCCCTTTTCTCTTCTTTCCTCGAGCTGCCTTTTTCAGGGCAGCACCTGTGGGCTGGTGGGGGGCAGGAAAGGACTTCGATGGAAGCTGGGAGGACCAGGCGGGCTTGGCCGTTCATTTCAATCCCTCCCAGCTGCGCTCCCTCACGGGCCAGAGGGCAAGCCCTGCGCCGTGGGCCGGACGGAGGTGACGCCTGTGGGACTGAGCCTGCCTGCTCCGTCCAGGTGAGGGGCAGACCTCGAGGACTTCTCAGTAGAGCCGAGGACTTCTCAGTAGAGCCGGTTTATTTATCCCTAAACCGCAACCCCACCCCACTCCGCCCAGCTGCCTGGGGCGGGCAGCGCCCACCGGTTGGCTCAGGTGTGTTGCTGCCTTGAAAAGACTGGAGACTGAAATTAGAGACATTTGGAGGGACTTTTGTCAAATGTGCTGCCCTTTGCAGCACCATGAATGGGCAGGGAAATACTTTCAGACTTAAAAAGGTAGGATTTCCTCCTGTTACGTACACTGAGTTTTATCCCCTCCGGGAGCCCCACCCCAGGGCAGGGGCTGCACTAGGATGCTGGGCGCACGCAGACACCGCAGTGCCTCCCTGCACGCGCCTGACGCACAAACACCCAGGGCTGTGCAAAGACGCCGCTGTGCAAGCACCTTCATTTTCTCTGAGAACAGGAAGAGTGTCAGGGAGGCCTTAAGATATCGATACATCTTACAAACTTTTTCATGTCAAATGAGAGTTCCACCCACATGCACAGTTTGTTTACCCCTGGCAAACTGCTGGCATGTTGATCCCCATTGCTCCTTCCCATGACCTCTGCCTGGGTGTGTGTGAGTGTATGAGAGTGTATGTGTGTGCATGTGTGGGACTGTCAGTGTTGGGGGTTGCCTCCAGTATTTACTTCTCAGCATGGAAAGGTTCCCAGGGGGGCATGGGGCATTTACAAGGCTCCAGAGCTGTCTGATCCCTTCTTGCTTCCCCCCTCCCTTCCCACACAGAGGCAATTCTGTGGAAAAGAAGAGTGTTTACTACGGACACAGGGTGATTCGTGGTGTCAACCAGTAGCAAACCCCGGGAGGGAGGGAGGGAGGGAGACCGACAGACAGACAGGCCTACCTGCATGAAGTAAGGGAAGCCTTTCTAAAAATGGAAACATTTCCAAGGGGAGAGAGGGTGACCAGGACAGAAAGAGCGTGGACAAGGAGTAGGACAACTCGTGTTCAGCTCCCAGTTGTACTATGTGCGTGCTGTGTGTCATTGGGAAATTCACGAAACCTCTCTGAGCCTCCATTTTCTTACCTGTAACTTGGAGGTAGGATGGGGAATAACTCCTGCTTTACCTGTCTTAGGGGGCTGCTTGTGAGATATTATATGTAAGTGCTTTGTAAGTGTAGGGTTTTGAAAGGGCTGCTATGTAAAATACGACATAAAGGTGCAGGTATCATTTACATCCAAGCCACCTAGGAGTGAGCGTGGCAGCCCAGCAGGCAGCAGGTTGGCTCACACCTGGGGACTGGCCAGGGGCCCTCCTGGGTTGGGGCAGTTACAGACAGGGCTTGGGGACAGGGCTTGGCAGGAGATTCAGTGTGGGGAGGGACAGTATGGGCCAGGAAAAGTGTGCTGGGGGGGAGAGGGAGCCATCAAGGTCCTGACCTGCCCGCTGTGAGCTGGATCTCCAGGTGGTGCAGGAAGACAGACTTGCTGAACTCAAAATCCAGACGGAAAACCACCTGCAAGTTAGAAGTCACTGGAGCTGGGGCAGCTGGGCACTGCCTGTGTGGGCATTGCGGGGCAAGCCCTGACCCGCCCGCCCCAGCCCCTGCGTGCTTGGCTGAGCCCTGCTGGCTGGGAGTGGGCTGGGGGAAGGGAGGGAGCTGGGCCTGGGGCTGCTGAGGGGGACACACAGCCCGACAAGAGTTCCTCTGCTGGGGGTTCTTGACTGGGGGGCAGCCCCTCTACTTTCCTCCTCCTTTTTTTACTTTTAACGACAGGCAGCTACAAGGCAGCAAGTTCAACTTCAGACTCTTCCTGTAGGATTTGGGCGGGGAGGGCCTGCTGGTGGGATGGAGGGCTGGTTGTCCCCATGCAGCATAGTATGTGGGGACCGGACACAGGATGAAAGACAGGCCCTCCCAGCCCTTGCTCTTGTGTGTGGTGGGAGGCGAGGCCGCGGAAGGGCAGTGGCAGCTCAGGGCCGCCCAGCGGGTTAATAAGCCCTCCTGCCCCTCTGACGGCTTCCCTTCCCTGTGCCCGTCCCTGTGCCCGGGAGTGGGTCTGGGTCCCTGGCCGACTGTGGCCCTACGACCTCTGACCTTCCTCACTGCCCTCCCACTTTGTACAGACCACTGTGCTCTTCCCAGATCTGACCCTCCTGGAGTTTCCCCAGGAGACCTGGGGTCCCCTTCTCCCAGGGAGGGGCAGGGCTGGGGTGGGGAGGGGAGCTTGTGTTCTGTGCTGCACGCCACCCCCCGCCCCAGGCTCACTCCAGAGCTCCTGGTTTGTCAGAGCTGCACCCTGAAAGTGAGATCTTGACTTGCGTTCCACTGGGGAGGTTCCTTGAGCCCTAGCCCCACTCCCCCGCCTCCTCCCTTCCCCAGCCTCGCATGCAGCCCCTGCTCTCCAGCTGGCTCCTGCCTCAGCTGCCCTCTGTCCGACCCCTGCTTCACACGCAGCATGGCCTCAGTTCGGTCTTCTCTCGCTGCGGAACCTTCAGTGGCTGCCCACTGCTCAGGGGCGATGGGCACATGCCCCCCAATCCAGAGTTTGCTGCCCTTTCCCTCATATTTGCTTCTCCCTTCACTTCACGCAGCTCGTGCTCCTGTCACATGTGCTTGGAAGCCCATGGTGGGTGCTTGAGGAATGGTAACTTTTCTCCCATGCAGGGCACAATGACAGAGGCTGGACACTGAGTTTAAAGGAGTCTAGAGGACAGTGGAATAATGGGCTGAGAGTGGTGGGGGCGGGAGTGGTAGTTCTGCCCCGGAGGTGAAGGGGAGGGGCCTGGGGCACTCCTGGGGTGGGCTGCCTGTGGCCCTGGGGACGGCTGGTTGGTTAGAGTGTTGAAAGTCACTGCACGGGAGAATACATGAACATGCTTAAAACCCACCCCCAGGCCTCTCCGTCCCTCCCCAGTCCTCCCCTCTGCTTGCGTCCATTTCTCTTGCCTCCCTGAGCCTCCCAGTATCCACCCTGGTCCCTCCCCAAACTGCCCTCAGCCTCCACCTTGGCCTTAGCCCGGAAGAAGGGGTAGCTGACAATTGCAGACTTTCTTGTGGAGTCTCCTCTCCTCGTTCACGCACATCGATGCTGCCGTCGGAGTCGTCCTGTGGGTGGGTGGGGGGCACAGGGGCGGCAGTTAGTTGGGGCCTGAGACCCGGGTGTGGGGGCCACCCTCAGCCCCCACTGCCCACACTGCAGCTGCAGCACAGGCTCGGGTGTGTGGCGGTGATGGGGACACGCTCAGTGCTGCTGGGTTGTGGAAAGAGTGGTCAGGCATTCCCGTACACGCCTTCTCTTTCCCTCTGTGTCAGCCCTGGACACAGGACTTACCACCTCGCGCACAGGTGGGGACACCGAGCCCAGAGGCAGGAAGTAGCTAGCTCAGGCCGCCGGAACGTGGCCGGAACGTGGCACAGAGCTGGGATTCAGAGGCCCTCCGGGCTGGCTGTTCCGGCCCCCTCTGGCTTTGCAGCCCTTTCATGGACTGCATCTTTTTATCGGAAGGAATTCAAAGGATCTCTTTGAGCCAAGAAATGAGGCTTTTGGGGTCTTGCACAACTTTGTAATCCACAATAACCGTGGGCAGGTTGTGGGCTGACTCCTGGTGGGGACTGCAAGGGGCTTTTCTGTGGCTCTACCCCACCTCTCCCAGTGCAGGGGCTGCTCCCTTGTCAGGAGCCTTCCTGAGCCTCTGCCACCGCCAGGCCGGCAGGCAGCGAGGGCTTCTTTCTCTCCTTTTCCCGTGGCTCCGCCCCTCCAAACCCTCCCACCACTGTCTGGTTCCTGACTCTCAACAGCAGGTCACTCACTGGCTGCTGGACATTGAGAAATGGCTGACAGTTTAGTGGGGAATGCCACCAGGCTCCCCAACCTGATGGGGCTCAGCTGGGCTAGCAGGGTGTCCCCTCCACACGGGTCCAGAGGGAAGGGGCTCACACACAGTGTTCTACCGAGATGCTGCTAGCTGACTATGCACTCATTTGCTTGGGTCTCATTTCGCTCATCTGTTAAATGGGAATGATAGTACCTACTGCATTGAATTGTATGAGGATTAAATGATACATTGCATGTAAATGCAGGGCCTTGTTCAATGCCCAGACTTGTGAATCATTCCACGTGTGGCAGCAGTCACTATGAGGGTTATTCATACCTGTTGCAGGTACTGCACTGTTGGGCACAGCGTGGGCACATGCACGTGTGGATACAGAGGTGCGTCTGGGGGGTCTGCACATAGGTACATGGGTGTGCATGTGCCAGTTGCATATATACATGGTACGTGTGTTTCCTTGGATGTATATGTGGGTTTGTGTGTTTTTGCATGTGTGTTACTGAGTGTGTGTGATAGACTGACACATCTGTATTTGGCTGAGGAGCGCTTCCTGTGCTCAGCTTCCCGTGCCCGGTGGCGGGGCGGGGTGGGGGGCGGGCAGAGGAGAGGCACGCTCATCTTCAAGCTGTGAGTGTCCCCTGGGCTGGGGCAGATGGGCGGCCTCTGTGAAGGAGCCAGGCCGCAGGCCAGCCCTGCACATGACCGCCAGGCGTGCGGACACAGCACTCTACGTAACACGCTTCCCACTTCCCTCTTCCTTCACTCACGTCCAAAGCCCTTCTGTGCCACAGACACAACACTCCATGATTCCTTCCTCCTAGGGCTACGAATGGGCACAGGGCTGTAAGATCTGGGCCAGGGAAGCGGGAAAAAGTGGCCTCATGTTTGGGGCTCAATTGCCCCTAAATACCTCAAATCCAGACCCAAACCCCTGGGCAGGGGAGGGCTGGGAAAGACCATCAGATGGGTACCTCACCTGCACTCAGGCGGGGGAGGGAGGCTGCGTGGGGGCCAGGCCGGCGCCCAACGGAGGAACTGAGTGTGGGTGGGGTGGCCCTGCAGTGGCGGTGAGGACAGAGGTGCTGACACTGGCTGTCCCGCACTCTGGGCTGCACGTGGGTATGCGGAGATTTGTGAGAACAGAGACAGTGTCTGAGGGGACCTGGACCCCCACCCGCCACCAGCATCTACACACAGGACAAAATATCTTAGTTTAACTCAACAAACACGTCTTGAGGGTTTTCTACGTGTCCATCCCCGGCTTGGCCCTGGGGGCAGAAGTGGCTAAGACAGGGCACTTGCGCCCTCGGAGCTCAGGGTTTCCGTAGTGCAGCATTCAGAACCTGGTGATTTTCTTGGATCACACACAGGGTTGTACCAGGGAGCTGTGCAGGGCCCATGCGGCCTTTTGGGCCTTTGGGACGGTATCTGATAGAGCATGACACCAGGACTATATCCTGTCATGAGGTGCATGCTCAGGGGCCAGCTGCTGGGTGGGAATCCCACTCAGCGACTTATCAGCTGGGGGTCCTCGTCAGACCTTTTAACCCTCTGTGTGCCTCACCTTTCTCCTCAGTAATGTGGGACTACTACTACCACCATCATCATCACCAACTTCACCACCACCACCACCATCACCACCGCCTTCACCACTATCACTACCACCTCTACCACCATCACTGTTACCTACACTACCACCACCACCACCACCACCTCCAACACCATTACCACCATCACCACCACCATCACCACCACCATCACTACTACCCTCTGCTACCATCACCATCACCACCATCACTGCCTTCACCACCATCACCACCACCATCACCACCTCCACCACCATCACCATCATCACCACCATCTCTATACCACCCTTACCACCGCCACCTCCACCACCTCCCTCACCATCACCACCACCACAAGCTTCACTGCCACCACCACCAATTGCCACCATCACCACCACTACCACCATCATTGTTAAGAGGTGAGCACAGTACCTGGGCATTGTTAGTAGTTATTAAGGAGCAGTAGCTTGTGGGCATAGGGAGGAGGGAGTCCTAGGCAGGGGACCATGGCAGGCAGGACCTTGGCGTGCTGGGGAGCAGCGGTGGCTGGGGGAGCCAAGGGTGTGGAGGTGAGTGCAGAAGTGGCAGGTGGTGGGTGGGGAAGCAGGGAAAGGCCTTGTGTGCCATAATAAGGAGTTTGAAATTTATTGCGAAAGCAGCTGGGAATGATGGGAGGTTTTAAAGTGGGGATCACCTGTTCTGGTTCTTGTTGGAAGGCTCCTTCTGAGAGAGCCTGGGGGATAAGCTGCAGGCAGAGGGTGTGTGTGTGCCTGCCTGTGTGTGTGAGGGCCAAGGGC
Organism: Phyllostomus discolor; assembly: GCF_004126475.2. NCBI lineage: Eukaryota > Metazoa > Chordata > Mammalia > Chiroptera > Phyllostomidae > Phyllostomus > Phyllostomus discolor. Next base: position 177,143,662 of record NC_040903.2, read on the forward strand.
ACAGGCCGAAGGGCTCAGACTCCAGGCCTGGGGGTTCTCAGGCCTGGCAGCACACTGACTCCACCAGGAGAACTGTAAAAGCACACGGATCCAGGCCCGGCCCCAGACTGTCAATTAGGATTTTGGGGAGAAGTCTGGACATAGGAATGTTTAAGCCCCAGGTGATTCCAACATGCAGCCAGCCAGGTGCCTGCCTGGACCCCTCCTCTCCCACCTGTGCCCTTCACCTCAGGCAGGCCGGGCAGGTCGCCGTGGTCTTACCTTCTGGATCAAGCTGGCAAACTGCAAGTTTGCTGACTGTGAAATATTTAGGACCGTGCTGTAGGCATTTTCACCCCTGTTCTCCAGCAGGGCCTCCACGGCCACCCGCCGGCGCGTGCTCTCTATGATGAAAACCGTGGTGTCGAAGGACAGCGTGTACGCGGAGCAGTCCTGGGCAGGCTTCCTCAGCACCCTCTGGCAGTACTCCCTGCAGGGAGGAGACAGCCAGGGGTCAGGTGGGGCAGGGGAGTGCAGGGTAGACGCCTCCCGTTTCCCCTCTCTACTCAGCACGTTTCCCTTCAGGCTTTGGCTGCCAGGAAGCTCAGAGCTGAATGTAAAGACAATTCTGATGATTAGCTTCGGTGCTTGGAATATTTGCTTCTTCATCCTTCCACAAGGTTTGAAGGGGCTATTTCTATTTATTATATATGTCATGGTGTATCATGGTCTACATCATCTCATAGTTGTTCAAAAGTTGAACACAAATTATTTGAAAATATATTATATAAATTTAAAATAGGATATTGTTCCTTATTTTTGCTCCTATGTTAGTTTGTTTCTTCCAGGGGACTGTGGGCACCTCCTGCCAGTCTCCTTGGCATGGAACTCAAGTGGTCAGTCAGTGAACCTTACAGGTCACCTCGCCGGGGGGCTGGAGGATGAGGACCTGGATCTCCAGGCCCCTGGCCTCCGCCTTTGGCAGTTTTGTAGTGTGGGCTCCACCGGAAGGGCCCCTTTTACGGAACAGTCTGAAGACGTTGGTTCAGACCAGCAGCATGCACTTCACAGAGCAGGCACCTGGGGCCCAGAGAACGAAGAGACCTGCCTGAGGGCACCCAGGAGTTAGAGGCAGAGCCTGGGTCAGACTCGGGCTCCAGTATCAGAGTTTCATCCATGCTGCTTGTGAGAAGGATGTGCAGGAAGTAATCCGGGGCCCTGGGGCCGCCGGCACCCCCGGCAGGGAAGGACGAGGAGTCGGAGTAGGGGCAGGGAGGAGCCAAACTCACATGGCTGTGGGCAGGTCACTGCGGGCATCCAGCAGGAGGTCAGGGACGCAGTGCTCGTCCTCATTGCAGCCATTCCAGAAGGGGACCTGGGCCAGGGAGAGCCAGGGGTGGGCGGCTGCACAGGAAGCCCGCAGCCTGGAGCCCCATCTTTGCTGCGGGCTGTCCCTCGCCCCCCAGCACACCAGCTCCCTTCTCTGTCGCACTGGAGCGGGCTGGGTCTTTCCTGCCCTTCTCACAGACACCGCGCCAGCTGCTTCTCAGGCTTCGCATGGATTTTAACTTGTTTATAACATGGCTTGAAACTCAACGCTTTCTGGGTCCCTCTCAGTTTTTAACTGAGCTGGTAGCACAGAATACCCACTCACACAGCAGAGCAGTTCCAGTGAAAATTTGCCGGTCATCCACCGTGTGGGGGGCCAGGTCTTGTGGTACCAGAGCTATAGGATGAGGGAGACCCGGCCGCTGCTCTCAGCTCATGGGAAGACTGGTGTGTGAACAAATAATTACAGTGTGAAATGTGCAAAAACTAGAAATCTGTCTGATGAATAGGAGAAGCAGAGGAGAGGAAACAGTTATTTTGCCCTGTAGATGGTCAGAGGACGCTTCCGGGAAGCTCGGGCAAGCTCTGAAGGATGACCCCTTAGCTGGAGGGACCAGAGGGGGAGGGGAGTCCAGGAGGAAGGACGAACCTGTGCAAAGGTCCTGAGACGTGGAGCAGCACGGGGAGTTGGGGCAGCGGCGGGAAATTGGGTGATGCTATGGTAAGGGGTGGAGGAGACAGGAGGTGCACAGGGGCCTTGGGGTCACACCTTGCAAGGGACAGGACCCACTGACCGCTTTCAGCAGGAGGGTGTCCTGCCAGACCTGTGGACTGAGGGCTCCCTCTGGCTTCTGTGGGTGGGCGGACTTGAAGAGTCAAGGCTACAGGCAGGGAGACCATTGAGGAGTTTCCCTGAAATGTTCGCTAAGAGGGTGATGAGATTGGTGTTGGTGTGGGTAGTGGGTGTGGAGGGGTAAAAACAGGTCAGGGACCTTGAAGGTGGGATCGGTAAGTCCTGGAGTTCTGGGGGGGCTAAGGGAGAAGAGGGTCTAGGGTGTTGGCTGAGTTTCTCTTTCAGTGTCTGCAAGGATGGCCACACCATTCATTCACTCATTCACTCATTCATTCGTAAGCAGAGCGGGGAGGGGAGGGGGCGTGCTCAGGCCGCAGGGCACTCAAGGCTGGAGCTGAGGAGCAGCACCTGGCAGGACCGAGGACACAGCCCAAACCCAGGGCGCGGTGAACAGGTGTCACAGCGGCCATGCATATCCCAAACTCATGAACTTTTCTCAAAGGGAGCCCCCTGGCCTCTGCTTGGATCCACACGCTGTAACTGCAACTCACTGCTGTGGAGCCCGCCCCTCGGCTTCCCCCTTGCAGGTGGGTCTGCGCGGAAGCGGGCGCACTGTGGTGACAGCGCCGGAAAGAAGACAGCAGGGCCGTGTAAAGTAGGGCGGAAAGAGGTCATTCTGTGAAGGGACACAGTTCAAGACACTTTGGCAGCCTCAGGGCCTTCCTTCACTGTATTGGAGTAACCGTGTCATTTTGGTGACTTCAAGTCTCCATTAAAATATCTCCCACTTCTGCCAGCATACTCTAAGAAGTGTGGAAACTACATAATAACCTTTGGGAAAATTTCTATCCAGTTCATTAAAAGGAATAATGTAATGGGATGAGCAGTTGTTATACCCCATTATATGGAGTGGCTCATTCCCCCGAGAGGTGAGATATTACAGCAGGAGAACAGCGCTGGACATTTAATAGATGCTAAATAAGAATTTGTAGAAGAATGACGGGAAGAATGTTTCTAATTTGCTGGGGGCTAGAAATCCAGATCCACAGGATTTCTAGAAGTTTAGCTGCTACTCAAAGCCCTCAATAGCATGGCCCCAGACTGTCCTTTCCAGCTGTCTTCCTCACCTCTTCCTCACACATCCCTCCACTCACTATTTTGCACGTCCATACCTTGGCTACGCTGCCACCAGTGCTCCCAGAGGGACAGCCCCTCCTCCCCATCTCTGTACGTCTGAGTCCTGTCTACCCTTTAAGGTCCAGCTGAAAGCCACAGCCTCCAGGAAGTCCCCCTGCCCCATCATCTGGCTGCTCGATCACACTTCCTCTGAGCTGTCTCGACCGGCCCACAACCTTGCACTGAGATCTCTGGGGTCGGAGCAGAGAGCGCCCTGCACTTTCACTCGGGTCATGTGCTTCCGCCTGCGCATAGAATGAGCGACCCACACTCACTGATTCATTTGCAGTCAAGGCCTTGTAACTACTGGGGTGGGGGAGAACATTAATGACTTAGTGCCCCCAGACCTTCCCCTCTCCTGGGTTTGCCCGTCCATCTCTCTCCCTCTCTTGAACTGCATTTTAAGGCAGCCGCCCTGTGTTGGTGACTCAGAAGCAGGGAGAACAGGGAAGAGTGTGCAGGGTGAGGGGTGGGTGGTGGAGTGCGGAGGTCTGGGGAAGGGGGGATGCCAGAGGAGCTGGGGTGGGGGTCTGAGAGGGGTGGGCGGGAACAAAGGGGATTTTCAGAAGTGCCGTTGTTTGGGTCCTTTCATGTCGGAGAAATACACGTAAGAATGTGAGCATCGGAAATTCTGTTTGCCGGCTGGATTCCATATGGTAACCCTCAGAGACCGGACCTCACGGGTCATGGTGCTGAAAGCTTTTGGGTGTATTTTAGCGTTGTTTGCTAGTCCTGAGGGTCAGGCATGGGAGACTCCATTTCACCGGCGTTGCCTGCTCTCCTGGCCCAGCTCTGACAGAGGTGGCGGCTGCCTGATATTGTCTTTGAGCAGATACATGTACGACGTACAAGGAGTGGCAGAAGTAGGAGCGTCTAGTGCCGGATTTCAGAGAATCCGGATGGCCCCTCCAGCCAGGGGTTAGAGAATGTGGTTGAGGGTGAGGCCAGAGCTGAGGGTGTGGCTAGAAGCACCCAGTTTGGGGAAGACTGTTAATAAGTCAGTCATTCAGCAAGCCACAGACCAGGCTCTCTCGGGCCTCCAGGGCCCTTATCTGTACAGGAGGCGGCAACGGTGACCTAAGCCCCTCTGGTCCTGTGAGTCCCAGGCCCTGTGATCCACTCAGTGCTCACCCTGTGTAGGGGTGTGGGGGACCGTCCAAAACAAGAAGGCCCTTACCCTTGAAAAATTGCTCAGCGCAGGTCACAAGGAACAAGGGAAGGAGCCGTGTGGGGGGTTGGCCGGGCAGGAGGTGGGGAGGTGCGCTGGGGGAGAACTCCTCTGTACCTGCCACTGTCAGGTCTGGGCTTCCGGGAGGAGGTGGGTGTGGGACTGGGGCGCGCCCCGGAGGTGTGTGCCCAGTGAGCCAGGACCTACCGAGACTCTGAGGGTAGTGGGCCAGCCGTCGTCCAGCATGGGGCCGTGGTCGGGGTCCTGCAAGGAATACTCGACTGAGAAGGTCACTGGCTTCACGTAGTCAGCGGTGTCCTGTGTGGGAGGAGGTGAGGTGGGGTGAGGGCTGAGGCAACGCCCGTTTCTGGGCCAGAGCCGCTAAGACAGGAGGATTTCACTTCCCTAAACCCGGAGGGCAGTACCCTGTCGGCCCTCAGCATGAGTCCAGGATGCAGGAGCTGCCTGGGGTGGGGGCTGGAGGGTCCCAGGAGGGGCCGCAGCTGAAGCGTGTGCGTCCTGGAAAGGACCCTGGGCTTGGCGTATGGCAATCTGGCTTCTTGGGTGTTTCCCCAAGCTCCTGGTCACCCTTCAAGGCTGGGCACCCATCTCCCCGACACCTTGGCCTCCAGGAAGCCAGGCAGCCCCCACCCCCCATCCTGCCCAGCCCTGTCATGGCCACTTCCTTGTGGCATTCAAACCCCCTGATTGTGTGTCCGTCTCCCTCCCTCAGAAGCCTCTTAGCGCCGTCCCAGCACTGTGACAGGGCTTAATAAGTGTGTTAAACCCATGAATGAAAAACCTGTGACCAGTGCAGGGCCGATTCAGGCGGCCCTGTGTGTAAATGGTAAGAGGGGATGCCTAGAGCTGCCGGAACAATCTCCCCCAGGGATCCCAAGCCCTGACACGAGTGGCTTCTTTGTATTAAGGCAGTGGCTCTCAAACTTGAACTTGCATCAGAACCCCCTGGGGGTGGGGGGAGGGCTATTAAAACACTGAGTCCCTGCCCCAGGGTTTCTGATTCAGGAGGCCTAGGATGGGGCTTGAAAACATGCGTTTCTAACAAGCTCCCAGGTGATGGAGATGCTGCTGGTCCAAGGACCACACTTGGAGAACCAGTGCACCAGCCCATCAGAAGAGGCACCGTATCAACAGATGCGAAGACTTCTCACTTCCTGCTAGCTTTTTTTTTTTTTTTTTTATTTTGCCCATTGTGTCCTGGGGCCAGCAGGCTCTGAGTGTCCCCTGCTGTGTGCCCTGAGGCTGGAGCTGTGGCCTGGGTGCTCGAAGTTTCTGGATGAGGCAAACTTCTCAGCCTCTTCTTTACCCGCTGCTTCTCCCTCTCTGCCAGGCTGGCCTCTGTCTGTCCTTCCTCCCAGCTTATCCATGCCACTGGCCTGCCTCGCCTGGTCTTCAGTTTCAATCAATGCCCATTTATTCTTTTGTTCGAGCCATGGTCCCTGCTGGCCGACCCTGGTCTTTCTGCTAGACCTCAGTGAGCACTGCCTCCCTCCCCGCACTCCATTCCCTGATGGGGACCTTCGGGAACTTGAAAGGTGGGGAAGAAGGAATTTCGGAGGAGGGTGCTGTCAGGTGGTAGGTTGTAACATTTTCCCTGGGGCCCGAGTGTGGGGTGGCCATGGTCCAGGACATGGCCCGCGGGCTGGCCTCCTGAGGTCTGCAGGCACCAGCTGGGCTCCCTGACTGCCCTGTGGCAGCACCCCCTCCAGCTCTGTGTCCCCTTGCTGTAGGAACTTGGGTCCTGCTAGTGGGGCTGCTGGGCGTCAGGCTCACCAGGACATGGAAGGTGATCCGATCACAGTGTTCCTGGCTGGAGGAGAGCAGAACAGCCCTGTTTGTGTATCGGTCCCCACCCTCATCCAGGTGGGCTCGTGGCGTGTACCGCCTCTCGTCCATGGTGGCATTGTAACCTGATACCTAGAGGAGGGAGAGGCCAAGACCATGAAGGTGAAGTCACGTTTCCATCTAAGACTGTTTGCCTCTCGTTTAGAATAGCCTCTGGGAAGTCACCCTCCTCCAGGAGCCCTCCAGGCTGGCCAGGAAAGAACTGCTCCTCTCCCCTCAGGGAGGCCCAATGTGGGCAGGAAACTCCCAGGAAGAGAGCAAGCAATGCCACGAGAAAGAAGAAAAGAAAGAAACTGGAGAGTAGAGGGAGGCAGGAGGAGGAGAAAGGGAGTTGGGGCTGACAGTAAAAGGAAAGACAAGAAGAAATGGAGAGGAAAGTGAATGTGGTAGAAGAGGAGAGAAGACAGGCCAAGGGGTCAAGGTGATGCCCATTTGAGCCCCTCCTGGTGTCAACACGACTTTCCACCTCTTTCCTTTCCTCTCCCCAGCTCCCACCCTCAGCTCTGGGATCTCATCACGTCTGGTTCACAGGCTCTGCGGGTGGCAGGTCCCATCACACCAAGGAGGGGGGACAGCCCCCACCAGCTTCCCACCCATTCCTCAAACTTAAGACTCTGTTCCCAGGTTAAAGGTCTCCAGCCTCCTCCCCTTCAATTAGGCTGATCTCATGTTGATTCCAGGAAAGGCTCAGTCCCTTCTCCGGTAACCCGGCTGGGCCTCTGGGTGCGCCAGGTCCTCGCACCTCTCTCCTTTCACAGGGAGAAGTGGAAAGAAGGGCACAGTCCCCAGGCCTGACTTTGTCCTCATCTTGCCCCAGACACCTGCTTCGTCTTCATCTGGTTGACCCTGCTCCTTGGCTGAGAAGCTGTCTGTAGTCCCCACTTCCTGCACAGGCCCAGCCAGGTCCCGGCCGGGGCCCAGAACCAGCAGCCGTCACTCCCTAGAGCTGCCTGGTCCCAGGGCTGCCCGGGCAGGTGTCTGGCCCCAGCCTGAACTGAAAGAGGAGTGACGGGCCCCTCGGAAGGAAAACCGCCTGCTGCAGACTCACTCCTCCTCCTGGCAGTGATCACCGCTCCCCGGTTTGCGGCTGCCTGGTCACCTGGTTTCCGCACCGCCCCCTCCACTGCCACCTGCCCCAGGTCTGACCCTTTCTCTGCATGGAGGCTGACTGAATGGCTCTCACTTCCCGGTTTGCTCCACGGCTTCCAGTCCTCTGTTCTGATCCAAACTGCACCCCAACTACCTCTTCCTTCTCCTGGCCTTGCCCTCGGTCACCATGGCTCACTGCCATCCCCGCACGGGCATGATATCCCCTCTCTGTCCCTTGGAATTAGAGCACCAAATGGGCATCCAGCAGTCATCGAAGGTGGCCCTAGGTGTGACCTGGCACTTATAACCCAGGTTTTGAAGCAGAGCAATCCCAAAGTCCGTGGGGGAGAGAGAGGGGCCTGGTTTACCGACTGTTGCTGTTTGGAAATGGGGTGCCAGGAAGACGGGTGTGAAGCAGAGGAAGGCGGCCAGGCAGGTGGCGTCTCTGCCGCTGCGTTTGCAGTCCCGGTGGAAGATGTTGATCTTGGCCGGCTCAAAGCGGAGGCTGGCATTGATCTGAACCACAGGGCGGGACCTGGAGAAGAAGGGCGTGTAGCTGGGGCAGGGGGGACCCAAGGCGGCCCTGCTGTGACCTGGGGGAAAGGTGGAGGGCCCGATGGGAGTGGACTCTGCAAGACCACCCCTGGAGGGTGAGGCAGGGTGTGGGGATGGGGGCGCAGAGGAGCCCCAGCTGTTGAAGGATTGGGCAAAATGTGCACAGGCGATAAGGGGTGGCTCAGTGACCTCCTTGGCCTTTGAGGCAGCCCTTCCTTGTTTTCCTGGCCGAGGACCATACTGCCTTCCTTTTGCCTCCTCGTCACTTTTAGGTCAGTGGTTCCCAACCCCAGACAAAGAGTAGAATAACCTGGAGAGCTCAAACAAAGTCCTGGAGTTTGAAGTGCTGAAGTCGAACTCCAGGTCAAATTAAATCAGAATCGGCATCAACGTGTCTTAAAGTAGAGCTTCTATATTTTAACACAGTGGCGCATCTCCTGGGGATCTGTGGAAATGCAGATCCTGCTCTGATAGGTGGGCACAGACGCTGCTTTTCTAGCAAGCGCTAGGGTGATGCTGCTGCTGCGCTTGGTCCTTGGACCAGACTTGGAAGAGCCTGGGGTTGAGGCTCCCCGGGCGAGTCCAGCGTGCGGCCACAGTAGGCAGCCAGCCCCTGTACCAGAGATTCTGCCCCGGTGCACCCGGCACTGCCCACCCAGGCAGCCAGACGTCCTCTTCTATTGGTTGGTCTAAGTCAGACATATTCAGGGAAGGAAATGTATCGTGTTTCCAAACCATGCATTTGTATAAAACGAAGTAAGTGTAGTGTGATTTAGATGCTTCAGAGATTCAGAGTGATGGTCTGTGCTGATAATACTCAGCTCTTTCTAGCGTAAGGGGAGGTGCTGCCTCCTCTGCGCTGAGGAGTAAAAAGGGTGAAGTCCAGTCCTGGCTCTGCTGGTTCCTCCCGGGGCCTTGGGCGGGTCACATGGTCTCTCCCATGGGAACTGTGAGACTCACAGCAGGTAAGTGAGACAGTGGAGAGTGCTGTGTAAACGTAATAGTTTATATCAGCGGTTCTCAAACTCAGCTACCTATTGGTGACAAACACCGGCGGAGTCTTTAAAAACTACCTCCTGCTGGCCGCTCCCCCAGAAATTCTGCTTTAGGTGGTTTGGGTAAGGCCTGGGCAGTGAGAGTTTGAAAAGCTCCCCAGGTGACCCTAAGGGGCAGCCAGTCCCATGTGAGACCCAGGGTTGACCATCTAGTCTCCCTAGCGGGTTCTGTCCACAAGTTCATTGCTACTCAGGGCTCTGGAGGAAAGCAGTCTCTGTATTAGACATATGTGCTTTCCTACTGGCAGAGAAGGGAGGTCTGTTCCTTTAAGTAGCTGGAAAGGCTGAAGTTGAAAAGAATGCCTAAGTAGCCAGAGCTTTAGGGTAAATTCTAAGAGAGGCTTTTTGACACTAAAAGCTCAAAAATCTTAGAACTCCCTTGAGAAGAGGGATTGGAACTTGAGAATAATTCACAGTCATTTCATACAAAGGAGATTTGTAATCATGATGGGGTAAGAACAGGGCGAGTTTGGCTGACAGTGATTAAAGACGAGGGACAAAGATCCCGAAGCCTAGCTTTTAAGCCCTGTATCCATCATGAGTCTCAGGAGAGCCCGAGTCAAGAAAAGCGAAGGAACCAACCACAAAATCACAGCGTTGCCAAGGCCGCCCACCGCCAGGTCGACGAGCCCATCCTCGTTGAGGTCCAGTTGCCCATGGAGGCTGCAGCCAAAATACTGGAGGTCGGGAGCCAGCTCTGAGGCGGCGATTCTCTGGGGAGTAGGAGGGAAAAGCTGGGACCGGGCACTGCTAGAACCGGGTGGGGCGTGGCCACCCGCACAAGTGGGAACCCGTGAGGGAGCCTGCTCAAAGCCATTAGGATGCTTCTCCAGCCAAAGCTGTCTGCTGGGCTGTGCTGGCACCCGAAAGTTCTACCATTAAGTCAGACTTTTGGACTAAAGTATTGTGTCTGAAAAGAGTTCCCTGTTAAGTGTAAATATACGTTACCTGGCAGGTAACCCAATTGGTATCTCTAACCGTGGTATGCTGACTATCTTACTAATAACATACTGAGCAATGATAATGACCCTGAGGGGATGGGACCCAGGGTGGGTCACTTTTGAGGGGAGCAAGGGGTCCAGCATGAGGCATTTCTGGAGTCGAGCGAGCCCAGGTAGGACTTCTCTGCTGAGGTCAAGTGCATGCATGCACGTGGCGGGGTGAGGTTCGGGCCTGGGGCTCTGTTGCTGCTGTTGTCAGCAGGGAGAGGGTGCCCATTTTTCCTGAAGAAACACGTGCCCATTGTATAGCTTTGACACAAGGCAAGTAGAACTAGGAGATGGGAATGCTTTCCTGGGAGAGGACAACCGCAGACAGCCCCACACCCAGTGGCTGAACCCCAGCTACAAGGCCTCTAGGTCCCAGCTCTGCCCCTCGGGCTACCTGCTTTGGCGTCTTGAGAAGGCTGCCCTGGAGGCCATGGAAGATGTAGACGGCCCCTTGGTGGTTGTCCTCCAAAGGCGCTCCCACCACCACGTCGTTGTAGGAATCTTGATTGAGATCCTGCACCGAGACGATGGAGGACCCGAATCGGGCATTCTGGTAACTGTGGGAATCCTTCAGTGTTCCGTTGTAGACAAACCGGTTCTGTAAAACCAGGCCAGGAAGAGGCCCAGGGGGACTAGGCAAGGGTCCTTGGGGTCACGTCCCCTCTGGCCTGCAGCGCCCTTGCTCCACCCCACTTTCCCCATCATCCCCTCTCTGGCTACAGAAACCCAGTGACAGAGGAGCTTTCTAGCCGCCCCTCCCTGGCTCAGCAGGCAGGTGCTGGCCTCCCTTGTGACTCAGTTTCCCTCGTGGATGTGGGAGTGAAGGCAGGGACCAGGCACCCCGGGAGGCTGCCAGTTGCACACAGAGGTACCTGTCTCAGGTTGTAGACGTACACCCTGCCTCGCTCGCGGCCCTCGCTGAAGTACATGGGCGCGCCCACCAGCAGGACGTCGGTCACGCCGTCCCCATCGACGTCCACCGAGGTGATCTCACTCCCGTAGTAAGAGCCTATCTGCGGCACGGAGACGGGGAGAGGGCTGTGGGGCTGGGGTGCGGAGAGGCCTCCCCCCGCCGGAGAAGGGGAGCCCACGACGGCCTTGGACTTGGGATTTCGGGTGAATGAGCTAGGAGGTCCCCACCCGCCCCCCTGCCTCTCACTCCCCCGCCCCCAAGGAGTGGACTTGCCCCCTCAGTGTGTCCTTCCTTCCCCTCTGTTTTCCCTCAGTGTCTCCATCCTGCTCTTCTTTCTTTCCATCGTTCAGTTCTATCAACTGTCATTTGTTCTGTTTGTAATGGGTGCATTATAACGGCAAGAAATGAGCATATAAAAAGGTGTAAAGAAAATAAAAGTCACCCATTGTCCAAACACCCGACTACTATGAATGTGGCAGTGTATTTTCTTCTAGTCTGTTTTCTCTAGAGTGTGGTGCCCTGTGTGTGTGTGCGTGTGTTTGTTTTTCCAATCTGGATCATACTATATATATATACATAGTTTATGTACTGATGGGTCCTGAGCTTTTATTAACTTTTTTCTACTGCACAGTCATTGGTGATTCTACAATATTCAAAGTCATGTCTGTGCCAGGTGTGTTTAATCAGTCCTCCACTGTGGAACATTTAGCTGGTTCAGTTTCTAATGTCACAAATACCTACGGGAGTAGCACCCTGCAGGCTGAACTGTGATTTCTTTGCAGCATTTGAGCACTCACTGGGTTCCCCTCCCACACTGGGTGCCACGCTCCCCACTTTGGTGAGGGCACCGCCCACCCACTCAATCAGAGGGTCCCCCGGCTGCACCCTCCACCTGACCCTCCCGCTCCTGTGGTGTCCCAGGGAGTCCTGCCTGGGGTTGGCCAAACATGGCCCCGATCCTCCTATCTCCCTCCTCTGCTGCCTCTTCCCCAGGTCAGGCCCTGTCCAAAGGCTTCCCTGCCTACAGGTCGGCCCCTCCAGCCCACCCCCACAGCGGCCAGAGTGGTCTCCTAGCAGCTGACCATGCTGCTTCCTTGATTTCGGGACATATCCAAACTCTGCAGCGTGACCCTGCTGGACCGGACCCCCTCCCCCTACCCCCAGCCTCTGGCCCCCACGCTGGGCTCCCAGACGCCCTCCTGCCACACCCAGTGATTTCTCTTCTCCTAAAAGCCCAGGCCCTGGCTGGGTTCCAGGCTTCCCTTGGCACAAACTTTTTTCTTGTTGGCACTTCTCCTCTTTCCTCCCTCCCCATGAGTGTGTGCCATCCCTCAGGTCACTCCCTCCGCAGGTGCCTTATGAGGGTGGGTGCTGCGCCTGCTGTGTCCTCTGCAGGCCTGGGGGCCCCGCCCGGCACACAGGAGGCACTCGGTAGATGTTCATGCGTCAGTGGGTCACCCAGGAAAGGGAAGGAGCCCTGCCCAGGGGTGGGCCCTGCGTGACAGGCTTTACAGCCTCGGGACAGCACGCGTGAGCCTCACGGTCCTCACTATAGAGGGAAGGGATGGAACAGAGAATGTGAGCTGCTTGCCCAAGGTCAGAAGGCTGGTCTTAGCCAAACTGGGCTGGAACTCAGTCTGTCTGACACCCAAGCCCTGGCTCTCCCTCCCCCAGTCATCTCCTGGCTTAGGGTGCTTTCAGAAGCACGAAGAGCTTTTCACTGAAGAGAAAGATAAAAATACAGAAGAGGGAGAAAAAAATCATAAGCACTGGGGGGGGGGGGGCGGGAGGGCAGCGATGTGCTTGCCTAAAGTAATTAAGAGGCAGACAGCAAGTAAGTGGGGAGGGAGGGAGAGTGTCCAAATATGTGGCCTCAGCTATGTGGGTCATGGTGATTTAGAATCCACTTAATTTAGCTGCCTTCAGCACTGCGGTTTCTCCTTCGGATGTTGGAGGCAGGGCTGGGCAGTAAAAATGTCATAAATTCATCAGCAAATTCCCTCCAGCTCTCAAAGTCTAGCCTTGGATTCCCTGGGGGGGACTGTGGGTGGGGAGGGTGGAGGGTGGGGAGGGTGGAGGCCGGGGAACAGAGCAGCGCCCTGGGTCCCGTGTGAAATGACGGCTTCCTACGGCCGGAGGGTTCAGGTCAGACCCAGTGAGGAGCTTGTTCTCATGGACAGGCCAAGTACAGAAGACGAGGCAGGAGATAGGGCTGTTCCCAGGCTCTGGGGAGCTTGGGGTGGGGGGAGCTGGGAATGACAGCAAGGACCGGGACAGGGCCCAGCCAAGGCCAGGGTGCCATGGGTGCTGGAAGCTGCCAGTCAGAAGGGGCTGAGGCCGGGTTTGGGGATTGTTGGGAGTCAGGAGGTGGCTTAATGCAGACAGCCCTACCAAGAGTCCTGGATTCTGAACCTGACCTGGCCATGAGTCCACTCTGTAACCTTGGAAAAGCTATGTTGCTTCTTAGGACCACAGTTTTCCTCAGCTTTTGAAATGACTTTTCTGTCTTCTGAACTTTTCACCACCAATGACTCTATCATAGCTTTCTAATTTTCATTCATGACTGTCCAACACGAGACTCTCGGCAGCGTGGTCTGGTCACCCACCATGTCCCCGGCGGGGCAATGGCGTTGGCCACGGGGCCGTTCTGCATTGTTACCGTTCCGGGAAAAGGGAAGACACTGGCGTCTTGGCGAACCTGTGGGGCCTTGAGTGGGTGGATGCCAACTCCTGGCAGCATGAAGGTGGCGTGAGGAACATGACTGCCCCTCAGGCCCCCTCGTAGCCCAGGCCTTAGTCTGGATGTGGCCTTGCCCCAGACTCTACACAGGACCAGGGAGAAGCTGGCAGTCGGGGGCAGAGGTCCACAAAACGGAGGCGAGCAAGTTCTCCAGCTTCTCCTGGCTGCGGCAGGGACCAGGGTCTGGCTTTCCGGGGGTGGGTGGGTCCAGCTACAAGGCTGGTGTGAAGGAGATATATGCCCCCCAACCAGGAAAGAGGTTTGTGGGCCTGGGACCATCCTACTGAGAGGGAAGAGGTGGCCTCCAGACCCCTCCAGCCCAGCCTTTCCCGTTTGTTTAGCCTTCTTTGCCCCCACCCCAAAACTCCCCCTTCGTTACCTGCTCGCCCTGCAGGGCCTGGTGGATGGTGAGACTCCGGTTGTTGTGCATGGTGAACAGGATGGCTTTGCCCGTGTGGTTGAACCGGGGGGCTCCGGCCACGTACACTCGCCCCTGCCTGGAGGACACGACCGATGTGACTGTGTACCCTGCCGCAGGAGGAAACAGGCTGGTCTCTGGCCCCATGTGCTCAGCAGGCCTTGCCAGAGCCCTCCGAATGGCTCAGCTGTGCGGGAGGGCAGGCCGGCGCAGGGAGTGCATTCAGGGCCAGCTGGGCAGATGCGCTGATGCGGGGCAGTCCTTCCCAGGCCCGTGCCCTGTGCACCAGTTGGAGGAATAAAGGCAGCCAGGTGGGGCCACTGCAAGGCCCAGCTGGCCTGGAATGTGCACAGCCCCTCCTTCACCTGCAGGCTTGGCTTTTGACCTCCACCGATGGTCTCTCGGGGACCAAACAGTGTCCTCTTCATTCCCACAAACCCCTGCTATGTGGCTCATGAAAACCAGTGTTGTCTGTGTGGGCGTAAGGATCTCAGGGATTCTCGCAGCCCCACAGCTTCACAGACTCAAAGGAGGGAGCTCCCAGGCTCCTCTCAGGCCCCTCATGAGCCACGAGAAAGAAGGAGAAATGGAAACCCAGGGGCTCTTTGGAAAGGTGCCAGTCTGTGTTCTCAGGGTGGCACTGCCGGATCACTGAGACTCTCGAGTTGCCCACCCAGCATCTGGAAGGCGAGTGTGTAGCATCTTCAGGCAACTCTCCTGGAAGCCGGGGGGCAGGTGTGCAAGCCGAGAGTTCCACTTCCTGCCAGACACTCTTGGACTGCATCCCAGTTTTTAGATGGTGTCGGGCCTGTTGGCAGTTCCTGGGCGGTTTCTGGGGAGTGATGTCTCTTTCTGCCGTGTGTGTGTGCGTGTGTGACACTGTCACTCGGGTCCTGCTGGTGGGCTCCGGAGCAGCTCCAGGAAGTATGGACGAGCTGATTCAGGGGCAGGAGCACGGGAGCAGCAGGGCGTCCACTTGGGTTCCAGAGACACATTTTTTGGCTCTTCGAAGCGTGTTCTGGGAAATGGGGCTTGAAGGCTCAGGAAAGGCCAGGACGTTGCATGGGGGTCACCAGTGTGGCTGTGTATTTGGCACAACCATGGATACCTGTCTGGGGGCAGGGCCTCGTGATGCGGGGCAGACTGTTCTGAGCTGAGCCCTCAGTGGCACCACCGAAGTGTCTCCTGTTGGCCCTCACCGTTTGGACTTCCACTCGAGGAGAGATGGGTGGTGGCAGGAGGGGCCTGGGGGCCAGCTGTGGTGGAGCAAGTGTGGCCTGACCCCCAGAGCTCCAAGCAATGTTGAGAACTTCCTGCTTCCATCAGTCCATCGGTGGAGGCTTCAGTTTCCATGTGGCTCTTTGGCCCGCAGGCAGGGCCACCGTGGAAGCTGAGCCAGCCTCCCTGAAGGCCTGATGAACGGACCTGGGCCAGGAGGCCGTACAGCCTCCTTAGTGTGTGGGCAGAGGGCCTGGCCTCCCAGTCCCTTCCTTCATCCCCCCTCTCTCTCAGGGCACGTAGGGAGGGATCTTCCCTGCCCACCCAAGGTGGTGACTGTGGTCAAGGCCAGACAGCTGGGCTTCGTGAGGGGCATTTGGCCTGGCTCCACCCACCAGGGTCTTCTGGGAGGAGGAAGAGAGTCTAGAAGCAGTCCCTGAGGTAGAGGTGCATGGCTTGTCATTTATTCCACCTACTTACTTGCTGGGCATGGTGCGCACCAGTCTGAAGAGGTGACGGCCCTGACTGGTGCTTGAATCAGCACCAGACGCTTGTGCCGTGTGTGGGCGAGCTCTGGCTCTCCCAGAGCCCCTCCCTGCCCGCTGCCCTTCACCCGCCCTCACTCTGGCTCTCACCCAGATACGCGCCGTGGTTCTTGAGCTCCTCAGGGAACTCCTCCAGGTAGGACTCCCGGAGAGGGATGACCTTCCCACTGCTGGTCTCCTTCAGCACGGCTCCATTCCAGTCATAGGCACCGACGGCTCCCAGCAGAACCCCATCCTGGCATTGGGGAGGGGACATGCATCAGCTCTCCTCCCCCAGGTGCCCCCCTCCGGGAAGCCACACTAGGTCCTGCACCACGAGGCATCTGCCGGCCACCCTGGGCACCTCGTCCTGGGTTCATGTTTAACAGCCCAACTTGTAGCCAGGATCTTTGGCTTTTGAATGAGTCAAGGACTCATTCCTTGTCCAACTTAACACACAGGCATTTTTGTCTCAACTCATCCTTAGAGCAAAATGGGTCAAGAGAATCCCAAGGATGGGATCTTAGGAGAGAAAGAATGTTCTAGAAAGAAACTCCAAATCCACAACCAGACCTCCATTAGTCTTGGGGCTTCAGAGCCCCTCCAGGAAATCTCTTGTCACTGTTCCTTCCTTCTGACACTCCCTCAAGCCGTGCCCTTGTCCTTGGCCTCCTTCCACATTCCTTTGTAGTGTCTGAGTTGCTTCCCTGGTAGAAAATCCTATTTCTTCATCTTTTAAGTAAAAATTCACTGTTAACTTTTTGCCAGACACCTCATGGAGCTCAAAGATCCTAAGTAAATACACAGATAAGCGTAATAGTTGCAAACCGGGATAAATGTGATGAGGGATGTAATAGATGCCTCAGTGAGGTTTAATCTAGATTGAGATGGAGGTCAGCAAAGTGTTTTGAACGAGTGATGCTTACCCAGACACTGGGAGGGGGTGGGGCAACTCGTGCAAAGGTCCTGGGGCTGGAGAGCGTTTAGAGCCTCCGGTTTTAAGGAACCGAAGGCTGTCTGATGGCTGTTTGACTGGAACAGTGAGTGAGAGGGGGCAAGCGGTTCAAGATGAGGCTGGACAGATGAGCCAAGGCCATCCATGACCACCAACCCCAAGGACAGAGCTTGTCACTAGGTGTAAGGTAAGCGGATGCTGCAGTTCTTGGGCAGGAAGACAGGAAGCTCTGCCTCCTGGAGGTGAAGTCTCTACATGACTGAGTCCAGGGGCCTTTCCCAAGGACCGGGTCCGCTCACACTCTGGGCTGCACCTGCACCCTATCCACGACCACCCCACCTCCTTAAGCAGTCCAAGGAGCTAGTGGGCTCAGGAAGACAAACAGCAAGCACTTGGAAGAGGAAGAGAAGTGAGCAGGGGCAACGAGGGACCAGAAGGGTGGTGGAAGCAGGGAGGGGCTGCCTTCCGGGGTTACGCTGGAGATTGGGGCTGAAGGGTGGGGAAGCAGCTTTGGGCTGGTAAAGCGCGAGCTGGTGAAGTCAGTCGCCTTTCTCCTGCTGGGCCTCCCTAAGCCCGGCTCATTGTCTGGATGTGAGGTTCCCCCACTGCTTGGGGCCCAAGGTGCTCAATCCCCGCTTACCCTCAGAGCAATGGTACCAATAGAAAAATGTGATTCTGGCCTCGGGACAGTCAGAGCCACCGAAACACACAGGCAGGGTCTCCCTGCACTAGTGTCATTGGTGGCAGAGGAGGGGGCAAGACTGAGAACCTTAAGCAGAGCTTTCTTTTCTCATTTCCAAGGTGTCACTTTAAAGAGTAAAGTTGATCTTATCAAAGGGTTGAAAATCTCAGCATCCTAGAGGTAGAATGGACTGTTCCGACAGTGTTTTCACGACTGTAAATAAACCAGTCTGGGAGAGTCTGATGCGCTTGGTTGTGTCTAACGCCATGCTTTCTGACTGGCTTCCTTCCTCCTGCTCTGCTCGAGCCTCAGCCTGGGGGGGTCTGAGGATCTGCGGGAGCCAGGGTCCGGGCCAGCTGCTCCAGGACTCTGCCCGCAAAGTCGCCACCAACAGTCCCGAACGTGGGTGTGCTCCATGCTCTCCAGGACACTTTCTCATCCAGGGACCCATTTGTGTGAGGGCAGAAGGACAGATGTCACTATCTGCACTTGACAAATGAGCATCTGATGTTCAGAGAAGGAAAGGGACTTGCTCGAGGTCACACAGCAAGGCAGAAGCAGAGCTAGGACTTCAACCAGGGAGGGAGGTTGAGGAGGAAACACCCATCTGCTTCCCAGAGGCCTCTGGGTCCTGCTTCCAGCTCTCCATCCGAGCTCTCCTCTGAGGGGGGTGCAGCGTTTGGGCTTCAGCTCTCTCTCTTCCTTTCCTCCCTCTCTCTGCCTGCTGAGTTCAAGTTTGCAACTACATGTCAGGTTTTTTTGCTTCATGGAGAAACTTTGAAGATGAATTTTTGGCTTTGCAGATGACTGGAGTCCTGTGCGATGTACTGAGAAGGGTGCTCAGCCCAGTGCCTGGGATTCTGCTGGGGAACCTGATGCGGACTCAGCTCACGTGGGGCTTGGGGATCCCTGGGGGCTTCTGGACCTGGCAGCACGTGGCCGGGGGATGGCTCACAGGCTCTCACCTTATGCCATTTTACCCTGGCAATGGCTGCAGGCTTGTGGTCCCAGTGGGAGGCCCTCTCTGGGGAGGGGTCTGCTGGGGGCTGGGAGAGCCCCACTGAGGACAAGTGCACCATGAGGAGAGAGCTGGCTGAGAGCACAAGTGAAGGCCACCAGAGCCAACTTCACTATGTCACCATTTTTTTCCAGCTGTGGGAGCCCAGGCATTCAGAGTTTGGAAAACATCTCAAAACATCTCAAAGCCAGAGTCTTGAGAGAGGAAGCCAGGCCTGCAGGCCCAGCTGGAAACAAGCAGCAGGTCTCACTCTCCAGGTCCAGCACCTGCTCCCTGATTTGTGGCCTCCTTTTCTATGGGGCCCCCTGGGCTCCTGCCAGACATCAGCAGGGTGTGCCTGGGTGCCCCTGCACAGATGGGTCATTGGCACAAGCTGACTTTCCTGATGCTCTGTGCAAAAACTAGGGTGCAGACTTGGCGGCCTTCAGATGGCCCGAGGCCCAGTCTGTGCCCTCCCCGAGGAGGACCTGCACCTGTCTTCACCTGAGCGCGGTGAGCACTACCAGGTCCTGCCAGCTCGGCTCTTCCCTGCCCTCTGACCTGACCTCAGCCTTGCCTTCCCAGATGAGCTGAGTGCTCCCTGGGCTATGGCCCTACCTCCCCAAGCTCCATGCTCCAGATGTCCATGTTCCCAGCCGGGCTGGTCGCATCCCCAGCCCTGGAAACAGTGTAACCTAGGGCAGTGCTTCCCAGCTGGGGGTTGTTTAGCCCCCAGGCAACATTTGGCAATGCCTGAAAAGAGTTTGGTTGTCGCAGCTGTGGATGGTTTTGGGGTTGCCATGGCATCTGGTGGGTAGAGGCTAGGAGTGCTGCTGAACACCTACCGTGCATAGCACAGCCCACAACACAGAAGTATCCAGCCTGGATCATCAATGGGCCGAGGCTGAGCGTTCCTGGCCTTATGGTTAGAGTGTGCGCTCTAGAGACACACATTCCTGACTTCCAGTTCCTCCTCCAAAGCTCCTAGCTGTGTAAGCCTGGGCAGGTTTCTCTCATTCTCTGAGCCTCAGCTTCCTCAGCTGTTCTGTTGTAAGAATTAGCATTTTTAATTCTTAGCAGGTGCTCAGAAGCTAATAAGGACTTGATACATAGTGGCTCTTCTCATTGATGGATTCATCCATAAAGCACTTCCAGGAGGCAGGAGTCGAAGAATCAGATCTCTCAGTCAAGTTAGTGCTACAGATGAGCCCCCCTCAGCTTGTGAGAAGTGCTTGGCTGGAGGCAAGGACGGTCTACTTGGGGCCCTGCAGGAGCGGCTGACCAGTTGAGAAAGGGGGTGGGTGCACAGTGGAGTTAGAAAGGGAGTTTAGGAAAATTTTACTTGATTGATTATTACATAAGTCTCAAAATGCACACTTCAGTTCCAAGCCTCAGGATTCAGTTCTACAAAAATTTTCAGACATCTATTCAAAGACTAGGGTCAGGGAGGTTAAACGATTTGTCTGTGCCTGCACAGCCAGGCAGTAATGGAGTTAGAACACCAGGCGCCAGCAGTTCTTCTTGGCACTGGAGAGGCAGGGCTGTGGGGGCGGGCAGAGGGGGTCACCGGTGGTCCTGTGTACCGGCGTGCACGGGGACCACCTCAGGGTACCCAGTGCTACCTCCCCCAGGCTCCCCCTTGCCTCCCTGGTGCCTGTGTGTCCACCTTAAGGTAACTGTAGAGGGGGCAGGACTGCATTCTCAAGAGCCCCTTCTAAGGCAAATATATCATTACGAGGGTGGGTGATGCTTTGGTTGCTTGGATTCTGGCATTAGACTTCTTTTCAACAAGCTCAAAGTGGAGCCCAAGGAAGGATGTGTGCCAGGATGTTTAGATGGAGCTGGGTAGGAAAGACCCAGAAACGGGCCCTCCATATTTCCGTGGAGAGGAGCCCCTCACCGTGTGTGCTACTAGAAGCCGGTGGCCAGGGCAGTGAGGAGGGGCTGTGGGGGGCAAGGGGCACATTGCACTTGACTGCCCAGTCAAGATTAGAGGGTTGGCGGCCTCTGCTCAGAGTTTCCCAGAACAAGGCCCAGGAGCTGGGTGCTGGGCACAGGGCACAGCCCAAGGACACATAGCTGGACTTAGGAGGGCCCTAGTGACCTGGAAATGATTCCTGCCCCCAGGAGTCACCTTGTAAATAATCTGGAATAAGCATACCATGTCCTGGCCTCATGGGAGGGGCCCATAGACAGCCGTGACGGACAGCCGTGACGGACAGCCCTGATGGACAGCCCCGATGGCCTGGCCTAGCTGGCAGATGAAGAGTCTGCCCCAGCGCTCAGGCGTATGGGGGCTCAGGAGGGGTTCACAGCTCCTGGGTCTTTCCTTTGCTTTGGATTGGATCAGATATGCACAACTAGCTCAAGTGCAAAACTCTCAGGAAAGATTACAGCTTTAAGGCTTCAACAACTGAGAACCTTAGCTGTCCAGCCCACCGCCCCAGGAGGGCCTGTGGGAGCGCACAGGCCGAGCAGGCAGGAGGGTGTCAGCGCCTCACGTGCAGGTTACAGGAAAAACGATCTCTTTTTATCTTGGGGTGAGTCACCCAAGTTTTTGTGTAGACAGATCCACCCTAAAAAGTCTGCTTCCTTCTGTAAACTTTTGTTGTGGAGGAGGATTTGTGGACTTTGGTGTAGGATGTTTAGTGTGAAATCCCTCTGCTGAGTCCTCATGTAGGAGGAGCTCCCCCGCGGTCCATCTGTCACCAATCGGCATCAATTATTTACGGTCCTCTTCCTTCCCCCACACCTTCCCCTTGGGGCTCCTCTTCCTTCCCCCACACCTTCCCCTTGTGGCCCTTGGCGATTATAGACTATTAATGTCTATGTCCCCTTCTGCAAGCTTTCTGGTAGCTTCTTCTTGATTACCCAACTTGACAGGGAGTTCACCACCTCAGCAGACAGCCAGCAGTAATAGAAGCTATTTCAGCCCTCAGTGACCTTCGCTGACAGCTTTCTAAATGCTAATGAAAACACTGGCTTAAAAAACTCCATTCTAGAATTTGACCAGGGATCCATAGCTGGTCTTTCGGAGGGTAATTTCCAGAATATTCTCTTCCCCCTTCTTGTAAGTTAATACTACAGCGCCTGGGGTGGCTCCAGCTCTCTCAGTTTCCCCAGTGGCTCTATCTTTGGCCTTCAGCGTGGGATGCGATTCCTGTGGTCTGGAGTCTTGAGCTCTTCGGGTGGCCAGGTGATGTCTTGGGGTCTTCTCACCTACACTGGTCCTGGTCCCTTCCTTCCTCTTGTAGTTTTTACCCTTTCTAACTCAAAGGCTGGTTTCCTTGCTAGGCAGAGGCAGCAGACAGGGCGATGAGGCGCTGGGCCTTTCCCCTGCCATTTGAGAACGTCCTCTTGGGTCCGCCCCCCAGGACTAGAGGCCTTTCCTCTGACAAAACTAAACAGGCTCAGGGCAGCCGAAGGCTCCTCAGCACATTCACAGGCAGCAGCTGCCTGAGGCCACCACAGTGGAGCCCTGCTGGGGGAGATGCAGCCTGGGGCTGCCCGGGAGATGGATGCACTTGGGCTCAGGACTTGCTCTGGGCAGAGCTAAAAGGCTGGCTACGCCTTCCCCCGACCCCCAGAGAGATCTGACTGACCCTGAGAGGTGTGGGGCTGGACCCACAGGGGCAGGCTGGCTGTGGCCAATTAGGATGGCATCAGTGGCAGCATGAAAAAAATCTCTGTGCTCTAAAATAGTAACCCCGTGGCTGGTCACAGTACCAGACAACCCACCATCAAATTGCACCATTTCTTTGGATTTGGAAGGGTTTCTCTCCTCTCCCCGCCTTCCCTCCCCTCCCCTCCCGTTTTGTTTTCTTTCTCTTCCTTCCTTCCCTCCCTCCTTCCCTCCCTCCCTCCTTTTTATATTAAGGAGTTTCAGAATCAAATGTAATCTTCTTTTTCAAAGTCCTATCACATAAAAAAAATCCAGGTACCTATCACTTGAAAACAAGACGGGGCGATAGAAGAAATGGGTCCGTATCTACAGGATGGGGAGAGGCATCCTGCTGTCTGTGACTGGGCAACAGAACAAGAGTTGGGCATATAGAAGAAGCCGCACAGGGCAGTGCATGACCTTGACCTAAATAACAAGCTGGGGCTCTGAGTCCTGGTCTTCCCCTGTAGCTGGGGAACCTGGAGGTCCTTGAGGACTCACCTTGCTCCACACACCGAGCTGCGCGGGCCTTTATCAGGGCTCAGCTCAAGCACCCCCAAATACCTGAAGTTTCTTAATTTCCCTTCTCTTCAAGTTCCTTGATTTCTGGGTGTACACAGGGCACAGAATGAGAAGCAGGAGACTGAACTTACTATTTATGAATCTATCTCCCCAGTTAGATTTGGAGCTGCTGCCAGCTGAAATGTTAACTTAATCTTTTTTTTTTTAATTCTTGTTTATTCTTTTATACTTGTGCCAATCGTTACCTTCACCTTTATCTATTTATATGTCCCCAGGTGTAGCGGAAAGCATGGGGTGAGTATTTCTCTCACTTAGAGCACTTCAGCTGGTCACTCAACCATTCTGTGACTCGGTTTCTTTGGTGGAAACTGGGAACAGGAATTCTGCCCTTTCCATCTCAGTTGGGCAGAACACCTCTGGGGCACGTGTCTGTCTGAAGCATGCCCACGAGAGCTCGTGCAGATGCTGACACATCAAGGCTTTCCCCACATGGCACTCCCTGCACGCGGTGCTCCCAGGCAGGGCTTATACCCAGACAGTTTATAAAGCGTTTTCACTGGTGGCACCTCCTCCGCCCCTCAGGCAATCCCATGAGTTTCAGCTTGTGCGTCAGAACCAGGTGCAGTGTGTAGAGGGTGGGTGATGGCCTGAGGCACTGGGTCTGCCCCGCAGAGCCCCAGACTGGACGTGCTGTTTGTGACACTGCATGCTCACCTGGGACCTCTATAATCTGATGCTGAGTTCACATGGAGAGGGGGACCATGAGGGCCGCCCACCAGAGCACATCGGACACTGCTGGCCACCCTCCTGACATCAATGCAGGGCTGGGTCCCTGCATGCACAGACCTTCTCGGTCACGTGGGGGCACAATTAGAGCACACACAGTCAGTTTTGCCACGTTGGCCTGGCTTTTGCACAAGACCCTATGGACTAAATGGGACCACTGGCCCTCAAGGAAATGTCCCCATCAGCTCTCTGCACGGGGCAGGTAAGGCAACTTGCTGTAAGTTGATGACCTTGATGTCCCTCTTCCAGCCACAGAAAACGGGAGGCGGAGAGACTCCAAGAAAAAGAGAAAGGCGGTAAGAGACAGCCCAGGAAAGGCAGGAGGGTGACGAGAGTGCCGAGCATGTGGGAGGGCAGCTGGGAACCGGTCCGTACCTCCACCACGTGAGATGAGAAGCCCGTCTGTGACATCTCCAGCCCGAAGGAGGTTTCGTTCTTGTTGGTGCCTAAGATAGAGGGACAGAAAGAGGTTGGTTCCATGGCTGATGGCTTAGTGCCACACACACTTGCAGCTTAATCCACAGCATTCGTTTCCTAGGAGGCACCTTCAGGGAGATGAGCCGGGCCCTGAGTCAGAGCCCGGCCTTGTCTGCCCGAAGTGGCAGGCACCCTGCCAGGGAGGCACTGAGCACCTTGCAGGTAGTCATGTGGGTTTATTATTAGTGGTCCACTCCCCACTGGGAAGGGTTCAGGACAACTTCTATCATGGGGCATGTCCACCATGAGACAGTCAAAATCAGAGAGAGATCAAGAGAAGTGCAGGGAAAGAAATAGTTTGGGCAAGAAATGGAATTCCCTACTTCGTTCGCCCCTCTTATTCACCATGCTTGGTTCCAGCTGCTTCTGGGTGATTCCTCAACATCACACAGACCCTCGGGGGGAGACTGGCACCCCCACAGATGCGCACGAGAAACTTCCTGCGAGCTCAAAGCCCCTCCCCGCAGAGGGCCCTTCAACTTGTCAAGGGAGCCAGTGTTCTTGTCACCCAGGGCGATCATTTTGAGAGCTACACTGGTTTGGATATTTAAGTTCTAGTGTGAGTGTCAAAACTCAGGTTCCTACTTTATATTTAGCCTGGTCTTCGGGGGCTGTGTTTTGCCTCCTGTGTCTGGAGCTTGTCGTTTCCGACGCTCTGCAGACTGCTCAGGCTTTGGGGCGCTGCTTTCCACCTCTTGCCAGTCCCCCCACATGGCAGAGCGCAGTGTGGAAAGCGCCCTCCATTGCAATGCATGGTGCAAAGACCTGGAGTTTCAGTCGAATAGAGGGAGGCAACCTGAAGGAACCCTGCAAAAAGCATTTTGGTGGAGCGGGAGGCAGAGATAGAGTGTTTTAGGGTCCGGAGTCAGCCCAGCTGGGTTCAAAGTAGGGTTGCCAGATAAAATACAGGACACTGTTACTGCATGTCAGACAAACAATGAATCTTTTTTGGTATAAGTCTGCCACAAAGATTGTGTTTTCTGTTTGCTAAATCTGGTGACTGTCATTCAAACCCCAGCTCCTTCTCAAGCTGCGGGTGCGTTGGCAAGTCACCCAGCTCCTCTGAGCTGCAGTTTCCTCCGTGGCTAAAGGAGGAGGCGATCAGCAAAACCACCTCCAGGGGCTGTTCGTAGAGCGCACACAGCCTCATGTGCGGCAGGGTAACGCCCAAGTGTTGGCATTGACCGTGAAGGGAGGGCTCCTGCAAAACCATTTCCTTCTGCGGGTTGGATTTCACTCCGAGGTCTTTACCTGATGTGACCCCAGGGATGCAGACCCCTCTCTATATGAATCGCTTACCTTCCAAACTGAAGATCCTGTCTCCCAGGGCATCGACGATGTCCTTCAGGGCTGCCTCATCGGTCACGTTGAAGAAGTGCTTGTCATCGGGGTCACTGGCGATGTATTTGATTTCATTTAGAAAAGTTTCTGGGTTGATCCCCCTGCGGTTGTAGTAGCCCAGGACCTGCCAGGGAACAGGGCGGGCGACAAACCAGGACATAGTGCAGACTTGCCTCACACACCCTTGGTCCCTGACCTTGGGGCCCAGGGAGGGCTGGAGTCACTGCTTCGATAGACATGAGTAGTCCTCAGAGTCCTATTTGCATTTTTAAAGAAATTTTCATTGTTCAATTACAGTTGTTCCCATTTTCCCCCATTACTCTGCCCTACCCTGCCCAACCCTACCTGTCTTTGTCCGTGGGTCCCTTATACGTGTTCTTTGACTTGACCCTCCCCCGAGTTATCCCCCTCTCCTCTCTGCTCCCCTCTGGTCACTGTCAGTTTGTTCTTTATTTCCATGTTTCTGGCTCTATTTTGCTCACTTGTGTGTTTTGTTGATTAGGTTCCACTTATCGGTGAGCTCATATGGTACTTTGTCTTTCACCGCCTGGCCTCGTTTGCATTTTGAAACAGACTCTGTAGTAGGGGCCAGAGATGGCCCTGTTCTAAGATGGGGTTCTGGGGGTCGGGAGACTGGAGGGTTTCTGGTTTTCTGGGGTTTCAGAACCTCTGTAGAAATCAAGGGGAAACCCTGTGACTATGGTGGCTAGGCATAGGCAGTGCAGAAAGGAGGTTCTCATCTTGCTCTTTAGAAGATAAGACAAAGAGAGAACCATCTGAGGGACCAGACGCTTTTTTACTGTCCAGAAAATGCCCCTGGGAGTCCCCCAGGGGTTGATGGTAAAGCTTCTATAAGAGAGCCGGCAGCCTGTGGGCGGGGGCGGCGAGGGGCAGGGCAGGCGGGACAGTACTCACGGCCACAGCGTATCTGGTCACGTTGTCCCTCTCGCTTTGCTGGATCACCTTCTCCAGGTCTGGGCTGTCGTGGGACTCCCCGTCTGTGATGACAATCATCACCTTCTTGGCCCCTTTCCTTCCACCCTTCTGGAAAGCTTCTGAGCTAAAACCCAAGCATGGGGGGGGGGCGTCACAAGAGGGACATGGGGATGGGGCAGGCCCTGGTGTTCCCCTAGAGGGGCAGCTGCAGGGCCAACATGCACCCCACGCCCATCTCTAGCAACCCAGAAGGTTTGGGGACCTCAGACCACAGAGAAACAGGGCTGAGATGCCCAGACCACTCCAGTGGATCTCTGCTTGTCTTCAACAAGTGACTTTAAAAAGCCCTTTAGGGTCCTGATCATGCTGTTCTGGGCAAACAGAGGGGGTGGGGTGGGCCTGGCAGGGGAGGTCAAAGTCAGGTGGAGAACTTCAGAGGCTCCAAGTTGGTGCTTGACAAACCCAGCTGCGCATTAGAATCACCTGGGGAGTTAAGAACAAACAAACTGACTGACTGACTGACTGACTAACTAACTAACTATCTAACTAACTAACTAACTAACTAACTAACTGATGCCTAAGCCCTACCCAGACTCTTGAAATCAGAATCTCTGGGTGGGGCCTGAGCACCAGTCTCTTTGGAACGCTCTAACGGGCACCAGCACTGAGAACTGCCTCCCTCTGCGCTGAAGAGGTGCTGGGTCAGGGTAACTTAACACCCACACAACACTAATCCAGAAAACCCGGTAACGAAGCCTGACGAAGTTCTGATTTCTCTCCCACGAGGACAACCTGATTCTAATTTTGGAACTATTAAATATCAACGTCTACGGCAAATAATTCCTCCTTCTCATGTTTTGTTTTGTTTTCAGTGCTGGGAGCAGGCTCTTGGCCTGCCTGTTAGGCGATCCAGCCAGGGGACGGGGTGGGGGAGGGGCTGGCACACTGACCCCGATGCTGCAGAAAGACTCTTCTTGCAGCTGGAAACCTGCCTGTGGAGCATGGAAAACTGGCTCCCAAACCATCACTGGCTCCTGGGGCCTCTGTGGCTCCCCCTCCTTTAGACTGTGAGGTTCTGAGAAGGGCAGACATGGTCTGGCCCAAGAGTCTGGCCCAGCAGGTAGAATTTGCCAACAACGATCTAAAAACAAATGTTACCCTTAGACTCTGCAGGGATTCCTCGTGGGTCTGACCCACAGGTTTAAGCTCCACAATGCTAGGTGAGAGCTGGTCGGTCTCCAGGCCCCAAGGCTTTGGTGACCAGAGGTATCCCTTGTTACACAGCAAGCTGATGAGCTGACATGCATGACTGAGATGTTGAGGAATTCACAGCACTTGGACTAGAGTAGTGCACAGCATCTTCAAGCCACCGGTTAACAGACCTTCTGCCATTCTCTTAGCAGCTCTATGATATTCTGGATATGCTGACTTAAAAAGCCCTCTAATTTTGGTGTAAGCTGGGGGCTAGCGGCGGGCAGAGGCACCCTCAGCATGGCTAGAGCAGATTTTGGGCTTAAGTCCGACCCAGTGGAGGGAGAATTCTGCTATTTCCTCAAAGGAGATTCTAGATGCTTCCATGGTATCATTAGAGGACCAGGCTCAGGAACAAAACTCCATGCAAAAAGATGTAGTGGGGAAAACCAGGTTTTATTATACGTAGATTCAAGAACAATTTCAGGATCATATTTCCACGTACTGCAGTAGACTCGTGTGAATATCTGTGTGAATCTGTAATTGGGTAAGTACTGGCATGAATCATCAGATTTAGAATTGTGATTTCTGTATTGTGCAAAAGACTTGGCTTTGGTCCTTTGTAAATCAGATTATATGTTCCTGGAGAGCAGTGAGAGCTTTATACTCACGACAGTTTCCATGAACCTGGAAGCCAGTGTGACCCCATGGAAAAGAAGGTCACTTCACGTTTCCTTCCTGCTCAGAACCTGCGATGGCTGCTGTTTCTCCCAGGTCCTGCCACCGGCCCACCAGAGCCTTTCTGACCTGGCCCGCTATCCCTCTGTGCCCTTCCTTCTGCTCACTCCTCTCCACCCACACTGGGCTCTTTGCTGCTCCTGGAAACACCAGGCATGCTCCTGTCTCAGTGCCTTTGTCCAAGCTGCCCCCGTCCTCAAATGCTCCCCCCAGTACTGGCTTGGCCGACTTCCTCCTCTCCTGCAGGTGAATGTCAGTCTCAGGGCAGCCTTCCCTGAGGACTCTGTTAATGCTGATTAAATACCTGCCCTTTCCAACTTGCTCGACCCTGTTACCATGCTCTATTTCTTCCCACAGACTTTATCGTGATTTATCTGTTTCTTTATGTATTGCCTGCCTTACCTGCTAGAATGTCAGCTCCATGAAGGCCGGACATGTCTGTTTT
This sequence comes from Phyllostomus discolor, assembly GCF_004126475.2. Taxonomy (NCBI): domain Eukaryota; kingdom Metazoa; phylum Chordata; class Mammalia; order Chiroptera; family Phyllostomidae; genus Phyllostomus; species Phyllostomus discolor. The sequence goes on from NC_040903.2 coordinate 177,172,205, forward strand.
GTTCACTGATCCATCCCAGTGCCTAAAACAGTGTGAGGCACATAATAGATGTGCAATAAAAAGAGCCATGTGAACTAAGGTGGAATTGCACCATAGAGTCCCTGCGCCTGCAGCCCAGCCCTATGTGGCTGCCAGCTCGACTTTCACGGGCACGTCTCACGATGACACGCTCATCCTCAGAACCTTCAGTGGCCATTCTTGCTTGTTTTAGCTATAACATCACCACCCTCACAGCTGGGCTCCAAGTCATCTTCCCGGCTGTGTGGCTCGCCAGCCCCCAACACGGACTGCAGCCTGTGGTCAGAGTGTGGCTCGGAGTGTAAGTGTTCCTCTCCCCTCAGCTTTCCCTCTGCTCTGTCTTCCTCGGGGCAGAGTGTCTTCTGAGGCTTGCCTGTTCTCCACCTCCTCCTGGCGTCTTCCTAGGACAGGCCAAATGCCACCCATCTTGGCAGTCCTCCCGGCCCCCTCCGTGGACTGCTCCCCCTCTCAGCCTCCCTGAGTCAGGCTGACACTTACCAGAGCTTCCCTGTTGGGCTGGGGCCACAGGCTATCATCTCTGTGACCCCTCAAGTCCATGGCTTGGATTTTGTGTTTTTGTAGGTGCACAGCAAAAGTGCATCATGAATAAATGAGTGAGGAGAGAAAGTCTTTCACTGGCTGTAATCTGGGACCCAAACTTGGCAGGCTGGGAAGATCGGATTTCAAATGTCACTTGAAATGCAGATTGTGCACTGCAGCCTGTGGGTCTGGCTGTTGCCCGAGTCACCAAAGGTTCAAACTACTCAGTGAGTCACACATTTCCAAGTGCCCTGGGGTTGGTGGGCTGTGACAGGAGACCAGAACGGGGGCTCCCTCCCCGTACAGGGTAGTTAGCCTTACACTGAGGAAGCCATAGCTCTGGGCACAGGCTCCCTCTGTCTCCCCAGACATTCCATAATTGGCTGCTGGGGCTCAGGGGCTCACCCCAATGACAGCAAAACAGAAATATGGCTTGTTCCTCGTGAGAGTGAGCAAGGGCCATTTTCACATGGAAGGATGCTCATTTATGGAAAAAGCTTGAGCGAGTTTTAGCAGCAAACAGAAATATGTTAGTGGAGCAATAACTTAATCATAAGGGTTATGAGGTTGGAAAAAAATCTTCTGGCCACATGAAGTCATGTTACTCCCATATGGCTGCCACTGCAGGATTCTGGTAGACACATTGGCTCGCCCTGTTCGAGGTGGGATTATAAGGAGCCGGGACTGCGGTCTCAATGAACGTAGCAGAACTCATATTCGCAGGTGTGAAATTTACGATTTAAAATCTAAATGCCACGGATACAGTCATCTCAGGAGTTTAGGCCTCAACTTGAAACATCTTGGGGATGTGCCTTGAAAGTCACGCACTGATCTCGGGTGCGGTGCGGGGGTGGGGGGTGGCGAGCACGATGTTCTGAGGAGCGGCGGCAGCAGCAGCGTCACTGGAATAAAGACGCAGCCGTCTGTGTGGACAGCGGCCAGAGACAGCATTCACTGTCAGCACGGATGCGTGCTGGCGTGGTTCTTAAGGAGCCAGCCTCATTATTCTACACCCTCAGAGGTTTGGTTTAACTCTGTTCTCCACACTCCGCTGCTGACAAAGACGCCACGGGAAGATTCTGCCCTCACAGAACCTATGCTTGTTTCATAGCGTCACTGTGGTGGAGCCACAACTTGTACAAAGTTGGCTGCAAGCTATTTCCCATCCCGAGTGCTCTCTGCCTTGCCGGTGCTTCATCAAGAGGCAGGATCGTTTCCCTTCCCCTTGAATCTGGGCTGGCTGTAGCGGCTCGCTCAGTCAAAGTCATGTCCTGGGACTTCTGCACCTGGGTCACGGGCAGCCTCAGAGGCCCTGTGTGGATCCCTGTGTGGAAAGCTCCCTTTGGAGAATGCTCCCTCTCAGGGCCCAGCTGCCCTGTCATGAGAAAACCAAGCCATATGGCCACGTGTGGGTACTCAGGTCCTCAGCCCCAGGTGAGTTCCCAGTCGACAGCCAGCAGCAATGCTAGTCACACTGGTGTGCCATTTTGGATGTCCAGTCTATCAGACCTTCAGATGACAGCAGTCCTGGCTGACACTGGACTACATGAAAAAAATCCAAGGGAGAAGAGGCTGGGCCCAGCCGATCCCCAGAAATTTGAGGGATTAATAAATTATTGTCTCAAGGTACTCAATTTTGTGGGGGTTTGTTACCCAGCAATATATAACCGGAATGATATCTAAAATTTAAAACAATTAAAAATTTTTTAAATATTTTTTTTTACCGAGCAAATTCAATGCCAAATGCCGTCCGGGTCTCTGTCCCTCCTCTCTGCTCGATGTGGCTGGCGGCTTCCACCACGTCTCTTACCGACTTGTAGTCGTTGAGGTGGAATTCATGCACCGCGTCTTCTCCGTACTGAACAACTCCCACCTGCAAGTGAGAGGAGAGGGCGTCGGAACTCCTGGCCCCTGACCCTTGGACCCTGGGTGGTGAGGCCCCCCGGAGCCATCTCATGCCTGTGACTGTTAGGCGTGAGGAGAGCTGTTTCCCCAAGCCGAGGGGAGGCAGGTCCTGCAAGTTCTGGGAATGAATGGATGGCTTGGTGAGACACGTGGGAGGGGCATACCGTGAGAGGAGACCGTGCTTTAAATAAAGCCCAACAAGTTGTTTCTTGCTTAAAAACACAAAGGTTGAGAGTAGAATTAAAGTCTAAAATATTAGGAAGAGCATGGATGGAGGCCACGGCTCATTCACCAAACCCTGGAACTCAGCATGTCCTTACAACTCGGAAGGGGAAAGATTCTTTATCCTTAAGGTTGATGGAGTAGTGACAGTATGAACAGCATTAGAATACAGTGGGGTTAGAACAATAACACGTTACCGTTGCGTGGGCCCAGGGTTTGTCTGGAACAAATGTGTTACTAATGCTGGACTTTCACCCACGACACCCTGAAAGATCCCCTTTCGGTACTGGGGAACTCATTACTTCATAAGAAAGCCCACTCCCTTTGTCACAGCTCTAATCGTTACCAGATGATTTCTTAGATTGATTTGAAATCTGCCACCTTGGAACTCCTATCCATCAGTCTTTGTTTGGCCTGCCAAAACAATATGGAGTAAATCCACTCCCTTTAGCCAGGCAGGGTTTCAGTATGTGCTGGAAGCTGTGGCCTCCTTCCTGCTCTGTTCTCCAAGGTCAATGTGTCTAACTCTCTGCTGTGCCTCACTCAGGAGGGTTCTAGTGCTACTCAACATTTCCTTATCACTTTGTATCTGGTCAAACTCTTTCCTAATAGGTGGTGACCTGCCCAGCATTTGACCTTGGAAGTGAGGTCCTCCCCAGACGCTCCCTTGACGAGCCCAGCAGGGATGGGTGTCCTGGGCTGCAGGGCCCTGGTGCTGGACCTTTCGCCTCTACCTTATTAGCTCACACAAAGATGCCCGCCCACATCCTAAGGCAGCATCTGCCATGGGCCTGGGGGGCCCTGTCTGAAGGAGGAAGGAGTCCCGGAGACACTCACCTGGATCTGGCCAGGGCCGATGTAAAACTTCTTTAGGATGTTGATGAGGAAGTGCTGAACCTCCACCCAGGGGTAGATGCTGTTGGAGCCATCCAGGACGATAACGATGTCCATGTAGGTCTGGCACCCTGGGAAGTTGGGGACACGGTCACAGCTCCCCAAGGAGCCAGTGTCTGCAAGTTTCTGATTCTCCAGATGATTGTCCAAAGGACAGGAGAAGAAGGATGCTGTTACACGTGTGCGATTGATTCTACGTGTATAATTCCCCGGGCTGGGGAGCCGTCCTTGGCAGGACGTTTGTTTGGGCAATGTGGATGGCAAGCCCAGGAGTTCCTGGCTTTCTTCTGCCACTCAGTGCTGGCTGTCTGAACAAAGCTTAACTACACCCAGCTGCCTCTGCTCCCCTGGGACTGACCACTGTCGGCGGGTCAGTGTTTCTGAGACAGCCAACACTGCCAAAAGCAATACCTGGTTCTCATTTGTTTGCTGTAACGGGCAGGCTGGCATTCACAACTAGCAGCCCGAATGAATGGGTTTCACTTTTTAGGAGGGTGGTCTGGTGTCATGGTTAAGAATGTGGAACCTATTTGACTCTTGGCTTTGAACTTGGGCAAGCCACTTAACACCGGGGCATCAGTTTTCTCTTCTGAAAAATACACATAATGGGAGTAGCAGATTGCCATGAGGAATTAATGAGATGAGGATGCTTCCAAAGGGCTGAGCACCAAGTAAGTGCTCAAGCAGTCTTAGCTGGCGTTGTTTTTCTTTGAAAGCAAACTACTTCATTAATGTGGCAGTGACATCATGGGTTAAGCGCTCATGCTCGTATCTCTGCTCTGAGCATAAAGGTTTCTCTATATTTTTGTAATAGTAATACCAAATTAAAATGAGTAATAAAAACATAAAAAAATCTAATGAAATATTGGTTAAGTAAATAAATGTTAAAATGTCATTTAAAATCTAAGTAATTAATTTCTGTTTGTGAAAGGTTGGGGTCACTTTGAAATAAAACATGGTATGATTCAATATGATATGATATATATTATACTACATTATACTGAAATATTGGGCATCTGCTTATTTTTATTTGAGGATTTTCACACTGTTTTAAAATTGACTTTACCGCAATACTACGGCAGAAAGCTTCTGTGTGTGAACCTTCCAGCAACACGGCGTCATGAGGGTGCAGCGTGTTGAAGCCAGCGCTCCCCAGGGAGAGGGGGGGTTGGCTCTGAGCCCAGGTGCCCGTCACTTTGTGTTGGGAGGGCATTTTAGAAGCGTTTGGTGGTTTGCATGCTCAGAGTCTCCTCTGTTTTAGGAGAACTTGTGAGACCTTCTTGTCCCACCTGCATGCGGTGTACAGCACTTGATGGCCCAACACTTCCGGCCGACAGCACCTGATGGCTTTGTTCTCTCCCTGTTTGGGCCGGCTCAGCACCTGCGGACTGAGCACCGGCCTCACGCTGGAGCGCACTGTGACGGTGCGGCCACAGAGGGGACCGACACAGAAACTCCTTCCTGAGGAGGGGTTTCCACTGTAGTGGTAGGGACCGGGTTTCTTTGATTTTTATGCACATTTTTATTATTAAATGCCTTTACTATTGCTGGGGTTTTTTTTATAGTTTCAAATTTTCCTTTTTAAGATATCTTGGGAATTATGATAAGTGAGACAAGTCAGGGAAAGACAAATACCATATGATTTCACTTAGATGTGGAATCTGAAAAGCCAAATAAATGAACAAACAAAACAGAAACAAACACGCAGATACAGAGACAGACAAACGGGCTGGAGGGCCGGGTGAAAAGGTGAGGGATGAGGAAGTACGAATCGGCAGTCACCAAACAGTCCCGGGGATGCAAAGCACAGCACAGGGAATAGGCAACAGTAGTGTAGTAACTCTGTGGTATCGAAAGGTTACTAGACTTTTCTGGAGGATTACTTCGTAAGTTACAGAAATGTCCAACCGCTGTGCTGTGCACCTGACACCAATACAGTATTGACTATCAACTGTAATTTAAAAATTTTTAAACATTAAAAAAAAATAAAATTAGATACCTTGAGAAGAGTCTTGCTTTAGGTCTGCGGTTCCTAAACATGGCAGAACACCCCCCTGACACACACACACACACACACACACACACACTCTGGGGCTAATCCCAGACCTGCTGAGTTCGAGCCTCCCTGGGGTTGGGGGGCCACCCTGAGCTCTGTATCTGATTAGCTCCCAGGGCCGTGTTGTTTGGTCAGGTGGGTGGGAGGCCTCTGCCACAGGAGGTTCCAGAGCCTGAGACTGTCACCCCTTGGCCAGAGGAAATAGCAGTCCTGGGTGGGCGGGGCATTCCCTCGTGCACACCTCACGACCTCGCGCCCCTTCCCTCTGCCATTTTGTGAGACTAGAATCAATGCCTTCTCATCTTCCTAAAATGACCCCTTTCCAGCCCCCTTCTGCAACACCATCTTTCCATCCATGACTGGGCCCTGTTGTTTAGAGGGAGGCTGCCGTTAGCCGGAGGCGCTAATCCCCTTGCCCTCAATAAAACGGGCAGCAGCTGTTTGGGGCGATGGTATTTAACCCAGAGGAAATAGTGAGGCTCAGAGCCAAGCAGTCTGGGCTTGCAGGAGGCAAAGTCTGAGCATTATTTCCCAGATTTTCCTGGCGGGTGGGGAGTGAGTGGGAGGTTCAGTGTTCCATGAAGCTCTGGGAAAACCGGGCAGAGCTTCCTGATGATCAAGGACACTGCTTCCATGGGACTATTACCTGAAATCTTTCTGTTCTCCTTGGTCTTCCACCTACAGGGTGACTGAACTGCATAGCATCAAAGGGCACCATTCACATTGTAGTCTAAGCGAGTGATGTCCCCAGGATTGTGCAGCTTGCCTGCTATACATGGTTGCCCAGCAACTTCTTCCTCACTCAGGCTGGGTTTGCAGTGAGCACTCCTGGCTACCACATTGCCTTCATACCTTTAGCACACTTGCCCTTCCCATCGCTCTGTGTGGGAGGGTGGGCCAATATTATGACCCCACAGAGACCCAGAGAGGTCAAGTGAGTTACCCACAGAGTCAGAGCGGGGCGGAGGGAGAGTCCCAGTGCTGCTTTGTAGCTGCACAATAGCAGGGATCAGAGCCCCGAGCCTCCCATGGACTGTCAGCTGCTCAGCCAGAGTCTGCAGATTTGAAGCCACTTACTTTGGAGAGCTGGTGCCACGGTCTTGGAGAATCGGAAGTTGGAGTTGACTCGAGAACACATCCCTGTGGTGTAGTAGGAGCTCCCACACTCGTGGGACCAGAGGGGGCTGCAGGCCTGGGAATCACAGCACAGGCCTCGTCAGTGGGGGCCCTCAGGGTGGGTCCAGGCCCAACAGCCTTCGGCCCAGTCCCAGCCTCCAGGACCCACGACAGGTGTCCCCTATCTGAGTGTTGTTGTCTCTGGCTTTAGAGGGGCTTCTGTGAGTCTCTCTGAACTCTCTTGCTGGCAGTTCCCTTGGCTTCAGGGGGAATGGAGAAAATGAATTTTAGAGTGCTCCTTTCTTCTGTCTGAAAAGGTCTCATTCTCTATTCCACCATCTAGGGTCGTTTCCCTTCTCCACCCTGCCTGCCCACCCACCTATCCACACAGGAGCTGGGAAAGCCTTTTTGTCCATGGGGATGGGCTCTCTGTCCGAACAGGTCACCTGAAGGCCCTTACTGGGCAAACTTCCAGGACTTGGTCCGACAACAGGCCCACGGCTCTTACTAGGGGAAGAAGAGAGACTGAGCAGCAAGTTCATCTCAGAGTCATGGTCATTAAATTAAGGTGAAAGTCAGCTCTGTGACTCAAGTTTTCTCCTGCTGCTGGGAAACCCAGTACTAAAGTTTGTGCTGTAGTTTCCTTTGGTTTGGAGGAGTAATTATTCCATTTCCAATCTCTTTGCTTCATTAGCTTTCTATTTTTACTCAGATTTTAATGGTTTGGTTTTATTGGTACCCTTTGTTGAAACTGCTGTAAATTATTTTTGGAAGTAAGGGGAGAATGAGGAATGGGAGGGTGGATGCTGGTGATAAACGGATGGATGGATGGTTGAGTGGATGATGGATGAGGCATGATGATGGAGAGCTTGAGAGGTGGATGGATAGGTGAATGGGTGGACAAAAAGATGGTGGGTGGGTGGATGGATGGATGATTAGACGGGAGGATGGGGGGTGGATACATATACAGGTGGATGAGTGGGTGAATGAGTGGATGGATGGATGGATGGATGGAGAGATAAGTGGAGAGATGGACAATTGGTTGGAGGACAGACTGATGAGTGGATGGACGAATGGATGAGTTAATGAGTTAAAAAAAGTTGCTATGTATATACCGGGGACTTAATCTACCCACAGAGGCCCAAGACGGTATATCACACCATCCTTCTCAGGCCTTCACCCCGTCTAGCGAAGTAGATGAAATCAAGTAGTAGCAATGTGACCAGGAGCCTCAGAGGGAGCAAAGTCCCCCCCCCCCCCCCCGAGGGGGGGGGTAGGCGTATGGTCTGAGCCAGAAGCCCTGCCTGCCCTTGGCTGGGGATGATGGAGGGCTGTGGGCCGACCACACGATGAGCACCTCAGGGTTCCGCCAGCAGAGCCACTACACTGTCCTCAAGTCCCTGGGCATCCTTGTCATTCCGCTGCTCTAGCGTCTAGTGCCCCACACCCCAGACGTCTCATCTGTCCATAGAAACAGACTGACAGGCGAGAACAAAGACTGACACAGCCCTCCCGCCTCCACATGAGGGGTACATTTTACTGGGCTTTCTCCAGGAACTTTTTCCCCCAAATTTCTCTTGCATCTGTTTCAAGGAATAAGTCTCAAAAGGATCCTGCTCTAAGCTCCCAGCCTCACCCAAAGTCATGGTCGTTCACTGGAAGGTGGTGGCCGGGAGCAGGCAGTCCCCATCTTCCCCTCCACCTGCACACACCTGCTGCAGGCGAAGCCTGTGCATGCTCACCTGGGCAGGGGAGAGACCTCCGAGCGTGCCTCGTGGCTGCCTTCCTGGCCCAACATCATGTTTACGTCACTCATTTGCTCACTGTTGACCCCCAAACCAGAATGTGAGCTGCAAGGGGCAGCAGCTCTGCTGACTGCTGGGTCCCCAGTGCCTGGCGTTGGGCTCAGCAGATTGTGAGTGCTCAACACAATTATTAAAATGAATGAATGTCTCTATCACTGCCGTCCAAGTACCTGCTCCTCTTTCTTCACTGCTAAAGCCTGTCTGTTCTTTAAAAACAAAGCCGAAACCTCTTCTGGGCAGCCTTCCATCTGGTCCCGTGCAGACCAGGTGACCTGCCACTCTGTAGCCCTTCCCTGGGCTGTAGTGAATCTGTGTTCACTCGTTTCTGACTTTCCTTCAGATTCTTCTCAGGGTGCATGGGGTGTCCTGTTTCTCTGATCAAACCTGGAGCAGAGGTTTGGCCTCTGCCTTGGACATTTGGTTCCCCAAAGGAAGGGTTAGCCTCCCATTGGACTGTTGGCCTTTATTTACTCCTGTTCCTTTTTAGGCTGCCTGTCCCTCACCCTTAGGGCATGTGCACAAAGGGGCTCAATACTTTTCCATCCTGGACTGTCCTCCCACCCCTGAAATTGGGGGCACTGCAGGGAGCTGGCAAAGGAGCTGTCCTTTGGAGTGCGAGCACAGGCAGCCTGGTGGGCAGTGTGCAGAGTGTGCGTGAGGACGCACTTAGTCACCAGGGGCCTCTTCTGATCCCGAGAGGAGGGCCCCTGGGGCAGGAGGGCGGGGCTTACAGAGAGGGTGGGGCTGGTGGCTCTTACCAAGAAGCTGTTGTCCTTGGGGTTGGTGGCCAGGCTCAGGCCAAGGCGCATGTTGTCCTTCCGCTCGGACACGTTGGATAGGGTGACTCTTCCTGAGGAGGGAGGGAGAAGCTTAACCATGCAGCCCCCTGCCCACTCTCCAGCAGGGTCCGCTGCTGCCGCTGGCCACCAGAGATGCCCGTGGCAGGGGTGGTGCTGAGCAGAGCCCTCCCCAGCTCTCCCTGCACATTGGTGCAGACCTTCATGGTTGACGGAGGCCTCGCCCAGATGTGGTCCAGTTGTTTCCTCTCAACTTTCTTGAGCTGAGGAAAATGAGTCTCAGAGAGGCCAAGCAACCTGCCCAGAGTCACACAGGAAGCACAGGACGGGCTTTCCATCTCCTCATGCAGAGCTTTTCTTCCTCCAGCCCTCTGAGGGACCCCGACACTCCCCTTGTGTCCCACAAGACACACACCAAGCACCCCACCTGGGCTGGCTTTCTCTGGGCAGTGTCACCTCCACATGTTTCTTCATGCCAACCTGCCACCAAAACTTCCCTGTCCCCTGCCCTGTTCTCACAGGGCCCTGTTTGCTGCTCACCTGATAAATTTTTGTATGATACCTGATTCTTCCTCACAGGTAGCAAATAGCCAACGTTCTAGTTGGCTATTCTAGAGATACAACATTCTAGAGGCACAAGGTCTTGCCAAGAATGTCATTCTGTGGTCGCTGCTGTGACAGATATCAAAGAGCAGGATTATCAGCTACCTGGATGCAGGGGGAGGGCGGTGGCAGATTAGAATTGCTAAGTAACTTTTATCACTTAAGGTTTTACTGGCTTCATTCTGTCAGGCCACTGAAGCAAAGGAAGTGAGCTTGAATTCCCCAGACATGAGTTGGTGTGTAAGTGTACGTGCATGTGTGTGTACGTGTGTGAGTGCATGCATGGGCAGGGGCACACGGAGGGAGGGTTTCAGTGGGGCAATCAGGCATTTTGTTGAGCCCAGAGCAAGTCGATCCTCACCTGCTGTGAGGAGGATCCCGAGTCTTCTGTGGGGGGGGGGGGGGCGGCATGCTCTTTGGGGACTCAGCGGGGCAGAGTTGGCATTTAGCATAGTTGCCACTGGGAGTCTGAAGAGCTGGCCTGCCTTCTGGGCATGGGCCAGTGCGGCCGGGGTGGGCGTGAGCAGAGGCCTGAGCGATGGCCGCCTCCCCCCGCCCCCCCCCCCCCCCCCCCCGCCGCCCCGACAGGCCCCGGGCTGTGGGGTGGGCATCTGCGTTTGTTGTTGTTTCCCTTGGGGCTCCCTCAGTCTGTGGTCAGGCTCCTACAGAAATCCAGCCCCTCTGGGCTGTGCGGTGCCTGAGATGGTTTTCTGCTTTGTCTATCCCAAGAAACCAGGGAGAAAGTAATAGTAATGACTTTGACTTTTTAAAGTTATTTCTTATTATTCACAGTCCTGCCCACACATGCTCCCCCAGGAGTCGCCACTTCCATTTTCCAGAGGAGAGACATCAAGGCGCAGAAAGGGCTGCAACTCTACAAAGGCAATCACTGGTAAAAGGCAGAGTGGGGATTTGAACCCAGGGCATCTAAGGTTACAGCCTGATGTCCCATCTGATGGTAGGGCTGTGGTGGCATTGGGATGGCAGTGAGAAATCTGGGGAGGAAGCTCCAGGCCCCCACTGGGCAACGTCCACCCCTCTGCAGCTTGAAGAATCCTGCCCTCCCCCCATTTATTCAAGGGGCATGTCCCTCCCATCCCCCTGCCCCTCTCTGTCTCTCTTGTCTCAGTAACTGAAGTCCCTAGAAACTGGGCCTGCCTGGAAGCAGATGGGCAAGGTGGGGAAGACCCTTGTGTTGGAGTGAGAAAGACTCACGTTCAAGTCCTGCTTCTGCCGCTTCTGCTGCTTGTGGATTTGGGGCAGTCACTGACCTCTGCTCTGTGACCAGGAGAGACTAACACCTTTCTCAGCGGGTCTCTGTGAGGGTCTGGGGACCTAACTTCATGCAGGTGTAGGGAAGAAAGCGGCATCTGTGGAGTCTTTCACACTGAGGTGTGAATGATTGATACCCCTAAGCCTTCCCTGGAGAGAGAGGAAAGAACATTCCAGGCTTGGCAGGGTTCAGAGCCTGGAAAGGCCGTAGGAAAACCCAGCACTCCGGTTTCCCTGCCTTGCATTTTCCAGTGTGGGGTAAGCCGACAGATGGTCTTCCTGCTGTGCGTTTTCTCCTGCGTGGTGGGGAAAGAACCCTCCTGAGACGAAGCACTTTTCCTCTGCTCTGACTCACTTTGCCACCCAGCGTATGCCCCGGTGCAGGAATGTTTTCCAGGGTCTGGTGGCTTCTCACTGCTGGCAGGGGCTCCTCCTTTGCAGGGAAATTTGGACCACATTGGAAACCAGAGCAACAGAGGAAACCAAACAGTCAGTTCATGCATCTGTGTCCCCACCTGGGCCAGGGGCTTCTCTTGGTGGCCCAGGCCCCAAGCCCAGTGCCCACAGCTTCCATCAGCCCCCTGGCTCCCTCTGCCCCAGCCATAGAGCCATTCTTTATGTTTTCCAACAGAGCAAGCTTATTCCCACCTCGGGGTCTTTGCACTTGCTCTTCCTCTGCCTGGAATGCTCTGGCCCCACCTGACTCCTTTTCACCAATAGATCTTGGCTCCAGTGTTATCTGCTCAGGGAGGCCTTCCCAAGCCCACTTCTGCACGTCCCCCGCCCCCCCCCCCCCCCCCCCGCAGCCTCTCTCACCATAAACCCCTGGTTTATCACACGTACAGCACTTATCTCGACCAGAGCTTATCCTTCCTTCTGGCTTGTCTGCTCACTTACTATCTCCTGCCAGCGGGGCCCATCTCGTTCTCCGCTATATCCCCAGTGACTGGCATTGTGTTAGCACATCCAAGGTGCTCATGAAAGTTTGGGGGCCACATCAGACTGGAATGGACCCCAGGGTCATCGGGCGTGCCCTGTTCATTTTACACACGAGCCAATGGAGACTCAGAGAGCGGTGTGAGCTCCCCGAGAACACACCATGAAGAGACTGCACGGCTGGAAGGAGGAACCCAGCTCGGCCTGTTTCAGAAGCTGCACTTCAGAGCAGTGGTGACTGGGATCAATGAGCCACCAGCTGGGCCCCCACCTCCCCTAGACTGTTTCCTTCTGAAGCCTGGGCCTCGGCTGCGCTTGCGTTTGAACTTCCCACCCGTGGTGCTGACGCAGATATGAACAGCAGGGGCGCCCAGCACCACGTGATGGGGAAGCCGGCCGCCCCTGAGATCTGAGTTCTTGGGGCTTTCTCTTTGATGCGGGCCTTTTCATCCTCTGCTCATTCCCGAAGCCCTGCCATCACCCCCCTCCCCAGGGAACCCTGCCGCACTGCTCTGGGGTAGAGGCTCCCCTTCTGGAAGAGAAGGAGGCTGCGGGTCCCGGCCCTGGGGCGGGCCAGTCCTCTAGGGCAAGGCTCGGAACCGTGGCTTTTCAGCCCAAATGGAACTTTCGCTCCCTTCTGTGAGCAAAGTGGTGGCCTGGCCACTGTCTGACTTTGGGACAAAGTAGACGTGCTTTCGAGGACTGCTGTGTGTGCTTTAGTGAATGCACACATACACACATGCACACGCACACACAAGCAGATTTTACAAGGGCTTGGAAGGCCTCGAGGCTGCTCACAGCATCTCCCTGGGCTGAAATCTCTTCAGTGAGGAACAAAGCCTTCATTTCAGAGGGCGGAGTTACGTCGTGGTGGTGGCTAAAGGGTGGCCGTAGCCTGCCTGCGCTGAAACCCAAGCCTGGCTGCTTGTTAGCTGGGCGACCCCAGGCAGGTCCCCTCGCCCCCACATGCAGTCATTTCCTCCTCTGTTTAATGGTTAAATTTCATTGGTGGTTGTGAGGATTAATGAGTCAAAACACCTAAAAGCACTTAAACCAGTGCCTGACACGGAGTGAACATTATATGAGATGTTCGAATGTTAGCACTTCCAAATCAGAAGGAAGACAGGAAGCGGTTTTCTCCTGCTGGGGGAGGGGTGGCGGGTGGATCAGGAAGAGCAGAGCCCGGGGCCCTGGGGCCTGGGTCTGACTCCTGGCCAGCCTCTCACAAGCGGTGTGCCTGTGGACAGGTGCTTCCTCTGTCTGGCCTCAGCGTCCTCATCTATAAAACGGGGCAGTGATACCAGCTGGTCACCTCCAGGGCAGCCGCGTGAGCCAGTGTGACTCTGTATTTCGGAGCCTACCCCACCCTTGAGTACGGTGGGCCTCGTGGTGGTGGGGTCGGGGGCCCACGTTACCTAGGTTGAGCTTGGTGCAGTTCCCGTGGGTCACTGGACACTTGTACACGTCCCCTGTCTTCTGCTGGCTGTTGGTTTCCAGTGGAGCACCCACGACGAGCCTGGGGAGGGAGGGAAGACAAGTGAAGGTGCTGGGGGTGCTGGTCCTTCCTGGTAAAGGCCAGAACCTGGAGGGCGGTGATGGGGGAGGATGGGGGTAGTGGGGAATCCTGGAGGAGCCGCCACACGTAGGCCTGAAAACTCAGAGCTTTGTCTCTCTGGAGGGGGGGATGCTGGGCTCTCAGCATGAGGTTACTCAGTGCACCTGTGGCTGACCCCTGGCCCTCTACAAGATGCAGAGACACTGAGATGAAGACCACGTGGGCCCAGCAACAAATGGGATGGAGGCAGTCCCTGGGAGACGAGAGCAAGGCAGACACCACGGAGGAGAGGATGCTGAAGCTGGGTCTTAACAGTTGATTATGAGTTTGTCCAATGGTAGGAGAGTGCTAATGGTGGCCACTTGGGCAGAGGAACAGTTCTGGAGCCATAGTCTTAGCCATCTCTCACTGTCAGCAGGGGCCTCATTTTTCACATTATATGGCCATTTTTCAGCTAGTGACTCAGATGAGGGTCATGTTGCTCAATGGTCATGGCTGTCCCCTGAGCCACTGAGTTTTTGTTCAGGGTGGGCCAGACAGCCAGCAGGGCTTAAGAACGTCAGAGGCAGCCAACCCTCAGTGACCGCCTGCCCACTCCGTCAGTGCCACTGCCTCTGGCACATCTAGGCTTTGCGGGCCACGCCAACTCTCAGCCAGCTACTGCTGCCGCTGCTCAGGCGCTGGTGCTCACAGAGACTCGAGAGAGGAGCGCTCGCAGGACAGCTGTGCCGGAATGGCGGGAGGCGAGAGGTCTCCCAGGCCGTGCGGGACAGAGAACAGATGATGATGGCGGCTGGGGCACAGGTGCAGGTGAGACACCCCCAGGCACTGTGGCCCAACGAAGAAGCCGTCATTTGTTTTCTGACTTAGGAGGGTTGAGATGGGACAGACCTGGAAGGTCAAGCTACACAGGACTTTGGTGGCTTCTTGTGGTCAAACTCCCCCAGCCCCCACGCCCACCCTCCCTGCCATCAGGAAAGCAAGTGAGGTCTGAAGTGGGAGTCAATAGAGCTCTGTTTGAAATTAAGAGTCTATGAAATAAGAGCTGAGGTCTCTCCCCTGGGGACCAGATAATGACAGATTCTAAATATATCGCTTATTAAGCATGCCTTTTTTGACTGGCAGAAATTAATTGGACTCATAAAATGTGTTTGTCTAGACGATGTGATTTTTGGCTACTTAATTCTATGAGGGATTGTGTGGTCAAGTCCACTCCATTTTTTTTTCCAATGAGAGAGAGAGAGACAGAGAGAGAGAGAGAGAGAGAGAGAGAAAGAGGGAGGGAGAGAGAGAGAGAGAGAGAGAGAGAGAGAGAGATATCAGTGTGCGAGGCTTAGGCTCCAGCTCTAAGTTTGCTTTTCTGGCTGTTCTGGTTTTCAGAGTCCCCCTGATACGTAACCAAGGCTTCCAGAGGAATGCCCCCTCCCGGACACCCTGCCTGCCTGGCGGGAGCGCTTCCTGGAGAGAGCACCTTCGAGGAACAGCCTGCAGGTGCCCCTGGGAGAATCAGACACCGCAGGTTCTAGATTAGAAAAATCCTGGCCATCTTCTAGGAAGCTACCCTCATGTGTCTTCTTCAAAAAGCCCCATAAGCGTGACCAGGGGGACTCCTCATACGTCTTCCCATTTTGTAGAAGGGCACTCTGAGGCCCCACCGCCTGCTAGGAGGGGCACCCGACACAGGGTGAGTTTTTGGGCTGAGAATCCAGAGGCTGGGACTTCATTTCTGATTTGGTTACCAGTTCGCCGTGTGGTCTTGAGAAGTCATGAACTTTCCAGACCTTGGTTTGCTTGGCTGTGAAATGGGGTTAGCCATTGCTATACGACCTACCTCTCAGGGGCACTGTGGAAAGTTACAGACATCAAAAAGACACTGGGAAACAGCAGGGGTTGAATCAAAGGTAAGTTACACATGAGGACTGGTGGCTTCCTAGAAGGCACGTGTGCTGGCAATGGCCGAGATGCGACCTGCAGGCAGCGAATCCACCAAGTCTCTGTGGCCTCTGAATGTGCTGCAGGGCTGGGCTCTGTCCTCTCCAAAGAACAACAGCCGCTGCCTGCGTCCCATCTCCATTCTCCCAGCCCTGGCCTCTCCGGGCGTCTGTGGCACTACAGGAGGTAGCTGGACAGCTTACTGTCCCCGTATCACAGGTGCAGAAACTGAGGCCCCAAGAGGGAGGTGATCCAGGTCCCGCAGTGTGTGGGAGAGGGCTCGGACTTGTTCTCTGAGCTTTCTCTGTGTTGCCCCAAATGTCTCTTCGCCGTGAGGGGTGGGCCTGGGTCATTCCTGAGTGTTGGCATTACGTGTGCCTGTCGGGCCTGAGGTTTTGAGGGTATGATTCAGTCTCGCTGTGTGGGGAGAGCTGCCTGAGCACAGGGAAAATGTTGGCATCACCACTGAGACCCGCCAAATTACTCCTGGGGTCTGGCAGCCCCTGCCACCTCCTGCAGCCTCAGACTGACACAGCCATCTGCAGCTTCAGGGCTGCCGTGCCACTTGGGGACTGGACACTCTGTACCCTCTGGCCTGGGTACCAGCACAGCACGGCAAACCCCAAGGGTCATGGCAAGCGTCAGGGCCCTTTCCGTGGGCTGTGTGCCATGGCTCCCTGGCTGTCGGCTCCCAGCGTTCTTCCCACGCAGGTGTGGGGATTACGGCTCCTGCAGACGGCAGGACTGGTGGCAGGCTTCAACCACAGCCCTGTAGGACCCCTCCCTGGTGGCTGCCCTCTACACAGGGCCTGGCCAAGGGATGAGGCTCACCGTGGAGCTGGTCACCTGAGGAAGGCAGGACATGGCCCCACTGGGCCCTGGGTTCCTTGGTTTCCAACAGAACACAAGCTAAGAAAAAAAGTAATATGGACTTCCAATGTGTGTACATTTTTATGTTAATTAAACCAGTGTCCAACTGTCAATCTGTATATTAAATATCTGTAATCCTGTTTTTTTCAAATAAAATGTAAACATAAATAGAACTTGAATCATTTCATTTTTATGCCTCAGTATTGTATTCTGCACATCCTCTGTGTTATGCACACCATACCCTGGAGATCATCCCTTTAAGACCCAGCATGAATTCCCACCTGCTCCAGGAAGCCTTCCCTGATTACCCCAATCTTTTCCACATAAACCTGTGTGGAAAACCAGTGTTTTCCTGGTTGTGTGGTCTACCAGTGGTTTCCTGCTGTGTGTCTACCAGTGTTTTAGTTCATCTTTCCTTGATGATGTTTCCGGGCCAAGATGTTTCCGTGCACCCTGCTGCCCTTGCATAGGAGGGTGTTCTAGAGGGCCCTTGGAAAGGGGTACCCACTGGCTACTCTGACCTCCTGCCTAACAGTGTACAGCAGCAGCAGCCTCAGGAACTTTTGGCTTAACCTCAGGCCCAAGAGAAGCCTGGGGGGAGCCTAAGAGGATTCAGTGCCTGGAAAAAGGGTTGCTGAGAAGTTGAGTATTTTTTATGCACAGAGGTTCAGTGGAGTGACCCAACTTCCACTAACATCGATGTTGCTGCCCTGACCAGTGTGGCTCTGTTTGCTGGGTGTCATCCCACAAAGTGAAAGGTCGCAGGTTTGATTCCTGGTCAGGGCACATGCCTGGGTTGCAGGCTCGGTCCCTGGGTAGAGGCAACTGATTGATGTTCTCTCCCTCTCTTTCTCTTTCCTTTCCCCTCTCTCTAAGAACAAATAAGTAAAATCTTTAAAGTCAATGTTGCTTGCTTCCCTGGTTTCCACTTCCCTCTTCTCAACAGTCCTCATTTCTGTATGGGGACCCAGGGGACCTGGCTGGCTCCATTCCCAGTTCTAGGATCAAGCATATACCTCAGGCTAGGTCAGTTTACCCCCTGGCTGTAGTTATTGAGTCAGGGTGGGTAAATGACTTTAGTCACCACAATCAGAATGACTCTGAGGACTTCTGCTTGGGACTCAGGGACCAAAGTAGTTCTTGTCTTTTGGATGTCATAATATGTAGAGGCAAGCCCTGGGACTACTGACAGCAGCCTAGTGACAATGAGAGGTGTGAGCTGATGCATTGTTGGGGGGTGGTGTGGCTGAGAGATGTATCAGGAAGAGGAACTGAAGCCTGATGATACTGTGAACCCCTGGATCAAACTATACCTGAAGTGACCTCTTCATATATATATATATATATATATATATATATATATATAATCAATAACTATTTTTTTACTGTATAGGCCTACTTGAGTTGAGTTTTCAGATATTTGTAACTGAAAAATACTAACTGGAATGTGCAAGGCAAAAAAAAGCATCACATATTTAAATTACTCTTAGAAACTCCATATATTACCATGCAGTGGGAGGAACATGGCATCCAAGACCAATGAGAGAGGAGCAGATTCATATCCCCCAGCTCATGCTCCATCTGGGCATGTGTTTCCTGCATGAATGGTGGGTGGGCTCTTAGACACTACACACTCTATTTTTCTCTGGTTAACTGCCTGTGTAAAAACTGTCCACTGGTCCAGCCTTATGGGAACAGAACACCTTTTGTTTGTTATGCATCCCATTTAAAATGGACACTTGGGTAGGGAGCTCTGTACTCCAGAAGCTTCTGGTTACTTGGTAACTGGCCTTGCAGAGAGCAGAGGGTGGCAGAGCTGGACTGTTGCACAGGGACCTGACTCCCAGGGCAGTGCTCCCCTAGGCCGCAGAAGGTGGAAAACCTGCAGGCAGGCCGGGCCTGCAGGCTGGGCCTCCAGGCCCAGCTTGGCCTGTTCTGGCTGTGTCTGGGGAGGCGGGTGTGAATAGCTTAGGCTGGGTGAGCAGATGCCACGGGCAGAAAAAGGCTATCCGATGCTGCGGAGGAAGAAGGAAACCTCTGGCTATGGGCCTGCCCCTGGAGGAGGTCCTGAGCCCAGAGGCCAGCACGAACTGCCGAGGAAAGGCAAGAAGTGGGTTTCATTCCCACCCTGGACAGCCTTTTTGATCCTCTCTGCAAGACCTGATCTCACATCCCAGGAAATCCAATTATCACTGTTTATTCTTCTCATTTTAATGATTCACTTTTGATGTAATTAAATTGCATTTGATTTTGATCACCAGGCAGCTTTGAGGCTGGAAGGGTCCTTCGTATCTGAGGCTCAGACAGCGGATGTGACAAGCCTGTGAAGAGACACTGGCCGGTTGCAGGGCTGGACTCCAGGTCCAGGGCTCGATCCACTATTGTGAAGGGCTGGGATGTTCGGGAAGCCCAGCTCTGGGTCAGGGCTGCCTTCCCTGGAGCCAGCTGGGCCAGTGCCCCAGGGGCCTCCGGCCTCCTCCTCTCTCGTCCCTCTCCCTGACTCACCTGCTCCTCTCTTGAGGCACCCTTCCTCCACTCAAACCCACTCTGGGCCCTTTGTTCCATTTCTCTCCTGGCTTCATTTTCCTTTCCTGAAATCAGATAGGGGCATTAGGGAGGGGGTTCCACTTGAGGAGCAGAGAATCAAGGGAACAAAAGAGAGACTATTTCTTTAGCGAGGCTTTTTTCCTACTCTCTCCATGGAAAATGTAATCTCCTCCAGCCAGGGTGAGTATGGCAGCTAATGTGTTCAAGACGGGGCTGGGGGGTGCTGAGCACAGCAAAGCTCTGCTGGGAGTGGGGCCCTGGGGCTGCTCTGGGGCTCCCCTGGGGGCAGGGTATGGGGGAGAGCTCACCTGGGACCTGCCTGAGGGGAGATGCAGGTACCTGCTTACCTTCCTGGGCTGGTTGGAGGGGCTTGTGGTTGGCTGTGGCTCAGACGCCTGGCAGGGCCTGGATTCCTGGGGGTCAGGAAAATGAGGACCCCGCTGTTTGCCAGCACATCCTCGACACCCTCTACCACTGTAAAACCCCCTCAGAGATGGGAATCCTTTGTGTGTGTTTTAAACACACACAAACACAAACACCGTGATGGCGAATTTTACTGTTAACCTGACAGGGCCGTGGGGTACCCAGATATTTAGTTAAGCATTGTTCTGGGTGTGTCTGCGAGGGTGTTTTTGGATGAGACTAACATTTTACTTGGAAGGCCGAGTGAAGCAGACTGCCTCCTCCAGTGTGGATGGGCCTCATCCAATCCGCTGAAGGCCTGAATGGAACAAAAAACTGACCACTGCCCCAAATATGAGAGAATCCTTCCTGGCTGACTAACGGGGACATTGACTTGCTCTTCCCTTTGGACTCAGATTGAACATCAGCTCTCCCTAGGTCTCCAGGCTGCTGGATGCAACCGCAGCATCCAGCAGCCTGGAGAATGCAACCGCACCATCGGCTCTCCTGGGCTCTAGCTTCCTGACTCACTCTGCAGACCTTCGGGCTTGCCCATCTCTGTAAGCACATGAGCCAACTCCTTACAATAAATCTCTTTGCATACAGACAGTTTCTGATTTCTGATGGGTTGACTTAGTATTTTTGACTTTACAATGGTGTGAAAACAATATGCATTCAGTAGAAACCATACTTTGAATTTTGATCTTTTCCTGGTCTAGCAGTATGCGGACAGAATGATGCTCTCTCATGATGGAGACAGTGGCAGTGAGCCCCAGCACCTGATCAGGCACACGATCTCGGGGGTGAACGAGCGGTCCTCACAGTGTGTTCATTGTGTTCAATGACTTTGCCCAACGATAGGATGACATAAGTGTTCTGGGCATGTTTAAGGTAGGATAGGCTAAGCTGCAATGTTTGGTAGGTTAGGTGGATTAAATGCATTTTAATGATTGAATTATGATATTTTCAATTTACAGTGGGTTTATAGAGAGGCAACCCCCTTGTAAGTTGAAGAGAATCTCTATATGTACCTCCTATTGGTTCTGTTTCTCTGGAGAGCCCTGACTAACACATTTACACAGTGCTTTTTATGTTCTAAGGGCTTTCCGTCCATTGTTTCATGTTGCTGAAGATCCATGCCCTTATTTATTCATCGAATCATAACCATCTATTGAGCTCCTATTAGTGCACCGAACACTGGGGGCACGATGGTGACTGTAACGTTGTCCCTGCCTTCGGGAGGCCTCCAGCACAGCAGACATCTGCACGCCACCACAACACAGTGTGGTTCTCAAAGTGGCACCCAGCCCAGCAGCATCAGCCTTCCCTCTAAACAGGTGAGCCGGTGAGAAATGCAACGTCTTAGGCCCTACCCAGCCCGACAGGATCAGAGACTGAAGGTGGGGTCCAACAGCTGTGCTTTAACGAGCCCTTCAGGAGATGCTAATGCTCGATCAAGTTTGAGAAGCATCATAACTCGGTGCGAGGCGTGCTCACGTGGGGCAGCAGAGGCACGGCGCCCTGCAACTCTGGCTGGGCTCAGAGCCCCAGGTCCATTTCTGTAAAGGCCATCCTCTTCGCTGTAACGTCAAAGCCCTGCACTTTTTCACCGCTGCCCACCTGTCTGTCCCTCTTTCTCCAGGGCTGAACATGGCACAGCCAAGTCATCACTTAGGGTTCAGCTCCGATGTCACCTCCCCACAGACGACTGTCCTACCCACCTGTCACTTCCCATTTGGCCACCCTATCTTATCCTCCTCATAGCACTTTGCCCTTTCCGATGCCACTTTGCCCTTTCCGATGCCATCTTTCTTGTTTACCTTTAGTCGTCCTTCCCTCCCAGTAGAAGGAGAGCTGCAGGGAAGCTAGGGCCTTGTTGGTCAGGTTTGCAGCTCTAGACACCCCAGCCACCAGAACAGTGCCTGGTACAGGTGGGTCCCTGAAATATCATTGCTGGATTAATTATCTAATCATTTGGTTTAGTGGGATGACTGTAATCCAATAGCCTAGCCTGCAATTTGGTCTTCCAACACCTGCCAGCCCTGCTGGGAGAGTAGAACAAGCTCTATGAGAGGAGCTCACTGACTCCGCACCATGGCCTGAGACAAGGCTGTTAACTGCCCTGGGCCTCAGCGTTCTCATCTAGCAGAGGGGACTACGTACACCTGGGCTACTTATCACCCAGGGTTTCAAGGGGGGTGGGTCCCAAAACTTGCTGCTCAGCCAGAATCACTTGGGGAGTTATAAATGCAGGTTCCTGGGCCTCATCTGCAGAAGGTTATAGTTCAGCTAGTTGGGGCAGGGCCCAGGGAACCCATTTTTTAGAAGCTCCCAGATGTGCGGGCAGGATTAGAGCCCTTGTGTGGAGGACCTGCTGGGGAAGCACACAGGGGCCTCTGCACACCTGAGAGAGCACCTGTGTACCAGGAATTTTCACTATAGCTGGGGGCACGTTCACGGCAACCTCACTGATGGTCCAGACGTGGTCCACAACTGGGTTTTTGTTGGGAACCACCCTGCCTGGTATCAGAAGCTGTAATCCCTGCCAAGGCTAAGGCTGAGGGAATGACCTTGGACTGTAAGCCACCAAGGAGACAAAAGTTTATCTCCCTGGCAGGAGCACTGCTTCTGCTCCTTTTACTTCACCCTGCTGGCCCCCAATGCTTGGTCGGTTAGCCAATGATGGGTAAGATTCCCCAAGGGGGGAACGACCTAAGACAGGCACGATCACATGGGAGGCCCCCAAGGAAGGACTTTGGGGGCTACAGCAAAAGGGGGTGATGGACCCTCGCCCCTCAGCTTTGACATAGCCTGAGTCCTCATTGTCTGCAAGAAAATCTCCTAATGTCTTGGCTGCCTTACTTCCCTTGCTCCACCTAAGCCTGAAACAATGACAGGTGGTGCCACCCTGTGCTAGAAAGGGCGGGTTCCCCTGATGATCAGGCCTAAGAAAGAATATGTAAAATCCTGTGAAACCTGCTTTGTTTAGAATGCTCTCAACTAACTGATAAGGGTCCAAGGAAGAAGTAAGTTTGTTTCTCAAAGTTTTATAGCTCTTTAGCTATCTGACCCTGACTCAAAATAGGCCCTCAGAGTTCCTTGTTATTTGATCCTTACTTCCTGGCAATGAGTAATGGGCTTTACCTGAATTCCTGTGTAAACAAACCCAATAAAAGCCGTTGAGTAAAAGGCTCTTGGTCCTTCTCCTGTGAGAGATTGGCCATCTTTCCTCCCCAAGCAGATCCTGTCTTGGTAGACTTAGTCTCATCCGTGGCAGATGGGGAGGCTTTGAGCACAAAGCTCCCCCACAGGTTTTAAACTATTTCTTTTTTTGGTCACAAGAAAACACATAAGAAATACCTACTTTAACTGGTGCGAAAAGTACTAATTTTAGAGGGATCAAGCAAAAAGGAAAAAGGACTCAGGGACACAGACAACAGTGTGGTGATTGCTGGGAGGAGGGGGGGTAAGGAGGATAAATGGTAATGGAAAAATACAATAGAAAATTAAAACAAAGTAAAAGTATTATTTACACCTTTTAGATTATAAAGGCAGTGCATGCTGGTTGCACAATGTTCGTGGCGCACACTGCGCAAAGTGGCACACGCAAGGCCTCTCCCTCGCCTTCCCCACCCGGCCCTGCAGACAGCACCGCCGTCAGGAGCAGGGTGCGGAAAACCTCCTCGGCACTTACGTGGGGGGTTTAACAACGGAAATCCTGCTACAGACGTGGTTCTGTAACATGCTTTCTTCACTCGATTATTTTATATAATTCCCATGTTAGTATACATCAATGTCGCACTAGGACCTGGTCACCAGGGCCCCTGTCCTGGGTTCTGCTCTGACTCTTCCTTGGCTCTGCCGCTTCCTATGGGGTGGAGAGTCCTAGAGGTCAAGGGCACAGGCCCCCGAGAGCCCACGTGTCACCACGTGTACCCAGGATGCCAGAGTCTCCTGCTGAAACAGCCTGAGACAGGCCTGTTTCTCGGATCTGACTTTGTGGGGGTGGATCTCACCAGTGACAGGTCTAGCCTGGGAGCCGCTGGTTGAGGGGGTGTGGGCAGAGCTTGGATGCACCGGATGGGGCATCTGTACCCACGAGGTCCCTCAGTTACTCAGAGGGAACTGTAGGTGCGAAGGAAAAATGTGGGCTGTGGCCAGAGCCTCCATTTGCCTTCTTGCCCCCAGGCCCCTCAGAGGTCAGGGCTGGCCCTGGTATAGATGGATGATACAGCTCTGCCTCATCCTTTATTCCGATGCATGGTGTTACACTTCTCTGTTTAACCATTCTCCTATTGATGGGTATTTACATTGTTTCCTCGCTTTCCTCAGTGATAGCTGTAGTTAGGTGCTTTAAAGATGTTCCATTGCACAAGGACTTTTATCACCACCAGTGAATGAAAGCGCCTCAGGGCACGAGCAGCTGCGGGGGTGGGGTGGGGGGGGCAATGCGAGCAGCGTGTGCGAGGCCCATGCGCGTGCCTGCGGGGCTGGCCCTGGAGCCGACCCCGTCCTCTCGGTGCAGAGTCTGCTGACAAGCCTCATCACAGCTGTTGATTTCACAAGCTCGGCTCTCTGCTTTGTTCCTGGAAACTTCTGGATCCACCTAGCTTACATCCACACAGCATTTTCTCCTAAGTTGCCGAAGTACTTAGAAGAGAAGAGGAAAGGTTACCACAAAGGGCGTTCTCAATCCACCTGAAGGGCAATGAGAACCTGACCTACTGACTGTGAGTGGCCGGCATCTGCCACTGAGCAGTGGCCCTTCCTTTCTCACACTCCACTGCCAGGCTCACAGGGCCACTTGTCCGTTTCTCACCACACCTCACACAAACCCTCCTTCCTGCCCCTCTGCACGTAGTTTCCTCACACCAAACTCTGGGCTGGCCCCTTCCATCCGCACTTGAGGGCCTCCTCCTCTAAGAAGCCTTCCTTGATCTCTTAGCCGAAAGCTCTCTCCCTCAGTTCCTATGATACTTTGGTTGTACCCCTCTGGTGTCTTTTTTCCCTCCTACAGGTAATTTGCCTCTAGAGGGCAGAAGAAAAACCTGACCCATCTTTAAATCTCCCCGCAGTGCTGGTGAAAGTGCAGTGAGCACGGCCAAAGCTCCATACTTGTGTGTTGAACAAATGGATGGATGGCGAGGAGGCTGCTCGTTCTGCAAAGACGAGCTAGGTCTTCAGTCTTGGGGTGCAGCTGGGAGCAGAGCTGGGCTGAGGCCTTACGGGTCCCGTTTGCAGATGGACCACCAGCCTTGGGGGGCCCTAGGTCCCACTGTCCCAGGGAGGTGGCTGTGATGTGCAGTCACACAGAGAGGCTGAGAGGCTGAGTCCACAGTGTAAAAATTTCCCTTTCTTTTTTCAAAATGTCTGATAACTCTCACTTATTTTTTCAAGTCATAGTCAGAGAACCGCCCCTCCTACCCCACCCCAGTTCTATAACAGCTCTTTCCTCTGGAAATGAAACATCCACACAATAATAGTTTGGGCAGATGTTTCTCAGTGGAATGTGTAGTTTAAATTTCTTGGTATGTGGAGGCTGACAGCTCCTCTGCTGGAGAGGGGCCTTGGCACTCCCTGCTCCCCATGCGAGGCGGCCTGTTTACTTAGGATCCCAGTCAGGGTGGTGTGGACCCTGGGTACACACCCAGCAGCTCACTGCGTCGGACCCACAACCAGGGGAGGCGACTAGACAGGAAAGCATTCTTCTTTGACTGGAGAAGAAAGTGAAGCCCAGAGAATGTCAGGATCCTCTGAGTAGAAACTGAGGCACAATCGGAATACCTGTAAGTCTGACTGTGTCCAGGGCTCTAGCCACATAGACTCAGATGAGGTAGAAAAAGAGGAGAAGGCCCAGAGGTGAAGGGAGGGACAATTTTTTTCAGTCTTGGGCCTGTTGATGCATTTAAGGTCAGTGCTGATCTGCTCTCAGATGGGCTAAGTGACCTCAGGTGAGCACCTGCCCTCTCTGGGCCTCAGTTCCTTCATCTGTGACAGGACAGGCACGGACAAGGTCAGGACAAAGAAAGTTAGTGCTGGGACCTGTGAACTTAATGATGAGTGAAACATAGTCCACACCCTTAGTCTGGTGGGGACTGAGGGCCCGACACCTGGCAATTTCAGTGTGGGGGACAAGGCTATGAGAGGGAGGGCCTGGGTGTGGAGGGGCACAGAGGAAGGGCACTTGCTCAGCCATGTGAGAGGCCTTCCTGGAGCAGGAGACTCCTGGATGGAGCCTTGAGGGTGAATAGGTGTCACCCAGGTGAAGAGGGGCTGGGGCCCACAGTGGGAATGACAGCTGAGTTCTGATGGTACCAGTGCTCATGTGTGTTATTCTAAAGTACCCCTCATGGTAAAGGCTCAGCCCAGAGGGACAAAGTCCCTGTCTTCCAGGAACTTGTCTCAGCCCCAGGCTCACACCATTCATCTGCCTTCTTCCTCCCCACCCACATCTCCCTGACGTTCCAAATCCCCTGCCTTCTCCCCGACTTGTCCAAAGAACTCTATCTAAAATGGCCCAAAGTGTAGACAGATGGTTAGATGCCTACACGGGCATGGCATTGCCTCCTGACCAGGTTAGCCCTACCTGCTTTCTTGGGTCTCTAAATCCTTGCCATTGGTCACCTCTTTGGATTCAGGCTCAAGGGTCACTCTTAGTGTAAGCTTTAAAAGGCATTAACCTAAGAATCCATGAGAACCCATAGACTCCTTAAAAAGGATTAGGTCACTGGTTCCAGAACCTGGTAGGCCATTAGATGTACCTGGGGATGTTTAAAAACAGAGATTCCCAAGTCCTACCTCTAGAGATTCTGATTTTGTAGGTCTTGGATTAGGGTGAGAAATCTGTAATTTTTTCCTAACTTTCAATGGCAATTCTATTCTGCCAACTTTGGGGACTACTAGATTATATTATCACGTGATCACCGGACTTTGACATAATGGCAAACAGGTCACATGGGAATTGGAGGCAGGATGTACAATCAAGAAATAGTTAACAAACACAGGTCATATGTTTATCTACTTTCAAAGCATGTTGTGTGAACAAGCAAATAAATTAATACTGTCATGAATGAATGTTTGGGAGAGTTTATTATGCGTCAAGGATTATGCTAGGTGCTTCCTCTGACATTGATGCACTTAATACTCAGAAAGAGAGAGAGAGATTTTGAAGCTGAGGAAAACTGCAACATAGAGAAGCTAGGTGACTTGCCCAAGTCACCCAGCTGGCAAAGGTGGCTCTTTCTCTCCCTCTTCTACCTGGTCCTTTCCAGACCTCTAGGAGAGCAGGGTACACAGAAGCCAGCCCTGTGTTGCATCCAGAAGCCCTGAGTCACACTAGGGAATCACAGGCTATACAGAATCCTTCCAGGTTCTCTCCATCCGGTTCAAAGCTCAGGATGGTTTCCCTCCTCTCTTTTCAGGGCCATGAGTAACAGCTCTTCTTACAGCATTGTTCTTATTTTAAGAAGCCACTAGGAAACAAAGAAGCTGTGGACTCACTTGAACCACTGGAGGGCAAAGTCTGTCATTACATTTTTGGAAATGTCCTCCTCCTTCGGTTACAAATTCATTGACTCGGTGGTTGGGGAGGGGCAGAGAAGACAGTGTAGGGATGTGCGGCTGACACAGGGCAAGCTGCCCAGAGTTGGGCCAGACCACCATCAACCAGCCACCTACCCTCTGCCTGACCTGGTTTCAGTTTTCCCTATTTTTATAGGGAAAGACAAGGACAGGAAATCACAGTATCTCATGGGGCCATGTCGCCTTGCCCTTTATAACAAGAATGTCCAGCTTTGAAGCAGAAAATACCCAATCAGAACAGAAAAAGAAAAAAGAATAAAAATACTGAGGATATTATAAGGAACCTCTGGTACAACTTCAAGTGTACCAACATTAGCATATGGGGGTACCAGAAGGAGAAGAAAGAGAGCAAAACATTGAAAACCTACTTGAAAATATAATGAAGGAAAACTTCCCTAACCTGGTGAAGGAAATAGATATACAAGTCCAGAAAGCACAGAGAGTCCCATACAAGATGAACCTAAAATGGCCCACACTGAAACACATCATAATTAAAATGCCAAAGGTTAAAGACAAAGAGAAAAATCTTAAAAGCAGCCGGAGAAAATCAGTTAATTACCTATAAGGGAGAGCCCATCAGACTGTCAGCTGATTTCTCAACAGAAACGTTGCAGGCCAGAAGAGAGGCAAGCACCTACAACCAAGATTACTTTACCCAGCAAAGCTATCATTTAAAACTGAAGGATTTATAAAGGGTTTCCCAGACAAGAAAAAGCTAAAGGAGTTCATTACCACCAAACCAATATTACAAGAAATATTAAAGGGTCTTCATAAGAAGGAGGAGGAGGAGGAAGAGGAGGAAGGATAAAAATATGAGTAATAAATGGCAATAAATACATATCTATCAACAATTACTTTAAATGCAAACAGATTAAATTCTCTAATCAAAAGACATTTGAAGGCTGAGTGGATAACAAAACAAGACCCTTACATATGCTGTCTATGAGAAATTCACTTTGGATGGAAAGACACACAGACCGAAAGTAAAGGGATGAATAGAGATATTCCATGAAAATGGAAAAAAAAAACAAAACGAAAACCTGGAGTAGCAATAGTTATAGCTGACAAAACAGACTTTAAAACAAAAGCTATAACAAGAGACAAAGAAGGACCCATCAACTCCACTTCTGCATATTTAGGCAAAGAAACCCAAAACACTAAATCAAAAAGACTCATACATCCATATGTTTATTGCAGTAGTATTTACAATAGCCAAGATATGGAAGTAACCTGAGTGTCCATCAATAGATAAATGAATAAAGAAATGGTGTATATATACACTGGAATATAATTCAGTCATAAAAAATAATAAAATCTTGCCATCTGCAACAACATGGTTGGATCTAGAGTTTATTACGCTAAGAGAAAAAAGTCAGACAGTGGAAGACAAATACCATATGGTTCCACTTATAATGGAATCTAAAAAACAAAATAAACAAATTAGCAGAACAGAAACAGGCTCATAGATACAGAGAACATTTTAATGGTTGCCAGATGGGAGAGAGGTCGGGGGGATGGGTAGAAAAGGTGGAGACATTTAGAAATACAGATTGATAGTTACAGAATAGTCGTGGGGACGTCAGGTACAGCACAGGGAATATAGTCAATAATACTGTAATAAATACAGACGGGTACTAGAGTTATTGGGGTGATCACTTTATAAGTTATTAAATGTCTAATCATGGGGTTATACACCTAAAACTAATATAATATTGCATGTCAACTGTAATTTAAAAAGAAAAAATAAACTAAGAGTGTCCAGCTTGGGGCTTCCCTGAGGTTGAGCGTGGGTCACACCCAGATTTCTAGAACCATTCTCTCCTTCTGTGGGCCTGTGCCAACCCCTAAACATGCAAAAATGAACAAAAGGCAAGACCTACCATTGGGGGCTCACAGCTCTCACTCCCCCATTGGCCTCTCTTAGCTTTTTATTCTTCATTTCCTCTTCCCTCCTCTTCTCTCTCCTCCATTTCATTTTCCATTTCTCTTGATTGGCTTTTCTACAGCCCTCTCTCCATGTCTCTCTGCACTATTGGCTAAGGGCAACTCATTACCCTAAACCAAGAAGAAATGATTCAAGAGGAAAAGTGGAGAGGATTTAGGAATTCAACAGAAAATGACGGAAACCCTGTCTCCAGCCAATAACGAGCATCTGAGTGTGCAGCTGTGTGGAAAAGAAGTTGCTGAGAGGGAAGAAAAGCCATTTGAAAGGGCGAACTCCTGAGGAGCCTTCAGTTGCTCATGAAGGAGGCAGGGTAAGACAGATGGAGATACTCCATCCAAGTCCGGGGAAAACAAGAGGTAGGTTACATACATAGTGATTGATCACAGTTGACCTTAGTGAGAAAAAGCATTTATAGCACACTGATTTGTCTTTCTAATTGTATATTGCCTTGGAACACATTTATCCCACTTTGTGGTTTTCAATAAGTAGTCCTGCTTTCCACATTTTATAGCCTCACTGAACAGAATCACGTGCTGCCCTGAGTTAGTGACATCTACGGGAAGCCTAGGTGACTAGAGGGAGGAGCCATTACCCAGGTAGCCTTGCTTTTCTTAGTGTCAGGTATGGCAATTACAGAGAAAGTGCCAAGGAGCAATTAAAAACTGAGTTGGTGCTTGAAAGTCTTGAAAGTCTATGAAGTTATAGAAAGTAATTTTCTAGATTGTGTCCATATCTTGGCTATTGTAAATAATGCTGCAATGAACACAGGGGTGCATGTATCTTTTCTAATTAGTGTTTCTGTTTTCTTTGGGAAAATGCCCAGAAGTGGAATTTCTGGATAATGTGGTAGTTCTATTTTTAATTTTTTTAGAAACTTCTATACTGTTTTCCATAGTGGCGGCACCAATTTACAATCCCACCAGCAACACACAAGAGTTCCCTATTCTCCACATCTTTGCCAACACTTGTTATTTATTGCCTTTTTCAGATCAGAACCATTATGACAGGCACGAGGCGCTATCCCACTGTGGTTTTGATGTGCATTTCCCTGATGATTAGTGAGGTTGAGCATCTTTTCATATGTCTGTTGCCAAGTGTCTGTCTTCTTTGGAGAAATGTTTATTCGGGTCCTCTGCCCATTTTTTAATTGATTTTTTTTTATGTTGAGCAGATGAGTTCTTTATATATTTTGGATATTCCCCTTATTGGATATTTGTGAATATCTTCTCCTATTCAGTAGGCTGCCTTTTTGTGTTGTGGGTGGTTTTCATACAGTCAATATTTGCACGGTGGCAGACGGTCACTAGACTGGCCGTGGAGATCACACATGAGGACTGTAACTGTCGAATCACTCTGTTGTACACCTGGAATTAATGTAATTTTGCACATCCACTATCCTTTAATAAAAACAAATCTGTCACAAAGCAGTACATGATTCCATTTATGTCAAGTTCAAAAGTAGGCTAAATTAATCAGTTTTGATCATGGTCAAAAGAGTGGTTGCTTTCAAAGGCAACTTTTTTTTTAAAGATTGTATTTATTTATTTTTAGAAAGGGAAGGGAGGGAGAAAGAGAGAGAGAGAGAGAGAAACATCAATGTGCGGCTGCTAGGGGCTGTGGCCTGCAACCCAGGCATGTACCCTGACTGGGAATCGAACCTGCGACACTTTGGTTCGCAGCCCGAGCTCAATCCACTGAGCTACGCCAGCCAGGGCTCAAAGGCAACTTTTGATATTGGCAATGAGGGTGCACAGGGGAGGCTTCCGGGGTCCTGGCAAAGGGTGGCAGTTACGTGGGCTGGTTCACTTTGTAAACAGATTGAGATGGATGTGATCATTACGTGTGTATCATATGTCGCTATGATTTGCTTACTTCTCCAAGTGGGATTCAATTAAAATGTTTTTCCAAAAGAAAATCATTCTTCAGATGGAGTGAATTGAAGCACTAGCTTATTCTCTTCCTCATGTGAGAAGCTCCCCTGCCCTCCGCTCGCTGGACTTACGAAGGACGAAGGACGTTGGGGTCACAAGCCCCACAGCATCGGCGTCAGAAGAGGAGGAGGGAGGGAGAGCCCGTGGGCTGCTGAGGAGGGCGGGCAGTGGCGGTTGGAGAGTATGCTGAGTTAGCAAATCCCTCTGGCTTCCTTGAACTGCCCAAATTAAGTTTATTTTCTTTCGTGGAGGTTAGTAACCAGGAGACTTTCCTTTCCATGTTTCCACTACTGAGACTGTGTGTCTTACCTCTGAAAACACCCAATGGTTGACCTCTGCCTGGACTTTTCTATGGCTCCGAGGACTGGCCTTAGCTCTGGCTCCGGCTGACCAGTATGTGGGTGTCAGAGGTCACCTGGGCCCTCGCCGACATACTCTTCAGTGCCAGGAAAAAACTGCTTGGAGATACAAAGAGGCTTGGGAGCCTCCTGCAGGCTGTATCTCAAGTGCAGGCACTGCCTCAGTTCTCCCGGTGTTCTGGGCTCACAGGCTCTCCTTGCCTGCTCTCAGTGCCGCTGTGTGCTTCTGAGGGTCTGAAGGCTCCCCGGCTGCCGCCTGTGAGGACCACCGTCTGGATTTCCACTTCTTCAGCCCTCAGCGGCTCACACTCTTTTGTCCGTGCTGCCTGCCAGGGTCTGCGGGGTGGCTTGGCGGGGCCGCGGGCCAACATTGCCCCATGAGCACAGCCTTTCCTCTCTTTTTCCGTCGCGCTCGTGCGCTGGGTGGTTTCGTCTGTCGTGGGCTTCGCTCCTGTAGTGATTTATCCTTTAACCAGCATGAGTCATGGTGCCGGATTTTATTTGTTCCGAGAGAAAATAGCAGAGGGCATTTGTGTGCTGCGGTGTTGGGAGCCTGCGCTGGGGGCCTGAGCCAGGAAAAGAGTAGCCTAGGATGTTCCTAGGAGAGATTTCACTGCAACAAAGCCTGGGGCTGCCCCAGGCTTCACAACCGTGCTGTCAGCCTGAGGAGGAGGGACGGACTTGGGTAAGATCTGTCATTCTGTCCAAGCAACAGTTCCCGAGGCCCATTTCCTCGATGCCTCTCTCCGGATGCCCTGTCCTTTCTGGGGGATGGGCCAGTGTAAGGAGCTAACGGAGTTGGCGTCTGCCTGGTGACACACCACCTCCCGTTCGTTCTTCCTCCTGAGAGCCCTTTGGTCCAGTGCATGGATGTGCTGCGCTCCAGTTCCCACAGCTTGGAAAGTGGCTTCACGGGGACGGGGGAATCAGGTTCATGTGGTGCCGAAGCCTAGACTTTTCCGGAGTGAGGAGCCACTCTGATGTGTCTTCATTGATTCGCGGAGGCTGTCACCTGTGCCCCAGCCCTCACCACCCCCGCCCCCCCCCCCCCACGACGCTGCCCTAGCCCTGCAGAAAAGGGCCGCAAAGGAGAGCCTGGGGAACCTCCGGCTTTGGAGGGGAGGGAGCGGCAGGGTGCGAGGGCTTCACCCCTTAGCCTGGGCCTTAGAGTCAGATTTTGAAAATTACTTCCTGATGGGTTACCTTTCTGGTCAACTCCAAATTCCACCATCAGTGGGCCTCTGGGTTTAGACAGAGATCGCAGTAAAAATGCAAACTTGTTATCGGGGAAGGTCAGTGCATGAAGGCATTGCAATTAATGCTGTTCCCCAATTACAATCTGGTTTAGGTGGATACCACCTCGTCATCTTGAGCCGAGGATCCGGATGGTGGGTGAGCCAACCCTTTGGCTGCTCCAGGAGGAAATACCATGGGAAGCAGAAGCAATGGGACTGGGAGTTGGGACACCTGGGTCTCAGGGCTGGTTTTCCCACTGACTTGCTGTGTGACCTTGCTGTAGTCTCTATTGCTGGGCCTCAGTTTCCTCATTTGTAAAGTAAGGGGGTTGGGATAAACAATTTCAAAGCCTCTCTCAGGTGGGGGGAGACACAGAAGAAGGTGTAGTAGCCCTGAAGGCAGGCCCCACCCAAGTTCACTGTCCATCTGTGCCTCCTGAGCCTGCCCCCAGACACCCTGTCCCCCACCCCCACCCCACCTCAGCCTGCTGAAGACCACGGCAGGGGTGACCTCCGCCCGAGGTCTCCAGCCGTGGTCGGCACTGCATAGGCAGAGAGGTTTCGAGAAGAGATGGCTATCTGCTTGTGTCAGGCTGGTCCATTTCAACTTTGTCTGCCTTTGGGGCTGAGGGTGCCCATCCCCTGCGTGACACCAGCCTCCAGGGGGAGGTGATGAGGTGGGTGCTGCTGGCTGGATCTGCGCTTGGCCTGGGGAGAGGGTTAGCCCCCAAGCCCAGCAGGTTTCTGGGCCTCCCTCCCCACTGCCTGGGGTCCACATGCAGGGCACCGCCTCACAGCCCTTCCGGCCTCTGAGCACACAGGCCTCGAAGTGCTGTGAAAGAGTCCGAAAGACCCTTCGAAGAGGGAAGGCAGCCCAGGACTCATTGTGACTCTGACTGAGTTGTGCCACCAAGTCTGTCCTCCCATTGCTGAGGGCGATGACAGGGGTGAGGTGCTCCTTTCCTCCAAGAAGCTGCTGTTTCCTCTCAGGCCACCCCAGAATTTAGGAGACCGACACTCTGGTATGGTTTTTCAGGGGCCAGCACAGGCCCTAACTTCCTTCTCAAGTTCCCACTCCACCAGATTCTCTTTCTCCATTTTCTCTCCACATCCAGGGATTCCCCCTCTTCTGACCCTTGTCCCCTTCTCTGGGCACAAGCTCTCCTCTGCCCCAAGGCACCCCGAGGGCAGTGCAGCTGGCCAGGTGCACAGGTGCTGGGAGGCCTGGGCTGGGCCCCTTCTCCTCTCCCTCCCCTCAAGGGTACATGGCAGGAGGATGAGAGTAAGGACATCGGTGGCAAGGGACAGAGGCTGGAGGGGGTAGGGATACAGGGACAGGTTGGGCCCAAACCCCGTCATGCCCATTTCCATCTGAGACTCCAGTGCAGGAGGAGAGAGGGAAAAAAGGAGAGAAGGGAAGGGGGAGGAGGGGAAGAAAAGTTGAGAAAGTAAGGAGCAAGGTGGGAAATGGAGAAATCAGGAAAAGAAAGAGGGCATAGAAAAGAAAATTGAAAAGTAGGAGGAGGCAGAGGAAGGGCTAAGAGAGACAGGAGGGGTTTGGGTGGATGACAATAATGAGATACGAGTGTATCTCAAAAATAGCCTCGCTTCCCTCCTCCCACCCCCACCCCCAAGGCACCCATTTCCCCACTCTGATCCAGGCAATCTTGTGTCTGCCTGTGGTCACCAGCTTAAGACACAGAAAACAGAAATCTCTTGCTGGTGGTTCTGAGTGTGGTCCCAGACCAGCAGCAACAATACCACCTGAGAACTTGTTAGAAAGGCAAATTCTCCTGTTCTGCTGGACCTAGTGGATCAGGAACTCTGGAGGGGGCCCAGCAATCCTCCCTGGGGATTCTAATGCATGCTGCCAGGTTTGAGAACTGCTGCTCCAGCGTGGTAACTGCAGACACTTTTCACATACGTTTCAGGGAGTCGTTTTAAGAACTCTAGGCTTATTCTGTGTGCATGGATGTACTCAGGAGTAAGTCCTCACATCTCAAGGGCTCTGGGTGTGCAGAGGTTTGCCCAGTGCTTCAGGCTCTCCAGCCTGGCCCCTTTGGCCCCTTTTGGGAGAGGCACGGTTGGAAGCCCTCTAAGAGCTGCACCCTGCCCTTCCTGTCTGGGAAAGACAGCCCCTCCCCCTTCTCACAATTCCCTCCTCTTCTGCCCTCTGGGAATCTGAGCCCTCTTCTAGCCTACCTCTGATCTCTCTCTCCTCCCACAGGCATCCCAGGGTCTACCCCAGCTCCCCTTCCTCTCTGAACCGCTTCTCTGAGAATAGTTCTCCCAGCACATCTGAGTGTCTACCCTGATCTCCTTGCTAAGCTGAAGGCTCCAGTCCCCTGCTGCCTGCTCAGCTGGCCATCTGCGCCCAGGGGATCCTCAGATACTTCGAACGAATGGGACCAAAGCTTAGCTCACCTGTTCTCCCAAAGTCTGTACCCTGTTGCTGGATTGTGCTGTTCTGATTTTTCACTGTCTTCCCAGTCAGCCATCCTCACACTGTTTTGTTTCTGACCTTGACTCCTTCTACTCTTGTCTTAGTTCACTCCACTCCAGCTGCACTCATTCCTTAAACATTCCAAGCTTCTTCCCAACTCAGGGTGTTTGCACTTGCCATTCCCTCTACCCAGACTGCTCTTTTCTCAAATATTCGTGATTGCCTAAGATTCTCCCTTTCCTTTGCTGTCTGTTTGCTGTCACCCTAGCATTGAGGCCTCCCTTGACATCTGAATAAGGTGGCAGCCTGCATCCTCGCCCACCATTCCCAAATCCTCTTACCCTGCCTAATGACTCTCCATTGTGCATCTTGCCATCCGACAGATAATGGATAAACAAATAATATGTGTCTTGCCCCACTAGAAGAAAAGGTGCCTCTAGGTAGGGACTTAGCAATTTTGTCCACCATTGAATTCTCAGGACTTAACACAGGTTCTCAAGGATGAATGAATCAACTATTGATGCTCATAAAGCAAGCCCCTTCATCAAGACCCCACCACGTAGACCCTCCACTCACCATGACCTCTACGTCCTTTCCACCAAACCCCCTTCTAGGGTCTCCTCTCTCCACTCCATCCTCTGCATGGTAGCCAAGTTGATCACACTAAAAATTACAACTCTGGCGAACCACTCTCCTGCTCTAAAATTTCCAATGGCTCCCTACTGTCTCCCGGATACAATCCTCTTGCCATGGTGTTTAAAAACCTCTGAAATAAAATCTTTGCCCTCCCAGTCTTTGTTCTCACTGTTCCACTTTCTGCTTCTCCTCTTCCAGTCACTTGGGATAGTGTCCTTTCTCTAAATGTGGCTTCTTCTTTTTCAGGTTCCCTCCACCCAGTCCTGCTGAATTAGTAATTCACTCTCCCTTCCCCAAACTCCCAACGTTCTTTCTGTCTGCCCTCTCTTAGCATTTACCACCCAGGACTGGGGCTCTGTGAGCACACGCCCTCTCTTCCCGGCTGGCTAAGCACTCATTCTTCCCACATGCTGTTTATGTGAATGTGCTAGCGCCGGGCCCTCAGAACACTGCAGCGTTGGCTCTCTCATGGGGTCCGCAGCGTAGCCAGTGGGGAAGAGCACAGCCGTTGGAGACTGTATGTTCCTGGCCAGCCTCAGTGCTGGGGCTGCTTCTGTTCTTGGCCCCCTTATGCCTAATAAGGTCTGGGCTCCAGACCTGCCTCGGACACTTACTAATTAGGCCATCTCTTTCTTGGAGTCTCAGTTGCCATGCCTGTAAAATGGGAACAAGTCTCTTCTGTTACAAGTTGCTCATGTCCCCAAACCTGTATCCCAGGGGATTCATCTTGGCCTCTTAAAGCCCACTGAGTTTCAAAGGGGCCTCCTTCAGGAGCCCTTGGGTGTCGTCAGGCTCCTGCTCCCTGGGTCCTTGAGGGGAGGAGAGGAAATACCCCGCCTTGCCAAGAGCTGAGGCTTCTCTCTCCAGGGGTGAGAACTTCAATGACAAACTGGAAACTTGTGGGGCCCAGCTCTGTGTTATCTCAGCACCAGGAGGCTTCCTGCTCCAAGGGACCAAAGGCTTGGAGAAGCCCTCTGCGAACCCTGCACTGGAGCTTTGGGACATCAGATGCTCTTAAAATCCAACTGACTTAATGATTTCAATGTTCATACATTAGAGTCATGTGGATTAAATTTCTCTGAAAATATACAAGGGCTTAAAACACAGGGGCAGAGAATACTCAGCCTGAGAGGAATTTGTTTTCTCTTTTCCTTTCTGTGTGCTTGTGAGTATTGTTATTGTTGCTAAAACCCAGGCATGTGGAAAACTGTTCAAGATGCCCAAAGCCCTGGTGTACAGTCAGCTTTGCATAGTTTGAGGTCTGAACTGGCGATGTGCTGGGCTGAAAGTGAAGAGTTAATAAAATAAAGTGGCTTCCCCACCAGGTATATCCCCCTCTCCTCCATCCACTTACATCAGGGTCTGATGCCCTTGACATTTAAGGAAGCTCGCAACCTGGAAAATGGGGACCAGACCCAACTGGAGCCTGTGGTAAGAGACAGCTGGTGGGTCCTTCTCTGGGGCAATGCTGGGACCTAGATTTGGGGGGAGAGGCTGAGTAGTGAGGATGTTTCCCACTGGCATCCTCTGCCCTCAGTAAAGATGGTGAGCCTCAGTGACCCCAGACTCCCTGCTAGAATCTTCTGGGGAGCTTTTAAAAACACAGATTCCCTGGCCCCATTGCAGGCCCAGGAAATGCAGAGTGAGGTATGCAAGCTCTGCCTTAAGGACTGAAAGCCAGGTCCGCACCCAGGAGGCAGGAAGAGCCTGGGCCGTGGGGCTGAAGCAACTCTAACATAAGGGGGGAAGTGATGTGTGCCATTCGAGAGAGGGCTAAGGGAAGGTATGGCCATTTTAGGCAAAGAGAAGGATCCAGCAAGTCTTCATGGAGAAAGTGTCTCACAAAGATGAACATAATTAATACTGGATCATATTTTGTCTTGTATTGTTTTTTAATTATTTCAAGGATATTAGTGTTATTTCCTCAACTGGTCTGTGAGTTATTTGAGAGTGAAACCATGGCTTACTGTAATCGATATTTTGCAGTCTAGCAAAATTTATTAACAGATGCTTAATAAACAAATATTGGACAAAACAAATTCTATCTTGGAAAAGCCAGTTCCATTTAATATTTAACCCTTTATATGTAAAGAATATGAATGCTGTGTCTCTTATGTGTGGGCTGGTGGAGAGAAGTTCAAATAATTAATTCAGTGTTTCAAAGTATGTCCTTATGAGCATCTACTAAATGCCAGGGATTATACCCCTGATTTCAGGAAGAAAGACAATGAAACAGGCAATTACTATCCAGTTTGATACAGGTCTTCTCAGAGGAAGTGATATCTAAGTTGATAAGAGACTATGAAAGAGGATTTTCAATTCCAGCCATAAACAGCTATGAAAACAAGACAAATAGATAAGACTATTTTCAGGCACTGGACAGCAGTCAGTGAAGAGCTCAATGCTTGAGAAAAAACAAGCATAGGAGATAAAGCCATATTCACTCAATTCTCTCTATGAGGGCACTTTCCTCAACGACCACAGGAAAATAGAGTTCGAACAGGGAGCAGCAGCAATCTATTCCCAATAAAAATGAGTGTTATGTCCAACAAAAAGACATGCATAAGAATGTTAATTGCAACTTCCAGTTAAGATGGAGGCATAGGTAGACACGCTTCACCTCCTCACACAACCACAAAAAGAAGTTACAACTAAATCTCAAAACACATAACATCCAGAATTATCAGAGAATCAAACTGTATGGAAGTCCAACAACCAAGGATTTAAAGAAGCCACACTCATCCAGATGGGGGACTTTTACAGGGAGGGAGTCAAAGCAACTCTACCTAATATACAGAAACAAACACAGGGAGGATGCTAAATTGAGGAGACAAAGAAATATGGCCCAAATGAAAGAACAAAACAAAGCCCCAGGGGGAAAAAAAAAATGAAACAGAGATAGTCAACCTATCAGATGCAGAGCTCAAAACACTGGTGACAAGGATGCTCAGAAAACTCAGTAAGTTCGGCAACAACATAAAGGAAGAAATGAAGGTTACACTAAGTGGAATAAAGAAAAATCTACAGGGAACCAACAGTGAAGGAAAGGAGGCTGGGATTCAAATCTACGATTTAGAATATAGGAAGAAATAAACATTCAACCAAAACAGAACAAAGAAACAAGAATTCAAAAAAAAAAAGAAGAGAGAATAAGAGGACTCTGGGACCCCTCCAAATGTGCCAACATCTGAATCATAGGGGTGCCAGAAGAGGAAGAGCAAGAAATTGAAAACTTATTTGAAAAAACATAATGAAAGAAAACTTCCTTAATTTGGCAAAGGAAATAAACATACAAGTCCAGAAAGCACAGAGAGACCCAAACAAGTTGGAACCAAAGAGGACCACACCAAGTCACATTGTAATTAAAATGTCCAAGGTTGAATATAAAAAGAGAATCTTAAAAGCAGCAAGAGAAAAGCAGAGAGTTACCTACAAAGGAGTTCCCATAAAAATATGAGCTGATTTCTCAACAGAAACTTTGCAGGCAAGAATGGACTGGCAAGAAGTATTCAAGGTGATGAAAAGCGAGGACCTACATCCAAGATTACTCTATGCGGCAAAGTTATCATTTAGAATGAAAGAGCAGAAAAAGAGCTTCACAGACAAGGTAAAGCTAAAGGAGTTCATCAACACCAAGCCATTAGTACACAAAATGTTAAAGGGACTCATTTAAGAAAAAGAAGGTCAAAGCTATGAATATTAAAATGGCAACAAATTCACAACTATCAACTAAATTAAAAAAAAAAACCAACAAACTAAGCTAACAACCAGAACAGGAACAGAATCATAGGTATGGAGATCATTTGGAGGGTTATCAGCTAGGCAGGGGAAGGGGGAGAATGAGGGGAAAGGTGCAGGGATTAAAAAGCATAACTGGTAGGTAAAGAAATAGACAGGAGATGTCAAGAATAGTCTAGGAAATGGAGAAGCCAAAGAACTTATATGCATGGCCCATGGACATGAAGTAAGGGTGGGTGGAATTGCTGGAGGGAAGGGGGTATCAGATGAAAGAGGGAAAAGGGAGAAAAGTTGGGACAACTGTAATAACACAATCAATAAAATATACTTAAAAAAGAATGTTAATTGCATCTTTATTCAAAATAGCCAACATCAAAACCATCCAGATGTCCATCAATAGCAGAATGAAGAAATAAATTGTAGTGCATTGCTACAGTGGATTATTACACACCGGTGCAGAAGCATGAAGTATAATACACTTATCAGTGTGTCAAACCTCAGAGACATAATGTTGAGTAAAACAGGTCAGGTATAAAGGAGTATCTATTGTGTGATATACAAAGTTCATAAACTGGCAAAAGGAATCTATGGCAATAGGAATCAGAACAGTGGTTACCTGGAGTGGCACTGACTGGGCAGGGGACACAAAGGAGCTGAAAATGTCCTGTGCCATGTTCTGGGAGGTGACTGCACAGGTATAGACATATGTAGAAGTTTACTGAGCTGTATATGTAAGATGTCTACGCTTATTGTATCTAAGTTACATCTCAGTAGAAAGATAGCAAGTAAGATACTCCTTTATAAAAACATGTCTCTCTCTTTCCATCTCTACCTCTACCTCTATCTCTACCTCTCTCTCTACCTCTCTCTCTCTCTACCTCTACCTCTCTCTCTACCTCTATCTCTCTCTCTACCTCTACCTCTCTCTCTATAAAATGGCGGGGAGACGTGAGTGGGGAAGGTGGGAGAGGATACCGTGGGAGGAGGGAACTGCCTGTGCAGAGCAGATCTAGAGGGCTGGAAACACTGATATAAAGCAATTCAACTAGTGATGAGTATTAAGCACAGCAAAAGAGGTGGGAGAAATGGAAGAAAAAGAAGTTGGGGAGGGTAGGCAGAGGCCTGATTGGGAAGAGGGCATCGCAGGACAGTAACCCCCGGTGTTCTTCGTATGGTCCCTGAACTTGGCAAAGGCATCTATGAAGGCCAGCCCAAGGCCGTGCCCTTTCTATCTCTGGAAGGAAAGAAGGCCTTGTCTTCTGTCTGCTGAGAGCCAGCCAGAGGGAGGAGAATGGCGACTGACAGTCTATGTGGATGAGGGTCTTACTAGGGTGAGGAAATGTTCTGAATCTGATTTGCAGTGATGGCTGCACAACTTGATCAATTTGCTTTAAAAAAATCATTGAATTGTACATTTGAAATGAGTGAATTTTATGATATGTAAAATATTACCCAATAAAGTTATTTTAGAAATAGGAGGAGAACTCTTCCTCCTCTTTTTTTAAAAAAAAATGATTTTATTTATTTATTTTTATAGAGAGGGGAAGGGAGGGAGAAGGAGAGGGAGAGAAACATCCATGTGAGACAGAAACAGCGATTAGTTGCCTCTTGTAGGCACACTGACCAATGGGGGACCGAACCCACAACCCAGGCCTGTGCCCTGACGGGGAATTAGACTGGACCCACTGAGCCACATGGGTTAGGACTCCTACCATCCTCTTGACTGCCCCCTCCCGAAAAGGGCCCTGGGATCTCCCTCCATGCCCCCTGGCTCTCACTTCATGCCGCCACTGTCTGTGTTTTAGCTTGTGAGCACACTCAATCCATCCCCCCAGAGACACCCCGAACAGTTTTCCAAGAAGCCAGGGCCAGAGGCGCTGCCCCACTGATGAGACAAGAGGCCCTGAGAGGAGCTGGGAAGGGGTAACTCTTGGTCTCAGGGTGGCTGCTGACTGTGCTGTCACATAACCAGAAAGAGGAAAGGTGTTCATTCCCATTTCTCAGGTGAGATGATTGAGGACCTGTGAAGTGGAATGTTCAAGGTTTCCTAATCAGGGCAGAGCCTCTGCAGCCTCTACCTGCCAGGGCAATGCGTCAAGTCACTGGAAATGGGGGTGTCTACATGTGAGGACTAGTCTGGCAGCCCCTGGGCTCAGGGGCAGGATGGGGGGCCAGGTGGGGAGGTCAAGGCTTGGTGGGTGGCAGCTCTCACTCACCACTTCTTGCCACTGATGTCATGCTGCTGCACCGTGTAGCCGAAGAAGGCAGCCCTGGGGCCAGGGATGACCCGTGGCTTCCGGGTGTCCATGTTGAACGTGTCCGTGAACCCTGGGGTAGGGTGAGAAGAGGGGACAGCAGAGGAGTCAGGCGGGTGGAGGTCTTGGCCCCAGGGATATGGGGGCCCCATAGCAGGTCCCCTAGCTTGGAGAGTCTGGGAGGGTATGTTCCCCTGTCCTTGGGGATCCCCTCTATTAAGGAGTCCCTGCTTGAGGGAGCCCACAGTCTGATGGAAGAGGACCAAACCCTTTTCTTGGGGAGCAAAATCCAAAGGACAGGCACAAAGCCTACTCTTAGGGAGACCCGGTCTGAGTGGAAAGACCAGTCCCTCCCTCAGAAACTTCTCATTTTCAACAGGGGAGAGAAAGCTCCCTGCCTCCATCACTCCTTTCTCCAGCTCTGCTTCTTCCAGCTTCTGCAGGCCTGCTCTTCCAGTTTTTTCCCCTCTCTTTTCCCTCCCCTCTCTCCATCTCTTCTCTCTCATCTTTGTCTGCTAGAGAGTCAGGGAACTGGCTTCCCACCTCTAGTCAAGCCTGGCATCTTAGTGGCCGTGGCCCCTCCCTGCTGGCTGAATTGGTCTGTGAGGCTCTGCCCGGCTTAGCAGGGGCCCCTACTGGCTGAGGCAGCTGAGGCAAAGCAGAGATGGGGTCCCATAACCCTTTCACCCTGGCCCCAAAGGTCTTCCCTTTTTGGAAATTCACA
This sequence comes from Phyllostomus discolor, assembly GCF_004126475.2. Taxonomy (NCBI): domain Eukaryota; kingdom Metazoa; phylum Chordata; class Mammalia; order Chiroptera; family Phyllostomidae; genus Phyllostomus; species Phyllostomus discolor. Next base: position 177,214,522 of record NC_040903.2, read on the forward strand.
TGTCAATGTCCACCTGGTGGAAAGCCTTATTGTTGAGCCAAAGGCTTTGCCCCTTTGGCATCCTTGTGCCAAGCTACAAGGAGTAACAACTGACATCTGTATGGCAGTTTGGGTGTCTGCCATCATTTACCCTTGCAGGACTCGGGAGAATGAGCAAGCATCATCCACATTTGGCAGCAGGTTTAGCCCCAGTGAGGTTAAGAGTCTGGCCCGGGCTGCAGGTCAGCGGCAGCGGCAGGAAGGAGGACCCGTGACTCCTTCCTTCCATCTTCAGGGTATATTTGGTCTTGTTACACACCTAAGTGATATCTTCACCCAGTTGTCAGTACTAACAGGACCACCAAACTAGGGACCCCTGGGGTCGAAGGTGTGGAATCCTACCTCAAGCCAAAACCTCCAGATCAGTGAAAACCAATCAGCAGAATAGAATTTTATTATTGTCACACTTTCCATGTATAGGGCACATTATACGTTTCAAAGAACATTCACGTGTATGTTATCATTTTATTGCAGTGACAACCCTGTGATGGAGCAGCCAATGGAAAGCCAAGGGTCAGAGAGTGAGCTGACCTGCCCCAGGCCCCACCGCCTGCTGGAGAGGAACTGGGAATAGGAGGCTTGGACCTCTCCTGGGCGCTGGCTCCTGGGCTGAGTGTTCAGGAGTGACGCCCCGGGGCACCTACTTGATAAGGCCTATTGTACAAGTGGTTTTTGCCATACTTTTTTTTTTTTTTTTGCTCAGCAAATGGATATAGTGGCCAAAAGTTCCATTATTACAGTCATAGAATGAGTTCCCAGAGACAAAACAGAAACACCTTCCATCAGGGTTGTTAGACATGTGTTATTTCACTCACCCTTGTCAACTGAGGACCAGAGCTGCCTGGAGCACGGACTTAGGAAAAATTCTGAGGTCAAGTCCGGGCTCAGTGGGCAAGGCAAGTGTGATCGACGAGCAGTACCTGAGCAGTACCTGAGCAGTACCTGAGAGGATGCAGGGGAGGACGGCGCAGCAAGTACCTGGATAGCTGCCCTCCACCCCTAGTCTTCCTGACTCTGAATCTGCCTCATGTACTTAGTGTCGTGGCCCTCAGTGGGGGTGGCAGGGGAAGAGTACGTTAGTTGATTAGTGCCTAGTTTACAAAGCCCAGACCAAGAACGCTAGTGGCAGCCTGGCTAGCAGTAGGCAGCCTTGGGGAAAAAGACCCTGGTCAGACGAGCGAAGAGGGTTGGAGGAGTACGAATCCTTGGCCAGTGAGGGCATGTCACAGGGGAGAGAGACACCAGGGTCAGCTGTGCAAAGCTGGAAAGTGAACAGAGAGGAACTCACTCTCTAAGTCTGTCCCAGGAATGGACATGTACACACATGGAAACACACTTACACACGCACACACACACACATGCACAGGCCACACCCAACCCCAGAGTATGGGGCAACACTTTTTCTGGCTGCCTGGCTCCCCCTGGAGGTGTTCCCTGGTGGTCCCTGGTCCTCTCCATCCTGCATCTGACCCCAGCAGGGGGAGGTGGCCGTAAACAAGAGAAAGGCTTGCTCGGACCGTCAGGAAATCCAGACGCAACCCCCCACTCCCAGGCCTGCTGCAACGTAAGAACCAGTAAAGACGGGGCATAAATTGTGTCTCTGGGGCCTTCGCACTCCTAGTGCTTCTGGCGCAAACATCACCAGAGGGCTCCTTCAAAGGCCCATCAGACCCCAGCACTCCTCAGCCGCACACCCTGCGCCCGGTGTTTCCCACGGCCCTCACCCTCAGGCCGAGCTGCTCACTTGCAAGGCCCCGCAGGAGCCCGCCCCATTCCCTCTGCCCCTCGGTCCCGTCCTCCCCTCCGTCCCTCTGACCCAGTGCATTGCCCCCAGCGCCCCCTGCAGGTCCCAGACAGCATCAGATCCGTTCCCTGATCAGCATCCTCGCCCCGGCTGTTCCGCCTTCCCCCAGCTATCCACCTGTCCATCCGTGCCCTCCAGTCAGGCCACGCGTCACCCCTAAGCCCTCGGTCTTCGGTTTCCCTCACCGTGTCACCACAAACATGCTCCATCTCCGTTTACTCTCATGTGGCTGATAGTCTGTGATATTCTCATGTTCCCTAAGCGCCGGAGACACTGCTGTCTCCTCTCGGCGGTTCCCTCAGTGCCTCGGGTAACGATCTCACTGGTAGTTAAGGGTCACACACGTTGGCCTACTGAGTTGTTAGAGACCAGGGCCCGTGTGGCCGGGATGCTTTCTCCTGTCCATGAGGAGGGGGAAACAAAGCAATATTTACTGAACACTGATGTATTATTCTAGGCGCTATTCTGGGTATTTAACCATTACTTACATAGAATAGTTAAATCTCACACCAACCCTAGGAAATATTTATTACCACGCTTCTGGGAGGTTAAATGATTTGTCCCAAATCCCTCGGCTGGGAGGAGGTTGGAGCAGGTCCTCGGTGGAGTGGCTCGTGGCATGTGGGTGGTGTGTAAGCCCTGGGAGATCAGCTCTTCGGGCACGGTACCCGCTGGGGGAGGGGGAGTTCTTTTCGGAGAAGGTCTTCCCTCCCCCCTTCTGGTCCCCGCTCCTCTGCCTTTGGGTTTGGTGGAAAGAAGAAAGTGGGAGAGAAGGCAGGGGCCAGGGGCTCCTTCTCTCCCGTAGGGCTGTCCCCTGGGCTCCCGCCCCCAACCTCCTGGGGATAGGATTAGTGAAGTCTGGCCACCAGGAAGAGGAGAGGACAAAAGCCCTCAGGGCTGGGTCACTGAGTGATGAAGTTCTGGTTTCTTCCCTCATTTGGCCTTTGCGTCTGACCAAACCGAGCCGACCAAAGGATGGATTTCCTAAAAGTGATGTCAAGCCTGTCACCCTGACCTCAGCCCCGGCAAGGCCTCTGCTCGCTCCTCAGAGGGCGTGTGGCTCTCATGCTTGGGGAATGCACTCTGCTCAGAGGTTTGTGGACCCCAAACACCAACAAAATAAAACAAAGTTGTTCTTGACGGGAACCAACGGGCCGGCTGCAGAGACACTGGAGGCGGGTTGGGCAGCTTGCCACTTTTCTGCTCTTGGTATTGATGACAGAGGGGGGAAAAACCGCCATTCCTGGGCTGCTCTCCTGTGGACTGTGGCCAGAGTTACATCAGCAGCTGGTCCCTTTCTCAGAATCTTGTCGTCGTTTAAAAAGTATCCATGAGTCCCAAGAAGGCACCAAAGCTACAGTGAGGAGCTTGAGCATCACTGGGGCCCATGGTCCTTAAACGCAGGCTAAGGTGGAGGCTACCACCACGTCACCAGGTGGGGCGGGCGGTCACAGTCCCAAAGGCTGAGGCACGCAGGCTGACACTCGTCTAGAGCTAGCGTCAACTACACAGCTCCCCAGGGAGTGCTCACTGTAGCTCTCGGAGCATCTGCTGAGAGTCCACTGTGCCCTACCCCCCCCACCACACCTCTGCCAAACAACTAAATAACTTTCCAGGGATCTTGGGAAAAAGTCCAATAACTCCACCTGGCCTCAAGGCCCTCTGAGGCCTCCCCAGCCTGTGAGAGCTTTCCCCTGCCTCCTCGTGGTCCAGCTACCAGGGCCCCCCTCTCCACTCGCCAGGTGCACTTTGCTTCCTCCCACCTTAGGGCCTTTGCCCATGTGGTTTCCTCTGCCTGAATGTCTCTGATGACCTTCTCATTGCCTTGAAATCTCAATACTAATGTCATAGCCTTCCTTCCTCCCTGAGGAAGCCTCCTTGACCCCTGTTTATACTAGGTCTTACCCAATGATCTCCTCACCCATCACGCCTTACTAACAGGTGACAGGGAACCCTGCCTCTTCTTATCACAGTTAGTAATTATATACCACGCCTGTGATCATTTGATTACTCCCATCTCCCTGTTGGGAGAGTGGCTGCGTGAGGGCAGGATGGGGCCTGTTTGCTCATTGCTGGATCCAGCACTGAGCCAGGGCTGGCCCTGAACACCGCTGAGAGGCAAGCAGGACAAGAAGAGCACAGAGACTCTACCAGCTTGGGACCATGCCCACGGAAACTCGGAGAGAAAGTGCAGTGCTGTGAGCAGAGCACTATGGCTGGTGGAGAAGGGAGGGGCAGCTGTGTGCTGGGGTGCAGGAAGCTGCTGGAGGCATGATCCGGCCTTGGGGGCAATGTGCAGGAATTGGAGAGCTAGCCCAGAGGAGGTAGGCAGGAATTCTTAGTGTGAATGTGGGACCAGGGACAGGAGGAAAAACACAGCCTGCCGGGTGGTGGTGTTGGGAATCGGCCAGCTCCTTCCTACCCTCCTGCCAGGCTCCTTGAGGGTGAGGCACCAAGCACTGCCCCAGATTTATTTAATCCTCACAACAACCTTTCGAGGTAAGTATATTAACATTCTCATTTCACAGGTGAGGAAACTGAGGCACAAAGGAGGTGGGTAACCGGCCAAGGTCTCCTGGCTAGGAAGTGGCAGGGCTGAACTCTGGGCCTCATCAGTCCAGTCCCATGCTGCCTGCCGCCACGGCCTTCCTCATCCCTTTCAGCTCCCATGCCCTTCAGCCACTTGAGTTCCTCACTGTGGTGGTCCCACACTGGCTTGTGCTCCTCCCTCCCCTTCATCTTAAAAACTCCCCCGGCCTGGGTCCCACACCTGTAGACCCTGCTCACTAGAGCCCTGCTCAGCCCAGGTCGCCTGAAGGACCAGCCAGAGTCCTGGGGGTCTGGATGGAGCACCAGGCAGCTGACTGCAAGAGGAAGCGACTCTGGGACCCCAGGAGTGAAGAGCGCCAGCAGCTGCGTTGGCGGGGCCCATGCTCGCTCTTCTGGCCCAGTGCTCTGCTGCAGATGCACCTGTGTAAACAAGGCTGTCATTTTCCTTGGATGGTGGGACCTGGGGGGCGGTGGGGGAGGCTGAAATACCACCCAAACTCTGGTATTATCTCCCTTCTCCTGGTTTGACTTGGGCCCCAAGAATCTTCATATCTAAAAGCAAATCTCAGATGGGGGTGAGGGAAAGAAAAGACCCTGAAACTGGCCTAAACAAAAAGGAATGGTAAAGTGGACCTCCTGCTGCTGTGCAAGAAAAAAGACAGAACATCCCAGAGTGACACAGAATGAGCTTCAGGTGGCTGAGCTTTAACTGCGTCACCTGCACCACTGCCCCTCTGCCTGGGCAGACTCCACAAGGTGATGGCTCTGGCTGCCACCAGCCATCTCTCCCTTCTGCCCTGAGGCCATTGTTTCAAAAACAGGCAGGTTTGGGGGCATTGCTGACCAGGCCCGAGGGTCCTAGCCCAGACCCCTGTGAGAGGCACTAGTGATACATGAAAGAAGAGACAGGGAGGGGAGAGCATGGTCCGGCTTCATCAGAGCAGCTTCTGGCTGGCTGAGGGGAAAAGCCTCCACTGGGGGCAGGTGGTCTCAGCCCAGGGAGCCCTCTGACTCTGGGGAGAGGTGGGACCACATGCCTTTGGGGGCTCGCTGCCCTCATAGGAGACCTAGTAACCATGCTCTCCCCCAGGAATCCCTCAGGAGGGTGGGGTCTGGGCCCTTGGGAGGCCCCCTGTGGGCGGAGAAAACGTGCAGTCCTTCCCCTGCAGGTGGCTGCTTGGGTGGTGGGAAAATCACACTGCATTGTGGGCTGTTCTCTGCCTGTACCTCCCTCTACTGGTGGGGGGGGGTAGTAAATACCTGCTAAGTGTTGGGGTTAAACCTACACACAGAGCAGCATGAGTTCCACACATCTTCTCCCCATCCCAGGACTCCGATCAATGTGAGAACCAGGACTGGGACAGAGTAAAAGGTGTTGAATCAAAGTGGCAAATTCAGCTCTGCCTACCCCAAACTCACAGCACTGTTCAGCATCAGGTACGAGATAGTTACATGTGTTAACTCATCTACTCCCCGTGACGGTCCTATGGGAGAGGTATTATGACGTTCCCTTTTTTTCTGCGGTGAGGAAACTGAGGCACAGTTCCCGTAACTTGCCCTGTGTCACACATCTAGTAGGTGAGAGAGCTGGGATGTGAAATCAGGGTCCCTTTCCAGACTGCATTGTCAGTCCCCGTTTGCCGCTCCTCTGTGCCCACACCCTTTGCTATGTGACTTCCTGGTCCCTCTCGCTGAAGGGGCAGAGGAGGTCCTCCCCCGCCATTGCCCCCCAACTTCTCGGCTTTGGGCTGGGCCACATGTGGCAGAAATGAAAGTTCTTAGCTGAGTCTTAGGACACCTCACCTGTCCGTGTGATCACCTGCACTTCTGACTTCAATGTGAGAAGTACCGGATTTTGCCATATATAATGTGCACATTTTTTGCCCAGATTTTGAGGGAAAGATAAAGATGTGCATTATACATAGGTAGCACGAATTCTGTATCTATATAAATGTTTTAAATACTTTTATTTATGCTTATGTGTTAAAAATGTAACTCTAGAAAGCAATAACAATATCTGTATGCGAAATAATACCCTAGAATATGATCATTGGTTTTGTTTCTAAATGTAAATAAATAAAACATTGAACTAAAAAATTAAAGCAAAAGGTTTTTCCCCCCCAAAATTTGGGCCAAAAGTGTGGGTGTACATTCTACACGGCAAAACACGGTACTCACTCGGGCCGGCCCACGGGTCCCAGGAGAAGGATGAAAGCGGCACGTGGGCAGAGCTGCCCCAGCTGAGCCGCACTAGCCATGCCCACCTGGGGTCAGCCACCCCCCAGACACATGAGACCAGCAGGACCGCTCAGCCAAGCTTAGCTAGGGTCCACTATGCCCAGCTGCCCGTAGACATGTGAGTTAAATAACTACTGTGTGTCTCTCAGATTTGGGAGACATATCATAGCATTATTAGAGCATTTGGTAGCTGACACAGTCTAGCCCTTAAATGATGGACAATTGGGGAGGAAGAGACACAATTTCACAGAGTGACGGGACAAAGACGAAAGGCAAAGGGCGACTGGAGATCTGTGGGGACTCGTGGTTTCTAGAATAATAACCCAATCATTCGCTTCTCGGGAGCTCACAGGGAAGGCCAGCATGAGGCAGGGCTAGGGTGAACCTTGCCTGTCCGAGAGCAGTGTGGCCCAGCAAGCAGGCCATGACCTCTCCTATTCCAGCCACACACTGAACCTTGTTGCTGAGCTGTCCTGCCTTGTCGGGACAGAGAGTGGCAGACACAGAGTATAAACATGCAGACAGAGCCCCAGCATCGATCCTTGGCCCAGGAGCAGCCTCTGTGCAGCAGCAGAGCCTCCACGGAGTGAGGGCCCTCTGGTGCCTCATTGTCTGTCCTCCCAATTACCTGGGGGCATGAGCTCCCTGCCCCCTCATCCCCACCCTAGACGTTAACCATCAGGTCAAAGGTGGTATGTAGCAAATCTGCTATTAGGGAGGGGTAGCTTACTAGGATTTTATTTTTAAGAGCAATCAGGGATCTTAGAGATCAAATGCTCTAGTGGTTTCCAAACTTTTTTTTTTTTTTTGCACTGAACCCCACCTTTTTGGAAGAGCATCTAGGCATGAAAGGCAAACACAAAAAGTTGAGGTTGGGGTTAGGGATAGGGGACAAGGACTGGCTCCATACCCCCAGTGGCAGTCCTTAGACACTTCCTGGGAATACTAAGGTGTCCTGCAACATAGTTTGGGAACCACTTGATTGGGCTGAAGACTCTCGTTAAAAGTGAGAGAACTAAGGCTAGGAGAGGGGCGGGGATTTGCCCAAGGTCACCGCTTTTCTTCGTGCCCGTCTGATTCACCACCACTCCTGTGTAACCCTCCTCCACAGCCCTATAGTTCATTAACTATGTGCTTGGGCCTGTGATGTTCCAGGTTCCATGCTGGGCAGTGGGGACGCGAAGTCCGGGAAGACACGACTTATTATCTTCTGAATCTATACCCACATGGCATGTGTGGGCCAAGAGGCATGTTTGCAAGCCACTAGAGCCTGAAGTGAGGCTGAGAGAAGGCTGCACAGGGCAGGGTGATCTGGGTTCTAATCTCAGCTCTGTCATTAACTTGGCCATGTGTCCGTGGGGCGTCACGATGCCTGTCCAGATGGGGCCTCAGTTTCCTCACCTGTAAAACCAGATGATTCAAGCTCTCTGGCATCCACGGCCCAGCCCCAGGCCCCAGCGCATGCATGAAAGTTTCTCTTAGGCAAACTCACAACCAGCTTCCAGTTTTCGGCATGTGAGCGTCTATCTTGAGTCTCTGCAAACAGTTTAGAATTGGAGGCCAAGCTGTTTAGAAGAATGCAAACTCGTCTTAATGCTGGTTGGAATCAAACTCATTTAGGAAGGGAACTCTCCAGGAAACAATGATCATATTTTGCATTCTTGAGCCAAGGGGAAGGATTGGAGAAAACTATCACCCAGTGCTCTGAATTACCCAGGTCCCCTCCCTCTCTCTTCGCTTGAACCATGGAGAACTTGCCCCAGGACCCTCCTTCCCTGACTGCGGCTCTAGGCAGACCCAGGTGCCAGAAGGACTGAGGTTTTGGTGGGGGTCCAGGCAATGTGGTCACCTTCCCAAGAAAGTCCAGCTCTGCCCTGGAGCCGGAATGTGCTGCTAAGACCTCAGCAAGATTTAGAGCATGTGGGCAGGACTCCACAGTTCCCTTTGGACCACTTTTATTTCAGAAACTGTGGAGACCTCTCTCCCAAGAATCTTCTAGGAATGGAAGCCAAGATCCTATCAGTGAGGAAAAATGACTGGAGGTCTATTATCAAAGTCAAAGGCCAGAGGATGGACTCCTGACTTTAGGACAGCTGGTTCTAGGACGTGGAAAAGGGGACATGGGAATGTCAGGGCCACTCCCCGAGAGCTAGGACTGCGTGGCAGGTAGACAAGGCTGCGTGTCCGGAGACCTGGGATTTCCCCTAGGTTCTGCCATTAGCACTGGTGGGACCTTGAACAAAATAGTTTTTCTCTCTGGATCCCCGTTTCCCCTTTAGAAAATGAGGAAGCTGGACCAGGTAGCCTAAAGACCTTCATAGTTGGGATGTCCTGGGTCTCTGTACATCCCAACTATGCCCTTCTCTTCTGTATTCATTTCCAAATCCATTTCCCTCGGGAGGGGAGGGGCAGGCAGATGGCCATTGCCCCTGCAAGTCCCTGTTCGGTTGGCCTTCAGGACTGACGCCGTTCCCTCCCACTCCTCTGGCACTAGCGTCCAACACAACTGCCCCTCAGCTTCAGGCCACTTCTAAAGGACACTCTCCTGTCTGTCCCCAGCATCCGGCTGAAACTGCCCCTTGCTGGAATTGGGGGCTGTGATGCCCAGCCAGTTCTTCCCATCAGGCCCGATGCCCCGCTGTGCTTTAGGGCAAACTGGGCCAAAGGTGGATCTTCTCAGGAGAGAAACAGTCCCTCCTCTTTCCTCTTGCAAAAGGCCACTCTGTTTTCTAGCTCCTCTAATCAACTCATCAGCGTCTTACTTCTTTCCAAAATGACTACCCTTCTAGATGTCAGGTCATGTCTCTCTGCTAACTGGTCATTACCCACTGCCTTTTTCTCTGAAGAAACACCGTGGAGTTGCCATCCTGCTTCACATGCATCCAGCCACCGAGATCACCAGCAGTCCACCATCCTTCCTTTTCCTCCCCTCTGTTGGATAGAACCATGTGTCTGGATGGACTCTTGTATCCTTGGTTCCCCCGGCCTCCTGCAGGTCAGAACATGGCTCACTGGGTGTGCGTGCATATGTGTGTGCACATGTGTGCACATGTGTGGCCAAGCGATTAGCCAGAGTGGACAGGATGGAAGGGGTAACAACAGAAAGGAGAGAGTTTTGGGGACAGAGATGCCTTCCATGTGAGGGACCAGCTGTACTCCAGTCTGGACAGAGAAAAGAAGGGAGAAGGAATTAGTGTGGAGGCTTCCATGGAAAGGCGTTACCTTCCTCACTAGCACACCACTTGTTTCTTCGGAAGTGTCTCAGAGAAGTGATCTCAATTGGGAGCTGGTGCGTCCCCAGCCCACACCCACTGCTGTTCTGGCGGCGAGCCGCATTGAGTGTGCCAGCAGCTGTTTCGTGGGTGCCTGTGGCCACGTGCCTGCCTCCCCCAGGAGGAAAAGCCCCAGAACAATATGAGCGTTTAGGTCCTCCTAATGTTAAATATGTGAGAAAGAACACAGCAGGATCAGCAAGCTTCCTCCGTGTACAGTGAGGAGCGGATGCTGTCACTAGATGAGCTCCAGTTTCCTCTGAGCTCCGAGCCTTGAGGAAGCCCTCACGGGGGCACAGAGGTGTTAAGTAGGAAAGAGCTTTTACAGCTATGATCTCATCAGGTCTTTACAGGCGGCCTCCGACACACCGTCTACACAGAAGGAGCACTGCTGTTCTCTCCTCCACGCCTTTGCCCTCAGTTTCCCCTACCTACCTGCCTTCTTTTCCTGTCGGCCCCTATTCTGCACCTATCTGTCAGGCCAATCGACCCACCTAGTCTGCATCCCCTCACAACTTCCCTGTCTCCTGACGCCCCTCCTCATCAGGTGGAGAGTCCAGGGGACAGGACCCATGCCATGTCCTGCCCCTGCCCCTCCTTGGTGCCTAGAGTTTCACATAGTAGGCAGCCGGCAGGCATGAAGTAAACACACACACCAAGGGTGGGCTGGGCCTCTTTCACCAATGGGAAGTGGAGGCTTAGGAAGGTTACCTGCCATGACCACGGTCCTCTAGTTGGTGGAACACAGTTAGAGCAGGGATCCGCCTCCCCAGTCCTGGGCAGCGAGTGCTCTTACTCTGCTCCTTCCCCAAACCTCCTGGCGGGGTTCAGCGGCCACTCTCAGAGCAAGTGTCAGGGGTGGGCCAGGTGCCTCAGTACAGTGTGTCATTTAATTCTAACAAGGAATTAGGGGTTTTTATCCCGACTGAAAAGGGGAGGAAACAGAGGCTCCAGGACTCACTTGCCTGTGGCCTAGGTGCTGGTCCTCGTCCTGTCTGCTTCCAGGCAACACATCCTTAACCCCTTTGCAGCACCCCCTGCAGGCCGGCTGTGTCTGTGTGAGGCAGGCCAAGGCAGCTGAGAGCTCTCCTTGGTGGGCTCAGATGAGCCCCTCTACTCAGGCCCGAAGATGACACCCCCTTCGCCCCCTAGCTGGACCAGGAATAGCTCTATCTAGCCTCTTTGGGGACCAAAGGAGAGGCACGTGGCCACAGGCACCCATGAAACAGCCTCTTTGGGGCTAAGCAGAGGGGGTTCTGTCCCTCCTCATCTCTGTCCTGCCTGCACAGTGCTGGAACACAGCAGGCTCTCTACAATGTTGACTGAACAAACGAATGAATGAATGGGCACGGATGAGCTCATTGAATTAACTAGATATTCCTCCAAGAAGGACCTAGGCAGATGGGCCATAGGGCAGCCTTCCCTTCCTTACCCAGGGCCCTGTCAATTCACCCTCCACTTTCTCCGGCCAGGCCCTGGCAGGCCTTATGATACACGCTGGATGTCTACCACCTTGAAGCCCCCTGGCCCTGGCCAGCCTACCTTGCTCCTCTACTTCAGTGTCCTTGTCTCATCAGAAGAAACGTCTGCTCCTTCAATGCCCTGTTTCGTGCTAGATAAACAAATGCTTGCTAACAAGTGACTTATCACAATGTCCCCTCAACTGTCCAAAGCACTTGCTGCCCTATAGGAGGATAGATTCTCAAAGTCAGAAACAATCAGACCTGGGCTGAGCAGCCTGATGGAGCAGTGAAGGTCCCACCGCTGGGCTGTGTGGAGGAGACCAAATGCTTGTTGGAGCAGGTGGGATGCTGGCTGACTGAGTGATAGTTGCATAAACATCCCAAGAAGGGAGATGGAAAGAAGGAGAAAGTGTCGGGGAGAGCAAGGGCTGCCCTTTTAATTTTTTAAAAGAAATCAGAGCCCTGGTTGGTGTGGCTCAGTGGATTGAGCGCCAGCCTGCAAAGCAAAGGGTCGCCAGTTTGATTCCCAGTCAGGGCACATTCCTGGGTTGTGGGCCAGGTCTCCAGTAGGGGGCGTGCAAGAGGCAACCACACATTGATCTTTCTCTCCCTCTCTTTCTCCCTCCCTTCCCCTCTCTAAAAAGAAATAAATGAATAAACCTTAAAAAAAGGAAATCAGATGTTTGCCAATGTGCCAGTTAAGCAGGTGGCTAGCTCATTGAGAACAGGCCTAAAATGGAAAACGGCAAACACCGAGTTGAAATTTGCTGTCACTAACATTGGTTTTGCTCCCAGCCTTGGACAACCATCTCATGGCTTCAGAGAAGACATGGACTACCTCCTCCAGGTATAAGACTCATGGTTTTATGAATGCTATGAATGCTAGTGTACTTTTTCAGCCTTACATAATTCATCTTTTTTTCCAAGTAGCGAAAGTAATAAAAATGGACTTCTTAAGCTTTTAAGAGCTCCCATGAAGGGTATTAAAACATACCAATGTTGATATTATGAATCTCTGTGTTGTAAGTTCATTTAATGTGCAATGAAGTCTTGATCAACTAGACCCCACATCATCCCCCCAAGCACAGACCTTGAGCTGTGCAGAAAACTGGATTCAAGGGACATGGCCCCAAATACACACCTACGGGATCCGGCTGAGCCAAGGCTCCTGAAGACCCAGATCACACCTCAGCCAGCCCAGGCCTGCCCTCCGGCCCCGTGATCGCTGCCCAGCTGCCCAGCTGCCCGTAGAACATTTTCACTTGGATGTCTCACAGCATCTCACACTTTATAGGACCAAAAGGCACCCTAGGTTTTCCCTTCTACACTGGCTTTTCCCCCAGTCTCTCTGACTCAGGACTCAGCATCACCACCCACCTGATCGCTCAGGTCAGATGCTTGGAAGTTGTTCCCAAAGATTTCCCTCCACTCCCTGCAAATCCTGCAGGTTCCACTCTTTCGGTTCCTCCCAAATGTGTCCACTCTTCCCTATTCCTGCTGACAGCACCCAGACCAAGTCCTTTTCATCCTTTTGGGCCTGGACTTTTGTAAGAGCCCTTTTAACTTGTCCCTCAGTTCTACTTTTGTTCAGCTCCAAGTTAGGCTCTTCACAGCAGCCGGAGTGATCTTTCTAAAAGGCCAATCAGATCCTAGCACCTTCTTGCTTAAAACGCTCTGGGGCCCACCAGACCCTTCTGGATCTACTTGCCCCTGTGCTGTGATCTTTATCACTTTCAACTTCCAGCCACACTGCCTCTCCCTCTGCCCCTCACACGCACACAGCTCTTCCCACCACAAGGCCCTTTGCCTGGAACATTCTTCCCCAAGGTCTTTGCTTAGTCAGTCCCTTCTCAACCTCCAGCTTTAATGTTGTGGCCTCGAAGAAGTCTCCCCTTACTGTGCTATGGAGAACACATTATTCTCCATCGGAGCATCTTCTTTCTCTTACAATTAAATAATCACAGATGGTTATAAGCTACTTGCTCATTTAGATGCTGTCTCCTTTCCCACTGAAGCTTAAGATCCGAGGGAAGGGACCAGAGGGGTGGTGGACTGTGCTCACAGAGCTGACTGTGTGCGATCTTCCCATTCAGTGATGTCATGTCAGTGGTTTAAAATTAACCATGTTGGGAGGGTTTACACCATGGTAATTGGCTTCAAATGCTTCAAATAAGGACTCCCCGCCCCATCCTAAGACCCAGGATGGGTTGTTAAACTTTTACCAGATACAAAGACTGAATCTTTGTCAGCACCTAGAACAATGCTTAGCACACAATAGCTGCTCAATGTCCATTTGTTAAAAGAGATTGAAAAAAGTATATGAATAGAAGCATTCAGGCCTCCAGAGCCTCACATACTAACCTGCCCAAGATGTTGAAGGGATTGTGGCACTCTAAGCTTCAGGAAGGGAAGGAAATTAGAATTCTGCCTTTGGCTTCAGAAGCCCTGGTTCTAATCCTAGCATGGCTTCTGACTTGTTTTATGACTTCGGACCAGTTTCCTCCTGGCCCTGTTTCCTTAACTGTAAAAGGCACAGTTAAGTTCATAGATGCTCTTTTCTAAGTCCCTGTATAAGATTTAATGAAGCCCCTCTATGTTGTCACTTTCCTTACCTCTGACTCCCGGGGTTACTGCACTGCTTCACACAGCCGCAGAGGGCGCCACTCACACTGCAGCCAACCGAGTTCTGCGGTGCACAGCCCGCACAGCTGTACGTGGCAGCTCTTCCCACTCTGATCCTGGCCACTAGCCATTTCAAAAGGAGCCGAATTGGACAGTGAGTCCCTCCCTTTCCTGACATACTAACCAGCTCAAAAGGCTCAGACAGTTTGGTTTTGGTTTTCTAGCTCCTAAGATTATTTTCTGCTTGTCATGGGTGTGTGGATCAAGAGCCCTGTGCATCCGGAGTTAGCCCCAGCCCAAGGAGTGTTTGGACAAAGTAAGAGCAAGACAAGGCTCAGCATATGCAATTTGTGGCAGGGCTTTCCCTCGGAGGAGAGCGAGCAGGACAGCGAGGACCCGGAGAACTGCTGCGCCTGTCTGCCCCTGGCTTTTGAATGCAAACTAAAAAAAGGAATTGTGGGGGCCCTTCCCTTCCGAGCCTACAGGGCCTGCCCTACAGTAGATAGTCCCACGCCCATCTGAAAAGTTCTTTGGCTGCCCAGAGCTCAACATAGATCCACCGGAACCCAAGTCAAGCTACACGCTATTGGCTAGGCTTGGTGGGGATGGAGGATGCTGGGTAGTGAAAGTGTTTGGGTTCCCTGAGGGCTATGCAGAGGTGCTTCAGTTTTTGGTGTGTGGCAGTTACTCTACGTTTAAAAACTATCCCAAATGTCTACTGCTGATTTTAGGTCCTTAGAAGAGTCAAGACCTCATGACTCGATCTGTCTTTGCTGGGAAACAAAGGCCTGCCTTGTGAGGTGGTGAGCTCTCTGTCATTGCAGGGATGCAAACCAAAGATGGCCACTTGTGTAGGGTGTTCAGGTTCCAAGTTCCCTCCCAGGCAGATACTTGGTAGTGAGGCCTCTCAAGAGGCCCCCGAGGCCCAGCATTTCTCAGAGGCCTGAGGGTGAGAAAGGGCCAACTATGTGCCGGGTCCACCCATGTGCTAGATGAACTTATTTTAAAACACAGTCCCTGTTGTCAACTTCTTGCTTATGTTACATGTGCCTTTACGGTCAGAGTCTAGGCTCTATCTGGAGCAGGAATGCTTACGGAAGCTTGGGAGTATACTCCACAGAGCTTTTGGAATCAGGAAGGCCAAACACTTAACTTTAGAAGTGATTAAATGGCAGCCTTAAGAGGATACATGACTCACTCAAATTTAGTACTGGAGCTTGAGCTCGACCCAGAGGTTGTCATCTGGGCCCAGGGCTTTTTCATTACCCTAGGCTTGGAGGGTCCAGCTAGTGAAAGACGTAATCAAGCCCCAGGCTTTGGTTTCTACATCTGTAACATTCAGGATTGGCCCAGATCGATCCATCTGGGCTAAGTCATAGCTGGTTTCAAGTAGCCATTTCTAAAAAAATCAATAAGGGGTGGGCTAGGTCTAATGTTGGGTCAGCCATGAACTCCCCAGTGTGAATTATTTATAGTTGCTGTAGCACTCGATAGACTGAGCAGAGCCAGGCTCTGAAGAAGAGGGGCAGCTGGTTGGTGTGAAGTGCCCGAGGCAGTAGCAAACCCTAAAAAGGGTGTGTGTTGGACGTAGGGCAGGCCGGCGCAGTGCTACACAGAGGAGGAGAAAGTAAGGAGGAGACGAGTGAACAGTGTCCACTGCCCAAAGGGCCAGGCAGCCTTATGGAGAGTGGGGGTGCTGCTGATAAGATAGAGAAGCCCACAGAAATATGATAATCTCTTTGATAGTGGTCCAGGAGGGCTTCCTGGAAAAGGAGGGCTTTCTAGATCTGCTAGGGTTCAGGAAAAGCAAAAAGCTCCTCTCTACTTTAACCTCTATCCACTAAGGACACTTATTAGGGAGAGGATTAGGGGTTTCCTTTTCTTTCATGGAGGCAACAGACTTGTGGTTCCTCGCTCCCCCACCATATCCTTTTCCACCCCACCCCACCCCACCAACTCTAGGCCAGCCCCATGCTCATCAAAGCTTTCATCTGGGCTCTAGTTCCACATAAAAGCTCCCTCTGCCTTCATGGAAAACCCTGGGCAGACCCTCTTCCCTGGCCTGCCCCCATTTGCAATGAGACACGTCTAGTGGGGCCGCTGCCAAGCCAAACAGCACTGCAGGAGCAGCAAGGGACTGGGCTAGTGGGAGGCAGGAAAGTGGCCTCCTGGGCCTCACCCTGGGGTGAACTGGGCGCAAGAGAAAATGGCCACTCCTGTTGCCGGGACACCTGTCAGCTTCTCTAGATTCCCTCCAAGGGGGCACTGGCCCTTGAAAAGGCCTTGGTCAAACCCCCAAGGAAAGAGCACCAGGGCAACTGAGATATCATGTCACACAGATGGATGGTCCATCTTATAAAAAAAACCCAGTCAAACCTGAGCCCTGTTGCACTTCAGTTCCGGGTGAGTAGGGACAGGGATATCTGAGGCTGTGCATGGTGACCCAGTGGTCCCCATGGTGTGATGGGCCAGAAGAGCATAGGTGGGACCAGAGTGAATATTAAAATTTGACTACTAATGTGTTTGTTAATGGATATTAAAAAATTATAAGCGGCCCTGGCTGGTATGGCTGTTTGTTGGAGTGTTGTCCCGTACACGGATAGGTTGCGGGTTTAATTCCAGGTCAGGGCATACACCGAGGGTGTGAGTTTGTTTCCTGGTCAGAGCATGTACAAGAGGCAGCCAACTGATGCTTCTCTCTCATCCTGTTGCTTCTCTCTCTCTCTCTCTCTCTTCCTTCCTCTCTCTCTAATAGCAATGAGAAAATATCCTCAGATGAAGATTAAATAAATAAATAAATAAATATGAGCAAATCAAAACTTAGACAGGACAGAAATTATTGCTTAGAATGAGGTTAAGGGAAAAGACTGTTGATTTAAAGTCAATTTAAAGAAAATTATTAAGCGAAAGTAGTCCATGTGTCATACATATGTATAAAGCCATGTGGGCAGTACACGCAAAGTGGGAGAGGTGATCAAACCTGGGTTTGCATTCTGGCTTGCTTGTTTGGGGGCAGCTGCGTGACCTTGGGCCAGTCATGTAACCTCTCGGAATTTCGGTCTGTGGGGTCAGACTACCTGCGTTCAAATCCCAGGCTGTGACTCTATTGGTTGGGCAGTCTAGGGTAAGTTACCTAACATCTATCTACTTCAGTTTCTTTGCCTCCAAAGTGGGGGAAATTGTATCCTCTTATAGGATTATCGAAAAGATGAGCACGTAGCACAAACCCTGACGAAAGCCCTTGGGGAATGCTAGCAAATATTACTGTTGCTCAATGCAATGTATTGGCATTTACTGAGCACCTCCCCTTTGCCTCATCATTTTGAGTGGCAATCCATGTTATTTCTCATTTTTCATATGATCCTAGGCCATAGACATTGTAATTTTATTGCATATTCTAAAGAGAGAAAGTGATCTGCCCAAGGTTACACATGTAGCATCAGGGCCTGTATTCAATGCCAAGTCGATGGAACGTGACCCTCATATGAACCTTGTCAGACTCAGGCTAAGGCTCTCTACCTGTACAATGGGTTTCCTGTCATCTCCCAAGTCACCAGGGCAGATGCTGGGCTGGTGGTTCCCGGGGATTGGATCATAAACTGGAGTCCACTGTCCAGCCCCTGCTGTCTTCTCTGGGCACTGCCAGCTTCTTCTTGGGTTCTAAATGACATGGCCGTGTTCTTTGGTACATGGATATGTCTGAATCACTACCCTTCTGTGGGAAATGAGGCATTTTAAACCTCTGTTCCACGCCCCTTGCTTCCTGGGAAGTCTCATTATATACCTAGGTTTACACTGTGTAAAACAAGCCTTTCCTGTGTCTCCTCATGTTTCTGAGTCACAGCAAATAGCACTGAACAGCACAGGGCCAGCTGGGTCAGCCTGGGCTGCCTGCTGTGACCCGAGGTGCCTTTTTTCAAGGCTATCTGCCCTTTAAGAACCCCTCTCCCCCTCAGCAGCCCATCTTGCCTGCCCACCTACAACTGTCCCTAGCTCCTTCTTGTCTGGAAAAAAAGCCAGACGTGTTAGGACCGAAAGCGTGCCCACCTAGGGGAACGGCGTCCCAAGGAAGGTGATGGAGAGAGAGCAATGCCCACCTCAAAGGGGGTTGATTAGTGCTGTGTGGGCCAGGCTGGGGCGAAGTTTCTGTTGATTAATTGATTCATTCCATAACTGGCTGGCATCACTCTGGACTCTGGGACATGTAAGTAAACACAGCTTGCAAGAATCTTTGCTCTTGTGGTGACATTCTGTTGGAGGAGACAGCCAGTAAACAAGGTGAATAAATACATAGGGAATGATGCCAAACAATGAGAAATATCTCAGTGAGACTAAAGCGGGGGAGGTTGAAGTTCTAGTTAGGGGCGTCAGAAAGGCCTCCAGGAGATGGTGATGTGGGAGTAAAGACCTGAAGGAAGTGAGAGAGGCTCTTTGGTGAGAACATTCCAGGCAGAAGGAATAGCAAGGCCAAAGCCCAAGGTGCCAGGTGTGTTTGAAGAACATTCAGGAAACTGTGGGTGGAACAGAATGAGCAAGTGGCAGAGGAGTAGAGGATGAGGTCAGGAGGGCAGAGGGAGCCAGATCACACAGGACCCGACCTCCTCCTCAGAGTCGGAAGGAGAGTCCTGGAGGGTTTGGAGCAGAGGAAGGACACGGCCTGGTCTGACCTACATCCTAGCAGCAACCCTCTGGTTACTGGGCGGACGATCCTCAAGGGGACAAGGGCAGATGCAGGGAGATCAATTAGGTGACTGTTGCCACAGCCACGGGAGCCTTTCTGGGTGCCCCCCACGGTAGCCCCCAGCTCCCTGCCTGCCCCCTGGTCACAGTTCTCCAGGCTAAGCAGAGGTGGGAAGATGGATGGCAGACTTTCACATTAAGGGTGATGTGGGGCCAGTGGAAGTAACAGGCTGGGTTGGGGTGGGTGGGGGCTACTTTTAAGACATGCTAGAACACAAGCAGATCCACACTGAAAAGTGAGAAAAGAGCAGGGACAATCTCGGTGACAGTCACGACACATTCAGAACAATCGGTGGGGCCTCTTGCCGAGCCTGCCAGCATCTCTGCCCCGGGCTGGCCTCACCATCAGCAGCAAGCACATTCCACAGCTGATGCTTGGCTTGTGGTTTGGCCTGGCCTGGTTACTTCTGCTCAGAAAGGCTTTTAAAATCAGAACCTGGGTTCTCTTTGAGTTTAGGGCATGAATCATTGCTTCTGGGCCTGGAAAGGGGATGGAGGGGTAGGAGGGCCCAAGGTCTGGGTGCTCCCTCTCACTCAGGCCTGTGTGCCGCCAAGGCACGTACATGCGACAGGCTCGCTTCCGAGCTCTGGCTGACATTCCCAATGGCCCAAGGGCCACCTCCACCTGCCCCAAGAACCCTGCAAAGTTAACATGTCCAGACTGATCAACTTCCCCCTCCTCAGACCTTGTCCTCAGGTCAGTCAGTGGTACCGCCTCTGGGCCTCCCAGCCACCTCTCCTTCCCTGGCGACCAGGCCCTGCTCCGCTCTGCCCCTCACAGTCCCACTTCTCTCTCAGCACACCACCCTCGCCGCAGGCTCCAGCGGCCTCTTGCTGGGTCACTGCAGTGCCCGTCTTACTCTGCCTGTCCCCAGGTGGTGTCCTATGCCACCCTCCACCCCCCACCCCGGGGAGCTTTTCGAAACACAGATTAGAACATGCCACTATCCTCCCTCAGCAACCTTCAGTGGCTCCCCATCTGCTAAATCTCGATGCCTTGGCAGGCATTTGGGTCCTTTCTCAGCACCCTCAGCCCACTGTTCCCTCCAGCCATTCCCCACAGCATACACTCAGTGCCCTGCTGAGCAAACATCAGGCTGCTCTCCCAGATGCAGTCTCCATGCTCCTGCACTTACAAAATAACCTCTTTCTCACCTCAAATCCCACTGTCTTTTACCTGTAGCTCTCTTATAGCCTTTATGACTCCCCTTACCTGCTTGTATTAGAGTTATTTATCTAAGGATCTCCTCTCCTACTATACTATCAACTCCTTAAAGGACAGGACTTACCACTTATCTCCCGAAGCACGGGGCCTGGCTCATACCCTCTATTGTATTGGGACCTCCTGGGGTGCGGGTACAAAGGAATCCACAACATCTCTCTTGACCTTAAATATCTTTCTGTCCACTGGGGTAGGATGTTCTTATATTCATTCAACACATTAGCTGAGCACCTACTATGTCTGACACTGTGTGAGAGCTGGGAACACAGAGACTAATTAGAGATGTGGCTTTTGCTCTCAGTCCAGTGGGGGAAGATGGCCAGGCAACTATACTACTGTCTGGTGGGTGAAGTACAGGCTATCTTGAGACCACACCAGTGGAGCTTCAAGGTCTGGTTAAGGGGGTCAGGTGAGGCTTTCAGGAAGAAGTGGTGCCCAAGTGGAGACATTAAGAATAAGTGGGAGGCAGCCAGGAGGAAGGAGGTAGAATAGGAAGCAATGGGAGTGAAGGCTGGAGAAAGCTGGAGTGTTTGAGAAGCAAAGATGCTCAGCTTGGTGGGGTGCTGCAGGGGTGTGCAGGGGGCAGGGGCCCTGGCACTGCTAGAGGTGAGTCCTGAGTACAGGCCAGGGCCACCCTTTCAGGCTCTGGTTAGCTCTGCTAAAGAGTCTGGACTTAACCTAATGGCAATAGGGAGGAATTGAGGGTTTTAAGCAAGGGAGTGACTATACAACGTGGCCTATGTTTTAGCCTCACTCTGGCTCCTATTGAGAAAGGTCTGGACGGGTTGGGGCTAGAGGCACGATAACTCCTGAGGTTGGGTGGGGGACTCAGAGGATTCCTAGGGCTCTCCTGCTCTGCCCTCAGGCCAGCCTCCTCTCCCTCTCTGTGACGGAGCATCCCTTCCCCACCCAGTCAGGTACTTCCTTCACCTGAACTCTCGCAACAGCTTCAGCAGGGGCCAGGACCACAGGGTTGGAATGACCCTAATGGGCTTCATCCATCCACTCCCGCACACCCCCTGCTTCCCCTCGAAACTCTCGCGCTGCTCCGTCTGTCTGGGTGCAGTTCTGACCAGCATCCTCTGCCAAACCAGTCCCTGTAGCCCCTCTTTGTCTTTCCTGGGTCTCCCACTCGGGGCCACGCAGTGATCAATAGCTTACGGCCTTGGGGTGGGCAAAGACTGGGCCACCAGTGTATAACCCTTCAGTGATCAACGTTCACCCCCCCCAATCCCACCTTCACTCAGCCTCTCAAATCAGACTCAAGCTGTGTCTCCATCCCAGCCCGAATCCTGTGCAGTTTCAGGCTGGGGAGGAGGGACTCCCCAGAGAGTCAGGAGAACTGGCGACATCTTGCTTTCCCACTTAACAGCTGTGTGACTCTAAGCAAATCATTTTCCTTCCCTGGACGGCATTTTCTCTTTTGCTTGACTGGGAGGTAGGTTTGGATTCCATAGGTGATTCTCAGCCTTGGCTGCCCATTGGCATTATGGGAGAGCTTTAAGAAAACACCAGTGCCGGGCTCCACCGTGGAGAGTGATGACGTGGCCTGGGATGGGGCCTGGGCAGAGGGTTTGTTTTATGCCCTTGCTCTCTCTTCATCGCGCACGGAGGACACTGGGCTTGCTGATCGTCCTCAGTTCCACCTCAGGCAGAGGGGGAGGCGGAGGTGGGCGGGTGAAAGAACCCAAAGAGCGAGGAGCAACGCCTTCCTTAGAGGTGCTAGCCCAGCGGGACCGCCACAGTGCAAACACCGGCAGCTGCAGAAGGCTCAGCGACTGCAAGTGTTGGCTTCTTGTCTTCGCCAAGGTGATGACTCCAGAGCCCAGTATCAAATGCTTGAAGTATCCTCCCCACCCCACAAAACTTCTCAAAGTGGCCTTGGGGCAGTAAGTGGAGACAGCAGCATCTTCCGAATTCTGTGTGCCTTTTGAACTGCTCCACAGACACCCCTGCACTATGGACACCAGCACTTCGCACGAGCCCTGCAACCTGTGTGTGATCTCTGCCCTCCTGCCCCCACCGTGTTCCTTGAGGCAGAGGCTGTAGAGTCCCTAGAACCTGGCGGTGCCTGGGGTATAGTGGGTGTCAGTACATGTCAGCCAAATGGACAAGCCACTCAGTTCCTTCACCCGTGAAGTGGGAGTATGGTGCCTCCTTGCCAAATTACAGGCCCATAGGGACAACCCCATGAAGGGCCAGCTTCATGGTTGTGCTGGACATGGGGCTCAGGGCCCCACATTCAGAAGGGACTCTGCTTGGTGAAATGCTCTCCTGTGGCCATCTTGAAATTCTTAATCATTTAAAACAAGGAGCCCTGTATGTTCATCCTGCACTGGGTCCCACAGATCACGTAACAGGTCCTGTGTATGTAGTAACTGGTGCAAATAATCTCAGAGGAGAGCTCCATCTGTGCATTATTTAGGGAACTTTATGATTGCCACCAACCACTGAATGTCAGGGGCTGTGAAAGAGCAGTTCCAGTACAAGGAGGGGAGAGGGACACTGCTCTGTGGCCTTCTCCTCGGTACAGGAGGCAGTGGTGGCCTGGGATGGGCCAGGCTAAGAGGGAGGAGGGGGGACACGGGGGACACCTCCAGAAGTGTGCGGAGAATGGTTTCAATGATCGTGTCCCACCTGCCTGCCACAGATGTACAAAATATACTGAACTTCATTCTTTTGTCTGAAGCATTGCTTTCTCCTTAAGTTTCTCCAATGGGAATGGCAAATTGGTTTCCTAATGTCATCTTTGGCTAGAACACTCCCCCCTGGGTTCCCAGTGATCTTGGGAAAATCACAGGAAATCATTCAACCTCTAAGAGCCTCAGTTTCCCCATCTATCTAAAGCCCATGACGGCTTTGGCGTCACCTGGCCTCACCTGGCCTTTTCTGACTGCTGGAACAAACATAGGAGTGTTCTCTGCAGACTGTCAGGAGCTGCACCCACTCGTTCATTTCATGATTTTTCCATGGCCTTCCTGAGGCCCGGTCCTCCCAGTCTGCAAAGAAATGGGCTGTAGAAATCTTCAGGGTCAGGGATTCTGGCAGCCTGGCCCAGCCGAGCGAGGCTGCCGGGGGAAGAAAGCTGCTGGCCCCAGCTGCGGAGGCAGGAGCCACTTCTGTGTGTCATCCTGTTTGGAATCTCGGAGCACGTTGCTATAGCAAGTTGCCTAACTCACCCCACATGCCACGTGGAAAAACCTCTGCCTGCTCTAGAACAGCATCACCCAAGCCACAGACTGGCTTCTTTTTTGTCATAGGATAAGGTTGTCATCATCCACAGAGGCCAGAGCAGGACGCACCTGACTGGTGATGGAAATGGGCTGAGCAACTGAACCTTGCCAGACAGGGCCCCCTGCCTCCATTATTTTGCCTGCTTGCTGGTCCTGGTGTTCGAAGTTCCACTCAACATTATCCCTTTATTCCTTTGGCTCAAGGCACAGCTCAGTTAAAACGTAAATCCTTTTGGATAGGACACCTGAAGTTGTCACTGCTCATTAGTGCTATTTAACACGAATAATCTCATTAGGCCTGGAGCTCGGAGAAGGCTTTCATTAGGGGAATGGGAGCAGAGGTGGGAAGGGAGGAGAGGAACACCCGCCTGGACCATGGGGGTGGGGTGGAGAGGGAGCCCTGGAGCAGGGTGCTCCAGAGTCCCGGGGCAATGGGGGTGGGTGCAGGGGAGCAGCAGCTGAACCAGGACACAAGTGAGAGAGAGTTTCCCAGGTTGAGGAGGCACCACATGAGGACACTTCTCACCCAGCCAGCCTCCTGACTGAGAAATCACTGTCTAGCTGAGCCTGAAAAGGGGGTTGCCATCCCCAGGCCGGTTCCCCTGTGAGAATGGCCATGTTGTGTACACTGACCTCATGAAGCCAGCCTCGTTTGTTAGCAAGGGCATCTTATTGGTCTTTCTCTGCCTTCTAGGCCCAGGTCCTAAAGAGATATTATGCACGGATTAAGAGCAGGAGCTTTGGGGTCAGATATATCCTGATGCCGTCTTTTACTCAATCTGCAGGACCTTGGATGAGCCGTTTAACTTCGCATGTATGGCCTTGTGATTGCAGTAATGGCTTAATGTGGCTGTTTTGAGGCCTGAGATGTGAAGAGGTGCTTGACACAGTGGCTGGTATCAATCAAGTAATAAATGGTGGGAAGCATGATAACTGCTACTGTTAATTGAGGGCTCACTGGGTGCCAGCTGCTGTTACGAACACTCGAGATGAATGGAGCATGTACGGTCACCTAATGCACAGCACACGTCAGCCTGTGAAGTCATTATTATCCCCATTTTGCAGCTGAGGAAAATGAGGCCCAGAGGGCTCATCCAGGGTCACCCACGTGGGAAGGATTTGAGCCCAGGCAGCTGGGCTGCAGGCCAGGCCTGCTGACTGCTACTGTTGCTCAGTCAGCGTGGGGGTAAGGGGGAATGAGAAACAGAGGCAGGGAGTGGGCTGGGCCACCCTGACTTTTTCCTCCAGGTGGGATTTTATTCATCTAGTGACTCAGGTCAGAAGTACATAGTATGAAAACCCTTCAGGGAGTTCTTTTTGGAGCTTATTTACTTTCGGTTTACAAGATGACCAACTCCCCTCTCCCTCCTCCCCTTCTTTCCTCACTGGTAATAAAGAATTCGCACAGTCGGGGTTTATATGATGGGGGCTGAGGACGGTCCTTGCCTGCACCAAACTCCCTATGGCAAGCACTCCATACTGAGGGCCCTTGGGTGTCTTTGGAGCTCACAACTGTTTGGGGGGCAAACAGTTTCAAATGGCCAGGGATCCTTGATGGCAGCCCACGGTTTGACGCTGGTGGGAGAGGGGCATTATGTAATGACAACCAGCAGAGATACCAGTTTTTAAATGGTAGTGCATGTTACAGCTTGCTTTATAGCCGACCCTCCCCCTGAGTGGGCCAGAGGCTGTCGCTGCCTGGGGAGGGTTATGGCGGATCCTTTCTTTTTGCAATTGTAATAGAACGTGGCTCAACTTTGACTCCCAAAGTAAGATTTGAAGCTTATAGTGAGACAGTACTCTCCAAAGTCAGGTATCATGGAGAGAAAAGAGGCCTTCTAAAATCTTCAAGCTCTCATCTATATCGAAAGAGCCTCTCTGGGCCAGCGTAGCTGTGGCCTCAGCGATGAGGAGAGAGAACAGAAAGGGTTCCCAGCTGCCAGAAGAAGCTTTTGCTACAGGAGGGGAGGGAAAGAGGATCGGAGAGGGCAAAGTTAAGGTGAGTCTAATTTAATCTTAGGTCCTCAAGGGCCCGTGGCACTGCGTGGATGGGCTTGGAATGAGGAGAATGGCAAGGAGATAGACATCCCGTCTTTGGGGTGGGGGTCCTCTGTGGGGTTGATGTAGAGGTGTGGTGAATAAATAGAAAAAGGGTGACACTCCACACCCACCTCTTTCAGGCCCCCCCGTGCCTGATTAGGAAGGGCCCACAAGCTCCCAGCAGGGTGGGCGGTGGAGTAGGCAAAGGGACAACTTCATCCCCTTCCCTGCTCTTCCAAAGCTGGGGAGCAGGACTCGGGTCTTTGCAGTGTTCGCACACCCGTGGTGCCTAGTACTGCGCTGTTTCCATGCAAGGTTTTTCTGCTGAATGAGACCCCTCCCACAAGGGCACACAAGGGCCACGCTGAGTGGTATGGTTATTCTCTTTGACACCACAAAACACTCACGCTAAAATCACACAGACTTTAAGGCAGACTCAGTGGCGACCCCCGCCCACCCCGAGTTCCCAGTATGTTCAAGACTTTGGGCCAGGTCTTTGGGAGGAAGAGCTGGGAACATTTAAATTTACTTAGAGCCATGGAATGTAGGCCTCCTGGGGGCCTCTGGGACGCTGGCGCCCCCTCTAGATTTCTCTTGTGGACTTGAGTTTGATGTTACAGCTCTGCGTCCTCAGATTCCTTACTCAATGGTCAGTATTTTGAGTGCGTATTATGTACCTGGAACTTCCCAAGAACTTGAAATACATTTGCTCATTTAACTCTGAGTAAATCTGTAAGTTCTATTATTATCATCCCCATTTTGCAGGTGAGAAAACTGAGGCACAGAGCCATTTAGTCACTTGCACAGAGAATTGGCAGAGCCCAGATCCATCCCAGGAGGTGACCCCAGGGCCTTTACTCTCACACTATGTCTGATCCCCCCGTGGGCCTGGCAGATAACGGGTGCTTGGTGAAGACTGGGTTTTAGAGGATCATCACCTCATCAACCCGTACTACCAATGCGCTATGGTAGTAAAGTTCTCGTCAACGGATCTGCTCTCTCTGAACGTGAACTGGAAAAGCCTTTGGACTTCGTTTTTCTGACTTTCTTGATAGTTTTGTGTACCCAGTCACCCTGTTCAGACTGCAGCAGGAGCTCTGAACTCATAATGACCTTGATGAGGGCTCACGTCCAACTTTGGCCTGTAACAGGTTCCTTGCCAGCCAGACTGGGCTGTCACCCGTGGGCAAGCTGGCAATGCCCTCACTGAACCCATGTGACCCATGGAGGAGAGACCAACATCAATCCTGCCCTGGAGTCAGGGGAATGGACCCAGTGACCTCCACTGTACTTCCAGTCTTCAGAGTCCGCACTGGCCAAAGTCATCTTTGTGGTTTTAAAGTATTCACCATTTTGTTCCTTAACTAGCCACAGGAAATAACTGTAATGTGTGAATAGTTCCACTTTACAGCCTGTCCACATGCTACCTACACACTCCTTCAAAGCCCAATTCAAATGGTATTCCTCCTCCAGGAAGCCTCCCTTGCTTATCCAAGTTTGAACCGTGGTCCATACCTTTTCTGTGCCGTTCACTCCCTAGTGTCTCTATCTATCTAGTTTTCCCCGATCTTGCCTTGTTTTCAGCTCTGGGCAGGGCCCAGATTGCATACACACTTGGGCCGCAGCCTCAGCTCCTTGCACACAGATGTTGTTCCAACATTGATTGATATGTTTAATGAATCCCATATTTCGAGAACCCAAACTGACCAAACATAAGTCAGGGGTGGTTGTCTCCATAGAAAGGGAGCTCTGAGTCACAAGTCCTGTCCCCATCCTTCACCTCACCCCCCACCCCCACGCCGCCCCTGTGTGAGTAACAGCACTAACAGCCACTACTTTCGCTCTGCTGGGCACCAAGCCCTGTGTTAAGGACGTTTCTTACAGTGCCTTTCTTAATCAGCGCTAGGAACTCCCGATTTCTATCTCCATTCCACAGAGGAGAAAACCTGCTGGAGAAACGGCATCGCCTGTCCCAGGCTGTACAACGAACGGGCAGCGGAGCCGGAACTGGAAGCCAGGTCTGGTTTCAAAGACTTTGCTCCTCGCTTCCTGGGGTCCAGACTGCCTCTGGCCCCTAAGGCGGCCTCTCCATCTCAGGGTCTGAGGAGGTGGTTCTGCCTATCTGGAGTCACAAGGAGTGCCCTCTTTCTCTGTAGCAGGATCTCATAGCGATTTGCATCAAGTTCCTGGAGTGGCCTCCCCACCCACTGAAATGACCCAGAGTGCACTGGTCTCCTCCTGAAGCTGGTTTCTAGATGTATAGGGCCGGGTCACAGCTTCTCTCTTGTCTTCCCCAGCTTCCCTCCCCACATCTCCCACCCTCAACAACTAGATGCATCAATGTTTGTTTACAACTGTGACTCTAGGGTCTGAACTGAACCCCACCAACCAGAGGCCCTTGCAAACACAGGCACTTCCAGAAGCTCTGCCGTAGACTGACAGGTTGGGGAGGGGGTGCACTTGTTACCGTGGTGCCTCAGGACTGGGGTGAATGGCATGGGCTGGGGTGGGGGCATCTCCGCCTATGCTCCCTGAGGGCGTCTGTCCCGCTGCCACTGCATTTGACCCCCGGTGCCGGCGGCAGCCCCAGCCTGGAGCACACACAGAAGGGGAGGCACCGAGTCCCTGAGGCGAGCGCTGGTCCCAGCGTAGTTGAGGGACACTGAAACCTTTTGTGGTCCATAGGACAGCGCTCCTGGCCGCCGCCCCCGCGTGGCGGTTCCTGCCGAGGCCCGTGGTGTGGGGAAGCCTAGACCGGGTGCTCTAGTGTGGAGATCCCAGGGCTAGCTTCTCCCCACCGCGCCCCGACACCTGGAGTGCACTAGGCTGCAGCGCGTGTCTCGGCGACAGCTGCTTCCCTGGATTGTTGAACGATCGTATAATTCTGAGCCCAGGATGGGGGTCGTGCCTTGTCCACGCTTTGAGTGCCAGATATTAACATTTCCGGGAGCTCCGGACTGCGAAGCTGTCCGCGGCCGCCTTTGGCCGGGCCGTCGACCGCTCACCACGGTCTTGGGGCCGACAGCCCTGAGGCTCGCTTCTTCCCTGGCCGGAGCCCCTCCGGGCAGCCCTTGGCTCCCAGGTCTCCCCTGCCCTCCGGGACCGCCGCGCCCGGCTCTCTACACTGCGGGGTGCGCCCTCCGCGCGGGACAGGAGGGCTACAAGGCAGCGCTCACTCCGAGCATCCCATTCCCTTTCCAGCCCTGGCCGCGCGCCCTTGGCGCTCCTGGGACGCCCGAGTGCCCCCGGCGGCGGTGCGGGAACCCCGCGTGGCCCTTGGCGGTAGCCAGGGACTCCAGTGGGGCCAGCAGCCCTCAGAGCCCTTCAACTCTTCCCAAACACACTGAACTACCCGCTCCAAGCCGCTCCCGAGAACCTCCCTCTTTCACGGAACTTGGCGGAGCCGTCAGATTGCAGCCAGTTCCCGGGGTGCCAGCCTTCCCAAGAACAGCCGAGGTCTGACCCATGGAGGTGCACGGCGTCCCGCTCCCGGCAGCCCGATCCGAGGCCCGGGCGGGCCAGGGAGCCGCGCCCGGAGGCAAAGGGAGGCAAGAAGGGCTCATACCTGGCCATAGGCTGAGCGTCCAGGCCACCAGGAGGCCCCTGGGCAGGTCCATGGCCCGCGGCGCGTCGACTGGTGCCCGGTGCGGAGCGGCGGCGGGCGGCGGGCGGGAGCGGCAGCCTCCAGGGCGCGGCGCCTCAGCCTGCACTGCGCGCCCGCCGCGCGCGCGGCTCCCTGACAGCCGGCGGGTTCAGAGGAAGTGGGAGGGCTCGGGCGGCGGGGAGGGGCGCGGGACACCGCTCGGCTCTGGCTCCGCGCCAGGCTAGGCCCCTCTGCCACCTGGGCAGACGGCCTGCTGCCGCCTCGACGCCGGCTCCAGATCCCTCCCCTGGCCCCCACCTCTGCCTTAGGAGAAAACCCAGAGAAGTGCTTCTGGGAACCAGCTTGCCAGTGCCTACACCACCGTCCCCCAATCCAGAGTCTGTTCCGGGAAAGTGGTTTATATTTCCACTTCCCAGAGCAAAGAGCTTCACAAAGTTGAGAAGAAAGGGTACCTAAGGTGGTCCAGGAACATGGGCAGTGAGTCAGGTCTCCCTTAGCCAAGGGGAGATGTCCCTCAAAAATTCTGAGGCAACCCCCTGCCCCCCTGCACGCTGGGGCTTGGAATGAATATAAAGGCACAGCGCTTCTTCTGACCCTGGAGAAGTGCAGAACCCCTCTCCACTTCTGCCCCTCACACCTGAGGC
The DNA here is from genome assembly GCF_004126475.2 of Phyllostomus discolor. NCBI lineage: Eukaryota > Metazoa > Chordata > Mammalia > Chiroptera > Phyllostomidae > Phyllostomus > Phyllostomus discolor. The sequence goes on from NC_040903.2 coordinate 177,243,993, forward strand.
TCTCCAAAGCTTCCAGAAGGACTCTGTGTCCACTTTTACCACAGCAGTGAAGCCCTTGGAACCCGGCCACCTTCCTTCCCAGCTCTTCTAACCACTGACAATTAAATTCAACGCACAGTTGTTGCACAAGCTTTAAATCAGGCCCTGGACCACAACCCATGGGTGTGGAGGCTGACCTTCCGGGCAGGGGAGAGAGCCAAGGCCGAGGGGAGGATGGTGAGTGCAGTGAAAGCTACCGCGGAGGCCCCTCGTCACTTTCTCAGGAAAGCCTTCCACCCCCGCCCCCTTTATCCTCAACAGGTCCTACCCAGGTACATCTCTCTCTCTCTCACACACACACACAGTACTTAGTACCGAAGCTACACATCAATTGGTAAAATCATTTGATTAACTTTTTCTCTCCCTGTCCACACTGAAAACACCATTAGAGTAGAAATCCATGTGGTTCACGACTGAGCACTCAGGCCCCTCCCCACCAGGAACACAGTGGGAGGCTGGGTGGGTGAGTGCAGGGGTGTGGGGTGCACAGAGGCTGTAGTTTTCTGCCTGGGAGGGCTGGATGGGCTTTCCAGAAAAGGTGACATTCAGACTGAGTCGAGGAGGGTAAGGTGGTTTTGAGAAAGTCCAGGTTCATATAAATATAGTCATGGGCTTGTGATCTTTTCTTGGTAGCTCTCCTGTTTTTATTTCGGTACCCTCACCTCTTCGTGTCAGCCACAGACTTGGGGGGAAGCCGATACCACCCCTGGGGTGTTGGGGGGTGAAGCAGAGGGGTATGTGGTTTAGGCTGAAATGGATGAGTGTGGCCATACCTTGTCCATAGTTTTAAAAAAGGGCAACATGACAAAAGAAAACTGTTTCCTGGGAAACAAGATTTCTTGTACTTCTAAAAGAGCTCCCAGGCTGAACTAACTAACTAACTAACTTTTTCTAGTTGTGGGACCAGTGTCCCCTGTGTTGTGTAAGTGGGTTTGAGTCGGGATGCCTTGGACTTGGAGCACCCTGGTAACAGCTCTTCAGCAGGCTGCAGGCCACACCTGCCTTGCACACACCTGTGCCCTCCCCAGTGGGCCCCACACCGCAGGTGCACAGGAGTTGCTTGGAGCACTTGTGAAGAATGCAGGTTCCCCAAAGGTCAGGGGTCCTGATGGGCACTGCAGGTGTCCGGCCTCATAGGTAGGCTGAAGGCCTGACTCTGAGACTGCTCGCAGCTCGCTGGCAGGGCTCTGCGGTGACAGTGTGCTGTTGCTGGCCTTTCAGCAGCGATTCTGCCATCCATTGACTCACGTTGTCCTCACAGGGCACGGGGGTCCTGGATCCAGCGTGTGGGCCTCTGTGTAACCAGACAGGGTGGTGAGGCGGGAGGTGCGCCCTCAGCCACTCTTTCAACAAATAGTTGAATGCTCACTGTGGCCCTCATGCTCTGAATGTCACGTGAGAGGAGACTGTGGTCGGGGAGCTTGTGATGGAATTGAGAAGATGCAACATAACTTTATATTTATTGTCAATCATTTATTACTTAATCATTCATTTAAATCACTTATAGTTTAATGATTTTTATACACTCTTTAAATCACACAAGGCAGCAGCGTATGGGTGACAAATGCACAACCCACACTGAGCCTACAGAGGCTCAGAGGAAGAGTTTATGGAGGCTGGGACTTCAGTTGAGCAGTAATAAAAACAATAACAATCCTTTACATGTACATAGCATATGTATTTATTTATTTTTATTGAGATGTAATTCACAGACTGTAACACTCACCAAGCAATTCAGCAATTTTTAGTATATTCACAAGCTTGTGCGACTAGTGCTACTAATCTCTGAACATTTTTATTATCCCCTAAAGAAACTCCGTAACCATTAGCAGCCACTCCCCGTTCCCTCACCCCAGCCCTTACCAACCACTAATCTACTTTCTGTCTCTGTGGATTTGTCTGTTCTGGACATTTCTCAGAGACATGAAATCATAGTGCATGTGGCCTTCTGTGTCTGGCTTCTTTCACTTGGAACATTGTTTTCAAGGTTCGTCTTATTGTAGTATGTATCAGTATTTCATTCATTTTTGTTGCAAATAGCATTCCACTATGTGGATATACTACATTCTGTCTATTCACTCATCAGGTAATAGGTATTGGGTTGTTTCCACTTTGGGGCTTTTATGGACAATTCTGCTCTAAAATTTGTGTACATGTTTTTGTGTGAACATATGTTTTCAATTCTCTTGGGTCTGTGCCTAGGAGTGGAATTTCTGGGTCACATGTGCATTCTGTTTAATTATCTGAGGAGCTGCCAGACCGTTTCCACAGGGGCTGTCCTGTTCCACGTGCCCACAAGCGATGCATGAGGACTGAACGTGGTGTTTTACTAACTTTGAAATCCCTTTCACACCTTTGACCTTATTTAATACTCACAAGAGTCCTACAAGAAGTTATATTCATTTTTATAGATAAAGAGATTGCACTGGTGAGGATTCTTCCAATTTCAAGTAACAGAAATTCGATATAAAGTGACTACATCAGAAAAGGAAATGTACAAGCTTCTGTAACTAGGAAGTGCAAAGGTGGTTTGCTTCAGGTGTGTCGGGATCAGAGCCTCAAGGGAGACTCCTGCCTTTTTTCTCTCTGCCTTCCCTTAGTTTTACTTCACTCTGCTCTCCTTCCCTGCAGCAGACAGGATTTCTCTGCCTGCTAGGAAGATGTAGCCAGCAGTTCCAAGCTTGTACTTTATAGACTCTAAAGGGAGAAGACAGCTCTCCCTCCTGGCTCCAGCAGAAAAGCCCATGGTTCTGGTTCATGCCCACCCCTGAACCAATCAGTATCTGGAGAACACAGCACTACAATCGGTCCAATCTGGGGCACACGCCCAGCCCTGGGGAGCTGGGAAGAAAAGGGCGTATGATTGACAGCCCCACCAAGACATTATACTACAGGAGAGAAGTTCTTTAAAGAAAACATAAAAAGGGAGATGACAAAATATACTGGACAGACAAAATCCTTACTTGCTAAGCCAAAGCAAAGAATCTAAACTCCAAGCAGCAAGGATTTACCCACGATTCCACAGCACCCTCGTGGAGGAACTGGAATTAGAAACAAGGTGTTCTGACAGCAGGCCCAGAACTCACGACTGCATCACAGCTGGGTGAGGGGAGCAGGTATTTCACGCCAGGACTGCAGGAGCGTGATTAGCCTGGAGGCCTGTGGGTGGGTCCTCTGGCTCTGAAGCTTTGGGTCTGAGCCCCCTCCTGGGGGAGTACCTGACTTCTCCAGGAAGGAAAGGTGGGCGAGATGCCACGCCCTCCGCAGGAGCCCTGCTGTTTGGGGGCACTGACGGCAGAAGCCTGGTTCTTCTATGACTAACACTCTTCACCCAGCAACGTTGTTGGGGTGTCCCAATCTGCTTTCATTTTTCTGCCCTTTCTCAGAGTTTTCACCGCTGTGACCCAGGGTGATCGACTGCCCTGGATTGCCGGGGACCGAGGGGTTTCCCGGGCTTCTGGACTTTGAATTTCAAAACTGGGACAATCCCTGGCCAGCTGACACAGGCTGGTCCTCTTACCCGCTCTTTCTGCCTAGAAGGTGGACCCTCTGCCTCACTTCGACTTCCTTCTGCAGTATGCCTTCTCTCCTCGCCCTCACCTCCCACTCCTTTCTCTGCCTCTAGGAGCCTCCAATGACTCTGTCTCCCTGTCAGCACTGGGGGGCGTCCACCTTGCGGGGCACCCTGGGTCCCAGGCTCCTGTCGGCCCTGCAGTCCCCGTCACGGATCTGGCCTCCTCCTGTGCCTTCCTTGTCCATTGGTTTGTGCTAAGGAATTGTAAACTTTTTTTTTTTAAAAGATAAACTTAAGCAAGCTTACAGTTACTGGGAAGGCACATCTTTTGCCAAAAAAATGATATAATAAAGTCCAAAGTTAAAACAACAACAAAAAGTAGTAAAGAAAGTTGAGTACCGTTGGAGCGGCGTGTGCCACCGTTCTGGGACAATCACGTGGACGATGGGGAGGTGACTGCATTTGTCACACAAAAAGGGGCTTAGAGGGCTTTCCTGGTTTCTGTTTGTCACCCCAGGTCTCGTCCCTGCCAGCAGAGTGAAGGACACTGGCTTTGAGTAAATACGTTCACCCCAGTAGCTTCTGTTTGCCCCAGCCACGTTCTCCCTGAAGCAGAAAGTCCAGTGCAAAACGCTGGGTGGTAGGGCCTTCCTCCAAGCGCTGTGCCTCGGCCCCGATCTTAGTCCTGTTGTGGAGGGTCAGCCACTGGGATTCATATTGGATTAAGCCCTGTATACAACCTGTACCAAATCCAAGAACTTATTTTCTGATCTCCATTTCTCAAGCCACAAATATGTACAGCATTCACAGTAAAGAAATCAAAGGAAAGGAACATGGCCACAGCGCAAACAGACACGCAGGATGGGTAAGGAAACACCTTTGAAGAAAAAGTCTGTCAAAGGGCATGAGAGAATACAAATTGCCTTAAAAGTCTAGAGGTAGCAGTCAACATCCTAGCTGAGGAACAATTTCTGATGAAGCTTAGATGAGCTAAACCCTGGACAGTGGACCAGCTGGAAAAGCCCCACCAGAAACAACAGTCACAGCGACAGCAGTGTGAAGAGTAACTACCTTCAACTGAGCACTTAACACGGACAGCATGCCACCCCTGCATCGCTTCCTTTACTCATCAGCGCAGCCCAGATGACTGCCCAGCTGTTGCATCCTGGCCCTGGCCAGGCTGAGGTGTGCACAAGGAATGGTGTGCCCAAGGGGCGGGGGCAGGGAGCAGAGTTGTGGCATCAAACAAAGTCCTGGGGCAGAGAGATTCTCACACGGTGCAAGGGACCAGGTGCTGAGCCATTCAGTGAGTTTACTCCTGAGTGCCACACCAAGGACGGAGTGACACACCAGATGTGGGCTGTGCCTCCCCATGACACTTCTAACCTAGGAAAGGAGACAAAACATGTCCAACAATAATCAAAACAGCAGCGGCCACTTATTGACCACTTATTGTGCTAGATGTTTTCCTTATATGATTTCCTTTCACCGTCATGACAAGCCCAGGATGTAGTATAATTATGATCTGCATTTTACAGAGGAATAAACTGAGGTGCAGAGAGGTAAGGCCTCAGAATAATAGGACCAGCAACCACCGTGACCATCGCTGACCCTGGACTGGACCCTGTGCTGAGTGCCTTACAGCCTCTCATCGACTCTCTCAGCACACACTGAGTGTTTCTTTCCCACCGAGCAGGTGACGTTGCAATCCCTGTCAGTCCTCTAACGCAGTGGCTGTGAGCCGGTGTGCTGTGGCACATGGTGTGCTGCGGCACCTGGTGGGCTGCGAGACTATTTCACGTGCACCACCTGACTGTTTCATCAGGGGAACTGACCTCTTTTTCCTCAGATTGTCACATTAAAAAATGACAATAGCCAGCACAACAATAACCTCCTGGTGTGAATGAATCAAAATTGTACCTATTTTTTGTCAGAATGGCAAAAAATGTATTTTTTGCCGTGCCACAGAATTTTAGCATTAGTTTATGTGTGCCATGAGATGACAAAGGTTATCAGTTAGGGCTGCTCTAATGTACTCCCTTGGCGCTCACCATTGCAGTGAATGCCAGACCCTGTGGCTTCCAACTACAAGCTGGAGCCCTCTGAGCAGCCTAGGGGTGCTGGGGAAGGAGTGGGAGCAGCCCTCAGCCAATGGCTGATGGGACTGGAGGGGGGTCGCCCCACTCCAACACTCCTTACTATGGACCAAATGTTTGTGTCCCTGCCCACCCCACCCTCCCCCCACCAGCAAATTTCTGTGTTGAATCCTATTAGGAGGTGAGGCTTTTGGAAGGGGATTAGGTCACAAGGGTGGGGCCCTCATGAATGGGATTAGAGTCCTTACAAAAGAGAGCTCCTTCATCCCTTCCACCCCGTGAGGACCTGGCAAAAAAACCAGCCATTTATGGACCAGAAAGTAGCCCCTCACCAGACACCAAATCTGCTGGCACCTTGATCTTGGACCTCCCAGCCTCCAGAACTGTGAGAAGTACGTTTCTGTTGTTTATAAGCCACCCAGTCTGCGGTATTTTTCTTACAGCAACCTACACGGACTAAGACACCCCTCCTGAGGGGCAACTCTGAGGCACATCCACAGCCTCCTGGGGGAGCCCAGTGGAACGGAGCCCCAGGTACCTGCAATGGCCACCTGCTCACTACTGCTTTCTTCCCTCCACCGCCTTCCTTCCTGTTCCCCTTGACAATGTTTCCCGTGGCCACCTTCCCTGAGAATACTTACACTTCAGTCCTTCTATCAGGGTCTACTTCCAGGGGCACCTGCACGGGCAGGTGGTTTAGACAGGTGAAGCAACTGGCTAGAGAGTGGCTGAGTGAAGACTTGAGTTTGGTGGATGTGCCCCCAAACAACTCTAATTATGCTGCCCCCAGACTTTCTCACATCTGTCCAAACTTCTGGAATGCCTAGGGATGCTGGAAATTTTGTCATTTTAGTTTCTGCCTCTTCAAAAAAGAAAAATCCCCTCGGGGAGTAGATTAACTTATTAGGTAACATCAGTCACTCATTCACAGTGTAAACTTGGTACCACATCATTTCCTTCCCCAAGGTCGCTGCACAGAGTAGGAGCTTTATTTAATAAGGAAGAGGAAGGATATGATTTTGTGGGAGATGTGAGTCAGGAACACCAGCCCTCATGCAGCTGGAAGGCCCCGGTGGAGAAGGCAGACCCTCAGACAGGCAGCCGCGAGGGTGATGAAAATGAGCATGTCCCGTTTCCCTGTTCAGCTGAGAGCCAGTCTCCTGGGCTCATGTCCTCAGCCTGGAAGGACGCACAGGCATTTCTGAGCACCACAAGTTGCATAACTGATCTTGGAAGTTGACGAGGAAAGATAGGGGAGCAAAGCCCAGGAGGAACCATCAAAAACATTCGTGACAATGTGACCAGTGATGAAACTCCCTCTGCCTCCAGCCAGCTTTGCTAAACCCAGTGAGGAGAATTTTTAAAGGATGCTACCTCCCTCTACCTCCACTTCTGCCACAGTCTGGAGGGGCTGGCCTTGTCCCAGGGATCCACTGTCTGCCAGGTGGGGGCAGCCACCTGTGGGTGCTTGCTTGGAGACTGCTTATCTACAACTTTTCTGCAAAGAGGACTGACCTCCCGCTCTGCAGGGGGATGTAGGCCCCAGATTGCCACAGCTGCTGCTGCTCATCCTCAAGCATGTCCCAGCAATAAACATCTCCTGAGCAATATGCAGCTGGGGGCAGAGGCTAAGTGGTGGTGGTTGGGGGCCGGAGGGGGGGAGAGGTAGGGTGAGTATGGATGTTTTAGTTGATATTTGGGTAACAAATGTTTTTGTGAGTATTTTTTTTCTCTTTGAGCATTAGTGAGAAAAATGTGGGCGCAAGTGCTGGACTTAAGGCATCTTAAGAACTTTCCCCTCAATGGAAGCCAACCATTAAGCATCATGTGGAGGATTAGTGATTGCTAGGGAAATAGGGACAACAACTTTCTTGGTCTTTGCAGAGCTTTGATTGGCTGGTGGCCCCTGAAGCTGCTCGTGCGGCTCTGGGGGCAGGGAGTGTAGTGGGTAAACACATGGGCTCAGAGACCTAGGTCAGAACTCCAGCCTGACCCTTGTCAGCCGGGTGACTTGCCACTTACAAACATTTCACCATCTGTAAAATGAAAATGATAAAAGGAACCCCTACAGACCACTTACCAAGTTCCAGTTACCTTTTCAAGCACTTGGCATGGATTACCTCCCTGCATGATTACAACAGCTCTGTGAAGTCGCTGCTGTCATTATTCCCATTTTACAGATTGGGAAACTGAGGCCCAGCGGGGGCTATTGGCTTGCTCAAGGACACTGAGCTGGTAAGCGGTAGAGCCTAGAGATCACCTCAGGCAATCTGGCTGCAGCACCCTCGACCACTCTGTCTCTTGGGTTTCTGTGGGGAGGAGATGGAGTGCATTTTGCAAAGGGCTTGCTTGGCACAGCGCCTGCCACATGGCAAGCCTTCAGTACATGTTAACTTTTATTATTAACAACATATGAAATGGTGTCAAACAGATTAGTCAAGCTAGCCACACACCATCTGAGATTCTTAACAATGCCTGGCATTTGCTTAGCCCTGTGTGTAATCCAAAGGGCTTTCCCAGTTGCATCTCTCATAGCCCTCCCTGAGCCCTGTGAGGGCAGGGGAGCAGTTCAGAGCTGGATGAACAGGCCTGGAGGCCCAGAGGCCCATGACTTGCACAAGGCCCCACACTGGCGCTCTGGGCGCACCCCTCTTCAGCAAGCCTGTATGGATACCCCAGAGCCTGAATGACACACCATGAGGGCTGGAAAAAGTAGCAAGAAAACTTTGGCGTGTGCGCCTTCAGTATGCCCCTTTTGGATTCTGTTAACATTCACTCAGACATTTTTATACCCAACTGCACAAACTGTGATGCAACCATAACCTTATTCATTATTTACACTGTGCTTGGCTTTTTTATAATAGGGATCTGAAGGGCTCACAATAAAAGCAGTTGCTACAAACCTATAAAATCCCCCAAAATAAATAAATAAAAGTGGAAGACCAAGGGTCAAACAATAGAACTAGCACTTGCACAGTATTTCCCAGTTCACAAACATGTGATGGCATGTCAGCCTCTAACACCCACTCCTGGACACGACCGGGGCACACGCCTTGGGTGGAGGAGAGCAACGGTGATGGGGAATCAGACGGCTGTGCCCAGAGTGCCTGCTTCTGCGGAGGTTTGCCTGCCTCCCGTCAGTTTCTGAGGGGGCCGTGTCAATGTCTCCCACCAGTTTCAGTAAGATTCTGGAGCCCGGGTTCTAATCTCAGCCCTCGCCTTTACTGATTCTACGACTTTGGGCAAGCGTCTTAGGCTCTTGGTATTTTGGAATTCTCACCTGTTAATGAGAATACCTACCTCACGTGACTGTTGGAGGAGGATTACATGAGCTAACACAGGTGAAGCGTTTGAAAGGAAAGGCGGCCGGCGCACAGTGAGTGCCGTTTGCTTATGCAAAAACAAAAACAGTCTGCCACAAATATTGCAGAACCATGTGCAGTGTCCTTCATGTGGCTTTGTCTTTTTTTTTTTTTTTCATTATAGATTCTGAGCCTAAGTTATCAGGTGTATACAGATTTAGAATTTTATATCTTCTTAGTGGCTTGCACCTTCCATTGTTAAAAATGCCTTTATCTTTAGTACTGTTTTCTGCCTTAAACACTACTTTGTCTGTATGAGTATAGTTACACTGGCTTTCTTTTGGTAAGTGTTCTCATGGAATATCATTTGCCTTTATTTTGTTTTCAGCCTCTTCGTGTCTTTGTGATTTAGACCTATCTCACACAAGCAACATTTAGCTGTTTTTTTAAATGTAACCTGCCAAACTGTATCTAAACTGGAGCGTCAGCCCATTTACATTGAAGTCTTGCTATGCTTGAGTTTGAATCTACTATCTAGTCTTTTCTTTGTCCTGCCTCATTTATGTTCCTTCTCCTCTCTTTTCTTGCTTTCTGTCGGATTGATTATTTAAAATTATCCTAGCTTCCCCTCTGTTAGCTGGGAAGTAATAAAGCCATTTGCTCCTAGTTAATGATCCCCTAGAGTTTCCAGCCTGCATCTTTGATTTATTGAAGTCTCGCGTGAAGAAGTGCTTTCCTCCGCTCTGCTCCCAGTCAGCACAGGCCCACCCTGCCCCAGAGCACCGGCGCCGCCCCCACCTGCTGCCCACCTACTGTTCACACCGTTGTTTTTCTTTTGCTTCTCTCCATATTTTACACACTGCAACTTTAATACTTTCCACAGCCAATCAATATTTAAATGTACCCACATATTTACCATTTCAGTTGCTTTTCCTGTATCTTTGACTTTCCATATGGCATCATTTTCCTTCTGCCAGAAGAATATCATTTAGTATTTTCTTTCAGACTGGATTTTTCTGGTCTCAAATTCTCCCCATTCTTGTTTGTATAAAAATATTATATCATTTTTATTCCTGAAGAACATTTTCTCTGGGCATTACTTTTTCTTTCAGCACATTAAGACAATCATTCCTTTGTCTTTTGATGCTTATTTTTGATAAGTCAATTGTTAGGTTAATCATTGCTCCTTTGAAGTAAAATGTCTAATTTTCCTATGGCTGCATTTACATTTTTTTTTCATTTTTGTTTTCAGGAGATTTGCTATGAAATAGGTTCATTTTTATTTGTCCTGAGAATAATTTGGCTTCTTTAAAAACTAAAATGATGGGTTTAGTTATTTACTTTCATTTTTTAATTTTAATCTTTATTGTATTTCTTTCTATAACCATTTAGTCCCCTCATGCCCCTGCCCCCCACAGTCCCCACACTGTTGTCTGTGCCCACGAGTCTTTTTTCCTTTCTGCTCCGTCCCTCCCCCGCTACCCTCCCCCCACTTGTTGCTCTTCATCTGCGAGTCTGTCTCTGTTTTGTTTGCTATATCGGTTCGTTCATTAGATTCCACATATGAGCGAAATCATATGGCATTTGCCTTTCTCTGACTGGCTTATTTCACTTAGTATAACATTCTCCAGGTCCATCCATACTGTCTCAAAGGGTAGCTAACAATTTCTTCTTTTTTACAGCCAAGTAGAATTCCACTGTGTAAATGTCCCACAGTTGTTTTATCCACTCATCTACTGATGGACACGTGGGCTGCTTCCATGTCTTCGTGACTATAAATAATGCTGCAATGAACATAGGGGTGCTTGTGTTCTTTCGAATTAGTGTTTTGGATTTCTTCGAATGTATTCCCAGAAGTGGGACTTCTGGGTCAAAAGGCAGATCTGTTTTTAATTTTTTGAGATATCTCCATACTGTTTTCCACAGTGCCTGCACCAGTCTGCATTCCCACTAACAGTGCAAAAGGATTTCCCTTTCTCCACATCCTTGCCAGTACTTGTTGTTTGTGAAATGATAGTTTTTAATGGGAACCAGAGATGTAGTTACAATTACATAGTCTGACACAAAACAAACCTGTGGGCGATCAGGAGTTGGAAGGTTGCAAAACAATGAGAGTAACACTGGGTGTAGAAGGAAGGCTGTTTCAGAACCTCAGGAGGCAGCCGCTGGCTGCTGGCCACAGCCAGGGCAGGACTGCTGCCGTGAGACCACTGAGAACTCCAACCACCGCCACAGCCCCCAGCTGAGCCATATCCCCTGGTTGCTGACTGAGTGCCATAGCCTGTGCTCAGGGTCTGTCCATCAGAACCATGGGTGCTCTGGCCATAGCCTGAAGTGTCCCCTGGCTGGCTGTAGCCACCATCACTCTGCTGTCCACAGGGCTGATTGCGCTGCTGGGTGGGGTAGGCCCATAGCTTTGGGATGCTTGTTGGGTATAGTCATCTGAGGCCACGTCGGCACATGCACACACAGGCTGACACGCGACAAGACACCAACACCACAGAGCACTGACGCCTCCAGGACTTGCACCTGTAAACTTAAGCCTTTCATCAGTTTTAGCCATTACCTCTTCAAATATTGTGTCTGCCCCATTTTGTTTCTCCTCAACTGCTGGGACTCCGATAACCGTTAGAATTTATTACTGTTTTGGATATGAACTGAATGTTCCTCCCTACCCCCACCAATTCACATGTTGAGATATTAACCCCTAATGGGACGGTTTTAAGAGCTGGAGCCTTTAGGCCCTGGCTGGTGTGGCTCAGTGGACTGAGAGCAGGCTGTGAACCAAAGGGTAGCTGGTTCCATTCCCAGTCAGGGCACATGCTTGGGTTGTGGGCCAGGTCCCCAGTAGGGGGCATGTGAGAGGCAACCACAGATTGATGTTTCTCTCCCTCTCTTTTTCCTTCCCTTCTCCTCTGTCTAAAAATAAATAAATAAAATCTTAAAAAAAAAAAGAGTTGGAGCCTTTGGGAGCTGATTATATCACAACTGTGGAACCCCATGAATGGGATTAGTACTTTTATAAAGGAGACCTCAGAGATTTCTCTCACCCCTCCTACCACACGAGAACCTACTGAGAAGATGGGTATCTCTGAACTAGGAAGTGGGTCCTCACCAGACACCAAATCGGCTGGTGCCTTGATCTTGGACTTCGCAGCTTCCAGAACTGTGAGAACTAAATGTTTGTTCCTTAACTATTTTGCGAGGCCACATAATACCCTGAATGGACTGGGACAGTTGCTTCCTGCCCTTTGTCCTCTCTTTGCATTTTCCTATTATTTCTGGATATTTTTTCTGCCTTATCTTCTAATTTATGAAGCCTTTCCCCAGCTGACTCAAAACCTGTTCTTTAAGTTTTGAATTTGGGTTATTTAATTTTTTACTTGGAGAATTTCTATTTTGTTCTTTACGGTTCTCTGCTAAAAGTTTAAATTTTGTCTTTTATCTCCTCAGACACAGGAAATGCCATTATTTTAAAGGCTGTGTCCGATCAGCTGGAGTTATCGTGGTTTGTTTCCGTTGTATGTTGTTCCCGTCACCCTCACATGCGATGTCTCCTCACAGGACCGGTTACCTCTGACTGTGCATATGTCACGGAACTTAAAAACTGTTTGTCAAAACAAATTAAGACTTTGAATTTTATCTTCCAAAGAGGATTATTTGCTTCTGGTAGGTCCCGAGGCCATCCAGCTCACTTGAGTTAGTAATATACTGTTAGTACTATTTTAGGAGTGAGACTTTCTTGGGCACCCAGGTGTCCGGGAGCTGGTTTGCGGTCTGCGTGAGGAGAGGTTTCCTGACAGCTGACCCTCACTCTGAGGGTTCAAAGGTGCTCGAAATTTACCGTGACTCCCCCTTGTGCAGACCATCAGCTACAGCTTTTTCTTCTACCAACATTGTCAGAAATGTTTTCCAGCTTCTCAGCTGAGCCATCTAGATTTGGAAATGACTCCAGGGCACAGGCAGCCGCAAACGCCAAGCTCCCCTCTCCGGGCCTTCCTTCTTCTTTCAGATCTCAGTCCAGTAATTTTTTATGATCGTGATAGCTTTTCCATACTTTCAAGCTGATTTTTGGCAAATATCTTGTCTACTTTTTTGAGTTCTCCTCAGAGGGAAAATTTGTCTACATCACTCAACCTGCCAAAATTGGAAATGTAATACAAAATATGACAATGTCATTTCCTCGAGATGCCCTTTAATAATAACTCATAAAACTCAGCAAGAGTTTTCTTGTGAACATTCTAGAATTTCCACTCAAAAGCAAGTACTCTTGGATGGTGATTTTATTCAGTCTTATAATAGCTTGAGGACTGGGAAATTAGTTCATTTATTTCTTCAACAAATATTTATCGAGTGTCTTCTATGTTTCAGGCGTGGATCTAGGCCCTGGGCATGTTATAGTGAGCAAAACAGACACCTTTCCTTCTTTCTCAAAGTTGAGAGGCTAGAGAGAGAGAGAGGCTCAGACAAATTTAAAAAAATGTAGCTGCACTCAAATGTGATGACGGATTGAGAGGCAAATTGACTGAGAACAATCAATTGTAATAGGAAGAGGATGAGGGTGCCAAGTACAAGAAGAATTATATTGGTTGTGATGTTTTGATGGCAAACACCAGAAAACTAGACCCAAATGGGCTTAAATAATGACTGAATGCATTCTCTCTCACAAAATTCTAAGTCCAGAGGTGGGGAAACTCAGACAGTAGCCATCACGACTATAGCTACTCCCCTGTCTCTTCCCTTTTGTTATCCTCAGCCTGGTACTAGATGGAGTTTCATTTGTCTAACCCAGCCATGGAGACACCTCGAGGGAAAGCAGGAACCCCCAGCCCTCCTCTCCTCATCTCTCACTGGGAAGAATTGGGTCACATGCCCTCTCCTATACCAATCACCGTCAAAGAGAATTAAATCACCACAATGGACTAGACGAGTCATGATCTGTTTCTGGCTAAGAATGGGGCTATCTTCCCTCGAGTCATGGAGGCCAAACCTGCAAAAAACTCGGGTTCCGTTAGGAAGGAAGAAGAATGGTTGTTGAACAGACAACCACCCATGTTCACCACAGGGGGTTGGAAATAGACGCAGATGTCACCAAAGACAAATCACCCATTCCACAATTCCCCTAGTGTTTCACACATATGCAGTCCAACATATTCTTCACAATAACCCATAAACCAATAGCAATAGCTAACATTACTAAGTGTTCATATGTGTAAACTCATGTAGATATTATGACAGCCCAACAAGGTAAGTCCTATTATCGTTCTAAATTTATAAAGGAAAAACGGAATCACAGTGGGGGTTATTCAGGGGGTTATATGGTTGATGGAACCAGGATTTAAACCCAGGTCACCTGGTTCCAAAGCTAATGATTTTATCTGCTTTGATAAATGATCTCTATCAAGGTAAATGGAGATTATTCTTCTGATTTTCCAGATGCAGAAACTGAGGTCAGAAACGAGAGGTTCATTCATCTACTTTGTCACTTAACAACACTTTACTGTGTTCTTGAATACTCCCAGCACTATGGTAGACTCAAAAGATGCAGTTTCAAATAAAACACTGTGCTTGATTTTACAATGCTCACAGATGCATAGAATAGTGATTACAGAATGCTTACTGTAAGCAGTTTGGCACAAAAATAAAGGCTGTAGACTCTGGCAGATGTTAGGGTTCAAGTCCCAGCTTCATGGCTCACTGGCTATGTGACCTTGGGCAAGTCTTTGTTTTGATCACCTCTCCTTTACACCATTGCTGAGGGATGATTACCATTCTAAGGTTATGGGGATGGCTGAGTACATAATCACTTACACTAGACAGATGAGATAGAGGGTAGTTTATTAGCTGTCTATACTCATTCTGGGGAAGAGGACACACCTTGCAGGGTCACACTGGGTTTTACTCGGGACCAGGGTGAGCACTGGGGTCTGTGGGAAGCAGGTTTTGTGTTATCCCGAGGCTGTGGTGCCCCCTGGGTCCCACAGGAGGATGTGACTGGTTTGCTCCAATAATTCTGCAGGCTGGCAGGGAACCAGAAACTGCTGCTGAGTGATAAGTGAGGACTGTACCTGGCCTATCCGGCAACACAAGTTGTTTGGCTAGGGAACCTCATCCATGAGAGCAGAGTGGAGAGGGGAAATGGCTGTTAGGACATTTAGGGCCCTCCGAGTATCATCGGATATCAAGGCAGCACATAGTATTGAACTTTCATTTCAGGCCTTACATCTTTACCCTTGTTGCACTTTTGTTTCTGCCTCTGTAAAATAGGAACAATAGTGCTTATTCACTGGTTACTTGTAAGTTTTGAATGAGGCAATGTGAATTAAGCATTTAACTCGAGGACTGGCAGATGAGTGTAGCCATTGCCAAGTGCCAGGCATGGGCTGACTGACTTGCATCAAGCCGTATGCTGATAAGAAGTGAGCTCAGATTTAAACCATCTGCCTTTTGTTTCCAGATGCTGGAAACTTTGTACAACACTGAATTGTGATCTCATTCATTGGGGAGATACTGGTTGGCTTATCCATTCATCTACCTAAACACACATGTATCTGTCCAATTATTTGTTCATCCATTCAACAAACATTGAGTGCGTACTATGTGCCCAGTGCCAGGACCATGCAGATGACCTTTAAAAGCTCACAGTCTGGTGGAGGAGACAGACGTGACATGGGTTCTGTACATGTAATGGGTGCTGTGCCACAAGGTCAGTGCCAAGGATAAACCAAGGGAAGAGGCCCTGGAGGGAGGATGTAGGCTATAAGGAACATGCCTGAAAGCAGCCCATCAAAATATCTCCTGTTCTCTCCCCTGTGACCGTTGGGGCTGATGACCCCCATGCTCTACATGGAAAGGAATCTCCATTGGGCTTTCTGGCTGGCAGTCGCCAACTTTGAGTAAGCCAAGACTCCCCGAGCATGAGGACACTCTGGCTCCTAAACTGCAGCTGTCCTTCACTGGTGGTGTGATCGCAGCCAGGTCCCTTCCCCTCTCCGGGACTCAGTTTTCTCGTTTGTAGAACAAGGGTGTTGGGCTAGGTGGTCTGGGAGGCTCCTCCAGCTCTGTCTAAAGATACGATTTCAACCAGTGTTGTCTCATGAGACCCCCGATCCATGGGCCCACCACTGTTCCTGAACTGGCCCCTCCTGGCCCTCTCCCACCCTGCACAGATGCTACACGCCTCCTCCTGGGCTACACGACCTACTCCTCCGCGCCCAGAACCCACCTCCTCAGATGACTGCTTCCAGGAGAAAAGCACAGTCGACTCTGGACAACGTGGCTTTGGACTGAGTGGATTCACTTTGTGCATGGATTTTTTTTTTCCCCAACAAATACAGTTGGCCTTTCCTACCAGGAGGTTTCACATCCTAGGATTCAACCAAATACAGATGGAAAACAGTATTTTCACATTCCCAACCGCAGATTCCCAACCTCACATGGAAAACACTCATGTGAAACAACAGCAGGGCGAGCAACAAAGCCCAGTAGAAAGAAAAGGCTGTTGTTTGCCTCTTTGTCTGTCTGTGAAGGTCGGCACAGTTCACTCATTTGGGCAGCTTCACTTTTCCCCAAATGGGGATCTCATCTTTAAATTAGACTGTTCCATGGCTCGGCAGCTCTATTTTTTATTCCATGCTTGGTGCTCCACAGGATTTCAGAAAAGAGAGCCAGCTTTTCAATTTTCTCCAAATTTGCTTGTTGCTCAAAGATCTGGAAGGGGCCCTTCCAAAGCTGGATGGAAAGATGGAAATCCAGCAGCATCTAATACTTCCCCAGCTGGCCTGACCACAGCCCCGTGGGTAGGCGGCAGGCAGGCAGCTGGGTTGGCGGCTCCAGGAGAACCCAGGGAACAAGGTGAGGAATTCGCCTCCTCCTCTTCCTCCGTCTGGGTGTGGCAGAAGTGAAGGAGAGCGCCTGGTTCCAGGCTCCCTTGATCCTGCGTGCCTGGAGTCTGGCTGGGCCGGGGCCTTGCAGAGGCAATGTCGTGGCCCTTTGCCCTGGCTCGTGATCCACAAATGCATCCGAGTTCTGCTTGCAAACAGGGCATCAACAGGACAGCCATGCAAAGCCTGGCACCGACGCCGACACACTGTGTGACCGTGGGCCAGTTGTTTCACTTCTCCAGGTCTCAGCGTCCTCCTCTGCAAAAGGAAAGGATCGCATTAGGTTGTCTAACAGGTCACTGCAGGTTGTGAGGGACTATGAGGGGGGGTGGATCATGGTCTCCAGAATCAGAGAGACCTGGTTTAAATCCCAGCACCACTTACCAATAGGGGACCTTGGGTAAGGGAGTTAACCTCTCTTAACTTTAGAGTTCTCATGAGAATTAGATGAATTAGAGTAACATAAAGAGTGTAGCACAGGGCCTAATGTGAAGAAAGCATTCAGTAAATAAGTTATGAGCTCTCAAGACAATGGACGTAATGAGTCTGAGTGCTCAGCGCTAACTCAGTTTTCTCCTACTTGCTGTTCCTGGGGCAGAGACTAGAGAGCAAGCTCTCAGTGGAAGGTAGCTCTTAATTCCCCAAGGCAGGTACTTCCTTCCCAGGAGCCTAAGCAATATCTGGCTGGCCACCAGAGGGCCAGAGGCGAGACATTAGGTGGCTGCTGCTGAGCGTGAGGCAGGGAGCCAAGAGAGGCCAGCTGAAACCCCGTACGTGCCAATGGATGCTAGAAGAGGCAAAGAGCATTCTCAGGAGAGACCATAACGGGGAGGAGGCTCATGATTCCACCTCCAACCACACAGGCCTCATCCCCCTGTGTGTTCCAGGCCATCCTCCTGCGAAGTGAGGGTGATGGCACGCACAGTGGAGTGTGGGTACGGGAGGGGAAGAGGGTGCTTGGAACAGTGGAAGGGTGCAGGGGGACACTTGATCTTCCTTGACCGCAAACCAGACACTTCTCCGGGAGACACTGTCCACAGTGGCCATGGTGAGCCACCTGCCAGGTCAGCCCTGGCCCTGGGATTCTTCTATGAGCAATACCCTCAGTGGACTTGTTTCCTCGTTGTGACAGTGTCAGCATCTACCTGGCTGAGCTGGCTTCTCTCTAGAACTGAGTCTCCTCTCTTGCAAAATTATGGAGACATTTTTTCCTGCAGGACAGCAGACTAGATACTGTGAACGACTCTACCAAGCACAATGGTGGGCAATGCTATATTAAGAAAAAAAGAAATATTTTTAATCACACCATGGAGCTGATATAAAGGTAAGAAATCACAATGAGGTGAAACCAGAAATCCTTGGATATAAATTGGTACCAAAACTCTCTTTGAATTGTAGGTTTCTATCAAAATGTGGGAATTTGAGCTTCTGTTTACAGTTTTACAGGATCAGAGAATACAATTGTAAGCCTTGGGTCCACCCAAGGTGGAAAATCTAATATGAGATCTCTTTTCATAAAGCTAGGATATCCCTAAAAAGCTTTATTTTCATTGTAAGTGAATAAGACGTAAACTCTGCAAAGAGGATAAACATGAACTAGCCTTAAATTTTTTTTTTATTGAGGATGGAGAGGAACAAAAACTCTGAAACTTCAGAACTATAAGCTGATCTTTATGAGTGCAGTCCAAATTCATACTCTCAGTGTGGCCCAAAAACCTCAAATGGCAAATTTAATGTTAAGTGGTCCTATGCTGGAAGAAGCAAATATGAATCATCTCTGGAGGAACTAAACTTAAACCCATCTCTCAAAGAATTCCCTCAAATAAACTTCCAAGGAAAATGAGCAGTTTACAATAAAAATGAAACAAAACACACAAGGAAATAAGGGACCAAAGAGTAGGGTCAGCGGAAACACCACACAGCAGAATTAGATGCACAAGAACTTCATATTCTGGAATTGGCAGAAAGAAAAACTAAAATTAATAAGTTTAAAGAAATAAAAGGTACCTTGTAAGAATATAAGCAAGAAATAAATGCATTTGAAACAGAATCAAGTAGACTGTGACTTGAAAAATATAAGACCTAAAACTAAAAGACAAACCACAGAATAGCAGAAGATTAATTGCAACACACAAATCTAATAAAGGGCTTAATAGCATCCAGAATACATAAATAGCAGTCAATAAAAAAATGACAAAATTTGAAAAATAAGCAAAAACTATAAGCAAGGATATCATAGACTAAGAAAGTACAGGAAAAGAGGCTTGACCGCATCAGTAATCAGGGAAATGCAAGTTAAAATGAGACACAGTTACACACTCATGCGATAGGCAAAAAATAAAACATCTGACAATACCAAGTATTGGTAAGGACATGGAGCCAGGAAACTCTTCCATTGCTGGTGGGAGTGTGAATGGAGGAGAGTGTTTGGATGACTGTTTAGCATCGCCTGAACTGTTTTCACGCACAAACCCTCAATCTCACATTCCACTCTTAGATAAAGACATTTTGCACACGTGCACAGGCCGACCCTGAGGGTGGCCTCTGGGGATTGCAGGCTGGCCATGCTCATTGTTCATTTGCAAGTAAAGCTCAGTACTCACATGGTGCCTGCATTCTCTCCCCGAAGGGGGTACTGTGTGGACACGCTCATCTCCAGCAGCTCAGTGTGCTCACAGTGAGGACAGGGGACCATTCCTCTCACACTTGGATGGCCTTGCCGGTGAGGCTGGGATCCTCACAGCCTGTTGATACAATTTCATGCCTCTCCTGTCTCAACAGGGATGATGAGCCCCACATTTAACTGGCACATGTTTATCAGGTGCTGTTATGAGCTGGGCCCTACGGTGGGTACTGGGGGTCCTGCATTGAGCATAACACTCACAGCCTAACCACGGAGGCAGGACATAACCAGCTGATTACTTGGCTAAAGATAAAGTTACAAACTGTGATCAGTGAAGTGGAAACTCATCTCTTCCGTTCACCAGTGAATCTCAGACCCTAGAGGAGTGTCTGACAAAGGTGTGTTTGATGAATAAATGAATGACTAGAGGTTGAATGAAGTGAAACTCATTCTGCGAATGAAAACGCTGCCAGGGCACAGTCTAGGGCCTCCTCTCCTGCGCTCTCAGGCACCACCAGTGCGGGTCCGGGGACGTCGCCTTTCCCCAGTCTTCTGTGGTCGAGAAGCCCTCTCCACCTGACCTGCGTGCTGTTCTTTAGGCTCCCTCTCGCTGACCTGGGAGCCATCTTGCCTCTGAAGGTAACTTTTCCAGTGACTGCCTTGGTCTAAGCCCTTGGGAAGCATGTTCCTGAGGCTGCCAGCACCCACAAACACTTCTTACGTGGCTATCACAGAGCAGCCTGCCTGGTCTTTCCAGTTGTATGATGGTGGGACACTCATCACATCCACTCAGGGGAAATGCTCAGGGGGCTGGGAGAGGCCGCTTCTTCTCCATCGCAGGCCTGAACCCGTCCTGAGTGCTGCCCAGACCTGCTAGAAAGAAGAGGGGGTCCTGCACTGTGGACACTGAGGGGCTGTCAGTCTACGGAGAAGACAGCTCAGGTGAGGTCCTTGGAAATAGTCAGAGAATCAGAGAGTGGGAAGGCCAGGAGGGGAGAAAGGAAAGGAGGGAATTCTATAGGCAGCCGACCAGAGAAATGTCACAGCACCAGATGGAAGTGGCCCGCTCACTCCGCTACTACAAAACGAGACCCTTGTCTTCCGGGAATGCAGGCAACCATCCGGTGGAGGGGCCAGGCTGACGTATGTCTCTGCCTGTTTCTCAGCAGCGTGGAGTCTGTCTCTGGAAGGTGAGGTAAAGATGGTCTTTTATTTGTTCAAGTACAGTTGATGTACAATATTATATCAGTTTCAGGTGTACAACATAGTGATTAGACAGTTAAATAACTTACGAAGTGATTGCCCCATAAGTCTCGTCCCACCTGACACCGTGCAGTTACTACAATATTATTGAGACAATATTATTGACTGTATTCCCTATGCTGCACTCTACATCCCATGACTGTTTTGATAACTGGCCACTTGTACGTTGGAATCTAGAAGCATGGTCTTTTTGAGAGCCAACTCGATTTCCCCGGAAACCAGGGAGAGTGAAATGGTCAGGTATCTACCTGTTCTTCCCTTGAGAAGTCACAGTTCAGCTGGTCAGACAGGGCTACCCATGGAAAATGGATACAGCGAGATGGGGTGTGAGAAGCTGCCAGAGTGGGTGGTAAAGACTGAATGAGCTGCAGGCCACATCCCCCAACACAGTGTAGCCAAACGGTTAGAGCGGGGCTCCTGACTCACATGGCCAGCCCTGGGCTCGTGCCTCAGCTCCAATGCTGACAAGCTGCGTGACCTTCAGCAAGTTATGTAAACTTTCTTGATCCCTGTGTCCTCTTTCCCTTCAAAATGGGCATAAAAATAGCACCCACTGGGGAGCGATAATGCAACTAGGGTTTCCATGAGGCAATCTCTTAGTATAGCACTTGGCTTGTACTAAACTTCAACAACTGCTAGAGAGGAAAGAGGGCTTTAGAGCCTGGGATAAGCTTCATGGAGCAAGCAGAATGGCTCCCTTCGAAGAAGAGTGAAAAGTGGATACACGGCAAGAATGGCAGCAGTGGGGGAAACTGAGGCTGGGGACAAGAGGAGTGTGGAGTGGGTGAAGGAGGTAGCTGGTGGTAAAGAGCTCTCCAGGCTACAGCAAAGAGATGAAACTGGGGAGTCTTGAGGAATGAGGAAGGAGAGTTGGTGAGACCTGATGAGGGTGAGCATGGGCCTCAAACCTCTGCCTACGAAGGTCTGAGCACCTTACCAGAGGCTGAGGCCGGGACCCCTGTGATTTGCTGAAGAGTGCTCCTTCCAAGTGTCACCCCTCCCTTCCTGAGAACACCCAGTTGCATGTGACAACATCACGAGGCTGCTGCTATTTTGGAAAGAGCATTGTATGGAGAGTAAAGAAGACTCAAGTTGTCATCCTAGCTCTGTCTACATATAACTGGACAAGTGACAACAGGATGTGGGTCCCTCCCTTCTTGGGACCTCCGCTTCCTTATGTGTAAGATGAGGGTGAGGGGAATATCTGGTCTCTAAAGTTCCTGCCACCTTGTGATTGCTGCAAAAATCCACCCAACTCTAATCTTGCTACTTCTGTTTCAAAGATTTTTGGGGACAAATCTCCAGATATTTTATTTGGTTGGAGTTCATGAAGAGGTTGCTATGAGCTGTCCCTCTCTGTCTTGCTTACTTTTAAATCTGAAAATTAAAGCAACTATTGTCTCTGGTTCTGGACTTTCAGGACTAACATTTTTTTAAAAAGCCTTTAAAAATGAAAATTGGCTCCTGATGAACCCACAGGCAGTTGTGGGATGGTGGCGGGAACCTCAATTTTGGGGTCGGTGAGTGTGACTGGAGTGCTGGCTCAGAGGCTCACCATCTACTTAGTCAGATACCTGACCTCCTTGAATCCCCAATTTCTCACCTTGGAAATAGGGTTCAAGGTCCTTTTCTCACAAGGTGAAAGGCACATGGGATGTCATCACAGTCATTACAGTCTTATCTCGTTTTTCTCCAAAGTGTTTCACTTTGTCCATCACAGCAGTCTTGTAAGCCATGGCAGGTACTATTGCCTCC
This sequence comes from Phyllostomus discolor, assembly GCF_004126475.2. Classification (NCBI taxonomy): domain Eukaryota; kingdom Metazoa; phylum Chordata; class Mammalia; order Chiroptera; family Phyllostomidae; genus Phyllostomus; species Phyllostomus discolor. The sequence goes on from NC_040903.2 coordinate 177,266,468, forward strand.
ATTTGCAGGTTGGGTAACCGAGGCTCAGAAGGGAAAGTAGACTTTCCAAAGCCACACAACAACGGCAGAGCTAGGACTAGAAAGCCACTTCCTATCTCCTTTGTACCATGACGGCGCCCACACAAACGTGCATTTTCATGTCCACTGTGAATGGAGACTTAGAGTTCAGCATCTTTGTCTTGTAGACTTGGGCGAGCCAGTCTGAGCTTTTCAGTGAGTAGTGATGGAGTTTTTCTTGATAGCTGCATTCCCAGGGGACCGACATGGTTGGGCCTGGCAGGGCCTTCATGGTTGCAGCTCCCCAGCCTGGACCAGAAGTCAGGGTCCCTCCCCCAATCGATGACCGTGGCTCAGGAGGGTGGGTAGGGCCATGTGGCCACTGACCACAGTCACCAGCAGGCCCCTGATTCCAGTAGCTGTCCCGGAAGCTGCAACCCAGGCCTGTAATTTCCAGGCTGGGCCGAGACCAAGAGCAACCCCACTGCTGAATCAGTCACTTAATCAGACCTATCTTATTATTTCTTGGCTCCCTGCTGAGCAGCGTTGCCTCCAGAAAGTGGCGCACAGGAGCCTGTCTTCTGCTAGGCAAGCCTGGGGCACTGGCCGGCTCTCCACTGGCCTCCTCACCATCTCTGCCCTCCTCTCCAGAGCTCTCTTGCCTGGAACTCCAAACCCCTCACTCCTTACTGCTCACCTCCAGCTTCCGTCCACCTCTCCCATCAATTGCAAACCTTTCTGCCTCCATTCCACAGGCTGAATCATGCATTTCTTCTCCCCAAAGGGCCCCAGCTGGGGTTTCTGCCAGACAATCTGACAATCTGTACAGATAACTGCAGGGCACTTTCCCACAAAAAATGGGAACGTGGTCCAGAAATAAGAGAGCTTGCCTTCCTTTTCACCCCCACCCCGATCTCCCCCACCACTTAGCAAAATGCCTGAGCTAAGCCAGAGGGGAGATGGTTCTTAGGAGGATGAATCAGGGACTTCTGGCTGCCTCCAGGCCCCTGTCTTGTTCTGGGGCAGACCAACAAGTGGAGCAGCATCCCTTTATGGACCCCAACCACCTGCAGGCGGGGCTGAGAGCTCTGGGGCTGGCGAAGGCATGGGATTCACTCCTAAAAGACCTTGGCATCTGTCACCATCATCTCTGATGGCTCTGGACCATGCAGTCACCTACCAGTGGGGCTCACCACATCCCTGCTGGTCCCCCTCCATCTTCTTCCCACAAAAAAGCCAGAGTCCCTTTTCTAAACTATAAATGTGCTATGACTCCTCTGTAGCCCCTCTTTGAAGGCCACCAATGGCTCCTTACTGCTTTGGGGTGTTGTCGCTGTCATACCTCCAGAGCTAGTGTGGCCTGGTCTGCCCACCTTCCTCCCAGTTCGTCTCAGACCTCATTTTACCACCACAGCTGCCCAGGCAGCACCAGTCTGCCTTCACTTCCCTAAGGCCACACTGTCCCGTCCACAGTACATGCTATTCCTTCTGCCTGGAGAGCTCTTTTGCCACATGTTACCTGACAGCACCTGCTTATCCTCAGACCTCAGTCCAGGTGTCCTCAGACCCAGTCAGTCTCAGTCCTTCAGGGCCCCAGCTCGGTAGCACCACGGACCTCCCCGTCACAGCAGAGTCGTGGTGCATGGTGTCTGTGTGGTTGTTTGGTTAATGCCTGTCTCCTCCCTGAGAACAGGGGTCTTTTCTGCTTTTGCTCACTCCTGTATCCCCAGTGCCTGGTGCCCCATCTGGTGCAGAGCAAGAATCCCATCAATATTTGTAGAGTGGGAGAAGCAAGTCCTGAATCTTCCATGGGTGCCACACTCCCATGACCCAGAAGCTCCTGACGGAGCTCTCACAGAGCTCTGAGAAAGAGACACAGCAGGGCTGAGAGCTGTGAGTAGTTCAGTCCATTTGTAAGTACAGGAAAGACACGGATGTGCATCCCATACTTACATCCCAGAAAGTGCGTGTGTGTGTGTGTGTGTGTTCACGTCTACCCTAGTTATGTGCAGGCATAATTCCAGGGCCTAAAATCCTGTCAGAAGTCCTTCTACCACATAGCTGACAAAGGGTCACCAGCCTCAGGCTGGACATTCCAGTGACAGGGGGAAAAAGTATTTAAAAACACAGACCGTGAGGCCAGCCAGGCCTGGGAAGGAATCCCAGCTTCAGCACTGAACAAACCATTTAACATTTTGTTGCCTCAGTTTCCTCCTTTGAAAGACAGAGATGATCATTTCTGTCTCATCAGATTATGGTGAGAATTAAATGTAGTGATACATTTAATGGACTCACAGCAATCCACATCGCTAAGACCCATATTTAGTCTTCTTCTATGAACAAGCTTTGGTTCTTGTTCCAGGTCATTGTTGATCAGAAATCAAGACTTTATCATGCCCCTCAAGAGCAAATTCCCTGCCCAGCACATTAGTGAAAACCATAAAGCTCAATGGAGATTTTGAAGAAGGGTGAAGGCAAGGTGTGTGTTATATTCCACAACAGAAAAATAAAAGCCCCCAGACACCCTTCTCATCAGGTTTGCTCCTCCCAAGGTTTCCCCTCCCCTCATGCTGCAGTGTTGCTCCTCCTCTACCCTTTCTCCATACGGCAGTTCAGCTGTAGCTCTTCCTAGCAGTTCAGCTCCGGCCCAAACTTGCATTGTCCATGAAGGAAAATAAAAGCTCATGGCTCTCCAGATTTGCCTTCCCCAGCAACAATAATTGAACAACAGTGGTCACTTTTTTCTAATGAAAGTTTTCCTCATGGGGGTTTATTTTACTCTTAAGTCCAGCTTCTGGTCATTATTGTTCTGAGGTAAATTCAATTGTCTCCAATTTCTAAGCAAATCATGAGTCTATTTCACTCCAGGCTGGGTCTGTAATAAGTTCTTTCTTATGCTTGAGCTGAAATCTGCCTCCCTAAATAACAACTACTCCCTGAAGCAGCTCTTCTGAAGTCCACCCTCTCCTTCACAGGACAAGCCCTCAAATATCTACATCGATTTCCTTCAAGAAACATCTCTCAGTTTATTCTGGTCTTCAGCCTTGTTAAGAATTCCACCTCACGCTCTTGCATTTGTTCTTGGATGTGTCCTTTTCCAGTTGTGGCTCGTAGAGTCTCTGATGCTGCCACATTGGTTTTGTTGACCAACTTCACTTAACCATCAGGTCCTACCTGATCACATTTAGCTAAATTTTCATTTTCCATAATAAACTCAAGACAGAGTCTCCTCAAGTGACAGCCAGTTGCCCCTATGTTGTCTAAGAAGATTATTAAAAATACAGATTCTAGGTTTCATCCCAGACCTACTAAAACCCCAAGCCTTTGGGGATAGAGCCCAAGAATGGTGTTTTCATTTTTAACCCTCAGCCGAGAACATTTGTTATTGCTTTTAGAGAGAGAGGAAGGGAAGAGAGAAAAACATCAGTTATCTCCTGCAACCCAGGTATATACTCTCTCTGACCAGGGAGTGAACCCACAACCTTTCAGTTTAGAGGACAGCACTCCAACCCACTGAGCAATGCCAGACAGGGCTAGGAATGGTGTTTTTAAACAAGTGCCACAGGAATTATGATTCACAGTTAAAATGGCAAACCATGGCTCTAAGGGAGCCTGAGATGTACCTAGTGAAACTGAGATCCCTTGTATGTTCTATTGTTTTTACGCCCCAAGTGAATTTGTCTAAAAAAACCCAAATGATGGAATTCTTGATGGGGTTGGTGGTGGGGAGAAGAAAAGTAGGGTCTTTTCTTTGATGAGAAGATGTTGTTTACTGTGTAATAGGATGCCCCTTTCCTGGGACTTGAGTAACATCTTTTCTGGAGCTATTAGGGTTTCCAGAAGCTGATGAATTGAGCTACTTCTAAATCCACTGGCCAGTTGTTCCACCATACTGTGCATTTGTTTGTGTTCAATAACATTTACTGAGTGCCTACCTGGTGTCTGGCACTGGGGATCCTTTGGTGAACAAAACAGACAGACATCCTGCTCTCATAGAGCTTACTTTCTCATGGAAAGGTGAATAAATTGCAACGATACAGGCAACTCATGAGGACGTCATAAAGGTGATGTCTAAGGGTATAGAAGGGATGAGGGAAGTGGGGGCCTCTGGTGGTGATTAGGGGCTATGCCAAGATGAGGCTGGATCTTATGTCAGACTAGAGGGGGGCAGGATCTGTGTAGCAGACCAACAACCTAGAGATGGGTAGTGGCTGTAGGTGGGGGTGTGGGAAGACAGGGAGGAAAGTGACTATCAGGGTAAGAAGGTATGAGCCCGATATGTAGGAAAGAGAGCTATAGAGTCATGTGTACAGGGAGAGGAGGCAACCTGGACAGGGCCGGGAAGCCTCTGAACAGAAAGTTTATAGGTTTGGCTCATCTTTTTGCAGGTTTCATGCCTACTGAACATGGTGCGCCAGTCCTTCTGACAAATGGGATGTGACAGAACAGAGGGCCTAGCTCCAGGGCTCACCAGAGGTGCAAGTGAAACACGTTCCAAACACCTGATGGGAAAGGGAGGGACATTACACACAGACTCACATGCCCATGCACATGCACCTAAGAACACACACACGTGTGTCATGTGTACACAGTCACCCTCTTCCGTTGTCATTCCCAGATTAAGTGTGGGGCGGGACTAGGGCTGCAAAGGCTGCTGGGCAGTTGGTTGAGACACCTGATGTGTGGAGGTCTGAGGAGGGAAGAGGCCATGCTGCTTGCTGGCATCCGAGCAGGGGCCATGATAGTCTTGTTCCAGCCCAGGCCGCCTCTTCCCCGAGCCAGCAATCAGACTTTTCACAGTGAGTTAGTAACAGTAGCATCAACACAGGAGAGAGATCTTCAAATAGCACCAGACTGGCATTTGTCCTCCTGAAAAGTGGAAAACACATTTTTGAGGTCAGATTTTTTTATAGTCGGGAATTCGTTTTAACCAAAGCAACTAGCCTCATGATGCGTCATTTTGACAATACAAATTTTTGCTCCTTATATTTCCGCAGTATAATCTTTCCTTCCATCCTTCAACAAATATTTATCTTGCCTCACTATGTCCGAGGCACTGTCTTAGATGCCCGAGGGGAAAAAAGACCAGCCCCAGTCCTCTTGGAGCTTATGTTCAGGAGTGAGATCAGCCGTTGGGAGTGAGAGGCTTTGTGGTGACCAGAAGGGCTGAGAGTCTACCCTGAGCTACTGTGCGCTTTGTAGAAGAGCAGCCTTCCCTCTGCCTTCCCAGGAGACGCTGCTGGGCCAGCACTGTCATCGCTCACAGAGAGCGAGGTCACAAGTGTGCGGGCCTCCAGGAGGCCCCAGGGCTGCTGAGTGGTGAGCGGTACAGCAGATATCTGAGTCTGGTGCTGTCTATTCTCAAAGACCAGATGATGCTCTTCCTTCTCAAGCCCTCTCTCCTCAGGAAAGCTCTCCCTGCTTTCCCACAGTGATTCCCCATTGTCCTGGGGGTGGAGTGGAGACCAGCCTCCACAGCTTCCATGGAGCCTCTGAAACCAAAGTCACACCAGCCTGGGAATGTGTTTGAGGTGTTAAAGTCATCAGGCTTCTTCTGAACACAGCCTCCCGTCTCCCTGCCCTAGGTCCTTCTGGTTACCTGGCTCCATCCTACACTGTCTCCAGCTGTGCACTGAGTAGTGTGCGGGGCACTGGGGACACAGACACAAATTAACCAATGTGCCCAGTCCCCATGAAACAGACACATATTGTTTGATGGAGTAAGGACAGGGGCAAGAGGAGGCCAAGGTCTAGAACACTTAACTCTGGGAGGGAGATGTGCCCAGACCAACTGATGCCATCTCTGTAAGGAAGCTCCCCCAGGACAGCTCCACTGTCATACACAAGTGCCTCGCATGGAACCTGGCACATAGTAGATGCTCACTAATTCTTTGTTGAGTCAATGACTAAGTACAGCCAGGCAGTACACGCGAATGAGGCCACTGATCTTGCTGCTCTCTTGTGCCCTAGCTTATGTGACCAAGCTGTAGTTTTCCCTTCACAGGGAGGTTCAGAGAGGTGCCACAACTGCCACTAGTTCACTGCTGGGGACAGGGGAGAGGGTGTCTCATTACTCGTGACCTCGCAGGGGCAGAATGGATTACTCACAAACTGGTTCCAGACATGATGGACAGAGGTGCTCACGAGGCCTCAGCACCCCTCTCTTGCATGGGCCCTTCTCAGGTGGTCTGTTCTCTGCTGGGGGCGCAGGCTCTCTGTTAACCGGTGCCCTGGCGGTGCCTGTATCACCTCACAATCCACAGAGGTCCCCACCCCCTTCCCCACCCAGGGGCCGTCATTGAGCATGTGGACTCTGCTTTTAATACCCACAGAGAAGACTCCGAAGGTGACGCCACTACAATCAAGGCTTTGCCATCACCCTACTCCTCAGGTACCTGTCCAGCAGGTTGATGACGGCTGGGCTGAGTTGGGCCCCATGCCCAGACATGATCCTGGGCACAGAGCAGCAGCCAAACCAGACATTTCAGGGGGAGTTTGTGTGTGTGTTATATTACCAGTAACAAGCTATGAGGTTGGCTATCCCAAACTATCAACAATACAAAACACATCTGATAATCCAGGCCAGAGGGCAGGCTAAGGTTTTTCCTTTCACAAGAAAATAATGTTATGAAATATTTATTATGTAAATAAAGCCTGATCAAAGAGAATACCATCAGAAATGTTAAAATATGGGGGGGGGATCAGCATTGTTCAGGTGTGTTAAGTTGTCAGTTATTTTTTTTAATATATTTTATTGATCGTGCTATTACAGTTGTCCCATTACCCGCCCTTCATTCCCCTCCACCCTGCACACCCTCTCCCACCCACATTTCCCCCTTAGTTCATGTCCATCTGACATAAGGTGTTTAGCTTCTATATTTCCCATACTATTCTTGCCCTCCCCCTATTTTCTACCTACCATCTGTGCTACCTATTCTCTGTACCTTTTCCCTCTCTTGTCCTCCCACTCCCCTGTTGCTAACCCTCCATGTGATCTCCATTTCTGTGGTTCTGTTCCTGTTCTAGTTGTTTGATTAGTTTTTTTCACTGTTTTTCTTTTTTTTTAGGTTCATTTGTTGATAGTTGTGAGTTTGCTATCATTTTACTGTTCATAGCTTTTGATCTTCTTCAATTTCTTAGATAAGTCCCTTCAACATTTCATAAAATAAGGGCTTGGTGATGATGAACTCCTTTAACTTGACCTTATCTGAGAAGTACTTGATGTGCCCTTTCATTCTAAATGAAAGCTTTGCTGGATAGAGCAATCTTAGATGTAGGTCCTTGCCTTTCATGACTTGGAATACGTCTTCCCAGCCCCTTCTTGACTGCAAGGTCTCTTTTGAGAAATCAGCTGACAGTCTGATGGGAACTCCTTTGTAGGTGACTGTCTCCTTATCTCTTGCTGCTTCTAGGATTCTCTCCTTCATTTTTACCTTGGCTAATGTAATTATGATGTGCCTTGGTGTGTTCCTCCTTGGGTCCAACTTCTTTGGGACTCTCTGAGCTTCCTAGACTTCCTGGAAGTCTATTTCCTTTGCCAGATTGGGGAAGTTCTCCTTTATTAATTGTTCGAATAACTTTTCCACTTGTTGCTCTTCCTCTTCCCCTTCTGGTACCCCTGTAATTCAGATGTTGGAATGTTTAAAGATGCCCTGGAGGTTACTAAGCCTCTCCTCATTTTTTTTGAATTCTTATTTCTTCATTCTTTTCTGTTTGATTGTTTCTTTCTTCCTTTTGGTCCACTCCATTGATTTGAATCCCAGTTTTCTTCCCATCACTATTGGTTCCCTGTGCATTTTCCTTCATTTCACTTAGTGTAGCCTTCATTTGTTCATCTAATTTGCGACCAAAATCAACCAATTCTGTGAGCATCCTGATCACCAGTGCTTTGAACTGTGCATCTGATAGGTTGGCTATCTCTTGGTTGCTTAGTTGTATTTGCTGTGGAGCTTTGAGCTGTTCTTCTGTTAGGACCATTTTTTTTTTTTGGTCTTGTCATGCCTGTTAGGTATGAGGGGCGGAGCCTTAGGTGTCCACCAGGGCAGGGCAACCCAGTCTCTGGGTTGTGACTCTGTATGGGGGCAGGGTCCAAGAGGGAACAATGGCACTTGATCCGTTCTCTGTCAGATTTCAGTCCCTTCTGCCACTTTTCCCAAGCAAACTGGGCCTTTCTGGTGCTAATTCCCATGTGGATGGGCCTGTGTATGTTCCAGGATCCCGTGGGTCTCTCCAACGAACTCTCCTGTGAGGCTGGGAGTCTCACCCTGTGCCTCAACCCCCGCAGGTGTTTTCAATCAGTACCCCAAAGCTCTATTTCCTGGCACTGGGACCCTGGGTTGTGCATAGTGCCTTGCTGCACAATCACTACCTCAATGGGTCTGCCAGCTGTCACCTGCGTGCCCAGGGTCCACCCACTGAGGTCTTGCACTCCCGGGATGCCTTGCGTGCCTGGTCCCACTGCTCTTTGTGCTGAGACCCCTCTCCACCCAGCTGCCTGACTCCGCCCCTCCTACAGGTCTGGATGAACGTGTGTATTTTAACTCCTTGGTTGTCTGACTGCCATACAGTTCAACTTTCTGTCAGTTCTGGTTGTTATTCTGTTTCTAAATTGTTGTCTCTATCTTGGTTGTGCGAGGAGGCACAGTGTATCTACCTACACCCCCGTCTTGGCTGGAAGTCCAAGTCATCAGTTATTATTAATAGAAAATATTATGTTCTTCTTCTGGATTTTGTGAGGTTTGTGTTACATATCATATTATTAAAATTTGCAATTTGCGGCTTCTAATTTAAATAACTATTCACTTTTATTTCTGGTTTATATTTGAATCTCTGTATATTTTTTTCCTCAGAGGGTCTACCTTCCACCAAACCATATGTCTCATACTCTGCCCAGTGTGAGAACATCTGTGTGGCCCCTGATGCTTGCTTGTCACTGCTGTAAAATGGCCTAGTTTTTGTGTGGGTGTTTGGTGAACACCCTCGAACTCACCCTCCAGGACCGAGAGAAAGAACACTGGTAGCTTATTCCTCCCATCCCACCTTCCTGCCTCCCCCACGGACATAATCATTGTCTCGAATCTCATACTCACAATTTCCTTACTTTAAAAACATGTTTGCCAAGTATGTGTGTTGAGTTGCAGCGTGGTTTAGTTTTTAATTTTTATAAAAGTGGTGTCGTGTTGCTGTGTATGTGTGTGTGATAGTGTTCATCGATGGAAGACTCCATGTACTAAAGATGCCAGTTCTCTCCAAATTTAATATACAAGGTTAATGCAGTTTTTACAAAAATCCCAGCAAGATACTGTTCAGATATAGACAGCATTACTCTGAAATTTATATAAAAATACAAACGAAGTAGGAGAGCTAAAATACTTTTGAAAAAGATGAATATTGGAAGGCATCAGCCCACCCAGTTTCCAGACTTACTGAACAGCTGCAGCAGTCAAAGAAAGTCACGAGGCGTTGACGGCAGGACAGACACACAGAGCAACGTAACGGGACAGAGAACTCAGAAATGGGCCTGTACAAAGACAGCCCATTCATTTCTGACGAAGGTGCAAAAGCAATTCAGTGAAGGCAGGATAGCATTTCCAACAAATGGTTCTGGAGTAACTGAACAGCCGCAGGCAGGAAAACGAACCTTGCTCCAAACCTCACACCTTGGGCAAAAGTTTTTACAGACTTCAATGTAAAGTGTAAAACTATAAAACTTTTAGAAAAAAAAACAGAGGAAAATCTTTGTGATCTAGGGCAAGACAAAGAATTCTTAGACTTGACACCAAAAGCATGATCCATAAAAGGGACAATTTATAAGTTGGGCCTCGTCAAAATTAAGAACTTTTACTCTGAAAAATATCTCGTTTCACCCTGTGGGAAAATATTTGCAAGCCATGTGGTTGACAAAGAACTAGGACTTAGAATATCTAAAGAGTTCTCAAAACTGAACAGTTAAAAGCTCAAACAAGTCAATTAAGAAAAGGGCAATGCCCGCCCCAGCCAGAAAAAAAAAAGAAAAAAGAAAAAAAGGGCAAAAACCTGCACAGACATTTCCCCGGAGGGGATATGCAGACGACAAACAAGCACACAGAGATGTTCGCCCTCCTTAGCCGCTAAGGTAATGTAAATTAAAACTGTGACGAGGTGTCATTGCTCTCAGGATGGCGAAAATGAAAAACCGTGACAGTACAGAGACGGTCTCCCCTGCAGTGCTGGTGAAGACGTGGAATGGGAGAGGTGCTCTGGAAAACGGTTTGCAGTTTCTTTAAAACTAAACAGGCAACTCTCATAGGGCCCCTCCAGTGGGCTCCTGGGCCCTTATTCCGGGAAAATGAAGAGTTGAGTTCACATAAAAACACGTACAGTAATGTTAACAACAGTTTTGCTTGTAATAGCCCAAAACCGGAACCAACTAGCTGTCCTCTACAGGTGAATGGTCGAACACTTGGTGGACCTCCACACCACGGAATGCCCTCGGCAATGACAGGGGACAAGCCTGCAGTCCGTGCAACCACTGTGCTGAGTCTCCAGAAAATCATGCTGAGTGGAAAAAGTCAGTCCCCAAAAGTGTGCGTGTTGAATGATTCCATGTATACAACATTCTTTAAATGACAAGATTCTAGAAATAGAGGACAGATTGCTCTCTAGTGGTTGCCAGGGGTTAAAGAGGAGATGGGGGCAGGAAAAGAGTGTACATGGCTAAGAAAGGACATCATGTGAAATCCCTGTGTCTGGAAAGGCTCATGTCTTCTTGACTGTACCAGTGCCAACATCTTGGTGATGATACTGTGCTATAGTTTTATAAGGTGTTACTATTGGGGGGACCTGGGTAGAAGATACATGGGGTCTCTCTAAATTGTTTCTCACAAATGCATATGAATCTGCAATTAATCTACATGTCTCAGAGTTTTCTGGGAATGGGGGAGAAGAGAGTGTTGGTCAAAGTAATTTGCAAGGTTGCAGGAGCCCTATGGATTGAACAGCTGCCGTGACTACTGATGGTGACCACGGTGGTGTTTCTGGTGTTAGCTAAGTGCTATGGATCACAGCTCTGGTGTAGAGGGACCGATTCCTGGCATCAAGACAGCAGACCTGGGTTCAAGTCTCAACTTTACCACTTATTAAGTCCTTGACTTTCGGTAAGTCATTTGTGGTTCAGTCCTTTGGTCTGCCCAAATCCTCTCTTTCACTCCCTGTGGTTCAGGTGGGGCTGACCTGCCCAGGTGTGGGCACAGTGCCAAGGTCAAGCCAGGCGAGGACGCATCAATCTAGCCAGAATGGTATTGGGCTATAATCAAGGCAGAACCAGTCACAGTTTTCTCTAAGCCTTCTTTTTCTCCTCCCTGCCCCCTCCTCCTCCTATCAGAAAGGGCACTTGCTTTTCCTCTGGGACCATAATTTTAAGAAAGACTTGGGGACTACTGGGATCTTTTTTCCTAGCCACATGGAAGAAGCAATTACTTGATATTGTTAGAGTTCCTAGATCCAGCTGGGCCTGAAGCCAGCTACTGCAATAGATATCCTTTTTTACATATGCTAATTTGAGCAAGCTTTCTGTCATCGACAGTTCAAAAAGTATGGTGTGGTTAGGAGGATCAAATGGCTTGATGCATATCAAAGCATTTTGCACAAAATGTAAGAAAATAGTTATTACCTTACAAGGGGCTTGTGGTCTGGCAACAGAGATAAAAAACACTCTAAGAATCCTCCAGGCCAAGATTCTTAAAATATAGCGTGTATGAGAATGACCTGGGGAGAAGGGCAGGCTGGTGAAAGTGCAGGTCTCCTCCCTCATCCCAGGTCATTCCGGTGTCACACCAGTGACCAGAGAAAAAGGAGGAAGGCATGTGCAAAGGGAGCACTTAAGTGCTTGCCACCGACGACCAGAGAAGAGTTTATTAGGAAAGTGCAGAAAAGGCAACTGGTCTGGGCTGGGGTTGGGCTCCTGGCAGAAGGGTTTGTATGTGGGGTTCTCCGAGAGCAGGCCCAAGCCCAGGCATCAAGTGCAATGAACTGGCGAAGGGTGTGCTCCCACAGATAACTCGTCAGGGAAAGGGTGAAGCAGGATAGGCTGGGGGACAAGCCAAGCTGGGTGCAGTTGCAGGTGGAGCCTCACGCTCAGCCTGATCCCAGGGGTGTTCTGAAGTGTGAATTACACCTCAGGCTCCCGCACCATCAGTCACTGGCTATGGGATGGCAGTGGGCGAGGTGGGGGGGCACGGGGCTGAGGATCCATTGCTGCCCTGTCTAGCCTTCCCTACAGTGAGGCTGTTCTGTGTCCAAGAGCAATGTGCTGAAGGTCATGGGTGCTAGCCACTAGCAACAAAGCTCCAGAAAGCTAGAGAATGGAAACTGAAAGAACCTGGGTGAGGCATCGACGTTTCTAGTCCTGAGACCTGGGATAGCACCTTGGGGCTAGATGCAAGGCCTGGCAGGAGAAGGAGAGACCACTTCAGAATCCTGGATGGTAAGCGCCATGAAGTGGATTCTGTGTGGCCAGAGCTGCCATTCCTGTGTTCTTATTTCTCATATTCCCAGCAAAGCACAGAGAAAAATCCAGAGCATTTGGGAATGTGACCCACCTTCCCTCAGCCCCCGCCCCAGCCCCCCACCACACACGAAAATGAAGTATTTTTAGCTGTGCTCATTTGCTGTCTGTGTCTCCAGACAGGGTTGCATAAGAAGAGGCTATTTTTCTCCCTGCGGGATCGCAGGGGGATGGTGGAGCTGCACATGGATGGTAAAGCCATTTACACTCGGAGAAGCAGCCAGTGTGGCTTTGCGGGGTTGGCAGGTCCCACACTTCTCGGCATATAAAGGGAAAACTTGACGAATGCCAGGGAGGCGAGGTGACTTCACACAGGGGCTGATTTGCTGCAAAGAATAATACACAAGCCGTCCCACTGCCCCTGCCTTTTTGGATTTTTGGAATCACAAAGTGTTACAGCTGTGAGAACTTTTCTAAGTACACTGTCCGGCCTGCACTGATCATTACAAAGATGAGAAACCCAAGGCCTTACAGTGGGGAAGACAAAGGGACTAATATTTGTGGAAAAGAGCCTCTCCTAGGTCCAGACGCTGTGTTGGGCACGTTTCCAAATTGATCCATCTGAGTCCCACAGCAGCATCGTGGGGTGGTGTCATGAACACCATTTCTGTGGGCAGGGATACCAGCTCAGGGAGGGACCGTGGCTTTCTGGAGGTCTTACAGCTAAGCAGGAAGCTGAGATTAGAACCCAGGCCACTCTGGTGTGCAGACAGGATCCTTGTTTGTTTTTCTCAGTCTTCAGGGTAAGGTGGGGAATGACTTTCCAGCCAGCTATGAAAGAGCCCGTGCCTGCTTTTCATTAAAGTGCCAGCAACCCAAGGGCGGGCCACCATCTCCTTTGTTTGCCTCTGCCTCTCGGTGCCTACAAGGGAGCCTGTAGGGGCTCAGTGAACATGTGCTGCATGCATGAATGAAGCAAGCACGCATTTACTGCACATCCCCTTCGTGCAGACACCATCCCGTGAACAAAGAAACAGCACTGGCCAGAGGTGCTCATGCTGGAGGTGATAGAACAAGATGTACGCATGAAAAATCCTGGAAAATTGCCCCATGCGATACAGACGCACACGTGGGCTGGAGTTGTCCAGTGGGTCTGGGTTCAGGGCAGTGTGGGGGGGAGGTGTGTTTCACCACTGCTCTGCCCTGCTCCACCCCACCTGTGCTCCGATGAAAAGAACTACTTCTCATGCCTTCCAACCAGACCTGAAGTGGGCTCCCTCTGACTCATTTCCCACATGCAGGTCTCACTATCCTTCAAGGCTTAGCGTGAGTGCCATCTCCTTCATGGAAGACTTCCTGACCCCTTCAGCTTGGGGTGGGGTGCTTCTTCCCACTTTGAGTTCCCATAACACTCGGCCAGTACCTCTCTTGTGGCACACACCTTGTCTCCTTTACTGATCCCCAAGACAAGGTCAAGTTCACCACTGTAGCTCCAAACACTGGACAAAGAACCTGCATGCACTGGTGCTCCCCAGGTGTGTGATGAATGAGTGATGGAAGAAGGGAAGGAGAGCTGGGTGCCGGACAGAAGGGGGCTCCTGATGCTCTTTGGAGCAGGCGGTTGCCTTCATGATTTGATTTGAGGAACACGGGATCCAGATCCCCTGAATCAAACACTTCTCAGCGTGGTGCGGCCTTCACATCTACTATTAGCCATTTACTGCTTTGAATTGAGGTAGAGAAGTAAGAAGACTCTGTTCCCCAGGTTAGATGAAGAAGCCCTTGGCTTAATTTCAACTCATGTATGGAGCAAGTAGCAAACCATGATGTCCCTGTTTGGCACTTACAGTTACAAAAAAGGCAATGTTGCTATAAATCCCTTTGGTATAACAGCCTCAGAAGTGGTTCTCAAACTGTGCTCTGAGTCACTCCCAGCGTTCCATGAAGGACTTGCTTCTATCTCCCTTATCGGTTTTATGTTTCTCCCATTCCACTTGCTTGAAGGATTTCACATTAGGAAGTTTATGGGTCCCTAACAGGGAAGTATCCGTCATACTCCGTGGCCCGCCTGCGTGTCATTCTCTGTGTATCTGGGGCCCTTGCAGCCACCATGGGTGCCGGGCCCCATGGAACGTTCAGCAAGCTGCCTCAAAGCCCCCGCTTTCTTCTCACTGGATCACAAGCTCCCGGAGGACAGGCACCCAAGCACTGTGCCTGGCTCGCCACATGCTCCCCAGCACCTAGCACCTTGCCTGCACCCAGTGGGTATTGAGTGTTTCTTTTTTAGTTTCTTCACCTAAGATTGGGAAACAGAATGGCTGGATTAGGTGATGTGAGGAACTGGAGCATTTGGGAGACTGACTGATGCACATTGGACAGGTGTTTTTGGAGCACTCTGGGGACATGGCCATGCGAACACAGAACACTGGAAGAAAGCCACTGTCCAGTCCTCCCTGCTGTTGACAAGAGGACAAGTGTGCCGAGGTCTGCCCCCACCTCCTGCCCCATGATGGGTCTTGTCCGTGTGTGCAGACGTTCCAGCCTTCATGTCCAAGTTCCATTTACACCTCTCCAAAAAGCGTCCTCTGGGCCACCGGGGCCTAAGGGTGTGCACTCAGCAGTGGGGACCCTGCTTGGGAGAGGTGGTTCTAGAAAAGACTCCCTGGATGTTGCTTGAGCCATTTGACCAAGGAATTCTGGGGTCCTAGGAACCCGAAGCATGGCCTAGAGGGGAGGGGTGTGGGTCCCAGGAAGGGACATCCCTTTGGCCCTGCAAACTGCTCGGTCCTTCCAGAGAAATGCCGTCAGAGCCTGGCCAGCGTGGGGCCCAGGTCTGAGGACAGATCCGGGGGAAACAGAGCTGTGTGCCGAAGGAAGCAGACGCAGCCACGGGTGGACCCATCGGAACCGTTTCTGCGCAGGCGGAGTGATGTGAACCCTGCTTGCTGGAGTAACTGCAACTGCGCTTGGGGAGATACGAGAGCAAAGGAAGTGGGAGAACCGTAGATAAAAGGGTTAAATCCCAGACTGCCATGACGAGAAGCCAAGAGACTCTGCTAAAACCAAACAATTCAAGAAATAGCAGTGTAAACACATATATATTTCTTTTGAAAAATATAAACACCAGAAGAGCTAAAAAGAATGGAAGGTTGGCGCTGCTAGGGAGAGGAACCAGAGGTTGGGGCAGAGGACTACAGTTTTTCATCAATTTTTAGCACTATTTAAAAAATAATGTGTATGTGCTACTTTGATTAGATACAAATTAAAAATGAACAATGGCTTCGGTAGCCATGTGGAGGACGCATGCCAGCAAGGGGGCTAGAAGCAGAGAGGCTGGGGAAGGCCCCAGGGGGTTGGGGGGCACAGGGCAGGGCCTGTGAAGGAAGCTTCCTGGGGGAGGACCACCCAGGTAGGACTTGAGTAAGGAGGAGCAGGCCTCGGTCCCCAGAAGGCTCAAGTGTTGGGGCCAAGGGGTCAGTTGAGGACAAGAACACAGGGCAGGCGAGGTCCTGGGCTGGCCTGGGAGTGAGGCGTGCGGCAGGGAAGCCCAGTCCTGCCCTGACTGTGGCTGCTGCAGTGGCCTTTGAGTCCCTCTGTCGTCTCCCTGACTGTCAAGCAGGTACCTTCATGACAGCTTGGGGGGCGGGGGGTCCAGGGTTCCCATGGCAACAGGGCAAAGAATCTCAGGAAAAGGTGGGGCGGGGGGAATGATGAAATCGAATCTGGCCCTGAAATAAAAATAGCCAATAGTTGAGATTTTTAAGAAAGAGGAAAAACAAAAACAGCATTTGATACATGAGTCACCAACTTCTCCCAATTACCAGTGTTCAGGCTCCAAAGAAAGCTTCCGACAGACGAGCCTTGGAATGTCGGTGGTGGGGAGGATGCTGAGCTCCAGCCCCTCCTGCCAACCTCACGTTTGGCTCTTCCCAGTGGAAATCATCAGCCTGTCTGCCCAGAGCCGAAGGCCTCCTCTGGCCGCTGAGTGCCAGAGAAATACAAATGGGCTGAAAGCCAGGAGAACCGATGCAAGTCATACTCCTTTTGGGGCCTCAGTTTCCCCCACTGCAAGGAAGGGAGCTGGACTGAATGGTCTCAAGGCCCACCTGGCTTCTCTGACATCTGCTGTGCTTTGGTGTCCAGGGGTGGGGGGCGGGAGCTGTAGAGGTCACCATAGCCATCCCCTGGGGCACTTAGGCTACTTTGTTAGATTTCAGGGGTTTGGGGTTTTTCTGTCAACAGACTAGTCGGAGGACACTGAGCCCTGGCAAGGGCTCCCGTTCAGAACGGTGAGTGGAACTCTAGGGGGAAATTCCTCTACCCCATGCATTTGGAGGAGGAAGGATGCTATGTACGAGATCTGCTGGGCTGGCCGGGGAGGCTTCTTGCCGTGCTCTCATGCTTGGAAAATCAGGTGGAGGACCACCTGCTTGGGCTGGTTCAGGAAAGGGTGCCGAGGTGCAGGGGGATGGTCCAGATGACCTCTATGGAACTCCCTGCCCAATCATGGCTTATTAGTAAGGCTCCCTCTCCTTTGGGTCTGCCCACCTTGCTACATCTGCACATACCCTTTCTTAGAAAGGCTTTAGAACTTCCAAGATTTAAAGTGTGCATGCTCAAATGACTGGAGATGGGAGAGAATTTGTATGATGTTGGGTGATTGTGGCTACCCTTTCACACAAAAAGCACTTGGGACGGGGCATGAGATACATGGCAGTGATGTTCTGGACCCTCAGTCAGTCTCATGGCTGTGAACCTCACCTGGTGAGAGCATCCTACCGAGCCCAGCACACCCGGTGTGCCACGTTCCTCATTGACACTGGCCTCAGGGCTCAGGCCAGCCGGAGTCCATCCTACAGGCCGTGTTGTGCAGCAGGTCAATGGGTTGCTACCCTTTATCGACAAGAGGCTCCTGGTGGCCTGCAGCTGGACTGCCCAGGTTTGAATCCTGGCTCTGCCTCTTACTAGATGCTGAACAGGGTCCTGCAGGAAACAACTCCTTCGCAGGGTGTAGGTGAGCAGTTTGCAGAAGGGGCTATTCACAGGGGTATGCACAGGGGTAAAGGAATCCACAAAGGACAGGGCAGCCCTAACAACTTCTATAGAGGCTATTGTGCTACCTCTAGAACGGAAGGGTATGGGCAGGGAGCGTGAGAGGGGAACTGGTGAGAGCTGTAGCCCTGGGAGAGAAGCTGAGGATGGGAGCTCTGGCCAGAAGAGGAAACAGTGTCCAGCAGGGAGGAAGCCAGGTGAATGCACTGACCTCCCCTGCTCCTGCCAGTGCCCCCATTGGCTGAAGCCAACTAGAAGCCAGAAGACAAGGTGGAGACAAGCTGACTGTAGATCAGCCTCTGGGACAAAGAGCAGAGGGGAGAAATGTGAAGGGTGGGTCTGGAGGGGCAAAGGTCAGCATCTATGACCTTTCTGTGCCTCAGTCCCTCATTTGTAAAATGGTGATGATGTAACACACACACCTTGGGACCATTTCAGAATTAAATGAATACATCTATCTCTCTCTATATATATCTATTGCTTGGAATGGGGCCTGGCACTTAACACATGATATGTCATGGTTGCTATTACCTGTATTATTACCACGCTCCCACACAAATTTGTTCCCACCCTCTAGGCATCCAAGTTTCCTTTCTCCCTTTTATCCAAATCTGTTCCCTGCCAGCTGGCTCCAGAGAGGGCCTATTAATCAGTTCGTGTTAAGGTGTATATAACTAACAACAGCCTTAGGAGTTACCTCTGCCTGGCAGCACTGGCATTTTAACAGGAAACACTGCATCATCCTGAGAGTGTGAAGCTCTGATGCTGGAACCTCAGGTCTTTTGTTGCTTTTGCGATCACAGGTGAGTGGTCTCTCATCCTACATTGAATAATAATAACCGGTATGGAGCTATGGGAAGGATGGACCTTCCTGTGACCCCTGCCCAGGGACTGAACTGTGAACACCTGGCAGAAGGAGGTGGCCACGCTTCACTGGTTGACCACTTGCCAACCCCTGAGAAGCCAGCCCTAACCTTGAGCTGAGTAAACGAGACCCTTCAAAGCTGGGAAGGGCACCTCAGTTCCCAGACAGCCAGGCGCCCAGAGAGGGGTGATCTAGTCCCGTCACCCAGGAGCCTGACGGTGAAGCCAGGATTTGAACCAAGAGTCCTGACCCCTAGGCTGAGGTCTTCCTTTACCCCCACTGTTCACTCTCAAGTGCACGCCCTCGGGTGGCTGGAGACATCCCAAGGCAGCCGTCTGAACTCACCAGCTGGCCCTGGAGCAGCTTGGCCTTTCAGCCGGAGGGGAATGTGTGACCCAGGAGAGCCTCTAATGTGTGATTCAAGCTACAAGTGTGGACTCTTCAGGTTGCTTATGCCCATCCTGTTCAAAGCTCCATCCGGCAGCTGCGACCCTCTGTCCTGGCGTGTGGCCTTGGTAATGACTCTTCTCACCTATGGAGGTGCCTCCCGAGTGATGTTTCCTTGACCTCAGAACGTCCCTCTCTCCGCTCACGCCGGGCCACCAGTCACATGCTCTGGGACATTGTGAGCTGACTGTTTATGCAGTGTTTGCTCACAATAGCAACAAGCACCCTTTCTTCTTCAGACCTCTGATAATAAGATGCTGTCACACTAGGAGGGGCTATAAAGTAGCTGGCAGAAGAAAGTATCCAAAAAACAAGTTTAGGCCCATGAAAGCATCTGGAAAACAAGTTCAGATATAAGGAAGCATCCAAAATAGTCAAGCTTGGGCTCAAGCTCTTTCCCTAGCTCCTGACTCATTTCCACAACCCTAGGTCTGGCTCTATGGTGATAGGGTCACTTCCTTCGTGCCAAATCTCAGTCTCATGAACCTTTGTGACCCCTGACCCAGCATCGCTCACATCCCGGTGCCCAAATTTTAAAGCTGAGAAGAAGAGGCCATGGGCATCCAGGATCTTGGAAACACAGAGGAAATCTTATGGCATTAAAGTTGAAAGGTTCTTAATCTTGCATGAATGTACAGTTGTGGTCCAAGCTTTTGTTAGATTCCCAAAGGGGCCCTGTATGAGTCAGGATAGACTAGGTAATGTTGTGGTAACAAATAATCCCCAAATCTCAGTGGCTGACGACACTGTGAGTTTTCAGAGAGCCCCTGCTTGGAGCCTATTTCCTGCCCCTACTGTCCTTCCCTGACACCGGCTGCCTGCCTGTGTCAGAACACAAAAAACAATAAAGGTTGATGTGACCAAATTGTTTAGTCAGATTACCCTTTGTGTGGCAGACACATAAAGAACCAGATGTTTTATGAAGCGCAGTCTCGTTTGATCTTGTGAGGCAAAAAGGAGGACACTGAGGCTCACAGGGACACAACTTTAACTAGAAGGAATGATGCCTGCTGCGGGGTTCAGGCTCCATACGGGTTAGCCAGAGCTGTTCAGGAGCCTTCCACAGGGCCCCCTGCCTCCAGTGGGGGGCATGCAGCTGCCTGGGAGGAATTCTGGGGGTATCCTTACATCACTGAGCCTGGGATGCTTTACTATTTTTTAAAGATTTTATTTATTTATTTATTCAGAGAGAAGAAAGACAGGGAGAGAAACATCAATGTGTGGTTACCCCTTGTGTGCCCCCTACTGGGGACCTGGCCTACAACCCAGGCATGTGCCCTGACTAGGAATCGAACAGGCAAATGTTTGATTCATAGGCCGGCACTCAGTCCACTGAGCCACACCAGCCAGGGCTGTTACTACTATTATTTTTAACTGTGGAATCACATTCATCATTTTGTCTCCAACAACATGGAATCTGGTTTAGAGAAGATGTCCCCAAGTGTTTATCAAATGAATGAATTAACAAGTGAGTAAGTGAGTGGTGACTGGCAGTGAGCAAGCCTTTTCTATTCTCTGGGCCTCAGTTTCCCCATCTGTCCACTGAGATGCTGCCTAAGGACCTCTTCACTGCCAACATCTGATGACTAATGTGACAGCAGCGTGCCTATGTGTTTGGAAACCCTGCTTGCCATATCTGCCCAAACGGGGCCTGTGGGGCAGTCTCCAAAGCGGACTTCTGGGTTGGCTGGGTGATTTCGCCCCAGAGACAAGTGCTCACATCGACAGTGTGGGAATCGGCATTGTGTGTAGTTGGTGAGGATTCTCCAGGGCCAGGACTCCAAACCACTGTGGCCAGGGTTCATAGACAGGTGGGCGGGACTCCAGAAGCACAGACAAAAAACGTCTTTCCCCAAACACTTCTGCTGGTGGCTGAAATTCCACCATTTGTGATTTATTCCATTGGGTTCAGCGTTGCACTTTTGTGTGTGTGTATGTGTGTCTGTGTGTGTGTGTGAGAGAGAGAGAGAGAGAGAGAGAGAGAGAGAGAGAGAGGGTGGTCCTCTTTCTACATGCTAAAAATCTTGGCAGGAGGATGGAGCTTTTAAATTTAATTCAATTCTACACAGTCTACGCAGCAGAGAGAAAGAAGGAGCTTATACCCTTTGCGACAGCATGGATGGAACTGGAGAGCATTATGCTAAGTGAAATAAGCCAAGCAGTGAGTGATAAATACCATATGATCTCACCTTTAACTGGAACATAACCAACAAAAGAAAAAAGCAAACAAAAGAAAAAAGCAAAACCAGAGACATTGAAATTAAGAACAATCTAACAATAGCCAGAGGGGAAGGGGGGAGGGGACAGCGGGGAGAAGGGTTTTCAGGAACTGCTATAAAGGACACATGGACAAAACCAAGGGGGAAGGTGGAAGCAAGGGAGGGAGGTGGGTTTGGATGGAGTGGAGGTGGGGAGAAAATGCAGACAACTATAACTGAACAACAATAAAGTAATTTTAAAAAAGAAAAGAAAAGAAAAGAACCAAAATATTCAACTCAATGCATGATTGCCATCCTCTGTAGAGGGGTGGGCTGGGGTAGATACAAAGGTAGTAATAGTGACATTATTACAACTACTGTTTCTTGAGCATTTACTATGTGACATGCTCTGCACGTATTACTTACTTAACCCCTTACCCAGTCCTGTGACTCTGAGTTTTTAGTCTCACTTTACAGATGACAGAACTGAGTCACAAAGAAGCTAAGACATTTGTGTAATGTAACACAGTTGGGTTGGTCCTATGTGTTTGACTCTGCACTACAACCCACATGGCTTGCAGGGGGCGTTCTGTGTAGTGGGAAGAAAGATATGGAAGTTGAACAGAATTGATGTTAAGTAGAGGCAGAAACAGTGAGCCATGGAGGAGCCATGCATAGGTGATCTGAAAGGCTGAGGAGATTTTATTCCAGCTGGTTCTTGAAGGATAAGAAGAGTTTTCATAGCCTGAGAAAGAAAAGAGGGTAATAAAGCTTTGGAGAGCGGCCAAGCCACTTTGCCTGCCTGCTGAGCTGGGACATCAGTCACCCGCCCTGAGGCTGAGACTACAGTTAGCTCTCCTGACCCGCGGGCCTCTGGATGTAGACTGCCAAGCCACATCCAGAGCTGGCTGTTGTTGGTGTTGAGATGGCTGGAGAATGCAGTGGATGGAAAAAGACGGTAAGTAGTGTGGACCAGGTCATGGGAGGCCATGGAATTCAGCAATGGGGAGTCACCGAAGGCTTTTGCGAAGTGAGAGCCCATGAGGTCTGTTTTAAAATACTCTCTGCTGAGAAACTGTCACAGACCCAGAGGGGGCCAGGAGACCTGACACCTAAATGCAATGAGCACCCGTAACAGAAAAAGGACATTGAGGGTAAAGCTAACGACACCCACATAGATGTGTGTGGATGGTAACGTACCAAAGCTGGTTCACTGGCTGTGACAAGGGTGATGGGTGTGCAGGAACTCTATATAGCACCTTTGCAACTTTCCTGTTAATCTAAAACTGTTCTCAAACAAAATGTTTGTTTAAATAAATTTAAAACAACTCCTTTTGCAGGCACCATAGAGGATAGAGTGGAGCTGGGGGTGGGGGCGGGCACAGCATCCTCCTGGAGGTGAAGGCCTGTTCTCTGCTGGTGGCAGAGGGACCAGAGGGAATGGGGCAGAAACAAAGGACACACAGGCAGTGAGTGAGACAGGATTTGCCAACTGGTTGGACTCGAGGGCTGAGCTGGAGGCACGAATCAAAGGTGACCGTCCAGTCCCGAGCCCAGTGCCGGGCACGGAGGAGGCCCCAGGAAAGGAAGGGCGAGGTTGCAGTGGACCAACCTGTGCAGCTGGTACTGGGAAGTGCTGCTCTAAGCGTCCCCCTGTTCTGACCTCAAGGTCCAGAGCGGGGCAGCTGGCCTTTCCACGGCAGTGCTGCCCAAACTACGGGTGGTGAAGGACCATGTGCTTGGAACTTTGGGTTTGCCTTTAAAATGTGTTTCTAGTTCAATGACGATCAATATTTTGGTCTACACTTTGTCCAGTGAGACAGGTCCCCTGATCCTGGGCTTGGATGTCGGGCAATTTCAAAGTGCTACAAACGTTCCTGAGCACTGACCCTCTGTTCTATTTTATCTCGCTGCAGAGGAGAACTGAAAACATAGTGTGTGGACAGGGACTGTCTACTTTGAACTTCACAGCTCCTGCAGGGTCAGGGACAATGATTCTCAGTTTACAGACAGGGAGGCTGAGACTCAGAGAGGTTTACAGCCTGCTGGAGCCCGCACAGAGCGGGAGGCTGCAGCTGGGAGAGCAGGGTTGCAGTTCGTCTCTAGAAGCAATGTCCCCACTCCTGTCAGCCCTGTTCCCAGACCTCCGGTCCTTGTGCCCTTCAGCTTGTTTTCAACGCTCTTCTTTGCTCCTCTTCTCTGGAGGCCAAATCATGGGTTACTTTGGCTCAAGAAAAGAAAGAGGTGGAGGGCAGTGCCTTTGCCAGAGGTGACCTCACAGCCTGTCTCCCCAGGGCCTGGTGGTGGAGCATGCAGAGAGCTCAGAACCGGTGGAGGCCTCTCCGAGGTAGCCAGGAGCATGACCTTGACCTGGTATCCTTCCCAGGGCTCTGAAGCCCTGAGCTGGGGAGGGAGAGAGGTTCCCTCAGCGTCCTGCCCAAGGAAGACCCCAGGCAGCGCTCAGCAGGGACTACTGACGCCAGTGGGAGGACTGCAGCGCCGTCACATGCTGGGCACTGGGCTAAGTGCAGAGATGCTCGTTTGTGTTTCCCTTTGCTCTGCAGCAGCATTGGGAGGGTGAGGCCTCGTAGGGCCTTTATTCTTCACATTGAGTTCTTTTCCACTCTGGGACCCAGGCTGGGTTTTTGAGCTCCCTTACCTCGGGGATGATTGCAGGGACAAAAGAGAAGTGAACCTGAAACAATCTCCTTTTGAGCCTTCTGACAAAGGCTAAGCTGATGGAGAAAACAGCGGCAGAAGACAGGACAGGGAGTGACTCTGGGGTAGTCCCTGTGTGTGCAGGTCTTCTTCGTCCCCTACAGCAACGGACGGTGGAGATTCCCAGCCCTACAAACTAGGGCTGGAAGTCAGTGGGTTTATGGGTCCTCTTCCTGCGGCAGTGGTTGAACTGTGGGCCTAGGGAGATGCAGCCATTCATTCATTCATCAAATATTCACCCTAACACATTGTGTGCATGCACCCATCTAGGTTCTGGAGATACAGTGGTAAGACAGACTTTAATAAAAGAACACATTTTTTTGCACATTCTGTTTTATAGAGTAAGAATGTCTCCTCCAGCTCTTGGCTGTACTCCTCCCCCAATCCTGAATTCTCCCCTCGGGCCTCTGCTCATCCTGTCCCTCAGCAGAGGGACAACTCTCTTTCTCAAAACTTAGATATTCGGTGGCCCTGTTTCAGCAAAGGATGAAGTGCAGAAGACACCGTAAGAATGGAGTAAGTCAGACCCCCCCACAGGGCCACTGGGAACACTCGCTCCTTGGGATCCCGGTGTGCACATTCCCCGCTGCCTTCTGGGCCCAGGGTGGCTCCTCCCCTTCCAGCCTCACTCCCAGCACACCCTTCCCACACGTTTCAGGCCCTGGCAACACGCACCGCTCCTCACCACGCACTTTCAGGTCTTTGCTCCCTTTTCCTGATACCGTTTCCTCTGTCCCAATCACTTTGGAATGTTCTATTCTTTAGTGTATCGAAATCTTATTAATCAATCTTCCAAGGCCCAGCTCCCATGCCTCCTCCACTGGGAAGGCTTCTCTGATTTCCACAATCAGACTGCGTGCTTACCACTGTCTATTCCCAGCAGCTCTGACCGACACACACTCCTTATACCCTCCTCACTGTCCATCAACACCGTGCACACCGCCATGGGCCAATCCCTCGTGGGCATGAGTGAGCTGCTTCCAGCTGCGCTTGTGGTCCCATATGTTTTCGCCATCGCCCAGGGTGACCCATCCACACAGGCTCTGTGGGCAACTGGTTCAGGTTGGAGCAGGAGGACAGATGCTCGAAAAGCCTAAGCTTACAAGGTGGGTGGATTGAACGTGGCAGGGAAACAAACATTGATGGTTCTGACCGAAAGTTAGGGGTGAATTTAATCCCAGGTTCAAGGAAACTCAACAAATGCAAGAGACAGAGCTGTTATTAACCCTGAAAAAAAACTGTTCAAAAAGTAAGAAAATGTAATCATAGTTCGCTGTGTGTGCTGCGGTCATAAGTATGTTAATACTAAGCGGAGATTTAGGTAAAAATTGTGATATGACTGCATTGAGAAGATGGGAGTTTGGGAAGTGTGTGTGTGTGTGCATGTGTTAGAGTTAGAAGTGTAAGAGAGCTAAGTTGTCATCTTTGACAGTTAATGGCTAATGTCTAAAACTGGAAAATCAAGAATCAGGATCATAAGCTCATGATATAGAAAGATGCAGGGAAACACACTTCAAAAAGTGTTGAAAATGGTTGGCTCGTTTTCAAAATCAGGATAGTGCTGTTTTGTTATAACTGCTATGGTGCTATTTGACTTTTTAAAACTAAACACACATATTGCTTCGATTAGAATTAAAATTTCAATGAACGCATTTGGACGATAGGGAGAAGCCGAGCGAGTGCTGCTTCTCGCCGCAGGAGACCTGGTCCCCGCACCTCCTCCAGGACAAACGTGCTTGGGGAGTGAGCCCTCCACCCTCTGGGCCCCTCCTTTCCCAGGGAGGCGTGGCGGGGGCCTCTCTAGGACTCAGCCGGTGCACCTGGTCGGTTTTATTTTCAGACCTCAGGAGCCCAGGGTGAGCCAGCTCCTCATTAAACTCGGGCGTCCTGTGAGGTGCAGGTCAGGCCGGCAAGGGAAGGGAAAGGCTGGGAAACACTTGCCAGTGGGGGCTTGGGTGTTTGGTTTTCCTCCGAGACCCAGACACTTCTGGTAACCATTGTTCCCCAGTGTGGTTTTTTGAAAACTTATTGTTTTCAAATTCCACGGGCAGCCCAGACTGATTCGTCCGTCTAGGAATTTGAGGGACAGAGAGCAGAAATAACATTTTATAGGAGAAGGGGGATCAAAGCCAACAGACTCTTTGCAGAACCCACCCAGGTCTTGTATGTTCAGGATCGCACCTCATTAACGGGAGAGCCTCACCAGGTTGGTGTTTAACAAGCTGCCCTCGGCCTGCTCTGGCTCTCTGTCCGTGTTCTCCAGGCAAACTGCTGTTTCTCCTGGTGCGGGGACAAGCCCCCAGGGACCCCAAAGCAAGACCCGGGCCCTACCATACAAGTGATCTTGTGCTGCGTCAATCAACATATATAGGCCTTCTTTCTCAATGATCTTTCCCCTTGAAAGCAATGGCTTAGATTTTTCTAATGCATTACAGTTCATAAAGTACCTCAGTCGGCCTATGTCATATTAACACGGATGGGCAAGGATTGTTGTTTCCATTTTATAGGTGGGGAAGGTGAGGCTCAGAGAGGTTAAGGGACATGTCCGTGATCATCGCACAGCTAGAAAGAACAGAGTTGGGAATTGAACCCAGGTCTTCTAAGGCCTCGGCCAGAACCTTACCCAACACCAGGTAACTCTGCAGTTGTCCCTCCCACCCCCATGATGGTAGCCTGAGCACCCTCACCGTGGCATAGCCCCGGGCTAGCTCACCTGCCTTAGGTGGAGCCAGGTCTCCAGGCCTCTACAGCACCTATCCTTTCCCCAGCCTTCGCCTCTTTCCTAGACCCTGGGTTTCAGCTACCACCACCAGTTGGACAATCGGAAGCTGACCCACTCTAAAGTGTGAATGAATGCTACTCAGCCCCTCCCAGGTCAGAGTGGACAGGGCCCAGGACCTGTGTTAGGTACAAATCCCAGCTCTGCAACTCGCTTTTGGCAAACTTTAGGTACCCAGGGCCTCAGCATCCTCTCCTCTGACATGCAGGCGATGATTCTGACCTGATAGAGTTTTATAGACCGTACAACCAAAAATATTTCTCAACTGTACAGAGGAAAGGGATTGATAATAACTGACTGCCTCCGGCCCCACACCTTTACCATGGAGGACGTGTCCTTCTCCCCACCCCACAGGTAGGAACACTGGTGCTCAGAGATGGCATTTGACTTGTCCAAGGCAGAAGTTGCAGGTCTGGATCTTGCTCTGGTCATTCCAAGTTCAATGTTCTTCCACTCATCACAAGTCAAATATTTGCATCCCCATGTAATAAATCCCCACCTTGTGACTGGGTCAGTTCGCCCATCTCAGCTTTCAGGGAGTAGCTAATAAATTCTTTCATTAAAAACTGTTATGTGTATTAGGATGCTTTTGGCTGCAAGTAACAATTCAAAACTAAAATACGGGAAATACATATGACTTTACATAACCAGCAGTCCAGCAATCCTGGAGCTGATGAATTCAGGACTCACTGTCCCTGCCATTGAGTGGCAGGGTGGGTGTGGCCATTCCGGGGGATTCACACAGGCAGGATGGAGTTCAGGGAAGGGAAGGAGCACTGGCTGCTGACTGTCTCTGCTTATTAGTGAGAAAGATATTCCGGAAGCTACCTCTCCTTCCCAAGCATAATTCCCCTTATATCCTATTGGACACAGCTGCATCTCAGGCCCAGACTAAACCCATCACTGGTAAGGAATAGAGAATGACCGTGAGTGGCTTAAACTAATTAACACCCACCCCTGGGGTAGCCTGATGCTGGGCATCGCCTTCCAGAACACAGGCAAAGATAAATAGCTAAGCAGAACCAGGGCTCAGGCAAGACCGAAGAGCAGCACTGTCCAGTAGAACTTTCTGCAGTGACAGAAATGTTCTGTATCTGTGCCGTCCAATTCAGAACAGTACGTCTACCACTGCAGACTTGGCAGGTCTAGAGAGTGCATGTGTGCACCTGTGTGTGTCTGTCTGTCCACTGGATAGGTAACCAAGGGTCTGCTGCAGAGGTAATGAGCTTTGCTGGGAATACTTACTTCCTCTTTCCATCAGAATGGAAAGAGAGGCTAATTGCAGGTCATAAAATGGGGGGTGGGGGTTGGAGGGGGATGTTGTAAAGGCTCCTGGGAGTCCAAGGTCAAACAGCAGGTGAAGAGCACTTCTGGCCCAGAACCTGGGAGGAGAAAGCCCCACTGGGAGGCACTGGCTGTGCCCTAGGGCTTCCCACTAGGACACTCAGGACAGGGGCAGGCCCAGGTCCTGAGTACCTACTCTCCCCCTGTTTGTTCTGTCTCCTCCTCCTCCTCTTCTTTCCCCTCCATTCTCCCTCCCACTGTTCCCAACCTGCTCTCCCTGCCCTCCTTCTCCCCTCCCCCCTTTCCTGTTCTCAGCCCCTCTGCCTTCCTTTCCTCCTTTCCCTTCATTTCCCCATCCCTTCTGTCAGGCACCCTTTCTTACTTCTGCTCCCCTCTTCTTTACTTCTCATCACCCCGCCAGATTTTAAACTCTGGTCAAAGAGTTTCTGTAAACCTCTTCTCTTTCCCGAGTTTGCCAAATTCTCCCAGGCTGCCTCCTTTGCCCAATTCCCTGCTCCTAACTCAGCGTCCCCCCCTTTCCTGGCATGTGATGCCTGCTTGGAAGGAGCAGGGCTGTGGCAGGGGCTGGAGGAACCATTTGGGTGAGGAAAGAGGTTTCCTGGAGCCCCTCAGTCACACAGAGCAGCAGGGAGTGGGGACAGCTTGGGGAATGCCCTCGGCAAGGACCGAGGTGTTAGAGATCACTCATTTCTCTGCATGCCTGGATTCTTAGGCAGCCCATAGGGACGTGAGATGAGTAAAGGCCTTAAGTTCAGGCTTGGGCATCAAAGGGACAGCCACGGCTCTCAGTAAAGAGGGTGGAAGCAACTTGAAATTCTTCCCCGCGTCCCCTGCCTTTGTTGGCTTGAAGGGGTTTCAGCAGAGGGTGCAGTGTCAACACAGGGCCCTAGAGGTCAGCTGGTCCATTTGCTCCCACCTCCTCCTGCAGCTGGAACACCTGGGCCAGACTGGAGTGAGACGGTCAGTCCCAGCACACGTGGACAACGGCCTGGAGCTCCGCACTTCCAGCAGGCTGGCCTGGTGCTGGGGTACTATGGGTCCCCTGCTCTGGAAGGCAGCTCCTCCTGACTGAGGGCTTCCCAAATTTCTGAAACCTGGGAGTCTTGTTAGGGCCTAAGCAAGTCTCTGGAAGAAGAAATAACGTCATCAAAGTTCTTTCCAGCTTCGTCGTATTTTTAAGGGCAAAATGCCATCCCCTAGACCCTTTCCAAAAGCCCAAATGGCTTTCAAATAGGACAGAAAGGGGCTTCTGCTCTCCAGGAAAGTCCTCCATCCCGAGTCATTAAACAGCCTGGGTAACCCTACCCCAGGGCGCCAAGCTATAAAGGCTGGCTTTGTTCAGGGAAGGCGCCTGGGAGAGGCATGGAGTCTGAGCGGAATGATTGCTTTTCCTCCCGGGGTCTCTGTGAGCTGGCCGCCAGTGATCCTGTGCCAAGCAGCACAGCCCACCCAGGTGGAGGTGGACCAGCCTGTGACCACCACGGGCCTTGACACACAGAGATGGGGTGGCAGGGAGCAGGACCCGGTCTGCAGGGCTTCATCATAAACATCCCTGTTCTGCTACTACCTCTAGGAGCAAACACTACCAAGTTCCTGTGGGCCCCTGCCCCACACCCTGGGGTCCTTTCCCATTCCTGTCCCTCCCTCCCTCTTTCTGCCCCAGCACTGACCCTCCAGTCACATGCCAGCACCCCACACCCTCCTTACCTCCTTGCTTCTGTTTAAAATGTCTTCTCATCTGACTGTATGGCCCTGGGCTTCTATCGCGAGCTAAGCTAAAAGCTGCTACTTCCTTGAAGCCCTTCCAGATTTCTACCCTGGCCTGAACAATATTCCCTCTGTCTCTGAGCACACACCTGCAAGGTATGCTAGAACGAATTGTAGTCATCTTGCTTTGCTGTACGTATCTGTCACCCACCCTTGGTTCTGCTCTGTCCTTCCTTCCTGCACTCCCACCCAGCACCCAGCACAGTGTCCCATTTGAACTGGGGACTCAGCCACTTGTCGAAGACTTAACACTTTTCCAAGAATTTGCACGAGTGTAATACTAATAGCTAGAGTCTACGGAGAACTTACTATGTATCCTAACAGCCCTATGAAGTAGATGCTAAATTATCCTTTTTTACAAACAAGGAAGCTAAGGTGCAGAGGCACTGAGTAACCTGCTTAGAGCCATGCAGACAGTAAGTAGCAAAGCATGGATTTAACTCCAGGCAGCTTGGGTCCAGAGTCTGTGCCTTTTAACCCCCTACTCTCCTTCTCTAAGTGATTGTGAACACGGGGTCTAACGGGGGGGGGTTAAATCTGGGCTCCCCCTTCCCTAACTGTGTGACCTTGATGAGGTCACTTATTTAACCTCACACGTGAAAGAGGGGCAACAACAGTACCTGTCACAGCGTTGTTATGAGAGTTCAGTGAAAGAACGTGTGCAAAAAGGCCGACTGTGTTCTCTCTGTGCCGGGCGTGCTGTGCTGACCACCCCCATCGTGACCCCGGGGTTAGACCAGGGTCCCGCCACCAGCTCGCAGGCCCAGCACTGATCAAGGGCTCCCACCAGGTGAGCTCAGGTGTAGGGGCCACCCCACCCAGGACCTGGTGAGACCTGTCTCTGTGGTGTGGGGACAGGGGAGGTCAGGGCCAGCGCTGCCAGCTAGCATCTCCCAGTCTTACCCGGCCAGCACCCCAGAAACAACCCACCCTCATTCTCACAGAGGTGCAGAGCAAAACCCAGCCTCGTAAAACCAACCAACTAACCAACCATTCAAAAAACACTCAGAACAATAGGATCGCGAGCAGACGACCAGAGTGAGAAGATGCCTTTATGTCTTTCAGGGCTGGAATCAGCAGCGCCATCTGCAGCCTAATAACCACTGGAGTGGGAGACGGGGAGCTGTCCTGCGGCCATACCTGCCTCCGAGGTGCACGCGTGTGGACCAGACCTGGAGGTGAGGAGCTCGAGTGAAAAAACTGTCCTGTCGTGTGTGGCATAGAGGATCCCCGGTGTGTGTTTCCTGAACATTCTTTAATGGTGTCACGCCCCCTCACCCCGT
Source organism: Phyllostomus discolor (assembly GCF_004126475.2). Lineage (NCBI taxonomy): Eukaryota > Metazoa > Chordata > Mammalia > Chiroptera > Phyllostomidae > Phyllostomus > Phyllostomus discolor. Next base: position 177,297,363 of record NC_040903.2, read on the forward strand.
TAGAAAACTCTGGACGTGAGCAATGCTGCTTCAGGCGCGTTCGCCGTGTCTGCCTGGGCTGCACCCACTTCCCTGTCTCCGGGCAAATGCCTTCTCTTCCACTCCCGGGACGAGTGGTTCTGCTGTTCTGACTCTGGGCCTGCCTCCCAGGTGGGTCCTCTGACCAACTGGTGTTTCTTTAGAGCATCGGATGCCCTGGGCCACAGAGGGCGACTTGAGGGTGAGCCAGAGAGCCCAGGTACTCCAGTGAGACTCAGCTCTGGGACTTTCGTTTGAACAGCTGGGGATGGTGTAAGCCTCGTGTGCTGGGGGCCGCGTGCACAGGCCTGGGACGGAGGTCAGCACCAAGAGCTGGCTTAGAGATGACGAGGAGAGTGGGGTCTGGTGAAATTGTTTGAGCTTCGGGCGCAGGGATACCTGAAGGCACAGGTATCTTGGGGTCTTCCTCTCGGCAGGGGCTCGGGACATGGGCTCTGGAGCCAGCCTGCCTAGGCCAATTCCTGGCTTCCCCACATGCGCCTGGAGGGATGCCAGGTGAGTCTGCTCCCTGTCTCCTATCCCTCGCCTGTAAATGGGATGGGAATACCTATGTCCTGGTTGTGGGGAGGATTGAGTTAAAACGCATAAAGCGGATACAAGCTCTGAATAAGTGTCGCTCACCATCCACGTGCAGCTGGGTTTCTGTCTCGCCCATGAGAGAGTCTTCACTGCTCCCGGTGCCACGGTGGGGGATGCTTCCTGAGGCTGCCAGGGAGCAAGGCCGACCAATTGCCGTGCCGTGGCAGAACTGTCCATGGGGCTGGACACTCGGGCTATCAGTCCCATCTCTGCTTGGCCACAGCCCCTCGGGCCCCTTCACCCATACCATGAGCCAGTGCTGACCAGGCAGCGTGTCCTCTAGGGTCCTCACCCCTACTGGGCGAGGACTGGAACTCACTGCTCTGGGCCCGCGGGGTCCTGGGAGCCTGGTGTGCCCATTGACTGGGCCACAGCTTCTTCCTTCCCTGGCCCATTGGTCCCACTCGGAAACAGGCCATCGACTCACTGTCCCAGTTGTCCCTGCAGTGTCCCGTGCAACCAACACATGCCCCATTCAGCCTGTGACAGCCTCATCCCCAGAGATGCACCTTGCCCATCCATACTAGGCTTGCTCCAAACAGCTGAACCTTCCAGAACTTGCAAAAGCCTGACATCTTCTTACCAAAGGAAATCCCTAAAAGGGCCAAAACCAAGAGCAGGGCAGTCAGTTGCAGCCACAGCCACCACGTATCAAACATGGGGCAGGGTTCCTTGACCACAGAAGAGTGACACGGGGCTGTGCCCTGTCCAGGCACACGCCCCACCGGTTCAGCTGGGGCCACCCATCTGCAGGGGACACTGTGCCGACTAGTCAGAAACAGGCCCAGGCTTGGGCTCTGTTCTCCTGGCCGCGCCTCCAGGGGGAGTAAAACCAGCCCCTCACCCCACTGCCCCAGCTGGCAGTGCAGCGGCTGAGCCTGAGCCCCCCACCCCACCCAAGAGTCCCTATATCAGCTATCTATGGCTGCATACCAGATCATCCCCAAGCTTGGCAGTTTAAAATAACAAACATGTATTGTCTCACACAGTTTTCAGATGGCAGGGATTTGGGAGTGCCTTTGCTACGTGACTCTGCGCAGGGCCTCTGATGAGGCTACAGTCCCACTGTCAGCCCGGGCTGCAGATGTCTGAAGGCTTGTCTGGGGCAGGAGGACCTGCTTCCAGTCTCATTCATGGGGCTGTTGGCAGGAGGCCTCGGTTCCTTAGAGCTTCTCTTGGCACACAGCTGCCTTTCCCCAGAGCGAGTGATGAGGAAAAGCTATGGGGGAGGGGGAGGAGAGGAGTAGAGGGGAGAGATTGAAAGAGAGAGAGAGAGAACCCCTAAGACAGAAGCTGCAGTGTCTTCTATAACCGAATCTCAGAAGTCTCAATGCCCTCACTTCCGCCATACCCTACTGTTCACTCGGACCAACCTGGCACCAGGTGGCAGAGACGACACTGGGTGTGAACACCAGGAGATGGGCCATGGGGGCCATCTTGGAGGGGAGCTACCACAGCCGCTCCCCCGCAGGAGTGTTTGGAGTCAGAAAAGTGCGTGGGGAACCAGGGGCACAGGGGAAAAGTGCAGTGCAGAGTGGAAGAAAATTAGAACTGTGAACAGTGACAGCAATATTTCGGTTTGACTACTCACCCAAGACTCAGACTTTGATGGCACGGTTGGATCCCAGAGCTCCTTGAACTGGGAAAACGTTTTGGCAGGAACAGGAGGAAGAGTGTGATTCTGCTCTGAGCAGATGGAGGGCATGGGGTGTCTGGGGATGTGAATGGACAGTATCTGCACATTTGAATGCAGAGTGGGTTTGCACCTGAGCCTGCTTGTCGGGCTGGGCAGGGGTTTCCCTGCTGTGCACGGAGCTGTGGGCTGTTTGCGCCTGTGGTGACCCGCACAGAGTGGTCGTGGGGACGTCTAAGGGGAAGACAGGTCTCTTAGCGAAGGAGAAGCTTTTGAGCAGCACCCTGAAGGAGGGAGGATCTGTCAGACAGAGTCATCGAAAGGTCCTTATCTTTTCCAGGTAGACGTTAATGCCAGCTCTGAGCCCTGGAGCCTGTCCAGATCTCGGAGGTTTCTCCCCAACCCCCATCCTGCTCACTGCCTTTCAACCACGTTCTCGCTACCTCTCGTGTTCATTCAGCTGGTCCACATCTGGCCTGGTACTTCTGGAAACTTCACCCCCGAGTAGGCAGGGGGAGTAGGCTACGCCTGAGCCAACGGCAAATTCCTGAAGCGTTAACAGGTTGGTTTTCATCAAAAGACTTGAAAGTTCTGAACAGCCAGGCACGTCTCTTTGGAGTAATGACATTTGCAGGCCCCAATGCTTGTCTTCCGGTTCCCGTGCACGGCGGCGCACGGCCTCCCGACAGCCATCTCCCTGGGTCCCAGGACCCCCAAGCCAGGCTCCCTGAAGCCTTCTCCACCCTCCTAGAAACTTCCAGGGCCTGGGTCTTACTGATTGGGACGGAGTCCAATTATTACAAACTAGGCCTCCCGCCAGAAGGTACCAGGCAGCACAGGCTCAGGGCCCTGCCAGTGTGGCCCAGCCTCCAGCCTAAACTTCCGTGTGGCCGGCCTCCCCCTTCCCATGATTCCTGTCCTCTTGCCTCCCAAGGCCACTGAGCAAATGAACTGACGCGACATAACTGTGTCAGATGCTGCTGCCTCAACTGTTTGCAGAAGTTCGTGCTTCTTTGCTTTGAGGTTCCCCATGCACTATTCGGGCCACCCCCTCAGCACCTCCCACCAGGTAATTTAAAGGGAGCGATGCTTCTGGATCCAGACAGGTTATCTGCTCTGACATTTGCAGTGTCACAACAGAGTCCCAATCCCCTCACACCAACCCAGGTAGCAAGTTAACGAGGGGCCCCGGCAGGCTTCTACCTTGTTCTGGAATGTCATTTTCACTCTCATTGGGACATCAGTGAGAGTGGCTCATGGTTTCTAAATGAGAACCAGGCCAAAGAGGTTTGCTTTTGCCCACGTTTCCCTCCCACTGGCCTCACCTCTGACTCTGGTGGGGAAGCTCTCAGATGAGGAATCACATGACAGTTTTGGGGTGCTGTCTGTGAGACATGACCCCACCCCCCAAAAGGAGAGCCTGCGTAGCTGTGGTCACTGGAGCTGGGCCAGCAGCCCTGGCTGCAGCCTCCAGGTGAATTTGCAGATGGGCCATTTGGGGTCGAGTGTGCACCGTGTGCTCCTGGGTTGCTGCTGGGCAGGACCAGTTTGAGGTCACAGGAGTGGCTCTGTGACCTGTCCTGTCCACCCCCTTCAAACTAAGACTCCTCCATGGTGATAAACGGGTATGATGTGGCAGATAAAATCAGATTCAGGCCGACCCGTTGGTCAAGAAGGAGCCAGCAAGAACAGTAGGTGCAGGGGTCCATTTACTTATCACATCAGCATTCAGTCATTCAAAAATGATTTTATGTGCTGTGTACCAGGTCTGGAGGTATTGGTGAGTGTCACCTTCATGGCTTTGGTGTCACAGAGCTCACGTGCTGGTAGGGAAGTAGGCAGGTGGACCAGCAATTGCCATGCAGCATGACGAGCTCTGCCATGCTGTGGGGCAGGGACACTGCTATGGCTTGAATTATGTCCCCCCAAAAGATATGTTGAAGTCCTCCCACCTGGTACCTATGCCCGTGACCTTGCTCAGGAATAGGGTCTTTGCAGATTTAACAAGTAAGGAGGAGGTCATTAGGGTGGGTCCTCATCCGTCATGGCTGATGTCCTAATAGAAGAGGAGAAGACACACAGACTCAGGGAGGAAGCCATGTGATCGGGATGCAGGGATTGGAGTGATGCTTCTATAAACCAGGAAGAGCTGGCAACCCCAGAAGCTAAGAGAAAGAGATGGAAGAGATTTTCCCCAGAGCCCTCAGAGGGAGCACGGCCCTGCTGACACCTTGATTTGGGACTTTAACCCTCCAGAACTGTGAGAGAATAAATTTCGGTTCTTTAAAGTCACTCAGTTTGAGGGACTTTGTGACAGCAGCCCTAGGAAAGTAAGACAGGCACATCACCTGTCTGAAGCCTTTTGCCTGGAAAGAGTAATGGAAGCCACAGACATGGCTCCCATGGAGCGTGCTCCCAGAGGGAAATGAGGAAACAGCCTTGGACAGAACCCTGAGACGCATCCAGCTGCACTGCACAATGACAGGAAAGAAATCTGCAGAGAAGACTGCAAAGCAGTGGCTAGAGGGGGTAGCAGGCACCCACCGGAGGAGTTTCATGAAGCCATGCAGAATATTCGAAGAGGTAGAAAAGGCCAGCAGTGTCAAATGCTGTCTTGAAGGCAAGAAATCGAGGAAAGAAATATATCCCCCAATTTCTGGACAAGGAGGTCATTAGCAATCTTGGCAAAGGTCATTTCATCACTAGGGGTGGGGGCAGAGGCCAGACTGCAGTGGGGAGTGTGGGGGTGAGCACTGTGTGCATGTGTGGGCAGCTCTGCAGAAGCTGGGCTGGAGAAGGAAGGAGAGAGAGGGTTCTGAGGTGGGGTGAAGAACGAGGCTCAGCTCAGGGGAGATGAGTGTGTTTCCTGTCTCTGATACGGGAATGATGTCGACGGGTGTGTCCCCAGGAAAATAAAGAGGAGAGGCTGAGAGTGGGACGGGGGGTGGTGAACAAAGAAGGTGAGAGGTGCTGGGACCCGGAGCCCACAGAGAGGGGCATCCATGGAAGAAGAAGGGGAGGAGATGAGGTGGGTGAAGTGGCTCTTCTGGTAAGAGGCCACAGCCCCGCAGGGGGACAGAGCAGGGGCTGCGGGGACACAGAGGTCTAGAAAGAGGCTCAATGCCAGCATCCTCCAGACCTTCCTCTTGGCCCCGCTGAATGTCCTTCAGAGATCTGCTCAAACATCACATCTTCAGGAAAGCCATCCAGGCCTTCCAAGAAGGGACACAGTGCTAGCAACATCTACTCTCCCAGCAATCCACTCCTCTTCCAAGCACTTTCCTGTGAAACTGGAATCACAGGGAGTTGAGAAGATTATGCTCTTTGATTCACGTGATTCCAGCATCACCTATCCATGCAAAGTCCCTGTGGTAGGCAGCGTGATAGGCACCCGAAGATGTTTGTGCTCTAGCCCCAGGAACCTGTGACTATGTCACCTTACACGGAGAAACAGAGTCTGCCCGTGTGACTAACATAAGGACTGTGAAGTGGGGAGATTGTCCTGGAGTATCGGGGTGGGTCTATTGTGGTCACAGGGGCCCTTTAAGAGGAAGTCAGAGAAAGTGCTGGGCTGGTGGGAGCAGAGTCGTGAAGGGCATGGAGAGGTGCAGCACTGCCAGCTTCAGAGAAGGGGGGAGGAGCTCTGAGCTGAGGAGTGCAGGCCGTCCCTAGAAGGAGGGCGAAGGAAAGAAAGCAGGTTTTCCCCAGCCACCTCCAAAAGGAACCAGCACTGCAGGATTTTAGAAGAGAACCTTTCTAAAGTTAAAGAAATTCCCCTCTATTTTTAGTCTCCAAGAGGTTTTTATACAAAAAGATAAACTTTTAAAATTTTATGCATCTGTTGAGACATCATGTGATTGTCCTCCCTGAGTGTATTAACGTGGTGAAACACATGGATGGATTTCTTGACACTGGACCATCCCTACATTCCTGGCATCAGCCCTTCTGAGTCATCATGTGCTGTTTTTAAAATAATTTGCTGATGTTTTATGAAGAATTACAACTATAGCAATAAGTGAAGTAGTCTGTAAATTTCTTTTTATGTCCTGTTCTATCAAGTTTTAAAAGCAATGTTGTAAAAATGAAAGTTAGGCAGATTTCTCCTTTCTGTCAGGATTTCTGTCCGGCAAACTCCAGTGCTGCCGGGCCTGGAGGGGGCGGCTGAGGCAGTCTCGCCGCGTGATTCCCTCTGCTCGAGGATTCTCCTCAGAGAGTCCTGGTCACTGTTGTGTTTCAGAGGGGATGCTGCCCTCAGCCCCAGCCTCGTGGGGCTCCAAGTGCAGACGTGCTGGGTAAACCCACCTGCGCCTCCTGCTTGACAAACGCGTTAGGTCTGGCTGCTCCAGGGTCAGGCTGGCCGGGGTGCAATAGTTCAGTCTGGAGCTGGGTCAGAGGTCAGCCTGTGGTCAGTGTGTGGCTAATCCGTGTCAGTTAGGGGCATCCCTAGAGGACTGGGGTCAAGTATGGTTTGTGCTCAGAGTTCGTCTCTAAGTCAGCGTCTAGGTGGGGTAACTCCGTGGCATGGTCAGCCCATGACTGAGGTTTGGAGTCAGTTTGTATCGAGTTTTAAGGGTCTGCGTGTGCCCAGAGTTGAGTTTGATCCTGCATAGGGTTTGAAGTCAGTGTGTGGCCGGAGCCGTGGACCAGAGAGCAGCCTCCATGGGGCCTGTGCTGGCCTTGGCCCCATGGGCAGCTCTCACTGCCCTACCCACTGCAGAGAGCCTCCGGCCTGACCGCTTTGGCCAGGCTGCCTCTGCTCTTGTCCTCTGTGCATCAGCGTGCTCTGGCCTGATCCTTCTTGGCAACCTGGCCCCTATAACCCATGGCCCTGCCTGTTCAAAGGGCCTGCTCCCCCACCTGGGGGTGGACTATCACTTTGCTTCCAACACACCTAGCTAACACTGCTGTGAGACGGCGCTGCCCTGCTCCCCTGGAGCCAACCCAAGAAGATAGGAACACACATGGAGGAAAGTGTGGCTGCTTTAAGGCAACAGGCTGAGGGTGCTGCCCAGCAGCTGTGCTGTGTGGAGGAAGGGTCCTGGGTTCAAGTCCTGCCTGTCCCACCACGGACTGCGCAATCTTGGGTGAATCATCATTGTCCCTGAATTTAAGTTTTCTTATTTGTAAAATGGGAATCAGAATTTCTGTGAGAATGAAATAAGATAGACTGTTGAAATTTATAGTTAAAGCTATAAAGCATTATTTAAAAAGTAGGGGATGGTGGTGATGATGATGGAGGGTGATAATTTTATTCTCCTGGAGTCTCCTGGTGGGGTTACTGCAAATACAGAGAGATGAGCTCCAGCTTTGAAGTCACACACTCTCCAAGCCCAGGCTCAGCCTCTTACTAGACCTGTGTCCACGGGCAAAGCGCATTACCTTCTGAGCCTCACCATCTGTAAAAAGAAACACTCAGAGCGGCCAACATTTCAGGCGTATCAGTTACATGCTATGTGCTCTTCATGGCAGAGCTCATTTAAATCCTCACAACCTTGTGCAGATGAGGATACTGAGGTGCAAAGAGGTCAAGAAAATGGTGCAAAGTCACAGAGTAAGTAGGAGCCACACACTGGCCAGGTGGCCCCTGAGTCCTCGCTCATGGCTATCATGCTTCGCTCACCCTAATCCGAGCGGCGCCCTCCACCGCCAGGGGCTGGACCGAGACTCCATCCCCAGGCCCTGTGGCTCCAAAGACGGCCTTCGTCCCCACTGTGCTGTACTGAATGGTGGCCAGGCTAAGAGTCAGACCTCTGACTCTGTGCCTTACACAACCTGCTAGTAACACCGTCGTGTCACTTTGAACTCAGCTAGCTTTCTCATTTGGAGAGAATGAGAACCCCCTTTAGGCCGACCTCCTGGGGTGGGGGGTGGTAATTGAGGGTCAAATGTGTGGAAGAGTATAGTTAAAAGGTCAAACTGTCGCATAAGTGGAAGAGCCGTTTGATGCCCTCCAAACTCTTTGCTTTTCTCCACTTCTCCTTCCCGACTTCCTTGCTCCTCCTCAGACATAGAGTTGGGACAGAAGGGACGGTTATGTGAGGGGCACAAGCAGGTCTGTCCCTCTGAAAGGCCTCTCCTTCCAGCCTCCTGGGGCCTTTCCAGTGTTCGGGACTGTTCTCGAGGACCCCAAGAAGACTGCCACCGTTTCCCCTGCAGCGATGGAGATGATTAGCTCCTTTCTTCTATCTGGACAGCCACGCCTCGCCGGGCTTTTAAATATGACCTTTGTGCACAGTGCATTTTCAACCCCTTGCAGGCTCTATTTTTACTTCTCTCGCTAGAGGAGCTCTGGGAAGACGATTCCAGCACAAAAGAGCCCTAATTAATTTCCCTTGCCTTTAAATATTTCTTTCAAAGTATGTGCTTGAAAAGGACATTTGAAAAGCTCCATGAGTGTGGAGGCGGATTCCAACATATTTCTCACTGCTTTCCACTTGAAAAGCCACCTCCCCTGCCAGCGGTGGCCTGGCTTGGCGGTCTGTTTTGCAGCTGGTAGCTCCGCTCCTCCTCCCTCCCGACTGGACGGACTGCCTCCTCCATCCATCTCTCAGACAGCTGAGGGCTGCCTCTTGGGCAATGAGGAGGAGGAGGGGATGGTCCTGGCTAAGGGCTGGGCAGAGGTAAAGGGGGCTTCTGAAGGCCAGAATCACGAAAGTGTGGGACTGGGCCTTTGGAAAATCCATTAGGGCAGATTCCTTTGCCCTGAATCCCCATTCCCAGAAGGACCACCGAGCCAAGCCATACATGGTGAGAGTGATTTATCATCAGTCTGGCTGCCCAGCTTTGAAATGATACTCCTCACACTGCCTGTGTCCTCACAAGGCCACGGGTGTCCGGGCACGTGGTCCCAGGGAGAGAGAGAGGCTTCCGTGGGCTAGAACAAAGGCTGGGGGAGGCAGTTTTAATCCTTTGAGAGGGATTCTGGTTTTCAAGTTCCTCACTGAAAAGAAGTTGTTTTGAAAGAGCAGAGGCTTTTTTAAAACACACATTTTCGGCGGCTCTCCCCGTTCTCCCAGATTTCCCGTTGCTGTGGCCGCTCTCAGTTGCCAGGATTAGGCTCCAGCTTCCTAGGGTGAATCCTAAACCAAGGAGGGGAGTTTAAGGTCCCTGAGACTGAGGGGAGTCTCAGGCATTTGAGAGCCCTGTGCCTGAAATCCCACCATTAACTCTTGCTGTTCTAAGATTGGAGGCACCATCTCCAGCGACTTGCAAGCACTTCTGAGCAGCATGTGAAAGGTGTGGGTGGCAGTGGCCTAGAGCAGGCTTCCCCTGGCTTCTCTCCTCCCCTTGCCTCATTCCCCTGCCTCCGTCTTCCCAAGTCTGCTCCCTCCCAGTTTCCTAGTCAGTCTTTCTCTCTTCCCTTTTCTCTCTCCTCCTGCCTTGGGCCTGTCCCGCCCTTGCTCCCAGCAAGCCGTGAGAAAAGAGAGGCCTCTTCCTTATAGCTGTAAACACAGAAAGGTCAAGGGGGCCCTATGGACACAGAGCAAGGCGACGTGCTTGATCCTCAGGCTCTGGGTCTCCAGACCCTTGGTTTGGTTCCCTGGAATGACCTCGAGTCCAGAAAGAGAGGGCTGGGCCTCTGCTCTCCCGTCACTGACTTCAGACAGCATGCGCGCTGTCCAGCTCCAGGCCCCAGCAGAAACCAAGGCCGTGTGCACAGGGCCTTGGGGAGACCTTCACACTGTGTGCACGGGAGCCATGGCTACGGGGTTGCACCCCACTCCATCCCCGCCCCAGGACAAGAACATCCTGCAGGGGACTCCCAGGGAGAACCCAGTCCCAGCAGCCTGCAGAAAACACGGCCAGGGCAGAGGAGGCCAAGGAGATTTGACTCCTCACAAGTGTGAAAACCCAGACATGCGTACGTCCACAGACGTGAGTGAGAGGAGTCCCAGAAGGAGACAAATGAGGAAATGGGGCAAAAGCCAGATTTGAAAAGACAATGACCCAAAACTTCCCAAAACTATCAGGCAGATTAATTCTACCATATTAGCTTTACATTGTTGATTCTATTCTATTTTCTTTCTTTCAGCTTTACTAATATAATGACATACCTGGCACATAACATTTTGTAAGTTGAAGATGTACAAGGTGTTGATTTGATAAGATTACGTATTGTAAACTGATCACCACCACACGGTTATCTAACACTTGCATCATGTCACATAATCACTGTTTCGTTTGTGGTGAGCACATTCATGATCTACTCTCTTTGCAACTTTCAGGCACGTAACACGGGGTTATTAACTACAGTCGCCCTGCTGTGCGTTAAGGCCCCAGAACTTGCTCATCTTCCGACTGGAGGTTTGTGCTCTTTGACCCAGCACCTCCCTTTGTTTCCCCAACCCCTCAGCCCCATGGCGACCACCATTCTCCTCTCTGTTTCTATGAGTTTGACTTTTTTAGATTCCACATAGAAGTGATATCACACAGTAGTATTTGTCTTTCTGTGTCAGACTTACTAATAGTTTGCTTAGCATAATGCCCTCAAGGTCCATCCATGTTGTCACAAATGGCAGGATATCCCTTTTTCTCAAATAGTCTATCATACATTCATAGGTATATTGTAATATATCTGTGAGATGTATTCTATTGTATGCGTACTGCATCTTCTTCATCCCCTCATCCACTGACGGACAGTTCAATTGTTCCCATGTCTTGGCTGTTGTGAGTGGTACTAATTCTGTTTTGAACCTCAGAGACCGGTGCAGCCTGGTGCTAGAGGCTGTATTCTGAAGCACCCTGCTACATGGCCTGTGTAAACTTATTATGAATGTTCGCCAGTAATGAAACTACTGGCATTGGTAATTTGAACCTCTCTCTGTTCCTTCATCTGTCTTTCTAGAGGTTTATCAATTTCACTAGTCTTTCAAACAACCAACTTTAGACTTCACTGATTTTCCTTTGTTGTTCATATTCTATTTCATTAATATCTGCTCTTATATCTGTTCTCCCCTTCCTACTATTTTCTTTGGGTAAAATTTGTTATTCTTTTTCTAGTTTCTTGAGATAAATACTTATATAACTGATTTTAGCTTTCCTTCTTTTTAAAAATATTTTATTGTTCATGCTATTACAGCTGTCCCAAGGTATCCTCCTTTGCCCCTCCCCCCAGCCCCCCAACTTCAGCCTGCCCATTTCTCTCTAAGCACAGACGGCTTCAGATGTGTCTTCAGACGAAGGTTAGATAAAGTGATTTCAGCTTTTGTTTTCTAACACAGGCATATTTAAGTGTATAAATTTTCCCCTAAGCACTGCTTTAGCTTCATAAATTTTGATATGTCATATTTATCATATCACTCAATTCAAACTATTCTCTAATTTCTATTGTAATTTTAAAAAATCCATATATTGTTTGAAGCATAATGCTGTATTTTCAAACATCTGGGAATTTTGTAGTATTTTTTCTTATTGTCCTAGATTTAGTCCACTATAATTGAAGAATGTATTTGGAATTATTTTGACCATTTTAAATGTGTTGAGATCTGTGTTACGGGGCAGCACACGATCCATGTTGAGAAACGTGCCACGCGCATGCGGTGTGTTTTCTGTTGACGTCAGGTGAGGTCCTGTGCGTGCCAGGCAGGTGGATCTAGTCACTTGCGTCATTCAGATCCACATCCTCACAGATTTTTTGTTGCTTGTTTCATCAGTTACTGAACATGAGATATAAGAGTGCCTCCTATTTTCAACCTTTGTCTATTTCTCCTGTTAGCTCAGTTAATTTTTGCTTTCTATATTTTGCAGCTATGCACAAAAAATTTTGGAGAGTTGTATCTTTCTGATAGATTGGCACTTTTATCATTAAGAAATACCTCTCTTTGCCCTGGCTGCTGTAGGTCAGTGGATTGAGCTCGGGCTGGGAACGTAAGGGTCACCAGTTCAATTCCCAGTCAGGGCACATGCCTGGGTTGTGGGCCTGGTCCCCAGTGGGGGCCACGTGAGAAGCAACCACACTTTTTCTCTCCCTCTCTTTCTCCCTCCCTTCCTCTCCCTCTAAAAGTAATAAATAAACAAACAAACAAATAAATAAATAGAAATGTCTCTCTTCGACTCTAGTAATCCTTGCCTTAAACTCTACTTTTTCTTGGTTACTGGACACACAGTATATTTTTTCTATCCCTTTACCTCCAGTTTTACTGTGCCATGATTTTGGCTGAATCATATGAAACCACCACTTTTGTAAGTTGAACATGGTTGACTATTGGCACTTCCATATGCTTCAACTTAATATTTAAGGTGTCTCTTATAAGCAGCATATATATTTTTTTAAATCTCGCCTTTGTCTTTTAAATGGAGTATTTGGTCCATGCTCTACACGTCTGCATCTCTTCTCAGTGTTTCCCCGTTTTACATCTAATCAGAGTGTTTTGTTCCTTGGCCGACACATTTGGTTCCACATCTACTATCTTGACTGTTTCCTGATTTTTCTGTGTGCTTTATGTTCCTTTGGCTTTTCTCACATTCTTTTGCATTAATAAAATATTTCTCACTATTCCATCTACTCTACTAGCTTGTCAGTTTTACATTCTTTTACTATTATTTTAGAGATTGCTCTCGAGTTTTTAATTTATTAGAGTCTAATATAAAGTAATGCTTTTGTAAATTCTTAGATAATGCTAGAAGCTTGGAACATTTTAACTCCATTTATTCCCCTCCTTTGTTTTGGGTTATTGTCATGCCTTTTAATCCCATATACTCATTATTGGGATTAAATATGGGAAACTTCGTATTTCATTATCTTGTAAAGTTTATATTCACTTAGACTTGCCCACGCCCACACATTTAGACTTTCTGTTGTCCATTTCTTCCTCGATGCCCTTTAAAACATTTTTCCCATTTAGGGGTATTTTACTTCTGCCTGAAAAATTCACTCTAGTTTTTATTTTTATTTGCAGGCCTACTGGCACTGAATTCTCTTGGTTCTTGTCAGTCTAGAAATAATCTCATTTTGCCTATACTTTTGGAAGATTTTTTCACTGGGTATAGAATTCTAGTTTGATGATGATGATGATGATGATTATGACAGTTATTTTAGCAATTTGAAGAAATTATTCCATTTTCTCTGACCTGTATCTTATTGTGCTTTTGAAGGTGTGCATCATTGACCCTGAACACATTTAAGAATATTCTCTTTATCTTTGGTGTTCAAAGATTCACTATGATGTTCCTAAGTGAGATTTTCTTTATATTTATTCTGTTTGGACTTTGTAACCCTTCTTGAATCTCTAGCTTGATGTCTTGTCATCACTAGAAGATTCTTGGTTGTCCTTTCCTTATACACCACTTCTCTATTCTCTCTTCCCCTTCTGGGTCTCCAATTACATCAGTGTTGGAATGTATATTTAAACTTTCCATCCTGTCCTATGTGTGTCTTATCCTGTATTCAGTATTTTGTTTTGCTTTGAACTTCAATTTGTATATATTGTGATGACTTAACCATGCTTTAATTAATCCTCTTCCTCTCTTCCAGTCTGCTGTGGAGCCATCTATTGAATTCTTAATTTTATGAGTTACATTCTCTTTCAGATTTAGAATTTCTGCTTGATGCTTTTTTTTTTTTTAATGAATTACACTTCCCAAGTAAAATTCTCCATCTTGTTATATATTTTTATGGACCTTCATCACAGTTATTTTAAAGTTAATGTCTGATCACCTTAACATCTAGGTTATCTGGTTTGGTTTGTTTTTTTTTTCTGTCTGTTTTTGTCTCTTTCATCTCTTGGCCCTGTGACTTAGCACACCTAGCACCTTTGACTGAGTACTGGAGAGCTGACATGGAAACATGTGGAGGCTTTGCACGACGTCCTCCACAGAGGACTCCCCCATCCTCTGCTAAGCAGCTGGAGTAGGGCCAAGTCCAGGCCCTCAGCCAAGGGCTGCACTGATCTGAGGCCTGGTTCCAGCCTGTGTAAGTTTGTTCTCCCTCTAGTGGATTTCTGTTCCAGGGCTCAGCCCTGCAGTGGTCCCAGCTGAGAACCTGGGTAATTCCTGGGTCCTTTCATCCTTGGCATATTCTCATGCAAATTTTTATCTCTCGGGATGGTGGAATTTTTTTCAGTCATCTTTCACTCATCTTCTTAGCCTCTTATCTTGCATAGCTGAGAACTGGAAGTAGCCTCAAGGAGAGAAGTGCTGACTGCCAGGCTAGCCTCTCCAGGCCTCCCTTGTCTGTGGGATCCCGACTCCTCAAGTCCCGGCTGCCTTGGAAGCGCAGACCTGTGTGTGCGGCTTGTCTTCACCGTGAGATAGTCCGCAGCTCTGCTGGCCTCTCCGCCTCTGTGGGGGGCCTCCCCCAACCCTCTCCACCTCTCACCCTGCCCCAAATGTCCCAAGGGAAAAGTGATGACCAGATGTTGGGATCTTTCAAAACCTTTCTTTTTTATTTCTCCTTGGCCCTTTGAATAGTGGCTGCCTTGGGAGGCCTATAATTCTTAAAAAAAATTTTTTTAAAATATTTTATCCAGCTATCTCAATTGATCCCAATGAAAATTTTGATCTGACTCAAGCTTCTTCATGTTTGAAATCTTTTCATGATTTACAAGTTAATTGAAACTGTTGTTTCTCCAAGCCCTCTTTGTTGTTCCACAAGATATAAACAAACAAATCATAAATATGTTCATGCATTTTTTGCTGTGTCATCTTGGGCTCAGCTCCCCAATCACATTCTAATAAATAAACGTTACAATTTATTGCATTTATATTTTGTAAACTGACATCCTAAGCATTATCTTCTTTGAACCTCAACCCAATTGTGCAAATGGAGATAGTGTTTCCTGTTTTAAAAATCATGACACTGAAGCTCATTAAATTTTATTTAACAAAGATCTTAAACTGATCCACGAATAAGCAGTGCTAAAGAAGGAGATGAATCCTAACTAAAATCGAGTTACTGAACTCGAAGTCTAGCCACCATTCATGCCTCTTCTTTGATTGCAGGCCTCCCGAAGTCAGAGCCTTTTTCTGAATGTTCCATCGGGCTCACCGGAGACCTGAGTGCACAATGGAAGTGCAAGAAATGCTTGCTGGACCGATGTCTGTTCTGCTGCGGCAGCTCACCGGAGGTGGAGGCTCCCAGCCTGACCCTGGCCCCGAACTATTGCATCAGATTTTATTTAAAAGGAATTGTGAACAACAAATTAAATTCTGGTGCCAAAAGAAACCCACAGGAATTTATGAGGAATACAACATAAATGCACTAAAACTCTTACTCAGTTTGTCTTATATTTAAGCACATCTGGATATAACTAAATCAGACAAATCTGCCCCTCTCAGACAGGCAGCCTAACCTAGCAAAACCCCCACCGACACGCAAATGAAAAGAAAACTGACATCATTTAATAGTTAACAAGGCTGATTATGATCTAAAATGACAGGCATGTAAATTGAAGCCATTTCTGAAATAAGTCATTCAAGATTCCAGGGGTGGGCAGGGGCTGGGGTGACACAACATTCTTTTCAAAGTAAATTCTGAAGCACTTTGAAATGAAATGCTGTCTGTGGAACATTGCTGAAAAAGTCAGGAAGGCCTATAAGAGGTTTGAAGCAAATTACTAGTGAGCCTGTCAAAATTTGGAACAGGGTAGTGTCCCCTCCTTCTGGGTCACGGGAGGGTTCAGTGAGGCTGTATGCTCACCAAGCTGAGACAAACTCAGCTCTTGACAGAGCCTTTTGTGGGGTTTGGGGCAAATATTTTTTTTCATTCATTAAAAAGCAGAAACTCAATTTCTGTTACTCGTTCACTCAGTGAAGGTCTCCAAAGTCCTGTCTCAAGTTCAGTCCAATTCACTTTTGTCCCCAGTACGGTTTGCAGCCACAGTTCATGAAGAAGGTCAAAATCATTGACATCGCTTACAGAATGGGCTGCTGAGCAGGCAGTCGAGCTTAGCTTGCTGGGTTTTTATATTATTTTGATCGACTGCATTGAGGTATTTTTATATATACTTATACATGTGTGCATGTGTGTGCGCACACGGTAAAGGGCACCCATTGCAAGTGTTACCATCCATGTGGACAACTTCAAGATGCTGGACACTCCTTCACCCCCGGAAGTGAGCTCGTGCCCTGCCCCAGTCCAGGACGCTCACAGCCAACCTTGGACATCCACCAGTCAGCTTTTTATCACCACAGCATACATTTCTAAAAGTTTCTAAAGTAGTTATTTCTAAAGTTTCTAGGGTCTCAAATGAATGACATCCTAAGTATGGCTTTCTTTACACAGCATAATTATTTTAAGATTCAACCCTGTGGCTGCCTATATATCAATGGTCACTCCTCTTCATTGTCAAGTAGCATTCCATGGCATAGATGTACCGAAACATTTTTATCCACTCACTAATTTATGAACATTTTGTTTATTTTTTAGTTTGGGGCTTTTTCTAAGCTGCTCATAAACTTTAGTGTATGGGTCTTTCATGTACATATATTTTCATTTCTCTTGGGTATAAAAATAGGATGTCTGGGTCATATGTTTAATGTATATTTAACTTTATAAAAACTGCTACAATTTTCTGAAGGGGTTAGGCCATTTTACACTGTCACCAACAATGTTCCACATCCTCCCAAGTCTGGGAATTGTCAGTTTTTAATATTAACCAGGCTAATGCAATGAATATCTCATTGTGGCTTTTAACTTTCATTTCCGTGATGACTAATGATGTTGGCCATTCTGATATCTCCTTTTGTGAAGTATCTTTCAAATATGCTGAACATTTTTACTTGGGTTTTCTATGATTGTTAAATTCTGAGAGTTCTTTGTATATCTAGGATATAGTCCTTTGTCAGATATATGTAAAGTGATTATTTTCTCCCAGCCTATGGCTTGTCTTTCAGTTATTAAAGATGTTTTTCAAAGAGCAGGGTTTTATAAAAAAGGATTTTATTTATATATTTTTAGAGAGAGAGGAAGACAGGGGAAAAGAGAGGGAAAGAAACATCGATTGGCTGTCTCTGGCACGCCCCCAACTGGGAGACCTGGCGGACAACCCAGGCATGTGCCCTCACTGGGAGCCAAACTGATGACCTTCCTGTTTGCAGGCTGACACTTAACCCACTGAGCCACAGTAGCCAGGGCTCAAGGAGCGGAAGTTTTTAATTTTGATGAACAGTGTCGTGCACTAAGTTATGAACCTGCTAAAATTTATATGTTAAAGCACTAACCACCCAGAGATTGTACTTGGAGATTGGGCCTTTAAGGTGGTAATTAAGGTTAAATGAGGTCACAGGGCGATGCCCTAATCCAAAGCACTTGTGTCCTTAGAAGAAGAAGAAGAAGACACACCAGGGATGTGCGTGTGCAGAGAAAGGCCATGCGAGGACACAGCACGAGGCAGACATCTGCAAGCCAAGGAAAGGCCTCGTTAGAAACCAGTCAACCGGCACCTTGATCCTGGACGCCTCGTCTCCAGGACCATGAGGAAATAAGTTGCTCTCAGTGGTGTGTTGTTCTCAAACAGTTGTTAGTTGTTCTTGTTGTGAGGGGGAGTGAAGTCAAGGATGTCCCGTGTGGCCATTTCTGTGATGCCACTCCCTGACAAGTACTCTCAAATTTACTAACTTACTAAGGTATTTGCCATTTTTATGCTCTTTATCCCTTCCAATAGGTCCAAGTTTTTGAGTATCAATTTTTAAAATTTTCTTTATTAAGCTTTCTTATACCGTAGATCTGCCAGTAATGAGTTCTATCAGCTTTGTATGCCTGAACAAGTCTTTACTGTCCTCATTTTTAAAGAATATTTTTATGAATATAGAATTTTAAGTTGACAGTAATGTGCCTTTTTCTGGTTTTGTTTATGTTCTGCTTGAGATTTATTGAGGTTCTGGGCTCTACGGGTTTACATTTTCCATCACATTTGGAAACTATTTTTTCCCAATAGATCTTTAAGTATTTTTCTGTCCTTGCTCCTCTCCTCTGGGACTCCAGCAACATGTATTAGACAGCTTCCTGCTGCCCGTAGGTTACGGGGGGAGGTTATGTGGCTCTGTTCATGTTCAGCCTTTTTTATTTCTGTGCTTCAGTTTAGAAGGTTTCTAGTGCCAAGTCTGAAAGTTCACTGATGCTTTCTTCTAATCTGCTCTTAACCCCGCCCAGTGAATTTCTCATTTCACATGTTGTATTTTTGCCTCCAAAAATTCTGTGTGGTTCTCTTCTTGGTTTTGTTTTCTTGTGTCTTCTATTTTTTATTATTGTGTTCATATTTTCCTTTAAGTTTTTGAACATGTGGAGTATATTTCTAGTAGCTGTTTTAAAGATCTCGTTTGCTAATTCTGTCACCTCTGTAATTTCTGTTTCTGCTTCTACTGACTTGACTTTTTCCTGGTTTTGAGTTGCATTATCTTGCTTGTTGGCATGTTTAGTAATTTTTAATTACGTTTTTGTTTAAATGTGAATATTATGCAGCTAAGTATTTTCTTGTCTTCCTGTAAACAATGTTGCAATTGTTAGATCAGGAGGTTAAATTTGCCAAAGGACTAACTTGCTCCTTTCAAGGCTTGTTTAACCCTTTGTCAGGGCAGGTTGGGAGCTGAATGTTTTGGGTGATCAATAAAAACTTCGCTCTGTTGAGTTGAAGCCTGAACATCTCTTCCTCTGTATGAACCCTGGAAACTTTCAACTTGCAAATCCACGGTTGTCCTCTGTGTGAATTCATGGACTTTCCATTACCATGTGCATGACATATAATTCAGCAAACATTCAAGGGAACCCCTGTGCAATTTTTTGGATTTTTTTTTTCTGCATAGCTCCCTTCTGCCTAGAACTCTAGCCACATTTCTGGCCACTTCCACATCCCTGAAACTTGATCTCTGTCTCTTCAACACAATGAGGCCACTGTGCTCTGCTTAAGACTTCCTTCCCGCATCACAGTCCAAAATGTGCCTCTAGACGCAAGTCTGTAGACGTCACTGGGCTCATCTCATTTGCTTCCCTTCCCTCAGGGATCACAATCCCATGCTGCCTGCTACCCAGTGTCTGAAAAAAGTGTTTGGTATAGTTTGATCAGTTCACTCGTTGGTAATGGAAGGGAGGGAAGCCTGAACTCTGTTACCCTATCCTGGTCAGATGTAGAAACCCTGTGAGCTGAATTTTAATTCAGATACTCTCAGCTAGGTTGAGGGAGACAGAGGTAGATTAGTAAATGTGCAGATTAAATGGATATGTAATACGTACACAGAAATATTAGTGAATGCATGAACCGATAAAACAGACCAACCTCTCCAAGAGGAAGCCAGTGGGGCTGAATCATTGAGTGCAGGCTGGTAGGGGAATACTACCCCTCCTTTGTGGGGAGAGGAGAGAAGTCACACCTGAGCTGGTCCTCCCCTGGGCAGGGTCAGTGACAGAATGAGGTCAGGAAGGTGAACAGCTGTGGCTCCCCAAGCACTGTCCCAAAAAACAGTGTCTTTCCAACATTTTCAAAGATTACATTTGACATGACAGTTGTTAAGATAATAATAAAAATTTGTTAGGGTAAGCAGTATGAAATGCCCAGGTGAAATATCTGTGCCCAACATCTGAGAGCTCGTGAAGGTCATCGAAGGGTGGGGACCTCATCGTGACTGTTTGCTCACCACACCCCACTCCTGCTTGTGCGGAGCGCCCCGCCTCAGAACCTCAGGAGCCAGAGCTTCCTGTTGTCATCGATAGATCCAAGCAGGACTCAGTCTGGCCCTAACCTCCCTGCTCCCTGAGCTCCCTACAGTGAGCTCTGTGTCCATGGCAGGCAGGACTCCTCGTGGTTCCCCATCACGCAGGGGTCCCTTCCCCTGGGGCACCTGTGTCTCTCGTGGGTCCTCTGGATGGGAAGGCCTCCCACACTTCTGCCAGCGTCACCCCACGCAGCAGACTTCTTCCGTCTTGTCTCCGGAGATGCGGCTCACCGTCTCCCTCTCCGTGAAGCCTGCTTCTCCCCTCGCCTCTCTGTGCGCGCACGAGAACGGCTCGTGCACACGCATGCATGCTGGCCTCCCGCGACTGCACTTAGGCTTGGTGGTTGTTCACCGACCTGTTCCTTCTGTTGAAGCGGAACTGCTTAAAGACACATGCAGGGTCCAGCAGAAGTAAGGCCTGCCTGAGTGTCGTCCGTAGGGTAATGATATGGGTGTAACAATTTACCGTTTTGATTTGAACATTTCACCTAACATGACATATGGCGTGCTTGAGGGTGATAGCATTATGTTCCAGAATTACAGGCTCATGATTTTGTTATAAAAGATTTTGTCATTAAAAAGGTGCGGTATTTGTGCTGGGCCCTGTATTTTTGCCTTATACATTTTTATAGTATTTTCTCCTCAAACCAAGGAACATGATAGAAGCTTAACGAACTATTGCCGAACAATGTGCTCACTTCCACCTTAGGAATGTGCCTGCCAATGAACCAGAATATGCAAGTCGGCCATTCTAGGCATTCTTTTTCTCTACTCACGGCGGATTAAAAACTGCTAAATTACCCTTTGAAAACGCACTGGCGCTTACAGCCCCTTTGCCAACACCTCTGTTCTTTCCGCATGTGCCAGCCCATGAGTCTTGTCACGTGGTGCCTCGTGACCTGGGAATGCACTCCAGGCTGCCCGAGCCACCTGGTTAAGATTTATGCCTCCCCAGATCTGCTAGGGTCCTGGCTTCCTACTCCCTCCCAGAAAGAATTGTTTCTGTAGATGGCTCCTTTTATCACTTTCCTGTTGAAATTTAGTATTTTTTTTTATCTCAGGAGTGGGATGGTCTTTTCCTTACGCTTTGCTCCAAAGCTGGAGGTATCTCCCAGTAGTCCTGGTGCAATCAGGCTTATGATTTTGAATCTACCATTTTATTGTTGTATGATCTTAGACAGTTACTTAACTCTTCTGGAACTGAGCTTGATCATGTAAAAAATGAGATCATTGATAATTATTAATGATGTTAATCATACTAATAATTCAAAGGGTTGTTGGGCTGGGATAATTAAATAGATAAAATATGTCAAGAACTACTATGATACATATAGCATATTGATCTAATTATTATTAATACACTGATGATGCCACCTCTCTGCTCCTCCTGCCTCTCACAAATATATAAACACTTTAAGAATCTGTTACAGTTTATACAGCAGTTGGAAGTGTCTGGAGAGGGCAAGAGTGTCTGCTTCTGGCATCGGAGGGGGAATGTTTTGCAAATCCTAACTTGAAAGCAGTCAACTTCAATGCCAGCTTAGTGGTCTACTTAGGAACTGGAGACCAGGAATGTCACCTATAAGAATCTGAGGTTCCAGAACTCAGGTTAAGAACACTGTATGATTCTGGAAACTTGATCTTTGAGAATTGTGTGGGTTTATGGAACATCAGGCTCCAGGAATGCTGTGTGATTCTAGATCCAATGGCATGAGAAACCTTTGGGTGACTCTGAAACAGCCTGTAAGAAGGTTATATGATGTGCAATATTGGCTTACAATAATATTATGCCACTTCATAAGCTTGTGTGATTCTGGATATTTGATATGTAATAAACTTACATGATTTTAGAAACTTGATTGACTAAAACATTATGTGATTCCGAACACTTGGCCTGAAAGAAATACGCTTGATTCTAGGATCCTGGCTATCAGAACATTATGTAATAACACTGTGTTATTTCAGAAACTTGCTCAAAAAGAATATTGTGTGATTCTGGGATCCTGGTCTATATGAAGTTCAGGGTAATTATGGAATTTTGATTTTCATGTACCTTGGCCTCTAGGAATCTTGCATAAGTTTGAAAGCTTGTTCTGTATGAATCTTATGTAATTCTGGATGTGTCAATGGTTTGGAAAACTATTAATTATATAATGGCAGTCATACTCTCATGTTGCAGTTTTTGTGCCTAAACTTAAACACTTGCATTGTATATTAATTGTATCATGCTATTTAACATTCATAGTTCCTACAATGTAGGAAATGGCTTAGGGGCCAATAAGCAAGTTTAGCCACAGTGTAACAGAACTGGGAACTCTAGAAGCCCAAGCTGCAGGAGCCTGCCAAGAGAGCACACTGAACCAGACAGGAAGACCCCCTTCCTGCTGCAATGTCTCTCTAGCGCCCTCTACTGACAAACAGTGTGCCAGCTGGCAAAGAAAAAAAATATTTAAAGGGCCCAGCTCCATTTTTCCAGAGCTGGCAGTGAAGAACTTGGAATCAGTAAACTGCTAACCAGTATATATGGGCTATGCCTATCAATAATTACCTTATTGGAAAAACTGAGAAATCTTTGAAGTTTTTGTTCATTTAAAAATAACAATAGACCCATTTTTATAAAAATAACTATTTTCCAAAACAAATTAAATTAGTGAAAAGAGTAACATTGTTTTAGATTTCTGGAAATCTTTTTGATGTTTGACCTAATAGGAAACAGCTGGATTCTCCCATCTGCTTCTGCAATCAGTCTGTTGTGATATGTTGTTTTAGTTGAGGTGTATGAAGAAAATCTGCTTCTCACCACACACACACACACACACACACACAATGGTAACTATGTGAGGTGATGATGTGTTAATTAGATCGATGGCGGTGATCTTTTCACAATGAATAAAACAAAACATCAAGTTGTATGCCTTAAATATATACAATTTTCATGTCAATGATATGTCAGTAAAGCTATTTTTAAAAAGATTTTATTTATTTGTTTTTAGACAAGGGAGGGAGGAAGAGAGGGAGAGAAACATCAATGTGTGGCTGCCTCTCACATGCCCCCTACTGGGGACCTGGCCCACAACCCAAACATGTGCCCTGCCTGGGAATTGAACAGGTGACCCTTTGGTTCACAGGCCAGCACTCGATCCACTGAGCCATAGCAGCCAGGGCAGTAAAGCTGTTTTTATAAGTTTTTTAAAAGCAAATCCGGCTTCACACAGCTATGGAGTTGGAAAAGAGAGGAGTATTTCAACCACTTTTAAAGTTAATTGTGACTGTTCTTCTTGGACAGTGTGCCAAAGTGCAACAAGTGGTAGCTCCTTAAAGGTGAGTTGCACTGAGGAATCGGAAATCATATCAGCTAACTTTTATGCTCTGTCACATCCAATCCATTTGTCAGCCTTGTACTTTAAAGGGATCCTTGTCTATGCATGCTCCTGAAACATCATTTATCGATCATGTGCAAAATATTGATTTATTGAATTATTATGTAGAGCTCCCAAATGTGGACACATTTCAGTAGACAATGTAAAAAAATGGCATCTCAAATGTCATGACCAATCACAATGTATTGAAAAACTGTCATCCTCACAACGGCAAATACAAGTTTTCCAAAGTTCTAACTTGTACTTACAAGCTTGAATTTTCTAATTGGCAATAAGTATCAGTTATTTTCCCTTGAGTGGTAAGCTTGCTCCATTCATTTTCAGAATTGTGTCTGCCAAACACGGAACTCTGAGCAACTGCACTTTGTCTGTCTGCAGTGAGAACGCTAGTCCCCGACACGAGGGCCGGGGCGCTGGCAGCTCAGCTGGGCGCACGAGGCCTGGTCTCCAGGCAGCGCTGCCTCCCACGCAGGCGCAGGCGGCAGAACCGCTCTCCGCACTTTCCCGCTTCATCACGCAGAGCCAGAGTATTGATAAGACATGTACTCAGAATTCAATATTATTAAAATGAAAAATTTCTGCTGCTTCAACAAAGACATTCTTAAACCGAACTGGCTTTTTCTTTTTTTTGGTCCGCAAGTGCATGGTGGTGAGAAACCCAATCAATGACCGCTTGCACAGCTGGTGCCACGACGTCATTCGTGCTGAAGCGCCAGCAGTTCTACGGGCCATTGCTTTTTCACCATCAGTGCAGATTTCAACGTGGAGAAAAGGAAAAACATGGTCTTTGTGTCATTATGAACATAGTTTTCACTCTGTGGATCCCCAAAGGGTCTCAGGAACCTCCAAGATTCTGTGGCCAACAGTTTGAAAATTGTAGATCTATTTAAACATTTTATAACTGAGGACATTTATGTGATTTCAGGGTCCTAATTCTCATATGAACTGAGAATCCTGTTGGAGCCAAGTAGCACGATGTTGCCTTTAGGGGCAGGTGAGACTAGGAGGGGGCATACGTACTGCACTGAGATGAGTTCTTAACGGGGGGGGGGGGGGGGGGGGGCACATCCAACTGTGGGAACAAAGATTACATAGTCCAGGGTTGGCCAAAACGTCTGTTTACTTTTTTCTGTAAAATATAAGCCAACATTTTTCATTTTCACCAATAACTTCATTGATCTGGATATTTTGAGTATATAGGCTATCTATCTGCTGTGTGGTAAAACATTGATTGTTCTCAGTCAATGTCTTGATTTGATCGCGATCAACTCCAGCTGGTCTCTAGCTGGACCATGGAGCATCGTCCAGCAGCAAATCTCCAGCACAAAACTTCACAAACCACTTTTAACATGTTTGATCAGTCACAGCACCTTCTCCACACACTGCACAAATCTTTTTTTGTCTGTTTCAGTTGTGTTTTTACCTTTCTTGAAATATTAAAGCATAATATACCAAAAGTGTTGGGTTACACAAAAATTCACCAATTTTGATGTTTTTAAAAAAATGCACGCTGATGTGACAGCTGTCACAATACAACCTAACAAAATTGTTTTGAATGAAGTTAAAAATGACTAAATGCTCCTAGAGACATCTTATAGGAAAACCAAATGAACTTCTCTGGCGAACCCGGTGATGAGCGAGTGGGGTCATCACAGGATAACAAGATGCTGACCCTGGAGGAATCTATATCACCGCAGTCGTGCCACAATCATAGTGCAAGTGGTGATGTCGTTTCACCCAAATAATGTCACTTAGAGCTGATTATGCCCCACTGAAGCAAGACCCTTCTGAGTGCTTTGCCCAATGCCCTGTGAATTATGACCTAGTTCAGTCTGCCTGGAGAACAAGCATTATTCCCGGCCTAGTGTGGGCTCCTGCCACTGTTCCCTCTAATCGTTTCAGGCAGTTCTTCCCCGGCCCCTGCAGCTTCCGTGGGTGTCTCAGTGCTCTGCTGAAGTCTGGAGAGAGACCCCCTGTGGATCTTTGCAGTTCTTTCTCTGTGTGGCTCTCTCCTCTCCAGTACGTGCCCTGTGGATTCTAGCTGCCTCGGTCTCCCTGGCTTCAGTTCCGCCTTCTCAGCTCAGAAAGTCTTCTGGGATCGGCCTGTGTTCCTTCTCCCTGCACGGTGGCCTGGGAACTCCCTCAAGGCAGCAGGCTGGGAACTTGTCTCATTTGTTTGTTGTGCTTTAGGGACCCTTGTCCTCTGTTGCCGGGGTTCCAATGTATTGAAAACCATTGGTTCACATTTTTAGTTGTTTCGGGCAGGCCAGTCAATCCAGTTTCTTACTTCTTGGCTGGACCTGGAAGCCCCGAAGTGTTCCAGATCTCATCCCACTGTGTACCCATGAATTAGGCTGACCCACGCTTAACCACGCAACTTCTGAGCTCATCACTTTTTTTGCACGGCCTTGCCAAATGTAGCCAACACTGAGCACATCACTTTTAACTTTCTGTCTTCAAACTTCTTTCCCTAGGGTGCATTCCGAGCACTACCAAATGCTTCTCCACTGCAGGATCACTGCCTTCCCAGCCTCCAAAGTCAGTCTCCTCCCTGCCTGCCATTGAACCTCTAAGAGAATGCTGCCTCTTTTAGTTGTTTGTTTCAACTGCCTCCCACTTCCAAAGACAAATTTCTGTGTCGGTCAGCATAAGATAGGCCAAGGTATGCTAACACTCCCCAAATGAACAAGAGTTCACGTCTGGCTCCCACTACATGTCCAGTGTGGACCAGAAAGAAGGGACCCCACTCCTGGTAGTCACTCAGCAACCAGGCCATCAAGGTTCTGTCTCAACTCCTGATTCCATAGTTGCTGAGCAGGAAAGGGACACAACCAAAATTGTACACTGGCTCTTAAGGCTTCCCCAGACAGTCATATGTCACTTCTGCTCACATTTTATAGGTGGGCTAAAGTCATATGGCCTTCCTTAGCTTCCAAAGAGAGCAGAGATGTACAATCTTACCATGTGCCAAGAAGGAGGGAAACAGGGAGATTTTCAACCAGCCCCAATGCCTACTTGATAATCGGCAGTCAATATGTGATTTGTTGAGTCATGCTTTGAATTTAACATATTTAACAACAAAAAAGTGCCTTGTCCCAAACTTCTCCTGAATTGTCAGGGTTTATTGTCAAAGGAAACTCTTAACTAGGAAAAGCATCAGACTGGACTGGAGGCAACCATTCAGGAAGGCTTCCAGCAGGGGGCAGCACTAGGAGTCAAAAATGCCCACAATCCCAGTGACCCTGGGGCCTAGGTCTCACGGAAGTGCTCTTCAACACTGGCCCTGCTGCTGCCAGATGACCTGGAACAAGTCATGTCTCCTCTGCAGGCCTCAGCTTTCTCCCCTCTAAAAGAGGGACAATTCGAGTGGAAATTTCCAGAACAGTGGCTGGCTTGTTCCCTTCCCCTGGCTGGGAAATGTCTGTCCTGGACCAGAGCCTGGTGCTGATTCACAGTCACTATCAGCATCATTCTCAGGCCTGTGCCAGGTCAACAAGTTGTTTATCTTGGTGTCTGAGCCCATTCCTGACTCCGCAGACACACAGAGACTAAAAGCATCTCAGGGGCTGGTGCATCCCCGCCCCCACCTTTTCACTGTCTCCCCTCCTTCCTCTGTCACCCCAGGGGCTTGTGGGAATGACTGCAATTCAACTCTAAGGCCAACAAGGCCAATTTCCCAGAGGCAAACTCGACAGTTCCCATACAGACCCTCCCGTTTGCTCCCAAGGACCCTTCCCTTGTAAGGACTCTCGTGCCTCCTTGCCAGCCCCCCTGCCTGTCTCTGGGCTCAGGACTTCCACCCTCCCCTCAACACAATTGCAGAAATCTCCCATCTGCTTCCTGCCCTGGTCTCTCCCCCCACCTTCCTCATCCATCCTGCTCGTGAATGCCAATCCAGTCTCCCCAGCTTCACCTTGCAGTCTCCTGCCCAGCAGCCTCCAACAGCTGCCCAGGTGAAGGGATGATGCCCACTGCAACCTTGGATCCTTTCCTTCACCTTCCCCCCGCCCCACCCTAGTCAGAACGAGCAGTCTGCTGGGCCAATCGCATGCTTTCTTCCTGGGGTGTTCTCCCATCCCTTTCTCTGATTGTCAAAAGGCCAACCTGGTGACCATCAACCCAGTCCACGCTCTACAGTCCCCATTGTAGACAGCCAACTGGAAGGGTAGTGTTTGAGAGCTGGGGCTCCAGCACCCAACTGCAGTGTCCATATCCGGACTCTGCCCTTCCCTGAGCAAGTGGCTCTCTCTCTCTGTGGCTCAGTTTCCCCAACTGCAAAAGGGAGATGATGATGGTACCTTCCTCAGAAGGCTACTGGGGGCAGTAACTGAGACAACATGTAACAGGTACTGTGTGTGTGTCACTAGTGACCTGTCTCACTGGTCATCATTCAATCCATCTATTGACCCATCCACCTGGCACAGGTGTCCCAAACCCCCATTTCTGCCAGGGTCTGAGCTAGGGATGCTTAAGGCTGGGGCTGTGCCCTCAAGGAGCCTCCTTCAACCAGGGGAGCTAGGTACACAAAGTCTGGACACCGTGTGACACGCATTTTCAGAACTGCGCCTGTGCAGTGGGAGCAGACCCTTCTGTCTGGGGAGAACACCTGAGCTGAGTTCCCAATAATGGACAAAGGGGAGGGCGCCACACCCCAACTTGACCCTACACTCCTAAGAGGATGGGGTCTACTTTGCAGACATCTCTGTGCTCCCCCTAGTGCTGGGTACAGGGCATTGCACACCGCAGGGCTAAGGAACCTACTGCTTTTTGTAAGTTTTCTGCGCCTCATTTTCTGCAGCTATAAAATGGTGGAACTCATTGTTCCTTCTTCGTGGGGCTGTGAGGATTGAAGGAGTTCTGATAAATAAAAGCGATGGTGCCCGGCTCGTACGGAGTGCTCAGTACAGGTGGAAGGCGCAAATAAGTGAAAACCGCCTTCGCGCCTCCGTGATTTCTTCTCTGACTCCTCCACCCGCAAAGTTGTTTCCACTTTCTCATTGAACTGATGTGGAAAGGCATTTGCTGCTGTAAATGTTAGGTCTCAGGTTTATCTGACTCCAAAGTTTGGGGCCTCCCTACCCTACACGCTGCAGTCCTGGAAACATTAGGTGGGAAATGCAGTCCTTCGAATGTATCGTGGACTGAGTTGCATCTCCTGCGTGGGTGTGGCTGCTCTTCACATTTTAAAGTTCCTGAGAGAGAGAGTGGGGTTTCCCCATTGGCCTTTCTCACCACCCAGAAGCTCCCCGAGGGAAGCCCAGCCTGAAGGGGAAGGCGGGTAATACTGGGGGAGGGAGCTGGGGCAGCATCTGAAGGAGCCAAAGAGGCTTCCCCTTCCTCAGGTGCTGGAGGAAACATTTCTTCCTCGGGAGAGACGGGTCCGCCCTCCCGTTCACTGGCAGTAAAGAGCCAGGGTAAATGAGGCCTGTCTGGGGGGCTGGGACACCCCCAGGGTGTGATGGGAGCTGAGGTCATCTCCTGGGCTCAGACCCAGACATCCCCGGGCCCCAGCCCCCACGATGTGGTCAGGAAAGGGGCACACGGCTGTGCCAGAGCCCAGCAAGTCTGTCACGGCCAGTGGCCACCCAGGGAGTTGGCATTTCCTCCAACAAAAGCTCTCATTTCCTCCTCACAGGGTCTCCTACACCCCAGGCCTCCCCCACTCTGCTCTCCCTCTTTTGCCAACTCATGTCACCCATTTTCCAGAGCAAAATGCCAACTGTGATTTGTGCTTGCCACCCTCCGGTCTTTGGGCAGTAAATGGAGTGACAGAAGGCTCTTTTTTCCGAATATACTGTTGGCGGTCCATTAAGTTCAAGTCCCCTCCACCCTCACGGTTCCTGCCCAGAGGGTGACCAGACAAGGAACTGCCACGTTCCTCCTGCAAAAGAGGAGGCCCGGCTCAGAGACACTGCGGGATTTGCCACAAGGCCTCCCAGTGCTGGGTTTAGGGTACTGCCATCCCGTTTGCATCTTTTTCTGTTTCTCTGCCTTCCTAATACTACGCACCGATTTGGGTGTGTGGTATGAGTTTCTGTACATTGGGCCCTAACTCAGCTACCCGAGGGCTTCCAGCGTTTCCATGGAACCTGCAGGGAGTCCTGTCAAAGTGGGAGCAGTCAGCCACCTGCAGCCCAGATCTTCTGGCTGCCCTGTGCTGGTTTCCCAGGCTGGGCTGTGGTTATTCCAAAGCCCGAGGTGTCTAGATGGACCCCCAGGAGCTGCTACTGGCCTCCTGCCTGACCCGCCCTCACTGCCCAGTACAGTGCATTTTCTTCTTCCTCTGGTGCCCGGTACTTACTTACTGAATGAACAAATGAATGAATGAATGAATGAGAAGGAGAGAAGAAAGGGAGGGAGGGAGGGAAGAAGGGGGGATGAACCAAATGTTGCCTTGTTATGCTCTTGATCCTGCCTTGTTCCTGCCTTTCTGTGGTCTTATACTGACTTTCCTCCACACACCTTGGCCTTGACCTTAGCTAGCTAGTGTTTGCCCCCTGTCCACGCCATTACCTGGTCCTTTAGGTCGGGACACAACAACAACAACAACAACAAACCCTACAAATATTAGCTAATATTTTAGGTAAGCACTCAGGATGTTTTCTCCTTCTCTTGTTGGATCACATCTTATCTACCTGATGGATTTGAAAAAATAAATTAACTTACAGCCAGCTTCATTCCAGAAAAGACTCAAATCAGCTTATAAGTTTAAGTATAATGCAAATAAAGTATTATAAAACAAATACAAAAATCACAGCAAAGGGAAAGTGATGCTAAAAACGAAGTTAAAAATAAAGAATGACATAAATGCAAACTTGGAGTTCCAGTATAATTTCTAGAGATAGTGCAAATATCTGCCACCGAGCTTCCTGACAGCCAGTGCAAAGGGGACACCCTATCACATGTACTCAGAGAACTCCCTGGTGTCCCTGAGATAAAGACAGGTTAGAGACTCCCCACTGCAGCTGGAATCACGCTTCCTCGTTAAGAGAGTCCATGTGAATTAGCTGCATCCATAGTTGTGGCCTCAGTCACCATAAGTAGAGCCAGAAAGTCCATAGCGCTACTGCCTTTACGTTAAAAATGCCTGCTGAGAGCGGGGCAGCGGGCACACGGGTGGGAGGAGCCTCGGACCTGCCGTCCTTCCGAGGCGGCAGGCAGCCAGAGCGAGACTGCCGCGGCGGTTCTGGGCTGCACTGTGCGGAGTAATGTCTCCCGGCCAAAGGACTTAAAAGTTATGTTACAAAACTCTGAAAACATAACATTGTCACTTGATTATTGGCCAAGGGGGAGACGAGAGCCCTGTGGCAAGCCCCTGTGTGTGGCTGTCCCTCTCCACAAGGCTTTGCTGTGGTGGACGGCAGAGGCCACATTCTTCCCCAGACCTCGGCCCACGTCCACCCCCCAAATCACGGATTTCTAGAGTCCTGGGAAGCACATGGCCCCGGCAGGGCGTGGCCTGGTTCAAGCATTCCAAGACACATAACGAAAGAGCGGAGGCTTGTCCAAAGAAAACTGAGATTCAGGAGATCGTCCGATGAGACTTGCAAACAGATGAGCGCCCACGAGCCCAGTGGCAGTCCCTGGACACACACAGCCCAGCCCATACTTGGCCTCTAGGCTTCCCCTGGGGCAATCCAGTGAATGAATGGATCAGAGAGGTAGTGTCATTCTTGGCCCTGGACAACAGTCACTTGCAAGCTTCCACTACTCATCCAAGCGATGCTTTTAAAAACTATCTCTGTTGACGGGACTTTAAACTTCGGTATCATGAACGTATTACCCTGAAGCACCCTAGTCCCGCTTGCTTTAGACTCGAGCGGCTCCTGAGCATCGGACTGGAGGGTCCCTGCGCCAGCGCTGGGATTCCCAAGGGGGTCTTCAGCCTTGAAAGACTCACCTGAGCAGACAAGGGAGGCTCCGTGTGGGGTGAAGAATCAGTCCCACTAATGTCCCCAAAACTTGGTAAACCAGGGAGATATTTTAAGCTTAACCGAGTGCTACCTGCAAAACCGACGCATCAACACAGAATTTTCTTTTCTACCTTGAAAAGAAAAGAAAAGTAAAAATATAGAAAGTGGAGAGATCATCACAAACATGTGCCACACCACCATTTACAGCGAGTTGTTAGTATTTTGTCAGCATTACTTTAAACAATAAAAGAAATAAAACGCTTCAGATAAAGTCCTTTATCTTTTTTTCTCTCACCTTCCTCTCTCCAAAGGAGCTACTATGATAAATTTGGTGATTATCCTTCCAGTCAATTTAAAATACAGACATACATTTCATATATTACATTAATTGTTAATCTACACGGCCATTTCCTACTGAACATTTCATCATCACTTTTTTAGTTTAACAGTATATTCTTTAGATCAATGCTGATACATAAATCTAACTCTTTTAATTTCTGTATACTAGTTCATGGAATAAACAGACCACATTTTATTAACCTATTTTCCTAGAATGAGCACGTAGATTAGCCAATATTTTTCTGTTAATATCAGAGCTGTGAAGAACATATTTGCCGTGGTATGCAGGTAAATGTTTAGCCATTAGCTTTCAGCGGGGGAAAAGCACCCTGGTTTGTAGTGTTTGCTAATTCCCATAGTGCAAGTTCTCCCCCCTGGACTGATTCCAAGCTACCAACATAACATCAGCGAATGCAGAGTTGGGGAGAGTCAAACGTAGTCAGGACTTGAGAACCGGTACAAGTCGGCTCTGGCACACCACAGCGTGCTGACCTCCCTGAGCCATATATATAAGCATTTCTCTAGGGACAGAGATTAAAATGAAGCTGCTGTTGATGTCCTCAGATTTACCACTCATTGCCAAGTTGCTCTCCAAAGTGGCCTTTCTCATTCACACTCCTTCCCGCAGCATATGAGAGTCTTTCTCTAGGGACAGAGATTAAAATGAAGCTGCTGTTGGTGTCCTCAGATTTACCACTCATTGCCAAGTTGCTCTCCAAAGTGGCCTTTCTCATTCACACTCCTTCCCGCAGCATATGAGAGTCTTCGCGTCTCCACGCCCTCACAAGTGCCGGGCACGTCAGACTTCCGTCTTTGCCAATGTGGTGACTAAGAAACGGCATGACCCAGTGAGACTGCACACCTTCTAATGCGTTTGTTGATGGCTTGGATGTCCTCTTCTGCAAATTGCCTATTCACATTCTTAGGC
Organism: Phyllostomus discolor; assembly: GCF_004126475.2. NCBI lineage: Eukaryota > Metazoa > Chordata > Mammalia > Chiroptera > Phyllostomidae > Phyllostomus > Phyllostomus discolor. Next base: position 177,329,820 of record NC_040903.2, read on the forward strand.
CATTTTATCTCAAACTATTTATCATTTTCTTCATGAGTCTTAGCTCTTCCTACTTCATATCATCATCCCTTGTCTGTTATATGAAAGGAAATATCTTTAGTCTTACTTTCTAATCTTTTCTCTGTTGATTTGTGCTTTTCATATTTTGTTTAAGAAATTCTTCCCCCTCTTCCCCAAACCATAAAGATACTCTCCTCCTTGCTTCCTTTTTGCAAATTACTTTTTGTCGTATTACATGAGCAATAGAGTCTTTGCAGAAAAAAAATGAGAAAATATATATAATCAGTAAGAAGAGAAAGCAATGAAAAACACTGCTACCCAGAAACAAGCACTGTCAGTACATTGGTATATTACCTCCCACTCCTCTATGGACATAAGGCTGTTTATACTGTCCCTCTGTGTGGGCCAGTGATGTCAGCCCACCGAGGGCACCCTGCTGTGCAGCACTCAGCTCTCTGAGAATGTGGTTTAGCAATTGTTGATCTGTCAACATTCCTTCCTGGAATTTTAGATCTGGACTTTTTTTTTTTTTTGCTTTCTTATTGGTTGTTTTAATGTGCCTGCTCTTGTGGCACCAAAATCTCCTGCTGTCTGGAGCAAAGTTTTCCAGCCCTTTCCCTCCTCCTCCTTTGGCCGAATCAGCTCAGGCCTCCTGTGGCACAGGGTGAAGGGGCCACAGGGAGAATGAAGTGGGAAAAGTCCTGAACTGGCGATTGGCTCACGCAGTTGCAGTCCCAGCCCCTCCAAAACTGCCGTGAACATGGACGAATCACTGAGTTCCTCTCAGTCTCGGTGAGCTCCTCGACTCCGGCTCCTTGGAGGCTGCACACTGCATGTGGTGGGATTTCCAGACCTAGAAATAGGTAGAGTCCACCGAAGAGGGGGACAGGGGAGATGCCAGGCCCCAGGTGTGCTTGAAGCTGAGGGTTCTCTAGGGAGAAACCTACTTGCCTGAGGCTGATTTGGAGCTACTTCTTTCTTGCCAGCATGAAAATTAGGAGTTTCTCAGACAAGTCCCCAAAGCAAGCTGGGAGGAGCCCCCTGGCGTGTAAATGCGCTTTCTTGTTGATTTAGGTTCTTTCCCAACTTTGTCATTGACTTGTCACGTGGCCTTGGCAAGTCATTCAGCCTGGGCCTCAGGAGCCCTTCTGAAAACAGCCCTTCACGGGGCGGAGTTGGGGGGCGGTGGTTGGTGGTGTGAGGGGCAACGGAGTCAGAAGGGCAGCACTGAATTTTAGCCCCACCGCTGACCAATTTAGGCAGGTTGTTTAACTCCTCTAGACCTCAATTCAATAGTCTATAAAATTATAAAACAATATCGCCTATTTCATATAGTTTACTGTAAAATTTTAATGAAATAATCCAGGTGCAAAGTAAGGCTCAACGGGTACATTTTCACAACCTCCGTTACCCGTGCAGCAAGTTTCAGGGATTCCCGAGTCACCTGGAAGGGAGGGGCGTCATTTTCAGAATGGCCAGCAGGTGGTGCTGTCTCAGAGCAAATCTTCCAGCTGCTTAGCGGAAAGATTTTCTCCAGCAGGCAGGGAGGGTCTTGGAGCCAGAGTAAGGCCGAGATGGAAAGGGCTCTGGAGAGTGCAGCTCCCTCATTTTCCAGAGAGGGGTCCTGAGACTAAAGAGGGAATGCTGTCTTCTTGCAGTCACGACAGAGCTAGGGCTTCAACACAGGCCACATGCTTCCCAGAGACACTTTTTTCTCCCCACACCTCCAGTCTCCCCCCACGTGCCTGCCAACTGCCCGCCATGGGTGTGGGTTGTTGGGTGGGCGAAGTGCGCTGTGTGGGTGTCTGGGTGGAGAGACAGACAGTTTCTGACTCTTCAGGGGAAAGGGGCCCAGGTCTCTGCCCCTTGGATGACCCTGAACAGGGTTTCTCACTCAGCCACCCCCAGCCACCAGCAGCCATGGTGGGTGGAGAGTGTGCAGTGGGGAGAACCTCAGGCGGGACGTGGAGGAGGCGGATCAGAGGGCACAGAGCCAGGATGCTCTCAGGGACTCATTCTGTGTGAGTGTCCGACCCCAGCCCAGCCCGCCCAGTTCCTCACTGTCAGTGTGTGAGCCCCAGGGGTTCTCTACAGGCTTAAGGTGCAGCACTGGAGGTGGCTCATTGTGTCTTAGAGATTCGTAGCCCCAGGTCCCCTCAAGGGCTGTGCACAAGGAGGTGCCCCTCAGGCCTCTGGTTCCCAGGAGCACAGGCAGCAGAGATATGCGGGGTGGGGGCAGGGCCTCCTCCAGCTCTGCCTCCCCAGCCTCCTTTACACCTCAACACTTGCCCCCCTACTGCAACCCCCGCAAGACCTGGGACTTAACCAGCCACCTCACTCCCTCTGACGGTCCAGTTGGTCTCCGGGCAGCCCCCAGGAGGGACACTGAGCAGCCCCCACCCTCCTTTCCCGGAGCTGGTAGGGTCAGGGCCCTCCCAGACGGATGGGGGCCTGGGCCACTTCCACATCATTAGCTCAAGGTATATTTGAACAATGAAGAATGGCAATTGGAGTTACAAAGACCACAGCTTATTTTAAATGCTTGTAATTACAGATTAATGCTTTTTGCTTATAAAACATGATAGTGACTATAACTTTGTTTGAAATGACATCTAAGGTCCAGATGTGGGGTCCTTGGTGAATGGAAGGCCCAGAGCCAAATGGCCTTTTCCCCTCCCCCCAGCCCCCACAGGCCAAGGCCAGATGCTGCAGGCCTGCGGGTGGGGTGGGGGTGGGTGTTTGGAGAAGAGACCTGGCTGGGACCTGAAGCCTGTTTTCTGCTGCATCTCTGCCCCTGAAATTCTGCAGTCACAGAGGGGGCCATGGCGGTCAGCTTGCCCCAGCTCCCCCGTCACAGACGGGGAAACTGAGAGCCAGGGAGAAGTCCTTTGCTGGTAATGCTCAGCAAGTGAGAGGCAGACCTAGGCTGTCACACCCGCTCTCCTGACTGCCAGGCAGCTGTAGTTCCTGCTTCCCTTCAGTAAGAATAGAAAAGGGAAAACGCCCAGTGTAAACTAAGGCTGAAACACCACTTACCTCACCTAGACCACCGAGGCCCTCCTCTCTCCCGATGCTGAATCGGTGGCACCAGCCACCACAATCACAGAAGGAAAAGGGGTTCCTTTGCCCTGCTACCCTCAGTATTTGGACACAGAGGGAATGTGGTTCCAACTACACATGGGAGCAATCCAGGAAGGGCACAAGGCTCCCGAGGGGCAGAAATGGCCATGGGAGGGATGGAGGAGGCAGGGTCTCGTTGCTGGGCAACCAGATTCATTTGTTGCCTCGGTGACAGCCCCATCAGAGGGAGGCTGTGTGCAGTGTGTGCCTGTGAGTCTCCAGTCTTCTCAGCACCAGCTGGTTGGAATGACCCCCTCCCCCAAACACACACACACCGCAGACTGACTCCTGCCCACGCTGGACTCCCCCACCACCCTGAACATGAATAGGACCCTTCCTGCCTCATTTCCTGCCTTCCCCCTGCTCCTTCTCACAGTCTCTCCAACAAGAACATCCTTGATCTTGAACAGATCTTTACCTCCTCCCTCAGGCAGCCCTCCAGCCCAGGCCCCTTCTTCTTTGCAGACCTAGCAGGAAAAGCATACCAGTTCTAAGACCCTCTGACTGCCATTGCTCAGGCTGGGGCATTTGACTTCCAGCTTTGGAAACAAAACCCTGAAGGCAGATGTGGCCGCGCTGGCAACTCCTGCCTTGGTCTGCCCGGGACTGTCTCCTGGGGTAGGAATGCCAAGTCTAACTGCCTCACCGAAGTACAGGGATGGGAATACACAGCTCGACGCGTGATCTTGACCCATTGACATTTTCTCCAGCGCTCTGAACCGGACACATAGAGAGTTATACATACAGTCTAATCCTGAACAGAACCTGGGGAGGGCTCCCGGTGAGGAAGCTAGGGTTCAGGGCTAATCCACCCAAGACAGACCTGGGAAATGGCGGTGTAGGTTGGGGACCCAGGCCGTGCTCAGTTTTGCAGAAGTTGAGCAACACCTTCACCAGAAGAGCATCATCTCCAAGTGCTCACTGCAAGCCGGACACTGGTCTGAGAGCTTGACATGTCACCCTGTAAGGTAGGGTGACATGTCAAGCTCTTGGTGCCACAATTTTCACCATCACTTGAGGTGCAGAGATTAAGTAAGTGGCCCAAGTCATAGAGCTGGTGGGTAGCAAAGCTGAGACTTGAACTCAGGCAGCCTGATATCAGATCTGCACTACTCACCAGGACTCCATAAGCCTGAGTCATGGCGTTCCAGGAGTGTAGCAAGGACAGGGGTGCAGGGAATGATGGGTGGACAGTGGTATTGCACACCTCCCAGGTAATGTATTATCTCTGTCCAGTTGGACTGAGCATGTGTCTGGAAAGCCCTGAGGACATGCCTCCAGTGGGGGGCATTTGGGCTCCATGAGAGTCCTTTGTGGGGTGTCCTGGCAGTTGAGGGATGTCTTATCTCAGTGGCTGAGAGGGCAGCCAGACAGGTACTTGCTGGCACCTCCCTGGAAGGAGCAGCAGTGTGGGCACAGGGGCTTCTTCAGGGGTGGGTCAGTGGTGAGGGAGGGAGCCACCTCCAGGGGGAGGGCAGACAAGAAGCAGCTGCTGGGTGAGGCTGGCTCCCTATCCTCTGTGGGGATACACTGTGGGGCTCCATGGAGACCCCCATGCATAATGCATTTCTGGGCTAAAAGCCCAGCTTCTCCGGAAGCTGTCTCCTGTGGCCATTGCCTGCAGGACCCAGGGATCCTGCTGAAGCCCTGCATGGCTGGGAGGGTGGGGGTAGGCATGAGAAAGCAAACTCACTTCCCCTGGACCCCAGACAGGATGTGGTCTGCAAGATAAAGGGGGAGGAGGATATGGGACCACTGACCTCCTTCCTAACTCCTTGTCAGTGGCTGTAGGAGAGATGCCAGGACACACATGGATCTCAGAGCAAATCCCAGCTCTGCCTTGACTTGCTGTGTGACACTGGACAAGTTAATTCCCCTCTCTGAGCCTTAGTTCCCTCATCTCCAGGCCCTGACACTCACCCCACAGAGGAGTTGTGAGGAATGAAATGAGGTAACAGACAAGGAAGTGAGTGAAGGAGTGAGCACGTTTCTCTTTTGCTGTTGTGTCATCTTTACTTTTGTTAAGCAAATAATACTGACCACGTGTTACTTGCTGGACGCCATTGTAAGTGCTAAGAAGAGGGGAGTGGGTAGCAGATGTGCGTGGGAAGTGGCTGTTTTCACCAGGACGGCACACCAGAGGGGCATGGGGCAGTTATCATTCAGTGGCATCCCTGCTAGTTAAAAGTGGCATTGTGTTTTATTAATACTTTAATGTACAAATTACTCTGTGCTTTGTTTTGCCAAAAGCATTTGCATAAGAAAAAATAATAAATGAATCCATCTCCCCTGCTCACTGGCAGGAGGAGTGGCAGCCTTTGGGGGAATCTGTGGCCTCCTTGCCCAGGGGAAATGAAAAGCTTTTGATGAACTTCCACACATTTGTTTATTTTAGAAGTGCTAGTCTTTCTTTCTCACGGTGTGGTCAAAAGAATCCCCAGCCCCAACCCCCAGATCAGATGACTCAAAACCCTTCGTTAAGCAGATTCCCAGCCCTGACTTCTACTCTGATGAAGCAGCACCTCTGGGGACAGGGCCCAGGAACCTGTATTTTAGCAAGCTGCCCACAAGATTTAGAGCATACGGAGGTCTGAGACTCATTGCTAGGCCACTGGCGGGACTGGGCTGGGCTGCACAAACTGTGGGGTTGGCACTGTGGGTGCTGAGGGCTGGCGTAAGCAGTGGCCCTGCCTGGGGAGGTCAGACTCCAGGCCAAACAGGGCCCCAGTGCCTCAGAGGGACAACCTTGGTGACCAAGGGGGGACTCACAGCTGGTTGGGGGCATCCCAGGAGTGGGGCCATGCCTAGGAGGGGTGGCTCTGCTCTCTTCAGTCTCTCCCGGGGAGTGGCGTGCCCAGCAGGAAGGCAGGGCCGCACCAAACAGTTACCTTGAGACAGCATAGGAACTGCGGCCCAGGGAACAGAAAATGTTGGGAGGGCAGGAAGTCGAGTTAAGACCAGCTGGCTAGAAGGAATGCAAAAACATCAGCAGCCTCCATACCGGACTCAGAAATGCTGAGGCAGTTGATTTTATCTCCTTTCTAACCACCTGCTTAAACTACTGACCCGCAGGCTCAGTCGATGAAGGTTTGCCTTCTACCCGACTACCTGCGGTGGCGGTGATGGGCAGTCCGCCGTCTTGCGTTGACAGCTCGGGCGCCAACGCAGTTAGCAGGCCACGCAGCTGGGAAGGAGGCCACCCAGACCCTGGAATGGAAAATTCCAAAAGCCTGTCTTTTTCAAAAAGCCCACCTTTCCTCACAAGCCCACTTTGTCCCCAGTTTGTGCCAGCAGCCAGGCAGAGCCAGCCCCTGGGCCAACTTAAAGGACCTTCCTTTCCTCTGTGCCGCCTCCCTTGTGCTCAAGCACAAGCTTAATAAAATCCATCTGCAAATCTCTCTGGGGTTTTCTCTCCATTTTTATCTTGGTGAACCGACAATCCCCCATCCCTGTGTTAAACAATTCAGAGACCAAGCAAAAATAACTCAGTTACTGGCTCTAGGATTGGTAAGACCATGAACTAATTAAACAGTTCATTAACAACCAGATTATCAAGATTCAATTCAAGATCCTCACATCCCCGTGCCCTCCCATTCAAAGCTCTGTCGGTTCTCCCCAGTCCCAGCCAGGTCCCTGCCTGTTTTCAATGAGCTCGGGCCCTCCAATCCTATCCCTGATCTCCCCAGTTTGGACACTACTGAGAGCCTGTCAGGGTGGATTCTCCCTATTGCAAGATGCTTAATAAACTTAGCTTCACTTGATCAACAGTTAATTGGTGTCTTTGGGCAAATCCATGGTCAGCTTCTTGCCAGCAATCTTGGTTGGTGCCTGTAGTGTAAAAAGCAAGGTATTTGGCCTTTGTTAAGATTTCTGGCACAGAGCTCCTAAAAGCCATGGAGTTTTCTGAGTATCAGGAGTGTCTTTTCATTTGTAAGGAGTCCCTTTTGAACATACCTGAGTACAGGCTAATGAGGTGACTTAGGGTAGGGCCACTGAATAGCCACAGGAGCATGCTGGCCACCAGAAAGACCAAGTCATTACAGGGTGGGAACTTTCAGATACACCCATCAACCTCTGGGAATGGGCCCTGCGGTGAAGCTCTACAAAAACGGTCAAACGCTGCCTTGGCTGGCTCAGTGGGCTGCGCATTGTCCCGCAAAGTGAAAGGTCACCGGTGTAACTCCCAGCCAGGGCGCAGGCCTGGGTTGTGGATTTGGTCCCCCATCAGGGCGTGTAGGGGAGGCAGCAATCAATGCTTCTCTCTTGCGTGGATATTTCTGTCCATCTCTTTCTCCCTCTCTTCCCCCTCTCTAAAAGTAAATAAATAAAATCTTTTTTTAAAAAAACAAACTGTTGAACAACAAGAAAGGATGAGCCTCTGGGTTGGGAACACGGAGAGCCTGGGGGAGAGTGGCGAGCTTGGAGAGGCATGGGAGTTCTCAGCCCGCTCCCCAGACCTTGCCCTGCGCGTCTCTTCCACCTGGCTGTTCCGGAGTCATGTGCTTCTATCATAGATTGGTGGACACCAGTGAATATTTCCCTGAGTTCTGTGAGCTGCTCCAGCCAGTTGGTGGTGCCCCAGGAGGGGTCATGGGAACCTCCGATCTATAGCTGGTGGGTCAGAAGCACAGGTGATAACCTGGGGCTTTCGATGGGAGTTGGAAGGGCGGGGGGAAGTCCTGTAGGACTGAGGCCTTCACCTGTGGGGTCTGATTCTATCTCCAAGTAGGTAGTGTCAGAATTGAGTTGAATGTGTAAGACACCCAGTCAGTGTCTGCCAAGAATCAGCAAATTGCTTGGTGGCGTGGAAAACAACAGTCCATGTTGGAATGCCTCAGTAGAGGTCAGTGGGGCTTAGGAAAGTAAAGACCTGTCCCCTCTCTGACACGGTGAAAGCAGGGACTGGGCCTTACCTACTGAACAGTGGCCTGAACAGTTAGGCTGAATAATGAGCCCCCGGAAGGAATCAGCCCTGCCGACACCTTGACTGTGAGACTGATTTTAGACTTCTGACCTCCAGAACTGTAAGAAAATAAACTTGAGTTGTTGTTAAGCCACTAGGTTTGTGGTAATTTGTTACAGCAGCAACAAGAAAGGATTACACCTGCCACTGGGATAAAGGTCAGCACGCAGTGGTCAGGGAGAGGGGGCGAGAAGAGGGGGTGTCAGGCGGGCTCTGAGATGGGCTGTGGGGTGCAGTGAACTCAGTCCACGTGGAAGAAACAGTCTCAGTGGGCTGGGGGACATGGGACTCCTGCAGTTTCTGGGTGCTCGGTGACAACCGGACCAGGGTGAGGAGGGAGCCAGAGCGAGGTGGTGCAGGCAGGGCCCCCTGTGATCCGGGGTGCCGCAGTGAGCTTTAGGCTAGAAAGGAATGGAGTCTGACTTCTACCTCAGGAAGGTCACCTGGCTGCAGAGAGGTGGATGGAGCAAAGGGGCCTCTGGGGAGGCAGTCGCCATGGCCCTGGGGAGTGGGGATAAGGGCCAGAGTAAGGAGGGGTGCTGGGTGGGGCTGGCTATGGCTGCAGGAGAAGAGGGCAGAGCTGATAGTGCGGGGCCCATAAGACGTAGGAAGGAACAAGATGGGGGGCAGAGGAGCAACACGGGTGGTAACAAGATGTCCCCCAATTCTGTCTTTAATCCTTTTCCTCTGTGGGTCTCAGTTTCCCTGTTGCTACAGCGATCCCTGAAGTTCTGTTAGAGAACAGTCTGAGTCAATGGCTGCAATGAAACCATTTTATGTTCCCAATGGCCTCCTGTTGGGGAGGTGAGGTTCCAAGGAATTTCCACCAGGGGGCGGTGTGGCCCACATACTTAGGACCTTGAGGGCTCCGAGGAACACTGTTAAGACAAATTGAATCTCAACTTGCACTCCAAACTCTGTTTCAATGTCTGCTTACCAGAGGACCCAAACTGACCCAGATGCCAAGAGAAGTGTGTGTATTTGTGTGTGAGAAAGAGAGAGACAGAGACTCTGGGTCAGTTTGGGTCCTCTGGTAAGCAGACATTGAAACAGTTTGGAGTGCAAGTTGAGATTAAACTTGGGAAAGATGAGGAGGAAGGCAGCAGGGTTGGCAGGGGGAAGCTCAGACCAAACGCAAATATGAGGAAGTCCCTGCTAACCCCTGGGAGACAGGGAGCTGTGAGTCCAGGCTGTCTGTGTGAGGGGCCCTGGACAGGCTGAAACCAGCAGGTCCTCAGAACTCGCTGCTCTCAGTCATTGGCTGAGGGCCACGTGGGAAGGTGGGGCTTCACTTTCAGGGACAGAAAGTGCTGGACGTTGTCCGCTAACTGCCCTCCTCGAGGCTGATAGGCAAATTCTTCTTGAAGAGGATTGGAGCAGCAGGCGGCCTCCCGCCTTTCAGATCATGGCCCTTCACAAACAGGCCCTTCTCTTCATCTCTTCCGCTGGCTACTCTGGTGGGGCCCCTCTCTGGCCACCCTCCCTAAACCTCTCCCTTCCAAGTCCAGCTTTCAGGACCTCCAGGGCTGAGTGCCAGGCATAAACAGGCCTTATACTGATGCGTTTGGTGTGAGGTACCCAGAGGAACCCACGCCAAGCCCTCCTCACCCTGTTGTGAGGTTTGCACAAATTAGCACCCACTCCTCCGGATTTTCCATGGCACAGAGTGATCTTCTCCATCAGCCCCAGGAATAGGATCCAAAACAAGAGTGTGGGAGCGACCACACTTCCTGCAGTAGAACGGAACACAAAAGGTACAAGAGCCTGGAGAGTTTTAAAGGGGCTGTGCCCCTCCCCTCACTCCCAACCCAACTTTACGTCTGAGTGCTGGTTGGATTCCAAGGAAGGGAGCTTTGAGAGGGTTTTTTTTCCCAGAATCTGTTAGATGTAAGGATGCTCAGGGAGATTAGGTGAGGGGTGGAGTGGGGGCTTTCTTGCATACGCCATACTGAGGGGCCCCCTTCCAACTCCTCTCAGGCACCACGATGCCCATCTGCCATCTTGGAGTCCTCGGGCAATGCCTGCGGCTCCACTCTCCCAGGTCCAGATGGTCATCCCATCCTGTCCTCCCCTCTCCTCCCCCCGTCCTCACCCCAGTCCCACTGGGCAAGGGCCTGAGCAAAAGCCAGTACTGCCTCCTTCCAGGGTCGAGGGTCCTTGGTTGGCATAAAGAAAAGGCCTTCCCTGTTCTGCAGGGAGGGCAGCAGGGAGCTGGGGTGGGAGAGTGGAGGATGGACAGATATCCAGGTAGCAAGGATAGGAGAAAATGCAGAAATACACACGCATCTGGAACCCGAAGAAGGACAGGCAGAGTGCACGAGGCTGGTTGCGACCGTGATCTGTTGCTGGCACGCAGGGCCGAGTGTGCCAGTGTGCACAGGACCAGGTGTCTGTGGGGGTGGAGCGTGTGTCCGTGGGTCTGGGTGTCCCAGTCTGTGTTTATTCCGCTACTGTGTTTGGTGGGCCTGCCGGTGTCAGTCTGTCCAGAAAAAGTCCAGCCATTGTTAATATAATGAGAATTTTTTAATGTAACCTTTATTGTATTTTTTCCATTATTATTTAGTTCCCTTAAGCTTCCCTCTTCCCAGCAATCACCGCACTGTTGTCCATGTCCATGAGTCCTTTTCCCTTTTTGCTCCATCCCTCCACCCCCTAACCTCACCCCCACCTTCGCTGTCATCCTGCTCTCCATCTACAAGTCTGTCTCTGTTTTGCTTGTTAGTTCAGTTTGTTCGTTAGATTCCACATATGAGTGAAACATACGGTATTTTTCTTCCTCTGACTGGCTTATTTCACTTAGCCTAATGTTCTCCAGGTCCATCCATACTGACACAAAGGGTAAAAAAATTTTTTACAGACAAGTAGTATTCCTTGTGTCCCATAGTTGTTTTATCCACTCATGTACTGATGGACACTTGGGCTGCTTCCATATCTTGGCAATTGTAAGTAATGCTGCAGTGAACATAAGGGTGCTTCTGGTTCTTCTGAATTAGTGTTTTGGGTTCCTTCAGATATATTCCCAGAAGTGGGATTGCTGGGTCAAAAGGCAGATCCATGTTTAATTTTTTGGGCTATCTCCACAATGCTTTGCACAGTGGCTGCACCAGTCTGCATTCCCACCAACAGTGCAGAAGGGCTCCCCTTTCTCCACGTCCTCGCCAGCACTTGCTCTTTGTTGACTTACTGATGGTGGCTATTCTGACAGTGTGAGATGATATCTCATTGTGGTTTTAATTTGAATTTCTCTGATGATTAATGACCCTGAGCATCATTTCATATATCTATTGGCCATCTGTATGTCCTCTTTGGAGAAGTATTTATTCAGGTCCTTTGCACAACATTGATGTAACCTGGCAGCCAAGGAGAGTGGACTAAAATGCACATGCGTGAACAATAACAACCTCCCTGTACTAGTTAGTGAGGGGGTAGACACCATTGAGTGAGCATGTGTACTGTGTGGCCATCGCATTCAAAATGACTGAGCGAGTGGAGCAACGAATCTGCATCAGATTTTGCATTAAGCCTGAACATTCCTCCATGGACACTATTCCAATGACTGAGAAGGCCGCAGCTGTGGGCAACTGTAACTGGCAGCTTCATCATGACAATGAGACCACTCATGCATCATGTCTTATGCAGTTTTTTTGTGAAACATCAGATCACTCAGGTGACTCAGCCCCCCTACAGCCCAGATTCAGTGCCTTGTGACTTCTGGCTTTTCCCAAAACTAAAATCACCTTTGAAAGGGAAGAGATTTCAAACTGTTGATGAGATTCAGAAAAATACGACAGGGCAGCTGATGGCGATTGGAAGACCTGTGTGAAGTCCCAAGGTGCCCACTTTGAAGGGAACTGAGATGTCATTGTCCTGTGTACAATGTTTCTTGTATCTTTTATCTTCTTGAGTAAATGTCTCTATTTTTCATATTACATAGCTGGATACCTTCTGGACATGCCACGTGTGTTAATGTGTGGGAGTGTGTATGTAGTGAAGATATCCCTGGGAGCATGACATGAATGTCACATGAGTTTGTGTACATGCATATGAATGTGGATGAGTTGGGGGGGGTGCCCTGTTCTTCCACAGATCTTGCTCCCCAACGCAGGCTGGCTGAGACTCCCCAGCCCCTACCCACTAGATGAAAAAGTGAACTTTGGGTGTTAGGCACTGGGTGGACAATGAGGTGTGGATGGGGAAACCTGGAGAGACCCAAGAAGAGGCACTGCTAGGAAGGCCTTGCTAACGCTTCTCGCCTTCCTGGTAAGATTGTGCTACGTCTCTCCTTCTCCTCAGATTGTAAGCTCTGTGTGCAAGACAGGCATGTCCCTCTTAAACTGGAAGACTCTCCAGGGTAGGCTCTGATTGTCACCCCCAGATAAGAGTTCCCAGAGTGCAGGGCATATGTCTGTCTGTGCATTCTTATTAGAATAAGGTTCCCAGGTAAAACACAGGATACCCACCCAAATTTAAATGTCAGATTAAAAAGTGAATGATTCTTTTTTAGTGTACATGCATATCAAAAATTGCTTGGGATATACTTACACTAAAAACTTACTCATTGTGTCTTGAAATTCAAATTTAACTGGGCATCCCGTATTTTTATTTGCTAAATCTGGCAACCTTATACTGGTAGCTCCCCCAAAACACAAATAGGCTGAAAATGAAAGGGTAAAAAAAGATGTTCCATGCAAATAATAATAAAAAAAGGGCTGGGCTGGCTATACTAATATCAGACAAACCTGGTTTTGAGCCAGAAATTGTTACAAGAGACAAAGAAGAGCATTATATATTTATAAAAGATCAATTCATCAAGAAGATATAACAATTACAAACAAATATGCACCTAACAACAGAGTCTCAAAATGCATAAAGGCAGAATTGAAGGGAGAAATAGCTAAACAAATAGCTGGAGATTTCAATACCCTGCTCTCAATAATGCATAGAACAACTAGAAAATAAGATCGATAAGAAAATAGAGGATTTGAATAGAACTATACACCAAATAGACCTGACAGGCATGTACGGAATGCTCCATTGCTAAAAGGCAAAATACACATTCTTCTCGAGTGAACGTGAAACATTCTCCAGGATCAACCAGCTGTTGGGTCACAGCACAAGTCTCTGTGAATTTTTAGAGTGTAAATCATCCAAAGCATGTTCTCTGCCCCCCAGTGGAATAAAACTGAAAACTAACAACAGAAGGACAACTGGAAAATTCACAAATATATGCAAATTAAACACATTCTTAAAAAACCAATAGGTCAAAGAAGGAATCACAAGGGAAATGAGAAAACTAGAAAACACTTTGAGGCAATGAAAACAAAAACACAGCATATCAAAACTTCTAAGATTCAGCCAAAACAATGTTTAGAGGGAAACTTATAGCTGTAAATGCCTACATTATAAAAAAAGAAAGATCCCAAATCAATAACCTAAATTTAAAACATAAGAACCAGAAAAAGATGAGCGAACTAAACCAAAGCCATCGGAAGAATAAAGTAATAAAAATTGGAGAACAGGTAAACGAAATATAGACTAGAAAAGTAATAGAGAAGCCAGTGAAACCAAAAGTTGGTTCTCTGAAAGGGTCCACAAAATTGACACACTGTTAATTAGACTGACTAAGAAAAACAAGATAAGACTTAAGTTACTAAAATCAGAAATGAAATTAGAAACAGTACTACTCACTTTACAAAAATAAAACGAAGATAAGAGAATATGAACAATTACATGTCCCCAAATTGGATAACATAAATGAAGTGGACACATTTCTAAAAGACACAAACTACATACAAAACTGACTCAAGAAGAAGTAAAAAAAAAAAATCCGAATATACATATAAGAAGTAGAGAGACTGAATCAATAATGAAACCTTCCAACAAAGAAAAAGCCAGATGGCTTCACTGGTGAATTCTACTAATAATTTAAAGAAGAATCAACACCAACTTTCTCAAATTCTTTCAGAAAATAGAAGATGAAGAAATACTTCCTAACTAATTCTATGATGGCAACATTACCCATGTACCAAATATAGACAGAGATGTTACAAGAAAGAAAACAACTATAGGCCAAATCCCTTAGATACATTAGATGATCTACATTCTAGTAATTGCTGTGTTTCTTGTTGAATGTGTAAGGGAGGAATATTTTGTAAGATAGCATGTTTTATGATCTACCCTTTAATAAGTGTTGTTTTGAACACGTAATTTGATTAGGAGAACCCCCAGTTGTACAGGGGGCCTTGGCACACTTAAACTAAGCTTCTATATGGAATTGTTGAGAGAACAATTTAATCATAGTGAAATCTGTCAAATGTTCCTCTGGCTTGGGTAGATTCAGATTCAGAACTGCCGGCAAATAGTGCCAGGTAAGCATCGGGAAGCAGAACCTGAGTGGCTCCAGTCCGCCATCCTTCAGAGCAGTGGGTCAGTCACATCAGGGCTCTCTCTCAGCCATTGTCTGTGCCTTTTGGAGGGAAAAAAAGTCTTCAAAAGACTTTACCAAATGGAGTGAAAAAATTTGCTGGTGAAGACATTTTACCAGAAATTTCTGACTACAAGAAACATTTGAAAACCACTGTAATCAATACTAAAGAAAGATAAAAGCCGTATTTCAATTTCTAGAATTTTTTGTGACATGAAAGCTTTAGAATGCCTACCAAATCTATCCTTATATTTAAGAATTTTCCTAACTACTTATTTATCTGTTGCTTCATGTGAAAGTAAGTTTCCAAAGTTGAAATGAATAGAAAGTGTTCTTTAATGACTGATGAGTAAAGACAGATGGGCAAATATTGCTTTACTGTCGACTGAACATGAGTTGGAGGTCAGTTCGGACGCCAGTCTCAGATAGGCCGAAGTTGTAATGTCATTTGCTACAGTGACAGACTAATAAAGTAATATGTTTTCCCCTGTTTTCCAAAACACCTTGGAGTAATTTAAAACTATTAGTCCATTACTATTTTCCTTTTTCATATTTTTACTGGCATGAAAATATATATAAAGGTTTTTTTAAGATTTTATTTACTTATTTTTGAGAGGGAAGGGAGGGAGAAAGAGAAAGAGAGAGAAACATCAATGTGCGGTTGCTGGGGGTCATGGCCTGCAACACAGGCATGTACCCTGACTGGGAATCGAACCTGCGACACTTTGGTTCGCAGCCCGAGCTCAATCCACTGAGCTACGCCAGCCAGGGCTACATATATATAAAGTTTTTAAAAAAATTTCACTGTCTGCATTTCTTTTCCAGCCATTTTTATGATTTCCTTCATCGTGAGATTATAACTGAAAGCATTTGTTGTATGGGGTTGGGGTTGGGGTGAGGGATGGTCCCCACTCTGGGGGCTGGATGCACGAGGAGGGCCCTGACTGGGAGAAGCATTTGTCCATGGTTCTGAGGAGCAGGCCCTCCTGTGCTTCGTGTTGGCCGCACCTCTCCCTGGGCATCTAGGAATAATACCTGCTTGGGCTCAGCTGGTGGTTCCACCGTATGCCCCTCTCCTCAAGCCTGGCTGCTTCCTCTGCCGTGTAGTCCCAGGCCCCCAGCCCGCAGGGAGGCAGACCAGGGTGAGAGCAGAAGGAGCCTCCCTGTGTTAATTGGTGCTAATGAATTCGTGCAGCCCCATCTCTCCCCCACTGCTGTAGGGAAACAGCTGAGAATAATGCCAGCTTTGCACTTTGAATCCTGCAGTGGGGCAGCCCCCTTGCCCAGGCCTGAGGTGCCCTGCCTGGACTGGGAGAGAGGCAGGGAGAGAGGATGTTAACAATAAAACGGTCAGTGCATTCTCTGTGCCAGGGTCCTGAAACACCTCTCATGTCTGTTACTCATTTAACCTTCACAACAAGGCAGGAACAAATAGAAATCCATTCTACCGCTGAGAGACAGCTAATAATGTTCTGAGTCCTTACTCCGTGGCAATCTCTGACCCAGGCCAGGCACAGACTTTGCCCTGTGAAGTGGCTGCCATCATTATCTGAATTTGATAGAGGAGGGAACTGGGGCTCTCTTACATAGGCTACGGAATTCGAACAAGGTCACCCAGCCAGGGAACAGCAGAGACAGGATTTGGACTCAGATCTGGCTGATTCTAAAGCCTTGTACAAAACGTCCTCTGAGGAACTCCCACTCAAAATCAGGTCTCGGATCCTGTGGGGACCAAGAGGAAGCTCCTCCTCTCCCCTCCAGCCCGCAGAGTCTCGCCACTAAATGGATTTGCCTCCAGGCCTTACATGCTTTGCTCCCCTGCCCCCTTCCCCACTGTGGCTCATTCCTGCTCCGTGGGCCTCCTCCACAGTTAAGGGGCAAATTAGGTTCCATGCTCCCAACTTCCCTTTCCTACCTGGCCTGTGGGGACGAAATGTCATTCTGGGGGTGGGGGGTGGAGCCTGTGCTGCCAGGTACTCCTGGGCCAACGCAGCAGGAGACAGGAATCTGGAGGCCCAGGTGTGGCCTCTCTGACTGCTGAGTAGGGAGGCCACAAAGGAAGCAATGCAGCCACAGCACAGCGAGGTGTGCGACACACACACACACACACACACGCACGCACACACACCACGGGCCTTGCGTTAGCTGCAGGACCTGAGGCCACCCAGGGGAGGCAGAATGTCCCACAAAGGCCTGGGAGCTGCTGAGCCCCACACTCCCTCTTGGGTCTGACATCTTCTGTTCTTGGAGTCCTATACTTCAGTTTTCTCATCTGTAAACACACACAATACTACTACCAACCTTGGGGAGTTATTGTAAGAGTTCAGTGAAACGGTACACTGACACAGGCTGTCCTGGCTCATGGGAATTCCTACAGAAAGGTCGGCTGTGATCATTGTTTGTTATTACGAAGCCAGTGCCCAGTGATGGGCAATGGGGCCGCCCCCCTGTACCCTTGGGGTCAGCTGGGCGGTGTGGGGGTGAGGCTGGAGGGTGAGTGCAAGCACTGAGTCTCCCAGAAGCTGCTGGGCCACTGACTAGCTCTGTGACTCAGGGCAAGTTGCCTGCCCCCACCCGCTCCACTTCCCCCTCCTCTCCCAGCCCAGTGCTCCATCTGTAAAATCAGCTGCAAGGATTAAACGGAATAAGGTGTTTAGAGTGCTCATCACAGTGCCCACCATAAATGGTGGCTATCGTCATCATTTTCACTCCTTGCCACTTACCCTCTGAGAGGTTGTCATGGGGATGGGAACAACAAATGAGTATTACTGTCTTTGTTTGTAGCTGAGGATGTTGGGGCCCAAAAAGTTAAAATGACCCTCATGAACGCCCACTGAAGGTTTCTGGCACAGCTGGGATTTAGAAACTCAATGGCACCAATCCCTATGACAAAAACAAACAAGCAAACAAACCGACCAGCTTGCCCTCCTCTACAGCTGTTCCCATGGGCATTAGCTAGTTGATCCCAGCCTGAGACCTGGTGGTTTTGCCCCAGTTTTAAAACTAGATTTTTATTTTTTAGATCGGCTGTGGGTTCACAGCAAAACGGAACAGAAAATACAGAGTTCCCTTATCCCCCTCCCCTCACGTGGACATGGCCTCCCCCACTAGCAACATCCCTACCGGAGTGGGACGCTTTTACAACCCGTGAACCTGCACATCACAGTGATCTGAAGTCCGCAGTGTGCACTGGGGCTCACTCTTGGTGCGGTGCCTTCTGTGGGTTTTGACAAACGTATAATGGTGTGTGTCTGACCTTACGGTGTCATGCACGACAGTTTCGCCCCCCCTAAAATTCTTCTGCTCTACTCCCTCGCCCCTCTCTCCCCACAACCCCCGGCGATTCCTGACCTCTTGACTGTCTCCATAGTGTTCCTTTTTCCAGGATGTCACCTAGACGGAGTCACAGAGTATGTAGCCTTTTCAGATTGACTTCTTTTACTTCATGCTCTGCATTTAAATGTCCTCTGTCTTTTCATGGTTTGATAGCTCATTTCTTTTTAGTGCTGAATAATATTCCATTGTCTGGATGTACCACAGTTGATTCATCCATTCACCTGCTGAAGGACATCTTGTTTGCTTCCAAGTTTGGGCAGTTATAAGTAAAACTGCCTATGACTATAAACCCATGTGTAGGTTTTTGTATGGATATAAGTTTTCAACTCCTTTGGGTAAATGCCAAGGAGTGCAATTGGTGGATCGTGTGGTGAGACTATGTTTAGTTGTATAAGAAACTGCCCGACTGTCTCCCACAGTGGCTGTGCTGTTTTGCATTCTCACCAGCAGTGAACGAGAGAGCTCCTCATCCTTGCCAGCATTTGGTGTTGTCGGTGTTTTGGAGCTTCGCCCCCATTTTGCAAACGAGGGGACTTTGGTGCAGGGAGGTGAAGGCTTTGCCCAGGAAGTGACAGGTTGCCCTCCCTCTCCACCTTCTCCCTACACACAACTCTCCCAGCGCATAGGCTGATGTTCTTTGTCTAAGGAGCCACTTTCCTGGGCGTGGGGTCTGTGCCCTTCCCTGCAGGCCTGAGGAAGGGTCTCACCTGCAGGGAGAAGCTACTCTGGTGAGTCACCTGACCAAACAGTTGTGCAGAGCTGGTACTGGAACGAAAGGGCAAATCTGCAGGGTCAGCTGTTTCTCTTTCCCCGTGTGGATGGCTGGGTGGTGTAGGAGGAGGAGCTGGGCTTGGAGTTGGAAGTGAGTTTGAATCCTAGCTCTGCCACTCACTAGCTGCGTGACTGCCTTCAAGTCACTTAGCCTCCAAGTCTTAGTTTTCCCTCTTGAAAAATGAGTCACCTTCATGGGGCTGTTGAGAGCACCAACAGAGACTAGGCTATGAAGTGCCTGCAGGGAACACGGCAATGATTCGGAATTAGACCATCCGTATTTGTGAGGGGTATTGGTCTGAAGTTTTCTTTCTTTTCCTGCAATGTCCTTATCTATATTTGGTATCAGGGTAATTCTGGCCTCCTAGAATGAATAAGGGTCTATCATGGGTATTTTTAAAGTATATTTTATTGATTATGCTATTACAGTTGTCCCATTTTTTCTCCCCTTTCTCCCCTTCTACTCTGCACCCCTTCTCCCTCCAGCATTCCCCCTCCCTTAGTCCATGTCCATGGGTTGTACATATAAGTTCTTTGGCTTCTCCTATACTATTCTTAACACCCACCCTCCCTTCATTTTTTTTGTTTTGTGCCTACAAATTATGTGTCTTTTTTTACACGAATTTTAAAAATTTATTTATTTTAGACAGGAGAAGGGAGGGAAAAAGAGAGGGAGAGAAACATCAATGTGTGGTTGCCTTTCGCATGCCCCCCACTGGGAACCTGATCTGGCACACAACCCAGGCACGTACCCTGGCTGGGAATCAAACCAGTGACCGTTGGGTTCACAGGCCAGTGCTCAATCCACTGAGCCACACCAGCCAGGGCCAGTTATGCATCTTATTCTCTGTACTTTCCCCCCAATTCTTGCCTTCCCCTTCCCCACTGATAACCCTCCATGTGATCTCAGTTTCTGTGATTCTGTTCCTGTTCTAGTTTGCTTAGGTTATGTTTTTGTTTTTTAGATTCAGTTGTTGATAGTTGTGAGTTTGTTGTCATTTTACTGTTCATAGTTTTTGATCTTCTTCTTTTTCTTAGATAAATCCCTTTAACATTTCATATAATAAGGGCTTGATGATGATGAACTCCTTTAACTTGACCTTATCTGAGAAGCTCTTTATTTGCCCTTTCATTCTAAATGAGAGCTTTGCTGGATAGAGTAATCTGGGATATAGGTCCTTGCCTTTCATGACTTTGAACACTTCTTTCCAGCCCCTTCTTGACTGCAAGGTTTCTTTTGAGAAATCAGGTGATAGTCTTAGGGGAACTCCTTTGTAGGTAACTCTTTAATTTTTCTCTTGCTGCTTTTAAGATTCTCTCCTTATCTTTAATCTTGGGTAGTATAACTATGGTGTGTCTTGGTGTGTTTCTTCTTGGATCCAACTTGTTTTGGACTATCTGAGCATCCTGGACTTGCAAGTCTAGTTCCTTTGTCAGATTGGGGAAGTTCTCCATTATTTTTTCAAATAAGTTTTCAATTTCTTTGTCTTTCTCTTCTCCTTCTGGTATCTATGATTTGGATGTTGGAATGTTTAAAGTTATCCTGAATGTTCCTAAGCTTCTCCTCATTTTTTTGAATTCTTGTTTCTTCATTCTGTTCAGGTTGGATGCTTACTTCTTCCTTTTGTTCCAAATCATTGATTTGAGTCCTGTCTCCTTCCCTTCACTGTTGGTTCCCTGTATATTTTCCTTTATTTCACTTTCCATGGCCTTCACTTCTTTCTTTATTTTGCGACCATACTCAATAATTTCTATGAGCATTCTGACTACCAGTGTTTTGAACTCTGCACCTAATAGGTTGTCTATCTCTTTGTTGCTTAGTTTTTTTCCGGAGCTTTGATCTGTTTTTTCATTTTGGCCATGTATCTTTGTCTTGGCACAGCTGTTATATTGTAAGGGGCGGAGCCTTAGGTGTTTGCCAGGATGGGGCAACCCAAATTGCTGTGTTGTGGTGCTATACATGGGGGAGGGGTCAGAGAGGGAACAATGCTGCTTGCTAGCTTCCTCTGATTTTGCCCCACTTTCTGTCACTTTCCTCACTTCCCACAGCAGATTACGCCCTTTCAGGTGCTGATTCCCGGGTTGGTGGGCATGTGTACATTCTAGGATCCCATAGGTCTCTCCAAGAGACTCTCCTGTGAGATTGGGAGTTTCTCCCACTGCTGCAACCCCCACATATTTTTGTAGTCAGAGGTTTTGAGGTGTTATTTCCCCACACTGGAACCCTGGTTTGTGTGGTTTGTCTCACTACTCAGTTGTTCCTCTGAATGTGCATGTGGGACTACCTGGTCTGCCAGCCACCACCTCGTCCACCCTGGGCCGCCAGCAGCTGACTTGTCATGCTTCCCATCTCTGCCCCTCTTACCGGTCTGGATGAATATTTCTTCTTTAACTCTTTGGTTGTTGGACTTCCCATACAGTCTGATTTTCTGGCAGTTCTTGTTGTTTTTTGTTTTTAAATAATTGTTATCCTTCTTTTGGTTGTGCAAGGAAGCAAAGAGAATGTACCTATGCCTCCATCTTAGCTGGAATCTAAACAATGAATCCCTATTGTGGGCCTTGATCGTGAAACTCTAAGACATCAGGGGAGACTTCTAGGTGACGAAGAAGTCAGTGTCCTCTCATTGAGATAGGACCAGGGACTAAGATGATGAGAAGAAGCAATGTGCCCACAAAGGTGGGCTGGTCCAAGGCCCCGAGGCACCCAAAGTAGGAGAGTAAAGGTACTTTCAAGCTCTCCTTCTGTCCTCCCCTGGGGTTCAGACCATGGAAGCTGCGCCTGCCCCAGCTCTGCTGAGGGAAACACCCAGGAAGGATCTGTGTGCACACAGGCAGAGCCCCACATGGTGCAGCAGGAAGGGCCCAGGGTGGAGCCAGACTGACCCACAGTCCCATCTTGTGGCCACTACTGCCTCTTGGGATGGCCTGTAGCTCCAAATCTCTGAGTCTCAATGTTCTGGTCTGTAGAGTGAAAGAAACCCTCTCCAGGATTACAATGAAGACAGACTGAGACAATGGACCAAAAGCACCTGGTGCATGGCAGGTTCCCGGAACTGGTCACCTTTGATTCTTGATCTTAGGTCCCCATTTCTGATGATGGCAGAATGCATTCATCTTCCCACTTCAAGAGGACCCTGGTAGGGTTTTGTCCTTGTGGAAGGAAGTTTCAGGGGAAGATGAAGAGGAGCTAATGGGTGGTTGACATATATAAGCTGGGCCCCAGGCTGTGGTGGAGTTTGGGGGTAGAGATCTGATGGCGAACATCTATTTAAAAGCTGCCCTAGAACATTTACCTGGCTTCTTTGTAAGCTCCCGATGGGTTGCCTGGCAACATTGCAGGATCCTGCTCTCCCATTCTGTCCAGCCACATGGGCCTCCGGGGCTCCTTGTCCCCAGATGTCCACAGGACTGCCATCCTGGCCTCCTTGGGGATCTACTCAAGTGCCATGTATTAATGAGGCCTCCCTTGACCATACCAGAAATACCCCCACCCTACTCCCTTTACCCCTTCTCTTGCATCATATTTAGCTCCCCCTGATATGTCTTTACTTAGTGATTACTTTGCACATTGCCCCCAACACACCCACAGGAAAAGAAAAGCTTACAGAGGGGCAAGGATTTGGCTTTGTTTCCACCAGCATCCCTAGGTCCCAGCACAGTGACTGGTATGGATTAGATGTCTGTTAAATATTTGTCAAATGAATCTTCTAATTAATGCCATTATCCTGGTGGAAATAGCAGTAATAGGAGGGAGGCATCCCATGGGGAAGGTAAGATTTTGAGGGAAAGTCTAGCCCACACAGTCCAGCCTCAGCCCTCTCCTGTAACAAGCTCTCTCAGGCTAATGGTGGGATGGACTCTTACTAGGCTTATGTGCCGAGTAAGATAAAATAAAGCTCAGGTCCTCTGACCCCTAGACCGACATCCTCTCCATCACCCAAGCCACTTGCACTGCAGTCTTTGAAAGCAGGTGTCACTGTCTCAGAGGGAAACCCAGACCTGGGGAGCTTTCCTGCTCCCGGTGTGGCCCGCAGACCAGCAACAGCACCTGGGAGCTTTCAGCGATGCAGAGGGATATAATCCAGCTCGGGACCTACTGAATCAAAATGTGTTGCTAACAAGAGAGGGGGCCCAGGGGGTTCATTAAAGTTTGAGGAGCCCTGCTTTACAGAATGTTTTACAGGAAGAGACTCTTCCAGCTAGCCTTTACCTGGCTGACCCAGCCAACTCACAAATCATTACAGAGCACAGAAGAAAGCCAAGACAGAGAGGGATGGAAAAAAGTATAAAGCAGGCCTTCCTAGGAGGGCAAAACATCTGCCAGGGGCCCTACTGCTGAACCCTCAGGGGTCCCTACAGTGGGGTGCCTTCTTTTTCAGTTCCCTTCCAGTACCTGAGGCCAGTTGGGGCCTACAGTGCCACTTATACAAGGTGCCTGGAGCGTGTCTGGACCCTACCTGGGCCTCAGCCCCCCATTTCTCTCCTTTGGGGACTTTCTGACTTTGACCCCACGCAGGGGGTTGGCTTGATAATTCCTCACCAGGAGCTCTGGGACTCACACTTGGGAGCTTCCCTAGGATCCTGTGGTCAGGCTGCAGTTCCAAGAGGGTGGTCTGGTGAGCAGGCTGTTCCCACAGTCTGGCTGGTGCCTCATGGCCTTTGTGGATCGAGGTCACAAGAGATTGGGCCACTGGAATGGTGCCAGCACGCTGATTTCGGGGATTCCCACATCAGAATCAGGGCAAATTCAGACCTCTGGGCGACCATCAGTCTAGGGTCTGTGAGGTGGCTCTTGCCCCTCTGTGTTTTGACCATGGTGTCACCTCTCGCCAACAGTACCAAGAGTGGCAGGGGCGGTGGCAAGCACCCTTCACCCTGGTGCCAACGTCCAAGAGCACCCCTTGCTGTCTTCTACAGCTACAGGGTTTGTCGTGTACACTCTCACGTTTCATGGTCAGTTCATGACCAGGAAGTGAGTGTTCCTCCTCATCTCCTGCATGCTGGGTGGGACTTGTGTTTGCAGTTGTCTGCAACGAAGCAGACAACAAGCATTGGAGAGAGTCACTGGAATCCAGTATTCATGAGCGACACAGTGGCTGATACAGCGTCAGGAGGAATAGTGCGACCCGCATTTAATAAACAGTAGCAGGGAGCTGCAGGGGCGAGAAGATCCAAATTGTTTTGATGCATACAGCTTCCTAAGAGCCATGGCATCATGAATAGAAACAGCATTGTCACCTTTTTCTCATGGTGAGAGATAAGAAATTAACCAGGAATGGCATATTTGATAACAAAGAACATGAAGAGCTGGTCCCTGGACCTGAAAAGAAATGGATGGTTCTTGGACCCTGCAAAGAGTCTTCCCATGCACTGATTGGACAACAAACAGATACACCAGTGCCTGTTCTGTGTTCATTAGTCTACATCTTCATCAATAAATCACAATACTGCATATAGGCCAGGGGTTTTGTATTACATTTTAAAATCAAATTGTTTATATAGACTTGGGTCCCCCCCATCCCCTCCCACACACATGAATTTGCCCAAGGCTCTGAACATGCTAGGGGCAGCCCTGACCGGGGGGAGCTAAGCCTTGCTCTTATGAACCAGAGTTCAGAACATCTTGCATCACACAGAGGAGACCTTAGCAACCATCTGGTCCAAAGCCTGCTCTTTACAAATGATAAGGAACTGAGATTCAGCAATGACAGGTGCCTCGGGGGTATTTAACAAGGACAAGCTGTAAGCACTGGAACCCAGTGAAGGGAGAGGCCTGGGTGGTGGTAGGGGGTCTCCCTGGAATGAGAGGGCTTTCTGCTGAGTCCTGAAGTGTAGCCAGATCAAAAGCCCAGAGAAGATTGGAGGAGAGCACCCTGGGGCCAGCTGTACAGGAGTGGGGAGGACCTTCGGGACACTGCCAGTGGCTGCTCTGACTGCAGGGCATCTAGTGAGAGGCTGCTGGGATGCGAGGGGACCTCAGAGACCTTTCTCCCAGTCTCTGAGGCCTCATCTCCGCTCTCCAAATTCAGGAGCGTGTCTCCCATGAGGCAGTCAGGACACTGCCGTTCCCATTCCTGGGGGTGTCATCAGGTCCAGCTTCAGAGGGGCATTTGCAGCTCAACCCAGAGCCTTAAGTTTGCACACAATTTCAAGCCAGAATGCAAGCTGTCAAAGCTCTGGTCCCCTGCTGGAGTTGTTTCCGGCCTCCTCCCCTCACCCTTCTGCCCCCTGCCATGTTTGGAATCTCCTTGTCTTCAGTGGGAAGATTTTTAAAGCCTCCAGGAAAAAGACACTGAAACATAAGTTAAAATTCAACTAACTTACCTGGGAGGTGGAAGGGGAGACAACTCCTCCATATTGGATTTGGTGGTTTATAAAGCACCTTTTCATCCATTATCTGACAGGGTGTTCGCTGGCCCTTAGGTTGATCAGTGTTTCCCAGAATCCCCGGGGTCACTTCTTTAAGCAGACTTCCAAACCTTGCCTCCAGAGTTTCTAGTCAGTAAGCCTGGGGTGCCGCACAAGAATATACATCTATAATAAGCATCTGGGTGGTTTGGGACCTACACTTTGAGAACCACTAATGTAGGTGCTACCAAAGTTTAGATCCGAAAAAATCCTAAGGCTGGACATCTGAGTCCCAAGGACTACAGACAAGGGTCAACTTATGCCCTCTGTTGGTGGTTGGCAGCATAGCAGCCCCCTCCCTCTCCCTCTCCCTCTCACTCTCTTCTTGCTCTCTTCCTCTCTTCTCTCTCTCTAACATTTTTCATCTTAAAATGTTTGCTAGTTGAAGCCCTGGCTGGTGTGGCTCAGTGGATTGAGCATGGGCCTGCGAACTGAGGGGTCGCTGGTTAGTTTCCCAGTCGGGGCACATACCTGGGTTGTGGGCCAGGTCCCCAGTAGGAGGTGTGTGAGAGGCAACCACACATAGATGTTTCTCTCTCTCTCTTTCTCTGTCCCTTCCTCTCTCTAAAACTAAATAAATAAAAATCTAAAAAGAATTTTTTTAATGTTTGCTAGTTGATAGTTCTTAAGTGGACAGATTTCTGTAATTCTGTTTTACAAATGAGAGAGCCATAGCTTGGCTAGGCTATGGGGCTTTGGTAAGCCAAGCTAGACAACAGATAACCCTCAGGGCCCTGGGTTCCCTCCCCTGTGCCTCCCTGAAAGAGCCCCACTCCACCCGTGTCCCAGGCCGTGGGAAGTGCAGCAAAGGTGGAGTCAGACCTGGGCCCTGGGCCCGTTCCCCTACCTGTGAGCTGTGAGCCTGTGCAAGCCATGTTGTTTCTCCCAGCCTCAATTTCCTCTTCCGATCCAAGCTGTTCATTCTAACCCAGACTAGAACATTCTGAGGATGGAACAGGAAGCAGAAGTGGATGAGGGGAACAGTACTGACTTCTAATAGTAGTAACAGCATTTATAGAGTAGATATGCTGCCCCAAGTGCTTTCTCCCATTTATATTTTGTAACACTCAGAAGCCAGTGTTACATTATCTCCATGCTGGAGACGAGGAGGCTGAGGTCCAAGGAGGTCAAACAGCTGACCACACTGGTAGCTGCATGTGGGGGAGGTGGGATTTGAACCAGGAATGATGGCTCCAGAGCTAGGCACTTAATCACTTCACTATATGAGAATGGACACTGTTTCTGGAGCACATCTGTCTTGGAGCTGCACATGCAGGGTCTGACAGGGAGCCCAGCCAGAGAGAGTCTTCTGTCCTCTCTGCGAAAGTGCCTTTTTGCCATCAGGGTCCAAAAGGAAGCTGGGAGGGCAGACCTCTGAGCAAGGCTGGGCCCCAGGTTCCCTCACTGAGCTCACTTCTGAGGCTCCTCCCTTCCTCATCCATTTCCGTACACCCCGCATAGGCATACATACAACTATGGATACACGCAATCCCATATAGGCCCACGCAAGCTCACAGAGTGGGTAAAGGACAAAGGTACTGGTGCTCAGGTGAGGGCATTCACAGTCAAGGACGCAGCCTTCAGAGGCCCCAAAAGTACGTGCTTTCGGGTGGCTCGGGTGAGCCATTAGATGGGGGGAGTCATCACCCCTCAGATATGCAGTGGAAGTTGATACCCCCAGGGCTGGGCCCCACCTGCCCTGGCATGCCCCCATGCCAAAGTCAGCATTGTGTGTGCTGTATAGAGGCCAAGGAGAAAGGTGGGGGGTGTGTGATGGTGGGGGGACAAAGAAAGACAGGGAGAGACAGAGGAGAGAGACAGAGGAGAGACACATCCATGGAGACAGGGACATGGACACAGAAACAGAGAGATGAGAAGAGCAGGGGGTGAAAAGAAGCAGATGTGACAGGAGAACGGAGCTGGGGAGAGACAAGAGGAAGAGAGAAACCACAAAAGTCAAGAAGAGGGAAGGAGAGAGGAGAGCCCATGCCAAGGCATGAAGAGCAGTGGATGGGGGGGTCTGGGTGGAGGGAGAGGGCAGACTGGGAACGGTGGCATCCCGGGCATCTGTGGGGCATGTCGGTCTCCAAGACAGACATGGAGATTTGAAGCATGGAAAGGTAGATACAACAGAGAAACAGGTGGGGAGACTGGGGGTGGAGACATGTAGAGGGGAGAGGGGTTGAGAAGACAATAAAAAAGAAGAGACAGGGAGAAAGGGCAACCAGGAGATTATATGGAGGGAAGGGGACTGAGCACGGCCCATGCACTGGAATGACCAAGCTAAAGAGCCAGTCCCTGTCTTCAAGCAGCTCATCCTCTGCAGGAAGTCAAACACGCAAACGGGAGATTGTAAAACAATGCACAAGTGCAGAGAGAAGGAAGCTCAGGGAATTACAGAAATTACAAGAGTGCAGAGGTCATTGCACTTCCTGGTCATGGTCCAGGAAGGCTTCCTGGATGGGGTGACGTCTGAAGAAAGAATGAGGAAGACTCTGGTAGGTGCTGGGAGGGAGACAGAGGCAAGAGTGTGATGAGACAAGGAGTGTGGAGAGGCAAGGGCTGGACGGGACTCTGAAGACCCTGTTGGGGTCTCATCTTGAAGACAGCAGGAGCCCCTGACGGGTTTCAAGGATGCAGGTCTGTGTGTGTGTGATCGCAAGCAAAATCAAACGCTGCACTAGGGCAGCAATAGCAGAGACGGAGAGGAGGGGACGGATTTGAGGGGCAGTGAGATCTGCAGGGTCTGAAGGCTGAACACCTGAGAGCAGGTGGAATGTAGACATGTGTCCCGGGATTGCAGGAAGAAGGCGCCATCTAGGACTGCAGGATCTCCACAGCCCTGGGAATCTTCCTCTGACCCCTGCAGAAGGGCAGCGCCCACTGTGGTCTAAATGCGTGCCCATGCCTGTGGGTCTTTCCTAGGAGACCAAACGTGTTCTGCAGGCAAGGATGGAGCCCTCTCCACTCTGCGCAGTGGCACCAAGTGTTATGGGGCCTGGGCGAGTGAACGCAGTGGGCAGGGCAGGACTTGAGGTCACGATGCCTGACGCCTCCCTGGGGGATCTGGGACTTGAGCCAATGAGTTATTAAAACAGAAACTAAAGGTGCTCGTGGCAGCCTTATTGGATTGGGCAGCTATCTAGTATCTCCTATGTGTCAGCTACTCCTTGCAATGAGAGAGAGGGAGGGGAAGAGGGAGAGAGAGAGCAAGAGAGAACACCTGGTCATGGCCCATCAGAAAATACAGGACAAATTTAATTTTAAATTTAATTTAATTCTATTTAATTTTGATAATGATAATACAGGATGAGCAGGCCACCGTGGAGGTGGTATCAGGAGAGCTGTGCAGAGTAGGTGCCACTGAGCTGAGCTTTGAGAGACAACTAGGAGTTTGCTACACAGAGAAAGAGGGCTGAAGGCACTGGAGGCTGAGGAGAGGGCCTGGGTAAAGCATGGAGCCATGGGAGTGTCCAAAGGAGACCAGAGCTACTACTGCCCACTCTTGTTTACTCCACAGTTTGTTAACACATTTCCTCAGCCTCCCCCTGGTTTCACCTGCAGCTCAGTGCATGCTTGGAGAACACTCAGACTTGAGCTGACAGCATCCCGCCTCATGTAAGCTGGGCGTGGGGTGAGGGGCAGAGGGAGGTCTTTGCACTTTCTGTCCAAGGGCGTTCTCCAGGATGAAGTAAAACCCTCAGGGGCAGACCTCAAACAGTGGGGAAGAGAAGCCGTGGGTGAGTGCCGGTGACTGACTTTCACAGCCAATCCTGGACACATCCCAGAGGTGTCTGGGGAACTGGGCCCTTTCCTCCAGCAGAGACCTTGAAGCCAGTCTTTATATTGGCTCTTCCTCCTTCCCAGTCTCACTACCCACCCCTGGCCCACTCTTCTACTCCTGCTTCCTGGGACGCCCTCCAATCAAACCACTGCTTCCAACCCCTTTCTCAGGCTCTGCTTTGGGGTGAGTCCAAACTAAGATGGGCTATGTTGCTGGAGACCCAGAGTGGGAGGTGTTGTGGCATGCACACCACACCACAGAAAATGCATACATTTCTGAGAATCTTCTGCAGACCAAGCCCTGAACTCAACAAGGGGATGCAGCATTCTTTGAGAGGGCCCTTCCTCTTCCAGACCTCCATTCTGACTGGGGAGATATGATGGGAGGGGTGAGCCAGCAACATGGAAGAGATCAGAAACGTTTTCTTTCTGCCTTTGGAGCATGTCATGTAGGTTGTGGGCAACAGATTGATGTTCCTAATTACATTTGGCTCAAGCATATTAAGTATTTGTCTCATTTCCCAGAGCTGCAACGCTGGCAGCGGATGGGGAAGGTGCCAGAAGACATGCTGGGTAGCTGGGGATGACAATCTGGGATTTTAAATCTCCATGAGAGATAAAAGTGGACAAGTCACAGCCATGGGGGGAGGGGAATTAGTATCCTTGAGTTGCCCTTTAATGGCTTCCAAAGGCTGGAGTGTTCTGGAAAGACCCTTAAGGACATCCTCCTGTCTTGAGGTTGACCTACCCAAGACAGTCCAGACTGGGGCTGTGACCAGTTGAGGCTGGACAAAATGCTTTCACGGGTCCAATCTAAATTTCTCCTGCTGCAGGTCAGAGGTTTGTTTGGATTGATTTGTTTTTGGTGGTCGTTGATATTTGCTGAGCACCTCCTGAGAGCCCAGGGGTACACGGTAGGAGGAGATATGCCCTTGTGCTCAGGATGCTTCCCAGCTCACGGTCTACACCAACAGAAGCTCGTGAAAAGAAGCCCAGGCACTCTCACCCAAATGCAGCAGGTCGAGCCATGGGGCTGGAGTGGACAGGACAGGACAAGGAGATGGGATGGTGAGCGGTAGAGTGTTTGGATTAGTGTGGAAGGATGAGGAGGGCATTCTGGGCAGGTGAACGAGGTGGTTGAAGGCATGAGGTCTGGCATGGGAACACACCTAGGAAGAGTCTGCACAAATGAGATGCCCGAGGCCTGTGGCAACATCTGCTCCCCAAGAGATTTGAAGTCGCTCAGAACCTCATACAGAAAACCAGGACCAGCAGCCATCCATCTAGCTCCCAGGACAGGTGGGAGGCTCAAATGAGGCAGCTGGTCCGCGCTGCCCTGGAACGCTCAGATCCAAAGCACAAAAGATTTCTGTTCACGTCACGACTGTGTGATCTTGGGCAGGTCCCCTCTCCTCTTGTTCACTCATCCTCAAAACAAGGATGGTCATTCCTTCCTCATACTGTTGCATTTAGGATTCCAACAGGAAATGCAAATAAAAATAGTGCAATGACCCACAAAGCACTCTACAGATGCTGTTATTGCTGTAGTACATAGAAAGTGTCCTTCTTGAAGGTGGGCATCATCATGTCTCTGTTCCCTGGCACCTTGCACACACAAGTGTTCATCCATCACGTCATGGATGACGACAGGATATACTTAATTGCGCTGTAAAACCTCCGTGTAGCAGGAAGCCAGCACCTCCGGGCTTGCAGGGAGGTGGTGATGCATCAAAGAGCCCCGAGCCCTCCATCTGAGCTAACCCCTCCCTGCTTAGTCTAAGCGGTTCAGTATTGGCAGAAACCGGTCCTGCTCAGGTAATCAGGACCGGGCCTCCCTACTAAAGGGTGGCGGGGTCACCGTGAGGTGACTGTCCCAAGTCCCTGCAGCAGCTCCAGGATATGGTGTGGCCCAGGTCAGGATTAGTTCACCACGCAGGGCACACCTGTGTTTCCCTGATTAGCGCTGCACCAAGGGCGGTGCAGGTGCACCTGCGGCAGGGCCCGTCCTGTCTCTAGAATGCACCTTTTATCACCAGGGGTACGGTGGAGAGTTTGTGCGCCGCGAAAATCTGCGGGCGTCCGGAGAAGCGCCTGGGGGCAGTCCGGCCGCGTGTCCTTGTCTAAGTCACTTTCCACTCTAGCAGTCTGTTTCTTCTTGCGTAAAATTTTCTACGATCCCTCTGGGCCAGCTAATCGCTTAAAGAATCAGATCCAAAGGATTGCTCAAGCAACCGCATTCTGCGACCCTGCGCCTGGAGTTTGCGGGAGCAGGGGCGGCGGGCAGAGCCGCTCGGCGGGCGGCAGCCACGCCCCTCTCCCGCCGCACTCGAGGCCCGCGGGCGGGCTTTGCGAACCTCCAGGGGTCGAGCCCGGCGGTCTTCTCGGCCCACCCGGCGCCTCGGCTGCCTAGCGCGTGATTTCACTAGCGTCCCCCGGCCAGTGGGGCACTGAGAAGCCGGTCGCCGCCCACTGCCCAGCTGGCAGGTGCCAGGACCCCCGTTCGCCCAGCCGCCTGGTGTCCGCGGGCCTGAAGAGGTTAAGGCCGCCGGCCTGGACGCCCGGCCCGGGCCCCCGGAGCGGCGGTGCCCAGCGGCCAGCGATCCGGCCCGGAGGCGCGGGACACGGCAACGGGCGGGCCGGCGCTTCCTCCTCCTCCTCCCTCCGCCTCCTCCTTTGTAGCGAGTTCCCGGCCCCTCTTCCTCCCCCCGCCCCCCAGCCCAGGCCCGCTCCCTCGCTCCCTTTCTTCCTGCCTCGCCTTCCTGCGGCGAAAGAGGCTCATCTATTATAAATGCACATTCGGGGCTGACATCAGCGAAGAGCGGCGAGCGAGCGCCGACGAGCGGTCCCTGCGCTCTGCCCGTCCGGAGCGCGGGCCGCCCCCCCCCCAACCCCCCCCGGCTCAGCAGAGCCTCCCGCGGGGCGCGGGGAACGCGCCCAGAGCCTCCCGGGCCGCCAGCGCGAGGAGACGCGCGGGACCCCTTCCCTCCGCCGGCCGGGCTCCCATCGGACCCTGCCGCCGCCCCCGCACGCCGTGCCCGCGCCCCCGCAGCGCCCGGGAGTTCCTGCATGACTGTCACAAAGGTAAGCGCCGCGGACCCTCTGGCGCCCGTAGCCCTCCGCCTCGGAAGCGAGGGGCGCAGGGGTAGGGTGTGGGAGGGGGCACTGGTGCGGGGAAGGTGCGGCGTGCGCCTCCTTAGCTCCCCCAGGCGCTCGAGTGACTCCGGCCCCCGAGGACCGCTGAAGGATGGGGGAGGATGCCGCTTTGGCAGCCGCTGTGGTTTGGACTACATCCCTCCGCACCGGCCCAACCCCAGGACTGCATTTTTAACCCTTGTTTAGGATGCTGCATTTTTAACCCCTGGAGAGCAGCGTTGGGCAGCTCCTTGGTGTCCCCCCATTGGAGCGCGCCTCGTGGGGAGTCGCTCGCAGAGACTGGTGCTGGGCAGCGGTGTGGGAATGGGCTTGTCGCCGGGAGGAGGCCACCAGAGGGGAAAGCCCACCACACCTGCTGGCCTCTGCAGCCAATCCCAGGGACTCTGGCCCTCTGCCAACGCCACTCACTGGAAAAGGGGCTCTCTAGTCCGGGAGTTGCTACTGGGGATAGCAAAGGTTCTGAGGGGACCAGCTTGAAGATGCAGGAACATTCTTAGATCTCACCACAGGGGTCCAGGTTTATTGGAGCACTTTGGGACTTCTCTGTTGAGAGGAGGAAGGAGTTAAGAGCAAAGCAGACAGGGCAGTGGAAGGTGTCCCGGATTAGGAGACTAGAGAGACCTGAGTTCACTTCCCAGCTCTACCCTAACTCCTGGGTGATCTTGACTGGGCCCTTCTGCTGTGGGCCTCAGTTTCCTCTTGTGGAATGTGGGAATGATACTTGGATCCTGGAGGCGGAGCTGGGCAGTTGAAGAACCAATAAGATCAAAGGTGTGAACGTACTTTTGAGAGAGCTCTGTTGCTGTATGGAAGCTCACAGCCTGGTCTTGGCCTTGGTTTTGGCCATCCATGCACCAAAGGCCAGAGTCCACTAGCTGTCCACCTGACTCTCAGAATTGGGGAGTTGGGGGCCAAAGAGGGAAGGGCAGTTTGCTTGTGGCCAGCTGTGAAGCAATGAGAGGGATGGCTCTGGCTCCTTCTTATGGGCCAGAGGCTACCGGTGCCTCCTTGAATCTGCTACAAGACAACATATTCATTCAGGGCCTTTGGGCTCATTGTGGGAAGATGAACTTGGGGGCTGCGGGGCTACCTTACCTCTGGCTCCTCCTGGCGGGGCTGTTGTGGCCCGTGAGGGTAGGATGCTTTGTGTTTTAAAATGCTACAAATGCTCTTCAGCTGGGAAGGATTATTATTATTAAGGTTATTAACGTCCAGGCACAAGTCGGCCAGGGAAGAAGAGTAATGGATGGGCCTGAATGAGAGGTACAGGGTGTGACATTTGTAACAATAGCACTGAGATTTTGACTCAGCGTCTCTCCATGCACATGAGTTCAGGCTTCCTGCCTACCCAGGAGGCCCACAAGGAAGGCGTGTTTAGCACCCTTTACAGAGGAAGAAACGGGCTCAGAGCGATGTAATGCTTTGCCTAAGGTCGTACAGTGAGGAAGCAGCAGAGCTAGGGTTTGCCCTGAGGTCTGTCATAATCTATGGCCTGCGACCTTTCCATTGCCAAGCACCCTGGAGATTGTGTTATTTCCATGGTAGAGGGTCACTACTTGGAGGTCTGGCCCCTGAGGTAGGGAGTCCATGAAGGTGGGTACTTGTTTGTTAAAACCCATTGGCAGGCCTGGCCTCTTGATATCTAGTGATTATTCACTAATGCCACGCCCCCTCACCCCCATGCACACACACCCCACCATTCCCCATCTGCCCTAACCAATGTGGCATCAGTTTAAGCCAGCTCAGGGGATTAAATAAAATCCCCACCTTAACCCTATCTTCTCTCCCCCGCCAGCCCTTCGTAGACTAGCAGTGCTCCTGTGGGTAGGGCTGGTGGAGCAGAAGGATGCAGGAGACAGGCCTGGGTATAGTGGGGCTGCTGGAAAGCCTGCTGGTAGAGGCGCCTCCCGGGGTCCTAGAAGAAACTGCAGTGCTCTGGGAGCCTGGAGGCCTGGCCTCTGGTCCTAAGCCAGCCACTGACAGGCTGTGGGACCTTGGGCCAGTCAGTTCCATCTCTAGGCCTCCGTTTTCCCATCCACGAAATGCAGAAATTGCTTTGATGATGTCTAGGGTCCCTCCTGCTGGGCTTTGGGTCATTTTCAGCTTCAGCAAGGAAGCCAGCTCTCATGAAGATTAGGGGCTCTCTGTTCTCTTGGTGGTCTGGTTAGGAGACAGATATGAAGAAGAACCCTAAAGGACATCTGGGAGGTGGGATCCCTGACCACAGCCCTCGCTGCTCCTCCTGCAGGCACAAGGTCAACCCTGCTGAGGGAGCCTGGCCTCCTGCACCTCGCACGGAACCTCTGTGGCAGGCCCCCTGGAGGGCAGAGTCCCGGGGCCAGGGTTAGGTGTGGGTTGCAAGAGGCCATCCTGTTAGCCCAGAGAGCCTGGAAAGTGGAGGAGCGGCAGTCAGAGGCAGTCAAGTTGCTAGATGGTCAGTTGCACTTTCCGAGAGGAGGCAGGCCTCTGTTTTCCATTTACCACCCTGCTTCTTCTCATAGGCATCCCTCCTCTCCTTCATTGTGGGGTGCAGCTGGTGCAGCTGCATATAAACCCGTGGGGAAGCGGGGGGGGGGGGGGGGGGGCTGGAGGGTCCCCGCCCTATTCAGCCCTAGAGATAGAGAGCCACGCAGATTGTGACCTTCTAGCCTGATGGCATTGTTCCTGGTTGTGATGTTTTCAACTCGGTTTTATTGTATTTTAATAAGCTACCCAAGTTGCTTTATGTAATGAGGAGGAGGAGAGAGGAAGAAAGAGAGAGAGTGGGAGAGAGAGACAGTAGTGGGAGGGACCAGAATCAGCCTCCCAGGCCGTGATCATCCACAGGAGATAAAGGCTCCACCTCCTCTCGGCTTCAGTCCAGTGTCCTTCTATAGGGCCCGTCAGGGGTGAGGGAAGGGTGGCTGCTTTCCTAGTAACAAGAGGATTTTATTCCAGATGATTTTATTTTGAGTTCTTGTGCCTGCTTTTTATAATGTTTCTATCTCTATTCCATTTCAGTCATATGCCAGACTCGCAGTGCTTCTCCAGCTTTAAATATCTGTCTCTAAACTGCCATCAGCTGGGAAACCGGAACAAATGCGTTAGCACTGTGCGCAAAGCACCAGCCAGTGGGCTGTGAGAAAGGCCTGCGGGCTGTAATGTAGGGCTTTCCAACCTCCTTTTTCCTGCTCAGAGGTCCCTTGGTGTGATTTCCTGGCTTTTGCCTGTGATGCAAGCAGGGAGATGGGGCTTCTAGGTAAGAAAGGTGGTGACGTGAAATGACTGGGCGCCCTTGCTCCCAGGTGTGCCTTGCTGGGGTACATGCCGGTGAGCTCAATGCTTTCCAGGTTCATGAGGCCAGTTTAGCAGGTCTGCTGTCCAGGAATAAAGTACTCTGAGCAGCAGAAATGCCTGCTGCCTTTCAGAAAGACTAAGCAGGGGCAATGTGAGCAAAGAGGAGACCCTGGGTGCCAGCTCCCTCTCTGAGCAGCCCACTTCAGGTCCGCAAGCAGCATGTCAGCCAGAGCTCCATCCCCATTTCTGCAGGCCAGCCTTCCTCCCCCTGCCCCTGCCCTAGCGGAGCTCAGCTCACTGCCGGGAGCCCCTGGCCCCTGCTGAATGGGATAGGACTGAGGACAGTGTTACTCTCCCAGGTAACTAATAGCAGTTCATTGTTTGACGAAGACCACATGTCTCTCCCTGTGGTCTAATTGTTTGACCCTCTGCCTTGACAGCCAAAGGAGCTGAGGACCGGGGGGGGCGGGTAGAACTGGGACCTGCCTAGAGTCACTCAGCAAGTCTGAGGCCGAAGGTTCTGGAACCCGGCTCCTCCTGACTGCTGATCAGGGCTCCATGGGCCTGGCTGCCCTGTGAGGGCGATTCCAGGCAGCCCAGCCAGGGGCAGGTGTCTTGGCCCCACTCCAGTTACCCCACCGTATGGGCCCAACCTGGACTGCTGGTGTCTGGCTTCCCCTCTGCTGGGCAGCCTCTTCCCTCGGGGGCAGACATTGGGGTTCAAGGTATATGGGAGCCCTTGCTACACCCAGGATCGTGATGGGGAGGGAGGGATGGCGAGGCCCTTCTGCTTCCAAACCCTTGACCCAGAATCTAGCCTACGAAGGAGATGCCTGGACCCCATCCCCCACCCCAGACATCCCCTCTGCCAGCACCTCTGTCCTGTCTGGCTCTTACTGGGAGAAGAGATGTGAGTGCCAGCATGTCCCAGAGCCTCAGGGAAAAGGCACACACCCAACTCCCAGACACTTGGGGGTGGGGTGGAGGTTCTGCCTGCTCTGCTTCATGCAGCCATTACACCTCCTCCCCCTCCCCGCCAGTTCCCCCAGGTCCCCAGCTCCCTCATGCAGAAAACGTGAGGCCAACATCACTCATTTGTTTAGCCAGCACCCTCCAGAGCCCCTACTCTGGCTGCACCCTGCGTTAGGCTCTAGGGTGACAGAATGCATAAGCCATTGACCCTGCTGTCCAGGACCTTTGAGGAGATGGATATGGAAGGACATGTGTCCCAAGTCCTGAGTTAGGAGTCTCCAGTTCTCAGGGACATGAGCCGGGAGAGTCAGTCTTGCCTGCATTCTGTAAGTGTTCAATAAGTGCAGGCTCTTTCCTGCCTTACTGTGTCTCCTTCTGGGCAATGAAACTCACCCTCCAGGAGAGCTCTGGTGAGTTGTTTGAGGGTGCCCACCTTGGCACCTGTGGCAGCACTTCGAAACATGTGGGAAGGGTCGTGAGGCTCCCCAGGGCCCCAGGATCGCCCACAGTTGGTCCACCCTGGGGAGTCAGCAGACTTGAGCTCAGCCGGTTTGGGAGTGTGGACGCTGGCTGGACCAACAGCCTGGCAGCGTCAGGCCCTGGCAGCTCAGTGATGGAGTGAGTTTTTCCATTTCTTTCCCGGGTTGGCTAGTCTGGAGCAGACATGGCCTCAGCTGCTGGCGGCTCCTGGCTCTGGGGCGGCCCAGATTCTGATTTGGATATGCCGGCCACAGAATTTGCCTGGTGTCCAGGAGATGAGACATTCCCTCTGTGCGCCCCCCTCTCCTTTTCTCCTCTCCTGGTCAGCTCGTTCTGTCCCCCTTCCTTTCCCTGCCTGTGGACCCCGAAGGCTCAGGCCCAGCCCTCGCAGCCCACAGCCTCAGAGCAGCTGGTGCGGAGCAGGCCCTGCCAGGGAAGGACAGATGCAAATCCAGTGGCTTCCGCATGAAAAGAAACTGTTTTGAATGAGCCTCTCCTTTGTGGGCCTGGAGTGTGGGACGGACTGTGAAGGAGCACAAGGGGGAGGAGGGTGGGGAGGAGGGGAGGGGCTGGCACCCACCCTCCCCCGCAGAGGCCCCTGGAGGGACTTCGTAATTGGTTTCTGGCTGGCACCCTCCTTCCAATTAATTGACACAGTGATAAGAGGCACCCAGGTTTGCTCAGAACTGTGCAGTTTACACACTACATCGTGGGTTACTGTGCTGAATCCCAGCGATGGTGCCACGGCCTGGGTTCCCCCATTTATGGATGAGGAAACAGAGTCTGAGCAGAGAGGTGGCCACACCCTGGTCACAGAGCTCATGTGGGCACAGCTGGGATGCAAACCAAGGCCTTCTGACTGTAAGTCAGAGTGACGTCAATCCGATCGCGAAGTGGTCTACACAGTGCGGAGAGCCGTCACCCTCATCACGAGAACAACAGCTACTAAGCAGGCCAGGGGCCCGCATGACCGCACCTACTCTGTACGGCCATGTGGTTGATTCTGTCACTGGATGATGGCAATGTCCAGAGGGGGAAGTTGAGGCTCAGTGAGGGTGGGTGAGCCGCTGCAGGTGGCAGGTTCAGTGGGTGGGGGAGGGGCGGCCTGGGCCGTCTGACCCCAGAGCACGTACCCGCACGTGCTCCAGGCCTCTTCTGCCAGCAGCGCTCCACCCTCCCCTCCCATCACCCCAAGGTGCATGGCTCCCACCAGTGTGTCTGTGGTCCTGGCACCACTGTGTGCTTGGTAAATGCTACTTGCCTTGAAGGCGACACCCATGGATGCGTCCTGCTTAGATTTCCCTGTGGCCTTCCTAAATGATTTGGGGAGGGGTGCTGGGTGAGGGGGGGCATCTCACACATGGCATCTGATGTCAGGTAGGGCTGCTCAGGCACGGTGGCTGGCCAAGGGGCAGACCAAGGTGTGACTGAGGCAGGACCACCTCTCCATTTCCATGAAGCTCACTTTATGTAGGGAACGCAGGTCTGTGGCCCAGGCCTGCAGATCTTACAGGAGTGGCCTTCCTTTGGTATGGCCCTTGATTTCCAGGGGGTGGCAACTCTAAAGAATGCCAGCTTTAGAATCAGACAGGTAGCATTGTATCATTTACTTGCTGTGTGTTCTTCAGTAAGTTGCTGAACCTCTCTGAACATCTGTTTCCCCATCCATTAATTGGGATTGATAATAGCAGTACTTAAAAAGAATTATTATAAAGATTAAATGATCCACCTGAAGCACTTACCACATGCCTGGCAATTTGCATTAACTATTAACATCCAGAAGAAAGAAAATGAAAGCAATGCTGACCGTGAGTGTCCTGGGGATTATGGAATGAAAAGTACCCGGAGCTTGAGGAATAATAGTGGGGTCCTGACATAGTCAGGGGACTCTGGAAGCGACTTTGTGCTGAATCACGACCAGTGAGTAGGAGGCAGCGGGTGAACAGAGGGAGCTGAGGAGAAGATAACGGGCAGAGGGGCAGCCTGGCCGATGGCCGGAGTCCAAAACAGCGCACCAGGATCACTTCCTGCAGCGGTGGTGCGGGCTCCATACGTGTGTGAGCTCATTGACCCTCCGAACCACTTCAGGGCGTTGGCTACTGCTGCTGTCCCCACGCCACTCAGGAGGAAACAGGCACAGAGAGGCCACATAGGCCCCCAAAAGGCACCCAGTGGGGCGGAATAGAGGCTGGTCCCCACCCGGGCCTTCTGACTCCGGCACTCTGTCCTTCCTCCACCCTGCGGTTTGATGACCACAGGGAGGATGGTCTGCAGCTGGGCCACTTACACTGACCTGGGCGAGAGGGGTGTAGAAGTGCCACGTGCAGCTGTCCAACCCTCTGCCGCCCTTCTCGGAGCCTCCACGGGCCATGAAAGGGAGGGCAGGGGCCCTCCTGGTTCGCAGGCGGCTCTGGGGAGGGGTCATTTATTTTTCCAAAAGGAAACTTTGCTCTGGCAGGAAAATTTCCATGTTATATTTTTATGGGGCCCAATTATGACCATTTTTATCCTTTAAATTTTTTGATGATCTGGTTTGGGCCTTTTGGGTCTTTAAAGTAAAACTACAGGGGTGTGTGTGTGTGTATAAAAAACTTTTAATGTTAAAAATTTATTAGGTACTTGCACTTGGTTTCTGCCCTGCCTGAGCTCAGGGAAGTTGGACATTTTACAGAGTTTCTGCTATGGACTTGAATGGGTGGTAACACCCTTGGAGGCTCTGGCTGCCTGGAGAGAGGGTGTGGGGAGGCTCTGGCTGAGCGGGCGCTCACACGGATCCTGGGGAAGAAGCCCTCAGGCTCGGTGCTTCATCCAGAGCCAGCCGAGGGCATCAGGTCCAGCCTGCGGCCCCCCTGCCTTCTAGGAATGGGAGAATGACTCCTCATCTTAGTTTAGATTCATTTAATCAATACTAATTTATAGGTAAGTAGTTCCCTGCCTTTTACCAGGTGTTAGGTCCCTGCTTTTAAGGAACTGGCAGCGAAATAAACAATGAAAACAGGAGTAGCTCACCTTTCTAGAGTGCGTAGTTTATGGCAGGCATGTAAAAAGTGTTTCATATGCATTTACTCATTTAATCTTCATGACAGCTCCTGAGTCTGTGTTAATATTGGTCTACTTTCTACAGCTGCCGAAACAGATACCTAGAGAGGGAAGGGAGGTGACAGTTACTGAGATTCACCAGCTGGTGAGGGGCTGAGCCGGCCTCCCAGGACTTCTGTCTTGCCACCGTCAGGCTGGAATGACCCTGACACATGTGGCCACAGCTGGGGATCTGGAGGCTCTTGACTCTGTTCCTTGCTGTGTGACATTGGACTAGTCCCTCAACGTCACTGAGCCTCTGTTTTCTCACCTGTGAAGATGGAGTTAGTGCTCATCCTCACTAGGGTGCTGTAATAAGGAAATGTGCAAGTAGGGTGCTGTAGATATCATGGAAGGGGGTGGTTTATTGCAGTGTTGAATTCAAATTCTCGGCCCCTCCTGCCGCCTCCCTTCCCAGTATTTCCTGGCCTCCCCCCCGTCAGGCAGTCAGTCGGGCAGCTGGCCCACTTCCCCCTGCTGCAGCCCTGACCCCAGGACTGACTCATGCTCCGTCGGTGGGAGAGACAACTTCGTCTCTTCTAAACAGCCTCTACATATTTTTATTCTGACAGGTGAGTTTGGTGCAGATGAAAAGGTGCTTTCCCCTTTTCCTCTTTTGGCTGTTTTAAGATGCTGGGACAAATAATCTGGCTGTAAAAAACTGGGTGTCCTGCTTTCGTTCGAAAAGGGAGCCAAATAAAGCCCTTACACCTTGATCTGAATCACCCTGGCCCTGTGGAAGGCGGGGGAAGGCGGGTTCCAGGACACAATCTTGCTCAGGTCTCTGGGCAAAGAGACCCAGTCCCCATTGGCACATGACCTTGACCTTTGCTCCAGACACACTCTGACACCCCGGGGGCTTGGATCCACTTTTTGGGGGGTGTTTATGGAAAGGGATATCTGTGACTACCTGAGGCGTTGGCAGCAAACCGTGTAAACACCCGAGTGTGATTTCAGAACTAATAGGTTTATGATCTGGAAAATTTATGCCCAGGGGGATTTCCAGGACACAGAACAGCTGGAAAAAAGGGTGTTGGTGGAAGGGGATGAAACAAATTAATTTCTGAGGTTTTTGTTCAACTGCATGAAGAAAATGCTGTTTATGCTTTCCCTGCCAACCTCCAGGTAAGAGGTCGGTTTGCAGGAATGCAGGGGAAATTTGGGATTCCCAGAAATATGGGATTCTGGGAAAGGGGATTTCTGTGTACCTGATAACATTTTATTATCACCAATTTGTCCTCTCAAGGCCCTGGGTCTGCCTTCCTGCCGTAGCCATCGGACTATCTGAGAACAAAGCTCAAGTTGTTACGGGTCGAGACCATTTCGGGGCCCGAATCAGGGTCTGGAAATTCCTCTGCCTTGGAGCTTCCGCAGCACCCCCGTCTCCACGACGCCCGAGCAGGCAAAGGCCTACCGTGTTATGTTACGTTGTTTGCTGATGGTTTTATCAGCGTGAACCCTGACTCCTCAACTTTGCTGTGAGCTTGCTGAGGCCAGGGGATTATGTCCGATTCTTTTAGGATGTTTCACGGCACTGGGCAAGGTTGTGGTCCAGATTTAGGGCAGGTGTAAAGATATAAGATTGGGCAGAATTGCAGCAGGCCTGACCGCTTCCCTGGTGTGGCTGCTGAGGCAAAGTCCTTCTTCTCATAGGCCCATGGATTGCTGGAACCAGAAGGGACCCTACAGAGATGTGACGGAATCCCCTGCTTTGCAGAGGAGAAAGCTGAGGCCTCAGAAGGTGTACCCAAGGGGGCACGAGTGGCCACACGCGACCTGGAGCTCCCTTGGGTGGGTTCATAGAGGGCTCAGGTTGGATGAGTTTCAGTGCAGGGAGTTTTTCTGGGCTTCTAGGAGAAATCAGGCCAAGGACTGATTCAGAAGTGTGTGGCGAGGGACAGCTGCAGAAAGGAGACTTTGAGAACTTAGCGCCTGAATGGAGAAGCTTGGTCCCCCAAGTCACTAGCCAGGAGTGGCCTGCTCTGAGGCCTGGCCATGGCGGTGGCAGACGCAAGTGCGACTTCTGAGGTTCTTCCTGCTCAGCCGGGGGGCTGTGATTACTGGGAGCTGGCAGCAGCATGTTTTGCGTGCCAGGCCACCACCCTGGCCTCCAAGGCAGGCTGTGAACCCCTCTCTCCCTCCTGGAAGCCGGGGGAGAGCCGGCCCTCTTGGCACCCTGGGCTGAAGGCGATCTTTCCCTCCTTTGTTTCTCTGAAACCATTAGAAGGGCCTCTGGGTTGGGAGCCTGGGTTGCTAAGAGCTTTCCCTGGCCAGACCTTATCATGGGCTTGAGAAGTCTCCAGGCAAAGTTTTCCCTGGAACTCTGGCTTGGAGGGAGGCAGGGAGGGAGGGGGAGAGGGAGAGTGGGCGGAGGGAAGTAGAGGAGGGGCTCAGGAGCCACAAACAAAGCCACCATCCCCGGGCCCCTGGAGAAACAGGCAGGAGCTGGCTGTGGGAGCCGCAAGCTGTGTGGCCAGTACAGCGAGCTCTCCTGAGTTGCACACCAAGCCTGACGCATAAGTTATCTCACGTAACCCCACAGCTCTGCTGCTGCCCCCACTTTACAGAGGGGAACCTGAACCTCAGAGAGGGCGGCACTTGCCCTGGCCCTCACAGCAGGAAGGGCGGCCGAGGACCTGGCCCTGGTGTGGCTGCTTGCGCAGCCCTGTGGACACGCAGCAGCCCGCTGGCCCAGTGGTGCTGACTGGTCACACTGTGCCTGCTTTGTCCAGAACACCCTCCCAGTTATCACACCCAGGGCCCACTACTGTAGAATTCCGTTCCTGTGGGCTTTTTCGATGTTATTAAAATGTGAGTCCCCTAGGAAAGTAATACCTTAAATGGGTGCCATGGACTGATAGATGGCAGGACCCTAAGTGATGAGAATCAGGAGAGGTTCCCGAGGAGGACAGTGAGGCAGGAGGGGATAGCCAGTGACCAGGAGCAAGGCAATGGGGCTGGAGAGGGTGGCCGTTATTTTGTGCACCTCTCCGCCCTGGCTGCCCTGCTCCCTGACCTCTGAGCACCCTCCCCTCCCCTTGCCCCTAGTCAAATAAAAAACGAGTCCCCAGATTCATTCAAAAATCATTCGCTGAGCCTTTGTGTACCAGGCCCAAAGCATGTGGCGTGGAACATGCATGGATGAACCCAAGCCGTCCCTTCCTCAGGGGGACCCAGTCCAGTCGGGGAGACAGGCCTCTCAGAAGGACGCACGGCTGCAGGAGTGGAGGGAAGGGAGCTGCTGGAGAGCAGGAGTGGGGGGGGGGGGGGGCAATGACAAAAATGTGTGCATAGAACTCTGAAGTCTTGGGGACCAGGTGGGGAGGCCAGGG
The DNA here is from genome assembly GCF_004126475.2 of Phyllostomus discolor. Lineage (NCBI taxonomy): Eukaryota > Metazoa > Chordata > Mammalia > Chiroptera > Phyllostomidae > Phyllostomus > Phyllostomus discolor. Next base: position 177,372,916 of record NC_040903.2, read on the forward strand.
GAGGTTTCTGGAAGCACAGATGTGAGCTCACATCTTCAAGGATGAGTAGGCAGAGGCAGATGAAGGGCACCCCAGGTAGAGGGGGTGGCATGAACAAAGGCGTGGAAAGGGCATGGGTGTGGCTTATTCCCAGAGAGACAAGAATTGGGTGCTGCTGGTGGAAAGGGTAGGACCCTGTGGTGAAACAGGCTGGAGAGGCAGGTAGGAGCCAGGGGGGCTTGGGCTCACCCTGTAGTGCTTGGGGAGCCCTGGGGGGGTCTTAAGCAGAGGAATGACATGATCCTCCTACTTGCACTTTTGGTGTTCTGCACCAGCCCATGTGGCCCTAGAGGCAGAGAGGTGAGTGGTCATTCTCAAAGCCTGTGTGCAATGAGGTGGGGTGTGGTTCTGGCCCCCAGCCCCAATTTCTCAGGCATCTCCCTGTGCCTGGGAGTGGGTGCTGCACATGTCTCCCTCCATCAAGGAGATAGCTGTGGCTGGGATGACTTTAAGGCACTGGCCTTTCCCACAGTCGGGCCTGAGGGTTGAGAAAATGGGACGAGATAAGGGTTGTAAGTCCCCTTCTAAGAAGACTTGGTTATGGCATGGTGAGGAGACTGGTGCAATGGGATTTTGGAGGCTCCTGCCTAGCCCCCAGCTCCGGCACTGTGTGGCCACATGACCTTGGATGGGTTACTTCTTACTGTGGTTGGGACTCAGTTTCCCCAGCTATCTGAGAATGACATCACCTGATTCAAGGCTGGGTACAGGAGTGAGCTTGTGGATGCTCTTATGCCCAGAGCTTATGCCCTGTTGCTGCCCAGCCTCCGGCCCAGCCCCATGTTCCTCCCTCCCCCAGCTTCTGCAGACCCTGCAGCCAGAGTCTCCTCCTGAGCTGTGTCCTCCAGGCACACGCACCTGTGCACAACAGGCTCATTCAGGCTGCCGAGGGCTGTGAAAGTTCACAAAACTCGGGAGCTGAGGATCAGAGTTTGAGTCCCGACTCTGCCACAGGTTTGCCCGTGACTTACTTAGAGCAAGTCATTCAGCCTGTGTGAACCTCCCATTTGGTGTAAATATTAGCCCCTCACACATATAAGGGAATTTTATATCAGTCTCCTTCAGCTGGACATCCTTCCCTGATGAAAATTCTATCCAGTTTTCACTGGTGACCCGGGTTGGGGGAGGGGTGTAGTATTAACTGAGACAGGGCTCAAGAGCACCTTCTGGAGCGATGGTGGTGAGGGGAATGTATGCACGGGTAAAAGTTTTTCAAGCCAAACACTATAGGCCTCTTGGATATATTTCAATATTTGAATGTTAATATTTTATTACATAAAGCAATTATTATATGTATGTATAATAAAATTTTTAATATTTAATATATTTGTATTTAATTAAAAAACAAGTGGACCAAAGGTCCTCCCCAGCTTTCTGGCTCCAGCTGCCTCTCCACCCATCCCCACGCTTACTCACCGCACAGATGGCCGTCTGTGCCCCGGCCGCCCGGGCGCGCGGAGGTGAGGGAGACGCAGGCGCGTGGGCTGTCGTGGGCGCCCAGGGGTGCGGACCCTGCAGCGGCTCCCCACTGCTGTTGTTAGTGGTTGTCAGGGCTGGCTGCAGATCACCTGGCGACGTTTACATGTTTGTCCCCAGGGCTAGTTTCATGAGTGTGCCAACTATGGGTAGCTCGTTCTGGTACTGTCTGGAAATTCATTTCTTTCACTTATTGATTTTAGAGAGAGAAGAGTGAGGAAAACATCAGTTTGTTGTTCCTCTTATTTATCCATTCATTGGTTGATTCTTAGATTCTTGTATGTGCCCCGATCAGGGATTGAACTTGCAACCTTGGCACATCAGGACAATGCACTAACCAACTGAACTAGGACCTTGGAACTTTTCCCAATTGTCATGTTGGTCAAGGGGACCTACAAATTACGTAGTTGGCCCTTTCTTCCCCACTGCACCAGAACAACAGAGTCAGAACCTCTGGGAAGCGAGGCCTGGGCACCGGGTTCCTTTAAAGCTGAGTTGCCTTCCACGTGCAGCCCTTATCCTCAGACACTCGGCTGGGACAGAAGCTGGAGCCTAGCTCTGTCGGCGCTTGTGACTGAGTTGGAATGAGAAGACTTCCCACGTGAGAGTGTCACAGGAGCAGTTCCTGGTGGCAGTGGTGGCAGCGATCCATGAGGGAGCTCAGGGAGGAGAGGGGGATCATTGTTGTGGGGGCGGGGGTCAAGGAAGGCTTCATGGAGGAGGAGGCACATGTGCCATCCTGAGAAGCACAAGAGAAAAGAAAGGGAGAGAAGAAAAGGCAAAGGCAGAACAGCATTCAGGAAAGGGGAGGACTCATCTGCGGGAAGGGAGGAGCCGGGCTAACGGAGTGGGAGTGGGACTTGAGCGGAGATGCGGTTGGGAGGCTGGGGCAGGGCGAGGTTGGGAAGCACAGGAAATGACAGTCTGGGAAGTCAGAATCCTGTCGGCAGTGGGGAGCCGCTGAATGCTCTGGGTCCAAGAATAACGTGCTCCGTGAACGAACATTTGAATGAACAAACAAAAGGAATGTTTGGGGGAGACTTAAAGGGACCAGCCCACTAAGTCCCCAAGGTTTGCAGCCAGAACTGCAGCCCACCTGTTCCTGGAGGCTCTGCACCCTCTTCCCCGTAGGCGGTGCCTGTCTGTGCAGGAACCTCGTGTCCCCTGCTGTCCCCAAGAACAAACACCGAGAAGACCGTGTCCTCCCATTTCCAGGAACAACAAGCAGTGGGGGGGGGGGGGGGGGGGGGGGTGCTTCTGGCAGAAACGGACTCTGCTCTCTAGCCCACACCGTGCTCCCCCACCCAGGTGAGGGGCCCCTGCAGGAAGGGGGCTGTCCCTGCCACCCCGTATTTCCCAGGGCTCCGTGGACACTCGGGGGCCTGGAGCAGATGAGGGTCCTGCCTGGGATGGAGCAGCCCCCTTTTCTGAGTGGCCAGCAGCCGAACACACGCAGATCTGTTTGTTTCTTAGTCTCCTGAAATATTTATGCAGGAAGATGAGAAAGGGGCTGTGTTTATTGAACGCATCCTCTGGGGAAAAAGCCACAGGGAACGGGCTGCTTCCCGTGTCTGAGAGCCAGTGAGCAGAGATGGAATCTCTTTGAGTTTAATGCCAGACAGAGCCTGTTGTACTTGCAGAAGGAAGGGGGCGGGGTGGGGTTTCTGGAGGGGACAGAAAGCCCTCTCAACCTCCTGCCTCCAGTCCCAGGAAGGCCTTTTAGCACATGCTTTCCTGGTGACTCCAAATAGTAACAACTGAAATCTCAGCCTCGTTTCCATTCTGGGCACTATCTCTGACATGCTGTGTGACCTTGGGCAAGGTGCTTAACCTCTCTGGGTCTCTGTTTCCAACTCTGAAAAGGGGGAGATAGCGATCCAGTTCTGCATGCCCCTTGATAGTGTTTGGAGAGTCAGATGAGCTGCGGAGCGGCTTTGCTCTGGGGCCGTGAAGAGGTGGGAGGGGGTGTAGGAAGCAGTGGACCATGCAGAAGTCCCAGCTGCGCAGCCTTCAAGGACAGGGAACTGACTGGGAGCAAGACTGCATGGCCAGCTCAGCTGGCAGTCTTAGCTGTGGCCTGGGGGGTCAGCCTTAGACGTTGGCCTACCCTGGGGCCCCTTCCCTTCTTCCTCTTCCAACTGAGCCCTGCTGTCCCATGTCCCTGAGAATTCTGGCAGGATTTCCTCCCAGGAAGGAGATGCGAGTATCCGGTTTACACCCCCTGGGAGTTGCAGGCACCAAGGAGAAAGGCAGCACTTGCTGCCGACAATGGGACTGGCCTTGTCTTCAGATGTGAAAGTCCGTGGCTCTGTGCCCTGAGTTGAGTGGATCACCACTGTCCTCACTCAGGGCACAGGGACCTCCTGCCCGCAGTGTGGCTCCTGGTGCAGAGCTTCCGGGCTTCTCCCTGGGTGGGGGGCTCCCAGATTTATTGCTGGCTTGCTGTTCCTGTCTCCCATGGTGGGCCTTGTTAGAGGTAATGGTTAACAACAATTATTAGCATTCAAACAACCTGAATCTTAATAGGAACCATCATCTCATGGGCCCCCACTCCCTGCCAGCCACTGTGCTGGCTCAGGGGACACAGCAAGGACCGATTTCCCCCACCTTTAGGGAAGCCGACTTCTGCTTGGGAGGCAGGCTCAGACCCATGCACTGCTGGAGCAGCCTGGAGCCTGGGTCCTGCAGGCCGTGGGCGCTGGGCGACTGGACAAGACCTCTGAAAGGAGGTGGGGTCTTGGTCTGACTTTGAAGAGCAAGTGGTGTTTGGGGAGGGGTAGAACAGGGCGAGGGCAGCGTTAGTAAAGGCAAGGGCAACGGTGGCTCCTGGGGCTTTCCGGAGCTTGGAGGTCATCCAGGGAGGTTTGAATGTGGAGGGTCAGGGGCTGAGAAGGTGGGGAGTGGGCTTGAGGAGCAGGCAGAGGGGAAGGGAGGGTGGAGGCTGGGGATAGGGGTGCATAAGTCAGTGAAGAGTTTTCCATGGGAAAGAGACATGACTGAGTCATTCGATTCCACCATAATAAATTCTCATTAAGCACGTCCTGTGCCAGCCACCATTCTAGGTGATGGGACACATCAACATCAGTAAACAAAACAGCAAAAGTCCCTGCCCTCAGGGGACTGGCCCTGGAGGGTGGGGGCTCACACAGAACACGCGCACACAAATATTAGGATGTCCGGTGGGGGGGACCAGTGTTCAGACACACGCAGTGGGGTCAGGGGACAGAGCAATGGGAAACTTAGACAGGGTGGCCGTGAAAAGGGGACATCGGGGCCCAGGGGGAATGAGGGAGGCATAGAGCAGAATCTGGGGAGATCTTTCTGGTGGAGAGAGCAGCACGCTCACAGGCTTTGAGGAGGAGGCTGCCTGCCACTGAAGGCACAGCCTCGAGGCCCTCGTCTGGGGAGCATCAGGGGAGAGGGTTAGAAAGGAGGCCGAAGCTGGATCTGGTCACAGGCTGACACTTGCTTCCTGCTCACTGGTGCTTATGACTGACTGTTTGAGAGTGGCCACTTAGGGGAGGAAGGACAGGAGCCAGGAGACGCTGCAGAACAAGATCCTGGCAGGCACTTTGAGCTGATGAGGGTCCGAGCAAGGGACCACAGAGCAAGTGGCACAGAGAAGAGAGATCTGCAGGCTTTTGTGGCGGGGTGGGGGGAAGGAAGACGATAGCCAGGTGGTACCGGAGCTTCCCAGAGGACTGGATCCGTGAGTCTAGGAGGGGTTACCACAGCAGGATTCCCACACCCCCTCCCGGGGGCCCCTCGGCCTGCTGACCTGGGCTTGTGGAGTGAGCCAGAACCTCTCTCTCGAGGCTCCGCCCTCTCGAGAACGCTCCAAACTGGGCCACGTCCTCCGGCCGGGCCGGCAGGACTCAGGGAAGTCCTCAGGGGCTGCCTTCCCCTGCCAGCCTCATCTTGCATCCAACCTCATTAGTATTTTGAGCAGAAGCATATTTATTTTTTTTCCTGTAGGGAATTGGTGTCCTGCTTGTTTCAAATTGAGTAAAACCAAAGAGCAATTAAGAGGCACAGTCTTCTTGGGTCAAGGAGAAGTGACAGAGGGAAGCGGCGGTGCTGGCCTCTGGGCACACCTGCTCTGGGCCGGCTTGGGTTTGGAGTGGCGCGGAGGGAGGGGCTGTAGGATTTGCATTCACCAGTAATGAAGTACTAATGCTTGATGTTTGTTTAGGTGCCAACTGACCACGTTCCAGGCAGAGATGGTGCTGTTTTACATGCATCTTACCACTTTCAGCACCCTGTGAGGCACAGGGTGGGTGATACTGTTAGGTCCATTTTGTGGATGAGGAAACTGAGGCTCTGAGGAGTTAAGTAACGTGTCCAAGGTCACACAGCTAGTAAACTGAGATAGAGCCAGGGTGTGATTGCATCCCTGATGCATTCGGACCCCATGCCCTTAACTGCCTGACTGTTTACTTCTGCAAAGCATTGCACTTAGCCAATAGCTTCTCCCTAATTTCTGTTTTCCTCTCATAAAAAAAAAGAATGAATGAACAAAAGGCCCCACTGCTGTGGATGCGGAGGCTTCAGCAGAGGTACTGAGGTAAAGCAGGACAAAGAGGAGCCACTGGCTGTGCTGCAGCTGGGTCCCTGCCTCTCCCGGGACTTGCGCAGTTAGACCCATCACCCTCGGCCAGCCTAGTGGCAGCAGACCAGCTACAAGACCATTGTGGTGGCCCAGGTGAGGCCTGAACCAACCTGGGGGAAGCAGCAAGGGCCAGAGAGGACACAGGACACAGGGTGGTGTTTTGGAGGTTGAAGAGTCGGTGGGTGGGTAGAAATCAGTGATGATCAGGGCTCCTGGCCTTGCCGTTGAGGGACATGGAGAACCTAGGAGGACGAAGTGGGTCTGGTCAGGGGCCTGTGCTCCACATCCAGCTCCTCCCCGAGTGACTGGGGGTGGGGGGGCATCTACCTGGTGCCACAGAGCTGGTAGCTTTTCAAGCATTTTCAGCTTCAGAAAATCAGATCCTGCGGAGGCCGAGGCCTGGTGCCTCCAGCTTGGCAGGCAGCATCCGTGGAAGGTGGCTGGCGGCCGGCTAGGATCGGTGTGTCCTGCTCCTGAGGAATGGAGCTGGGTTCCTGGAAAGGGAGAGGTGGAGACAGAAAACAGACAGGAAGCTTTGCCATCTCAGCTCCTGTATCATGCAGGGTCAGTGATTTTTGCTAATAACCTCCTGGAAAGAAATTGATCCCGGTACAGAAATCTCATATTCTCAGAAGAGTAGGCCTGCTTTCTAAAAAAGCCTGGACTTTGGAAAAGCCGGGGGTTCAGTGCCCCAGAGAGGCAAGTCCCTGCCTGGTGAGCTTCCCTGCGGGGCCGGGGCCGTCAGACCTGGGTTGAGCCTCCTTAGCAGCCTTCTGTCTCCGACGCCTCCTTGTTCCTCCTTTAGCTCTGCAGCAGACCTACCTCGCCCCCTCCCTCCACTCTCTTTGCTGGTTGCCAAGGGGCTGATCTGTAAACTGGCCTGCGTGTAGGACACTGGGGTTTGTGCAGAGCCTTGCCGGGAGAGAGTCTCTACTCTGACCGGAACTTGGGGAAGAGTGACACTGCTTGAAGGAAGCTGGTGTGCATGGGAACAGGGGCAGCCATGCTGTGAGCCTGTGGGGGGACTGGGGTGGCCCTGGGGTAGGGGGAGGGGAGGGGACCTACCAGCCTGTGCTCCTGGAGCCCGTTGCCCACCTGAGTGGCAGTATTATTTGGCCTCCCACTGCCAGGCCGCACAGCCAGGCACTCAGAGCCTCGCCCACTCTGGCTTCCCACCATTTACCACCTTGGCTCCTGCCCAGAGCCTGCTCTCCAGCCATGCTGGTCTGCTCGAAGCCCCTAGACCTGGGCTTTTCTGTTCTCTGTCTACTGGAAAGGTCTCCTGATCCCTGCTTTCAAGGCCAAGCCAAAACGCCACTTACTCCACGGAGCCTTCTCTGATCTCTCCTCACAGCACACCCTGTCCGCACAGCTGTGTGGAGATGGTTGTAGCTGCCCACACCCTGTCTCCCCAGCCCAGGACAAGGCCGGTGCCCTGCGTGGGAGGGAGCATGCGATGCCGTGGATCCCAGGGCGTGTTCCCTCGTGCTTGGCTCTCAGATGTTCCAGTGAGAGACTTTTGAATGACATATTTGTATTTTTTGCACGGACAGAAGAATCTATTCTGTGCGTGCAGTGTAGCTTCAGCCATGTGAGATGCATTTGTTGGCAAACCCATCAGAGGATGCAGAAGGAAGGTTCCCAAAGGGCTGGGGACCTATACAGGGAGCTTATTCTTCCTTTCTCCCCTCCCCCAGCCCTGCGCACAAAGAGTCCGTGCTGCCCTTGAAGAATTCTAAAGGAGGGAAAGTGCTCCCCGGTGCCTCCCAGACCTCCTGCCCAAGACAGGCTGTGGCCTGGTGACCTCGTGACAGCAGTGTGTTCTCCTGGGGCGCTGCCCTCCCCTGGGAGGCTGCCATATGCTTTCCGGACGTCCGGGTCTCATTAAGCTCTAACTCAAAAATTCATCTTGTCTAATTGCGCTCGAGGCCTGAGTGAATTCAGGGGCTATTAGCCGGGCTCTGTGGGCCTGGAGTCTCCATGGCAACGGAGGATGCGCCCTAATGAACTTCATCCTTGGAGACTGATTCAGGGGTCCCCTGCCCACCCCTCTGTGTGGACTGCTGCTGCTCTCCCTGCTGCTCGGTGGAGGCCCTCCAGAGGGGGCCTGGGCTGGGACAGGGGATGGAGGCAGCCTGGGTAGTGGCCACTGAGACCCCTGCGCTCAGCCACGACTCCTGCCAGCACTGCAGGGATGGAAGGTACTCACAGCTGATCCCAACAGCCTTGTTGCTGGCCAGACTCTCCCTTCACAAGCAGCCCTTCATCTAACACAGGCGCGTGCATGCACACACACAGCAAAAACCAGTGATTCAAGAGCCATTTGTCCTGTAAATCTTTAGAATGTGGAAGTTGCACTCCCCCTTGGGGGCCGGGCTCAAGTGTCACCTCATCCAGGAAGCCTTCCTGGAATGTCTGTCTGTCTGTCTCTCTCAGCCCCACTCTACCACTGTGCTTGGTTTGTGCCTCAGCGACGTTTTTCAGCACATTCTGCCCAGGAGTGTTTCGCTGAGCGCACTCCAGGCTCTCTTTGCACCAGGTGACAAGCCCTAGCATGGGTAAGCCCCTGCCTTCCTCTCTGGAGCCCCAGACCCGGACCTTCACGGGGCTCTGTCAGAAAGAGAAGGGGGTCTTTGCTGACCTCTCTGGGCTTTCAGCTCCACCCCAGGGCCCAGGCTTGGGAGTTTCTCTGTTGATGTGGCTCCCAACGGCCTACAGAGACCCTCCTATGAGTGTGGGTCATGCCAGGAGGCCGGGGCTTGGCCTTCCTCCCTGAAGAAGGAGTGGAATGCCCTAAAACTGGGACTGTGGGGAAGGAGTGCAAAAGGAAAGGAGACTTGAAATGAAAACAGTGAGCTGGGGACAGCTCTGGCCCAGTCCTCGGCTTCCTGGTCTCTGGGCGCCCCCCACGACCCCTTGCCCGTCAGCCCCTCAGCCCAGTCACCCACAGGAAGACTGTGCAGTGTGGGAGGAGGGCTGGTAGGGAGAGATGCAAGCCCAGCGATTTCTCCACAGCCACCACACCTCCCTCTCAGCTGTCCTGCTGATCCTCAGCCCCAGAAATGACCTGGAGAGACAGGAATGAGTGGGAGGAAGCTGCCTCTTTGACTTTTAATTAAAAAGGACAGGACAGCCTCTTGCTTTAACGTAGCAGCACTCCCTGGGGTGTTGTGTGCCTTCATCAAGGGGGACAGGTGGTGTGCAGGTGTGTGGGTGTGCGAATAGCTGACAGACCCAAGTGGAGACTGGAAATCTATCCAGAAAGCTGAGTTTTCTGTTCGTTTTTCCACAGTCCCTTCCCTTAATACAGCAAACATTTCTTGAGCACCTGCTATGTGCCGAGCCCTGCGCTGGGCCCTGGAGAAGTAAAAGTGGATGAGACGCTGCCCTTGGCTTCCCGGGCTGTGGGGAGAGCCAGCACCAAGAGGGGCCTGCCGGTCACCAGGCCTTCATTCCGCCGGCATCCCCTGAGCAATCCTGTGTGCATGGAGTGTAAAGTGATAAATGCGGCTGAGGTTCTAGCCGGTGGGTAGCTTACCATCAAGGGCTCTGTGGCGTGGCGGGGGGGCGGGGGGGGCACGGGGTCTGACCAGGCAACTGTTACAGCACCGTGTGATGAAAGCTAGGAGTGGGGAATTACATGGGAACTCAGAGGAGGAGCAGCTAACATGGGCGGGGGGGCGGGGGGATAGCAAGACCAGCCAGAGGAAATGGCTCTGAAGCGGAGACCCGAAGGAGGAGGGTGTAGCCAAGGGAAGAGCTGGGAAGAATGATCCAGGTAGAGGGAACAACAGCAGGTGCAAAGGCCCGGAGAAGAGAGACACAGGCTTTGAGGAACAGGAGGAAGTCGAGCGCAGTGGGAGCACAGGAGGGCTGCGGCAGGGCCCAGGCTAGAGGGCTGACATAATCCAATCTGTGAGGACCATGGACTTGACCCTGAGGGTGGCGGAGGGAACCATTCACTGGCTTTATGTGGGGGAGTAACAGCAGATTAATGTTTTAAAAGGTCACTTTGGGCATGTATTTTTTATGATAAAAAATGAAAATATTCTCAGTTTTTCATTTAAGGGCACACTTGGTGTCGTGGACGGGAACAGGTAGGAGGTAGGGGGGTACTGTAGGGATATTTGGCCCCAGTGAGAGGCTGGCCCTGGACGTGCACATTGTCCCTAGATGTTTTCATTCACTTTGATGTAGAAATTTCAGGCCACTAAGAGAGAGACAAGCCAGAAGAGGGCCCGACTGCTCTTTATAACGTGTGGCTTGAACTCATCTATCCCTGTCGTGGACCAAGTTAAGCAGGATCCAGCTTATCTCCCTGGCTCCCAGGGCTCTGGTTGGTGGGGATCCCACGGTTTTGCCTGCTACGGGGTGAGGATGGTGGGTGTGAGTTTCAGGGTTCTCCACATCAGTGAAGGGAGGTTCAGTAGGACAAGCAACCTGGGCACACGGAGAGGGGACTCCTTTCCGTTTTCCAACAGAAACGTGTCATAGAAGCACACCCGTGTCCTGAGCGGAGAGAGACTGCTTGGGTCCATCTTGCAAGCACACATTCATTTCCCTTGTTGGGACAGGTATAATTTTATTTCCCAGAAGGGGACATACAGCTTTGCGGTCCTTTGCCTAGAAACAGATGCCCCATAAGATTACCACCATCTGCTTCCCCTGAGGAGGAAGGTGTTAAAGAGCCTTCTGTCTACTAAAGGTTTGTCAAGGGAGTGTGAGGACAGGAGGTGAGAGGTGTGGAGTGGACTGGGCTCAGGGAGCACAGCGGGGAGGGAGCAGTGAGCAGGCCGGCTGAGTTAGGATGCAGAAGTGTCGCTGTATCTTGTGCACCATTGGAGTCCCAGGCCTGACACAGTGCCTGGCTCCAAGGAGATGCTTATTAAACTAGTTGCTGGATGGCTGAGTGGCGGACCAAATGAATGAATAAGCTGAATTGATGAATGGGAGGGTGTATGCACAGATGGGTGAAAGTTGGTCTGTAACCTCCAAATAACTATAATCTAAAAAAAAGCATGCTTGTCAATAATGCTAATGTGACAAAGGAGACTTTATGGATGAGGAGCTGCACGGACAGTGCAGGGTCATCTAGAAGATGTTTGAGTCTGTGTTTCACAGAGCAGAGTTCAGTTGATGTGATGTTATGGACTGACTTGTGTCTCCCTCAAATTTAATATATTGAAGCCCTAACCCCCGATGTCACTGTATTTAGAGACAGGGCCTATAAGGAGGTGACTGGGGTTAAACCAGCTTGTGAGGGTAGGCTCCTAACCCCTTAGGTCCTTATAAGAAGAGGAAGAGACACCAGGAGTGTGTGGTACATGAGGAAAGGCCTTGTGGTGGACAACCAGTGAGAAGGTGGCCATCTGCAAGCCAGGAAGACAGTGGTCTCCCCAGAAACCAACCTGCTGGCACCTTGGTCTCCGACTCCCAGCCTCCACAACTGTGCGGCTGTTTAAGCCATCTCGGCTTTGACGCTCCGCGGTGGCAGCCCTACCAGACTAACACACAGGGGGACCCTGGACCTGAGTGCAGAAGTCAAGGTGGGCAGAACCCAGAAACACCAGGCCGTGTCACAGGATTCAGAAGGGCCCCTGGTCTCCTTCGGAGGCTCACACAGAACGTGCACACCCGGGAGGTTCAGAGCATCAGCCCTGACTGTGGAGTCAGCCTGCCGGGCCCGAGTCCTGGCTCTCTCCACCGTCTAGGTGTGAGGTCTGGGACAGGTTTTCAACCCTCAGATTTCTTGTTTCTAAATGGGAATAATAATAGTCATTCCTGTGATAACTCCTTGTACAAGTAGCATTGTGAGTCTGAAGTTTCTCATCCATATGCAAAACACTCAGCACAGAGCCAGGCACGGTGAGTCCCCAGCAAACCCGAGCTGCCCCTCTTCACCCTTGCAGTGTCCGCTCCTCAGTGTCGCCGCCCTAGTGCTCTCTTCCGTCATCACTTTCCAGGGGTGACAGCCACGGTTCAGAACATTTTGGGACCTCCTTTCAGGACCCAGCTTCTAACGTGGAGACATCAGTCTGGCTCTTCATGGCCAGCTTCCCCTGCCCCTCAACCATCTTCCCCACCTTGAAAGGACCAAGCTTGTATCTGGAAGATTCTGTCCAGACTGTGGCTAAGGAGGGGAACCTTGTTACTGAAGGACAAAGATAGGCCCTCACTGAGGATGTCCCTAAGAATAACTTGCCAGTCCTAAGCGGGATTTCACGCCAGGAGTTTAAAGGTTATTTTTTTAAATGTGGTGGTGAAGGGGTGGTGTTTGATCTCAGTGGTGTAGCTGGAATGTGTGCATGTCCTTTCCAGGAAGCACCCGTGGGAAGGCCAGGGTCTGCACGTGCGCGAGTGTGTGCCATGGTTAAAGACGGCCGCCTCCAGCTTAGCGCGGGTGCGTCATCCTTGCATTCTGATGCTTCCAAGTCCTGTCTCCTAAGAATCTCTGGGAAGGCGGAATTATAGCTGCTTTTGTTTTATTTGGTTATACAATCCCATGTTTGGCTTTCTTTATTGTGCATTTATTACATTGATAATTAAGACAAAATTAGCATACCACCCGGATACACCTAATCTTGCCTGATAATTAGGGCAAAATTAAACAAACCTTAAAACATTTTTTTATTTATTGATTTGAGAGAGAGGGAGAGAGAGAATTTGTTGTTCTACTTCTCCGTGCACTCAGTGGTTGCTTCTTGCATGCGCCCTGACCAGGGATCAAACCTACGACCTTGCTGTATGGTGACGACACTCTAATCAACCCAGCCAGGTCCTTAAGCAAACTTTTAAGAATCTTTTTTTAAAAAGAAGGGAAGGACTCTAAACTCCCAGGTGCCCAGGACTGTCCCAGGAATTGTAGGTGGCATATTCCAACGTCGTGTAAGCCATTATCGAAGGAATATCACCTTTTGGAGAGCAGTCTGGCAGCATGCATCACAAGCTCTAAAAGTGTCCATCTGCTGTGACCTGGTCGTCCCACTTCTGGGAGGGTGTCCAAAGGAAACAATCTAAAGGCAGGAAAGGCTCCATGTAGCAGGATGCTCATCGTGGTATTATTTGTAGCAATAGAAATGTGGAAGCAAAATAAAGGCCTCTTGACATGGGACTGGCTGAGTGAGGCAGCACTCATTTAGCGGGACACTCGGTAGCCCTGAAAACCTCTGACACCAAATCCTGCTGCGGTGTGGGAAGATGTGCGTGCTGAGTCGGGAAGGTGGCCTACGAGGTCTTATGCACACCGTGATTATACCCGTGTCCAAGTTCTTTGGCAAATACAGTTGCTCTTAGGTGGAAAAGTGAAGGGAGACTTTGGCGGGACCTGGAGGTGAGCCCGGGAGAAAGGGGGTTCACACAGGTCTCTCGGGTTTGTGTGATGAGCATCTGAGTAGGTGGAAGTCCCGTCCGTTAGGAGTCCTGGTGGCCGAGGAGGAGCACGTTGGGATGGGGAGAAGATCCGTAATTAGTTGCTGACATATTAGGTCAGAGATGTCGGGGAGAATCCAAATGAATGGATCTGAAGCTCAGGAACAAGGCCTGGCCTGGGGGTGGAAATTCCGGAGCCATTAGCTCGTAGGTAGCATTCAGATCCCTGAGTGCGGATGACTGCGGGCAAGGAAGGGGTGGGGCGGTGGGCCTCACCCCCAGTTACTATTGGGGCCCCTCCAGGCAAGTGAGTCAGAACCTCCCAGGGTGGGCTGGCAGATTGGGGTGGGTGCTAAAGTGAGAGGGGAGTGGCTGGGCGAGAGCCTGGAGCTCCTGGTGGCTGAGACTGAGGATGGGGAAAAGCCTTCGGAGAAGGTGTGGCCAAGGAGGAGGGAGCAGTCACCTGCACCACCTGCCATCCAGAGGGCAGGCGTGGGCCTTGGCCTCTGGACTTGGCCGTGTGGATGAGGCCCTTCCAGCTCTGGGATCCCGTGGATCCGGGGACCCGCAGAGCCAGGCCGGGGCCTTGCACGCAGGCAGCAGGCTGTAAGCCTCCATTCTGTTGAACTGAACAGAACAGCTGTTCGTCAGTTGCTTTCTGTAAAGTAAACATTTTCCATACCCCAAATTCTGGCACATGGTCTGTGGGATTTTTGCGCTGCTTCTGGGTGGAAGAGGCCATGTAGAAAATGCAGTTTGGATACAAAAACAGTGAAATGGCAGGGGTGTTTTGATAGCTCATGGGTACAGTGTGGCAGAATGTTTGAAACTGGGACAGACGCAGGAAAGTCTGGAGCAAAACTGAACATGGAGTGACATCTCCCCCAATATCTCTGGTCAGCCTCCAGCCTGGCTGCAGACAGAGAGTGCGTTTCTGGAGCACACAGGGGTGGGTAAGGCGGACGTTCCTGGCATCCCCTGGAACTGCTGGCACAGAGCGGGGACTTTGTGGGCGCTCACTGTGCCCTCCATCAGCGAGGATTAGTTCAGAGCCGCAGAAAGGCACCACACGCAGGGGCCTGCCCCGAACATCCCAAGCCCCTCCTGGCGTTCCCTCGGCTCGCCAGGCTGGAGACAGAGGTTGGGGCTGTGGAGTAGGTGGAGGGATTGGCAAGGGGCCGCGTGCCTTGAGGGTCAGGCATTCAGAGAGGGCACCCAGGGGACAGCTTGTCTCTGTTTCACAATGTCTGGGGTCTCAGCTAGGAAAATGCAAATGACTAGGGACTGGCTTGAACGTCTGGGAGGCTGGAATCATCTGGAAGTTTCTTCACTGTCACTCTAGTACTGGGACCAAGATGACTCGAAGGGTGAGTGCAGCTGGAGCCGTAGGGCAGAGCGTCTGCACGTGCCATCCCCATGTGGCCCGGGCATCCTGCAGCACGGCAGCCTCAGGGCAGCCGCACTTCCTGCATGGCACCTCGGGGGGCCGGTGTCCCAGCGAACAAGGCAGGAGCGGCATGACCTCATAGGACCCAGTCCCAGAATCACACGCTGTCATTCCCACACTGGAGAGGGGACACGGAAGCCACCTCAGAGTCCTCTTCAAACAGCACATCTCTGGCTGTCACCTGAGCCTCTCTCGAAGGGCGGACAGGCTCGGTTTCTAGGAACAGACATGACGTTCGTGTCCCTGTCTTTCCTGAGACCTCAGGGTCTTTATCATCTTTCAGACAAAACCAGAGGCCTTCTGGCCTAGCGTCTCATGCAATAGGGTCTTGGGAGTGAAGGCCCCTGGGTGCACTGAGGCCACCCTAGGGCTTGGCTGCAGCTGCTGGCCCACAACTTGGGAAGGGCGGTGCAGACTGTGCAACGCTGCCCTTGCCAGAGGACTTACCGCACTCTGCCTGCACCCTGCCTCTGGGCCAGTGTTTCCCTTCCCTTGGACAGAGGCAACCAACACCAGACCCGGTGGCCTCCTCCTGACCACTGCAGACCCAGCGCGGGGAGCCACAGGCTAGGCAGTGCTCGGAGAGAAGTGACCAGTTTCTGGCCTCCTACGGCTGGCTGCCCATGGCCACACCTGAAGGGTGGTAGTTGCAGTTTGTAGGCCCCTGGGAAGAGAGCCAGCAGGGCAGGTTCTCCCTCCCTGGTGCTCTGGTTCCTGGGAGACTTCAGCTTTGGGGTCAGGTCCCCTAGCCAGGCCAATCTGGGTGTGCTGACTGTGGGCTGGTAGGGCCTAGCTCTCTCCACGAGTGTGTGTGAGTTGGTGCATTTCTGTTTTTCAAGGATTTGGCTCTTCGTACAGTGAAGGGATTTTTGCAGAAGGATATGAGAATCAAGGGTCTGGGGACATCTCCCCTCTTTTTCCCAGGTCCTCTTCTCCCAGAGAGGGAATGCCCCCAGAAACCAGAATTTCTGAATCCTGAATGGTTGGAGCCTCAGGGCTTTGTTCTTGGAATCTCAGGGCATTGTCCTGAGGAGTGTGGTAAGTCCTGAATGCCCTTTCCCAGACTTCCCACATCTGGAGGGACAGGGCTTCTGGAGAGGCCTTGGAATTCTTCGTCCTCATCTTCATCCTCCGCCTCCCCTATGTCACCGTTCTAGCCCTCCATCTATCCATCCAGTAAGCATTGCAACCAGTATTTATTTACTTACACTCCTATTCAGTGCCAGGCACGGAGAGAACTCAGACTCAGGCCCTGTCCTCAAGGGCAAGAGAAGAAATGGACTTGCAGCAACAGCTGTGCCAGTGGGAAGTGCCAGCCCCAGGTGTGAGCACAGCGCGCTGGAGAGACAGGGCAGGTTCGAGGAGAAGTGCAACATTTGAACTGGGCCTGGGGGGGCGGGGATTGGGATCTGGCCCCAGTGGATGGGGCGGGGAGAGGGGAAAAGAACTCTGGTGGCAGGGAGGACCTACAGGTGGGGCCTGGTCAGGACCGGGGTGCAGCCGCCCTGGGGGGCACAGGCGTTGTGTCAGGGGACCTTGTCCTCATCCTCCAGTGCTCCTGTCTTGAGTCCTTGTTTCCAGAGGGAAAGGAGGATCTGGCAGGTCACAGAGACCCATAGGGACAGCCTTTCTTCCTTCCCCCATGGGCCTGTATTTCAGAAGAGCGCCCTGACTGAATGAGCTTTGGGACAGAGGACCCATGTGTGGTCCACATCAGGCCTCCAGGCATGAGGTAACAAGCCGGAACCAGAGTGGGCTGGATGGAGAGGAAAAGGAAGGGTGATCTCTGAACTCCAGGGCCAGGCCTTACCTTCCACCTGCAGCTCCTGAACACAAGAGAGGCTGAACTGTCTCTGGTGGCAGATTTCCCTGGAGATGGGGAGCAGATGTAGAGGCTAGGAGTAACTGGGGTGTCCATCTTCTCTCAGCTGCTGTCCTCCCAGCTCTCTCCAGTGCCAGGCCTGAGCCCGCCGGTCTGGCCATTCGCTCTCTCACTACTTGTCTTTGTTCAGAGTGTTCTGTGTGACTTAACCAAAAGCATGAAAGCTACTGGTGGAAGGCTGCTGCTCTGGCTGCCCAGGGGTCAGCTGAGGTCAGCCAGTGGGACATGGATTGGAGAGCTGTCTTCCACCACACGCCATGTGGATGGGCCTTTCGGGCCTCCTCACTGGCAGTGATGGCAGACGGGATGGAATGGGGCGGGGGAGTGCGAAGAGGCACATTGGCGGGCCCTGGAATCCGTATGAGTCATGCAGATTGGCCAGCTTGCCCATCCCCAAGGGCCTATAATTGTGCAATCAGCCTCTCCCTTCCACCCCCCCGGTTTTCTTGGTAGAATCCAGGCCAGAGACTCAGGCACAGAGAGTAGATGTGATGATTTCGCTTGCTATTCAAAATTAACTAGCTGAATAATTGTTGAGCACCTCTTGCTGGGTAGGTATTGAATATCTATCTGAAATGAACAAAACCAGCGCCGTCCTCAAGGAGCCTGCCGTCCTCTGGCCGTAAACGTGGATGGATGCAGCTTGAACAAGGAGCTAGGCCTCCGCAGGATGGCAGGGGTCTCCAGTGCCTGGTTTACAAAGTGAGTGCTGAGCCGCTGCCTACCCTGAAGTTCTGCATCTCACTTCTGACCCTGTGGAGGAAGGGCTGGGGGCTGGCTTAGGTCCTGGTGCACCCCTTCACTGCTGCTCTTGATTTGACTTCCAAGACCCCTTGCCACCTGGCCCTGCCCATCTTCCAGGGCTTGTTTCCCACACTGATTTCCAGACTCCCTCGTTCCAGCAACCACAGACTCCTTGCTTTTTCCCAAATGGCCCATGAACTTTACCCTCTCTCCATTCATGCCTTTGTTTGTGCTGTTTCCTCCCTTCCCTCGCCCCGGGTTCTGCGCTCAAATCTGGAATCTGAGTCAGGCTTCAGGCAGACTCCCAGGCCAGATCTCCCTCAACTCCATCCCCATCTCTCTGTCAGGGTCAATCAGGCATTGTTCTGACACTTGCACAGCGTCGCCCTTAGTTATCTGACTCAGACGCTCGCTGGTGTGTGGGTCATTTGAAGGCAAAAGTGGCGCTCTTTTTCCTGAGAGGGCAGATGAGGCACAGTGAGTTAGCCTGGGCTAGCCTCTCAACTCAACCACTGACCATTCCGTTAGGACAGACGATCTAACAGGTCTGAGCCTCAGTGTCATTGCCTGTCAGACAGGGAAAATAATACCTGCTGCCTCGGATTGTCACTAATGACAGGGCAGCTCCATGCCTGACAGTATCAAATGTTCTGTAAGGGTGGTTCCCTCCGCCCATTCCTCTGTGCAGCTCCTGTGGTCCCCACTGCACAGGTGACATGTTCAGCAATTGAGGAGTAAAATGAGTGACCCAAGCTCAGAAATAAACTGAAGCATATACAGCCAACTGATTTCCTGTGAGGGCACCCAGAATATACCACGGGGAAAGGACGCAGTCTCTTCAGTAAATGGTGCTGAGAAACCTGGACATACACATGCAAAAGGACAAAATTGGATCCTTGTCTTATAGCACACAAAAAACTAACTCAAAATGAATTAAAGACTTAAATATAAAACATGAAAGCATAAAACTTCCGGAAGAAAACATAGATAGCAGGCTCCTTGACGCTGACCTTGACAATGACTTTTTGGATGATACCAAAAGCTTAGGCAACAAGAGTGAAAGTAAACAAATGGGAGCACACCAAACTAAAAAGTTCTGTGCAGCAAAGGAAACCATCAACAAAATGAAAAGGCAACCTAGAGAGAAGATATTTCCAAACCATATATCCAATAAAGAGTTAATATCCAAAATATATAAAAGGAACTCACAGAACTCAAGAGCAAAAAAAAAGAAAAAAAAACCTAGTTAAAGATTGGGCAAAACATCTGACTAGATATATTTTCCAAAGATATACAAATGTCAAATAGGCATATGAAAAGGTACTCAGCATTGCTAATCATCAGGGAAATGCAAGTCAAAAGTGTGGTGAGATACCTCCTCACACCTGTCAGGATGGCTGTCATAAAAAAAAAATAAGTGTTTGGAAGGACTCAGAGAAAAGGGGACCTTCGTGCACTGTTGGTGGGAATGGAAATTGGTGCAGCCATTATGGAAAACAGTATGGAGGTTCCTCAAAACTAAAAATAGAGCTACAGATAGATGAGCCAGCAATTCCATTTCTGGGTGTATCTAAAGGAAATGAAATCAGTATCTGAAAGAGCTATTTGTATCCTCAGTGTTCACTGCGGCATTATTCACAATAGCCAAGACACGAAAACAACGTAAGTGTCCGTCAGTGGATAAATGGATAAAGATCCTGAGCTCGCAATGACATGGACAAAACTGGAGGATATTATGCCCAGTGAAATGAGCCAGACATAGAAAGACTAAAGCCTCAGATTTCACTTATACATGGAATCTAAAAAAGCCGAACTCCCAGGTGCTGAACGGTGGTCACCAGAGGCAGGGCTGGGGGTGCGGGTGGCAGAAATGGGGAGGTGTAGGTCAGGTGCACAAAGCGCAGTTGTACAGGATGCGTACGTCAGAGGTCTGAGGTAGAGCACGGTGACTGTGGTTAATATGCTGTGTCGAGTACCGGGGATGCACTGAGAGTAGATTTTAGGTCTCTCACCACACACAGAAGCTGGTAACTTGAGAGATAATATATTAATGAACTTGACTGTAGTAATCATTTCACTGTTATATGTAGATCAAAGAATTTTTACACCTTAACTATATAAAATTTATTATTAAAAATAAATTTAAAGAAACAATGACTGTCATCTCTTCTGGATTGATAAGATGTCCAGATAAGAAGGGACTCTACAGGTCACTTGGTTTATGTCCTTTGTTTCACATTTCCTGAAACCGAGCGCTGAGGGCACATGATCCGTGAAAGTCACCGGAAAGAGTCACAATTCAGACCTGAGTTGGCTTTACCTAGTCCAGAGTTCTGACAGTTCCTGAGGGTCTGGCCGGTCCCTGGGGCTGCTGGGCATCGGCACCACCGGGCACATCCTGATGTGGACGTGGATTCTTCGTGAGCATCCTCCTTCTTCACACCCCGCTTAACTCCCACCTCCTCCTGGGTTTTTTCCTGCTGGTCCAGATGCCTCCCGGGAGTTTGGTATGGCAGCCAAAGGCGGTAGAGACTGGCACTTCTCTGGCCCTGCAGGAAGGCAGTCCGGGATTCTAGCTTGCTGCTCGCTTTTGCTTTGGAGAAGGTTGTCTCCCGTGCCCCAGGTCTCCTCCCCTGTGCGCTTTCCTTTGGTGTCATGTCCCTCTGCCTTTCCCTCACCCCCGCCCTTCTAACATCCCCTCCTCCTCTCCCATCCCTCTGCCTCCCCCCTCCCCCAAGCACCCTATTTGTGGAAACCTGGTTTCAGACTAGCTCCTACATCCATTTCTGTCCTGAGGGTACATCTCTCCCAGCGTTCTATCTCAAAGAACTAAGGTCTTTGTTCTGGTTAAAATGGCTTATCACCTTGTAAAGTACAACACTCTACTTACCAGTCAAAAAAATTCAGGTTCTGGCCCTGGCTGGTGTGGCTCAGTGAATTGAGCGCCAACCTGCAAACCAAAAGGGTTGCTGGTTCGATTTCCAGTCAGGGCACATGCCTGGGTTGTGGTCTAGGTCCCCAGTAGGGGACTCATGAGAGGCAACCACACACTGATGTTTCTTTCCTTCTTCCTCCTCCTCTTCCCCTCTTCTCTCTCTCAAAAAATAAAATATTTTTTAAAAATTCAGGTTCTATGAGGGGGTCTGGAGGCCAACAGGGCCTCGGGTCAGTCCAGAATGTTCACATGCAGAAACGGAGCACCAGAGTGAAAAGGAGGCTTGGAACCGGCCTGTCCCCAGACTCCAATGCACAGGGGTGCCAGCTAACACCCGGAGACGTCTGGTTGCACCTTCCATTCTACACCCTGAAAGCGGCTGAGGAAATAACCTCCCCCACCAAAAAAATAAATAAATAAAAGAAGTATTTTGTACAGAGATTTGTGTTAGCAGAAAATCGGGAAGCATTCCGTGTTCTGAACAACAGCTCAGTGAAGCCAGCTGGGGTTCTTCAGCACTGAGAGTCCGCCCCAGCCGGGGCACAGCTCCTGGGAACCAGCTCTCTGCAGACATGCTCTTGAAGACCGCAATTTTGCCTGTTCGTTCTGGACGTTTGGAAAATCAAAAAGTGTAAAGATGGACATAAAATATCAGCCTTTGTGCCGCCCTCCCAAGACCACTGGTGGGCAGCAAGGCTCTCCCCGAAGGACTGAGATCAGCCTCAGAATTGCGAGCACATCCTCAGAGTTTCAAGAGACAATGAATGAAGCACGATTTCACAGATTTGTATTTTAATACACAGCCAAAGGCTGCTTACAAATATGCCCCTCTATCAAAGAAGGATTAGCAAACCATGACGTTCATAAACCCAAATTAGTAGTCTGTAGAATTTGTTGGGGCCCTGAAATCTGCATTCTACAAAGGTAGCTGGTGCCTTTGCCATCCTCGGCCAAGTGCCCGCCGTGTGCACGTGCGAGGATGGGTTGCCGGGTCTCCCGAAATTCCCAATAAGGACCCTGTGCCCTCCGTGTGGTCTTGAGTTGGTTCCCGTGTTCAGTGACTGCCATTCCTGCTTTTTAATGTTAAATAGCTGTGAGTTTAGCCCCTTCAGTATTGATTTAGTTTTTCTGGATTGTTTAATGTGTGGGGTACTTATTTGCATATTTGAAACTGACTTTTCTTTGACCACTGTGTCTTAAAGTATCATCTGTGCACCACCTACATTGGGATCTCTTAGGTCACAAGTGGCAAACACAAGGCCCGAGGGCCAAATCCAGCCCTCTACCTTGCTTTATCCAGCCCAGCACCTTGTTTCTACCCAGCAGCAGTGCTGAGCTCTTGCTTAATGGTTAAGGAGTAGTTATATTCATACAGTCCTAAAATTACATTCAGCCCTCTGAAGGCAACCTCAAAGCTGATGTGGCCCCTGGTGAAAATGAGTTTGACACCCTTGTTGACTTAGGTGCTTGTTAAAATGTGGATTCCCGGGCTCTTGCCCAGACCCCTTGAATCAGAATCCCTGGGAGAGGGCCCCAGCATAAGCATATCTGTGCCAGCAAGAACCCCTGACCATGTCTTTAGTGTGTTTGCATGGAGGTTCAAACTGAAATCGCCCAGACCCTTATTGCTAAAGCAACTGTGCACGTAATTCCCCCATTCTGCTTATATAGAAATGGGTTGCATGTGGATTTATTCTACTTAAATATCCTGCAAGAGAAAAAGTGTTGTCTTATCACATAAAATTGTGCATAGCTTATTTTAGGAAGTATGTAGTAGGTGATTCGTAACGCCCCTCTCTTAACCTGTGCTAAATCCTCACGTTATTTTTCCCACTGAAACATGAGCGTGGGTCAGTGAGGGGCCTCTGCCAGCCAAGATTAAGCAGCCAAGACCCCAACGGGGCAACACTTGGCTGGAAAAGCTCTTAAAGAAGGAACGTGGGGACCAAGAGAGGGAGGGGTTCTGGGGGACTCTCCACGGGTCACAGGGAGAAGTGGCTGAGCCTGAGAGTCAAGGATGTGGCCTGAGGCTGCACTGGAAAGTGGCTGGGAGGATTTCAGGACACCACCACCCACCCCCTCCTCATGGGGTCCTCTGGGGACTGCCTTCCTCTCTGCCCGGTACTGTGCCGTGGGGGCGGGGCTGGTTCCAGGGTCCCCGCAGGCCCTTTATCCACTGCCCTCAGTTCTGACTGGAGCACATTGTGTCCTGGCTGTGCCCCTCACAGCCTCTTAGTGACGGGCCTGGATGGGCGCGCGGCTGGTCCGGGCCTGCGCCCATGTATTATGCATCAGCGGCTCAGACAAAGCTTCTGTGTATGGGAGCCGGGTGGGGTGAGGGCTTGGCCCCCCACAGAGTTCTGTTTACTGGGCACTGATGCCCAGAGGGTGGGATGGGTGGGCTGCATACAGGAGATGGGCTTTGCAGTGGGGACTCTGAGAGGGGAGGGGTGAGGTGTCATGGGTGCCACTATAGGCCTTCAGCAGGAATTCTCTAGAGTACCTTTGGTGTGGCCTGTGGGTCTCAGGTACCCGCGAGACAAGACTAGTTCCGACCTTCTTAATCAAATCACAAGCTGCCGTCAGAGAATCAGTCATTTCCCCCAGCCGGGGAGCCTCTTTCGGGGTACAGGTGGGTCTTGCTCCTCTGTATAGCTACTAACTTGGGGGCCTGATGCAGGGAAGCCACACGGTAGATGTGTGTGCAATGACAAAGGGTTCTTGAGCCTTTCTGGCCCACTCCTGAGCCACAAGCTCTGGCCCAGGCTCAGAGGAGAAGCAGAAGGAAGATGGATAGCCGTGTGTCCTAGATGCTTACAGCCTGAAGGAAGACTGAATTTCACCCAGATGAGGAGGGTAGGGGAGGCTGCCCTTTGCAGAGCCGCTACTGTGGGCCAGACCTGTGGTGGACTGTGGCCTGCAGGATCCCTGTATGTTGTGGCTGCTTGTGAACAAATAAACACAAACAGAAGTCTGGTAGAGAAAAAGGAACAGCATGGCCACTCTCTGAGAGAGAGAGAAGGTGAGAGGGCCAGAGACCCCAGTCCCTGCCTGGACAGGCTTTATTGCTTCTCTGGGTACATTACATGAAGGGTGGTCCTCATTTACTATGCACAGGGTCACTGCAGGGGATTACCCTTTACAGATAACAAAGGGAAGAATGTTGCTAATTACTTCAAAGAGGAGGATGTTGCAGACCAAGGGGAAAAGTGGTTGAACCAGTCACACTCCAAACTTGGGAGGTTTAGCTCAGTCTTTAAGAAGTTACAGTTAGCCCTTGCTGCCTCAATCCAGGATGAGGGAGTTTTAGCAAAAGCAAGTCTCATAGCTGTCTAGGTACAATGCACGCCTGATTCCCCACGGGAAACCCACTCCGTGGGTGTGGTCCTGTGTGCCACTCGCTCCCCACTGGTTTTCCATGTGAGGGCTGAGCTACATTTCCACGCCGTGTGAAGCCATTCTCTACACAGACCCACCGGTTAGTTGAATGGTAAAGGTTAGTTGACAGGCAGGGCTCATTTTCTCCTCCCGGCAGCCCTGTCCCAGGAGCCTTTTCCCCACTGCCCTTCGCTCTGCCTGGAGCGCAGTGTTCTGGCTTGGGTTGGTTGGGCACTGTGTCCTTGGACTGCCCGTGGACTGTGTGCAGCTTGTGATCTGGTCGTGAGCAGTGACCTGGTGGGCATAGCTCGGTTGCTGTTGTGGCCGTGAGTAATCAGCGTTGTCTCGGGAGCCTTTTCAGAGTAATATTCATGACCTTCCTCTGCCACCCCCAGCCCTGGTATACATGTACCGGGGGAGGAGGGTTCAGAACCTTGAGCAGGGTCCATGTAGCTTGATAAACTCTCTAGCTGTCCTAGTTTCTCTCCGACAAGTATCTAGCCGTATTTTTAATGTTATTTATAGATTTCAGAATTTTGCTATGAGTCCAACAGAACAGGAAGAGTTTGCTCAAGGTCACTCATGCTGCCTGGCCTGCCGACCTTGTTGCCCGGCTGCACTCCCTTAAATCAAGTGCCCACCCTGCAGCCAGGGTCAGACTGCCCGCTGGATGTCCCAGGCAGTCGTGCAAATCTTCCACGCTGCAGCTCGTGTGACTCTGACAGGCCATGTGTGCGGCTGTCTGCATGCGGACCGTGACACGCTCAGGGAGTCCCACCTTGCAGTCATCTGTAAGATCCCCATGTGCAGGGGCTGGCCTTACCCAAGGGCCCACAGTCTGCGACTTGCCTCCCAGGTGCTCCCAGTCTCGGGGGAAGATAGGCAGGCACACAGGGAGCTGAGGGTGTTTGGTTCTGGAGCCCAGCTCACACAGGCAGACTGGTTCCAACCCGACGGATCTGCTTCGGGGTAGGGTTTTGAGAGGAGGATGTGGGGCCGGCAAGTCAGAGGGGAGAGTGCTGTGTGGGTGTGTATTCGTTCCCTGCAGACTCTGTGATCCCAGGTGACAGGGGACTGTCATCTCATTGATGGACAAAAGGGCTAAAGAGATAAAGAACGAAGACCCAACCTGTGAAGGATTTTGAGTATCGGGTGGGGGTGTGTGGACTTTGTTCCCTTAGTGTGGGAACACTGAAGGTGTTAAAGCAGAAGGAGATGGCCAGAGGTGTTTTGTTTTTATTTGGAGGAAATCTCCGAGGCTGAAATAAAAGGTTTCAGGGAAGAGGCGGAAGGGAAGGAATTGACGCTTATGCACACTTACCAGGTTCTTATTTTACCTTGTCCCACTCAGTCCTCCCATGAACCGTGGACGTGGAGAGAAGTAGCCTCGGCTACCCAATGAGGGCCCAGAGCTTGGAGGGTTAGGGAAAGGATTCATGGGTGGTTGGGACTGAGTGACAGCAGTTCTGTCTGCCTGCAAGCCCATGCTTCCACATGACATGGGTTCCCTCCAGCTTTACAAAGCTGGACAGAAACCCAGAGGCAACATGGGGGTTTGTAGTTGAAACTTGGGCACCTGGAGTACACTAGTAAGCACACTATCCCGGATTGCCGGATTTTCAGTTCACTTCGATAAGTGTTTACTGAGGATCTACAATACTACATGCCAGGCTCTGCGCTAAGGACTGGGAACACAGAGGCAGCCTGGCTCGGTCCCTGCCCTCCAGGAACCTACAGCTAGTGCTGTGGCTTTCCTGGGGGGGGGGGGGTGCCCCTCTTAGAAAATGATGTTCTGCTGTGGCCGAGACCAAGAGCATGTGCACGCACGTACACACAGATGTTATATATGTAAAACCAAAAATCCTGCCATGCACTCTGATATTTTATACTCTGTGTCATCTTGTTAATGCTGACAGCAACCTGCCACTTTGGTTTCATAACCTGCTAGCAGGAGGTGACCCTCCAGTGTGAGAAACACCAGTAGAGTGTTGTACACTGTATAGCATTTATTGTATTGCACATAAATTGTGACGATCTGGGAAAAGAGAGCAAGGAGTGGGTTCTTTTGATTGGGAAAATCAGGGAAGGCGCCCAGTTCAAGTGGCACTTGAGCTGGCTCAGGATGAATGATAGGATTTCAGTCAACAGACAAGGGGGAAAGGCAGCCAGATTAAAGCAACAGCGCGATTGCAGCCAGGAGATAGGAGCGCGCACTGCGGAGGAGCCAGCACCGACGTGCCTGTCGTGTGAGCAGCACTTTTCCTGGGCTACCACATCCAGCCCTCATGATAACCCTGTGAGGCAAGAACTCTTCATGGTACGCATGAGGAAACTGAGACTTGGAGAAGTGATATTACTTGCCCAGGGTCATGTGGCTACTGAATGGCGAGCCAAGATTGGAACTCAGGCTATTCCACTGAGAACTAAATGTGAGCTTCCTAAATATGTGACCCTAAACATACTGTGTGGTGAATTCATGGGGATGCATGAAAACAGCCTGGAAATACTTAATTTCGTTCTGGAGGTAAGAGAAAAACATTATACATTTCTGAGAAAGGGAAGTGACAATATCAAAACTTTATTTGGGGAAGATCACAGTGGCATTAGCATAGGAGTCTCTGGCTCAAGGAGAGGTAGGGGCACCTGTCAGGAGCCGGCAACAGCACCTTTCTGTCCAGGTTAGCAGCCTCAGAGACCATTATGTCGTATTTATCATAGGGATGCAGTTGAGGACATTAGCACATGCTGATGAGATTGAAAGGAGAGTAACTTATGTTTCCCTTTTTGCTTTGGCTGCTAGGAAGCTCAGGACTCCAATATGTAGTACTCTTCCAGGGAGCCTTTTATGTACTCATTTTTTTTCTTGCCTTAGTTCTCCTACCTTCAATTTTCTTGAATCTGAACCCCACCACCTACTAAATTTTTCATCCCATTGAATGTATGCATTTTGGTAGAATGCCTTAGAGTATACTTTAAATAAAACATGAAGTCAAACACACTGAGCAACAGGAGAGCATTTTTTTTCTGCAGACAAGATTGGAAAGTCCCGGAGGGTGGCGGTGGCTATCTTACCATCTCCTGGAACTTCTGTCCCGGGGCTGGGTGCCAGATGATAGGTGTAAACCTTCCACTGTCAGAGCTGGAAAGGGCCCAAAGGATCCTCTCTCTCTCTGTTTCTCAGAGAACGCATGTGGACCACAGTGGTGCACAAGGCAATTTCAGTGGGGCCTGGATGCACAGAGTTCGGTGGCGTTGCCGCATATTGATTTAATGATGTACTGGAAAATTGTGCAGCTAACCAGCGATGTCATGGATAAAATTGCTTAGAATGAGGCTCAGGCAGATATTTAAATTTTAAAAAGAGTAAATTTAAACCAAATTCTAAAATAAATATAATTCAGGTAATTTGTAGAGACAACAAAGGCATTTTGGCACACAACTTATGAAGTTTGGAGGCGCTGATTCAGTTCAACCCCTCACCTGAAAAGTGATGAAACCTTTGCCCAGAAAGGCCCTTGTCTGTGGGCCTTGTAGGGTATTGTAAGCCATGGGAGCAAAGAGCACCTTTCCCTTCCAACCTCATCTGGCCCTGCATCTTGCTTTGAATCATTTTTATATCCCCCGATGCCTTCTGTCTTTTCCTACCTCATTTCCCCAGTCCTCCACGGCAGACACGGCGGGGGTTCCTGCTCCTCCTGTTTTCCTGAACAGACCTGCTGTCACCCAGCCAGCCACGTGGAGCCCGGCCTTCCCGCCACGTGTGTCAGGCAGAGTCGGGAGGGGAGCCAGTTTCTGTGACGAGATCCCCCAGCACATGCTAGGGAGTGGGCTGGAGGACAGCAGGGCAGTCTGCTGGCCGGGCTCCACTCGGGAGCATCATGGTCTGTCCACGCAGAGTCCTCGCTGCTCCCCGCTGGGAAGCGATGGTTTCTGAAGGAGCCCAGATGTTCTCCTCGCCTGCTCGTTAAAGGACTTGTTCCTTAGTTCTGTGTGGACGGATGATATCAGCGGTGAACATTCTCAGCTATGTGACCACTGCGAACCCTGCCAGCGCCCTGTGCGGACACCCTCCTGACTATCAGTAATGAAACCACAGCGTTTACTGAGCGTCTTTGCGGTGCTCACAGATGGACTCTCACCCTGAATCAGACACTGTTCTGACCCCAAGGGACCGAGTCTGGTGAGGGAGGCAGACACATAAACAACCAGCCAGAGAACAATGCAGTAAGTGCTGGGATGGAGCAATGGGCCGAGTGTTATGGAGGGAGCACAGGGGAGGGAGCGCGGCAGTTCTCCCTCGCAGGGATCACAGCGGCTTCGCAGAGCAGGCGACATCTGAGCTGTGCTTGTGACTCCGAGCGGGCTTTGCCGAGAGGAGAAGGCACTCCTGACCCGAAGGTGACCAGGAAGGGTCCAGTCTGGCTGCGATGCAGGGCTGAGGGAGGCAGTAGCGAAGACAAGCTACAAAGGTGGGTTAGAACCATTCTCGAGCAGGAGTGCACAGCTGGCCGGGTTCACACTTGCATGAACATAGCAAGACCTAACCCTACTGTGCACCTGAGGTGAGAATGTGCCTTTGACCTCACAACTTTGCCTTTCCCAATGGGCAGGCTGCCTGGCTGGTTCCACCGACCCTGAAGATCGGGACAATGGCTGGGCTAGGAGCAGCCCTGTGAGAACCAGTTGGGCTGGCTTTGGTGCAGTTGTTGGTTTGTGTTTCGGAGGAAGTGTGACTCAAGAGGAGGGGCTTTGGAGCGAAACAGGGCAGGTTCAAAGCCCGTCTCTGCTCCAGCCAGCCATGCAACCTTGGGCAAGTCGCTTTACCTTCTGACCCTTGGTTTTCCGTCTTTAAAATGAGGATTATGAGCCCTTCCCCTGAGGAGTAAGAATTCATTGAGGCCAAATGGGAGGGGGACTTAGCCCACAGCCTAGCTTGTCGTGAGAGCTCGTACATTAGCTGTTACCATTTCAATGATGACGGCGTGGCAACTGCTCGGTGAGTGTCTGTGTGTGCAAACTCGAGTGAGTGAGTGTGGACCGGAGGATGTTGTTGAGACCATCCATCTTGGTGGAGAACGGGACCACTGTATGAGGACGTGATGGTTGGTTTTATGTTCACCTGAGTGCAAGTTGACTAAACAAGGCTTGGTTGAGGGCTGTTGTGGGCTGGAAGGATTCACTTTAAGTTGGAAAACACTCTTGAGGTGACATCCAGTTCAACCCAAACCTGTTGTGTGCATCCTATCTCTGGCACCTGTGCCAAGAGACCTTCTGATTTCTTTCATTGCCTCCAGTGACGGGGAGCTCACCACTTCCAACACAATCCATTCTGTTGTCGTGCATCACTGGCTACTCATTAGAAACAAAAGCAGCTCTCCGCCATGGAGTGCCTTCAGAGTCCCAACATGTATCCCCACACTCCGGCCACCCATCCACCCACCCACCCACCCCTCCATTCATTTTGTTTGCTGAGCACCTACTATTGACAAACACCATTCTGAATCTTGGGGATGCGTCAGGGAAACAAGGCAGACACAGGCCCTGCCCTTGTGGAGTTTGCAGTTTTGTTCACCTTCTCTCACAGCACCCTTCTGAGGTAGGCAGGGCAGGGGGTAAGATTATTCCCATTTAACAGACCGGAAAACTGAGGATGGTGGTGAGAATGATGATGGCCAAAGTTTACAAAGGCCAAGAATGTGTCGGGTGCTATGTATACTTTATGGAATCTAAACTTCACATAAGCCCTATCCAGTGAGCACTATTCATATCACCCCTGTTGTGTTGTAGATGAGGAAACTGGGGCTCAGAGAGGTGATGTTACTTTCTTGGGATCACCCAGCAAGGAGATGGCCCAGCTTTTTAAGCCTCCACCCTGTGCTGCCTCTGGAACCGAGGCCCTGAGACTTGCCAGGGCAGCAGAACTGGGGCCAGAACTGAAGCAGCTGGAGTGAGACTGTGGGTCCTTGGTGCATTGTCAGGAGGTCACGTGGGAAGCTGGGAGTATCTAACGTGTACAAGTGGATGTGAGTGACCTCCAGCCCTCCCCGACCACAGCCTTCCTCCTCAGCCCCACCTTGTCCCATCCCAAAGGAACAGAAAGGGGTGAGGCCAGCCTTTCCCAGCTGCCGTGGCCTGAGGCCATCTGGGATGACGTCCAGGAGTTGTCTCCGGCAGTGGGGCAGACTCCTGGGGGAAGGGCAGCCTGCAGGTTCCTTTGCTCCAGAAATCTTGCTGGGCTTCTCCATCCGGCACCCAGGAGGTGGGGGCAGTAACCGCGTCTGGTTCATCGCTCTGGGCGACCCCAGTGGTGACACTTGCTGAGTGAGATTGGAGGCGGCGCCTTGAGCAGCCCCACCCCTCACTGCCTAGTCACAGATCTAGCAGTCATTCTGCTGTTGGACTCAGGGAGCACAAACAGGTTTCTTGGTGGCTGGATTGAGAGGAAGCCCTTTCTGATTCTCCCCACTCTGCCCTGCCCTCTTTAGTTCTGCCTCTCGTGGGAAGGAGGATTTTGAGCTCGTGGGGCAGGGTGATGGAACAGAGGAGAGGTGGACTCAAAGGACCAGGGTCGAAGGTCCTGCCCCCGCCCCATCTTGGCAGGTTACGTAACCCCGATCTGATGATGTTTGCCATTTGATAAATGGGGGTGAAAAGAGTCAGGTGCCTGACCTAGAAGACGTAATCCATGGCAGGGTGCTATGTAAGCTTGAAGGACCCTACCAAGGTAAGGCATTAGAATTGACAGCAAACACAGTTTCTAACACAAATGGTAATAATGAAGCGCAGACCCTCAGAGTCTTGGGAAGGCACCATTCAGTGTTTCACTCAGCCTGGAACTCATGAGAGGAACCGCTGTCTCTGGGGCCTGAAACCAGTGTGGGGTGTATCTCAAATACTAGTTGTGCTTTGGAATCACCTGAGGCTTTTTAAACGTCAGACGGCAGAGATTCTAACTCAAGGGATCTGGGGTGGGGCCAGGAGTCTCTCTTTTTAACTTCAGTGCTGGCGACTGAAGGTCACACTGCCCAGAGTGGGGACACTATAGGGCAAGTGGCAGCCTTCACAGGATCCCTTTCTCTGCGCCCAAGAAGGCCCCTTGTGGTGGCTTTCAGAGAGTGCCACTGGGCGGATAGGGGGACCCAGGTCTCCTCAGGCCACCGAACAAGGTTTAGGAGTCTCTAAATTGGAATCTTCCCACGGTTTCTTTTATGAGGCGTTCTTTATCAAGGTTCAGCACAAACATTTTTTTAGGGAATTTTTAAAGTTAGGTTTATTGTATAATTTACATGCAGTAAAAGCCATCCTTTTGTATGTACGATTCTGTGTGTTTCAACAACCATGATTATGTCACCACCACCCATCGTGACCTAGAACCTTTCTGAGGGGGAGTCACCGCACGCCTGGGACAGTGAGACACGTCCGCCAGCAGCTTAAGGAGGGAGTTGGGGCGGGGCAGGACGGTGGTTTGGCGGGAGGCATGGTGAGAAGCCCGGCCTTTCCCTGCTGGGCTGCAGAAGGAAGAGGGGCCTGGACAGACCTGGGTGGGGACCTTACTGCAGGGTGACGGGGTGCTGACCAAACCCAGGACCAGGGAGGGATGGGTGGGCTGGGGAGTGATGCTGCCCCCGCTGCGGAGGCAGAGCCTTGTCGCAAGTGGAAAGGAGAGGCAGCCTCTCCCACTGTCCCGTCGCTTTCAGTGGGGCCCTCACTCTGTGTACCTCCCAGGCCAGCTCTGAGGTCTCACCAACCACATGGTTGCTCTGCCGTGATGAGGCCCCAGAAAAGAGGCCCAAAGCAGGTGGGACGTGTGTCTCATTCTTTCACTAATCACTTAGCAATCATTCATTAAGCCTCTGCTGTACATACAGACATTATAGACCTGGTCCCTTCTCTCCAGAAGCCTATAGTCAAAAAGACATTCAAGCTCTTTATGCTGTGAACCTGAAACAGAGTAGATATAGTATGAACAGGGCAAGGCTGGGCTTGAAATATAAAACTTGCTGGGAGCAGAGGGGAGGAAGGAGTTGATTCTACCGGGACATCTAGAAGGGCTTCCTGAAGGAAGTGGCATTTGTACTGGGCCTCAGGAATTACACTAGGCAGTTCATTTGTCATTTGCTGAGCTGGGTCTTGAAGGGGCAGCCTGATCTTCCATCTGCTTCCCTGCCCAAGACCTCCGGGCTCATGAGGATGGCTTCCTCTCTGCCCCAGACCTCCCTGCTTACCCCATATTCCAGCCCCCTCCTCTTGTACCCAGCATGATTTGCTATGTGCTGAGGTACCACCAGTTTGATGAAGCTCTGGGCTGAGGGTGTTTATTTGCCTTCTCTGTACCCCAAATCTTCTCCCCCTGCCCCCTAACTGGAAATCCAGCAGGAAACCTATAAAGAGTGCCAAGACCCTCACCCACCACCGAAACAGCCATATCAGCGCTGGAGGGAGGGCAGAAGGGGCAGCTCAGTTTTGGTGGGCACTTTGCACAATGAGTAATAAAGTTAAACGTTTAACAATAATGACACATTAACATAAAGACCATGTGTTGAGCGCCTTCTGTGTGCCAAACATGCTTTATCTCATTTCATTCCCACAATAGCCCCATAGCTTGCTTGTTAAGCACACACTCAGTGGAGCTGGAAGCCTGGGTTCAAATCCTGCCTTTGCCTCTTCCCTAGGTGGCTTTGGGCAAGTTACTTAATCTTTGTGCCTCAGTTTCCTCCCCTATAATTAGGGGAAGATAATTACACCCACCTCATTGGGTTGCTCTGAGGACTAAGACCTCTCACCAGAGAGGAACAAGAACCTGGGAGGGGGAGACCCCGTGTCTCTGGGGACAGCTGTGCGATTCACCTCCAGCCAGGGCAGGGAGGAATGGGCTAGAATTGGGAGGCGCTGTGACTTTAGCTAGTGTTAGCAGAGGAGAGCCTAGGAGGTGAGCCCTGCACGGAGGTACCAGGTGAGCCATGGGATTGTGCTGGGGAGTACCGAGGAGGTTGTGGTGCTTTGTAAGGTCGTTGCCCCCTGAACTGGGCTGCTGATCGTTGGAAGTTCTGTAGTCAATGTCTGAGAATAGCGTTCAGGTCAGAAGCACTGGAAGGTGTAACTAGAAAGGCTCCGTGCATGGCTGCCCCGTCCAGGTGTGGAGTTGTGTCTGCATGCGGGTGCCTGGGAGAGGAGCAAGGGGAGGCTGACAACCACCCGTGTTCTACCGACTCACTGAGCTGTGGGCTCTGGCCCCACGCTGCATCTGCCAAGAGGAAGGGGTACCTTTTGCTAACTTCACCAATGTGCCCTACAGACTGGGGTGGTCCTGGCTCCAGAGGAGAGGTGAGTAGAGAGAATTCGTCTGTAGAGGTGTCTGCAGAGGCCAGATGATGCCAGTGGGTTGGCTTTGATTTTCATGGTGACCAGGAGGGCCTGAAGCAGGAACACAGTCTGGGACCAGGACAGGGAGGAAATGATGTGTATGGAAAGGCTGAGCAATGAGCAACTTCAAGGGTTTCATAATGTGCCCATGAGGTGGGCAGGAGACCAGCAGAAGGGTAGGAGCCAGGAGTGCATGTGTGTGTATGCATGTGCGTGCACGTGTGCCACGAGGGAACGGAGAAAGAGTACTTTAAAGAGCAAGGATCCCAGCAGGACGGAGACACCACCCCCTCTAGGGGCTGCCCAGAGGCCGTGTTTTGTCACCCACATGGCCACCACGTTGGAAGGGGACGGTGACAGTGCTGGTGTTTGCTCATTGCCCACCAGGCCCACATGACCTCATTTTCAGCTTCACTCCTCCTCATGGCTTCTGTCAATGACAGCCCTCTGAGAAATAAAGAAAAGAAGTTGGGGAAGATCTCCTTAGTTCTCAATTGTGTTGCTGTGCCCGGGAGGCGCTGTGTGGGTGGCTGTGCGGCAGTGGGCAGTATGAATCAGTTGAGTGCTCCGCCCCCCCCACCCCTCAGGGCCATCACCGCTACCCTGGGGCTGTGAGCTGTGCGACTCCTGCAACCCTGCAACGGTGCTCAGGAGGCAGAGGCAGCCGCATCGGCTCACCCTGAGGAGCTCTGCTGAGAGATGAGAGGAAACCCGCAAAGGGGATGGAGGGGCCTGGGTTTCCTTTGCTCTCGAGCAGGGGCAGGCCTGCTGGGCATGGGCAGGGCTGCGGGGTGTCTGAGCCTCCTGGTAACTTCTAGCTTGTTGGCTGTGGGAGCTGCCAGAGCCTCTGAGACATAGAGACCTCAAGGACATAGGTCACAGGGAGTGAGTGTCCAAGCACTCAGACATCCGCTACCTCCTGCCCTTTCTTCTCTACCCTTTATCCTTTTGGCTATAAGTAACAACAACAACAACAACAAAATCAACCAAGAATGACTCAAGCTATAGGCATATTTATGTTTTATTGAACAAGAGGCCTGGTCAGAGGTGTTCCTAGGGCTGGTTTTGTGGCTCAACAGTGTCAGCAGGACCCAGACCTTTTCTGTCCTTCTGGTCTGCCTCTTCATCATGTTGGCTTTGGATCCTGGGCTGTCACCTCATGGGCCCAAGATGGCTGCCACTGCCCTGGGCTTTACATTCTCAAATGCAAACAAAGGCAGGAAGTAGCATATCAGCCAGTACATCAAGAATGAGACTTTTTATGTGTTTTCTTTTATTAATAAGAAAAAACTTTCCCAGGAGTCCCCCAGCACAAAACTGGCCCACAGGGCCTCTCCTAAGTGTGAGGGATACTGGGACAGTGAAAAGCCCTCCTGCAGTGAATGTGGATGGAAATGGCTGCTGTGTAGCCTGTCAGCAGCATCTTCCCCTCCTCCCTTATCCAGGGATGACTTGTCCCACAGCTCCAAGGGAACACCCAGATGGCAGGGTCTGGAACAGCTCTGAAGTTAATGCGTGACTTCAAAAAAGCCAGTCAAGTCTTACCCAACAATTGGTTATTGACAGCGTGTGCAGCGCACTCCTGGGGAGACAAGGGGGTGGAAACTGCCCGAGGAGTAGGCATTGTTATTCCCCATTTTTACAGATGAGAATGCAAGTTCCAAAAAACAATGGAACTTGTCCAAGGTAGGTAGGGTACATAGCTAGTAAGTGGTGATATTAGAATGTTGACCCAGGCACATCTAATTTTAGAGTCCTGCTCTTTCCAGACTTCTAAGCTGGCATGTAGGCCTAGCATACGGACTTCTAGAGCTTTCTCTTTCATGTGCAAAGAGAACCAATCAGACCATCAAGGATATGCCAAGTGCCTGCTGGGAGCTGCAGCCAGGAAGCACTACTGCGGCTCGGGAAGGGTGAGTCTCCAGAACAGAGCGCTCAGAGATGCACCAGGGCCAATGTATCAGCCTTTTGACACCAGCAGACATGCTGGAGACAGTCCTGACACACCTGCACAAGGAGAGCTCTTCGTCTTGAGCTGTCAGGGATGAGTCACTTCCACTTGCCAGTGTGGACACTTGCTAGTGTAGACTGGATGCTGGAATGGCTCAGGGCAGCTGCCTTGGGAAGGGCACATGTCCCTCCCCATGACTCAAGTGGGTTCCCTTGGTTACTAGAAACAGACTTTTCTGTTGACCGTTAGCAAGGGAAGGCTAGAGAGTGACCAGCAGGCAGGCCTTCCAGGCCCCAGGCACAGCCATACGACCAGGCGTCAGAAGGCTGGAATGGCGTTTCAGAGCTACCAGTGTGCAGGAACCCCCTGGTTATCTTGTCTGCACCAGCCTGGCCTGTGGGATGGCGATGCAGCTTTCTGACTCTGCCTCCTGCTTCTGCAGCCACTTCATTGTGAAAGGACTTGCAGCCTCCTCCCCTTCCCAGGTTGCGTAGCTCCAGGGGCACTATTCACATGGTCGAGCCATGCAGTGCACAGCCTTCCGTGGGGTGGCCCTGACCACTCGAATGTGCCAAGGAGATACGGCTTCTTTACTTCCTCTGAAGCTAATCTGATCTCATTCAGGAGCCTTTCCTCACAGGGTCACGGTGACAAAACACATTCAGCCTCATCCAGTGGCGTCAGTCTGAGTCGGTAATTTAACTAGTCCTGTAATGTAAAGGCTCAGCCTCTGCAGTAGTTTGGCTTCTGCTTGGGTGACTCTGAAGGGCTCATCTTTCAGAGCTGCTCCTCCTCCCCTGGCTTTTTTTCAAAATGGCATCTGGGGATATAATAGATGGTGGGGCTTAAGTGACCTCGGGTGTCAGAGGCAGGGGACCTCTGGCTCTGTGCTGGTTCTTGGACTCGTCCTAGCTGACGCCCAGCTGAGCTGTGGCTGGCCCATCCCATCCCGGGGTATTCTTTGGGCATCTGCCACTGAAGTCTGCAGCTGACAAACTCCTGGTCCACATTTTCTTGGCCTAGGCGTCTCCCCCACAGCCTCTGGTGCAGTCGGCTTGCCCCTCGCCACGGCAAGCTCTTGGTGGCCTGTGCTTCTTGGATTGTCTCTGGGCTGAGCAGGGGCAGCTGGGTTCTCTCCACCAGCCAAAGTCTGGAGGAGGCTCAGAGTGCATGCCCGGCCCTCTCTGTCAGGCCAGCTCCCTTGGCCATCTTAATTCTGTGAGGCCACCTCTTACTGGCCCAGGGCCATTCTGAATACTGGCCTGTCTCCTTCTAGAATCCCAACAAAGAAGTTGGAGAGAAACTCGACTGTCGCCACCACTTACCGAGCACACGTCCGCCAAAGATTTGGGCCCAAAGTCTGGAAAATCAGGACACACATCTGAACATGCACTTCCCTTCTGCTTCCCTCTCATCCTCCATCCTTCCGCCCTCCAGGAGCGCGCTCCCCTTCCTCGGGGTCCGGCTGGGCCCTCTCTGCCAGCCAGCCAGCCAGCCAGCCAGGCCAGATGCCTCGTTTGCCGACAGAGGCAGATGGGCATCGGGAAAAGCCTCTCGAGCCTGGCTCCCGAGATGGTTGTGGAGCTGCAAAATCTTGTTTTGAATGTCAGAACCTGAGTTTTTTGGTTCCTGTTCTTATAGTCCTAAACCCTCTCTGGGTAAACGGATGCCATTTAGAGGAGGGAAGGCCACAATTAGTGAGTGCAACGATAAAGCACACAGACGTATCTAAAAAGTAAAAACGATCCTCTTCACAGCTCTGGCTCTCCTCTGGCCCGGGCCCCTCTCTCAGCCGTGGCCTCTGCTTCAGCCACGGCCAGTGCAGGTCAGAGTTAAACCCTCCGAGGGAGGGGCAGAGTGGTTGAGCTGCAGTGGCCACTGAGTGTGGGTCCCTCCTACGGGAGCCGAGCTGGAGGTCGTGTGGGACACGACACGGCCACCTAGAGAAGGCTGCGTGTGCCCTGTGTGAGTCTGGGGAACAGAAGAGGCTGTCGGAGGGAAATTGTTGGCCAAAGGTGCAGGCAGATTCCCCTTTCCTTGCTGGTCCTAAATTAACTGATAGATTCTTTTGTTTTCGTTTTCTTTTTAAAAATTACTTAATGAGTTTTAGATAGGAAGAGGGAAGGGGAGAGGGAGAGAGACATCTACTTGTTGTTCCACTTCCTGATGCACTCATTGGCTGATTCTTGTATGTGTCCTGACCAGGGATTGAACCTGCAACCTTGGCGTATCAGGAGGTTGCTCCAGCCAACTGAACTACCCAGCTGGGGCCTAAGAGATTCTGTTTGCAAGGCAGTGAGTGAAAGGTAGAGAAGAACATCATGAGACATCATCAGTCAGAGGGTTTTCCAAACAAAAGCCACTTTATTTTTTCAGTAACATGCAGTTTAATCAAAAAGTGTCTGCTGTAGTTTTAAAACACTCAGCCAATGAGACCCCTCGAATTGTCATCAAAGTCCAGGAGAAATGGTGACTCCTATACACGCACACCGTGTACACCACACAACACACACACACCACACACACACATCCTGTGGGGACAGTGCGAGGTGGGCCATGCAGCTTGTCTCCAGATAAGCCCTGTGCAGGTGGCTGGGGGCTGCTTCTCTGTGGGCAAGTTGATACACTGCCCTCTTTCCTACTCAAGATGATTAACAGTAATGTAAAGATTTTCCATTTTTTCTTTCTCATCTGGGGCACTGAAAGATGGGCCGGCTTCCTCCGAGTTCCCACAGACACACTACAACACAGCACGCAGGCCACCCTTCTCCTCTGTGCCCTCCCCTGGCTGCAGTTTAGATAAATTATCTCTTGGGAGCAGAAAGGCCCAAGCTGAGCTACCATGTTCCCCCAGGGGAAGTTTATCAACCCTTCTTTTTTCTGCATTGCCAGGTGGCAGGGAGCCAAAGTCCTGGTCCGTGAGATGGTGGTCTGAGGGGCCCCGGCTACAGGGACCGATAATTAGAAGGGCCCCTCAGCAGGACGAAGCTGCGATTGCCCCCTTCCCGGGCAGCAGGCTGGGCATGCTGTTTCAGGGGGTGTCAGGGAGCTGTATCAACCCGTGCGAGGACTGCATGGCCATAAACACAGGAACCCTGACATGTCCTGGCTCGGAGCGCCTGCGTGGTCGGACTGCCAGGAGCTGGTGGGGAGTGGGGACCCCTGCAATGAGCGCACACACCACGTGTCAGGGCTGGGCCAGGCCTGCACTCTGAACTCGGGATCCCAAATCATGCTGAGAGTTAGGCGGGGCCTTCCCCAGTGAAGAGCCTGCAGGGTGGCAGCTGTGCCTGGCATCTACTCAGCTCAGCTTTTGGACTCAACTGCCAAACAATTTTTGTTAAAAAATTTGCTCTGCCTTACCTTACTGAGAGAGACTGCAGTGGAAAGAGAATCGGGCTGAGAAGCAGAAGTCTTGGGTCGAATTCCACTAGCCCTTGTTGAGTGCTTACTGCATGCCTGGTCTTGTGCGTGGCAGCCTAGGAATGCAGAATAAAGCTCTCCCACTGACTTGCTGTAAGGCAAGGCGACTGTCAAGGTCAAATTAGATCACCTAAAGTCTTTTTAAATTAGTTAATTAGTCAAGTTGATTTATAAAATAATATTTGTATTACAGTTCACAGAGCACTTTCAAACACGTTATTATTGCACTGGAGCCTCACAACTATCCTAGGAAAGGGGTATGAATTATATATCCATTTTACAGATGCAGAAATTGAGACTCAGAGAGCTGAAGAGACTGAGGAAAAGTTGCAGAGATAGGGCTTCAGAGGGCCCCCCATGCTCCTTGCAGGTCAGAGACTGAGGTGGCTTCAGCGTCACCTGGCAGTCTATAAGACATGCACATTCTCAGGCCCCACCCCACAGCGATCTGTTTTAACAGTCTCCCCAGGTGACTGTGGTGCACGCCCAAGTTTGAGAAGCCCTGATGGATACCTGCGATCGCTGGGGATCTTGTCAAACTGTGGACTCTGCTTCCATGCCAGGTGGGCCCCAGGATTCTGCATTGCTAACCTGCACCCGAATAATGCCAGTGCTGTTGGTCTGCAGACAGTGCACTGGGGAGCTTAGGGGAAATGTGCATTCCTCAGCCCCGCCCCAGAGTGTGACCCTGCAGGTCCGAAGTGAGGCCCAGAAACCTGAATTTCCACAAATACCCGGAAGACTCTAAGCAGGATTCCTTCCCCAGAGTCCAAGCTTGCAGACATCCACCCCAGCCTCATTTTTGAAGGTTTTCCTCCTCTACTCCCTCTCTCCACTGGCCCCGAACCATCCATCTGATCTTCTGCCAAACCGTGGGTTAAGGGGTATGAGTGGGAGGCCATCCCTGAGCCAGCGGGGCCCTCAGTTCCTCAAAATAGGTCAAAAGTCTGGCAAGACCAGGCTCAGTGTCTGCAAATAGAAACCATGTGTTGGGCCTGTGCTTTGAGCCCCACCAGCCCTCCCTTGGTGGGCAGAGGAACACGGAACTCAGAACCCCGGTGGACAGTGGGTGCAGGGCGAGGGGGGCCTGCCTGACCCAGACACTCCCACTGGGTCTCTCTGCTGAGCTGTGGCAGCACCGTGCCCTATGCCTCCACCTCCTCCCCCGCCTTCCACTTCTGACAGGAGGGTTACAGTGTGTACTGGTCATTCGATGACAGCTTGCTATGTGACCTTGGACAAGTCACTTCCCCTCTGGGCCTCAGTCTGTGAAATAAGAGGCTGGATTTTAGTGGACCCAAGGATCCTTTTCTGCCCTGGCAGGCTATGCTTCCACGAAAGCCTTTCTACGCGTGTCAGGAAGGAAAAGTTGGGCCCACAGAGAGGCACACATTCCCTTCCCAGCTTTCCGCCCAGGTTGGACCTCGATAGGTGGGAACTCGTCCTGCAGACCCCATGAGGTAGTGGACAAGGTTTGTGATCTGGGAGCACCAAGGGGGCTTTTGAAGGATTTGGGGGGCAGTGACAGTCACTCTTTCTTACTCCTGTCCTTTTATTCCTTCTCTCATTCATGTATTTAATAAGTATTTATCAATAATGTATTAAACCTGCCCCGGCTGGTGTGGCTCATTGGATGGAGTGCCAGCCTGGGAACCAGAAGGTCACGGGTTCGATTCCCAGGCGGGGCACGTGCCTGGGTTGTAGGCCGGGTCCCCAGTAGGGGGCACACAAGAGGCAACCACATATTGATGTTTCTCTCCCTCTCTTTCTCCCTCCCTTCCCCTTTCTCTAAAAATTAATAAATTTTTAAAAATAATAATGTATTAAACCTAATGGGAAGCCCTGGAGAAATGAGGAAGGATGAGACGTAGTCTCTGCCCTGGAGAACATCCAGTGTGGCGGTAAGCATGCAAGGCAGACATCCTGATGTCAGACCTGAGTTTAGATCCCAGTTCCTCCACTTAAGTGGCTCTGGGCAAGCCCAGATGCATCTGAAAATGGGGATAATAGTTGTAGCTCTTCCTTGGGGTTGTTATAAGGATTACAGGATATAATGGATGTAAAATGCTTGGCTCGTAGTCAGCACTTAATAAATGTTGGCTATTGTCGTCAGTGTGATGAGCCAGGAAAAGCATCACTGAGATGAAGAGACAGGGCAGAATCTGGCAGCTTCAGGGAAGACTTCCCAGCCCAGGGACCATCTCGGGGAGGTGGGAAGCTCCCCTGAAGAGCTTGGAGCAGATGAGGCCAGCAGCCTCCCCTCACGTGTCCAGTCCTGCTCAGCAGAACAGGAAGGCTGCGGGGATTCAGAACGGAAGCCCACTCCAGGAATAGATTTCGTGTCTGGCTGGACTTGCGCTGGGTGATGGGCAGAATGTAGCATACATGGGTGCCGGATCTGCATCCTCCCACCTGCAGACTGTTGAGAAGGCACCACCCCAACATGTTAGGTTCTGCTTAACTTTGATCTGCTCCCTGATAGCATGAGGGAGGCAGGGCAGAGCCAGGCAGAGGCGGGGAATCCAGGTTTCACGGTTGAGAAGACTGAGAGGCTTGCCCACGAAGCTCTGTGTGTGATGGGAGAGCTGGCCCGGAACCCAGGCATTCGACGTGTGCTCGGGGTGGAGAGAAAGTCTTCGGGATGACTACGGACTATGGCCTTCCACAGTCCCCATGCGTTCCAGCCAGGAACTCCTAG
Source organism: Phyllostomus discolor (assembly GCF_004126475.2). Classification (NCBI taxonomy): domain Eukaryota; kingdom Metazoa; phylum Chordata; class Mammalia; order Chiroptera; family Phyllostomidae; genus Phyllostomus; species Phyllostomus discolor. The sequence goes on from NC_040903.2 coordinate 177,414,229, forward strand.
GTATGGGGTTCAGTACGATTCCTTTCTGGTAGGGCATGACTTTTGGGACTAATTGATATTCTTCCATTGCTGCCCAGTGGAATTTTTTTGCAGCAATGGAAGTGATCTGTAATCTGTGCAGTTCACTACGGCAGCCACCAGCCGCATGTGGCTAGGGGGCACTCGAAATGTGGTTAGTCTAGTGGAGGAACTGATTTTTTTTCTAAAGGAGTATTTTATTATTAAGATATAGTTTATCTAGAGTGGAACACATAGATCTTAAATAACGAATCAACTTTGACAAATGCTTACACCTGTGTAACCTATACTTTTATCAAGACATAGAACATAAAGGACCTGAAATTTTTCATTTGATTTAATTTTAATTCACCTGAATGTAAACAGCCATTATGACTAGTAGCCATTAGATGGGATGGTGCAGCCCGGGCCTGTTCTCAGGCTCATAAGCTAGAGCGGGCATCCTCGAGCTCTGGGGTCTGCAGGCACGTGCCTGTACAACGTGCTCCTCAGACGACTCCGCTGCAGAGCCCTGCGAGGGGACCCCCAGACCAGGGGTCTGGGAGACGCTGTCCTGAAGGGAATGTGAAGACCACACGGTTAATGTAGCCTCCTGCTGTCACTCTGCCTGCCTCGGTGGCTTCTGCCTCTTCTTCGGTCATCCCATTTCCATTGCAGTTTCACTGTAACCTAACTACACACTCAGTGCTGCCATGCTGGTACCTTGAAGTCAGCCATGGTGGGAGGATTTTCACCTGGCAACTGGCAGACACTGCAAACCAGGGCTCCCTCCCCACCCTCAGAGAGCCAGTTGTTTAGCCCGTGCCAGCACACCACTTCCCTTGGCCCGCTGGCAGCTACACTCTTCAAGTGTTTGCCGTGTGCCAAGCACTGTTGTAGGCACTGCTGATGCAGCAGTGAGCGGAAGAGACAAACCCTGCCCTCCCGGCGCTGACGGTCTAGGGGAGGAGAAGGTACAAACCAGGTGAGTAAGACATGTGGCGTGGTCGATAAGTGACCTGTGCTTGGGGAAGGTCTCCTTGAGAGGTCACCTTTGAGAAAAGACCTCAAGGAGGTGAGAAGGAGGAAGAGCATCCTCACAAGGTTATGTCACAGATGAAGGGAACTGAGTCTCCATGAGGTTTGGCGACTTGTCCAGGTTGGCCTGGGTGAGGTGGAGCCAGGACTCAAATGGAGGCCACTTGGCTGCAGGGCCCTCCCTCCCAACCACTGCGGTGCTGCTGAGCTGTGAGCGCAGGCCCGGTGGGACGGGGGCAGCGAGTCAGACCTCGTCCTCCGTCCCTGCTGCAGTCGGCCTTGCCGTGGGGGCCAAAGAATTCAGAGGCAGACCCTGCAGGAATTCCTGGGTCCCTGGAGGCCCAAGCCCAGTGGGCCCAGCCATCAGAGAGCACCTAAGAGAGAAGATATGTGGTCCAGCTTCTCTGTGCTGGGAATTTCTTGAATGGCTATAACATCTCAGAAGTCCTGGAAATGAGTGAGAACTCAGTGTGGCCCTTCTGGCCCAAACACCTCCTGTGGGAGGAGCAGGAGGGTCTCCCTGAGGGTCCCCAGTGAGGCAGTGGCTGCACTGGCCAGAACACGAGTTTCCGGCATCCTCCCTCACACCAGAGGGTCTCACATTGGGTGCTGTCCCAGGACCGTGACTTGAAGACACTCCGGTTTCCTTATGACTTGAACGCAGACAGCTCTGACCTGCCCGTTTCACGTTTTGGAGTTCTGAGTAATACTCTATGGGGAGAAAGAGTTCTCCTGCCACAAGGAAACGATCCTAAGCCTTCGTTTTACGGAAGAGGAAGCTGAAAGGTGGAGTCCATCAGTAACTGCTGCCCAGCCTGGCAAGCTTCTCAGGACCCTGAGCTGGTCCACGTCTGCTCCCTCATTTGGGACTGTGCACTGTGTCCCTCCATGTGCCTGGACCTGGGCTTGGGAAGCAGAGCTGGCTCAGAGATGGAGGGGGCCAGGCGATCAGCTGTCGCTCACGGACCCAGAACGTGATGCTCGAATGCCACAGACGTACTGATGGGAGTGTCTGGCGTTCATTAGGGAGGCGCGCCGTTTGCAAAGCCCCTGTGCTCTGTGCTCTCTTGTCCTTGTCCTCATGAAGATTCTGGGACGTAAGTGCCGTTGATACCCACATTTCATGGAAAAGGACACTGAGCCTGGAAAAGGACGGTGACTTGTCCCAGGCCACACAGCTAGTGACCCAAACAAGACGGCCAGTGCCAGCCTTCCTCCGGCAGCACACGAGCAGGGGTGGCTGTGGCAGCGGTCTCCTGGGCGCCCCAGCCGACAGCTCTCCACGGATGTAGTCGTGAGCTCCCTCTCACCTGAGCGGGAGGAAAGAAAACACTGCCCTCAGACATTTCTGAGTGCCAGCTAAATGACTGGATCTTAGTCGTCATCACCTAGAAATCGCTCCTGCTGGCCACAATAAATCATTTTTGGCATCGAGGACAGGATGCCATTTGCTTCCATGTGGGGTGTACGCAGTGATTATCTCAGAGGAGAGAAAAGCCAGCCTTCGTTTCTCAAGAGGCTATAAGAGCCACTCAGCTGCGAAATGAATACTTCTTCCTTCCGGGCCCTCCCCTTCTCGGAGGGAGACTGGGATGGCCCTGGGCCCGGGAACGGGCCCAGCTGCTGTGCACATCTGGAGGCCAGAGCCTCTCCCTCCCTTCCCCTGACCCTTGGCCCAGCCCGGGCCCCTCCTCCCCCTGGCAGAGCCTGGCCTCCCCAAGTAAACACTCAGTTGAGGCCAGAGCCTCTCCCTTACAGGGGAAAGGAAGAGAGTAGAACTAGTGTAAGGCAAGCACCCAGCCTGTGCCAGACACCTTGCCAGGCACTTGCATTCTGTCACTTCAATGCATCCAGTGAGCCTGGTGACATTATTTCCACTTTCCAGTTAAAGAAACTGATGCTCAGAGAGGCTGAGTGACTAGTCTAAAGTCACAGCTAACAACTGGCAGAGGCAAGGTGGAAACCTTTAAAGTCTTTTTGACTCAAACCCCTGCCTGCTATACAGTTTTTTACCCTGTTGTGTATTGCCCTGCATTATATGGAGCAACGGGGCGGGGACGGGGGCGGGGGGGCGGAGCAGGGTATGGGTTTGGGTGGAGAGGCCAAAGGAGGAGAGCGGTAGACTAAGAGTCAGAGTTCTTGGCTGAAGTCTCGGCTCTGCAGCTTTCATAGCTTATGACTTTAGGCTACACTCTTAAACCCTCTGAGCCTCAAATTAGTAACATAAACCATATGTTTTCAGTGGGACCGCAGTGCCTGCCCAGCTCTACCCCCTGGCCAGCTAGGGGTGGTGGAGAGCGAGGTGGTGTCTAGAGAGGGTCATGGCTGGGGCTGTGGGTACCTTTGGGGCAGGTCCACAGGCACTTATCCCCTTGCTGATACTGCAGGCACTTAGCCCCAGCCTGAGAGCTGTGCTGAGTTCCTGGGCCTTGGCGTCCTGGTGACAAGTCGTTCAGAGGAGGTGGGGTTGCATGACCACAAGGACAAACACTGCAGAGAAATATCTTGGACCCAGAAGTGGTAACGGGGGGATGACAAGGACCAGACCCTTGTTCTGCGTGCAGAGGTGGAGCATCATCCTGACAATGAAAGTCAAACCCTCAGCAAGCTGAAGTCACAGCCCAGAGGGGAGGTCCTGAGGGAGACCACACCCGCAGCATCTAAGGAACGTTGCTTGTGCTTGACCTTGTCTTGCCCTCCCACCACACTGAGAGATTACTCAACCAGAGTCACTAGGAGGCTCCTGCCAGACAGCAGTCCTGGACCAGGCGTGGGGTGGGCTGGGGCTGTACAGGGGCCAGGAGGAAGCAGATGATCAGATAACTTACAATCTAGTATCAGAAGAGAGAGAACATGTACATCTACCGCTTACAAGAAGTGGCCAAGCATTAATCAGCTCTGGGGGATGCCCTAGGAGGAGATAGCAATTGCCATGACAGCCGTGTCATTCAGGGTCATAGCAACCCAGCTGGGGAGGCATCACGATCCCTGTTTTACAGCAGACGATGGTCCCTGGCCAGGGTGGCTGGACCAGGGCTCCTGCTGGGCAGTCTGACCTCTGTGCTCCTCTCTGTCTCAACACAATGTGTTTCATAAAGTAGAGGAGCGCTATTTCCCTGGGCTGGAAGGCCGTCTAGTTCCATCCATTGTTCCATGTTACCTTTAAGTAGAGGTCAGCCACCTGATTATTGGCCCCCACCAGGGACGGGAAGCTCATTAGCTACCAAGACAGCTCTAACCATTAAAAAAGTCCTTTCTTTTGGGAAGCTCAGATGTGTCTCAATTTTGCCCTGAAAGTTTCAGAGAGTGTGATCTGCCCTCACTAGAACTAGTTGGGGGAATTCACCAGGATTTGGGCTGGGTTTTGGGGGCAAGGGACAAAGGGCAAAGGGCCAGATTTTCAGATCACTTCTTGGCTATCCCCACCAGTTACCTACCCTCCAGGGTCTGGTAGCTCCTCTAGTCCCAGACTCAGCAGAGTAGGGAGGAGTCTTTTCTGTTCCCTGCCTGCACACCCATGTGTCTGACCTCAGAATGAAGTCAGTCCCTTAGTAACTGCGGGTGGAAAGGTCAGACCTCCCTGCGGATGCCCCACTCTGAGCATATTTTGCACCAGGGCCTGGTCTGGCCTCACAGGTCTTCCAGCCTTCAGCCCACCACCCTCCCAGACAATCCTGGACACCCACCGTGCAGCCGATCCCCCCTGCCGGCGGCCCTGCCACGCGCATGCTCACACGTCTGCTCTGCCCCCACCTGCCAGCTTCACCCCCAGCAAAGCCAGGTAATAACAGGAGCGTCTTCAACATGCATCAGATCAAGGCTTTGCACCCAACTCTTGAAGTTTTCTAGGGAATACAGGAATGATTTCGAAGATACCACAAAACAACATGAGATCACTGGAACAATTTATAAGATAACTGACTTAATGTCTTTAAAAAGTCTATGTCACTTAAAAACTTTTTTTTCAAAAAACATGATGGGAGTGTTCTAGATTTAAAGGAGGCGACAGAGAGATCACGACCGAGTGGATCACATGGAAGCAATGGGGCTCCCCACCCTGGCTCACGATACAGGGGAGGAACTCTGTGAAAGGCATTTTGGAGAATCTTGAATATGGGCTGGGTGTTAGATGGTATCAACGAATTGTCAGTTTTCTTAGCAGTGCTAATCATGACGTGCTCATTAGGGAATTGTCCTCTGTAGGAAATGCATGCTGTGCAACAGTGGGGCCGGGGCATGAGGTCTGCAACTTCCTCTTGAATGATTCGACAAAAGGAAAAAAAGACGTGTACACACACACACACTCACAAAAATACACAAAGAAGTATGGCAAAACAATGATTCATCCAGATGGTGGTTGATTATTGTACCATTCTCTTGACTATTTTTGTGTGCTGAAATATTTTATAATAAAAAGTTGGAGAAAACAGTATGGACTGCAGTCAGAAAGAACAGGTTTGAATCACTCCTGTGCTTGCTGTCTGAACTTTGGCTGAGTTCAGACGCTTCCTGGTGGTGGGTTATGAGACTAACCAATGTGTGCACAGTGCCTGGTGCTCTCTCAGTGCAGGCAGATGGACCCCTCCTCCACGAAGCCTGCCATGATTCCTTCTGCCTTCCCTAACTTCTCATTCCTGTAGCATTTACAGTCCCTACAGTTTGTTTGCCACCAAATGTCTGTTGAATTTGCATTGGCTTTATTTCCTTCACTGGCTTATAATATAATACATTTGAAAGCAGGGTCTGTATCGGTGTTTTCCAGGTCACCCCTCAAATAGAAAGGGCCCTCCGGAGCAGCAGTGATAGTTTATCTTGAATGGGACCTTGCACCTACATCATCTTATCTTGATTCTTCAAACAACCACATGAAGTGAGAAATTATGGATCTCATTTTAGAAATAGAGCACCTGATACTCAGAGAAACGAAGTGTCTTCCGCGTGGTTAGTGGGAGTGGAATGAGGAGTGGAGACACAGGACTGCGAAGTCCCTCAGGACTCTGCCATGCACGCCCGCTCTGGGTTCCTGTGGGGTGAAGCTGGCAGGCTCAGGGAGGAAGAACCACTGATGAGCAAAGGCCCAGCCTCCCCCATCGGCCCTTCCAAAGGCGGCCCAGCACAGAGAATCTCTATGGAGATCCAGCCCCAGTCTACCAGCCAATGGGGAGAGGCCAGCACCAGGCTTGCAGAGAACAAAGCCCTTGGAAAGACACACCCCATTTTCCCCTGATTCAGCCTGCATCATTCTAGAGCCTGCTGGGGGTGGTATGCGGGGTCGGGGAGTGTGTGGTAGGGGTGGCATGGCTACCCCAGGAGATGTACTGGCTGAAAAAACATGTCACCTGAGTACAGACCCTCAGGGCTCTGGCTCCCCAGGATGCAACATCCAGCTCAGAAATGCCAGCTGGGCTGTGAGGGACAATGTGGAATATGTTCAAGAAGAATGCAAGTGTGTCCACTAGGAGCCTTGGCCACAGTGGGACACTGTGGAAAGAACAAGGGGAAGAGGAAGGAGACTGGTGGAAGAGAGGTAGAGGAGGAAGAAATGAAGCCCCGTGGGATAACAGACCTGGAGATGCCAGTAACTGCAAGCTCCCCCAGGGAACTTTGCATGTAGTGTGGAGGGTCATCTTGTCTGGATGTTCCGGGAGCTCTGGGATGATACGTTTCCCAGGAGGCCCAAGTTGGTCCCTCAGCCTGAGTTCAGTCCCAGCCCCTCAGCCTGCAGGGCTCTGGAGTGTTTGGGTTGGACAGGGTGTGGGGAGGGCGGCACAGTGCCCAGCCTGCCCCCTCCTGCCTCATATTCTGCCCTATTAAGTGAGCGTCCAGAGGGGTGCCAGACATCACGGCAACTTGGCACTGACTCTTCCACACACTTGGAGGCCGTGGAGATCATTAGCCTCCTTTTCAGTAGCTGGAGGCGGCACAGAGCGCGTCAGTGCCTTGCCCAAGTCACACAGCTGGACAGCACAGAGCCTGCACTTGCATCCAGGTCTGTGTGGCTCTCAGTCTGGTTCTTTTTACCTTGCCTCTCACTGCCGCCCATGAGACCGTGCAAGGAAGTTAGCTCTGGGAAAGTACAGGCCTTGTTCAGCCCGTCCCAGGTGCCAACCATGGGCTGTGCTGGGGGTGGAGAAAGAACTCATGGTCCTGCTAACCAGACTTGGGTAGAGAGTGGCTCCCTGAGCCTTGTCTTCTGGTGGAGGCTGAACTGTACCTGCCTGTCTCCTCACCAGGCTGGGTTCCCTCCGTGCAGCCCGTCATGGGGCCGGGTGCCCAGCAGACTTCCCCATAGTATCCACGACCCACCTGGGCCCCCAGAAAAGCAGTCTTCAGCCCTGCTGAGAAGCTGCAGGGTCACTGCCAGCCATCTCCAAGCTGAGACCGGACCCTCAGGACAAGAGAGCCTGGGACAGGTCTAGGCTGGGAGCTGAGGGAGAGGTGCTGGTTGTCCAAGAGCTCCAGGGGGTCGCTGTGGGCTGTGGAGTCAGGGTGAGCCGGGCAGGCTAATGCTGTGCTAGGCAGAGGAGAGGGGCGAAGGCAATCCAGGCCAGAACTGCACCAGCCAGGAATGGGAGGTTGGAGTGAGCACGCTCACCACCTTCTTTCCCTCCCGCAGAAACTCTGGAATCTAGCATGTTCTACCTGGAAAAGGCAGAGCAATTTCCAACACTTTGATATCAGGTTGAATTTTTGCTAGGTCTGTGTACCACCCACACTATAATTTTCGTAAAATTTTTTCTTTGAATTGATTCATTATTTTTTAACTTAGCCTTATTAGCAATAATATCTGTGACATCATGGATTTGGCATGCCAGTTATATTTTTTAATGCAAATTAAAATAAACAGATAATGACCATAATTATAAACTTCATCTCTGCGCTGTGTGAAGGAACTGTAAGTGTCCAGCTGAGGCCCATCCTGGGAAGCGCTGATGTAATCCTGACGAGGAGTCAGATGCTGAGGGAGTGGAAGGGGCTTGCCTGAGGTCGCACTGCTGGGAGTGGGCAACCGGGCAGCTGTCCGTGGGCTTGGTCACAGCAGGACTTCCTTCTGAATGGTCTCGGGCAGAATTCTGCAGAGAGAGGAGAAGGCAGGCAGCGATGGGCTACAGTATGGGCAAAGGCTGGGGGGTTGGGAAGAGTGGAGAGTGGGGAGACTGGCCCTGTGGGGCGGAGGGGGATGGGAGGGGGGAGTGCAAAAGGGGTGGGGAGTGAAGGTGAGGAGACTTCCCTGTGATTCTCCTCAATGGCTCTGAAATTCTTCCTCCAGTAAAGACTTGTGGGTGAGCTCCTGGCTTTATTGAAATCAAATGCAAAGCTTTGTTTTCAGTCAGGTTCCCAGAGTTGGTTTCCTGATTCTATGGCTGTGTTTCCATCCATTTTCCTCCCCTTGGAAACTTCATGTGAAGAATGAGCCTGCCCTGTTCTGTCCTGAGATGGGGTGGGAGACTCAAGACACATCAGGAGATTTGATGGGAAGGGGAGGTGATGGATAATGGCAAAGTCAGGTGAGAAGCATATTCATTCTGCAAAGCGTTTATTGAGCTCCTGCTGTATGTGAGGCCCCGGGCTGGTGCTTGTTTATGGCTCACCACACGGGATGTGTGTCTGTCAGGACCCCACCTGTGATGGCATCCATTTGTAGTGTTCCCCATGGGGCGCCATCCTGCAGTGAAGCTGGCTCCATTGTGGGCTGCCCATCCAGGCCTCAGCCAGCCTCTGGTGCACACGGGGGGTGGCCTGCAGGAGGAACCAGCTGGTCGGTCGGTCGGTCGGTCGGTCGGTCGGAGCCTGTGTCGTGGATAGTGGGCAGGGAGAGGTGGGGACAGGCACCACTGCACTCTCTAGAACACAGACTCTTAAACTTCAGTCTCACTGTGGGGGATTGGAGCTGATTAAAATGCTAGTTTCTGGGCTCCATCCTCCAAATATTGAATTCAGGAGGTCTTGACTGGGTCCTAGGAATCAGCATTTCCAAAAAACGATGTGGTGGGAGGATCAGAAATCCCCCACCCCCACCAACTGAATGATTTGGGTGCAGGTGACTGGTGGGCCACACACTGGGAAGCCCTTCTCCTAAGGGTAGCCTGGCGTGGGAACACTTCTCAGATTTCAGCCCGGAGCACGTGTTCATGGTCCGAATCATTAGCTGTGCAACTTTGGACGGGTCCCCTCACCTCTCTGTACCTGGGGACAGTGATGATGACACACAGACTAAACAATTGCTGAGGGTGCACTTGTGGGTTAGAAGGCCGAGAGAATCAGAGGAGGGGATGGCGAGGGGTGGTGGTTTGCATATGGAGGGGGCATCTTCCTCCCGCCCCTGGCCATCAGCCGCATTCTGTCTGTGAATGCCCAGCCTCGTCTGTCTGCCCCTCCGTGCTGAACTGAGCAGTTTCTGGCTTGTGGGAGCAGCCCATTCGGGTTGCTGGGAGGATGGTCTGCTCGATCACATGGCATGACCCTTGGAAGTGAAAGGACCCTATGTCCTTTCTGGAAGGTGGGATGTATGTGCACACCAAAAGCAGGAACGTGTGAATACCCCCGCGCCAGTCTTCGCCCCTGTGGGACTTTACTGGAAGACAGTCCTCCGCACAGGTCGGCACGCAACTCTTGGAAGTGCCTTCCCCCTCCCTGTGTCCTGAGGGCAGTGCCAGGGCTGGCTCACCCCCTGCCTCTCTGGCGAGCAGCTTCCCTCCCCTGGTGCCCAGCCAAAGGCGGTGACCAGCCTAACCGTTGTCTACTCTGGCCCCTCACAGATGTCCTGGCGTCCGCAGTACCGAAGCTCCAAGTTCCGGAACGTGTATGGGAAGGTGGCCAACCGGGAGCACTGCTTCGATGGGATCCCCATCACCAAGAATGTGCACGACAACCACTTTTGTGCTGTCAACGCCCGCTTCCTGGCCATTGTCACTGAGAGCGCGGGAGGAGGGTCCTTCCTAGTCATCCCCCTGGAGCAGGTAGGTGCCCGCCGCCTCCCTAGCCCTGGCGGCAGCCCAGGGCTGAGAGAAGCCCTCCTTGGTCACTCTCGGGCGGTTGCCTCCCGAACCCCCACCACCGCCTTTTTCTTCCTCATCTTGTGTCCAGCGTTGGTGCCTTCCCAAGGTTTTCCTGGGACTCACAAGAACAGGTGTGGGCTGTGGTCCAGGAGACCTGAGACCTGTTCCCAGGCCTTCCCCAAAGGTATGCCCTTGGACAAGTCCCTTTCCTCAGGGTGCCCAGGGTTCTCATCAATCTGAGGGGCTGGAACATCTGATCTCCAAGGCCAGGCCCAGCTCTGCTATTCCGTGTCCTGGATGTTCTTTTGGTTTGGAGCTGGAAGGGAGGAAGACCCGGCCATATGTATATTGGGCATGTGCAAAAATGGCACACATTAAAAAAAAAGAGAAGAAAAGAAAACCATTGCCAGCTCTCTCCTGAGAGACTGGCAGTCATTTACCTTCTCCCTCATCCCCCACCTTCTACCTAAAGGTTTTCCTCCTCTGCGGCTGCCTGCGTGAATATAGCAAATCAGATCTGCAAAGCCTGGATCATGACATTTTGAGGCTCTGCCATTCAGGCACAGTCCCCAGGGGCCTGTGGGAGGTCACGCGCCTCAGGAAAAGCGCTCGCTGTCAGTCCTGCTTGTTTATGGCTGAGCTCTTCTTCTGACTCATCTCCACTCCCACCTCCTGCCAAACTGCTCAGGGGAGGAGGAGGTACAGAAGGAGGAAGGCCTGGTTCTCGAAATCCACCGTGGTAGAGGATGGCTTTTTCCAGTCTCTCCTGCCCACAGTGGGGGAGCACAGATTTGGGAAGGACTTGGGCCAGATCCTCCCTTCCACCAAAGGGGGCAGCTGAGGTGATACTGAGGACAGAGCCGGAGGCACAGATAGGTCTGCGGAGCGGTGGCCTTAGCAGCAGGAGGTCTGGGTTCTGGTCAGGCTGTGTGACCTCGGGCGTATCACTGAACCTCTGTGTACTTTAGTTTTCTGTAATGACACAATGGGGATTCTAAGTCCTCCTCCACCTACACCCAAGATGTCTGCATTGAGTGGGATAATGGACGTGAAAACTTCTTATGAACCACACGACATGTTTAAGATGTTTTGCTCCTTTCTTGGGAGAATCGTCAGCTCTGCTCCTCAGCTTTGCAGACGCCCTCAGTGGCTCAAACACATTCCAAAGGATTCTGAAATGTAGTTTGCCTCCCCTCTAGAACCAGACGGGCTCAGATACCTGTCCACCGCACGGACTAGCTCAGCTCCAGCCTGCAGGTCCCCAGCAATGTCCCTACGAGGCTCAGGCCCGTTGCCAGCCCCCTGCCATACTGCACTCGCTGGCTTGCAAAGGTCAATGGTCACTGCCTCACATCACAACAAAAGTTATTTCCAGGTGGGTTAAACATTAAAAGAAAACAAAAGGAAAAGCTGCAAGTACATTGGAGGAAAATGGAGAGCATTTTTTAATCATGCAATAAGGAAAGGCTTTCTACAGTAAGACAAGAATCCCCAAGCTATAAAGGAAATGATTAATAGATTAATTCTTTTCAAAAAGGTAAAATATCTACACTACAATGAGACATGTAAGCAAAATGAAAGGCAAACCACGTAATTGAGTACAATAATTAAACAGACAAAAGATTCGTGTCAGAATATATAAGGGTTCCGGAGGAATCAATAAGAGAAAGAACCTAATAGAAAATGGGCTGAGGATACGAGTAAGCAATTCTCAGAAGGCAAAATATATCTGTTAACCCACTAATAGGCAAAGAGTTAAAAGAGCAGTAACCCTTGGTATTGCGGAAGTCGTGAGAGGGCAGGCGCTCGGACACACTCTGGGTGTGCTGCGTGGTGAGGGGTCGGTGGAGGCGGCCTGGAGCGGCTGACTGGCACGTGGAGGTGCGTGTCGCCGGCTGGCCACTCCGCTTCCAGGACCCCGTCCCACAGAGATAGTCTCCAGGAATGTGTGCAGCACTTTTTAGTACTTGATTGTTTTTTACAAACATCATCTTTTTATTTCCAACAAAAACAAAATTTCTCAAATTGCATAAAAGCTTTTACACCTTTCCTGTCGATTTCTGTAATGGTACCAGAGTTTCATGCTCTCAGTAGCGCTGCTCTCGAATACGATCAACTTCTATAAGCACTTCGTGGACAACAGAAAAATGAGTGCTCCACACAAAGTATATTTCTCCATACAGAAACATGTAAGGTCTCTGTGTGCATACACATAGAGTCTGGTCTATGTACACATAGCTTTTCAACTTTATCTGTTCGCCTTCTCCGGTACATTTTGTTTAATTTGAGTAATAATGGACAGGGAGCGAGGGTGCACACGGCCTCCAGCTGGGTTCTGTTGTCTTCTCTCAGCTCACGAAATATTCACTTGCGTGAGTACGTGGTGATGTGCACAGCGCTTCTCGAACAGTGAAAGCTGGACACAGCCCACAGGCTCATCAGTGAGGAAATGGGTGGACAAATTAGGGGACAGTGGCACAAAGGGACCCCGTGCAGTCATCAAAAGCAATGGTGTAGCGCAGTCCTCAACTGTCAACCTCAGAGTCACCTGCCTCTTAGAAATTATTGTGGACCCTGGAGAGCCTTTGCTTATATGGGTTGTGTCTATCAATGGTTAGCATGTTTAAAATAAAACACAGGAATTTCAAAAAGATGTATGTTAATTTACTTAAAATAACAATAAAATTACGTCATGTTCTCCAACAAACATTTTTATGAAAAAACAACTCTACCTTCCAAAACAAAAAAACGAACGAGAAGAATGGCATTGTTTTACGTGCTGGCACCCCGCTGTCGCTCTGTGTAAGAGATGGGCGGATCCGCGCTCTGCTTCGCAGCCAGCCTGCTGTGACGTCACGCGGCGGGCAGCCTCCGGAAAACTCCGCGCCGTGCACTCCCGAGAGATTGGAGTGGAAAGGCGAACAGTGGCTCCGTGTGATTATGAAAATAGCTTTAAACCAACAGACTCCCTGAAACAGCCCTGGGGACCCCCAGAGGTACCAGGCCATACTTTGAGAACCACTGGTGCAGGAGAATACTTAATAAGGGAAAACTGTTTATAACATACTGTTAAGTGGGAAAAATGGCAAAATGTTTAAAACATCCCACTTAAAAATACCTATGTATCCATCTACCTGCCTGGGAAGGACCCAGAGAATATGTACCTAATATTCCAAGGGGTCATCCTCAAGGACTGGGGTCATGGGTGCCCTTTCATTGTCTGCACTGTCCTGAACAATATTTTCTCATTATTTTTACATAAACATTTAATGTTTTGTACTTTAGGGGGGAAAAGTCTAATGAAGGTAATTTGCTGCTGTGAAAAGGGAGCCGCAGAAGTTTCCAAGGCCGCACAGCCCAAGCTGGCTCGGGTCTGCGCTCCTTTATGGGCGGTGCAAACGTTTTCTCCCCAGTAATATATGCTTGTGAGCTTGCTGGAGAAAACGCAAACTGAATCCATAGTGAAGGCATGGGGTGGGGGTGGGGTGGGAGTGAAGGGGTGGCTGGGAGGGTGAGGCAGCTCCTAGGTGGTTCATTTATTAGTTTGAGCCAAGACTCCGGATCCTACCGGAGCAGGGTCGCGCCCCCAGAGACCTTGGGGATCAGGGCCAGCTCCTCCCTGCCCCTGCTGCCTGGGCCAAGTCTGTCAGTCTCCTGCCCCGTGTGGTCAGAGCTGGGTCTGCAGGCAAGCGCCTGGCTGGCGGGGGCGGGAAGGTTCGGCCAGTAAACAACAATAACAATAGTGGCGGATTCAGAAACCCCTCATTATCTCAGCAGAGATGAGCTATTCCATGCTGGTCAATTTTCTGGGAAGGTTGTATTATTTTTCACTCAAGGTTTCCCCCCTCAGTTTGATAGAAACCTCTCTAAAACACAGTTTCCTGTGTTATTCAACACACACAGAAAAGATTCCGGCCTTTTCTTGATGAGTCCTATTCACTGCTTTGAGTGTTAATTTTGAGCTGTGAAGTCACATGGCGCACTTTTGTCCTGCCTCTGCATTGTCCCACGGTGGCTCCAGACCGTTGTCCTGAGCAAGCAGAAGGTCACAGAACATTGTCATTGTCCATCTTTTCCAAATTGTTTTCCATCTGCCGTCGGTGCCCTCCTCACTTCTTTCTCGCTTCTCCGAGAGGTTTGGGCCAGATGAGACTGGGATGGGCCCAGGACCCCCAAATCCTGAGCCTTTGGGAGCAAGGCTCCCACTCTTCCAGGAAGCTTCTCTCCCTTTGTCCCATGTCCCTCAAAGCCTGTCGGCCTGAGATTTCAATGTCTGTGAGTAAAAACTCTTCTGTAGGGTAGGAGCCATGTTCCCAGCAACCCCAAACAATGACAACTCAGCCTCGCACAGCACTCTGTGGTGATCAGTCCTGGGGTGGGGGACATGGGACCACCCCCAGGTTATAGTTGTGGAAACAGAGGCTGCAGAGACGGGCACACAGTTGGTCAGCACAGAGCTGGACCTGAAACCAGCTGTCTTGTTTCCGAATCCACGACTCTTTCCACAGCCCACAACGCTGGTGAACAGCTCCGTTCTGGCTGGCTGGCAGATCTCAAAGGAGTGAATTTGTCATCCCGGGGGCTCTTGTTCAGGCTGTTGTGAAGGCCAGGGCCTGTTTTTCCCTAGTTAACATTCAGCCGCCAGCTCTCTCCTCTCTAGAGTGGAATGTTAAGCTGCAGATGGGGGAGCAATCAGCACCCTGATTGCCTGGCACAGCTGGAGGGGCCTTATGAATATTCCAGAGACCAGGCACCGTGCCCAGGCCTGATTAACCACTTGGGCCTCCCCAGGTGCACCACCTCTTTCCTGCCGCAGTCCACCAGGGCCCAGGCCCAAGAAGGCCAGAGCTGGAAGCACAGTCCTGCAGGCCTAAGCTTTAGCCAGCTACCTAGCACCCCAGCCGGCACCCGGGAGAAAGGAAAGGAGCCTGGCTTGGACACCCAGAGTCTGGGTTCTCCCCAGTGGTTCTGAGCCCCAGCTGCACTCCGGAGTCACCTAGGGGGCTCTTGGGGGCTTAACACATCTGCTCTCTCTGGCTCTCACCTTAAGTCACATGGGGAAAGCACAGTTATTCTCCCGTTTGATAGATGAAGAAACAGGTTTGGGGAAGTCAAGCGATGCCTTCAGGACTGCACAGCACACAAAGGGCAGAACTTCAGCCCTGGGCCCTCCCAGCCACACACCTGCCCGCCTCGCAGAGAGCGGGGGAGGCGTGTCTGCAGAGGCGCCTGGTGTCATCACACCGTCTTTTGCATGTCTCCAAGGATTTCCTTGAACGTTAACTCAGCCCGTACTGGGTGAGCACCTCTGATGTGCTGACACCGGTGGGAGGTGCCACTTCTGGAATCCAGCAGAGCGGGCACTTCCTAGACTCTGGGCAGCCTCCTCTCTGAAGGACTGAAGCAGTGATTTCAGTCAGCAGGGAGAGGTGGAGAGAGGTGAGCAGACAAGAGAGCATCATCCCTTTGGTCCTGGGACGTGGGCTCATGGGCTGAGCAGTCAGCCCATGCCAGGCCCTGAGGACCCAAGTAACAGCAGGCCTGGTCTCAGAGGCCTGGGGACACCCCGGGTGAGACAGACAGGAGTTCCCTGAGAGGGTCCTGCCCGTGCTTTGCTCAAGGAACCAACTCTGTGTCGCGTGGAGGGAGCTACTGAACAAGTCCTCTTACCTGCTCCTGCCAGCAGTTCAAAGTGATGGGACACGATTGCATTCTTTAGAAACTGGAGTCCCCGGTTCATTCCTGTTGAGATTTCACTGTATTTTATGAAAATAATTCAATCCTGGGATTGTGGTGCTGGGCTTGGTCCTCAGGTGAGCATCACTCCTACCCCCTTGTATGAGCCCTGTGGCCTCCCCCATCCCCACACCTGCTCAGTGTCAACCTGGTGGCAGAACATTTCCTCCTCAGTCTCAGGGCTGGGGTGCCGCATTCTCTTCCCACACCCAAGCCGTGTGGCCTCCTCTTGCTTATTCTCCCGTGCCCGGTGTTCATGGGTGGGAGGCCTAACGAGGGCTGGGCAGTAGCTCCCGGTGTCCACGGCCCTGCAGGGATGTGTGGTAGGGGTGGGCTGGGCCAGAAATGGTAGCAAAAATCCATGGGCATCTCCACGAGAAGAGCAGAGCCCTGGAATAGGAGAGTAGCACAGGACAAGGGCTAAGAAATCAAGCTCTAGAAGCAGACAGACCTTGCTTGAATCTCTGCCTTGCCATGTAGTTGCTGTGTGACCTTAGGTGAATCACTTAACCTCCCTGGGCCCTACTTTTCCCTTTTGCAAAATGACAGGGTCAGACCACATGATCTCTAGAGTTCAATCTAGTTCTTACATTTTGTTTTTCTAACACCATTTTAGTGAGATGTGTCCTCACCAGTGTGTTGGGAGTTACTGTGCAGAATACAAGAATGGCTTCTCATTTCTCAGGGCACAGCTCAAATGCGATGAACTTCATGAAGCTTTTCCCACCCCAGTACCCATCCCGAGGCAGGTCACATCTGTCATTGTCAGAGTACTTTTTATATGCTTCTTAATTTTCTTAGGTGGTTAGTCCATCCATTCACCCACCCTCCCACCCACCCATCCATCCAACAAATGCATGCTGAGAACCCACTGTGTTCTGGTCACAGTTCCAGGACCCAAGGTGCAGCCATGAACAAGACCAAGTCCCTGTGTGTAGTCCCGGTAGCCGCCTTGACTGGACAGACAGCTCCCCTTGACTGGGGAACACATCTAACATGCACAGAGCCTGAGCGCAGTAGGTATCCAGCAAGGAGGCCATGTGCTGGCCTGAGGCCACATCCCGGAGGCCCATCTCCCCAGTTGGGGTTTTCCCTTCGTGGGTCCCGGGGTGCCCTCCCCTCCAGGCCCCAGGGACACTGGGGTACCCTGCAGGGGCTCCCCAGACTGCAGGGGGGCTGCACCCTTCCCTTGAAGCCCTTAGAACAGTATTGCCCCACCCAGCCATTCTCACTCTGGAATGGAACCCAGTAGCTGGCAAACCAGTTAGCTCCATGACTCACAGCGTGTTGGAGGCCTGATGTAAAAAGGGGGGTGGGGGGGAGCGGAAAGTGCCCAGCTCAGTGCTGAACACTGTGATAGAATCAGACCTTTTCGTTCGTCTGAAGCCTATGCTTCCATTCCAGACTTCTCCCCCTCCCTGTCACTCCCCGCAGCAGCACGGAGCTCCCCAGGTTTCTCCGTCCCATGAAATTGCCCCAAATCTTCATCACTGCTCCCCTCTGCGGCATGTCTCCCCCTCTCCTGGGGAAATTCAGAGAGCCTTTTCCAAATCCATTTTTCCATCTTTCCTCAATGGCTCTTTGTTCTTCAAGCTGCCTTCTGCTTGCTGTGATTTGCATCTCAAAGGCTGTGACAGCCCGAAGTACAGTAAGTGACTTTGGGAAAGGGGGAGAGGGCGCTCAGAAGGGGAGAAGGCGCAACTTTATTCCATTTGTCTGAGGCCCGAGATTGACAGCCTTGCTTTGTGTTTTTCCCTTTTTTGGAAAAATGACTGCTTATTTTTGAGAAAAGTGAAGGCAAGGCCTTCAGCAGAAGTGGAAATGTGGCTTCCTTGCTTTATTTCATGGTGGGGCATCCTTTGGATCCGAGGCACAGGGAGGGGACCAGGGATGCAGCCTGGCTGGTGGGTAGGCTTCGAGAGCAAAGAATCCACCCCTCTGCCTCAGGCCGGGGCCTCCCCTAGCTGCTCCTTAGCTTCACTCCTTTGATCCTAGCAGGCCAGGGAAGCTGGCTGTAGTAGGGCTGGTTCACTAGGACCCTGTGAACTCAGGCTGTGAACCCTAACTCCACCCAGGGACACTGGCCTGGACACAAACCAATTTGGCAGCTGGCTTCATCTGCTCCCCATTTTCTTCAAAGGCCTAGAGACTCCCACACGTTTAGAAATCATAGTTCTGTCCCTTACCTCTGAACCCCTGAGCATGGAACCTCTCAGCGCCTCCCTTTCTCTGTTTCTGGAGTAGCAGTGGCACTTGTTTCTCAGGGTGCCATGATGAGGAGAGAAGGCGCTGGGTCAAGCACTCAGCACCCAGCCTGGCACGTAGTGTGTGCTCAGTCAGGAGGAGCTGAGTGATGCCAGTGGCTGTCCCCATCCCCTCCCCTTTCTTATCCACCCAGGCTCAGAAATAGCCTGTGGGCTGCCCAGCCTGAAGCCTGCAGAGGCTTATTTTTGGCCCTCTTGCTGCAGTCTCCATTGTCTGGTACGGCCCCAAGCTCCTAGCAGTGAGCCCCACCCTGCCTAGAGGAGAAGGCACCCACAGCCCAGTCATCTGTGCTCAGAAGCAAGCCGGGATGGTGGTCAGTGTCTCCAGGGGAGCCGGACTGGTGGGGCTGTACTGGGCTGAGTGCCTGGAGGAAGGAGAGTTTGGAGGGGGAGGGGGGATAGGCTCCCTTGGGTGCGGTGTGCACCTCTGAGGTCAGCCTGCCTGCTTATCCAGAGTCTGCCTGTCGGCCAGGGTTGAGTGAGGTAAGGCATGCAAAGGTTAACCACAGTGTTTGGGACACAGAAGGTGCTCAATAAAAACTGCAGTGCTGTTATTTCTGTTATTGTACCTACTAGGACAAGCTCCTGGTTAGTGAAGGGAAGAGGGTGCTGGAAATGGGGAGCAAGGACTTTCTGGAATCTCCCTGGCTCAGATCCGAAGCATGGGCCCATTGGTTGGGCTGTCCTGAAGCCGCATGGTGCCCAGAGTTCACACCCCTGTCCCCGGGGCCCCAGCTCCAGTCCTACGCTGACACAGTCACTACGCCCGGGGGACTCCAGCAGTCATGCCTTCCCGAGTGGCGCCCACGAGGGATGCTGGCCCCACAGAGAGGTGTTCCTGCAAGGCCGCACAGCACGCCTGGGCACCCTCGGCGCCCTTTCCTGGGAATCCTTGCCCTCGGCCGCTTCTCAGAGTACAAAACTCAGACCTGCTAAGGCGTCCGTGATGACGGTGGCTTCCTTTTATAAGGAGTTTGCATTTGGTTAAGGTTAGGGTGAGATTTAAGGAGACCCAAAGGAATATGTTGCTAACAGAGGCATTCCAGTCTTGGAAGCTCCCTCCTCCTGTGGCCACGGCCCCCAGCACTTCAGAGAGCCAAAGTGGTGCAGGGTGTGTGGGGGCGCTGTGAATGGAACTAAGATGACTGGCTTGAAACAGCATCTCCCCAGGGGCCACTGGGGCCCTGAGGCCTTGGCCAAGACCCCTACTAATTGACCCTTCCCATGGCAGCTTCCAGAACAATGAATATGTGTTTGCCTTGCCTGAGAAACTCCAGGCCTGGTTTAGTCCTAAGGGCAGTTTCCTTTTCAGGATGGCCCTCCTCCCATGCCTGACCTCACCCCCATCCCAAGGCTCTTAAAGGGCCAGGCCACTTTAATGGAGGTGGGGGTGTAGATCTCAGCACTCACATCCTCAGAACAAGAGAGGGCTCCGAGGCATCAGCGAGGCATGGTGCTAGCCCGTCCCCCCGCCCCCCCCCCCCCCCCCCCCCCCCCCGCCTTTTCCATTCCACTCAGCCAAAACCTTGATTTTGGTTGCTAAACAACCTGTACCTAAGCCTCTCAGTGGGTTGTCCCTCAGGGGAACACTGGAGGGGGAAAGCAGGGATGATGCTCCCTTTTGCAGGTGGAGGCACTGAAGCCCAGAAAGGGCAAGGGACTTGGTCAAGTTTGCACAGCTAGTTCGTGCCCCGCGTGCCAGACAATCAACTGGGGCAGCAACCCCTTCTGAATACTATTTCCCCCACCCACCCCCACCCAGAAAAGCTCTCAGGCAGCATCAACACCTTAGGGACCTTCCATAGGAGACTTCCATCTACGCAGACAGGGAAGCAGGATGCCCAGTGATAGGGCACAAAGGCTCTGGGGTCAGTCGGCCTGGATTCAAATCCCAGCTCCATCATTTATCAGCCACGTGCTCAGGGCGGGTCACCTGTTTGTGTCTCTGCTTCCTGGGCTGCAAGATGAGAGAAATGCCAGTCCCAGCCCAAGACGGCTCTAAGGGTTCAGTGAGGTGTTAGAGCCTGGGAAGGTGCCTGGCCCAGGGCATGCCCGTGGGCTCCTCACCTAGGGCCCCAGCGCCCCTGCCTGCTCCCACACCCCACCCCCATTACTTCTGGGAAGGCAGTTCAGCCTCACTCTTACCAGTCTTGTGAGGTTACAGATGTCGTGTAAAAGTTCTCAAACTTCAGTTTTTAACACTGGAACATTTTGTAAAAAAAAAATAGGCTTTTAACTGTGGGAGTGGTACGTAGATGCCTTTGGCTGTCTGGAAAGGCCCATGGACTTCTTCCCAGAGTAAAAATTTTAAGCACATAAATAAAATAAATAAGATAAGAAAGGAAACCAATTATATTGAACTATAGTTATCAAAATGCATACCAGAATTGTAACCTAGAGGAGTGTGTGCTTTTATATTAATATATGAAATAACACGATCGAGCCGAGAACCTAGTAAGCGCTGCACTTCCTGAGCGGCGGCGAGTGCACACAGCCCTCAAGACAGCGGCAACGGGGTGATGCGACCTGGACGCCTCTGTGCTGTCTGTGCGTGGGAAAGCTATAGGTCCAGCTAATCCTGTTGGGGTTTGTGGCCTACATTTATAAGCAAAAGAAATATTAAATTTTAGTTAGGGGCTAGTAAAAATATAAATGCAGTTTTTCTGGTAACCCGGCTCACAGGTCTGCTAGGCCCAGGTTAAAGGCGGACCTCTGCACGTAAGGGCAGAAGAGAAATCATTGTGTGAAGTCAAGGCAAGCAGAGCTGCCCTGGCTGAGGCTTGGCGGGGGCACTGCCCCTGCCTGAGCACCCCTCACCCTGTGGGGAGCCCCCACATCCTGAGCTTTGCTGGCAGTGAGGAAGCCTGACTTTTCTGCTTGGTTCTTTGTGATCTTGGGCAGGTCCCTTGGCCTTCCTGGGCTCAGTTTCCCCATCTGTAAGAGGTGATGTTGGACCCAGTGTCCTCTGACATCCTGTTCAGCTCTGCTGTGCCAGGAGTTTGTGTCTTTCCTCTGCTCCCCAATGGCCAAGGCCTCAGAAGCGTGGGTCTGCAGGAGCCCTGGACCAGGGAGAGGTAACAGCTGGGGCCAGGCTGGCTGGCTCCCAACTGTTCAAAGCAGTGGGAGGAGGAGATGCTCCGTGCTCTCCAACTCGACAGCTGGGTGAGCCTGGCTGGGGGCCTCACCCTCGCCTGCCATCTGTGCCTCCTTCCTGCAGTTGGCCGGCTGGGGGTGGGTAGGGGGTGCTGATGGGGCCCAAGGCCAGACAGCAACCTGGGTGCAAGGGGGAGGGGCTGCCCCAGAGAAAGCCGTGGAAGTGCCTGCTTGCTTACTCTCGGGTGCTTAACTCTTTCCAGCCTCCCTCTTCTCACCCTGATTTTCATGGTGTTCTGGAGAGGGGAGGATACACAGCCCTGGGGCCAGGTAAGCCATTGTGACTTTGGGCAAGTCACTTAACCTCTCTGAGCTTTACTTTCCTCCTCTGTCCAATAGACAGCATTCCTAAGACTGCCCCTTGGGATCAGAATGGAGTTTAAATGACAGGGTAGGTGAAGTGTCCCCAACACAATGGCAGGGAGTTTCCTGCAGGCTCAGTGCGACAGGCCATCCAAGAGGGCTTACCTCCGGGGACGATGAAAGCCCCTGAAAGCCCCTGGAATTGACATTGAGGTCGTGATGAGAGCCTGGGCAAAGGTCTGTGAGGGGCTCTTGCGGCCCCAGGCTCACCGAGTGTGTGGCCGCTGTGCCTCGTCCACACTTCTGACTGCCCTCACTCACCAGTATCCCCCTACAGAAAATCTTACCCGTGTAGAGTAACATCTATTTATAAATAAGTGTTCATCTGAGATAGTAAAACTTCAGGTGGTTTAAACTTCCAAAGCAGTCAAAGAACACGCAGTTGACAGTCTGTCACACCTCACTTCCAGGTACTCGGCTCCTCCCCTCCAGGAGACAGCCAGTGTCAGCAGTCTCTCAGGTGTCGTTCTTGACATTATTTATATATATATATATATTATATATTATATATATTATATATATATATCCTTCTATACACAAAAACAGCACACTACTTACATTGTTCTCTCTGTGTCTTGCCTTTTCCCATGTAATTATACATCTTGGAGATCTTTCCACATTAAATATAGAAAGTTTCCTCATCCATTTTTAAACATTAAAAAAATTTTTTATTGATTCTAGAGAGGGGGGAGAGAGGGAGAAAAAGGGAGAGAAACATCAATGTGAGAGAGAAACATCAGTTGGTTGCCTCTCATATGCACCCCGACTGGGGACCCGCACCCCAGGCATGTGCCCTGACCAGGAATCGAACTGGTGACCTTTCAGTTCGTAGGATGACACCCAACCACACAAGCCACACCGACCAGGCCTCCTCACCCATTTTTACATTACACATATTCCACCGTTTGGATGTACCATCTTTTGTGGAGCCACAGATAGAGCCTAGTGACGGCTACTAGGTTGTGTCCGTGGTTTCGCTGTCACAAAGAGTGCTGCACAGAATAATTAAGGACACCCCTGGTTGCACAGATCGGTAGAATAAATTCCTAGACGTTGCGTTGGTGGCTCAAGAGGTACATGCTGTGTCCTAGGGAACACCTCACACAATCACACACACAGAGGAGAACTTCTTCCTGACGTTGCGGTGGGCAAAGATTGTCTCACAGGACACAGCAAACAGTAGTTACAAAAACTACTGATGAATTGGACTTTATCACAATAAAAAAATTGCTCATCAAAATATACCATTAAGAAAGAGAAAAGGCAAACCATAGATATGAGAGCAGTGTTTGCAAGGCATATGTCTGAAAAAGGACTGGTGTCTATAATGTATGACTGAGTTTTAAAATGGACAAAAAAAACTTAAGACAAAACTTAAATGGACACTGCATAAAAGTGAACATCCAAGTGGCCAAGAAGCTGGTGAAGAGGTGCCACTTCATCAAAGTAGCTTCATTTAGCACTTTGTTAAGACTGAGGCTGAAAATCTCTTTGTATGTTTATGGCCTGTTTGCACTTCCCTTTTGTGTGAGTTGTTTATCGCTGTGTTGTGGTCGTTACTCACTAGGAAAATGCAAATTAAAACCATGAGTTATGCCCTGGCTGGCGTAGCTCAGTGGATTGAGTGCGGACTGCGAACCAAAGTGTCGCAGGTTCGATTCCCAGACAGGCTACATGCCTGGGTTGCAGGCCACGGCCCCCAGCAACCACACATTGATGTTTCTCTCTCTCTCTCTTTCTCCCTCCCTTCCCTCTCTAAAAATAAATAAATAAAGTCTTAAAAAAAACCATGAGTTACTACTAAACACCCACCAGAATGGCCAAAATTAGAAAGACGGACAATATTAAGTGTTGGTGAGGATGAGGAGCAACTGAAATTTTCATACTTTGCTGATGGGGTGTAAAATGTTACAGTTACTTTGGAAAACTGTTCTGAGATGTCTAATAAAGTTATATAAATGTCTACCCTCAGACCAAGCAATTCCACACATAGGTTTATAAAAAAAATGGGTACACGTATCCACAAAAAAGGCTTGTGTAAGAATGCTCATGGCAGCTTTATTCATAATAGCCAGTAACTAGGAACAATGTAAACATCCATCAGCAGAACAAATTGTGGTAGATTCATAAAATGGAATAGTATACAGCAGTAAAAAAGAATAACTGTACATACCCACAGCAGCGTGATGAGTCTTTAAAACCTGTTGGACAGAAGCCAGACACAAAACAGCACCTACTGTATGATTACGCTTACTCAAAGTATTGTACAGGAGCAGGCAAATCCGACCTGTGATGACTGGAGTCAGGATGATGGCTGCGTTTTGTGTTGTCACAAGGGCACTTTTAGAGGGACAGAAATGTTCTGTGTCACAACCGTGGTGATGGTCATAGGAGTGTGCACAGCGTGAAAATGTGGAGAACTGGACAACTAAGATCTCTGTATTTCGTTGGAGGTAAACATACCTTATTAATTTCAAAAAAGGTAGGGGATAGTATATGCCTTTGAAATTTTGATAGACATTGACAAAATTGTTTTCCATTGAGGTTGTCACAATTTGCATTCTCACCAGAAAAGTATAAATGGGCCTGTTTCCTGACCCTGTGGAAAATGGAGTGTTACCATACTATTTAAATTTTTGCTAAAAGGGTATGTGGGAAGCTTTCTCAGAGTAGGTTCAAGTAGAATTTTTATTTAAAATGAGGTTGAAATATCTTTATGTGTTTAAAATGTATTTTCATTTCCTTTCTGTGTGAATTGTCTGTTCATATCCTTCATTTTTATAGGGTCATTGCTTCTTTTCTTAGTGATTTAATAAGTTCTTGTATATTAGCAGAAATTAGCCCTGGGTTTGGGAAATGAGTTGCAAATATACCTTTCAAAGATTGTTGTTCGTTTTTGTTTTTGTTCTGCAGTGCAGTTTTCTCCTTTTAAATGTCAAGACTTCTAACTTACCAGCCTTTTCTTTCACGGCTTCTGGATCTGGGGCCTTGGTTTGCATAGCCTTCCCTTCTCTGTGGTTATAAACTTGTTTTCTGACAGGCCTTCCAGTACTTTTATAATTTTGTTTTTCTGTTTACATCTTTGATACCTTTGAAATTTATCTTGATTTAAAAAGTATGAGGTATAGATTCAACTTAATTTTTTTCCATCATGTTGTCTTAATACCACCAAGTGAGTCATCCGTCCTTCCTGCACTGATTTAAGGTGAAGTCTCTGGGACATACTACATTTCTGCATGTATTTGGGTTTATTTATGGGCTGTCCATTGCAAATCTCTATTAATATATCAGTACCACAGTGCTGTGTTACTGGGGCTTTATAATATGCTTTAATATTAATACTAAAAAATGAGACAATAAACCCCAAAAATATCAATAAGGTTACTCATCACTCATCATGCTCTTTTCTCAGAAGTCAACTGTCTCTTCTGGCTTGTTTATTTTAATATTTAATTTTAGAATCTGCTTATATAGATACATAATACCTCTTATTTTCATTGGGGTTGTGTTAAATTCACAGAGCAAATTAAAGGGAGTAGACAGTAAATTTGTGACATTGAGTTGAACTATCTAAGGACTTTGATTACTTGTTCTAGTCCCTTGTGCCTATTGCAGTGTGTTGAATTTTTTCTGCACATAAATCTTACACATTTCTTGTTACAAATAGTTAGCATTTTTGTTGGTATTATATACATAATATATAAATATAAACAGGGCCTGTTTTCCATTGAATCTTCTATTTGGTGATTGTATATTTGAAAGCCACTGGTTTCTGTATGTTCATTTATTATGATGCCATGTTTACTAAATTCACTAATTATATATACTGTAATCATCTTTTCAGTGTTTTCTCTTAGGTTTTCTCAGGATACTTTCTTTACTATTTGCAAGAAGTAATAATTTTACCTCTCTGTAATTTTTATACCTCTAGTATCTTTTTCTTTTCCAATTGCATTGGATAGTTCCTCCAGGAAAGTGTTAAATAATAGTAGTGTCTTATTCCTAACTTTGATGGCAATACATCAAATGTTTACCCATTAAATATTTTGCATTGATAAAGATAGCTTTTCCCCAATATTTTATTATAAAGCTTTTCAAACATACCTCAAAGTTTAAACAGTTTGGCAGTGAACACCCCCTAGATTCTGCCCTAACAGCAGACCGCACTCACCACTGCTGCTGCCCCATTTGTCTGAGGTGGGGAAGTGGCTCAGACAGAGAATTCCTGGGGACATTCTGTGTGGCTGGCACAGCATCTGACCACAACATGCTAAGTCATCAGATGGTGCTCAGATGTCCACTTTAGGACGTGGGCAGGGTGATGCCCAGGTGAAAGGAGGCAAAGGATGACAGCCTCCCCCACCCCCACTGTTCCAAGCTTCAATAGGACCCAGAGAGGAGAATAGTATTTCCAGGAGAGAGTCTTTCCTGGCAACTGGTGGGAGTTTCCTTTCTCTCTTTCTCTGTCTCCTGCTCCTGTGCAGCTGACCCCTTTTGGCATGGCCCCAGACGAAGAAAAGGAAGTGGCCTGAGAAGGTGCTTCCCTCCTCCCCTGAATGAGCTCTTCCTGGACAGCTGGAGCAGTGAGCACTGCGGGGTGTGGGGCTGGGGGTTGGGGACCAGTAAGGAAGGGGCCAAGGTAACTTTGTGTCTCTTTCAACCCTATGGTGGACAAGGGTAATTTTTTTTTCATTTATGCTATTGTAATCACACCTTGAGTTAAAAAAAAAAAAAACAGATACAAAAGGAAGTACACTGTTTTATTATGAGGTAAATTCCAGTTCAAATCTTGGCACTGCCAGAAACCAGCTGCATGATCTTGGGTGGATGGGCCGTGGCTCTCAGCTCCTCTGGGTGGTACCAACATTCGCAATGGAAGTTCCAGTCTGTACCTGTGGCAGCAAGGTCCTTGGCAAATGAGCACTGAGTTTCCTCTCCCAGCCTCTTCTCTCCCGGATCTTCCCTCACTCTCCTGGGACCCTCCCCTCCCTTTCTGGATTAAGTCCATCTCTACCCTGGCTCCAGTGAATCTCCTACCCCTCCTTCAGGACCCACACTGCCCTCCACCCCAATCCCGAGCCTGTCCTGGTCCTCCCCACCTCCATGCCCTGCTTCGTCATCATCCACGTGGACAATTCCTGCCTATCATTCCTGCAGAGCTCCAAGCCACCAGCTTGGAGAAGCCCTCCAGAGCCACCATGCTTCGTACTCTGGTCTGCCACCAGGTTCTGCTAATATGCATGAATGGAGGGTGGAGGGCTCAGTCTGTTTTCACACCTGTTCCTGCTATTACCCGCTGGGCTTCTTGAGGCTGGGGAACGATGCTCACTCATCCTGTTCCCAACATCCAGGGTTCCACCAGGATGTTTCCACCATCCTGGACCAAGATCTTTTCAGATAGGATAACAGTTTGAGGTTCAGGGTAGTAACAGGTGTTGGCCAAAGCCCCAAGTCTTCCAGACTATGGCACTTTGGCCTTGAGTGAGGGGTGTGATAGGGGAGGCCTATGGACAAGACAGAGGCTTCTGGTGGATCCCAGCCAGCGGCTCGCAGCCGTTTTCCCACTTGGAGAAGCCACCCACTTGGGTGTCTAGCAGGATGTCCAGTGAACTAGGTTTGCTCTGGGATTCTCAGCCTCAGTTTGCCCCATCTGTGAGATGGGAGAGTGCACTGAAGAGAGGGTAACATGGGCCTTGCCTCATGCTGCATGAACGCAGAAAAAACTAGTTCTGTGGGTGGGGTGAGGGAGTTGCTGGAAAGGGGGGAGACTTCACGCCAGTTTGCTCCCCCTGGAAAACAGGACTAGAATGTGCGACCGTGAAGTCATGGTTCAGGGCTCAAAATCCTGACTCAAATACTTCCTAGCTGACCTACTAGAACCTAAATCCTTGGCTTTCTTACTTATAAATGGGAGGTGATAAATCCTACCTGGCAGGGCTGTTATGAAAACAGTCTGTCACACGTGTTGAGCACAGAAATGGGCCAGAGACCGTTCCTTGTCTTACTGAATGCTCACAGCAACCCCATGAAACAGGGGTTGACCCATTTTACGAATAAGGAAACCGAGGCACAGGAAAGCCAGGTAACATACCCAAAGCCACACAGCTTGAAAGTGATGGAACCAAAAGAAAGTGGCATGATGCTGGCCTAGAGGCTAGCAGGACCTGGTGCTTAGCGAGCCTCAGTCCACGAAATGGCCTGGGGCATCTGCCCCTCCAGTACCCAGGCGTGGCAATTTGCAGGCACAGCTTGAGGGGTGAGTGTGGGGGAGGGAGAGCAGCAAGGGGAGCTACAGAAGATCAGAGAACTTTCTGGATCATGCAGACAATATAGATAAGGGGTATAGGCAAGACTCCTGTTCTTAGGAGCTATGTGGGCCAGTCGAGGAGACAATAAACAAGTAAACAAACCAGTTATTATGATTATTGTATCAGACAGTAAGAGATGTGGGGGGAAAAAACAACTCAGCAATGTGATAGGGACTTAGGAAGAATATATTAGATAAGACTGTCATAAAAGACCTCCCTGAAAACCTGAATGGAAAGGAGCCAGTCATGTGAAGAGTGAACAGCCTGTGCTAAGGTCCAAGGCAAAAAAAAAAAAAAAAATCAGTGTAGGCGGGGCATCGTGGTTGAGCAAGGGAGCAGCGGGAGATTCAGCTGGAGAGATAGGAAGGGGCTGGATGACCCAGCATCCTGGAGATCACACTAAAGAGTTTAGAATTTCACCTCATGCAGTGGGAAGCCATTGGAGGATTTCCCGCTTGAGCTAAGCAAAGAAATACACATAATAATACATTCCTTAGAAAGCCTGAGATAGAACTTGACCTTGAGAAGCAGGGCCCCTTGTTCACAGGTGGACCATGGCTTATTTGCATCTGGGTGTTTGAAATCTACGTGGGCATCTTTGCCACCTGCAGATGGGCAGACTCCCTGATGGGAACCATCCAGGGCCTTTCTCTGGCCAGGGCGAAGTGGACGTGAGTGTAAAGAGCGTGGTATATTTCCTGGCCCAGTGTGTGGGATGTGATCTCTGAAAGAAACGCACTGCTTTGCGCAAATACCTAGGGGCCCAGGACCAGGAGCGCCGACAAGAGGAACCATTCCTGTAGCTGCCCCTGCCTTGTGGTGTATCGCTGCATGGCCCCGTTCTATCGGAGAGCAGTGAGGGAGGCCACCTCTGAGCTTCCTATGATTTCATGCCTTTGAGGTCCAGCAGTCAGCCTGACCTGACTGGTGAGATCATTCCAAAGATGGCATGGGGGCTCCACAAAGAAACTCCTCTAACAAAAGGTTGTTTATGGTCACCAACTAAGTAGGGAACTGAGTAGGGACCAAGAAGTCAAGTAGAGATATTTAGAATCATCAGGTTTTGTAGAGGGATCAAAAGTGAAAAAGGACAGTAAATGTGATGAGGAATGAATATGAAGTTAATATCTCTAATATATGGAGCTCTTATCAATCAAGAAATAGGTAAACATTCCATTAGAAAAAAATTGAGTACCTCATATGAGTATAATGAGGGAATTCACAAGCAAGGAAATGCAAATGTCCAATAAGCAGTGAAGACATAATCAGCCTTACTAGGCATCCAGGACTTGCAAATGAAAACAATGAAATCTTATTTTTCATCTAAATATAAGCAATTTAAAGATATTCTAATACCCTGTACTGTCAGGGGCATAGGGAAGTGGTCATTCTCTTGAGTTGCTGGCAGGAATACAAATTAGTACAACCTTTTTGAAGGGCATTAAAAAAGCATATTTTAAAGTGCAGACCTGTTAACCCCAAATTTTCACCGATGGGAATTTATCCTTTAAAACATTCACATGTGTGTGCAAAGATTCAGCTCTGTTTACTGCAGCCTTTTTAAAGTCTTGGCAACTAAAAATCACACACAGGCCCGAGGGCGGGCGACCGCGTCACACGTGGTGACAGAGCCGCGCCGTGAGGTCCGATGCCGCCGTGAACACGGCAGTGTCAGAAATGCTCCGCACAGGAGTAAACCAGAACAGAACTCTATCTAGCTGGGCATAAAGTGGAGCCGATAGCCACCAAGAAATAAAATCAGTCATTCCTCATCCATATTTCCCAATTTTCCTACCTTTTTTCTTTCTTACTACATTTTTTAAAAGTGAGGAGGGAGCCTGTAAAACGTCAGGGGTTGGGGCCCACACTGGGGACCCAAGGGCGTTCACACGTCAGGTCACTCCTCATTGGCTGTGGAGCCATCTGTAGGTGAAAGACCCACCCACGTGGCTTTCCTGCTCTCTGCCTCTATTTACTGTATCAAAATCTGAGATGATAATGTCTGTCTGCTGGCCTCACAGCACATGGACATTATATCTGTATTTGTCTTCTCCTTTTGCATAACAAATTAGCCCAAAATGTAGCTGAGTCGTTCTGGTTCCGGATCTCTCCTGAGGTTACAGTTACAGCTGAGCTGGGCCTGCTGTCATCTAGAGGCTCTACTGGGGGGACTTGGGGCCTTAGCTGCTCACACCTGGGCCTCTCCGTAGGCTGTGTCCTCTCTCACAGAAGCCGGCTTCCCCGGAGTGGTGATCCGAGAGGAGAAGGGCTCAAGGCAGAGACCAGGAGCTCGTACAGTCTTGCCACATTCTGCTAGCATCACAGACCGAGCCCGGTACAATGTGGAGGGGACCACACAGGGCGTGTATTCCAGGAGGTGGAGATTTGGGGGCCGCCTTGAAGGCTGCCTCCCACCACGTCCCAGAGGCACAGAGCTCTTCAGGAAGAGGTGGTGCTCTGAGGGGCAATGGGGGGCTATGCGGCAGCTCTCAGAATTCTGACTCTGCCCAACATTTTCCGGAAGCACTGGAGAGTGTGTTGGGGGCCCACAGAGGCAGTGAACAGGGATGGAAGGAAAAACTACTCCACTTGTTCACTGAGTGCAGCTTGGGGAAGATGTACACCGGAAGTAACAGTGATTACCCCCCCAGAGATAGTAGACAGGGACGGTCAGACAACTTGGTAATGTGAGGTTGTGTGTGTTTGTGTGTGCATGTGACCTATAATAGACCCTCATGGCAGTTGGGTCACGTGCACTTAATGGGAAGTGTCAGGGGTGGTCTGGGCTGAGGATGAGCTCAGGTGGAGGTGGGTGGGAGTGTGTAGCAGCCAGGACAACCCAACCCCCAAGGAAAAGGGGCTAAAAACAGGCTGTGACTTGGAGGGTGGGAAAGCAGTGCCTGAGAGACACTGCGAGTGCCCGAAACCCACGCCAGGAGTGGGAGGTTGAATGTCCCCTCTTCTAACCTTCAGTGGTAACCGTGAAAGAGACATTGTTCGGGGTGTCAAAACTGGAAGGAGGCTTAGAAATAATTTATCAGGGTCCATTTCTTATAGGTAAGAAATAAAGACCCAGAGAAGGAAAGCGTCTTGCCCGAAGTCACACAGCACTATGGGTGGCCAACTAGGAAAGGGACTCCAATTCCCAAGAGCTGGCAAAGCAAAAAGTGGTTGACTTTTCTGTGTGGCCCCAGAAACAGGGCTAGGCAATTAGGGCAAGAATTACAAGGAGGTGGACTTGCATTTCAATATAAAGAAGAATTTTCTAGTCAACTGAGCACTGGGAGCATTTGAGGCAAGGCAGGGTATGTCTCAGAACCCCAGTCTTGGAAGAGCTGGTGGGCCAAGTTTCTTCCCACACAGTCTACGCTTCTGAATGCTGCTGAGAGCAGTGCAACCACCGCCCTCTGCTGGTGGAATCTCAGTAGTGCGGCTTCCTCTGCTTGGCCACAATGTTGTCCTCTAGCCAGGAAAGGATTTCCAGACAGGAAGCAACCTTTTGGGGTCTGAGAGCTCCCTGCTAGAGGGCTTCAGGAAAGGCCGTGGGAGTATTCCCCACACAGATGTGGCAGGAAGGCAGGTGAGATCAGCGGCATGCCGCACCCGTGTCTGCAACGTGGCAGTGAAGCCAGTGAGCCACAGTGCCACTAGACCTGACGAGGTTGGGACTGGACGCTGACCCAAGTGTCTGCAAACCTGGGTGTGGCCCTGCACATAGCCTTCACCTACTTAGTCACAGGGTGACCTAGAGCAAGTGCCCTCCCCTGTCTGGGCCTCCCACTGATGGCGGGGTGAGGAGTAGGGGCTCTGACCACCAGCAAGCTCACAGGTAAGGGCTCCTCTGTGGGACACAGCATGAGAAACACCAAGTTCAGTGATGCCCAATGACCTTATCAGGCAAAGTCTGAGGTTAAAGTGTGCATTGACCCCATGCGCCTTTCTTTCTTTCTTTCTTTCTACCCCTCTCCACATTCTCCACCAGTGTCTTCATGTTCCTTTCCTTCAGATCTGCCTCTGTATAGATCCCAAACTTCATCCAGAGTGACCAACATCTTCCATCACTATGCCCTTCCCAGTGGTATCTATATGTTAAGAACATCAAGGTATAGCACCAAAGGAATAAATCCCTAATGGTGGAACTTCAGATATGAGTCAACTGGGGAGTCAGAGATTCTTTTATAAGTCAGCAAAATCTTAGGGTCAAGAGAGAAGGAGGAAACTTCTCCCCTCCCCTCTGTGCCGGTCAGACCATGGGCTGGAAGTACAGCATTGTTCTTAGATCCGTGAGCCATCCTTTAATTGGGAAATAGAGCGGAAGGTAATCTGAAGAGGGCAGCCATGATGGCGAAAATGCTGCTAATCCAGCATGAATTGGAGTGTTTGTACCCCCTTCCTCGTGCTCTGGAGTGCCCCTTTCAGCATCCGCCTTCTGCCTGGCTGGCAGCCCTTTGTGAGGGTTTCACAGTGACTGAGGGGACACAAGCTTGTATTCATTCCCCTCCTCAGTCAGGTCAGCCTCCACGTGGGCCCGCGGATCTGTCCCATCCTCCAGCAAATCTTCCCCGGAAAAGTGTCAGCTGCTGAGAGCAAGAACGGCACCTTCCAGACACAGGAAGGATGCCCCGGTATCTGGAAAGAATCAGAAACTTGGGAGCATGTGAAGTCCTAGGTTCTAGTTTCAGCCCTGCTGCTTTTTTTTTTTGCTACATGACCTTGAGCGAGTCAAGTACCGGTAAGTCTTTTGAGACTCAGTTCCCTCATCTATGAAATTAGGGAAATAACATCTCCCCCAGGGGAGTGGTAGGACTCACATAAGTTGTTTGTAAACATGTGTGTAAACTATAAAACCAATGTCAGTAATAGAATAATACAATACACACACATAACACACCCAGCTCCTGCAGGATGGCTTTGAACTCTGCCTCTCCCCCATGTGACCTTAGACGAGTCCTCTGTAAAATGGAGGTAACAGCAAGTGATGCATATTTAAAGTGCTTAGAAAGCGCTAACACATGGTGGGCGATCAGTGAATGTCAGCCATTATCACATTCCCTGGGGGAGAATTCATTCACTTAACTGATTTTTACTGAGCACCTACTATGTGCCGGGCACTGTTGGAAGCACTGGGGACCCAGGAGAGAACAGAGGAGACAAAAGTCTGGACTTTATGGGGCCTACATTCTAGAGAGGGAGATAAAATTAGGTAAATCATTGGAATAATAGAAGGCAAGTAATGCCAGGAAGAGAAATAAATTAGGGAAGGGGTGGGCAGTGGAAGGTAGATGCAACTTTAGACCATGTGGTCAGGGAATATAATTGCCTCACATTTGAAATAGATGTTCATTCTGATCCAATCGGTTTGCTGTATGTGTGGCGCTGGGGGGTGGCTGACATGGCTATGAGCCTTGGCATCTGTGGGTGAGGGCCATAGTCTGGGAGCCATTATGAGCTGGCACTCTAAGGGAGGGCCCTGAATTCATGTAGTACCTCCCTCTGGCCCACCCTGGCCTTGGACTTCCTAGGACCAATCTACTGAAGGTCTTTGTCCTCAACTGTCAGCACTGAGATGACAGAGGGCGAGGGGCTGCTGTAACAGCAAGGATAACTGCCACTCACTGAGCCCACCGAGTGCCAGATATCTCCACACACTGTCTCTGTGCCCCTGCGGGGTGCAGCGATGATTTCCAAAAAGCCACAGAGGCAGAACTTAAACCTGAGTCCACAAGACTCCTGAGCTGGGACTGGGGCTGCAGCACGGGCTCCCAGATGCCTGCTGGTCTGGGCACCTCGGAACCCCTGGGGGAGCACACTTAAAATGCTTGTACCCAGAAACAATTCAGTAGATTTGGAGCTGGCCCAAGATCTGTGTGTTTAGTGGCACTGTAGGGCTTACGGTCCTCTGGGCCATCTGTCAGTGTCCCGCCCCTGCTTGCTCCCCGGCCCGCCCTGCACGTCTTCCCTCACGTCCAATTGAACACTGCTCACTGCTCACCCCAGTGAGCCTGAGCAGGGTCCCTCAGTCGGAAAATTCAGAACCACAGCAGTGGCCCAGCACAAACCCCACTGTACAGATGGTTTAAGTGAGGCCCAGACTGGGACAGGGTGACTCAGTGCTACACAGCAGGTGGTGGCACTGAGACCTCCCCTTATCAGGTGTGGCTGAAGAGCAAAGGCCCCTTTCTAGTGAATTTCCTTGGGCAGCCAAGAGGTGGCTCTTCTAGGTAAGGCCAGGCAGGGAGGGGTGGCTAAACTGTGGCCCAGTGGGCTTTGAGGGTTTGCGTGGAGAGGCAAAGGTTATCTGGGAGAAGAACACACGGCCTCCATGGGGAGAAAAGAAATAGCCATTCTCACCCCAGGCCTCGGTGACTGTGTGTTGGGAGGAGTCAGGCAGGGTGGCCCAGAGCTCTAAGAGGCTCCACAGTACAGAGTGTGGGCTCTGGGGGACCAGAAAGCCCCACTTTTTGTGCAGACGGGAGCCCTCTCCACCCTCCTCACACAGAGCCCACAGAAGGTGGCCACAGGGCCATGGGCAACAATGGAGAGGGCATCAGCCGCTGACAGTGTCCCAGTGACCGCTGACAGTGTCCCAGCGATCGATCGGCAGGTGGGGAGGCCAGAGCAGGCTCAGAAGAGCTGCCCGCACTGCCTCCCGCAGGGAGCTCCTGACGTCAGGGCCTGTACGCCCAGCCGCACCCCCCCCCCCCCCCCCCCCCCCCCCCCCCCCCCGCTGTCGCACTCAGCACTGGCTGGGCCTGCCTCGTGTCCCCTGTATTGTTTGAGAACTAGAATGGCCCCAGGTGACTGGAAAGCTAATGGATCTGACTAGAAGCCAGGTGACAGGCATGAGAGGGGTGTGGTCCCCTCCTGGCGGCCAGGTTGTGTGTGACAGTGGGAGCCACCGCTGCTCTGGCCCTCTGGATGGGTCACCTGCTTTCCACCCGTGTATCCATCCAGTAAATGTTTGCGGAGAGTCCGCTGGGTGCCTGGTATTGTGCCGGGTGTTGGGGGTACAGTAGTGACCCAAATAGGCAGATTGTCACGAGCCCACATTCAAAGGAGGGGTTTCATCTCTAGGTGGCCAGCGTAAAACCCAGGGGGCTCTGCTCAGTGTTTGATGAGTGGATGAGGGGCGGCTCAGTTTCTGACCGAAACCCTCAGCGCCACAAGGCCCCGATGTCTCACTGCTCAGCCGGCACTTCTGAGCACGTGTGTTCGGGGGCGGGGGGGCCGCACAAGGACAGGTAAGATGGGTGCCCACCCTCAGAGCGCTCACCGTCAGGTGGCACAGACAGAGCCACGAGACCCTGAACATAGCACAGAGAGGGGGCATGCAGAGCACAAAGGCAGAGGGGTGACAAAACCCCTCATTCTGCAGGTGATCAATAATATTTGTTGAGTGATTATTTGGTGCTAGGCACTGTGCTGGGGGAGCTTATGTTTATCGTGTCTCATGAGGGAGCTGCAGCCCCAGGAGGAAGAAGCTTGTTCATCACTCACTGGCGCAGGGAGAGCCAAACTACACCTGGTTCCTAGGAACTTGGAGTGCCACCAGTCCCTTCTCCACCACCCAGCGCAGGACCACCCAACCTCACTGGACGCAGCAGGGGGAAGGCTTGGGACAAAGTGGGCACCTAAGTATTGGACTGCCCGCTCTCCATTTAAAGGGTGTCTTCAAAGCCACCAAGGTCCCAAGGCTTTACCTTGGAGGTGGTGCGGCCCTTTCTTTGACCTCTTAGAGGCCCTTGCTAGAGCGAGGCGGAGGGTGTGAGCCAGAGGTCTCCTGCCATGCCCACAGATTCCACAGTGTCGGTGTGGGCAGGGACGGCCCAGGGCTCCGCCTCAGTGGTGTCCAGGCAAGGAAGATGGCACCCGTGGGCCACGCTGAGGCTGCGTGCTCCTGGCAAGTGCTGGGTCTCTCAGTGGATGGTCCCAGAGGCCAGGCAGACAAATGGCTCAGCCAGGAAGAGCGTGGATGGCGCTCTCCAATCCACTCCCACTGCTGACAAAAGCAGCATCTGCACAGCTGGCAGCATGTGGCTGGGGAATCATTTGATCTGAATATAGACTGGCATTGTGTTTGGGGCCAGAGGGTCTAAGAAGCATGTCTCATGCTTCTTTGGATTCACTTGTGTCCCACACCCTCCTAGGGACCCTCCATGATTATCTCAGTTCAGATGAAAGTGCTAATAATCTCTTGGGGAAAGTAACCAACACTCACAAAATAAAGCAAACAACAGGAGGCCGTGCTAAATTGGGAGCCAGGGCAGTGTCGTGGGTAGGTCCAGGGCAGCAAAGGAGGCCGAACACCAGGTGACTGGCTGGTAAGCCTTTTGAATTGTGCAATGCACAACCTTGTAACTATGCAGAGGAGCCCGGTTAGGTCCACAGTTCACGGCATCGTCGATTCAACACAGATTTAGTGAGAGCTCCCATCGTTCCAGACCCTGGGGTTACAGTGTGGAGCAAGACCGGCTCCACCCACCACGTAGCTGACATTCTCCTTCAGAAATAAGACAGAGGCTCGAGTCCTGGCGTGGCCGCTGTACTAATTAACTTCACTGAGCTTTCTGTAAAATGGATGTGATGATAAATACTTCAAAAGGTGATTGTGGTAAATAACTGAAATGCCACTGGGTTTCAGGTCTGACACATGGGAGGCCCTCCCTGAGCGATAGCCAGTATCACCGCAGAGAGTGGGCCCCGGGGAGAAAGGCTTGGGAAAGTGGAGGGGACAGGCGATCACAAGGCAGAGGAGTCAGAGGGAGCGTCTCGGCCGGAGCAGGAGTCAGGGCATCCCCTGAAGGGTGGGCGCGGTGTGCCCAAGCCCCAGGGAGCAGGTCCTTCTGAGGGTGGGCGTCGCAGGGAAAGTGGAGACGAGGGAAGTGAGGCTTCCATGGGCCAGTGTGAGCACTTGATTTGGGGACCATGTTTTCCGAAAACAAAGGATAGGACATACACGAGCTGGCAAAGAAGTTCTGTGATTCTTCCAGATGTGAGAAGCAGTCTGAAAAAAAAAGTGTCATCATGAAAATATTGGGATGTAAGGAGATTGCGGTATTTTACTGGGACCTGAAACCTAACATTGGAAATTGGGTCTGTCTCTTGACAGTCTGAGAACAGTGACCTCTCAAAGGCCACACAGGTAAGCTGGGTCTGACGAGACAGGGGCAAGGGAGCCGGCTCAGGCAGGATTCCTGGTTGCTAGCAACAGGAGTCACCCTTGACACTCCCGAGTGGACAGATGCAGGGCGCTGGGGTGGTAGAGAGCCGGGCTTGGGACACACGTGAGCACTAAGCAGCTCCGGAGGGCGAAGAGCAGGAAGTTAAATCAGTCCTGGCCCTTTCGGGGTGGGAAGGTCTGATTGGCCAAGCCCGGTCATGGGCCCTGGAGACGCATTGGTCAAGGTCACTGTCTACCTGGGCACACAGCCTGGTGGCAAGGACGGACTGGGAACCAAAGGTGGCATCGTCCAGGTGGCGGGAGCGTCGGAGGCAGGGTGTGGAGGTGTGTGCGTAGCCCTCCCCGTGACGCAGGCAGTTGGGTATGGGGTGGTGTCAAAGCAGGGTCAAGCTGGGGCCACCACAGCCCTGTTTCTACATAAGGAGTCTGGCTTTAACATCTAGCAGTGGGGAGCCACCGGAAACTCCGGAGCAAGAGCACACTGCAGCAGGGCTGTGCTCCAGCAAATTAGGCAGGTGTGTGGCGTGGATCAAAGAGAGCCGACGAGGGCAGACACTGGAGGCAGGGACAAAGTGGCGGACCCACTTCAGAAATCCCCAGGACAGTCCTGCGAGCTCTAGGGTACATACAGATCTCCCCACAAAGTAGATCTCCCAGCAGACTGCTGGCAGGCAGGAAACCCAGGAGGGTCCAGCTCTGGGTGAAATAGCCGACTCTGAAAGGCCTGCCGACATGCACACTTTCGACCTGCAAGTAGAAATGGGCTGACCCCTTACCCCCAGCGCCCCCTTAGAAGGCTTTTGCTTATTAGATTAGCTGGCTGAAGAGAAGATGGCCCTGAAGTGTAGGACGTGCGGCCAGCATGTTCTGTTTCAGATGCAGGGAATGAAAGAGCAGAGTCCGAGGCCTGGGCGGAAGTGGCCGTGGAGAGGAGCTTGTGTGGGACTGCGTGCGCATGCACGTGTCTGCATGTGTGTTGGGGACAATCACTAGCAAATTGGGCACAGCAGGGTGGGAGCACCCATCCTTTGGATGGAGGACACACAATATTTAGGAACATGAGACACCCCGTCACCCCTGCTGAGAAGGCCCCAGGGGTGCCCAGAGCTCGGAACCTGCACAAGCTCCCTTTGGCAGTTATTGCCAGGTCGGGTGGCCAGGGGCAAGTTTCCTCAGGTATGGAGTCGCACCTTCCCTGGGCAATTATGAATTAAGACCATGTAAGTGCAAGTGCTTCAAGAAGGGGGCAAGACCTCCTTCAGACCCCAGAGGCTGGGACACAGAAGGCCTGACCTTTGCCCCAGGGTCGGGGGAAGGACTGTGGTTCCTATTTTGTAGTGGCTCGCTCTCATTTAATGCCAGCTTCCACCCAGAGGAGAGAAAGCAGAGAAGACTGTGAGCACTCTGAGAAGGGGGTCTGGGCGCATGGGGTGGCTCATGGAGGAGGGAACTCGATGACCAGCAGGGCCTGTCCAAAATCATCTGCCACCTGGCAGCTTGGGGTCCCACCATTAGGTCACCCATCTCCTGGGTTTGGCATTATCCATTACCCTGTGTCCTCCTGATGTGACTGTCATCTTCCTCTGTGCTTTCTCTGCGGTTTCCGCAAACAAGTCTGCGTGAAGCATGCAGTGATGTTCTTTGAATTCTCACCTCCGCACCCACACTGGGCAACAGTGAGGCAGGCAGCCGCTGAGCCCGTCTTAGAATGTGTGAGTGTTGCAGGTGCGTCCCTGAGGCCCCAGCAGAACAGGGAGCCTCTGGGGTAGGTAGTGGTTCCCCAGCTTTGCTGCCCATTGGAATCACTGGCAGATCTTTAAAAAATACTGATGCCTGGCTCCCACTCCCAGACCTTGTGATGAAATTGATACAGGGTACAGCCTGGGCACTGGGATTTTTTACGTTTGATCTTAGCCTAATGGCCAGGAAGCAGTGGGGCACTGGGACTTTTTAAACTTCCCAGGTAATTCCAAAATGTAGCAAAGTTTGGGAACCACTAGGGGGAGGGACGAGCCTGCGTGAGAAAGGAGGAGGGGAGGGAGAGTCTCCACGAGCAAGTTTAAGGGGCACACAGAGTTGCCAGCCAGCCCCTTCTTAGAACCCCTCCTTCCCCACTAACTTACCAAGTGTCTCACCCACACTCTGAAATGGGAGGCAGCGTCACTGAGGTGCCTCAGAGCCAGACGCACCGAGTGCGAATTGCAGCTCCTTAATTCCCAGCGGTGTCAGCTTGAGCAAGTCCTGTCCCAGAACTCAGTTTTCTCATCCAGAGAAAGGGTTGCTACAGGAGGGTTAAAAGGGTTTTGTGAAGTTATGTGAGGTTGTTACAAGAATTAAATAAAACGATGTATATAAATTGCTTAGTATAAGGCCTCTTTATAAGTGCTTGTCTAATTGTCTGTTATTACAATGATTCTGTTTTTCATTGTTATTATTAGCACTGCCATCCTGCATCTTTCTGTCAACAGACTTGGTGTGGACCTCTGTTTTGCCCTGATACAGCAGAAGCAAGGCCCCTGGTTGTGGGGGTGCCTTGCTTCATACAGTATGAAGGGCATCCATCAAGCAAAAAGGGCATTAGCCCAAGGTCTGGGACTCTGGGAAGCCCAGAGAGGCCAGGGTCATATTCAAGGTCATTCAGCTAGTGAGGTGGGTGTGGAACTGTGTCTAGAAACCCTACCTCCTGTTCAGAGCCTGTTCTTTCTGCCTTGCTAAGCTGATTCCCCAGGTAAGAAAACATTTTGCTTCTGTGTACAAAATTCAGCTTTGCAGAGATGCAAGATTCTAGAAAGCTGAAGCTGCAATGCAGGTTGTTTTGAAAATATCTCATCTTCAGTCAGTTCACTGGGTTCAGATAAAGCCTGAATTGAGGCCCACAGCACCCACCGCTCCCCTGGGCAGCCTGCAGGGCGAGCCGCCTCAGCGACCTTCCCAAGGGGGGCCTGGCCTTGGCTGTCCCCGCACACACACCCCACACGCTCTCACGATGCACACACACACAAGCTGAGACCCACTTTCAATTAGTTATATAATTGTATTCAATTTAAAGGATCTTCTCTCCCCGCCCAAACCGTTCTTGTGGTAACAAGGGAGAAGAGAAGCCTCTGTGAGCAAACACATTAACGCTCCACAAAAGCTCCCAAAACATGGAGATCTGGTAGGCTCCAGCCTACGCCTCATTTCTTCAAAACCTATTTGACCAAAACCAGAGAAGAGTATTTTTCAGTCAAAGCTGGGTGGGGTATGTGTTAAATGACATCTGCCTTGCTAATAAAAGCTTTAAATGTTCATTGTGGAGAAATTGAAAAGCACAAATACTCACCGAGCAGGGATTGCCATGACTAACAGTTTGATGTGTCTTCTTAACTGTGTGTGTTTTTAATAGGTAGACATCGTTTTACATGTAAACTTGACCTGACAGTTTCACTACACAGTGATCTTGAGCAAGGCCTATGTCGTTACATGTTCTGTGAAAATAATGACTTTAAATGCACTTGCAATGTTGGTGTGCTGTGACTCATTTTGGTGATGCCGCATTGTTGGGCACTTTAGAAATTGTTCCCTATTATAAATAATACCGCGGCGGATGTCTCAGTGTGTTTCTCTGTTGATTTCTCTGGGATAAATCCCCAAAGTGGAATCATTGGCCAAAGCCTACAAACCTTTTAAAAGTCTCTGAGAATCTGTCCAATAGACCTGCGGCAGGTTACAGGTCACCGCCCACCCTGTAGAGAGGTGTGTCCTGCCCCTGCCAGCTCTGTCTTTGGCAGGTAGGGTGCATTTGAAATTCAACCTGACCCCTAGCACTGGACTCCTCCCTGAGATGCAACAGCTGCCACCCAACAGTTGACCTTGAAGGTCAGTTCCAAGGAAGAGGGACTGGATTTGCCCTTTTTGTTTGGGGTGGGGGGATTTGTCCCATGAGGCCATTAGGATGTAGCCCACCAGCAGTGTGTGAAGAGCCCCCTGGTGATCAAAGACGCCACACAATGGGGTTCCCCACCCCACTCCTGCAGCAAAGACTCCACCCCGGTTCTGCTGAGGCTGAAGCTCTGAGGTTCGAGGACCAGGTGGCAGATGAGACCCAGGACCCCTGAGAACCCTCCCACTGGGACAGTTCTGTGAGCTGACCATCTAAACAGCGATTCTAGGTCATGAAACGTTGAAAAACCTTGACTCCACTCGTTAAACCTCTCTTTTCTCAGCAGTAAGGTGGGGCTAGGAGGATTAAATTTGACTATGTTAATATAATAAAGTAACGATAGCCACTAGTGGCGGTGCGACCAGTGGTACGTGTACGAGTGTGAGAAGGTAGCATTGTGCAGCAGTTAAGAATCAGATCCAATTTGGTCTGTAGTCACACCACCACACACACCGGAGCAGCACACAGAGGCATTTGAGAGGGGAAGGTTCTGGGAGAGAATTGTTCACATTTTTCTCCATCTTTTTTTTTATCACATTTTTAAAAAAATCAAACTAAGCTTCCTTTAGAACACCTGGTACATGCATTTTACTTGTTTGCTCTTTAATTTTTCCATCTCGCAAAGTAACAATTACACAGGGTTCACAAAGTCTAACAGGATGGCAAGGCCCAAAGCACTGCAAGGGATGCGCTGGAGTCTGCTTGCATTGGCTTGTGAGAGTGTGTTGTTAAAATTTTAGGAGTTTTGCAAGATGGTTGTTAAATACAGCCATTATTAAAAATTAAATTATGCAAACTTTCAATTAAATAAGTTACATTAAAAACAGGTACTTCATATTAAAGTGATTACATTCTAATTATTTTACTACAGTTTGTGCTCTTGAAATTATTTACATCTATCATGCACTCGGCCTCTGGTAGGAGGGGGATCTGCATCCACAGATGCAACCAACCACCATTACGTTGTCGCCAACATGAACTGTGTAGTTAGGCCTGTGGTGGTTGCATCTGTACGGAACATGTGCAGACTTTTTCTTGTCTTTATTCCCTAAACAATGCAGTGTAACAACTATTTCCATGGCATTCACGTTGTACTAGGTATTAAGTAAGTAGTCTAGAGCTGATTTAAAATAGACGGGAGGATGAGGGTGTATTAGAAGCAAGTACTGCTTAGGACGACTGTATCTATAAGGCAGAAATACGATATAACACGTGCTACTGTGGGTCTCTTCCAACTCTGCTTTAGGCGTCCTCACCCCACAGGTTGGAATTAGCTGCAGGGGAACTATTTACACCACTCCAGTGGGCACGTGCTACAGACCAGGGCCTCTTTCCTACTGGGGAGCCGGTGGTCGAGCATCTCCCAGCACCCCACGGCCTCTGCCCCCCACCCCGTCCCACTTCACCTCGCTCCTCATCTCCCACTGCCTAAGGGTGGCTGCTTTTGTTGCTTTTAGCTGTTTTTCTTTTTGCACTTATCCCCATATTTCTTAATTACCTGCTTTTACAGCCACGTCTTCATTTTTTTAATCTTAGACATTATCTATTGACTCCCTATTATGGAAGATGTGGATCTGGCACTCTTCCAGCTCTGTCTCTCCTCTTAACACACACACACACTCACACACATACACACTCCCCTGCCTCTGTCTTCATAGCATAGTAAAGCACAACTCTTGTTTAAGTAAATATTTGGGATTTTCATTATTATAACTGTGTCAATATTGTACAAATCACCATGCATTATGATTGCATTAGCTTTCTTATGCAACTTTTTCTCCTGGAATTAATCATTTTACTTTTAACTTGCTTGATTTCTCTGTAGAACACTGGTTTTCAAACTTTTCTTCTTAGCAATATAATTTGCTTTTCTAACAAAATGTTACATGAAATCCTATTATATAAGACAGGAAAACAGGAGCTGCCAGGTTGAAAGCCTTCCCTTCAGGGCTGCCACGCAGAGCCACACAGGTTGTTTACTGCAAAACTCTAGGGGCCGTTCCCGTACACAACAATGGATTAAGTCGTGATGGTTATAATTACCCGCCCCACTGGGGGATGCAGCCATTGTACAAAGAGAGGTCCACCCAGACATGCACACTACATCAGGATTATTCTGTTTTCAGAAGACTTACTCCCTTCCCAACGGAGGGCTCTGACCTCTCCCCGGTCTGAATAGGTTCCAGGGATGTTGCTTCACTGGTTCCTCTAGTGCCTCACCCACAGGCTGCTGGCCAGAGCTGCTGTTAGCTGATGGCCACCTATTGACTGACGCAGTGCCCCTCAAATTTGCCTGACCTGGGCTGGGTGCCAAAAGCTTAATGCAAACAGCTTTGCTCAGGGATCATTCCAATGCAGCCTCTGGGATCCGATGTCAGAAATGGCTCTGTCAGAGAGTGAGTGAGCTGTAGACGCAGACAGTGCAGGGCCCATCTGCCCAGGGACGTCAGAGCTGGAGGAGGGGAGCTGGCTGACCATGAGCAGTGGGGTTCAAAAAGCTCAGCCTTGAGGATCTCCCCTAGGTGGGAGTCCACATTTCACTCCAGCTGGGTAATCTTGGGTTTGTTGCTTAACCTTTCTGGGCCTTGATGTCCTCGTGCTGAATGCATAGGGATGTCATAAGAGTTAAAGAAGATAATAAGGTGCAACCCTAGTAAATCCCAGGGCCACGTGTGGCTCTGTCTCTGCTCAAAGTCTCACCTGAAGAAACATTGTTCAACAGTCTGAAAGTAATTGGAAAGATGTTCCAATTTGAATTGCATCCCTCGTGTAATGTCAGAGGGGATCCCATTCTTAGCTGATTCCCACTGTCCCCAAATCCTTTTCCTCCATTCTCTAATCCCACCCCCCCCACCCCACCCCCCCGCCACGTCCAGCATCAGTAAAGCTTTCTGGAGTGCAACCCCTGGGGCTCTTTTCCTCTCTCTCTCTCTGCCTCCTTCCCCACCCGCCGTCCCGCTGCCATCTCCTCCTAGGGCTCTTTTTTCTCTACCCATTCTGTCATTGCTGGGTCACAGCAAAATAAATAAATAAAAACTAACGGATCTGGAATTGAGCCGACAGAGGTGCAGGCAGGAAGTGGGGGTGGGGTGGGGACAGCAGGGTCCGAGGTCCTGGTGAAGCAGAGGGCAC
This sequence comes from Phyllostomus discolor, assembly GCF_004126475.2. Classification (NCBI taxonomy): domain Eukaryota; kingdom Metazoa; phylum Chordata; class Mammalia; order Chiroptera; family Phyllostomidae; genus Phyllostomus; species Phyllostomus discolor. The sequence goes on from NC_040903.2 coordinate 177,458,322, forward strand.
ATGGCAGGGCCTTGGCAGAAACGGGTCCTCTTCCTCATTTTCCAGCCCGGGCACCTGAAGGAGGGTGAGGTATGACCTGCCTGAGGTGCCTCTGACCACCCTACCACTGTTAGCAGATGGGTGGTGATTAAAAAACCTTCTCCATGTCTTCCAAACCCCGCAAAAGCTAGTGTTAAAAAGGTGGAAACACAGTTTCTGCCTATAGTTTTCCTTCCCTTCCCTGCCACCTTTACAGCCACTAAGCATGGACCTACCCTTCCTGTATCCTCCACCCCCACATCCCTTGTTCCATCTTTTGTGGACTCTACTCCCTCACAGGATGTCTTTTGGGTCACGTACTGAGCACCTGCTATGTGCCAGGCTTGTTAAGAGCTGGAGATTCAGAGACAAGGAAGACATCGTCCCTGTCCTCTGTTGCTCACAATAGAAACAGACTGCAATTCGGTGCAATGATGTTATAATGGAGAGAAACCCAGAACACTGTGAGTGCACAGAGGAGGAACTCTTAATCCATTAAGAAAGATCAGGGAAGACTTCCTGGAGGAGGTGTCTTCTAACCTGTACAGTAATAATAACTACTACCATATACCGAGCAATCTTTATGATGATATTTTCCACATTCAACACTTTGCTAGGCACATTAGCTCATTTAATCTTTACAACAATGCTAAGAGGTAGGTATTGCTATCCACATTTCAGAAATGAAGAAAGCAAGGCTAAGAGAAATTCATTGACTTTCCCCAGGCCATATCGCTGAAAGGTGGCAGAGCTGTGATTCAAACTCAGGCCTGTGTGACTCCAAGACTATGATTTTAACCACTGAGCCCTGTGTACAGGTGTTGGAGGTGTACACTGAACAAGCCTGCCATATCTGGGGGCAGCACTGTTCGCATTGCAGGCAGGATAATTTACGTATATGACAGTGTTCAGGTGGACGCTGAGGCTTGGGCCTCTGCACGGACTCCTGGAGCCACAGGAAGGGTCTGCTCCTGATCCAGGCCTGATGCAGCACCTCTGCTGGGTGCAGCAGGGAGTGTGGGAATGGGGAGAGTGTGTATACCCCATTTCTGGGTGCACGCTCTGCCAGGGCAGCCGCCTTTGGTCATTCAGGCAGACAGCAACATCTTAACTTCAAACGTTTTCACTTGAAGAAGAGGCCCCTTTTGCCAATTTGCACGAAGGTGTCATGTGGACCAGCAGTGTGCCCCCCACCCCGCCCCTATCACCGTACAGTGCTGGGGAGCACACAGAGCACCTTGGCCCAGCCCGATGCAGGAACTCCAAGACCAATGGGACATTTTAGATGCTCAGAATAAAGGCTCTCCTTTTGGGGCCGGCCCAAGGCCATCAAACTCATGCCCTTCTCTCTCTCTTCCTGGCAGACAGGCAGGATTGAACCCAACTACCCCAAGGTCTGCGGTCACCAAGGGAACGTGCTGGACATCAAGTGGAACCCCTTCATTGACAACATCATTGCCTCGTGCTCGGAGGACACGTCGGTGAGCAGCAGGGGTGTCCCGAGGAGGGTGGGCCGCTGGGACGCCTCCCTGCTTCTGCGAGGCCTTCCTCCGTAAACACCCCCTCCCTCTCCCTTCTTTGCCCTTCGTCTGACCCAGGATGGGGAGTTAGGAAAAGGACTGATTGACAGATCTTGTGCCATTAGAGCGCTTTTGTTTGGAGGTGTTCTTTTATAGGTGGGAAATCAGAACACAAAGACTGAATATGTGATTCAGCACGTACGTGTGGTTTGAAGAGGAGAAGTGCCGGAGGGAGAATATGGACGAGGAGGAAGGGGACGGGGAAGGCAATGGAGGAGCGTGCGCGGAAAAGAGCCCTCCTTTGGCGGGCTGGGCAGGGCGAATGCGCCGTCTGGCTTCGTCCCCTGGAGCAGGAAGGATGATTGGATGGGGGTGGAAGGGTAGACAGACGGGTGAATGGAGAGATAAGTGTGTGAGTGAATGAATACAGCCCAGCTAATCGGTTACCCAAAGAAAGAGACTAGACATAGTCTCCACTGGTTAATAAAGTTGGGGTGGGGAGCCCAACAGGCACAGTGCCTATTACAGGGGAGTAGTGGGGAGGGGGCTGAGAGGCTGGAATGGGTTTGACCAGCTCCAGAAGGTCAAAGCCCTGCGTCAACCCAAGAGGATCCCTGAGAGTGGCAGCAGCAAGAACAGGGCCCACATGAGCAGAGGATCAAGAATTGGTGGTGACGTGGGGCCGTTAGGTTCAGTTACTTTGTTCAACTGAATGGGAACAGTGACCTGCGGCCAGAGCACAGCAGGCCAGAGGACAGACATGAGGCGATGGAGCCCAGGACGGGTCTGGAAGCCCAGGAAGAAGGAGGTCGCCGGTTGCTTCCTGGGCGGGGAAGGAGGCAGCTGGAGCTGGTGGGGGCTGGAGAGGTCAGTGGTGAGTGCAGGTAAGGCCGGGCTCACCGGGAGAGAGCGTAGCTGGCGATGCTGCCCATCCTCCTCTTCCGGGCACAGGGAGGCCAAGGGGTGCCAGCAACTGCAGCGGCCCTGTCGGGGCTGCCAAGGTGTTCAGCGACTCCCACCATCCACCAGGGAGCAAATCCCCTGAAGCTCGGGGCTGCCTTGTCCTGGGCTCCTCCACCAGGTCTGGGCTGGACACTGACACACAGCTAGCCCCCATGGCCACCCTGTGAGCCAGGCACTGCCACCCCCAAACTGAGGGTTGGGGGCAGGTCACACACTAGGAAGCTAAGGAGGGCTTGTGGGCCCCAGCCCTTCCTGCTCTTCGAAGTCTCAGCATGGCGTGAATCCAGAGTCCTGTGGGAAGCCTCAGGCCCCTCCGGGTGGCTCCTGCCTCTCAGGGGCGGGAGGCAGCTGGGAAAGAGAAGAGCAGGGTCCGGCTTGCTATGGGGAGGAACAGGCTGGACCAGGGCTCTCCGGGTCACCGGCCATCCTGGCTCCACCTCAGGTGAGAACTTCTGCCTGAGTCAGGGCGAGGGTGGTGATGGCCCTGCCCTGTTCTCGCTCAGCACCTCACTTCACCTGAGAATCAGATACTACCTGCTCCAGGACCCCAGCTAAGGAACCAGACATCTGTGCCATGTGTTCAAGAAGAGCACAAGCCCCAGCCCTGGCCACACGAGCCAAATGCTCCCTCCCATAGTGTGCCCACCATGGTCCTGGATGCTGGGCCTCAGAGCAAGCGTGGCCTTGAAATCCGACAGACCTGGGATCGAATCTCAGCTTCACCATTCACCAGCTGGGTGACCCAGGGCACACTGCTTGCCTCCCTGAGCCTCAGTTCTGCTCCTCTTTGTATTAGTGATAACAACGGCACATCCCTCTGTCAGTTGCTATGAGGACGAAAGGAAGTCTGTGCTGGTCTCAGCCCTGCTCTGGAAACTCCGCCAGCGGGGGGCAGAATGAAGCCGCCGCAGCCACTGGAGGTCAGACAGGGCCACCCTGCCCAGGCAGGAGAGGACAATTAATTTTGACCAAGGTGCAGGCAGGACAGAGTGGGGGAGAGAGAGCTGGACCCTGGGGAAGCAGGACTTGGATGGCAGGGGAAGGGTGGAAGGATGCCCCGGGAGAAGGCAAAGGCACAGGCCTGGAGGGAGTGTGCCTTGGTCGGCCTGGGCCAGTGTGACTGCATGCAACAGACTGGCTGGCCTAGAGACAGCAGATACGTATTGCTCTGGGTTCCGGGGGCTGGGAAGTCAGAGGTCGGGGTGCCAGCGTGGTCAGGTGCTTCCTGTGTCCTCACACTGTGGACGGGGCCACGGAGCTCTCTAGAGTCTCTTTCATAAGGCTCGAATCCCACTCGGGAGGGCCCCACCCTCGTGACCTAGTCACCCTGCAAAGGCCTCACCTCCTGCTTCCATCACCTTTGGAGATTAGGATTTTAACATTTGAGTTTGGGGGCAACGTGAACATTCAGACCATAGAAGAGTGTGTGTGTGGAAAGTGGAGGTATCTGGTGTGGCTGGAGTGCTGGGCAGGTGGCCAGGGAGGGGAGTAGGTGGGACAGGGACACGAAGGGGGGCTGGGAGCAGAGGGAGAAGGCCTGGGATGCCAGGGAGCACAGCTGCACTTTGAAGCACTTTGCCTGTGAGCATAAGCCGGGACACCGGGCGTGCTGTGTGTGGGAGTCACCGCATGCTCTGGGAGGCGGTGAGGGGGCAGGGAGCAGGGGCAGGGAATTAGTGGGGCTGAAGGGTCAGGACTGGCTTTGTGGAGGAGGGGGGTCCAAGCCAGCTGGACAAGTACTGGAATGTGGCTCCACAGAGGGAAGGGGACCCCCCAGGGGAGGGAGTAAAGAGAAAAGGCACCGGGTTTGGGGGCACAGGGAGGGAGGGCCTGACCCCAGCTCTGACCCAGAGAGGAGATTAAGTCTCCAGGCCAGAGAGGAGCTAAGCTCTTGCTCTGGTGGCCAGCCCAGCTGCCCCAGAAGCAGCTTCTTTGTCCCACAGGCCTCTGTCCCTCCCCAACCTCAGGGCCAAGGATCTGGGCCAGGAGCCAATAGGCCCCTGAGGCTGGAGCCCAGCCCCTCCTGGAGAAAAACACACTGAGGCCCCAGGGGCAGCACCTTGCCCCAGGTCACACAGGGAGTCTGTGACCCAGGCAGGGCTATAACCCAGGGCTCCTGACTCCCAGCTGGCGGGCTGAGCAGCTCACCGACAGCTGCAGCTTTACACGTGAGGAAACTGAGGCTCAGCATCACCATGGAGGGCTCAGATCCATCCAACGCTCAGTACTTACACCTGGCATTCTCTCTGTGCAAAGCCCACGCGGGGCACCTGGACCAGGTCCTGGGAGGGTGCGAGGCACAAGCAGTGCGGCCTGTGGCTCCCGGGGTGGAGGAGGAGCCTGGTCAGTCTGCCGGGGCAAGTGCCTCAAGGGCAGACCTCTGAGAAACCCTCCCTTGACCCACGCCAGCCCAAATGGTCAACTTACTACACACCAGAAATGACATCTAGAACCAGGGTTAAGAGGTCTGTCAGCAAACCTACCGTGTGCCAGGCACTGTGGCACACACTGTGACTGAGGAGGGAAGCGGCCCGAGGGGGCCCAGAGAGAAGCTGCTCACAGCGGGTCTGGCCTGTGTCGTGTGCCTGTGCGCCCACTCTCCCCGCCTGCCCCCTCCCCGTACCCTGCCCCCACCCCTGCATTGTGCTCTACTTGTCTCAAAACATTCAGAGGACACTGAAGGGATCTAGCAAGCCTTCTCCGCCTACCAGTGCCTTTCCCATATCCGCCATCCTTGCAAAATCTCTAGTGAAATCCATCCTGCCTGTCCCTGAGGATCAGTGCCCCTCCCCCAAGACCCCCTCCCCCAGACTGTGGGAAGATCCCTAGGAGCCTAACCCACGCCTCCTGGACCCAGTGGAACACACACCCCAGGCCCGTTCCCAAGGGCTCCTGTCAGGAGGGAGGGGTGGGGGCCGTAACTCTCTGGCATCTGGCAGAATCCAGTTCTTTCTGCTGCTGGGTGATGTCACCTATTGTTGAAGGGCTGTGCTTTTTATAGCTTCTGCCGCAGCTCTCAGCTCCGGAGGGCGGCTGACAGGCGGCAGGGAAGGGCGCTATGGGTTTCCAAGCCTCCTGCTCTCAGCACTTCTCCTCCTGCAGCCACAGAGGGAGAGGTTCCTTCCTCCCTCCCTCCCTCCCTCCCTTCCTTCCTTCCTTCCTTCCTTCCTTCCTTCCTTATTATTTTATTTTATTTTATTTTATTGTTGTTCTATTACAGCTGTCCCAATTTTCCCCCATTGCTCTCCCCTGCCCAGCCCACCCCCCTCCCATGGTCAATCCCCACCCTGTTGTTCTTGACCATGGGTTCTTTATACAAGTTCCTTGACTAGACCCTTCCCCTCCTTAAGGGGGGAAAGAAGGGAGAGTTTTCTGACCTCTCAAGGAGAGGAGGGGGTGGTCTCGGGAGAGTGGAGGAGGAGGGAGAGGGAGGGAGGCCTGCTCCCTGGTGGGCTGAGCTCAATATCTTTCCTTCACCTTCTGTCCCTTTGCTCCTCCATCCAGCGGCTGCCCTCAGCCACCCCACCTCAGAGACAATGGGCTAGGGGTAGGATGGGGCTCTGCCAGAAGCAGCCGGAAGACACCCACCACCCTGCCGTCCTACGCACTTGAGAATCAATACCTCTTGGAGCTGGGAGGGAGTAATACACTCTTCTTAGAGATGGAAGGGCAGTAGCCCCAAGAGGCCTCACCGATCCACTGCGCAGCCACGGAGACACTGGCGGTGTGGCTCCTGTGTCAAGCAGCCAGGCCCTGGAGGCCACAGGCCTGGGCTCAAGCCATGGTTCTGCCAGCCTCCAGATGCGCGACCTTGGGCCTGTTCCTTTACCTTCCCACGTACCAGTTGCCCTGCCGTAAATTGGGAACCATATTGGTTCTCAATCATGAGAACCACATGAATATAAAGGTGTTTCGTGGCTACTAAGAACTCCATAAACATTAACTGCTACTTTCTTAGCCTTAGGCTTAGTGGGGACCAAAGAGTTTAAATGACTTGCCCAGTGAGGGGTGACCAGAGGGCTGGAAGTCAGACACCCAGTACACGCTCTTTCTACTACATCTCACTCTGCTCACTGAGCCCCCAGGTAGGCCTCGCTTCACTAGTTTTCCAGGAGGACTAAGCTGGATGCTGAGCTCAAAACCCAGGAAAGAAATTCACCCCCGCACCAGGCCCCTCTTCCAAATCAGCGTGATTTCTCCTCTATCCCGTCGTCCACCACCAACTGCAGGAAGGGCCAGGGGCCAGCTCACTCACCCCAAGTCAGGGTGACTCATTGCTGCACCTCCTGATGACCTCTGGGCTGTCTCAGGTTTTTCCAGTGATTCACGCATGCAGCAAGTGTGTCTTGGGTGCCTATTACGCATCAGGCACTCACAGTTCCTTACCCTGGAGAAAGGACGGTAATTAAAAGACCCCACCCATGAGTCGACCATCCAGTGGGAAGCCTCGCTGGTTGTCTGCTCCCTGGGAAGGGTGATTTCTAGATACTTGGGGCCAGGGAGCTGCGCCTTCTTCCTAGAATAGATGAGCAGAAGGACAGACCATGCCCTACCCAGGTCGTCAGATCCCAGCCAGGGGAGAAGGAAGGGATCGGGCAAGGGCAGGGATGCGGAAGAGAGGAAGAGGGTCGTTTGCCTGATTCCAAGCCTGTGTTGGAATCTCAGCTCCTCCCTTCCTGGCTGTGCAGCCCACGGCATGTTTCCTGACCTCTCTGTGCCTCATTTCCTTATCTGTGTAAGTAAGAGTAATCATCAATGAAAATAATAACGATGATAACAATAATAGCAGCAATAATAACAATAATAGGTAGCACATATCCTCCATGTGTCTGGCTCCACATTTACTGTTTCATTTAAACCTGCGGCAGCCACCGCATGAGACCGTCAGCAGCAGATGTTCTGCCGTGCCTCCCTCTGGGCCCTCAGGTGGCCTCTTGCACCTCCCTGGGTTTGAAGTGACTTGTTTCTCACTTTGGGAAACAGTTAGGAGGTCAGAAGATACCAACATGAAGGTAGACTTTGAGATTCTCCCTCTTGTTTAGATGAGTGATGATCCACTCAGCTTCTAGTAGTAAACAGAATAATTGGCAAGAAATGAGGGGAGGTGAGAGTCCCAGGAGCCTCCTGGCTCTGAGCAAGACCCTCACGGTTCTCTCTTCTCATTGCAGAAGACATGAGAGTTGCCATGATCACGGACCCAGGCGTTGTATCCGCAGAGGGGCGGGATGCAAATCCTAGGGCCGGTGTCTGTGCCATGTAGTGTAGCCACATCAGATGCTTCCAGAGGGCACGACCCATATCGTATACTTTCCTGTTTCTCCCCACACTGCTCCAAATAGAGTGCTTTTAATATGTAAGTACTAAGGAGTTGGAGTACTGAGTATCTATATCTCTCAGCTGCTCAGGACCAGGGTGCACCTGAGCTCCTTCTCCGGGCTGCTATACCACAGACCTGGGCAGTAAGTGCTGACTGTGTGCAGTAGCTGTGCGACAAGCAGGCCCCAGACACCGCACGTTCTTGCCCGCGGGAGTGGTGTCGTCAGAGGCCCTCCTCCTCAGCAGCCCCGGCCCTCAATTTGTCAAAAGCAGAGAGAGGCCCAACCAGACACCTTCATAATCACATTGTTATTTTAAACAGGGAACATGTGTGCTGCATTCTGTAGAACGGAGACCAACTTTATACCGTACACATTGACTACTACACAGGGTTCGGCAAAGTGCCATGAAAAATATAAATTGCATCTAAAACTTGACCTACGTAAAACTTGACCTACGTAAAAAATTATGATTTTTAATATTAAGCAAAGTACTATTAAGTGCTTAGTAATCTACTTGGTAGGACACAGATTTTATCTTTACTTAGTCTTCACAGCAACTATAATGCGAGGCGTAATTGTTCTCACAGATGAGAAGGCTGAGGCTGACAGAGGCGAAGTGACTTGGCTGAAGTCTCACAGCCAGTAAGTTCAGAGCCTGGATTTCTTTTTTTAATATGAATTGTGTTAATTTCAGTGATTTTTTTAGATTTTATTTATTTTTAGACAGAGGGAAAGTCGGGGAGAAAGAGCGAAACATCAATGTGTGGTTGCCTCTCGCATGCCCCCTACCAGGGACCTGGCCCGAAACCCAGGCCTGTGCCCTGACTGGGAATCAAACAAGCGACCCTGTGGTGCTCAGGCCGAAGCTCAGTCCTCTGAGCCACACCAGCCAGGGCTCATAGCCTGCATTTCAGTGGAACTTGTCAGACCACAAAGCTCTCTCTGCCAGCCAGCTTCTCCCTCCCCCGTGCACAGAGACACTGGTTTTGCAGCTCTGGTAACAGCCCTTATCAGCTGCCGTGCCTTAGCCTTGTCTGCACGTGTTTGCTGTCTCCCTCATGAGTGGGTGAGCTACTTGAAACCAAGAACCACACCCTGGTGTCTAAAGTGTGTGACACAGGGAGGGACTGAGCATATTTTGTTAGATGACTATAACTGAGATAAACAGGGCTCTGACCCAGGGACCTAGGAAGGGGACGGCCTCAGCACAGCTGGCTTGCTAGAGAGAATGCTTCTGCCACGTTCCCCTCCCATTTCTTTCAGAAATCCGGTTTGGCAGACCCGGTTGGCTTTCCTGTTCAATTGAAGTAAGCTCCCAGAGCAACTTCTGGGCAGACCCAC